>NC_072384.2:75719738-78219738 GCF_028885625.2 Pongo pygmaeus
GTTTTAAGAGATTCTCATAACCCTGGATGCCACAGTTAAAAACAAACACTAGCACAAACCATTTTGCAATCTCTTAAACAAATAAAATTGCCTTGATTTAAATAACATTTATTTTACATGACCAAACACAATAAATAACGTAATATACAAAGCTTTATAATTATTGCACATTTGTAAAATATCTTACAGTGAGTTCATACATCCAGCAATATTTAAAGCACGAAGACTTTATTTACAGTTTTATTTCAATATAATAACCAGATCCAATGGACCTAACATATGATGAATTTATGTTAATTTTACCAACCAGCGTTCTCATCAATCATATATATTTTTTGGGGGAAATGTAAACATTATTGCCTAAAGTACCTTATATACATCTGTTAGCTGATCGTAACAAAGGACTTTAACAATCTAAATAGGTAAAGCTGATAAAGGGTACCATATTTTGGTTTATTTTATTTAGCCTTAAATTATATATTAATATTTTTAAAAAGTAAACTCAGTGAATAAGAGCTGGTATAATCAATATTTTACATAAGTAGTCTCATGTTTTTAAAAACAAAAACAAAAACTTAAGTTTTAGATCATTGCTATTTCATTGGAAAGTTCTCTAATATTTTATGGTAATATTTTAATAGACCCCAGGAATTTCGAAATACTGTTTCCCCTTTATGTATTTTCCATTTGATGGAAATAATTTCTCCTGGAAAACTAATTCTTTCAAAAGTTTACTGAAAGCCTATATTTAGGAAACGATATTTTAAAATCCAGTGTCTTTAAAATAACAATAATATGTCAGGACACAAATTTGAAATAAAACACAGAAAATAGTGCCAATGTGTATGTATACATGAATATGTGTGTATCTCTTACATATGTATTTGTTTAAGAGCACGGATATATATATGCATATACATACATATACATATATATATACATATATATACACATACACAAACACATGTAGGTAGCCTACCTACATTTTAATACACGTACACACACATACCCACTTCGCTGGGCCTAAACATGCACTAGCAAGTTATTTTAGGGCTTCAACTCTTCAGAAAATCTCATTATGTGAGGAGCGAAGTGGCTCTGCGGGGAGCATTATGGAAATATCTGGGCTTGATTTAATGAGGCTGTTCACATTGGTGGAATATCAACTTAACAGAGAAAAGTCTACCCAGGGCGTCCAAGTTACCAAAATGAAAATTGGCAATTGAGATGATAAGAACGTGGCTTTCTTCTGCGAAATCACTTCAGGTAACAGAGATAACATTAAATAACATACATTCTATGCACCAAGAACAATGTTTTATGTACCGAGTCTCTTATCCGTCTCTCCTAATGACTTCCCTTAGCGGGTTGTTAGTACTTGACAGCAGGTCTCCGTGCGGGGAACTTTTCTCCAATTCCACATTCAAAGGAGGTCCATCAGAGAGCATGATTGGCAATTTTCGTCATAATCTGCACATTATTAGCATCAAAATTGACGTGGCAGTTAACACTAGTGGGTTTTGATGTACTTTTCTTCAAGTTCAAGGAAACCCCTCCAGTAGCCAGGTTGGCAGAGCGGGTCTCAGCAACCCAGCGGTGGCTTTGCAGAGGCGAAGGCGCAATAGACATGCGTGAGAAATATGCCAAGAACCATTTCACCCGAGGAAAAGGAAAGCGAGGAGGGAAGGGGACGAGGGACATAGAGAGTTCTAACTTAGAAAAGTGTCTAAGGAAATGCTTTAGGATAATATTAATATATCTAGAGATTCAAGTATTTCCCAGATCGAGTGGAACCCGGTAGTTGGAAAACTGAGCTGAAAACGCCTCTCCAAATACTACAGCGATCTATCAGTCTTACCCCAACCCCCACTCCCTTCCTTTCCCTTCCCTGGCCTGGCTGTGGCAACCTCTTTTGCCATCACTTTTTGCATAAAATATGCAAGATGCTTCCATTCCATCAGCACTGAAACCAAAGACCAAAAGAGAGAACGGTGTTGGACCGAGAAGGAGGCGGCGCAACGGCCACCCCTTCCAGCACCTCGGCTTTGTCCTTCCCGGGGAAGGCGGCCACAGCCCTACCCGCCTTGCTCCTGAACGTAGTAAACAATCTCACAAACAACCACCGCTGCCCACGCTCTCCATCCGTCCTCCCGGCCTTCTCAGACCTCCGTTCTCCCGCACTCTTCGGGCAGGGTCTCTAATAAGCTCAGGCTGAAAGAACGTTTGCCACCTCCCCCACCCTCGTTGAAAGAAAAGGAAGGAAGGAAGAAAAGAGCAGCAGCGAGAAACCTCCGGGGCGACTCCTCCCCCGCCCCCAAGCACCAGCGCACAGCATCCCCCTCTGTCTTTGTCTTGGTTCTCCGTTGCTTCGGGCTACGCGGTTCAGCCAAGCAACCCCGGGCCTGAGAGCGCACAGCCAGGACTAGCTTAGGGGGAGAGGGGTTGGTCTTTGGGAAACCAAGCGCTCAGGACAGAGATGGAAAGCGGGTCCCGGGAGCCAGAAAACAGAGAGAAGGGCAGACGGCTGGGTGGCAAATACAAAAATAGAAATAACTTAGGGGGATGCCCGCCAGGCTTTTGCGCCTGCTCTTTCTCCTCCAATTCGGAGCAGGTTCCCTTCGGCCTCCCGCGCCCCGGGGCGCCCCCTGGCGGCAGCGGTAGCAGCGGGCAACGCGCGGAGGGCTCAGGGGGCGCACAGGGAACTCCCGGGCACACTCAGAGCGGCGGGCGTGGCCCCCTGGCGGTGGCGACGTAGTTATCTGGTGAGCGGAGCCTCGTCCCTCTGGTCCGGCGGGCTCACGGCCGTCTTACTAAGCACCGCGGCCGAGTAGGGTAGGAAGCCGCTCTCGGAACGCGGCGCCGCCGTGCTGCAGCCGAAGTCCGAGCCTCCCCCGGCCCCTGCACCCCCGCCGCCGCCGCCACCACCGCCGCCGCCGCCGCCGCCGCCGCCGCCACCCCGGGAACCCAGGGCTGCGGCAGCTGCTGCCGCGGCTGCCGCCGCCGACTGACTGCTGTGGCAACTGAGGCACGAGCAGGGTGCAGAGCCGCCGCTGGGGGGCGCGCCGGCCGCCGCCGCCGAGGAGGCCGCAGCCGCTGCGGCTGCGGCGGCTGCCGCGGCAGAGGCCGCGCTGTTGAGCCCCGCGGCGGCCGCGGGAGCCTGGTAGAGACCAGGGTGGCGGAAGCTACACAGCAGCTCCGGCCGAGAGTAGGGGTGCGAAAGGGCGCGGAAGGTGTCCAGTGGCCGGATGGAAGTAGCGAAGGGCGACGAAGCCGCGGCCGCCGCGCCCGAGGCTGCAGCCGCGGCCGCCGCCGCCGTGACGCCCACGTGCGGGTAGTAGTGCAGCGGCACGTGCGAGTGGAAGGGGTAGGGCAGGCTTCCGGTGGCGGCCGCGTGCGTCATCATGTAGGTGTAGAAGCTGGGGTCGGCTGGGTGCGGCCAGGACATGGCCAGGCGCTGCCGCTTATCCTTCATGCGCCGGTTCTGGAACCACACCTGCGGGGAGAGACGCGCCGCAGCCTGGGTTAGGGAGCGCCCCGTGTTCCCGGCTCCTGTCCCAGGACCACTGCCCCTCCCGGACCTCTGAATGGCTTGGCCTACTTCTCTCCGACCAAGCCCAACCCCGAGTACCCTGTGCTCTCCCAGCTGGGAAAGTGTGGACGGCAGTGTGTGGACCGCCGTGGGCACACCGTCCTCAACGAAGAGGGTCCTCTCCCCCGCGTCCGGCTGCTGCTGCTCCTCAGGCTTTTACTCCCTTACTTCTTGCTGCACTTTTTTGTCCCAATCCAACCTTTCCTCTCCCTCCCGCCACCCACCAGTGCCAGTCTCGCTGAGCACCCGTCTCTCAATCCCAGGATTTGCACAGGGATTCTGGGCAGCCTTTGAAGAGAGGCTGCCGCTCAGCTTTTCTGAGAGGTCGCCGCGCGAAGTCTTGAGCCCTCCGAACTGCAAGGACCTGCCCCTAGGGGCACGGGTCCAGTTTTGATATTGAAGGGATGATCTTGTTGGAATCGTTTGCCTTAAATGAGTGGGTAGAGCAATGTCTCCATAAACGGGGAAGGGGACTTTCCACCCCTCCCAACACTATCTAATAAAGACATCATTCGTCACAACTCTAAATTAAAGAAAGCCCGATCAAACCAGAGGGAGACTTCCACACTCCTCCCCTACCCCGTGGAGATTTTTTCTTTTTTCTGCAGTGTCGAACGCTCCATGAAGGGCTCACCAAATCGCCTAACCTCCCGGCTATCTCTCCCAGACGTATAATAAAATTAATAACCTAAAGTTATATATAAATAAGGACAATTTCGTTGCATTTTTCCCCGCAGAAGGTTGCCCTTTTTTCATTGCCCAAGAGGAAAATGTTCAGGAAACTACTGTCTCAAACCAATCGATTTTTAAAATACAGTATCCTTTTCTCCGTGTAACGATTTATGCGGAAAATAAATCTCCAAGCTCAAGAGCAAATGAAAAGTTCCACCTCTGGTTCCTGCTTGAGGAACAAAGACCAACTGGGCTTGCCGCCTAGGGGAAAGTGGGGCCGTGGGTATGGGCGAGGGGGTATCTGGCCAGGCGTTGGGCCAATGGAGCAGAGGTGAGTGCTTTCAGCATTGGAATCACCATTCGGGGGCCTTCTTAGATCCGTCAGGCCGGACAACCGGTCGGATTCGGTAGCCGGGAAATAAATAAGCCAATTCCTTTGGTGACTACCCCTGCGGATTTCCAGACCCTCAGCTAAATCTAGCCACCCAGAAAGGGGAAAGGGGAAAAAGAAACAATCAACCCAGATGCCCCCGGGGAGGCCAGAGTAGGCACGCACTGGAATCGATACCTTGATGGTGGTTTCGGGCAGGTTGAGTGCCGCGGCCAGCTCGCACCGGCGGGGCCGCGACACATAGTTCTCCCGGTAGAACTCCTTCTCCAGGCGCGCGATCTGCTCGCGGGTGAACGCCGTACGGTAGCGCCGCACTTGATCCGCGCCAGAGCCGGAGCCACCCAGCGCCGCGCCCCCGCCGCTGCCTCCGCTGCCTCCATGCAGGCTTCCGAGGCCTGAGCCCGACGCCGACGTCGTGGTGCCGGCAGCCGAGCCGCTCTCTGCGTACCCTGGCAAACAAACGACCAACAGCGCATGAGTGGCTGTACGGCCAACAGCCTGGCGCTGGTGCTGCGCGCGGATCGGGGAAGCCCCGTCAGGAAGGCGAGTCGCTGCCGGAATTGATGGGGTCTGTCATGCTTACAAATTGCTGCCGTTAATGGAATCAATAAAGTTTGGGGAGCCCTTCATAAGCAAATAATAGAAACGGAATTAGGAGGTTTCTTTTTTAATAATTAGAAATTTTCAACCAAGGAGGAAAAGTGGCCGAGGGAAAATGCCTACCTCTGGGCGCAGTTTGGGAAGCTCTGGGTTTGCCGTGGTCTGGAGACCGTAGGGCAGCTTTTTACACGGCCTCTAACCTTTATTTGAGTCTTCGGAGTTTCAAATATTTTAAGAGTTCCAACACAGCAGTAGCTCAAACCCAAGCCAATAGGAGATGAAATCTACTTTTCAACTCTTTCTCCCGCTGACCTAAGCAGAGACGCCGGCGAGGCTTCCTCCGACTTACCCAGAAGAATGCCCCCTCCGGCCCTGAGGGCACAGGGGCAGGGGAGTTCAGAGTAGTTGCCCAGGGTACCTTTCCCAAAAGCAACTCGGCTGCTGACTAGGGGTCTACCGGCTCGCTTGGGCTCTTAGACACGAGCGCAGAAACATTTTCTCGGACTCAGGAGCGAGGGCGGGTGGGCCTGGTGTTCCAGGCTCCGCAGGCCTGAGCCTCGCGGGAAAGCTCAAGGAGCAGAACGGGAAGGCACGGTCCCAGACATGCGTCCCGCCCCCGCCCGTGCTAGCTCGGTGTAGCTTGCTTGTGGAGGGTCTGAGGGGGCAAAGGCACCGGGAAGGGCTGGCGGGGGCCGCGGAGGAGCAAAGAGGATGGGACTGGAGAGCGCGGTGCGGCCGGCGCGGTTACCTTTGCCATTGGTTTCCTTAAGCTGAGCGGCGCCGAGGCCGCCGGGGGAGCGAAGCGCGGAGCAGCCCACCTCCACTTCGCTGCTCATGTCGGCCTCAGCGGCCGCCTCTGAATAATGGCCTGGCTTCTTGCGGCTCTCGGCGGCGGAGGAGATTTCGGAGGAGACGGTGCTTTCGCTGCCCGTGTGCTGCAGGTTGAACAAAGTGTCTATTTCGAATTTGCCCTTGGCGGGGAGTTCTCCCAGAGCGCTGTGCAGGGGGGCAGACGGCAGGCGCGGGCTTAGGCGAGCCGGGTGCTGCGAATTTTCCAGGGCCTCCAGCACAGCATTGCCAGCCGAGTCGGACAAATTGGAGAATCTCTTGCCCGCCGTAGGGCTGTGCAGCCCTCTCTCCATCAGAATCATCTCTTTTCTTATTCTTTCCATCATCTCAGCTTTCTTAAAAATGTCACAGTGGACCTGCTGTCCCGTCCTAATGATAGGCTGCGCCTAGGGCTAATTCTCATTCAGCCCCAGCGAACGCCTCTAAATATTATTATCGCTTTCGGAGGGAGGCGGAAAAATTGTGGGATGCCAGAGCGAGGGAATGACTGGTCAAAATGACCCATACATCCTTCCGAGCCCGAGATGTCATTCATCAAAAAGTAGCGCCCGCTCGTCATTAAGGTACGAATGACGCTTTTCGAATAATCATTTATTGTAACAGGTTTATAAGCAAATAAATACACGCTCCTGTCAGTGGGTAATGAAGGCAGCTTCAGAGCAGACAAATAGATCCAGGTAGGAGGCGAGAAGAGACAAGTGAGGAGGAAGGCTCCGGTCCTTTGCCCGCTCCGAGCCAGTTCTGCTCGCCCGGGGGTTTGGCCTCGGGGGTGAAATTGACAGTCTGATTAATAGAGCGCGCCGCGGCACATTTCCCCCTTCATTTAGGGGCATCATTACGCTCTCAGTTTGCTAGGTTGCCCCTTAGGTCCTAATCATGCAGCGCCTTCCTCATTTTTCTTTGGACACAGATATGTATTAAATAATAGATAATGGTTTGACTTTCCAGAGTAGATCCTCGGGAAGGTTTTTTTTTTTTTTTTTTTTTAACATTTACAAGCTGGGGGCATAAGTGGGGGGAGATAAGGGGGAGGATGCAGGAAGAGTTGCGTAAGGAGAAGACCTTGCGCCTCTCCTGTCTGGATTACTTATCTTTCGGATTTCAGAACCAAATATGTATTTTATTTAACAAATAGGACGCCAGAGTTCTTTCCCTCCCTATTTCTTCACCTCAACCTAAATGCTCTCCTCCCACCCCGGGGGGGAGAGAGAGAGAGGAAGAGAGGGAGAGAAGGGAGAGAGAGAGAGGGAGACGGGGTGAGAGAGAGAGAGGAAGAGAGGGAGAGAGGGAGAGAGAGAGAGGAAGACGGGGTGAGAGAGAGAGAGAGAGAAAGAGAAAGAGAAATATCCTAGAGTTTTGAAAGCGCTTTCTTGCTACGTGGCCGCGGAGGTGCATTGGGTCCGCGCCTCCAAACGGAAATCATTAGGTCCTCTCTGATTTTCTAACACCGTTTGCAGAGTGAGATCTGAACTCGAAGTCCCCGGTTTTTTACTTTTATAATCGTGCTGATAGCCTTCTCGCCTACGCATTTTCCCGAGGGGAAACGAACTAGGCTGGACGATTTGATAGCAGAATTCGACAGCTAACTTTAAACACAGTGGAGATTTACAGCGTCATACGGGCGCTCCGAATCCACTTTCACGTTGCCAGATTTTCCCCTCCCTCCTCAAATAGAATTATTTGCGGCAAAGGCGCTGGATTTCGAGGTCAAAAGAGGAAAAAGGAGACAGCCTTATTCCCCTACCTCCTCGCTGCCCTCCCTTCCCCTTTGCTTTTCTTCCTTCTCTCTTTCCTCCCCTCGTCAACCCCAGCCCCTTACCTGCGGCCACAGGTATTCCCAACGTTGGGTCCGGGCGCAGAGAGTCGCCGAACAGCCTTACCGCAGCTCTCTGCGGCCTGGGCTTGGCGGCTGAGCCTCTTGGCGATAACTTTGATAGTCATAATGACGCCGGTGGCAACCATTTTAACGAAGATCAATCTTCACTCCAGGCCGCTCCTCATCTCCCGCGGTTGCGCCCACCCTTCCCTGACCCTCCAAGCACTGTGCCCGCCCGCCAGCGGCCCAGCGGGAGAGAGATTCGCGGACACTGGCGGAGGCGAGGGAGGACAGGGATGGGACGCGGAGGTCTGCCCGTGAGCTTCTGAAGCGGCTGAGAGACCCTGACAATCTGGGCGCTGGGCGCGGGTCCTGCATCCCCGCATTTAGCCTCAATCCGAACCCCAACCAGGGCCCCCTCTTCTCCTTTCTCCCGACACACCCAGAACATTGGGGTGTGTTGGGGGCAAGCTCAAGATCTATTCGCCTATGGCTCTTGGCGCTTTCCTTTTAACCTTATACCCGTTGGGGGCGCGTCAGGAATGTAACGGGAAGCGAGGTGTGAAGTATATTTATATACATATATACATACATATAGTCAATGCCAAAGTTTATCTCCTGTTCCCCTCGGCGCCAACTTATTTCAACAACGCGAGCTTTGCTTAGAAAATCAATTCCACCTCTTTAAGGTAATAAACGGAAAGCTCGATAGGCAGGCGGTGCCTGGGGGAACGGGGAACCGGCGGGGAACGCAGAGTGGGCATCCAGCGCACCGGGACTGGGACTTGACCCAGCGTCCACCTCTGCCCCTGCCCCATTGGCCACCCAGCTCCGAGCTCCCTGAGTTCTCATTGCGCCGGCTTTGGGGCCATCAGCGCGGTGGGAGCCCAGCCCTGCCAACGCCCCCACCTGCTCCCTCCCTGCTCCGCAGCCCGGATGCCCAATTCTACCATGCCTGGCAGTCGCTGCCCCTGTGACCCAGGAAGGGTCCCCCCTACCCAGTCCTCGCTTGCTCCAGGGACTGAATGGGTCACCTTGGTCCAGGCTCGGGTCGTGCTGGGGTGGTGGGGGTGGGGGTGGTGCAAGACCCTGGCGGGAGTGTGGGTGAACCGAGGCACTGCTTGGGTGGAAATCCGTGGATGCCTTTATTGCTGTCGTTTGGCGCCCCCGTCTGTTTTCCTCGCGGTTTCGGCTGCTGTGAGTTGGTTTTCAAGTCGGAGACGCCGTCACTGGGGACTAAGGTGATGACTGACGACCCCTTCCTCTATCACTCAGCCCGAGGCTCTCCCACATCTTCCCTTCCTCTGGGACCCGAAGCCTCTGGTCCCAAAGGCTGCGCCAAACCGGACCTCAGTCTGTCGAAAGGGAAAACACTATTTCTCAGCAGCACCTTCATTCATTAGTGGCTTTGAAAACTATTTTTGCACCTTTTAAATGACACTGATAGTGCATTTCTAGCACGTTTATTACAAAAAACATGTCAGAGACCATGTCAGCAAAACTACTCACAGTAAAAGACACCTATAATGTTTCCACTAAACTGGGTGTAGCAGGCAATAATGTTTCATGAGGTACAGTGACCATTCCATTCCAATATTTAATGTCCCTTAATTTATTTAGATTCCACGCCCACTAGTAGTAATATTGGCTAACTTATATGAAACGCTTACTATGCAATTCCAAGTGCTTTTTACATGTTATCTCAGCTAAGGTTCACAGCAACTCTGTGAGATTTAAACTATTATCCCTTTTCCAGAGATTATGAGCCAGAGGGGTTCAGGGACTTGTGATTTAAACTTATCTCCGATGATAAAGTCAAAAGGGTTGTTTAAAGCCTTGGGCAGCATTTTTTTAGGTTAATTCTCTCATTTTGCATATGCCTTATGTAAATACAGGCCTACCTCAAAAACATTGAACCTATATAGAGGGTAGTAAGAAGAGTGCAGTTCTGTTGATTTGTGTGTGTGTTTTGTTGGTGGTGGTGGTGGTGGTTTTTGTTTGTTTTGTTTGTTTGTTTGTTTTTGAGACAGTCTCACTCTGTTGCCCAGACTGGAGTGCAATGGCAAGATCTCAGCTCACCGCAACCTCCGCCTCCCGGGTTCAAGCGTTTTCCTGCCTCAGCCTCCTGAGCAGCTGGGATTACAGGCATACGCCACCACGCCCGGCTAATTTTTGTAGTTTTAGTAGAGACAGGGTTTCACCAAGTTGGCCGGGCTGGTCTCGAACTCCTGACCTCAGGTGATCCACCCGTCTCGGCCTTCCAAAGTGCTGGGATTATAGGCGTGAGCCACCGCGCCCCGCCCTGTTGATGTTTTTTGATGAAATACCCAAACTTGCACGTCTCCCAGAATGTGAAGGCCAAGGCTGGGAACAGGCCTGTCAAATGTTCCGGGTGGTTTGATGAAGCCTCTGTGACCGTCAAGGCCTCTTACCCACTACCAACGTACAGAACCCACTAGATAAAACAAGACAAGAATCCAACCCAAGCCCTCATGCTTTGGCAGAAATTTTTAAGATGGGGTGGGGAGTACAGGAAGGACTTCCTTCGCATGGACTGAAAAGCCCTTTTTGTTCTAAAGGAGTAATGACTTTGAAGAGGCCTAATTTTTTGGTTCGGCTTCCAGACTAAATATTTGTTTCTTGAGCAGCAGCGGGTCCTCTGAGGTGAAGTGGTAAACACTTTTGGCCTATGACTGCAGGTAATAAAAATCTGTCCGGGCTGCCTGAGGGGAGGGGCGCCAGTAAAGCCGTAGCTGCAGTGAAGCCCCGCGTCTGCCGCTGCCGGAGCCTGGCTCTCCTCTTACGCGGGGGGCTGCGGGCAATTGGGGCCGACAACTTGCAGGCCCACCTTGGGACGCATGCTCGCTCGAGAGCTGGGGCTGCAGGGTGCAGTGGGACAGTAGGACCGCGAAAGCCTGGGCTTCGAGCCTCGGGCTTTCTGTCTTTAGGCAAAGTGCGGTTTCCACGGCTGCAGGTTTCGCTGCATAAGGGAAGACTCGGATTTCGAACCCTCGGCAGGCCAGCTTCTAGCTCTCTGTCCCTTCCAGATCTCTCCGGTTGCTTCTGTCTTTCCTCCTCCCTCTCCCGTCGCTATCCCGCGCCCCACGGAGGAAGGTCGTGGTGCGGGAGTTGGGGGATACTTTCTTCCTGGGCTCCGGCTACGCAGACCCATCGCCTGCCTCGAGTTCCTGTGCCCTCAGACGCCACGGGAAAACTTGCAGGGACATCTAGCGCCAGGCGTGGGGAACTGCGCGCCGCCGGGCCGGGAAGTGGAGCCGAACACTGCCACTCCGCCTCTCTCTCGGCTCCCGCTTCGTGCTTGGGCACTTTCCTCACCTTCATACCTTTGCCCTGCCGGTAAGGACAATGTGGATTCCCCATAGAGACAATGGACTGGGCGGAATGGAGATAGGTAGGTAGACAGACATTTTCTTTTATCTCAAGCTACCGACAGAGTGAGAATTTACTGGACTTACCAATAGTTTTGCTAGGGAAGTGTATTCCAAGGACAACCCCTCACCTTGAAATGTCGGATAAAACTTCAGCAAATCAGGGTCCCAGCTTTTATTTTCCAAAAAAAGGTCACAAGTTACTCTGGGCCTCCGGCTCCTGCCCCACCCTCCTGCGTCCCTTTCACAGTGAGATTAGTGCCTCTCTTCAAAGGAAAGAATCCTCACTGTGTTTAATTTTCTCCAAGGCTGGAGAAGTTCTCTCCGTCCCAGAGAAGGGCCCGATGTCCTGCATGAGGCAAACCTGGTTCCACCAAATAATGTCTCTGATTTGGAGGGGGTTTGGGACTGTTGTTGCTGCAAACGATTTTCATTTGATAAAGCCTAATCGTGTTGTGAAACCCAAACGGAGTATGTCTCCAAGGTAGAAAGTACTCAAATGTGGCTTCCACTGTCTGGCTGTTGCTAGGGTCCCCTTTTTTCACACTAGGTTTGGTTTGTTGTTGTTGTTGTTTTTGTTTCTTTTGATATCTCCAGGCTGAGTAAAACTGGGTGTTGCCTGGAAAGGGAAAATTAGCTCCAAAGTTGGCAGAACACAGATTTGGTTAAGAACACTGTCCAGCCACTTCTGCGAGACTTAAGATTTTACTTTGGAATTAAGACTCTATTTCTACACCGAATATTTGGCTTCTTACAAGTTAATTAGGAGGGTGTCCTGCACTTTCTGATCTTGGCCATCAAGACAAGTGCTTTCAAAGGAGTCCCCAAGACCCCACTCTGATAGAATCCTATGATCCTGGCCTTAATGGCCACTGATTATGTGGTTAATTGAGCTCATTGCTGTCTTGGTGGGCAGAGCAACTTCAATAAATCTAAATCACAGCCTGTGTCTGCCCGTTCCCCCAACCCAGGACAAGAGCAAAATTTGAAAGATCATCTACTAGGATGAAAGGAGAGAATATGACTTCCAGAACAGCACTGATGCTTAAAAAGGATGCCTCTGGAGGAAAAGGAGGAAGAGGAGCAAGTGATTGGAGAGTACAGTGGGACTTTGGGCACCAAAGGGCCATCCTGAGTTTTTCACCAAAATCAGGAACAGCGGCAAAACTGGTTTCACTGAAGAAGACATGCATGTTTGGAGACACATGTAGTCTCCAAGGATTTTCACTTAACAAAGCCTATTTCTGTTGTTAAGACCCCTGCATAATGCACCCACACACAAACACAAGGCTTGGTCTGTGCTCCTGGCCAGCTAAAGAAACTGATTCCCAGTAAGTTTAAACCTGAATGAAATGTTTCTGCAAATTCAGCCTCAAAATTCCTCCTCTACCTGGCATCCCTGGCTTGTAAACTATGTGTCTCATTAGTTCATAAACAAAGCAGCCCTGACTTTGCCTGGTACTCAACCACAGCCCTAGGAGCCAGTAGCATTTGTCCAGAGGTGCTGGGCTTGGGAGCCCAACTGGACCAAATCAGACCCCCTTTCCTCAGGGCAAAGCCCTCCCACAGGGCTGGGACCCCAGAGGCCATGCTGGAAGCAGGTTCAGCAGCAGGATATCAATGGGCAAAGCTCCTAATTCAAAATCTTCCTGGCTTCTTAACAACCATTAGGATGGACAGAGAAACCTTTTGCCCTGCTCTGAGAGGGTCCCACAGGACTTTTGGAAGCAGAGCCACCATTGAGAAATCCCTTTCAACCTGAGTAGTAATTCAGATTTTTCTCCCACTCCTGCACAACTTAATTTGCTGAATGGAAAATTCAGCCAGAAGTGATGGGCTGCTTGAAATCAACAAAACTTGACACATTCTTCCCATTTTCGTTTTACTTTATTGTTAAACACATAATTGATCATTAAAATGTACTTATCAGTGAGAAAATGAAGCAGAAGCCCAAGGCAAAAAACCACAGGGATATTTAATTTTAAGAGACTGAAAGTTTGTTGGTTCTAGTTATATCTTAGAAACATTTCAACGAATTTGTTTTTTGGAGTCATAAAAAGTTAAAACTATCTTCATGTTTTCTCTGTCTGAGGAAGAAAAAATGAGACAAAGGGAAAATAAAAGCATTTCATGGTGGCCCATGGTTGGTGGTTTGGTACCAAAATTGTTTCATAAAGACCCAGCCAAACCCTCTTTAAAAGTTAGCAATCCCGTCACCTCGCCACAGTTGGCCTTTTTAAAATGCCGGTTGAACTTTCATTGCTGACTTTTGCCTTCTTTTCTCAAATAGTGAAAAAATTGTTCTCATCAGCAAACTTCTATTCCCTATGATTTCCTGTAAATTCAGGCCCCCCCATCTCAAATTTGATCATGAACATGTATAGAACTTCAAAAAGATGAAACGAATTATCTTGCTTTTCCTTTCCAACACCCCTCTCATAACTTTCCCGTTTATTTGAGCCTTTTATGGTTACTGCGTTTTGCATGTCAACACTCCTAACACCAGCAGCCCACCCTGAAATGCCAGGCCAGGCCAAGGAGGGCCTCCCTGGCTCTCTTCTTCATCTTACTCAGGGCGTCTTTGGTCGGGGAACAGTGGTGCTGGGTGACAAGCTTTCACCAATCACAGGCTTAGGGGAGTGATTTTCTTGGAGATGGACCGGCTTGGGGAGTGCATGCCACAGAACCAGATGGGCTCTGAAGGATCCCATATCCACCCCCAGAACCCTGGGCTCATTGGATCTAATATTGTTCCTAAGGCAGAGCCCCAAAGTCACAGCAGGACTCTCATTGGTGCCCCATTAGTTGCTGAGATTGAGAGATGGTGAGCTGGAGCTCTGAGGCTGAGGAGCAACAGAAAGGGATGATGAGGGATAGGGCTGTAATCCCTAACACCCTGGCAGCTTGGTTCCAGAGCTGGACCTAGCCCCACCAGCACTGCCCTGAGCCCACCTAACCCCTTGAAGTCAGACCGTTTCTCTGGGCTGCTCCTATCACAAAATCTGAATTTGCTTGGAACAAGCGCCCTCTTAATTTGCCCCTCTCAGTTCTCTGCAGTTGGCAGCTTGGAAAAGGAAGCGAAACAAAGGTCCCTGGGAAAGTGAAGTTTTCAATTAATTTGGTGTGAGGAACGGGCGGGAGTGGGTGGTGACTGCAAAATGCGAGGCCGGTCGGCTGCTGGAGAGACACAGAAGTTTCACGGCGGGAGGCTGAGTGGCTTTCTCCCCCGGCGCCGTTCTCAGGGTCTTTCTGCGGGTCGAAGAAGGACCCGCGGGAGCTGAGGGGCCCAGGTCGGAAGCGACTCCCCGCTGGCCCAAGAGTAGAGGCGAATAGCGTTGAGTAGGTATCCATGGACTTTTCTCTCTGGGACAGATTGTCAGGCTCACTGCGCCGACGCCTGTCTTTCATCTGTTTAAGTCTCTGCTGCCAGCCCTAAGGGCGCTTCGTGGGCATTTTCCGAACGGACAGCGTGTGTGTATAGGAAGAGTCTGCTCCAATGCCTCTTACCTGTGTGAAATCCCTTTGCCAGGTACCAGTGCGCAAGGTAGGGCAAATTAGCTCACTCTGATTTGGGGTCTAGAAGTCGACTAACTGAGGGATTCAGCAACAGGATAAAAAATGGGCCTGTTTTCACGTCATTCTGATCATCTCTGTCCTTCGTCTTCATTTTGCTGTGCAACTCCGGGAGCCGAGGAGAGGTGGCAAAAACAGCGGTTGCCGAGACAAGGCGCAGGCCTTGGCGCCCGCCTCAGTCGCAGACAGGGCCTGGGATGGGCCGTCGCGCAATCAACTCGTGGGGGTGGCTGCAGCGCGTACGCCTGGGTCGGGGGGGAGGGCGGGAATGGGAGGTGGACCCTGCAAGGGGCAGGAGAGGGGTGGGGGCTGGGGTGGGTGGGTCCAGCCAGGCCTGGGCCGGGAGCCAGGCTCCCCCGCGTCCCTACCCCCACGTGGCCACGCGCAGCCAATGGCACGCCCCCGGCGGGCGCCCTCGGGGCGGGAGGCGGCCCCCCGACCGGCCCAGGCCCCCTCCCAACCTGAACTTCGTTTTTATAAACGTCCCGCGATGAGCTAACCTGCTGGAGGGCGGGCGGGCCGGAGGCGGGAGGCTCACAGAGGGAGAGAGGGCTAGAGGAAGAGGGCGGGAGTGAGCGAACCAGAGAGAAAGGAGAGGAGGGAGGAGGCGCGCCGCGCCATGGTGTCCTGCGCCGGGCCAGGGCCAGGGCCGGGGCCGGGCCAGGCCGGGCCATGAGCCGCGCCGGGAGCTGGGACATGGACGGGCTGCGGGCAGACGGCGGGGGCGCCGGTGGCGCCCCGGCCTCTTCCTCCTCCTCCTCGGTGGCGGCGGCGGCGGCGTCAGGCCAGTGCCGCGGCTTTCTCTCCGCTCCTGTGTTCGCCGGGACGCATTCGGGGCGGGCTGCGGCGGCTGCGGCTGCGGCTGCGGCTGCGGCGGCGGCAGCCTCCGGCTTTGCGTACCCCGGGACCTCTGAGCGCACGGGCTCTTCCTCGTCGTCGTCCTCTTCTGCCGTTGTGGCGGCGCGCCCGGAGGCTCCCCCAGCCAAAGAGTGCCCGGCACCCACGCCTGCTGCGGCCGCTGCAGCGGCCCCGAGCGCTCCAGCGCTGGGCTACGGCTACCACTTCGGCAACGGCTACTACAGCTGCCGTATGTCGCACGGCGTGGGCTTACAGCAGAATGCGCTCAAGTCATCGCCGCACGCCTCGCTGGGAGGCTTCCCCGTAGAGAAGTACATGGACGTGTCAGGCCTGGCGAGCAGCAGCGTACCGGCCAACGAGGTGCCAGCGCGAGCCAAGGAGGTATCCTTCTACCAGGGCTATACGAGCCCTTACCAGCACGTGCCCGGCTATATCGACATGGTGTCCACTTTCGGCTCCGGGGAGCCTCGGCACGAGGCCTACATCTCCATGGAGGGGTACCAGTCCTGGACGCTGGCTAACGGGTGGAACAGCCAGGTGTACTGCGCCAAGGACCAGCCACAGGGGTCCCACTTTTGGAAATCTTCCTTTCCAGGTAGGGGCGATGGAGAAAAGGGACCGACACGAGGGAGGGGGAGAGAGAAGGAGAAAAGAAAGGACTAAGAGTATGAGCCCCTACTTGGGAGTGGGTGCCTGTGCTCCACAACTGACCAGGGTTAACCCAGTGGAAGTTTGTCCAGTTCGTGTGAAATCTGTAAATTCCTCCTCTGATTTATTTCAACTGCCTCCGTCACTGCCCTTTCTTTCCTATGTGCAGCGCAGACACGTTTTTCTCTTAAAGTTGAGGGTCTCTGCGTGCCCTTTCCTTGGGCCTCTCCCTTTTCTCCTAAAGAGGCCTTTTTCCTAAGAAACCTGACAGAGTTGGGTCCCCCCATTTTCAAAGACATCACTGCCCCAAGATGACTACTAAAACTTGTTAGATCAAGCCCATGAGCTCCTAATATAGGAACGCGGGAAATCAAAATTTGAGCAAAAGATCTGAATTTGTATGTGTCTATGTATGTATGTTTGTTTTTATACAACGGACATTTGCAGAAACTGTCCTCATGAACGTGCCCAATAACCGCACCATAAAATTGCAGGCTTGTTAAGATGCCGGTTTGAGAAGCTATGATAATCAATCAAATTAACCATTATTGTTAAGTGCAAATAATCCTTCTTTAATAACAGGTAAGTGTTATGTCTATGTACATAATAAAGACCAAACAGCATGGCTTTTTTTTTTAAATTTCCTGCACCCCTGCAAACACACACACACACACACACACACACACACACATACACAGACACACAGTCCTCAGCTAGGTGCTCCAAATATCCCAGCTTAATTTTTCTTGTGCTTGTGTTTGTATCAGGGGATGTGGCTCTAAATCAGCCGGACATGTGCGTCTACCGAAGAGGGAGGAAGAAGAGAGTGCCTTACACCAAACTGCAGCTCAAAGAACTGGAGAACGAGTATGCCATTAACAAGTTCATTAACAAGGACAAGCGGCGGCGTATTTCGGCTGCTACGAACCTATCTGAGAGACAAGTGACCATTTGGTTTCAGAACCGAAGAGTGAAGGACAAGAAAATTGTCTCCAAGCTCAAAGACACTGTCTCCTGATGTGGTCCAGGTTGGCTACAGACAGTTTAGAAGCCATTCGGTTGTCTCCAAAAGGCCTTTGGAAAGACTTGAATATGTATTTAATGCCCCCCACCCCCTGCCAATGGTGGCAAATTTTGTGAATTGTTTTTCTCTCTCCCCTTATCTGGCTCTAAAACCTTCTGCTGCCCAACCTGACTTTGTAGTTCTGATTTTTACTTGTTTGTTATTGGTTTTGTTCTTGCCCAAGGTTTTTAAAATATCTGTTTTTAATGTTTTGTTTCTCCCTCCAGGCCAGTATAAAAGGACTTGAAGTATTTTTTAATAATCCCCCCCCCCCACACCCCGCAAATGAACTTCAGAAGTGCCATTCTGATTTAAGGGTTTTTAAAAAAATTACTTTATTTGTTCGTTCCCAGCATTGATTATCTTCATAATCCATTAGGACAGAATGGTTTTCAGTCATTCATATCCTGTAATTAGGTAATTGAATCATTAGATCTCAGCAGTTGCCGAGGCAAGTGGAAAGGCAGGCAGTGCTCTGGGGTCACCGGGAAAGTCTAAAAACGGGAGGCTGAAGGTACTGTGATGGCTTTAAAAGTGGCCACCTTATTAAATAGGGTTTGTATCAATATTGAAATGAAGACAATCTTTCCAACTTTGGGTGCTTCACTTGCTGTTTTAATTGTTTATTTTTAACACTTTGTAGGTTTGTGTTTTCATAATCTTTAATTTGAAACTCATGTGTCCTCATGGATCATGGATGCCTTCATTTCTTGAGCTCTCAATGCAGACATTTAAATGGCTGCAATCAGTAGAGTGACCTGCGGATGGCATAAATGCACCTCCTTTTCTTGGCCTTGGATCTATGGGTCTGGGATGGTGGTCATCTCCTCAATCCTCAAAAAGAGGCTGAATCAATGTGGCCATGAGTGGGAACTTATATACAGAACCCAATGAAGAACTTGACTGTCTAAACAAATGCGTTGGGCCTCTCATGGAGCTGCAAAGCATCTAACAAATATGAAAAATGTGAAGTTCCAAGGTCCAAGAAGGAAAATAATGATGTTTCTGAAAGTGATGATAAATAATTACTTTTAAAGTGCTGCATATTTATACAATTGAGAGATTATTTTTGTAGATGCAATGTCTGTGAGCTGGGATACATGGGCAGTGCTTCAGACATTTAAAAATCACTTTTTACTCCTAGGGAGAGCCAATAAACAGAACTCTTTTGTTTCTTCTGGGTCCTTATACATTTGTTTTATTTTTTCGAGTTTGCGTTTCTTCTTGAAACGATTCTTATTTATTACAAAATCTTGGTATCTTGAACACAATTATGTTCTCTACAGATGAAGGAAACTCAACACTAATTCTGGTTTCTGGAACCTTCATTCTCTCCACCTTTGCCCCCCTCCCTCCCTTTTGCCCATGACTTTAACATAAGTAGTGATGTTTTAAAATGAGGATATCATTTGCAGTGTTTAAAATGATATTCTATACCAGGCCAGCTCAAAAGACAATAAAATTTTACTTTTCTTTCACTATTGTCAATTTATTTATATAGTTCTATTAATTTTTAATCCATATGTGTTTGTATGCCTGTGCATAGAAAAACTTACTCACTTGAAAATTTTCAACCTAGAAAGACCATTATAAACATCTGGACTAGGAAGGTCTTGAAATTAGAAAGACATACCCATATTTGGCAATTGAAAAAGAAACATTTCAAGTTTATCCCATATCGCCTTCTCCCGGCATTCTGCACAGAGCAGTTGACAACTGAAAACATAAAACTTAAACTTTCAGACGCAATTTTTAGGCACTAGAATTTTCTGTTTGAGGCCTTTTTGCCACTCAGGGAAATGGCCGCTGAGGAACTGGATGACTCCTCATGGTTAGCTCCCCACACAATCAACTCAGTGGTTTCTAAGGTTTTCGTGTGTAAGTTAGTTACATACTGATATTTAAAACCTCACTTAGTGTGAAAACTCTCCTGGTGGGAGGGCTCCCTCATGACTTTGAGAGAGAAAACGCAGAGACCTAAGACTTGGAGCTACTTTCGTTTTCCCTGTCCCAGCTTGATTTCTTTCATATCTTACTGCCGACAGTGGACAGCTAACTTCGTTTTTGAGGGGGAGGGACAGAGACAGAGAAACAGAGAGATTTGATCGCGATTCAATCTCTGCAGAAGAAATAACCCATGTACAAGGGGCCACGCCATCCCCCACCTTACACTTCGGGAAGGGTCGTTACCGTTTTTGTGGTTTTTCTCAAAAGATGTGTTTTCATCAGAAACGGGCACATTTTTCCTTTCTCCTCATCGCCAACTCCCCCTCCATTTTTTGTGAGTCCCACACTCCGGAGTTTCACTCCATTTCCCGTGTCTGTTTCTCGGGTTTCCCATCGTGGGTAGGGGAGATTGCCTCGAGGTTTTCCTTTCATCTCTAGTTTGCATGTCAGTTCCCCCCCTCCCCCCGACTTGGAGAAATGGTAGGTTTGCTGAAGATTAAAACTGTGCTCAAACGCTCTCTGGAGGAATTTGGATTGAGGGCTAAATCAATAACAGAAGAAGGCTTTGTTATTTATATGCGTTCTCTTTATATTCCAAATTGCAGAGGGAGGAGAGGAACTGGTAAGTGGCCCAGGCACTGGGAGGGAGGCCCTCGGGGAGCCCGAGAGGCTAAGGGGGCTTGGATAGAGGCCTTTCTTTCGATTGGAGACAGGCGGCAGGAGAGCGCCTCAGAAACCCGGGAGGTTTTTAGCGCCGCGGGTGGGGGAACGAGGCCCCCTTGTCGCGTGATTCAAGAGGCGAAGGAAGCATTGGAGCCGGGACCCACGGTCAGACAAAGGGGCGACTGCAATGCTTCCCCGCCTCTGGCAGGCCCCTGGGTCCCTCTGGCTCTGCTGTCAGGGGCGGCCTTGCCGCCAAGATCTCCGGCTTTCGGAGGCGCTAGGCTGCGTCTGAAAGCGGGCTGTGACCGTGCGGGCTGGCGACCCTAGGGCGGCCGCATCGCCCTTCACTATTGATCTTGACCGTGCGGCTGCGCCTCGATAGGCATGGAGCGCGCTCGCCATCTCCTGGGCGTTGGGCGGCATTGGCAGAGCTCGCTATTAGCTCCTCAGCCAAATCCTTTTCCATTCTCTCAAACACCAGCCAAGCCACCTCCCGCCACTACTTTCCACCCCGACCCTCCCTTGATCCGGGTCCCCAGCTCGCATAAGACTTTGTCTGCCAGACCTCGAAAGTCATAAACCCGGAGGATGAAGTGGGAAGACTGCGCAAGGAGCAATGGAGGGAACCTAGTTGTTCTTGTTTTTCCTGTTTTTCACTTAGTTCTTTTACGCCTTTAGTCCTGAGGCGCAAACAGCTGTTGTAGGGCTGCCTAAAGGTCCAAAAGAGACACCCCTCGGCTTGGAAATAACGAGGAATCGTCGTGCACTGAAACGTGGAGAGAGACTGCAGGGACCCCTGGAGCTGGAGCTTTGGGAGTAACGAAGCTGCAGCTCCTCGAAACAGCTGTTGTAGGGCTACCTAAAGGTCCAAAAGAGACACCCCTCGGCTTGGAAATAACGAGGAATCGTCGTGCACTGAAACGTGGGGAGAGACTGCAGGGACCCCTGGAGCTGGAGCTTTGGGAGTAACGAAGCTGCAGCTCCTCGAAAATAGGATGGGTTCCCCAAAATAAGAGCTCTTAGGGATCTGAGGCTTGTATTCCCTTAAGTATCTAGGAACTAGGATTGCAGCTTGTGCTTGCCCCCACCTCCCAAGAGAGGACGCGAGCGAGTGAGTCTCTATGCCTGGGCTCCTAAGGAAAATCTCTGGCAGAGCCAGAGGAGCCCCAGACGTCCCCACCCCCACGTCTTCACTCCCCCTCTCTCCCCCTACCAGAGTGGGAGGAAGAGGCCGATTGCGTTCTCCAGAGCCACCCAATTGGTCGCCATAACTCACACAATAAAGTCGCAGCGCGGCGGTCAGTCTTGCCCTCCGGCGGCGTCTGTGTGGTCTCAGTGCGGGAGCCCGCGATCTAACCAATTCCAGCTTGGCTCGGAGACCGAGGGTCCTGCTGCAGGCTGAGACTGGCGCCGGTCACGGGGTCTCCCAGGGCCTTGGGATCAGAGGCAGGAGGGGAGGACGCCTAGACCGCTGGCCGGACTAGGCAAGAGGGCCAGCGGCAGGGTCTGAGCACACCGCTCCCAGCTAAGATCTGCTGCCCTTCCCACTTCCCTGTTTGTCAGACCCGTGAACTCCCTATCCCCGGCACCCCTGGGAGCGCTGAGGCAAGGAACTCTGCTAGCCAGCTGCCTCCGAACGCCCGCTGTTCCCCGGCCAGGTGGCTCTGGCTCTTCTGCCTTTCCACACCCAGTCGGGGGAGTTCGTCCGGCTTTGCCCTCCACTTGGTGAATGGGGACACCTCGGAGTTCTGGTTTGCAGTGTGTAGTCCCGGAGAGGACTCCTGACGATAAAAGGAATGTAGCCTTTGGCCACGATTGGTGGATCGAGCTGATGGGTTCCCTGGCGGACATTCTCCATGGACCTGTATGGCAATTTCCCTAGGATCAGAGTTCTTAGCCATGGGGACACAAACCAGGAATAGTGTGGCCTCCTTCCTGGATCCCAAAATTGGGTAGTTTGTGATGCCCTTTTTGTGTCTGCGGCCTGGGACTGAGGGCTTAAGCAGCGAATAGGTCTTTGCTGCCAGATCCTCAGGCAGAGGTCTCTGGAGAAACCCTTTCTGTGGGAGTGATTGGGTTAAGAGTGACATTGCTCAGGCCAAGGGACAGAGCTCCTGGTGCCGCCGGACCGCGCCCTCTCCGGGCAAGTCGAGAGGCGCCGGTTAATGGAAAATGCCTCCGCTGCAACTTAAAGCCGGTAGAAGCAAGCCGGGGCCAGAAAGCCTGCGGAAAACTAATCGCAAAGCCAATCATGACCAAGAAGAGTCCCAAGGGACACTTGGGCAGAGGAACCCTCTTGCCCGATGTCCCCAGCTGCTGAAGCCGGGCCTGGAAACCCGCAGACTTCGCTCAACATGATTTGGCTCTGCTGGCAGCCTCGTCCTTCGCCATCGAACATTGCGGGTGTTATCATAATACTCTGAAGGGGGGGAAAACGGGTCGGGGGGATGTAGGCGGTGCTGAAATGACCGGCTTTGAAGAACCTGCAGGCAAAGTTTCGTCCAATCGTCTGAGCCTGTCCTCTTATTCCCGGTTGTAACTAAATACTGTTGCGAGCGCAGCCGAAGCCCTTTGTTGGAGATGTGTGAGCGCAGTCTCTACAGAGCGGGCTATGTGGGCTCGCTTCTGAATCTGCAGTCGCCAGACTCTTTCTACTTCTCCAACCTGCGGCCGAATGGCGGCCAGTTGGCCGCGCTTCCCCCTATCTCCTACCCGCGCGGCGCGCTGCCCTGGGCCGCCACGCCCGCCTCCTGCGCCCCCGCGCAGCCTGCGGGCGCCACTGCCTTCGGTGGCTTCTCGCAGCCCTACCTGGCTGGCTCCGGGCCTCTCGGCCTGCAGCCCCCAACAGCCAAGGACGGACCCGAAGAGCAGGCTAAGTTCTATGCGCCCGAAGCGGCCGCTGGGCCAGAGGAGCGCGGTCGTACCCGGCAGTCCTTCGCCCCCGAGTCTAGCCTGGCTCCTGCAGTGGCTGCTCTCAAAGCGGCCAAGTATGACTACGCGGGTGTGGGTCGTGCCACACCGGGCTCCGCGACCCTGCTCCAGGGGGCTCCCTGCGTCCCTGGCTTCAAGGACGACACGAAGGGCCCGCTCAACTTGAACATGACAGTGCAGGCGGCGGGCGTTGCCTCTTGCCTGCGACCTTCACTGCCCGACGGTAAACGGTGCCCATGCTCCCTGGGCAGGTTTGGGCCGGGATGGGAGGTGGGGTTCAAGGGAGAGTGTAAGGGGAGGTGAACCGCCTGGGGGCGGGCAATAGACAGAGTACGGGCTGGGTTGACGTGGGTTGGGGCTGTGTTGCAGGCCTGCCGTGGGGGGCGGCCCCGGGGAGGGCCCGCAAGAAGCGGAAACCCTACACGAAGCAGCAGATTGCGGAGTTGGAGAACGAATTCCTCGTCAACGAATTCATCAACAGGCAGAAACGCAAGGAATTGTCCAATAGGCTGAACCTCAGCGACCAGCAAGTCAAAATCTGGTTCCAGAACAGGCGTATGAAGAAGAAGCGCGTGGTGCTTCGGGAGCAGGCGCTGGCGCTCTACTAGCCACGCTCGTGGCCAGGGCTGGGTTGGATCTGCCCTTTTGGACAGAGGCCTTGTTTGGGGAGGAGGATCTGGGGCTAAGGCTAAGGCTTTTCCTTCGGTTCCTTCTCTGCTGGTCCCAGAATCCACCAAGAGATTTAGAGACCAGGCCAGCTGGGCTTCCTTGCTTTCCTCAGTCCTTGAGAAGCCCGTGAGAAACGTGCAGAAGTACCAGTGCAACTCTGGCTGGCCTTAAGGCTTCCACATTGGGGGACTGAGGTCACCTCTCCTTGCTCCTGACTGGGGCATTTGCACCCACCGCTCATTCTTGCTCCCTGGTACCTGGATTTCTCTGTTTCCACCCAATTCGTTCTCCCTTTCCCCCTCTCTCCACCCCCTTCAGCGTATAGCAGTCGCCTAGTTAGGGCTCAGAGTGGAAGGCCTCCTGAGGGAATGGAAAGGACTGTGGGTACAATTAGGTCTCTGCAGCAGAAGCCCTTTGTGGCAAGGCCAGGATCTTCACTCTGGAGAAAGGAAAGGGCACCATCCACCCTCCACCCTCCTGTCTGCCCTGGCTGATTTGAGAGGACAAAAGCCATACTAGATCTTCAGACTTTGGGAGGAAAAGGGAGGGAAGGAGCGGGGCTGGGTAGTGTGGTAAACTTGGAGATATCTCGAAATGAGAAATGCGAAATAGGCTGGCTATTTCCAGCTGGGTAGAATAGGGTGGAACCTTCATTTCCTGAAATGGGATGAGAGAGACTGGGGCTCCAGACAAGTGCCATCTCCAGACAAGACTGGCAAACATTGACCTGCTCCCACCTCCTCATACATGCCTAGGCCAGGCCCATGAACCCTGTAACTGGATCCCCAGAGCCTAGCTCTGGTCTGCTTTCAGAGCTGTTGGTCTGCTTTGAAGCTCTGTTGCACAGGGAGGAGGGAAAGATATCCAGGGGAGGAGAAGGGAGTGAATAAGAGGAGGAGGGGTGCTACACTCCAACTGTAAATATGGCTTTCCAGTTGAGGTGAGTAAAGGTATCGGTGTATCTTTCTTTCTTCAATTACCTTAATGGAACCCCACAAGGATAGGCAAAAGTCCTTCTCAAGAGTCAAGGGGAGGGGAAGGAAATCTCTTAGATTCTCCGCCCCGCTAGCTGCTCTTGACAAAGCAAAGAGGACCAGAAGTTCCTCTCACCGTCTCTACCATCTGCCAACTCTACCAGAGGCCCAGCTACTGTGCCCCTTCTGAGGCATGTCTGGCCTGTCCCAGTGAAGACTTTGAGGCCCTGGACCCTGCCAGGCTTGCCTCATGGAGGCAGGGGTTCCCAAATGCCAGGTGGAGTTGTTCTGGGTGTACTGGAGTGTCCCGCCTTAATCTCAGTGAACCAAGCCTCCCCCTGCCAGCTCATTCCACTATCCCTGTCTCTTCTCCCTCTCCTTCTGACATGTAGCACTCCTCCTTCACAATTCCTAGCATGATGCACAACAACCCAAGGATTCAGGATTCCTTCCCAAAGTCCAGTGATTTCTTTTCAGTGGAGGACCGGGCCCTAAACCTGGAGTGGGCCCCTCACAGAGAGCCCTGAGCCTTAGCCCAACTGACTTCAGTTGATGTTTAGACTAATTTCATTTTCTAGGCTATCTAATAGTTATCATGCATGTTTTGTTTTGATTTTGTCAAAAACAGTAGCTTGTATATATTAGACACAATATATACAAATGTTTTGAGTGAAAATAAATATCCAGGTCTGAGCCAAGGTGTCAAGGGGCTGAAGTCAATTTTTCAAAATGTTTTGGATTCCACCTTAATGTTTTTCGGGCCACCAAATTCGTTTTTCTATTCCGGTTGTTGTTTCACCGCGGGTGTTGACTGTTTGTTAAATGAGAAAATGGCTTCCGAGGCGGTCAGGAAATGGTGTATAAAAGCCTACGAACCAAATATGTTTGGAATATCCAAAAGGGAAGGACCATGGCAGATCTGAGTGTGTCTCACACATTAAGGGGACTCTCAGCTTGTTGCAAGTTGGGACTTCCGCACTTAGCCTAAATTCTCAAATTTTAAAGCTTGCCGGTATTCGGAGTCTGTAAAGATTTGAGGTTCTTCAGATGTCAAAACAAAACGTCTGTCTCCACCGAGTTTTGGTCTGACTTCTCTGGAACGGCTATGTCCTGCTAAATCCTTGATACCAGCAGGTTTACCAGAAGCCCAGCAGACTCCCTTGGGAAATGGGGCCTCAAAACTTCCTAGTCTATCTGAACCTCTAGCTTAGCCCAGGAAAGTCAGGGCCTGCTTGCTACTCATTTTCTTGCAAACCCCAGCTCCTAGCGGGTGGAGGTGGAAACTAGCTTTTAGCTAGAGGAAGAATTAGCAAAACCACTAAATCACTAACACTGAATATTCAACATTTCAACTCCCCTTCCCAGAAGCAAATTTGGTGTATAATTAAAATTTTAATTGTTCTTTAATTGTATACACACACACAACTATATATACATATATGTATATATATTCAATAGGAGAGAAAGAAGCAAGAGCTGCCAAGGCCCTATGGCTCAAAAGGATTCTCCACCTGGCTGGGCACATAGAGGCGATGGTACCCAGAGCAGGATCTCCAAGTCCGAGTCTGCATTCAGAGGTCTGCCTCCTCAAAAACAACTGAACAAAGGCTGAAGCCACACTGAGCCCTCGGAAGCCTGGGGAAAGAAGGAGGAAAGCATATGAATTCAGATCCAGGCCTTAAGACAGAAAACACGGAGGTCGTTTCTTTCCAAAATATATCATTAAATCATCGTGTTCTTTCTGTTTAGCTTGGGATGAGTAGGGGGAGGGGATATTCATGGAGATCACTCCTCAAAGAAAATTAAATTATTCTAAATATAAAAGCATATCTCTTGGTTCAGCAGTTTTTTCCAAATCTATCCCGTTTGCTATTTCACACAAATACAAAGACTCTGGTGTCTCCTTCCATAGCCCGTGTTCCCGCAGAGATTTGGAACCACTAGGAAATTTGTAAAAAAAAAAAAAAAAAAAAATGCTGAAGAGAAAGGACGCTAAAATCTGAGTGCTCAACATTCCCTTCAGAAAGACAAATGTGTCCTCTGAAATGCTGCAGTCCAAGCGGGCCTCTTGACCAAGAAAACGGTTTTAAAACGAGAAAAAAACAGCTTCGTCTGGCATTCAATCAGTTGGGAACTCAGAGGGCGGCGGGGAAGGGGGGACGCTTTTAAGGCCTGGGGGTTCTCCCCCAGGGAGGCGGGCTGAGGAGGCTTCCGGGATGCCGGCGGGTGGAAGAGAAATCTGGAATCGTTGTAAATATTCATGTGGGGGGATGCCCCTTCACCCTTCACCCGCCTCTCCCAGCTGCATTCCCCCCTCAGTGATAGTGGGGGAGGGCAAGGCGACTGCCCCACTGTCCTTAGACAAAGGTGATCTCCCCATATTTTTGTTCTCCAGTCGCTTGACTTAAGGAGTCCATTCCGAAGGCTCTGCAGGGAAGGAACTGGCTCTGGGTGTTTTCCCTGCGTTTCTCTTCTTTCGTTTCTTAAAAGAGCATAAATAATTAAAGTTTGGCAGGGAGGAAAAGCTTTCTTGCAGAACTGTAGTGGCAATAAATGAAATGACTCAGAATCCCTTCCCCAGTCAGCTTTTACGAGAGCTGCCAGACAGTGTCTGTTCACGTTCTCCAGATACCAGGGGCACCCTGACAAAGTTAAGGTCAAGTTAGTGTCTTATCTTGGGTGGCTCAAAATCACCGCATCGCGTCCCGGAGCTGTGCGGAAAGCTCTTTCTCGCGGAGCGGCTAGCTGCGCCCCGAAGGCCTGGTGCGCTCCCTGCGTTTCGGGTGGGGCCGCGTAGGCAAGGACAAGGCCACAGAACCGGGGTCTTCACGGTAGGTTCTCGAGCGGGACTCGCGGGTCCGGAGGCTGCGGGTTTTCCCCGGGTTTGGGGAATGGGGGCAGGAACTAGGAGGGAGCTGCGGCCAAAGAGCCAAGCGGGCTGGGACTGGAATGAAAGCGCTCTGGGCTGTGGAGTGGGTCGTGGGGCAAGGGTCCGCGCTAAGGAGCCGAAAGGGGCCGGCCGCCCCCTTCCCCTGTGCACCGGCGCGCCACTGCAGATGGCTCACCCTCCCCCGCCAAATCGCTGCTCCCGCCAGAGCTGCCGTCGCCATGTCGTTGAACTTGAATGGTTCGTCCTCCCCATTTCCCTCTTCGGCGGTCAGCAGGCTCCACATTGGGGGCGCCGGGCTGCCTGCGCCCCACCCCGTGCCTCCAGTAGAGAGAAGGTGCGAGAATTTTGCGAACCCCCAGACACATAAAGACCCGGATTGAAGTCCTCGCAGCTGCCCTGGGTCCTGAGCTACCGCAGGGCCAGTGTGCAGCGTCCGGGGAGCCATTTTAGGAGAGAGATCCAGGGGCGTCGACCACGAGCCCGAAAGGGAGAGGCTTGGGCCTGGGATGGAGATGGGGAGGCAGATAAGTGTGCTGGGGGTCTGGGTTGAGGAGAAGAATGTCAGCTGGAATCTGGGCGGGGGTGCCAGCTGTGGGGAGGGCGCACACAAGATGGGCAGTTCTAGTTGGGGGAGGCTCGATGCCCTCCAGTCGCCACAGACCTATTTGCGCAGTGTTGGGGGAGGGAAGCAGACATGGGAAGGGGCGGAGGAAGGAGAGAGGAAGGGAGAAAGGGAGGGAGGAGAAAAAGAGGAAGGGGGGGTACATCAGCCAGAAAATAGATATTAGCTCAGACCACCCGCCTTTTCTCTGTCTGTCCGCACGGTGGGCAGAGCGCACACCACCGGCACTGCAGCAGCCCGGGCCAGGGAGGGAACCAGCATCACAGCCAGCGCCGCCTGCCCTGGGTATAGGACTGAGGCCCAGGCCCCAGCTCAGGGATTGCCTGGGTGGAGGAATCTTGGGGAAAGGGGCAGCCTCCTGCCCTCGGTTCTGGGATTTGGGTTTGGGAAGAGACGGTTTACCTTTGAAAAGCGTCTGCTATCTCGGAGGTGGGAGCCCAGGCCTCGCCTGGACCCATGGGCTAGGAGAGGGTCGCGGCAGGCTGGGAGGAGAGTGAGGCCTTGGGGGAGTGGATGGGGCGCCCCACGAAGAGTCTGCCTCAGAGCCAGGTGACACAGAGGGGCTCCAGTAGGGAGTCAGGCTCTGCTGAGAACCCTTAGAGAGACAACCTATCTTGGGGGAGGGGCTGAAGTGACCATGCAGACCCAAGGGTACCAGAAGAGCCTCGGGGAAACGCGGCGTGGATGCGCAGGCCTTGGAGGGGCTCCGAAGCAATGAAGGGTCTGGGTATAAGGCGGACACCCAGGCCAGGCCTGAAAGCAGAGGGTTGAGGAGGACGGAGGTGCGAGTGTGTGGGGGTTGTCTCTTGTGGGGAGCCAGCAGGAAGCCAGGCACCCTGAGAGTAGGACTCCAGATCCTTTTGTTCACCAGACTCCCCAGATTCTAGGGAGGCCGGGGACCACGGGCTGAGCCCCCTCCTGGCTTTAGTGCTGAAGGGGAAGGCGGAGAGGCAACAGGGAGAGAGACAGAGACAGTAACACACAGCTTAGAGGAAAGGAGGAGAGAGGATGAGAGGACAGAGAGAGAGAGGAGAAAGGAGACAGGAAAGCAAGAGGAAGGACGAAGGAAAGCGGAAAAGAAGAGGAAGGAGAGAAGTGAAGACAGGAGAGAGAAGGGAGAAGACTGAAGAGAGACCAAGCAAGGAGAAAGAGAGACAAGAACAGAGAGGGAAACCAGAGAGGAGGGAAGAGAGCCGGGTGGGCACGAAGGCCCCGGCCTGGATGAGTGCCTAGGAGGTGAATGGCCTGGGTTTTTCCGAGGCCAGCACTCGCACTCCTGGGGTCAGAACCGGAAAGAGCCAAGTCACTCCGCTCTGAACGCGCTGGGCAGAGAAATATGTAAATCAGGGCTCCCTGAGCCCTGGAGAGTGGCGAAATTACGCCCGCCCGGTGAACAAGAAGCAACAAGCTCCCAGGCGGGTGAGCTGCAGAGGGTGGCAGAGTCGCGGGGGAGGGAGCGGCTGCAGTAAGGGGGGTGGGGTTCGGAACCTCACAC
The DNA here is from genome assembly GCF_028885625.2 of Pongo pygmaeus. Classification (NCBI taxonomy): domain Eukaryota; kingdom Metazoa; phylum Chordata; class Mammalia; order Primates; family Hominidae; genus Pongo; species Pongo pygmaeus. Next base: position 75,749,378 of record NC_072384.2, read on the forward strand.
CCTCACACCTAGTTCCTAGCTTCTAGGGAGCCTGGAGCCGGGCTCCCTCCACCCTCTGCTCGCTGCTTCTCTCCCTTCCCCCTTCCTCCCCCTCTTCCCCCTCCTTCCTCCTCCCCGCCGGCCTCGGTCCGCGTACTTAAAGCGGCGCGGGAGGGCAGACGCGGGCGGGCGGCCCGTTCGGGCGGTGGCAGATGCGCCTAGCGGTGGCAGCGGCCAGCGGCGCGCAGGTGACCGGCCTGAGGCGCAGCCTGGTCAGGGAGCGCCCGGGGAGAGCTGGAGGCAGAGGGCAGCCGATCCGCCTCCAGCGCGCGCTTCTCGGCGCCAGGAGCCGTCCTGGGGCGTGTTGGCGAGCGTTGATATAGATATAAGGACATTTCTCTTCATGGCGTCACGTGACATAATTACCACCAGAATCAATCAAGATGAATTGCACGTCAGCGCCCGGTGGGGATTTTTGCTTAGTTGATCCTGGCCCAAGCCTCTTGTGCAATCGATGGCTCAGGTTGGCTGCGCGGGAAGCGGCCAGGGGCTCGCTGGCGCGCACGCCGCGGAGCCATGAACGACTTTGACGAGTGCGGCCCGAGCGCAGCCAGCATGTACCTGCCGGGCTGCGCCTACTATGTGGCCCCGTCTGACTTCGCTAGCAAGCCGTCGTTCCTTTCCCAACCGTCCTCCTGCCAGATGACTTTCCCCTACTCTTCCAACCTGGCGCCGCACGTCCAGCCCGTGCGCGAAGTGGCCTTCCGCGACTACGGCCTGGAGCGCGCCAAGTGGCCGTACCGCGGCGGCGGCGGCGGCGGCAGCAGCGCGGGGGGCGGCAGCAGCGGGGGCGGCCCCGGCGGGGGCGGCGGCGGCGCGGGGGGCTACGCTCCCTACTACGCGGCGGCGGCGGCGGCAGCTGCGGCGGCCGCGGCGGCCGAGGAGGCGGCCATGCAACGCGAGCTGCTCCCGCCCGCGGGCCGCCGGCCGGACGTGCTCTTCAAGGCGCCTGAGCCGGTGTGCGCTGCGCCGGGGCCTCCGCACGGCCCCGCGGGCGCCGCCTCCAACTTCTACAGCGCGGTGGGCCGCAATGGCATCTTGCCACAGGGCTTCGACCAGTTCTACGAGGCGGCGCCCGGGCCCCCGTTCGCCGGGCCGCAGCCCCCGCCGCCGCCCGCGCCGCCACAGCCCGAGGGCGCAGCCGACAAGGGCGACCCCAAGACCGGGGCTGGTGGCGGCAGGGGCAGTCCCTGCACCAAGGCTACCCCTGGCTCGGAGCCCAAGGGGGCAGCGGAAGGCAGCGGTGGCGACGGCGAGGGCCCCCCGGGAGAGGCGGGGGCCGAGAAGAGCGGCGGCGCAGGTAGGCACGGGGTGCTGGGCGAGCGGTGGGCCCGGGGGCCGCGGGGGAGGGGGGGCGGCGGGGGCCTCCCTCTGCTTGCGCCTTTTTATGTGCTACTTTATAAGCATTCGAAGAGGTTTATACATCCTATAAGATTTCCCGGGCCGTTGTAAAGCGTGTTTATGGTAGGAAACCAATTTAGGTGGGCTTAAGGTAGACTTCGAGGAGGACATTAATCGCTGTAGAGAGCCTTTTCCCAGTTTTGGGCAGGGGGTTGCTAGATACCATGGAGGGAGGGAGGGAGGGAGATTTCCAGCCAGTGTGAGTGCATACACCGGAGCCTCCCGCTTTTAAGGGAGAGAGGCGGGGGGGGTGGGGAAGTGGGGGGAGTTTGATCCTTGCACTGGACTTTATCCAAGCCTCTAGCTGACGCGCGCCGCTGGAGTCAAGCAGATGCCCCGGCGGGCCCGCTCTTGTTTCTCTTCCCTCAGGTTCCAGTTTAGAGCCTGCCTTGCCCTCTGCTTCCCCACCTCTGTGCCAGGCTCTGTGTGTGTGTGTGTGTGTGTGTGTGTGTCCGGGCGTGAACACATGTCCACGCCCGCACTCTCTCCTGTGCCCGCCCATATATCATCCCCCACGACGCAGGCAGGGCCTTTCAGCCGCGGCAGAGAATGTCCCCAACGGGGCCAGGGCCTGGCCCTCGCTCAGTGGCCTGGGCGGGCTGGTGGGGGCTGGCAGGCAGCGGCCTCTCTCACCCCTTGGTCTCTTTGCCTTGCAGTTGCCCCCCAGCGGTCCCGGAAAAAGCGCTGTCCCTATACCAAGTACCAGATCCGCGAACTGGAACGCGAGTTTTTCTTTAACGTGTACATAAACAAAGAGAAAAGACTTCAACTCTCTCGGATGCTCAACCTCACTGACCGGCAAGTCAAAATCTGGTTCCAGAATCGCAGGATGAAAGAAAAGAAACTGAACAGAGACCGTCTGCAGTATTTCACTGGAAACCCCTTATTTTGAGAGCTCCAGGAAGCGCCCCCTCCCCAGCCCCACTCACCCACCCTCCTTCCCACCAGCCTGCTCTCCGCAGGCCCAATGTCCTTGGGTTTAATGACGTCTCTTCTCTGTGGAACTTCACGATTCCTTCCCACGGTCAACTCGGGACCTCCCAGCGACCACTGCAGCCTGCGGACGAGGCCGGGACTTGGCCGAGCGGATCCTAATAAGGGGAAAATGGTAAATGCAAACGTCCCTTTACAATTTTACCGCCAATGTGCTGTCGTTCCTCCTCCCCCTCTCCGCGTCCTCGTGGGGACACGGCGGGGTCTCTAGGAAGTTGGGCCGGGTTGGGGGTGCTAGAAGGCGCTGGTGTTTTGCTCTGAGTTTTAAGAGATCCCTTCTTTCCTCTTCGGTGAATGCAGGTTATTTAAACTTTGGGAAATGTACCTTTAGTCTGTCATATCAAGGCATGAGTCACTGTCTTTTTTTGTGTGAATAAATGGTTTCTAGTAAAATGGAGGTTACAGCTTCAATACACTGCATGAATTCTCCTCTTTGAGGTTTAGTGCCTCATTAGGATATTTTAGTGGCCAGGACCCATGCAACTGAAAATCGAATGAAACACTTTTTAGTCCCACTAAAATAGTAGTCGTTCCGTCCCACCACCTCTAGGTTACACTGGTTTTAAAAATCATGTTAGTGATGAATTTCTGAATTGATGATGTGACCAAGCAATGCTGGCGCTGCCTTCTCCAGGCAGTAAGGCTGGGGCAGCAGGAACCTAAGAAGCAAACTCCCACCCCCACCCTAGTCTAGTGAACTTGGGATTTCTGAAAAGACAGCAACCATTTTAAAAAACTGGTTAGAAAATCCAAATGATCTCTTACAAGCTAACAAGGAGCCACAGTACCTTAAAAAGAAACCAAAATTAGAACCTTCCATTGAAGGGAAAAGTTTTCGAAAAGGAAGTCATCAGTAGGTGGAGAGGGCTTGCTGATATCATAAGTGGACCTGGAGCAGGGAAGGTAAACCCTCCCCGCCCCCACTGTAATAGGGCCAGGAGCTGCAGACCCTCTCACGGCATTTATCGCTTCAAGTTAAAGAATGTGGTGAGGGCTGTACTGCACTTTATGTTGCAGGGCCAGGCCAGGCTGTTTACAAAACCTTGAACTGTCTAGACAACACCATAAAAGCCAAAGTTCTAAACAGCTTAATTGGGTTATATTATACACCTTCTGGTGGGCCCAAAAGAGATTTCCGCAATGTGCAATAAACTGGAGAAGTGAGAAAAGCTCTCTCTCTGAAAAGAGTGAAGTGAATCTTATGACTCTTAACCTCTCCTAAGCCCAAAGACAAAATATAAATCTATAAATGCACAGTACCCCATGCATCTTTCAAGGAGTCATGCATTTCAAAATGCAATTTTAAAAATTGCTAAGCCTTATTTGGGAAGGAAAAAATAAGTGCATAAATGTATGCCTTTGAACTTCCGAAATGTCAAGGTCATCACCTTTAACCTTTCTGAATAATTAGGCGCCTTAAGGTTCTTCTTGATTTTCAGCTGCCACCCACTCTCACACATACATGCTCACACGTAGCCAGAGCCACACACACATTTATGACCACACAAAATCATACCAGGAGCTCACCATAAATCTAAGAAAATTCCTAATTTCAGGATCAATAACCTTAATTTCCCTGCAAAGGTTTGTGTAATGCAATAGCAGTCAACTTCTTTTGAAAAATACTGATTAGATTAAAATGCCTGCTAGCTGTTTTCACTACAGCTAGGAAAGGCTGAGAATTCTGGCGGGGGTTCTTAAATAGTAGTCCCCTTTGCTTTAATGAAGAACTACAGTTTTAAAATCAAGCATTTGAAAGAGGAAGTTCTGTGTAGCCTTACACTTTCATTAAATTTGAAAGCAATTTGCCACCCTGTGAAATAAATTATTGCACTTTCTATAATAAGGAACAAAAGGAAATATAGTTATATTGCTTTTAAAAGCATCCTTTGGTGAAAGATGCAATGGAAACAAAGCCTACAATCGAAAAATTTCGTTAAGAAGGGGATTCCTTTGGTATTCTAGACATCGGTTAAAATTTTAGTGCCCTAATAGTATGATCATTTCATGAGCTTGAAACAGTTTTTTTTCTTTCTGTTTCCATCTATTTTTTAAAACTGCATCTAAACGTAGCAAGCTTGTGTGCCCACCACCCAAGGCAAGCCGAACCCGAGATACCATTTTCCGTTTGCAGGGGCCTGGAGATCCACACGAGGGCGCGCTCACGTTCCAGAAGCCGCCTTTGACCAAGAGGCCGCGGTACCTTATCTGTCCAATACTGGATTCTAACAGGCAACCTCAACCCCTTGGAAACAGGCGGCAGCTAAGGTGTTTGCTAGTTTATTTGTTCTAAGCAGCCACGAGGTGTGAGAAGTTGTATAGAGACAGAAAACGGAGCAATTAGATTCACGAAACAGTCTAATCTTTGTCTCTTTAAAGACAAAGCTGTTGCAAAAGAATATCTTGGTATAACTTGATGGTGTGGAGGAGAGAGTTTTAAAAGATAAATGTATGCATTTCGAAATATGCTATTGCCACTGCTAGTTAATTAAATTAGGGAAAATCAATTTTCTTGGTTTCAGTGTGGAGACCCTTGTCTAGGGTTGGACACCCCCCACTAACATCCCCCTCCCCCCCGCAAAAAAAAAAAAAAAAAAAACCTTCATCGGTTTTACCCCCTCTCAGACCGCCTGGGATGATTAAAAGGCTTTTGTTTATAACAGATCAGGGCGCGGGCCACTTAGCCAAATGTCTCTCAGAAAAAAATAAGACGCGTGGGGGACTGGGAGAATCGTTCTGGGAGCCCGCGGCCGTGCCTGGAGTGCGCGGCTACCAGTGGCGACCGGGTGGCGCCGGCAGGACTGTGAGTTGGTGTGCCCAGGCCTGGCTGGGCTGATGTGGACACGGGAGGCAGCAGGCACTCAGGGGGAAACGTTTATACTTCAAGGCGTTGTGGAACGGGGAATATATTTGAAGCAAACGGGCTTTGCCTTTGACAGAACACTGGCCACCCTTCCAAGTTGCACGCCGGTCTTGAGCAGAGTTGAATTGTGGCTCTCAGAAGCAGTGCATTCGTTGTGTGCCCTCCTTCCTCCAGCAAAGCCCCTGACCTTGGGGAGGGCCTGTGTTCCCGTTCGGAGTTCACAAGAGAGGAGACAGGGCTCCCGGACAGTGGCCTCTCTAAGGGAGGATGACTGCCCCCTTTCCCTCCCCGAAGTTCATTGTGAAGAGCCTGCAACCCCCAGAATTAGCGCCGGCCTTGTTAGCCCTCCAAGCCCTGGACCAAAGGCCCTGGGGCCTGCCGCTTGCCCCTCTCCCGGAGCTGGCCTCAGCTTTGGTGGGGAGGCCGGGGTTCCAGTGAGCCCCCCGGCGAGGCTTCAACGAGTGGCGTGGGTGTTCCCCGCGGGCAACCTTGGCTCCACTAGTCTGCCGCCGGTCCAGCTTGTCTATAGTGTGGCTACCTTTCCCGAGGCTGAACGGGTCCTCGGTCTATGTGGAGTGAGAGCTGCCCTCCCTAAATGTCGTTGTGTTCCTCTCAAGGCGGCCCCAGCGGCTGCACATCTGGCTGTGCGGGGGCCCCTTGGACTTGGCTGGCAGCCGCCTGCGAAACACCGCTTCTCAGCGGTCTGCAGTTCCTTTCCTCCCTGCGCCCAAGATGGGCCTGACAAGGGTCCGGGATCACACCAGAACCTCTGGGGGCTGAAGACCTCTCCCCATCCCCATCTTTCAGAGTGTGTGGGGCTTGCGGAGAGTGGCCTTGGATCCTGAGGCGCCAAGGTCTCCGACTCTGAAGTGGAAGGGAAATGCGCGAAGTAGGAGCCTTTTGTGTCTGTGCAGAAAGAGGCTCTCCGGCTGCCGGCCCTTGTTGCACGTCTCGATAGACCCCTTATTGCATTGGTGGTAGACTCCCCATTTGCCCCCTAGATTTCCTTTCACCTTGGCTTGGAGGTGCACAGTGCAACCCGGAGGAGCGCCCTGGGAAGACAGCTTTTAATTGACTCTATCCGCTCTGTCCCCAAAGAGTGACACAGCCCAGAGGTGGCTCAGGACCCTAATCCGGGGTGACCCTAAGAACCCACAGGTCCACTCAGGCCCAGGGCTTCAACTTTTCTTCCAGGAGACAAGAGTGCAGATGCAAGCCACTTTTTGATTACAAGTGCTAATATCTTGCTCAAGCTGTTCTTTTAATTTTTCCCTGGAAAGAACTGTGGTGTCTTGGTACAAATATGGGTATTCATCTCCTTTATGGTGCAATATTGATTTATTATTAATGATAACTGCTCCAACTGATCTAAAGATGATCGAAAACATCAGCTACATTAAATACTCGTAAGCAAAATAAAGGCTGGCCTGTAGAGCACTGCCTTTTTATTCCATTTGTCTCACCTCAGCCTTAGAGTCTTAGGCACACTTTCCATCCTTTGGGGCTCAGATCATTCTTTTGTATTATTTCTATCTTGCTCGATTTTTTAATGATAAAATATCTCAAAATATTGACAGTCTCTTGTCTCAAGGAGCGGGTCTGAAGGCAGAAATTTTAAAGATAAAAAATAGAATTTTGTGAGAACAGATTCAAAATTATGTCTGATATACACATTTTTGTCTGTGAGTAAAAACCTATTTAACTCTAACCAATATGGGAGTGACTTTGAGCTCAAAGCCACTGAAAGCTGAAATGGAAAGGTCCTCAGATTCTGAAGACACATCCTGCCTATTCTGGCTCACTGCAGACCTACCCGAACGCAAGGAATTGCTTGTTTTTAGCCTGTATGTTTTCTTCATGTATAAATAAAAATTATGAAAGGGCATTTGATGGGCATAAAATTCCCGATTAGATTAAACAGTCTTGCCTTGCTTAGGGTAGGGAAAATTGGGCAAACAAGTTCCCAGCAGCTCTCCTGGCCGAGATGCAAAAGCGCGACACTCGATACTGCTGGAGCGCCAAGCTAGTGTCAGGGCGCCTGCGGCAAGTGAGTGCAGCGGGCACTTTATCCAGCCTTGGGCACGCTTAGCCCTGGCTCGAAGCAAGATCTCTACTACGTGAGAAAGCAAATTTCAGGGCGCTGGTCAGTGGCTGTTAGCTTTGAACAGTACCTTAGCAACCTAGAGTCAAAAGTTATGTTTTGTTTTGTTTTGTTTTTCCTGCCATCCTCAACCCCAACCCCCAAGCTCGAAAACAGCCACCCCTGTGGAAAGGTAATGTTTAAACCTCAGGCTATGCTGGGATGCCGCAGCCAAAGCAGTTAGAGGCGCCAGGCTTTTAACCTGACAATGATGTTGTATTTGAACAGCTGCGTAAAGGTTTAAAAGGTCTGTCTCATTGCCACCGCGGAGTTTTTTAAAAGAGGTTATTGTTTGGGCGAGAGCACTGAGAGGGAACAGGCGAAACGGTCCCAAGGCCGAAAATAATGTTCGATGCTTGTTTCCACCAGGCCAGGGGAGATTCCTTTTTGGGAAGAGGGACAAAGGGTTTGTTGGGAAAGGTTTTTGTAAAGGAGCGGGCGGGCTACTAGGTACCCCAGAATGCTGAGGCGCTTTAATGAACATCAGGCCCCAAAGAAATGTTCTGTTGAGATGGAAACCCAATTTACCCACAAGTTCAGTCTCTGGGCCTGAAATCCAAGGCCAGCCCATGCCCCAGCGAGTATGGGGAAAAGAGAACACAGATGCCCTCCCGGACTGAGAACTGGATCATGGTCAGAGTTTCTGGGGCCGTTTTAGTTTCTTGGCTGGCAGGAAGGGAACCCGGCAGGCCGAAGGATGGCTCCAAGCCCTGGCCGGCCCCTCACTCAGGGCACGTCTTTGGAAATCAAGGTTAAAGCTCCCCGCTGCTGCCCCGAGGCCCGGGCTTCCGCAGGGCAGCTCACCCGCCTGCAACAAGAGAGAGAGGGAGGAAGTTGTTGAAGTTTCTCATAAAACTCTGAGTTTCCATGGTGGTAGTGGTGGTTCTTTAATGAGCCGGACCACAACCCCAGACCTTATCCTCTTTATAGAAGTTTCCCTCACCAAAGGAAACAGAGAACTAAGATTCCCACCTCCTTTCCCTCCCTTATCCAAGCAAAGCCTTGTCAAATAATTTTAGGAATTGTCCAAAACTGTAAAACTCAACTTCTGACAAAAGTATAGCTTTTAATATTTGACAATTTGTATTAAAACAAAAATTGACCTTCTTGGTTAGCAGCGAAGGGAAAAAATCAATAGTATAATTTTCAATAATTCATAAAGCAAACGCCATTATGCTAAATTTAACTATTAATCTTATCCTTTACAAAGTCTCGATTGATTTGTTAATAAAGTATCTTCCCGTGTGTGGCAACAGCGGGCATAACTCTTTAAAAACCTTCAGAAGCAAGAAAATTACCAAGTAGCCCAAGAATGTAGATGAGAATTTTATTGATCGCCCTGATTCTTCTTAATATGTATTAATAAATTCCACAACCTTTTGTACCTTGCACTTGTCAGAAACCAATGCTTTTACAAAATCCATAAAAGGAAAACATTTTTCTTTGCAGAAGAACCAAAATGACACCTTTGCATTTCTCTCTGTCCTTCTTGGCCCAGTCAGTTTTCTAAAACTTCTGGATTCTGAGGGTCAGAGTTTCCCCTTTTCTTAAATTATTTTTTCCTCTATTCCTTCCTTTTTGCCCTCCATTATCAGGGTGTGGGGAGAGAAACCTCTGTTTAGTTCTCCTGCAGGGAGCCCGAGGGACGCTTTCGCGGATAGTGAACTGCTGGCAAAGAATTGTCTCTGGGCTGAAAGCTCCCAGAGGTCCGGCCCCGCAGAGGTCAGGGTGTGGTTCCTCTGAGAGCCGAAGGCTCGTGTAGCCCTCCGGGGTGCATAGGAACCTGGAGCCAGGCAGGAAGACCGAGGGGGAGACAACGCCGGGACCGACCCATCCATGGGGATCCGGGCCCCGGCCCTCGCTGCCCTTTTTGCCTCCGCCCTCCGAGAGACACCTTGGCCGCTTTTTAGCCCCAGGGGATCTTTCCTTTGGACCCCTGGGGTGGGATGTCTCAGGGCCCGCGGAATCCGCGGAATCCGCGGAAGTCGACTCACCTTCCCGCTGGGCTGCCCGGGACTAAATTAACCAGCCTGCGCCCCCACCCGCTTGTCCTGGACCCGGCCCTCTTAAGCGCGTTCTGCCTGTGTATGTGGGGGGGATGCTTCTGTGCGCTGGCGCCAGGGCACTCTGGCTTCCCTCCCCGTCCGTGCGTGTCCACTTGGAGGCCCCTAGAGCTGAGCCTTTCCTTCCGCCGGTTGGGCCCAGGGGCCGAAGCGGGGGACGCGAGTGGGGCGGGCTGGCCGAGCGAGCCCTGGAGAAGCGGACGGGAGGGCGGCGGAGAGCGCTGGGCCGGTTGTCTCCAGCGCGCACTATCGCGGGCGCGTAGTAGATGTCGCTGTTGTCCGTGCTAACGCGGCCGGCCGGCCAGGCTCTGGAGCACGTGACCCGAGAGGAGGCTGCGGCTCAAGGCCATTTTCAAATCTCATTGGCTTGGTTGTCATGTGGTCGGCAGAGGCATCCACAATTACACGGGGAATGTTTTCCTAGAGATGTCAGCCTACAAAGGACACAATCTCTCTTCTTCAAATTCTTCCCCAAAATGTCCTTTCCCAACAGCTCTCCTGCTGCTAATACTTTTTTAGTAGATTCCTTGATCAGTGCCTGCAGGAGTGACAGTTTTTATTCCAGCAGCGCCAGCATGTACATGCCACCACCTAGCGCAGACATGGGGACCTATGGAATGCAAACCTGTGGACTGCTCCCGTCTCTGGCCAAAAGAGAAGTGAACCACCAAAATATGGGTATGAATGTGCATCCTTATATACCTCAAGTAGACAGTTGGACAGATCCGAACAGATCTTGTCGAATAGAGCAACCTGTTACACAGCAAGTCCCCACTTGCTCCTTCACCACCAACATTAAGGAAGAATCCAATTGCTGCATGTATTCTGATAAGCGCAACAAACTCATTTCGTCCGAGGTCCCTTCGTACCAGAGGCTGGTCCCTGAGTCTTGTCCCGTTGAGAACCCTGAGGTTCCCGTCCCTGGATATTTTAGACTGAGTCAGACCTACGCCACCGGGAAAACCCAAGAGTACAATAACAGCCCCGAAGGCAGCTCCACTGTCATGCTCCAGCTCAACCCTCGTGGCGCGGCCAAGCCGCAGCTCTCCGCTGCCCAGCTGCAGATGGAAAAGAAGATGAACGAGTCCGTGAGCGGCCAGGAGCCCACCAAAGTCTCCCAGGTGGAGAGCCCCGAGGCCAAAGGCGGCCTTCCCGAAGAGAGGAGCTGCCTGGCTGAGGTCTCCGTGTCCAGTCCCGAAGTGCAGGAGAAGGAAAGCAAAGGTCGGTATGAGCAGAATTGCCACCCCAGCGGGGCGCGCAGACCGGGAACCCGGCAGAGAGGGAGTGCCGGGGTGCCCAGAGCCGAGCCGGCGCCCGACTTGGCAGGTGCTGCTCCGCCTGGCTGTTAGAGGGGTGATCTCAGCCCTGAGATAGTCCCCGCTTCTCCCCTGCTGCCCTGGCCCTCCCCTCCAGTCCTGGTCCCACGCTGATGGCGCCCGGGCAGAGGAAAAGCTTCCCGGTTTTATTTTTCCTGAGCTAGACCTGAACACAACAAAAGAGCGCAAAGGAGACCTGCGGCTCGTAAACACGACCCCAGAGCCTCCTTTCTCCTGCTCAGATTTGCAGTTCCAGTTTTGCCTTGAGCCCAGTGATCCTGTTCGTGTTCAAGTGTATGCACCCCGCATCCTGCGAGCTTGGGGGTGGTGAGGGGAAAGAGATGGCTGGGCTGGTTGGTGCTTGAGCTGGGAAACAGGGCTTACTGCCTTTGCTGGGCTAGGTAACCTTGGCTTTGTTTAGGAAAAGTGCTGCAGGCTTTGCAATCCGTCGGCAAAGAGCGCAAAGGTGGAGGGGGAGAGTGGAACCCGTATTGCCCTCCCTGCAAGGCCAGCCTTAGGGCTGGGCTAAGGCAAAGAGCCAGGGATCTAGCTTTTTGAGAAGGAACCCTGCTCCTCTCCCCCAGTGCTTAGAGGTGGGCCACAGTACGGGGCTCCCTTTCTGGGGGAATGCTTTTGTGTGGAGGCAAGAAGACATGAAAATTAAGGAAATTCTGGGGAATGCAACAATACCCAGGCAAGGCGGGGGAAGGTGTCTCGCTTCCCCATTTATCTTTTGAAAGAGAATGGGCACCTATAAACCTGACTGTTGGGCTCCCTGTCTGCCTAGAAGAGGTGGGGAAGAAGTGGCAGATTTGGGGACCTGAGGCAGCAGTGTGGTTGGTAGGCTTGTCCAGGCTTGTGGTGGCTTATTCCCCTCTGTCCCTGTTAGGAGCTGAACCCTTAGAATGTTGCTGGGGAGATCTGGAAAGTTTACTATTGTACTAATGTTTCTACAAGTGAGAAAGTTGAAAGAGAGAGAGAGAACCCAAATGCAGACTGTCCTGCCATCATGTCATTTAAGTAACGTGGCATCAATGTAAGATTCCCTTCCAGGGCCCACTTCATGTGAGTAATGTTTAATATTAGCATTTTCCAAAGCGGCCTGGCTGCCAGCAGGGTCATGGCCAAGGGTACATTTGAACAGTCTGAAGAAAAAAACAAAAACAAAAACCAAAAAAAAAAAAAACCCAAAAAAAAAACCTCTTGATTTTTTTTTTCTTCTTCTCCCTTTAATTTTGTTAGAGGAAATCAAGTCTGATACACCAACCAGCAATTGGCTCACTGCAAAGAGTGGCAGAAAGAAGAGGTGCCCTTACACTAAGCACCAAACGCTGGAATTAGAAAAAGAGTTCTTGTTCAATATGTACCTCACCCGCGAGCGCCGCCTAGAGATCAGTAAGAGCGTTAACCTCACCGACAGGCAGGTGAAGATTTGGTTTCAAAACCGCCGAATGAAACTCAAGAAGATGAGCCGAGAGAACCGGATCCGAGAACTGACCGCCAACCTCACGTTTTCTTAGGTCTGAGGCCGGTCAGAGGCCAGGATTGGAGAGGGGGCACCGCGTTCCAGGGCCCAGTGCTGGAGGACTGGGAAAGCGGAAACAAAACCTTCACTGCTCTTTGTTTTTCGTTTTGTTGTATTTTGTTTTCCTGCTAGAATGTGACTTTGGGGTCATTATGTTCGTGCTGCAAGTGATCTGTAATCCCTATGAGTATATATATATATATATGTATATATATACATATATATGTACATATATGTATATATACATATATATGTACATATATGTATATATATACATATATATGTACATATATATATAAACTTAGCACGTGTAATTTATTATTTTTTCATCGTAATGCAGGGTAACTATTATTGCGCATTTTCGTTTGGGTCTTAACTTATTGGAACTGTAGAGCATCCATCCATCCATCCAGCAATGTGACTTTTTCATGTCTTTCCTAACACAAAAGGTCTATGTGTGTGGTTAGTCCATGAACTCATGGCATTTTGAATACATCTAGTACTTTAAAAATGACATATATATTTAAAAAAAAAATTAAGAAAACCCACAAGCTTGGAGGGAGGGGGACTTAAAAAGCACATTACAATGTATCTTTTCACAAATGAATTTAGCAATTGTCCTTGGTGAGATGGGATATTGACGATTTATGCCTTGTAGCCTTTCCCTTGTGGTGCATCTGTGGTTTGGTAGGAGTACAACAGCAATCTGTCCTTTCTGTGCATGTTCTGGTCGCATGTATTATGCAATAAACTCTGGAAACGAGTTCGCTCCCTCTGCTTTCTGAAATGGAAATACGTTATGGTGGAAATGAAAGCCTATGGTGAGATTATCTTCTGGTTACACTCCCTGTTTGGGGCATTTGGGCAGGGGAGTGATAGACGAGTAGGGGAAAGGAGATGGGGGAGAAAAGCTGGAGGAGGCCTAGGGTGTTGGATTTTGGCAGTGGTTGGGGGAGAGGAATGATAAGCTAGCCTGAGAGTGAAGTTTTCATAATTGGGAGGAAGGGGAGTCTCCTCTTTCCTTTCCCAGTCCCCAGTGATAGTAACATAATTGCGCTCTCAATGGTTGTGAGCTTTCCTCTGGCCTGAACCTGGTAAGTAAGCCTATACCCCAAGCCACTTTCTCCTCAAAGCTTCCCATTTGTGTGTTTTCTCCTCTTTGGTTTTGGTTGTTTGTTTTTAATGCTTTCAGTGGCGTCTTGGTGATTTCTGGCTGGCGAGCAATCATCAGGGGCTAGGTTGAAGCTAGTCTTGCCCACCTGGAAATTGCCGGCCTCCATTACAGGAGCAAGGACAAGCAGCAGTGTAGCACTGCAGCGGATCCAATTCTGCCCCTTTTCCCTCAGCCCTACCCCCATCCCCAGCGCAAGACAGCCAGACCCCAGAGAAGCCGAGGATGGGTGAGTTTTCCCATCCCACTTTGCCTTGATCTCCTTGTGGACGGGTTTTATGCTCCGTTATTACCTTTTAGTGGCCCACATGAAATTTTTTTAAAGGAAGAAATGAAAAGATTTTCCCCAGTCAGTCTTTCCTCTATTTAATTACAAAATGCTGGTGGGAACTGCTGCATCTGGGATGCAAGAAAATGCAGAAAGGGTGACTGAAAATTTTGCAAATGAACATGACTTCCCATGAAGTCTAGTGTTCCATTCGCTGCCATGGCCCAGGAGACTCCCACCAGCTTCCACCGGCTTCTACAGGATCCCCACTAGAGAGCCCAGACTTATCTAGTCCTGTCGGGGAAAAGGGAGAAGAGGTCTTGCAGGAGAAAGCTAACAGGAAATTCATTACCCCAGGTCCTGCCTGCAGTTTCAAATAGCTTCCAGCAGTTTCACAAAACACATCCTTTGCATTTCTTCCTTTTAAATGTTTCCCTAAGAACGATCCATTTAGGTGCTATAAGTCCTCAGCCAGGGAGTCTCTGGGACACTGGCATTCAAAATTTTAAACTTCCGCCCCAAAACCAGGAACATTCCAAGACCGAACTCTTTTAGGGGGCCATTTCCTGGGGGTGGGGGAGAGGGCTTGGAATCAATGCTAGATTGAAAACGTTGTAATAGGTTTGCCCCATACTTAACACCGGTTGGGCAGGAGGAGGGTAATTTTTATTTAGCCGTTTCTCCGATCATGTGGGGAGCACCATTAGTTGTTGATAGCGGGCCATGTATCCGAGGAAAGCCTGAGCTACAAGGCAAAGGCATCCCCTCTGGAACAAAATCAGAAAGCTATTGGCAAAGGTAATCAATCAGGCCATAAGTAGCCATTTACCCCCTTCCTTTTCGGGGCTGGAGGTGGGCCGGGAGCCCTCCAAGGGTGAGCTGGGCAACTTGTAGAGCGAGGAATATGCCCTCCGCCGCTGGCGCCCCGGCCGCTTTTGTCTGGGCTCCCAGCCGGGCTTCCGAGGCTTTGTACCATGGATTTGGGAGTGACAATGGGCATTTCCCTCAGATTCAAGGCTGCTCAACCTCACCTCTGTAGGGGGAAAAAAAATCAGAAGGGAGTGGCCCAAGGACCTAGCCATTCGGCTGAAATTTTTAGACATTTTGGGAGTCTCCTCCGAGGCCTTTAAGTGCGAACCGCGCGAAGCGGCCCTGCCGGGGGAGACTCGCTGAGGCAGGGCTGAGGCGGCGGGCGGGAGCAAGCTGCTCTAGCATTTGGGCTCTGCCCTGTGTCGTGTTCTCTTCCAGGGCCTTTCCAGCATCATCGGAGAAGACGAAGCACCCTGGCCGCCACTGTCCGTGCTGCGCCAACTCGCCCGGCCGCCCGCCCTTCCGAGGGCAGGCAGAAGCCCATCTGTGTCCTCCGCCGCCGCGCCCGGCCGCCCCGGCTCGCCCCTCGGGCCGCGGCGTGTGCCCAGCCTCACGTCGGGGTGTGTGTGGCAGCGCGGGCGTGTGTGAGTGTGGCAGGGGGAGGGGGCCCTCCGAGCTGCTCCATCCGTCCGTTTTATTAGGGACACATTAATCTATAATCAAATACACCTCATAAAATTTTTATTGAAAGGCATAATATCATTACAGAGGTCTTCCACCTGTTTTAAACAACACGACAAGCTGTGAGCAAGCGTGTGTGTGGGGATGTGTGGGGAGGGGTGGGTGTGGGGAGGGAGAGAGGCGAGGGGAGAACAGCTCCCCTCGGGCGCCAGGGGCCGCCCCGAGGGCCCGCCTGCCTCGGGCGACACCGGCCTGGCGCGCCCCCGGCCGCTCCGTGTGCCCTGGACGCGCCGCCCGCGGCTCGGAAGCTGGAGAGTCAGCGACGGGGCCCGACTGCGGGACCCAGGGCTGCAAGAAGAAGCGAACAAATAGTCCCCAGCGCCTCCTCTGGATGCGGTCGCGTCTGTGATCCTGGCAGCCGCTGGGCGGGCCAGGCCAGGCCGGGCCGGGCCGAGCCGGGCACATGGACCTGGGCCTGCGGGCTCTAATTGCGGCGCTTATGTTGATGATTTTTTTTTTTTTTTAATCACAGCAGCCTCCAGTTTAGCGGACTGATTTACTCTTGGTATTGGTAAATATGATCACGTGGGCTGCGCGACCAATGGTGGAGGCTGCAGCCTGCGAACTAGTCGGCGGCTCGGACGCCGGAGGGGAGCGGCTCGGCGGCCCACAGTGTAACCTTGGGTGGGAGCGCGGGACGCCTCAAAATGTCTTCCAGTGGCACCCTCAGCAACTACTACGTGGACTCGCTTATAGGCCATGAGGGCGACGAGGTGTTCGCGGCGCGCTTCGGGCCGCCGGGGCCAGGCGCGCAAGGCCGGCCTGCAGGTGTGGCTGATAGCCCGGCCGCCACCGCCGCCGAGTTCGCCTCGTGTAGTTTTGCCCCCAAATCGGCCGTGTTCTCTGCCTCGTGGTCCGCGGTGCCCGCCCAGCCCCCAGCAGCTGCAGCGATGAGCGGCCTCTACCACCCGTATGTTCCCCCGCCGCCCCTGGCCGCCTCTGCCTCCGATCCCGGCCGCTACGTGCGCTCCTGGATGGAGCCGCTGCCCGGCTTCCCGGGCGGTGCGGGCGGTGGCGGTGGCGGTGACGGTGGTGGTGGAGGCGGCGGTCCGGGCCCCGTTCCCAGCTCTGGCCCCAGCGGCCCAGCCAACGGGCGCCACTACGGGATTAAGCCTGAAACCCGAGCGGCCCCGGCCCCCGCCACGGCCGCCTCCACCACCTCCTCCTCCACTTCCTTATCCTCCTCCTCCAAACGGACTGAGTGCTCCGCGGCCCGGGAGTCCCAGGGGAGCAGCGGCCCCGAGTTCTCGTGCAACTCGTTCCTGCGGGACAAGGCGGCAGCGGCGACAGGGGGAACCGGGCCTGGGGCAGGGATCGGGGCCGCGACTGGGACGGGCGGCTCGTCGGAGCCCTCAGCTTGCAGCGACCACCCGAGCCCGGGCTGTCCGCTGAAGGAGGAGGAGAAGCAGCATTCGCAGCCGCAGCAGCAGCAACTTGACCCAAGTAAGTGCAAAAGAAATTGCCTCCTGATTTATTGCTGAAACCTGTAAGGCTCGAATGTGCAAAACTGATAGTTTTACTAACCTATAAAAACGTCTAGACGCCTACCCAAGCCTAGGCGAGCAACATGCATCCATAAAAATAGCTTCCCATAACCACCTACCCTGGGCGCTCGGTTTGTACGGTAAACAGAGCGCGGGCATTAAGGCTTTTTATGATAATTCCCCCCAAGTTGTGAAAAGCGACCATCCTTGGTGAAATTAATTTAACGACCTCTCTTCCCCACCCTGTCGTCTCTCCCTGCCTCCCCTCCGCCCCTCTCTCCCCATCTCCAAACCTCCCTCTTTGTAGACAACCCCGCAGCGAACTGGATCCACGCTCGCTCCACCCGGAAAAAGCGCTGTCCCTACACCAAATACCAGACGCTTGAGCTGGAGAAAGAATTCCTCTTCAACATGTACCTCACGCGGGACCGGCGCTACGAGGTGGCCAGGATTCTCAACCTAACAGAGAGACAGGTCAAAATCTGGTTTCAGAACCGTAGGATGAAAATGAAAAAGATGAGCAAGGAGAAATGCCCCAAAGGAGACTGACCCGGCGCGGTGCTGGCGGGAGCGCCCAAGGGCAGCGGATTTGTTGTTGTTGTTGTTTTCCTTGTGGGTGCTTGGTGCTTGATTTCCAGAAACTCTCCAGCGACTTGGACGTCTTTTTTTTTTTTTTCTTTTTCCTTTTTAGATAGAAGTAACTATGTGGTTGGTCTCTGTGAGGTATTTGGGGGACTCTGTATTTGCTCGTTTATGTGTTGGAAAAACCAAGTGGCTTTGGGGTTTCGCCCTATCCCACTCCCTCCCTTTCCTGCTCCATTGATTCTTTAAGAAATGCTATATTTTGTGAGTGCACGCTGGCTTGGGGAGCCCTCTCTTGTGTAAATGTCCCCCATGTTTCTGAAAAGTGCTGTAGTTTAGTCCCCTCACCCCCAGCACTGCCCAAACAGGGGCCAAGTGCGCCCCAATTCCAAGAATGAAGACAGAGCGACAACAGTGCGGACACCCCGGCTGCTAGCCCACCGTGAAGCCCGGCCGGGTTGCCCACCAGTTGCGAAAGCCCCCTTTCCTCAGGGAGCACGCGGGACCTCGGCGGAGATCTCCAGTGAGGCCTAGAGAGAGGAGCCCAGGGCCTCGGGCGGGTTGGGGTTTGTCCTCAGTGCATTGGACGCACTGCTCTCTCCCCTGAAGGCTGGGCTCGCGTGGGCGGCCGCGGGTGGTGGCCCTCCCGGTTCCTGCCCGAGGACCAGTTGTAAATGTTACTGCTTCCTACTAATAAATGCTGACCTGATCAAATGGAGCCCAGACGCTGGCCCTAAACGTTGTGTGCCTGCTTTCTCTGCCTCTCTGCAAAATATCACACTCAAGATATTTCTCCTCTACCCCTGGGAGGGGGACATTGTTAAAAATTCAGGGCCCTTCCACCTGACAGATCTCTCTGATGTGTCTCTGCCTTCTCTGCCTCACATCCCTTTATGTAGGCAGATGCAGCAGCACAGACCCTGTGGGGGGACATTGGTGCCTCCCCAAGCCTGGTTCAAGGTCCTCCACGACCTCTGTGCTTGGGCCCAGTGTTAGCCTTGCAGCAGCGCCCAGAGAAGCCAGCAGGCCCCAGAAGCCAGGCACTTTCAGGCTGGGGCTTGGGTACACAGCACCCTAACCTTCCCTGGGCTCCTGGAGCCCCAGATGCCAAACCCCTCTCCAAACAAGGGAAAGGCCAACTCTGCACTCCGGAGCAACTGTCCCAGCTCGGCGGGGCTGGCTGGCTCCAGGAGGTCCCAGCTGGTCAGGCTGTGAGCTTCTGCCCCTCCCCACCAAAGCCCCAAAGTGACCTTAGCGATCAAAATGGTCAAGGCTCTCCTCCCCAGCCACCTCCATTTCATCACCCCCTTCCCCCCACCCAGCTTCTGTGTATGTTTAGCCCCCAGCTTGGCCCTCTGAGGGCTGTATTCAGGGGCTAAAATGAAGGTCATTGTAAGTGAGGGTTTGGGTGAGCACAGCCTTTGCAGGCCAAAGAGGCGGCACTGCCAGGTGGCCTGAGCTGGGTGGAAGGTGGGGGTGGTGGCAGAGATCTTGGGGGATCCCAATGAAAGAGGGGACTCGAAGAAAAAGCAAAGAGGGGCTGAGAGGGAAAGCCAAGGAAGGCCCAGATCCGGCAGAAGCTGCTGTGCACCCCTGCCACTGTGGCCAACTCGGTACCTAGGGCTCTTTGAAAACAGGAAGAGCCAAGGTGTCATAAAGCTATCTAGCCAGCCAGACGTCTGGAGGTAATGAGTTTACGACAGGCCGGGTGCTTTGCTTTGAAACCATCTCATTTTGATGTTTGTGTTTGTGGGAGGAAAGGAAAAATGCAGACAAAATGGGGTCTTAAAATCTAGACAATAAAATATAAACAAGACTGCGTGGGACCAAGAAGGCAGGGGCACGGGAGCTGCCGGGTGAGGTGTGAGCGCCTAGGAAGTAAACATGATAGAGGTAGGAAGGAAGAGGTGAATGAATTTCTGATTTTTGAAATGAACCAGATATTGGAAGTAGCCTAAGGTGATGGCATTTTATAATATTTTGACTATGACCACGGTTTAGCTGGTTCTTTAGAAACAAAAAATTGGCCTGTTATCTGGGGATAGGGCGGTTAGTGATCTTAGGTCATTTACCCAGGTGACAGTCTCCCAGAAGTGTGGTTTGCGCGAAAAGATGAAGTTAGATGCCTATTCATAAGAATTTGTGGCCCTCCACTCCAAACTTTGAAGCAAAATATTGTTGGAATTTATGTCTATTCACTTATAAAAAAATACAATTGTTACACCTAAACTGGAGGAAAGCAGTTTTGAAGAAGAGTAAAAAGATTAACCTAACAGGAAACACTTAAGCCAATTGAATAGTCATTGCTTTTAAAAAAAATTCTAGTGGAATGCTTAGTTCAATGACTTTTGATATATATTTTAAAAATCCCATTTATTGTCCATAGAAATTCAAACGAACAGAAGCGCAAAGGGACTTTCCAGACAGCCGCTCAGAGATCCAGCAAAAAGCTTTTGATTTGGCTTCGATTCCCCCCAAAATCGCCCACCTAAGTGGGCCCAAAGCATTAAAGTTACAGTGTTAAAATAGCAAATATTCATGATTTAATCCTAAAAGCAACAGCTGTAAGAGAAAAACAAAAACATAACAATACTTGATTTCTGTAATTTCTTGGTTGCCAAAGTGGTTCCTCTGGAAAAGAAAAGGCCTCTTGGCAGTTGATATTTAGAAAGTTGTAGGTTTTGTTAAATCTAGCCTGTCCTATAATTGTTTTAAAAGGCACAGCTGGGCGGTTACAGCATGGGAACTTTTGGTGTCTGGCAAAAGAAGGGCTGGAAGCTTTTGGAAAAGACACTACTGGAAGCTGTTGGGAGCACTGATTAGAATATCCCAGGCATGCAGGAGCTCCTGCTTGCTGCTCTTGACTTGTTGACAGTCACAGGAATGAAGCATTATTAGCGTCAGCAGTCCAAGCCCCAAACTAAAGAACGAGATTAGAATTGGTTTAAGATGAATAAAAATTAAATTCCGTGGACTGGAGGTGGCATTTGGCCACTAGAGAGCGCTGTTGCTCCACTTTCTGATCTCGTAAAGCTGGAATTGCGGCGGAGAAAGGTTTTGATTAAAAATATTTACAATCTTATTTTTAATCCCAAATTAGGATAATTTTAACCAAAAATAAACAAGGTGTACTATTAATTTCTGTGTTTGCTGGGCATAAAATTTTGGCTCGATCAGGGCTTCAGAAAATTTGGACTGTGGCACAGCTGAAACTATAAAACATTATGATAAATTAATGTATTATATCAAAACAGAAAGCTGTAAAAAGCATAGATCTTTGCTTACTAAGTTAATCGCGCTCTTTTTCTACTCATATTATAAACGGAATGCTTAAATAAATGTTAAAAACTGTTTTGTCCCAAGAGGAAATGTTGTGTTGTAACGTTTTCTAAATTTGGCCTGAATGTCTATAAATGAATTTTCTAGTGTTCATTTTTCTTTTATTCCTCCGAAGAATCACACAGTTCTACAAGATGCCTGGTATTGTTGAGATCCGGGCTCCTTCATTTTTTCCCCCCATTCCATTCCAAAATCCACTCATTTATCCAGGGTTCAAAGGCGCGCGCACACACAAACACACACACGCCAAACTGAAAAAAAGGGGCACAATTACAAAAGTAGCTCCAAGGCTTTATTGACAATAATAATCTTTTAATTGGGCATTTGCAAGATTGGAGGACAAATCCTTAATTGTCAGAATCAATTCGTTCGCCTTCGGATTTAAAGAAAGTCATTATACTTGGCAATAACCAGCAGAAAAAAAACCCCACAAAAACAAACAACAACAACAACAACAACAAAACCCTTGCTCTCCACCACCCCAAGTCTGCACTCCTTACTAATTTAAAAATTAGATAAAGCATGCCTTTATCATCTCCAGATTCATTAACGATTCCTTTACCTTTCAGTCATTCCCAGTAGAAATAATTGAGTCAGACATTATCACCTTGCTATGTCTGTCCATCTCGATCTCATTTTCTCCCTTTGTAAAAATGATATTTCAGTCCACCCGGACACAAGTCAGGATCGCGCTCGCACGCTGGGCCAACCCACAAGGAGCTAGGGGTAGCTGAAATCGCTCGCCAGCCTGCGGCATCTCTGAGGCCGTCTGGGGTTTTCGGAAATTTGCATTTGGTGTGGAAAGCCGGCGTGGTGCGTTTAGCTTGAGCAGGGGCGCCTTGGAGGTCTGTTTCCAAGGCTGTGGGCCTAGCGCCCTCAAGACATTTTACCTGTCCCGAAGGAAACGGGGCTCAGTCACCCAAAGAGCCCACGAAAAAGGCCGAGCAGGAGAGGGGAAAACACACACACAACAGAGAACCATTGCATTTATTGGACATTGAAACGGGAGCAGAGAGAGAAAGAAAGTGTGTGGGGAGGCGGTTGGTAGGGTAAAGCCAGACAGCTTTGGAGAGAGCTGCTAAAATCAGGAATATTTTGTCGATTCACACTCGACTGGGCCAAATGACTCGGGCAACTTTTCTTCATCTCTGCTCACAAACTAGGCTGAGCCTTCTCTTTCTCTGCTTTGGGAAAAATTCGTAACTTTGAGGCCTGCGCGCTCTCTCGGCAGTAATTTCACAGGCTTGGCGGAGGAACTAGGATCGTTAGCAGAAGATGGGCCGCCTGCAGCTGCCTGGAACCGGCGCGATCTGATCGCCGGCCGGGAGGCTCCTGGGGGGAACTCGCGGTCGTCTGCCCCCCGCGCTCCTCCGGGAACCGCAGCCGGCCCTGGTTCGCTGCGCGCCGGGGCCGAGACCCGGGAGCCGCGTCCTGCCCGAGGAAATGTCACCCTCCCCAGCGCGAGCCCTTTTTCCCGCCTCAGAACGTTTCTGTCCGCTCTTCTATTTACTCTCTCAGCAAGCCTAATGCCCCCTCCTGCATTCTTCAGCCTCCCCCTGCGCCCAGTGCTGACGTCTATCAAGGGTGAAATGATGGAAACTATATTCATGGGCATGATTTCCATTAAATATCAATTAACCTGAGAGCCTCGGCCAGGCTTGCGGTGCGTCAAGGGTAAATGTACGTCTCATTTCCACGGGCCTACTCGGCTGGAAAAGAAGGGCTTTGATTTGCTTTGATAACGCCAGGATCTGGGGCCACACTCGCGGCTTTTAATTAAACCACTTCGATATGCCCCAACTCAAATGCACGGTCCGGTCCGTCAACACCTCTTGTCCACGTTCCCTGTGCTGCACCCGCGTGTCCAGAGCTGCAAAAGCCACGGGCAACCTCTTCTGGGCTGCCCCAGGGGTTCGGGGAGGGAGTCATTTGCTCCGCAGCCTCCTGGGAGTGGCCTCCTTGTCTCCCCCAAGTCTAAGGCTCCGCCGCGGCCCCTCCCTGCCGGCTGCGGGCCGCGTTCCCGCGGCCCCCGGGCACACGGAGCCCTTGGCAGTGCGTCTTTATGGGCCCCCTTTAAGGCTGGCGGAGGCATCTCGGGCCGGGCGCGGCGCTCCGTCCGTCGGCCGTAGCGGCTGAACTGCGCGCGGATCCTTCCGCGGGGCTCCTCGCCCCCGTCACGCCGTCTTTTCGTGCAGTGCTGTGGTGCGAAAATGCCTCGCCGGTGCGCACCGGGGCGGCAGCCTCGGCGGCTGGGGCGAGAGCGGCGGGAGGGGGGCGCCGGGGGGGGCGCGGTAAGAGGTGGCGGCGGGCAGAGGGTGTTTTTTTTCTTTTCCCTCCAGAGCTGGGGTTTGTAAACCGAGGCCAGAGTGTCCCCGTGGGCCGAGCGCACTTTTTTCTTGTCCGGGTACTCTCAGGCACTCTTGGTGCCTGAGAGGAAACAGTGGAGGCAGCGGGGCAGGTCGCCCGGGGCGTCGGCGATTATATTGCGGCCGAGCCGGGGCGCGCCGGGAAAGGCCGGGAGGGCGGCGGCGCGCGGGGGCTGGGCGAGGCCCCGCGACCCGCGAGGGAGGCGGCGCGAAGCCGAGGCGGCGGGCGCAAGACCCAGGCATGAGCGCCCAGTAGCTGAGCGCCCGCGGTTGCCCAGCCTCAGAAGCGACGCGCGAGCGCTGGCGGGCGGCAGCAGCGAAGTAGCCCGGCGGCGAGAGCAGCCGCCCCAGAGGTCCCCGCGGCAGTGCGGCCGAGTCAAGGCTCGCTCCCTGGCTGCTTAGCGCCGCCCGCCCGCCCCGGGCCGCCGCCGCTGACGCCCCAATGAGTTCCTACTTCGTGAACCCGCTGTACTCCAAGTACAAGGCGGCGGCCGCGGCGGCGGCGGCGGCGGCGGCGGGCGAGGCCATCAATCCCACTTACTACGACTGTCACTTCGCGCCCGAGGTCGGCGGCCGTCACGCCGCCGCCGCAGCAGCCCTGCAGCTCTATGGCAACAGCGCCGCCGGCTTCCCGCACGCGCCCCCGCAGGCGCACGCGCACCCGCACCCGCACCCGTCGCCGCCGCCCTCCGGGACGGGGTGCGGCGGTGGGGACGGCCGGGGCCAGGACTACTTCCATCCCGGCGGGGGCAGCCCGGCCGCTGCCTACCAGGCCGCCCCCCCTCCTCCTCCGCATCCTCCGCCTCCGCCGCCGCCTCCCCCCTGCGGCGGGATTGCCTGTCACGGGGAGCCCGCGAAGTTTTACGGATACGATAACTTACAGAGACAGCCGATTTTTACGACCCAGCAAGAGGCCGAGCTGGTACAATATCCTGACTGTAAATCGTCCAGTGGTAATATTGGCGAGGACCCAGACCACTTAAATCAGAGCTCGTCTCCTTCTCAAATGTTTCCCTGGATGAGACCACAAGGTTGGGATGCATTTTTTTTTTAAGAAGGGAGAAGGGGAGAAATTTGCTTTCATCTCACGTTCTGGCTTTAAAACTCCCCTTCCCTCTCCCCCTCCTTTTCCTTCTTGTGTAGCCACAGTGGCTCTTATTCATAAAGTAATACAGACTTTTTTTTAAAAAAGTAGGAACCATGTAAAGATGATGGGGACAGAATAATTGTGAAGAGCTTCTCTCTGCCCCTCTTGCCTGCACACCCTATATATATCGGAGCTAAAGAGCGCTGTGTATATTTCACCCCGTAGACCCCCGTTCCACAAACCTCCAGCA
Source organism: Pongo pygmaeus (assembly GCF_028885625.2). Classification (NCBI taxonomy): domain Eukaryota; kingdom Metazoa; phylum Chordata; class Mammalia; order Primates; family Hominidae; genus Pongo; species Pongo pygmaeus. The sequence continues at coordinate 75,773,816 of NC_072384.2, forward strand.
ACATGCAGAGGTACCATAACATTTTTAAAACGTTTATCCCCCCTTTTTTTTTGTTTTAATCAGCAGCTCCTGGTAGACGAAGAGGAAGACAAACCTACAGTCGCTTCCAAACTCTAGAGTTGGAAAAGGAATTTCTTTTTAACCCCTATCTGACCAGGAAAAGAAGAATCGAAGTTTCCCACGCCCTAGCCCTCACCGAGAGACAGGTAAAAATCTGGTTCCAGAACAGGAGAATGAAATGGAAAAAGGAAAACAACAAGGACAAATTTCCCGTTTCCCGGCAGGAGGTGAAGGACGGGGAAACGAAAAAGGAAGCCCAAGAGCTGGAGGAAGACAGAGCCGAAGGCCCGACAAATTAACTTCTACCTTTAAAATTTTACCACAGACTATTAAAACTAATAATCACCATATGCTGTGGACACCACCTACTTTCTTTGTTGGAAAGGATCTTACCTGTGTTTCAAGCTACCTTCATGTCACTGCTCTTGAGGTTTCTGCGCTTTGAGAGGGATTTGGGTGTTTAAAAAAGTTTCTAGTATCACATAGAAGCAGTCCTTGAGCTGTCCTATGGAAGGGTAATTTGATACTGACCTTGTAGCTATATTTTTATAATGGTTTTTGATGTCTGAGCTGGTGATTTGCCTGAACAACGTAAACTTCCTAATGATTAGCACTTAATTGCATATAAAATGCTTTATTAATCAAACAAGTGCACTTGAACATTTTAATCTTTGTGGTGAGTAAATTAAAAGGAGTCTATTAATTTTTTAAAAAAATTATGTCTGCAGAATATTTACTTTATATTATTTGATTACAATATTATTTATGGATTTTTTATTCTTTCTTTTATAATGAATAGTTCGGGTGCGTTTTATTTACTCCTAAGAGGTTTCTTTGCGTATTTTCTAAATGTAATATCTCGGGGAAAAGGCTGGGCTAAATATTTGAAAAGCACGTATTAGCTGAAGAGTGTAACATGTAGTCCAGCTCTGCAGCTTCCTTAAACTTAAGGAAAAGATTGGGCCAGTGACAAGAGTTTAAAGACAATGTCCAAGTTGACAATTATTTTTCTATAGTCCATACAAATTAAATAATCTGGCAACTCTGGCAAATCGCCTTGTAAAATGCGTCTCATTTTTTAACTTGCTTTCGTTTTGAACCGCCCTTGTAATCGCCTGAAATCGCTAGTTCTTTATGCGGTGGCTGCCGCTGTGTTCCGTTATTTTCAGTAGGTGCCATACTTATTTGTATTGCCTTCGTTCTGTTCGCCGCTGGTTTTAAACCAGCTTGCTGTGCGCATCTCAGACGTCGGTTGGTACGTCCTCTGCTGTTCTTCAGGAAAGCGATAGCCTCACCTATTTGAAACAAGCCCTGAGAGGAAACGCAGAAAAACCTGAGTGTAAACAACTCTGGAATGTCGCTAGCTCCTTAATAAATAAATGAATCTCTTTCTGGAGCTAGTGTCTTTGAGCGCCGCAAATACCCCTTTTCCATGAATCACTAACAATTGCCTGGGCTCACACGAAGGAAAGGACTCGCTCAAGGCTTCTGTTTAATAAGAAAGGGGTGGGGTTACAAACATTCCGCGCTGTTTAAAAAAAAAAAAAGGCCGCAGGGGCCCCTTCTTTTTCCAGAGAGGACTGGCTAGTCTATCTTGCTCTAAATAATCTTGCTAAGATGCTCTGAGAACTTTGATCCTCTTAAAGGACTCAAGTTGTAGGCCCAGTGGGGGACAACGCAGAGTCCATGTTACACCACAGCTTATTGCATTGAGCCGGCGTTGATGCTGGGTTTTCGCATCTGTTATTAACAAGATATCCATTTTCCACTGGAGGCTGCTCCTGCAGCTGCCATTTTAGAGGGGAAAGTTGGGGGAAGAGGAGCGGGAGAAAAGAGGAGAAATTCAAGTAATGTAACATTCCGGAAAGAGGGAAAGCACCTTTATTAGGTAGTCATCGAAGAGCTCTCTGCTTTCTCTAACCATGTTTATTTTCAAAGGGGTATGTTTTTATTTCCACAGTTGCTTTTATTACATAGATAAGAAAATGGAATCCTATAGTTTTGCGCCAGGGTCACCTCATCGGGTTTTATCAGGCTGTTTGCCTGTGGCTTCATGGACCACAGAAATGTTGCCACTGGCCAGGTCAGAAGGAAAGCACCACCTGGCTTTCCATGCTGAGAAGAAGTGATGGCTGTGACATTCTCTGACCGGAGCCAGGAAAGATAATTTTAAATCACAGGTGGCCCAGGACTTAAACATTTGCACTCCAAGAGACAGCTGCAAATGCCTATGCTGGATTTGAGAATGTTTTGCTCTGTGCACTGCTTAAGACTCTGCTGTCGGCTGGTACAGAGTAAGGATGCCAAGGGCCAAGAGGCTGGGGAACAGCCTCCAGTGTAAACCATCCAAAGACCAGTGCTGGCTGAAATCCAGCTGCCCTGGATTTAAGGGACTCAGGACTCCTTTGTATATTAGCAAAACTGGCTGTCTCCTGCTCAAGGATGCTCACCAGATACTTTTAGAACCCTGAAATAATGTTGGCAGGATTGTCAGGTGGGAGCCCTGTGTATGGGTGGGTATGGAAATCAAGGAAGGAAGAGGAGATAAAATTGTCATTTCTTCAGCATTCTGTGCTGGTCTCAAAGTGTAACTTCTGGTCCCACTGGCCGCCTAAACCATGGTAAATGCATACCTCATGTACAGACAAAGACTGTTGCAATAGCTGGTATATATTAGATTATGAATTTGTATGTATACATAGCTTACACACACGCCCAGAGTGTTGATTTGGTAAATGTTTCCTTTTGTAGCTGGGAAGAGCATAGATTTGTGTTCCAATAAAGACCTGGGGGAATTACACATCACACACAATCGCCACCTTCTTTCTTAAACTGACTAGACATCCCCACCCCCCATCATGGTGTTTCATGCAGACAGACTGGCAGTGACTTGCGCACAAGATGCCCTTCTAATTGGCTCAAATGTGTCAACATCCAAGCATTGAGGCAACAAGCGAACATTTTTTTGCTGCAGAAATTTGCATAAACCTTCAGAGAATGCTTTGCCATCCCAGGCAGCACTTTTCAGCCCTGGACTGCAGCAGTCTGCCTAGTGAGGTCTGTAAACCGTTTAGAGAAAAATAGTACTCTCCAGTGTTAACACTGAATGAAAGAACCAAGCCTTCTGAGTGATTTAGGCTCTCCATTTGCAATGACCAGAAACATACAAAAGAGAATGTGGGTCTCAGTGGTTTTCAGAGAAGTCAGTTCAAGGATGCCATTTTGTGAGGTTCCACAAAACCCAGTATATCGCTTACCTCCGTACAAGGGGAGAAAAATGCAAATATGGCTGCTTTTCAGTGCAAAGTCTCTGCGGCCCTCATTCCCCAAGTTGAAAGGGAGGGTCATAAAGCTCTGCTTTTATTTGGGTAAGATGGGGAGAAGATAATGAGGCAAATTGACTATTGAGATTATTTCTCAGAAAATTTTGGAATTAAACAAGTTCTTTGCTCAATTCCACATGTATACACCAGTATACCAGTGTGAAGTCTTCTGGGCTTGTGAGGGCCCAAAAACTTGCCCCATCTGCTTGTGTAATTTAAAATATTGTTTTATTCTGTAATACAGAAGGAAGTGCTATTTCACATCCAAGCTTGTTGTGTCCTCTGCTTCCCCCGTGTTTGCTGAATCCTTGGGCATCTAGGGGTGGACATGGGAGGAGAGAGAACATTTTAATGGGCCCTGGCTGCTGCTGCAGTTCCCTCCAGCAAAGTTAGGGCCCATTGGCTTTTTTTCTAGAAAGAATATGACTTTTGCTGACAGATGGCAGCAAAAGTCCTTTAATCAAAAACATCCAAGGTCATCAGAACTTTTTCAAGGGATAACAAATGGCCTGCTCCAGAGGGTGCTGTGCTGCTTCCTGCTTCAGTCCACATCCACTTAGGCACTTACTGGGTGTGCAGATGTTAATAGCAGAGAACTTATACACAGATATCCGATGCAAATATTTGTAACATAGTATTGGAAGTTTAAAGACACTGTGTTTAAAAGGATGGGGGGTGGTGTTACCTCTTTCAGGAAGGTTCTGAAGGCTGCATGGCCATGCCTGTGAGGGGAATGCTGGAGGCCAGCCAAGGACATTTACTTTCAGGGGGAGTTCACCAGAGCAGTTCCTGTGAAAAATATAAAGGGAATGTGACACTGGCCTTTGAGGAAAAGAAATTATTTTTTTTTCTAGGCTGATCTGAGGAAGTCACTCTTTTCCTGAACAAATGTCTTTTCAGTACTGTGTTGAACAAATTTTTCAATTGGGAAATATTTGGGGGCAAGGGGAGAGGGGAGAACTAGAATTAAACTCCATAAAAATGAGAATTGCTCTTAGAGGGGGACGTAGAGCAAGGAGTTTCAGAAGGGATCCAGAAACCATAACCCTGTCTGTCCAGAAAGATGTTTCTGTGGAGAAAGACCAGGTGGTAGACTTTCAAACGGGTATTTCGGAGAGGTTGACAAGTACCTAAAACCATTTCCAGCCTTTAAGCTGGTTGGTGATTATCCTACTGCAGAACCTCCCGGGACTGGGAGGGACCCCAATTTATGTTGGAGCGGTGTGTGGGGGGCACATTTTCTTGGCCTGCAGAGCCCGCGTTTTCTTCCCAAGATAACTGGGGCTGGCTTGCAAGATGAGAGGGAGGAGGGGAAACCGAAAGTGGCTGGCTGCCTTTGGGGACAGGCCTTTTCCTGAGGGGAGAGGAGGAGAAGCCAAGTGACTGGCACAGGGTGAGAGATGGGGGGAGGTAGCTGTGGGGATCGCTTCCCCAGAGCGTGAGCAGTACATTGAGTTCATTTCCCTCCTTCACAATGGCCAACTGCGCAGAGGTTTTGAGCCAAACCAAAGAAAAGAACACACACACACACACACACACAAACACACACACAAATAAACCCTAGAAAAAGAAACAGAGGAGGCGGGGAGGGAGGTAAGAACCACGAAGGGAAGAAAAAAGGGGAAGGTGAAGAGGGACAGAGAAAGAGAAGGGAGGAAGGAGAGAGAGAATGGAGAGAGAGAGGAGGAGGAGAAGGAAGAGAGGAGGCGGGGGAGAGAGAAAGCAGGAGAGGAAAAAACATGGCGCTTGCGAGCTGTATGTGCAAAATCCGCAAGGAATTGCAGTAAATTCCTTTTTGTTTGAAGAAAATTTACAACTTGGTAATAGACCTTTTTATGACCTATTTGCGGTCGTCATTGGCTGCGGCTGGTCATGTGCAGGCGCCGCTCGCCTTCACGGCCTTTTTCCTGATTTCCCAGGCGAATTTCCCCCCGCATTCTGCTTTCCCAGAGCCTCACCCCCTCTTTTTCTAACCTTTGTCTCTGCAGAGGTGGGCTCCAGTCGCCGGCTGCGGGATTGCGGAGTCCGCCGCGGCCTCGGCTCCCGCCCGGCGCCCGACCTGGCCCTACCGCCGCTCACTCGGTCCGCATCGCCGCCAGCTCCAGAGCTGGTGGGGAGCCCGGCGAGGGAGGGCCTGGAAGGGGCCCTGGGCGCCGAGTCCCCCGCCGGCGCCGACACCGCCTGCCAAGAGCAGCCGGCCGCGGTTCTGGCGCGGCTTCTTCACCAACATGAGCGGGTCTCTGCGTCCGAGAGTGAGCGCAGCCAGGCAGCGCCTAGTGGATTACAGCAGACGCCCGGACCGACCGCCGCCTGCAGCTCGGCAGCCTTCGGGTAAGAATCGCCCCCTCCCCGCGCCCCAGCATGCCACCAAGAAGCCTGGGGCGCCGACCCCCTTGGGCAGCTCAGTCCGGCTGCTCCCCTACATTTCCCAGGGAACTGGGGGTCGCTATCTAAGCCCCTTCCCCCAATCACTTCGTTCCTAGGGCGTCCCCTGGGGCCTGGGGTGGGGTCCGGCTGGGTTCAGAAGTCTAAGGGGGCAGTATTATTTCAGAAATTTTGAGAGATGGGTAGCCACAGACAGGATCCCACTGCCTAGATGGAGAGCCCCTCAATCCTACCCTGGGAAAGTGTATAGACGGGTTACTACTGAACGTCTCCACTTTGCTGGGGGTCACTAAAGGCATTTTATATAGAGCTGTGGTTTTTGTGGTTTACCTGTGGCCGTGCCCAGAGGTTCCTGGGAGGCTAACAGGTGTTTTTTGAGGGTTGGGGCTTGAGTGGGGGTGGGGTGAATTCTCTGTTTCTAGGATGTGCTTGGTGTTTGAATCTAGGCTTTAGTGACTGATGCTGGTTAATTTCTAGGGTTGATGGTTTATTGGGCCTTATGTTGTAAGAGATGGAATTTTAAATATTTTTAAATGTTTCTCTAGTTCTTAGGGAAATTTTTAAACCACTCAAGATAGGCTCTTCCCACATATGATAATCCGTCAGGTGAATTTGGATTCTTTTATATCACAAAATGAATGCATGTTTTGGGAGGTAATGGTATCAGAATACATGGTGCAGGTCTTGGTAAAAACCCGATAGATCTTTGAGAAATACAAGACATCTCTGTGTTGAAACATCGTGTGTTTCTTATTTGCCAGCGTAGGAAAAGAGATCTTTTTCTCTCTAAATGTATTGATGGGTTGTGTTTTTTTTTCCGCCTACTAATAAATATTACATTGCAACATTCTTCCCTCAACTTCAAAACTGCTGAACTGAAACAATATGCATAAAAGAAAATCCTTTGCAGAAGAAAAAAAGCTATTTTCTCCCACTAATTTTGAATGGCACTTGCGGATGCAGTTCGCAAATCCTATTGCCTATTCCCTCATGAACATTGTGAAATGAAACCTTTGGACAATCTGCCGCATTGCGCATGAGACTGGCCTGCGCAAGGCAAGGGTATGGTTCCCCAAGCACCCAGTGGTAAATCCTAACTTATTATTCCCTTAAAATTCCAATGTAACAACGTTGGCCATAAAAGCGTTTCTGAACAAAACATGTCATCTTTGTGGAAAGGTGTTTTTTGTAATTAGTGATGGAATCATGCTCATTTCAAAATGGAGATCCACGATTTGTGGCCAGCTGATGCCTGCAAATTCTCCTAGATCACTAACTCTGATCACTTACAAATAAGAAACTTAAGTGATTCTTTTTTTATTTGGGGTGTTTGTATTTTGTAATTATTTCTCTACTACAGTACAATGACCTTTGAGGTCATTCTTTGATCGGGGTAAAAAGCATTCCCCATTGAAAAGCAGGCACCTGGACAGTGGCTTCTAGGCCCTGCCGGGTAGATTCGGAGCAGGAAGAGTCCCTAGGTCGGATGGTACCCGGGTGGGGGTGGGGGTGTGGCCCTGATGGCCAAGCTCTATGTTCAGAGCTTCAGTGCTTTTCCCTGGTTCTGTAGCCCAGCGCGCTTGGGTGACTAAAAACCTGGGTTGGGTGCAGGTCCGATTACGCAGCAGAGGTTGATGTCATGGGCAGATTTGGAAGACTTGAGGGGTTCTTTGTAAGCCCCGTGGTAGCATTAATTCTTATTGGAACGAAATGGTCGATTGCATCTAAGGGAAATAATCCGCAAATCACAGGAACTCTCGGGCCATTAGTCCACAAGAAGACTAGTTCGTGCTGTTGCCACTACCGGAAATAACCCCATTGTTTCTGTTAACCCAACCAAAAAATGAAACGAAATTTTAAAACGCTGCGACCCTGAGAGCTGAGAAGCCCGGAAGTATAACTCCCAGTGTCCTTGGCCGAAACTTCTGTTCTCTCATAGATCAGGGAGCCGATAGCATGTCCGGGCCTTGGTGACGACGGGTCAGGCCATGAACTGGGCTTGAGATCTCTGGCGAGGACTAGGAGAAAGAGCGAAGTTCGACATTATAAATGTGGCCAAGCACGAGAGCTGAAAACAAAGCGTATTTTCCCGTCAGATGTTTCTACAAATAAATTTCGTCAGAGTTCTGTTTTCTGAATCAGAGAGGCAAGGGAAATCGAACAAAGACAGTATTTCACCCTGGGCTGGCAGGCAGCTGTTAGAGGTATTTACGGCCTTGCCGCAGTGCGGAGGCCAGGCAGCGGGGTAGGGTATGCGGGGGCACCGGAAGCTGGGGAGAAGCCATCAAGAACTCAGAATTTCAACTTAAATTCAATTTAGGGTCACGTTTTCGGAAATGGCGTGAACAGATGCCCTCTTTCTAGGGACTGGTCCTTTAGACTTGATAGTTTTGCAGAATGAGGGAGAAGTTGTGCTCTCTGGAAGTAGGATGGTTTTCCCCGCCTTGAAGAACGACTCAAGGGAAGCGGTGCCCTAGATGTGACATTTCTGATCCACATAACAACCTTCAGAGTGTTCATTGGCAACGAGGAGATGCTGCTTGTTCGGCGGAATAGGGTTTGCAAATCAGAAAGGACAGTTGAAGCTTATAATACATGTTTTCCTGAAAAAGAAAAGTATGTTTCTTGCTTCTTGAGATGAGGTTCCCAAGCTCCTCTGCATCCAGGCGTAAAAGCGGTGCTCGGTACTCTATCCGCACTGCGCGGTGCAAGCCGGCCGCACAGCTCAGGGCCGCGCAGCGCCCGCCACACACGCGCGCCAGGCGTCCAGCGCATGTGCAGTGAAATGGCCTAGCCCGAGAATTCGATCCGCAAAGCATGGGTGTGGGGAGCGGGGGTGGGGGGAGGGCGAGTAGACTCGAGCAGGAAGATACACCCGATCTTTCCATTCTCCCTCCGTCAAGGCTCGCTACTCATCTTGCCTTTATCTCAGCCTTCCCTGTATAGCTGAACAGTTCTACCTTTGGCTACATTTCCAATCATTATGACTTATCACCTCACCCCAATTTAAATCTGTATATATATATATATATATATATATATCATATATTTGCCCCTCGGGGAAGGCTGTAGATTTTTTTTTCAGCCTGGTGCTACTACTTTGGGAAAAGGCCTTTCCTCCTGGCGCCTGTTCAAACCGCCACACTTCAGGCCAATCCTTCAGCCTGATCATTCCCGGATCTTGTTATGCCAGCACAGCACATTCGAGGGCTCCGGGGGGCAGCAGCTCGGCGAAAAGCAGTCAAATAAACAAACAAACAAACAAACAAACGGACATAGAAGGGCTTTTCCCGCCTGGGTTCGCTTAAATAATGGGGGACAAGCGCCTCTTGGCCACGAGCTTGTTGTTTGTCCTGGGGTGAGGGGTAGGGGATGAGAAGTGGCCTCAGGTCCCTCTTGCTCCTTCCAGCCGCCCTAGGGGACACTGTAGAACCAGCCTCTGGTGCGGGGAGACCTCCGCCTGCCGGAGGAAGTCCCAGCCTCAGGTTTCCGGGGCTGGTGGTCTCCCTTCTCTGCTGTCTGGCGCCTCGTCCAGGAGGAGGCGCTGTAGGACAAGCGTCTCGCCGGCTGCGGCGGGCCGGGGACGGCGGGAGCGGAGGGATCGCTACCCGCTCTTTCCTTTCCGCGCACTCTACCTCCGCGCGCAGTGTGTGGGGCCTCGAACAAGGGTCGACGGTGCTGCGCCCCATCCCCCCAGGGGTTCCCTTCCCCAGACTGGCAGTGGAAGCAGCTCCGAGGCCTGGGAGCCTAGGGCCGTTCCGGGTTGGCGGGCCACCTCGCTTTCTCCGCCCTCCCGGAGGGGGCGCGATTTCCTCGTGCTGCGCTTCTAGGAGCAGCAACTTGAATCCTGTGTGGGGCAAGCTGGGCCCAATCCGCGGATCCCAACCAGCCCCTCCCGCTGGGCCGTGGGTCTTGTCATTTACCTTGCCCAGGATTCCTGGTACCCAGAATGGACAGCCTTGAAAAGCACATCCTTTAGTGCCTCCTCCAATAGGTTGATGGGCCTTGCCCTTGCTCACTTAGAACAGGGCCTGGGTCCTGGGACTCCCTGGAGACTCAGAGCTTGGGTAAATTCCATTTGCTCTGCAGCTCGAGAGAACTAGCCAGATGCGCATGTCTACTCCACACCACCCAACCAGTCTTCTACCACCACTTCGCTCATTTCAGGCCTTTTGTGGGCTCCAATGGGCACTCCTTGCACCAGGTTCAAGAGCCAGCGACACCTTACTTAAATAATGCTCTGACCCAATCCCACTGATCCTCCGTTATCTCTTGGCAATGCAGTCTTTTGTCCCCCTCTCCCCACCACCTTCTCTAGGATAATGATTCTCAGTGAAGACCTGCATCAAATCTCCTGTTTATAATGCAGGTTTCTGGGTCCTATCCCAGACCTACTGAATCAGAATATCCAGATATGGTTCCCAGAGACCTGCATTTTGTAAACACTCCTCCGCCCAGGGCACTTGGGCTGCATACTTATGTTTGAGAACCACTGGTCAATTATCTCTCCTGCTCGTTTTATGATCCTTTGTTCTCCAAAGATCAAGTTCCCTCTACCTCTACAACTAGGCATCCCCCAGAGCTCCTAGGGTTCCATCCAGGGTTGTGGTTTTTAAGGTCACCACCCTATAGACTGAGTACTTTCATTTTAGGGAAGAGGCCGTGGATCCCTTACTTTTGGCTTAGAGATTTCAAAGACAGCGGGTTGTGGGTTCAGACTGCCATGGTACCACTTACCTGTTGCCTGACCTTAGGCGAGTACTGCAACTCTCTAGACCTGTTAATTTCTTTGAAAAGGAGGGATAAGAGTACCTTCAAGGGTTGCTATGAGAATTTTTACTTACTTGCAATTCTATATGTCAGGCACTATTCTGTTTTATGTACTTTAACTCACTGGTTAAGTACTTAAACCAGTGTTTTGCCACATACCAAGTATTCAATACATACATGTTTCTTATTATCCCCCTTTTGCTGAGTAATCAGGCCTAGACTTTTAGAGCAAAAGACCCTTGGTTCACTCACCAAATTTTTGAATTCTATGGAGGACAAGACAGGTTTGAACACACAGGAAGTAGTAGACTCAGGAGAACATAGTTCTGTGACTTAACCTATTGCTGTTGTGGGCCACATAGTCCTGGCCCATTGGGTCTCAGTGTCTGGCACCTAAATGTATCAGGGTTACACCAGGCAGAAAGTGGCCCTAACTCCTCAGTGGGCAGGTATCAGGTAGGGGAGGCCTCACATTCACACAGGCACATCTTCGACTCCCACAGATGGCTTCAGGTCTTTCCTGAGAGCAGGCCCATTTATCCAGCTCCTGCAATCACTTTCTCCATCACCACCCTGTCCTGTCAGTCACACCCACTGGGCTGGTTGTTACTCTTGTTGTCCTATAGCCCCAGGGCAAGCACCCTCCTTAGTCTCTTAAAATCTAGGGCAGGGTAGGAAAGCAAAAGACCAACAACAGCCAATGAAGCCGAGGAGCCCCACCTCCACTCCCTCCAACCCTTCTCACCCCTTTAACTGCTTGTGCCCCAGGATCTGGGCTCCAGGGCAGCAGCTGAGCCTCTGCCCCCAACATGTGTGGGGGTTGTAGCCAGAAAGGGTATTTTTATAACTCTTCATAAAGGATGTATGGAATTTCAAAGAATTGGAAGGGTCAGTGGAGAACTGAGGGATAAGTCCTCACCCTTAGTTCTGGGTCCATGACTTCTGGCTACAGACTTTTCTCATGAGAGCCTTAGTAGCTCTTGGCCAAGCTGCTTTGCTTGGCTTAACCAGGAAGTCCTCCTGGGTCAGATTTTCCCTCAAAACATACAGTTTCTTCTGCTACCAACCTTGTCAGGCAGTGTTCTGCCTACAGCCTAGGGCAGCACCTCCTGTTCCAACAAATCTTGGTTCTCCTAGTACTTAGATGGCCACCTTAGCCTCTTCTGACCTTCTTGGGACCACTTGGAGCCTTATTTCTAGCCTCCGCTCTGCTCTCAGACATCTTGCTCTAAGCCCCCTCCCCTTTTGTTTTGGTCTCTTCCCTCACTATTGGCCTTTTTGTCTGGGGTCACCTCTGCCTCCCTGGGTCCTCAAGCCAGAGTTCCAATGAGTGACTCCACTGGGGTGGGGGGAAGTGGGCAGGGAGAGAAATGTTTCTGTTTTGGTGATGGAGTATAGTGCCAGGCATATAGAGTTACGTTTCTTTCATGCTGGGGACTCCCTGTTCAGTCCTTCTCTGGCTATACCCCCAGACTATGTCCTTAAGTACCAGCCCTGGGCAGTCTTCTTTCTCCACCTGCCCCTGGCCAGGTATTCAAAGCCCCACCTATCTCTTCTGGTTGTACAAACATTAGTTTAAGAGGAAAGCTCCACCCCCCTTCAGGCAAAAGCCCTCTTAAGGGCCAAAATGAGAACATTCTTTCCTGGAGCCACCTAGCAGGGGCCCTTAGGGTGGGCAGAGGGCTGACTTTCATTACTTTTGGGGTAGGGCTGCTCCCTCCCGGGACCCCTTCACTCTCTCCTCCTTCCTGCGAGCTACTTTGGCTCCCAGGGTTTGGAGGAGCCCTACAAGGTGCCCTATCTCATGGGAGCTTGCTAGGCTCTTTTTAGCCACATGGGGAAGGACAGTACCCACAGTCCCACTTTACCTATAAATTAATTCCTTCTAGGTTTTTAAGAAGGCTCAACTTGTCTTTCCCCACTGCCTCTTCTTTATCACCATAACCATTGCAAGTTCTTGGGAAACTCCCCAACAAACTGCCACATGCTAGCTCTGCTCTTTCCACCACTCAGCGTCTCTTCCCCATTTCACTCTTTCTTTCATCTACAGAAGACCAGGAGGAGTGGAGGAGAAAAGGAACAGGGGAAGGAGGAGACAAGAGAAGATTATGAGAAGGTGGACACTTACTATCACTTTAATCACTTTGCCTCGCTTTCCTAAGATCAAGACATAAATGATGTCTGCCTCACTATATTCCTTTCGTCTCTCCTTTTCTTTACTCACAGCTACTTTTCTGTTATTGTCTAAATATACAGAGTAGGCTATGTAATTTTATCTTTTTGTGTAGGCCACAATAAAGGTTGCAAGCATGTCTCAGTCACCATGCTTCATCACCGTTTGTTCAAAGAATGTCTACCTAGCCCTGACTGGGTACCCATCACTGTTTCAAACACTATTTCTCCTCAGTCGTATCTTCTCCTTACCCCATTCTTATAAAAAGCTCATCACAATTGCCTGGAAACTAATATGTACTGGATTAATTTCTTTCTTTTCTTTGAGACGGATCCTAGCTCTGTCGCCCAAGCTGGAGTGCAGTGGTGCGATCTCGGCTCACTGCAAAATCTGCCTCCTGGGTTCAAGCGATTCTCCTGCCTCAGCCTCCTGAGTAGCTGGGATTAGAGGCGTGCCACCACGCCCGGCTAAGTTTTGTATTTTTAGTAGAGATGGGGTTTCACCATGTTGGTCAGGCTGGTCTCAAACTCCTGACCTCGTGATCTGCCTGCCTCGGCCTTCTAACGAGGCAGTTACAGGAAAATAAAGGTTACAGGAAAATAAAGAAAGCTCTTCTCAACCCCTCAAACTATTATTATTATTATTTTACAGCTGCTCATCTAGTGCTAACCAGAATCAGAAACTATGTTTTGAAGAGTTTATCCATTTTTAAAAACAGATGCCATCAACCATAAAAGAAAAATATCTTCCTACATGGCTAATGAAACAAAAAAAGGAGAAACGGATGCCTTATAATCCAGACTAATAGCCCCCTGCTTTCTAGCTAATGACAGTGAAATCAGGAAATGGGTTTGAAAATGCATGTAGAATGGGTGGAAATTGGGATGCAAAGAGATCTTTGTATGAAGGGATCTCTTTTATGGGCTTGATGGGTCTTTCTGATTGGAACAGTTGCAACTGAATTTGATTTAGAAATCATATGTGTGTGTGCTCTACAAATCTCCACAGAACATCCATTATTTTCATCAGAATAGTCAAAACCACACATGTTTTTACACTGTTTGGTGGCAACTCTGGTGGGCTATTGAAGGGTGCTGGGGGGTCAACTCTCTTTTTATTTATGCTCCTTGGTGGGAGCTGAGGGCATCTTTCCCTCTCTCTTACCCCCACCCCAGGCTCCCCCAAGCAGAGAATGCCACATTTTCCTAGAGAGCAGCTTCAGGCCCAAGCTCTTTCCTTGGCTTTCTCAGCAGGACAGCGGCAGTGTACTACTCTCTCTTCCTCTCTTAGGCTCTCTCCCTGGTGGGGGCAGCAGTGTGGGTGTGGGGGTAGTCCTCCTAAAACTCCCACCCAGTTTTGAGCCCCCAAAGTTCTTGAGCCTTAATCCCTGTGCTTGGAGACACCATGGGAGTGGGGACATCTGACTTCCTAGGCTTGGATTCCTTGAGAGTCTCATTTGCTTCCTCACACCCTGTCTCCTTCACACCAGGGCTGTTTTATTGTTTTATAACCTTCTTTGGAGGTTTAGTTGCCAAAGATTCTAATGAAGCTATTCTCCACTTTCTCACTTTACCAAACCCCAAGTCTTGCTGTGTTAAGCAGTTTGGTCACTTGCAAAGGCTTCCCTTTCAGATCTAAGCAAATTACAGAAACCTCTAGGCATGTGGCTACCTTCAACTTTCTGCAAGCCCATCCACAACAATATGGAGGGAGCCAAGTGTTAATTCCAACTGCCACTCCCACCCCCAAACCCACCCAGCCTCTCCCTAACCACCCGTTCTCTGTAGGAACTTGAACAAAATCTCAAATAACTTCCAACTTCTGTCATAAGCAAATAAGAAGTGGCTTTTGACCTTCCTCTTTATCACATCTAAAGCTAGAAAATTATTGAAATAAAGGGGTTGATAGTACTCACAGTGAATGCAGCCAAAGAATCATAAGACATGCCCACCAACCAGCCTTTTCCAAATAGCACTATCTCCCAACTTAAACAGCTTCTCTGAAAGGATGCTGTTTGAAAAGCCTGGGGTATTGATATGAATATGACCTCCCTTGCATCCTGGATATTTGGAACTATTTAAATCTGAGGGAACAGTTGCAGCGAACCTTTATTTGGTGAATAAAAGTTTAAAGCCAAAGGTTATTTATGGTTCTGCAGAGATGGGACCTGAGTGGCTATTTACGAGCACGTGATTCCAATAAACTTTGTTTTATGGCTTGAGAGTTGACAAGCCAAAACATAATTCCCACCATAAATTAGGTTAAGAGCATACAAGTGCAGATGCTGGGTTCCTGGAGCAGCAATAGGAACGTGAGAGGCTCCAGCCAGCGCCAGGCTAAGAAGGAGACGGTTCTACTCCCAGCTCCCCTGCCCACTAAGAAAGAAAAACAGTAAGTCACTTATTACTTTTTCGACAACAACTTCAGAGGTGGGAGATTTCTCTGTTCCTGACTTTTCTGCCTAGGATGGGGATAAGTCTCATCGAAGTTAATTCTAATTTTAGCCTAAACCTAAATTAACAAATAGAATGAGCATCTCGGTCTCCCATGCTCTCCCTTCCGGATAGGGACAGTTAGGAATTGACGGCTCTCACCTCATGAGAGGGACTTACTGCCCCTCTCCTCCCCAAAAGAGCATCTCCTTCAGAAGTGGAATAAAACAGTGGTATTCTGGGTGGGTAAAGAAAGAGAGGATGAGGGGGAAGCTGCTTTGTCTCTGAGATTGCTGATATTGCTTTCCTATAATAATATCAGGAAAGACTGAAAACTTAAAACTGGACACCAGCCTCTGGGAGGACCACTGCTTAGTAAGATTGTCTTCTGAGCTCTCCAGCAGCAATCCTGAAAAATTGATGTCATACCCATAGAGCTGGATAACAATCTAAAGCATTGCCATTCACTTTTAAACCCATTGATTTTCCTCCTCCTTGGTTATCATTTGGGTCCTCATTTCCCCCTGGAAATTGCTCTTTGTTTTGAAATGGAGTAGAAGTGGCAAGTCCCAGCCATGCCTGATTCTTCTTTGAAGAGAAGACAGGTTTTGGGGGCACTGGTTGGGGCTGAGGAATTTGAAACCAACCTGAAGCTGGAAAGGGAGGCTGAATTGCTCCCAGGGTGGGAGAGATAGGAAGCTGGGGTGAGGGGCAGATGGAGCGGCTACCCCCTCTCCAGTGGACCTGCACCCACCCGGCCCGATCGCGCAGAAGGAAACACACAAAGGCCCATTTTCTCCTAGCTTCTCGTTTTCCCACTGGGAAAACCCGTTACGGGCGACCTGACTCGGGCCAAGTAACCAGTGAGGTTTTGCCCAAGGGTGCGTGGAGTGGGGGAGGCGATGGAGACCGAAATCTGTCATAATCCGTGGCTCTACTCTTGAGGGACTGCGGTCTCCGGCTCCGCGGAGAACTTTGCGCAGTTCCCGGGGGCGGGTACCTGAAGCAGGGAGGTCTGGGTATTGGTGGGGTATCTGGGCCTTGTCATTTTTCTGTGTGTTATATGTGTCTGCTTTACTATCCTGTGGAATTTAAGTGATCCCCGTTTTCATTGCAACAGGTTCAGGACCATGGGAGAGCGCCGCTGTAAGTACCTTCCCGCTTCTTCCGAATTGCGAAGAGACGGTACTGATCGCGGGGAAGTGGTGGGCTAAGGGGCCAAGCCAGCGGAGTGGGCGGGTAGAAGAAAGGCCCTGCCTTCCCGACCCCACCCCCCCACCCTCCACCCCCGGCCTCGCTCTGCGAGGTTAGCCCGCTTCGGGAGGTGGAGGCGCTAAATCGAGGTCCTGGAAAGCTTTTCTGGGGCCTGGTTCACAGACACCTGCCTGAGAGAACGGTCCGCGGGGTCTCGCCCTTGTCTACTTGGGCCTCCCTAGACCTTCGCGGCCTTTTCCTGCTCTGCACAGGTGCAGCTCCGCCAAGGCGCTCACTTCTGTTAAGAGCTTGCTAATTAGCAGCCTGTCTTATTAGCGGCTTCAAACCAACGCAGTAAACACCAAGGCAATGCGGTCCCCTCCGCAGCCCAACCCTTCTTAACCTGGTCTAGCCTGGCCAACCTTCTGTTTTTAAAAAAATTCACTGAAAACAAAAACTCAATCCTCTATGGCCGTGGGTGTGTTGAGTTGCCCGCTTCTGAGCTTTACGTGGACATTCCTTCCCCGCCCCTCCCCCGATCTGTTTGCAGGGGTGTGGGCCCTGAGCTTGGGACACTGGCTGAGCGAGGAGGGATACGGACCTTCTTTTCACCTCTGCTTCTCTGTAACTGCAGTTGGAGAATTTCCGCCCCAGAGGCGCTGGTGCTGCAAGGAGGCATAGGAGGGTGGAGTGGAGTGGATGCGGTGGGGTGGGGCCAGAGACTCGTGGGATCCTTGGCTTGGATGTTTGGATCTTTCTGAGTTGCCTGTGCCGCGAAAGACAGGTACATTTCTGATTAGGCCTGTGAAGCCTCCTGGAGGACCATCTCATTAAGACGATGGTATTGGAGGGAGAGTCATAGAAAGAACTGTGGCCCCTCCCTCACTGCAAAACGGAAGTGATTTTATTTTAATGGGAGTTGGAATATGTGAGGGCTGCAGGAACCAGTCTCCCTCATTCTTGGTTGGAAAAGCTGGGGCTGGGCTCAGAGACAGGTTTTTTGGCCCCGCTGGGCTGGGCAGTCTAGTCGATCCTTTGTAGACTGTGCACACCCCTAGAAGAGCAATTACCCCTATACACCAGGCTGGCTCAAGTGAAAGGGGCTCTGGGCTCCAGTCTGGAAAATCTGGTGTCCTGGGACCTCCTGGTCTTGCTTCTCTCCTCGCCTGCACTGGCTCTGGGTGCTTATCTCTGCAGAAGCTTCTCGCTAGCAAACGCACATTCGGCGCCCTGTAGCTGAACACAGCACAAAAAGCCCGAGAGATCAAAAGCATTAGTATGGGCAGTTGAGCGGGAGGTGAATATTTAACGCTTTTGTTCATCAATAACTCGTTGGCTTTGACCTGTCTGAACAAGTCGAGCAATAAGGTGAAATGCAGGTCACAGCGTCTAACAAATATGAAAATGTGTATATTCACCCCGGTCTCCAGCCGGCTCAGCAGGCTCCCCCAACTTGTCTGGATAGAGCCTAGGCCCAGTGTCCCAGGAAGGTGGATACTTGGGAGTCTTTGGCATTCAGGGAAATTGGGGGGACTTTCCTGGGATAAACAGATTCTGCAGCCTCATAGCCCTTGTTAGAACCGCCGCCCCCAAAATCCCTACGAAATAGGTAAAGTGGTGGAAGCAAAGGATGGGGGGATGAGCAAAGTGCCAGGCTTGGAGGGGGAGTATCCCTGCCCCACCCCACCAGGCCCAGGCCCAGGCTTGAAACTAAATTTTGAATTATGTGGGAGGTAGGAAGGGCAATCAAGACAGTTAAAAAAAAACAAAAAAAAACTAACACCTTCAGCCTACAGTTAGGCACTCAAAAGCCCCACTCGAGCCAGGGCATCACTGTGCCCCTGAAATCCATCGAGGCTCTGAGTGAGTCTGCGCTCTCCATGGCCTGAACTGAGGGGCAAGCACTGCACAGTGCCGAGGCGCTGGGGCGGGTGAAATTTGCGAACTTTTGTACTCTTGTGTGCTGCTGTCGGCAAAGCAAAAATAATGAAAGTTTGTGATATGTTTGTAAATGATTTCGAATGACCCCTCGCCCTGCCCTTCACCATTAGCGCGCCGGCCTCAGCCCAAGGCGGCTCGGTGCCTGTGAGCAGCGCCTGCCTCGGGGTCTGCAGCAGCAGCGGAACGGACAGGCCAGCCCGGATCAGGGCCCATGAAGGTAAATGCGCGACTTCTTGGAGAAGTAGCTTTGGCGGACAACCTGGCTTGGTCGGGCAGTAGGAAAAGGAGTGGACAGAGGATATTCCCCTCTCGCTTCTTTTTCTTCTGCCGCTGAGGGCATTTGTTCCTTTCTGGAAAATACCACTTGATAAGGAGGGGGGTTATTGGGATCCTGGTGGGGGAGGGTGGTTAATAAAGCCGCCATCCTTTGGATGGATTTTCTTTCTTTCTTTCCTTCCTTCCTTCCTTCCTTCCTTCCTTCCTTCCTTCCTTCCTTCCTTCCTTCCTTCCTTCCTTCCTTCCTTCCTTCCTTTCTTTTTCTTTCTTTCTTTCTTTCCTTTCGAGGAATATTCTGGTTGCTCGCCTGCTTGGTAACCCTGACCCTGGCAGAAGAATGACGGAAC
The DNA here is from genome assembly GCF_028885625.2 of Pongo pygmaeus. NCBI lineage: Eukaryota > Metazoa > Chordata > Mammalia > Primates > Hominidae > Pongo > Pongo pygmaeus. The sequence goes on from NC_072384.2 coordinate 75,792,717, forward strand.
TCATTGCTTCAAATTGTCGCCAAGCGCATTAGGCTACCTGAACTGTCTCAGAAAGTGCGGGTGGCTGCGTCGAACGGTGGTGGCTCAGAGGAAGAGGCTGGGGCCGGCAGCAGCCTAGGTACCTCACTCTGGGTGGGACCCAGAGGTTGTAACGTTGTCTATATATACCCTGTAGAACCGAATTTGTGTGGTATCCATATAGTCACAGATTCGATTCTAGGGGAATATATGGTCGATGCAAAAACTTCACGTTTCTTCGGAATAGCCAGAGACCGAAGTGCGAAATGGAGACTAGAAGCAGCCGGCGCTGGTCAGCCGCCTCTTTCTGTTTCATTACCTTGGACTCCAGGAGGATCAGCTCCGCCTGGTGACATAGAGCAGCTTTTCCTCTCCAGAAGCTCCTCACCTTTAAACAGAGTATCCTCTGGGTGCTGAAAAGAAAGAAAGAAAGAGAGAGAGAGGGAAAGAGAGAATGCAAGCCTAATTGGTTGCATGGATGCAGGGCCAAAGGGCTCGGTTTTGGGGTACTAGGGAGTGAGGTGTAAGGCCAGTTTGCCCAGTCCCAGCTCTGCCCTCCAGGAACATGAGGTGCAAAGGTACCCAAATGGGGGCTTGCTTGTATTTGGGGCCTGTGGGAAGAAAGCAAGCTTCGAAGAAGCCCAGTGGGGAGCTCTAGGGTGCATTTTGACAAGGTGGGGGTGCCCTTGCCACCATCCCAGCCCACCCCCAGCTACATGGGCAAGGGCAGCGAGGGTCCCCTGCTATTTTGGCAAGGCCCAGTTTTGGCTGGGAACCCCCGGGCCTGGGCACTGGTAGAAAGCATGGCGGTTACTCATTGCCTAATTTGATTCAAGCTGGCCAGATTCTGGTAACTTTTGGGTGACCCTGATGAAGACAAAGCCAGGACGGCGGCCTTTGTATGGCAGAATCCCTGCTCCCGCCGGCTGCAGGCAGGGCGGGCAGGCAGGAACCCTCCCTGCCTGGGGCACTCTGCCCAACTCAGAGGCGACTTCGCCCAGCCACCTTTCATTGCTCTGTACCCTAATAGGAGGATTCATTCTCCCTTGAGCTGTGCCTACTTGGTGTGGGTGGGGGGGTTGCATTCAGCTGGGGGTGAGTGGAAGGGGCACGGAAGGTTGGCAAAATCAGTGGCAGACAAAAGCTGGGATTACCTGAGGGGAATGGGGTGCTGGGGACTGGAACTACATTAGTATCTGGCAGGGGCTCTCAAATGTGCCATAGCAAGCTACTTGATTACACGTATGTTATTTAGTTAAATTTGTGAAAATTATGAGATGCTCACCAACCCGGTGATAAACTTGCTCCCTCGCCATTGGCTGGCCTGGTCACATGGCTGCCCAACTTTATTCAGTTGACAGCAAGTAGGAGGGCCCTATGGAAGGAGAAAAAAAGACAACACAGAAAAATTAGTATTTTCTACCTTCTGAAATTAATGGTCATGAGTTCGTATATGGTGAACTCCAAGTATGTGGACCCCAAGTTCCCTCCGTGCGAGGAGTATTTGCAAGGCGGCTACCTAGGCGAGCAGGGCGCCGACTACTACGGCGGCGGCGCGCAGGGCGCAGACTTCCAGCCCCCGGGGCTCTACCCACGGCCCGACTTCGGTGAGCAGCCTTTCGGAGGCGGCGGCCCCGGGCCTGGCTCGGCGCTGCCTGCGCGGGGTCACGGACAAGAGCCAGGCGGCCCCGGCGGTCACTACGCCGCCCCAGGAGAGCCTTGCCCAGCGCCCCCGGCGCCTCCGCCGGCGCCCCTGCCTGGCGCCCGGGCCTGCAGTCAGTCCGACCCCAAGCAGCCGCCCCCCGGGACAGCACTCAAGCAGCCAGCCGTGGTCTACCCCTGGATGAAGAAGGTGCACGTGAATTCGGGTAAGGCTAGTGTCCAGTAACCTTTCTGTCCACATCCCAGCCCGTTAGCCTGGGTCCCCTGGAAGGGGGTGCGAGTAGGTGGGGGCGTGTGGAGCTTCCATGGGCGCCGCAATTACTCTCCCCATAAATTTTTATAGCTGAGGGAGCAGGTCAGGACCATGTGGCTGGCTGCTCGGCTGTGGGCGCAAAAGGGGGTGGGGATGGGGGTGGGGTGGGGGAGGACTCCATTTTCAGAGCAAAGGGAAGGCTGTGGAAGAGCGGGGGATTTCCAAAATGCTTGAGGGTTCCGGACCTGGTGGCGGGCCCAGAAGAAGGAGCACATTTGGGGATCCCGCAAGCCTGGGGTATGTGGGTGTGTTTGAGGAGGTGGGTGGGAGTGAGCGTGTGCGCCGGGGAGAGGGCGGGAGGGAGGAAGCAAGCGAGCTTGGGAGCGGCGGGGAGGGCCGCGGGCCTCGGGGCGCGCCAGGAAGTGAGCGGCGGAGGCGAGGGGCCTAACTAGTGGCCGGGCGCTGACCTGCCTTTCCTGTCTGTTTTGTCTCGCAGTGAACCCCAACTACACCGGTGGGGAACCCAAGCGGTCCCGAACGGCCTACACCCGGCAGCAAGTCCTAGAACTGGAAAAAGAATTTCATTTTAACAGGTATCTGACAAGGCGCCGTCGGATTGAAATCGCTCATACCCTGTGTCTGTCGGAGCGCCAGATCAAGATCTGGTTCCAGAACCGGAGGATGAAGTGGAAAAAAGATCATAAGCTGCCCAACACCAAAGGCAGGTCATCGTCCTCATCTTCCTCCTCATCTTGCTCCTCCTCAGTCGCCCCCAGCCAGCATTTACAACCGATGGCCAAAGACCACCATACGGACCTGACGACCTTATAGAAGTGGGGACCCTGGGCCCATCTCTCCCTGCGCACCAGGCTGAGCCGAAGCTGCGGGGGCAGGCCGGGCCTGCTGTCACCTCGCTGGGCTCTAAGGTACTGTGGGGTGGACCTGGGACAAGCAGGCCGCCCTCGGACTAGGTTAGCATCCTGCCCGAGGGCAGCCCCCTCCCTAGAGCGGGATGGGGATGGGAGGGGGGGCGGGATTCTCTCTCTAAGTATATTATATGGCAGGAGCTACTGAGAACATAAAATCTTGGCGAGTCATTAAACTCATGAAAATCACCGCTCATGGATTTTGAATTTGCAAATGAAGGTTGGATGCTTTATCCCACTGTGAGTTTGGACATTCTCCCCCACTCCACCCCTCCAGGGCGCTTTGTGGCTTAATAATGTGGGGGAGTTGAGGCAGAAGGTTGGCCACCCCTGTGCTAGGTGCTTTCAGTGGAAGCCAGAGAGCTGGGTCAGGATTTCTGAACTTTCTGGGTTGTCTATGGAATTTCGTGTGATTAAAAAATATATATTTTGCTCCCAGTGGCCCCATGTCCAAAGAAATGGGTCTAAGAAGGAAGTAAAAAAGGGTTATTTTATGCTTAGATATTTACTTAAGTATTTATTTGTTGGGAAATGTGGTACAGAAATAACTGACACCTTCATGCCAAAAATCTTAAAAAGGTGAAAGGGGCTGAACTTCAGGGAGCAGAATCAGAGATATGTGCACTTACTTCTGAATTCCACCCCTCCCCACTCTCTGGAAATGTGTGTAGGGGGCCCTTTACCCTTCCAGAAGGAAGCAAAGGATTCACTCAAAGTTGCATTCTTGAAAATATATTTCCATATGTGTTTTTTTCAGCACTGTGCTTACAACCAGTTCTGGGTGATTAAAGGAAAGGGAAAAAAACCAACAAATGGTCCAACATTTTCCTTCTGGGGAAAGAAAACAAAACCTCTATGCACTGGGTCGTTAGATAATGACTGAATTTTCTGTTCCAACTGGATTCCAAATGCCCTAAATACCCTCACATAGCAGTGTTTTACAGGAATTAGTGTATGGCCTGTGTAGGGGAGGGGCTGTGCAGTGGGGAGAAAGTGGGAAGGTAAGGAACTCTTGCTTTAAGAAGGAAAAAAAAAAAAAAAAAACCCTAATTGAATCTAGAAGTCCACAAAAGTTAGCCTTAGAGTTTTTTTTTCCCCCTGAAGTTTTAATTTTTAAAAAACCAAATTTAAGGAAGTTTTCCTCAGCTCATTAGTTAGAAGCAGAATTTGTAAAAGTATAAAAGTTTTCAAGCACTCGTCTTTGCCTTGAGAATAGTGGTTTTTTAAAGAATCACTCTCAACAGGGGAGATGTCCTCTAGTCGTTTTTCTTCTGCCTCTCCTGGGAAGGGTTCAAAGTTCATTTTTCTAAAATGCTGACCCTCAAGCATATGGAGGAAAAAGTCAAAGTTAATGGCCAGAGTTCATATACTCAGATGAAACCAGTCTTCCCAAGGCCTCAGGCTCCAAAAAAGGTTGTAGCTATCAAAAAGTGACCAAAGTGGGAAAGGGAGAAAGGATAAGCTTAAAACTTAATTTTAAGATCCAGAAGGGGGGTATTTTTTTCAGTACTTCAAAAACACTTTAGAAAGTTTCTGTGGTAATTTAAAAAATATATTTAAGTGGGAGGGAAAAAAGAGTTTCTCTGTAGGCGTGTTCTTTGGCTGTGTCTCCTGAGAGCTGAGGGCAGGTATTCACTGCAGTCCCTAGGCTGAAATTCCGCTTCTCTAAAGTGTCTTCCAAGCCTTGGTCTTTTGTATTAGACCCTGGGGACTGGTCTTTGTTCCTCCTTGGGGTGAGCCTGGCTCTCAGACTTGCACATGGCAATACTTGAATATCACCACGTCGGGATATTAAAGATGGATACTCGTGCATTATTCACATCATTGTTTCTATGACAAAAAGCACAGAGTTCATACATAGTCAAGACGTCTTTTTTCTGACGCCCTCACGTTGAGAAGCTGAAAAGGTATTTTACTGAAGTTCGGGTAAATTACAGAATCAGGTTCATCCAGAGGACAAATTTTCTATTTGATTAGCTGTATTTCAGCCGGGAGGACTGACCTCTAAACCCTTAACCTTTTGGACTCTAACTACCCTTCTCTTCTTTTTTCCTCTCTAACATGGAGAGCAGTCTTTGGATGTACCATTTGAAAGGAGCCGCTATCCTTAGGCAAGTTGGAAAGTTGCTAAGCTTCTTTCCTAAAACCCAAATCTGTCTATACATTGAACCTTCTCCTTGGGAAGGGGGAAAAGGTATATATTTTCACAACATCCAATTACATATATATAATAGAGATTTGTTGTATAGATTTTCCCCCACCTCAGAAGTTCAGGTTACTCACCCCCAGCTTCATACCAAATACCACACAGGCTTAACTGACTGCATCCCTGCCCCAGAGGAAAGCCAAGAAACATGTTTTCATGAGGAAAACCCAAGCTCCTTCTCAAACATAGCCCCACTACTTTGGAAAGTAACTTAATCAGAGAAACAACTTCTTTGTTTATAAGTCTCAGCTCTCCTTCTCAGCTTGGAGGGATTCTTTTGAAATGTTAATGGAGCCTGGATGGCCCAGAGTGCAGCCCCCAACCCTGAGGTCCCAGTCAGACCCCAGCATCCATTTGGGCCCACAGGAGTGGGCCAGGGAAGGGATAGGGACCTGCAACCACTTAGGGCAGGGAAGGAAATGGGTTTCCATCTGAGAACGTGCTTTGGAGAAAGCTAGGTGTGGAAAGGCTCCAATGCCCATTTGCTATTATTTGTTTCCAGTTTGTTCCTTTAAATATGAGCCAGAAGTGTTTGTGTTGGTGTTTTAAAAACAAAAACAAAAACCGTGTTGGGATCCTGACTGGGGGAGGGGGAGAGTGAAGTGTTTGCTGAGGACGTTGCTCCTCTGACTCCCATCTCACTTTGTCCATCGCAGCCTTTTGTTGGGAGATGACATTGTCAGTCAGCCCATGATGTCTGTTCACACGAGATGCTTTTTTAATAGAATTGACCAATGTTTTGCTGCCACTGATTAAAGTATTATTTATACTAATTGTTGCTTGTAGTTTTGATGTAATTCATTGATCTATATTTAAAATAATAAAAGGTGTAGCAAAATCTCCCTCCTGTTTGGTGCCTTAACAGAAGTATTCATTCTTTGTTAAGTCTTCTAAAAGCTAACATTTAACATAAACAAGTTATTATTTTCTGCAATAAATTAGGCACCATTTTTGGGGGGGGGGTGCCTAAAGTGTGAAGGTTAAACCATGTAAGGCTTAGCAATTCTATTATTACCCCCTCCTTAATTTACACACACTCTCAATTGGCCACCATATTTTGTGAGCATTGGGAAGCCTAGGGTTGAATTCAGGGGACAGAGTGTTGGGTGTTAATTTTTTGAAGAAAAAGTAATTGCCCAGGTTAATAGGGGGATCCAGGTTGGCATTCTGCTGGGCCTGGGCCAGCCCCCAGACCTTTTTGGTCTGGAAGCCCTCAGAGGAAGTCTTTGGGAAGTGGTGGATGAGACACCTTACTGGTCCCCCACCCCTAATGCAGGGAGAGCGTGCTGGGTTCTGGGCCGAGCTGAGGCTCCTGGGTGGCTGCTCTGACCTGACCCCCGGGCCTCCACTCTTGGGCTTCTACTTTTCCAGTACCGCTCAGCTCCTGTGGGGACTCCAGCACCTGACCCTCCTTCTTCCGCGCCCCCTCCACCCCTCAGGCAACAATAAACACTCCCCACTATAAAAAGTGCCCTGCACTACATTTACCGCAAGGGCTTCTTTACATCTTGGCCTCGCCTTGAAGAAGGGGCCAAGACAGGAGTCCCAAAATAGATGGGGGTGCTTGTTCCAGACAGGAAATGAGCAGAATGTATAAAATCAGACATGTGTCCTTAATATATGGAAGGGCTCGCCCCAGACGCGTGGACATGTGTATTTATAAGCGCGCAGGCAGAAGTTTAAATATTCAGACACATTTTATGATTATCCTCTGCCCGTCTTCTGGTTAATGGCTCCTCCCGTGCCCACCAATACATCAATACCGTTGTGTGTATTGAATCGCGTGCAGGGATGAGGAGGAAGCGAGTCCATAGCAGAGCCCGCTGAGTATACAGTACAGTAAATCGGGACCCTCGGCAGACTGCGCTTCCCGCCCGCCTGCCCGCCATGTTGGGGAGCCCTCCCTGCCCCCCGCGCCGGGCTGGGCGGCCGGGGCTCGCTGGCAGCCGGGGGAGGGCCTTTCATAACCCGGAGAATTTTTTAAGTGCGAGGAAGATGATAAGAATAGATTTCTACAAGTCCCGACCACGTGATTGGCGAAATAATTAATTCAGCACGTCCCTTAAGAAACACGGAGTCGTCATTAATCTGCCACGCAAAGGGCTCTCTCCGACTTGGAAAGTGCAGGGATCCCAAGAATATCACCCGCCCAGGGGGGCCGCGCGGTGCCCCCGGCCCTCCACCCCCGGCTCCCGGCGGGGGCGGGAGCGCGGCCGCAGGTAAATATTTTGGCAACTTTTATTTCATCAGATTTAAATCCTTAATGAACTTAGCTGTCACGGCCGCTGACAAATAGTTCCCTTTGCTTCCTGATTTGGAACTGCGCGCCGGCGAGAAGTTGTTAGTGGCTTGGATGGTGACCTTTGGTTCAGCAAAGCTTTGCACTTATGAAAAATTACTGAGAGCGGCCGAGTGTGTGTGTGTGAGTGTGCGTGCGTCCGCGCGCGCGCTTGTGTGTGTGAGAGAGGGAGAGACAGAGACAGAGATAGGGAGAGGGTGTGTGCGCGAGGCGCTAGGGTGCCAGGGGGCGACGGGTGAGGGGCGAGGTGCACGCGGGCTGCTCCAAGACAACAGGAGTTGTAAAAAACCGGCCCGGCTGGGGGACGCGCCTGGCGCACGCGGGCCGAGGTTGCCCGGTCGCCTGTGTCTACCGGGAACAATGGTCGCTGTCACGGCATCTGCCGCCTATTCTTAAACCGGTGAGAAAAGGCCCTGGCCCTCTTTTCAAGCGAGGGTCGTAAATTTTTCTTTGCGTCATAATAGAAGGCTATAAAATCGAGTTGAAATTTTACCCCAGGCAGGTTTTAACCAACAGATAATGATTTCCGAGTTGCTTCTCCCCCGCTCCTCTCTCCCCACCCAAGTTCTGCTGCCTCTGTCACCCCAGCGAGTTTCTTCTTCTTTCCCCTTTATTTTTGTGTTTGTATTTTTTATTTCTATTTTGGAAGAGCTAAAATAAACGCGAGGAGAAGTCCCTGCAGCCCGAGTGGCAGACCCCGGGGCGACGGGAAGCCGGGGGAAAGGAGGATGGGGGAGAGGCCAGTGCGGGCTGCAGAAGGCTGTTTCTCTGCTCGCTCCCGTTTCTGCCTTTTTTCACCGGCACTCCAAGAAAACTGGGTGTCCTAAGAGCCACTCCGCTCCGTTCCACCCCATCCCCAGCTTGCCAGGGTCGTGGGTTGGGGCAGTAGCGGGCATTCTTTTCTTCCAGCTTGCAGCTCCGACCCGGGCGCCTCTTCATTCGCCTCCTTCCCTCTTGTTGCTGTGAGATGCCTCCATTGGCTTTCAGAATGATTTCAGCGAGCAGGGGCTGGCTGCGCGTGGTGGTTGTTTTGGGATTATGTGTGCGTGTGTATGTGTGTTTTCATTTCTTTTTTGGCGTGTGTATATTTCCCCGTCAGGACAGAAACAAAGTTTCCCCCGTTATGAATTATACATTCAAACAATAACACATTAATTCAATTATTCAAAGATGACAAATGTTTATGTGCTTTGCGAGTGACTCGGGCGCAGATTCCGGGCGCTTTCTCTGAGCTGCTTGCATTTTTCTCAATGAGAATCGTCTCCCCTCCCACCCCCACCCACTCCAACCCACTCCAACTCACCTAGATATCCCCTTGTAGGCCCAGAGAGGAACCCACAAAAAGCTTCCCCAGCCCTGCTGGCAGCCCGGCAGCCAACAGCCTCCCAAGGCCCCGGCTTGGCGGGCACCGGCCCGGGCTATTTTATCAGTGTGACAATTGCCCGGGTTGGTGTGATAAATCATCGTAAGTATTCCTGAAAGGGTGCGAGACTGTTGGGGGCCGGGCGAGGACTGTAAATCTTTCCGGTTTATTGCTCTATGAACATATGCTCCGATTGAAGAAGGCTTAGATCCTTTCCCGGAGACAAATTCCCGCAAAGCAGCCCCCCTCTTTGGCTGGGGATTAACACTTGCTGCTGGGCGTTGGCTCGGCCTCTGGCAAGAGGCTAGGGGGCGGGGTCCTCCGGGTGGGGGTGGGCTGGGGTCACCCACGATCCGGCTTTGAGAGACGCCCCGAGTGGGCCTCTGGCCAGGCCCGGCCAGGTGAACAAAAGGATGGGCTCGTAGAAGGTTCTGGGGGCTCAGGCCTCCGGGACATTCCTGCGCCTCTGGAGTGGGGATGCGGTGGACCTTACCCACTCCTCTGGGGCTCTTCTATGGCTGCTGGGCGCTTTCACTGGTCTCAGACCCTGCCATCAGCAACAGAGCATTTCACTGTGCCTGATGCCGCTGAGCAGAGCTGGCAACGAAACCAAAACTTCGGGGATAGGGTGGAGAGGAGGGTCTTGGGCGCTCATTACAGGCCAGGAGGTCGCTGCTGGCCCTGGCACGCTTAATTCTTTTTTCCCACATTGCAGAATCATTCTTACCAGCCACTCGGAGAGTGGTGGGAATCTGTCTTGATTTAATATTTCTAAAATATAAGTTTCATTGTCCCCCAGGTTAGCCCAGCCAGGACTCACTCCGCAGTCCTCCTCGCCTTCCTGGAGGCGCCGCAGGAAGCGGGAAGTCGCGGCTTGGCGGTCACTGGGCCTATGGGATCTGCGGGTCCTGCCCAGACCTGGAGTCGCACAGATCACGGCGGGCAGTGGCTCAACGCCTAGGCGGCTCCAGGCCTCGAAGGACCAGGTTGGGGTGCTCAGGGATCAGAGAGGGGAGGTCGCTCTGGGTCCGGGTCGCCTGCTACGCGCCTTTTCTGTCTCAGAAGTGGCGGTGACTCGGGTGCTGAGTCCGCGGAACGGCCACGGAATGGTGGTGGTGGCAGGGTTTTCTGAGGTGACTGGCCAGAGCTGAGAGCCGCGGCTTCCACCTTAGGGCCGGAGCGGGTCCTCGCCCTGGGAGGAGGAGAGCGGGACGTCGGCCTCCGCGGCGGGGAGGCCGCCTTGCCAGGGTGCATGCGGCTGCGGAGTTCTCCGCGGGCCCGGGAAGCTAGGGGGTACCCTCAGCCTCTGCTGCTCCACGGCAGTCTCCAGAGACGCTTCTAAGAGAGGCAGCTTCTAAAATTTCCAACTCCCGGACCAGTCTGGCGGAAGGCCCAGCCAGGGTCAGAGGTCGTTGTGGGGAGAGACTCACAACGTCCCTAACCCACTGAGAGCTGCCAGGCCAAGACTGAGTCGGCCCGGAGCTGCGAAAATGAGTTCTTTCCTTCCGCCCCACACCCATCCGCGTCTGCCCCAGGAATGGGGCCCAGGTCCCAAGCCTCCTGCGCCCTTCCTTCCAGCCCTCAGGCCTGGCTGCGCTCCGGGGCTGGGTGGAGTGAAAGTTTCAGCCTCAATCAGTACAAGCTTCCCTCGGGGTCACGTGAACAAATATGCTTGCATTTGAAGGCAGCGTCTGTATTTCCCGACTATGAGGGGGTTTCCGGGGCTCTCTCCAAATCCAGAAACGACCACGTTCCGCAAGCAAAACAAATCCCAAGCTCTGGGGGGCCCGGGAGGGCTGGGCAGAAACCCAGGAGTGGGTGGGGGCGCGGGTGGCTGCCGCTCTGGGCCCGAGAGCGGACGGGCGGGCGGGTGGACCGACGGGCGCGCAGCGCAGGCGAAGCCAGCTCGGGGACTACGAACTCGTTCCTCCTGCGTTTATTGGTAGTTGAACCTCAGTCTGGTTCCGTTCTACCGGGAATTCCGTGTGCTCGAGTATATGGCCGTGTCTGCGAGCGCGCAAGACCAGGGTTGGGACAGTGTTGTCTGCAGACAAAGGGGGAAGGCTAGCTCTGCCCCCCACTGGCGCCCACTCTGAGGCCGAGGACACCAGGTTTATGATAAATTGGGATCCAGGTAAGCAATTGCATGACAAAATGGAAATCTTTGGGCACGGGGCTGCTTGCCGGCCTGAGCGGGATACTAAATATGATTTATTTTGTGTAATCTGTGATCTTGATTATTGCCAATTGGTGAGGCAGCCCGCGTAGACCTAGATACACTGCTACATATACATCGAGGACGGTGATTAATCGTAACAAGGCGCGCTTTGTGGGGACGTTCCCGCCTACCAAAGGATTAGGAGGACACTACCTTGCCAGGCTTGGAGGGTGGCCGGCAGCATTGGGGGTGGTAGTAGCAGTTTAAGGAGGGGATCTGGTGAGGGGATTGAGTGCTGGAGGAAATATTTGGGGGCTAAATGTGCACTTAGGAGAATGGGCTGAAAAAGAAATTAAAACTTTTTTACACTGTTACTGCCAAAGTAAGATGGAGCGTCATATTAATTCTGTGTCTTGAGCTGCCGGGCTGGGTGCAGGCGGGTTGATTTATATGTATTTAAAATAAACTCGGTGGGCAGCCAGCTCCCTGCATTGTTGCGGTAGCAAGCTCCACACACAGCCTTTACCTCTTGCTGTTGGCTTATTTTTTTCTTGGGAGATTAAAATGCTATTGAGCTTTTCCTCCCAAAATTTGAAAGAACCCCCAAACTACCCAGAAGAATTTGGGAGGTTCCTCCACATTTCCCTTTACCAATCTAGGCTTTTGATTGCCATAGTGGCAGAGAAAATGTTTAGTGTTTCTAGGTCTTTCTCCCCAAAGAACCCTGAATGAAAGCTAAATCATATATTGGTTCACGAATCCCATCTCTTCTTTTGTTTACTTGCTCCCTGTGGCTACTGGCTGGGAGAGGAGAAGACAACCCATCCCGGGTCTTTCCGGGCCAGGGATGGAGTGAGCAGCTCCATGAGCTCCAGTGAGTGGTTCCATGCTAGTGGTAATGCCACTGGGCCAGACCCAACCGGACCTCTATGGGGAAGGAACCTCAAAAGCAAGGAGCATTCCCTTAGCTTAGGTTGGGACAGGCCCTAGCAGGAGAGAAACCGACTTCCAGGGGCTTCGCCATCATAAGAGAGCAGTAAAGTTGTTTTGTCAATCGCCTGCGCTTGGCTTCATCAGAACTTAAAGTCGCTGGACATTTTTCTTTGCTAGCTGCCTTGAAGCTGCACGCCTGCCAGCTTAGTCAGCTGAATCCAATTACCGCGAGTAGCATTTCATTTGGCCCCATGGAGCATTCACTTATAACTTCCCCCGAAAATTTCAATAATCCCTACCAAGGCTCCACGCTGGCCCTATCCTAAAGAGTTTTCCTAGGGTGCTGCTGAGGGATGAGGTGTAGGGTTGGGGCTGCCTGGACTCAGCTCTTCCTTGACAGCTCGCGGACACAGCTCCTTCCGGCTCTTCCCGTTTTTGGCTCCAGAAAGGGCACCAGTGCTGGTGGTCCAAAGCCAGCCCGGTTAAGGCTGAGAATCTGGGCAAACAAGGAGCCAAAGTTGGACCCGCGTGGGATGGTGGGTGGGCAGGGTAGGAAGCGTGGGAGAAGGTGCTGAAGGCTTTTCTAGTGGTCCAACTTTGGTCAACTTGGGGTCCTCTTTCCTTTCTTCTTCCCAAGCCTCTTACGCCAAGAGCTCAAAGCGCACCGCGCACCCCGGAACCCCCAGGCGCAAACTTACCCTGTTCCTCCGCGGCTGGAAAAAGAAAAATCTAGCTAGAGGCATAAGGGGGTGGCGGCCCCAGGTGACCTCCCAACTTAGCTCTTCTTTTGAGGGGATGCCCTACTTCTAAATAACTCTTTTTTAAAAATAAATAAATAAAAAATAATCAAGCGGCAAAGTTGACGTCCGCCCACGTGAATGTATTATATAAAGCAGCTACAGGACCAGCTAGCTTGAGAGCCCTGGTACCTCGCGCCTCCACCGCACCACCCTCAGGGCCCGGCCCAGCCAGGAGCGCTTGGGGGAGGGGGGCGGGCAAGTTGGCGTTTCCCCCTGGGTCCGGGCCGGCTGGGAAGCTGAAGCCGCAGCGCGAAGTTAGGAGCCCTACCGGGCTGGGATCTCTTCGAGGCGCTTCTCTTGGGTGTTCATTAAGGGGTGAGTTATTGCGGTGCGAGCCAAAGGTCACTTCAAAGGCTTATGGCTGCGCGCTCTAGTCTTTAGAAGCGCCGGGAACGCTTTGTGTGAGGCTTTCCCGGGTGTAGTTTAGTGCTCGCAAACTACTGAGTCGACAAATTGCACAGGGCAGATGCAAGAGGGGGACTCTGTCTCTCTCCTTTCACGTGACGGGGGTGGGCACCCGCTGAGCGGTGACAGTGGTGGGAGAGCTTGGTCTGTGGCTTTGGGTAGGGGTGGAAAGGATGTTTGTTTCTTAGGCGATTTGCAGTCTGATCCTGACCCAGAAGTGGGCAGCCCAGGGCCAAGAGTGTTGTGGATACTTACCGGAATGAATAAACTCAGGGAAAGCATCTGAGATATTTAGTGTATAAATCAGGAACTAGCGCCCAGGTCCTCTTCACTGAGGCTCTGTAGAGCAGCCCCTGACCAAGATCCAACCAGGCCTATTTACCTTCCTTTCCTGGTGCCCTTTTCTGCAGCCTCCCCTGCCAAACCCCCACCTTAATTCTGCACAGTCTCCCTCTTCTGCCCCTAGGAGAGTGTTTGGCTTCCGGGATTGGGACCTGGAGGAGCATTTAGAATTTGGTGGGGGCAGGAGGAGAGCAGATTGGCTTCCCTGCACCTCTGAGCCACCTGGCTAGAGGGTCTGGCGCTTCCCTTAGGTGCGGGCTCTCCCCTCCCCCATCCAGCCATGGATTTTGGCGTTAAAGGGGCCCTCGCTCCCCAGGAGCCAACTGAGTCTGTTTTCTGCTGGGGAGAAGGCGTCTGGATGGTCACGGGTACCATATACAATAGTCACATTGACTATGACATCCTTCAAGTGGGAAAAGCCCTTCAACATGTAAGTGTTTGTAAGCAAGAACCGGCTGCTACTGAGAATTTTCCATTTTGTTCCAGATTCGCCTCCACAGATATCAAAAGAAACCTGAAGAGCCTACAAAAAAAGAGATAAAGACAAAATTCAAGAAAACACACACATACATAATTGTGGTGAGTGGGCATCATTTAAAAAATAATTTCCAGTACATTTCCATCTGCAACTCAAGGTGGCCATCTCAAAATTCATACATCAAGACACAGAACAAAGGGCAGCTTTGAAGTGGGTCACTTCAGTATAAACTGCCACCCGTTACATGAAAACCGATCATTGGCCTTCAAATTTATGGCGCTTTAATGGGGCAAGCCCAGTGCCTTAAATACAGGGTGCATTACAGTATTGAGTTATCTGGGCTAAATAAGAGTGATTTAGAAGGCGCGTCCAGGGCTTCTTATAGAGCAAAAGAGGCTCAAGCTTAGAGATCGGGAGAACTTGGGCAGAACGTAAAGAAGTCCCCTTTCGAGCAAACCCGAAAACCAGTGGTTTCGAATCCCGAAGTAGCAAAGCCAACAGGAAAGGGAGAATCGTTGCTCGGTTCCAGTGAATTCGTGGGGATGCTCAGCAAAAGTCTTGGCCGCCAGAAAGAAATCCGTGGGCTTCTGACCCTGGTTTAGGCGAAACAGCGGGAGGCGCCGAGACCAGCTCGAGCACTAGCGGATTTTGAGAGAAACTGACCGCAACCTCCATCGCCTTCCCCATCTCTTTCAACTTGGATGAGCTGACTCTACCCGTCGGTGATTTACGACGATTGCAGCGCTAGTCACAGCCTGGCGCCCCCTCCCTTCCCAAGCCCCCTCAGCTTTTCCACTGCCACCGGCGTACAAGCAAGCGCCGAGCCGGCCTCCGCGAGTCGGACTAGCCTCCCGGCGTCCGAGGCCACGACGGGCAGCAGATTTTTGGTCCCCAGCGAGGCTGCGCGCGTTCGTCCCGCCTCCGACCGCCGAGCAGAGCTGCTATCAGAAGCAGGCGCCGGTCACTTTATATAATCCTGCTGCTCGCAGGGTGCAAGAGCGGGAAAAGTGAGGAGTAGGGAATTCTTTTGCTGCGCTGCCTCCTACGCGGAGCCTGCTTTCCACTTCTGAAAAGTGCCGGGCCTTGGGAAGTGTTTTTCTTTTCATTCCTTACTGAAGCGTTTACTGCCGCCGTGGTCGCAGTCATAAATTTTGCTACAAACCACAATGACAGGTGCATTGATATGCACCGTGAGAGCTCCAGCTGCTTAATAACCCCGTCCCCTGGTCGCTGTGAGCGCCTTTTATTTATTTGGTATCATATTAGGTATTGATCTCTAGTAGAATTAAGTGCGGTGAGCAAGTATCAGGGTTCGGCTGCTTTGGAGGCACAGCGGTTGCGGCGGGCCGGCAAGGCCCGGGAAGCGGGCGGTGGCCGCTCAGAGAATACCTTCCTTCCGGCAGGAGACCGTTTGGCCCTGTATGCCGGGCCTGCGGTTGGGCCTCCAAGCTGAGTTGGGCAACTTCCCAGCACCGCAAGAAAGGGCGAGCCAGACCTATTTGGCACCCCTTTCCCAGGAGGAGCAGGGGATGGTGCCGGCGGAGTTTGGAGAGGCTGCCCTGGCCAGTTCCCCGGGTTAGAGGGTGGAGGAGAGGAGGAGGGAGAGGAAAGGGCAGCTGAGGACTTGGAAGAAATGAGAAGCCCTGCTCGACCACCCCTCCCCCAACACTGGCTCATCTTCACCCCAAGGCATTTGGGTCTTGGAGCCCAAATGAGCAAAGGTACCAAAGGGCGAGAAAAGAAAGACTTTAAAAAAAGGGTGAGGGGGTGATCGAAAAGATGAGCCACTGAACAGTTGACCATTGTCCAAGTGATTTATGACCCGTTCCTGCTTTTTAGGTTCAAGCAGAGTTCACAAGGAGTAGGGATTTGTGAAAAGAAATAAGCCTTTTTACCAGTTTTGTAACTATATTCTCAGGTTTTGTTTTAAGAGGGATCACTTTTGGGAAGCTGCATT
Source organism: Pongo pygmaeus (assembly GCF_028885625.2). Taxonomy (NCBI): domain Eukaryota; kingdom Metazoa; phylum Chordata; class Mammalia; order Primates; family Hominidae; genus Pongo; species Pongo pygmaeus. The sequence goes on from NC_072384.2 coordinate 75,808,517, forward strand.
TTTGGGGGACTGCAAAGCCATTTCCAGTAAGGACAGCACCATCACTGGCTCTTGCTTTTGGGGAAATGGACATTAAGGTAGTGGATTGTCATTGAGTGGGAAATTTCTTGAGACAATGTAAACAGTTAGGAAAACAGACTCTGGTTTTTCAGGAAGATGCCCAATATTTGTACTTTTGAGGTCTGTACACAGAACTTTTTCTAGGAATATGCCATAGGGGCAAATATATATATAAAGCCATCTGTCCCAGAAGAACTGGTCAGTTCCTAAGTAAGCTATTTTAACATGACTGGTTCACCTATCTAGTTCAACTTTGTCAACTTGGGAGGCAGGAGGGTGGATGTTTTGCTTCCACAGTTGTAAATGGAATGACAGAGCAGCAGCAAGTTCTGGTGGTCTGAGTGTCCGATGTGACCATTAGGCCTCCAGAGGGTTAAGACTGAAAGCAGGATACCAGAAAAGCCTGAAACATAACCAAATCCAGAGTGCCTCTTTCTTCAGCAGGGGGCAAACATATGTAAGTATTAGTCACAGAATGAAGACTTAGCTGTCCATTTGATATCCAGTAGCTTTTAACAGAGAATGATATATAAAATTAATCAAAAGAAAGATTAAGTCCAGCTTTGTTAAGTAGATATCCTACCTACATACATTTAAGAACAATAATGGAAACAATTTCTACAACATAGTATCTTGGTATTAAGGGCCTGTTCCTCATCAAGACAAATGGCATACTCACTTATATTCTAAAACAAAACAAAACAAAAAGGGCAACAACACTACCTACCAAAGACTAATTGGAAGAATTTTAAAATTTGGGTTAGGCTCTTTGGTGAAGGTGGAGGGAAAACTAGTGAATCATTTTGGTACCTGTGGTCAAATCCATTAGGCCACATAAGCTGTCTAGATGATGTGGTCCATCACGATGACCAGGATGGAAGCCAGGGAGAGTTTCTAGGAAGGAAAGTTGCCTGAAAGACAGATCAAGAATTGAGACCAGGGAGCTGACCTATGAGTTTTCTTTATCAAACAGACAAAGGGATTGAATGGTATTAGTTATACTTTAACTCTTTAGGAGCCTTTCGGAAGAAGTGGGGAGGCAGGGAGAGAAGGGAAACCCCCATAAAGAAGGGAATACAAAAGGGGTAGGATTTTTCTTAGCTTTTTTTTCTTCTTCTAATTCTGGGTCCATTCATCATGTTATGAAAGGTTCTCTCATTGGTTGTGGTTTGGGTGGGAGGTGGGGTACAACAGATTATCCAGAGCAGATGTCAATAATATCTATTTATACAATAGATCCAAGGCAAAAATAATAAAGTTATAAAGCATTCTCCATTCACCCATGTTCCATGTATTTCAAATTCTAGATCTCTTTGCCCATTTCCAGTGGTATCTGTTTAAAAGTAGGGGAGGTCAAAAGTAAAAGGTCTAGAAAAATGTAAATGAAAGAGAAGAAACATTTTCTAGCCTCAAAATGAGTCTGGAAGTCTGCAAGTCCTCCTGTTGGCTTTTATCCCCTAGTTTTCTACATTGTAGATTTTACACTGCTGATTCATAGAGCTAACTCAGCTGATTTTCACCCTGTCATCGCTAAGTGGACTATCTGGACTTTCATGAAAGATGCTGTGATTTTGAAAGCAGGTGGGGGGGGGAGACACTTTTTTTTTTTTTTTTTTAAGTTCTGGCTGTTCTGAGCATGTTATAGGACTTTCATTTCCCATCAAAACCTTGTGCTGACCCAATGATTGACTGATTGATCCACTTATTAATTCACCTATTCAACAAGCATTTATTGCACTAACTACATGCAGGGCACTGTGCTGGATGTTAGGAATAGTAGACAAATGACACAGCCCCTGCCTGCAAGGAGCTTACAGTTTAGTGGGAGAATCAGCCAACAAAATGTCTAAGGCTATAAGTACTTTTCCACACAGAAGAAAGGCTAAATGGACAATCTTGAAGAAAGTAAATTGTATCTGGAGGTGGAGGGAAGCCCTTTCCCTCAGCTACAGTTGAGCTAAAAAGAAGGAAACTCTTCTTACATTTAGGAAAAATTCCTTCTGATTTTTCCAGAGGTTCAAGTAAGTTGAACTTCATAAAAATCTGCCAGGCACAGTGGCTCATGCCTGTAATTCCAGCACTTTGGGAGGCCAAGACGGGAGGATCACAAAAGCCCAGGAACTCAAGACCAGCCTGGGCAACATTGTAAGACCCTGTCTCTACAAAAAATAAAAAAAAAAAAAAAAAAAAAAACAACTAAGAGCCAGGAGTAGTGGCTCACACCTGTAATCCCAGCACTTAGGGAGGCCCAGGCAGGTGGATCACCTGAGGTCAGGAGTTCAAGACCAACCTGACCAACATGGTGAAAACCTGTCTCTACTAAAAATATAAAAAATTAGCCAGGTGTGGTGGCAGGTGCCTGTAATCCCAGCTACTTAGGAGGCTGAGGCAGGAGAATTGCTTGAACCCAGAGGTGTAGGTTGCAGTAAGCTGAGATCATGACACTGCACTCCAGCCTGGGAAACAGGAGCGAAATTCCATCTAAAACAAAACAAAACAAAACACTAAGACATGTAGCCAGGCATGGTGTGCACCTGTAGCTACTGCAGAGTAGCTGGGACTCTGAAATACTCTGAAATAGCTATTAATACTGCAGAATAGCTGGGACTTTGAAATACTCTGAAATAGCTATTAATACCAGGCTAAAGTGGGAGGATCGCTTGAGCCCAGTAAATTGAGGCTGCAGTGAGCCATGTTCATGCCACTGCACTCCAGCCTGGGCAACAAGCAAGACACTGTGTTAATAAAAAATAGATAAGTAAATAAACTCAGATCCAGCACCTTGCCCATCTCCCCACCATGAAGTGGGTAGGAAGCAGAGAGCATGGGCTAGTCCTTCTATATTGACTGGTCTTGCCAATGACACTCCCTCTGGGGCCTCTTGCTTTTCTTGACAGGTCACCTGGAGCCTGGGGGTTGGCCCAGCTCTCTCAGGATTCAGCAGACATTGGAGGTGGCAGCGAAGGATACAGTGGTAGTCAATGTTATATGAGCAGGGTCAGCAGGCCCTGGAGCTTCCTGAGTGCACAATGCAGAAGGCTGCTTACTATGAAAACCCAGGACTGTTTGGAGGCTATGGCTACAGCAAAACTACTGAAACTTACGGCTACAGCACCCCCCACCAGCCCTACCCACCCCCTGCTGCTGCCAGCTCCCTGGACACTGACTATCCAGGTTCTGCCTGCTCCATCCAGAGCTCTGCCCCTCTGAGAGCCCCAGCCCACAAAGGACCGGAACTCAACGGCAGCTGCATGCGGCCTGGCACTGGGAACAGCCAGGGTGGGGGTGGTGGCAGCCAGCCTCCTGGTCTGAACTCAGAGCAGCAGCCACCACAACCCCCTCCTCCGCCACCGACCCTGCCCCCATCTTCACCCACCAATCCTGGAGGTGGAGTGCCTGCCAAGAAGCCCAAAGGTGGGCTCAATGCTTCTAGCTCCTCAGCCACCATCAGCAAGCAGATCTTCCCCTGGATGAAAGAGTCTCGACAGAACTCCAAGCAGAAGAACGGCTGTGCCACTGCAGGTAGCTCCCTGAGGTGGCCTACCCCCAGACCAAGCCCCCTCCAGATTGACCCAAGGAAGCCTAGACAGGGCTGGAAATGCAACCTTGAAGGTCATATGTCTAAACTCCTACTCATGTCAAAATGTTCTTTTTTTTAGTGTTCCTGATTGGGGTCGTGACCTTGCAGTGACAGGGTGTTCCCTTCCATTCCAGGCTGCTGGTGCTATTGCTGGACAGGTCTTATAGCTATTAATAGAGAGTGCTTCCTTATATGGGCATATCTGTTTTCCTGGGCTGCTAATTATAACTCCGTTCCCTCTTCCACCCAACAGCTCTTCAAGATTTGAAGATAGGTATTACAATCCCCAAGCCTAGGTGGTTATATAGCCCATATCACATGAATCTCGTTCCCTTAAACTCATAAAAACTGAAGTCTTAGAAAGTACCATACTAAGTACTTTCTAAGCATTATCTAATTTAATTTTTCAAAGAACCTTTTGAGGTAGGTATGTGATAACATCCCCATTTTACAGATAAGAAAACTGTTAGAGAGGATAGGCAACTTGCCCAAGATCATGAAACTGCAAAGTGGTGGATTTGAATCCAATCAGTCTGGCTTTAGGGGCTGCTAAGCATAACCATGCTTAGCATTTGGCCCACCTCAGCCCAATTCTCCCACTCCAGCAAATCCATAATGGGGAGGTGCCTGTCCTAGTAGGAGAGGATATTCTGGGAGACAGTAACAGCCTTGGATTTCTCTAACTGGAAGGGGAGTCCCTCCAGTTGGGGCCTTCTCTAGGTCCACCCAGGGCATGTAGAAGATAGGCATGGCCAGGAACTCTGAGGGCTGTTCCTTCTCTCTGCTTAGACTGCCTGGTTCCTGAAATTTTCTGACCTTGTGGTATCTGATGTGGTTTATCTTCAGGTAGATGAACTTGCTTCCAGGTCCAGGGCAAGTTTGGGGCCTGGGGTGTGGCTTGTTATCAGGGATCTGGTTTGCCTGATGCTTTCTGGGGCTGCTGCTCCTAAGGGGAAGGTATTATCCTGCCTGCAACCTCCTTTTCCTGCCCCTCCTTCCTCAGCTGCAGGCTCAGGCCCTCCCTCCCAGGAGAAATCCATTTGTCTTCCCTGGGAGGGAGTGGACAAGCAGCTGAGAGGTGGCAGGGTAGTAACAGCCAGTGTTGAGGCTGCTGCTCCTAGCACTGTGAATACTCAAAATGCTTCCAGCCTGGCCTTGGACTCCCTAAAATACCCAGGCAGTGTTTTTGTTTGTTTGTTTGGTTGGTTTTTATTTTTTTATTTTTTGTTTTTTGGTTTGTCATCTCCCTGGCTTTGAGTGCAGTTGGGCTGCAGTGGGGCGCCAAGATCTCCATCCCCGTACTTTGCTGGGGGTTGGTGGGGGGCTTTGCCCAGGGGCCAGCTCCTAAGCAAGGCAGGCTGGAGCTATTTCCTCCTCCTTTCCTTCTCCATACCCCACCCCTGGCAGCAGAGGCTGGGAGGAGTGTTCAAAGGAGTCTGGCCCTTCTTTGACAGAGGGAGGCCTTACCAGCTGCTCCTGGTCTCTCATTAAACTCTTTCATGGCCTTTCGGTGGGTATGGGATGATGAACTAGGCTGCAGGGGAGAGGGTGGGTAGAGTGAACTGGATCTCAGAAGGCTGATGGAGGTTTCAGGTGCGACTGATAGGTAGGCCTAGTAGGGGGTTGGTAGGTAGGTGAATTCCTCCTTGGAATCATACCTCTCAAACGGCCCTTCCCCACCCCAGCCAGGATTGGAGGTGGGGGGAGGGAGGAGGAAAAGAGAACCAGGGAAGCACCCCTCTCCAGTCCTGAGGGTCCCCACCCACTCGCTCAGCGCCCTCCCTCTCTCCCTCCCTGCCCAGGAGAGAGCTGCGAGGACAAGAGCCCGCCAGGCCCAGCATCCAAGCGGGTACGCACGGCATACACGAGCGCGCAGCTGGTGGAATTGGAAAAGGAATTCCACTTCAACCGCTACTTGTGCCGGCCGCGCCGCGTGGAGATGGCCAACCTGCTGAATCTCACGGAACGCCAGATCAAGATCTGGTTCCAGAACCGGCGCATGAAGTACAAGAAGGACCAGAAGGCCAAGGGCATCCTGCACTCGCCGGCTGGTCAGTCCCCTGAGCGCAGCCCACCGCTCGGCGGCGCCGCTGGCCACGTGGCCTACTCCGGCCAGCTGCCGCCAGTGCCCGGCCTGGCCTACGACGCGCCCTCGCCGCCTGCTTTCGCCAAATCACAGCCCAGTATGTACGGCCTGGCCGCCTACACGGCGCCACTCAGCAGCTGCCTGCCACAACAGAAGCGCTACGCGGCGCCGGAGTTCGAGCCCCATCCCATGGCGAGCAACGGCGGCGGCTTCGCCAGCGCCAACCTGCAGGGCAGCCCGGTGTACGTGGGCGGCAACTTCGTCGAGTCCATGGCGCCCGCGTCCGGGCCTGTCTTCAACCTGGGCCACCTCTCGCACCCGTCGTCGGCCAGCGTGGACTACAGTTGCGCCGCGCAGATTCCAGGCAACCACCACCATGGACCTTGCGACCCTCATCCCACCTACACAGATCTCTCGGCCCACCACTCGTCTCAGGGACGACTGCCGGAGGCTCCCAAACTGACGCATCTGTAGCGGCCGCCGCCAGCCCGAACTCGCGGCAAAATTACCTCTCTTGCTGTAGTGGTGGGGAGGCGGGTGGGGCCTGCGAGGCAGTTCGGGAACCCCCTTCCCCGCTCTTGCCCTGCCGCCGCCTCCCGGGTCTCAGGCCTCCAGCGGCGGAGGCGCAGGCGACCGTGCCTCCCTTCCATGGGCGTCTTCCTTTGGGTGACTCGCCATAAATCAGCCGCAAGGATCCTTCCCTGTAAATTTGACAGTGCCACATACTGCGGACCAAGGGACTCTAATCTGGTAATGGTGTCCCAAAGGTAAGTCTGAGACCCATCGGCGGCGCGCCCTGCAGAGGGACCAGAGCTTGGAGAGTCTTGGGCCTAGCCCGCGGCTAGCTTAGTTTCAGAGACCTTAATTTATATTCTCCTTCCTGTCCCGTAAGGATCGCATCGGACTAAACTATCTGTATTTATTATTTGAAGCGAGTCATTTCGTTTCCCTGATTATTTATCCGTGTCTGAATGTATTTATGTGTATATTTGTAGATTTATCCAGCCGAGCTTAGGAATTCGCTTCCAGGCCGTGGGGGCCACATTTCACCTCCTTAGTCCCCTTGGTCTGAACTAGTTGAGAGAGTAGTTTTGAACAGTCGTAACCGTGGCTGGTGTTTGTAGTTGACATAAAGGATTAAGACCGCAAATTGTCCTTCATAGGTAGAGTCAGGAAGCCCGGTGGCGTGGCACAACACACGTTGGTCATTTCTCAAAAACCACAGCCCTCACCACAGTTTATTGATTTCAAATTGTCTGGTACTATTGGAACAAATATTTAGAATAAAAAAATTTCCCAGTCGGAAGTGTATCTGTGTTAATCATGCACACTTGCAAGCAGATCACTATGCCTTTATCTTGCACAATCCCCATGGAAGGCCTCGAAACAGACTGACACTTTGAAAAAAATATTTTATTTATTTGGAGTCTAGTGCATAAATTGGTTCTGGGGATACTTGATTACTTTCCAGCTATTGAAATTAGGGGAGGGGGAAATGAGGATGCAAACCTAAAAAGGTTCTGGGCAGGATGATTTGGGCAGGGCTTTTTGAAAGCAGCGCCTGCTTTGCTGTTTTTACTGCCTTCTTTCTAGACACAATCGACTTTACACTGGGGAGGCCAGAGCTCACTTTTCTGCATTAAGTAACAAAAAATAAACTTTGAAAGAAAACTGACAATCAAAAAAAAAAAAAAAAACACGAGAAGTTGTAAAAAGAATTGAGCTATGAAAAAGCTAAGGTGTAGAAAAAGAAACCATCATTTGGAGACGTGCACCTAAGCTTTTTCTCTAGGAAATGCTGTCATGAATTCTTCCTTTGTAGTGATCATTAGTTCATTTCTAAAGAAAACAAACATTCCCCATGATGTAAAGTAATAAAAGTTTCATTAATGAAACATAACAAGTATAAACACCTTGTTTACTCCTGTTTCTTATACAAAATGGGCAAAAATGTCTTCAAGGATTTATAACCATTTTGTAAATATTAATGTGGCTTCTGCTTGGGGTGGACAACTTCCCGGCTTCTATGGGAGGGGCCACTTAGAAAACGCCTTCAGATAAGGTTCAATTCTTTTGTATTTCAGCAAAGTCAGCCCACACATCTCTATTTGGTTTGACAAATAATGCAATTCCTACTACATCCCCGATGACACGAGGTGAAATTCCTATTGTGTGGAAATAATTTAACTTCTAATCTTCTGGTGGAACAACAATCGTTTCTATTTGGATGTTTGTATTTCACTAAGTAATGATGGCTCAAAATAATATTTAGTTTCCTTGTTCCTTTGTGCTGTTTTTAAAATGGCATGTTAGATTTGGGGGTGGGAGGGGATATCCTTTTGCTAAATTTCACTTTATCTGAGCAGGTTTAAAATATATATGTTGTAGAAGTGTATCAACAGAATAAATGATTTCAATCGAAGGCACATTTTACCCACTTTCAAGGCTTAACATTGTTTTCTATGAAATTTGCATCCATAGGCAGAATTTCTAATTGTCTTGTAAGAAATTATTTTTTAAGCTATTAGAGAAATCAAGGAAGCGCTCACTGCCTTGCAGCGATTACAACCACCTTTCTTAACTGGCTAAATATTAACTAGCTGAATTCTCAGGCTGCTTAGATTCAGCCCGATTTTCCCTCATCTCCTCTTCCTACCATAAATAATAAGAATACATAATGTGTCATGGCTCCAGGCGTTTTCCAGCACAGTGTGTTACCGCAGGAGTATCTGCTGAGTCTGCGGGTGTCTGCAAAGCCCCAAGTGTCATTTGTGGCTTAGGGTTTCATGGATTAGACTTTAAACGGTGTCTAGCCCGGCTGACATTAGCTTCCTCTCACACTCAGGCTCCAAGGAAGTGTGGGATCAGGGGCTCCCTCTCCAGGCAGCCGCAGCTTTCCCCGACGCCCTCCTCTGGAGTGGGGTGAGGGCTTGGACCAAATCTGCCACGTTCTGTCACCTCTGGAGGTTCCCGAGACTTCTAATAGCTCGGATCTGTTCCTGCCATTGGCGTGAGACTCATCTGAGGGGCGTGGGTGGGGGTGGGCGGCGAGCCGTGGGAGGGCGCGTTTCCGCGCGGCTGCCAGCCCAGGAGAAAGTTGGGGCCCGCGGCACAGCCATTTAAAACTTCATAAATTATAAACAAGCCGCCTTGGCCTTCGCAATAAATTCCGCTCCTTTTGAGCCTGCAATTAGTGTTAGAAAGCACCCGAGTCTGAACACAACCAAACGCCCTCTGAAGGGCCCAACTGCCTGAGGTTGCAAACCTTTATTTCCCAGCGCCACCCCCTCTCCGACTGAGGTTTGCACACACAGTCGCCTCCTCCCCCGCCACTGCCGGCGGTACACACTCGGCTGGGTTCCCGCTCTGCAACGGAAGGTCACAATAGCTGCTCTATCGGCTGCGGAGGCGCCTGCCGCCTCCCCCCGCCCCCCCCACCCGAGTCTCAGAAGCAGAAAAACAAGAGAATGGGGGAGGGGAGGCCCCAGCAACAGCGCCCTTTGCGGGAGGCAACCTCCACCCTAGCCAGGGTCTCTCTCCCGGGACGAGTGCTCGCAGAGGGTTGCGGGGAGGGCAAAGGGAGCGCACCAAGACCACGAGGCTGCTCCAGGCCTTGCCGCAGGGTGCTGGCTTGAGGGTGCCCGAAGCAGCCGCGCCATTGTGTGCCAGGTTTTCCCACGGGTTCCGTGATGGGGGAGGCCATATAAAGGGAGCTCGGATCCGGGTCTCTCCGGCATTGGTCTCTGGGAGGGTCTACCTCGTTTGCCCAAGGGGAAGAAATGGCTCTGTCTCAGGTCTTAGCCAGCTCTGCTTTTTTCCTATAGAGACCACTTTGGGGAAGGTGGGGATCAGGGAGATTGTGGGTCCTCCCCGGGTCTGAAGAAAGGGGTCAGGGCAGGATCTCAGGCCCATGGGTGAGGGGTGGCAGTCGTCTGGACATTCTTGGTGGTGTTCTGTCCAGGCAATCAAATGTGAATTAAGGCAGGATAGCTGTGAGGCAGCCAGAATGACCAGCTGCAAAATGGGAGGTGGGGGTGGGGAAGGAGATGCAGACAGTGAGAGCTTTCCCTGCAACCAAGAAAAACTCAGGATCCAGCCAGGAGTTGAAGTGCTGAGACCCAACTGAACTAGCCAGGAAGAATGGGGAAGTGGCAGAAGAAAGGCCTGGAGAGTAGTCCTGGTCACTGGTAAGCAGGTCAGAAGGGGCAATTAAGTACATATTCTGTCTCCTGGCTTTCAGACCTCCACCTCATCCAGGAACCTGACAGAGAAAAATCTGCCTCTGATGGAATCGTTAAGTTAACCATCCACCTGTACCATTTCTTTGTACAGGCTTTCAAATGAGAGAGAGGAGAGAATACAGGAGGAGAATGTTTCCCCTCGGTGCAGCCCTAAGCTCCCTATCAGAGACACATCAGCCAAATTAGTTTCCGAGGCTTCAGAGGCTGCTAACATTGCTGAACAAGATTTTTCAAATTTCTATGTGTTAGGAGTATTAGAAGATAGTGATTACCTACACTAGCAGCCTTTGTCCCTTTTCCTTTCCCTAGTCTGTACCAGCCCACTGGCCCCTGAGTGAAGTGCATCTTCTCAGCCTGCGGACGTGGGAGCTCAGGCTCTCCATCTGTTGAGGTTTTTCATTAGGGAGACTACAGAGGATGTGTGTGGGTGTGTGTTTGAATAACAAAGAAGTAACCCTTCATTCTAATAAAAGTGTTCCTCTGCTTGACCTGGAGGAGCCAGAAGCTTGTTTATACCTTCAGTATTCGAGGGACAGTCACAGGCCTGTTTTGACCTTTTCCTGAGAATTAGCTGAAACGTCCCTCTGAAGTCAAGTAGTGAATCTGTTATAGGTCTAAGGAAGGTCCTCTTCATCTGGGAGTTCTTGGCATTACTTTGGTCCTTCTTTCAGAAACTGAAAGAAAACAATAGGAAGAACAGAAGTTTGTGAGTAGGCAGGAAGGGACATGGACGACCCCAGTCTTCACAGGCCTATGGCCTGATCACTTCGAGGCACTGCAACTTCCCAGACAGAGTATATATGTAGGGCTTGGGTTGAGTGGCCCTGTTCTGACACTTTGGGCACAGGGAGCTGAGACTGGGCTGTCACTAGCCAAGCCCTTACCATCTTTGAGGGCTGGTTCTTAGATCTCTCTTGCAGAAGACCTGGATAGAAAGGAGAAAGATTGGGTATATTGGGAGGCTGAGACAGGAGAATCGTTTGTACCTGGGAGGCGAGGTTGCAGTGAGCTGAGATCACACCATTGCACTCCAGCATGGGCAACAAGAGTGAAACTCTATCTCAAAAAAAAAAAAAAAAAAAAAAGACTGGTTACATAAGTCCTCTGCACTTTCTGCACTGGTGATGCTGGAGAGGAAGGATGGTGAATGATGAGGATAATCACAGAGGGCGAAATCTTAGTTCTCATTGTTCCCTTGTTTTCTACTCCAGCTACAAATGCCCTTATCTTTGGAGTCCAAGGTTGGGAACAAATGGATTTAAGTACCTGGCCTAAAGCCTATTCCTAAAAACTTCCCTTAGGTTTCACACCTACCTTGGCAAGTTGGAAAGTGCAAAGACAATGTAAGGGCCCATTTTCAGGCCAGGTCCAGCATGAAACAGAGTGAACAAAATTAGTTCCACACATTAGGGAAGAGCCAAGGCAGACGAATATCCAATCATTTGCAGTAGTAGAGGCAGGTGAAGGGTCCCCAGATCTGTAAGGCAGGAATTACTGCATGAGTCTTTCTGTCCTAGATCTTTGGGCAAAATGTCCTGATTGGTTCCTATAGCTAGTCTGGATTATTTTAAGCAAAGAATACTATCTGGAAAATCATAAAAGCTGGGTTTTAACATCAGTAAGGGCCAGAAGAATTTAAATCCTAATTTAAACCAAAACTCCCTCTGGTACAGGGAGTGTTTTTACCTGGGAAGCAGGGCTCAAAACCAGGCCAGGAGGGCTTGTTGGGCCAGGAATGTCCGTGGTTGGTGAGGCGGCTGGGAGAAGGCCTTTTTGATGGTTCCATTGTTCACAGCGCTGCCCTACAAATACCATACCCCTCCCCACCTCCTCTGCAAGGGCCGAGCGGAAGAGTAGGTCTGGTGAGCTGAGCTCTAGGGAGCTGGTACCATCTTCCTTCATCCCGCCTCGGTTACCCCTTGGGGCAGCAACGACGCCATCCCAGGCCCTTCCAGAGAACACACAAAAGAAGCCCCACCCGTCCTTAGACCTGAGGACACGCTCGGGAGGGGGCTGGCGTGGACCCCGTTTCATGGCGCCCCGGGCCCCGGCGGGGAACAATAGCCGCCGCCTCCTGGGCGGTCTGGTGGGCGCGCGGCACAAACGTCCGCGCCGCCACGTGACGCGCGCGCTCGCTGCGCGCTCTCCGCGCCTCCTCGAGCTGCCAGGCTGCGGGCGGGGTGGGCGGGTGCTCATGATCCACCTGGAACACTTTTGCAAAGACAGACGGTGAGTTAATCACCCTACCGGCTGGCGGCCGCGTCCCCTCTCGCCCGCGAGGAGGACTGGAGAAGGGGCTGGGGTGGAGGATTTCTCTGTGTGTGTCTATGGTGGGGGGCGGGAGAGGTTAGTTCTATTAAGAGTTCATCAATCACCCGGTGTGCACTTTTCGCTCGACAGCGGTTCCTCCTACTTCAGAGCAAGTCTGGGCCAGCTGGGATCCGACCAGAAACCGCAAGCGGAGGAGACGCAGGCGCGCAGGCTGAGCGCTAACTGAAGGCGCGACCTGAGCCCGGCGCCTGCTGGGGAGCTGCGCAGCCAGGACAGCGGTCGGCAGCACAGGGCCTGGGAGCAGGGCCCGCCGTCACCACCTCACGTGGGGAGCCAGCACTGCCGGCCGCCAGCCCTGCCGCCTGCCCTCGGACTTCCTAGGGCGCCCAGAGTCCTCCCAACGCGCCTGCACCCACACCCGCCCCTGAGCCACAGTGACCCTGCATTCCCCGCCCCCTGCCACACCTCCTGCGTGCCCAAGTGTCACCCTTAAATACCGCTCTACACCCAGAGAGGGACGAATACACCTCTGAAGACAGGGCAAGACTAACTTCAATGGGTCAGAAGGTTCTTGCAGGCACTGTTTTATTTAAGAGTGCCTATTTACTGGCAGGAGTATTTGTGTGGGAGGAAGTAGGCTAAGACTGCTGTTGAACTTGAAGCTAAACTTGAATGCCATTTAAAATAACAATAAAAATATACTTAAAACACCAATCACAATGATATGACTCACCTCTCCTTTCCAGTGTGGAGGAAACACTCCAGTATTTTTACCTCCGTTCTTTCCGGTTTATTTTAAGAACACCCTAAAGGGATAGACAGCAAGTGTCTGAGGGTAGTCACTAGCATTAGAGCTGTTTACAGCAGGAGGGTTTGGTGGAGTTAGTGGTGAAGCATTTTTAAACCCTTCTGGAGTGGTCATGCTGTTCTCTTTGTAAATCCTAACAAAGTTCCAGCCTAGTTCCCCTTTTACCCTTTTTTGCTGGGGGACTTCAGCTGAGCTGTTTCTGAAGTTAGTAAATGTGTTGCCTCAGCCCACAGAAAATACTACCTGAAGGAGAGAAAGCCTCAGCTTTGCCCCCTCTTCCTTCAGCCTTCTCTCCCTTCATCCTCTTGCGTGGAAAATTAACTTGCTTTGGAAAAATGTTCTACCATGTTGCTTCAGATAGATATAAGCTGAAGCATTAAGCCTCACACAGTGTCCTGAACTCACTGAGCAATGAAACTACTGGTCCTGCTGTCCTTGGTTCAGTCTGTTCCTCCTCCTTGCCTTTCACCAATTTCTAGTGAACAGCTCCTATACACACTGTGCTGGGCTCTGGGATACAAAGACAAGTCACTGATGGTGTATGCTCTTCAATCTAGTGGGGAAGAGAAATAATCTTAAAACAATACGACAGGTGCTATAACGGAGGTGTGGTCAAAATGTTCCTCTAATAAAAAAGGAGCCACTAGTAGTACTATAATGTCGAAAAAATAGTTTCAGAGGAGGTGAATTCGGGTTCCTGAAACATAAGCGTTTTTCAGGCCAAGAAGGGAAGGCCATACCAGATAGAGAGGACAACTCATGCAAAAGCAAAGAGGGAGGAAAAAGCAAAGTCTGGGCTTGGAACAAGGAGAGTACTTTGGAGTTTGGTTATCCTGGCTGAAAAGAGAGATTGCACAGGGTTCACGTGAAGGAGTCTGGACCTACTCTCTAGAGAATGGGGAACCACTGCAGGTTTTAAGCTGGGATGTGAAGTAACATATTTTGAAGCTAACTCAGGGATGCTGTGCTGATTAGAGAAAGGAGAGATAGGAGGCAAGAAGAACAAAATAGGAGGTGACTGCAACAACACGGCAGAGAGAGGAACTAATGTAACAAGAGTGAAGAGAAAAGACATTTAGGGGTAGAATTCACAGGACTTAGTGATCAATTGGATGAGTAAAAGAGGAGTTGTGGATTTGAGGGACTGAGTCACGTCATTCACTAAAATGAATAGAGGAGGGAGAAGAGAAGGCTTTGCAAGGAATCTAATGAGTTCGGTTGCAGTCTACGTTGTATTTTCTGCTTTGCTACTGATACACTGTGTGGCCCTAAGCAACCCACTTAATCTTTCTGGACTTCAGTTTCATTAGTGAAAGAATCAATAAAGATATCTACCTCATAGGCTTATCATTAGAGTTGTATGGGAATGTGTGTTAGGTACTGGTATCTTCACCAGGCCCAAGTGAGTGTTCTATATAAAGCTAAAACCTAGGAAAAACACACCCGCACTCACACCATGCTGATGAATACTTAGATCCCGGGTGTCCAGTGAGAAATGTCTTAGAGAAATTAAAAACAACAACATCCTACTGCTTCCTAGATATTGAATCCAAGCTAATGTTTAGGACCAGGTCAGATCAAATTGCTATTCAGAACCGTCTCCTTCAAGAGCGGTACTTGCTGGAGGATTCATGCAGAAATGTGTTCTTGGTATCAAACCACTAAAGAAGAGGTCTTTTAGCAGATGTCAGAAAGCTTCCATGCTTTTTTTTTTTTTAAATATCATGTGTCTTTCAGGGAATGCTTGAAGCCACCTACTCTCTTTTGAACCTCCTTGAGCCCTGTGTGGAATGGTGTAGTATAGGGAAGAGTGCTGAACATCTGACTTTGGCCATTTACACCAGGTGTGATTACAGCAAGTTGGTTATCTTTTCTGTGTTAGTATTATCATTTGTAATACAGAATTATGAAAGGCTCAAGATAAGGAAGAGAGATATTTTGGGAGATGTTATAAGAGTAAATAAAAGGTATTATTTTTCACTTACCAGATTGGCAAACATAAAAACTTCAACATCCCATTGACTTGGCAAAGGTGTGAGGAGACAGGAACTCTCATATATTGCTGATAGAGGTATAAATTAATTTATTTCTGTGGAGAAATGTATTGAAACTGACAGTGCACACACCTTTTGACTAAATCATTTCACTTCTACAAATTTTTCTAATAGGTAAAAGCTTGACCATGTGTTTGTAATACCAAAAGGTTGAAAACAAGCTATATGCCCACCAATAGGGAATGGCTAAATGAACTGTGGCAGGTGTATACAGTAGAACAGTATAAAGTTATAAAAGTAAACCAGGGCCAGACGCCGTGGTTCACATCTATAATCCCAGCACTTCGGGAAGCCAAGGCTGGCAGATCACTCAAGCCCAGGAGTTCGGACCAGCCTGGCTTTGTAGAGATGAAACCTTATCTCTACAAAAAATACAAAAATTAGCTGGATGTGCTTGTGCATGCCTGTAATCTCAGCTACTCAGAAGGGTGAGGTAGGAGGATCACCTGAGCCCAGAGAAGGTTGAGGCTGCAGAGAGCCATGATTGCACCACTGCCCTCCAGCCTCAGCGACACACTCAGACCCTGTCTCAAACAACAACAACAACAAATCCAGGAAGTTATGTGTGGATATATATGGAATGGTCTGAAAGATACAATGGGGGAAAAGCACAGTGTGAAAAAGTCTGCCTAGTATGCTACCATTTGTGTAAAAAACTGTGGAGTACACACACACGTATAAATTATGCTAGTAAAAAGTGTCTCTGGAAAGATATACAAGTTGGTTGCTTATGTGAAGGGGAACTAGGTAGCTGGGAACAAGAGTGGGAGGAAGACTTTTCACTGTATACCCCTTTGTACCCTTTGAATTTTGAAGCAGGCACATTTAAATTTATTACCCTTTTGAAAAAATAAAAGAAGCCGGGCACAGTGGCTCTCACCTATAACCCCAGCACTTTGGGAGGCTGAGGCAGGTGGGTCACCTGAGGTCAGGAGTTCGAGACCAGCTTGGCCAACACGGTAAAACCCCATCTCTACTAAAAATACAAAAATCAGCTGAGCGTGGTGGCACAAGTCTGTAGTCCCAGCTACACAGAGGCTGAGGCAGGAGAATCACTTGAACGCAGGGGGTGGAGGTTGCAGTGAGCCAAGATCACACCACTGCCCTCCAGCCTGGGCAATAGAGCAAGACTCTGTCTCATAAAAATAAAAAATAAAAAAATAATAATAAAGGAACAGAGCAAACGGTGCGGGGAGGGAGAAGATCAGGAAAAATAACTAATGGGTACTAGGCTTAATACCTGGGTGATGAAATAATCTGTACAACAAACCCTCATGATACATGTTTATCTATGCAACAAACCTGCACATGTATCCCTGAACTTAAAAGTTACAAAACAAAACAATGCCATTACTCACCCTGAGTAAAATGATAAAGGAACAACAACAAAAAATTGGTTAGTACAAGTGACCTGGGTGTGCCCGTGTGTGTTCATATGTGTCCTTATTTATACTTGCTCTATCCAGCAAAATTAATCATGGGATACCTCTTGTTTTGCTCCCCCAGGGCCCTGATGCTGATCAACCTCAATGATAATGAGGGGATTCTTCACTCTTGCTTGGTGCTGGGGTCCCAGGTCTGTCTCTACCCTCTCTTCTAGGAAGACTCAAGATGAGGCTACAGAAGTCTGGCAGAGCAGCAGGCCTCTCAGTCAGAACCACTGACTGTGTGGCCTCCTGGAAATGAGTGCGCCTTCTTGAACACTGCTGTGCTTGCTTGGGATCGAGGCCTGCCACAATGCCAAGGAGTAGCTACTATATTTCTTCCTCTTTGCAGACTGTGAAAAGGCAATGGACTGTGGAAAGTCATGAGACCCAAGGTGGTTCCATTTTTTGCAGGATGGCTTTGCCTTTTAACCTCTGAGTAAAGTGACTTCCTCTCTAAAATTAGGGGTTTGATGTAGCTTATCTGGAAGGCGTTTTCTAGTTTTGACATCTTAGGCTGTGAAAGGTCAGCCTTTAGCCAGAGAAAGAGTTACTGCTTAGGCTAAGGGACATTTGGCCCCCTCTGGATCCCTGGGGCTCAAAGGCATATTCCAATTTGAGAGATGGAAGAAAAAAAAGGCTGAATCCTCTCTCTTCAGATGCCCATTCTCACTCCTTCCTTCTTCCCATTGCCTCAGAACCACTCTAAATTTTCTCTGAAGAGACTGGGAGAGACAAATCTCTTTCTCTTCCCACCCCACTGGCATCATCAAAGCCAAGGTAGGGAAGCGGCAAGAAGCAGAAGTGAGCCCAGTCTCTGCAAAGCACCAATTGGTCAGCAAAACTTGGGAAACTTCCAACTGACCACTTCTTAAGGATATGTTCTAGAACTTCAGCTGAAGTAAACTTAAGTTTTACCTTGATATTGACCTCTCTGCAACCCAACAAACCTCTGGACACTTTTTAGGTATACTCATGTGCCAGCTAGCCATGACCTCTCATCATTTATGGTCCCTCCCATAGGAACATCTCCTTTCTTCCCACACTGCCCCCTCCCACCCCAACTCCTACAGCAGAATTTTTCAAAGTGTGGTCCCAAACAATCTTGCTTTAGAATCACCCGAAAGTCTTGTTAAAAAAAAAGGATTCCTAGGCCAGGCACAGTGGCTCATGCCTGCAATCCTATCACTTTGGGAGGCTGAGGTGGGTGAATCACTTGAGCCCAAGAGTTCAAGACCAGCCTGGCCAATGTGGCAAGACCTCATCTCTACAAAAAAATCAAAAATTTAAAAAAAATTCCTGAGTCAGACTATTAAGTAAAAATCTCTGGGGATGATTCAAGAAACCTGAACTTTTAAACAAGATTCTATGGTGATTTCTACCCACCTGATGTGGTTTTAGGAGGCAACAATCTAAAGATATCCTTCAGCCGTTATTAGTCATGGTAAAGACACACCATTCTGTCCACTCTGCTTACGTCCAACAAACACTTTCGAATGCCTCCATGTGTCAATCACTGGCTTGACCAGTGAGTCTTTCATTCACAAAATTCTCAGGGAAAGGCACAGC
Organism: Pongo pygmaeus; assembly: GCF_028885625.2. Taxonomy (NCBI): domain Eukaryota; kingdom Metazoa; phylum Chordata; class Mammalia; order Primates; family Hominidae; genus Pongo; species Pongo pygmaeus. The sequence continues at coordinate 75,826,610 of NC_072384.2, forward strand.
ACTTTAAATGGTTTTCCTCAGGGAACGTCATATTGTCAGATTTTCAACAGGTTTAGAATTCTTGTCCTTAGGACTCCTTTGCATCCCTACCTCCATCCTAGGATGACTGAGGGATGCTACAGAGAACTGCATCTTAATCTGCACTTTCTCTTAATGTGGATTAAGAAAAAAAAAAAGACACCCACCTTTTTTTACCCTAACAAACAAGATTTTCTGTGACGGGATTAGGAAGCCAAGAGTTTCAATGTACTCAAGTGCTTCCACGCGGTAACATAGTGGGACTTGTCTAGAGGGCTTACCCGGAGCTTCCTGAAAACTTTAAACTTACAGAAGCAATCCCTGCACTTTGGGAGGCTGAGGTAGGTGGATCACTTGAGGTCAGGAGTTCGAGACCAGCCTGGCCAACATGACAAAACCCTGTCTCTACTAAGAATATAAAAATTAGCCGGGCGTGGTGGCATGTGCCTGTAGTCCCAGCTACTTGGGAGGCCGAGGCATGAGAATTGCTTGAACCCGGGAGGCGGAGGTTGCAGTGAGCCAATATCATGCCACTGCACTCCAGCCTGGGTGACAAACCGAGACTCCATCTCAAAAATAAAATAAAATAAAATAAACACACAGAAAACCAGACTGCCACCCTTTATCACTTCTGTCTGAAGAAAAGAGGCTAGTTATTAGAAAGGGAGAGAAAGGTAGTCATGAAAGGGATAGGGAGTGGGTGGGGGTGGCTGCTGTGGTGAGCAGGAAGGGAGAGATTTCAAAGCATTCCTACATCAAACACAACCTGGCAATTGGGCCCCTCTGCTGTCACCTCCCGTGGAGAACTCAGCACCAGGACCCAGCAGGGCGAGTGACCCTGGGGAATTCATGGCTTGACAAGTAATAAAATTAGTAAGACATTTCTCCCATACTTTGTGAACATCTAAGAGACAAACTTTAATGTTACTCAAAATATGCTATATTCACATCTTTCTATATTTCCCCAATAATATCTTCCAATTTCTCCTTAGATAATTATACATTAAGATTCCTCTAGAGTAGATTTATAAGTATAGCTAAAACCTGTGTCAGAAATAAATCTCTAGCTCCTTTGGTTTGAGAATGTCTTTTCCCTAGCCTAACTTTCTCCTAACAAAATGTCATTACACAGTAAATCCTTGGCAAACATCTGTTGAATTTGAGTATGAGATGACCAGAGTCTTGACTTCCAACCTGAGCAAGTCAAGACCCAGCCCAAGAATAGAGATGCCAACTCTGAGCCCCAAGGTGTGGGATATGCCAAGGATTTGGAGATTAAGGGAGTGGAGAGAAGGGTGAACAGAATGTAGCTTTCTTTTTTTTTTCTTTTTTTTGAGACGGAGTCTCGCTCTGTCACCCAGGCTGGAGTGCAGTGGCATGATCTCAGCTCACTGCAACCTCCGCCTCCTGGGTTCAAGCGATTCTCCTGCCTCAGCCTCCCAAGTAGCTGAAACTACAGGCGTGTACCACTAATTTATTTTTATTTTTATTTTTTTAGTAGAGATGGGTTTCACCGTGTTAGCCGGGCTGGTCTTGATCTCCTGACCTCGTGATCCACCCACCTCGGCCTCCCAATGTGCCGGCATTACAGATGTGAGCAACCGTGCCCAGCCAGAATGTAGTTTTCTGTATGCGATTATCAGAGAAATGCTATTGGGTCTGAACAAATATTGAACATCTCTCCCTCGCTCTCACCCACAGTTGTGAAAACAAAACAAAACAAAACAGTATTTTTAAAAACTTCATTCTTTTTTAGTACACTTTCTTCCCTCAGAAAGGCTAAATCTCCAAAATTTTACTTGATGGAGCTAGTGTGGATAGCTCATGGGTGCATTAAAGTCAAGGCCTAATTATATCATGAAGGACCCAGCCTTTGCCCCAAATGCCCAGGAGGAAAAACTTAGTCTTTGTTGCCGTGAAAGCTGCCAGGACACCTAGGCAGCCTGATTTTTCTGAAGCCTTAGAGAAAAGGCCCTTAATTTGAGGGGTTTTGGTGAGACTTGCCAGACAGTCAGGCTGACTCTTCTGCCCTAAACCCTGGGTTGCAGCCGGCTGGATGTCTTCCCCAAAGAGGTTTATAAAGCCATCCTTCCTTCTTAACCCATGGGGCCTCCAGGCTTAGGAGCTGTGATAGGATAAGTATCATTTGAGGGAACAGTGTGAGAGCTGGGACATCTTGCAGATAAAAACTGGCTATTAAACTCTAGCCAGAGGTGGAGGAGGGGGCATTGTGAACTCAGCAGCATCTTATTTGCTGTTACTTTTGCATAAATGGCACAGGAAAGGAGTGAAGAAACGTGTCTGCATTTTAAGGCTGAGCTAGCTCTGAAGAGCTCTATCATTTTCTAACTGGGGTGCTAGGGAAGAACTTTTATTTTTCTCTTCTTAAAAATTATTTAGGGCTGGGCGCGGTGGCTCACGCCTGTAATCCCAGCACTTTGGGAGGCCGAGGCGGGCGGATCACGAGGTTAGGAGATCGAAACCATCCTGGCTAACACGGTGAAACCCCGTCTCTACTAAAAATACAAAAAATTAGCCGGGCATGGTGGTGGGCGCCTGTAGTCCCAGCTACTCGGGAGGCTGAGGCAGAAGAATGGCGTGAACCGGGGAGGCTGAGCTTGCAGTGAGCCGAGATCACGTCACTGCACTTAAAAAAATAAATAAATAAATAAATAAATAAATAAAAATTATTTAGGACCTTGTCATCTGACTGGCTATAGCACAAAACTGAAATAGCAAAACCAAGATTGAAGGGCTATTTTCAGCACAGGTATTCCATTTCCAATCAAACTCAAGAACTCCAGCAGTGCAGGAACCACAGACCTCTTTAACTTTGTGCTGATTCCTAGGCATCCACCCTGTACTGGCTCCCCTCAACCTGGGGACACCCCTCCCCCATCTTGCAACAACTTCAGGTCCATCAGTAGTCCACATTTTGGTAGGGCTTTGTTTATTCACAAGTCCACATCCCTGGAAGGAACTGGCTCCCTGGGCTGTGATGGCGCCTATTCTAAAGACTTCCTCAGAGTGGAATTTTAGGCAACAGCTGAATCGCTCTTTTATGACAAGTGAATCAGTAAAACAATGATAAAACCTCGCTTACCATAACTTAGAGGCTGTAATAAGTTAAGTTTTCAAGGGCACTTGATATAAGCTCTGAGTAGACTCTTTAGAGTCTTTATTCACACAGGGTTTTAGGAAACCACCCTCTTTCATAACTACTGTGTGTAAATAATCTCTATTTATCTAACTTGTAATTTTCCTACACTCCCCCCAAAAGGGAACATTAAAACAAATGCTAAAGGAAGTTGGAAAGTTTGTCAATGTAAAGCTGGTCTTTGTAACCTTTCTACTCTTCATTTCCTGTGCCAATTGCACTTTTATTTCCCGTCTCTCTACACTCAGTAAACAAAACCATATTATCAAGGGAAAGACGTGAGCCCATTAACATTGTGAGCCCTCAGATTTCACTCACAAGAGACGATGCAGCACTTATCTGATGGAGCAGAAGCTCTAATTGCTTCGAGGTACAAGTCCATCCAAACCTCTGAGATCTCACCCGTCCCCGGTAAGCCTTTGCGCCCTCCACACAAGCTCCTCAGTGAAAGCAAGCGCCGCACCGGTGCCTGTGCCAGCCTCCCAGATAGAAGCATAAAGAGTGTTCCACCACCACTCTGGATTCTTTATTCCAACAACCCAGCCAGAGGGGAAAATCTGCTAAACTACCCCACAAGGCAGAAACTTTATCAAAATCTGGCACTACAACACTGGCCCTCATCACGCCGCCACAAATTGCGAGGGATAGAAGAAAGCTGCAAAGTCACGTTAAAAGGAAACCTAGTCAAAAAGTGAAAATTTTGTCCTGCCCTAGGCACACAGCACTCACAGCATAAAATGTAGTTCCATGAGTCCTAGGAAAGGGGGAAGAAAGGAAAAAAACCAAACATCTGCTCTAGGTTTAGAAGAGGGATAACATCAGCGCCAAGCAAACCGAAAGCGCAGAGGACTCAGAAGAGGGGAAGAGGAATAACTTCATCTATCCTGGAGGTGGGCGAAGAGCAGTCTCCACCGGCCGCGCGTCATGCTCCCATTTAACCTTTTCCACGCCGCGACGCCCACACTCCGCCCTCGAGGGACTAGCTCCCCACGATCCAGAGCAGAAGCGGCTCGCGCCCCTGCATCCCCTCGCCCTCACCCGAGCGGCCAGTCCTGCCTTTCTCCCCCCACCTCGCCCAATACCTGTCCGAGAGCAGGCGTTCTGCGCTCTCGCCCCGCCCTTGCCCAGGCAGCCCCCGGTCGCGACGGCTCTCCTCGGGGCTGGGGGGCGCTGGGCGGCGGCCCTGGGCTGCTTTGGCTAACTTGGCTGCGGGGCAGGCGCGAGGAGGCGCGCCAGTCGGGACCTGGGCCGTGCGGGGAGGCCGCCCATTGGCCGGCCAGCGCCACGTGGCCGCCCCCGCCGGTATATTAGGCCACTATTTACCTCCAGCTCACTCGCCATGGCTTGGAGAGGGCAGCTCGGGTAGAGAGGGGTGGCGGAGCGGCGCAGACGGCGGCAGTCCTGCTCAGCCTCTGCCCAGCTCCGTACTCCGGCCCCGGCCTGCGCCCTCAGAAAGGTGGGGCCGGAACCATGAGCTCCTACCTGGAGTACGTGTCGTGCAGCAGCAGCGGCGGCGGGGTCGGCGGCGACGTGCTCAGCTTGGCACCCAAGTTCTGCCGCTCCGACGCCCGGCCCGTGGCTCTGCAGCCCGCCTTCCCTCTGGGCAACGGCGACGGCGCCTTCGTCAGCTGTCTGCCCCTGGCCGCCGCCCGACCCTCACCTTCGCCCCCGGCCGCCCCCGCGCGGCCGCCCATACCGCCTCCGGCCGCGCCCCAGTGCACCCTGGAGGGGGCCTACGAACCTGGTGCCGCACCTGCCGCGGCAGCGGGGGGCGCGGACTACGGCTTCCTGGGGTCCGGGCCGGCGTACGACTTCCCGGGCGTGCTGGGGCGGGCGGCCGACGACGGCGGGTCTCACGTCCACTACGCCACCTCGGCCGTCTTCTCGGGCGGCGGCTCTTTCCTCCTCAGCGGCCAGGTGGATTACGCGGCCTTCGGCGAGCCCGGCCCCTTTCCGGCGTGTCTCAAAGCGCCAGACGACGGCCACCCTGGTGCTTTCCAGACCGCATCCCCGGCCCCAGGCACCTACCCCAAGTCCGTCTCTCCCGCCTGCGGCCTCCCTGCCGCCTTCAGCACGTTCGAGTGGATGAAAGTGAAGAGGAATGCCTCTAAGAAAGGTAAGTCCGCGGGCCTTGGATGGGGCCACCTGGGGTTGGGGACGGAGCCTCCCCCGCGGAAATGCGCTGGGAGCTTGGTGCCGCTGCCTCTCCAGACAGCGGTTTGGGTTTTGTGGAGGAGACGCGTTCCCGGGCGAATTCCATTGAGTCTGCCTCGAGTACAGACTCGGAAAATGTGCCAGGCATTCAGAAAATTTCAGGAAGGAGCTCTCCGTGGAATGTCTCTTGGCACAAATTCTGTTCCTAGGGACCCAGGAGGGCTGCGCTGGGACTTTGATTCTAACTAGCTCCACTGCTCACCCACGTTCTGTCCCCGGCCTTTGGCCTGGCTGACGCTCTGTCTTTACGTTGCAGGCAAACTCGCCGAGTATGGGGCCGCTAGCCCCTCCAGCGCGATCCGCACGAATTTCAGCACCAAGCAACTGACAGAACTGGAAAAAGAGTTTCATTTCAATAAGTACTTAACTCGAGCCCGGCGCATCGAGATAGCCAACTGCTTGCACCTGAATGACACGCAAGTCAAAATCTGGTTCCAGAACCGCAGGATGAAACAGAAGAAAAGGGAACGAGAAGGGCTTCTGGCCACGGCCATTCCTGTGGCTCCCCTCCAACTTCCCCTCTCTGGAACAACCCCCACCAAGTTTATCAAGAACCCCGGCAGCCCTTCTCAGTCCCAAGAGCCTTCGTGAGGCCGGGACTTGGGGCGGAAAAACTGTGGCCTGCAGAAGTCCCAGGCGCCCCCCACCCCGTCTAGACTTAGGAGCTCAGTTTGAGATGGAGGTGGGAGAACAAAAATGAATAGGGATTTCACTTGGGAAATGAAGTACTTTAGTTGGCTTCTGATTTCCAGACTATAAGTCCAGATATTAATTGGCTGTCTTGTAAGCCACTTGTTTGGTTATGATTTGTGTCTTATCAGGGAAAAGGTGCCCAGCTGCCAGCCCAGCTCCGCTGCTGTGTTTGCCTCACTTAGTCATATGCAATTCTCGTTGCAGAGTGGCAGACCATTAGTTGCTGAGTTCTGTCAGCACTCTGATGTGCTCAGAAGAGCACCTGCCCAAAGTTTTTCTGGTTTTAATTTAAAGGACAAGGCTACATGTATTCAGCTTTTTGAGATGACCAAAGCTAGTTAGGGTCTCCTTGATGTAGCTAAGCTGCTTCAATGATCTTCACATTTGCACTCCAGTTGTTTTTTTCTTTAAAAAAGCGGTTTCTACCTCTCTATGTGCCTGAGTGATGATACAATCGCTGTTTAGTTACTAGATGAACAAATCTACAGAATGGGTAAAGAGTAGAATCTGAACTATATCTTGACAAATATTATTCAAACTTGAATGTAAATATATACAGTATGTATATTTTTAAAAAATATTTGCTTGCAATGACCTTATAAGTGACATTTAATGTCATAGCATGTAAAGGGTTTTTTTGGTAATAAAAATTATAGAATCTGCTGCTCTCTGCTTTTCTTACACTCTTTAATAATGATTCTCTTTCTTTAAAGTTGATTCAGTTTCCTGTATTTGAATTTTCTTGATTCTGCTATGATAATTTGTTTATGTTGATAACTTTTTTTTTTTTTTGAGACGGAGTCTTGCTCTGTTGCCCAGGCTGTAGTGCAGTGGCACAATCCTGGCTCACCGCAACCTCTGCCTCCCAGGTTCAAGTGATTCTCCTGCCTCGGCCTCCCCAGTAGCTGGGATTACAGGCACGAGCCACCATGCCCAGCTAATTTTTTGTTTTTTTTTTAGTAGAGACGGGGTTTCACCATGTTGGCCAGGCTGGTCTCGAACTCCTGACCTCGGGTGATCCGCCCACCTCGGCCTCCCAAAGTGCTAGAATTACAAACGTGAGCCACCACACCCAGCTGATAACTTTTAAAAATAATACTTCCTACAGGTTGTGTACACACCCAGCAAGTTATGGACAATTAGTAGTTTAAGAGAGAAAGCTACTCTGCCAAATGTCCAAGTAACTATGGAAATACTTTCCTTACCTTGAGTGCCCTAGTTTTATGGTAGGTGTGTAGTCTGCACATTAACTCAAGTGTTAGGTGCCTACTGTGGAATGTTGTAAAGCCAAGGAGACACTTCAGGGAGATCTTGTTCTTTTGTCTCCTGTCCTCACAAAAGGAAGAGGAAAGGTGACCTGAAGACTTTGTTTCTTGGTTAGTGTTCCCTGAGAAAGGCAGCTGCACATCAAAAAGTTCTCAGTGGCTGAATTCCCATTTCCAAAGTCAAGAGTTACAAAGGAGACTGGGAAAGGCTAGTAGTCACAAATTTCTACTTCCTGTAACCCAGACTGAGTATCTGGCTGAGAGAGAGCACAGACAGTGCCTTTCTGATTTCAGAAATGAAATATTTTCAAATGAATACTTTGGAAGAGGTACAAGCACAAAATTTGAAAGTTGACGAGAGTATGTGGTTTAAGAAAACCCCAAAACCTATTCTCTAATCTATTTCACCCAACCTTCCATTTCTCATCCCTGGAGGCATTCATAGTTGACCAGAATTTATGTAACCTTGCAGAAATATGAGAAAAAGATACAATATAAAGATACAGAATCAAGTGGATACTTGAGACAGTTTTGGGGAGTAGGTCCTTATTTTACAACTATAAGTTCTTTCTGTAGTTCAACAGAAAGGCTAAAGGCCTAAATAATTCAGATAAGAACCTCACCTATTTAGCTAGATTTCTAGATTCCAGTATAATGCTTTAAATCTAATTATTCATAAATCTAAGCAACTGTGAAAGATTACTTTTTTTATAAAACAGCAATATGATTAGTTCTCTTACAAAATTGGAGTTACACTGAAGTTCTCATTCTTTGCATCTATAGTTGAATGGAATTGAAGAAATAAAATGATCAGCTCAAACAAACTCAGCTGATTAGAGGGAAAAGATATTGCTTAAAAAGCAGGTCTGTCAATATTATTCTTATGTTTCCCCGTCTGCCCTTTAATAACTTGATGCTAATTGAATCTTGTTTGAAACAACAGCCCCCCTCTGAGCTCTGCTGCTATTTGAAAGAACTTGTTAAAGGACTTGTGATCTGCTTGCTTACAGCCACCTCTAGGCTTCCCCTGCAGTGGTCTTTGACATGACAATGTTTCCTTTTTGATAAGCATTTAAATGTACACCTAAACAACAACAACAAAATACCAACATGCTGGGTCATTTCCTTAATCTACCACCCTTTTCTCTGAGAAAATAAAGCTTTTCCTTCTGAAGCTAGTACTAGCACTTAGCCCTGATGGATGTCTTCCTTGATGAAGGTGGCTATTATGACATTCGTATAATGCTGTTTTATGAATCAGGCCAATATTAGCTATTTTTTGCCCAACCCCAGGGATCTTTAAAAGCTTTCTTAATGCAGATCACTGTACAGCTATATTCAGTATTAGGAAGAGTCCTGGCTGGAGATTGGGATGAACTAGGTGACCTCTGGAGGTCCCTCCCAACAATGAAAATGCTACAATTTAATGACTTCTGCATATTTTATTTTAGACCTATCATTTGAAGGGAGTTAGGCTCTAAGAGAAAGCAAATGTGCTGTCTAGGATTACAGTGATACTGTGTTTATACAGGAAAAGAGGATTTTAGACACTATCAAATATATGTTGTCAGTGGAGGTACCTAGGCAATGTGGATCATTTACAGAGCATTCCTTTTCCTATTATTTTGAGCCTTGTGTTATTTTGAGTCAGATCTCCATGAAGTGTGAGGTTACTATGTAAACTGCAACTACTCAAACAATCCCATTTCTATTTTACAAGATTTCAAACTAAATATGCTAATTTACCCTCCAGCGATCTGTTACAAGGATGAATACACAGTGGACAGTTCTGGCTGTTGCATAATTAACTATTCAATGTTCCTTTGTCTTCACATAATGACCATGTGTCTACTTTTCTGGATCAGGATAATTGGGAGTGAGGAAGAGGAAAGCATTTAATAATATATAAAATTCCCATAAGTTGAGTACTAGCAAATGAAGGCTTTGCTGATATAAAAACCTAAAGCAATGTCACCTAGAGTTTCAAAAGATTAATTGTGTGTGATTTATGCTGCCTCAATCTCAAATATGGTGAGGACCAACACCAGAAGAGGCTGTCTGATTATCATGTCATCCAAAAAAAACAGAAGCAGGCTCAGGAGAGTTGCATTAACTCTAAAGTTCTTAATTATTTCTTATGGCCAAAGAAATGATCTATATTTGCTGAATATTGAATTTGAAAACCTCAGGATCTAATCAGTTTCCGAGAGATGTTTAGTCTGACCACAGACCTCTCAACAAGAAAAATGCCCATTGTTAAAACTTTATTTGTGGTTTTAAAGTAAAACCATAGTGGACATATCTCACAAATAAAGATAAATATCCGTCTAAATAGAAACAAAGATGTTCATGGTTTTTACCTCTATCTAATGTTTTCAAGTCATGAACATGCAACAAATCTGCAAAATAACTCTATTTCAACGTCTCATTTGTAATTGCTTATTACGTTGTACTTGTTATTCAGAAATAAAATTTCTATAGAAACTGTTTAACTAGATTCAATAATGAACCAAGAGGACGAAAATCCTAAATATTGGTGTGAAAGGAAGGTCTATTACTTAGCTTGTAAAGATTTCAACATAATCTCTTCTCCTTCTAGAAATCTTATTGATATATTTTGGAAAGAAGGGCCAAAGAGTAGTCATTTGGACTTGTCATAGCTAATAAACTATTACAAGTTTATTAAAACTGACACTTTTGAGGCATTTCTAGAAGGTACTGGACTCTTTAGCACACTGAATTCTTAGGGATTTTATAGAGCTGAAGCTTATACAATCTGGGGAAACCTCTTTAAGGAAAAAAATACAAAATTGTTAATACAAAATTCCCAGGATGTGGAATGGTTCAAGTTAGTGAAGTTTAAATTTCACTGGGCTCATAGTAAATCCATATCTGCCCCTGCCTTGAAACCATTGCTTTTTCTCCACTGCCATCATTGCCTATGAGATAATAGCAATGATTGCTTTTATCTAACATCTTAGAGCCAGAGTCACTCTTTCTCTTCAAATGCATCAAATAGTGGATAATGGGGACAAGGGCAGGTTGGCACTCTCTTCTACTCTCTTAGCATCTCAATCTCACTGTGCTCTTCTGGGCTACTGGGTGGCTGACTTTAGCCAGTGGCTTTTCCCATTCTACTGCCTTAGAATGGGAACGCTATCTCATCCTAGAGGTCCCCGTCTGTTGTGTTTTCTTCTCAAAGATATAAACAGAAGAGAAAGATATAGCTGGAGACAATGCAGCCACATTGTTAGCGTCCAAACATTTCCTAGGATGGAACCACTGAGGCTGAAGTAAAGGACCCTGAAAAAATAACATTATTATTTTTCTTTTCTTAGAAATGGGATCTTGTTTTGTTGCCCAGGCTGGTCTTGAACTCTTGGGCTTAAGTGACCTTCCTGCCTTAGCCTCCCAAGTAGCTGGGAATATAGGCATGCACTGTCACACCCAGTAAGAACATTATTGTTTTGTTTTTTTTTTGAGACGGAGTCTCGCTCTGCCGCCTAGGCTGGAGTGTACTGGCACAATCTCAGCTCACTGCAAGCTCTGCCCCCCGGGTTCACGCCATTCTCCTGCCTTAGCCTCCTGAGTAGCTGGGACTACAGGCGCCCGCCACCATGCCTGGCTAATTTTTTGTATTTTTAGTAGAGACAGAGTTTCTACCTTGTTAGCCAGGATGGTCTCGATCTCCTGACCTCGTGATCTGCCCGCCTCGGCCTCCCAAAGTGCTGAGATTACAGGTGTGAGCCACCGCCCCTGGCCAAGAACATTATTCTTAAGGGAGGAGACCTGGATTTCAGTACCAGTTGTATTTTCTGATTAAAAGGAAAAATAGCTTGCCTGGTCTTAGATTCTCCTATAAAACAAAGTGGGTTGGTCTGGATAATCATTACATTCCCTTATCACCTTAGCATTTCTTCACAATCCTTTACTCTGCTGGTTATTACTGAAGAGTATTTAGTAGTACTGTAGCTCTGTAAGGTTAATGTCAACGAGAGGCTGGGATTGAAGTAATTTCTGAGACCTTTGAAAATTATCTGGCTTGGGCCGGCCCGGTGGCTCATGCCTGTAATCCCAGCACTTTGGGAGGCCGAGGTGGGCGGATCACGAGATCAGAAAATAGAGACCATCCTGGCTAACACGGTGAAACCCCGTCTCTACTAAAAATATAAAAATAAATTAGCCGGGAGTGGTGGCGGGCGCCTGTAGTCCCAGCTACTCGGGAGGCTGAGGCAGGAGAATGGCGTGAACCCAGGAGGCAGAGCTTTTGGTGAGCCGAGATTGTGCCACTGCACTCCAGCCTGGGCGACAGAGCGAGACTCCGTCTCAAAAAAAAAAAAAAAAAAAATTATCTGGCTTTAGAATCTGGGTGTATGTGCATATGTATATGTGAACTAGGTAATGTTCCTCATTTGTCTACCTGATGAACTAAAAGCTAACGATGGTGAGAGCCTCCAAAAAGACCACTTTCCATTGAACAGATAAACTAGATCTTAACAAGAGATTTTTCAAATGGTGTCAGCACTTTCTGTTTGGATTCTCAATCTCTTTGTCCTTAATTCCATACTTCAAAGTTGACAACTTTCAGAATAGAGAAGTCATATTGATTCTTTTCTCTTCCTTTCAGATAAATGGGATTCTGAAGTGAATGCTCCATTCTGTTGAGGAAAAGAAATATGGATAAACAAATCTCTCCTCCTTTCCATTAGTCAGCAAACTCTATTTCTCCTTCTCCATTGGCTTAGTCTTTATCATTTCTCACTCAGCAATGCAACTGATGCCTTACTGGTCTCCTTGCCTCCAGTCTTCTTCCCAGTCAATCCGTTTGAAAGCCCTACTTTCATTGTATTGTTCCACTTTGAACTCTCAGTAGCTGCTGGTAGCAAGTAGAAGAAACTCAGATGTTTTTAGCCTGGGATTCAAGGCCCTCAACACCTGTATCCAGCCATCTTTTCCCTGATAATCTCCCACCATTGCCTGACACACAAACTTTACCCCCAGTTAGTGTGGACTGTTTATACTGCCTGCAAGAAACTCAGGCTTTCCTGCCTCTGAACCTTTTCTCATGTCATTCCTGTCTCGTACGTCTACTTTCTCTCTGCCTATCCAAAGTCATCCTTTGTGGCACAGCTCAAACCTCACCACCTCTATAAAACCTTTTTTTTTACATCATCCAAATTTAAAGCTAACTCCTCTGAGCTGCTGTAGTATTTATTTTTTGTATTACCTGCTTAAGCACTTAGAATCTCCTGCCATATTATGAGAGGTCTTTTTCTCTTTCCGCCTTTGTTCCCCTATCATTAGTTACCCTTCCATGGGCATGTGTATATTTCATCTATCATTGAGTATTTTATACATAATAGTGGTCCTATACCATTTGCTGAATGTTGAATGTGGATCAAAACTTAGAGTGCTACTCATCAAGTGCTTTCTACCAGGTGAGGAACACTCTGATGACTTATTTGCTAAGTATTCTCTATATTTCATCAGTTATAATAGAACACAAGTGATTTTTGACTACACAGTAGAATACAAATAGGAGGCTAGAAAGCTGAAGGAGGGAGAGCTTATAGACTTTCCTCCTTATGCATCTGGTACATTCTTTTGACTAAATGCTTCGTATACCAATAAAGTGTGAATGTTATCTAAAACAATCCCTTTTATTGTTTTTATTCTTTCTTTTTCTTTTTTTTCTTTTTTTTTTTTTTTGAGATGGAGTCTTGCTCTGTTGCCCAGGCTGGAATGCAGTGGTGCGATCTTGGCTTACTGCAATCTCCGCCTCCCTGGTTCAAGAAATTCTCCTGCCTCAGCCTCCCGAGTAGCTGGGATTACAGGTGCCCACCACCATGCCCAGCTGATTTTTGTATTTTTAGTAGAGAGGGGGTTTCGCCATGTTGGTCAGGCTGGTCTCGAACTCCTGACCTCAGGTGATCCACCTGCCTCGGCCTCCCAAAGTGCTGGGATTACAGGCAGGAGCCACTACGCCCAGCCAATCCCTTTTATTCTTACAGAATGTAATTTATAATGCATTTTGGTTGTTGTTTGAGGCTTTTTAATATATTGTATTTGTTACTTATTATAGTTGTTGGAATACCTTATGGAAACAGAACTCCTGGAGAAAGACTGATGAAACCAAATGAGGTCTAGCAGAGGGTTTCTAGAGACAATTAAATGTAGTAGTTACCACAGTGAACCTTGGAAGCAGACAGGCTTGGGCACAAATCCTGGGACAGGTGATTCAGTGACATTCAGTTTTACATCTCTCCCTTAAAAATGGGACTATTAATGTCTCCACTTCACTGACTTGTGAGGAAGAACAGAGATAATACATGTGGATCATTTAGAACAATGTCTAGTGTAACCTTTGCTAATTATTAAGACAGAATGGGTAATGAGCATTGTGATAGGCATTTGGATGGAAAGACAGGGACTGAGGGAGAGAAATACTTACATATATGACAAATATGTACTGAGTTTCCAGGTGCCATGCACAGACTATTACCAATTAGGATTGAAGAGATACTGGGAAGTGAAGAATCATTGCAGCGAATATGGCTGAAGAGAATAAGTAAAGTCTAGGGTTATTCAATACATTTAGCAAAATACTGGTGGTACATAATAACAGAGGAAAGGAAAATGGCAGTTAATGAATGCTTGATGACTGTGACGGCTGGGCACTCACTAAACTAAGACTCCAAGACCTTAGAAGAAGCCCGGGAGAAATAAAGGATGGAAGAGGTGTCAGGCCATTACCCACTGCTTCTAGTTTACTGGCTCATTCTGAGCACAGAAAACTTAAATCCATCACACTTTTGTTCAGTTTTTTTCTATCCAAAAGGGCATGTGAATTCACATACATGGCACTTTGGAGGTCAGGGGCCATAAATTAGAATGCAATGATGATTTACATATATTTCCTACATTGTAGCACTCCCCAGGGTTGAATTTATCATTCTTTAAAATAGAGAGGCTCAGGTTGTGTTCTGTGGACATCAAAGTGAAAACAGGAGTGATCAACCACATTAACTCCTATTGCTGCAGAAAGGAGAAATTCTTCCCTCTACCACTTTGGCAGTGGGGAATTGTGAATTTTCTCAACTGTGCATAAAACTGTAACTATTTCCGGCCGGGCGCAGTGGCTCACGCCTGTAATCCCAGCACTTTGGGAGGCCGAGGCGGGTGGATCACGAGGTCAAGAGATCGAGACTATCCTGGCTAACATGGTGAAACCCCGTCTCTACCAAAAATACAAAAAATTAACCGGGCGTGGTGGCGGGTGCCTGTAGTCCCAGCTACTCGGGAGGCTGAGGCAGGAGAATGGCGTGAATCCGGGAGGCAGAGCTTGCAGTGAGCTGAGATCGCGCCACTGCACTCCAGCCTGGGCGACAGAGCGAGACTCCGTGTCAAAAGCAAACAAACAAACAAAGAAACAAAAACAAACAAACAAACAAAAAAACTCTATTTCCATTGTGGGTCTATAAAAACCTACCCTTAAACTGAAAAAAATAAATAAAAACTTGCTGCAAAAAGGACACATTGTGGTCTAATTAAAGGCTGAAGGACAGTTCTATATAAATAGAAATTATTTTTCCTGATTGCTTATGATCTAATTGTCAAAATAGTGTTAGTATTCAATTGCCTGTATGAGTAATTACTCTATCATATGTAAATGTTTACACCTCCTCTTACATTTGAAACTTTGAGTCACATTTTGAATATGTGAAGTGTGTTAGCTTTATATAGGGGGAAAAAACTATTTGCTTATGAAATAATTGTAGATCGGGCACGGTGGCTCATGTGTGTAATCCCAGCACTTTGGGAGGCCGAGGCGGGCAGATCATCTGAGGTTGGGAGTTCAAGACCAGCCTGACCAAAATGGAGAAACCCCATCTCTACTAAAAATACAAAAAATTAGCCAGGTGTGGTGGTGCATGCCTGTAATCCCAGCTACTCAGGAGGCTGAGGCAGGAGAATCGTTTGAACCCGGGAGGTGGAGGTTGCCGTGAGCTGAGTTCATGCCATTGCACTCCAGCCTGGGCAACAAGAGTAAAACTCCGTCTCAAAAAAAAAAAAAAAAAATTGTAGAAAAGGTAGATTCTATATGAATATATGAAATGAGCTCCAAATGATGAATTAAAACAACAATATTTCTTATTCAGACAAAAATAGCGTACTATTTGTCCCTAAAAATCTTAAATAAGAGTTAAAATTTAAACTTCCTTGGGTTAACCTGCCAAGAAAGTCCAATACACTTCTGTTTTGACTGCAAATAAAAGCACACATACAACCAGAATAATCTATTTTTCTAGCAGCATATGGTTCCTTTGGAAACTTCAGAAACAACTGTGTTTGTATGCTTCAGAATTGTCACATGGGGAAGCTATCTGAGAATTCTCAAGGCCTGTTTTTATTAAAGGTTTGTAATTTGGGGCTTGGCCGTTGATTTTAAAAAATTTACATATTTTAGAGGACAATGTTATCTCAACTGGTTCCATGTAAACACAAACAATTGCAGCTTAGATATTTTAGTACACCAATGAAGTGAATGAACTTTGTTCTGAATGAACTAAGAGGAATAAAGGTATTGCTTTATACCTGTCCCTAATTCAACATGTGTCACAATGACAAAGGTAAGCTAGCTGCAATTCATATGTAAATAAAGACTAAAGGTTTCAGATGTTCTATTTCTGCCTCCTTCCAATTTTAGTTATAAAACATAATAATCATTTGGAACTCAAAATGAATAGATTTAGCTTAAAGCTTTCTCAATTAAGATTATGTAGCATTAGGGTTGCTTGTTTATTTATTTACTTTTTTTTTTTTTTTTAATTAGAGACAGAGTCTCACTATGTTGCCTAGGCTGGAGTACAGTGGCTATTCACAGGCACAATTATAGTTAACTAACTATAGCCTCTAACTTCTGGGCTCAAGCCATCCTCCTGCCCCAGCCTCCCCAGTAGCTGGGACTACAGGTGTGTGCCACCATGCCCAACTGATTTGTTACATTTTTAATTTTAGGAACACTTTAATAAAGTTCAACAACACATTTGGATTGCTAAAAAATCCAAACTTGTAAATATTTTTCTCCTATACTTCTAGAAGGCTCTCTTAGTGAAGAAGAAACAGTTATCTGTTAGTTTCATCTGGTTTCTCTCTCTTATTACATCTAAGTAAATGTAAATTTAATATTTTTATTTAAAAATAGCATGCATGATATGTATAAAATTTTATAAAATTATATAAAGTTTTATAAAATTATTTCTATGTACCAAGTTATCTATGCACCTATCACTCCTAATATCTGAGTGTCTACATAGAGCTGTCAAGAAAGATGTTCACCTAATATTAACGATGGTTACTTCTTTTTTTTTTTTTTTAAGTTCAGCTTTTTATTGAACACGTTATAAAAGAGGTTTAGTCAAAAAGACCAAAGCCCATGTCATCATCAGACTCCTCGGATTCTTCTTTCTTTGCTTCCACTTTCTTCTCCTCAGCTGGAGCAGCAGCAGTGTAGGGGGCAGGACCTCCTGCGGGTGCAGCACCAGCTGCTGGAGCAGGTCCACCAGCCCCTACATTGCAGATGAGGCTCCCAATGTTGACGTTGGCCAGGGCCTTTGCAAACAAGCCAGGCCAAAAAGGTTCAACATTTACACCGGCTGCTTTAATGAGGGCATTGATCTTATCCTCCGTGACTGTCACCTCATCGTCGTGCAGAATGAGGGCCGAGTAGATGCAGGCGAGCTCGGAGACGGAGGCCATGGCGCGGGTGAGTGTAGGGTCGGAGCTGCCGGACGCGGTGCTAGTCGCCGGATGTAGTGAGGGCCTCACTCCAACGCGGCCTTAGCTTCCTCGGAAGGACCGAGCACCTTGGCGGCAGCTGAGGAAAGGAGTCGGTTACTTCTACATAGTAAGATTTTGTTGACATTTTTTTCTTTGTAGTGATTTTCTGTTTTGCTTAAAATTTAAATAATTAAATGCAGAAATAATAAAGTCATTACTTTCAAATATAAGAAAAAGGGCAAAATTCATCTGGTAGCCACAGTGATTGCATTTGTTTTTGCCAGTGGAAGGTCCCAGAGGAATTAGATAATGCTCCTCATGTGCCAATTCTTTAATAATTAAATAAAAATGTCTGTGATATACATGGGTGTACACATGAGTCAAATAAATGATGGATAAGGTCTATCATTCATTTCTTCAACAGGGAATTGAGCATTTGAGTGTCACATATGTTCAATTTTCATCCTACCAGTTGGAAACAAGTTCTGAATTGTGTTGATAAAAGCGGAATTCACGATTAGCAAAGTAATAAGAAAAGTATACCTTTAGCTTAAGTAAAATGGAGAATCCAAGAAATGTGGAAAACTATTTTGTTTATCATTTTTCTATACTTATAATACAAAATTAAAGAAATGTTAAAAGCAAGTTTATAAAGATATAGGCACACTTTTTAAAGGATGCATATTTTTAGTAAGCTTTGCAGTTTTCTAGGGAGCAACACTAAAATATTCTTTAATTTTTGTTGTAGCAAGATTTATAAAATTTGATAGTGGTCTGTGTAACATACATACAAACACAAGTCTAATTAAGCCTCAAGAAGGTTAGTAAGGGTTAGGTAACCATGGTAAGAAAATGCTAGTCCTTCCATTAGTTTTATTTAGAAGTTGGCTTATTTCACTAGCAACTTGATCCCTCGGGGTATGCCTGAGAGGACTTAAAACAGATTTTTTTTTTTTTTTTCCAGATAGGGTCTCACTGTGTTGCCCAGGCTGGAGTGGAGTGGCGTGATCTTGGCTCACTGCAGTCTTAACCTCCCAGGGTGCAGGTGATCTTCTCATCTCAGCCTCCTTCTTGAGTAGCTGGGACTATAGGCGCACACCACCACACCCAGCTAATTTTTTGTAGAGATGGGGTTTTGCCACGTTGCCCAGGCTGGTCTCAAACTCTTGGAATCAAGCGATCCGCCTGCTTCAGACTCCCCAAATGCTAGAATTACAGGTGTAAGCCACTGCGCCTGATTGTCAGATATATTCTTTTTCTAATGGTATTAGATATCTTCATTTGGCTGAAATTATTTAAATCCTTTGGAGGATCTGTTACATAGCTGCCATTGTTTTGGCTTGCCCAGTGTTCATTTTCTGTCCCTCTAACAACCTGACACTTTTTCTGTGGGAAAAGGAACAGCTGATTCCCGTGCCCGTGATGGTGATACCTGCCCTGGGGCCTGTGCTAGAATTACATTCCAGGTGTTGCTGTTGCCTCCTGCGTGTGGCGTACCCTCCGAACCTAGTTTCCTAGCCCTCCTAGAGATAACTAAAGTTAATCATTTTTCCTTTTTAAGCTACCTTTAGTGGGTCCAATGTTTGCCACTCAGAACACAGTGTGATGCACTACCCTCAAGGAACTTACAAACTCAGTAGAAAGGAAGATTGGATAAGTCCAAAAATAATATTAAGTGCTTTATTGGCACTTCACGTGCTTAGGACTGTGTCCACACAGCACAAAATGAAGTGGCAGGCTGGCAAGCATCCAGTTGCTTTAACAAATTTGGCAATGCATTGAAAACGTAGTGCTACAATGTCGATCATAAGATCTCTGGAGAAGGGAACTCCACAACTTCCACTGGTAATTGGCTGCTAGTTGCTTCAGAGACTCTGGCAATGGAGAAGTGAAGTCATTTTTTTCCCCCTCCATCTCTTTTGGTTCCTAAGAACTTTCCTTCTCAGCTCAAAGTGGGAATTTTGGACTAAGTGATGACAAAGCTCCCAATACTAATTGCTTCTGGCTTAGTTTCATGGTTGGATTAATTTTAATTCCTTCTGTTTCCAAACCCTTCTGTACTCCACACTGCACTTTGCATGCATCTTTATTATAGAACAATTGCTGTTTATTGCAATTATCTGGATCCATGTCTGTCTCCTCCAGGGCAGGAGCTATAACATATTCATCTTTCTAGCTCTAGCTTCTCTACCATATTCACTTTTGCTGTGTTGGGTATTATGCTCATTTTACATATTGTAATTACTGAAGAGATTTTTAAAAAAGACTTGTCTGTTTGCCCACTTTGGTCCTGCTAGAAGGTACTGCATCCCATGCTTGGGTTACAATGATGAAGCGAGAAAGTCTGTCTCTGTCTCTTCTTTTTCTGAGACTCTTCCGGCCACTAACAGCCTCTCTGTACAGGCCTACCAATACTGTCCAGTCAGATTAAGGCAGCTCTAGGTTCTAATTAGCAGTGTTCTATCTTAACCTAGCTGCTTTTTAAACTGTATATAAAGTTTAGTGTACTCTTCTGCATGTATGTTACATTTTACAATCGAAAGAAGTGAAATAATGTACATTTAAAAATATGTCGTCTCCTAAACATACCAGGTTTCCCTCTGAGTGAGAGATAAGGCTGTCTCGATATGTTTTAAACTTCTTCTAGAGACAAGAGTGAGACACTGAGAGTGTAACATCAGATGACATAGAAAGCAGAATTTTAAGATGGATTAGACCGGAAGAGACAGAAGTCAGAGAGGCCATTTAGGGATTCATTTCAGTGGCCTTGATGAGAGATGATGAAGGCTTGAGGCAATGAAGACAGAAAAACATAAAACAGGCACGCTGGAGAGAGAATGGGAAGGAGTTAGCGACTGATGCAAAAGAGGAGAAAGATCAGATGCAGACTTTAGAGCCCCAGGAACAAAAGATTTTTTAAATAATTTATCATGGGAAAATATATATAAAATAAAATTTACGATTTTAACCATTTTAAAGTGTATAATTCAGTAGCATTAATTTCACTCAACATGGCGAAAACTGTCTCTACTAAAAATACAAAAATTAGCCAGGTGTGGTCGCACGTGCCTGTAATCCCAGCTACTTGGGCGGGGGCTGAGGCATGAGAACCACTTGAACTTGGGAGGCGGAGGTTGCATTGAGCCAAGATCACACCACTGCACTCCAGCCTGGGCAATGGAGTGAGACTCCATCTCAAAAAAAAAAAAAAAAAGATAAATATTTACTGTAGTTTTTTGACATATAATAAGCACTAAATCTATGTAAGTCATCTTTCATTTTAGTCTTGAAGAGAAATGAGGCACAGAGATATGGCCTGATGGCTGAATGTACAGCCAGGATTGAAGCTACAATCATCAGAACTTTTATGTGCCTAATAGCTCTCTGGGTTTCTTGAAGCCAGGAGGAGGGGATAACATCAGGTTATAATGAAGAATCTCTTGGCTGGGCGCAGTGGCTCATGCCTGTAATCCCAGCACATTGGGAGGCTGAGGCAGGTGGATCGCCTGAGGTCAGGAGTTTGAGACCAGCCTGAACAACATGGTGAAACCCTGTCTCTACTAAAAATACAAAATTAGGTGGGCGTGGTGGAGGGCGCCTGTAATCCCAGCTACTTGGGAGGCTGAGGCAGAAAAATCATTTGAACCCAGGAGGTGGAGGTTGCCGTGAGCCGAGATCACGCCATTGCACTCCAGCCTAGGCAACAAGAGCGAAACTCTGTCTCAAGAAAAAAAAATAATAATAATTTCTCTGTTGAGGTCTGAGTGATAAAATGTCGCCTGACACCAAAAGCACTGCAGTTTATGTCCCCACAGTAGAAAGAATGGAAGGGCTGCCTGGTAATGGAGGGACAGACTGCCAGTGGGGCCCTTTCCCACTCACCCACACTCTACCAGCCATTTCACCATTTTTTGGTTTTGTTTTAGTAAAGACTCTGGTTAAAGTATAAATACTCCTCAAAAGGGGTTATATATTAACCTACTATATTAGTTTTCCATTTCCATGTACAAATTATCCCCAAACTTAGTGGCTTAAACCAACAGTAAGCATTTGTTAAACTTCACAGGTTCTCTGGGTCAATAATTCTGGAGTGGCTTCGCTGGGTGATTCTGGCTTAGGATCTCTCAGAAGGTTACAGCCAAATGTCAGCTGGGCTGCAATTTGACTGGGTCTAAAGGATTCACTTCCAACGTGGTTCACTTACGTGGCTGACAGGTCAGTTCTCTCCATTTGAGCCTCTCTGTGGGGCTGCTTGAGTGTCCTTGCAACACGGCTACTGGCTTCCTTCAAAACAAGCAATCTAAAAACCCAAGGTAGACGTTGCAATGCCTTTATGACGTAGCCCGTGAACTTGTATGCTATCACTCTGGAATGTTCTAGCAGTCACACAGGTCAGCTCTGATTTAGTGTAGAAGTGTCTGGACAAGGACCTGAAGATCTAGGATTGAGGATCACTAGGGGCCATCTGGGAGGCTGGCGACCACACCCACCTTTAGCTCCAATTTTAATTACAAGTTAGCTCAGGAACAGGAGCAACATGGGGGTGGATTGAGGTATGGAGGGAGACTTTAAAGTGGCCCCAATGGGAGTGATAGAAAGACCCAAAAGCAAGCTTTGTCAGCCTTTCCTTGCCCTAAAGGCTGCTTGAATCAGGAAGAAACAGCCCTTGAAGGAAGTTACAGACCTCAGAACACACCCTTGCCTAAAAAGTATAGATAATATGATTCTTCTTTTAAGCAAATTGGGTACAGCTTTTAAACTCTTGACAAATTTCATGATAATCACTGTTATCTGACTGGGCAGCAGTTTTAGTGGCTGCTGCCTCTACCAAGTTACAGTGTGCAATAGCAATGTGGTCTCCTCGTGACTTACTGCCTCTGTCTTCAGAATGTATTCAACAATATTAATTCATTGGTGGTTGTTTTGAAAAACAGGTTTGTCATTACAAATACCATATAGGTTGGGTATGATGGCTCATGCCTGTTATGTAATCCCAGCACTCTGGGAGGCTGATGCAGGAGGATGGCTTGAGCCCAGGAGTTCAAAACCAGCCTGGTCAACAAAGTGAGACCCTGTCTCTACAAAATATTAGAAAATTAGCCAGGTGTGGTGGTGTGTGCCTGTAATCCCTACTCAGGAGGCAGTGGCAGGAGGATCCCTTGAGCCCAGGAGGCTGAGGCTGCAGTGCACTGTGATTGCATCTGCAATATGGGCAATAGAGGGAGACCGTGTCTAAATAAAGAAAGAAAGAAAAGAAAATAGAATAAAAACAAATATACAGTATACTTATTTCCATGTTCTGTTTTGCTTTAAAATGTTTATTAGTATGTTTAAAAGCTGGTGTAAGATCCTCATAGATGCATTAATCAACACGTTTACTTGCTCATTTTTCTTTTAATTTTAGTTTTCAAAAATACCCAAAGGCTACATCCATTACAAGGTAATGGACTGCAAAATCTTATTTAATTGCAGTGAACATATTCACTGAAATTACAGAAAAGGAAAAATATGTAATTCTGACTTCTATCAATTTAAAAGAATCAAAATAATCTCTGGTAATGAGCAAGAGAGTGATTCTCCATGGTCTCCCTCTCCGTCTCTTCCTCCTTTCTCTCCTCACTCTAGCTTTGTGGATTTTAAGAAAGCAGGAGACCCTGGGCCAGAGCATCTTTTGTACTCAGAAGACCCTGGAGACCTGTGGTTGAAAACTCCTGGGAGATGGAAGTATCTAACACTCTCCTAGCTTGATTCTGATACAGGGCTTTAGAGTGACTCACCAATAGCAATTTCTAGAGTCTTCTGCAAACTGAGAATGCTTAGCCGCTTAATTGTGCCAGGGGATCCTTGGGCCATGAGTAGTTGCACCGTCTATGGGTTATTCTGTTGCATTCTCTATTCATTTCTAAGGTGGCATGAGCCTTTTTTGAGGTGACTAACTATGGCCTTACTCAAACCAATGGTCTTATTTATGATTCGTGAATTGTCTTATTTTAATAAAATATTTTTCCCAGGAATTTACAAGTAATAGTTAAAAGTAGATAAATCATACAAATTCAGGAATACTTTGTACATTCCAAATTTTCTAGCAGATCCTGATACCATTACAGATACAACCATATTTAATTCAATTTAAGAGGGTTACTTCAAACTGAATTTTCCTGCTGTCTACTTCTGGTTCCTCAGGGATCCTATAAAAAAATCCAAGGAAATGCCTTGCTGATTGCAGAGATATTAGACTGCAACATATGGTCCACACATGTCATTAGTATTCCTCTAAGGAAAAATGCAAAGGATTATATTTAGAATACTGGGTATGTGTTCAGTGGTTTGAGGTGACCCAGGAGATTATTATATTCTTCTTGTGGAATTTTCTATAGTTAAAAGATTAATCCAGAATTCTGACTGTCTGGTGTGGACACGAGTCTATCTGTAAGTTTTTGCAGGTGGGAGGCCTGCCAAATTTTCATTATTGGGTGGTGTCTTAAAACCTATTCATCCTCCTCTTAATGGAGAAGATCTTTCGAGTTTCAGAGTTTCTCAGGTATATTTTAGAGGAGTCTTTAAAATATTTTATTTATTTTTTATTTTTTAGAGACAAGGTCTTGCTCTGTCACTCAGGTTGGAATGCAGTGGTGTGTTCATAGCTCACTGAAGTCTCAAACTCCTGGGATCATGTGATCCTACCACCTCAGCCTCCTGAGTACCTGGGACCACAGGTTTGCACCACCATGCACGGCTAATTTTTAATTTTTTTTTTTTTCGGAGATGGAATCTCGCTCTGTCACCCAGGATGGAGTGCAGTGGTGCAGTCTCGGCTCACTGCAACCTTTGCTTCCCGGGCTTAAGCAATTCTCTTGCCTCAGCCTTCCGAGTTAATAGAGATGAGGTCTCACTATGTTGCCTAGACTGGTCTTGAACGCCTTGGCTCAAGCAATCCTCCTGCCTTGGCCTCCCAAAATGCTGGGATTACTGATGTGAGCTACTGTGCCTGGCCTAGAGGAGTCTTTCGACACAAGTACCTTCTAAAGTAAAAAATCAATTATTTATGAATTATATGTCATTGGCCCCCAAATAAAATGAGTTGAGCCTATAATAGTATTGCTGGTTTTGCATCTGCCTTAAATAATTCTAAATTTCATTTCTTCTTGTCCTCATGCTTTTTTTTTTTTTTTTTTTTTTTTTTTAACAGAGTCTTGCTCTGTCGCCCAGGCTGGAGTGCAGTGGTGCAATCTTGGCTCACTGCAACCTCAGCCTCCCAGATTCAAGTGATTCTCCTGCCTCAGCCTCCCGAGTAGCTGGTATTACAGGCACCCGCCACCATGCCCAGCTAATTTTTGTATTTTTAATAGAGACAGGGTTTCACCATGTTAGCCAGGATGGTCTCTATTTCCTGACCTTGTGATCTGCCCGCCTCAGCCTCCCAAAGTGCTGGGATTACAGGTGTGAGCCACAACTCCCGGCCACCACAATTATATTTGACCATATACAATGGTAGAAATAGAGAATGGGTATCTTAGTCCATTCCAGCTGCTATACCAAAAGTGCCATAAACTGGGTGGCTTATAAACAACAGAAACTTATTGCTCACAGTCCTGGAGCCTGGGAAGTTCAAGATCACGGAACTGGCAGACTGGTGACTGTTAAAAGAGTCCTCTTCCTCATAGGTGGTGCCTTCCTTCCAGCTATGTCGTCACATGGTGGAAGTGGCAAAGAAGTTTCCTCAGGCCTCTTTTAAAAGTGATTAATCCCATTCACATGGGCCTTGCCCTCACGGTTTAATCACCTCCCAGTGGCCCTACCTTTTAATACTTTTACATTGGAGATGAGGTTTCAACGTAGGAATTTGGTGGCGGGGAGGAGGGGGGCACAAATATTGAGACCATAGCAATGGGATATGATTTCTGATGAAATTCCGACACTAGCTCAATCCTGGGAGGCCATGGCTAATAAGCCAGGATCACTTGCTACTTTGGTCCAAGGCCTTGGCTAATGAGGCCATCTCAGAAACTCCACCGTGTCTTCCCCATTTTCTAGTAAAAATGCCCTGTTCTGCAACATAAACTTGTTTTGAATGTATCCAACTTAAACCATTAAAGTCCTGAAGAATGTAAAGCCTTCCAACAGGCTATACTTGGCCTTTTCACCTGAATATCCTACTCTCAACTCAAAATCAGTATCTCCTGCCCATTTCACCCCTCCAATAAACTTGGTCCCCTTCCCAAAATTGCTCGACTGCTGTCACTTGAGTGACAACTATTTCTCCTCACTTCTAGTCACTCAGGTGTGAACTGTGGGGTACTATACTTTTCTTCACTCTCTTACACTGCTTCTTTTTAAGTTCTTTTATTTTTCTCTCAAAGGTCTGTATTTGCTTTTCATTTTCCTCTTCGTCTTCTTTTTTTTTTGAGATGGAGTCTCATTCTGTCACACGGCTGGAGTGCAATGGCACAATCTTGGCTCACTGCAACCTCCGCCTCCCAAGTTCGAGCGATTCTCCTGCCTCAGCCTCCTGAATAGCTGGGATTACAGGCATGCACAACCATGCCCAGCTAATTTTTAGATTTTTAGCAGAGATGGGGTTTCACTATGTTGGCCAGGCTGGTCTCAGACTCCTTTCCTTAAGTGATCTGCTCACCTTGGCCTCCCAAAGTGCTGGGATTACAGGCATGAGCCACCACACCCAGCCTCCATTTTCCTCTTCTTTAACATCACATGTGAAGTTTTAATTATAGCTATTTTCCACAACTTCATGTCCTCATCCAATTCAGCCTCAATCCCACTGCCAGTGATTCGTCATAAACCATCTCCTTCTCTCAATTTTGCTACTGTCCTGGACTCTAGGCATACTATAGCAAGCTTAATTTATTTTATTTCACTCTCAAGGGCCCCTTCTTGTAATAATCTTCTCAATCTGTCTAGCCAGATTTCTCACTACTGCCAAAATAAATCTTTTACTTCAAAGTGAAGTTATTTTTTAAGATGGGATCTCATTGTGTCACCCAGGTTGTAGTGCAGAGTCATGGTCATAGCTCACTACAGCCTCCAACTCCTGGGCTCCAGGGATCCTCCCTCATAGCTGGGACTATAGTCACATGCCACCACATTGGCTAATTTTTAAAGCACTTTGTCGAGATGGTGTCTTGCTATGTTGCCCAGGCTGGTCTCAAACTCCTGTGCTCAAGCTGCCTAGGCCTCCCATGTTGCTGAATTTCAGGTGTGAGCCACTGCACCCAGCTTTAGCCAGGTGAATTTTCCATTGCCTTTTATTCATATTGAACTCTTACTTGATTCTGCTCTTTTTTTTTTTTGAGGTGGAGTCTTGCTCTGTCGCCCAGGCTGGAGTGCAGTGGCGGAATCTCAGCTCACTGCAATCTCCACCTCCCAAGTTCAAGCCATTCTTCTGCCTCAGCCTCCCGAGTAGCTGGGATTACAGGCATGTGCCACCACACCTGGCTAATTTTTGTATTTTTAGTAGAGACGGGGTTTCACCATCTTGGCCAGGCTGGTCTTGAATTCTTCACCTCATGATTCATCCACCTTGGCCTCCCAAAATGCTGGGATTACAGGCGTGAGCCACCATGCCTGGCCTGATTCTGATTTTTTAAAGGATTTTTTTTCTTTTCGAAATATTCTTTTCCCAACCTTCCAAGTCCACAAACTGAGACCTCTAACTATCGTTTTTTACAGTTGTTTCTTCTTTCCATGCACTTCAAATCAACAAAACAGGTCAGAACCATAAAAATGTCTTCACATCCTTTGATCTAGTAATTTCAGTTCTGGAACTGTATCCTAAGAAATTAACAATTGACAAGTTAAAAAAAGCTCCTGTGCACGAAGTTTCTCCTCCCATCCAATATTATTGATGATAGTGTTGGAGAATTGGAAACAAATTACATATCCAATAATGGAAAGAGATAATTATCATACATCACTCTATGAAAATTTTGAATGCACAAAATGAATATGATAAAGACGATGTGATTATATAAATTTAAAAAAGTAAGTTAACTCAAAAGTAGAAACAAGGTAATACTGTATTTGTATAAATATTTTAAGTAATGGAAATCTTAAACAAGCTTGATTATTCTGCTTTTAAAATGGTGAATAAAGATAATTTAACAGTAAAGGTATTTCTGTCAAAAGAAAAACATATCCATAACTAGTTTTTTAAATAAATAAACTCAAACTTTTGTTTAAAATATTTAAGATCTCTTATGTGCCTATAACATTCTAGTTACTTTATATGTCACTTAATCCTTACAGTCTACCTGGTGAGGCAGGGATTATTAGTTACATTGCATTAATGAAAAAAACAAAAAACAAACAACAATAACAAAAAAAAAAACAGGCCCAAAGAAGTTAAATAATTTTCCCAGGATCACATAACTAGGAAATCATAGGTTCAAAATGTTCAGCTGATTCTGCTGCCCAATAATCTGATATGAAATTAATTTAAACACATCTTCATTCCTAGTGAAATGTCCATTGTTAATAACTTAATTATTAAGGAGTGTGACTATTATAAACCCTAAAAAGTAGAGGACAAGAGAATGAGAGAAGGAGAGAAAGAGTTTTAGAATTATCGACACGGACTTCTTTCTAAGATTAGTCAGAAACACTTGGTGAACAGGGTGCCTTCTGCGAGCTCTGGTTCACCATTTTAGCTTAAAGTTTATGATTCAGAGGTGATGATGATAAAACTGTTCAAACCCTTGAATGATTTGGTTAAGATATAACCTACTAACAAAATCAGACAGAAGATTAGATGCTACCATCTTACTGTAGACCAGCAGTTCAGCTTGGTACTTCATGACACTTTGGTCTCAAGTAATCTTTCAGCTCCAAAGGTAATTGCCTGTCCAGCTTGGGGGTATTTCTGGAATGGAATAGCTATGTTTTATGTATGGATCATAAGAATCTATGGGATTTTGGTAATCTTTGGCTGCAAATAACACTTTGATCTGCAAAATAATCTTATTAATGTTTGTAATAAGCTAATTTTACTGAATTGATAGCACTGCTAACCACTTGGAAAAGAGTATTTTAGAGATCCATGCATTTTCCTCTGGGATTTAAAAATACAGATTCCTGATTGAAGAGAACAGGTGAAATATTGTTGAGCTTCTTCCATGCAATCCAAGTTGTAAGAGACGGCTTAGACACCATGGATAAAGTACTAGTGAGAATCTGGATCTCACAGTAATTCAGTTATTAGGTCAACCTTTCTTTATCCAAACTGTGCTGTATTTTTCAGAGCTTACTGACAAATAAGTCATTAATCAACAAGATAAGGTTGTGCATGCCTAAGAGACTCAAAATTTATTTCACATTGCTGTGGGCAGAAAACAGTTTGGTGGTCAATTCAGTTACTCACCAAACACCAGCAGATAATCCTCAGAACAATCCCTGGGGGTAGAGTGAATTGGGGAAATAGTTCTTAGAGAGCCCTTTGTTGCTAGAGTGACCAAGATGGCCAAGGAAGGAGTGGGTATCAGTTGTGTGAGAGGAGGGTTGAGTTAAGAAGGTGGCACTGAAGCTCATGTACAGCCAACTCTTACCAAGGTAAAGGGAAATGGAGCTGCCTCTCTCCCTTCCCCTGCACACAATGCAGGCTTCCTGTTGCATTGTTTTGACTTCTTTTTGCTCTCAAGTCTCCCTACTGGGTGGGGAGGTAGTAGAGAAATCTTAACTTTCCCAGAGATGATCCTAGATGTTGTTGCACACTTTGGAGAGGCAATGCACTAGTTAAAATGGGTGGTTTTGTGAAAACCTTTCCTTGGCACAAAGTGAGAAGTCCAAAGTTTGGGAGTGCCTCGTGTCCACCAGCACATCTCAGCACTGTTACTAACACCTTGTTAAATAATTCAGTTGTGAGGTATTTGGTAATGTGGCATTAAAATCCCAGACAATTTTTAAAAAATGAACAACTATTTAAAAATTATATATGAACTACTGTTTTTCAAAATGAATTTCTTCCTAATGGTAACATCATCTATATCTTCCGAAGTTTTTGAATTTATGTTTCATTACAATTGGACAATCTATAAGTCCTGTTCAAGACAACCTATATTTTAGAGAGACTTATTAATGTCACCATTTTATATATTCCTTCATTTTAAATTAGATACTTCTTTATTTTAATTTACAGTTCTTAATGTAAGCCGCTTCAGGGGGACAGGAAATTATAAAATTAGTAAAGGTGCATGAAATGACTAAGAACATTCACCAACTCTTCTTCTGAAAATCTTAACTCCATGGTAGAGAGAGAGGATTGAGTCTCTTTCTTTGTTTCTTTTCAAAAATCCTTTTAAGCCTACCTAAACTCTCTTTTTCTATGAAAATTTAAAAACAAATATGGATTCTAAACATATTTTGAGAATTCTACTCATTTGGATCATTTTCAAGCTAGATAAATACTGATTCAACTCGGGTGTTTTCTTAGCTTATGTTTGCTTAAAAATAATGCAATATTTTACTTTTGATATATATCACATGAGCAATGTATAGGTTATAGGCCTAAGTATGCTATTTAGGGACTTTATTATGAGGAAATTTTGGTTTGTCCTGTCATATGGGTTGTAACATTGAATGATGTTATTTTTAATAAAAGGATGACTTTTGGCCATCATTTTATTTCCTCTTCACTAGGATATAAGTAGAGTCAGATGACTTTCTTAAGACTGTGAAGAAAAAAACTATTATTCCATCAGTGACCTTTGGCAAGCAACTGATCTCTTGAACTATTCTTGTCTCTGGAGTGTTTGACCAAGAATTCTTCTGGTCAAACCATCGACAATCCAAATGTCAAACAACAGTGTGGCCATTTTTCAACTCAAGATAAGTGTTTCTCCAATAAGATGATCAATTAGTCTTATTCACATTACAACACACCTCCCTGTGTATTTTATGTCATACAAAGATCTCTATAGTCCTATTAGCTTCTTATTAAAAAAACCTCTTCATTTAGATTTCAGGCTGTTGGAACACATAATCAATCCAAGCACACCTCATGTATGACCTATGTGTATTGGCATTTTCATTATACCAATACATTCTACAAAGGTGGTATTATTTTTAAAAATTCTGTGTTCTCAAGAATATGAACTGAAGTCTTTCACAGAAAATGTCACATACTTGATAAAAAATAAAATTCTAGGAATGGTCTTTTTACTGAAGCAAAACAAATTTTATTACAATTCCTTAGAATTTTTTTTTTCACTTGGAAACAAGGCATTTCATGGAATGCTATATAAGAAAAAATTTGAAATTTGTCTTCTTTTTGCTAGAAAGACACTTAAGATACTGTACTTTCTTCTAGAGAAAAGCCTAATGTGGGAAATATTAGGTGTACATTTTGAGAAGAACTCTCAGAGCATCACTCTGTATTACTTTTGGAAATTTTTGACTGCACTTTGGGGTTGTGTGGATACAGATAAAACCACTACTTCAAATGCAACCTGATTTAAAATATAAACTACGGAAAAAAAATCTTGTTAATGGTAACATCATCCACATTTACCCAAGTTTTGAAATTATTCTCTATTACAGTTGGGCAATTTATAAATCCTGTCTAAGAGGCACCTACATTTTAGAGAGGTCTATGAATACCATCATTTTAAAGGTCTCTTTATTTTATTTATTTTTTGAGACAGAGTCTCACTCTGTTACCCAGCCTGGAGTGCAGTGGCTGATCTCGGCTCACTGCAACCTCTGCCTCCCGGTCTCAAGCAATTCTCCTGCCTCAGCCTCCTGAGTAGCTAGGCTTACAGGCGCCTGCCACCACACCTGGCTAATTCTTTTGTATTTTTAGTAGGGATGGGGTTTTGCCATGTTGGCCAGGATGGTCTTTAACTCCTGACCTCATGTAATCCGGCCACCTTGGCCTTCTAAAGTGCTGGGATTACAGGCGTAAGCCACCGCATCTGGCCTTCCTTATTTTAAATTAATGGAATTTTGGACAGGCATGGTGGCTCACGCCTGTAATCCCAGCACTTTGGGAGGCCAAAGTGGGCAGATCACCTGAGGTCAGGAGTTCAAGACCAGCCTGACCAACATGGTGAAACTCCATCTGTACTAAAAAATACAAAATTAGCTGGGCAGGGTGTCATGCACTTGTAATCCCAGCTGCTTGGGAGGCTGAAGCAGGAGAATCGCTTGAAGCCAGGAGGCTGAGGTTGCGGTGAGCTGAGATCACGCCATTGCACTCCAGCCTGAGTGACAGACCGAAACTCCATCTCAAAAAAATAAAAAATAAAAAATAAATAAATAACTAAATGGAATTTTTAAAGGCTCTTTCTGAGAATGTTACTGAATTTAAACTGTTTCAAATCATTTTTGGAGGTGTAATAAAAATATATGACTAAATATATATGTATGGTTGTATCTATGCATAGTGAGAGAGAAAAATAATTCTGTTCATGTCTTTCTTAACAGAAGTCAGAAATTTGAAACATTTAACATATTCAAAGCTGGCTTAAAATAATAACATAATACTTTCTTATATTTGAAAGTGAAACAGCAGTTCCAAAGAGCATTATAAATAGAACAATCTTCATTGATTCACTGGTTTATTAATTCTTTCTTTCCTATGATGAGCCAGTGAAAAGCACCTATTCTGGGCCAGGTATTGTACAAGGCACTGGAGATACAAAGATAAATGGCAATCTGTGCCCTCCTGGAGATTTTTTCTTCCTGGAGTTTTAATGTTTAATTTCAACAGCGCTTTTATTAGGAAGGAAAGGCAAGAGAGGAGAGGAGGAAAATGTCTAAAAAAGGGATGGAAGCTTGAGTCAAAAGCTATTTGGCTTTCCTTGGAAGGTTCTGAACCTATTCCATTGTTATAATTGTCTCACTTCTTTACTTTTCCAACTGAAGTGAAACATAGCCCTTTTCTCTCATATCGAGATAGGATTAATAATCAAAAGACAAATATGTGGGACCTGGATTCAGATAGGTATGGGCAGAATGTTGATCCTGCTACCAACTCAATTGTACCTTTCTTTAATTTACATAATTAGCTTGTCTGTGTATTAGTTTCCTCATCACAGAATGGGAATAAAAATATCAGTTAGTCCTTGGTAAAGGTTGATTCTTTCTCCTTCTAGTTTCTTCTTTTCCCTTTGAGCACTGAGTAGCATTGATTTGAAAATAAGGCTCCAAACAAAATTTAAAATAATTGAAACCTAAGAACTGTATCTTTCAAATGATGTAGCATAATTGCTAATCTTTATGTTTTATAAGATGCTGGACTAAAAGTGATGTCAGGGCCTGCTAAATCCTTGGTCTGGCTGTGAATTTTTGGCACTGATCCAGACGAAATATAGCAAGTCTTGCTTCTGGGTCAATATAATTTCTAATCCCTAGGTTGAATGGGCAAACCTTCCCAGACAAGATTTAATTCACAAATCCATTTAGGTAGAGATTGGATATATCTAACAATGCATCATCAAGTAATAACAGGTCACAGCATTAGCTTGGCTAACTAAAAAGAAACGTGCATTAGGAAGCCAGCAATCTCACTAACAAACCCTGCTGGGGATTGACTAAACATAACTGTTAATTGAAAAAAATTAAAAATAGACTATTAGGGATATATTCTCCCACTGATAGTTGCACATAATTCCCCTAAGTGTTAATGGAAGCTGCACAAATGCATCACTGGAAGAGTATACCTCTTAACAGCCACAGTCATCTGTCAGTCTTCCATTTTACAGACTCTTAAAGGTCGGTGGAAAAGGAAAGAAAATCTCATAGCATTTTCAAAGCTTTTTAAGCAAGAGAAGTCCTTTATACTTACCAGTTCACCACACCATAGCCTTAGCTTTAAAATGGCTAAACTGTTTGGAATCACAGGTTCTCATCCCTGGTGAATGGATTTTGCTCTTTATCTTTCTAGATAATGTTAATGGGATTTCATCTAACTTATTTTATGAAGGACAAGCTTTAAAAAGACAGGCCTCTCTGATGTACATGAGCATTAAAGCACTTCTTTTTTTTTTGGCCTAATCCAGAATGTCTCTAAATTGCAGGACTTAAAGAAAGCTGAGAGCAGGCTTTGTGCTCTCAGAGTTTTAGTAAAAGTTAAATGTCTTTGTTTTTCCATTCATTTTTCAATGAAATAAACAAGTCTATATTTTCCAATTTCTCCACTAACTGAAATCAATTTCTACAGTGCATGAAAGTTATTATCACAGTTCAGTGTGAAAAGTCAATGAGAAATTTAAGACTGCTGTTTTTATGACCACTTCTAATGATCACCGTGGCGGCTTAGACTGCTTAAACAATATTCCTATAAACCAGGCCGAAACCAATCCTTATCCATTTCTGTGCAACTTTTCCCAATAAAACAACCATTCAATCTGAGACTGAATAAGCTATACTTTAGCAATTTGTTTGGCTTGTGGCTGCTATTATGCAATTATGCTACATCATTTGAAAGATACAATTCTTAGGTTTCAATTAGTTTTCTATGGTTGTCTTAGCAAATTACCATAAACTCAGTAGTTCAAAACAACCCAAATTTATTACCTTATAATTCTGGAGGTCAGAAGTCTGATTTGGGTCTCAATGGGCTAAAATCAATGTGTTGGCAGGGCTACATTTGTTTCTAGAGGCACTAGGGAGAATCTTTTTCCTTTTTTTCCCAACTTCCAGAAGCACCATACTCCTTGGCTTATGGTCCCCTTTCATCTTCAAAGCTAGCAACAGCTGGGCAAGTCCTTCTCACATCAAATCACTCAGACACTTATCTTCCACCTTCTGCTCCCACTTTTTTTTTTTTTTATTAAGTCTCGCTCTGTCGCCCAGGCTGGAGTGCAGTGGCGCGATCTTGGCTCACTGCAACCTCCGCCTCCCAGGTTCAAGAAATTCTTCTGTCTCAGCCCCCCGAGTAGCTGGGACTACAGGTGCATGCCACCACACCTGGCTAATTTTTGTATTTGTATTTGTATTTTTTAAATTTCATTTTATTTATTTATTTTTTGAGATGGAGTCTGGCTCTGTCACCCAGGCTGGGGTGCAGTGGCGCGATCTTGGCTCACTGCAACCTCCCCCTCCCAGGTTCAGGCAATTCTCCTGCCTCAGCCTCCCGAGTAGCTGGGACTACAGGCATGTGCGACCACACCCGGCTAATTTCTTTATTTTTAGTAGCGACAACATGGGGTTTCACCATGTTGGCCAGGCTGGTCTTGAACTCCTGAACTTGTGCTTCGCCCACCTTGGCCTCCCAAAGTGCTGGGATTACAGGCCTGAGCCACTGTGCCCGGCAATTTTTGTATTTTTATTTATATATTTATTTATTTATTTAAATTTATTTTTTTTTTTTTTAGTATTATACTTTAAGTTCTAGGGTACATGTGCACAACATGCAGGTTTGATACATAGGTATACATCTGCCATGTTGGTTTGCTGCACCCATCAACTCGTCATTTACATTAGGTATTTCTCCTAATGCTATCCCTCCCCCAGCCCCCCACGCCCTGACAGACCCCAGTGTGTGATGGTTTCCTGCCCTGTGTCCAAGTGATCTCATTGTTCAATTCCCACCTATGAGTGAGAACATGCAGTGTTTGGTTTTCTGTCCTTGTGATAGTTTGCTGAGAATGGTGGTTTCCAGCTTCACCCATGTCCCTGCAAATGACATGAACTCACCCTTTTTTATGGCTGCATAGTATTCCTCTTCCATGGTGTATATGTGCCACATTTTCTGAATCCAGTCTATCATTGATGGACATTTGGGTTGGCTCCAAGTCTTTGCTATTGTGAATAGTGCCACAATAAACATACGTGTGCATATGTCTTTATAGCAGCATGATTTATAATCCTTTGGGTATATATCCAGTAATGGGATTGCTGGGTCAAATGGTATTTCTAGTTCTAGATCCTTCAGGGATTGCCACACTGTCTTCCACAATGGTTGAACTAATTTACACTCCCACCAACAGTGTAAAAGCATTCCTATTTCTCCACATCCTCTCCAGCATCTGTTGTTTCCTGACTTTTTAGTGATTGCCATTCTAACTGGTGTGAGATATCTCATTGTGGTTTTGATTTGCAATTCTCTGATGGCCAGTGATGATGAGCACTTTTTCATGTGTCTGTTGGCTGCATAAATGTCTTCTTTTGAGAAGTGTCTGTTCATATCCTTTGCCCGCTTTTTGATGGGGTTGTTTGTTTTTTTCTCGTAAATTTGTCTGAGTTCTTTGTAGATTCTGGATATTAGCCCTTTGTCAGATGGGTAGATTGCAAAAATTTTCTCCCATTCTGTAGGTTGCCTGTTCACTCTGATGATAGTTTCTTTTGCGTGCAGAAATTCTTTAGTTTAATTAGATCCCATTTGTCTATTTTGGCTTTTGTTGCCAATGCTTTTGGTGTTTTAGTGATGAAGTCCTTGCCCATGCCTATGTCCTGAATGGTATTGCCTAGGTTTTCTTCTAGGTTTTTTTTATGGTTTTAGGTCTAATATGTAAGTCTTTAATCCATCTTGAATTAATTTTTGTATAAGGTGTAAGGAAGGGATCCAGTTTCAGCTTTCTACATATGGCTAGCCAGTTTTCCCAACACCATTTATTAAATAGGGAATCCTTTCCCCATTTCTTGTTTTTGTCAGGTTTGTCGAAGATCAGATGGTTGCAGATGTGTGGTGCTATTTCTGAGGCCTCTGTTCTGTTCCATTGGTCTATATGTCTGTTTTGGTACCAGTACCATGCTGTTTTTGTTACTGTACCCTTGTAGTATAGCTTAAAGTCAGGTAGCGTGATGCCTCCAGCTTTGTTCTTTTTGCTTAGGATTGTCTTGGCGATGTGAGCTCTTTTTTGGTTCCATATGAAGTTTAAAGTAGTTTTTTTCCAATTCTGTGAAGAAGAAACTTTCTTTACAGAATACAGGTAGCTTGATGGGGATGGCATTGAATCAATAAATTACCTTGGGCAGTATGGCCATTTTCATGATATTGATTCTTCCTATCCATGAGCATGGAATGTTCTTCCATTTGTTTGTGTCCTCTTTTATTTCATTGAGCAGTGGTTTGTAGTTCTCCTTGAAGAGGTCCTTCACATCCCTTGTAAGTTGAATTCCTAGGTATTTTATTCTTTTTGTAGCAGTTGTGAATGGGAGTTCACTCATGATTTGGCTCTCTGTCTGTTATTGGTGTATAGGAATGTTTGTGATTTTTGCACATTGATTTTGTATCCTGGGACTTTGTGGAAGTTGCTTATCAGCTTAAGGAGATTTTGGGCTGAGATGATGGGGTTTTCTAAATATACAATCATGTCATCTGTGAACAGGGACAATTTGACTTCCTCTTTTCCTAATTGAATGCCCTTTATTTCTTTCTCCTGCCTGATTGCCCTGGCCAGAACTTCCAACACTATGTTGAATAGGAGTGGTGAGAGAGGGCATCCCTGTCTTGTGCCAGTTTTCAAAGGGAATGCTTTCAGTTTTTGCCCATTCAGTATGATATTGGCTGTGGGTTTGTCATAAATAGCTCTTATTATTTTGAGATACGTCCCATCAATACTTAGTTTATTGAGAGTTTTTTTTTTTTAGCATGAAGGGCTGTTGAATTTCATTGAAGGCCTTTTGTGCATCTATTGAGATAATCATGTGGTTTTTGTCGTTGGTTCTGTTTATGTGATGGATTACGTTTATTGATTTGCATATGTTGAACCAGCCTTGCATCCCAAGGATGAAACCAACTTGATCGTGGTGGATATGCTTTTTGATGTGCTGCTGGATTCGGTTTGCCAGTATTTTATTGAGGATTTTCGCATTGATGTTTATCAGGCATATTGGTCTAAAATTCTCTATTTTTGTTGTGTCTCTGCCAGGCTTTGGTATCAGGATGATGCTGGCCTCATAAAATGAGTTAGGGAGGATTCCCTCTTTTTCTATTGATTGGAATAATTTCAGAAGCAATGGTACCAGCTCCTCTTTGTACCTCTGGTAGAATTTGGTTGTGAATCCATCTGGTCCTGGACTTTTTTTTGGTTCGCAGGCTATTAATTATTGCCTCAATTTCAGAGCCTGTTATTGGTCTATTCAGAGATCCAGCTTCTTCCTGGTTTAGTCTTGGGAGGGTGTATGTGTCCAGGAATTTATCCATTTCTTCTAGATTTTCCAGTTTATTTGCGTAGCAGTGTTTATAGTATTCTCTGATGGTACTTTGTATTTCTGTGGGATCGGTGATGATATTCCCTTTATCTATTTGATTCTTCTCTCTTTTCTTCTTTGTTAGTCTTGCTAGCGGTCTATCAATTTTGTTGATCTTTTTTAAAAAACCAGCTCCTGGATTCATTGATTTTTGAAGGTTTTTTTGTGTCTCTATCTCCTTTCGTTCTGCTCTGATCTTAGTTATTTCTTGCCTTCTGCTAGCTTTTGAATGTGTTTGCTCTTGCTTCTCCAGTTCTTTTAATTTTGATGTTAGGGTGTGGATTTTAGATCTTTCCTGCTTTCTCTTGTGGGCATTTAGTGCTATAAATTTCCCTGTACACACTGCTCTACATGTGTCCCAGAGATTCTGGTACGTTGTGTTATTGTTCTCATTGGTTTCAAAGAACACCTTTATTTTTGCATTCATTTTATTATTTACCCAGTAGTCATTCAGGAGCAAGTTGTTCAGTTCCCATGTAGCTGTGCAGTTTTGAGTGAGTTTCTTAATCCTGAGTTCTAATTTGATTGCACTGTGGTCTGAGAGACAATTTGTTGTGATTTCAGTTCTTTTACATTTGATGAGGAGTGCTTTACTTCCAATTATGTGGTCAATTTTAGAATAAGTACAAGGTGGTGCTGAGAAGAATATATATTCTGTTGATTTGGGGTGGAGAGTTCTATAGATGTCTATTAAGTCTGCTTGGTGCAGAGCTTAATAGACAGTGCAAGGCGGTGCTGAGAAGAATGTATATGCTGTTGATTTGGGGTGGAGAGTTCTGTAGATGTCTATTAAGTCTGCTTGGTGCAGAGCTGAGTTCAATATCCTTGTTAATCTTCTGTCTCGTTGGTCTGTCTAATATTGACAGTGGGGTGTTAGAGTCTCCCATTATTATTGTGTGGGAGTCTACATCTGTTTGTAGGTCTCTAAGGACTTGCTTTAAGATTCTGGGTGCTCCTGTATTGGGTGCATATATATTTAGGATCGTTAGCTCTTCTTGTTGAATTGATCCCTTTACCATTATGTAATGGCCTTTTTTGTCTCTTTTGATCTTTGTTGGTTTAAAGTCTGTTTTATCAGAGACTAGGATTGCAACCCCTGCTTTTTTTTTTGCTTTCCGTTTGCCTGGTAGATCTTCCCCCATCCCTTCATTTTGAGCCTATGTGCATCTTTGCACGTGAAGTGGGTCTCCTGAATACAGCACACTGATGGGTCTTGACTCTTTATCCAATTTGCCAGTCTGTGTCTTTTAATTGGGGCATTTAGCCTATTTACATTAAAGGTTACTATTGTTATGTGTGAATTTGATCCTGTCATTATGATATTAGCTGGTTATTTTGCCCATTAATTGATGCAGTTTCTTCATAACATCGATGGTCTTTACAATTTGGCATGTTTTTGCAGTGGCTGGTATCAGTTGTTTTCTTTCCATGTTTAGTGCTTCCTTCAGGAGCTCTTGTAAGGCAGGCCTGGTGGTGACAAAAATCTCTCAACATTTCCTTGTCTGTAAAGGATTTTATTTCTCCTTCACTTATGAAGCTTAGTTTGGCTGGATATGAAATTCTGTGTTGAAAATTCTTTTCTTTAAGAATGTCAAATATTGGCCCCCGTTCTCCTCTGGCTTTTAGAGTTTCTGCTGAGAGATCTGCTGTTAGTCTGATGGGCTTCCCTTTGTGGGTAACTTGACCTTTCTCTCCGGCTGCCCTTAGCATTTTTTTCCTTCATTTCAACCTTGGTGAGTCTGACAATTATGTGTCTTGGGGTTGCTCTTGTTGAGGAGTACCTTTGTGGTGTTCTCTGTATTTCCTGAATTTGGATGTTGGCCTACCTTGCTAGGTTGGGGAAGTTCTCCTGGATAATATCCTGAAGAGTGTTTTCAAACTTGTTTCCATTCTGCTCATCACTTTCAGGTACACCAATCAAACACATATTTGGTCTTTTCACATAGTCCCATATTTCTTGGAGGCTTTGTTCATTTCTTTTTACTCTTTTTTCTCTAACCTTGTCTTCTCACTTTATTTCATTAATTTGATCTTCAATCACTGATACCCTTTCTTCCAGTTGATTGACTCAGCTATTGAAGCTTGTGCATGTGTCACGAAGTTCTCATACCATGGTTTTCAGCTCCGTCATGTCATTTAAGGTCTTCTTTACACTGTTTATTCTAGTTAGCCATTTGTCTAATCTTTTTTCAAGGTTTTTAGCTTCCTTGCCATGGGTTCGAACATGCTCCTTTAGCTCAAAGAAGTTTCTTATTACCGACCTTCTGAAGCCAACTTCTGTCAACTTGTCAAAGTCATTCTCCGTCCAGCTTTGTTCCGTTGCTGGCGAGGAGCTGTGATCCTTTGGAGGAGAAGAGGCGCTCGATCTTTAGAATTTTCAGCTTTTCTGCTCTGGTTTCTCCCCATCTTTGTGGGTTTATCTACCTTTGGTCTTTGATGTTGGTGACCTACAGATGGAGTTTTGGTGTGGATGTCCTTTTTGTTGATGTTGATGCTATTCCTTTCTGTTTGTTAGTTTTCCTTCTAATAGTCAGGTCCCTCAGCTGCAGGTCTGTTGGACTTTGCTGGAGGTCCACACCAGACCCTGTTTGCCTGGGTATCACCGGTGGAGGCTCAGTTGGAAATGCAGAAATCACCTGTCTTCTGCATTGATCACGCTGGGAGCTGCAGACCAGAGCTGTTCCTCTTCAGCCATCTTGGAACAGATCTCCTCTGCATTTACTTTTAATATATCTGATGCTTAACCCCTGACCAAATGGACTCATGAAATAAACTGTCTTCCTTGGGTAAGAAGAAAAGTTCGAACAGAAGCCATGTCTTAGGCAGCAGTGAGGCCAGATACTGGATTCCTGTCAATTTTTGTATTTTTAATAGAGATGGAGTTTTACCATATTGGTCAGGCTGGCCTCAAACTCCTGACCTCAGATGATCCACTCGTCTTCGCCTCCCATAGTGCTGGGATTACAGGCATGAGCCACTGTGCCTGGCCTACTTCTACTTTTAAGGACCCTTCTGATTCTTGGATAATCCAGAATAACCTCTCTATTTTAAGTTTAGCTGATTAGCAACCATAATTCCATCTGCAATCTGAATTCCTCTTTG
This sequence comes from Pongo pygmaeus, assembly GCF_028885625.2. Lineage (NCBI taxonomy): Eukaryota > Metazoa > Chordata > Mammalia > Primates > Hominidae > Pongo > Pongo pygmaeus. The sequence continues at coordinate 75,866,987 of NC_072384.2, forward strand.
CCCAGCAACATAACATATTCACGAATTCTGAGGATTAGGACATGGACGTTGCCTACCACAAGGCAGAAAAAAAAATCTTCCCATGCTCCCATTAAACAACAACCACCACCTCCCCAAACAAAAAACAAACAACAACAAAAAAGGCAATCCATTTCTCTTTTTCAGGAGAGTGAAATGAAAACCCTTCTCAGCTGGACAGATTTGTCATTTGGTTTGAGGATTGGGAGCAAATGTTTTTGAATCACAAACTCCAAGTGAGCCTTGTCTAGCTTGGGGAGAGTTCCCAGATTTGTGACAGTTACAGAAGCAGAATCGAGGTTTGAGTCCTTTGGGGGCTCGCTTCATATTTCAAATAGTAAACTGAGGCCAGGCTCAGTGGCTCACACCTGTAATCTCAGCACTTTGGGAGGCTGAGGTGGGCAGATCACCTGAGGTCAGGAGTTCGAGGCCATCCTGGCCAAAATGGTGAAACATCGTCTCTACTAAAAATAAAAATTAAAAAATAAAATAGCTGGGCATGGTGGCACATGCCTGTAATCCCAGCTACCTGGGAGACTGAGGCAGGAGAATCGCTTGAACCTGGGAGGTGGAGATTTCAATGAGCCAAGATTGAGCCAATGCACTCCAGCCTGGTTGACAGGGCGAGGCTCCATCTCAAAAAAAAAAAAAAGTAAACTGAGGCAAACAATAACTTTCTTGCAGTTGTCTGAAGGGAATAGTTGAAAGATGTATCATTGTAATCTGATGTGGGTTGAAGAGAGCTGGACAAGCTTCACCTTTCCTCAAAGCGTACATTGCAATCCCCTGTTGGAGACATGAAGACATTAACTACAGTACTGACAGACCCTGGGTGGGTAATTTCGCAGACAGTGGTTTTTACTGGTATCTGGGGCATAATTAGATACTAACACCCCATCATTGATGCATCTTTCTCTTTCTCTTTCTGACTATTTTGGAGGAGGGGATGAACTTTGTCTCCCCCATTCTTCCTCCCACATCCCTGCACATGTTTTTTGTCTGTCAGGGATACCCAGTACCTCCCAGTGAAAAGGTATAAGTTACCATTCTGTAAAATGTGTGCAGCTTTTATAGTAGAATTCTATGTAGCTGTGATGAACCGCCAGATTGGGCTTGTCTAGAATCGTTTTTCTTTATTGTCTTTTAATTCTCCCTCTGATCCTTTAAAAAATATAATAGGTCTTTCCTAAGTCAAAAGATTCAAAGACGTGCTGGTCAAGCACAAAACATAATGAAATCTTTTAGGATTTGTAGAGTTAGGGGAGGAAATGATTCTATTCCTAGGTAACAGTAGCAGTCTGTTTCTGCACTCCTCCACTCGTCAGCCTCCACCTCCATTCCAGCCCTTTCAGAAAAGGCCCCAACGGGCCTCTTTACATGCCTAGAAGCATAAACTTTGCAATATCAAAACACTTCTGATGATAATCACTCCTGCTGATACTCACACGAAAAGCCTGCTGATACTCACACGAAAAGGAGTTTCTAAATCCTATTCCCAAAGAATAATAGGTCATGAGTTGATTTTAGATCCTGCTGGATGATCAGAAGAACAGCTGTGTGTGTGTGTGTGTGTATGTGTGTCTGTGTGCATGTGTGTGTGTGTGTGTGTGTTGGAGACAGGGTCTCGGTCTGTTGCCCAAGCTGGAATGCAGTGGCCAGATCACTTCTCACTGCAGCCTCAACTTCCTGGGCTCAAGTGATCCTCCCACTTCAGCCTCCCATGTAGCTGGGACCACTGTGCCCAGCTAATTTTTAAATTTTTTGTAGAAATGGAGTGTTACTTTGTTGCCCAGGCTTATTTCAAACTCCTGGCCTCAAGCCATCCTCCCATTTCCACCTTCCAAAGTGTTGGGATTACACACATGAGCCACCATGCCCAGCCCAAGAGCTCTTATTTCATCCTTTTTTTTTTCTTTATTTGTAATGACTATTGTGGTGGGCAGTCTTTAAGACAGTCCCAATGATCCCTGATTTCTTGAGTATGGGCTGGACCTAGTAATTTGCTTCTAACCAACAGAACAAGGCAGAAGTAATGAGATTTTGGTTCTGAGATTGGGCTATAGAAAGACTTCGGTTTCCATCATACTTGCCCTTGATTGCTCTTTCATGTGTTTGCTTTGATGAAAAAAGGGCTGCCATGTTTTGAGCTGCCGTATGGAGAGGCCATGTGACAAAGAACTGAGGTAGGCTTCCAAGTGACAGCCAGGGAGAAACCCCAGCCCTCAATATGACAGCTGCAGAGGAACTGAATCCTGTCAACAACCATTAGAAGTGAATCTTCCCTTAGTCAAGACTTGAGCTGACTGCAGTCTTGAGGCTACGAGAGCTGGCAAAGCTTATGCCTGGATTCCACCCACAAAATCTGTGAGAAAATTCATGCTTGTTGTCTTAAGCTTCTAAGTTTGGGGGTAATTTGTTCCATAACAATAGATAACTAACACAACAATGAAGTTTAACATTAAAGAAAGTTTGGAAAACAGAGGGGAAAAAATCACCCATAATTTTACCACTGAATCACAAACACTGCTTTAGTTTTTGCATGTTTTATTTCAGTCTGCACACATATTCACACATATATTTATACTGTAAGAACAATGTGAATAAAATTTTGCATCCTATCTTTTATTTAACATTAAGCCGTATTTCCATGTTGCTACAAAAATCTTCATAATTATAATTTTTAATGGCTGCATAATATTCTCTCAAGTGAAAGTACTATAAAATAGCTAATTTCCTCATTCTCTTTGGGCATTTCAGTTACTTCCCATATTTCATTTGAAATTAAATATAATGTTGCAATCAGAATCTTTGTTTATATGGTACTTTCCTTTTTATCCTCTCCTTTTCAATTTCTCCCATACCATTCTCTTCCTTGGTAATTGCTGTAATAACTCCTCAGATAATCCTCCGTGGTCAATGGATAGCAAAATTTGGGTCAGATCATATCCAAAGCTATCTTTGTTTTTCTCCTCATTAAGTATTAGCTTAGACAGCTATTCATTTTATATTGAAAATTGTCATGCCCAAATATATGGCAATATCAAACTTAAGAAAAATTCCATCTCCCCAATAAGAAGATAATTTTTCAAAATTTTTAACCAGCTTGAATATACAGTTTTATACATGGAAACAAAGTAGGTAATAGATATTTATGATATTTAATTTCATCATTAATTTTAAAGCAACCTTGCAAAGTCGCTTTATTAGTTTTACATAATGCTTTCTTTTTTGTTCCTGTTGATTCTTACAAATTATTGTGGTCCTCATTGTGGTAAAATATGCCTAATATAAATTTTGTCATTTTAATCATTTTTAAGTGTACAGTTCAATGGTATTAAGTATATTTACATTGTTGTGCAACTATCTTCATCTAATATCAGAATGATACTGTTTTTCTTTTAGGTTAGGAAAAATGCTCCTGAGTGTGATTATAAGGTCAGAGGGTTTAAATCATGTGCCTGTTAACTTTTAAAATTCAAGCAAATTGTAGTGTCTAAGAGCATGGGCTATAGAGTTAGACACACCTGGATTTGAGTCCTGAATCTGAGTAATATTTTACAACTGTGGGGAAGTTACCTAACTTTCTAAGCCTCATATTCCTCTTCTACAAAGTGGGGATAATAATTACACTTAATAGTACCTATTAATAATGGCATAAAATTACATGTGCAAACTACTTAGTATGGTTCCTGCCACATAGTAAATACTAATTATTTATTAGTAATTTGTAAACATATGTAATATATAAACACTTATTAACTAATCATTGTCATCATCATCACAATCACAATCCTATAGAATAGGTTGTTTTTTGAATAAGGCAGCTCCTGGCATTTTACTGTCTCTGTCATATACTGCAATGCAAGGAGATTTAGAACAATATTTGTGAGCAGTATTTGTGTTTTGAACAAGTGGTAATAAAATTATCATTGGGATGATTCAACACAAATTTGGAGGATCAGCTTTTTGCAGAGCTAAACAATAACTACAACAAACATAGAAATAAGCCACAACACAGTATTCGCAGTACACCACAACGCAGACTTCAATGTGAAATGAAGCACGGTGGGAAAGAAGAGAAAATGAGAGAGAGAGAGAGAGAGAGAAGAAATGAATAGAAAGAGAATCAAGGAAGCACCTGGTAGTTATGCTATAAAGGAAAGTGATTGAAGAAAAAAAGGAGGCTGATACATATTCAAGTGCCACAAATATCCTCACGATACTCTCAAGAGATAGTAAGCAGTAGACAAACAAGCCTAAATGCAGAAAACTTACATTTCTCAGCCTCACACAGCAAATTACTGGCAGAAATGGGATTGGAATGTAGGGTCTTGCTTCCCCAATTCTATTTGCTTTTGGTTCACTGTATTAGTCTGATTAAGGATTAATTCTAAAAGGAGGTCTTTTTCACTTGAAATGAGTGGGGTTTTACAGACACAGATTCTTGGAGAATGGATAAAGCATAGCTGTGCTGGAGAGCTTCAGTTTGCCCCTGAGATCCACTCTCACCATTGTCCATCTTGCTCTCTGCACCAGTCTCATCTGGACAGACTCCATCAAAGGGCTCCTTTGCCCTCCAACTTCCTGTGAGTATTACCAAATAAGACTGGTGGGAAGAGAGTACTTATTGGTCTGTTTCCTCTCTGAGAGGTTTCATCAGCTTGGTGCCTTGGCTCCCATCTGGTGGTCCTCTGCACATAGCCTCTCTCTCTTCAGGTTCCAGTAATTTCTCTATTCCCTTGCGTATATTTCAGGGTGGCAACAGTCCTGGGGCACTGCAGTGCTATCCCTTGTTGATTCTCTATAGCCTGCTCACACCCTCATAAACAGTGCCCTTACCAAACTCTCCTTAAATTATCCATTTTTAGTGTGCCATCTGTTTTCCACTGGGACTTTGAGTGATACACAAACTTTATTGTCACAAACCAGAACTTTTAGGAAAGAAAGAGGGGGCATCTTGGCCAAAGAAGGATCTGGTTTCTCATTACTCCAGACTGGGTTTGGCAGATGCTAATGCTAAAGGGAGATAAGTTATTCCAACAGCTATGAGTCAAAGAAAACTGGGCTGGGTGTGGTGGGTTACACCTGTAATCCCAGCACTTTGAGAGGCTGAGGCAGGAGGATTGCTGGAGCCCAGGAGCTTGAGACCAGCCTGGCCAACATAAGGAGACCCTGTCTCTACAAAAGTAAAGAAAAATAGCTGGGCGTAGTGGCATGCACCTGTAGTCCCAGCTACTCAGGAGGCTGAAATGGAAGGATTGCTTGAGCGCAGGAGGTCAAGGCTGCAGTGTGCCATGATTGTGCCACTGTCCTGTCTGAAAAAACAAAAAACAAAAAGGTAAGCCAGATCCTTCCACTTCCAGTCAAACGTGAAGGGACATTTCCATTAGCTTCAGCATATCATGAGAAGAGACCTGGGCTGTGCAGTGAACTTTTGTCCTGGGCTGTCCTGGGGAGATGACTGTTACATTCCTCCTGGACCCTTGTCAAGAGTGGCTAGGCAATCTGGGGCTGAGCTGTCCAAACATCTACTGATTCTTAAAAATTATATAGCTAAACGTCAACCAAATCCTCACTTTTCAAGCCTATCATTCACACCTAAATTACAGTATTATAATCAAGCTTTGCATTTGTCTTAGTCTACTTTGTGTTGCTATAACAAAACACCTGGGGCTGAATAATTTATGAAGAAAAGAGGTTTCTTTAGCTCAGGGTTCTGCAGGTTGGGAAGTTCAAGGGGCATGGTACCAGCAGCTGCTCAGCTTCCGTCTCATGCTGCTTCCATTCGTGGCAGAAAGCAGAATCAAGGCAGGCATGTGCAAAGAGATCAAACAGCAAGAGAGGTAGCAAGAGAGAGAAACTGAGGGAGCCATACGCTTTTTAACAGTTCGCTGTCTCAGAAACTGATCCATTCCCATAAGAGTGAGGACTCACTCAACCCCTTGGTAGGGAATTAATCAATTTATGAGACACCTGCTCCCAGGACCTAAACACCTCCCACTAGGCTCTACCTACCAACATTGGCACATTGGGGATCAAATTTCAACACGAGTTTTGGTGGGTACAAACCACACCCAAACCAAAGCAGTATCTAAGGTGTTCAGGCTTTGAATTCTTTAAAGAACAGTCTAGTGATCAAAGAAAGTGTTTTTACAGTGTCATTTGTTTGGAGACCCCAGACTCCAGAGAAGAGATTGTCCTGAGAATCCCTACCAAGATACCGCTGTTGTTCTATATGGGAAAGATAGCCTTGACATTGGAGCTGGGGCATCTGCCACTTTATGTCCTCTCTTGAGAATGCTTTATACATTTGATGGGGCAGAGTCAAGACCCCAAAGTCAGGCTCCAGCCAGCTGAGAGAACTTCTTCTATTCTGCAAGTAATGGGAAAGACCAACGCTAATCTCATTTTTGTTTGTTTGTTTTGTTTTTGAGATGGAGTCTCACTCTTTCACCCAGTCTAGAGTGCAGTGGTGCGATGTTGGCTTACCGCAACCTCAACCTCCCGGGTTCAAGTGATTCTCCTGCCTCAGCCTCCCGAGGAGGTGGGACTACAGACATGCGCCACCACATCTGGCTAATTTAGTATTTTTAGTAGAGATGGGGGTTACACCGTGTTGCCCAGGCTGGTCTCGAACTCCTGACCTCAGGTGACCCGCCCACCTTGGCCTCCCAAAGTGCTGAGATTACAGGCATGAGCTACTGCACTTGGCCTAATCTCACTTTTAAACCCACTGACTGTCTGCTTAGCTATCTTGCTTTCTATAACTGCTTTTAGCTTTAATTGTCTACCTCTCTCTTTGGTACATGACTATGTAGATGCTTCCTTGTATTGTTACTTCAATGGCTCATGTTTATTCGTTTTCGGGTATTTATTGAGTGGGCAGGAACTGGGTTATTATGAGCAGTTGTAATATGATGAATACAGACCCTACTCTCATAGCGCTTACAGTCTAAGAGAGGTCAGCGATACATGAAGAGATCATTATATGTGTTTGTTCCTTGTTTTGCCAACTTCCTCATAAGGATAGGGCAGAACTCATATCTATTATTTTGTATCCATTGAGTACCAAGCATATAGATAATATTCAGTAAATACTTTTTATGTTTCCTGTTAGTAAGTCAGAGTTTGTTACTCCGTCTGCCATGGTGTCAAAGGCATCACAGGTACCTAGCCTCAAAGTAAAGAAGGAAATGAGATTGGGAATAATGCCTGCTTAGCTCTCTGTACACGCTGAAACAGCTGTCAAATCAGACTGTATAGCTCCAGATGTCTGATAGACTGGGCCAGCTCCTGCATTCCAGTCCTTCTTCCTGGGGGCTCAGATGCTCCCGTTCTTGGTGAGCCACCCAACCCCATTGTGAAAACCCTTTTCAAATAAGGAAAAGACCAAAGAGGAAAGAACAGGGAGCTCCGTGGCTAAACTGGCTTCAACTCTCAGGGATGAGAAATCTTTTTCCAACCCACCTCATTAAAGAGAGTGGGAAAGTGAAGACTTTATCTGAGGCTCACTGGAGTTCAGTCACAGTCTATTGTTTTAGTTTTCTTGCTAAATTCTTGATATTTATTGCCACTGGCTGATATATTTTACTATTGCTCTCTTAGGAACTAAAGTGCCCAGTAATTCAAATGAGTATATTCTGAGATTGTTTGGGAGTGGTTCTCTTCAATTACTAATTTAATTTCCAACACTCCTGGTCTTTTTTACTTCGAGTTAAAGTGAATGTTATTTATGCATCAGGATTTTCATGATGGAAATAGTTCTGTGCAGGGAAACTGAGTAGTTTAAAATGGACAGTAGACCTTATGTTGGTCACCATCACTTGGTATTAATGTCATCTCATCCATCTAGGTACCCAAAAATTCAAATTAAAAAGTTACACCAATTAAAGCATGGTAATTTTGTCCATAACTTTCTTCAAAACTTTTATTTTTATGTAGTTATCTATTTAGGTACTTTATTTTTATTTCAGCCAGCATGTTCTTCTCATATTTGTAGTAATTTGCTCATGATCTTAGGTCTTCTTTTTAATTTTTAGGCCATTGGAACATCCTTCTCACTTGTGTCTGCAAGGCACTTGGTAATGCCCCCTCCCCACCAGTGCTACTCTGCTGCTGGACTAAGTCCTAAACTGTTTTTGTAGACCCAGTCTGGTGTTCCCCCATCCCTCTGAGACTCTCTCTGCTGGTGACTCTATAACTCATTTGTCCATCAAGTTCTCACCTTGTCCTTTGGATTGGAAGGGCACCAGTAGTCTTCAGGTTATAACTTCAGCATCATCTCCTGGCTCCCCCATTCTAGCAATTCCTTAATGTCATCTCAGGACATGCTCTCCCATGTTCCACTTAGAAGGAGGCATGATGCTCTCATCAGACTTGATACAGGTTTGAGGTGGTACTCAGATGCTCTGTTCCTTAATTCAATTTAATTAATTAATTTATTTATTTATTTTGCTAATTAAACATTGATTTGTGGAAGCTGGTGAAATGGGTAGGACCAGAAACCAATCCAGAGGTGGGCTCAGTGCTGAGTGCTCTAGATAAGCCGAACTCAAAGTCTTAGCACAATTAGAATATGCATTGACAGAAAACCAATAACTGCTATTTACAGCTATTACTTTAATATTTGTTGCTCTTATATTGTTTAAGTCATTTTTATAACAAAGACGAATTAACTGAACTGTGAAAAACATAATATTCCTTAAGGATTCTGTAGCCAAAGGAGCAATAAATTTCAAAGTAGAAAAAAAAGAATAAGTATTAAGACTGCATTCACCGGCCGGGCGCGGTCGCTCATGCCTGTAATCCCAGCACTTTGGGAGGCCAAGATGGGCGGATCACAAGGTCAGGAGATCGAGACTATCCTGGCTAACACGGTGAAACTCCGTCTCTACTAAAAATACAAAAAATTAGCCCGGCGTGGTGGCGGGCGCCTGTAGTCCCAGCTACTCTGGAGGCTGAGGCAGGAGAATGGCGTGAACTCGGGAGGCGGAGCTTGCAGTGAGCCAAGATCGCCCCACTGCACTCCAGCCTGGGGGACAGAGCAAGACTCCGTCTCAAAGAAAAAGAAAAAAAGACTGCATTCATCTAGGCAGAATGAACAAGGAATCTATAATAAGTTATCAGTTAGAATTAGGTTTAGCTGCAAGTAACAGAGACACAAAAAGTAATATAGTGGCTTTAACAAGATGGAGTTGCACTTTTCTTTCATCTAAAAGTCTATAAGTCAGCCGGGTGTGGTGACTCAGCCTATAATCCCAGCATTTCGGGAGGCCGATGTGGTCAGATCACCTGAGGTCAGGAGTTCGAGACCAGCCTGGCCAGCATAGTGAAACCCCATGTTGTCTCTACTAAAAATACAAAATTAGCCAAGTGTGGTGGCGCATGCTTGTGGTCCCAGCTACTCAGGAGGCTGAGGCAGGAGAATTGCTTGAACCCTGGAGACAGAGGTTGCAGTAAGCTGAGATCGTGCCACTGCACCCCAGTTTGGGTGACAGAGCAAGACTGTCTCAAAAAAAAAAAAAAGTCTAGAAGTAGACAGTCCTTGAAATCATCGGGGATTCAAACTTCTGTCTTTTTGTTTTCCTGTCTTTGATGTTCCATCTCATAGTCCAAAGTGGCTGCTAAAGTTCCAGCTATTACATGTGCATTTCTGCCAACAGAAAGGGATATTATATAAAGCTTAGTCATGTGGCCATACCTAGCTGGTGGAGAAGCTGGGAAATGTCTTTATTCCAGGTGGCTAAATTTGTTCTGGTAGGCTTTATTCCAGGTTGCCCAGCTGAAAATCAGTATTATTGCAAGGAAGAGGGAAAGAATAAATGTTGGGGAATAGACAAATATGATGTAACTGGGAACTATTGAGAGTAAAGTATCCATGAGAATTTCATGAAAACAAGTCTCAAAAAGTTTGTCTTTCCGTGTTAAATACATAATTTAAAATATACATTAAACCATTTTCAGGAGGAGTTTTCTAATAAAGCCAAAAGCACCACTCTCAAGAACCTGGTGTCAGAAGCACATCACAATTGATCACTCTTAATGTAGGTGTTAGGAATGAAGAAGAGCAAGTGAATGTTGAAAACAAAGGGCCTCAGAGACTTATGGATAAATGGACTCTGGAAGGATAAGAGCAGCCTGCCACGACTTGAGGAATGATTTTGATCATTGTCAGTGGAGTTACTCTGAATCACAGATTTGGGACTTAGGGAGTTTTATTTTAGTCTCATTCTCCTAAACAACCTTTCTGTACTTGGCTTTAAAAATCAGGGAAAGAAATTTCAACTCCAAAGGACAATAGTTTTTTTCAAAGGGGCATTTCTTCCTCTAAAATGAGTCAGTTGCAATCCTGACTTGCCATTTCCTGCAGCAATAATATAACCAGTGGTGCTCTAAGTTAACTTAATGGACTTACCTCACTATTAGGAAGTGATTTATGTACCACAAAGAATAGAGTTCACTTTGTGTGAAGAAAAAAAACAAAACCCAAAGAACTTTCCACATGAACCAGCCCTCACCATCACATTTTGGCCCCATTTATTCCCTCTGGAGGATGATTAGACCTAAACCCCTGGCAGGTGGGGACTCTTTCACTGGATGTCCCCAGTGTCTAGCACAGTGGTCCTCATAAAGCTGGCTCTCCAAAAATATTTGTTGAAACAATCTGAAAATGGTTCATAGAGAAAATGACAAAAAGCACAAAATAAAAATTAATAACATAGCTTTTTGTTGGTCTTAAGTCGTTTCTAGTAGCTCTAAGATAAAATGAAATTCATAGTAAGATGGTACTGATACTGAGAAGTCTTGAGTGTAAAGAAGTGATGAAGGAGAAATATTTATTTGACAGCTGCCCTTCAGTGTGAAAAATCCACAGCTGTAAACCACAGTGAAGCAAAGAAAACCTAATCTGTAAGAGCCTAAGCATTTTACCATACTAGATTTCAGGAAACATGTCTATTCCTTTTGCTATTTCTGTTTGCCAGTTCTTCTGCCATTTGCCAAAATAAAGATGTCCTTTCTCCAGCCCAAACTCAGCTGCAAGGGTGAACTAATGACTTTAGAATAGAAGACAGATGCTTCCTGCAGGAGGATTCTGGGGGAAGACAAAGAATGTGTAACCAGTACTGGTTACAGTATTTGTGAGGCCCCGTGCAAAATGAAAACACAGGGCCCTTGTTTTGAAATCTGGGGAAAAGTACCATCAAAGGTACTTAAATATAAAGCTTTTTTCTTGCTTCCACAGTCTTTCTCTTGACTTGTCATGGTGTTGTTTGTTATTTAATGCTGGTCTAAGTGAAGAAAAATTAAAAATTTAAATTATTGGCATAATTTTTTAAAACCATTCATCTTTATATTATGGAATGCCAGTTTTAAATGCAAAACTGTATTTAGAACCACTGATATAATATAATTTGTATTTTGTAGTTTGTGCGTGCATATGTATTTTGTTCTTACCAGAACACTGGAAATGATGCAAAAAACCAAACAACTGTTTTTTATTCCACTTTTTGATACATGCCTGTTCTACCAACACTCTGTGGAAGCCAGTGGCTCCCATAAAATGTTTATCTATTTCCTTCTGTCTTGCTGATCTCCCATGCTGGGTCCACTGGAATTCTCTGCTGATGGAACATCAGAAGGATGTATGAAAATGAGGTGGCAAGGAACACTATACAAACATATTGTGCATATTGTTCATGCACAAACGCCATTGTTTCTTGAGGCTTCACTTACAAAATACAAGTTTAAGATAACATGATTATGAATTTCAAGATGGCGACTGCAGAGCATTAAACCAACCATGAGACACTTCTGACCGTGGGACTCTGTGACTGTGCACATCATGCACCCTTGAAACCAGCTCTGCATGTCACCAAGGTAAGAGTTGCCTTTCTTCTCCTTCTTCTCTTTTTCAGTAATTTGAAGAATCAGTAATCACTGTAAGAACACAAACAAAATAAGCACGTGCCAATGGGGAAGCATTAAAAAATAACTTGGTAATGGATAACTCAAGCCTTAGATGAATCTTGAAATGTGGTAAAAAAAAAAAAATTAAATAGAAAGAAAAACACTTGTAGTCAATGTTCATTTGAAAGCCATCTTTAATCATGTAGTTCTGTGGAAAATTAGTGGTTAATTTTTTTAAAGAATGAATCGTTTCTGTTTTATTGCTGCAAATCTTACAACTTTTTAAATATGAACGTTAAAACATACAGAAAGGTAATATAAAAGAAATACCCTCATAATTTTAATATATTTTGAAAATTTATTGCATATATCTACCATTTTTATTTTAATTTTTAATTCAGGCAGATAATGTAAGAATAAGCAAGATACCAATCTTGTTTTCTTTTCATACCCTAAAATTTTGTATTACTTTGTTGATGTGAGACAGCAACATAATAGCCCCAAAGGAAAATCTATTAAACAATTTCAATTTGAACGGTTTAAAGAAAGAAACAATGGTAAGTCATTAATGTGTTTTCATTTTAATGTATCTTTTTTATATTAGGGTGAAAAATTCAGTTATATTTTCAAATGATCAATACAAACATAAATAACTATATTATAATGATATGGATAATCATATGACAAAAGGGCTATGATTAAGCTGTATGCCTTCTTTGTGAATATAAAAGTATTTCTGCAAAACAAAGATGTATTATATATTAACTAATAATTATTTACAATAAAATTAACCAAAAGCCAGGTCACCCTTGTGCTTAATCAATATTCCTTAAAAACAACTTTTCCAGCACACACACAATTATGCATTGAACATTTCTGAAAGGATACTCAAGAATGTGTTAATTAAGTGATTCCACACCACTGAGAGTGAGACTCACTGGGTGTTCAGAGGAAGAACTTTTACTTTTTGCCTTTTCCTCATCTTCTGTACTGTTTAGGTTTTTTGGTCACGAACATTTTATTTTAATAATAAAAAATCTGGGTAATTTTATAAGTCTAATTTTAGAAGGATAATAAAGTAATTCAGTGACTATGTATAAAATACATAGTATGTATTTGTACACTAAAATAAATACTGTAGTGGATAGCACACATTGTACATACGTGTCGCTACAATGCTTTCATTTCAATCTTTAAAAATTTTTTTTAATTAAAAAATTTTTATTGCAAATTGCTAAGTTATAATTGTATATATTTTATGGGGGTACAAAATGATTTCATGATTAATGAATATAACGTAGAATAATTAAATCAAGCTAATTAACATATTTATCACCTCAAATACCTATCATTTTATGTGGCAAGAACACTTGAAATGCACTCCTAGTGATTTTGGAATGTACAATACATTATTATTAACTATATTCACCATGCTGTACCCATAGAGCTAAAAAAACCCCTTAATCCTCCTAATTGAGGCTTTGTACTCATTGACCATTATCTCCCCATTTCTTCCACACGCCAGCCTCTGGCAACCACCATTCTACTCTCTGCTTCTATAAGTTTGAATGTTTTAAATTCCACATATAAGTGAGAACATGTGGTATTTGCCTTTCTGTGTCTGGCTTATTTCACTTAGCATGTCTTCCAATTTCATCTGTGTTGTTGCACATGACAGAAATTCTTTCTAAGTCTGAATAGTACTCCATTATGTATATGTACCAAGTGTTCTTTATCTATTCATCTGTTGATGAGCTTGGTTTTATAACTTGGCTACGTCAATAGTGCTGCAGTGAACATGTGAGTGCAGACATCTCTTGGACACACTGATTTTGAATCTTTTCGGTAAATTCCCACAAGTAGGATTGTTGAATCTAATTTCATTCTTATATTGGTTTGAGCCACTCTCTAGCCCAGGGGGATCATCGCACTAATAATATCATTGGAGAGTTTCCAGAGGACATGTCTGCAAAGGGAGAAAGCCTTTTTGCAATAGCAGAGCTTAATTGTCAATGATGAGGAAGAGCGGTATCTATGAACCTCTTCCTGTCATATGTTGTATATAAATGATATTCTTCCATACTTTTAAAACATTTTTGATGGAAAAATTCAAAGATACACAAAAGTAGAGAGAAAAATATAATGAACCCCCACGTACCCATCAACCAGCTTCAATAATTACCAATTCACCTCTAATCTTATTTTGTTCATATTGTACCCCACTCACTTCCCCACTCCCAGGTGCATTATTTAGGAGAAAATCCAAATATATCTTTTCTTTCATAAGTATTTCAGTATGTATTTCTATAAGAACTCAAAAAAAGTAACCGCAATGCCATTATCACATCTTTTATAAAAAACCTAATAATTCCCTGATATTGTTAGATATCCGGTCATTGTCTAAATTCCCCTGATTGCTTCATAAATATGTATTTTAAAGCCAATTTGTCTATAGAATATTTTTTAGTCTAGATTCCCCCCTCCTTATATCTACCCTTTATTTGTTGAAGACACCAGCTAATTTGTCCTGTAGGGTATTCCATATCCCAGATTATGTGGTTGCAACCCCCGTCATTGTTTAATATGTTTTCTGTCCCCTATATTTCTTGCAAATTTGTAGTTAGATATGGATGCTTAATCAGAGCAGGTTCTATTTGAGGGAAGACTACTCCCTAAGCGGTATTGTGTATTCCCTATGCATCACATCAGGAGGCAAATAATGCCTGTTTTCTCTCTCTTTTTTTTTTTTTTTTGAGACGGAGTCTCACTCTGTTGCCCAGGCTGGAGTGCAGTAGCGTGATCTCAGCTCACTGCAACCTCCACCTCCTGGTTTCAGGCAATTCTTTTGTCTCAGCCTCACACGTAGCTGGGAATACAGGTGCCTCCCACCATGCCTGGCTAATTTTTTTGTATTTTCAGTAGAGACGGGTTTTCACCATGTTGGCCAGACTGGTTTTGAACTCCTGACCTAAAGTGATCCACCTGCCTCAGCTTTCCAAAGTGCTAGGATTACAGGCATAAGCCACTGCTCCTGGCCTGTTATCTCTCTTTTAGTGATGTTAACATTGATCCCGTAGTTTGGGAGCTATTAGCATAGCATACTGCAGTAGCCTCTTCACTGGTCTTCCCATTTTCCCCTTGCTCCCACCTCATCCCACCTCTTCAAGGATATTCTTTATGGAGGGACTGAACTCTGTGTTGGCTGGGCAGTTTTACTGATTTTGGCGGGCCTTGACTGTATGGTTTTTCTGATCTCAGCTAGGGCTCTCTCACTAGTTGACCAGCTGTTTGCCTAATCTAGCGTGGCCTCCACTGGGACAGCTCATTTGTTCCTTGTATGTCATCCCACAGCAGGCTAATTCAGGCATGATCTTGTGGCAATCATAGGGTTCCAAGAGTCTTCTAAATTTTAAATCATCTGATGCATTAACAGATCATTCTTTCTTAGCAAAGCAAGTTATTCATTAGACTTCCAATTAGTTTTCAATATGAGCATTCAATACAGATACAATATATGATAGATCTGACCTTTCTGGAGTTTTGGCAGTTCATTTTGTCTCTTATGTAATAGGATAAGGTTTATTATTAACATTCGCTAGTTCTTGTACTTACATAGCTTTATAGACTTTCTGACGTGATTAAAGGTCTTTATCATTTTGTTCTTGAGCTTGTCAGTTCAATCCACACCAGAATTCTTTATTTCCTTTAATTTGTCTCATTGACTCTTTTACTTCCTGCACAATTCTTCTTCTCTTCTTCTTTTGACAGCCCGAGCAGATTTACAGACAGTCTTGTTTTAGCTGTGCTGATGTATCTATTCAGTTTATCTCTGGGAGATTCAGGAGAAACCTGAAAATTCATGTTTATATGTTTTTGTGATATAACAAATGTTAGGCATTGACTGAGTTGAGAAATAAAAATAGAGGGATGGCAAACTCAGGCACATGTAGATGGAAGGGTCACTCGGGAAAGTGACCCTTCTATGAGATATGGAATATTTTCCCTGAATGTTGGAAGAAATTCTGCCAAATTATTTATTTCTTCCATAATTTAGTGTTTGGTTTCTTAAAGAATACAAACAAGACATATATATTTTCCTTGACCAAATGTAACACTATATTTTTAAGTTCTGTATCATATTCTACAAGCTATTTTAAAAATATCAATTTACTTATGCTAACAAAACCTTGTGGGATATCTCAGGAGATATTAAATTTAGTCTATAGGTTAAAAAAAGCTAATGCTCAGAGAGTTGGCTTTCCTGTAACTAATGGTAGAGCAGAGGACGAGGTTAAAGCTCACAGGCCTAACTCTATACTTGGAGGCAACCCCTTGCTAAGTGCATACTCAAGGCAGAATAACTTATAGCCTGAACCTGAAGGTGTTACAATAAACTATTTTGCTTGGAAATTAAGAAGGAAAAGCTCTAGATGGATTTTGCTAAGGAACACAGTGATCTCCAAATGTCAAGGAAGTAAAAAATAAAAAGATAAATATGTTTTCAGAACTTAGCCAGCTTCATGTGGGTCACCACAGCTTTGTGTGAGACAAGATAAAAAATAATTAAAAACTCTAAAGGGCTTGAGTGTCTCACATTACACGTTCTTACAATCTGTCTTGGAACTCCAAAAAGCTTTTTTGAATACCATTATCACTAATCAGTTAAAAATATTAGCTTAACACGGATTATCAATAAATATTATCAGTTTAAAAATATTTCCTGAATGTCTTAACACTGTGCTCACTATTTTCAAGGAGGAATTTGATGGAAATAAAGTTAATCCTAGTAACTTTTTAGAGACAGGAACTCCTTTTGAGTCATAGACCACTTAAGGATCTTTTGAAAGCTATGACTTTTCTCCTTAGAAAATGCATCTTTAGGCTCCAGCAACACGTCATTGTGTAAGAAAAAATAAAAGTACCGCTGTTAAAAAAAAAAAAAAAAAAAGAAAAGAAAGAAAAGAAAATGTATCTTTGAACATATACTTAAGTTTTACATTCAGAATTTGGGGTTTTATGGGCATTCCAGAAGCCCTTCCATGGATCTTCTAGGCCTGAGTTATGGGCTTCAGTTGTCCCTAGTGTAATGAGAAAAAACAAAGTATGGAATCAAATATGCCCCTAACTTGCCATCTGCAGTTGTTCGTTTGTTTGTTTGAGATAGGGTCTTGCTCTGTTGCCCAGGCTGGAGTGCAATGGCGTGATCTTGCTCACTACAACCTCCGCTCCCCCTAGGTCAAGTAATCTTCCCACTTCAGCCTCTCAAGTACCTGGGACTACAGGCGAGTGCCACCATGCCCAGCTAATTTTTGTATTTCTTGTAGAGACAGGGTTTTGCCTTGTTGTCCAGGCTGGTCTCAAACTCCTGGACTCAAACGATCCACCTGCCTTGGCCTCCCAAAGTGCTAGGATTACAGGTGTGAGCCACCGCACCCGGCTGCCACCTGATCTTGATAAAGTCATTTAGTATCTTCAGGACTTAGTTACCTCATCTGTGAAATAAGAAATACAACTAGATAACCTTCCAGATATAGCTGCCTTTGCTCTTCGGAGCTAATAATCTGGCTGAGAAGATAAAATGGTCACAAAAAATTCAAGGCATTTTTTTCCCCTGATATTTGTTATAAGAATTTTCAAACAGCAAAATGGAAAGATTTTATAGTGACTACCCATATATCCATCACTTAAATTCAGCCATTAAGCTTTATTATATATTTATTCATGTAGCCATTTCTCTATCCATCCATCAATTTTTTTTTTTTTTTTTTTTTTGAGATGGACTCACTCATGCTGTTACCCAGGCTGGAGTACAGTTCTGGGTGCGATCTCAGCTCACTGCAACCTCCGCCTCTCAGGCTCAAGCAATCCTCCCACCTCAGCCTCCCGAATAGCTGGAACTACAGGTGCACACCACCACACCAAGCTAATTATTTTTTTTTGTAGAGACAGGGTTTCACCAGGTTGCTCAGGTTGGTCTCAAACTCCTGAGCTCAAGCAATCTGCCTGCCTAGGTCTCTGGAAGTGCTGGAATTACAGATGTGAGCCACTGCACCCAACCCAATTCATCATCTTATAAATATATTTTGCCTTTCTGCGCTACCCACAGAGGGATCCATACTGTGTTGTTCTGGATTCCCTTCATAACTTAAAGGAAAACGTTCACAATATCCAGAGCCTTTGATGTCCTGCCAGTGAAGGAGGAGGATGTCCTCAAGTTCCTTTCAGCAGGAACCCACTTAGGTGGCACCAACCTTGACTTCCAAATGGAACAGTACACCTATATGAAAAGTGATGGCATCTACATCCTAAATCAGAAGATGACCTGGGAGAAGTTTCTGCTGGCAGCTCATGCCATTGTTGCCATTGAAAACCCTGCTGATGTCAGTGTCATATCCTCCAGGAAAACTGGCCAGAAAGCCACGCTGATATTTGCTGCTGTCACTGGAGCCACTCTTGTTGCTGGCTACTTCACTCCTAGAACATTCACTAACCAGATCCAGGCGGCCTTCCAGGAGCCACGGCTTCTGGTGGTTACTGATCCCAGGGCTGACCACTAGCCCCTCACAGAGACATCTTATGTTAACCTACCTACCATTGCTCTGTGTCACACAGATTCTCCTCTGCACTATGTGGACGTTGTCATCCCATGCAACAACAAGGGAGCTCACTCAGGGGGTTTGACGTGGTGGATGCTGGCCCAGAAAGTCCTGCACATGCCTGGCACCATTTCCCACAAACATCTGTGGGATGTCATGCCTGATCTCTACTTCTGCAGAGATCCTGAAGAGATGGAAAAAGACCAGGCTGCTGCTGAAAACGCTGTGACCAAGGAGGAATTTCAGGGTGAAAGGACTATGCCAGCTCCTAAGTTCTCCGCTACTCAGTCTGAGGGTGCAGACTTGTCTGAATGCATGCAGGTGTCCTCTGTGCTTATTCAGCAGTTCCCTACTGAAGCCTGGAGTGCTTAGCCTGCCACTGGAGGCTGGTGTGCAGCTCCCACTGCTCCAGCCACTGAATGGGTAGAAGCAACCACTGAATGGTCTTAAGCTCTTAAGCTGTTCTTGCATAGGCACTTAAGCAACATGGAAATAATGCTGATGGAAAATAAACATCAGTTTCTAAATAAAAGATAAAAATAAATAAATATATTTCAAAGTAAATCACAGATTCCCTATATTCCCCCTAAATATTTCAGCATGCATATCAGGTTCAATATTTGTTTATAGTTTTCTTCTTTTGATGTAAAATGTACTTATGAAGGGATGCACAAATCTTAAGTTTACATTTGTTGAGTTTTGGCAAATAATATCGTTCTTTATAACTCAGGGGTCCCCAGCCCTTGGGCCCCAGATGGTACCGGGCCACACAGCAGGAGGTAAGCCAGCACTACTGCCTGAGCTCTGCCTCCTGTCAAATCTGCAGCAGCATTAGATTCTCATAGGAGCTGGAACCCTATTGTGAACTGCATGTGCAAAGACTCTAGGTTATGGTGCTTCTTATGAGAATCTAACTAATGCCTGATGATCTGAGGTGGAACAGCTTCATCCCGAAACCACCACGCCCATCCTCCCTACCTCCCTTCCCCCTCCCCAGCTCTCCCTGCTGGAAAAATTGTCTCCCCCACCCACCCCCATGCCCTGTTCTGGAAAAATTGTCTTTCAAGAAACCAGTCCCTGGTGCCAAAAGGGTTGGAAACCACTGTCATAACCGAATCCTTGCTATATACTCTGACAGCCTTGTCCTTTCTCCCTTTACCATACTCACCTGGAGAAACTAAAACCTTGCTTAAATCCCACTCTCCTAATAAAAATTGATCTGTGCCATTGAATAAGACAAGACAAAAATGACTATGTTGACTATTTCAAATTTAAGAGTACTAACATCTACTGGGCCTTTAATGCTTCCCAGAAATTATCCTATATTTGCTTAGCTCCATCTTTAAACCAGCATTTCTCAAATTATCCATAGTGAGAGAGACCAGCTTCTTATAATTTTAAATCCATCTTGGTATAATACTTTGGTAAATTACAACAAAAATGGGCTACAACAAAAATGAAATAAAGATAGACATAAAAATATGAGTCTCTAATTTTACTCTGTCCAGTTGCTACAGAACCTTCTAAATGCATATTCTTAATTTCTGAACTCATCTTTTCATGGACAGATAACAAATAATTTGCACAAAAAAAAAACACTGGTCTGCAGAATATCTCTTGAGTTCTACTGCTTTAAGTGACTAGAATATTTTGTACCTTCTCTCTTCTCAAACTTCCATCACTTCCTTAGCCTTCATCACTGCCAGCTGATGATTTTGCTTCACCAAGACACTTGGAGGTATTACAAGAGAACTTTCATGAGCTCTCCCTGGCATTTCTACTTATCTACCAGTATCTGTGCCCACATGCACTACCTTTTCTTACATTACTTATGGACAAACCGCCATGCTCCTAGCAAAGGCCAATTCCTTTGCCTGAATGCTGGTGTCATGCCCTTCAATGCAAGGCTGCGGCTGGTGCAGCTCTTCCTCCTCTCTGTGACCCCATTCCCATCAGCATACAATCATGCTGCTGCTATTCCTCCCATCTGAGAAAACCTCTCATGGCCCTCCCTCCTCCTCCAAGAAGCACACTTTTTTCTCTGTCCCTTTCCTGCAAAACTCTTTAAATTAGTTGTTTATACTAGCTGTATCCAATATCTCTCCATAAGTCTCTCGTGGACCCACTTAAGGCAGGTTTTCACTCCCACCACTGCACTAAAACTGCTCTTTTTAAGGTCATCAGTGACATCCGGATTTCCATACCCAATGGACATTTTTCAGTCCTCATTTTTCTTGACCTGTCAGCAACATTCGACAATTGATGACCTTCTTCCTTCAAAAACTTTCTTTTCCTGTCTTCCAGGATACCGTTCTAGCTTGCATTTCCTCCCACTTTTCTGGCCTTTTCTTTTCAGTTTCCTTTGGCTGACCTGGAAATGTTGGTGTGTCCATTCTTGGCTCTCTCCTCTTTCCTGTCTACACTTATTCCCTACATTATCTCATTCAACTTCAAGACTTTACCATCTAGAGGCTGATGAATTTCAAATTCCTTTACCTCTTTCCTGACCCCTAGGCTGCCTAGTTGCCATCTCCCATTGGCTATCTGATGAGCATCTGAGTATTTCAAATTTAACATGTCCTAACATAGCTCCAGGTATTCCTTCTACTTCAAACCACCTTTTCAGTTCCATTTTAGTCAGTAGTAACTCCATCCTTCCAAAGCCTAAAACCTGGGCATCATCATTCACATCACTCTTTTTCTCATACCCCACATCCAATGCCTTAGCAACTTTTATTAGCTAATCTCAGTTTACAAGAGACCTAAAAGATGAAGGGTTTTTGCATAAAGATAAAAAAGTAATGCATTTAAAAACAGAAATACTAAGAGAATGCCAATATTGCCTCTGGGCCCACTGAATGTGGGAGATGCAAAATGAATAGCCTCCACTCCAGAGGGCTGCAGTAGCTTGCTGGGGATGTAGAGTGTTCTTAAGTTCTCCATAGGCAAGAGGTGAGGCAGATCTTGTGAAGAGACAGAGGATGAGAAGATTTTGCTAACAGTGAAATTATTGCTCCATAGGATGCAAAGGAGAATGCTGGGGAGGTAACAGTGGAAGGATACACCACCACCATCACCATCATCATCCTGCCATCTAATATCCCATTAGAAGGATAGTAAGTACATACACACATAAACACTAACAGCTTGAATACATTATATATTTGGCAATGTTAATAATTTAATGCCAAGGCAAGGTAATCAATAATTCCTGAATCGTAGCTAACTTACAAGAATTGAAGAGAAAGGAAAAATATTATATGATTCCACTTAAACGACATACCTAAGAATAGTCACATTCATAAAGACAGAAACTAGAATGGTAGTTACCAGGGGCTGGGACAAGGGAGGAATGGGGAATCAGTGTTTAACGGGCCCCAGGTTTCAGTGTGGAATGATGAGAAAGTGATGGTGGTGATGGTAACACAAAAATGTGAATGTGTTTAATGACACTGACCACTTAAAAATGATGAAAATGACAAATTTTATGTTATGTGTATTTTGCATTAAAAAAGAATTGAAGCAGTGTGCATTTTAACATTTGGCTAATCAAGGGAGTTCAGAGTGGCAACTGCACACCGTAACAGAGGTCTGATATATGAAAAGTGTTCTACACCCATGGTTGTATTTCATCCTCACCACGGTCTAATTAGGAAGGTATCGCCACTCCACCAGAGGAGAAGGAAAACTGAGAGTCAAAGAGATTTTGTCCAAAGATTTACAGCTAGTAAGTGATGGAGCTGGGAGTTACATCCAGGAACATGTGTTGTCTCCAGAGCTATGTGCTTTCTATGTGCTAATGACACCACACTGAAATAGGGGAGATATAAACTGTGCTTTAGAAATGTTCTGAAATCCATGTTGTAAGCCTGCAGCACAGTAGTGGACCACTGGCAACCACCAGCAACAGATGGCTGAGGCAGGTCTTTTTAAACAAAAGCCACACTGTGCTCCAGTGGAGGAGCTAGTGGTGCAAACAGGAGCAAGCACCGTCAGAAGTGGCTGAGGCTGTGAATGAAAGCACAGTGATCAGGGCGAACACTGTGGAAGGACTCATCATTTCACATTGGGCTCATTAGCATTTCCTCACACACAGGCAGTGACCACCATTGTGGGGCATCACCCTTGGATAAGGCACAGCTGAAATATCAGATGCTCAGAGGTAAATTTAAAATTTTATATCTGTACTTTAGAAATATGAGTGCTTCATAAATATGAGGCATTAAAATGATTTAGCATCTACAAAGCAGTCTGGGAAGAGGAACGGTTTTATCAGACTGGTCTCATAAAGCTTACTGACTGCCAAAACAATAGTGCCAAAAAGGAATTCGGTTCAGACAACTCAGGGAAGCTTATTATACTGCCAACTTGAACTTTTCTTCTTTTCCCACTAAAATATGTTTTGGAAAATCTATGTATGTATCCTATTGTATAGGGAACTTCAAAAGGCTCAAGTGGACCACTGCAGAAACCTCAGAATACTGTCTTGAGAATACTTCAAAGATTTCCAAAACACATCAGTATAAAACATCTGCACTGTAAATTCAAGATGCCAATTGGGTTGCCAGTAAAGGCAAAGTTTAATATTCCCAGATGTTACTATACAGTATCTATGATATGTTGGCTGAATAGGGTATGCACATTTGCACATCATGGTATTTTTTCAAAATGTAAATTTAGTCCCTGGAGATACAACAATAGCAAGGCTGAATAAATTGTCTAAAAATTAAAATTCATATTTTTTTGTTAGTTAAAAGATGGGGGAAAGCAGAGAGCAATAAAGCTAATTCATATATTAAATGTCATTTAAAAAATTGAGATAGTACCCCCAAAATCTTAAAAGCATGAATAGATCTGAAATAAATAGCTTTTTATTTTGGCAGTGATTATTCCCATTACCAGAACTTCGTGAGGATGCAATGAAAGCTAAGTATGCTCAATTACTTAATAAACTCTCTTTTTGAGAGGGTATCATAGCATACTCCATTTAAAAGGCATCTTATATATTAAGACAATTGAATTCTTTCTAGAATGTTCAAAACAAAATGAAGCATGATAATTTTACAAAATCAAAGAAGACATACCTACATTAAAGAACTATTTTGGAGGATTTAGTAGTTCACAGCATCTTTGTCCTTGTTGGAGGTCATAGCAAGGATAGAATTGTGGAAGCAATTTGATTTTGGAAGCTTTCTTTTACTTCACTTTATTTGTAGTTAAGCCTCAGTGGTGATAACCATAAAAATTATTTTTAAGTACAAAGTTATTTTGGTTAACCCAAAGAACAATGTTTATCCAGTCACTGTCTAGTTTAATTATCGAAAGGATTTTGAACTCAAAATATCATTACTGAAAGCAGAAAGGAAAAGTTGTCAAGTACATATGTCCTTTATACAGTTAATATGGCTGAAGTATCAGTCTCCAGATACTTTGGTGTTGTGTAAGGATCTTCAAGGTAGAGGTCAGTAAACTAGGTTTCTAGACTCTATCACTAACCAGTCATGTGACCTAGGAAAAATAATTGCAGCTCTTTGGAACTATGTTTATTCATTTTCAAAATAACATTGGATTAGGCTAGTTTTTCTGACCAGCTTCATCACTGGAGGACCTCATTTCAGCAGCTGTCTTGGGACTCCTGATTGGGAACCTTTGATTAGCCTATGTGGTCAATTTGAGGACAAACATACAATGTCTATCAGCTGTTAAGCTCAGATCATTGAAGTCCCAAAGTTTCCTTCCAACACTAACAGTCCATGATCCTGGGACTTACTTGGTGCCTATCCTTCAATCATCATCAACAATAATGAGTTATGGAATACCTATTATTTTACCACATTGTGCTAGTCAAGGGGATACTAGAAGGTTTAAGAGATTCCTGCTAGATCCGGTTGGGAAGATGGGTTAGATAGATAAAATTAAGGAAATAGAGTATTGTATACTGGGTGGCAATGACAACCTAGGCCAGGGCATTTGGGAAGACCTTCAAAGAGGGGACTTTAGAGAGGTTAAGGTAGAATATGGCAATAAGGTCTTAACAGACAAGATAAATGGAGTCACCAGAAACATGAGAGCTGGAATATTCAATGCCTGGCTTAGAATAAAAAGTAAGGTAGTTTGGCTGGAAAGAATTGTGTTATTATTTAATGAGTCTTTAATCCCAAATTGTATACAGCAGCTTAGCTGTTATTTTAGCAAATGTGATAGCTATTATTGCTATATTTAGCTAACCTGTGGTACATCAGACTATCCAACTGTTTACAATTACTTTTATTAACCCTAGGGAAATTATTGATGTGTCTCAGAATGTAACACTGACACAGTGGAACAATCGGCGAATATTTATTGAATCCATATAGTGTGCAAGTCTTTATGGGGTATAAAACTGGATTGGAAAGTTTCTTGCCCTAAGGGAACAAACTAGTTGCAGTTATAAAATGGCTGCAAGGAAAAACCAAAATAAGGTACAAGGCTATATAGTGAATTCAGCACTTTTCAAAATGTAAATCTTCAAGCAACCCACAGTTACAAAAGTGATCTTATTCATACCCATGATGAGAAAGATTACCTTGGTACACTGATCACCCCAAGGCTGTAGCTCTGGTCCAGGTTACTTCACCCCACCAACTCTAGGACAGGATTCCTTTACATTTGTTCACACTACATATCCTCTACCTAGTGACCTCCAAACATTCCAAAGTTTTTTAAATTGTATTTTTATTTTATAGGTCCTGTGAGATTTATGCTTTAAAGAGATTCTGTTCTGATGTGTTTCTAGGATTTCTTTCAAGATTTAGAGCTCCTTTTAGCAGTTCTTGTAGTGGTGGCTTGGTGGTGGTGAATTCTCTCAGCATTTGTCTGAAAAAGACTATCTTTCCTTCGTGCATGAAGCTTAGTTTTGCTGGATACAAAATTCTTGGCTGATAATTGTTTTGTTTGAGGAGGCTGAAGATAGGGCCCCATTCTCTTCTAGCTTGTAGTTTCTGCTGAGAAACTGCTGTTAACCTGATAGGGTACCTGGTGCTTTTGTGTCACAGCTCTTAAGATTCTTTCCTTCATCTTAACTTTAGGTAACCTGATGACAATGTACTTAGGTGATGATCTTTTTGCGATGAATTTCTCAGATGTTCTTTGTGCTTCTTGTATTTGGGTGTCTAGGTCTCTATCAAGGCTGGGGAAGTTTTCCTCTATTATTCCTCCAAATATGTTTTCCAAACTTTCAGATTTCTCTTCTTCTCAAGAACACTGATTATCCTTAGGTTTTGTCGCTTAACATAATCCCAGACTTCTTGGAGGCTTTGTTCATATTTTCTTATTCTTTTTTCTTTGTCTTTGTTGGATTGGGTTAATTCGAAGTCCTTGTCCTTGAGCTCTGAATTTCTTTCTTCTACTTGTTCAATTCTATTGCTGAGATTTTCCAAAGCATTTTGCATTTCTTTTTTTTTTTTTTTTTTTTTTAAAGACAGTCTCGCTCTGTCACCCAGGCTGGAGTGCAGTTGTACGATCTCAGCTCACTGCAACATCTACCACCCAGGTTCAAGCAATTCTCCTGCCTCAGCCCCCCAAGTAGCTGGGATTACAGGTGCACACCACCTTGCCTGGCTAATTTTTGTATTTTTTTTTTAGTAGAGACGGAGTTTCACCATGTTGGTCAGGCTGGTCTCAAACTCCTGACCTCAGGCGATCCGCCCGCCTCCCAAAGTGCTAAGATTACAGGCGTGAGCCTGTTTGATTGTTTTTTATTTATGTTATGTATTTCCTTGAATATTTCTCCCTTCACTTCTTGTGTCATTTTTTGGATTTCCTTGCACCGTGCTTCGCCTTTCTCTGTTGTCTCCCTGATTAGCTTAATAACGAACCTCCTGAGTTCTTTTTCAGGTAAATCAGGGATTTCTTCTTGGTTTCGGTCCATTGCTGGTGAGCTAGTGTGATTTTCTGTGGGTGTTAAATAACTTTATTTTGTCATATTACCAGAGTTGGTTTTCTGGTTCCTTCTCATTTGGGTAGGCTCTGTCAGAGGGAAGGTCTAGGGCTGAATGCTGTTGTTCAGATTCTTTTGTCTCATGGGATGTTCCCTTGATGTAGTACTCTCCCACTTTTCCTATGGATGTGGCTTCCCGAGAGCCAAGCTGTAGTGATTGTTGTCTCTCTTCTGGATCTAGCCACCTAGCAAGTCTGCCAGGCTCTGGGCTGGTAATGGGGGTTGTCTGCACAGAGTCCTGTGATGTGAACTGTCTGTGGGTCTCTCAGTGGTGAATACCAGCACAGTATTTGGGGTGTCTCCTGGGTCCTGCAGGAGGAATCTGCTTCCTTCAGGTCACACCCCACTTTTGTACATTGGATGTGGCTTCTGATGATGATGACAATGATAAGGGTGCTTGCTCTCCCCTGCCCTCCGCAGGGTTCCCCTGGGCACTGCACTCCTCCACAGCCACTTTCCTCCTGACACCTGCCTCACTCTGATGTTTTCCATTCCAAAGTTTAAGTTCCAAATAGAATACATGTTTTTTCTCCCTGACACATCATCTCCCCTGTACCCCACAACAAGCAAATATAAGAAAAACAGAAACCACTTCAATTGACACCTCCATCCCCCACAAAACAACAAAACCCCACCAAACCATTCTTTCCCTGACAATTCCTACCCTTGGTGAATGGTACTACTTCCAACAACCCAGTCCCCAGGTCAGAAGATTTGGGCACTGGAAGAAAGACACAGTGGGATGGCGGAAGATTGTGTACCTGAAAGGGTAGTGACAAAGGATTTCCATGAGGCCGAGGGATGTGTTCTTCCTGTTCATTGTATTTCTACAGGACCTAGAACAGTAATTGGCACTAAGTAATTGTTTAGTAAGCATTTGTCAGATTAAGCAGAAAGTTGCTCAAACATAGAAATTATTGCCTTATCAAAAGGGGAGAATACTTCACTATAACCTTTTGTTCTTTCCTTGACAGCATAAAGTTTGATCCACAGATTCTTGAACTGGTATGATTAGTACTTTGGTTCTGTTTCATCAAAGCCTGAATAGACTTTTGTGAGTTAGCTCCAAAATTTAAGCAGCATTTATAATAGGACTTCTGAGGGAAATGGTATTTAGCATTTCAAGCAGCCAATTTACAAACATGCTTTTGGAACACATCCTGTTTATAAAATTGGGGGTTCTCTGTATTCATTATGATAAATATTAAATGTATGTGTCAGATACTAGACACTAAAAGTGTGCTGAAGAGTGCAAGATTGCTTCCAGTGGGGTAGGTGAGAGATCTTTTCAAGATGGAGGATTTATGCAGAGCCTTTAAGAATAGGTGGGAGTTGGAAAGGCAGACAGAAGGTAGAAGGGAAAACTAGATGACAGGAAAATTATGAGCAAATGCAAGAATTAACAAGGGGAGCAAGGGGATAATGAGTAAATGTTTAAGTTGTGCACAGAAGTATCTGATATGTAGAAAACATGTTACCACAAGAGTAGCATTTTAGCACGATTAACCTCAGGGTTATCTGTGGCATGATTTGGAGTTGGGCAAGACTGGAAACAGGAAAATCAATTAAGAGTCTATTTCGTAAGTCCTGACATGAGTTTATGGCCCAAACAAGAGTGGTAGTAAATATGCAAAGAAAATGGAAAAAGACAATAGGAAATGAATTATATTTTATTATTAATAGTTCACAGAGCAGAAAATATATCCAGGTCTTTTGTTTTACAGTAAATGTATAAACTACAGTGAGATGTTCTCTGAAATATTCACTAGTAAGGTCTTGCATTATTTCTGTTGAAGGTACTTTTGTTTATGTAAAAGACATATTGAATAATATATAATTATACTGACAGTTGACCTTTTCATTATTAAAAAGACACACTGGCATTTCTATTTATAGAAAAACTGTGGATTAAATAACCTGAAAAATTCTCCATTGTAAATAATTTGGAAGGCCTGGAGCAGTGGCTCACACCTGTAATCCCAGCACTTTGGGAGGCTGAGGCAGGTGGATCACCTGAGGTCAGGAGATCAAGACCAGCCTGGCCAACATGGCAAAACCTCATCTCTACTAAAAATACAAAAATTAGCTGGTGTGGTGGCGGGTGCTTGTAGTCCCAACTACTCGGGAGGCTGAGGCAGGAGAATCGTTTGAACCCAGGAGGCGGAGGTTGCAGTGAGCTGAGTTCGTACCACTGCACTCCAGCCTGGGTGATAGAGCGAGACTCTCTCTCAATAACAAAACAAAACAAAAAGGACTAAGAAAAATCATTTGGAAACTCAGGGTAAAATCAAACATATCCATGCACCAAAAATGAAGAAGGAATTGAAAACAAAAGTGGTACCGGGGAAGATGATGTTATGGCTGCCTGAAGAGTTTGTTGGTCTTGTTAACCTAGAGCCTTGAGTTTACTCTCCCATGCAAGACCTTGGGCCAGTGGCAGGTTAGATTCCCACATACTGCTAGACCTCTCAAAATGTTGTGACCTCAAAAAAAGGGCTAGCTAACAAAAATATGTCTACCAACACATAAGGCAACAAGAAAGCTTGATTTTCATGTATGCTCCACATGGACCAAAATAGTATCGCCTTAAAATTCGTAACCACAAGCCCTCATTTGTCATTTGAACTTACACCACTTGTAGAACCCAGGAACTCTCCCACACTGAGAAATTCACCTGAAAAAAGTAATCAAGGTCAGGCTGGTAAACCTCCAGGGTGCTTGGTGGAGGCAAATGCAGTATCTTTCTGGAGGGTTACCTCTTACACCCTAGTTGCACATACATTCCATACAGCAAGCAGAGAAGATAAAAACTTACAAAGACACAAGGAAATAATCTACTATGAGTGAGAGTTAGCAGATATATCAAATAGCATGATTATATTTCAAGAACTTCAATTAATAGAAGTATTGGTTAGTTAGATATTACAAAATCTTTTTTTTATTGAGATGGAGTCTCGCTCTTGTTGCCCAGGCTGGAGTGCAATGGCATGATCTCAGCTCACTGCAACCTCCACCTCCCAGGTTTAAGTGATTCTCCTGCCTCAGCCTCCCAAGTAGCTGGGATTACAGGCGCCCGCCACCACACCCAGCTAATTTTTGTATTTTTAGTAGAAAGGGGGTTTCACCATGTTGGCCAGGCTGGTCTCGAACTCCTGACCTCAAGTGATCCACCCCCCTTGGCCTCCCAAAGTGCTGGGATTACAGGTGTGAGCCACCGCGCCTGGCCTACAAAATCTTTATATACTTGAAGACTTCAAAAAAGAAATTAAAATCATTAGAAAAGAACAAGTCATTAACTTTAAAAAAAGATATTTTGAGACCTCATTCTGGGCAGATTATTGGGAAAGCGGAGAAAGTTGGGCACAAAGCAGGGCTAAGATGAATGTCTGGGGATTGTCAACACTTCAAACCTAGTGTTCAAGGGGCTAGCATGAACTTCCACTCTATTCAATTAATGCTGATATTTAAAATGTCAGATTTTCTTAGTGAAGCCTCATGGCATGGATCTTCATTAAGTGGTGATAATTTAAGTAAAATGGTGGAAGAATAGTGGCTGTGAAATTCTGTTCAGTTGAAAGCAAGACTCTAGCCACCAGGTAGCAGGGGTGGAGGGGTCAGAGTAGGTGTGGAAGATAGCAGCTGACAAGGACTTGGGTGACTGTCAAGACCCTGGTCAAGAGGGCTTGAATGTAGGGAAGATGTATATCCTACAACATAAATTGGGAAAGAAGTTCTGTAATCTAGATTAGGCATGCATGAGGAAGATAGAAAGCAGGAATGACATAGTTCAGGGTTGGAAATATGGGTACCCTGGACACCAGACTTAGGTTAACATGGCTAGTTCCAGACCCTACATGCTTATGGGAATGGAGTTTCCAATATGCTGCCAGGCTTTCTTGCTCAGATCTTGAGCAAATTTAGGGCCTAGTGCTGGTTGGAGTTTCACGAGGCAGGAACTGATACA
This sequence comes from Pongo pygmaeus, assembly GCF_028885625.2. NCBI lineage: Eukaryota > Metazoa > Chordata > Mammalia > Primates > Hominidae > Pongo > Pongo pygmaeus. Next base: position 75,897,450 of record NC_072384.2, read on the forward strand.
AGCAACTATATTTATATGTCCACTTATCTCTAGACTGTGCAATACCCTTAGATCTTAAAAAATGAATAATCTTACGTTAGTATTGGGTAATAAAACAACTGTCATCCCTTTAACTTTCTTCAAAATATCATGTAAAAATACTTCTTTTTGCAGACATGACTTCTATTTGAATGAATGTTGAATCTCAGTGAACAAATTTATGATAAGTCCATCCAAATCTGCTATCTGGCTTCCACTATCACTATAATTTCTTTTAAGGTGTTTATAAAACAGAAAGCACTTTTTTTGCTGATAAAGTATCTTTACGGGAGTAATTTTTCATTTTAGAAAATTTTACTTTGAACTTTCCAGGATTTCCCCCCCAAGTTTAGAATGTTTTCTGTTAGAGAGATGGAATCCCAGTTGGCCCTCATCTCTCCACCCTAATGGCCTGCTGTATTGCTGTCCAGCTGCAGGCTCAGTCCAGATGAGCTGCTCCCTTCTTTCTGGAAATAGCCTGCAGCTTCCCTACTCCTAGGGTTGAGGGTTTGCTTCTGAGAACCACAAGGTCGTTCTGGCCCTTTTGGGTCAGATCTCTTGGGAACTGATGCTGCCAAATTGCATTTGAGATTCCAAATTCTCCGGAACCCTCGACTCAAATGGCTACTTGTTCTTCCCCGCTGCCCTCCACAGAGCCCTCCTCCTCCTCAGCCCATCCTCTTGCTGTCTCCATCTCAGTCTCCAGCTCCCAGTTCCTGCTTTAGAGGAGTTTCAGCATTCTGTTCAGCTGGAGCTGTGCAAAATGCTAGAAGTACCAGCAATCTTCCAGAGTTAGAAAGTGCTGTTTCCCATAAAATAACATAGGATTCCGAGCTTCTATGTTTGACTTTGAAGGCAGAGAGAAAGCTAAGGAAGATTAGTTTACAGTGTGCTCTAAAATTTCCAAAGTGTATTCTATGATACATCTCATCTTGAGAAATGCCTAGGAGAAAAACGAGCTTGGTCAAAGTACTTCAGATGAAATTGGTAAAAGAAATTTATAGAAATTTGCATACTATCCTTGTTCATAGAAATTTGCAATCCACAGCAGCATGCTGACAGCCCTGAGAAGCCCTGTAGTAAGGTAACCTGTTTGACTTTGATTAATACAGTGTTTTCCAAACTTTTTGACCTCTGCAACTTTTTTTGGAATAATACATATTATCATCCAGAAGCAGCTAGAATGCTGGGGACCACACTTTGGAAAACACTAGAACCACCTGCACCTAACGGCATTGACTCAGGCCTCATTTCCTTTGCAGCTACTGTTGTCTTTGCCAGAGAAGCTCATTTTCCCTTTCTGGACCTTTCATCTTTCTTGGTCTCTGTGATGTTCCTTATTCTAGTGCTCCTCCTACCTCCTCATGGTGTCCTAAACCTGGGTGTTCTCCAAGGTCTAGGCCTCAGCTTGGTTCTTTCTTTTCTTCCTTAGGGGTCACATTCTATATATTGTCTTCAATCATCCCTCATATATGGACTTAAAAAAATTAATCCCTACTATGTCTCCAAGCTCTGGTGCTGCATCTCAAAATGCCCCAGAACGTTTTCACTTGTATGTTTTGCTGGCACCTCAAATTCAACAGATTTATAGCTCACTTTCCACAAAATGCAGTCTTTTTTGATTTCCCCCAAGGACTGGTCACTTTGGCTATGATTTTTGAGGAGAATATATTTTTAGAAATATTAAGTAAAGGCTTCATTTGAATAGAACCCTGTCATTTGGCATTATTTTTTGCCTGTCATTTGACATTATTTTGAGGGGGAAAGCTCCTCAGAATCTAGCACTTTCAGGCCTGCATTATGTACTATAGATACTAGATTAAGAGAAATTGTGGTGGTAAGAAATGATATCACTCTTAATGTCCTTTTATTAAAATCACAAAGGATAACCTCTATTTAGTCACCAAAGTTAACTATTTAACATTTAAAATATAAGGCAAAATGTCAAAAATGAATAATAGCCTTCATATACATAACAAATAACCAGTTACAGTCCATAAAGTTACAGAAAAATCCCATTTTAATAGCAATAAAGAAGATTAAAAACTCAGGAATAAACATAATACAAAATATGAAAAACCTAGATGTGAACAATTTAAAACACTCCTGAAAGCCAGAAAAGTAGACTTGTGCAAATGGAAAGACAATCTCTATTCTTGGATAAGATGAGTCAATATTATGTCAGTTATCCTTAAATCAATTTATAGATTTAATGCAATCTCAATGAAAATACCAAGAAGCTTTTTTATGGAGTTGTATAAGTTGACACAAAGTTCATGTGGAAAAATAAACACGCAAGAATAGTCAGGATAACACTGAAAAACAAAAACTACAAGAAAAGGAAAACACTGAAGAAGATAAAGTACTTCATGTAAAAAGGGGGTTTTAAGAAAATAAACATTTATCTGCTCACTTTTGAAAAAGGAATGCAGAAGGGATAAACCAGAAACAATGAGATTGGTTACCTACAGGGAGCGGACAAAGATGGGGCAGAAAGAATGTGTAGGAAGAATGAGGGGAGAGTGCCACTTCTCTGTATAGATCTTTTGTTTTTGCTTTGTTTTGTTTTTGAGACAGGGTCTGGCTCCATCGCCCGGGCTGGAATGCAGTGGCATGATGATGGCTCACTACAGCCTCAAACCCCGAGGCTCAAGCGATCCTCCCACTTCAGCCTTCAGAGTAGCTGGGACTACAGGTACGCACCACCACACCTGGCTAATTTTTTTTTTGTTTTGAGCCAGAGTCTCGCTCCGTTGCCAGGCTGAAGTGCAGTGGCGCAATCGCGGCTCACTGCAACCCCCGCCTCCTGGGTTCAAGCAATTCTCCTGCCTCAGCCTCCTGAGTAGCTGGGACTACAGGTGTGTGGAACCATGCCCAGCTAATTTTTGTATTTTTAGTAGAGATGGAGTTTCTCCATGTTGGCCAGGCTGGGCTCGAACTCCTGACCTCAGGTGATCCACCTGCCTCGGCCTCCCCAAGTGCTGGGATTACAGGCGTGAGCCACTGCGCCCGGCCCACCTGGCTAATTTTTAAAATTTTTTGTAGAGGTGGGGGTGTTACTACGTTGTTCAGGCTGGTCTTGAACTCATGGGCTCAAGTGATCCTCCTGCCCAGGCCTCACAAAGCGCTGGGATTACAGGCCTGAGCCACCATGCCAGGACTGTACAACTTTCTGTATACCTCTGACTATCATAAACATGGTAGCAGCCCACATATCCACCTCCTCAAATAAGTAATTAAAATCACCCAGGATGTGGGGGAACCCCAAATGGAATATGAAGAGTGGTAGATAAAACTATGTGTATTAAATGAATAACATAATCACACTGAAGTAAGTGTGGGAGGAAAGAACTAACTTGAGTATCCTTGGAAAATAATATTTTGACTATAAACTGTAAGATGAAAGACCAAAAACCTGGATAGAAATATTGTACTCTAATTAGTAAATTTGTTTCTTGGGGAGATGGGTTTTCAATTCTTAAAGTACTTTATGTGTACACATTACTATGATTGAACAAATAAGAAAATATATTGTGGATAATGAGAGCCAGGTTTCCTACTGTCAGAGAAAAATTTACAAATAAGGAAAGAGGGGAAGGCTAAGAATGAACTTTGTGTTGGATTAAAATGGAAGGTATCAGTATAAATTCATGGTTTTATATGCACGTACACACACAGATATTTTTAGAAATAAATGCAGACGTGTGAGAGTGTGTTAATATACACACGTATTTCCTATCTTTCTGGGCTGAGAAGACCTGGAAGAAATGACGACCCAGGAACATTGGGCATACCTAACAAACAGATAATGGTTTCTTTTTTTTTCCTTTCTTTTCTTTATTTTATTTTATTTATTTATTTATTTTTGTGAGATGGAGTCTCACTCTGTGGCCCAGGCTGGAGTACAGTGACACAATCTTGGCTCACTGCAACCTCTGCCTCCCAAGTTCAAGCAAGTCTCTTGCCTCAGCCTCCCAAGTAGCTGGGATTACAGGTGCGCACCACCACACCTGGCTAATTTTTTTGTATTTTTAGTAGACATGGGGTTTTGCCATGTTGGCCAGGATGGTCTAGAACTCCTGACCTCATGTGATGTGCCTGCCTTGGCCTCCCAAAGTGCTGGGATTACACGTGTGAGGCACCATGCCCGGCCCAGATCTTGGTTTCTAAAATATCATTCTCCATTAAAAGAAACCAAGGCTCCTTGGAAAATGATTGCTTCTGTGTCTGGGGCAGGGAAAGTAGAAAATTAGTCTAGAATATCTTCTAGCACCAGAAAATAAGGAAATAAAGAATTTTTCAAAAGACAATACAGGCATTTTTGGAAGGACACAGAAATCAACTTGAAAGATCACCAATAGACCAATCTGGAAAAATTTGAGCTAAAAAAAAAAAAAGTTAGTTTTTGATTATAACCAATAGGATTCCTAAAATAAACACCCATACAGTCATACTGATACAAATAATCAAATAAATAAATAAAGTGGGAGAAGGCACAACTCTTCTTTACAAGTAGAATTTAAATGAATAAATGTAGAAAAAATGTTAAAAATATTATGGAAAGTTGCCATTAGGCAAACACCAAAGCAATCATTGTTGCAGGCAAGAACCATCTACCGATACTAAAGTTGCTCGACAAAAGTATGATTACAAACAGGATTTTTCATAGTCTCAAAGTAGCTCCCACAATGTGCTTATTAATTACAAAGAAAAGAAAGTACTTTATAATTGAGAAACCTGGCAGATACTACCTTAACTAAACGATCACATTTAACATTACCAGTAATAAAATATATTGATGTGTACCCCGTAACATGATGTACTGGAAAAAGCACAATGTCACTTCAATGGTATTCTTGCCAAAAACACATAACCTCAATTTATCATGAGAAATATCAGGCAAACTCAAATTAAGAGACATTGCATGAAAGAACTGACTAGTATTTATCAAAAGTGTCAATGTCATGGAAGACAAAGATAAAAGAAAAACTGAGGAACTGTCACTGATTGGAAACTAGGGACATGACAACTAAATGCAATGTGAGATCCTGGACCAGAAGAAGGAAGTTAGTGGGAAAATGGAAGAAATTAGAGTAAACTTCATAGATTGGTCAATTGTATTATAATTTCCTGGTTTCAATAGTTTTACTATGTTATATTTTATACTTAACAAATACATGTACATTTTACAAATACGAGTACACTACATTTGCAAATACCACTTTGTATTTACATGAAATAAAAAATTCTATTTCTCTATTAGATATTAACATTAGAGAAATCTGAGTGAAGGGCATATGAGAATTATCTGTACAATGTTTGCCACTTTTCTATAAGTCTAAAATTATTCAAAATAAAAGTTAAAGACAGATAAATTAGCACATAATTTTCAGCTTTTAGGAGTAAATAATACTCAAGAACTGAAATTTAAAAAACCTACTGAGAAAGCAATGATATTTAATTTTTGTCCTGTTACAGCATATTTTAATCCAATTTACATTTTCTTTAAAGTATTTTCTATGTAGCAGAGTAGCACAGTAGAAGCATGTTGGGCCCATAAAGTATTTTCTTATGACAACATAATCTGGCAGAGCTGGTAAGCTTAACATGCTTTCTGGTATGCCAATTTTTTTCTAAAATCCTGTGTCTTGCTGTTAACATACGGTTCAACATGTTAATGGGCATTAAGGAAAAGTTAAGAGATATAAGAAAAATATACAGGTTACTTATATGACCTTTAAATTGTTGTTAGAGACCAAAGTAAATTTATTATTATTTTTAAAAAGTTATTAAGTAGTATCTTTGTTTACCCTGACTTCATTTAATTTTAAGACACTGAAGTTGTTTTCCATATTTGCGTTGTTGTATGTGCCCAACTATACTCCTAGATATATAAGCTAATTCTCTTTTCTCAGCTGTGTAGGGATCTAGTTACAAATCCTCTGGAGAAAACTGGATGAGGGAGTTGTGTGGAGAAATTGAATTCTCTGTTCCTTTCCTAAGCTAGTGAAAGGCCTTCTTGAGTTTTTAATACTTTAGCCTTAGATTGCAGTGTAGATGCAGCTGATGTGCTTGGAGTGCTCCATACAAAAAATATCCTTTTTTTCCTGAACCGGAGGAGTAGCCTGACAGCACTACTGGCATTTTAAAAACAACTTTAAACAAAGCAGACGAAGATGAGATTTTTAATACTTGGAATTAGGTTCTTTACTTGCAGTAAAATGCAGACAAAACTAAATAGAAGATAAAGTTCATGTGGATTCATGTGAATAACTGGCTTCAACAGGGAAGAGAAGAATATTTAGTCAATTAAAAAAATCCAGAGAAAAAATGGAAATGATTGCTGTGATAGGCAGGAGGAATTACTATCTGATATTAGTCATTTTTATTCCTTTTGAGTTCCTGTGCTTTATTTCTGGGATACTGTTAAGAAAAAGAAAAAGGAAGTTGGCAAGATACCAACTATTTCATACTAACCAGCAGCTTAAAATGGTTGCTTTCAATAATTTTGAAGAGTTATATGGTGTGATGTTTTCATTTTATGTAGTAAGGAAGGGATTGCTATGAACAAAGCATGTTGTGCCTCTGAGGAATTGTGAGGCTCAAGCATGTGCCAAAACAAGGTTGGACATTATTCTTGTGAACGCTGAGATATTTGATGAGGTTTCAAATATCTGAAATTACTGAAGGTGCATTTTCTATTAGCCCAGTTAGTTATTTTTCAGATATCCAAATTTCGGAAAGTCATTTGGTATCCCGGCAAGGGCATATCACTTACCCTGAAGAGTGTGGTAGCTGTGCAACATGGCAACATAAAACCTTTCTTAGATAACATTGCCTGTAACTTTGAATGTGTTTGTACACTCTTTCAGTAGCATGTATTACACTGTGTTGAAATGGCCTGTTTGCTTGACCATTTTCTTAATTGGATGGTAAACCCCTGGAGAGCAGACACTGACTTCTGTTCACCATGTATCTCTAGACGTTGAGGACCCAACACTCCAAAATGAAATTCAATAATTACCTGAAGAATGAATGAGTGAATGAAGCTCGTTCTGTACTATAGATTCTGATTTGAACAGAAGGCAAAGGAAAATGGTGATGACCATGCTGTTTTGCATTATTGTCAGCTTTATATTAGAGGGACCTATTTCTCCATCATGGCAGCCTCTTCCTCAAAGTAGTTCCAAGTATTCAGGAATCCTTTCAAATTTCTGCTTTCTTAGGGTAAACTCCTTACCAGTTATTTGCCAATGCTCTTGCTTCAGGGTTCCTTAAGCATCATTGCCATCCTTTCAGCTTTGTTTAGGGGCTATAAGGTAAAATGTAACAACTCAAATACGGTTTGAAACCAATGTCAAATTAACAAAAGTGTCTATAACTGGTCTACAAAGTTTGCCAATTTCTCCCTGCTTAACACATTATTTAGTATTCAACAATAGAAATCACATATCTAGATGTGTCTTGCCCATTTGTATACAGCCTTTTTTTTTTTTTTTTTTTTTTTGAGATGGAGTCTCGCTCTGTCACCCAGGCTGGAGTGCAGTGGCACGATCTCTGCTCACCACAAGCTCTGCCTCCGGGATTCAGGCCATTCTCCTGCCTCACCCTCCCGAGTAGCTGGGACTACAGGCACCCGCCACCACGCCTGGCTAATTTTTTGTATTTTTAGTAGAGATGGGGTTTCATCGTGTTAGCCAGGATGGTCTCGATCTCCTGACCTTGTGACCCCCCCGCCTTGGCCTCCCAAAGTGCTGGGATTACAGGTGTGAGCCACCGTGCCTAGCCAGTGTTGTTGTTCTGTCTGCACATGTTCTCTCATTTTTACCATAAGAGTGAATCTCTGCCATGGAACATCAAACATGGAGCTGGTTTGAAATAGCCTGTCAGCAGTATAATTAATAGGCTGTCTATTATGCAAGACCTAGATGCCGACAGGTTAGAGCACTTGCTATATTAGTCACTTTTAAAGAAGTTCTGCCCAGTGTGACAAAAACACCCTTTTTCCCCAAATGGTAAAAGTGGAATAAAAATATTCCAGGAAGTTTAGAAGGCAACAAAAAATAAAAATAAAAATCACATGTTGCCTTGATACAACAGTGTTATCACATTTGAGAAATCCCATCCAGTTTTTTTATATATAAGTTTTTTTGCATACTTGTATTCACAAGAAAATACACTTTGCATTCTGCTGTTTTTCCTTAACATTGCATCATTTACATTTTTCATGCTATTACATGGATTTCATACATATTAATTAAAGCTTCAGAAAGAAAGTATATCTTTGTTAGCCAGGTCTGGAAGCACAATATACACCAAAGGATGAGGCAATTGTGTGTGTGTGTTTTGCTTTCTCTTATAAATATTAAATTTATTGCTATGATGATTTGGTGTTGACTATTTTTGTTAGCGTTGTTTAGTGTTAATTGTATTTATGTGAAAGAAAGTGGTTACTTTCACATAAAAATAATACTTCTATTGAAGGCATCTTCAGTTCTGTTCCTCTTGATTAACCCAATCATCTGAATTCCCCCTCCTGCCCACCCCAGGGGTGGTAATTAATGCATCATTATATTTTACTTCTTTCATAGAAACGAAAAATATTAAAAGGCTTAGGTGACTTGTCTAAGTTTTATTTATTTACTTATATATATATTTTGAGACAGAGTCTCGTTCCGTTCCTCAGGCTGGGGTGCAATGGTACGACCTTGGCTCACTGCAACCTCCACCTCCAAGGTTCAAGCAATTCTCATGCCTCAGCCTCCCAAGTAGCTGGGATTACAGACATGTGCCATCACGCCTGGCTAATTTTTTGTGTTTCTAATAGAGACAGGGTTTCACCATGTTGGCTAGCCTGGTCTTGAACTCCTGACCTCAGGCGATCCACCTGCCTCGGCCTCCCAATGTGCTGGGATTACAGGCGTGAGCTACCGCGCCTGGCTTGTCTAAGTTTTAAAACAAGAGTATCCACAGTACAGCACTCCAATTCTTACTGTGGACAGCAGTACTATAGTTTTGGCTGTCAAGCATATATATATACATATATATGTATATATATATATATGTATATATATATACACACACACATATGCTTATATATGTCAAGCAAATATATATAGATATGGTTGTTTTTTTTTTTGAGACAGGGTCTCACTCTGTCTCCCCGGCTGGAATGCAGTGGTGCAATCACAGGTCACTGCAGCCTCAGGCTTGAGCAGATCCTCCCGCCAGGTGCATACCACCACGCCGGGCTAATTTTGGTATTTTTTGTAAAGATGGGGTTTCACTATGTTGCCCAGGCTGGTCTGGAACCTGCCTCAACCTCCCAAACTGCAGGAATTACAGGCGTGAGCCACTTCGCCTGACCTCAAGCATATTTTCTCCCATTTTCCTTCTTGTCACAGGCCACATTTCCCCCTGGCCTGGTAAATCATTCAGCTGTTCACTTGGACAAAGTACTTAATCCAGAGTGAGACCATGCAAGCAAGGACAATTATAATTCTTCCCTGAAATGAATACAGCATAAGGAAGTTGGAAGAGAGTAACTCTCTTTACTGTTGGGTTGCCAAGCCTGGAAGATGTCAAGTTAGTGCTGCTGGCTGCTATTTTTCCTGCCATCTGAGAGAAGGCATGTCTTCAGTTAAAAAGAATAAAGCTGAACAGAGATGGGAGATAGAGAGCTGAAGGACTAAGGTATTGGTTCCTAGAACCCTCCATTCTGTTCTGTGAATTATTTCTGTATCTTTTCTTCCACTATGGAGCAATAAAATTTAACTTTCTTAACCTAAGTTTAATTGTGTGTGTATTTTTTTTTATAACTTGCAACCAGAAAAGTCCTAACTAATACAGTTCCTGTAACTGTAGATAAGACATTACCACCAGCAGCAAAGAGCAGGCAATAGATAGAGTAAAAAGATTCAGCTCCCTAGAATATGGTAAAGCTATGAAAATGAGGAAATATATAGGCTCAAGGTGGAAGAATATTTTGGAAATTTAGCCTCTTAATATTTTTGAAAAGCAGTTAATATTTGAATAATCTAGGTCCACTACAATCAATATTGTAGGTATTTTCCAAAGCATGGTCAAATATGCCATAGTTTATGTGAGAGTGTGCTAGCCTAAAATAGGGGGTAAGAACAGAAAGTGAGAAAAAGGTAAGAATTTAACAGTCCTGAGTTGGCTATAATTTCTTAGGAATTATAAGGGGAGGAAAGGAGTTGAGGGATGTAAGGATGAATGACTGCCACATTTATCTACCCTTTTAAAAATACCTTTGTAAACCTTATTAGATTGCTTATAGTTGTCTACAGTTTGTTTCTAAAGCAGTAAAGACTATTAACAGAGGAACTTAAGGCACTGAAGCATAACATTGTTACGGATATGGTTTGGATTTGTATCCCTGCTCAAATCTCATATACAATTGGAGGAGAGGCCTGGTGGGAGGTGATGTGATCATGGGGACAGATTTTCCCCTTGCTGTTCTCGTGATAGTGAGTGAGTTTTCACGAGATCTGATCCTTTAAAGGTGTGTGGTACTTATCCCTTCTCTCTCTCTTCCTCCTGCTCCACCATGGTAAGACATGCTTGCTTCCCCTTTGCCTTCCACCATGATTGTTAAGTTTCCTGAGGCCTCCCAGCCATGCTTCCCGTTCAGCCTGCAGACTGTGAATCAATTAAACCTCTTTTCTTTATAAGTTACCCAGTCTCAGGTAGTTCTTTATAGCAGTGTGAGAATGAACTAATACAGTTATTTTAGTGTTTTTAACTGTATTAACACTCTATTTGGGTTGATTGATTTAAATATAGTTAATTCTGTTGATGACATATGAGGGAGTAATTTGATAAAAAGTTCTGAATTTATATATTGTTCTCAAGTGAATAGTAATTTTAAAGGAATCATAGACAAAAATGTTACCTTGCTGACACCTTTTTAAAAATAAAACGTTTACCTTAAAAATACTAACATTCTGTCAGAGAAAATTAAAATGTAGATAAAATATCTTAGTATTTTAATCTTAAAGTATATATTCATCATAATAACTGCTTATTTTCTTACATTTAAACAGTAACATAAAAGTCTAGATTAGGGACATGAAAATATTCTATAATAGTTTTGCAAGAAAGTGATTTTATTAAGGCAAACAATAAGACTGTTAATGTCATGCATTGATATTTTATTTTAAAAATTGTGTGATTTTTTTTTAGTAACATATGGATTCCCCAGCACTTTTGTTTTATAACCTCATTCTTAAAAATTCTTGTGGCTTGTTTTCTTGTATTTCCCTGAATTGTGGTGATCTTAAACAGATCTTCAGTTTTAAATCTGCCATTCGTTCTAATACAGATGCGTAAATATATTTTCTCCAGTTGGCTATTTATTACAAAGACAGTTTATCTGTGGGCACCATAAAGACATCTGCATTTTATTGAACTTAATTTTTAGTAATAAAGACCTCCCACATTACAGATTCTTTCCAGCCTAAGTGTGCCTCTGTGGGAAGCAAAAGAACCATCAGTCAGGGGGAAAAAGTGAATCCATATGGTGCTGATGATTCTGCTTCCCTGACTAAAATGAAGAAAGAGTTGAGTATGGACAATGCCCCCAGCACATCTCTGTTTTTTTCTAAAAAGCATGCTGCTATAGTTTGAATATTTGTGTTCCTCAACAACTCATATGTTGAAACTCAATTGCCAATGTGATAGTATTAAGAAGAGGCGGGGAATTTAGGAGGTAGTTAGGTCAAGAGGGCTCTGCCTTTATGTATGGGATTAGTGTCCTTATAAAAGAGGCCCAAGGGAGTTTATTTGCCCCTTTTGCCCTTCTGCCATGTGAGGACATGTACAAGGTGCTATCTGTGAGAACTAGGACCCCCAAGACACTGAATCTGCTGGTGCCTTGATCATGGACTTTCCAACCTCCGGAAGTCAGGGCAGTATATTTCTGTTTATAAATTATCCAGACTAAGATATTTTGTTATAGCAGCCCTAATGGACTAAGGCACTTGCCATAATAAAGATGATTGGTGTCAGTCCCAAACCAGTACCTTTGAGCCAGCTCAGTTCATGCATGTATCATGCATCAAGCCATGGTTACTTAACTTAAATTTTAAGGGCACATTCTACTTTGCCTCTAATCTTGCTCTGTTTCTCTTGCATCTGTGTCCAGTCTCTGGCTCTTTCCAGTCCCTTCCACTTTGGGGCTCACTTCTACCCTTTGGATATGTTTGATTTTGGTTTCCCCAGTTGAATCTTCATTACTCTCTAGGGACTTTGGCTCAAGTTCCCACACAGGCCCTATGATATGGAGAAATCTTAAACTTCAAATCTGTCAAAAAGTAGTCAAAATATTGTGTCTTCAGCTTTATAGAAATGACAAACCAAAATTAATAATAGAACTTAAAGTGATGATATGTCTTCTTCATTATTACAGTTATACATAATTCTCCACTGTGAGGAGAACAGACAGGGCCTGAAAGCTTTTCTTTTGATTGATAACAAAGTATCTGGAATAGCTCATTTCTCTTGGTCAATAATACCTATGGGATGAGGAGGAAATTGGATCTCATGTATTCTTTACTATCAGTGTTACCTCTGTCTGCACAAACAAGAAAAACCTATTAATATTATCTTCCCTGTATTTCTACTATTCACAGCTGCTTGTCAACTCTGAATTTCAGCTATAGAGAAGCCACTACTTCCTAAGACGCTGCTGTGTTTATGTCAATGTAAATTATTGGGTAAATTTAAATGCTGTTTAAGAAGCTTCCTTTTGCTGAGGGAGATGAAAATATGACTTAACCTTAAAAAAATTATGGGGCTGGGCATGGTGGCTCACGCCTGTAATTCCAGCACTTTGGGAAGCCAAGGCGGGCGGATCATGAGGTCAGTAGTTCGAGACCAGCCTGGCCAACACGGTGAAACCTGGTCTCTACTAAAAACACAAAAATCAGCCATGTGTGGTGGCACTCACCTGTAATCTCAGCTATTTGGGAGGCCAAGGCAGGAGAATCGCTTGAACCCGGAAGGTGGAGGTTGCAGTGGGCTGAGATCACGCCACTGCACTCCAGCCTAGGTGACAGAGCAAGACTCCATCTCAAAAAAAAAAAAAAAAAAAAGAAATAATGTTAAGATGAGGTCCTACTGGATTAGGGTGGGGGTCCCTAACACAATGACTGTTGTTATTTCTCAAGAAGAAAGAAATTTGAACACATTGACACACAAGGGGAATGCCGTGTGATGTGGTGGCAGAGATTGGAATGATGTATCTACAAGCCAAAGTACATGGAAGATTGCCGGCAACCCCCTCCTCTGGAGCCTTGCAAGACAGCATGGCCCTGCTGACACCTTGATTTCAGACTTCTAGCCTCCAGAATTGTGAGAATGAATTTCTGTTGTTTAGCCAACCAGTTTGTGGTAATCCGGCAGCTCTAGGAAACCAACACGCTAGTTAAGGAGGCAGAATGAACAGTAATAGAGATCTATGGATATAAAGAATGGAAATACAGCTTTCTAAATGTCATGGACAGTAATTCTTAGAATACAGGTTTCCTCTGCAAAAACCTAGTAAGCTGTCTGACTTTTTGATTTACTGTATGATTTAAAATGAGTTACCTCACCTCTCTGAACCTGTTTCTCATCAGTGAAGGGGACTTTGGGTTACCAGCTCTGAAGTCTGTCCCACTTGTAATACCACCAATCGGTAATGCATATGATTTTTCTTTAATTGTGTAATTTAAGAAGCTATTAGGTTAAGAGAAAGTTACTCAGGGAATTTAGTTTCTCCTCTTCCTGCCCCGTTCACCCCTGAAAGGTGAGAAGTGTTTGAAACTAAAGTATCTTATTCTCCAAGCTGAGCATCATTTCGGGTGTATGGAGTTGAAAGACAAATTACCTTCTGGCTTCGGCGCTGCTCAAGCCCCCTTTCTGCCAAGCATGTTTGAATAAACAACAACAACAAAACACTAATATCTATCCACGGACTAATCAACCCAGCAATATAATGGAATAGAGGCAATTCACGCAGCCTTGAATCTGGTCCTCAGAGGACTGCCTGGGCAGGCAGTTTAAACTCCTTAAGCCTATATTCTTATCCGTAAAATGGCGATAATATTATTACTTTAATGGGTTGTTGAGAAGACAAAGTCAAATAGAATATATGTATATATGTGTATATATGTACATGTGTGCATGGATACGTGTATATATTATATATGTGTATATGTGTGTGTATATATGTATATATGTGTGTGTAGATATATGTATATAAGTGCCTGGTATCCAGTGGGCGTTTACAAATGTTACTCGATTACAAAATTCTGGCTTACAGAAAGGACGTTAAAAATCTCCCAGATCCCCCTGCCCGTCCCCTGGGTGGGAGACGAGTTGGATACTTCGCTTCCACCTGCGGGGCCCCAACGCAGAGCCTGGAATTGGCTGGACGCAGCTCGCAGCGCCGGCGCCCGGTAGGACGGCGCGGGGGCGGGGCCGGCGGAAGCGCTCGAGTGCCGTTGTCTGCTGCGCCGGAAGTTCCTAGCCGGGCCTGGCGGTAACCTTGGGGGCCTCACTGCCGCCGCCGCTGCTGTTGGAGTGGGCTTTGCGAGTCTGAACGTTGGCGGGGCTAGGCTTGTTAACTGCCGAGAGCCGCCGGGTTTGCGGTGGAGGACGCTGAGGCCCGTGGGGGGCAGGCACCCGGGCGCCGGACCTCCCAGCCGACATGTCTCTAGTGGCGGAAGCCTTCGTCTCCCAGATTGCAGGTAGCGCGGGTGGCCGCAGACCTAGAAGGTGGCGGCGCGGTCTCGGGGAGCCGCGTGGGGTACAGGGCTGGAGCTTTCCTCCAGCCTTGCGGCATTATACGCTGAACCCGGCCCGGAGGGTGGAGGCGGGCACGGACTACCAACCTTATCTCACGTATGGGAAAACTGAGAAGGAGACACTTGGCCAAGGTCACCCCGCAGGAGCAGGAGTCCCGTCTCCTTCGCTTGGGCGGTACTTTGTCCCACCTCCCCATTCCGTTGGGAGGTGCTGGAATATGAGGAGGAGGCCTTGGATTGGGATTGAGGTGGGGGGCGTGACCACAGGGGCAAGCATCTGAACGCTTCAGTCTAAGAGTGGTGGCAGTTTCTGGGTCCTGGTACTCAAAGTTTAAGGTGACTGTCACTAATCAGTTGTTACCTACTGTTGAGGGAACACCAGACTTCTTGCTTCCTCTCCCAGCGACACAGTAGTGCCATTTGCTAAGACTCTAGGAGTTATTTATTTATTTATTTATTTTTCGAGACGGAGTTTCTCTTTTGTCACCGAGGCTGGAGTGCAGTGGCATGACCTGGGCTCACTGCAACCTCCGCTTCCCGGGTTCAAGCGATTCTCCTGCCTTAGCCTCCCGAGTGTTTGAGATTACAGGCGCCCGCCACTACGCCCGCGCGGATTCATTGAAATATTTTTAAATCTGCATGTACTTTAAAGAAATACCTTTGAGTCGGTGGACTGAACATGACTGATGTATATAGATTTATAAATTCTCTTATTGAGGTTTTTATTTATTGTAATGAAAGAACTTAAATATTGTTGAGAAAGTGAGGAGACTAAACATAGGCACTTTGAGATAGAAGCTAATGGAATTAGTCATAACTCCCTAGCAGTGTTTTCAACATGAGTACAGTAATGAAGACAGTCACCACAATAAATAGGTACATTTGAAGTAATAAGATAGTATTTTGGAAATGGAAAGTACAGAATGTGTCATAAAATTTGCCGGAATGTTTTTCACTGCTTTGCGTTTGTGTGAACATACATTTCTTTTTTTTTCCTTTTTCACTTAAAAACATTATTTTTTAGAGGAGAGAAGCTCCTACTAGATTGCAAGCTTCCTGAAAGTAGGGATCCCCTACTTTTGTTCCCCATTGTATCCATAGTCAGTTGGTGCTCAATAAATATTTGCGACCCAAATCAATGATTAATCTTGAGATTTCAAGCAATGATTATTTCTACTTTTACCATTTATGTTGAAACAAAATCAGGCTTATATAGTTAGATCGGCGATTTAATTTAGTTTGCTACTGTGTTTAAAAAAAAAAAAAACTTCACAGTGTATGTTGAGAGTGGTTCACTGTGTGCATGTGTCCTAATGTGTGATTTCTTTTAATGAGAAAATGATGAATGTCTTTTAATAAACTTTTGATACTGCTTTAAGTAGTGACGTTTAAAAATTTCTAGGCATTTTGTCTGTCTGCCGTCTTAGCTATTTGTAGTGATCTGTTACTCTAGGAGGAAGCATTTAAAGATGGATAATTCAATAAACGGTGTTGGAACAACTACTAAGTCATTACACCACATGAATAAATTCCAGATTGATTAAAGATCTAAATATAAAACAACAAAATTGTAATAAAATAATTAGAGGGAAACATAGATGATTTTAATAATTCTTGGATAGCAGAAGGGGCCTAAGCAAAACTTAAGAATTCATAATCCATAAGAGAAGAAATTGGCAGATTTGATTGCAGAAAAAATTTTAAAACTTTGATAAAAGACATCTCAAGTTAGTACAATTAAGAAGACAAACCAACAGAATCAAGGACAAAGGATTGGAACAGGCATTTCACAAAAGGGTGAAATATAGATGGACAGTGAACAGGTGAAAAGATGTTCTCTGTCCCTAATAATGTATAGCATCCTCCCGCTCCTGCCATCAGACAGACAAAAGTGAATATGATTTCTAGTACTGCCAGGGCATGGGGAAAACTGTTGCTCTTAAACTATTGGGTCTGTAAGTTAGTATTACTTTTTGGGAACGTAATGTAGCAATATTTATTAAAATGACATTCTCTGGCCTGAAAATTCTACTTATGGGGGTTTATCTGATAGAAATGTAAAGACCAGTACTTAAAGAAATACACAATGATATTAATTGCAGCATTATTTGTAATAGCGAAAAACTAGAAATGTTTTAAATATATGTCAAATTATTGTATACCAATCCAGCAATTCTACTTCTGGGCATGTATCCAAAGGAATTGAAATTGTCTAAGAGGTATGTGCAGTCCCATGTTCATTGCAGCAGTATTCACAATAGCCAAGATATGGAAGCAACCCAGGTGTTTATCAGTGGATGAATGGATAAAGAAGATGTATATAAGATACAATGGAATACTATTCAGCCTTAAAAAAGAAGGAAACCCTATCATTTGTGATAAAATGGATGGATCTGGAGGACATTATGCTAAATGAAATAAGCTAGACAGAAAGACAAGTAGTGAGCTAAAATCTAATATTTTTAGGGAAATCTAAGAAAGTTGATCTCCTAGAAACAGAATAGAAAGGTGGTTACCAGAAGCTGAGGGGACAGAGGTGGGAGATGGGGAAGAGGAATGGAGAAGAGGAGATGTTGATCAAAGGGAACAAAGTTTGTTAGACTAGAAGAAAAAGTTTTAGTGATCCATTGCACTGCAAGGTGACCACAGTTAATAATAATGTATTATATATTTCAAAATTGCTAAAAGCTTAGATTTATAATATTCTCACCACAAAAATTTAAGTTGGTGTGGTGATGGATATACTAATTAGCTTGATTTATTCTTTCTATTCTTTGATTTATTCTTTAGATCAAAATACCACATTGTACCTCCTAAATGTACACAGTTATTATTTGTCAAAAACATTTATACAAAGATTATGGTATGGTCACATTTTTACGGATCCAAAAATGAGGAAGTATATCTGTTAGATACATTGTTTTGAAAGCTATGGTTATATTAAGTAAAAAGTTATAAAATAATATCTATTTTGTATGAACTCATGAAATCTATATAAACGTACATATGTTTATATATGTTAAGAATATTCAACTAATTTTAACTAGTGATTGAGATAATAAAGATAGAGTGTTGGTAGAGGGTAGAGGAACTATGTTTCTGAATTGTTTGAATTACTATAGTGAGCATAGTTTACTTTTGTAATTTAAATGATTGTAATTGTTAAAATTTATAAGATTATGTTTTGTCAAGAAGTGAAAACAGGAGGCTGTCTTAATCCGTTTTGTGTTGCTATAACAGAATACCACAGACTAGGTAAGTTATAAAGAAAAAAAATTTTAAGTCTCACATTTCGGGAGGCAACGAACTCCAGCTTCAAGGTGCCAGTATCTGATGGGAGCCTTTGTGCTGCATTATCCTGTGGCAGAAGGTGGAAAGGCCAGGGAGGGCAAGAGCCAGGGACTGAGAGGGCTGAACTTGCTTTTATAACAACCTACTCTTGGGATAAAGAGATGAATCCATTCATGAGGGTGGAGCCCTCATGACCTAATCACCTCTTAACAATCCCAGCTGTTAATACTGTCAGAATGGCAATTCCATTTTAGCATGAGTTATGGAGGGGATATTCAGACTATAGCAGTGGTTAAAGTAATAAATTATCAGAAACCCTGTGTTTGACTTGTAAATGACTTATAAATGTGACTCAAATCCAGCAACTATTCACAGTATTTTGTTTCTGGTAGTACAGGTTGGAGATACGTATCTATATAGATCTGTTATAACTTAAGTAATTATGAATCTGTTTTTATAGTTGAGAGCTCTGATTTTTAGTGTATCTAACACTTTGCTTATTACCTTTCCTTCCTGTGGACATGAGCTAACACTGATTATTTCTTTTGGAAACATTTAAAGATACCTGGCATCTCTCTGTGGTATTCTTGAAGTGACTTCTTTGAGATCCTTATTCATAAGGATATCTTTTTAGAAGTCTTCTCTGAACTCCCCAGTTTAAGTGAACTGCTTCTATCTCCTTACTACATTTCCCTTGCCAACTTTCCTCAGTTATTATTCCTAAATAGGACTTATTCTGTCCATTTCTACTGCTGTTACCTTAGTTCAAAGCTTTGTCATTTTTTGCTTAGATAACCATAGTAGTTCTGAATTGATTTCTCTGCTTCCAGTCTGGCTTCCTTCCAGTAGAGTCCATACACTGCAAGCCTCAGTGGGTTTTCTGTTTGTTTTGTTTTATTTTAATTTTCCTTAAAAAAAAAAAACCTCCTCTTGTTTTAACATTTTGTTGGTTTCTCATTGTCAGTAGGACAGCCTCATGTTTTGTTGCTTCTTTCTTTGCCCCTTGCCTGAGATGTCCACTTTGCTTGAATAACTCCTGTTCATCCTTTAAGACTCTGGGCACCATTTTAACCATTTAATGTAAGTCTACCTGACATTTTTTTCCTGTCAGATGAGAAAGGTTTGTTGTCGAGTTTTTTTTCCTGATAATGATAATGATATGTTTCCATTATGGAAAATGAAAACAATCCAGAGATAAAGTAAAAATTACCTGAAATCATACCACACAGATTAAGACTTTAAAATTCCATCCATCATTAAAACTTTGATGAACAAAGCTATTTCATTCTCTTTCCCTGAATTAAAAAAATCGACATAATATGCATAATTTTTTGTAATCTGTTTTGTCATATATTGGGGTCTCTTTTCATGTCTGTGAATGGAATTACACATCATCATTTTAAAATGGTTATGTAGTATTTCGTTGTAATGAAGAAGCCAAAATTTACTTATGTAGTATTACTCGGATGGGTATTTAGAGAGTTATCAGTCATTTCAACCAGAGAAGCAGAAGTACCAGGATATCTATTTCTCTCTCTAGCCACACACACACATGCATGTATGTGCATACACAAACACATGGCAAAGAATTGGCTTTTAATGTGGGGGCTGGCAAAGTAAGTGCAAAGCATGCAAGGCAGGCAGTCAGGAAGGGGGGAGATTCAGGACTAAGAGAGCAGTGGCAAGACCAGGTACTGCCTGGAGTGTCTGATCCCAGGGAGGACTTAGACCCTTTTTAAAAAGGCTTTCAACTGATAAAGTCAGGCCACTTAGGATACTCTCCCTTTTGATTAATGTAAAGCTAACTAAGTAGGGACTTTAATTATATCAGCAGAATCCCTTTATGGCAGCACCTAGATTAGGGTTAGAAAAGCTACGAGGAAGTGTGTGTCTGCTACAAAATGGCTGTTGCCTCTCTTCTCTTCCCAATACCTGGCGGAGAATATCCCTTGTAGCCCACTTTAACTAGAGACATAGTAGAAAGGGAATTTTGGCAAGTGTATTCAGTGTAGGTAAGCTGATGTGTCCCAAAGCCATCACATGTGTGTGTGATTTTGTCTGTTGTAAGCAGTGCTTACATAAACATATTTATGCATCTGTTCAGTAGTTTTTGGAACATATTTTTTAAAGTGGAAGATAATTTTGAATTGTTCTTTTAGCTTAATACGGAAAGAAATGGTAAGTTATGCTTTTGAATGAATAGTTGTTTCTCTAGATGATGATGTGCTGGATTTAGAATTTTTTTTTTTTTTTTTGAGATGGCGTTTTACTCTCGTCACCCAGGCTGGAGGGCAATGGCACAACCTTGGCTCACTGCAACCTCCACCTCCCGGGTTCAAGTTATTCTCCTGCCTCAGCCTCCTGAGTAACTGGGATTACAGGTGTCTGCCCCCATGCCCAGCTAATTTTTATATTTTTAGTAGAGATGGGATTTCACCATGTTGGCCAGGCTTGTGTTGAACTGCTGGCCTCAAGTGATCTGCCTGCCTTAGCCTCCCAGAGTGCTGGGATTACAGGTGTGAGCCACTGTGCCTGGCCTAGAATTTTAAAAGGATAAAAATAGACCTGGATATTATTAAAAATAGTTTAAAAATATTTTATAACCTGTATATTTAAGTTTTCACTTTTTTTAATGGCAAGATTTTTCAATACATTACTCACATTTTGTTTTTTTAATTTTGTTCTTACAGTCAGTTGGTTATGAATATATCATAGGGGAGGATTGTGTGATCCCATTTGGGCTACATGATCACATTTGGAACAGCCAAAAGGGTAGAGTACTTGGGTGGACAGGCCTAACTCACTTGCCCATCTCTGTGCCAGGAGTGGCTCCAGGTATTAGGGCTCCACAGTGCCAGCAGATACACAAAAGAAGGGAGAGAGGTGTTGAGCACTAAATGGCAGAAATTGGCTGCAGTGTTGATTGCTTCCTTCACCTTGCTTTTACACTTTCTGTGGATTTTGAAGTGAAAAGTCTACCTGGGTTCTTATTCAGCTACTTCCTAGCTGTGTGAACTTGGGCAAATTAACTGCCTTTTTAAGCCTGAGATATCTCATTTGTAAAATGGTGAAAATAATATGTTACTTTAAAGATACAATTTTGGTAAAGCTTTAAAAAGTTATTTGTAAATAACAGATAATTTCATTCAATAATATGAAGCATCTACATACAGTTATTGCAGTTATTAAAATTACTTAGTAATGTATCCTAGAATAATTTGTTATTCCAGGATATTTACTTCAAGATATATATATTTGATATGCTCCAGCCATGTTTATTTTCATTATAAAATTGAATCTTGGTATAGGTCATATTGACGGTCTGTTAATTAGAATTGCCATAGCTGGTTACTGATAATAAGAGTAAGCTTTTGAGCTACTGTGTTAAATGATTTATATACGTAATTGCTGATAATAACAATTTGGTCTTGTTAGGTATTTTGTGGATAAGAATACTGAAACTCAGTATAAAGGTTAGGAACAAGGTCATTGGAGTGAGAGCTGAGTTCTAAGCTCAACCCTGCTTCTTGTTGTGTGATCTTGGACAGGCCTTTCTAGTCCTCAGTTTCCTCATTTGTAAAAGGGGATAATGTATTTTACAATGTATATTAAGTATCTAGTATAGGGTGGTAGATAATAAATGTTCAGTACATGTTACTTTCTATTGTTACTTTTATTGCCCAAGAGCCTTTCACCTTATAGTAAGGGGACCCTTGAGGATATTAACTCATAACATCTAGTATCCCATTACCATTTTGGACAGCAGAAAATGCCCAAAGTATTCTTATTTTTCTTTACTCATATACCATCTTTTCTGATTTATTACTCCACCGGTGCCTTGCCATATTTTAAGCATGTCAGTTAGTTTCATCATACTATAATTTATTAATCTTTTGAAATAAGAACAATATCTGTTCTGTTCTTTATTTAGAAGCTCAGTAAACTATATAAAGGATGAAAAAAGAATGGTCGGAATATTCCATTTATCTCATTGTGGGCATTTGGGTGCTTAATTATTTAAATTTATTAATAACTTCATTTAAACAGTAGCATTAATTTATAGTATGAGCTAGGAAAGTAGTTTTGCAGGGTTCCATGGAACCTATATGTACGCATCTTGAAAGTAAGTGTGATCAAAACAGGTATGTTTTTAAAAATTTGTTTTTATATTGGTAATAAAGTGTTTTCATTCCATCCCTCCTCACATGAGTACTGGGGAATCTGGACTTTAAAAGCATTCAGAAGAGTTCCAGAGGCTAAAGGAAGTAGAAAATACAGGTTTAAAGGCTTTTGTAATATAGAAGTGATGCTATTGCTCACAATGAAGAAAATGATGGTAAAGGCTTGTATATCCGTGTATCAGAATATTTAATGATGACAGTTGCAACAGATAATTGAAGAAATACAATGCATTAAATTCATTTTTCTCTTTTTTGAGATGGAGTTGCACTCTTCTTGCCCAGGCTGGAGTGCAATGGTGCAATCTTGGCTCACCGCAACCTCCGCCTCCTGGGTTCAAGTGATTCTCCTGCCTCAGACTCCTGAGTAGCTGGGATTACAGGCATGTGCCACCACACCTGGCTAATTTTGTATTTTTAGTAGAGACCAGGTTTCTCCACATTGTTCAGGCTGGTCTCGGACCTCAGGTGATCCGCCCACCTCAGCCTCCCAAAGTGCTGAGATTACAGGCGTGAGCCACCGTGCCCAGCCTTAAATCTTTTGCTCTTGAAAATAAAGATATTTTGTTATTTTTACTCAATATTCTGAGGATTTTCCAGTATTGAGGAAGGCACTGAGGAATTATTAAAAAGTTATTGAACTGACCGTCACGTTTCAGAGAATTAAAAGAAAAACATATTAGTCATATGAATAATCTTACACAGTTGTGTTTATGACCTTGAAGATACGAAGCTGAGATTGAATGGTGCAGATGGTAAAGCAAAACAGTGACAAAATAGGTTATACTTCAGACTAGAGGCAAGATACGGTTTATTGACAGCAGTGGATCCTGTATTTTATTATACTGTATTGCTGAATAGGTTGAAGCTAGTTTTTTTTTTTTTTTTTTTTGGAGATGGAGTCTTGCTCTGTTGCCCAGGCTGGAGTGCAGCGGGGTGATCTCGGCTCACTGCAATGTCTGCCTCCCAGGTTCAAGTGATTCTCCTGCCTCAGCCTCCCAAGTAGCTGGGATTATAGGTGCCGACCACCACACCTGGCTAATTTTTGTATTTTCAGTAAAGACGGGGTTTCACCATGTTGGCCAGGCTGGTCTTGAACTGCTGACCTTATGTGGTCTGTCTGCATCGGCCTCCCAAAGTGCTGGGATTACAGGTGTGAGCCACCGCATCTGGCCAAAACTAAATTCTTAACAGCAATATTATGTAAATTTTTGAAAACTTTGATAATAAGATCCCTTCAAAGGCTTGTTTTCTGCTAATGAAATAGTTCATAGGCTGCAATATGAGTTTTAATTTACTTAATGTGGTTTATTAACATTTTATACTCTGAAATTACATGATTTTTCGTTTTTAACTTAAAAGATTTTGGTGATGGGTGCCCCATAAAATTTGTCAGTCTTATTTCTTTGAAGACTTTTGAGTTATTAACGTTAGCCCAAGCTTGCCATATTTTGGTGAAAATTGAAAGAAAACGCCACCAAACTTTTTAATATTTTTCAAACATTTTTGAAGTTTCTTGATAAGCAGTTATCAGATGGACTGAAGATATCAAATGGAGATGAGATATTGAAAATTCAGGCTTCTCATTTTTTTGTTCAAAGACAGAAGTTATAATATTCAGAAAGTCCAGCTATAGACATTTATATGTAGAAGTATTTGCCTTGCCAGTAAGAGGAATGCCTGCTTTAATTTTTTATTGCTTTGTAAATGATCTGTCCTCTATTCTTGAACATTTCTTATTTTTGTATGCTCTATAAATGAATAATGGTTTTGAACTTTTTTACATCAGTAATAAAAATGAAACTTGATTGGTTAGTAATAAAAAAGGTTCTTTTCATAAAAGCAATCATTTTGTCATGACAATTCTCATTAACTGTAACTGTGTTGGCAGAATAGAAACCATAAAATGCATTTCACTGTTTTTATACACTTAGCTATGTTTTTTGCTGATCATATATTTTATCTCTAAGAACTTGTGTAAGCCAAAGAATTTCTTCATAACTTGATTTGTCTTTAGATGGAAAAAAATAGACTTTTGATGTGTATATTTATTCCAGTGGATATAGTATCTTTGAGTATTACAATGGTATTTACCCCCACATGTCATATTTTATTACCTGGTCAATTTAGAGCACTAATCAGAACTTAATATGAATAAATTGTGTCATTTGTATAACATGAAGAGGCCACTATTATTCCAGTGTTTATTTCTGTAAAGTAATATTGGCAGCTGACTCTTCAATAATCTAGCCTTCTTTTGACCTCCATTTCTTTTGATTGTTAGCTTTTATGTTATAGAAAAATGTTTTGGCATTATGAATTATAAGTAATGTTTCTTTCTTTTATAAATTTAAAAAAAGATTGTCTTTATAAGAAATAACATAAAAATAAAAGTTGCTATCTAGTTTTTCGTTAGAGTGTTATTTTTACTATTACTGTTATTACTGTTCATCGAGTTAAGATTCTAAGTTGGCTAGTCCAGGAGAAGTAGTTACATAATGTTAACTATTTAAGTGATAATTGACATTTGTTCTTACATTGAGATTGTGAATTATTTTTGATGTATTTTCTCCCTAAACAGTTTTCTCCTTTTTGCCATCTACTTGCACTGATTTTCTCATACTAGCATTTGGTGGCTGTTTGGAGAATATAAAATAATTTTAATATTAAAATAAATATTTAGAAATGGTGCTAATGTGTGAGAAATTACAGAGTGCAGATTAAAGACAAATATAAACTATGCTTTCATTATTTACTCTTTTAGATTATCTTTGTATCATAGGTTAATGACTATTGGTCTGACTTTTATGAAAAGATATAGTTAGATTTGACTTTAGCTAGAGTTGTTTCTCTCTTGGATTCTCTTTTGTTTCCTCAATCCGTGAATAATGTAGCAACTGCTATTCAGGTCAGTTTTTAAAGATGGATGTAAGCCATTCTAGTCACTGGGTACCAAATCCTGCGGACTAGAGGCCAAGGAGTCAGGGTGATATGGTCAGCAAATTGGAGATAGAGTGAAATTTCAGGAAGGCAAAGATTCAAGATATTGGATTAGTAAGGTGAAACTGACTGGAGGGAAAGTGCAAGTGTCAAAATCTATGTCTGAAGCAGTAAAGTGGAATTTATAAACATAATATGGTCAGGAGTCAGTTTGGTAACCAATTTAGATAAACGGAATTCTGAGGCTTCAGACGAGTCAACATTTTGTGTGATTAATAGTAACTATCAAAAGTGTTAACTGTCAAGTTACTGTTGCAGTGTAACAAACCACCCTAAATTTAGAGGTGTAAAACAGCCACTTTCTTATGTTTATGGATCCTGTGGGTCAGTAATCCAGACAGGGCACATGTTGTGAGTGGCACAAGGTGAGACATAACCATATTCACACACATTTGTGTCTTTCTACAAGGTCAGACTTTTATTGGTGCTTATTCAGTCATAAAAGCAATAAGCAACATCGAATTCCTTAAGGAGGCAATTCTCCTTAGTGCTACCTGTTCACTCAGTAGTCAGAGCTGTGGCACATAGACTAAGCCAATCCACAAGTCAGTCAATGTTGCAAACCGCATGTAGTAGTATACTTAATATATAAATGTTATAGATTAAAATTTCCACGTCACACAGTAACATTTAACATCAAGAGAAAAGGGGACAGGAAAAGAGGTAATGAACCAGTCTAAGGAGAGCGTCGTGGACAAGGATAGTGTCCTGGGCTGATCCAGACAGTTGTCAGTGTCTTGCAAGGAAGAGTTCTTGATTTGGGCAGAGCATTTGGCAGCAAATGCTGGGTGCTGATCATGAGTGACTGCCAGACCGTGTCTATTAAGATGGCCATCTTGAGTTGGTGGAGTTCTGCTCTTTTTATAGCCCTCACATCTTCTGGTGAGGACTGATAGTAAAAAGTGTGTCTGGTTATGTCTTTATCTGGTTGGTACGTGTAGTCTCTGTTGATTAGATGAACATGTGGTCCCTGTTGGCATGATGCCTTTTTAAATGTAAGGTGGGGTCTTTTTCTAAGATAGGGTTACTTATGTATAGGGTGCTATACACAGCACAAGAAAGATGGTTTGTCTCTCACTCATGATGTCTGGGTCTTAAGCTGAAAAGACTCAAAGGCTGGGAATGATCCAGTGGTTGAGGGTTGGAAACCTCTGGAAGCATCTTCACTTTTATATCTGACAGTTGATTCTGGCGAGGACTTTGGCTGGGGTTGTTCTCTGGAATACTTACATGTGGCTTCTTCATGTGGCTTGGCTTCCTCACAGCTTGGTGGCCTGAGGGTAGTCAGACTTTTTATGTAGTGACTCAGTGCACCACATACAAATGCCTGAGCTAGCAAGAAAGAAGTTGCATCACCTTTTATAACCTACTCTCAATTGTCCTGCAGCATCACTTCCACAATATTCTGTGGGTCACAGTGGAGCTACAAGCTGGCCCAGATTCAAGGGAAGGGGAATTGTAGAGCAGGAATTACTGTTGTGGACGTATTTAAGACATACACTTTGCCACAGTAACCAAGGTGGTACTGCCTGTTTTCCTTAGATCTGGGAACCGACAAGGCACACTCATGATTGAATAAAGGTTCTAAAGAAGGATGGGGATAGATAGGGAGTTGGGGGTGAGTAGAGTAGTGTGGGTGGTTTTGTACATTGTAATTAGTTATCTATGGAACTCTCTAAAGCTAGTGATGCCTGCTTGAACATGCATGCATATACAAATACTCCTTTATTCTCACCAAAGGCCTATCATATGGAAAGATTGAGGATGGAGATAAAACAAGTATAGTTTTCAAATACTCTGTAGATCATTTGTCTTTGTGTCTTTGGTTAGGAACCACTGAATGATTTGGAGAGAAAGTGAATTCTTGAGTTTACACTGTTGAATTTGGTACCCATTGTTGAGATGTTATCCTTCCTTAAATTGGTTCAATGAATTATTTTTAGAGTTATAGCTGTTTTTTTTTTTTTTTTTTTTTTTGCTGTCAGATACCTTTCAGGCTTTAGATAGCAAAAGACCTGCTTATATTTTCTGCAGAATATGTTTGTTGAGTACCTAATTTGTGCTAGGTGCTCTGCCAGGTGGTGGGGGTACAAAAATAAGTAACAATTCTTGCCTTTCATGAGCTTATATTCTTTTGCAGAAATAGATCATTTTAATATGAAGAGCTATATCTATAGTAGAAATCTGCACAGAGGTATCTAGTTTAGTAAGCCTTTGCTGAACATTTTGCCTCCGTTTCTTCAAACTGCATTAGGGGTGTTAGGTTTTTGGTAAATATCTAAACTCGTCTCCATGCCCCCTACCTTCTATCTGGCATACTTTGGATTATTTTTTTGGATCCAATTCAGATTTCATCTCCTTTTGTGAATTCTTTCCTGTTTTCCTCAGGCAGATTTCATTATTTCTTCATGAATATTTCTATAGGGCTTTATACACACTTTTGTTCTAATGTGTATATTAAGAATTATTTATTGAAAATATACTGTGAGATAGAGACTTTATAGGGTACTTATAGTTTACCTACTTTTTTTTTTTTTTTGAGATGGGGTCTTGCTCTGTTGCCCAGGCTAGAGTGCAGTCCCACGATCTCAGCTCACTGCAACCTCCATCTCCTGGGTTCAAGCGATTCTCCTGCCTCAGCCTCCTGAGTAGCTGGGATTACAGGCGTGCACCACCACACCTGGCTAATTTTTGTATTTTTAGTAGAGGCGGGGTTTCACCATGTTGGTCAGGCTGGTCTCGAACTGCTGACCTTGTGATCTGCCCACCTTGGCCTCCCAAAGTGCTGGGATTACAGGTGTGAGCCATCACGTCTGGCCAATCTAGTTTTATTCTTCCAATAACCCAACAAGATAATTAATATTTCCCTCTTTTACAGTGAGGTAATTGAGACAAGAATAGGTTAACCAGTTTGGCCAAGATAACTCACACAATAAGTTGTAGAATTGGGAGGGGAAGCCAGGTATGTGTGACTCTGAAATGTGTTTTTTCCCTACACCACCTGTATTTGCTTAATGTATTTTAAATGGTTATGTGTACCTTAGTCACCCCTAATCCCACCTCCCTCTTTGTTCTTCACCTGCTCAACAAAATTAGATCCTAGAGGGCAATGACAGTTTTATATTCATCTTTGTCTTTGTATTATAGTTGTGGGTACATTTTGGATGTTTATCACCTATTTGTTCATTTAAATGCCTTTAATATTTTTTAGGGGGAATCCTCTGAGCATTTTCTACTGTGTTCTCATATTCATAAGGAAATTCTTGACTGTTACCTCATTTCCTGTTTCCTTCTTCTTGGAGAATCTTGCAGTTTTGTCAGCATTTCAGGTGGTATAATAATAAGTCAGATTCTCTGTGGGGGATAATTTGTTCTATAACTAGCTGGGAGGAGTGAAGGAAGAGGAATAGAGTTTTTTGGTTAGCTAGCTTGATACGAGATAGCAAAGTATATGTACAGTACCTGGAGCCATAATCACATAGTAGATACTTAAAAAAATAGGTGCTGTCGTTACAGTGATTGTATTTGGTTTAGATGGGAAGAACTACTTAGTTTGAAAGATATTTGTTTTCTGTCTCTAGAGTTAGATTTAGAGAACCATTAAACTATTGCACTGTGAAGATTAATGTTGTTGAGGTCTGACAGTTGTGTGGGGCTGTTTTTGTATCTGTTTTTTGGCCAGATGGATTAGACTTTTAACCAGCTGTTTTTCTATAGTTCTGCTGTTGATCTCATATTCATTTTTAGTTCTGAGAAAAGCTCATAGTATTAGTGCTTCTTTTTTTTTAAATTTCAGATTACCATTTTGAAAATGAAAAAAGTTTGAGTAACAACTACAAGACTCTTCTCTGTTAATTTATCATAATCATATGTAGTTGGCCTGCTTTTTATTGGAAATTAATGAAAAATAATGGATTTTTTTTCTTTTCTTTTTGTGATGGGGTCTTGTTATGTTGCCCAGGCGTGCCTCAAACTTCTGGGCTCAAGGGATCCTTCTGCTTCAGCCTCCCAGGTGGCTGGGACTACAGGTGCACACCACCATGTCCAGCTATGATGGATTATTTTTATAATGGATCAAAGTCTAAACATAACCATTTGAGAACATGACGCATACATACTTATTAAGAAAGAATGGAAAGTTTTAAATTTGACTTGTATTTATTTACTTTACCCTGAGTTATTGGCTTGTTGGTGCTATGAATTTGTTTTCTTGACCTTTGTTAACCTCTAGAAGTTTGTCAGGTTTACAAAATTGGTCCTTGAATACCATTTTGAAATTGATCTCTAGTCACAAATAGATATCACAACTGATATTCATAATTACTAACTTATTTTTACTTTCCTTATCGAATACTTCTAATGGAAAAACTATCATGTTACCACTTTGATTGCAAAATAAATGTGGCCTGAGTTCATTAATCTTAAAGGCTTATTCTTGAACGTTATAAAATAGCAACATGTTACTAAGGCATGTTTTAAAACATGGCTTTAAGCCATAGCCACAATGCTTAAGGATAAAAAGATGGTCAAAAATCTTCTTGAAAAAAATCTACACACATCCTTACTACCATTTTCTCTGAGCTAAATGAATGAAAGAGATAAAAAGAACATAATCTTATCTCAAGTGCCATCTGTGTCTCTAGGATGGTCTTTGTTGTGGTATTCACAGACCATCTACATCAGATTTACCAGGAGTGCTTGTTAAAGGTGCAGATTTTTGGTTCTCATCTCTACAGTATCAGAACTTCTGAGTTTAGGAAATACGTAACTTTATCAAGTTCCTCAAGTGTACAGGAAGAGTTGAGAACTACTGTTGTAAGATAATTATAATTGCTTTAATTCTAATAATTATTACCCAAAAATGTTTATTTGTGAGCTCTGCAGGAGGTTAGCTAATTTAGTTGTGTGTTCACTGACTGTAGAGCCACACTACTTGGGTTCAAATCCTGGCTGCTGTCACTTACTAGCATTGTGACTTTGGACAAATTACTTATGCTTGAGCCTCAGTTTTCTTATTGTAAAATTGGGAAAATAGTAATAATAGTGTCTACCTCATAAAGTTGTGGGATGTTTAATATATGTCAAGCACTTAGATGTACAGTAAGTACAAAAAGTCTTTTAAGATTTTCTGTTCAGCTTTCTTGAGATATAATTTACATACCCTTTTAGATTTATAATTCAATGATTTTTAGTATATTTACATAATTGTGTGACTGTTGCCACATCTTTTTTTTTTTTTTTTTTTTTATTAGTTTTCCACTCATCTCTGCAGTTACCACAGTCTAACAGTAGGTTTCCATCACCTCCAAAAGAAACTCCTTGCCCATTTATAGCCACTCCTCATTCCCACCACCAGCCTGAGTCAACCACTGGTCTACTCTGTTTCTGTAGATTTGCCTGGTCTGGACATGTCATATAAATGGAATCATATGTTTTCTTTTGTGTCTGGCTTTTTTTTTTATTGGGCATAATGCTTTTTGAGGGTCATCCATGTATTCATGTTGTAGCATGTATCAGTACTTAACTTGGTTCTTTCTTATTGCCAAATAGTATTCCATCGTGTGGATATACTGCATTTTGTCTGTCCATTCACCAGTTAATGAAAATTTCAGTTGCTTTCCTTTTTGACTATTGTGAATAATGCTGCTATGAACATTTGTATATAAGTCTTTATGTGGATATTTATTTTTATTTCCCCGGGTGAATACATAGGAGTGTAATTGTTGGGTCATATGGTAAAATTCTGTGTTTAACATTTTGAGAAATTGCCAAACTTTTCATGGTCCCATCAGCAACATGTGAGAATTTTTGAATTCTCCATATTTGCTAAACATTTGTTATTGTCTGTCTTGTTGATTATGACCTTCTTATTGGGTGTGAAGTGGCGTCTCATGGCGGTTTTGATTTGCATTTCCCTAATGACTAATGATGGTGAGTATCTTTTCATGTGCTTTTTGGCCATTTGTATATCTCCTTTGGAAAAATGGCTATTCACATTCCTTGCTCAATTTTTAAAATTGGGTTATGTTGTCTTTTTATTCTAGGGTTGTAAGAGTTTCTTAACATATTTTGGATATATGCTGTATGAGTTTTGCGGAATCTTAATTGCTGTCATTATCATCATCATCATCTGCCTAAATAGAAGTCTAGTTTGTATTTGACCGGGAGATAGAGTCTAGTTATTCTCTAGTTTTATTTGGGCTCCAACTTTGGTTGTGAGAGGGAAGTTCTGCCTTCATTTTTCTGTGTTTTCAATCTTTGTTGCTTTCCATCTTGTGCTTCTAGAATGGCAGGGTATTAAAACCCATCTGCCTTGGGTATTCTACTGTCCTCATTCATTCATTATTACTCACTCTGTGTCTTTTTTTTTTTTTTTTTTTTTTTTTTTCCGAGATGGAGTTTCGCTCTGGTTGCCCAGGCTGGAGTGCAGTGGCATGATCTCAGCTCACTGCAACCTCCGTCTCCCAGGTTCAAGCGATTCTCCTGCCTCAGCCTCCCAAGTAGCTGGGATTACAGGTATGTGCCACCATGCCTGGCTAATTTTGTATTTTTAGTAGAGATGAGGTTTCACCATGTTGGCCAGGCTGATCTCGAACTCCTGACCTCAGGTGATCCACCCACCTCAGCCTCCCAAAGTGCTGGGATTAAAGGCGTGAGCCACCGTGCCCGACCCACTCTGGGTCATTTTAATCTTTTGCTTACTACCTTGTTCCAAATGAATGGGTTGCTGGAGATAGTTATTTGTGGAATATTATTTGAGTTATTTGCCGTAGGTCAGTAAATTGGAATTCATTTAGTGTTTTGAAGATTATAACATACAGTGTTATAATATAACAGTCTATTAAAACATACACTGTTGTGTATGTTTTTTTGTAATGTGTAGCCCAAACAGAATTAAGCCTTGTTATATGTATACCAGATACTATTGTCATAATGAGGTAGACTTCAGTATTTTTTAGTGTTTTTAACTTCAGACATTGTAAAGGTACACATAAGGAGAGAGGCCACATGATACCTCTAAAATAGAAGTGCCTTATGGGCAGTTACTTGGTTTTCTTTATAATTGTGCCTTTAGCTCTTAGAATGGTGCCTGACATTTTATATGCATTCAATATATTTATTGAATGAATGATAAAACTGATTTGTAGCTGTGGCTAAATTTACTTTCTGAAATAAGATGTATGTATAATTTACTATACATATTTCTATACACTGAGTATCCCCAATTTGAAAGTCCAAAATCTGAAAATGCTCCAAAATCCAAAATTTTTTGAGTGCCAACATGATGCTCAAAGGAAATGCTCATTGAAGTGTTTTGGATGTTTGATTTTCGGGTTAGGGTTGCTTAACTGATAAGTATATAATGCAAATATTCCAAACTATGAGAAAAATCCAAAATTGAAACACTTCTGGTGTCAGGAATTTTGGATAAGGGATACTCAACCTGTATGTAAAAAGCAATAATGGATATACAATAGACTCTTATGTCAGTCAACAAGTTTCTTTTTCCTAAAAACTTATGATGATGTGTAGCCAAAGGAATAGTTCTGGTCTGAATCTTCTTCTAGAAAAATCTTCTAGAATCTAGGACTACTTTTGTATTTGTGTCTAATACTTCTCTATTTTGTCCTAGAATGTTTGCTTTCTGCTTCAGGATTTCTATTTTAATTGAAGGTAGTCTATATCTTTGTATCTACACCTGCTTGCAAATGTGTTTTTTAAGTAGCCTTACCACTGTGCTACACAATACTGCCTGCTTTTTTTTTTTTCAACGTTTATGGAAATGACAGTATGACGCTGCACTTCCCTGTTCTCCAACACAAGCCATTTTCTTACATAAACACTGATCTCTGACTATTGAGATAATGGGAAAATGGTTTTAAACACCTTTTGTGGGAAGAGTCACTTCTGCTTACACATCCTGTATCGTATCATTAAACATTCCCTATGAAACACTAGCTAAGGGGCATTACTATTTAATAATTTCATGACCATCATTATATAGTGTTATGTTTGACTTGCACTATAGTTTGCAGGTTGAATTGCTTTGAATTTAATATATAGCCCTTAAAATTTCAGTTTTGATAAAGTCCCATATCATCATATTTTAAGTCTAAACATCTTAAAAATCTATTTTAAGTGAAACCTTCATATATTGCCTAAAACTTGATGGATTTTGAGCATGGTGTCTATGTTGATATCACTGATATCATTAGTATAATATTTATGTCAAATTAACAAATTTCCTTCCTTTCTCTGTGTGTCTTGCAGTAACTTGTCCATGTTTAAGAGCTGCCGAATGCTCTTTGAACATTTTGTTATATTAGCAGTATTTGCATTTACAACTTTGGCAGGAAGCCATCCAAATTTGGAGATAGGCTACACATGTTTCTTGCTCCTTTTATATAACACTGTCAAAATAGTCTTGCTGTGCTGAAGAGATGACATCTATGAGCTTTTGGAATCTAGTTGCCTAAGGATAAACTGAGTTTGACTTCATTAGTGCACAAATGATAGGTTTGTGTAGAGTTATTATAGCATTAATCAATTTGATGGATTGGAAATATGACAGAACTGAAGCAGCATGTAATATTAGTGCCTATTATTCTAGAAATTATGTCTTCACCTACATTCATATGGCAGAGGAGTCACGTTGTACATCAAGAATGCAGAACTTAAAGAAACAAACAACAGAGGGCATCTCTTTTCATGGCCCTTCTCTTAATCCTCTTACATTAGATCATTGAGAGATGGACTTCAGAATTAGACTAATTTTTTTTAGGTCATAGCACTTTCATACTTTGAAATACCTTGATTTGAATGGAATAAATAGATATACCATCCTAACCTAATATTTAAGAGAATACTACAAGTAATATATAAAGTCTTTAAGAGACTTACGGGTATACATATGTGAATTTATTGGTTAGCAGTCATTTCATTAAAAATGATAATGGATTAATAGTAAAGAATATTGTTTTTGTTGTGTTGGTTGATAAAGCTTAAAAATAGGTAACTTAAAGATAATTAAAATTAATGAGAAGCAAATACTTATTTTTTTGGGTCACGGGTGTTGCTTTATCATGTGTGCATTTCTAACATTTATGCATTATTTATTTTATGGCTTTCAAAAGTTCAAGAATATGTGTCACTTCTTTTTGATTTTACTTTGTTCTCCAACGTAAATACTTATGAGTTTCTTTAAGAAATATTCATTTGCATAAAAAAACTCTCCCACTAAAGCCTGAAACCTTAAGCAGCATCTCTTTTGCTCTTGGTAAAGAAAACACTAAATATAGAATAATCAGGGCCTGAGCAAAATTGGGAAGTAGGTAAAGAACTACCTGGACTTTTAATAACTAATTGGATATGCACTTAGTTATGAGGTGCTCTGATATTTGCTTTATTTCTAGGTATTCTTTTTATCTGCAATATAGGGATATATTTCTTCTTTATAAAAATGATAAAAATTTAATGCATCTTTTGTTAGAGAATACTATTAGAATAGTAATTCTAATTTTAAAGAGTGAGTTAATGTAGGTCACTAGGAGTACCTTAGAGTAAGTTATTGCTTTGGTATGAAAGTGGTACAGGAATTTCTTTATCATGAAATAATTAATTTCTAAAAGGTGGGTAGTTTAATTTAGAACTCTTATAATGAAGATATTAGCTTAAATGATGCCTATATAAAATTTAATCTTGGTTAATTTAAATTTCGTATTTTGGCATGTATTATTGTAGATGTCATCTTCAGTTTGGAGCAATTGAGAAGCCAAGTTTTTAATAACCTTGGGACCACAAGAATTCTTCACATTCTAGGAATTTACCTACTAGAAAGAGAAATAAGATATTGACATAACAATATGATAGAGTAGAAAATGATATATAAGAAAAATGCAGACTGCTATGGACAGTATAGATGAAGGAGAAATTAGATTTGCTTAGTCCTAAAAGCCTTTTTGATGGATGTGGCATTTAAACTTGGTTGAGAAAGGTATAGGATTTGGGTATATGGCAGTAAAGGAGTATTCTGAACTTAAGGGGAACAATTTGAGCAAAGTCACAAAGATGAGAAAGTATGAAGTTTGTGGGGGAGATTTGAAGTACTCTGGTTGATACAAGGGTCATGTTAGGGAGGTAGTAGGCAGGGATCCCCATTCTCCTCACTAATTCACGTGTGTTCCCCCTGCAAGCTTTCTCCTTGGTCAAAAAGGATGATTTTACCAGAAGAGAGCAAGATTCTTCCTTGCTCCAGAGTACATGAATGACTGGGTTTCCTGCAAAAACTTCAAATAAGTAGTTATTTAATTAGAACGTTGTTCTCCAATGTGGGATGAGATGTATGTAGGAGCAAGGGGTGATTACTGACTTTGTCTGACCTTGGGAAAGAGAAGAGTAGAGAAGAAGTTGTCCTTTTGGATTTTGTCTTTTCCCAAACCAAGAGATCAGCTTTTTATAAGGTGTGGATAATAATTTTCATGATTCATAGATTTACATATGAAGACAGTTATAGAGCTCATTTCCTAGAATGGTACCTACATGGTTGATTTGTAGATTCATTGCCCAGTTTAGGATTTCAACTTTGGGCACTCCTAGGGAATAACTAATTTTTTTTTTTCCTCATGTCATGCTTTACGTGTAATATGTGTGCAAGACAATCCTTTGAAATACAGGAAGAAAAACATATAAATTAACTATATATTTCTTACCTTTGCACTAACCCTAAAACTGGAAATCTCTTTCTATACAATGTTTTATATTAAATATATAGTTTACATCAGATGTTACTGCTGTATCACTCCTCAGTTAAGCTTATCTGACAAACAGTCTCACTGTTCCCCTTTCCATTTCCTATGACTCTAACCCAAGAATCGTCATTTATGAAAATCTCATGTCCTTATCAATAAAAATTTGAGCATGCAGGCCTGAATTTAGAAATCATAAAGTTGTTAATTGCTGAGCCGATATATCATGCACATTATAAAACGTACACTAAAAAAGAAAGTAGAGTTAAAAGAGATAAAATTCAAATTCCAGGAATTTTAGGCAGCTATTTAGTATTTTTTTGAGTTGTGTTGTTGGTTGTAGTGTTGAAGTTGTTTGAGTAAAGTTTATTTTATTTTTTGTGTTTTGCCATGAATTTTTCTTATCTTCCCTGCTACATTCTTAGCCTGAATAGTACAGAGTAATAACAACAATGATGATAGTGCTAATAATGAAAACAAATGTTTATTCAGCAACATTTACTGATTACCTGCTATGTGCTAGGTTCTAGGGATAAAGTGGTAAGCAAAAACCAGACGTGAATGCTGGATTGATGGTGCATATTTTCTCATGGAGAAGATAAACAATCAAATACTTAAATGTAAAAATACAGACGGGGAGTGCATGCTATAAGAGCTTGTAAAAGGAGTGTTTGAACTATTCAAGGAGGTCAGCGAAAACTTCCCTGAGGATAGGACTGGCTACATAATTTTTAAGGCCCAGTGCAACATGAAAGTGTTCAAATATTATCCACTTTCAAGACTGAGACAGCAGAACATTAAACCAAGCAGGGGGCCCTTCCAAGTGCAGGCCTTATGCAGGTGCACAGGTTACACGCTCATGAACCTGGCTGTACCTGAGGAAGTGATTTTTGAGCTGAGATGTGACAATACCATAGGAGGATAAAATTGTTCCAGGCAGAAGAAACTGCAGTGGGGAGATGGTGCGTTCAGAAACTGGATGAAGGCCAGCGTGGCTGGAGTGCAGAGTCAAGGTTGGGGATGTGTCTGTGATGAGGTAGGCTGATAGGGTAACTTGAAAGTCTAAGTAGAGCCCTGTAGGCCATGTTGAGGATTTTGGTCTTTATTCCAAGAACCACACGTAACTATTGATGTGTCTTAAGCGTGAAATTTACTTTTGATGTGGTGAGAATACCAGTAACTTGCACTTTGACAGCATTGGACAACTTTCTTCCTCGGCTTCCATTTCTTACCAACCCCTTTTTTAGAAACTTTCAGTCTCACCTTCTATGTTTATTCTAAGGCTGTCCCTTCCTTTAGGTGTGTTTAAAATGGCACTTCACACCAGGGTGATAGAAACCGAAAATAGGTGGAGTAGGCGAGTCATGTCATTTTATTTACTATTGAAGTAGTTTGTGGTCTAAAACATTTCAGGTCAACTGAAGAAAAACTAGTAAAATATAAAAATGTTTTATTGTTGTTTTAAAATGATTTTTCTTTTAAAATGCCACAGATTTTTAAAATGTATATTGTCAGCGCCATGATTTTAAATCCTTAATCTCCTCTTTTACACGTGCTCAGGAGCAAGGGATGATTACTGACTTTGACCTTGGGAAAGAGAAGTGTAGGGAAGAAGTTGTCTTTTTGGATTTTATCTTTTACATAATAGGTATTCCCAAACCAACAAATAAGCTTTCTTTCTGTTAGGTGTGGATAATAATTTTCATGATTCATAGATTTACATATGAAGACAGTTAAAGAGCTCATTTCCTAGAATGATACCTGCGTGATTGATTTGTAGATCCATTGCCCAGTTTAGGATTTTCACTTTTGGCACTCCTAGGGAATAACAAACTAGAGATTTTTTTTTCTCTCATGTCATGCTTTACATGTAATTTACATACAATTTATCCTAAAAGGTTATTTTTTGAGTAATTTGCTGATGTCAACTTGTTTTTGTTTCCTTTTATTTAAAAAACCGTTATACAAGTTAATTGGGTTCTTATTGAAATTTTACTTTGTTAAAAGTTGACAGCAAAATAAATTTTGTTTCATTGCTGTGTTGGTATGTGCATTGAAATTCAGTAGCCCTTACATATATGTGTAATATTGTGTGTAACAGCGTACAAAACTATGTGTAGTTCATTATTTACTTGATGTTTTCATGGCATTATCTCTAAATATGAGTTTAATTTTGTGTAGCCCAAACCAAACTAAATCTAAAAGTCACATTTGTTATTTATTGTAATACTGTTTTTCTTTTTATTCTAAAGCATAAGTAAAAGCAAATTAAGGAGTTCCTTTTTCCCATTCCAGGGATTGCTTTAGAACATTTTAAATGATCAGTCTTAAGAAAAAAATGCTTCACATGTATAAATTTCTTTCAAAAAATCAGCCAGAATTACATATTAAAGTTATTTGTTGCTATGTCACAGAGACTAAAGTAGTGTAAACACAATTAGAAATATACCAGTTATTATGTAATTATATGAGCTCTGTCACTGATACAGTTTGGATGTTTGTTCCCTGCAAATCTCCTGTTGAAATTTAATCCCCATTGTTGGAGGTGGGTCCTGGTGGAGGTGTTTGGGTCATGGAGGTGGATCCCTCATGAATGGCTCAGTCCTGTCCTTGATCGTGAGTTCTCTCTCTGTGTTCACACGAGATCTGGTTGTTTAAAAGAGAGTGGCATCTCCCCCCCTTCTCTTGCTCCTGCTCTTGCTATGTGTGACACCTGCTCCCCCTTTGCCTTCTGCCATGATTGTAAGCTTCCTGCAGCTCTCACCAGAAGCAGATGCTGGCACTGTGCTTCTTGTACAGTCTGCAGAACCATAAGCCAAAATAAACTTCTTTTCTGTATAAATTACCCAGTCTCAGGTATCTCTTTACAACAATGCCAACAGCCTAACAGAATCATGTAGGTGATGCACTTAAGTCAGTGATATTTATATTCTCTGAGCTGCTCATGGGTAAGATAGGCAGCTGGTCATTCTTTGTATACTCCACCATTTCTTGTCTACTGCATGATAAACTGCAATTCCTAGCTGCTGGCTATATGGGTTTATATCAGTCTATTTGCCTTCTCTTTTTAAATCATAGGTTCTATTTGTGATGAAAACACTGGATGTTTTGGTAGAGTTACTTTCTGAGAATTTATTTTCAATAATGATTTCTGAGTTGAAACAGAGTTGATGTCTTAGATTGAGTAAAATATTCACCCTTTTCACCTATTTCCAGCTTTAGATTCTTAATAACAGAGCTTTTGGTATTTGTAGGAAGCTTCGTTAGTCTTATTTGCAGTGAAGTAATATGTTGCAAACTTTCTATTACTTTCATATTTGTCTTTTGGATGAGATCTGGAGAATCCATGGGGGTGATGATGAATTAACTTTTTTTTTTTTTTTTTCCTGAGACAGTCTCCCTCTGTCACCCAGGCTGGAGTGCAGTGGCGTGATCTTGGCTCACTGCAACCTCTGCCTCCTGGGTTCAAGCAATTCTCTGCCTCAGCCTCCTGGGTAG
This sequence comes from Pongo pygmaeus, assembly GCF_028885625.2. NCBI lineage: Eukaryota > Metazoa > Chordata > Mammalia > Primates > Hominidae > Pongo > Pongo pygmaeus. Next base: position 75,936,990 of record NC_072384.2, read on the forward strand.
CTGGGATTACAGGCGCCAGCCACCATGCCCAGCTAATTTTTGTATTTTTAGTGGAGATGGCCATCTTGGCCAGGCTGGTCTTGAACTCCTGAGCTTTTGATCCACCCGCCTCAGCCTCCCAAAGTGTTGGGATTACAGGTGTGAGCCGCGGCACCCAGCTGATGAATTAACTTGTAACTGAAATTACTGACCACATAAATTGCTGTTCATATAAGAACTCTTACATTACAGAGTAGTGAAGTAGCTTCTGATTTATCAGAGAACACTTAAATCATATTCAGCATATGTTTAATGCTAGTGTATGTAAAGGTTGGTGCAAAAATAATTGCAGTTTTTGACATATCATTTGTTGGATTCTTCTTTGTAAAAGCCATAAAACATCAGAATCACCAATTTTAACACAGTAATACAGATTTAATACAGTTTTTGGGCAAAAACTGCAATACTTTTGCACCAACCTAATACTTCATTGTTTTAAAAATTTGTAATGCATGCCTAGTATGTGCACAAAATAGCTAACCAAGAGTTAAAATTACCACAATTTTAAATTAGAATATCCTGTTACCTTAACATAGATGATAATATTGAGTAAAACTTTAATTAGCCAGCATGTTTAGGGAATTAAATGGTAGGTTTAATCAAATATCTTCTTTCTTTCTACAGACAATTAACTGTATTGTAATTGTGTACAGATGAAGTACATACGTCAACTGTATGCAAAGTGTAGTACAGTGTAGGGTACACAGATGCATATGACACATCTGTGCCTCCAAGGAACTTGATTTCAATATTTATTCTTTGAAATTTTGTGAATTTTATTCCTATGCTTTATTGCTAGTAAGATTAATGTAATGCATATGATTGAATCTTCGATGATTTAGAATTTTATAACAAACGAATCTCATTGTATTTTTAGTATAGGTGTAAGCAATATAGGTGTGCTGACCGTACAATTTATCCTAAAAGGTTATTTTTTGAGTAATTTGCTGATGTCAGCTTGTTTTTGTTTCCTTTTATTTAAAAAACTGTTATACAAGTTAATTGGGTTCTTATTGAAATTTTGCTTTGTTAAAAGTTGACAGCAAAATATTTTGTTTCATTGCTGTGTTGGTATGTGCATTGAAATTCAGTAGCCCTTACATATATGTGTAATATTGTGTGTGACAGCATACAAAACTATGTGTAGTTCATTATTTACTTGATGTTTTCATGGCATTATCTCTAAATACACGTTTAATTTTGTGTAGCCCAAACCAAACTAAACCTAAAAGTCACATTTGTTATTTATTGTAATAATACTGTGTTTTTCTTTTTATTCCAAAGCATAAGTAAAAGCAAATTAAGGAGTTCCTTTTTCCCATTCTAGGGATTGCTTTAGAACATTTTAAATGATCAGTCTTAAGAAAAAAATGCTTCACATGTATAAATTTCTTCTAAAAAATCAGCCAGAATTATATATTAAAGTTATTTGTTGCTATGTCACAGAGACTAAAGTAGTATAAACACAATTAGAAATATACCAATTGTTATCAAATCTCATATATTTAGTTGCTGAGAGCAAATGTAGTTACGTTATTAAAATGGGTGATTCTGATGTTTTACGGCTTTTACAAAGAAGAATCCAACAAGTGATATCCTGATATCCTATATATTCTGTCAGTGGAGCCATTGCTTCTTTAGTGCAGTTGATTAGACAAAATTCCAATCTAGTACTTTTCCCAAACACTGGGAGGTTGGTAATATTCTCTTTGTAGCTGCAGTCTTCTCTGGATGAGAAATTAAGGGTCAAGTCAAGTTTCATTTCAGGCCTAAAATTATCTTTACTGGCATTATTTCACATTGTAGGTACGTAATGCTTCATCATGCAACTTCGCTCTAATTGTGTTTGTGGGGTGGTGTTGGTAGGGTCAAGGCAATGAAATCTTCTGGAATACAACAGGATTTCTCTGTATTTTTAAATACTGCCAGATTGTGGGGAAAGATGGACAGCTTGATACAGATATATTTGATTCTTTCTTATAATGTCTGCTTGAAATTTTACTTTGTTAAAAGTTTACCGTAAAATATTAAAAATATTATTTCACTATATTTTTTGTAGTGAATTAAACATCAGTATCTTTTTATACATATGAGTAATATTTAGGATATGTCTGTGTTTGAAAGAAGCTAAAGGAATTGTAGCATATGAGCTATTTTGTTTTTTTAATTCTCATTTTGGATTGGGCAAGGTATCTTCCCCTCTTCCCCATTAAAAAAAAATCACCAAACAATAAACCAAACGTGCTTTTAAAACAAGTTATCTAACCTACTTATACAGGTTACCATAGAATCTAAGATAGTGTGATTAGTTGCCATGTATAAGTCAACCTTAGCAATTGACTTTAAATGCTGTAGGCAAATGTACATGCTTATTAATTTGGTTTGTTATTGATACGTTTTTGCTCTGTGTGCCTAATTATCACTGCCTTGTTTCCATAGCTGCAGAACCTTGGCCTGAAAATGCTACATTATATCAGCAATTGAAAGGTAAGTTCTTGTTCACAATTAAAAATGGCTTTGTATCAAAGTATATTTATTACAGAAAAATCCTCAGTAATACAATTTAGCAGAATGTAAAATGTAAAGAAGGGATTCCCTTGTATAATTTGTCTAGGAGGTTTTACCTAAACTTGTATCTGCCAGTGTAAACCAACTATTCATGGCATATAAGATCCTTAGTTTATTATTGACTCATTATATTGGCTGCTGTAGGCGGTGTAAAATGATGTGGTTGCAGGAGCAGTTGGCAGATTTACTGCACCAATAGCTGAGACAGCAGATTTTTGAAGTCCTGTGGTAAAGTGGGCTCTCAGTAAAAAGGAACTGTTAAAATGTATAGGCTAGGATGGTTCAGGCTCCCTTTAGCAGCTCTTCATATATCATCAGATCACATTATGGACCCCATTTGGGGCTTAGCAGCCTGCTACAGTTGTCAGAAGACTGCAAAGTAATGAAGACTAATAGGCAGCAGCCCTAGTCTTCTAAGCATGGAATTTTTATTGCAGCGAACTTGTCATCTTTCTTTTGTGTGACAGACCTAGACACACTGTGCAATATTAACTGCAAGCTGGTTTTATATTATTGTGAATGCTTTTACTTTTAACTAGAAAGGTTTCAGCAGATTTTACTGAATTTTAATGAAGAGGAACATTTCTTGAAAACTTGAAAAATGAATTCGATTTTAAGTAAACAATTTTAATTACATTGCTGATAAAATGAGATAAGTGATCAAATAGTTTTAGAGGAAACTGTCCTAGTTTATCATTATTTGTGATAATTTAATCAAAATTATAATTATATAATAACGTTGATATAAAACTTTAGAAATTAGTGGTAGGCGATACCTTTGAAAAAATAGAAATACTTTTTAAAAATAAAAATATTATATTCTACTTGGTTAACAGTTATGCTTCATTGTATTTCCACAGGGGAGCAAATTTTACTTTCTGACAATGCAGCTTCTCTTGCAGTGCAGGTAAATATGTAAATAATGTAATATCTTTTTCACCCCCTAGGTGGTTTGCATCATTTTGAGTTGCAATTATATTTTTCCCCTTCCAAAAAGTCTGATACTATATGTTTAGATTTTTTTCTGTGTGATTTACCATTATCTACATAACATTGCTTCTTTGTGAAGAATAATCTTATTATGTAATATTATTCAGTCACTTGTCAGTATATAAAATAAACATAAAAATTATTATTTTTTTAGAGATCACTTTTATGTGCTAGGCACATTCTGTGTCTTAGCAGTTGTTTTGCTTTTGGCTAGATATGATGGTGTTGATTATTTGGGGAGATATGTTCATTTGTGGACTCAATTATTTTCTAATTAATTTGTTAAGATTTATTTATCACATATTTTTAAGCATTGTTTTGCTCATTGCACTCATTGGCCTCTAGTTTTTAATCTGCTTGGTAATCTTGTAGCAGTGTTCTGGTTCTCTAGCCACTCCTCATATATTTATTGATTACATGAGTGTTTATTATCCCCTAAACCATTTATGAAATGTAACAGCTCTTCAAGTTGTATATAACATTTGTATAATCCAAAAAAAATTAGTGCCCCTGTAAACTTTAAGCTGCATTATAGGAAGAATAGGATACTTGGGGATGGTTTGCTTGAAAAACAATGTTTATGATGTAGGTTATAGAATTATAGTTATCCAAACATTTTGCATATTTAGCTGCTATTTACTTAGCTTGTGTAGTTTAACATAGGACTGAGCATGTAGACTTTATCCACTAAATGTCTGTTGTATGAATGGTTTGTAAGTATGGTGAAAGTAATCATGCCTTGATAACCAATGTAAAAGTAAATGATTTGCTGTGTATAAAATAATATTTTCAATCTTTATATCTTTGGAAAGACAGTTTGAAGGCACTGCGAATATTTTAGTTGAAGCACTGATTCTTAACCCTTTTAAAATTGCTATTTTGGGGATAACCCTTTCAGGATCTGGCAAAAGCTGTAGAACATTTTAACAGAAAATATACCCAGACTATTCTGCATGTGATTTCAGTAGGTTTACTGATTTCCCTGCTGAAGCTATCTGGATCCCTTAGGAAGAGCCCCTAAAACTACATAATACTAGTATAGGAAGTGCTGAAGTAATTTTCATCAAATAGAAAGGTATTTTGGGTAGAAATAGACAGTGGTTTCCAACTGGGCAGCTGTTTAGTACTGCCCCTACTGCCACCCTGTGACATTTGACAATATTTAAGTGTTTTTGCTTGTCAAAACAATTGAAGGGTTGAGTGCTATTCTCGTCCATTGGGTAGATGCCAGAGATGCTGCTAAAAATCCTAAAACATACAGAGTAGTCCCTGCACAACAAAGAATTATCCAGCCCCAAATGTAAATAGATTTGTCAAGGTTGACAAATCCTGGAATAGATGGGTTAGCCAGTTTTCAGTACAAACCAAAATACCAGTATATTACCATTTAAAAAAACTAACGTTTTAAATAATCCGGAGAAGGGAGGAAAAAATAAATCTTAGTGTGTATTTTATTTGTTAATTCTATTTTTATGATTTCTATTAATTTGCTTTCTCATGGTTTCTCAAATCATAGTTGCAATTAAAAATAAAACCAGAAAAAAGGACCTTTTACAATGTAGAATTTTCCTTAACCATTTCAATGTTTTTATCCTACATATGTCACTTCGATGATAAATTAAGCAGCATATATTAAAATTTCTTGGTTTTCTTCAATATTCTTTGGCTTGACAGCTGATAGTAGCCATGACTATAAATGTGACTTTTCCAGATATCTGATATAAACTTTATGGAGTAATTTTCTTCTATATAGTGGGCCAGCATTCGTTTAGAAGAATCAGTTAAAGGCCTACATTTGATGTATAAAATTGATCAAAACAATGTGACAGGTATCCACAAACTGGATTATTTTCTAGAAGATACCAGATATCAAACATCAGATATTTAATAGTCTGCCAGTTAGGCCATTAGGAAATTTAAATTTTACTTAACACATACGCTTGGTGTTTATTATACCCCTGAAACTGAGTGATTAGGTCTTTTTGAACTCTAAGAACTTTTATGATTTCAGTTTAAAAATAATTTTTTTTTTCCTGTAGCTATTTCCCCTTAGATTTGCTTTCCTTCACTCTTGTATGTTGAGTATAGTGAAGTATTAGTATAGCATGTTTCTCTGGTCCCTTGAGCCGAATGTGTATATATGCAGTATTATACACACATGCACACACTAGAGAGACAGAGAGAGAGAGAGAGATCTTCCATTCTGTACTTGTGCTTTGAAGGACTTAAGCTTATGCTGATTGGAAAAAGTAACTTTGATAATAATTCTCTGTTACTATTCTCTCTTACCCCCAAATCCAAACCAGCCATCTAATAAATACACAATGTTGGCCACATATGTGATTTGAAATTTTCTAGAAGCCTCATTTAAACAAAGTAAAAAGAAATAGGCAAAATGTATTTTAACAATATGCATTATTTTACCCAGTATATCCAAATATTATTTTAATACGTAACCAATATGTAATTTATTAATGGGACTTTTTATATTAAGTTCAAAATATGATGTGTATTTTACACTTACAGTACCTCTCAATTTATGCTAGCCAGATTTCAAATGCCCAGTAGTCTCGCATAGCTAGTGGCTTTTGTGTTAGACACTGCAGGTTTAGAATACAATGTGAGCAAATACATATATGCTCTCAAAGGTTTTGGCCAAAATTGTTTTATTTAAGAAGTTTATGTCTATTGATTGAGTATATGCTGTCTTTTATAGAAGATTCCAATTGGTGTCTGTTTCAAAAAACAGCAAACCCTAAATAGAGCTCTTTGTTTCAAGTTTGCTCAAACGTAAAATAGAAATATAGTAGAAGCTATCCTGTTGGGTAGGATAGGATTGAATATGTTAACATATTGAATATGAGGATTGAATATGTTAACATATGTAAAGCACTTAGAAGAGTACCTGGCATATTGTAAATATGCAATGAATGCTGTTTATTACTTCTTTCTCTCCTAATTCTTTGAAAGAAATACACGTATTCAGTGTCACCAAGAGGAATGGAAGCTTGCAGCCTTGATAGGACCTGAAAACACTAGAGTAATTGAAAATAAATGTTATGTGTAAGAATCTTTTTTGGACATGTTTGTGTTTGTGTGAACATTAATTTTTGTATCATTCTTTATCTAAAAATTAATATTGAATGCTTTAATGCAAACAAAATTTTATTGATACTGAATAATATATTTTATTTTATTTTTATTTATTTATTTATTTATTTTATTATTATTATACTTTAAGTTTTAGGGTACATGTGCACAATGTGCAGGTTAGTTACATATGTATACATGTGCCATGCTGGTGTGCTGCACCCATTAACTCATCATTTAGCAGTAGGTATATCTCCTAAAGCTATCCCTCCCCCCACCCCACAACAGTCCCCAGAGTGTGATGTTCCCCTTCCTGTGTCCATGTGTTCTCATTGTTCAGTTCCCACCTATGAGTGAGAATATGCGGTGTTTGGTTTTTTGTTCTTGTGATAGTTTACTGAGGATGATGATTTCCAGTTTCATCCAATTGAACCTGGGAAATATTATTTGAATACTTTTATTGTATATATTTTATCATATATATATTTATTGAATACTTTTATTGTATAAATAAAAAGTATAAATACTTTTATTGTATAAGACACTCTATTGAAAGCTTTTATTGTATAAATAAAAAGCTTTTATTGTATAAATAAAAAGTATAAATACTTTCATTGTATAAGACACTATTGAAAGCTTTTATGTGGAGCATTGCGTTCAATCCTTCCCATGACCCTAGTGCACAGTACTAAAATTATCCTCATTTTAAAGATGTGGAAACTGAAGCTCAAAGATGCTTCGCCCACATTTCATAGAACCCACAAATTGTGGAGATAAACAGAAAACAACAACAACATTGGTTGAGTGCCACCTGTGCTTGTCACTGTGCTGAGCTCTTAATTCATATTAACCCATTTAATCCTTATAACAACTGTATGAGGTAAGTGCTGTATAAGGTAGGTATCATAAATAATCCTTTCACACAGCTACCCTATGAGGTAGGTACTATTATTATTCCTATTTTCTTACAGATTAGGAAGGTAAGGCAGAGAGGTTAAACAGCTCAAAGTTACATAAATAGTACTTGGCACAGCTGGAATGCAGACCCAGGAAGTCTGGATCAACAGTCCACACTCATAATACTTTGCTGCATATTGGTCTAGTCCAGTGATAACAGATATTGAAGTTTCACCTAACAATAAGTGATCATTTAATCACAAATTATTTCTGACATTTCTTAGTAAATTATATCTTATGATTAATAGTTTACATTAAGGAGTAAAAGAACATGTCTTAGCTTTTGTATCTTTGAAATGGGATAGTCTTACCTCTATAATATTATGAAGCTCAAGTTAGGTAATAAATGGGAAATTCTTTTGAAAAAAGTGAAAGGAATAGGAATGTAAGATGTCGAATACAGAATTAGTGCCTATTTTGACTTCAGAGATTTATGTACATATTTTGTGAGTGTCTTCATATAATAAAATGTTACTTTCTAATAAGTTTTAGAAGTCCAGTGTGGTATCCATTGCACAACAGAGACTTTCTAGTAAGTTGTAGAAAGAATTTCGCTTTATGTATGTGAAGCCAATTTTAAAAATCTGGTGGTTTTTTTTTTTTTGTATGGCTTAATCTAGATATTATAAAAATTTGAATTTGTTTTTTTAGAGTGTCTCAAACTGATGATCATTATTAGAATATTGCACGAACAAGTAATCTTACTTTGTCCTTTTTACTTCAAGTAAGAATAGCATTTAAGGTCAAGTGAAGGAGAATGTCCTTGTTCCATTTAATATTTTTACTTTTTCTTACTCTTTGTTAATAAATACTTTTCTCTAAAAATGAAAGGGAAGACAACAGAAAAAAACTGTTTTATTTCTGTTGAATATAGTATATAATTTAAAAGTCAGCATTTTGTTTTGTTTTGTTTTTTTGAGATGGAGTCTAGCTCTGTCGCCCAGGCTGGAGTGCAGTGGCGTGATCTCAGCTCACTGCTGGCATGATCTCCAGCTCACTGCACCCTCCATTTCCCAGGTTCAAGTGATTCTCCCACCTCAGCCTTCTGAGCAGCTGGGATTACAGATGTGTGCCACCAAGCCCAGCCGATTTTTTTGTATTTTTAGTAGAGACGGGGTTTCACCGTGTTGGCCAGGCTGGTCTTGAACTCCTGACCTCAAATGATCCACCTGCCTCAGCCTCCCAAAGTGCTGGGATTACAGGTGTGAGCCACTGCACCTGACCAAAAGTCAGCATTTTTATAGGCCCCATTAATGCTGGGCCATGAACACTCACATTTCAGATTTGATGATAAATACTTAGCTGACCCTTGCATTTTCCTTTTAGCAAATGATGCTTTCTAGGATGTATTAATTATTGGCTAATGATAATATCCAATTGTAGTGTTTGGGAAAGAGCAGGAGAGAGGAATATCTGTTTTTCTTTTGAGGCTGCAGGTTGATTACTGCCTTAGAGACAAAACTTTGAGTGTGAAAATACAGCTGCTGTAAATTTGTCATGTCATTTAAATGGCTATAGTAGACAGCTACCTGCAGAATTGTAGAGGAAATGATTTTGAATTTTCAGTTTGGTTGGAACATTTTGTTTTAAATGAGTTGTTCAGGGTTTTATGCCATTTTAAAGGATCAGTTTAAACCTGATGTAAATAGAAGTAGGATGACATGAGTGGACATATTTTAATAAATATAATATTTTATGAAAAAGATTTAAAAAATTGACAAAACTTTATTAAAGCCTCATAAAGTATAAAGTTTTAGGTTTTTAAAATTTGTACATTCCTCTCAATTTGATCGTCCTCTGTCAGATGAGGCTTCTGAATTCACTTTCAGGATTAGGTGAAGGAAAGGAAAGCTAAGGGATAAATAGAATTTAGTGAACATTTATGAGATATAGAGACTTGTAAAATCCTTTTCAGTATTCCAAACAAGCAAAATGGAGGCTGCAGATGTTTCTTTGATATCACTGAGTTTAAATTCTTCAGACTGATTGTCTTACATTATTATAGTTTGTGTACCAGAAATGTTAAAGCATTTTGCTGATTTATGCTCATAAGACCTTGGATTATTTCAGTATATAAAATGTGATCTTTATCAAGATAATTGTGAACTTAAATTGCAAATAGAATTTAGCAGATTAAAAAACAAATCTCAATATTAGTTTCTCAACACTTAAGTGGCATGGTGTATATACAACATTAAAATTAGTGTAGAATTTGTGGAAATGAAGTATATTCAAAATAGAATTAGGTGGCTATAGGAGTTGTTGTTTTTAGTAATTAGTGAAATAACGTAAAATGGTTATAAAGGGTAATGGTTTACTGATATAAATACGTATTTAACTTAAAAATTCACACTGCTGCAGTTCTGAGAGATTGCAACTTAGAATATCAACTGTATACTTTTTTGTTTAAAAAGTAAATAGCAAGCAGGATTTTATAATTTGTTGCTATTAAACAGAACCATGAAGATACAGTAGTAAGATGGAAAAACAACAGCCTTTTTTTAAACAGAAAAAGGCTAGAATTTTTCATTATTAGATATACAATATCAACATAATCAATCTAGCAGCTTTATATTTGAGCTGAAAATACACTTAAATTTGAGGCCATACACTACCCTGTGTGAGTGAAACATCTTTCATATAGTTCTAAGATGAAATTACCCTTGAATGAATAGCATCTTCATTTATCTTCAAACCCCTTCTGTGCTTTTAGTGAATCTATTCTTTCAACATTCTACAATAAGAATTACATTATACCATTATACCAGAGTACTTCTGCAGTGTGAAATAGATTGGTTTGGAAAATGAACCTGGCTTTGCTATAAATTACATTCACAGGTACAAAGGAATTTGTTATTTTGTTTAAAATAGTCACAAATATAATTAAGGTCTTAATTTATGTTAAACTACAAATATGGCTATTATGGTAACTGGATTAGGAACTTAATCTGTCACTTCAAGAATGATACCTAACACTTTTCATTTATAACCTTAGATACATTATTTCAATTACAGGGTCTGCAGCTGTTTGATATAAAAATGAGTTATTTTATAGATAGATTTGTTCATGGTTTTTAATTTTAAATCATGCCTCTTCAGTAAGGTAGAAAATAATTCTTCAGTTGTCACAAATTTTCCTTGGTGTCTGGTTGAAAAAGGATATGAATTAAAATTCACAATCATTTTTATTTTGTGTCCTGAAAATGGCATTGCATGCTTGAGAATAGTCGTTAGTGAATTCTTACATAAAATATTTCAAATTTAATTAGGAAATGAATAGAAGCTTTGTCCTAAAGAAGAAAAACCTGAGGTCTGCTGTCTAAGGATAGCTTTACCTGGTTGGACTGAAAATGGATTGCTACCTATCTAGAATTTGAATAACTTTGTTCATGTGACTTACATAAATTTAGAAGCTGTGTTTATAACCCCTCGAATCCCATGGTATTAATCAGTGTAAAGCATCTAATCTTTAAAAACTTATTAAAGGCAATTCTTTAAAATTTTGAATTACTTTTATATTTTTATTGGCAAGCAATGCTGATTTTACTGCTTAGGTGTAACTAAAGAGAGTATGCTGTGTATCTAACTTGAAAGACAAGTGTTCATTTTGTCTTTGGAATAAAGAAGAGGAAAGAAGACAGTTGGTGCTGGTCATTGGCAAGTGTTTCAATACTGAGTTACTATTAGTTAATTAAAAAGAAATGAATATATGTTCCTGCCATCTGCTAGTTCATCCTAAGAATTTTAATTTTTTTTGTTATTATTTTTATCAGTTGGGAATTTTTTTGTAAGTAACAAAATTTTAAAGCATTCATTATAGGAGCTCAGAAAAAGAATGTATATATTTTTTCCTTTCTCCCCAACTGTTCATTGAGTGCTAACTATGTAACTGGTGTTGTGTTAGGTTATTGGGTTACAAGAATTGTTCTTTCTGTACTTTTGACTGTTTTATAACTCTTGCTTAATTTTGACCCTACAACTTTATGAAAGTTGTAAACAAGATAGACATGGTCTGTATGTACTAATGAAGCTTATATTCTTGGGAGGAGGGGCTTTTATCAGTTCATTTATCGGTTCTATCAGCACGTTATTTATATGTAATTCTCACAGGGAAAGCTTATATCTTTCTCTATTCTAGTTGTCTTTTTTGTTGCTTTCAGAAATAACCTGATTTTTTTCTATAGCTGTCAGATGTTGATGTATCTAAAATTGACTCAAATATTCCAGGAGTAGTTTCTAGGTGAGAGTTTCATTAAGGAAGGTCAGTCTATGAAGTGATATGTCTTCAAATGTTCTCTCAAATAGCATTTCATATTTTTTGGTAATAAATTCACTCTCTTTAAAGCTTTTTATGTTTATTGAATTGTGGTTTCTGATTTCTACATAGGTCATTATTATTTTTTATACTTTAAGTTCTAGGGTACATGTGCACAATGTGCAGGTTTGATACATAGGTATACATGTGCCATGTTGGTTTGCTGCACCCATCAACTCATCATTTACATTAGGTATTTCTCCTAATGCTATCCCTTCCCCAGCACCCCCACCCCCTGACAGGCCCTGGTGTGTGATGTTCCCTGCCCTGTGTCCAAGTGATCTCATTGTTCAATTCCCATCTATGAGTGAGAACATGTGGTGTTTGGTTTTCTGTCCTTGTGATAGTTTGCTGAGAATGATGGTTTCCAGCTTCATCTATGTCCCTGCAAAGGACATGAACTCATCCTTTTTTATGGCTGCATAGTATGCCATGGTGTATATGTGCCACATTTTCTGAATCCAGTCTATCATTGATGGACATTTGGGTTGGTTCCAAGTCTTTGCTATTGTGAATAGTGCTGCAATAAACAGGTGTGCATGTGTCTTTATAGTAGCATGATTCATAATCCTTTGGGTATATACCCAGTAATGGGATGGCTGGCTCAAATGGTGATTCTAGTTCTAGATCCTTGAGGAATCACCACACTGTCTTCCACAATGGTTGAACTAATTTACACTCCCACCAACAGTGTAAAAGCATTCCTATTTCTCCACATCCTCTCCAGCATCTGTATTTTCCTGACTTTTTAATGATTGCCATTCTAACTGGTGTGAGATGATATCTCATTTTGGTTTTGATTTGCATTTCTTTGATGACGAGTGATGATGAGCATTTTTTCATGTGTCTGTTGGCTGCATAAATGTCTTCTTTTGAGAAGTGTCTGTTCATATCCTTTGCCCACTTTTTGATGGGTTTGTTTTTTTCTTGTAAATTTGTTTGAGTTCTTTGTAGATTCTGGATATTAGCCCTTTGTCAGATGGGTAGATTGCAAAAATTTTCTCCTATTCTGTAGGTTGCCTGTTCACTCTGATGGTAGTTTCTTTTGCTGTGCAGAAGCTGTTTAGTTTAATTAGATCCCATTTGCCTATTTTGGCTTTTGTTGCCATTGTTTTTTGGTGTTTTAGACATGAAGTCCTTGCCCATGCCTATGTCCTGAATGGTATTGCCTAGGTTTTCTTCTAGATTTTTTATGGTTTTAGGTCTAACATGTAAGTCTTTAATCCATCTTGAATTAATTTTTGTATGAGGTGTAAGGAAGGGATCCAGTTTCAGCTTTCTACATATGGCTAGCCAGTTTTCCCAACACCGTTTATTAAATAGGGAATCCTTTCCCCATTTCTTGTTTTTGTCAGGTTTGTCAAAGATCAGATGGTTGTAGATGTGTGGTGTTATTTCTGAGGCCTCTATTCTGTTCCATTGGTCTATATCTCTGTTTTGGTACCAGTACCATGCTGTTTTGGTTACTGTAGTCTTGTAGTATAGTTTGAAGTCAGGTAGTGTGATGCCTCCAGCTTTGTTCTTTTTCCTTAGGATTGTCTTGGCAATGCAGACTCTTTTTTGGTTCCATACGAACTTTAGTTTTTTCAGTTCCGTGAAGAAAGTCATTGGTAGCTTGTTGGGGATGGCATTGAATCTATTAATTACTTTAGGCAGTATGGCCATTTTCACGATATTGATTTTTCTTATCCATGAGCATGGAATATTCTTCCATTTGTTTGTGTCCTCTTTTATTTCCTTGAGCAGTAGTTTGTAGTTCTCCTTGAAGAGGTCCTTCACATCCCTTGTAAGTTGGATTCCCAGGTATTTTATTCTCTTTGTAGCAATTGTGAATGGGAGTTCACTCATGATTTGGCTCTGTTTGTCTTTTAATGGTGTATAAGAATGCTTGTGATTTTTGCACATTGATTTTGTATCCTGACACTTTGCTGAAGTTGCTTATCAGCTTGAGATTTTGGGCTGAGACGATGGGGTTTTCTAAACATGCAGTCATGTCATCTGCGAACAGGGACAATTTGACTTCCTCATTTCCTAATTGAATACTCTTCATTTCTTTCTCTTGCCTGATTGCCCTGGCCAGAACTTCTAACACTATGTTGAATAGGAGTGGTGAGAGAGGGCATGCTTGTCTTGTGCGGGTTTTCAAAGGGAGTGCTTCCCATTTTTGCCTATTCAGTTTGATATTGGCTGTGGGTTTGTCACAAATAGCTCTTATTATTTTGAGATATGTTCCATCAATACTTAGTTGATTGAGACTTTTTAGCATGAAGGGCTGTTGAATTTTGTCAAAGGCCTTTTCTGCATCTATTGAGATAATCATGTGGTTTTTGTCATTGGTTCTGTTTACGTGATGGATTACCTTTATTGATTTGCGTATGTTGAACCAGCCTTGCATCCCAAGGATGAAGCCGACTTGATCATGGTGGATAAGGTTTTTGATGTGCTGCTGCTGGATTCGGTTTGCCAGTATTTTATGGAGGATTTTTGCATTGATGTTCATCAGTAATGTTGGTCTAAAATTCTCTTTTTTGTTGTGTCTCTGCCAGGCTCTGGTATCAGGATGATGTTGGCCTCATGAAATGAGTTTGGGAGGATTCCCTGTTTGGAATAGTTTCAGAAGCAACGGTCCCAGCTCCTCTTTTTACCTCTGGTAGAATTCGGCTGTGAATCCGTCTGGTCCTGGACATTTTTTGGTTGGTAGGCTATTAATTATTGCCTCAATTTCAGATCCTGTTATTGGTCTATTCAGAGATCCAGCTTCTTCCTGGTTTAGTCTTGGGAGGGTGTATGTGTCCAGGAATTTATCCATTTCTTCTAGATTTTCTAGTTTATTTGCATTCAGGTGTTTATAGTATTCTGTGATGGTAGTTTGTATTTCTTTGGGATCGTTGGTGATATCCCCTTTGTCATTTTTTATTGTGTGTATTTGATTCTTCTCTCTTTTCTTCTTTATTAGTCTTGCTAGCGGTCTATCAATTTTGTTGATCTGTTCAAAAAACTAGTTCCTAGAGTCATTGATATTTTGAAGGGTTTTTTGTGTCTCTATCTCTTTCAGTTCTGCTCTGATCTTAGTTATTTCTTGCCTTCTGTTAGCTTTTGAATTTGTTTGCTCTTGCTTCTCTAGTTCTTCTAATTGTGATGTTAGGGTGTCGATTTTAGGTCTTTCCTGCTTTCTCTTGTGGGCATTTAGTGCTGTAAATTTCCCTCTACACACTGCTTTAAATGTGTTCCAGAGATTCTGGTACGTTGTGTCTTTGTTCTTATTGGTTTCAACGAACATCTTTATTTCTGCCTTCATTTCGTTATTTACCCAGTAGTCATTCAGGAGCAGGTTGTTCAGTTTCCATGTAGTTGAGCAGTTTTGAGTGAGTTTCTTAATCCTGAGTTCTAATTTGATTGCACTGTGGTCTGAGAGACAGTTTGTTGTGATTTCAGTTCTTTTACATTTGCTCAGGAGTGCTTTACTTCCAATTATGTGGTCAATTTTAGAATAAATGCAATGTGGTGCTGAGAAGAATGTACATTCTGTTGAATTGGGGTGGAGAGTTCTGTAGGTGTCTATTAGGTCTGCTTGTTGCAGAGCTGAGTTCAGGTCCTGGATATCTTTGTCAACCTGCTGTCTTGTTGATCTGTCTGATATTGACAGTGGGGTGTTAAAGTCTCCCATTATTATTGTGTGGGAGTCTAAGTCTCTTTGTAGGTCTCTAAGGACTTGCTTTATGAATCTGGGTGCTCCTGTATTGGGTGCATATATATTTAGGATATTTAGCTCTTCTTGTTTAATTGATCCCTTTACCATTATGTAATGGCCTTCTTTGTCTCTTTTATCTTTGTTGGTTTAAAGTCTGTTTTATCAGAGACTAGGATTGCAACCCCTGTTTTTTTTTTTTTTTTTTTTGCCTTCCATTTGCTTGGTAGATCTTCCCCCATCCCTTTATTTTGAGCCTATGTGCATCTTTGCACATGAGGTGTGTCTCCGGAATACAGCACACTGATGGGTCTTGACTCTTTATCCAATTTGCCAGTCTGTGTCTTTTAATTGGGGGCATTTAGCCCATTTACATTTAAGGTTAATATTGTTATATGTGAATTTGATCCTGTCATTATGATATTAGCTGGTTATTTTGCCTGTTAATTGATGCAGTTTCTTCACAACATCGATGGTCTTTACAGTTTGGCCTGTTTTTGCAGTGGCTGGTACCGGTTGTTTTCTTTCCATGTTTAGTGCTTCCTTCAGGAGCTCTTGTAAGGCAGGCCTGGTGGTGACAAACTCTCTCAGCATTTGCTTGTCTGTAAAGGATTTTATTTTTCCTTCACTTTGAAGCTTGGTTTGGCTGGATATGAAATTCTGTTTTGAAAATTCTTTTCTTTAACAATGTTGAATATTGGCCCCCAGTCTCTTCTGGCTTGTAGGGTTTCTGCTGAGAGATCTGCTGTTAGTCTGATGGGCCTCCCTTTGTGGGTAACTCCACTTTTCTCTCTGGCTGCCCTTAACATCTTTTCCTTCATTTCAACCTTGGTGAATCTGACAATTATGTGTGTTGGGGTTGCTCTTGTTGAGGAGTATCTTTGTGGTGTTCTCTATATTTCCTGAATTTGAGTGTTGGCCTACCTTGCTAGGTTGGGAAAGCTCTAGTGGATAATATCCTGAAGAGTGTTTTCCAGTTTGGTTCCATTCTCCCCATCACTTTCAGGTACACCAATCCAATGTAGATTTGGTCTTTTCACATAGTCCCATATTTCTTGGAGGCCTTGTTTGTTCCTTTTGACTCTTTTTTCTCTAACCTTATCTTCTCGCCTTATTTCATTAATTTGATCTTCGATCACTGATACCCTTTCTTCCACTTGATCAAATCGGCTATTGAAGCTTGTGCATGCGTCATGAAGTTCTTGTGCCATGGTTTTCAGCTCTGTGAGGTCATTTAATGTCTTTTTTACACTGTTTATTCTAGTTAGCCATTCCTCTAACATTTTTTCAAGGTTTTTAGCTTCCTTATGATGGGTTCGAACATCCTGCTTTATCTCGGAGTAGTTTGTTATTACCGACCTTCTGAAGCCTACTTCTGTCAACTCGTGAAAGTCATTCTCCGTCCAGCTTTGTTCCATTGCTAGCGAGGAGCTGCTATCCTTTGGAGGAGGAGAGGCGCTCTGATTTAGAATTTTCAGCTTTTCTGCTCTGGTTTCTCCCCATCTTTGTGGTTTTGTCTACCTTTGGTCTTTGGTGTTGGTGACCTACAGATGGGGTTTTGGTGTAGAAGACCTTTTTGTTGATGTTGATGCTATTCCTTTCTGTTTGTTAGTTTTCCTTCTAACAGTCAGGTCCCTCAGCTGCAGGTCTGTTGGAGTTTGCTGGAGGTCCACTCCAGACCTGTTTGCTTGGGTATCACCAGCAGAGGCTGCAGAATGGCAAATATTGCTGCCTGTTCTTTCCTCTGGAAGCTTCATCCCAGAGGAGCACTGAACTATATGAGGTGTCTTTCGGCCCTTACTGGGAGGTGTCTCCGAGTTAGGCTACACGGGGGTCAGGGACCCACTTGAAGAGGCAGTCTGTCTGTTCTCAGAGCTCAAACGCTGTGCTGGGAGAACCACTGTTCTCTTCAGAGCTGTCAGACAGGGACAAGTCTGCAGAAGTTGTCTGCTGTCTTTTGTTCAGCTATGCCCTGCCCACAGAGGTGGAACATAGAGGCAGTAGGCCTTGTTGATCTGCGGCGGGCTCCGCCCAGTTCGAGCTTCCAGGTGGCTTTGTTTACCTACTCAAGCCTCAGCAATGGAGGACGCCCCTCTCCCAGCCAGGGGGCTGTCTCACAGATCCGTCTCAGACTGCTGTGCTAGCAGTGAGCAAGGCTCTGTGGGCATGGGAGCCACTGAGCCAGGCACGGGAGAGAATCACCTTGTCTGCTGGTTGCTGAGACCGTGGGAAGAGCACAGTATTTGGTTGGAAGTGTCCCATTTTTCCAGGCAGTCTCTCACGACTTCCTTTGGCTAGAAAAGGGATATCCCCTGACCCCTTGAACTTCCTGGGTGAGGCAGTGCCCCACCCTGCTTTTCCTAGCCCTCCATGGGCTGCACCCACTTTCCATCCAGTCCCAGTGAGATGAACCAGGTACCTCAGTTGGAAATGCAGAAATCACGCGTCTTCTGCGTCGATCGTGCTGGGAGCTGCGGACTGGAGCCATTCCTGTTCGGCCCTCTTGCGGTTGTGGGCCAGATCATTATTAATAGTTTTTAAGTTGAATTCCTGTTACTGTTTTCTAAAGCAGTATCAACTTACTGATATTTGTAACTATTGATTTTTTAAAATATCTCTGAACTTAACAAGAGTTACATCTAACTTTTTAAAGCAGTGAGCTCTGAACCCGTAAAATTACAAAATGCTAATTTTTGCTATAGCTTACTAGCTTTCTGTGAACTTAGGAATGTTTACATTTATTTTTAGGAATATCTATGGCTTGTTCATTAAGCAAATGTTTATTGGGACTTTATTGTATGCCGAGGACTAAAGTAGTAAACAAGATAGACATTGTCTATGTATACTAATGAACCATATATTCTTGGGGGATGGAGTCCTTCTGTCAGTTCATTTATCAGTTTTATCAGTGTGTATGACTCTAAAAATTATTCACAAACATCTATATCAATATTTAGATATCTTGTTTTTGCTTGGTTAGAAAAGGTTATATTATGTAATTATATATATTGAAAACATAAAGCATATATTCACTATTATTTTGAAAAGTGCTATTGGGCCGGGCGTAGTGTCTCACGCGTGTAATCTCAGCACTTTGGAAGGCTGAGGTGGGTGGATCACCTGAGGTCAGGAGTTTGAGACCAGCCTGTCCAATATGGTGAAACCCCATCTCTACTAAATACAAAAAATTAGCCAGGGGTGGTGGCACATGCCTGTAATCCCAGCTACTAGTGAGGCTGAGGTGAGAGAATCGCTTGAATCTGGGAGGCGGAGGTTGCAGTGAGCCAAGATTGCACCATTGTACTCCAGCCTGGGCAACAACAGTGAAATGCCATCTCAAAAAAAAAAGTAAAAAAAAGAAAAAAGCATTTTTGGTTATTTTCCTTTATTCTTTTAACATCTTTCTAGAAATTTTTATTTCAGTACACAATCTTGGTATTTTGATTTTATAGAAGTAAATACAATTAAATTATAGTACATAATAATTATTTTAATTTTTCTCATAAGGAGACATTAAAAGGTAATAAAATAAATGAAGCCAGCTTTCTTTTGAAGTCACCAAGGTGAAGTGGTCTTTCTTCCTTTGCAGATGAACAAATGAGTATTTATTATTATGAATGTTGTTACTACTATTAATAATAATACCTAATATTTTTTGAATTACTCTGTGTCAGATAGTGTATAAAGTGTTTTACATATAGAACTTCAGTTAATCTGCCTGATTGTCTAATTTAGAAATGAGAAAGCTTCTGAGATAAAGGTACTTTTTCAAGCTAACACAGTTCCCAGGATTCTACCCAGAGAGCTCTCTCTGATCTTCTGCTCATTAACTTCTTATTGTTCTATACTGATTCTTTTTTTTTTTTTTTTTCTGGAGATAGGGTCTCACTCTGTCACCCAGACTGGAGTGCAGTGGTGCGATCTTGGTTCACTGCAACGTCCATCTCCCAGGCTCAAGTGACTCTCCTGCCTCAGCCTCCCAAGTAGCTGAGATTACAGGTGTGCACCACCACCACCCAGCTAATTTTTGTGTTTTTAGTAGAGACAGGGTTTCACCATTTTGGCCAGCCGGTCTTGAACTCCTGACCACAAATAATCCACCCGCCTTGACCTCTCAAGGTGCTGGGATTACAGGCGTGAGCCACTGCGCCTGGCCTTATTGTTCTATACTGATTCTTAAGACTGATGCAGAGGATTTCCTTCTTTTAAATGTATGTTCACTCTAATCTTTTTTTCACTTAGGTAACTTGCTTTCAAAATCTGTACTCTGTTAGGATCCATTAGGTTCTGCTAGGGCATTTAATCAGTAAAATGTGCTGGTGGTTGCCCAGTCATGAGTGGTAGGGTTTATGACTCAGCAACAGAAAGTAAGAATAAAGGATGGTAAAGACAGCAATCTCAATGAGTTAGCATCATTCTTGTGCACAGTAGCCACCAAGGCTATTTCCATTCAACTGCATTGAGCCCTTTTTACCATTTTCTGAACTGTGTATTGCTTTTTTTTTTTTTTTAACTTAATGCAGTTAAAACAAAGGATATTTGATATTTTAAAAAGTGTTGTAGAGTCTGTTCCCTTACTCCTGTCAGAAACCATCATATTTAGGGCTAGGTGCAGTGGTGGCTTATGCCTCTAATCCCAGCACTTTGGAATGCAAGACGGGCAGATCACTTGAGGCCAGGAGTTCGTGACCAGCCTGGCCAACATGGCAAAACCCCGTCTCTACTAAAAATACAAAAAATTAGCTGGGTGTAATAGTACACGCCTGTAGTCCCACCTACTTGGGAAGCTGAGGCATGAGAATTGCTTGAGCCTGGGAGGCAGAGATTACGGTGAGCCGAGATCGCACTGCTGCACTCCAGCCTGGGTGACAGAGCAAGACTCTGTCTCAAAAAAAAAAAAAAAAAAAATTTAGTTTCACTGATACATTTAGTTTCACTGATTTCCTCCAACATTTCTTTCTGGAGTATTATTAGTATATTTGGGATTGAAGACTTGAAATTAGATATGTATAATATTTAAGATGTTTTGTTTTGTTGATTTGCACATTGTTATTCTGTTTACCTGCTTTTCTTAATTATAAGACCTGCTTGTTTACTTTTGAAGTCCTGAAGATTGGGCCATAATTGCTGAGATTTTAAAGGATTCAAGCTAACAGTGGTTCCTTCATGTGTAGCTTCTCAGTAAATTTTCAGAAGATTATACTGCTCTTATGGGACAGCTTCTTAGCTTCTTAAAACTTCTCATTTAACCAAGATGTTAAATTGACTTTTCAGTTTTTAAACTTGGTAGGCTAT
This sequence comes from Pongo pygmaeus, assembly GCF_028885625.2. Taxonomy (NCBI): domain Eukaryota; kingdom Metazoa; phylum Chordata; class Mammalia; order Primates; family Hominidae; genus Pongo; species Pongo pygmaeus. Next base: position 75,957,932 of record NC_072384.2, read on the forward strand.
AGGTGCAGGAAGCAGAAAAGACCAAAGATGAAGATGGTCCTTGATTATATTTTTATTCTGCCTGACATCTGTAGTTCTTCTCATTTCTTAGCACCTTGATAAGTATCATACCTGCAGGAAGTGCTAACAGATAGTATGATGTACATTTGTAGGCTTTTCTGTCAGTTGTGTGCATAAAAGAGGTTGGGTGGCCTTGAGGATTAGGCTTCTCAAATTTTTAATAGAACTTGCTTATCTGGTTTTCAAAGCACATGGCCGTACTCTTAGCAATTCTAGGCCTTTGTAAAAAGAGTAGAGTTGTCTGCTATTCATTTCTCGTCAGAAGTCTGTCCAAAAAGTGATAATTAGAGACAACAATCTAAAGACATGTAGGTCCCCTTCCTTCCACCAAAACCTGCTTACCCCACAGTTTTTCCTAGCTTGGTAAATACCAGTTCCATCTTTCTAGTTGTTTATGCCAGAAATTTTTAGTCATTTTTGGAATTCTTTTTCCTATATCCACATTGAGTTATCAGCAAAACTTCTTGACCCTCCCTTAAAAATATAGCTAGAATCTGACGTATCACTTTCATCACTCCCACCCTGGTCCAGGCCACCATCATATCTTGCCTGGATCATTACAAAAGCCTCCTAATTAGTTCTCCTGCTTCAGTGGTTCTGCTCTCAACAGTCTAATCTCTGTGTAGTTGTTTGTGTCCTTTGAAGTGTTCGGTCAAATTACAGCAATCCCCAGCTCAACACCGTCTAATGATTTCTTGTCTCACTCAGTAGAAGCCAAGACCTCACAATTACCTATAAGGTCCTACATGATATTTTTGGTTGCCTCTCTGATCCCATCTCTTAATACTCACTTCCTTACTCCCACATAGTCATACTGGTCTTGTTAACTGTTGCTGAAACATAGTTGAAGCACAAGCCTGCTTCAGGTATTTAAACTTGGACTGTTCTCCCCTTAGATATCTGCATGGCTTGCTCCCTAACTTTCTTAGGTTTATGGTCAGATGTTACCTTATTAGTGAGGCCTTATCTGACTACCCTATATTTAATAGCCATACCTTTACACTGCTTTGTATTTCTAAGTAGCAGGAATTACCATGCATATTTTCTGGTTTATTTGCTTGTTATCTGTCTCCATTGTGGTGTAAACTCCATAAGGACTGAGACTTTATGTTGCCTGCTTGTCCCAGTAGCTAGGACAGTCCTTGATACATAGTGGGTGCTCAGTATATACATGTTGAATTTATTTTTGTAGGTACTCAAAGTTATGTCTTTCTGGCAAGTTAGCTCACCAGGAAGTTTCATAGTGGACCAAATAGCCTTTGTAGGCCTTTTTGAACTATGTTTTAATGTTTTGCTCTAGGTCATTAGAAGAAACAGCCTCACGAAAAGCAGTTTTGCATTTGGCGTATGTCATCTTATGTAATTCAGTAGCCCTTATTAGAGATTCCAGAGGAGAAATGTCTTTTGGAATTTAGTGTAAGAAATCCAGTTGAGGAGCAACCTTACTCTTTATTTTATTTGTTTATTTATTTGTTTGTTTGGTTTTTGTTTTGACAGGGTCTTATGCCCATCACCCAGGCTAGAGTGCAGTGGTGTGATCATGGCTTACTACAGCCTCAACCTCCTGGGCTTAGGTGATTCTCCCACCTCAGCCTCCCAAGTAGCTGGGACTACAGGCACACACCATCATGCTTGTCCATTTTTTTGTATTTTTAGTTGAGACGGGATTTTGCCATGTTGCCCAGGCTGGTCTTGAACTCCTGGGCTCAAGCGATCCATCTGCTTCGGCCTCCCAAAGTGCTGGGATTACTGGTGTGAGCCACCTTGCCCAGCCAACCTTATTCTTTTTTGAAGGCTATAAATATTCCGTTGATGGATGCATCATAATTTGTTTTCACCAGTCTTTTATTGATAGGTATCAAACTATTGATTATTTTGCTGTTATAAATAGGGCTTAAGTGTGAATATCCTTACACATATCTTGTATAATTTTATACATATATGTTCATATTATGTATTTATAGCAATAACATTTCTAGTTCAAAGGATATGTGCATATAGAATTTTGATAGACCTTACCAAAGTGCCCTCAAAAGGTCACATTGATTGTATATTACAACCAGTGGTTGACTGTAAATTGTGTTTTGGATTTTGACTAAGTGTCTTTTTAAAAAAAAAAAAAACTTTTGTTTTCAGAAGTTTCTGTTGCTTTGTTTTCAAAAATTCACATGACTAAAACTAGACGTTATTGTTTACATTTTCATGTATTCATTTATTTATTCATCTGGTAATCATTATCTGCCTGTTATATACCAGGCACATAACTTCTTTCCTTCCTTTTTTCCCTCCTTTCTTTTTGTCTCCCTCCCTCTCTCTACACCCTGATCTCTGTTCTTTTTTCTCATCTTAAGATAGTGATACTTGTACATACCTTATAGGGTAAAGTTCTTGTGCAAGTGCTTGGCATATAGTAAGTGCTCAGTAAATATTCACCATTATAATTTTTCAGTGAAGTTGTCTTGCTCTCTGCAGTTTTGTTTGCCAGTTCCTTTTTCTGTGGTTTGTTTTGCCTCTGTATTTTGTTTGAGGCTTTCCTCAAGTATCTATTGATCTCTGCTGACAATTTATAGTTAAGAGTGAGGCTAAAGAGATGAGGGACTTTTTGACATGTGGATGTCACTGTAGATTGATTACATATTGAGAGGTCATTTTTGTTTGTCACTATTCCTAGCCCACTCCACCCCCAATAAAACCATCAATATGTAGATTTTTTTTCTCCAGAGAGATATCCTGGAGTGATATCCTATGTTTGGGAGCTGAGAGGGAGAGGGATCCTGTGTGAATCTCGATCAGTATGTATACTTACCCTTAACTTTGCCTCTTTCAAAGTGGCACCTCACCCAGTGCCCTCTGCTGTTTGGGTCCCTGTAGTTCAGTTTCTCCAAGGAATAAACCTTTGTCTCCTGCTAGACTGGGGGAGGGCTAATTGTCTGATGCTTATGTAGACTTTCATCCAGTCCTTTATTTGCTGTCCTGTATCTCACCTCTGCCTTCTGTGTTACTTGGTGCTTCCAATTTTGGAATCTTCCTAGTTTCTGTGATGCAAATGTATTGATCTTCTACTGTGCAAACTCTTAGGTTTCAGCTTCCTCTGCCCTCTGCCCTGCTAAGTCTGCTTTCCATCTTAGAAAAATGGGTTGACATCTCTGGTCTGCTTTTGTCTCCTCTGCTATTCTTTATGTTTTTCTGGGTGTATACCTTTTCTATTTCTTCATTGTTATTTTAATAGATTTTTTTAAAGGTTGCAGAGATAAATGTGTAAATTTAGTCCTTCATGTTTAACCAGTTATTGATGATTTGGTAATAGTTTTTTTTCTTTGAATTTTTTTTTAGAGTAAAAAACCCTACCCCTGAGACCCTACCCTTTCAAGTGAATTTTTTTGATCTTACAAATTCAATTAATGTATTCAATATGTTGAAACTACATCAAGCTGATTAAATTTCAGGGTCTTAGAAATCAGGTACGGGCAATTATGTTATGTGTACATATACATATGTGTGCATTTAAAAAATTTCCTACCAGGTACTCACTAAATTTATTTATAAAGAATGAGTGCAGTTTTAATTTATTCTTTAGTTCTTAGTTTTCACATAAGAATACATTTGCCTCCTCATTTTAGCAATTGGAGTTGCTCAGCAAATGAGTAATCTTTATATTCTCTCAGAAATTGGAAATATGGTATTTAATGTGTCGCCATCATTGAAAGTTGATTGTATCACTTGCAGGGTTTTTGGACACTGTGCTATTATGCAGGTTTTTAAAAATAATGTTTGGTATAATCACTTTCAGATGATGGCAGCCTCTCTTGCTAAGGTCTCCTTTATGTACTGATTACTGTTGTTATATATCCGTGCTATCTGATAGACATCCAGTAGACATCATCACATCACACTGTGATGATGGAAGTGTTCTGAATCTGTGCTGTTCAATAAATACAATAGCCAATAGCCACACGTGCCTGTTGAGCACTTGAAATGTGGCTAGTGTGACTAGGGAACTGAATTTAAAATTTTATTCAAACATTAATTAAGGAGCCACATGTGACTAGTGGCTACCATATTGGACAGCATAGTTATAAAACGTTATTCTGATAGGATGTGCTAAGTGTTTTATTCAAATTATTTTATGTTGTTATTCATTTAAATTAGTTTGGAATAAAGTATTCAACCGAGGAATAAGAGTTAGCTGAGTTGTTCCAAGTTCATTATTCATTATTATAATTTGAAATACATTTTTCTTTGACTTCCATAAGAATAAAAATATGCAGATTGCTATTTCCGAATTGAAAAGAAAATATGTTTTAGATGAGTGTGCCATGCCAGTTATTTGGAGTATTTTTGTGTGCTGACAAGATATTGAAAGTCAAAGTGGAAGGTGAAAGTGAGCCTCTCCAGTGTTTTCTTCCATCTTTCAAGAGAAAGGGGAAATACTGTTTGAGTCAAACCTTGCTGTTGTTTTAGAGTGCTTATATTATTGAAAATAGTCATAGTAATGTTTTGGCTTTGCTTTTTTTTTTTTTTTTTTTGCATGATCATAGCTTACCTTTAATTATTGGGCTCAAGCTATCCTCCTACCATAGCTTCCCCGAGTAGCTGGGACTATAGGTGCCTGCCACCACATGCTGCTAATTTTTTTTTTGTTTTGTTTTGTTTTGGTTTTTTTTTTGAGATGGAGTCTTGCTCTGTCACCTAGGCCGGAGTGCAGTGGTGCAACCTCAGCTCACTGCAACCTCTGTCTCCTGCGTTCAAGTGATTCTCCTGCCTCAGCCTTCTGAGTAGCTGGGACTACAGGCACGCACCACCACGCCCGGCTACTTTTTGTATTGTTAGTAGAGTCAGGGTTTCACCATGTTGGCCAGGCTGGTCTCAAACTCCTGACCTCGTGATCCGCCTGCCTTGGCCTCCCAAAGTGCTGCGATTATAGGCATGAGCCACCGCACCCAGCCTGTGCTGCTAATTTTAAAAAATTTTTGTAGAGAGAAACTCTCACACTATGTTTCCCAGGCTGGTCTTGAACTCTTAGACTCAAGCAATCCTCCCTACTCGGCCTCTGGAAGCACTGGGAGTGGCCTGTTTTTGCATTTTTAAAGTTTGGATGAAAATGCTTTGTGACATCAAACTTTTTTGTGAACTACAGATTAATTGGCTAACTAGAATTATGCTATCAATTGAGGTTTGTAGTAAGTTGAGTGTCATTTAATTGGTAAAATTGTCAGTTTTTATAAAAAAATAAAAAGCATGGGACTAAGAAGCATGGGTTTTGGGAGTTGAAGGTTGCGTTGAGCTGAGATTGCGCCACTGCATTCCAGCCTGGGCGACAGAGTGAAATTCTGTCTCAAAAAAAAGAAGCATAGGTTTGATTGCAGAACATTACAATTCTGCTTTTATTTTAAGTGAAATACAGCATTTTGGAATATTAATTAGCATAGTTACCACTACGCATGTAGTTTAGCAAAATATACTATATTTACTATTTTATACAATATTATTATTAACAGTTGAATATTATTCATGCCTTTGAGAAGATATATTAAACAATTATTTCAAACTCTTTTTTTGTTCTACTGAAGGCCTCAATCCCTTCTTAGTTTTTCATTCTCAGCAAAAGATTTCTCCTTCTATTTTGTAAAATATGAGCACTCACATTCTTGTTCTTTCTTATCAACTTGCAGTCATCATCACTGATTCCCCACCACCTCTTGCATTACAGTGGGAAAAGTGTCCTGTTCTGACAAAAACAGATCTCTCCAGCTAAGGTCTTACTTCCTCCCTTTTTACCTGTTCTTTTTTTTTGAGACAGGGTCTCGTATTGCCCAGGCTGGAGTGCAGTGGTGTGATCATGGCTTAGTGCAGCCTTGACCTCCCAGGTTCAAGCAATCCTCCTACCTCAGCCTCTTGAGTAGCTGAGACTAAAGGTGTGCACCACCATGCCCAGCTAATTTTTTAAACTTTTTTATAGGAATGGGTTCTCCTTATGTTTTCTAATCTGGTCTTGAACTCCTGGCCTCAAGTGATCCTTTTGCCTTGGCCTCCCCAAAAGTGCTGAGATTACAGGTGTGAGCCACCGCTTCTGGCCACATGGATCTTGTATATCAGTTATTTCACTTGTTTTATGTAGTTTCAGCCTATCTCCATTATTTTTTTTCTCTTTGTGTTTTAGTAAGCTCCACTCTTCTTCATATGTAATAGAAGGGAGGCAACCCTTCTCCTCCCTTCTTCCTTTTTTTCTGATCCAGGCTTTTTGAAAGAACTGTTTATATTCATTTTCTCTAATTCTTTCCTTGCAAGCCATGCTTTGACATGATTTTGATGCATGCTGAAGTTTGAGAATCACCACCCTACCCTATCTTTGTGGGTCAGTCAGGAAGCTCACTATTATTGCTATGAATTGGAATCACTGGTTATAGGTTTTAAAGGACCGTTAGTTTCCACTTAAATAGACACAGAAGAATCAACTTCTGGTGGGGCAGGATGGTGTTTAGACTTAGAAATCATAACTGTAGGTGAATTAATTAAGATTGGATTTGGCAGTGAGTGACAGAAACCCAATATAGTGGTAGCTTAAAAATATAGTTCACTTCTCCTACAAACACGGGTAATCCAGGTTTGGTGACTACATGATTATCAAGAACCTAGGCCCCTTTACTCTCGTTGCTCCACCATTTCCAGCACTCAGCTGCTACTTCATGGTTCTGTTTGGCTGCTATAGCTATAGCCATCCTTTTTACATTCTAGTCAACAGGGAGGAAAAAGAGGAGATACTTTCTCCTTTTAAAGAAACTTCCCAGCAGTTGTCCAGAACTTTTAGTCCAGTTGGCCATACCCAGTTGTAAGGGAGCCCGGAAAATAAGTTTTTATTTTAGGCAGCCTTGTGTGCAGATACAGTTTCTACCACTGTAGGGAAAGGGGAGAACATACGTGGCAGGGATAACAGCCTCTGCCATGATAAGCTCTTGGGAGCTTTGAATGGCTCAATCAGTAAACAATATTGCTTATTATAAGTAGTGCACTATGAAAGGTTAATTGTGGGAAAATGAGGGAGATTGCGGGGAGGAGAACAGAATTGCAAAAAATAAAAATAAAAAATCTCCCGCTTGGTTTTGTAAGAGATTCCATTTACTTGGGGAGATCAGACATGCATACATAAGTTACAGAGCAATGTAAGAATCAGAGGATGCAATTAGTGGGGGAATCAGACTCACATGGGATTTATTTTTGGAGGCAGGCATCTCTAAAGGACTGGAGTTTTGAGAAAACAGAAGAGAATTGACATACTTTTGGGTAAATGGAGTTCTTTGTACAAGATATTAATCACTGTTTTGTACCCTTAACACTTAAGAGTCTTAACACTTATTTCTAATGTAGAGTTGAGGAAGGAATTATAATAAACCTATGAGAAATCTCTGTTGAGTAAAATGATAAATAATATCCTTGTTAATTTATTAATTTATCTTACTTTTGACAGCTATTTATAGTACTTTCAATTTCAAAATAGACAAAAGGTTTGTCTTCCAATTTGTATGTGGTAATCAGAACCATTGTAACTTGTGACCTCCCCAATTGAATAACTGAATGATTTTATAGAAATAACAATAGTAAATTTTGTGAGTAGAGAAAAAGAAGCCAAGAAGTCATAGAAGAGAGAACAAAGGGAGTGGACTTGGAGTATTGTAAAAAACAGTGGGTTTGGCAGAGTTCACTGGTGTCTTAAAAACATTTAAAAATGAAGTAGTGTGATCTACTAATAGAGTTTTGCTTTTTTTTTACTTTTTTTACTTAATATTATAATGTGTACATTTTTTCTTGATGAAAAATTTTTTCTAAAGCATGAGTTTTAAAATTTATTGTGTATAGCATTCCATAGTTTGGATTTACTATAATGATTTACCCCATAAACTTATTATTAGACATTTAAATTGCTTATAACATTTTTGTAACTATGAACAAAGATAAACAATTTAAGTCTTTAAAAAGTGACTTAGTGAGCACAGAAGCTACATGTTGGAATATAGAGTATTACTGGAGAGAACTTTGAGGTAGCAGAGATAGTATTTTGAGTTTTCCTCTAAAATGAGGAAGATGATGATCCTATAGAAAGTAGTGGAATGAAGCAATTAATAGCTTATAAAATTTGGACTTTAGTCATCTACTTAAGAAAATTAAAGCAAAATATGTAGTATTGCTGGTTTACATAAACTAATACAGTAACATAAATGTGGATAATTTACATTTTATTCCTTAGGTATACATACATTAAGTTTCATGTATTTACTGATGTCTAAATCATACTGATTTTTAAGTAGTGAAATGACATTTTATTTTTGTTTGGAAAACAAATCCTTCACTTTAAATTGGTTCATTGTTTTCTATTAGAGTTTTGTAGTATGAAACTATTCAGTTTAGAAAAGAAATGCATACAAATTTCTGTTCAAATATGCATATGCTTTTATTGGGCTTATTGTATGTATCTTGATTTACAGGCCTTTTTGCAAATGTGTAACTTGCCTATCAAAGTAGTTTGTAGGGCAAATGCAGAATATATGTCTCCATCTGGTAAGTGTGTTTTTTTTTTCTTCTCTGTTAATATTATGGAGTGATAAAATTATAGTGATAGTCCAGTTTGTATCTACATGTTAAAATGCCTGATTTTTTTGTTTACCCTTTGAAGAATCTTTCCATGGTTTTAGAAAGTAACAATTGCAAATTTGACAGTCTTGGGGTTGGCATATCTATTCATTTCAACTGTGATCAGAGATGGTTACTGACATGTGGAAATGGTTTTAATAGTAAGGGAATTGTTTTAAATAGTAAATGTTAAGGAAATACATGATCTCAGATTTCCCTAGTCTTAATGTACATAAGACTTTCCTGTTGAGAAAACAAATTTTAGTAATAATGAATCCATTTACTATTCAACACGTCTTTCTAAATTATATTCTCCCATAATACAGGTGAAAGAAGAGAGATTGTAGAAAAATTAATTTGTCATTAGATCTTAAAGTCATCACTGAATGTTTTTGGTTTCTAATTATTTTTTCTAATGCTTAATTTTAACAGGATTTGAGATGCTTTAGCCTTCCTGTTTTTTAAAATCAGTATTATCTTTATGTCAGTAGACTAAATTACTGTTTTAAATAAATAATTCAAAGAATTTTTAATATAAAAATGTGCTACAAAGCTGATAAATGTTATACATAATTATGGATGATTATTGTAATTATGGTTTTGTTGGAGCAATAATAAGTAGAATTACTCCTTTTTGAATAAATTATTAAATATAAATGATTGGTATAAGTGTGTAACATTGCTTTTTAGGGAGACATTTTTCATTTTGATATGATAATTTAGGAGTGACTTGTGTTAAACTTTTTTTTTTCCACCTTAAGTTTTTAAGGGTAGTAGAAATTGTTAAAAGGTATGAAGACACCCCTTCTGTACATACTGAATGTTGTTTTATATAAATACCTGGTTTTAGAGGTTTATGAATATACATTTAGAAAATATTTCCATAAAATAATTTCTAGGCTTGTAAATGTAAACATATTTTAGATTCTTGGAGGGCATTCGTTGACTCATTGTTGTGTTGGTTTTATACGTAGATTTTAGGAACTACAGAATTCTGGTGAAATAAGTTATGTTGTGTTCTGTCCATCCTTTTCCTCTATGTAGTCATACAAAAAGTGTTTGTATATTTATGTAAAAAGGTTAGTAATCTAATGCTAAAGTTCAGATCTTTGGCAAGTGAGATATCAATATAGTTTATCCACCTGTTTCCTAAAATTACTATACTTAGTGTCATTTAGGTAGATACCTATTTTCTTTTTATTAGACTGCGCAGAAGACAAACATAAATATTCTAGAGACATACAAAAATATACATTCTTTCATAGGAGTCTCCTATAGGTAGATGAAAATGGCACTTTCTACTAAGATATTTAAATTTTATCATATCTCAGATTGGTATTCTCTTTCATTTAATGATTTGAGGTGATAGGGAAATGTTTTTTATTGTATTTGCTGCTTTGATCTTGTGGTAGATTTTTAAAGCAGAGAGTATGGAATAGTCAGAAGACCAGTTGACTTAAACTCTTATTTCCTAAAGAGTTAGGAAATCTTTAACTAATCCTTCTGTGACTTTGTCACATATTAACTATTTCTTTGAGAAATTTCACTTCTCTGCACCTCAGTGACTTCATCTGTAATATAAGGTAGTCAGATTAGATGACATCCAAGGTCCTATTTCTTGCGTTCTTTAAATCTGCCAACTTGTTTGGCAACATATTCTTGCTTTCTTTAGAATAAAAATTTTAAAAGTGATTATTCTGTCTAAGACGGTAAACAAAGCCCTCAGTTTTCTTATATGACCTTTGATTGGCACCAGAAAATAACTGTCTTACTGTGTTTTTGCCTGATACCTGCAATAATAAGGAGATAACATTGGCTCCATTTTCATTAAGCAGGCTAGTGACAGAAAACATTATTCACTTCTGATTTGTTGTCTTTGTTTTTATATATCTCTTTATATTTAGAGATATATAAGATTAATACTCAGTTGACTATCCACACTTCTTTTTGCTTCAGAATTGACAACGCTCAATGTATTTTTAAGAAAAGAAACAAAATACAAACTCCTGTTTCCAAGAACCTGAAACTGGTCATTAAAAACAAGGAATATGCTTTGCTCTAAAAATATTATACCCCAAAATACTCTTTGTCTAGGTACTAAATAGTTTTCATTCTCAGATCATTTGACCTCAGGGGACCTGTAATAATTCTGGTAGTATAGTAATTACAAAGATTTTATCCCGAGTTAAGAAAACAATATGGCCTAATGCTTAACCAGATAAAAAAAATTTTTTTGCAAGATTTATAAAGCAGTAGAAGGAAGGAATGCAGAATTGGCAACGGGGAAATATCTTCTCAATACATCTATTGAGTTGTTGTGTTCCAAAAGGCCTGCCTTCTCTTTGTAATGCATGTTGTCCTATGGATGCAGTTGAAGCTTTTGTTAGGCCCCTGTACTTCATCCATTACCCCCAGGCTGACTGAGCCAGAGAGGAGTCAATCTATTGAAAAGGAACAGGAAGAAGCCTGCTGTTAGTGTGAACTCTATTTGAACTAGGTCTGACAGCAGGTTTCATTCTTTAGCATTTGGAGTAGACCCTTCTTGCTATTTGGAGATTATTTTGTTCTCTCATCTCTAATAATTCCATCAAGTATTAGTATTTGTTAAAGTGAAATATTTCTTTTTTAATGTGACATTTATCTATAGAAGCTAGTTTTTATAAACATACTATTATTTTTTCCCACATGTTGGGAACATACTCTGGTATTACGACTCACTAACTAGCATGCCTTCAAAGATGGTTAATTCTTTTAATTCTTGCTATTTTGAGTCAAAGAGATTTATTGATATACAATTACCGCTTAAAATGTTGATCTCAATGGGTATCAAAGACTTAAAAGATGTAAAAAGGTTTTTTAAATGTAGTTCACAGTATAGATTGATTCACTGTACTCTGAAAAGAAAGCTTAAATTTCTTTGAAATATATCAGTGGTCATGTACCAATGTCCTGGCTTGGTTCATGTAATTTGGATAATTAGTGTTTGCTGCTATATGGTGATATGTTTGTGTTGGCTCTGAAAAGAGAATGTTATGTGATCTGTTATTATGTCTAAGTGAGAACTCTAGAAATGAATTTACCTGTTCTTTTTTTCTAAAGTTGGTTAGTAATCAGTTTAAAAACTTACAGAATTTAATATACACATCTGACAAAAATTTTCAAAAGTTACAGTTTTATGAAATCCCTATTTATAAATACCTGAGTTTTGTGTTAATTTTTTTAAATTATCATAAACTTTAACATACTGAAAGTATTGTTATAAATACTTTTTTTTTTCTTTCAACAGGTAAAGTACCTTTTATTCATGTGGGAAATCAAGTAGTATCAGAACTTGGTCCAATAGTCCAATTTGTTAAAGCCAAGGTAATAAAAAGATATTAAATGTATTTGATCACAGTTACCAAGTCATTCATCATTCTTTAATGTGTCTTAACATTTACATTGATTTCAGCCTAGTTTTATAAAATGCCAATGCAAACTACTGGAAAATATTTCTGAAGTGTAAGTTAGTATTTTTTCATGATATAATGGCAAAAGAGGTAGGTTTTTTTTCTTTATTGATGTCAAATTTATTAAAGGTATGTAATTTTAATATCTAGTCAAAAGAGATGGTTTGATCTTTACAAAATGGTAGATGATTTTCTAACTTATGCTTACTAGAACTGTGGTCATAAATGAAAAACTATTAGGTTTTGAAGTGTCTGGCTGACCTTTGAAAAGGGAGATACAGGATTTGTTTGAAGTTGAATGTATTTATCCATTTGAATGATTCTGCTTTTAATTTATTCAGTTTAGATTTTAATAGTTATTAAGGAACAACTCCCATTAGTGTTTCTGAAAAATCATTCCAGACTTTTCTTTTTGCATATATAGAAAAACCTAGATCATACTAGTATGTATTATTTTGCAACATACCTTTTAAAATCATAAATATGTTTGGAAATTCTTCCATATTAATAGCTGTAGATATATATCATCCTTTCACATTGTTGTATAGTGTTCTGCTGTATTGGATATATATATATATATATATAATCCTTTCACATTGTTGTATAGTGCTCTGCTGTATTGGAGATAGATATATATATATATATATATATATTTTTTTTTTTTTTTTTTTTTTCCTTCAACACCCTCCCCCTGTATTGGATAAATTAGAATTTTATTTACTCAGGTTTATTGATGGGCATTTAGGTCATGGCCAATTTTTTGTTTTTATAGAGTACTAAGATAAGTTTTCTTGTATATACATCTTTGTATAAATTCCTAAGGTTGGTATTGGTACCTTAGGATAAATTCCTAAGAGTGGTGGTATTAGGATGTCATAGGTTATGTACTTTTAAAATCTTGTAATAGATTGCCAGATTGAACTAAAGGTTATATCATTTTATGTATCTCCTAGTTACTATAGTGTATTAGAATTTTAAAATAAGTGGGTTTTTCCCCCCATATCTTTACTAACAGTATTTTTTTCATCTTTGACCACTTTATAAACAGCACATGTCAGTCTTTTGACATTTCCTTTATTTCTAATAAGGTTAATCTCTTAAACAAGGTTTGCTGACCATTCTGTTTTCTTCTTTTGCGAAGTAAAAGAAGTGTAATTGATAGTGTAATTTTCTCTGTTGAAAGATACATTTGTATAATGACAAATAAGTACATACTAATATTTTGTAGTGATAGCAGAGTATTATTTATGCTTTTATATAAAGTAATTTTTAGGGGGCATTTTGGAAGTTTAATTCATTGTATAGTTGCATGTTATATTATTTGTTAGTAAGATAACTGAAAGTTTTTGTATATTTAATATGATGCTCTTTTAAATTTTTTTAAATTCCCTTTAGGGCCATTCTCTTAGTGATGGGCTGGATGAAGTCCAAAAAGCAGAAATGAAAGCTTACATGGAATTAGTCAACAATATGCTGTTGACTGCAGAGGTAAAATACTAGATGATATGGCTTGAAAATAAGCTTTTTCTCTCATTCTCATAAAATATAATCTTTCTTATGGGTTAAAGTTATTGAGAAATGGGAAAATAGTCAAGTAATTCTAGAGTTGAGATGGCTACCTAAATTATTTGATTATTACCTTTGAACAAGTTATCTGACATTTTCAGTTCTAGTTTTTCTGTTTATAAAAAGGAGTGATTCTTGCCTACTCATTATTTTACTTTGGCCTTTTGAAATTTACTTAAATAATATCTGTAAAACACTTTAATGGTATTTAGACATGTATTGTGTGAATAAAAATATTTTTATAACATACCATCATTACATTTAATAATTGTGGATAGCAGCTAAGGAAAACAAACCGCTACATGTGTGACTTATGAAATTAGCTTATAAAAAATTGCCTTGGCAAAAAATAACTTTCTTTATCCTTTTCCTCTTTGGTATTCTAAAGTTTAGTGACTGTTCTTTTGTTCCTAGCTGTATCTTCAGTGGTGTGATGAAGCTACAGTAGGGGAGGTGAGTGGTTCTGTAACATTTATCTTAATTAAAATTTAATGAGAAAACACTTTTGCTCAGAATCGCAAGTCCCTGCTCATAAATGAAACATTGTGGTTTATACCATTAGTGATATAGTTTTTCACTTACTTTAATTTTGCTTGCACATACGTTTTAGGGAAGCTATGTGTCATTGTTTGATATAACGGGTTGCAAAGTACATAAAAGTTTATATATTTTTAAAGGGAATGTCTTAAAATTTTAATTTTTTAGATTGCAAGCTGTGTATTTTTTTCAGATTGCTCTATTTATGTTCTCGGAAAATATATTTCTTTTAGAATTCTATTTGTAAAAACGGGCGTTGCTTTTAGGAAGGATCACCTTTTTTACAAAATCTTTTTGTTTTAGATCACTCATGCTAGGTATGGATCTCCTTACCCTTGGCCTCTGAATCATATTTTGGCCTATCAGAAACAGTGGGAAGTCAAACGTAAGATGAAAGCTATTGGATGGGGAAAGAAGACTCTGGACCAGGTCAGTTCAGGTTGAAGTTGACAAAACCCTCAACTTTTATGCATTGAAAGAATCATTCTTTATATTGATACTCCTTTAAAAAAATATATAAGATTTGCAAGAAAACCATTTGCTGTTATTTTCACTAACATGAAGTAATTTTATTTCTAAAAAATCATACATGCTTGATGTAAAGCAAACAATACAATTCAGATATGTGTAAAAAAGCAATAAAACTTGCCTGAAATCTCATCACCTAGAAATTACCACCCTTAACTATTTGGAGAGCCTTCTTCTAGATGTTTCTTAGTAACCTTTTCTCAAATGGGATCATTATGCCTGCTACTGTATAACCTGAGAGTTTTTCTTTTCTTTTTTTTAAATTGAACAGTACATTGTGGGCACCTTTTATGTAACTAAATACAGATCTGCAGCATCAGGGCTTAAAAAAAAAGCCCTGTTAAATACAGTACTTAACATATCTCTATCTCTATCTATCTATCTATCTATCTATCTATCTATCTATCTATCTGTCTATATTTTTGCTACTAAAGTAGCAAAACTTAAAAATACTTATCTTGTCCACAAGCATCATTAAGTTAATTAATGCCCATGTTTTCCAAGGCTACCCTTAATACTAGCCAGCCATCTCACTGATGTGTGCCATTGGCCACAAGGGGGTTTCAGTAAACGAATAGGGATAGAATAAATAAAAATCTATCTCCACTAGTGAGAAAACAACTCAAATGCTTTTTACTCATGGTGGGTCAATGGTGTTACCTTTATTAAGTCGATTTTTTGGTATATGCGAAGCCATTTGAATATATGGATTCAGGAAGACACTTTTGTTCTTGACAAAATCCTTATAAGTAACTTAAATGTACTTGTGTTTTGAAGGACATTCACTGAGAATTTCTTCCTATTTCTTATATAGAAAGTATTACATATATATGTGGTCTATAGTCTTATTAAAATATAAAAGGTTAACCTAAATTTATATTTTTGTTATAAACTGTGATACAAGTTACGTTTTAGATACTTTTTATTGTTTTGCTAATTGAAATACTTTTCCTTGGGGTTCATTGCCTGTGTTAGGTCTTAGAGGATGTAGACCAGTGCTGTCAAGCTCTCTCTCAAAGACTGGGAACACAACCGTATTTCTTCAATAAGCAGTAAGAAATTTTACTTTTTTAAAGTTAATTTTCTGTACTGTTAGGTTGCAAATTTCTTTTTTTCATAAAAGAATTCTTTTTCAAGAAAAGATTTAGCTATTTTTATAATTTTTGTACTCAAATATTTTTGTGGCACTTCTTTACTCTCAGGCACAATGCTAGGCTCTAGGAGACTAAGATTTCTAAAATATGGTCCTTATCATTAAGAATTTCTCTTAAAGGCAGTCATGTAAATCAATCATTGTATGATAAGGTTTTAATGAGGTAGTTCAAGGTGCTATATATGGAACTACAAAATCTTAACGAAATTCTAAACTTGTAAAGGACTATCAGACATGAAGGAAAGTAAGTTACTATTAATGTAACTATGGTTTTCTATATAGAATGATACCTGGAGGACTAGAAGAGTCAATAAAACTAAATATTAAAAAATATTGTTTGATGGACAAGCACTATTATGAACTTATCTTTTAAATGTTAATGAAAATATTTATAAAACACAGAAATTAATATGAAGGATATAGGTTAAATATATGTGTATATATGTAAGTTGAATAATGTTTCATTGACAGATTTACTTTTGCAGTTTTGAAAAGAATCTAATGAAGGCACAGAATGAATTATCCTTTGTTAAAAAATTATAATTTTAATATATCAGAATCGGCTGTCCTGTGACCCAGTGTAAGATGGGCTTAAAGCATTTTAATCTCAAAACTTTCCCTAGAAAGTCTAACCTTTTCTTGGCATTTTAATAAAAATTATTTGATTTTTAGATTAATAATTTCTAAAAGGCTTTATTTGCTATTATGTGTTATAGCATCATAAGCATTCCTCTTCTATAACCATATCAAAACATATTTGGGTAAAGATAATATTTGTAGTAAAAATGACTATGATGATAGTTTGGAAATATTTAAGTTATATTAATCTATAACCAAGTAATATATACTATATATAATTGATACTAAAATAAAATCTGGGGTCTGTGCAGAAAAATCTTCAGAATTCAAACCGTGAAATTCTGGTGGGTAAAGCTTCTGCAACTCTGTTCCTATTTCTAGTGATGTTTGCTATGCAGATTCTATTTTTCAGTCCCTAACACAAGAGAAATGTATCCAAATGTCAGTATTACGTGATTTCTTTTCTTTCTAACAGAGGAATTCTTAGGAATTGAAAAGCTCAGAAGGGGTGTGTTTTATTGAAATGCGTTATTCTATTTTAGTTTTGTTACGCACACTGTCTTTAGAGGAGGCCAGGAGAATAGATCTAACTTACTTTTCTTCTCAATTAAACTCATTGTCATTGTGTTAGTAACCAGAGTTTGGCATGTGACTCAGTGGAAATATCAAGATATCATTTTTCTTCATAAGGGCACAATTACATTTAAACTTGTGATGAAAACTTCTAACTTAGAACAGTTCAAACACCAAAGCCTTGCTTTTGAAGAACTATTTAATTGATATTATGATGTAGAGTTTTGACATAATTTTCCTTTACATGATACTTAGATAAACATTTTCCCTAAAAATAAGATTAAAGATAGAAGAGATTTAATTTTTAATTTTATTTGATCATTTAATTAATATTAAAATGCAAATAAAGTACATTTAGAAAAAAGTAACTGGTATTTCACTTTCTTGTGCCAACATTTTTTCTCATTCCTTTATCTGTAGCAGGAGTCATTACTTTGTGAGATACTATGTTGAATAGAGCTGTGGCCTAAGTCAGGATACATAGTATTATACTGCAGGTCAGAGGGTCTGAATTCTATTCTTGGCTCTGACATAGCTCTAAGTTACTCTAATTTCTCTATGTATACGCCAGTCCTAAAATTAGAATTAACCCCCTACAATTAGAATTAATCCCCTAAAATTAGAATTAACTTTCCTTCTAGCTCAACTACTGGGGATGTTGGGAGGACTCATGAAAGAAACCAAATACCTTTACTTGATGAGAGAAAAGGAAAAGGGTAGTTAAGGGAGATCTCACAGAAAGAATAATAATTGGGAAAAGAGGCCAAAAAGCAAGGGGCTTGATTTACAAAACTTGAGTGACAGCCCTAAAGATAAGTGATTGGGATGTAAAGAAAAGATACGTAGATTATTTGTAGTACTATAAAGAGATGAAAAGTTAATAATGGGAAAGAACAATTAGGAAACACTCAGACAAAATGCTTTTGAAACTAGATGATACTATGAAGGTATCAGAGAGAAATAAATGTGAAATAATGAATAAGCAAAGCAAAAAAGATGAGTGCCAGAAAAATCTTAAATGGAAAATGTTAGGAAAATGTTGAATTTTACTGAGTGCCAGAAAAATCTTAAATGGAAAATGTTAGGAAAACGTTGAATTTTACTGTTTTTATTTTGATATTCAAATGAAAAAATAGTAGATAACCAACAGGAATGTGGAAAGAATAATAATGTAAGAAGGCATCAAATTTCTTAGGACTTTAAAAATATATTTGTCACCCTGAAATATTTTTCTAATAAAGTCTATAAAGATAAATGCAATAATATATGAAACATCTTAGAGCTCATAGGAGGGGAATTGCTGTCTATATTTGAATTATAATCACAAACTATTTGGTAAGCAGAAGGGTAGAAAGTTATGTTTTCTCTTCACATGATATAGCAAGATAATTAAAATTGGAGGTATATGAAGATCTTGACTTGATTAAACAGTTCAGTAGAAATACTGGATAAAATATATTTGTTGCTTGTCTTTTTGTTAAGTCAGGTTTATTGATGTGTAATTTACATCTGGTAAAATTGGCACTTTTATGTGTGTAGTTCTATGAATTTTAACAAAGGCATATGGTTGTATAACTGTCACCTATCAACTAAAATATTATTTGTACTTTTTAAAAAGAAAGACTTGTTGGAATCAGTAATTTATATATGTCAGAGTCAGTATAAGGAGTTGCTCAAATTTGGAAAAATTACAAAAAATATGCTTTAAAGGTTAAGTGTGTGTGGATATATACAGTCATACCCTGTATGGCAACCTTTCAGTCTGTAATGGACCAAATATATGATCATGGTCCCTTGAGATTGTAATATGTTTTTACTATACCTTTTCTATGTTTAGATATGTTTAAATACACAAGTATTTGTGTACCATAAATACACATTATCATTGTGTTACAGTTGCCTACAGTATTCAGTATGGCAGTGTGCTGTATAGGTTTGTAGTCTAGGAGCAATAGGGTGTACCATATACTCTAGGTGTATAGCACCATCTAGGTTTGTGTAAGTAGACTCTATGAGGTTCACACAGCGAGAAAATTGCCAAACAGTGCATTTCTCAGAATGTATTCCTGTTAAGCAACACACAACTGTATGTGCTTTGGTTTAATCTGTTGAGTTCTACTTCTGTTGATGTTCTAAAGTAACTTGCCACAAAGTTGCTGTCTTTATGTAAAATCAGATCAGTTTTTATATGCTCATGCCCATATATAATTCAATACCTCTGGAGTTATGTGGATATATATTTGCAGCAAACCACTTCAGGGGTACTTCTGGAGCACTCTCATTTGAGCATACATTGATAGTTGAACTCTTTCAGAGCCTTCATTTATTAATAAAGGGTGCCCATCTATACTACTTGAAGTTGCATCAGAGAATATATGCACCTTTTTTAGGCTCTAGTACAAGAAGTATAGGGTAGCTGGCACTAAACAAGATTAGGAAAATAAGTTCTAAATTGGTAAGATAAGATGTACCTCTTAAGAAATATGTTTAGGGATGTGGAAGAGTTGGTGTTTGTATTATTCTCACCAAGTGCCTCAGCTCAGCTCCACATTTATCCACTCTACGTCCTTGGTTTTTTGCAGGGATCTATTCATTATTAATTCATTCCTGTGATGATAAGATTATGGTGCTGTTGAGTCTAAGGACCCCTGAGATTTTTTTTTTTTAAAAACCATACTGTTGGCTACCCATTTAAACATGGCCATAGATGGCACATTTGACTGATTAACACTTCATGAATGTCAAAAGAGTGGAAGGCTTTCAAAGAATGTAAGTTACTGCTATTGAGAAAATTAAATATTCCACACATCTTAGGATGCTTTCTTTTTTAATTCATGTATTTATTCAGCAAGTGCTATTTCCGTTCCTTAGATACTGTGCTAAGAACTGGGAATATAAAGATATATGCAGCATTGCCTTTAAAGAGCTTGGAGTGTAGTGAGGGAAACAGTTAAGTGAACACAGTTATAATATGATATGAGAAGTGTGTCACCTTTTTATTGGTTCATTCAACACAAATTTATTGCACAATTCCTGCTTTGTGCAAGGAATTGTTCTAGGTATTGGGGATACAGCAGGAACCAAGTAGGTGAGGTCCTTTCTCTACAGGACTTTCTGGTAGAGGAGATGCACAATAAGCAAAAAAAAAAAAAAAATTATATGGTATTAATTATCAAATGTAGAATTAAAAAAGGACCACATGATAAGGAGTGACTACATGTCCACTTTACTTTGGGTGGTCTGAGGAGACTTTAAGATGTGCCATTTAAACCTTATTCTAAAAAATAAGGAGCCAGTGTGAAGTCAGAGGAAGAGTATTTTAGGCAGCAGGAATAGTTGTAGTCAGGGCTCCCTAATTGGCTTGAGTTTGTTACGTTCAAATGCAAGAAACAAAGCCAGTTTGGGTTGTATGCTGTGAATGGTAGGATATGAGGCTAAAGAGGCAGGCAGAGGCCAGATTATCAAGGCTCTGTGTGCTTAGTGTAAGGAGTTTGGCATTTTAGTATAAGTAGAACAGAAATCCATTCGAATATTTTGTGCTTGGAGTTGGTATGATCTGCTGACATTAGTCATTCTGACTATGGTATGGAGAATGAGTAGAAGCAGTAAGACACTTTAGGAGGCTATCTCAGTGGTCTAGGTGACAGATGATGGTAGGTTACACTATGAGATCATAATGAAGAATAAGTAAGTGGTGGCATTCAGGGCATATTTTGGAGGTAGTGTCTCACCAGACTTGCTAATGGATATAGAAGGGTGAAAGAAAGGACTCAAGAGTAGCCCCTAGATTTTTGGCCTGAACAGCTGGTTGGATAGTGGTGCCTTTTATTTTGGGAAGTTTGGGGGACAAGCAGGTTTGGGATACTGTAAATTACTGCTATCAAGAAAATAAAGTATCCCACACATCTTAGTCAAGATGCTCCACATCCTGCTCCACAGATACTCCACATTGAAGTGGAGACGTTATGTAGGCATTCGAATGTATGAATCCAGAGCTCAGGGGAGACATTAGGACCAGAGATAAACATTTAGGAGTCAGTGGCATCAAGATGGTATTTAAAGCCGTGCATCTCTAGGAGACTACTTATCAATAGGGTTCAAGGCTACATAGCTAGTAAGTGATAGTATTGGAATTCAAATTTGGATTTTTACCAACCCCCAAATTTATTCTGCCAAACCAGATTACTGCAACATATTTTCACGTTTATGTAGGCTAGCACATATTTTCTCAAAAACTTTATCACTATGGGACTCAGAGTAATAATTAGCTCGTAATTATGATGGCATTTTCTTGTTTTAGTAATATTGCATTAGTAATTATTTTAATGTAATGTAAATTGGTGATGCCCCATTTATAGATCATTAGTAGTGGGGTAGATTTCATTTTGTTGTTAGCAATATATAATTAAAGAGAAAAAAAAACCCTAGAAATTTTTATGTTGAAGCCATCCTTATGATTTTGTCTCCTTCAGAAATCTAAGTTACTTTAAATGTGGCAAAATTAAAGTTGTGTCTTGTTGTTGATTTGTGATTGGGTATCATTTTTCTGGTCCTATCACCACAGCAAAATCTTTGTGCTTTGACAGCATTTTGTTTATGCATCTATTAAAATACTTAATAAATTGTATTTATTAAAACAACTTTATAATTTATGTTTCATGTACATGTCTTAGAGTATTTTTCTTGTTTTTATGCCTAGCATTTGGTATGGTTTCTGGCACATTGGAGATCTGCTATATTTAGTGACAAAAGTAATGAATTAAATGAATATGATCATTACATCTATATTATTTTAACACACTTAAATGTTGTTACTAAAGAAAGCAAGTCACACAACTAGCAAATCATATTTTTTTTTCATATAGCAGAAACTCCAAGTAAAGTTATATCAAGTTGTGGTAGGATTTGTTTCTTATGTGGCTTTTTTCTTTTAAGTTGATGAATAAAATGATTTTAAAAAACATATCCACGGGGGTCTTTCAAGTATCCACAGGACATTTGTTCCGGGACCCCCACAGATACTAAAAGCCGCAGAGTTCAAGTCTCTTATATAAAATCGCATAATTGCTTATGTAAATTTAATGTATTGAGAAAGAAAGAAAAAATGGTGCAGTGTTTGCATGTAATCTATGTACATCCATATATTTTAAATCATCTCTAGATTACTTATAGTACCCAATACACACAATCTAAATGATAGCAGTAGTGTGATCTCAGCTCACTGCAACCTCCGCCTCCCGGGCTTAAGCCATCCTACCACCTCAGCCTCCCGAGTAGCTAGGACTATAGCCAAGCACCACCATGCCTGGCTAATTTTTGTATTTTTTGTAGAGATGAGGTTTTGCCACATTGTTCAGGCTGGTTGTGAGTTCCTGAGTTCAAACAGTCCGCCCACCTCAGCCTCCCAAAGTGCTGGGATTACAGGCATGAGCCACCATGCTTGGCCTATATTGTTATTTCTAATCTTTTAAAATATTTTGGATCTGAGGTTGGTTGAACCTGTGAGTATGGGACCTGTGGGTGAAGAGGGCCAACTGTGTTTTTTATTGTAAAAGTTAAATGCTACTTACTCACATTACTCTCATTTCTACTTTTAGGCCTACTGAACTTGATGCACTGGTATTTGGCCATCTGTACACCATTCTTACCACACAATTGACAAATGATGAACTTTCTGAGAAAGTGAAAAACTATAGCAACCTCCTTGCTTTCTGTAGGAGAATTGAACAGCACTATTTTGAAGATCGTGGTAAAGGCAGGCTGTCATAGAGTTTATGTGTTAGTCTCAGAAGTCTTAACTTTCGAAATATGTTTTACTTGAATGTTGTATTAGATATTGATGTCAGAATTTTAAAACCAAATTACTGCTTTTTGAAACCTCAAAACAAATTATATAATGTATCTTATATATGTGCTTTATATTGTTATTTGTGTATACATTAAAATAATTTTGAATTATTTCATCTGATATGTTGTATTCTGTATCTTGAAATTTTTGTTTCCTTGAAACATGCATGCATTTAAAAATAAAGCTTAAACAACTGTATGGATGTTACATTTACTTTCTTTTGATTTTTCTGAAAGTCATTCACTGAATTTTACACGTGGAATAAACAGTGTCTTTTCTAAGGCAAGTAATTTGTGTTACATACTCCCAAGATTCCCTTGCTAGATACATGGTGAAGCAGATAATGGGAATAAACACTCTTAACAAGTGTGCACTTAGAAAATATGGATGGTTTTAAGGTAATTAAATTTTGGTGCAGATTTGACATTTAAGAACTTAATTAAAAAACATTTCATCAGAGCAGCTGTGATTTACATTTGATAAAGGAAAAGGTTGAGGAACCTTATTTTTTTGAGACAAGAACGTTTTAATAATGCTCTTTTATTCCTTTGTGGGGAAGGGAAGATAGTTTTCACAAAGGTATTAACAGGAATTTTTATGTAAACACTAAGGATTATATGTTATGTCCTTTTCAAATTTTCTCATAGTTTATATCGTATAAAACCAGGGATGCTCTAAAGAGACAAATGTAAAAAAGGATTTCTCAAAAATGTCTAGAATAATAGTACTTTTATATTTTCTTTTTATGTACCAGGGAATTTTAACTCATTTAATCCTTATAAAAATAGTATGGCTTTGCAGACACTGCTACCATCTGGAGGCGCCTGCCATCAGCCATTGTCAGCTCCATGTTCTCCCACATAGCTGCCAAGTAGGAGTTTCGCGTCTCCTTTGGGCTGTTTGCGGGCAAAGTTCCAAAGACAGCAGAAAACTTTTGTGTCCTGAGCACTGGAGAGAAAGGGTTTGGTTTAAGAGTTCTTGCTTTCACGGAATTATTCCAGAGTTTATATGCCAGGGTGGTGACTTCATGCCATAATGGCACTGGTGGCATGACCATCTATGGGGAAAAACCCGATGATGAGAACTTCATCCTGAAGCATACAGGTCCTAGCATCTTGCCCATGGCAAATGCTGGACCCAACACAAATGGTTTCCAATTTTTTATCTGTAGTGCCAAGACTGAAGGCTTAGATAGTAGGCATGTGGTCTTGGGAAAAGGTGAGAGAGAGGGTATGACTGTCATGGAAGCCATGGAATACTTTGGGTCCAAGAATGGCAAGATCAGCAAGAAGATCACCATTGCCAACTGTGGACAACTCTAATAAATTTGAATTTTGTGTTAACTACCAGACTATTCCTTCTGTAGCTCAGGAGAGCAATCTTCCACTCTGCTTGTTTGCAATATCCCATTATCTTTGTGCTCTCACTGTAGTACTTTGGGTTCCATATTTTCCTTATTCCCTTCTACATCTAGCTAGATTGAATGGTTAAGTTTATGATTATAAAATAAAAACTTGACAACAAAGACAAAACACCATGAAGGTTATTATTCCCAGTTTACAGATGAGGAAATGGAGACACAAAAAATACCTTGTCCAAGGTCATAAAGTTGGTAAATGGTAGAGTTGGAATTCACACCCATGAGTCATGACATCAGTTTGGCTTTTTTTTTTAAGTTTTTTTTTTTTTTTTTTTTTGGGGACAAGGTCTCACGGTCATCCAAGCTGGTGTGCAGTGGCATGCTCATGACTAATTGCAGCCTTGACCTTCCTCTGGGCTCAGTTGATCCTCATGCCTCAGCTTCCATGTAGCTGAGAGTCCAGGTGTGCCACCATGCCTAATTTGTGTATGTTTTTGTAGAAACGGGATTGCACCATGTTGCCCAGGCTGTTGTGGAACTCCTGGGCTCAAATGTTCCACCCACCTTGGCCTCCCAAGGCTCCTGCCTGTGTTGGGATTACAGGCATGAACCATGGTGCCTGGCCGAGTTTGGCTTATCATCATCATGCTTTTTTTTTTTTTTTTTAAAGATAGAAATTTATATCATGTAAAGGATATATTAGGTTTGCCTTCGTCTAAATCCCATATAAACTTTGAGTACTGTCTTTGGGCTATAGTGCTCTTAGTAGCTTTCCTGAGCTAATATTGTAATGTGTATTATTAAAATCCCCAGCTACCTGTGTTTTTGTACAATTTTTATGACAGGTTTTCTATACATTTTTGTGTACTGGTATATAATGATGCATTTTTTCTTTTAGTGCTACCATCACATTTATTTAATTGTACAAGTACCATTTGTACCTCAGTGTACACAATTCTGATTTTTTCTTTGAGATTTTTCTATATTAAGATATAAAGTTGCAGTGTCAACATGGGTTGTGATATTTTATTTTTGAGGCAGGATCTCACCCTGTTGCCCAGGCTGAAGTGCAGTGGTGCAATCTCAGCTCACTGCAGCCTTAACCTTTTGGGCTGAATGGATCCTCTCATCTCAGCATCCCAGGTAGCTGGGACTACAGGTGCATGCCACCATGCCTGACTAATTTGGGTATTTTTTGTAGAGATGAGGTCTCACCATGTTGCTCAGGGTGGTCTCAAACTCCTGAGCTCAAGCGATCTGCCCACCTCCGCCTCTCAAAGTGCTGGGACTAGAAGCATGAGCCACCACACCTGGCCTGGTTGTGATATTCTAATCTTAATGATTATAACTGACTGTATTCTTAATATGAGGAACACTGGGAAACTGGTTGTTTTATTCCAAGTTGAGATGCTTACTCTTTTTTAAGACTTACATGGCTCACTCTGAGAGGGCTTGTTTCTTTCTAGTGTTGAGGTGAATCACCCTCAGAACAATACAATAGAAAATGGAAACTGACATCTCATTTCATGATTCAGTGTTTTTTTTTTTTCCTTTATCTTTTAAATTTGAGTTTGGAAAGCCAAGTCATAGTAGTTAAAAATTATCACTGTAAAACCAGTTTGTTGACAAATGTTTTGCTGCCAAAATACTTACATATATTGTGATTTTAAAATAAGCACATGCATCCTTATTTAAATAAAAATTTAAATTGTAAGTAGTTTTTCAGAATGATGGTTTTACATATGAGAAACTTTAAATCAACAATGTCTACAGTATCATATTTGATGACTGGAATGATCTACATTATTGTGTTTAAAATAATTTTATCTTCTATGACACTTTTTAGAAATCCAACGTACTACTTTTTAATTGATTTGAATATTGGATGAGTAGCTGTAGTATTAGTTCATTAGGTACTCAAAATCAGTGGTCCCCAACCTTTTTGGCACCAGGGACTGGTTTTGTAGAAGACAACTTTTCCATGGGATCGTGGGGAATGGGGAATGGTTTCAGGATGAAACTATTCTACTTCAGATCATCAGGCATTAGATTCTCATAAAAAGCACACAACCTAGATCCCTCACATGCACAGTTCACAACAGGGTTTGTGCTCCTACGAGAATCTAATGCCACTGCTGATCTGACAGGAGCCAAGGCTCAGGCTATATGCTTGCTTGCCAGCTGCTCACCTCTTGCTGAGCAGCCTGGTTCCTAACAGTATGGGTCCATGGCCCAGGGGTTGGGGACCCCTCCCCTAAATCCAGAAAAATTAGAAATTATAAAATATGTCAATATGAAAGATTAGTATAATAGGTCTTGATGCTTTTTTGATGAACAAATAGTGAATGGTATTTTACTGTTGTATATGGTTGTCATTTAATCATATAGGTGTTATATTGAGGTATTTTAAGATGTTACATTCCACAGTAAAATTTAAGATACTATAATTTTTTTTAACATACTGACATTTTTGTTTATTAAAACCAGTGTCTTCTTGGTCAACTATTTTTTAGTATGTCTAATCTATTTATGTTTACATATATTAAATCATTTATAAATTTTATTGAGCCTTAAAAGGAAATATTTAAAGGTTTGATTATATCTAGACTGATATAAATGTTTTCCTAATTTGTTTTTAAATTTCTAAGAATTGAAATAAGATTTCTATCTTTATTTTTTTCATTTTTGCTGAATTATGGCGATTGAATTTGTGGTAAGACTGTAATAGTTTCTCTGAGATTTTCTACTTGGACAATCCTGTTTTCTGTGAATATAGTTTTATTTCAGCTTTTTCAATCTGTATGCCTTTTATTGTTTTGCTTTTGTTTTGCCTTACTGCACTAACTAGCACAGTGCATTGTTGAATGGGAATGAAAAAATGGATATTCTTACCTTGTTTGTGGTATCTTAAGGGGCAAGTATTCAGTCTTTCACCATTAAGTGTCAGAGTAGGTTTTTATTGATGCCCTTTACTGAGTTGAGGCAGTTGCCTTCTAATACTGGTTTGTCAAGTGTTTTTTTTTTTTTTTTTTAAGGTCATGAATAGATGGTATATTTTATCAAAGGCTTTTTCTGCATCCATCGAGTTGATCACAGGTTTTTAAAAATTTTATTCTGTTGAAGTGGCTAATTATATTAATTGATTTTCAAATATTAGATCAGCTCTAGTATCCTGGGATAAATCACATTTTATTGTGATATATTATCTCTTTTTATATTGTTGGATTTTATTTCTGGGTGTTTTGTTTAGGATCTTTATGTCCATAGTAATGAGAAATGTTGGTCTCTAGTTTTCCTGTAATGCCTTTGCCTGGTTTTAGTATCAGGTTAATATTGTCCTCATTAAAAGAGTTGGAAAGGGTTCTTTCCTATTCTACATTTGGGAAGAGTTTAGATTTGTATTATTATTTTCTCTGTAAATGTTCTGTAGAATTTACCTATTTTACCACCTGGGCTTGGAGGTTTTTTTGTGGAAGATTTTAAATGAAAATTTTGATTTCTTTAATATACTTAGGACTATTCAGGTCATCTGTTTCTTGTTGGGTGAGCTTTGGCTTGTGCCTTTCAAAGAATTTGTCCATTTTCTCTAAGTTATTGGATTTATGGGCATAGAGTTGTTTGTATTCTTTTATTATCCTTTTAATATCTGTGGCATCTATAGTAATATCCCATCTTTCCCTTTTCATATTTGTAAATTGTGTCAGTCTGGTTAGAGGCTTATCAATTAAAACTTTCCTCCTAGTTTCCAGTTTCATTGACTTTCTTTTTTCTCTCTGTAGTTTTGTTCTCAGTTTCTTCTCTGTTCTATCGTTGTCATTTCCTTCCTTATACTTGCTTTGGGTTTAATAGTTTCTTAATGTGGAAGCTTAGACTGACTTGAGACTCTTTTCCAATATGGGCATTTAATACTATAAACTTTCCTTCTAAACACTGCTTGGGAGGAATTTTGATATGTTGTGCTTTTATTTTCATTCAATACAAAATATTTTCCAATTTCCTCTTTGATCGATGGGTTATTTATAACTGTATTCTTTAATTTGAAAATATTTGAAGATTTCCCAGATTTTGTTCTGTTATTGGTTTCTAGTTTAACTGTTATGTTTCTAGAACAGACTTTATATAATTTGAAGTCTTTTAAATATGTTCAAGTTTGCATTGCGGTTCAGAATGTGGTTATCTTGGTGAATGTTCCACGTGCAATTGTAAAGAATGTTTTAGGGGCTGGGCACTGTGGCTCACGCCTGTAATCCCAGCATTTTGGGAGACCGAGGTTGGCGGATCACTTGAGGTCAGGAGTTAGAGACCAGCCTGGCCAACATGGTGAAACCATGTCTCTACTAAAAATACAAAAATTAGCCCGGCGTGGTGGCGCACGCCTATTATCCCAGCTACTTGGGAGGCTGAGGGAGGAGAATCACTTGAACCCAGGAAGTGGAGGTTGCTGTGAGCTGAGATCATGCCACTGTACTCCAGCCTGGGTGAGGGAGTGAGACCTCGTCTCAAACAAACAAACAAAAAGAAGAATGTTTTATTCTGCTGTTGTTGGGAGGAATATTCTATAAATATTAAGTTGATCAGGTTGGTTGATTTTCTTCTTGGTTGGCTGGTTTAATTGTTCTATATCTTACTGATTTTCTGCTTCCTTGTTCTTCATTGCTGAGAGAGGAGTAGTCTACGTTGCTGAGAGAAGGATGTTGAATTGTGGCTTCTTTTTCTCCTACCATTTCTATCAACTTGTTTCATGCATTTTGAAGATCTCTTTTTAGATGTGCGTACATTTAGGATTATTATCTTTTCTTGAAGAATTGATCCCCTTAGCAACATGTGCTGTCTTTATCCCTGATATTTCTTGTTCTACAGTTATTTGTCTGATATTAATTTAATTATTTCAGTTACTACTCAGGGTTTCTTTAGATTAATGTTTGCAAAGTTTATATGTTTTTTATTTGTTTTTTTGTTTTTGAGACAGAGCCTTGCTCTGTCACTCAGTCTGGCATGCAATGGTGCAGTCTCGGCTCACTGCAACCTCCACCTCCTGGGTTCAAGCCCTTCTCATCCCTCAGCCTCCCAAGTAGCTGGGACAACAGGGACGCACCACCGTGCCTGGCTAATTTTCTATTTTTAGTAGAGATGGTGTTTCACCATGTTGGCCAGGCTGGTCTCGAACTCCTGACCTCAAGTGATCCTCCTGCCTCAGTCTCCCAAAGAGCTGGGATTACAGGCATGAGCCACCGCTCCCAGCCACAAGGTTTATATATTTTATCATTTTACTTTTAGCCTACTTGTAACCTTTTATTTAAAATATATTTCTTTCTTTGTTTTTTTATTTGGATGGAGTCAGGAGTCTCGCTATGTTGCCCAGCTGGTCTTGAACTCCTGGCCTCAAGCAATCCTCCTGCCTTGGCTTCCCAAAGTGTTGGGATCACAGACATTAGCCATGGTGGCAGCCTACACTGTGTTTGTATAAACAGTTCAGAATTGAGTCTTGGATTATCTGACAATCTCTCTTTTAATTCAGGGGTTCCCAACTCCCGGACGATGGACCGGTACCAGTCCCAGTCCCAGTCCGTGGCCTGTTAGGAACCAGACTGCACAGCAGGTGAGCACCCAGCAAGTGAGCATTCCCGCCTAAGACCCACCTCCTTTCAGATCAGCAGCGGGCATTAGATTCTCATAGGAGCGGGAACGCTGGCCACACCTATGAACTCTGGCCTAGGTTGCCCAATCCTTATAAGAATCTAACTAATGCCTGATGATGACCTGGGGTGGAACAGTTTCATCCTGAAACCATACCCCTACCCCACCTTGTTCAGTGGAAAAATTGTCTTCCACAAAACTGGTCCCTGGTGCCAAAAAGGTTGGGAACTGCTGTATTAATTGCTGCATTTAGGACATTTTCATTTAATGTAATTATTGACATAGGTGGATTAAAACATCATCTTGCCAAGTGTTTCCTATTTGTTCTGTTTGTTCTTTGTTTCTTGTAACCGTTTATTCTTTTGATTGACTTTTAATGAGGCCATTTTGTCTCCACTATTGGTTTATTATTTATAACTCAATTTTTAAATAATAGCCAAGGCTTACAATGTACATCTTTAATCACAGCTTATGTTCAAATAATACACACTGTACTCCAGTCTGTGGCTTGTCTTTTCATTTTTCACTGTGGTCTTTGGAAGAGCGGAAGTTTTAAATTTTAATAAAGTCCAATTTATTAACTTTTTCTTTTATGGAGTGTTTGTTGTCATATGTAAGAAATCTTTGCCTAATCCAAAGTTGCGAAGTTTTTCTTCTATTTTTTCTTTTAGAAGTTTTATTGTTTTAGCTCTTACATTTAAGTCTGTGATTCATTTTGAGTTAATTTTAATGTATGGTGTGAGGTAGGAGTCTCCTCTTTTATTTTTTTCATATGGCTTTGCAATTTATTTTCCTTGGCACCTTTTGTTCCATCAACATGTGACAAAATAGGGATAGAGATAGGGGAGAAGGATCCAACTGGGGGTTTTAAGCCTTTCCTACAGCTGCAGCTGTTCTCTCCAAAGAACAAGGGTCACTTTCTTAGGATTCCTACTGTGTCTGCAATTTTTTTTTTTTAACTTTCTGTGAGGTTCTTGGAGAAGAACCTATGAATGAATATGAATTCCCCTTGTGTCTGTGACCCCCCAGGGGTTTTAGAGACTCTTGTTCGCTTATAATAAACCTTTAGCAATTAGTTAAAAAATTTGGCTTACTTTTTCTTACCGTTGTCCAGTAGTATCTGTTTCAGGTAAGCAAGTGCTTGTGACTTTTCTGTCCTTAGTTAGATTTTGGATTCGTTGGTCCTGCAGCCTCAGCTGTATGATAAGTTCAAGAACCGTGGTGAATTTGCATATTGTCTGGTGTTTGTTGTTAGGGTGGGAGCAGTGCTTTTTAAATCTTTCTACATTGTAAGCAGAAGCTAGAAATCTAGGTTCCTTTTTATTCTTGATAAAAAATACTCATTTAGAATTAAAAGTATTGAATTTTCAAAACAGGTTTTATTATGACAAATTTCAAACATATATAAAAGTAGAGTAAGTCATAAAAAGGAGTCTCATATACCTATCAAACACTACCTCACTTAAACAGTTACCAAATTAGGGCCGTCTATACCCCCATTGTTAGAATAAGCTTTATTTACTTAAGAATATGTGTTGCATATATGTTCATGTAAGTCTGTTTTTAAAAATGTGTTACACAAACATGTTTCTTTTTCTTAATATTTCGTTATTACATAGATCATATTCACACCTAGGTGAAAAAATAGAACATTACTAGTATCTTAGAAGATCTCTATGTGACAGCAATTTCATCTAATCCCAGCTCTTTACCCCACCTCTAGAGGTTGCCATTATCCTGATTTTGTGTTAATCATTCTCATGATTTAACTTTTTTCTGTTTTTGATCTTCATTTAAATGGAATCATGCTGTGTGTACTCTATTTTGTTTTGCTTTTTTCACACAACATTATATTTTTTCATTTCGCCTACTTTGAGCCTAGCACTGGTTAACTTTCACTGTTGTATAGTATTTTTTCATAGGCAAATATAACACTTTATTTCTCTGTTTTCTCATTGGTACACTTTTGGATTGTGTCCAGTTTTCCATTACAATATAAAAATAGCTGTTTATGAACAATCCTGTACATATCTTCTGGTACAGATATACAGGAGTGTTTACTTAAGAATGTAATTGCTGGGTTGTCAGGCATGTGTGTATTTAACTTTATTAGATAATTCCAAACTGTTTTTCTAAATGCTTGTGCCAATTTACACACTTACACTTGTCTATATCTTTGCCAACATTTGGGATTATTAGACTTAAATTTTTTCAAATGTGGTTTTAATTAGTATTTTCCAGATTATCATTGAGCTAAGTATATTTGAATGTTAATTGGCTATTTTCTTTGTGTGTGCGTGTGTGTGTGAAAAAGCTATTCATAATTGCTTTGTCTATTTTTCTGTTGGGTTGTTTTTCTATTGTTAGTGATTTATGGGAATCCTATTGGTATTATAGATATTAACACCTAGTTGGTTATAAGTGTTATAAATATCTGTTCTTAGTTTGTGGTTTGTCTTTTCAATCCTTTTATGGTGTCTTTGGATGTACACAAATTCTTAACTTTAATATAGTCAATGTGAGGATCAATCTTTTTTTTTATGATTTGAACTTTTTGTGTCTTGTTCAGGACATCCTTCCCAATTCTTATGTATGAGTCAGAGTTCAGTTTTAGACCTCTTGGTCTTGGGATCTAACATGGTTGTGGTGGACCTTAGTACCATAGAGCAGGTGACTGGAAACATAACCCATTGTGTACTGTTGAGCAAAATATTTCTGTGTGTTTTAGTGTTCTCATTTTAAGTTTTGCCTACTTTATCAAACGAGACCTTAAAAATCATACATCAGGGCCAGGCGTGGTGGCTCACGCCTGTAATCCCAGCACTTTGGGAGAAGTGGGTGAATCATGAAGTCAGGAGTTCAAGACCAGCCTGGCCAAGATGGTGAAACCCCGTCTCTACTAAAAATACTAAAAAATTAGCCGGGCCTGGTGGCAGGCACCTGTAATCCCAGCTACTCAGGAAGCTGAGGCAGGAGAATTGCTTGAACTCTGAGGGTGGAGGTTGCAGTGAGCCGAGATTGCGCCATTGCACTCCAGCCTGGGTGACAGAGTGAGACTCTGTCTCAAAAAATAAAATAAAACCATACATCAGAAGTAATATCAGCAAAGAACACTTTATGAGATTGCTTAGCATATTCAGTTTACTTTTTGTTGAGATTTGTAGAGGAAGTCAATGGGAAACTGATATCAGACGTATTGAGAAAGGTATAATTTTCAACTGCATGATACCCCCCCGTATATAAAAGTTAGGAGAAAAAAAGTCCTTCAGGTTTTGGTTAGTATGAAGAATTGTCCTACCAAACACCAGCTTCCATTTGCCCAGATCCTGTTCTGTACAGGGATTTTTGATGATAATTTATGATGACAAATAATAGAATCTACCAAAAACAAAAACTAGGATTTTGATTGGATTTACATTGAATTTCAGGGTTGTTTTAGAGAGAATCATTATTTTTACAAAATTAAGTCTTTATATCCATAAATGTGTCATGCTACCATGTTTAGGTTTTTTCTAATGTCCTTCATTAAAGTTTCATGATTATCTCCATGGAGCTCTTGACCATCTTTTGTTGATTATGTTCCTGTGTGTCTGTTCTCTCCATTTCTATTTATTATAAATGATATTTAATTGAAATTTAAGATTTTTGCTGTAAAAAATGTTCTCATGTATGGAATCCATCTAGTAAAATCCTTTTGAGCTCTCTTATTCTAATGATCTTTCTAAGGGTCCTTTGTAGTTTTCCATGGATGAAAGCTATAAACCCTAGATAATGGCAGGTTTCTTTTTAATCTTTAAAATTTTGTTTTCTTTTCTTGTCTTTTTGTGGTTAGTAGGACTTCTAAGTTAATGCTAAATAAAAGTGAAAGATCCTTTTCTTTCTTTCTTTTTTCTTTTCTTTTCTTTTTTTTTTTTTTTTTGAGACTGCATCTCACTCCATTGCCCAGGCTGGAGAGTATTGGCATGATCTTGGCTCACTGCAACCTCCACTTCCCGGGTTCAAGCGATTCTCCTGCCTCAGCCTCCTGAGTAGCTGGGACTACAGGCATGCACCACCACACCCAGCTAATTTTTGTATTTTTAGTAGAGATGGGGTTTCACGATATTGGCCAGGCTGGTCTCGAACTCCTAACCTTGTGATCTGCCTGCCTTGGCCTCTCAAGAAAGATCCTTTTCTTATGATTAGATAGGAATCAACATTTAAAAAAAAGTTTTCTCTTAAAACATGGTAAATTTCTTTAAGTTTTTTGTGTACTTCACTGAAGCTTTAGATATTTTACTGCATATAGATCTTAAACATTTTTTTAAATTTTTGCCTACTTGTTTTACGGTTTTGAGGGACTATTAGCAGTTAAATCTTTTTTTTTTTTTCATTTCATTTTTAAGTTAATCATTGGTGGTGAATCAGAAAGCTTTGGTTTTTACATGCTGATCTTTAATCAAGCCACCTAACTGATCTCTTTCATTATTTTGCTTTTGTTATTTTTGGGTTTTCTAATGAGGAATAAGTCTTTTTCCTTTCAATGTAATGTCTCTTCCTTCCCCTTCTCCTTCTCTTCCTTTTTCTTTCCTTCTTTTTTTTCTTTTACTGCAGGGGCAAGATCTTGGTGCACTATTGAAAGACAGTGATAGCAGACATCCTGTTCCCAGTAATAATGGAAATGCTGCTGGTATTTCAGCATTCAGTACGGTGTATAAGTAGGTTTTGAGTAAATGTCCTTTCATCAGATTAAGGAAATTTCCTTCTAATTGTAAAGTTTTTGTTTTGGAATATTATGTGTCGGTGTGCTTAAGTCAAGAATGGAAATGAAATTCTATCAAACACTTAAAAATACTTTTAGAGTATTTATGGATGATTAAAAGATTTCTCCTATTTTATTTACTATTTTAATTATATCAGTTATTTAATTTAATATTGGGAGTTTTTATTTTTAGTTGACACATAATTTTACATATTTATGGGGTACAGAGTGATACTTCATGTATGCAATGTGTAATGATCAAATCAGAGTAATTAGCATATCTATCACCTCAAACATTTTACATTTATTTCTGCTGGAAACATTCAAAGTCCTCTCTTCTAGCTATTTAAAAGCATATAATATTGTTATCTATAATCACCCAGCAGTGCTTTAGAACAATAGAACTTATTTCTCCTATCTAGCTGTAATTTTGTATCCATTAACCAACCTCTCCTGATTTTCCTTTCCCCCATCCTTCCCAGCCTCTAATAACCATAATTCTACTCCTCACTTCTGTGAGCTCAGGTTTTGTTTTTTTTTTTTTTTTAGCTCCTACGTGTGAGTGAGAACATGCAGTATTTATCTACATAGAAATGGTTGACTTATTTCACTTAACATAATGTTCTCCAGTTGTATCCATGTTGCTGTGAGTTTCATTCTTTTTGTGGCTGAATAGTATTTCACTACGTATATATACCACATTTTCTTTATCCATTTATCTGTTGATGAACATTTAGGTCAATTCTGAATCTTGGCTATTGTGAATAGTGTTGCATTAAAGATGGGGGTGTAGATATTTCATAGATATACTGATTTCCTTTCCTTTGGATAAATACTCATAGTCGGATTGCTGGATCATATGGTAGTTCTGTTTTTAGTTTCTTGAGAAACCTCCATACTGTGTTTCCTAATGGCTGTACTAATTTACATTTCCACTAACAATGTATAAGAGTTCCCTTTTCTCAGTGTCTTCACCAGTGTTTGTTATTATTATTTTTTTTTTGGTAACAGCCATTCTAACTGGGGTGAGATGGTACCACATTGTAGTTTTGATGGACATTTCCCTGGTGATTAGTGACGTTGAGCATTTTTTCATATACTTGGCCATTTGCATGTCTTTTGAGAAATATCTGTTCAGGTTCTTTACCTGTTCTTTAATTGGATTATTTGTTTTTTTGCTTTGTGCTGTTGGGTGCTTTGAGTTCCTTGTATATTCTGAATGTTAGTCTCTTGTTGGATGAATAGTTTGCAAATATTTTCTTCCATTCTGTAGGTTGTCTCTTCTACTCTGTTGATTGTTTCCTTTGCTGAAGCTTCTTAATTGGTTATTTTTGGATTTTTGCATATTGTTCATGAACTGCTTAGTTTAGAGTTTGTGTGTGTGTCTGCTCTAGTTTTGTCTCTCAAGTTTTGTGAGCCTTTTACAATGTTAGGAAACTGTCCATCTTTTTCTATGCTCTGGAACAGTTCTTACAGAATATAGAGTCCTGTTCTTTGAAGTTCAATAGAACTTGTCCATAAAACTTATTTTTCGGCTGGGTGCGGTGGCTCATGCCTGTAATCCCAGCACTTTGGGAGGCCGAGGCGGGTGGATCATGAGGTCAGGAGATTGAGAGAATCCTGGCTAACACGGTGAAACGCCGTCTCTACTGAAAATACAAAAAATTAGCCGGGCGTGGTGGCAGGCGCCTGTAGTCCCAGCTACTCGAGAGGCTGAGGCAGGAGAATGGCGTGAACCCAGGAGGCGGAGCTTGCAGTGAGCTGAGATAGCGCCATTGCACTCTGGACTGGGTAAAAGAGCAAGACTCCTTCTCAAAAAAAAAAAAAAAAAAAAAAAAACCAACTTATTTTTCCACTCTTAGAGTATTTTAGAAAGCCTGATTTGCTATTTTCTAGGTGCAATTAGTTGGTTTTTTCATCCTTTGGGTATTGTCTGTCCAAGCTTTCTACTTCTTGAATCTATTTGAATAATCCACAATTTCCTAGAAGATAATTGTGTTATTTGAAAAACTTTGTAGAAGACTCGTCATGCTACCAGTTTACGTTCTGTGTGTGTGTGTGCTTCCTAAACCATATTTTGTATAAACATGTTGCTATTAATTAAAATTGATAAATATGTTTACGAGTATAGGCTATCTAAAGATAAGAATACTTCATTTGTAAAAGATAAGCATTTGCTATGTACTTAAGATGTAAACCTCTAAAATTTTAATTATGCTTATGTAAAACATAACTCGTAAGCAATAGATGGAACTTGTTTATTAGGAGTGTAAAGGCACTAATAAGACAATGTGATCTTCAGCCAACTGAGTGTAAGCCATGTTTAAAAAGTGTCTTCCCCAGTTATCTCAAATACCTAACCTGTCACACTAGCAATAAAAAATTAAGCACTGCCTTTGCATCCTCATAGCTTAGCTCCCACATATGAGTGAGAATATGTGATGTTTGGTTTTCCATTCCTGAGTTACTTCACTTAGAATGATAGTCTCCAATTCCATCCAGGTCACTGCAAATGCTATTATTTTTTTCCTTTTTATGGCTGAGTAGTATTCCATGTGTGTATGTGTGTGGTTATGTGTGTGTGTGCATGTGTGTGTGTATATATGTATTTATGTATATCATATTTTATTTATCTACTCATTGATTGATGGAAATTTGGCTGGTTCCATCTTTTTGCAATTGCAAATTGTGCTGCTATAAACCTGTGTGTGCAAGTATCTTTCTCATATAATGATTTCTTTTCCTTTCGTTAGATACCTAGTAGTGGGATTGCTGGATCAAGCAATAGATCTGCTTTTAGTTCTTTAAGGAATCTCCACACTGTTTTCCATAGCGGTTGTACTAGTTTATATTCCTGCCCACAGTGTAAAAGTGTTCCCTTTTCACTGCATCCCCCCAACATCTATTATTTTTTGATTATGGCCATTCTTGCAGGAGTGAAGTGGTATTGCATTGTGGTTTTGATTTGCATTTCCCTGATAATTAGTGATTTTTACATGTGCTTGTTGGCCATTTGTGTATCTTCTTTTGAGAATTGTGTATTCATGTTCTTAGCCCACTTTTTGATGGGATACTTTTTTCTTGCAGATTTGAGTTCTTTGTTCTTTGTAGATTCTGGATATTAGACCTTTGTTGGATGTACAGATTGTGAAGATTTTCTTCCACTCTGTAAGTTGTCTGTTAACTCTGCTGATTATTTATTTTGCTGTTATCGGGGGAACCTGACCCCGATAGTGGGTTCTTTTTTATTTTCCCTAAGTGTCGGCTGGTCTGAGAAATAAAGGGAAAGAGTACAAAAGAGAGAAATTTTAAAGCTGGGTGTCCGGGGGACACATCACATGTCGGCAGGTTCCATGATGCCCCCCAAGCCATAAAACCAGCAAGTTTTTATTAGTGATTTTCAAAAGGGGAGGGAGTGTATGAATAGAGTGTGGGTCACAGAGATCACGTGCTTCACAAGGTAATAGCATATCACAAGGCAAATGGAGGCAGGGCGAGATCACAGGACCACAGGACTGGGGCAAAATTAAAATTGCTAATGAAGTTTCAGGTACGCATTGTCATTGATAACATCTTATCAGGAGACAGGGTTTGAGAGCAGACAACTGGTCTGACCAAAATTTATTAGGCTGGAATTTCCTCATCCTAATAAGCCTGGGAGCGCTACGGGAGACTGGGGCTTATTTCATCCCTACAGCTGCGACCGTAAAAGACAGCCACCCCTGAAGTGGCCATTTCAGAGGCCTACCCTCAGGGATGCGTTCTCTTTCTCAGGGATGTTCCTTGCTGAGAAAAAGAATTCAGCGATATTTCTCCCATTTGCTTTTGAAAGAAGAGAAATATGGCTCTGTCCCTCCCGGCTCACCGGCAGTCAGGGTTTAAGGTTCTCTCTTGTTCCCTGAACATTGCTGTTATCCTGTTCTTTTTTCAAGGTGCCCAGATTTCATATTGTTCAAACACACATGCTCTACAAACTGTTTGTGCAGTTAACACAATCATCACAGGGTCCTGAGGCGACGTACATCCTCCTCAATTTACGAAGATGATGGGATTAAGAGATTAAAGTAAAGACAGGCATAGGAAATCACAAAGGTATTGATTAGGAAGTGATAAGTGTCCATGAAATCTTCACAATTTATGTTCAGAGATTGTAGTAAAGACAGACGTAAGAAATTATAAAAGTATTAATTTCAGGAACTAATAAATATCCATGAAAGCTTCACAATCTATGTTCTTCTGCCATGGCTTCAGCCGGTCCCTCCATTTGGGGTCCTTGACTTCCTGCAACATCTGTGCAGAAGCTTTTTGGTTTAATTAAGTCCCATCTATTTATCTTTGTTTTTGTTGTATTTACTTTTGGGTTCTTGACTTTGGGGACTTGGGGGAAAGGGTGGGGGGTGGAGAGGGATAAAAGACTGCACATTGGGTACAGTGTACATTGCTCAGGTGATGGGTGCACCAAAATCTCAGAATGACCACTAAGGAACTTACTCATGTAACCAAACACCACCTGTTCCCCAAAAATCTATTGAAATAAAAAAATTTAAAAAATGAACCAATCAAAAATAACTGCAACAACTTTTCAAGACATAGACAACACAATAAGATAGATAAATTTAAAAAATTAAGTATTGAACGTCATACCACCTTTTCTGCATCTTCTCCAGAATGCACAAACCTGGGTGAGAACTCATATATAGGCTATATAGTGATGAGTTATCCCTAAATATTTTACATTTTTGATGCTATTATAGATAGGTGGTGTTACAAATTTCAATTTCCATTTGTTTGTTTCTAGTATATAGAAATATAACTTATATGTTGCTCTCGTATCCTGCCCTCTTGGTAAACTTACTTATTCTAGTATTACTAGACCAGTTATAGTATAACTATAGCTTTTTTGTAGATTCAATCAAATTTTCTACCTACATGATAATGTCTGCAAACAAAAAATTTTACTTGTTTCTTTTCAATTTGACTGATTTTATTTATTTGTTTTTCCCCTAGAACCTCTAGTACAACATCAACAGAACTGGTGAGAGGGTACATCCTTGCCTTGTTACTAATCTTATGGGGGAAACATTCACCCTTTCTACTTTTGTAATATAGACATTTAATGCTGTAAGTAATTTTCTGTAAGTACAGCTTTAGCAAATATCCCACAAATTTTCGTATATTGTGTTTCAGTTTGGTATATTGTGTTTCAGGTATATTTCATTAAGTTCAAAATACTTTCTAATTTCACTTTTGATTTCTTCTTTGAACCCCATGTTATTCAGGAGTGTATTATTTAGTTTCCAAATATTTGGAGATTTTTCTGTCTTTTTTTTTTTTTGCTGTTGAGTTGCTTTGATTTCCTCGTATATTCTGGATATTAGTCTCTTGGTGGATGAACAGTTTGCAAATATTTTTTTTCCAATCTACAGGTTGTCTCTTCATTCTCTTGATTGTTTCTTTTGCTGAAGGGAAAGTAAACTGATTGTTACTGATTTGTAATTTAATTTCATTGTCAAAGAATAGTCTTAGTATAACATGAATAGTTTTACACTTGAGACTTTTTTTGTGGCCCAGAATATGGTCAATCTTATTAAATGTTCCATGTGCAATAGAAAAGAAAGTTTATTTTGCTGTTGTTGCATGGAATATTCTATCAATATCAATTAGTGAAAGTGTTGGATGATATCAAGTTGGTTGATAATGTAGCTGATTTTTCTGCCTACATGTTCTGTCAAGTATTGACACAGGGATATTAAAATGTCTGACTATACTGGTGGGTTTGTCTGTTTCTCCTTGCTGTTCTATCAGTTTTTGCTTCATGTATTTTGAAGCTCTCATATTAGGAGCATAGATATTTAGGATTGTTCTTTCCTCTTGATTAGCTGACCTCTTTATCATTATGAAAAGACATTTTTTTCCATAAAAGTCTTTGTTCTGAAATGTACTTTAATAGCATAAATCCTCTAGCTTTCTTTGAATTAGTAGTAGTATGATATATCTTTGTCCATTCTTTTACATGTAACCTATTTGCATCTTTATATTTCACAGTGAGTTTCTTAGAAGCAGCAAGTAGTTGAGTCTTTATATACAATCTGACAATGTCTGCCTTTTAATTGGAGTGTTTAGACCATTTACACCTAATGTGATTATTGATATAATGAAATTTGAATATACTTTCTTGCTCTGTTTTCTGTTTGCCCCATCTGTTTCTGTTTCCTTTTCTGTTTTTCTGCCTGCTTTTGTTTTAAATGTTTATTTTTTATCTTAACATTTCTGTTGGTTCACTACCTATAACTCTTCATTTTGTTATTTAGTGATTGTTTTAGGACAAGCTTGTCTAACCCATTGTCTGTGGGCCGCATATGGCCCAGGATGGCTTTGAATGTGGCCCAACATAAATTTGTAAACTTTCTTAAAACATTATGATTTTTTTTTTGTTGTTTAGCTCATTAGCTATAGTTAGTGTATTTTATGTGTGGCCCACAACATTTCTTCTTCCAATGTGGCACAGGAAAGCCAAAAGATTGCACACCCCTGTTTTAGGGTTTCTAGTATATATCTATAACTTATAATGGCCTACCGTCAAGTGATACTATACCATTTCACATAATAAGAAGTTTACAGAAGTATATTTTTATTTCTCTCCTTTCAGTTTTTGTGCTATTATTTTACTCCTACTTATGTTATATCCTCTACAATACATTGCTATTTTTGTTTAAATGGTCAATTATTTTGTAAAGATATCCTTTATTTCTTTGTATAGATACATATTTACATCTGGTAAAATTTTTCTTCGGTCGGAAGGACTTTCTTAATCATTTTTTTTGTAGTATGGGTTTACCGGTGATGAATACTTTTGTATATTTGAAAAAGTATTTCACTTTCACTTTTGAAAGATATTTAAGTATCAAATTCTAGGTTGACAGTTTTTTTTTTCCCCCTTTCAGCAGTTTAAGCCATCTGCTCTACTGCCTTTTCTCTTCCATTACTTCTGATGAGAAAACATCATCCTTATCTTGGTTTCTCTGTATGTAACATTTTTTCCTCTCTAGATGCTTTTACAATTTTTTCTGTATCCCTGGATTTGAGCAATATGATTGTGATGTAGTTTAGTGAATTTTTTCTCATGTGATTAGGGTTTGTTGATCTTGGACTTCTGGATTTACACTGTTCACTAATTTTGGAAAAATTTCAGCCAGTATTTCTTTAAATATTTTTTTCTGATCTCCTCTCCCCTCCTTCAGAGACTCACATTAGACATGTATTAAACCATTTGGAATTGCCTCACAGTTCATTGATAATGTATTTTTGTTGTTACTGTTTTCCTCCTCCTCCTTCTAGTCCTTTTTCCGTTTTGTGTTTTAGTTTGGATAATTTCTATTGCTATGTCACTAAGTTCACCTTTCTTTTCTTCTGCAGTGTCTCATCTGTTATTAACCTCATTTTGTATATTCTTCATCTCAGACATTATAGTTTTGTATCTAGAAATTTTTCGAGAACTTTTGTGTCTCTAAAATGTTCTTTCCTCTCACGTTTTAAACATTTGGATATAGTTGTAACAACAGTTTTATTGTCCTTGTGTGCTTATTCTAACATTTGTGTTGGTTCTGGATTGGTTTCTATTGATTGATTTTTCTCCTTATTACAAGTTTTCCCTGCTTATTTGCATGCCTGATAATTTTTTATTTTATGCCAGATATTGTGATTTTTTTTTCTTCTTGTGGGGGCTGTATATTTTTCTATTCCTACAAATATTGTTTAACTTTGTGTTGAAATGCAGTTAAGTTTCTAGAAAACACTTTAATCCTTTTGGGTCTTTTAAAATATGTTAGGAGCCGAACAATATTTAGTCTAGAGCTAATTATTTTCTCTTTTGAGACAAGACCCTTTTAAACACAGATGCTCCTTGATGTAGTTATTGGCATGTAACCCTGTCCTAAATTGAGGAATATAGCGAATGAGTATCACTTTTATACCATCCTAAAGTTGAAAAATCTTAAATTGAACCATACTAAAATGGGGACCTTCTGTATTCTATTTAACACCTTGTGAATTAAGAAATTTCTCAATCTCACTAGTGCAAACAAGTACCATTCTTGGCCTTGTGTGATCTCTCAGTATTGCTCCCTTTAATCCTTTTAGGTGTCCTTTTCCTGGCCTCAGATAGTTTTCTCATATTCATGCAGTGATAGTCCTGATTCCCAGGGGGCACCAACTGACGATCTATGGAGTTCATCCTCACTACTCTGCCCTGCAAACTCTAGCTGACTTTGTCTTGTTGGACTTTCCCCTCTACTTCTTCAACTTAGAGGGAGTCTACCAGGCCCTACTTGGGTTCCCTTCCCCTATGCCCTGTCCTGGTGTGATGTTAGTTAACTTTTTGTGTCAATTTGAGTGGGTTAAGGGATACTACATAGCCGATAAGACATTATTTCTGGGTGTGTCTGTGACAGCATGACCAGAAGATATTTGTATTGGATTCAGTAACAAAGAAGATCCACCCTCACCCATGTAGGTGGGCATCATCCAACCTACCTAGGGCCTGGATAGAACAAAAAGTAGGGACAAAGTAAATTAAGTCTCCCTTCTGGAGCTGATGCATCCGTTTTCTCCTGCCCTTAGACATCAGAGTTCCAGGTTCTCAGGCCTTTGGACTGGGTCACTTAACTAGTCCCTATCCAAAACTACCCAAACTAATACACAAAAAGGAAAGAAAGACTAGAAGAAAGGGAGGAGAACACCACTACCAACAATAAATCTTCAGTGTCGACGAACTGTGAGACAATCTCAACCCTCTAGGCCTTCAGACTCAGGCTGAGTTGCAATACTGACTTTCCTGGTTATCTAGTTTGCAGGTAGCATATCATGGGACTTTCCAGCCTCCATTTCTTGAAACCATTGTTCCATGTATTTTGTCTGGATTTTTAAGTATTTCAGGTGGGCTAGAATCAAATACTAATAGAATACTAATATCTAGTCACCTGAAATACCTAAAAATACCCAGTCCCTACGACTCCGTCTTAGCTGAAACTGAAATTCCAATAACATTTTAAGTTTCCAAGATTTCTATTTATTTTCTGTTTCATGTGTACAGGACACCCAGGAATCTCTGAAGATATTATTTAAATTTATTTTTGGTTGTATAATTGACTCTATTTTTGATGATAATTTGTTGAGTTTGGGGTCTTTCTCTCATGGGCTTGATTTTCTTTACATGTTGGACAGTTCTTAGTTGTCTGCTTATGTTTCTTTGCATTTGAGAATTAGTGTACATTTCTCT
The DNA here is from genome assembly GCF_028885625.2 of Pongo pygmaeus. Lineage (NCBI taxonomy): Eukaryota > Metazoa > Chordata > Mammalia > Primates > Hominidae > Pongo > Pongo pygmaeus. Next base: position 76,001,865 of record NC_072384.2, read on the forward strand.
GGGGATACTAGTTACATTACTTACTCTGCTTCTTCTCATTGTCTATGATGAGCATCTAAATAGAGTTTGGTGGCAGTCTGTCTTCTGGGTGTGATGTTCCTTGTCCTTCTAGAGGTTAGTTGTTACTTGGGCACTCCCGACAGCATCCTGACAGCAAATACTGCCATTGGCCCCTTGCTCCTAAGCAAAAGCTGGGGATTGAGGAAGTGTCCCATCAGCCTGGTTGCTCTGAATTAATTTTCACCTGAATGCCTGGGATCCCCTCATGTACTTTGTATAAGATGCCACTGACTTCTGGAGTTGGACTCTATTGCCATTTTTTTTTTTTTTGAGACGGAGTCTTGCTCTGTTGCCCAGGCTGGAGTGCAGTGGCATGATCTCGGCTCACTGCAAACTCCGCCTCCCAGGTTCACGCCATTCTCCTGCCTCAGCCTCTCGAGTAGCTGGGGCTACAGGCACCCGCCACCACGCCCGGCTAATTTTTCGTATTTTTAGTGGAGACAGGGTTTCACCATGTTAGCCAGGATGATCTCGATCTCCTGACCTCGTAATCCACCCGCCTCGGCCTCCCAAAGTGCTGGGCTGGGATTACGGGCATAAGCCACCACGCCCGGCCTCTATTGCCATTTTTATGATAAGTTTCTGCTGCTACTTGGTTTCCTCTAAGCTTATTTGTATGTAGATCTGTGTGCTTTTTTAAAATCGAGAGTTTGTCACAATTTCTGCCCCTCTGTTAGCACTTTTATTTGTTTGTTTTCCATTGTTACTATGGACATATTCTTTCAAAAATGTTTGTCTTTTCTGACATGGGTATAAGGAGATGTAGACACATGTTCAATTATATAGTGTTTCATTATATGATGATACACTCTAACTCATTAACCAGCCATTATTAATAAAATATTTAGGTGGTGTACAGTGTGTATAAGGAATGATGAACATTCTTGAACATATATTTTTAAATAATTATGTAAATGTTAATGTGTAATGCTCTAAAACATAGTTTATTTGATTTGTTTACATTCCATTTAAACACTAAAGACATATAATTTTCACTTTATTCTCACATACATACTGATGAGGGTGTATTGGAGGAAAAAGTATTATTGATTTCATTTTGAAAAATAGTGTTTTTTCCCCCTGACTCCTACCTTCACTCCCCGTTAGTGAAGAATAGTCAAAGACAATACCTTAAAAAAACAACAACAACAAAAAAACAAAGAAACCAACAAAACCTTCGAATGTACTAAGTAATTTGAAAACTTTATCAAATATGTCAAATTACTAAGATATTAACTTAGGCGATGGATTAATTTATACTGAATATTTAGAGCAATGTCCTAAGTTTGGTGTAATATCCTGAGTACATTATTCAGTACTTTTCTGGTTTTCATGCCCAAATATTTAATATGTGAAATTTCAATGATTATAGAGTAGAAATGTGTGGGTTCCAGAGGGGAGAGCATACTTATATCTCTCTGCTCCCAAATAACATGTGTAGTTTGTTAATGTTGAACACATTATTTTATTTTGGTTTAATCATACATTCAAAGAAAATACCATTCACAGTTGTTTCTGGAGGATTAGCTCCTTGTTGTTTTCTCATTACCTAAAGTTTAAAACTAAACTTAACAAAAGTAGTTTTAAAAATAATGTGTAAAAAAAAAAACCCTCAATATAAGTTAAACCAGAAAACTAATTTTATAGTGATTTTTTTCTTTAATTCAAAAATGTTGACTTACCAAGTTTAATGTAATATACTTTCATCAGTGCAATGTTTCACTCCTATAAAATTAGAGATAATTAAAAATAAGACGTTGAGGTTTTTTTTTTTAACTTTTTGTTATACACATTTAGTTTGAATTCCTTGTCCTAATTACTTGTTTCTGTTGAACAAGTAAGTAATGTACTCAAGGATGCTATTGGGATCTTGTACAACAAACAGAGAATCTGAAAGACAAGATGGAAATGTCATCTAGAAAAAACATGTGAGAGAATCTCTTTATTGACCACACATGTAATCTCAAAGTGAAAGTTAATGCAATTTAGGCAATTAATGCATTTTTTTTTAATGTATAGGCTTTTAAATGGAAAAAATTACTCCGTCTAGATGTTTATCATGATAAATACTTGATGTTTTCAGTAGACTGGAAAATTAGTTAACAACCTATGATATATTCCAGAATAAAAGGCCATCATTGTGTAAACACTAACGCATATTCATATAATGTAAGTCTACTGAATCATTCATTGGCAGTCATTTGACATGATGTTAATAGTTTTTTCTAACTGAGTAGGTTTCCATTATTTGTTCCCTTGGAGAATTTAGAAGTGCTGAATTTTCACTGGACAGCATAGGAAGCATTATTTTAGCAAGTTCTTCAATACTCATGGTAGTCTTTATTTCTCAGTATCATAGTCTTATTTCATTGCTAGAATAATACTCTTGACAGTTAAGTTCTAATCAGGTTTCATGTTTACATTCTCCAAAGTGCTTATTTTCATTCATTCAGTAAACACCATTTATTTTCCAGGGACTGTGCCAGGTAAGTACTCTGGATAAAGAGCTGCTGACTAGTTCACTGCCCGGTATCTGCAGGAGCCTACTTGTTGAGCATATGGTAAATGCTTGACCAATAGTTATTGAGTGAACTTAGGTCATGGAAAAATCCCCAAATATTGTGAAGTTAAACAACACACTTCAAAATAGTCCAGGGTCAAAGACAAAAATCACAAAATAAATTAGAAAATATTTTGAATTTAGAAGTAATGAAAATACAATACAGTTGACCCTTGAACAGCATGGGATTGTTCAGTGTATAGTCAAAAATCTACATATAACTTTGTACTCCCCTAAAACTTAACTACTAATAGACTGCTGTTGACTAGAAGCCTTACCAATAATGTAAACAGTAGATTAACATGTATCCTGCATGTTATGTGTATTACATACTGTATTCTTACAGTAAAGTAAGTTAGGGAAAAGAAAATGGTATTAAGAAAGTCGTAAGGAAGAAAAAATATATTTACTATTCATTATGAGGAAGTGGATCATCATAATGATCTTCATCCTTGTCTTCATGTTGAGTAGGCTGAGGAGGAAGGAAATGAGGGTTTGGTTTTGGTGTCTCAGGGGTGGCAGAGGCAGAAGAAAATCCATACGTAACTGGGCCTGTGATGTTCAAACCCATGTTGTTCAAGGGTCAACTGTATATCCAAATTTGTGGGATTCAACTAAAGCAAAACCTACAGAGAAAATTACAGTGTTAAATGCTTATATTAGAAAAGAACAGTCTATAGTCAATGATCTCAGCTTCTACTTTTATAATCTGGAAAAAGAGCAATTAAACTTTAAGTACTGTGAAGGAAATAATAAAAAAGTGGAAATCAATAAAATGGGAAATTGATAAGCAAGAGAGAAAATAAGTAAAACCCCAAATGGCATAGAAAAGAGGGACACAATAGAGAAAATTAATAAAATTCTAGATAATTCCAAGGTAGAGGATGGTGGGAGATAAACAGGCTTTTAGGCAGATGGTTATGGAACAACATCATTGTGGAAAAAATCAACTTTAACTCTTAGCTATACACAAAAATTAAAATGTATTATAGACCTAAATGCAAAAGTTAAAACTCTAAAGCTTCTAAAAGAAAACATTGGGGCCAGGCACACTGGCTCATGCCTGTAATCCCAGTACTTTGGGAGGCTGAGGTGGGCAGATCACCTGAGGTCGGGAGTTTGAGACCAGCCTGACCAACATGGAGAAACCCCATCTCTACTAAAAATACAAAATTAGTCGGGCGCGGTGGTGCATGCCTGTAATCCCAGCTACTCGGGAGGCTGAGGCAGGAGAATTGTTTGAACCTGGGAGGTGGAGGTTGTGGTGAGTCGAGATTGTGCCATTGCCCTCCAGCCTGGGCAACAAGAGCAAAACTCCATCTCAAAAAAAAAAAAAAAAAAAAAAAAAAAAAAGAAAATATTGGGAAGAAACTTTTTATGACCTTGGAGTAGGAAAAGGTTTTCTGTGTAGGATACAAAAATATTTACGAAAAACTTTGAAAATTGGACTTAATCAAAATTTAAAACTTTTGCTCTTCCAAAGACAATAAATTAAAAAAGGCTTACCATAGGGGAAAAGTTTTGCAGTAATAAAGCTGATAAAGGTCTTGTATCCAGAACAACAAAGAACTCAGAAATTAATAAAAAGCCAACTAAAAATATAAGGTTAAAAGATGATCAAAAGACTTAGGCATTTTACAAAAAAAATGCATGAATGACCAATAAATGCATGAAAAAAAGCTTAATGATATTAGTCATCAGGGAAATGTAAATTAAATCACAATGAAATGTCATCACACACCTATTGAAATGACTAAAATCGAAAAGTTTGATAATATGTGTTGAGAAGGACATGAAACAATTGAAATTCTCATTCACTGCTAGTGGGAGTGTAAATTGGTGCAAGCACTTTAGGAAACTGGCTGTTTCTTAAAAATATATTTACTATATGATTCAGTAATCCTACAGCTAAGTACCCCAGAGGAATGAAGCCATGTCCATGCAAAGATTAATGCCTGGGTTTTCACAGTAGCTTAATTCATAGTATCCCACAATTAGAAAATAGTCCAAAAGTCCATTTACAGGTGAATAGATAAATTATGGTAGCTTTAAACAATAGGACACTACTCAATAAAAAAAGTAACGAACAACTGTTACTTGCAACAATCTGGGTGAATCCCTAAACCATTACATATGCTGCAGGTAAGAGGGCAGACATGAAAGTACATTCTCTATGCATATATAAATTTTACAATACACAAAGTTAATCTATAATGACAGCAGATCAAGGGTTATCTGAGGTCAGATTTTTGTTATTGTTGGTTTTCTTTTTGTATTGAATGTATAAGGCACTTGGGGGGGTAATGGAGGAATTCTATATATTGGTTTTGATGTTTATAAGATGTACACATTTGTCAAAACTCACCAAACTGCATTTTATTTTATGTAATTATACCATAATAAAGTTGATTTAAAGAAATGAATTGGGTGACACTTTCTTCTGTTCCCTGAAATTTATATAAGATAAACATTGCAAGCCAAGTTATTTTTTTACTTTTTTGGTTTTTTTGGTTGTTATTGTTTAGTACCTCTCCATTCAGCCAGGGATCACAAACTCAGTTCAGAAGCCAGATATGTAATGAATAGAATGAGACCAACTAGGTATTAGACAAAAGGCATAGCAGGGGCTGTGCCAAAGTGAATACTGCATCCCTGTACCTTAAGGCATTAAAGTAAAAGAATTAAAACAACTTGCCTGTCAAACCAAAATGTCTGTAGGCAATATTCAACTGGTTGACCATCATTATGCATCCATTGTCTTTTGACTTAAAATATATACCACCATTTAAAGCAGTTTCTCAATGAGGAGGCAAGGAATATCTTGGGAAGCTTTTTCAAATAATACGCAGTCCCTTTACCATCTGCCTAATTGAGGACCACTGGTATACTATGTTGGTATCTAGAGCTAAATAATAATGATCATGTTGATGGCACCATGTGGCTTTAGTTACTGGCCATTGCTAACAGTTTTCTTTTTGCCAACAGAGAATGTTAATTTTGCTATGGATTTTAGCAAAACTACACTTGTGCACAATTGCTTTATTAGAGAAATGACAAGAGATAACCACATGTAGCTCTCAAATGACCCACATTATAATGTCTAGTACATGGGCGAAAATTCTGTTTTCTCATTTATTATTCATTTATTCGTCCATTCAATAAATATTTAAATGCATGCAAAAATGAGTTCATGATTTCTTTTCTCTGAAGATACTTAAAACTTAGTATTGGGAGGGAGAAAAGCTAGCACTGGTGTTCAGATGGCGAATGTTGCTGAGATGGGCTTAATGAAGCCTCTTAGGATCCGTTGGAATTCTAGCAAATGCTTCATTTCCTGTGGATTTCTTCCCTCACAAGCTGAGCAGAGCTTCAACAGTTCTCACAACAATTATCACCCACTTGTCCTGTAGGTCTCAAGATTTTTTGCATTCGTCAGGTTGAAGGATTCATGGTATTAATCACAACTGAAGTTGTTATTTATCACCTGCTGGGTGAGAAATAATAATTTTTGCACGAGTGGGGCAGCAGGCCAGAGGTACCAAATTAAGTAAAACATCTAAACACTAGCAAGGATCATTTCTCTGATTAATGAATTGTTACAAAGAAAAAGTGCTATTCATTATCTGGTCTTACCAATACAAAGTGGGGCATGTAGGAAGAAAAGTCCCAGCTTGCTCAGGCCAATTTTTCTGTTTATTTCATTCCTTTCTTTCTTTCTTTCTCTTTTTGACTGTGCACAGATTTGTGTTGCAGTCATATGATTTTTTGTTTTGTTACCAAATAGAAATGAAGAAATAACTTATGTTTTACATCAGAAAATATTTCTGATTATTGAAACAATGTTTTTAGTGACTTCTAAGAATTTAAAGTAATTTTGAAATAGGACAGGTAGGTTACCTTTAATTTGTTGAATTACCTTCTCATATGTATATAAATTAAAATTTTTACTCTAAAAAGTCAATGTATTTTTCTTTTTCTACTTTGAATTGGATACTATTGCCAAAGGGCTTGTTTTAGAGAGGGTAAATTTTCATTTCTTTTTTTTTTGTTGTTCTTTGGCAACTCTGAATAAGAAAAGCTCATTTTCACTCTGACCCTTAGAGCAATTTTTGCCTTTCACAATGCTATCCAAGAACTTCTACTTATAGTCATGATGGAGAGGAACAAGGACTGGATGTATCCTCTTGCCTTAAACAATTGTAGAAATCAGACCAAATATATAAAACAATGGTTTAAGACATGAAACAATAGTCAGTTTAGGACAGTGATGCCTGCATGAAAAGAAACAAAATAAGCCCTTCAATTACCCAGCTTCTGCTTAGAAGGCATTTCTAGGCTGCCTCACAGGAAAGAGGAGAACCCAAGCAGAACCCAGCAGTCTCCCTGAGTTGAGAATACAAGAGTTCCAGGGCAAGAACGCCACAGTAGCTAGAATTCACAAAGTAGACTACTGAAGAGAAGAAAACTGCATATATAGAGAGAACTCTGGAAATCTGTATAAGGTTCTAGTCTTCAACTGAGTATTGATCATCACATGCTTATGAAGAAACTTTACTAAGGCTGGGAAAGAACTATTGGAAAAGAGCAAGCCGAGCAAGCCTTAGAGTTCAGAGAGGGCTGAAAATAGTTTGTATTCTCCCTAGAGTGAGAAGACCATCTAATACATGTGGCATTGAAGTTCTCAGAAGGGTATTCCCTCAGTACTGGGGCCCAATTAGACCTAGACTAATGGTTGTCTAGACCTACCTAACAAAGCTTAAAAGCAAGCATCAAAATCAACATGGTGAAACCTTGTCTCTACTAAAAATACAAAAATTAGCCAGGCATGGTGGTGCATGCATGTAGTCCCACCTACTCTGGAGGATGAGACGGGAGAATTGCTTGAACCCAGGAGGGAGAAGTTGCAGTGAGCTAAGATGGCTGGCACCACTGCACTCCAGCCTGGGCAACAGAGTGAGACTCTGTCTCAATCAATCAATCAATAGAATTAATTCCAAGACTGCATTCCAGAACAAGGCCTTAAAACAGTTAAGGAACACAAAAATCTCCAGCACCCATTAATGTAAAATTCACAATGTCTGGGACCCATGATAACATTACCAGGTGTGCAAAAAGCAGGAAGAGAAAAATCAATCAGTAGAAATAGACCCAGAAATGACACAGATGACACAGATTAGTAGACAAGGATGTTAAAACAGCTATTATATAATATACTTTATATGTTCAAGAAGGTAGACAAGGGAATGCTATCTAAAGAGTTATTCTAGGTATATTGATATTACTAGAAATTTGAAAATGTGCTAAGGACTGAATAAATGCAAACAAGCCAGGATTAGTGTGATTAACTTTTCAGAACATGCATTTCAATAAGTATACAAAGGCTTGGGAAAAAATTTGTCATTGTATTTTCAAAAAATAGGAAAAGGGAATTATCCTGAATTAAAAATGCTAAATATATTTATGCTGTGCTAGAAATTATCTTAAGGTGATTTATATTTATGTATGTATATGTATAAAGGAAAAAACAAAGCATAGGTCTATATTCTTTTCATTTAGTATGCTGTCAAAGCTTCATAATATCTTTAATAATTACTATTGATTAATAAGACATTTCTGTTTCAAGTGGTTTTCTTATAGGAGTTAGTGAGCATCATCTCTGTATACACCTAATCAGAAAATAATGTGCCAAATGAAAACCTGAGTTCTAAAATAGTCCAAGAGAAAAAGTTACTTTAAACTCGTCCTTTGACAAATAATATATAGCATTTAAAGTGAGTTAAAAATTTGTTAAATAATACATATCAAATTATATTAAGATCACCCAATTGAGGGTAGTCAGGATATTTGTATATGGTCTTCTATTATAAGGCCAGAATGAAAATTTCAAATATAAAAGCCATCCACTAACAAAACTCAATCAAAATGAATTCATTGCAAACAAATATTTACTGAATATCTTTTATACTGCATTTGTTAGATTCTGAAAGGCATGCAAAGATAGATAAAGCCGCTACTCTCAAGAAGTCACAATATATAATGGGTAGATAGCCAAAAATGTGTAAATATTTCAATGAGAGTGCAATAAAACAATTTAAGAAGGAACATAGGCCATATAAAAAATGATGCTGAGTTTAAACATGTGAAAAATTACTGACATTTAATGAAATGGTTGTAGAAATCTTCATGGAGAAGGTAAACAATTGCATTTAAAAGGTAGATAGGTAGACTGAACAGGGAAAGGCTTTTAGAGGTCACTCTATGAGTTAAAATTGCCTAGCAAGTTAATGGACAGCAGGTAAATCAATGTGATTGGATCAGAAGGTTTCTGTAGAATGGCCATGAAAGATAAAGTTTTAAATACAAATTTGAACTATATTACAAAGGGTTTTGAGGGCTCATCAGTAATTTGGACATTTAGGCAACATGCAGTTATCATAGATGGAATGTTGCAACAAAAACTGCTCTGGGCTTGGACTCCTGACTGCAGTTTGTGGCTGTGTACATGGTCTCAGGCAAGTCAGCTCCTCTCCAAATCTGAGCTTCCTCATTTACAAAATGGAAATGTTATTACCTGTTCTGCTCACCTCACAGGCTTGCTGTGAAGAGCAAACAAGTTAATTAATGTGAAAGTGCTTTGCAGATTATGAAGCATTCCACAAACCCGATGTGTTATTTTCACTGGAGAGAAGAATATGATACGATTAAATTGGCTGTTGAGCAATTGATCAGGAAGTGATGTGTAGTATGCCTCCTGTAGCTAGGAGTAAAAAATGGAAGGTCATTTCATTAATTTAAGTTTATGTAATGAGTATCTGGATTAGGAAGGTCACAAAGAGGAAATAGAGGGGCAGATCTGAGAAAAATTTGCAAGGAAAAGCTAACGAGTGAGAGCAGATGGGGTGTGGTGAATGAAAAGGTAGGGTCCAAGATCTTGAGCCTCAACAGCTGAAAGGTATAGTTGGAAGGAAAAGGAAATTGATGAGGGGTTGACAATGTGGAGGCCGGTTTTGGACATATTGAGTTGGACATCCAAATGGAAGTGTCCATTAGACCAGGGGTCCCCAACAGACCCAGTACTGGTCCGTGGCCTATTAGGAACCAGGCCACACAGCAGGAGGTTAGCAGAAGACAAGTGATTGAAGCTTCATTTGTATTTACAGCCACTCCCCATTGCTCGTATTACCATCTGATCTCCATCTCCTGTCAGATCAGCAGTGGCATTAGATTGTCATAGGAGCATGAACTCTATTGTGAACTGCACATGTGAGGAATCTAGGTTGTGTGCTTCTTATGAAAATCTAATGCCTGATGATCTGTCACTGTCTCCCATCACTCCCAGAAGGGACCATCTAGTTGTAGGAAAACAAATCAGGGCTCCCACTGATTCTACATTATGGTAAGTTGTATAATTATTTCATAATATCTTTAATGTAATAATAATAGAAATAAAGTGCACAATAAATGTAATGCACTTGAATCATCCCAAACCATCCCTCTCTAACCACCCCTGCATCCCTCCTATGGAAAAATTGTCTTCCATGAAACCAGTCCCTCATGCCAAAAAGGTTGGGGACCTGTGCCATAGACAGTTTTAAAAGGCATGAATTTTCACAATCTAATTTAACAAATCTCCCAAATAAATCTTCTGTGATATAAGAGAGATCTTTAATAACCATGTTTTTGTATTTTTAGGGTATAAGAGAACAAAAAGCCTGGAAATTGGGGAGGGATAAACTGAGTGTAATTTAGCTCTGCCAACCTTGACAATGCTCATTTAAAAACATGTAAATTAAACTTGTCAGGATAAGCTCCTATGGGGCTGCTGGCCACATCTTAGAAACTCTCCAACTATAAATTCACAAAATCCATCATGTTTGTTTTTCTGTAATTTTATTATTAACATATGTATATTTCCATTTTATTTCCTCTTTTCATTAATAGAATTACAGGTAATCAGAAGTGGCGAATATTTACGGAAATTCTGTTAACTGCCTGTTATTTTCAATTGAGGGTATTCAATTTCTGGAAATCATGCTGAGTCACTACCAAGATGGGCTTGATAGGTTCAGTTTTGCTTATTCCCATAAGCATTAACTGGGCCTAAATGGAACATATTTTCATTTTGGTAAGTTCATACACTTTTGTTTTATAAAGTAATTTTGAGGAATTATTCAAAATTCACACATTGCTTTTTATTCAAAATAGGTAACTTTTGTCAGATTTTCATAGTCCATGTTTGGAGGAGGTTTTGTTTCTGTCTGAAGATGGCAAATGGTAGAGGACAAGAACTCAACATCACATGTCTTCTTTGAGGCCTCCAACCCACTCATAGTTTAAAAAGGGAGGTTGGGGAGATATTTTTATGTCCATGTGAATTTTATAGGAAAACAAACCCGTATGTTTCTGATGAATTTACACTTAACTCATCAAAATGTGGGGCTTTATAAAAGCTATTTGATGTCTAAAAAGATCCCTTTGGGACAATCTTTAAACGTAGTTATCCTCCTCTATTGCTCCCTCTCCTTTAATAATAAGAGTGCATTATAATGTACTCTGCTTGAACCAAATGTCTAGATTTTGGAGAGCTCTTAAAAACAAACAAACAAACAAATGCTATCTCAGTAGTTTAGAAATGATGTTTTAGGATCTCCCTCTTCTCTCCTACGAGTGTGTATGCATGTGTGTGCACGCATGTGTGCATACATATATATATAAAAGAAAAATCCAATTTAAGTGTTCCTAAAACTTCAGATCTAGAGAAGAACTGCCTTGTAATGTCATTTTGCAGGGATGACAGTTCCCTGGTCTGTATTAATGGCAAATCCCTAAAACTAATTACACCTAGTTGCAGGTGTAACCTTTTCTGTTTACAACTGGTGACGACAAATATGCCTTACACTACGTTCTCTTCCAAAGGAACAAAACGCCGGTCATTTCTAAGGCATTTGGCACAGCAGTCAACCAGGGACAGCAAGGGTGCCCTTTGCTTTACCCTTTATCAAAATATATTCATTCCAGTTTTCAAATTGCTGTTTTTGAGTCCTAAATCTCTACCCACACTAATTTCTGTGGGTCAGACTTTGACCCTGATTGGAACAAAATCTGGAGTCAGATATTCACACCGGAACGCCTCAACCTCCCTGCGTGTCAGAAGCCATATTGCTGCAAATGCTTCACACACCTTAGAGTGCGGCTTGTGGAACTGATGAGGTGAGAGCGCAGCACAGTGGCGCGGGCCTGGTAATCACGGGACTGAGGAAACACATACATCATCTGCCACACAGGTTGGCATTTCAAGTAAAAAACCTTCACACCGTGTAAGATGTTGGACAAATGATGGCCATATGCATGTCTGTCTGGGTGCAGATGGCTCTGCGTTCTCAGAGAGGAGAAAGCTGAGCTTGGCTCTTTTTGCAGACAGTTTAATATTGGTGACACAGTTTATGTCCTCTGCAAAAACAATAATGGAGGAGAAGGTGACATAAATTATTTGCAAATCGTTTGACATATGCAGGGCATTGTCCTTGCAATAATCACCATCTGTCTGTCAGTTTAAGATATGAACCGTGCCACCGCCATTTTATATCACTGTGTTAAGCTTTCACATGTTGTAATTTTACAGATTTGTTCACTGGAGAACTGCTGCAACACAAATCAAATTGGATTGTGTTTAGTCATATACTCTATCATGCACATTGCTTAGATAAAAATAAAAAAGTACATTCCATGGGGTGGAAGATCTTGAGGCAGTCTTCCATTTCATATCTTTCTGAGATAGTAGTTAAACCAAACTCCCCATCTATACCATCACTCAACTTTAGTTCACTTTTCGAGTTAGTGAGGTCATTTCTGAGAATCTTAATTTGCTTTCTCATTATAAAGCCATATAGAATGTGTATAAGATGAAAATGATCTATGATAAGGATTTTTCTTAAGTATATTTTCTAATAAATTTAAGAAGTTAATGTGCAATGTTCAATGATATAGACACTTTAAAAATTTATATATGGTATTATTGGATTTCTTTCTCAATTCCCCCAGATAATGACTGTAAATGGCGATTAAATAGCAGACGGTGTTGTCCCTGTTTCTAGTGTATGAACTTAATGCCATATGGTATATTTTACTTATCGAGCTCTTGATGCCAATTGATGTTGAAAGCTGTGTTTTACAGTTTAACCATACATAGCAAATGCTGTAAATGCTTCTGAGTCATTGCTGTATCGCATATATTTGGACGAATTGATAAATGGACTTTAGAGACAGTTTCTCTATTTCCCAGAGTTTCTAAGAAAACTATAAATTCTAAAACAGGGCATTTAGAAATTGAGTACAAAAATTTCAAAAGAGAAATATGATCTGTTTTCATTTGGAAAAGTTACTTCCATTCAGTTCTATCAACAGAGCTGCATCTGCCTTCTGTCATTATGTAGTCCTTAAAACAAAGATTTATTACATTTCCATCTTTGAAATAACATCTTTTCTCACTGAAGGTGGCCATTATCACAATGCAATTTTATATCTATAATGATAAGTGCAGTGAGGCAAGCATTTACAAATAGATTGTTTTCATCTCTCTTAAATTATGCACTTAAATGGTACATCAGAGATTTGACATTAGGTGCAGATGATTTCAGAAAATCCTTATAGTAGCATTAAATACATATATTCTTTACTTAGCACCGAAGAAAAAGTTAAATAAATAAAAAGTTAAATTTGATGAAGATGCTGATAAAATCAAATATTGTATTTATAGGACTAAAATGTAAAGATGGCAATAATTTTTTTACTGTCTTCCAACAAACTTAACTAGTCATTTTATTTTGGGAGTTGTTGCCTACATGCCGATATGAGCTCATACCTCTATGTCTAACCTCCTATGGAATCTATTTAACTGGATGTCTCAGAGGTACCTCAAATTCTACCAGTCTTTTCTAAACTACTGCTCTTCAAGTACTTTCCCCAACTCTGTTAAAACCACCATCTAATCAGTTGCTCCTTTGTCTATATTCCCCTACAACTTTCATGCTAATTTCTGTTATAAAAAACTTGCATATATTATAGTTAATTGTTTTAATTATCTCTGCAATGAAACTGTTGAGTCTTTGAGACTCTGTAGGCACACAGATGCTCAGTAAATTTCTGGTGAATTAAATTGAATCATCTTTGGCTCTCTTTTCCTCTTCATCCGCATCTCATCATATACTGTCAATTGTTCTCATGAGTCATCTCTAGAATTCATCTCCTCATCTTCATTCTGTTGCTGTTTCCCTAGTTTCAGACCATCAACATTCTTCTCATATTTTACTTAATGTTCCCTCCAAACTGAGGTCTCCTGTTTCTGCCCTCTGCTCTAGCTGGGTGCATGTTTCCTCATGGCCCATGAGCTGCTTTCTTCTTCCTGCTCCAGGGACCTCCTGGTCTTCTTATATTCCTATTATTTATTTATTCATTTATTTCTTACCAAAGAGGACTTATCAAATATTATCTTATTGCTAACCTCAGTAGGGCTTTTGTTTTTTGCATAGATGGAGTTTTTGAATGTAGTTATTTTCATTGAGTTGTGGCTTTCACCAACTCTGATCTCTCTTATACATGCATCTACTTTTAGCTCACATGTCTACATCTAGACTTCTTTAGTTTTCTTTCAACTATTTACATACAGCACTTTAAAAACCTTTTTATTATGAAAATTTTTAAATATACAAAAATCTAGAAAGAATAGTATAATGAACTCCCCTGTATCCATTGCCCAGCTTCAACAATAATGACCTCACAGACAATCTTTTTTTTTTTTTAGACGGAATCTCACTCTGTCACCCAGGCTACAGGGCAGTGGCATGATCATATTTCACTGCAACCTTGAACTCCTGGACTCAAGGGATCCTCTTGCTCAGCCTTCTGAGTAGCTGGGACTATGGGCACACACCACCATGCCTGGCTAATTTTTTGATTTTTAGTAGAGACAGGGTCTCACTTTGTTGCCCAGGCTAGTCTCGAATTCCTGGGCTCAAAGTGATCCTTCCACCACAGTCTCCTAAAGTGCTGGGATTACAGGCATGAGCCACTACAGCTTTCTTTCTTTCTTTTTCTTTCTTCTTTCTTTTTTTCTTTCTTTCTTTCTTTCTTTTTCTTTCTTTCTTTCTTTCTTTCTTTCTTTCTTTCTTTCTTTCTTTCTTTCTTTCTTTCTTTCTTTCTTTCCTTTCTTTCTTTCTTTCTCTCTCTCTCTCTTTCTTTCTCTTTCTTTCTCTCTCTCTCTCTTTCTTTCTTTCTCTTTTCTTTTCCTTTTTCTTTTTCTTTTTCTGCCCCCTCTTGGAATTTAGTTGTTGAAAAAGATAGCTGTGTTTCCTATTTCCTTTTCTGTAGTCTGGATTTGCTGATCATGTCTTCTTTCCCTTTATTCACCAGCTTTCAAATTAATGGTTACCTAACATCTTCAAAGATGACTAATGAGTGTCTTTTTTCTTAGTATCATTATGAATGCATGAATTTTTTAAAAATTGAGAAAAGAAATCAGTATATTGAAGCGATATCTCTCATGTTTATTGCAGCACTATTCACAGTAGCCAAGATTTGGAAGCAACCTAATTGTCCATGAACAGATGAATGGATGAAGACAATGTGGCACATATATACAATGGAGTACTATTCAGCCATAAAAAGAATGAGATTCTGTCATTCTGTCATTTGCAACAACATGGATGGAACTGGAGGACATTAAGTGAAATAAGCTAGGTACAGAAAGGCAAACTTCACATGTTCTCACACATTTGTGGGAGCTAAAAATTAAAATAATTGAACTCATAGAGATAGAGAGTAGAGGGATGGTTACCAGAGGCTGGGAAGGGTAGTGGCAGGGGATGGGGGATGCCCGGGGGAGAGTGAGGATGGTTAATGGGCATGAAAATGTAGTTATAGTATTTGATGGCACAAGAGGGTGATTACAGTCAATGATAATTTATTGTACATTTTAAAATAACTAAAATGGTATTAATATACTGGAAATGTTTGTAACGCAAAGAAGTGATAAATGCTTGAGGTGATGGATACCTCTCAAAATTTTTCAGTTATGTAATAAAGATTAAATCTGACATTCAGATGTTGGTTTGAAGAGCATTAATAGAAAAGCATTGAAAATTTTAACATGTAAGTGAATTAATCACATCCAAATCTAGCATCTTCATTTTCCCTTTATTTTACTTACATTGTATAAAATAGAGTTGTATATATAATATATACGTGACATGTTTTACATATATATGTACATATACTACATGTTTATGTTAAAAATGTTATGATGACCAAAAAATTGTCAATGTAATCCATGTATTTATCTTTATAAATATGCCCATTTGTCCTATCTTCAGCCAGTGGGAGTTTCTTCAGTTTGGCTTCTGAGTCCTTTTGACTGGGATAATATTTGGTAGCTTTTATTATGACCCGTCTCACACATTTCCTTCTTCAGACTTGGAACCAGCTATATCTCTTAAGAGCTCTGGATCTTTTTAGTGGGAAGTGGTACTTAGAGGCCATAATAGAGATGCTCATTGCTACTGCAGTTGATCATTGTTTCTAAGCATATAAATATATTCATGTATATAAACGAAACAAAGCATATTCAGAGAAGTCTAGCTTGTATCCCTGTCCAGAATATACCATATTCCTTATGGGTTTATTTTCCCATTCTTCCTTCTATTGCAGAACAATGCACCAATGAAAAGTTGCATGTATATTTTTTCCCATATTTTTGTTAATATACCTTTGGAATAGATCCTTAGAAGTGAGGTATTCAAATTAAAGGGTAAATGTATATGTCATGTTGCTAGCTATTGTCAAATTCCCTATAGGTAACTCAATTTTGCATTGTTACTAGTAACATGAGAGTCCCTTCCCCTCACAGCCTCAACAATGTTTTCTAAGTCTTTGGTTTTTACTAATATGATAGGTAAGAAATAGCATCTCAGTCTAGTTTTGAAAATCAACTTTATTGAGATATTATTTACATACAGGAAGTATACATTTTAAGTATATAGTATTTAGGTTTTAAAGGAATGTATACAACTATGTAACTATCATCAAAATCAACATGCAGAGAATTTCTGCCATCCCCCAAAGTTCTTTATGACCCTTTGCCATCAATCCTCAATGCCTACCCCATTCCCAGCTTGAAATAGCCACTAATTTGCTTTCTATTACTATAGATTAATTTCCCTATTATAGAATTACATAGAAATGGAATCATATTGGATGCACTCTTTTGTGTCTGACTTCCTTCAGTCAATGTTGTTTTAGGGAATTATCCATGTTGTCACATGTATCAGTTCATTTCTTTTATTAATGTCATCCATTTTATAAATTGTATGGATATACTACAGTTTGTTTATCCATTTGCCTGTTGATAGACATTTGTGTTCTTTCAAGTTTTTGGCTATTTTGAGCAAAGCTGTTATGAACATTCATGTATAAGTTTTTGTGTGGACATAGGTTTTCATTTGCGTAAAAACCGAGGAGAAGAATTGCTCAGTCATATTCTAAGTCTATGTTTAAAATGGTTGCACTATATGGCATTCCTACAAAAATATTTGAGCTTTTCAGTTGCTGCACAACCTTGCTATTATTTAGTATTGGCAGTCATTAAAATTTAGCCATTTGCGCACATGAGTAGTGATATATCTCATTGTGATTTTATTTTGCATTTTCTTGTTGACAGTGATATTGGGCATCTATTATAGGCTTATTGACTAATCATGTCTTCTTTTGTGAAGTATCTACTTAAATCTTTTGCCCAGTTTTAATTTGATTCCAAGAGTTTATTTTTTAATATTTTGGACAAAAGTTTTTTGTCCATATTATGAATGTATTCTCCCAGATTGTGGCTTGCCTGTTCATTTTATGAAGAATGTCTCTGAAATAGAAAACTCTGTACATTTTGAAGAAATTCAATTTATTATTTTTTTATTTCTAGGTTTGTGCTGTGTTCCATTTAAAAAAATCTTCCCCTACCCCAGGGTCACAAAGATATTCTACTATTTTTAAGTTTTAGAGTCTTAACTTTTACATTTATTTTTGTGTACAGTGTGGTCATATATATTTTTAAAATATTTATTTTCAGTTATTGAAGTGCCATTTGTTGAAAAGACATTTTTTCCCACATTGAATTACTTTGGCACCTTTGTGGAAAACTAATTGATCACATATTAATCAGTTTGTTTCTAGATACTTTGTTCTGTTCCATTAATCTATATATTTCTTCTTATGCCAGGAAGAATAATCTATGTGGATTGCAGTAGTTTTATAGTTAGTCTTGAAATCAGGCAAATTCCTCCTGTATTATCCTTCTTTAACAAAGTATTTTTGGCTATTGTAGGTTCTTTATATTTCTATATAAATTTTACTTGCCAATTTTTACCAAAAAGCTTGCTGGGAATTTTTTTTTTTTTTTTTTTTTAGTACAACTTAGAAAGAATCAATAGGGAAAATTTAGGGAGAATCAGTACCTCAACAGTATTGTTTCCTCTATTTGATTATCATATATTTCTTTAGGTCTTCTTTAATTTTTCTTAGCAATGTTCTGTAGTTTTCAGTATATAGTTCTTTCACATAATTTGTTAAATTTAATCCCTAAGTAGTCCATGTTTTTGATACTATTGTAATTGGTATTGTTTTAAAATTTTATTTTCCAATTATTCATTATTAGTATACAGACATTTAATTAAGTTTTATATGTTGTGTTTGTGTACTACAACTTTGCTAAGTTCATTTATAAGTACTAGTAGCCTTTTTGTAGATTATTCCAAGATAGTCTCCATAGTCATCTTTATTATTTCCTTCCCTTTACTCACTTCAGGTTTAATTTATTCTTATTTTTTTACGTTCTTAAGGTGCAAGCACAGATAGTTTTAGGCATCTTTTTGCTAATATAAAAATACTAAGCTATGAATTTCTTTTGTGACACTGCTTTATCTTTATGTCATCTTTTCTGTAGCCTTCAGTTCAAAATATCTTGTAATTTCCTTTGTAATTTCTTATATCAATGTGTTATTTAGAAGTGTATTATTTTAAAATATTTGAGGGTTTTCTAGATATGTTTTTGTTACTGGTTCTAATTTAAGTCCATTATGGTCAGAGAACATGCTCTGTATAATTTTATTACTTTTACATTTATCAGGACTTGTTTCATGGTCTAGCATAAGGTCTATCTTGGTGAATGTTGTGTGTGCCCTTGAAAAAAATGTGCATTCTACTGTTCCTGTCTTTAGTGTTCTATAAGTGTCAGGTCAAGTTGGTTACAGTGTTGTTCAAGTCTTTAATATTCTTAATGATTTTCTATCTAATCATTCTATCGATTACTAGGAGATGGGTGTTAAAATCTCCAACCATAATTATAGATTGTGTATTCACCTTTCACATCTGCTAATTCTTGCTTTCTGTATTTTGAAGCTTTATTAGTAAGTGAATGCACATTTAAAATTGTTAAATTTTCTTGATACATTCACCTTTTTCATTTTGTCATTATAAAATGTTTCTCTTAGGCCAGGCACGGTGGCTCACACCTGTAATCCCAGCACTTTGGGAGGCTGAGGTGGATGGATCATGAGGTCAGGAGTTCAAGACCAGCCTGACCAAGATGGTGAAATGCTATCTCTACTAAAAATACAAAAAACTAGCCAGGCGCAGTGACAGGCACCTGTAATCCCAGCTACTCGGGAGGCTGAGGCAGGAGAATTGCTTGAACCCGGGGGGCAGAGGTTGCAGTGAGCCGAAGTCACGCCACTGCACTCCAGCCTGGGCGACAGAGTAAGACTCTGTCTCAAAAAAAAAGAAACAAAAAAAGTTTCTCTTTACTCTTGGTTATACTCCTTGTTCTGATGTCTGATATTAATGTAGCCACTACAGTTTTCTTATAATTACTGTTTGCATGGTATATTGTTCCCCATCCTTTTACTTTTTAACTTAATGCATATTTTTAAAAATAGCATATAGTTGGATATTACTTTTTAAATAATTCAATGTGAAAATCTCTGACTTTTAATTGGAGTCTTTATTCCATTTACATTTAATGTGATCATTGATGTGTTTGGGTTTAAGTCTACCATATTCCTTTTTGTTTTCTATTAATCATATCTGTTCTTTGCTCCTTTTTTCTTTATCCCTGCCTCATTTGGGATTAAGTGAATTTTTTTTGTATTTCAATTGAATATTACTATTGGTTTTTTAGTTATGTGTCTTTTATTATTGTTATATTTTTAGTGGTTGATATAGGCTTTGCAATAAGCATCTTTATCTTGTCACAATCTAACTTTAAATAATAATATACCACTTCCTGAATAATCTAAGGACCTTACAATGGTATATTTTCCTTTTCCCCCTCCAATCTTTTGGCTCTTATTGTCATTAATTTTATTGATACATATATTATAAACCTCACAATACACTGTTATTATTTTTGCTTTGAAGAGTCAGTTATCTTTTAATGAAATTAATAAATGAGCAAAAAATCTTTCATATATATCCACATATTTATTATTTCAAGCTTTTCATTCTTTGAGGAACTTCCTTTAAACCCTTCTTGCAGGGCAGGTGTGTTGATGACAAATTATATTAGATTTTATTTGTCTCTAAAAGTATCAACATGCTTCCATTTTAAATACTGTTTTCTTAGGTGTAGAATTTTAACTTGGCAATTCTTTCCTTAAACATTTTAAGGATACTGTTTTACCATCGTGTTAAATGGTTTTGGATGTTAAATCTGTGCTCATTCTTTTGTTGTTGTTGTTGTTTCTATTTTTGTAATGTCTTTTTTTCCTCTGGCTGTTTTGCCTAGCTTTCAGCAATTTGATCATAATGTGCCTTGTGGATTGTGTTGTGTGTGTGTGTGTGTGTGCATGTGTGCACATGTGTATGTGTTCTTATTCTTGCTGGGTTTGTTAAACTGGAATCTCTGGAGTTGTTTTTTTCAAGTTTGGAAAATGTGTAGCCATTGTTTTTCTTCAAATACTATTTTCTGTTTTTCCTCTCTTTTTATTCCTGGAAATACAAATACGTGTATGTCGGACTGCTTGTTGTCGTCCCAGATGTCAACAAGACCCTGTGTTAAACTTTTATTTAATCATTTTTTTTCTTTCCATACTTCCATTTGGATATCTTCTATTGCCACGTCTTTAAGTTCATTGATGTTTTTAGTGTTTAATTTCCTACTTATCCCATCTTATGAATTAATTTTTCACTTCAGGTATTGTATTTTTAAGCTTTAGATATTTACCTGGCTCTTTTTTTAAAAAAATATTTTTTATTTTCTTCCTCATTATTTTAATGGTTTCCTTTAAATTTTTGTGATATTTATAAGAGGTGCTTTAAAGTCTTTTTGCTAATTCCACCATTTCTGTTATTTAATGATCTGTTTCTAGTGGTTGATTTTTCTTTTAGTTACGGGCCAGATTTTCCTGATTCTTTCTACCTCCTTTAAATTTTGATAAAATGTTGAATGTTTTGAATATTACATTGCTAAGTGTCTGGATTTTGTTGTCTACCTTTAAGGAGTATTAAAATTTGATTTTGCAGTGAACTAAGTTACTTCAAGATCAGCTTGATCCTTTTGAGGCTTGTTTTTAAGCTTTCTTAGGGTAGTTCTAGAGATAGTCTTTACTCTATGGCTAGTTTAGACTTACTCTTAAAGCGTGATCCTTTGGGGTTTTTACTGAACAACCTGAAATTTCAACAAGGTTTTAAATTCTGTTGGTCAGATTTTGAATCTCTTAGCCCTTTTGAAATTCTAGCATGTATCTAGCTTACAGTTTTCTATTAGTTTTTTGCTTGGATATTTTACCCTCCTCATGTGTACTTAGCATATAGCCAAAGACTCAAGGAAACCCATGTGCAAATTTTGAAACTTTCTCTGCAGAGTTCTCTCCTTCATAGCACTATACGCCACAAATTTTTGCCACCTTATCCTTTCTGACCTTCAGTTTTTGTCTTAACCTGGTGAGACCACTCTGCTTTGCTTGGTTTCCCCCTTCCTATAATATGGTCCACTAGGTGCCCTCAGGCAAAACACTGTGTGATTGCAGGGCTTATCTTATTATCTCCCTTCTATCTATGATCACATTCATGTGCTGCTTGTTGGCCAATGTCTGAAAACAGTGGTTTCATATATTTTATTCAGTTTTCTAGTTGTTTACAGTGGGAAGATACATCTGGTACCAGTTCGTCTCTTATGGTCAGGAGCAAGAAGTCCTTCCCTTATTGTACTTTTAATTTTTATTTCTCTTATTATGAGTGAGATTTGATACTTTTTCATGTGGTTAAGGGTAATTTGCTTTTGGGTGTTTTTTTAACTAGCTCATTTAAAAATTATATATTTGAACATTTCTCTCTCTCTCTCTACTTTTTTCCACTTTGTCATTTGTATCTTTATTTTTGGATGGTATTGCTTGCCATGTGAACAAACATGAAAATGTTTGTTCAAATATATATACATTTATATAAAATAAAATTTTACCATCAAACCCATCCACATTATGGAGGAATTCATCCATGTTTTCCTCTAGTACTTGGGTAGCTTCGATTTTTACATGTAAAATCTATTTACCTGGAAATTGTTCTGATGTGTAGCATGAGGAATACATCCACTTCATCCACATTTATTTTTTTACATAGAACTCTCTAGTTATTCCAATGCTACTTGCTAAAAAGTCCATCTTTTTCTTCACTGACTTGACATGCTGCCTTTATCATATACTAGATTTCCATATGCAATTGGGTCTGCTTCAGGGTCTTACATTTTGTTTGATTGTTCTGTGTATTAAGCACTTTGTGGTAGTTGAGGCACTGTGGTATGTGTTATACCTGGCAGGACTAGACTCTTCACTGTTGCTCTTTGATTTCCTGGGTATTTTGGTTTATTTGTTCTCTCAAAATGAACTTTATAATCAACTTGCTTAACTCCAGAAAGGAGTGGAAGATGAGTGGGAGGTACTTATTATTCAGAGGATAAAAGTCTATAGAGAAAGTTCCATTTCAGGAGCATTTTGAAGATTAAGTTTTCTGAAGCAGGTGTGGCAGGGAGGAGTAATTGGGATAAAGCCATTTGGGAAGTTGGAACCAGACAGAGACATTGATGTTTTAGGAAACTACTTAGAAAAAACACGGAGAACAGAAATCCAAAATAACAATGAAAGAAATAATAATATATCTTATTATTTTTGTGTTAACCTGATTTTATGTGCCCCATTGCAATTTTTAGAGTTGATTTTTCCTAACTTTGGCATTTCTCATCACACAAAAGGATAGGATTGTCTGATGCCCTTTCATATAGGAAAAGACCCACCTGATCCAGTCTTAGTCAGATATGTGCACTGGACTGAGTAGCCCCTAGCAGTGATGGCCTGCTGTAAGCCATCTGCCTTTGGTGTAGTGGGTGGGGCAGGGGATGGAGGTGGATCACAATACCTTAGCAAAAGCTCAGCCTTTGAAATTAATCAGATCTGGGCTCAAATCTCAGCACCACTACTTCCTAGTCATATGACTTGGGGAAGTCAGTTTCCTCATTTGTAAAAAGAACATACTAATGTTTATCTCAGAGATGCTAAGCTGGTTAAGTGTAACAAAAACAGTAGTAGTCTCTTCTCTCATTATTGTCTATTTTTCTTTGGTCTTTAATGCCAATTGACACATCCAGGAATCACAGAAATGATCTTGGCTTTTTTTTTTTTTTTTTTTTTTTTTTTTGAGATGGGTCTCGTTGTGTTGCCCAGGCTGAGTGCAGTGGCACAATCTCGGCTCACTGCAACCTCCACCTCCCAGGTTCAAGTGATTCTCCTGCCTCAGCCTCCCAAGTAGCTGGAACTACAGGCACCTGCCACCATGCCCGGCTAATTTAACACAGCTTTCTGAGTACCTATTGTGTGAGTCAGGCACTGCCAGGCTGTAGGGACATAAAAACCAATTCCAGTGAAGTTCTTGTGGTTGTGTGATTTCTAGATAATTAGTGGGAGACTAGAAGTTAAATCTCAATTTTATTTTGAAATCAGTTTCTGATTTCCTGATGAGAAATAATAGGATTCAAGGTACACTAAAACCCCTCAGAATGTCCAAGAAATACAGTAGGTAGCCAAATAATTTCCTTAGCTGCAAAGATATTCCATGATTTGGAAATGAATTATACATGATAATTTTTGATTAATTCCTCTTGGCATTTTTACTATAAATTAATTTCTTAATTTAAACAAATGCTTAATCAGAGGTGTTCTGTGCTCTTCTCAGGTACTGATATATAAAAAGATATATACATATTCTGCATTCCCCCAATTATTTATAATTTTATTGTTTTAATTGATGGCTTTAAAAAATAATTTGTTCAGATCAGTGCAATATTCTGCACCTTTCTGAGATTTACTCTATTGTAAGGAGTAAAACCCTCAAACGTACATGTAAACAGAAACGCTTAACACCAAACACCACACAGCAAATAAACCCATTCAAAATTTTCCATCTCTAAGTATAAGCGCCTTATTGACAATCTCTTCTTTCCCTATGTTAAATATAAGTGAGGTGTGTACTTAGCCCCTTGTCATTGTAGTCTTGTTAGAAATGCATCTAGACTCCCATAGAGGTGACTTTCTTCCTGTTTCACACAAGTGACTATAAAATGTGAAGTATCATGGTTTTGCATTATATTGACTCAAGGGAATTTAACAAAAATAAAAGCATCAACTCACATGCAATGTCTTTCTACTTTAGGCAAGAGCAAGATTATCATTGCGCTTTTCCCACTGTATCAGATCTACTGCTCTCTGCCTAAGCACTAATGGTCTCAGTGACATTGAACAGATGAATTATTTCAAATTTAGTTTCTTATCTGTAGATTCAATTGTGGTCTCCTTTTATGATTTGAGCTGGTAGAGTTACCAGATAAAATATAAGATGCCCAGTTAAATTTGAATTTTAGATAGAAGATGAATATATTTTTAGTATAAGTATATCCCAAGTATTGCATGAGGCATACTTATACTAAAAAAATTCAGTCTTTATCTGAAATTCAAATTTAACTGATGTTCTGTATTTTTTAATTGTAACTAAAAAAATTATATTGTAAATTATAAGTTAAAATTTTGTAATTAAATTGTAAATTATAAATTAAAAATTGTATTGTAAATTGACAAGTTATAACCATATATATTTATGGGGTAAAAGTGATATTATGATATATGCATAAAAGGTAGAATAATTAAATCAAGCTAATTAACATACCCATCACCTTACTTATCATTTTTTGTGGTGAGAACATTTGACATTTACTCTCTTATTAATTTTGAGATATACAACAAACAATTAATAACTGTAGTCATCATGCTGTGAAATAGACCTAAAAAAAAAAAAAACCCTTATTTCTCCTGTCTAACTGAAGATGTTCTATATTTTTATTTCCTAAATCTAGCAACCCTAGTTGTTAGACTTCTTGGAAAGAGAACATTCTCACAATATTTGTACATACCTATGATGTTTAGTACAGAAGTATGTCTAATCTGTACCAACCTGTGTGTTTGCTTTAGGACAAGTGTTTTAGGACATCAGTGCGTAAACTCTGACTGGAGGCCTTCGTACATCCTATGTGTTCAGCATTAGAACCTTTGGAATAATGAAATAGGAGAAACTACTCTGGGAATGAAAACACCCCCAGGCTGCTTTCCTTTCTGTCACCCCCAGTCCATAGGGAGTCAGTCACTCTGAGCTGGATTACAGGGCCACTTTCTGTTGTCTGGCTCAGCATGAGACTGGGTGTTTCCATTTCACCTCCAACAGGTCACAATAGGAACAAAGTTGCAAGTCCAAGTTCAATATTTGGCTTCTGTTAAATATTTTACAACTACTGATTTTTCATGCCCAGAGTTTCCTTTTATTGAATTTTGATGTCTGATTCTGTCTCTTCCATAAGAATTAAATACACTCACACAAAGGTTCAATCTGAAACTTGTTGTGAGGAATTCTCCCCCTTAAGTCTGGGTATCCAGGGCCACCAACAACGGTATTGTTCTCCTATGTTGCTCCCATTGTAATGAGCTTACAATCCGAATCTTTAGATCTACTGCAAGTTTAATTGAAAGAAGCATTTCAGCACTAAGATCTATTATCCAGTGAATTGAAGAGGAAGTAAGAAACTAATACTGATGTGTGTCTAGGGTCCACAAACATGCCCGATGAACAAGTATGTTAGCTTATAATTTATTTTGAAAAGAGGCTTGAAATACAAAATGTTAAATAATGCAAAGAGGTTGATATCTGTAAAGAAGTCTGACATGTCCTCTAGAGCATGAGCCCTTTTCCAAATAAGGGTCCACATCTGCAAGTGATCAGTCCTTAATTACACGGGGAAACAGAAGTGATAGAGTGAACATATCCCATTCTTGGGCCAGCATCTGAGTAAGAGAATTACCACTATCAAAGGCCTACACATTTATCACATGAAGGCAATATGTGTTTTTAAAGTGGCAGGTTGTGCACAGGAGTGCCTCTGCTTAGTGGTGGCTTCTTACTGGTCTGTGAAATTCATATAATTGTTCTAAGAGGTCACTTGGCTATAATAGGCTGATTTTGGTCTTGACCAAACTGCTGGTCACCTTTACCAAATTGCGAACATGATTTCTACAATTGTTGCCCTTGTTTAGCACATGAAAAATTTTTGTCCAGAAGAAACTTCTTTTAGTCTTCTATATCATCCAGAAAGAGGTCCTTCCACATCCAGATGTTTCAGACAGGGGACTACATAGGAAATCAACATCTGTTATTGATTGATTTGTGATCTTTCCTCTGCCTTTTGTTGAAGGTTTTAGCAAGCAGCAAAATGACCAAAAAGCAAGGGATCAAATTTGACTCAGACTAATAAAAATCTGACCCTTGTCCTAAGCCTCTGGAGTTTTGATTGAGGTTGTGAAACAGTTGTGTTTATGAATCTAGTTAATTGAGCTCTTACTTAGAATGCTTTCACTTATTACAAACTATTGAAATGCAAGTGCATTTTAGAAGCATCTGTGTACTATATTCATTAAGCTGCATGTGTCTTCCACATGCCAGTGACTTTTGCAAATCCAGGAAAGGCATTCTCCTTCCCAGAACTTGTAGTGGTTCCTAGGATGCTGAAGTCCCATAATTTTATTGATTCTGACATTAAGTATTTCAAATGCCATCAAGTTAAAATTTGGCAAAACAATTTATATTCTAGATATATTTTTAAAAACTCTCTGTTTGATGTGCTTGGGATGCTATCTAAAATGAGTCAGGAATGTGAGAATCCATTTCTGTGACAAGCAGGCGAAGACCATGCCTTTTTAGGGGGTTGTCTTGTATCAGCAAAGTCCTGGGTAAGTTAAAGACAGAAATGGGAACGTAGTGCAAGTTTCCATCCCTTCCTCCAGCTATTTATGGTCATAAGGGCTGAAGGAAGGAAGAGGGTTCAGAGAAGGGAATTTGGAGGGAGAGAGGAAGAGGACACAGGGGGACAGCAGGAGCTGCAGCCACCATGTGGTGACTCTCTTGAATGGCTGCTAGTTGCCAGCTTCTGGCATGATTCTTGAGTGAAAGACCTTGAACAAACTTGTTTCTAGTGGCAGAAGTTGAGGAGACAGCAGGCGACAATTTGAAGGAGGCTGCAGGTGGGCATAGGCCCTTGGAATACTAAGCTGGCCACAATCAAATAGTAATGTTGGCCGGATATGGTGGCTCACACCTGTAATCCCAGCACTTTGGGAGGGCAAGGTGGGAGGATCACTTGAGCCCAGGAGTTTGAGACCAGCCTGGGCAGCATGGCAAAGCCCCATCTCTACAAAAAATACAAACATTAGCCAGGCGTGGTGGTGCCTGCCTGTGGTCCCGGCTACTCGGGAGGCTGAGGTGGGGAAATCGCTTGAGCCTGGGAGGTGGAGGTTACAGGGAGCCATGATTGCACCACTGCACTCCAGCCTGGGCGACGGAGCAAGACTCTCTCTCTCTCTCTGTATATATATATATATCTCATCTATCTGTCTGTCTATCTATCTATCTATCTATCTATCTATCTATCTATCTATCTATCTGTCTATCTACCTATATAAAATGTTACTTAAACCCTTTTGGTCTCCATAGGCTGGTGAGGCCAGTGGTCTGAGATGAGTAATGTAACTTGCAAATAGCCCTGGACATCATGAGACATCCCAATTTATTGAACGTCTTCTGTACTTTTCATCCATATCACCCTTCAAAGGTATCCAAGCTATCTGGGGAACTGATAATAGGTATGTGCAAGACACACTGCTGGCCAGGTGCACCTTTTTGTAAGAATACTATTGACTATAAGAGTTTCAGCCTATCCTTTTAGAACAGTGTTTCCCAAATTTTTTCCAAAGCATAAGAACCTTCTGAGTCATTTGTTAACATACAAATTCCCAGGCCTGTCTCTTGGAGATTCTGATTCAGGAGGTTGGTAGGAGAGTGAAGCAGGGTGGCGAGTGGTGGGATGAGGTCTGAGAATCTGTATTTTTAACAAGCACCTCAGGGGATCTTTATGATCATCAAATTTAGGAGATGTTTACTTTAGATGGGATTAATGTATAAAATGACCTGGTTGGCTGGATTTTGCCCAGAATTTGATGTCTGGGATTTAATGAATAAGTACATCATGTTACCTTATTTATTACTTTTCTTAATTTCATAGATTTTGGTACATTTCCCTTTTAGCCCTTATGAGGTGGGAGTTCAAATCTTTTAAGTCTTTCTTCCGTGAAAACTGCTGCACCCACATGTTTCCAGCCATATCTGGATATTGAGTGCGAGGACCAGAATTGCATGCAGTTTTTCAGATGTTGATGTATTAATTACCATTGTGTTCAGGAGGGTAAGAACAAGTCTTCACCTTTATCCCTTCACCATTTCCAGACTGCATCTCTTCATCTCTGCATTCCAACCACATAGAACAGCCTCTTTAGCACTCCATGGCCTGCCCATCGGTCTTTTTTCTTCCTTTGTGGAACACCAAATCCTTTCAACCTATCTACATCTACCAAACTCCCACCACTTTTGTTTGTTTGTTTTTGTTTTTGAGACGGAGTCTTGCTCTGTCTTCTAGGCTGGGGTACGGTGGTGCGATCTTGGCTCACTGCAACCTTGGCCTCCTGGGTTCAAGCAACTCTCCTACTTCAGCCTCCTGACTAGCTGCAATTACAGGCACGCATCACCACATCCAGCTAATTTTTGTATTTTTAGTAGAGATGGGGTTTCATCATGTTGGCCAGGCTGGTCTTGAACTCCTGACCTCAAGTGATCTGCTCACCTCGGCCTCCAAAAGTGCTGGGACTATAGGTGTGAGCCATTGCACTTGGCCCTCCCAGCACTTCTTTTAGCTTACTTGAGCCCAGTCATCTGGGTATGTGTTCTTTTTCCATGTAGCATCATGTGGTTATGTCTAGAAGAGCATTTGCCACATTCCATCAGTTTATTTGTCACCCTGTTAAACTATAAGCTTTGTATTTCCAACAGCAAGCACAGTGCATGGCACATAGTCTGTGCTCAGTACACATTTGTTGAAAGAATGAATGTTTATTTGTTACATTTTCTGATGTCATCCAACATTCATGTGCTTCTTTGTCTGCAGGAACATGGCAGGGGTAGTGTCTGCAGAAAAAGCCCTTGAAGTCTAGCACAACTGAAAGCCCAGATGCTGCAGTTTCACAGGAACATTTTGTATGGCATCTCCTAAATGTTGACACTCATCTTCCAACTTCTATCAAATCACAGTTGTGAGAGACCTTTGCCCTGTTCTGTCCCTTTGAGCGTTTCACATAGTGAGTGTCTTGGCATCATCTGTTTTCTGGGAGCTCTCTCTCTGTTCTCTTGTAGAATACTTATAAAACATCAGATGGCCCCAATTCTGATCTCTATGGAAACCCATTTTTTTTTTTTTTTTTTTTTTTTTACCCAGAAAGATGTTTATTTCTATTTTCTTTTTCTTTTTAGCTCTTATACTTCTCTTTCTTTGATAAAACAACAGGCTTTTAAGAATAGAGCTCTTAAGCTCATTAAAAGCCATTTGGATATGAATGGTTACAAATAGGACATATTTTGTTGGACTGGAATGGGAGAAGAGTCTATAAAAACATATGGACTGGGACTCATACCAAATAACATTATTTTGGGAACCATATTTTATTTTATTTTAATTAAATTAATCAATTAAATTTATTTATTGAAACAGAGTCTTGCTCTGTCGCCCAGGCTGGAGTGCAGTGGCATGATTTCAGCTCACTGCAACCTCTGCCTCCCAGGTTCAAGCGATTCTCATGCCTCAGCCTCCTGAGTAGCTGGGATTACAGGTGTGTACCACCATGCCCGGCTAATTTTTGTATTTTTTAGTAGAGACAGGGTTTCACCATGTTGGCCAGGTTGGTTTCTAACTCCTGGCCTCAAGTGATCCACCCGCCTCAGTCTGCCAAAGTGCTGGGATTACAGGCGTGAGTCACTGCACCCAGCCGAGAACCATATTTTTAAAAGAAATGGATACTTTCACAATGTGCATGAAAATATCTACTAAGAGTACATGTCAGCCAACTCAACTCAAAGTCCTTCTAAAGTCCTATTAGGTCCTATGTGGTCTGACCCTTGCTACTTCTCTGAACACACCTCCCACCAAATTCCTCTCGTCCACTTGGCTCTAGCCAAATGAGCCTCTGTGCTTTCCTGTTCACTCAGCCTGAATAACTTTCCCACCTGTTTTCCTTCAATCTCTGCTGAAATATCACCTTCTCAGTGAGTTTTCCTTTGGATACGCTATATAAAAATCCACCTCCCCCATCCTGTCTGGCAGTATTTAGCTCCCTCTCAGGCTTTATTTTGCTCTAAAGCAGTCATCACCTTCTGAGGTATATTCCATGTATTTGTGATTGTTTTGTCTGTCTCCCCTGCTTGAAGGTAAACTCCAGAAAGGCTGAGGCTTGTCTGTCTTGTTCACTGCTGTATCTTCAGGACTTAGTCCAGTATCTGGCAACAGACTATGAGATCAATGAATATTTGTCATTCAATATGGAATTTAATTTCTATCATATAGTATTTGTAAAATCTGTATTATTACAAAAAATGAAATTGTACTTAAGGAAAAGTAAAAAGTTACAGAATAATTACCTCCTAAACTATTGAGTTCTAGACAATTTTGCTATTGAGATTTTAAAGTTTTTCATGGACTATTTCAGTGCTATTAAGATCTTTTATAAGATAAGGAAAATATTCATCACAATTTATTATGGTGAAAAGTGGAAGCAATACAGGTGTCCAACAATTAAGATTTGCTTAATAAGCTAATATATATCCATAAATTGTAGCCTTATACAGTCATGAAAAATAATCTTACTATAAGAAAATGCTTCTGAGGTACTAAGTGTATAAATAAGATATAAATATGCAAAAAAAGATTTCAAGTTTGTTGTGGAGGATTGGAAATAAACAAGTTGAAATAATAATGAAACAGAGAGCAGACAGATGGTTTCAGTGAACTGCCCAAGACCACACTGTTGGTGGTGAAGGAGCTGAGGGTCAAATCTCAACCAACTGCTCTGCCTTAGCATTGTCCACACTGTGCCTACTGCCTCTGCCTGCACAGTGCTGTGCCCATCAGTCTCACCAGCACCACTTCGTCCATCTCCTGTGCATCTCAGGGCAGGGGCTGGTGTCTATAACCCTTGCACCTGCACATGTGCCAGCTCACCATGCAGTTTTAGATTTGAGTTACAGTTTAATAGAACTTTGGGTCTTATACATCTTCTCCCTGAGATAATAGGTTTAGATCTCAGCAGGCGTAAATCAGTCCTTTAGTTTGACCAGAAAAATAATAGCAAATAGTAAATACTCTGCAGTGCTTTCAGTAATGACAATGAAAGAAGCCTACCAAGGTTGAGTTGATTTTTTTTCTTTTCCAGAACTGGGACTGCTGTTGACTAATGTGGAAACAATTTAGCTAAAATGCTGGTCTATTAAAAATAGTCCCAACTGTTAAATTGTAAGTATATCAGTTAATACCTTGGGCAACTCTTAGATTATGGCATCAGTTCATTTGAGGGCAAGCTCAGATATAAAACTTCTTCCAAAGAATTATCACTGGAAAAGTTTATTTGGGTATTTAACCTACATACCGTGTTAGTAAATACAGCCCTAGAGTTTATAATCTCAGGAAAGTAGCTTACAAGATGGTCACCATTTATTCTTCTGTTTCCTTAAGCAGCTATCTTGATATCCAAGATGTCCTGCTTATAAACAGTCATCTAAGAGGCCAGGGAGCAAAGAGAGCTGTGTGATGGATCACCCTCAGCGGGCTCACTCTGTCTGTCGTTCTCACTGGCTCTAATTAAAAGACTCCTAAGTCAGAGGTCTGAGGCAGGGATGACAATAGGACAGCAGTCCCAAAAATAGCAGCAAAGGAAAATGGATGCCTTTGGGTGATTGCATGATGTCTGAATTAATGGCCAGGAAATGAGCGATTATTGCATACTTACGGCTAGGCTGTTTTATAAAGCTGTGGCATGCTCAAAGCCATATACTTGAACTTGGGGAAATTTAAGAGAGGAATTTGTTCAGTTATTGCTTGGCTGAATATAATGCATATCCAAGCAGTGCTTAAACTAAGGAGAAAAACACTTTCTGTTACTGCTGTTTTAGTATTGATGTTTCTAAAATAAGCATAGTCTTATGAAACCCATTTTGTAGACACACGTAGTCTCTAGCCAGTTGTTGACTTAGAGAAACAGTTTTATTGCTACTGCTTCTGTTCCTGACTTATAATAATACTAGTAGGTATTTAAATAGCTGTCTTACTGTGGAAGCAAAGCTTCTAAAATCTTTCTCTTCTTCTTTTTTCTAAAAAAAATATTCCCACAGCACTTCTATTTGGCAAATCGGTGACAAGCATCCTTATTTTACTGTGGCTTATTAGTTCAGTAGGTTAAAGCATCACACAGAAGAGGCCATAGTCCAGCGTTGGATCCCCTTGTGGAGGTGAGCTCCCCCAGACTGCACTCCTCACCCTGTCACCATTTTGTAATGGTGTCCATTCATCACAAGCGGAAACGGGTGAAAGGGTGAGGGTGGATTAGAGCAAATCCATCACGACTACTGGAAACCCAACTGATTATGCCAGCCTCACAGACTGAGGGCTGGGAGGGGTCCAGGGAGTAATATTATGCAAACAACAGCATGGTATGCAAATGAGGAAACTGAGGTATGGGTACATTATATTGCTGGATTTTTGTTTTAAAGATCCTTTTAATGAACTTTAAATCTATGTGATTTTTCCTACTTTTTGGTCAGTTTGAATTTTTTAGACATAATCATTAGAACGGACACCTAATTATTTCTTAAACTATCATGTGTTGTAAAAATAACCATCTCAAATTTAATAGTTCCAAAACAGATGTCAAATGAAACCTTGCTCACATATATCCTCTCACAGAGTATGGCCTACCTTAGAGGAGCCTATAGGGAATAAAGAAGAAAAAAAAAGACTGGAACATAACACTGACTTCAAAAGGAGGATGATTTTGGTTGAGGTAGGAGATGTTATATTTGGCCTGGTTTTGTTTTGCAGGACTGTTATTCTTAGAGTGGCTGACCTTCCTCCTGTGGACTTCTTTTATCTTGGCTAAACTCCTCTGTTTTCTCCTCATTTATTTATTTATGCTCCCACTGGTGGTGCCTCTGAGAGGCCCTGCTGCTTTCAGTCTTGCAGACTGTGCCATCAGACGCCCTCAAGGGGCCCTTGGTGCTGAGGTTGCCACCAAACGTCTCAAGTCTACCAACCCACAACCAAGTTAAATGGAATGGTTTTGTAGGGATGAGAAAAGTCCATCTCGTTTCCTGACTTCACTCAGTGGCATGCTACTCTTTTCTCATAGCGTGTCTTTGGTGAAAAGTAACTGAGGAGAAAGGAAAGGCAGCCAAGGTCTGTAAATGCTATTTATATGCTTCCCTGACAAGAGCGATTTGGCTTCATTTTCCAAAGTGCTATATCCACAGATAACCAGAGTGTGCTCTTACCAGTACAGGCAGCCTGCAACCTACATTTCTGGCTTATTTCCTATTTTTGAGTGGCCTCTGGACCTGGCGTTACTTCTGTGGACACCAGCATTATCTGTTCCCATCTGTGTCCTGGTCAGGAAGTACCTGATTTTGACTGTCTGAAGTCACTCTTCCTGGGGACCTGCCTTCGCTGACTCCTCTGTTCCAGCTTCAGCCCCTCTGCTTCACTGGAAAGGTAACATCTGGGTTTATCCCCAGCACTTTTCCCACCCACACTCTCCATATCTTCTGATAGGAACGACAGCTTACTAATTATTTTGGGGGTTAGAAGGCTGGAGAGGAGGCTTCTTATCTCAGACTTTAAGGAGGTTGTCTGAGTCATAATTAAGGCCACAGACCCTGGGACAAGACTGCTTAGGTCAAATCCCAACTCTGTTGCTCTGTTGCTTTTAGCTGTGTGATGTTAGATAAGTTACTTGACCTCTATGGCCTCCACTTTTTCATCTTTCAATGGGAATATGGTATCTACCTCACAGGTTTGCAGTGAGGGTTTGTAAATTAATTATTATTTGTAATAATAATACAAATATTAATAATATTTACAAAAATTAATAATAATTATACAAAAATTAATAATTACAAATATTAATATTTGTAAAGCACTTAGAACAGGCCAGATAGAGTAAGTGCCTTGTAAGTGTTACTCAAATAATGAGAAATCACTCCCCTTCAACTGCCTTGCCAGGAACTAAGCATCAGCTGCCTGCAGTTCCCAGCTCCTGGCAAAGGTGTAACTGCAGGGTTAGTACATTTTCCCTCCATGAGCCCTTGTAAAGCCTTGGCCCTGAAGTCTCACTGTGAACTTTGGGTCTAGGTCTACCCAGCATAGGGCCCTGCTAGCTATGGGAGCTGTGAGGTGTGTGGGGGCTGAGTGCCTGTGCATGGTCTGTGAGGTATGGGGTATGGTGTTAAACTGGAATCTCTCTGGGATAAAACATATTTTGTATTCAAGACAGAGATGTTTTTAGAATGAGAGAAAGCAACTCAAGGGAACTAGAGAGAAACTGGAAAACAATGTGTGAAAGACAGGAAGACTCAATAAATAAAGAGAAAATTGGTTTTGAAGGTAATTTAGAAACCTTAGTGAAGCTTCTCAGTATTAGCAACAGGTACTCACTATATTTGTGACCCAAACATTTCCCTCTCTTGACTAATAAGCTTAAAGCAGTCTTTAAAGACGTGTGTGTCAGGGAGAGAGAAGGGCCAGCACCACCAGCTCCTGCTGGGCTCTGCAGTGTCCCAGCATCCCCTCCAGAGCCTGCTCAGACCTTCTTGGAACTCTTCATGTTCCTAATTAAATCTGCTCTTTGCAAGTGCCAACAATGAAGAACAAATAAATGTGCTTTTCCTAATCCATCTTATTGTCGTCTGTCACTTTTGTTTGGTGACTAGTTATGGGATGCATGAGGAAACTACTGTGTATATGTTTTTAAAACATTTTGAAATGGTCCATATACTTAAATATAATTCCTGAATTCTGAAAGACCAAGATGATTCTTCAATAGCCACAGGTCTTGGACCCTGTTTCTCTTAATAACTATAACTATAGAACTTGCTCAGTGCCTTACTCTTAGGAGAGGCTTAAGAAATATTTATTGCATGCAATTACTGAATATATGGCACATGTAACATCTGTTGTATCAACAGATGTTGATACAAATGGAGCTGTTTTTTTCTCCATTGGGCTTCAGGTACATAGAAATGGATTGATAATTTTTGGTTTATGACACACTCTCATAGTTTTGTTTTTTTGTTTACTTGTTTATTAATATAATTTTATGAAGTAATATATAATGATGAACCCACCATTCAGCAGAAAAGCTCAGATTTAAAAAATAACCTACATCTAACTTACAGTTCCTCTCATTCTTTCACCCTGGCTCCACCCCCTGAAGAGGTAATCATCTAGAACCCTAAAATCTTTTTCCTGGGATGGGAGACGAGAAGAAAAAACATTCCCATGTTCCAAAAAACTGGCCCAGGAATTTCTGAAACAAATCCTGTGCAAATTGGAGACCGTCTCTACAGACAGTCTGAGTTGTTCAGGCCAATGGAGTATCTAGTCTGATCTCATTCATCTTTGCATAGAGGACTTTGCAGGCCTGTGTTGAAAGAGGTAGGGTGGGAGGAATTTCTTTGCCTTTTGATATTAAATGTTTAACAAGGACATACGAATCGACTTTTTAAAGTATAGAATTCAAGCATTTTGTACTAGATTATCAGAACTGATATTCATCTGTAAGCAAAAGCTATTAATAGAAAAATCATCTGTGAAGAGAGATTCTCTCATTCACTATGTAAGGAAGCTTTGCACCTTATCCTTCAACTACTCCGAACTCTTCCAGTTGTTTCTTCTGGTATGACTTCCATATTCCCAATTAAACGTATGCGACTCTTGAGCCATCAGTTTTACTGACAACCTATTGCATAGCCACTGTGGCTAAGAGGACGTAGCTCTCCTATGCCACTCTCCAGACTTTCCCCCATTATTTTTGGTTAAATCAGCATTTCAGAGTTAATAAAATTGTGACTATCGATATGGTTGTCTGAGCCAGGCAGTATCCCACGATTACCTTTCCTCTACCCATGGCACTTTCACTTTCCTTGGAATGACTCATTCCCTTGAGTTTCATTGGATTTGTTTGCTTTGTGCCCATTAATATGTCTTTGCATAATTCCTAATTGTCTCCCAGTACCATTTCCCTCATGGCAACCCATCTGATGTTCTATCAGTCTCCCTCTCTGCCTGTCCCCCTGGCTTTTTTCTCCCTGGAAGCCTCTCTGGATCCTGGGTCTTCCTGCTCCACTCAGACCCAGCTGCCCTGGAGGCTCACAGTCCTAGTTTCTTTCCTTGCCCCTTTCCTATATTTACCTCTTATTTTCTTGAAGCATCTATCTTCCTTTCTTGTTTCACTATCTTATTTTGTGAGAAAAAAAAAAAAGCACTCCTGAGAAAAAAGGGCAGGGGAGGTAATTATTTTAGTATTCTGCGTCTCTTAAAATATCTTTATTCTTCCCTCACATTGAAAGGATAGTTTGGTTACAGGATTCAAAATTGAAAATGATCTTAATTGTCTTCTAGGTCCCAATGTAGCTTCTGAGAAGTCTAATGCCATTCTTATTCCTGATCCTTCATATGTACCATGTCTTCCACTCTCCCATTTAAAAGTTATTACAATTTCTCTTTCTCCGCAGCGTTCTAAAATTTCCCGATGTGGACATTTTTCATTAATTATGCTAGCCTCTCACAGGGACTTTCATTCTGCAGAAATACATATTTCTGTTCTGGGAATCTTTCTTATATTATTTATTTGATAATTTTCTCCCAACCATTTTCTCCTTTCCTTTTTTTTTTTTTGTCAGTTCTATTTATCAGCTATTCCATACCCTGGATTGATACTCTAATTTTCATTTTTGGGGGGTTTCTTTTGACTCTTTATTTTTCTTTCATTGTCTATTTCCTTAAGAGATTTTCTTAGATCCTTTTATTGCAATTCTTTTTTTTTTTTTTTGGCTATCAAATTTTTCTTCTTGGAACTCTTCATGTTCCTTATTAAATCTGCTCTTTACAAGTGCCAGCAATGAAGATCAAATAAATTTTGATCAATGAAGATCAGATAAATTTGCTTGTTCCCTTTTTAGAGCTTCTTCTTATTTTATGCAATATCTTCTTTTATCCTGCTGAGAATAGTAATTGTTGTTTGAGGGATGTTTTCTTCTGCCTTTTGCATTGTTTCTCTTCCCTCTAAGATCCTTTCCTCCCTCCACCAAGTTTCTTGGTTTAGATTTCTGTCCTTTATATTACAGAAGTTCCTCAGATGTCTGGTACTTCTGTGCTATAAGATTATAATTAAGAAAAAGGTCACATTATTTGTAATATCTGTAACATTTTATTTTTTAAGCAGAAATTATCTTTGGTTTTCTGATATGTTTGATAAAATATTTAACAAAATGGAGGAATCAAAGTTTCCTCAGAATTCTACCTCCTACAGAAAACCACTATTAAAGAAAATCTGTCACATTTTAATGCATATGTAAACATACATTTACATATATAGAATTACAACATACAGTGTTTGAAAACTGCCCTTTTCCACTATTGCTAGGCCATTAATATCTTTCCATTTCAATACATATACTATATCTTTTTTATTTTTTAGTTTTATGTTTTGAAATAGAGTCTTGCTGTGTCACCCAGGCTGGAGTGCAGTGACACTATCTTGTCTCACTGCAGCCTTAACTTCCCGGGCTCAAGTGATCCTCGTGCCCTAGTCTCTCAAAGTGCTGGGATGACAGGCATGAGCCACTCAAATTCTTAAATGGCAGTTTGTGTTACTTTTTCTTCCTTTAAACATCCTGAAGCTTAGACACAGAATCTATATTTCTCAAAGACCACTACAGCCTCCTTTCACTGAACAACCATTCAGGTAACATACACTCAAAAGAGGAAACACTGATACTTAATTAACAAGTGAAAGTTGACTTGATATCCTGTTTGCACAGAGACAAAAATCAGTCTTAAAAAATAGCAGATTGAAGTTGATGTTAAAAATATACACCTTGACAGTGAGCACTTCTGTATCTCTATGCATGGGATTACCTATGCTATTATAGTAAATAGAGCGTCGAATGGGACATGATTAGGTTCAAGTTGCTGTGATTTGCCGTAACACAAATATGCATATTTTATAGTGAGAGATGACAATAAAGATTCAAACAGGACCAAGCTATCTGTACTTTTGTTATAGTCCCATCGTTACTAATGCATAGTTGCACTTAAAAAATGAAAAACAAAAGAAAAAAGAGCAGGACACAATCACAGAAAGTCCAGCTGGGTAGAACTACTGTTGATCAGATTCTCTAGGCTGGGGGAGGGGTGTCTGTGCCTGCAGCAACCAAGGGATTCCTTTATGGACTAAGAGTTAGAACAACTTCCAGTTTCAGTGCCCTCTCATCTCGCCAGGCAGTCTAGGCTGTGACGCAGGTATAGTGCCCAGAGAAGTTGTCTCTGGATTTCCATGATTAAATACCCCAACATAAGTACATTCATTTATTTAGGGGATGTATATACACTATTACTTTATGTTACATGTACATTACATAAACCAAACAGAAAATTAACAATGATCTAAATAGTACCCATAAATAAAAAATTTAAATTTTCTATCTGTACCCAAGTATATCATTCCTATTTTGGAGTCCACTGGTCTGGAAAGAAGGTACCATTTTCATCCATGAAATGGAAGGTCCTAGAATTTGCCTTTACAGCAAGTGAAGCACTTGGTGAGAATAATGAGTCTGGAGAAGCTTATGTAAATTATCTTCTTTCCTTCTCAACACCCATCGAGACCCGTCTGTATTATAGGTCATCCTTCACTGATGGAAAATTCCTTTAACTAGACACTGGGATAGAAACACAGCTTCCAGAAATGTGTTTCTCCCCGATGTGATTTGAAAGTATTATGCTGGCTATTTTTATGTTCTCAAAGTTCAGGATCAAAGAAGGAATTTTCAGATTAGTTGCAGGTTCTCCCTTCCTTCTCCCCATCCCACTTTTGTAACTGGATGTGCTTTAATTCAAAAGGAAACTTTTCAGGCCATTAAGCTTCAATACAGTTTAATGCCTTTGGGCTTAGAGGCTTGAAATCATAGAGATGCCTGAATAAATGTTTTAAAATAAAATCTGGAACAAAAAGCACACGCTTTAAATTTGTTTTAAGTTTGATTTTCTGCCTCGTTCAAATAAAAAATCTTGCTGATGTCCATGCTGCAAAAGCCCCAAAGAATGATGGCCCAGCCCAGCTTTGGAGTGGATGGGCCAAGTCTGAGGAGATTGGGCTTATCTTAGAGGGAGGAGGGCCTCCTCTGGCTTGTATTTTTAAAATAGTCCCAAATGACCAGTTTGCATTCTAGGCCGTAGTAACTCTTTTGCAGGGTGAATAATATTTTCTTAAGCACTTTTAAGTTGTCATTCACAGCCTATTTTAAAAATGACTTAATGAGTAAAAATATGCTATTTATAAGTCCCTATGTGCATATTTTTTTAGAATGGCTAAAACAGTAGTTTTGTTTGCACACATTTTTTTTTTTTTTTTTTTTTTTTTTGGTGTTTTTTTTTTTTTTTTTTTCTTTTATTATTATTATTATTATTATTATTATTATACTTTAGGTTTTATGGTACATGTGCGCAATGTGCAGGTAAGTTACATATGTATACATGTGCCATGCTGGTGCGCTGCACCCACCAACTCGTCATCTAGCATTAGGTATATCTCCCAATGCTATCCCTCCCCCCTCCCCCCACCCCACAACAGTCCCCAGAGTGTGATGTTCCCCTTCCTGTGTCCATGTGTTCTCATTGTTCAATTCCCACCTATGAGTGAGAATATGCGGTGTTTGGTTTTTTGTTCTTGCGATAGTTTACTGAGAATGATGATCTCCAATTTCATCCATGTCCCTACAAAGGACGTGAACTCATCATTTTTTATGGCTGCATAGTATTCCATGGTGTATATGTGCCACA
The DNA here is from genome assembly GCF_028885625.2 of Pongo pygmaeus. Lineage (NCBI taxonomy): Eukaryota > Metazoa > Chordata > Mammalia > Primates > Hominidae > Pongo > Pongo pygmaeus. Next base: position 76,042,094 of record NC_072384.2, read on the forward strand.
TTTTCTTAATCCAGTCTATCATTGTTGGACATTTGGGTTGGTTCCAAGTCTTTGCTATTGTGAATAATGCCGCAATAAACATACGTGTGCATGTGTCTTTATAGCAGCATGATTTATAGTCCTTTGGGTATATACCCAGTAATGGGATGGCTGGGTCGAATGGAATTTCTAGTTCTAGATCCCTGAGGAATCGCCACACTGACTTCCACAAGGGTTGAACTAGTTTACAGTCCCACCAACAGTGTAAAAGTGTTCCTATTTCTCCACATCCTCTCCAGCACCTGTTGTTTCCTGACTTTTTAATGATTGCCATTCTAACTGGTGTGAGATGGTATCTCATTGTGGTTTTGATTTGCATTTCTCTGATGGCCAGTGATGGTGAGCATTTTTTCATGTGTTTTTTGGCTGCATAAATGTCTTCTTTTGAGAAGTGTCTGTTCATGTCCTTCGCCCACTTTTTGATGGGGTTGTTTGTTTTTTTCTTGTAAATTTGTTGGAGTTCATTGTAGATTCTGGATATTAGCCCTTTGTCAGATGAGTAGGTTGCGAAAATTTTCTCCCATTTTGTAGGTTGCCTGTTCACTCTGATGGTGGTTTCTTTTGCTGTGCAGAAGCTCTTGAGTTTAATTAGATCCCATTTGTCAATTTTGGCTTTTGTTGCCATTGCTTTTGGTGTTTTAGACATGAAGTCCTTGCCCATGCCTATGTCCTGAATGGTAATGCCTAGGTTTTCTTCTAGGGTTTTTATGGTTTTAGGTCTAACATTTAAGTCTTTAATCCATCTTGAATTGATTTTTGTATAAGGTGTAAGGAAGGGATCCAGTTTCAGCTTTCTACATATGGCTAGCCAGTTTTCCCAGCACCATTTATTAAATAGGGAATCCTTTCCCCATTTCTTGTTTTTGTCAGGTTTGTCAAAGATCAGATACTTGTAGATATGTGGCATTATTTCTGACGGCTCTGTTCTGTTCCATTGATCTATATCTCTGTTTTGGTACCAGTACCATGCTGTTTTGGTTACTGTAGCCTTGTAGTATAGTTTGAAGTCAGGTAGTGTGATGCCTCCAGCTTTGTTCTTTTGGCTTAGGATTGACTTGGCGATGCGGGCTCTTTTTTGGTTCCATATGAACTTTAAAGTAGTTTTTTCCAATTCTGAGAAGAAAGTCATTGGTAGCTTGATGGGGATGGCATTGAATCTGTAAATTACCTTGGGAAGGATGGCCATTTTCATGATATTGATTCTTCCTACCCATGAGCATGGAATGTTCTTCCATTTGTTTGTATCCTCTTTTATTTCCTTGAGCAGTGGTTTGTAGTTCTCCTTGAAGAGGTCTTTCACATCCCTTGTAAGTTGGATTCCTAGGTATTTTATTCTCTTTGAAGCAATTGTGAATGGGAGTTCACTCATGATTTGGCTCTCTGTTTGTCTGTTATTGATGTATAAGAATGCTTGTGATTTTTGCACGTTGATTTTGTATCCTGAGACTTTGCTGAAGTTGCTTATCAGCTTAAGGAGATTTTGGGCTGAGACAATGGGGTTTTCTAGATATACTATCATGTCATCTGTTTGCACACATTTACTGCAGTGGCCAAGAGAGATGCGATTGTGGTCAGACTCCCTCACAGTGATTCATGAAGGACAGTGCTATCTGCCTAGTCATCTTTTTTAGGATCAAATTGGATTTTAGCAATTGATTCACTTGAACTTGCACAGACCTTCAGCCCCACTTTTCAAATAGGAAAATTAAGGTTTGCATATGTGCAAATGACTTGCTCCAGTGTAAGCCAAAGGCAGTGGGGCAATGAGGAACACAGGTCACTTGAAAAGCTAGCCACTGTGTTGCCTATAAACTATAGTGAAATCTTCTTAGAAGAGCTCTGGTCAGCAAGAGAAGAAGTGGGCTCTTACTTCTAGACTGGGAAGGATTTGCCAAGCAAATTAATAATCCACAAAGAAAGAAAGTTTAGTGTATATGCCATTTTAAGTCCAGGAAAGCAACCAGTCATGTATAATTGGCATGCTAATTATGAATCATTTCTCTATTTGTTAACCAGATCCCTACATTATCTGTTACAAGCAGTGCCTTGCTAGCTGTATGAGTTATGTATGGTTTACAGAAATGAAACTACATTGATTTAAAACACTCTCTAATTCAGATTAGACTGAAGGAAGTTCATGTAGCAAGAACTCTTTGCTTCTTGTCCTAATTTTAAAAATTAGCTTTATTCATAAATTTGCTGTCATTTAATATTTGTGGGGTTTGGAATACTTTTATTATTTAAAATTAACAATCATTCTGACTTTAAGTAGGAAACTGCTTTTTAAAAAACAATTTTCCACCAAGAGGAAGATTTAACTTTATTTTTTAAACTGTATCTCCATGAGCCACGTCGTTAGGAGCAGCCCAGGCAAAGATAAAATTTAACTGAAAAGTAAATTTTCTTCTAGGAATGGGTTGTATCAAATCTTTAAGGGACAGTTTTAACATCTTACATCCTTTTTAGTTAGATATTCCAGGAATAATCCAAAACCCTTGAAAAAAACTTTAAAAATATGTCCTTTGTTGCTTTTTAAATCAGTGTGATGCTTTAGGAGTTTCAGGTAAAATGACAGAGACCACCTCAATATTTCTCAGTAAAAAGGAGCATCCAGTGATATTATACTTTATCATAATACCCTCAAATAAAAATGGAAAAATAACTAGGGACTATATACCCATACAATCCTGCAAATGCAGAGTCACTAATTGACTTGAATTGTTTTAACAAATCTTCTGGTCCAAATTAATTCATGTTAATCAGATCTAGGCCACCAAAGACTGTCTAGAAGGATTTAGGAGATGTACTGCTCAGGCCAGTCATGAGAGAATCAGAATTCTTTTAAAGAGCTAAAGTTTTAAATTGTGAAGTGTTGAAAGTGGGAAAACTCATTTTTTTTTTTTATTGGAAAACTGAAGTCAATCTAGAGCATGTCTTCTCAGCAGAGAGTAACGTTGATTTGGGGGTTGGGAGTTCTTGATGATTGGTTTTCAAATAAGGATGCCATTCTCTGCAATTCTGAATCATGCCTGGTTTCATCTTCACCTTGAAAACTAGTTATTTTCATCCAGCAAAAAGCATTTCCTATGCAGTGGTAATATCACAATGAAATTTTATCAAATGCCTCAGTAATATATAGTCATCAATGAATCTAACAAGGATACATTTTATAAGAAAACCAATAAAAGAAAATGATTGTATTGGTTACTACAGCCAGCATCCAGAAATGAAAAATAGAAAGGAAAATATCACTTTGCATCGGACAGCATTTCAGTATATATAATATGTTGGGATCTTCTCTTCAAAGTTATTAGGTATCTAGCGGAACAACAGGCAGCAAAGGGATAAAAATACTTCAGCCCTTTTAAAATGTCAAAAACAACGTGAAAACCACTGTTTCATCCCTAATCTGTTGTCTGAATAAAGTGCAGTTTTCTGTCCCACTGAAATGTTTATGTGTTTAAGTCAAAATGTGCTGTGAGCCACTGTTTGGAGATGCATCTACACGTGGGAAAAACTATTCAAATAGTGAAGTGAAAAAAAATCAGTGAAGGATTCTACCAGACAGACATCTGGAAAACATGAGAAATGAATTTTTTTAACCTCTGAGCATTGGGGGTCTTGTACTTATATGTCATCTGCCCAGTGTTGTTTTCAGATGCAAGAATGAACTTGGTAAAGAATGATACATGTTATAAAGAAGAATAGAAAATACTTCAGATTGTAGGCACATCATAATAATTTGATATTTTCTTCAAAAAAGTATATTAGTTTGAAATTGTAAAACCTGAAATATTGTTTAATAAATTTGTCAGAGCAAAAGAACTTGAATGTTTAATAAGTTTTATCATTAAATTTGGAATATGCATTAGCTATCATAACTGTAGCTGATTCTAAAATATGGATTTATTTTGATATATTGATTCTATTAATTTTTTGTCTCTTTATCTAAAAAATTTTTATAAATTGCCTTGTACAATTTACAAGGCAAATCATTTTAAAGGGTTAAAATTAATAACAATAGCCTCTGACTCAGACTTCCCCTCCTCTGATTCCTTTTCAATGGAAACCACTTTTAGCTCTTCCAGCTTGTTCTTCTAGTATTTGTGATCATTATTTTGAGAAACATCCTTACACCACTATTAAAAATCCTTCTTTTCAGCTTTAGGTATTATCTATTAGTTTCCTACTTGTGATGATGAGGGTCAGTTTTCTTCCACATCCTTCCTTCCTCCATCTTCATTTTGCTTAGACCAATATTCAAAGTTTATGACTATGTAAATATTTTTCACAGCTGAGCCATATAATATGATACTATTTCCTTTATTGCATACTATATTGTTCTCTCTAGAATTGGTAACTCTCCTTCTCTTTTTCATTTGCTTAGTTTTCTGTTTTTGTTGTAGCTTATCCCCAAGTCTTGGACAGAGTGGTACATTTTTCTCTGATTTCAGTTAAACAAACCAGGTAACTTTTTTCTTAGGTACATCCCTCCAGAATCTCTTTTCGCTTTGCTCTAGTCTCGACTAAGCTGTGTGCTGTTTATTGTCCTAGAAGCTTCTTTTACTATCATCTTGTAGATTCCATTTGCCTTTCTCTGCATTGGAATCTTTGTTTCCTGGATCCCATACAGTTCAGGTTCTTGTTTTTCCATCCTTTTGGATAGTAAGCCTCTATTCTATTAGCTTTCTAAATAAACAAAATGCAGAGAAGATACCTTTTTTTGTCTTTGCATTTACAAAAATGATGTTATGCTATTCTAATATTTGATCAATAGTTTGGCTGAGAATATAATTCTACTATGTAAGTAATTTTCCCTCAATATTTTGAAAGCATTGCTCCATTGTCTTCTTCCAGTTTCTGATTTTGTCGTTAAGATTTCCTATGCCTTCCTTTGTATGTGCCTGTTACAAAGCTTCCTGGATTTCCTCTTTGTTTCCAGAGTTTTGAAATTTCATGATCATGAGCTTTGATATTAGACTTTTTTCATTTGCTGTGCTGGGTACTTGAGCCCTCTTAATACATGAACGCATGTCGTTTTCTTCTGAGTGTTCTTTTCTGGTGTTATTTCTTTGATGATTTCCTCTCCACCTCCTGCCCTAGTCTTCCTTTGTAAAGGTACTATCATTCAGAAGCTGGACTTCCTAAACAGATTACTTAAATTCTTCATCTTATTTCTCTCATGTTCATATATTTATCATTTTTATTTGGTTTCTGGGATTTTTTTCTCAACTTTATATTCCAAACAGTGAATTTTTTTCTGTGATCATAATTTCCAAGAACTCTTTACTCTTCTTTGAATATTTTAAAATAACATAATTTTGAAAATCTTATTTTTAATTTTCTTTTCTGATCATACATTGTTTCTGTTCTCTCCAAGTCTGATCTTCCCTCCCTCCCTCCCCTCCTTCCTCCTTCTTCCTTCCTGCCTTCCCTTCCCTCCCTTCCGTTTCTTCCTTCCCCCTCCCTCCCTCCCTTCCCTTTCTTCCTTCCCCCTCCCTCCCTCCCTTCCCTTTCTTCCTTCCCCCTCCCTCCCTCCCTTCCCGTTCTGCCTTCCTCCCTCCCTCCCTTTCTTCCTTCCTTCCTTTTTTCTTTCCCTCCCTCCCTCCTTCCCTTTCCTTCCTTCCTTCCTTCTTTCCCTCCCTCCCTCCTTCCCCTTCCCTCCTTCCTTCTTCCTTCCTTCCTTTCTTCCATTTTTATATGTTAGAAGCATTTCTCACATGTCTAATGATCCTTGGCTGTCTGTCCGTTTGTGGGAATGAGCCTCTGTTATGTGATCTGGAAGCTGTGTGCAGGTGCACGTGTGTGCCCAAATTCCCACTAGGCTTCACTCTTAGGTGACCCGACAGTATTCTTCTATTAGGGGAATGTCCAAGCTATTTGTATGTATTGGTCTTTTCTTTAGCTTGGTCAGTTGTTCTCAGAGAGAAATACTGCCTGGGAGCCATTAGCCAGGCCCCCAGCATTCTTGCATTCAATTGGGGAAGGTACTGTTCTGTGCGTAGACTTTCACTTAGTCCTTCTGTTTCCCGTAAGGAAATCCTATGCTCAGCTGTGACTTGTGTTCTTGTGACCAAAGTCACTCGAATTCAACTTTCCAGAGAATAAATCTCTAGAATTCTACCAGCTTAGTTGGTGATAGTATATTGCCTAACCATGGTGGCTGGAGGAGATCTGTTGTATATAACTGCCATAGAATACACTGTGTATAAAATTTTAACCAATCCATTTGTTTTCAGTTCCCCCACAACCCCACCTCCAGAGGTATCAACTGCTCCATTTCCTAAGCCTTTTAGGGTTCTGTACTGCAACTATATTTGTTCCCAGACTTTCCCCCACTGCTGGCTTCAGTTTCTGTTTTCTGACTCTGCCTAGAGAGTTATAACTTCTCTACTTGCTTCCAAGTACAGAATTCCAAGATATTACTGTTATCTCCTCACTTATTCTCTTAATCCTTGTGAGTGAATACTTTTTTTTTTTTTTGAGATGGAGTCTCACTCTGTTGCCCAGGTGTTAGTGAATACTTTTAAAAAAATTATTTAATTACCACTGAAGGGGTGATTTGGAGAGAATAAATGCATCAGTGACAGCATCTGTTACATCTACCATGTTTAAATAGAAACGTCCTTTTTCCTAACTCTTCGGTTGTCCTTTTTACGTTAGGCTTGCTCATTCTTGTTTCTTTTCAGGTTTTCAAAGGAGACTTCCTTAAAGCTCAGCCCTTTGTACTTCCTTCTCTTTGGTGTCTACTTTGAAGACCTCATAAATACAATAATCTTTCTTATGCTGCTTCTTTAAAGACTGTATCCTCAATCTTATTTATCATCTAACCTCAAGTTCCGTATTTCCATCTGCCCCGTAGTGCAGGGACTAGGCGGAAAGAATTGTGGTCCCAGGTGCAAAGTTTAAGGAGGCCCTCACTCTCAGGGCTGTGCTCCCTGAGACCTTGAGAGTCACCACCTTCTTGAGTTTGGCATCCTGGGCTTCTTACCCTCCCCACCCTAATCCCAGTCCTGCTGCCTCCTACATAGCCACATTTTGGCTATCACAGTGTCACCTCCCACTCATTATGTCTGTATCAGTCCATTCTTGCATTGCTATGAAGAAATACCTAAGACTGGGTAATTTGAAGAAAAGAGGCTAAATTGTTTCATGGTTCTGTGGGCTATATAAGAAGCATAGCGGCATCTGCTTGACTTCTGGAGAAGCCTCAGAAAACTTACAATAATGGCAGAAGGTGAAAGGGGAGTGGTCATTTGACATGGCAGGAGCAGGAGCAGGTGAGAGTGAGGAGGTGCCACAGACTTTTAAACAACAAGATCTCGTGAGAATTCACTGACTATTATGAGAACAGCACCAAGAGGATGGTGCTAAACCACTCATGTAGGATCCACTCCCATGATCCAATCACCTCCCACCAGACCCCACCTCCAACACTGGGGATTACAGTTCGACATGAGATTTGGCGGGGATACAGATCCAAACCGTGTCAATGTCTAAAACCAACTTCACCATTTTTCTATTCACAGTTCTTCCTTTTTTCCCTACCTCTATTTCTGGTTGTTTTCAATAGCACTACCATTCTCCCTGTCAGATTCATTTATCTCCTTTTCCAGTGTCCTGATATTCCAATTCTAACTTTTACATATTTTCCCTTTAAAGTATGTCTTGGTTGGGCGCGGTGGCACATGCCTGTAATCCCAGCACTTTGGGAGGCTGAGGTGGGCAGATCACTCAATGTCAGGAGTTTGAGAGCAGCCTAGCCAAAATGGTGAAATCCCGTCTCTACGAAAACCACAAAAATTAGCCACATGTGATAGCGCATGCCTGTAGTCCCAGCTACTCAGGAGGCTGAGGTGGGAGAATCGCTGGAACCCAGGAGGCCGAGGTTGCAGCAAGCTGAGGTCGTGCCACTGCAATCTAGCCTGGGCAACAGAGTGAGACCCTGTCTCAAAGAAAAAAAAAATGTGTCTTTTATTTGTTCTATCCTTTTCATGTTTTTTTCTAATTACTTCCAACAGAGATTTTAACTCTGGAAGCCTTGAACAGAAACTATCTCTGCTTCAAAATTTCCTACACACTGTTTTCATCACCCCCCTCCTAGAAACCTCAGTGTCTACTTCCTCCCCATTCAAATCTACCATGCCTACTAGACTTTCAAAGCCCTCTATTACCCGACTCTACTTCACCTTGAACAAATTCATCTTTCTTTAAGGTTCAATACAAGTCATAACTCCTTCGTGAAGCTTTCAGTCACTATTCATTCCTTCACTGACTAGTCTGTTTACTTTCCTCCTTTCAGTTCCTCTGGTACTAATTGTTCATTTCACACTTAATTTTACGCTGACTTGTGCTATTCCATGCCTCACTGCCATCTTCCACTCACTGGGCCAGAGCCAAGTCAATCATCTTCCCACTCACAACTCACTTCTCCTTTTCTCACCTATCATTCTAGTTTCTGTCAGGGACACTTCTAATCTCTAAGCCAGATTCATGGATCTCCTTTACCTGCCCCCTGATACTCTGATTTAAAGTTCGATCAATTTTTCCTGTAAAATATGTCTCATGTTTGTATGTCTGCCTCCTCCCCTAGAGAGTAAGCACCTGAAAGGCAGGATGCACATGTGAATATGGCTTCTTGCAGAGTTTTAAGCAAATAGCAGGTTTCCAAATTCTCCTTAACAAGTAAGAAAACCTCCTCCGATATTTTACATGATAGTTATCCATGAGAAAGAAGAACTGATTTATCTTCTTATCAAAATATGTCATTTCCAAAGAAGAGGATGTTGCAGGGTTACCCCAGTCCCATGTGGGAATTATCATTCAGCATGTATTTTTAAAATATTTGTACAATTAGATAAAATGTTTAAAACTGAGTGCCAAAACTGTCTGTAACACTTAAACTTTAGTTATTCAAAATATGTCTCTGGTTACTATGATTTTTAAAAGGCTGTGTTTTCCATAAAGGCTTATATAATGTAAGACACCAAGAAACTTTCTAAACATTGCCAAGCTCAACGTTATAGAATGTACTGACCCCAATAAAGTCTCGATATCCCGTTACTACTTCCCATCTTCTTTCCCTCCTCCTTCCCTTTTTCCTTTGTGAATGCCTACGGTTTCATCACTAAAAACAAGAAGTTTAAAAACCAAGGAAGAACAAGCAACAATCATAATTTGCTAATACATTTTCAGTCTTTCCAGAATTCCTGAACAAGTAATTTGTTCAGTTATTCCAACAACAATAAACCTCTGCAAACTATCAAACTACCAGTTATTTGGGAAATGAGAAATTCAATTAGGAAATGGCAAATGGGGTTGAATTAGCACTTCTCTGGGAATATATGATATCTGAATTTAGAGCAGAGTCTCAGAGCTTTCTGGCCTTCGTGGACATTTGATGGGGAAGAGTCAACAGATGATGGCTGTTTTCCTAATGTGGAAGAGTCAACAGATTTTCCTAATGGGGAAACAGATTTTCCTAGTGGGGAATCAGGAAACAGATTTTCCTGATGGGGAAGAGTCAACAGATTATGGCTGTTTTCCTAATTGTTCAGGCCTGGACTCCACACTATTTAATTATCCATCCTGGTCTTGCAGTGTTTGTGGTGGTTACCCAGTCGTCATGAGATACCATCTCTACATTCACTCTTTTCTCAGCAGCTTCCTGACTATAATTAACAGGTATATGCTACTTTTGTCCTTATAGCAAGGCTGCTCCAATTTTATGTGCTTAGGAATCACTGGGATTTTGTAAACATGCAGATTCTGATTGGGTGGTTCTGGGTGGATCTGGAAGGGTGGTTCTGGTTCTGGGTGGGTCTAGAAAGTTGCATTTTGCAAAAGCTCCCACATGAGGCCAATGCTGCTTATCTAAGGAACACACTGGGAATAGTAAGGACTTTGGAATATTCAGAAAAATGTATTCATGTTTCAAAGTATTCTTTTTAAGAATAAAGTGAGGCAGGTTGCCAAGTTTCTGTATGTTGAGTTGTATTTTTTTTTTTTTTTTTTTTTTTTTTGAGACAGAGCCTGGCTCTGTCGCCTAGGCTGGAGGGCAGTGGCATGATATTGGCTCACTGCAATCTCTGCCTCCTGGGTTCAAGCAATTTTCCTGCCTCCTGAGTAGCTGGGATTACAGGTGCCCACCATCACGCCTGGCTAATTTTTTTGTATTTTTAGTAGAGACGGGGTTTCACCATGTTAGCCAGGCTGATCTCGAACTCCTGACCTCAAGTGATCCACCCCCACCCCCCCAGCCTCTCAAAGTGCTGGGATTACAGACGTGAGCCACTGCACTGGCCTGAATTGTCTCGATCTCTTACTGGTAATTATAGGCCCATGATTTTGCCCTTTATTTCCAACTTCTAGTGGTCTGGAGGGTGCCTTTTCTCATATTGGAGAAGGCTAGCATTGCAGACAGGCAAGTTTTCTTTGAACTCACTGGGTCAGCAGCTGATCAGGGCTCTCAGGAAGCCAAGGGAGTGATTCTCAGCCCCTTCAGATCCTGCTCATTTGGGGATTTGGGGTATTTCTAATGCCATCCACCTCTGAGTAATTGGATCTTTATTTTTAAGAGTGCTGCTCTGAAGTACTTAGCTTTGAAGAATATTCAAGGGTCCCACTACTGGCCAGGAAGGCTGCATGTGGACTGCAGGACTCTCTGATTTATGGGGCTTCTCTTCTCCCTGTTCAGCAGGGGGTCACTTGCCAGATACTCAAACAGAAATATGACTCTTGGTGGTGATAAACATTCAGAGAAGAGGGCATGAAATGTGACTGAGCAAGGAACTGAAAAAGAAAGTAACATTTTATTCATTGCACTACAGACAGCCTCTATCTCCATGAGATTGTATGGGGGCCCTTCTTTTGGGTGGTAGATAGAAAAATATGAAGCTCTGCATCACCAAGCACTGGTCAAGCAGGAGATTTTCACAATGGCTGCTTTTTGCCTGCTGTTTCAGAAGGGTTGATTCATTGTAAGATACAGACAAGATGGAGATATCTCCCTTTACAAGAGAATTTTATTTTATTTTGTTCTTTCTTTTTCTAGGACCAGGTTGAGTAGGCTTGTGCTGGAGTTGAAAGACATTTTATCTGAACTGATATTTGTCTATATCAAAAAGGATATAGACAAACTTCTCTATTTTTAGTTTGCTAAATTTTTGTCACAAATGGGTATTGAATTTTGTCGAATGCTTTTTTTTTTTAACATAAATTGATAAGATCATGTGGTTTTTCTTCTTCAGCTGGTCAATTTGTTGGATTGCATTCTTTGATTTTTGAATAATGAACTAGCCTTATATACTTGGACTAAATCTCACCTCGTTGTGATACATAATTTAAAAAATATATTGCTGGATTCAATTTGCTAAAATTTTGTTGATTTTATGTCTAAGTTCATGAGAGATTTTTATCCATAGGTTGCTTTTTTTTGTGCTATTTGTCTGCTTTTGGTATTAAGGTAATGTTTGTCTCATAAAATGAGGTGTTCTATTCTCTGAAAAAGATGATATAAAATTAATGCTAATTTTTAAAATGTAAGGTAGAATTCTCCAATGAAACTATCCAGGCCCAGGAATTTCTTTTCTGGAAACTCTTAAATTACATGTGCAATTTCTTTAATGGTTATAGGACAATTCAGATTTTTATTTCATCTTGGTTGAGATTTGGTAGTTTGTTATTTTCCAGGATTTGGTCTATTTCTTCCAAGTTGTCAAATTATGAATGTAAAGTTGTTTGTAGTATCCCCTTTTTATCTGTATTGAAACCCTCTGCAGGAACTGTACTGAAATCTCTTATTTTATTCCCGAGATAGGTGATTTGTGTCTTCTCTTTGTCCTTGTTAGTCTTGCTAGAAGTTAATCAACTTTATTGCTTTTTTTTTAAAAAAAAAAGAAACAGCTGTTTGTTTATTGATTTGCTCTATTGTTTTCCTGTTTTCAATTTCATTGGTTTCTTGTCTTTTCTTTATTGTTTCCTTCCTTCTGCATGGTTTGGGTTTATTTTGACCCTTTTCTGTGTTTTGTTTTGTTTTAGGCTAGTCAAGTGGAGCAGTGGGAGTGGAGAACTTTTTCTGTTTTTTTAAGGTAGGAACTTAGATTGTTGATTCGAGACTTTTCTATTTTCTAATATAAACATGTTTCCTTCTCAGCACTGCTTTATTTGCATTCCACAAATTTATTATGTCATATTTTCACTTTCAATTTAGTTCTATGAATTTTTAAAAATTCTTTTGAGATTTTTCTCTTACACTATAGATTATTTGGACTGTGTTGTCTTATTCTCAAGTGTTTGGAGATTTAGCTATTGTCTTTCTATTGTTAGTTTCCAATTTGATTTCATGATTGTCATAGAACATATATCATTTCAATTTTTACGAATTTGTTGAGGTTTGTGTTATGACCCAGCATATGGTCCACCTTGGCCTATGTTCCACAGCCTTCTGAAAAGAATGTGTTCCTGCTGCTGTTGATAGAAATATCATTTAGATCCTTTTGGTTCATAATGTTCTTCTGTTCTCCTATATCTTCGCTGATTTTCTGTCTAGTGATTCTATCAGTCACTGAGGGGGTGATGAAGTCTCTAACTGTAATTGTGGCAATATGTGTTCGAACAAGACTTCCAGATGGTTTTGATTATGCTGAAGTTTGGGAACAAGTGCCTTTAACTATTTGCAAATTTCAACTTTATGAAAGGAATCCACTTGAATATTGAGAAAACATGACTTTTTTGGTGAAGTTGAAACTCCCTAGCTCAGGTTCTTTTCTTGCAATTCATCCTTCTGATCATTAGGTACCTTTAATAAAGAAAATTCCAATTATATCACTCCCAGGGACACATTTAATGACTCTCTGCTGCCCTCGAGTTAAGCCTAACTATCTTAGCTTGAGTGGTCTAGCCTCCTCTCCAGTACTGGAATTCGCTACCATCCTGTATGGGTTCTGCTCTCTATCAGACGGACAAGTCATAATGTCTCACATCCACAGCATGCCTTCTTTCCCCTGGGTTTTCTTCAGGCATTTTGTTTTTACTGAAATGTCTTCCCTCCATATGTATTTTTTCCTGTCTTTCTATTTCAAATAATACCTTCTGATCAGGAGTTTTCTTAATATCTGAACAATATAGAATTTCTCCGTTCTCTGAGTCTCCATGGCAGTTTCTGTCTTTCTTTCCCATTTCTTTTTTACGTGTTTCTTCTTTAGAGTTATTTGGGATTTTATCTTCTCTCTCCTGCTAGATTTAAATTTTATTGAAGCCAAGGACTCCATCTTTGTATTTCCAGCAGCACATCACATGGTTTCTTAAAAATATTCTAAAATATTTGTTGAATTAAATTTTCTGGACAATTAATGATACTTAATGTGCCATTGCTTTGTTCCTATAAAATTAAAGAAGATTTCTAAAGTGAGTAAAGAGAGTTTCCCCTTTTAAGGATCCTGGAAGTAAACTATTTTTCTTCTTTAATGAAAGAGCATTCATTAGGAATTTACGGTGTTTCTAAAGTGGCCTTTACATATATTTTAAGCCCTTTTTAAAGTAATGGTACTGCAGTAAAATACATAGCAATATAAATGTAATTGCCAATGCTCATAGTGATTCTAATGTCTAAGTGTAAATGATCTCTACCCTCCTCTTTTTCATCCCCTCTACCACTCTCAGGGGCTGTGTCTTGGTCCATTTGTGCCACTATAACAGAAAACCTAAGACTGAGTAATTTATAAAGAATAGAGGTTATTTCTTACAGTTCTGGAGGCTGAATAGTCCAAGATTAAGTGACTCACACCTGGTGAGGGTCTTTTTTCTCATCATTCCATGATGAAAGGTGGAAGACAAAGGGGAGGGGAAGGAGGAGGAGAGAGAAGGAGCCTGAACTCATATTTTTATCAGGAATCCACTCCTGCAAAAACTAATCCACTCCTCATAAGTGGGCATTAATCCATTCATAAGGACAGAGCCCTTATGACCCAATCACCTCTTGAAGGTTCTACCTTTCAACACCATTGCATTGAAGACTAAGTTTCCAACACATGAACTTTGGGGGACACATTCACATTATAGCAAGTTGGTTCCAATAATCTATTCCTTGGACTATTGCCATGATTCTTAAACCTGCCTGGTTATAAGGATAGCCTAGAGAGCTCACTAAAATACAGATTCCTTGGCCCCATCCAAGATCTCCAAAGAAAAATCTGGGAATTTATATTTTTAGCAAGCATCCCCTGTGATTCCAGTTTTCAGGCCATGCCTTCTAATAGTTTCAATTTCTCACCTCTCCAATCCATGATTTGTCTGTCATGTTACTTAACCATCAATTTTATTGCAAACTACTTTCATCAAGTATTTGTAATTTGTAATTGAGATGACAGTGTCTCTGAATGCTTGATTTTCTAAATGAAAGGGACTTTCATGGTGGTCTTGTTATTTATGAATCATAGAATGCTTAGTTTCCTCAATAGAAGCAAAAAATATATTATTATTTTCCCCTAACCAGAATGCAATGTTGGATATTACAAGAACAAAAGAAAAAATATTTTCACAGTATAATATGGAAACATTGCAGAAAGCAATATGAAACCATCTTACCTGTGCTTTAGGGCAAACTATGTTACGCTGTGTATATCTTAGCTTGAGTGGTATAGCCTCTGAAGTATAACACCACAGGTATTATACTGAAGAACTGATACAAAAGTATTTCAGGATGTCCTGAGAATGTGATGGATAGAATAACTCCATCCATTTGGTGCTCTATAGTATAAAAAACTAGGTAATTGCAAATGGGATGAAGTAAATTTACTCCTAAGGTGATATAACGTCTATTAATGTTGCCATGCAATTGCCAGGTAGCAACTTTGAGTGTCATAAAATAGAAGAGCAACATTGCTATCTTGGCTTTAGAGTCAAAAGGGATTTTAGAAAGTATATCATTTAATCCTATTGGTTATAGACAATAAAATGGTGGATATTTGAACAATTATATCAGGACAGACACTGTTGTAAATGTTTTACATATACAGCATCATTTCATCTCACTGCCTCTGAGTTAGGTTACTATTGTTGTTTACATATAGGAAAACAGAGCAACAGAGAGGTTAAGTCGCTTGCCCCAAAGCACACAGCTAATGAGCAGTAGATTGGAGTCAAGGTAGTCCTACTCCAATCTGCTCTCTTAATTGCTATTCTCTTCTGAGGAAATAAGCCACAAATGTACTAAGACAAGTCCTTTTCCCTCAATAAGGGCAAAGCACAGCTTTCTTGGCTGTGACCAGTGTTCTTTCTACCTCACCAGGCTAAGTAAAAACATATCAGACAAATTGCCATTTCTTTGAGACCCCTTACTGTCATCAGTTGGAATATGCTGCATCTCATAGCTACAGCTATGTAAATAATGGAAGGTAAATACTTTCACTAATAGTAACAGCAAAATTTTCTAAAGTTTGCCTTAATTTCAAATCTACAATTTTTCCATTCATAGACAGATAATTATCTTAACTGCCACCATTACATTAATTAAAATGTAAGAACATTATAAATAACCAAAACAAATATTACCACTTAAGAGTTACTTTGTTTTTCATATGCATGTGTTATGGGCTAAATTGGGTCTTCTCCCAAATTCCAACATTGAAGTCCTAACCCTCACTACCTCAGAATGTGACTGTATTTGGACACAGGGTGTTTACAGAAGTAATTAAGGTAAAATGAAGTCCTATGGGTGTGTCCTAATCCAATACGACTGGCATCTAATACAAAGAGATTAAAATACAAATAACACAGACAGAGACCATGTCAGGACACAACAAGAAGGTGGCCGTCTGCAAGCCAAGGAAAGAGACCTCAGAAGAAATCAACTTTGTCTATACCTTGATCTTGGACTTCCAGCCTCCAGATGTGAGATGATATATTTCTGTTTCAGCCACCCAGTCTGTGGTATTTTGTTATGGCAGCCCTAATAAACTAATACAGCATAATTGTCAGAGCTTATATAATCTTGGGAATATTGATACTTGAGAAAGCACTTTGGTCATTAAGGGGATTCTTTTTTTTTTAAATTAAATTAAATTAAGTTCTGGGATACATGTGCAAGACATGCAGATTTGTTACATAGGTAAACGTGTACCACGGTGGTTTGCTGCACCTATCAACCTATCACCTAGGTATTATGCCCCGCATGCATTAGCTATGTATCCTGATGCTTTCCCTTCCCTGCCCAAGGGGATTCTTTATTTACTTTGCATAGAGCAATCAACAAATTAAATATTTGCTTTGCATAGAGCAATTAACAAAAAGAATTGTCTAGTTCAGGATATGTTGCCCCTCTCTGTGAACATATTTTCCTTCATCGGTAAGTTTAATTTGAATTTCTTCGTAAGGGCCCCAGAAATAATTCCTCATTTTTGCTCATCCCTTCAATCAGCAACTTTCTCAAATCCAGCAACACCGACCATTCTCCTGGCTTTCCATGTCTTTAGCCAAGTCTCTAGATTGAGGTAGACAGCCTGGTAACTAAGTAGGGCAGAGAGTTCTGGCTTAGCAATTGTTCTGTGGCTTGGTCAGTAGTTAAGCCATTTTAGTAGTTGGCCATCTTGGGGAAAATTTCTGTTCTTCAATACCTGGTGAAGATTAAAAAAAGAGAGACAAATATGCTTTTGGAAAGTAGGGCTTTGGAAAGTAAGTTCTGGCAATTATAAGGAGCATTAAGGAAATTGTACTTATTTCCCCCAGGCTCCCACAGGAAGGACTATGGCAAAAGTTCTTGGGGAAAAAAGATGTGTAGAAAGGTCATCTTTCTGTCTGGAGCTTTCAAACTTAAGATGTTATTAGCACGTACACATTATTTGCTAGTTTATTTGAAAAGTATTCAATATAAGTCCTTATACCTCTTCCTCCAAACTCAAAGGAACGTTAAAACCTTTTACATGCTGTTTCTTTTGTTTAGGTCTTTTGCAAAACAGCATGAGAAAGAATATTCTTTTTCTTCTGGAATGAAATGTCTGTATGGGTGAAAGGAAGGAGTTTGGATACCCTAAACTTTTCTCAGTTTTGTCATAAATATCAGTACATAAGATAAAACCAATGCCATCAAATACACACCACCAGAGCATTCCTCAAGCAGAGTTAGAATGGGGCAAAACGCTCACTGTAAATTTTGATAGCACATAAAAGACTTTAATGTCTCTAGGTCCACAAAGCACCAAGAAGTGGCAAAAATGACAATTGTAATGAAAAAAGAAAAACACAATTCTGTCATGTTCCAGAATTTTAAATTATGTCAGGTTTTAGATGCATTTTGGTAGCTTTGAATCCATAAAGTTCTAGGAAGTAGTAAAAACAAGAACAGTTTTTAAAAATTCTGACATGTTCCAGAAAGTTCTAATTGTGTCAGATTTTAAATAATTTATTTTCTTTCACAGATAACATATTTCACAAACATACACATGATTCACTAGATATTTATGATCCTATGTTGGTGGGATGGAGGCCTGAGAAGCAAATCACATGAATATCTTTAATCATATTACTGTAGTTACCAACTTCTGGGAACATGAACTGAGGTATTACTCATGATGCAAAAGTAACATGACTTTCCTGTTTTTGCTTCTAGTTTCCTATTAAGCAAATGCTGCTGGCAGCCATAATAATGTTGTGAACATAAAGCTTTCTTTGTCTAACATTCCTGACAAATGCTTGATTGTCCAGAAAAAGCTGTCTGTATGTATCTGAAATCTTGTAGGATGCTATGTGTCACTATTTTTTCATAAAGAAATGTCTGCCTTGGGGTGTAGGTGTTCTCTAATGCATTTCTTTAAGTGTTGATTTCTTTATAGCCAGTCACAAGCAGATGCCCCAAATGAGTAAACCAGCATTGAATCCTTGAACCACCAGTCCTATTAGCCATGGGGTGGATGAGCTTCAAAGTACAAAGGAGAGGGCAAAAGTGGGCTCCTTTCTTCCTCAGACTCAATAATTCTCTTGAAGTGGTGGTTTAACGGTGGAAAATGATGTGAAACTTTAAGAACAACAAGTCAAATGCATGGCGAGCCTCCAGGGATTTGTAAAGGGATATGGATGTTTCTAGTGCAGATTACCAGGTCATCAGTTCAAATGCAGCTGTGCTTAGCTATCACTAAACATGGTTATGCATGATGACTGCCTGGGTCTGATGTGAAGTGGGGTGGTGCTCTTGGTTCCCTTGTAGACAGCTGGGGAGCTGAAAACCCAGCCAAGAGGACCACCATTTCAATTGACACTCACGGAAATTTGAACTCACCAGGAGACCCAGGCTTGCTGAACCCTCAACTCTCTACCTTCTTAAAGCATCTCCTGGGCTCCGCATGCCCAGGACTTGTGCTGTAATAAAGCACATCCTGTGGCTGTGTGAATGGCATTAATTCTGTCAGCCCAGAGAAAATCTTTCATGCATGTATCCAGCTAGCTGGTAATCGAGCTGGTGAATAGAGGACTTGGCTTCCCAGTTTGACTTCTTGTCTCTGAAAAAGTCACGCAGTTCTGAGTTTCCTCCAGGCCCCTGTCTCACCCCAAAGTGCCAAGAGGTGTCCCAGGAGCTACCTCCAAGAGTGTCATGGTGCAGTCCTTGGATGTGGCTCCGTTGCAGTAGGATTTGTGTAAATGTATATACCATGTTCACAGAATCTCCAATTCTATGACACATTTTTTAGGACTATAACTGTGTTGGAACCCAGTAGCCAGGGCTCAGCTTCCCAAGAAATAAAGAACAGTTTTTGAAAGACAGGAACGTAATCACATCTTTGGTAGTCAGGTTAGGATTATGCTATTCAAGCCAGCTCTGCGCAGAGACAATAGCAGCTGCTGGGTTCCCTGTAGTTGGAGAAACAGACAAGTGGAATGCTGTCTTTCTATGACCCCCATGCCTGCTCTGACATCTATCCCAGACCAAAAAGTTTAGGGGCTGGCAGGAGGCAGCTGTGGCTAGGCAGAAAGAGCAACAGTTTGGAGTTTTAGAACATTGAGTTATAGTCTTTGATCTGCCAAGAATAATGCTGGCTAGTCCCGTAGCCTGTTTAGAACCTCAGTTCCCCCATCTATAGCCTTTCTGTTGCACTAGAAAGGCTTCTGATGTGGTTTCCAACGTGCTATTTTAAAAACAATTTGAATCCTTCAGAAGACAGGGCTATGAAAATAGAAGTAATTATAACCTAAGCCACCAATAGTAATTAAATTATATAGGCTCATAGTGAATGAACAAAAATTTATTTGTTGTGTAGAAACCTGAGGATGTGTTTATAAAGTTTGAAAAGCAAAACCCATACTGGCATTTAAATAAAGATTGCTCTGTAAAATGTGTGCGTGTGACAAAGACTCTGCACAGAAAACGGTGAAAGTGGCCGTGTGAGCGGGAGAAACACAGGTGTGGTTTTTATTTTATAGAAATTTGTTCTAACATTTTATTTATTGCACCCATTATTTTTTTCAACAACTAAAAACAAACTTCCAAAGCACTTTTATCTTTAAATTTACTTTATGGAGGTAGTCACACTGCCTTTAGAAAACCTTTATTAGACTGCACTTACTACATTATCTAGAAAATAACACATTTATATGCCTATAGATTCATCTGCCCTCTCAAACCACACAAAACAAAAAATATAGATGTCTGGTTTTGTCTTTCTCTATAAATAAAAGGAGGCAGAGACAGTAAATATAGAAAGGTGGCATGTTACATTACCATAACACACCAGAAACCCAAGGTGAGGATAAAAGTGCTATTTATCAACCCACTGAGAGCTATGATTCTGTGGATTTTCATGTCTTCAGTGTTACTGGAGCTTAGATAATTCCAGAATTTTATTCTTTATCTTAGAACTTCATCTTTGGAAAGCTTTTTAGTAAAACTAGGAGGTAGAGTAAAGAAGGTATGAGCCTGATGGGGAACAAAGATAAATGAGTGAAACATGTGGAGTATCCACACTCCAAATAGAAACAGAAGGCAGGGGAAATTTCAAATTCAAAGGGAATCCTAAGTGTCAAGATACTCATCACTTCCACATTCATGTACTTGTTTGCAACCCTAGCTCGGGCAACACCACTTGATTTCTCTTTAGTATCTTTCCAAAAACACCATTCCAGGTCAGGAATTCATTTGTCTCATTTTAAAATAGAAATTTAGTAGAAAATAAAATAGAAGTAGACAATATTTATATTATATTTCTTTTCATCTTAAAAGAGTATATTTCTTATTCTCTCTGTGTTTCTGTTACCTTTTCAATACATATCCATGTATTTATTATTAGGTATCTGTCTTTGTAGATAACAACAAAGTTTTGTTAGCATTAAAGTAAATTGGATATTATTGAGGGTGAAGAATACAGCATTTCTCTCTTTTAATTCAAAAATTTTCAAAAAACAATCTGGGTTTCTAAGAGAAGTATGACGAACATTTTCTGACACTTAGCCTATTCTAGGCTCTGAGCTATGTGCTTTAAATGTTTTATCCCATTACCCCTCATACCAACTATCGGAGATAGAGGTTGTTCTCAGTTTACAGGTGAGATGACTTGCTCAAGTTCTTGGAGCTGGAGTTAAGCTACACCTGACATGGGAAACAGGTTAAAATTTTATACTGTACAGTTTGTGAGAAAAGAGTAGCTTTCTTTGTTTGTTTGTTTTTTCTTTTTTTATTACACTTTTTTCTATTTTTTATTATACTTTAAGTTCTGGGATACATGTGTGGAACATGCAGGTTTGTTACATAGGTATACACATGCCATGGTGGTTTGCTGCACCCATCAACCCATCATCTATGTTAGGTATTTAACCTAATGCTATCCCTCCCCTAACCCCCCACCCCCTGACAGGCCTTGGTGTGTGGTGTTCCCCTCCCTGTGTCCATGTGTTCTCATTGTTCAACTCCCACTTATGAGTGAGAACAAGCGGTGTTTGGTTTTCTGTTCTTGTGTTAGTTTGCTGAGAATGATGGTTTCCAGCTTCATCCACGTCCCTGCAAAGGACATGAACTCAATCTTTTTTATGGCTGCATAGTATTCCATGGTGTATGTGTGCCACATTTTCTTTATCCCGTCTATCATCAGTGGGCATTTGGGTTGGTTCCAAGTCTTTGCTATTGTGAACAGTGCAGCAATAAACATATGTGTGCATGTGTCTCCATAGTAGGATGATTTATAATCCTTTGGGTATATACCCAGTAATGGGATTGCTGGGTCAAATGGTATTTCTGGATCGAGATCCTTGAGGAATTGCCACACCGTCTTCCACAATGGTTGAACTAATTTACACTCCCACCAACAGTGTAAAAGCATTCTTATTTCGCCACATCCTCTCCAGCATCTGTTGTTTCCTGACTTTGAGTGAACAGGCAACCTACAGAACGGGAAAAAATTTTGGCAATGTATCCATATGACAAACGGCGAATATCCAGAATCTATAAGGAACTTAAACAAATTTACAGGAAAAAACAAACAACCCCATCAAAAAGTGGGCAAAGGATATGAACAGACACTTCTCAAAAGAAGACATTTATGCTGCCAACAAACACATGACCAGTAATGATGAGCTTTTTGCGAATCAAAACCACAATGAGATACCATCTCACCCAGTTAGAATGGCTTTCTTTGTTTTTTAAAAAAGATCTTGCCCTTAAGACACCACTCCACTGATGCTGGAAGGAAAATGCATATTTGTCAATTAAGGAAATGTGAAAGAGAATGAGTTAGACTGGAAAAGAGGCCTTGAAATGCAGAGATAAATGTATCTCAGCACATCAGACTTACGCATAACAAAGTAGGTTATAGGTTTTGCACATCTGAGTCCTAGTGTATGAATTCTGGCTTGGCACGCAGGAAATTGTGGGTGGATATTATGATGGGGCTTCTGTGGAGAGAATGTCCCTACTCTCCTCTACCCACCCAGCTTCAGCCTGGGTTGCCTCCTCAATGTCAGAGACTCCCGTAGCACCCTGTGCTTCTCGTTTGCAGAACCCCTTGCCCTTCCGATTACTTTTTTTACATCCATCTCCCCAGCCAGGTCAGAGGCTCTAGGCGTGCTGTGACCATCTCCGCTCATCACCATGGAACACCTGGCATACGGGGCCTCAGGCAAAGCTGCCAGTGGAGGCCTTGGGCCACCCCCTTTTCTCTTCCCACACTGGACACCCCAGTTTCATACTCAAGCTCCATCCTCCTCCACTTAACCACAGCTGGTCCTGTGCTGCCTCCTTGAAGCCATTTGGACAGGGAATTCTGGGGTCTTGGGTACCTGGAGCAGGGCCTAGAAATGGAGGAATGTGACCAGGACAAACAGTGTATATTGTGGGGCCCAGGGCAGAGGCCCTGATTGCCTGAGTCTACAGGCAACATTGTCAGCATTCCAGAAGCACTGTTGTGCACGTGACGAACATTAATAAACTGTAGCACTGCTACAGAGAAATAACATGAAGCTAACTCAGAGGGCCCTGAACAGTAGGAAGTTGTGTAAGTCTTTGCTGGAAGAGAGTGCAGGTCTGAGGGGCAGCAATGGTAGAGCCTGGATGAAACACTTGCTGTAGCTTACCATACTCTAGCTATTATTTTTCCATTACTTTTCTATAACTTTTAAGGGCAGAGAATGTTCCTTTTCATTGCAGAGGAAGTTCCATTTACTTGGATGTTTACTAAAGGATAATCTCAAGCTTCCCAGTAATGACTCAAACAAATAGAATTTGGACATTCTGAGAATAACCTAGACCCTCAGGTTTTTTCCCAATCTGTCACTAGTAGTTTGTACATCCACACAGCATGCCTAACACATTTCTGATAATGTATTTAAGGTTCAGATTATTAAGTGAAATTTCAAAGCAAGGTAAATTCTTGTTTATACAGCAGTGCCTATAGGGTAGAGATCAATGAAATGGGGACATCCGAATGAAACAAATATAAAACCCAAACAGAAATTTTTACTGTATGAAAACAAAACCATCTTTTCTGTAGCTAGACCAATGCTATATGTCAGGCTGATTTTGAAGTTAAAGTTTAGGGCTAACAGGAAGTGAGAGCATGAGGTGCTGAGAGAATTCTTGTGAAGCAGTAGAGAAAGTTCCTGGGAATGAACCAGAATACCATTTGTTTTCCTCCATTGTTTTATTTTAAGAATAATTCTGAGAGATTCAGAATGTGCTTCATTTATAGAAGGAGAAAAAACAAGGGAATACATATTCAGTAGATAGGAACTCCATTTAAAAAAGAATTGACAATTACTTAGAAGTCAGGAAGCCAATTTTCAAATCAATACCTTGCTTGAGAAGGATAACGTGATGTAGTGTCAAAGTAGAAGCATTACCAAAGCTGCATTTACTTTGCATCAGTTTTTAAGCAGTCCCGGTCAATGCGGAAACATCTGAGAAAGGAAGGTCAGACAAAAAGGAGTTACAATCTGAACTAAATCTTTACGCTGTCTTAGCCAAACCTTACCATACAGGACAAAACCAAAAATCAAGTTTGAGTTGCGTTTATAACTCACATTTGCTTGGTTTTAGCCTAACTGCCAAAGAACATCTCCATCCAAGCCTTACCCCTGCCACTGGAATAAATAGCATAACTATAAACAGGAACAGCCACAGAACTGGGTCCCTTGTGTCCCACTCAGATTCTTGGTGGCATTGCAAAATGCAATTTGAATATTATTAAAGGGGACATAGACAACAAAAGGAGGTTTAAAGTAAATTACATGAAATGAGTTTTTATCATCTCTGCTTTATTTGGTATGTGAGAAATTCAATGCCATCTACATATGTACATCACTGAAGAAGAATTTCAGTGTAACCAGCTGAAGGAGCAGAAATATATTTAATTTGTGGAATGATTAATCGTGATTTGCATATCATTATCAAATCAAGAAAGTGCTCAGTAAAGTGCACTCTAAGACGAAGTAAAGACATAGACTGCTGGAACGGAATGACGAAGGAACCAAATTTGTTTTTTCAATATTTGGCACAAAGCCTTTTCCCATTCATTTTAAATTACTAGGAAAAGTAAACATTTTGGTAAATGCTTCAGAGAGATTTATAGGGCACCCTAAATGCAGTCTACTTGGTGACTGACTCAATTTTAATTCCTTTGGTTCTTGGTTGCAGAAAGGGCAACATTGTTACCACTTGCCTGGTCAGAGGTTACACTTCCTGCCCTCCATCAACCTGGCTGGGACATGTGAGTGTTTTTAGATACTACTCAGGTCACCTTCCAAGGGGAATCACTCAGGCTAACCATCTGATTAAGAGGTTTTTGTAATGAATACTGCGGCCAGGTATGCAATTAGCACAGCACTAGCTCTCCCTTGTTTAATGAAATGCATACTAGGTGCACATTCATGGAAGAGCTAAGTAAACAGCCAAATAGTCATTCTTTCTTTTCAAAACTTTTAACTACTATTTTAATTCCATTTTTTTAATATATATAATACAAAGTTTTCTGTTCACATCCCAGGGAATTTGGAAATTCAGAGTGCCAGATTTGGGTTGTTGTTTCTCCTAAGAGGCTTCCACAGGCACAGCTTGAGTCATTCACTTTCAGCTCAACGTTAATACCCATGGCCATGCACGGGTGCTCTTCCCCTATGATCTCTGTTAACGGAGAACCCTTACTGAGTGCTTACAGGAGCCAAGCACTGCCTTAGGCTCTTGACTTGCTTAAGACGATCATTCTTTCTTTCTCACAGACAAGGAAACTGAAGCCAGACAGCTGAGAGCCTGTGTCCTCACCTGGGACCCAGATCAGCAAGACTGGGCCAGAGCAAAAATAGTGAAGACCTCTGAAGTTGTCCTGGGTTCTCCAAGATCCCTTCTCTGCTTTCCCTGTAGTAGTGTCCCTCTCCTGGCCCTCAGACACTAATATGCTGGACTCTAACCACCATCCCAACTCAAAGCAGAGATTTGCCACCTTAATTTCCTCAGCTCAGGTTGGGCACTGTTGTGGTACCACCCATGGGTGTTAACTTGTTAGCTTGGCCAATCTAGCCTCACATCCTCTGACTCTAGGGATCATTTCAGGGTGTATGCACAACCCACAATAGTCCAATCAGAATTGAGCTAGGTCCTGGCGACAACTGTAAGGCCCAGTCTGGCTGGATCTGCAGCTGGTTCTACCCCTGGACCTGTCAGCTATGTGACCTGATGAATTCTCTTTTTGCTGAAGTAGTTTAGATTGAGTTTTCTGACATTTGCCTCAGAAAGGAGTCCTTGTATCAGAAAATAAAAATGTTGACCAGTGGCAGCGAGAAGCCACTGTTGATCCTTCAAAGAAGCAGAGGGGTGGGGTGGGTGTTGTGACAGATGAGGGTGAGGGGGAAGAGACTTAACATTGAAAAGCTACAACTTCAACATTTATTTTATCATTTAATGCCCCCAGTGATCTTGTAAAGAAGGTGACATTCTCTCTAGTTCACAGATGAGGAAACTGAGGCCCAGGAAGTTTCAGTAATGTCACTCATTTCACAGTTTATAAGTGGCTGATTTGGCCTTCAAACTGGGCCCACCTGGCCCCAAAGGCCACAAGTGACTTTCTGCCACTCGGTGCTGCTCCAGAGAGTGCTGTGTAAGATGGAGGACCTGGGCAGTGAAATTGTCCAAGGCGCTGTACAATTTGATGTGCCATCTTCAAAGTACTCAACGTGTCATCTCATTTGCTGGGTGTCGTGGATGAGGTGGGTGAATATGATGGGTAGATGTTATATTCACTTATTGGAGATGAGCTCCTGTCATTAGGGTGGATAAGATTTGGGCTAACACTTTGGTTGTAAAGATTGAGAGGAAGGAAACAAATATGAAAATGTGATGCATTCAAAGTAGTAATGTTTTGCTATGAGAGGACTCACAGAAGACAACGTGGACTTAACATGGCTCTTGGATTTTTTTGTTTTTGGTCTGGGAGGAGTCTGAAATGTGACAGTTGCCTGGTAATGAGTATGAAAGCAGTAGGTTGAGGAAGGCAGAGGACATTTTCTCTTTCTTTCCCCTTTTTTTTTTTTTTTTTTTTTTGAGACAGAGTCTCGCTCTGTCACCCAGGCTGGAGTGCAGTGGAGTGATCTCGGCTCACTGCAACCTCTGCCTCGTGGGGTCAAGTGATTCTTCTGCCTCAGCCTCCTGAGTAGCTGGGATTACAGATGCCTGCCACCATGCCTGGCTAATTTTTGTATTTTTAGTAGAGACGGGGTTTCATCATGTTGGCCAGGCTGGTCTCATTTTTCACATTTAATTGATGGCAAGGCAAATATTTAACATTTTAAATGTTGTACTATGAGCACAGTTCTGTACCAGGTGCTTTGAGAATATTAAATAAAAGAGAATTTTGTTGAGGAAGCCAAAATATACAGAACCATGGAGCAATTAAATAGCAAGACATGAACAAGAGAAGATAAAAACACATGTATGCATATGTTTGGAGTACACCAAGGGTAACAGGAGGGATCATGAGTTAAGTGGGGCTGGCCAAACGCAACTTTTTGTATCTCTTGAGTTTTAAGCTAAGATCCTGAGAATTAACCTCATCAGTAGAAGTGGGCAGGAAAGATATCTTTTATTCTAGTAGGAGCAAATTGAGGTGGCCTTTTATTCTATTGAGCAAAAGAAAGTCATAGCTGGGTCTCTGGAGAACGGGATGCTGGAAACTGGGGTTTGAGCCAGATTTCCACTGTGCCTTTCTGAAGAGCAGACAGGGAAAGGCAGCCTATCATGAGGTTGCTATTAATGTCCTGGAATGACACTGGGAGGCTTTACCTAGAATTGGCAGCTGGGAAAACATGGAAAAGGTGAATCTAAACAAATAGGGATTTGGGCAACTGTCCTTTCTGGCTCAGTTGCTCAAGGAAAGTGTACACCATTGGGAAGTAAATCAGACTGGGTCTTATTCATCTTCCCTTAGTGTCTGGCACTCTGGGGATATTGTTATGTGTTTACTAAATGAACATATGAATGAATGAATGAATGAATAAGGCTGACTCAACTGGGAGGCTACCTTAGAAGCAGGAGCAAGATAATAGCTATTGATCAATGGCTGGAAGTTACGAAGAGTTCAAAAAGATTCAGAATGGAGTAGGGCCATTTTTCTTTACAGAAGTGAAGAAGTCATTAACCGGATGGGAATTGTGGTTTCTTTTGCGGTGGGGCAGGTCGAAATTATGCTGGAAAAGATGGATCTCTTTGGCTCATTTACATGGCCTGGTTACACCAGGTCTTCAACTTCCGCACCAATCAATATTTATATCCTTAATGCTCCCTGGCTTCCTTTCTCACAGAAGTAAGACACATCAGGAGTTGAATTCCAGGTACTTTGCTCTCCGTAGACATATTTGCTTTGGTGTGAGAATTATCTTGCTTGACATACCTTAGTATCCTTTACCTCTGCTCAGCGGTTTCAGTAGTTTTTTTTTCCCCAAACCTGTTTATAGGGTTTTGCAGACCTGCCTTCTCTCTTAAAGGGTCATTTCTGTTTCCTCCAAACATTTTCTAAAACACCTGAACAAACCAATTAAAAGAAAAAGTCAACTTGTAGTTTATAATGGTATTTGTGACTTTACACGCAGTGAAATCTCTTCCTATATACATCCTAAATCAAGAGTCTCCCCTTCATCTTTCCTTGTTTCTCTCAATGCAGGAAATTGTTCTGGTAAATGGAGTCCCTCCCCCATGAATGCCTGGGATGGCCAGAGCCACAGAGTACTCTGATCGCGCCACAGGTTGATGGTTCTGTGTGCAGGGGGTCTGCATTGCTCCAGTGATCCCATGAAATGGAATTCTTTCCCCAAGCTGGAGCCCCTGAATTTACCTCTTTCTTCTTGCATTCTCTCAGAGATAGAGAATCCGAGTTAATCCCTTCAGGATTCTTATTCTTTTAACTCTTGCCTCTTCTGCTGCTGTCCTCCACTTAAATACCCGAAGCGAATTCCCTAAGCTCATTCCAGCATTGATCCTTATTTTCTTGTATAAAGGGAGAACTGCATTAAAGGTAGAGTTTCTTTAAGTGAGATTCTTATGCAATTATATATTTTTTTCTGTGTTCAATGGTTGACTGTTATTCTCTTACAATGTCAAATCCTTTCTAACCTTGCTTTTCAAAACAAGCTTTGCTTTCTATTTCTTATAGCTTGCTTTGGGGGAAATAACTTTCACGGCATTTAGAGGAAAGGATGCTTAGACTAGGAGTGAAAATACCAGGTTTTCCTTTTCCCTTGTCTCTTGGGGAATAAAACATCTTCACACAGGCACACTGTCAGGTGCTGCCAACAAACAGCTACTTCTATAAATCAGTTTATTAGGCCTTTAATTTCTGTGACATGTATCTTCCCAACTTAACTGTAAACTTTTTTTGATTGTGGGAACTGATTGTTTATTTCTTTTCCTTTTTTGTTTGTTTTGCATATTCTGAGCCAACTTCAGGATTGGGTTCTCCAAATTGTGGGAAGGGCCTCTATATGTGTAGCTGGTGCCCAGGTTGAGGTAGCTACTAATTCCTGTGGGGTTGGCTCTGTTTGTTAAAATCATTGTTTTAAAATTAAAACATTTTAAAAATGAATTTATGCCAACATATGGAATGTGATGGCATGTTCACTATAATTATTTAGGATATTTTTGTCTACAAGTGTCAGAAAACTCAATTCAAAGTGATGTAAACAACAAATGGAGTGTTCCCTGTACTTTTTCCCTGTAATTTACCTTACGTTTTCTGCCAAAATTATTACTAGTGCTCCTTTCACTCTCAAAAGTGCCTGGATTTGGATGATAAAATATTTGGTCATCCGTATCAGTGCTCAGTGGTTGCCGTAATAAATGACCATAAAGTTAGTGGTTTAAAACAACACATATTTCCTTTCTTGTGATTCTGTAGGCTAGAAGTCCAACACAGGTTTCACTGGGCTAAAATCAAAGTGGCACCAAAGCTGGGGTCCTTCTTGATGCCCTAGAGAAGAATACATTTTCTGTTTTCTAAAACATTTATTTTTAAATAGACTTTATTTTTTAAAGCAGTTTTAGATTCATAGCAAAATTGGGCAAAAGGCACAGAAATTTCCCATATGACCCTGTCCTCACACATGCATAGCCTCCCCCAGTATCCTTGCTTTTCCCGGTTAGGAGAGGTTGCCTGCATTCCTTCAGTCATGGCCCCTTCCTTCAACAGTGTCCGGCCACATGCTCCTCATACTACCGTATCTCTGGTCCTCTCTCCAGGTTCCCTTTCCCACGTTTAAACGCCCTTGTAATTACAGCACGCCCATCCAGAACAATCCAGGATCATCTTCCTTTTTAAAAGTTATCAGTTGAGTTGAAACCTTGATTCTATCTGCAACTTAATTCCTCTTTGTCCTGTAACAAAACATATTCACAGGAGCCAGCAATTAGGCCACGGTCATCTTTGGGGGGTCTTTATCCAGCCTGCCACATCACTATACTCATAAAGGCCTTTATTATTATATTACACATATCAAGAAGTCTAGACACGAGATGACTCCGGGAGGGTAATTTTACAGCTGATGACATCATTATGGGCCCAAGTTCTCAGGCCTTTCTGCCGAGCCATCTTCAGCGAGCAAGTTTGTCTTTTGGGTTGAGTGCAAGATGGCTGCCGCTTTCTCAGCCACTGTGTGCAGTCACAGCCACAGCCAGCTCAGATAAGCAAAGGGTAAAGGGAGGGTTGTTTTGTCTCCTGTGACTCCTTACTAGTGATGAAGATCTTTTCCACAGCCCCACAAGAAGATTCTTGTGTTTCACTGGTGAGGAGGTAGCACACCATTGTTCACCCTCTGAAGCATATGGCTGAGGAGGGAGTGGACACCAGAGTAAACTGGGGTACTCTCAAAGGAAGGACAAAAGGGGAAGGACCCACAGGCAGGCAACCAACCATTTCCTGTGCATTCACAGGAAGGCGGGAGCAGGAACCTTCAGGGCACTCTTGTGACACATCCTAGTTTCTATGCATGAAATTCTTTGGGACTATGAAGTGGATAATAATTTTATTTAGAGTGACCGTTCCAGAAATCTTAAGGCACAGCAAGATTGTTTTCAGTATTGCGTAGATGAAGGAAGAAGACACTGTGAAACCAAATGCCACTCACAGAAGGAGGGTCTGAACTACAGCCCTTAGGTATCCATCTTTGGTTTGCACCTGAGCCTCATTGCAGCTGTTTGACATCTTAGTCCTGTAACAATGTTGCTTTGGGTATAAATGTATGTAAAATCTTAAGGTAAAAAAGCATAACTTGTCAGCATATTTTTTTATGTTTTATAATAACTTTGCAAGTTTTCTATATTATCCATGCTTGATGCTTCAATAAATATTATAGCTAATAGTCTTATGTACTTTTGTGAATTTATATAACCATATTGATAGTTACAGCCTCATAATGCAGAGCAGTACATTCCAGTAAGCAACTGGGCTGTAAGGTCCTATTATTACTGGCAGCAGGAATATATGGTAAACACAAGAAGCCAAAAGCAATAAAAATTGCCTCATGTCCTTGCAATAGTCCAGGTGAAATGACATGCCAGGCATGGGTAAATATCCACAAACTACCACAGAGCACCTCTTCACCCCTTGAGGAAGTAGGTTGTTAATCCCAGAAGAAAAATTGCCACTGAGATTGTTGGAATGGAGTAGTGACACCTGGTAGTGAAGTGGCCCATTCTAGTTTTTCCATGGCTGTGGATAAAGCATGGTTCTCTCACATCATTCTACAGAAAAAAGTGGATTAAAACATGAATATGCCATTTATTTATTACTCCAAATTATTATCTTTATGGAAACTCATTCATCTAATCAATAAGTGTTTACTGAGCACCTACTATGTGCCTTCTACAATTTCAGGGTTTTGGAGATAGATCAGTGAATCAAACAAAGATCCCTGCCCTTATGGAACTTATATTTACACAGGAGTTGGATAAGAAACAGTAAATATAACAAATCAGTAAATTACATGGTGTGTTAGAAGGTGATAAATGTCATGGGAAAAGAAAAGTTAGAGCAGGTTAAAGGGGATTGGAAGTATGAAGAGAGGGACAGAAGAGAAGAGGAGGGTTAGTGTTTACAATCATAAATAAGGCAGTCAGAGCAGGTCTCATAGAACAGGTGGTATTTATGAAAAAAATGGGAGGTGAGGGAGTTAGCTGTGCAGATAAGAGAAGCATAAATCAGATTACATCTCTCCCTGATTACCCCACTCACACTTAAAGCCTTTCAAAGTCTTCCCTTAGCACATACAGGGAAGTCTAACACTTTAACAGGACCTATAAGGTAATTTTTTCTTCCTCTCAAATCATATGTTGTTCATCTCTTCCCCCAGCCCTTACACTGCTGCAGCCACCTGGTCAACCTTCTGTTCCTTAGGGGCTTCGCTCTCTTTGTTACTTGGGACCATCTTCCCTGGAGGTTTATCACGGCTGGCTCCTTGGCTCCTTCTCACCCTTCAGGTCTTAGCTAAAATGTCATCTCCTCAGAGAAGACTTCCTAAGTCCCTGTCAAAATTGGACACCAGTTACTCTACTGTATCACCCTATTGATTTTCCTTAGAGCATTTTTTTACTATAATCTGCCATTTTCTGGTTTATATATTTGTTTCCTTATGTTGTCTGTCTTCTTTCTTTGGAATGTAAGGGCCCTGAAAGAGCCTTACACATGGAAAATGACCTTATCCATTTTATGCCTTACTTTATCTCTAAAATTTAGCACACAGTAAGGACCCAATACATTTGTTAACTGATATGGTTTGGCTCTGTGTCCCCACTCAAATCTCATCTCGAATTGTAATCCCCACGTGTGGAGGGAAGGAGGTGAATGGATTATGGCGGTGGTTTCCCCCATGCTGTTCTCGTGATAGTGAGAGTTCTCATGAGATTTGATGGTTTTATAAGGGGCTCTTCCTCTTTCACTTTCTCTTCTCTGTCCTGTCACCTTGTGAGGAAGATGCCTACTTCCCCTTCTGCCATGATTGTAAGTTTCCTGAGGCCTCCCCAGCCATGAGGAACTGTGAGTCAATTAAACCTCTTTCCTTTATAAATTATCCAGTCTTGGGTATTTCTTTATAGCAGTGTGAAAATGGACTAATACATTAAGTGAACAAATGCATGCTTGTGTGTATGAGTATTTGGAGGCCTGTTGCTTTGTAGTAACTTAAGGCTTACAGAGTACTCACCAACTACCACACCACCACCATCACACATGTGCGTGCATGTGCACGTGCACACGCACACACGCACACACACACACACACACACACAGATAAAACTTTTGTGATGTTGCTGGGGAAATTACCGGATAATTAATCTGCACCACCCTGCTCTTTCTTGCCAAAAGACCAATTGCTACGCAAATCTGAGGGAGGTAGTGTGTTTACAGACAGATCGACCCTGGGATGTACTGCAAGTGACCGACATGACAGCTGCTTAATAAAGCACCTGCTCCATTGCAGGTTAAATTAGGCTGATAATTGTTCATTGCTATTTCAGGGGCTATCTATCTATCTATCTGAAAAAATCTGAACTAGAATCTTGCCAAGGTTTGGAGTTTTTCCCAACAAAATCTGGAATAACTGGATATCAGCACAACCAAGTTGCCACTTACAGAGGCTGTAATTGCACAGCTACAGGTGGTAGCACCTGCTTCGTTTCCATTGTTTTCAAAACAGCTGTCTTGGTAATATGTTTTACTCTTCTGAAATGAGGTGAAAGAAACAGAAAAGAAAAGAAAAAGATGGGGGCTATTTTCTTGAGTTTATTTTCCTTGAGCTCTTTAGAAACTAAATCAAATGTAACTGGTCTGTAGCAGGCATTCTACTAGGAGAGAGTCTATGGGGGTTAAAGGATATTAATGTTTTAAAAACCTAATGATTTTTGTCAAACACTTTCCATAAAGGTTATTTAAGGATTGCATGGATGGGTGGATGAATAAATAAAATAAAGATGGCAGATTTACTTTATTTGGGAAGGCAGCATGTTGGGATAGAAAATTCAAGGACTCATAGTTGCTTTGAGACATGTCTAAAACTGGAATAATTCGGGGGAATTAGGATAACCTCTGAAGAACAATATTGCATTTTTAAAAACATATGAACAAGAAGCTTTCATCTGTTAGTTCAAACAAGAATGGTATGCCTATTTTTCATCTATCCATTAGCAAAGATTAAAAAGTAATACAGTAATAGTCATAGTAAGGGTGTTGTAAGACAAACACTCTCAATTACTGCTGGTGTGAATTGATATAACCTTCCTGGAAAACTCAATAACAAGTAACAAGAGTCTTAAAAATTTCCATACCCTTTATTCCAATTATTCATCTTTTAATTGAATTTCTTGCCGAGCATGATTTGTATATGAAGAGGTTTATTGCAGTGCTTTTTGTAATAGTGAAAAACTGGTAGCATCCAAATATATATTAGAATGGTTAAGTAAATGATGGAATATCCATATAATAGTATATTCTAGTACTGTTAAAACTTATAAGTATGATGTAACGTTAAATAAAAAAGCAGGATGTGAAATTATATATGGACTGTGAATTCAACTATTAGAAAGAAAATATGCTGAAAAAATATGGGAAGGAAATTTGGGAACATAGTGAGTGAGTGTCTCTACAGGGTGGAATTATAGATTTTTTCCTGAATAGTATTTGTGTCTTTCCATATCTTTTTCATTCATCATGGGTTATTTTGATCCTTCTGGGAAATGATGTGGAAGCAGAAGTAGATCCTGATTTAGGCTTTACCATATACGAATTGTGTGATATTTGGTAAATTATTTAATCTCTCTGAGCCTCAATTTATACCTGTAAAATGGGGACAATAGCATCCAACATGCAGGGTAGCTGTGATGCTTAAATAAGACACTGTATTTAAGGAGGCTTGCAGAATTGCTGGCCTATGTTAGACAGCCAATAAATAGTGCTTCTTATTACTCTGGGGTAACAGGTGATTACAAGCTGGCAGGAGTGTTTCCTTTTACTTTACCAATTAATCTTTTATTTTTTATTCCATACTCAACATTTTACAGAAAAAAGTTGATAAACTACAGTTAATTACACATGTGTTTTCTGATTATTTTCAGTATAAAGACCTATATTTTTATATAAATACCATTAGTGAACACAATCATTTATGTTCTATTAAACATTTTGAGTCTCATTTAAGCATTTTGCATATAATTATATATATATAAATGTTTTTTAATAGCTACGTGTATGATAACAACAGCAGTACACCAAAATTTACTTATTCATTTCCCAATTTGGGGCTGCTTCTAATTCTTCTTCTTTTTTTTTTAAAAAAAAACAAAAAACAAAAAAAAAACCTTGTATAAGTGGGATTGCTAGAAACATCTCTGTAC
The DNA here is from genome assembly GCF_028885625.2 of Pongo pygmaeus. Taxonomy (NCBI): domain Eukaryota; kingdom Metazoa; phylum Chordata; class Mammalia; order Primates; family Hominidae; genus Pongo; species Pongo pygmaeus. The sequence goes on from NC_072384.2 coordinate 76,076,466, forward strand.
AAGTAGCTTTGTTTTCTTTGAAATATTTTCCTGGGCATATGCTACTCAAAGTGGGTTAGTATGTCAAAAGATAGATTGATTATTGTGCTCTTATTATATTCTTTTAGCCCTTCTTTAAGGAAGGGCTAAAGAGGCAATAGAGAACAAAAGACTCCCTTTTAAGAATATAATCCAGCAGTTGCTAACATCTCATTTGCTCCTTTTGGAATTTAGTAACATGGTCTTCATTAGCAGGAATGTAGGCTGGGAAGGAGGATCTCTAGTGACTATGTGCTCAGTTAAAACCCATGTTGAGATGGAGTACAGAGAGTGTATTCTACCATGAAAAGCAGGACAGAATGGAGAAGGGAGTTTTTCCCATTATCTGCAACACTTTCTCTGCGAAGTTTTTCCTGTCATCCTTAGGCAGAAGTAGTTTCTCTCTCTGCTGGGTCCCATATTTATGGTAAATAATTTTTGCACATCCCTTTCTGTCTTGAGTCTGCTCTGCTTGAGGACAAGCATAGTGCTTCCTTCCTCTTGGGATTTACCTTCTTATTTCATACTTATATGGATACTACATTCATTTTTCAGTGTCAGACATTATCTAGCACGTTGACATCTCCCTTAGAAAATGAAGTTCTAACTCTGTTTCACCTTCTTCCCATAATACACACACCCATCCTATGTCTTCACCCACTCAATATAGTTATACAGTAATTTTATTTATGTCAACATTGTGTTGTGTTTAAATAGTTATGACTGTGTAAATCCTTGTTTATGTATTGTGCAAGCAATTATGACTAATGCTTGCTCATGTGCTGTAGTGTAATATAATAAAATTTCCCATCCTGTCCAGTATTTTGTTTTCCCTGGAGTTTATAGTTATGCTTGGTTTTAACAAATTATTGTTAAGTATCTATGTAGTTATCACTGAATTCAATCCTAACTTTATCCAAATTGTACAAATATCCTTTTAAAATGTTTAAACACATTAAGCATAAATTACATCTTCTTGAAGAAAACACGCTTTCTGATATGCTCTAAATGGGACTGTTTTCTAGGCCTGCCAAATAGCTGTTATCTTCCCTCACTATTCCTCAACTCTTTTTTGTATCGGTTCCCTTGTTTTTGGGGTCCCGTTTCCTGGTTTATTCCCTCCTCTCTCCCCGCCCTTTTTTTTTGGTAGAACATACCTTCCAGAAGCTTCTTGAGAAAGGATTTATGAGAAGTAAGATTTGAGACCTTGTTGATCTGAAAAAAATGTCTTTATTCTACTCTCATACTTAAATGAGAGTTTGGCTGGGTACAAAAAGTTGGAAATACTTTTCCTTCAGAATTTTAAAGGGATTACTTCATTGCCTTCCAGAACTTGGTGTTGCTCTCAAGAATTCAGATGCTGTTCTTCTTGAAGCTTCTCAACCATTTTGCTTTCATTTCTCTGGAATAGTCTAGGATCTTTTCTTTGTCCTCAGTGTTCTGAAATTTCATGATAATATACCTTGATATGAATCTGTTCTCTTCTGAGTAACTAGTAGGACTTTTCATTCTGAAAATTTATGTACTTCACTTGTTCAAATTGTTCTTGAATTATTATTTTGATTTTTTTCTTCTCAGTTTCCTTTTTGTTTCTTTTTGTAATTCCTATTATTTGGATTTTAGACTTCTTAGCCTGGTCCTCTGATTTTCTTACATCTCTCTTATTTTACTTCACATTTTATTTCTGCTCTAATTTCTGATTTTCAAATGTTTTATTGTTTTTTTCCATTTCTGTTATCACATTTTAAATTTACTTAGAAATGAAAGGCTTATTTAAAAATGTTATATGTGTTTTTTAAAGATTTTTTCCTTCTTGCAAAAATCTTTATTTTCTTCAACTTTCTTTTTTTTTCTGCTTGTTTGTTTCAGCCTCCTTTTTTCATATTATGGGCTGTCATGCCTGGTGACCCTTGGCTATTTGCTCATTTTAAAATTAAGGCCAGTAAGGCTGGGTGTGGTGGCTTATGCCTGTAATCCCAGCACTTTGGGAGGCTGAGGCAGGCAGATCACTTGAGGTCAGGAGTTCAAGACCAGCCTAGCCAACATGGTGAATCCCTGTCTCTACTAAAAACACAAAAATTAGCCAGGCATGGTGGTGGGCGCCTGTAATCTCAGCTACATGGGAGGCCGAAGTAGGAGAATCACTTGAGCCCTGGAGTCAGAGTTTGCAGTGAGCGGAGATCATGCCATCCACTCCAGCCTGGGTGACAGAGTGAGACTCCGTCGCACCAAAAAAAAGATTAGGGCCAGTAAAAACCTCTGTGCATGTGTGGAGGGCCTGTGGGCTAGATGCAGAAACAAATGAGTTATATGGGTCAGAGCTGGGTAACACAACATTAGGGAGAAATAAACCTTTATTGTTGTAAGTCACTGAGATTTGGGCGTTCTTTCTAATGACAGCAAAACACAGCTGAGGAACACAAGGGTTCAAGACCCTTTTCTAAGAGTGGCCTCCAAATATTTTTAAAAATCACCTTTATTGAAGTATAACTGATATATATAATAAGTTGCACTCATTTAAATTGTACCACTCCAGTTTTAATGGATGTGTGCACATGGGAAACCACTTTCATAATCCAGATACAGAACGTTCCTATTACCCAAAACATTCCTCATGTCTCTTGCAATCCATTCTTTCTCTGTCCGTGGCCCTAGATCACCAATGATCTACTTTTATTACTGTAGATGAGATTCCATTTTTCACATAAATGGAATCATAGAGTATGTACCTTTTTGTATCATACTTCTTTTATTCAACATAATGATTTTGCGATTCACCCATGTTGTTGTGTGTATTAGTGATTCTTGGCTTTTTATTGCTGAGTGTTCTTCTACCATATGGATGTACCTCCAAATGTTTTTGTTTACTCTTCTATATTATTAAACTTTTTTGAGCATTCACCCCTCTACACATATATTTAGTGTATTAGTACTACAGTACTAATATATTTTATACATTATAAAATGACACAAACATCTTTTGAAAAAATGAGATAAAAATAAATATAATTTATTTTTTTCTTGCCTCCTAGTGCATCATCCTCATTAGTCCCTGGGTATACACACTTGGTGGCCATTATATTATGCCCCTGGATGTACATCTCCATTTGGATATACCTTATGATATCTCCAGAATGATTCATTATCTTTCCCCTAAATTCAACTTGTCCTCCTGATAATCTGTGCATGAAATTAGTCTTTTCACCCAATCAGACAAGACTGGTGAGAATTACCTTCAACTATCTCTTTCTTACCCCTTAGAAGCAATCCCCAATCAAAAAATGTGTTCTGGATGCATCCAATAGGTGGTCCATCACTACCTCTCTGTGTTCATGGTCTATTCATATTTACTGCTGCTTTTTGGATCAACTGTGAACAATTAATTGTCTTTTTCTAGGAAATCATTTCCTTTTGTTTCCAAATGTAGTGGCATAAATTGTACATAATATTCCATTATAGTCCTTTAATCTTTTCTAGAACTTGTGATTATGTCCTTTTCATATTTTCAATTTTATTGTTTTTCTCTTTTTTCCTTAATCAAGATTGATAGGGGTTTATCCATTCTATTAGTCTTTTCAAGAATCCAGTTTCTAAATTTATGTAGTTTTGTTTTCCATTTTACTAATTTCAGCTTTAATCCCCCCAAGGTATAGTTTAGATCATATCATTCCTTCTTGGTAAGCTCTCAATGGCTCCCCGTGGTCCTCTGAATTAAGTACACACTCTTGAGACAGGTACTTTTGGCCTTAAGGAGATGTGTATTGAATGGAGTTCTTTCTCCATTGTCAGGGAAGGAGAGTTAGGGTTGTATGGAGAAGAAAACCATGTCTGCAAACCAGCCCATAATCTGTTTAGCTGTGTTATACAACACCTTTTATGTTTAACATCGGGGCAGATCCCTGACCTCTGGCAAGGCTGTGAAATAGTCCTTGCTTTCCTGAAAGTTGGGGATATAAATAATATTTATATATAAGGTCTGCAATACTATAGGATCACTTTCATGAGCTGTAATTAAATAGGACTCTTGCCATAAATTCTTTAGTTCTTGACGGCATGCAACAGCTGGTGACCTTAGTTTTTAATAGTGTTTTCAGCAGAGGAGGAAAGAAAAAGAGAGGGTCATTAATATGGTCTAGGCTTTGAGACCTTTGTGAATATTTTGGTCTAGTATATACTCCCACCCACTAAGTGAAAGACATTTGTTCATTCTGTCTGCAGTAGTTGGTATTGGCATTGAAGGCAGCCTAAATGAATGGATCATCCCAGTCATGGGCTACCCGTTTGATTGAGAAGCAGTATTTATCACTTTTGGTGGACTTAGTCAGCTGAGCTGACTTTTTCTTTTTTTCTTCCCAGAAGCCAATATTACTGATTGATCTGATATCTCTTTTTACTTCCCATGTGAAAAAAAAGATACCACCAGCTGCCATACTCAGGCTAGTGTGACAGGGGCCTCGTGGGCTTGTGGGTTTTCCTGAGCAGGTTGCATGAGAAGGCCATGGCTTGATCTCTTCCTCAGTGGTGGTCACTCCCCACACTGAGTTACCAGGCTCGCTATGGATTACTAGGCATGGCAGGTAACCAGTGGTCTAAGACATTGAGGAGATTTATTGACACAAATATGATGGAAAACAAGTATGAATTTATGTGTAATTTTTACTTGAGGGTGTGGTAGATTACTCCATGGTTATTTTGCAAGATATACGGGGAAAAGTGCCTAGCTAGCATAGAATATGGAGGCAAAATATTGTTTGTGTCTTTTCCAAATTTTAAAAGTTTAATATTTTTATTTGATTTGTTTCTGATTACAAAATTAATAAAGATTCAGTGTAGAAATTTCAAGTAAAAAAGATGAAAATAAAACTCATCCAAATTTCAGGGAAAATCATTCAGTATTTTACTTATGTCCTTATGGTTATTTTTGTTCCTAGCTACATGTCTACTTAAGAAAAACGCAGCTATATTAGATAAATTCTTTAGTAACATGCTGTGGCAGCTTAAAAAATGATTGCAAACTTGTTGACGCTCCTTTCATTGTTCTCTTGCCTTGTATTGGCAGGTTTGTGGCTTGCTTGTAATCAATAGAATGTGACCAAAGTGATTCTATGGGACTTCCCAGGGTAGGTCAAAAAATGTGATTCAGCTTCTGCCTTGTTCTTCCTAACACTTGTGGAGGAGCCTGGAGCCACCATTCAAGTTCAATTTCCTGAAGCAACCATGCTATAAGGAAGCCCAAGCTTTATGAAGAGGCCATGTGTAGGCACTGCAGTCAGCAGCTCCAAACTAACTCCCATCTGACAGCCATCTGGGGTATTCAGCCCAGGAGGGCCTTCGATGACTGTAACCACAGGTTTCATCTTACTGTAATCACTTGAGGAATCCTGTGCAAGAAATGTCCAGCTGAGACCTTTTTAAACTTCTGACACATTTTTTAGAAAAACAAAATAGAGTAATTGGGGTAATTTGTTATGCAGCAATAGTAATCAGCACACATGCTGAAAGCCAACCAACCACCAACTTAGCAGCATATTATGAACTCTTCTTTCATGTCATTCCATTTCCTTCCACACCATTTTAATGGTTCATTGTATTTTATTGTATGGAAAAACATACCATTTTAAAACTAATTCCCCAGTGTTGAATATTACTTTGCCTCGTAGCTAAATATTTCAATGAATAACCTTATAGTGAAATCTTGGTGCATGCTTATTATTTATTTCTTAAGATAACTTCCTAAATTCAGAAAGTAGAAGGGCTGAAGTAATTATTTTTAGCACTTTTTACAAATAGTCTCAAATTATCTTATACCAGTAGTGTCCAATAGTGTCTGTGTACCTGTATGTGCACACACATGCACACAGACATCTGGAATATGGGAGACTGTGGGTTTTAGAGTCAGCAGGCTTGCAGGCTTCACTTCCAACTCAGCTCCACAATTTGCATGACCTTGAACAAATTATTTAAGCTCTCTGGACCTCATTTTAATCACTTGTAAACTGGAAATAGTAATACTTACTTTAAAGGATTGCTATGAGAATTAGATGAGACCGTATTAAAGTGCCAAGCACAGAGTGGCCATTTAAAATGGTAACTATTGTTCTTATAATTAGCAGTTGAGAGTGAAGTAATCATTCCCAGATTTCTTTTTCCTACTCTCTCATGCCTACTTGGTGACTCTGCTTTCCTTCCAGTATTTACCGTGGCTCTGGTCATCTTGGGCCTCGCAGGTAGCTGGTTGATGAATCCTGGGTGAGTGATAGCTGTCAAAAGTCGAAAGTGTTACTTCTGCCAACTGGTGAGTGCATTTTAAGAGGCAATTCTTGAAAGCCAAGGCATTTTGAAGGCCAATGGAGTGAGTCCCTGATGCTGGGGCTCCTGGCACCTTCCCTGCAGAGGGAGCAGACGTTCTTGGGAGGAAGACCTCTGTGTCATTGCACCTTTCAAACCACATGCCTCGGGCACTCCGCATTGTGAGACTGACCCTGTTCTCAGGCAACCTGTATGGGACAGCTGGTCTTCTAAATATGAGAGAAGTAAGAAAACCAAACAATGCAGACAGTTCTTTCACATTAAGTTTTGAATTACTTTGGGGAGACACCACGTGGGGCTCTGGAAAGTGTGAAAGGAAAAGTGGTCACAGATGTGGGGCAGGACCTGGGTGGTGGCTCTGCAGGCCCCCTCGAGCATGTTTAGCTCTGGGTAGCTGAGAAAGACTGATATTCACAAATGACTTCTGCAGATTATCAGCAGATAAATGGGAATGAATGGTGAAGATCTGAACCATTTATATTTCTCTATTCCTTTGTTTACTTTCACTCATTCCAGAAAACTAGATAAATTGAGGGCTAAAAAGGGACAGATTTTTTCATCTTTAACTTTATTGACTCTTCTATATGGGAATCAGGCCTTGGCTGGGAAGGTGTTTACTTTTAGTAATTTGGATAGTCTTACTGTAAATATGCTGTTATATAGCAACCATAGAACCTTCTTTAGAGACAGGGACTAGGCAAGATTATTTTTAAACAATGTAAAATATTGACAATATAAATTATTTTCATTTTGGATATTTCCTTTTAATCTTTGTCTACATACTCATGTTGTAAGGTCACAAATTTTCTCATAATATACTTAGCTGTGCAAAAAATATAGCTTTTTGTTCATATAAAACCAACTTGATCTTCCTCATAAATCCCCATCTGTATCTTGGTAGTCAGAGGAGAAATGTTAACCACTAGATTTTTGCTAACTGGCAAATTTAGTCTATTGTAGTCATTTAGTCAGTCTTTATAGAAGTTCAGCTGCTTTAGATAAAATGGGCTGTGACTCACCTCCACCCTGCCCTGCTCCTCTCTTAAAAGGACTTGGGAATATGAGGTAGAAGGACCTGGGGGTCCTTGAATCTTTAGAGATTTCCGTGGGATCCGTATTGGTCCCTGTTCTGAACTGTTGGTCTGGTGGCTTCCTGGGAGGGTGACTGCTGGGGTGGGACCAGTCCCATGATGGGTGTCAGCTGACAGCTGAGGCTGAGGCCTGCTGCTGGTGTCATCTGTAGTCTTGCTTGGGAAAGGCTGGAGGTTTCTCCCAGGGACTTGGCATCCCTCACCTCATCTCCTATTAGGCCCTTTGAGCCTGTGCCACATGCTCCATTTGCCCTGGCTGGGTCCTTCCACTTCATTCATCACCTGGGGTGTCCCCAGGCTGTCTCTCAGCTCAGTAGCCACCTGTGTCTGCCCTGGAGACATGAAAGCACCTCTGGGTCCTATCCAAGCCATGCAGAATCCAGGGTGACCCATAAAAGCCTTTGCGTTCACAGCCCATTCTGCCCTGCAGTGTTTACTGGGATCGGCAGCCTCCAGTTGGGTGTAGGCCATCTTTCTTCCAGAATCTAAAGATGAGGGGGCCAAAGCCTGCCTTCCCACCAGCCAACAAGCATCTCTTCATCTTCTTATTGGGTAGGAGCCTTCCTCAATTAAAACTATGATCTAGCTGGCGAGCCTCATCTTACATATTTTAACAAGGACACTTTGTTATTTAGACACTCCTCTCTCCCTCAACCAAGTCTTGCTTTCAAGACCAATGTTTTATGAAAGAAAAAAGAAAATTGGTTCTGAGACTCAAAGCTAATTAATTGCCTCTTTGTTCTGACTACATATTCCACTGCACTATTTACCTGCATACCTTCCCTGGGGCAATCACCCTATTGGTTTAGCCTGGAAGTCAAAGGCAGAAGCAGCCATGATCCAAAGTGGGAAATAGAAATTCATGGGTTTAACATTTGCAATATATTATCCCAGTAACAGAAACATTTATATTATTATATTCAGAGTACATATGATTCGGTAATATGTTTTTCATTACTATAATATGTACCCTTATACTCTAATAAATTTCCCAGTTTCCACAAAATCATTTAAAATTATAATTTTTAGTGGTTATAAAATGTTTCATTAGTTTGACCTTTCATAATTTAATTACGTGTCTCTCTTGTTGGACATAGTGTGTCTTTGCTAGAGTTGCTGTAACGAGGTACCACAAACTGGGTGACTTAAACATACAGAAATATATTGTCTCACAGTTCTGGACACTAGAAATACAAAGTCAAGGTAGCAGCAGAGCCATGCTTCCCCTGAAACCTATATGGGGAGTGTGCCTCTTCATAGCTTTTGGTGGTTTTCCAGCAATCTCTGGCTTTCCTTGGCCAAAGACACATCACTTCAATCCTCAGTTTTTGCCTCATATTCTCCCTGTCTCTTCACATAATCTTCTCTTTGTGCATGTCTGTGTCATGTCCAGATCCCGTCCTCCATCCCCCACAGTTTAAAAAAGAAATTTAGTGTTTTTAGAGACAGAGTCTCTCTCTGTTGCCTAGGCTGGAATGCGGTAGTACGATCACTGCTCACTGTAGCCTCAACCTCTCTGGCTCAAATGATCTTCCCACCTCAGCCTTCCAAGTAGCTGGGACTACAGCAGCATTCCACCATGCCTGGCCAATTATTTTTATGTTTAGTAGAGAAGAAAGTCTCATTTTGTTGCCCAGTCTGGTCTTGAACTCTTGGCCCCAAGTGATCCTCCTGCCTTGGCTTCCCAGAGTGCTGGTATGACAGTTGTGAGCCTGGCCCAAATTTCCTCTTTTTATAAAGAAAGCAGTCATAGTGGATTTAGACTCACCCTAAGGACCTTTCATCTTGACTAAATCGGCAAAGACCCTTTTCTAAATGAGTTCATATTCTGAGGTACTGGGAGTGAGGACATCAACGCGTCTTTTTTTGGGACAAGTGATTTCATTCATAACAGATATTGAAGTTGTTTCTAGGTTTGTGTTGTTGGTGATGGTAATGGAGGTTGTATTATCATAGATAAAACTGCTATGGATATCTTCAGGTATATAGCATTTTACTTCTGTTTTAAAAGAATGCTAAAATTTAAAAGCAATGAAAGAAGATTGTAGTTAACTATTTTTAACTTAAATGATTTATTTCTACTTTTTATTATTCACACATTTTCAATTGATACCATAAAGAGAAGTAGAATAGAGATGATTCAGGGCTTGGAATCAAGTTGTTAGTAGATAGTAGGCTCAGAATGAAATAGACATTGTCTTACAGATAATAAAGCATCATGGGCAAAATAAAATTTTAAGAACGGGGAAGTTTTGACTAAAAGTTAAACCTTTTTCTAAAGAGTTGTTTTGGGGATCATGTTGCCTTGCCATGTGTGGTAAAGTTTTTCCAGGTATTTTTCCATGGAAGATAATTGGTAGTGTTTTCAATATGTTTTGAAGTTCAGACATTGCCAAAGACTTCCAAAAGAAAGAAACTTCTGTTTGATGAAGAGTAAGATCTTTATAATTTGGGACAAAGCAGTTCCTCAGTCCCAACCCCCTATCTATTCCTGAGAAATGCACCCAGATCTCATTCAGGCTCAAGGCCTGAGTCTTATTGCATGTGTGTTTCTGTCTTGGTGTTTCCAATTGCATCCCAGCTACTTGGTTGTGCTTCTCTTGGTTTAGCCTCATGAATAGCTAGAGTTCAGTTAGACTCTTGGTCCTCTGGGAATTCCCAGCAAAGCTTGGTTATAAAGAAGTCCTGTGTGAGCCAGCTTTTCCAACTTGGAATCTTCAAGATCTACACTACAGCTCCACCATATTTCCATTGGTAAACCCTTCCTCTTCTCTGGTTGTTTTGGTACCATGATTAGTGAGAGGGAGTTAATATTATTGTGCTTTTCTGGTGTTCCAGGCATTGTGTCATGGTTTTCAGACACAACTTACTTAACACTTCATCTTGGAAGCAGGCATTTTAATTCCCACTAACAATTGAGAAAATGGGCCTATGAGAAATTTAAAATATTGTCCAAGGGCTCCCAGTGAGTGAGTGACAAAACCAGGATTAAAGCCTAAATTTTCCAGGGGCGTAAGCCTCTGTGCCCTTTCTAGTGCACCACAATTCCTCTAAAGAGAAAGAGGGACTTCTCTGAAATGGGCAAATGACCTAAAGCAATCTGGGTCATAACTGGGACTGGTTTGGAGCTGAGAATCACTAGGCAAATCAAAGTAAGTCAAGAGCAATGGATCTCAGTTGGGTTGGTTTTTGTTCCCAGGGAACATGTGGCAAAACCTGGAGATGTATTTGGTTGTTACAACTGCGAGATGGGTGCTACTGACAGACAGTGGGTAGAGACCAGGGATGCTGATAAAGATCCTACAATGCACACACTGCTAATGTAAACAGAAGCAGACCAGAGATGGGTTGGAGTTTGGAATCAGTTCCTTTATAAATAGGCTCAGAATGAGAAGATTATTGTCCAATACACAATATAATACAACAAAGCCTCCCACAACAAAGAGTTATCTAAAATGTTAATAGTGTTGAGGTTGGGAAACCCTGGTCTAGAGGACTGGCGTCTCATCTTGGCTTTTCCAAAGGGTTGTGAACCTGAATGTGTCACTTTGCTTCTCTCTACCTCGCTGTCTTCAACTCTGATGTGGATTGGATGTTTGTTCCCTCCAAATCTCATGTTGAAATGGGATCCGTAATGGAGGTGGGGTCTGGTGGCAGATGTTTGGGTCATGGGGGTGGATCTCTCATGAATGGCTTGGTGCCCTGCCCATGGTAATAAGTGAGTTCTCACTGTGTTAGTTCTCATGAGAGCTGGCTGTTTAAGGGAGCTGGCTCCTCCTCCTCCCTCTTTTCTCCTGCTCTTGCTATGGGACATGTCTGCTCCCTTTTCATCTTCCACCGTGATTGGAAGCACCCTGAAGCCTTCACCAGGAGCAGATGCTGGTGCCATGCTTGTGCAGCCTGCAGAACTGTGAGCCAATTAAATCTTTTTTCTTTATAAATTACTCAGACTTAGGTATTCCTTTACAGTGATACAAAAGGACTAACAAATTATGAAGTATGTTTGTAGAGATACATGAACTCTATGATTCTGGGGTTCATTAAAGAAGGTAACTAGGCCAGGCACGGTGGCTCACACCTGTAATCCCAGCACCTTGGGAGGCTGAGGTGGGTGGATCACCTGAGGTCAGGAGTTCAAGACCAACCTGGCCAATATGGCAAAACCCCGTCTCTACTAAAAATACAAATAACTGGGCATAGTGGCAGGCACCTGTAATCCCAGCTACTTGGGAGGCTAAGGCAGGAGAATTACTTGAACCCAGGAGGCAGAGGTTGCAGTGAACCAAGGTCGCAAGTTCACACCATTGCACTCCAGCCTGGGCAACAAGAGTGAGACTCCCTCTCACAAAAAAAAAAAAAAAAAAAGAAGGTAACTAAAAATGCCCACACTTGAAAAACCAAAACCAAAAATGGGGGTAATCCTGCTTTTCACCAAATCTGTGCAAGTATTAAAGTATACTAGAGCTGGAGTTTTAAAAGTTCTGATTACCTTTACATGAACTAATAGGAAATAGCTATCTCTTTTTCTCCCCAAATTATTACTGGGGTAGCATCCTCTCCTTCCAACTGACTGCTTCAATTCACCTTCCCAGTTGGCTGCTGTTGCTGCTCTGCTAGCCATAGCCAACAGCTCCACGTATATAGATTACCGTTTTGTTAGAACAATCTTTATCAGCCTATGTTAGCTTTCTCTTGAATCACTTGAAGAGGAGTCTTGAGTCTTCTCTTAGAGTGTGTTAAGGATTTCAGTTTTTAAAAAATGAGTTGGATTTCAATAAAAGTGTGACTATTAACATAAGTTATTTCAAATATTTCATGCAAACTTGCATACTTGTGGGGCTAAGAGTTTGGAAAGAGCATCAGAACACAGAACTGCTGAATTTTTGTGCACAGACACAAAACCCTAAATCAGTTTAAATTCATCGTGCTAGTCTAACCTCTGTGATGTGAACAATATATATATATATATATCATATGGCCAAGTGTTTTTATCAAATTTTCAATAACCTATTTTGTATTATTTATGTAATAGCCACATGGAACTTAGTGGTTAGAATATTAATACTAACTAAAAAACATACCTAGTTACTTTTTCTTAGAACAGAAGACAGATGATTCTCTTCTAAGAACACTAAATGGGAAATACTAGGTAATATTTTCCCATGCCTCAGTAATAGGAAATATAATAGAATTTGGTAAAAAAAGAAAATTTGCTTTTGGTATGACTGCAACCGGCCAAATGAAATCACATATCTGCCAATCAATGCAGAAATCAGTTTGTGTGGTAAAAAAAAATACTTCCAGTAATCGAGCTGTTTTTTTCTTCTTTTCATTGTTTTTTTTTTTTTTTTTTTTTTTTTTTCTTAAGAACCAAAGGTACAGAGCATAGGTTTCCCAGCACCCATCATGAAATAATATTCCGGAGGGTAATATCCTTTTTTCATGTGCATAGGTCAGAGTTGTTGCCAAGTGATCATTATTTAATGACTTCTGCCAAAGTAGTTTACATCGTCGTCCTGAACTGATGGATGTCGCTATCAGGAGAAAACGGCTGTGGTAGGTTTCCTTGTTACTAATTTAAACAAGGCCCAAGAAGAAAGGCCCAGTGAGACAAATGTTTCAGTAGAAAGACTCCCTTATTAACAAATAGTAATTAAGTGTACTATGTACTATGGGGTAAAAGAGAAAGGAGTAGGTCTGGTATCTAGAAAGTATATTGGCTTTGTGGTCAGAAAGGACTAGTCTCAAATCCTCACTCTACCATTGCTAGTTACAGAAGCCTGGACAAATTCCCAAGCTTTTTTTAAGCCTCAGTTTTCCTATCTGTGAAATGTGGATATTATCTTCCTCATTGAGTTTTTTTTTAATGATTTAAATGAAACAAAGTATGTAAACTGACTTAAAATAGACACTTAATAAATATTAGTGTTCTTTCCACATGCACACTGCTCACATTCCTCCCGTCATCCTCCACAGCTTATATTACAATGGGAGAGAGAAGGGCATTGTAGAGTACCATGCAGGGGCATGTGATTGGTATCATGTGAGAGAGAGACCCAGTACTCTGTAAAGGGTCACACCAGCCTGGTGACTTAGGAAGAAAAATAAAACTGAATGGGGACTAATCTCAACCGTCCTCACTTGATGTGACACCTGTACCCTACTTCTAGTTCCAGATTATGCATGAGTCCCCGTGGCCCTATGCATAACTCTGGCCCAGCCCTTCTTACCCTGCATTTTGTGTGTGTGTGTGTGTGTGTGTGTACGCATCCTTGGTTTCAATGCCCTTCCCTTGTACATTCCTATGTTCTCCGGTCTACCTTCATAGAGCAGGTAAAAATAAATGGTCATAGAATGAATGAATAGAATGAGTGAGCTGTACTAAGAACTGTCACTTTTGGAAATATCTAATGGAGAAGAGCGTTCTAGGAAGAGTGACTTGCAACCAGCTTTCTCTCCTCTGTTTAAGGTAAATTTAGTAAATTGTGCCTGCCATGTTTTGTTATTTGCTGTGGGCAAATGGTTAAGAGGCCATTGCAATGATAGATTGTTTTTCTTTAGGCTCAGGCCCATGAAGAGGAGCAGGTTAGAGCACATTTCACTAAGATTCCACCAGAATCTTCGCTTCATTGTAGGAGCCATGAGCAGGGTACAGCTCTGCTCCTCATTTTACTGATTCTGGACCTGAGGCCCAGAGGGCACCGGCCACTGGCTCCCTCTTGCCTAGCCCACAATGCTGGTTGGAATGGTGATGAATAGGAACCAGCTCTTCCAATTCAGCTTAAACAAAACGAAACAAACCATCAAACAAACATTACCATTTGCTTTCTATGAGTCATTATTCTGGCTGTGTTTATTTATGGCCGAGCAGAGACCAACTGGTCAGTATTGCTCACTAAAGGCCTCTTAACCACCAGCTGGGCCACCAGGCGGAGAGACTAACTGAACTGGCTACAGTAAAAATCAGACTGTTTCTGTCACTGACCCAACATTTATTCCAGATACAGGATAACAGCTTTTATGTGATCATAAGTTTGCAGGAACAAGAAGTTAGAAGAATGCAACTGTTGCAGGCATAAACCGGTTTTCCCCAAAGTTAATGAGGCTTAAGCTTCTGGGCTTCTCACTTGTGTACAGACCCCACCCATACAAGGCCTTGGAAGGGTCTTAGCAATGTGGTCACAATATCATATGCTTTGCAACATTTCCAAAAGTTAGATATTTTTGTATTATTTTCCTTGAGAAAGATCTTTGCTCCTGCCTCCACCCTGATTATATGAGCTTCAGGCTCCAGAAAAATCTAGATCTGACCCTGGTTATGGGGTATTTTTTTCAAATTCTGATTGCTTAAAGAAAGAACACATAAAAATACTCCTTGGGCCAAAAATGGTTCATTTCCCCCGATTTCCATGTTCCCCTCCTCTCTTTTAGAAACAGCATCCCGTAACTTTTAGATGGGCAGTTTGGCTCAGCTAGAGAGTGTATTTCCCAGCTTCCCTTGCAGTTAGGCGTGGTTATGTGACTATATTTGAGCCAATAGGATGTGAGCTAATGTGAGAATGCACAAATTCTGGGCCTTAAAGCCTAAGCTATGTGTCCTAAACATCCCTCTTCCTCCTTCCCACTGGCTGGAAAATGGTGATAGCTTGAAGCCACAGGTGCAGGAGGGTAAGACTGCTCTCCCTGTCCTGGCCTGCTCACTCCAGACACAGGTGTGAAAGAAATTAAATCACTTAACTTTTGAGTCTATTAGTTATAGCAGTTTAGACTGTACCCTAATGAATTCACCTCTTCCTTCTTCCTGTCAAAGGAAATAAACAAAACTGAAATCCAACCCAGTAAGAATTTATCTCTGTAATTACTCCTGAGCTTATGAACTAAAAATGAGTTTGTTTAAGATAGGCAAAGCTCTAGAAGTGTCCTTATTGATAGATCCTCTCAAGTTCTGTTGTCCTTACATTGTAAAGAGCACTGGACGAGCAGGTAGGGGATGAAGATTCTGTCATTTACAGGAACAGAGCAGGCACTCTGGCTCTCTGGGTCTTTTTATCCTTGACTGTGTGTATTGTGAGTAATTATTATTTCAACAGGGTCTTGGGAAGGTCAAATAAATCAATATATGAGATAGAACTTAAATTTTATATGTATTATTTTACTTTATTTATTCTTGAAATATCTAACAAACTTAATAATGACACAAACCTGTTAGTTTGTTGTAACAATTTATTCAGTGTTTAGCACCAGCCCTGCACCTTGTAAGCATGTAAGTGGTGATTTACTGTTAGAAATGATAGCTTTTGCTGTTTATAATACTTTGCTATTAATAATAATAATGTATATCAAATATTTTTAAACTGTAAAACTCTGCACAAATGCCTGTTGTTGAGCTTATTCTGCAAAAATATAAGCACTTATTATTGTCAGATATGATGCAATAAAAGTAACTTAGGCAATATTTACAAGATACAAGTCTAGAGTGTAGTGGACATGAGAGAGGATGGCTGTGCAGCTCATAGTACCCTTAGTGACCCTGTCTGCGGTTTCATCCCTAGCTCCTGACCACATCTGATTGGTTCAAGGATAGAGATTGTAGACCCAAGCTGGGCCAATCAGGTTCCCTATCTTGAGAGACTGAAGATGGATGGAACCGTGTCTGGGGCCCTGAGAGGGAGGTCACTGGTACTGTCTGAGTTTCTGCTCTTCTCGCCCTCCTCTCCATGAGCTGTATCCTTCCCATAACCTGCTTCTTGCATTAGCCAGAGTCTGTTTCTCTGGCTTGTACCCAAAGAATCTTGACTGATACCTATAGGAAAACAGTGTTTGCTCTTCTCAAGTGCTTGCCTTGAGATTACATGCCTCTAAGATTTGTATAGAGGACAATAAGAATAAGAGCTTATTGATAAGGCCGAACAAAACTGGGGAAACAATATAAATCTAAAAATTTTTGAAAATTTTATCCAGCTTTCTTCAAATTATTGATTTGGCAGGTATAATGAAAAATATTAAAGCCAATTAGAAATGTTTTTCTAATCAAGTTATAAAACTATATGAGACTAAACAAAATCAAATAAAGGCTAAATTAATGCATTTTGTATAGATAACATAAATACATGATTAAATGTTTCATGGTATCTTTAACTAAGACCACAGTGCAGGAGAACCTTGACCCAATTGTAGCAATGTGTGAGCCACCAGAGCCTCACTCTAGCACTCTTCCAAGAGGGAGGAGTTTGGTGGGCTACGGGCCTGTCTTGCCCTCCAAGGAGTGCTTTATCGCTAATGTACCAAATGCGCTAATTATAGTGCCGTTTTCTCTTTAAGGCAGTTCTTGAGCACAACCTCTTGAGAATAGTCTATCTCTGCCACTTGTAAAACTGCTATGAAGTGGGTTTTGAAACATAAACAATTACATGGATAATATATGTGGGAATAGACTATTGTAAAAATAAAAATTATATTTACCTTCAGTGGCATAAAATGGAATGTGTCCTTTGCCCTGGTCACACTTTATTTGTCCCCTCCATTTTATAGGGATTTTTTTCTCTTAAATAAATCTTTCCCAAGCATAATAAAAACCTCATTGATCCTTTCTTTGGGGACGTTCATAACCAGATCTTTGATGAAATGCCCCATAATGGTTCTAAATGAGGTGTATTGAACTGTTTTGTCAATTCATTGCAGGAACAGTGGCATTGCCAATATTAAGCACGAGATAGATAGATCTTATAAAAAGTACTACAGAAGGAGTATAATGTTTGCCTTTTAAAGCCACTGTTTTATATTTTAGATCTTTTAAATATAGTTTGAGAGTGTTCAACACTGTTAGATAATGAAACTAAAAATGCCATTCAATGTAAAGCCCCGCTAACAAGGCTTGGCTTTCTGTGAAGGGTATGGCCAGACGTTCCCTTTTGCTTCTCTACCTTTCACAGCTCCCCAGACAACATTCATCCCTTCATTCATTCACTCAGTCACCCATCCAATCATTCCTTCATTCACTCAACTATTGTTTATTAAATGCTCACCATGAGCCACGAGGGGAACATATTTGAACTCAGCTTTGAATATATCTTTGTTTCCAAAAAGTGTGTCTCTCAAGCTACACTGCCCATGTGTATTTCTTACACTCACTGGTCTCCCCTGTGTTACTGGGAAGACTCTTTAACCCTCATTAAATGACTAAATCCCTGCTGCTGGTCATAGGGAGGACACCATAAATGCAGCTTCTCGAGAAGCAGTTCTATCTTGAACTGATGCTCGCAGTCGAGAGGCCTTTATGAGTTTCAGTTTGGGCTCGCATCTGAAACTCCATTTTGTTGTCTTCCTTGCCATGTCTCAGATTAGTAGTTATCAGCATCTCTCCTGTCTCACTTTTACCTGCTCCCCGGGGCCTCCTGTAGTGACTTGCATGTTTGCAAGCCCCATGGCTTGTTTCTTCAAGTTGGGACATCCTAAACACATCCTCTAAATATGATAAAAATCTGTCTAGCTGTTTTGGTATGATGTGGTGACAAAAAAAGATAGAAACTTAACTTTAGATGTATGGAACAAAGATAAAGCGTGGTAGTATGCTACAGATGATTCCTGCAGGTTCAAAATGAGTTCAAGTGTGTGGCAACAAGGCTGTCTTCCTTTTGATGTAGATTCAGGAATTTGGACGCCATGAATTTCAATAACATCAGCTTTGGTTTCAAGCGCCTGTTTCAGGGCTCCTCCCTGACTTTCCACCATCTGGAATCTGAGTGGTTAACGGGAGAGGCTGTGAATACCGAATCATTTTGTCTTCTCCTTGTCTGTCCCTGCAGTGGGGTTTGTTCACATGAAAGCTACATTCTGCAGGAAAGACATCATGCACCGAGGAGAAAAATGGCATTTCTTATCAACTTTGACTTTTTCACACACTTTCCCCAAATTCTACTCTGAGAGACTGTGATAACTTTTTTTAAAAGTCAGAATCTGAAGGAAAAGCTGCTTTCCAACTAGCTACAGGGGCATTTCTTGAGATGTAAAGTTGTGATTACATGTGAAAAATTCTGACCATACTATGAATTATTAATTAATATTGATGTCCTATCAATCAGGCAGTGCATTTATAGTTAGATATAAGTTAGAGCAAGTCAGCCATCCTAATTGGCACTCTGGAGGGAAGGAGACTCAGACAATCCCTACAGAAACCCCTTCTGCACTAGGGATATGGCATCTATTTACTCTCCAGACAGTATTAATTCTTGCAAAGATCTGGACGGCTTGTTGTTCCAGTGCCAGCTTTCACAAATTGCAGTATAAAGGAGGAGCAGTTATTTATTGTTGGGTAACTAACCACTCAAGAGATAGTGGTGTGAAACAACAACCATTAATTTCTTGATTTTGTAATTTGTGCTGGGTTCAACTCCATGGTTCTTCTGCTTATCTTGCCTCCTGGAGTCGCCTATGTGGCAATTGGTTGGTGGTTGCTTGGAGGCTGGCTGGTGGGGACCGTCTCATTCATATGTGAGTGAATTGCTGGAACGGCTTGCTGTCTGGACCTCTCTACTTGGTCTCACCCTCAAGGAAGCTAGCTTGGGCTTTCCTATATGGATAGTGGTGTTTCAAAAGAGTGACAGTGGAAGCTGCAGGATCTCTTAAGGCCTGTGCTTGGAGGCCTCACAGCAACACTTCTGTTGGTCAAAGTAAGTCACAAGCCCGGCCCTGATTCAAGGAGTAGGAAAATGGATTCCATCTCTTAAAGAAAAGAGCTGCAAATAATTCATGGCCCTGCTTCATCTACGCAGGTAGGAGGAGTCAGTGTTAGAGCCATTGACCCCTATAAACGTGGGCTGCTGGGATGTTTCTTTAATGTCAGGTGAAAATTCACTTTGGGAAAGGAGTTGTAAAGTGAGCCCAGGTTATGGTCTTTCTACTGTCAGATCAACCCTTGGCAATAAGCTCCTGCACTCTTGCCAGATGATTTTTCTAAGATTCAACTCTGATTGTATCACTCTCAAGCTTATACCTTAGTGGTTTCCTTTCTCCTGGAGTCTACAATTCTCCTTCTTTTTTTGAGAGGAAGTTTCACTCTTGTTGCCCAGGCTGGAGTGCAGTGGCATGATCTCGGCTCACTGCAACCTCTACCTCCTGGTTTCAAGTGGTTCTCCTGTCTCAGCCTCCCAAGTAGCTGGAATTACAGGCGCCCACCACCATGCCAGGCTATTTTTTTTGTTTTTTTAGTAGAGGTGGTTTCACCATGTTGGCCAGGCTGACCTAAGGTGATCTGCCCACCTTGGCCTCCCAAAGTGCTGGGATTACAGGTGTGAGCCACTGTGACCGGCCTATAATTCTCATTCTTTAGCATGGCCACTCACAGTCTGGCTCTTGTCCACCTTTGAATCATCTCTCATGATTTCCCCACGAGTAAGCTTTGCTTCTTGCAGTATCTGGTTGTCCCATGTGCTTGTATGCTTTGGCGCAGTTCCTGATGCCTAGAACTTCCTCTCTAGGTTTGTTAAGGATCAGGTGGCTCGCAAAGCTTTCTGCAAGACAGCCTCAGCTAAGTTAGGCTCCCCTCCCTGCGTTCCCCTCTGGTGTCTACATCATCCTGTGTGTGAAGGCTGGTCTCCTTGACCTCCCCTCCACCACACTGCAAGTTCCTTTAAAGGCGAGAACTATGCCTTATTTCTCTCTGTTGCTCCTAGCCCAGTGTTGGACGCATAAAGGGAGCTTGAAATAGGTCAGCAAACATATGAATTATATAGTAAAATCTCTTTGTGATTTATTTCTTACTGTTTTTGATAAAAAGACCCCAACTGTCCTTTGGGCTCCCCAGGATGTACAATTATGGAGACACATCATGGAGCAGTCTCCAGGCTTGTTCGTGGGTCATGAGAGATCCTGGTATTTCTCACCACTTCCAAGGCTCTGCCTGGCCCCTTGTCCCAGCACCAAGGTCTCTGGATTCTTTCTTTTTCTTTCTGTATTTTAGAATTATGCCATCACATAATCCTTATCAGTGAAAAGTTCTGTTTGGGTGTAAAAGAAACCATCAAAAAATGGAAAAAAAAAAAAAAAAGCAATATTAAAATCTTGCCCAGGCATGGTGACTCACGCTTGTAATCTCAGCACTTTGGGAGGCCGAGGCAGGCGGATCATATGAGGTCAGGAGTTCAAGACCAGCCTGGCTAATATGGTGAAACCCCATCTCTACTGAAAATACAAAAATTAGCTGGGTGTAGTGGCAGGTGCCTGTAATCCCAGCTACTCGGGACGCTGAGGCAGGAGAATCACTTGAACCCAGGAGATGGTGGCTGCAGTGAGCCGAGATCATGCCAATGCACTCCAGCCTGGGTGACAGAGCAAGACTCTTTAAAAAAAAAAAATCTTATCTTCAAATTGCCTATGGAGT
The DNA here is from genome assembly GCF_028885625.2 of Pongo pygmaeus. Classification (NCBI taxonomy): domain Eukaryota; kingdom Metazoa; phylum Chordata; class Mammalia; order Primates; family Hominidae; genus Pongo; species Pongo pygmaeus. The sequence continues at coordinate 76,097,262 of NC_072384.2, forward strand.
CCACAAGAATCCCAGGAAGATGGCACATAAGTACTACTTCCCAGCCATGCATGTGACCACTGGAAAAATTCTACCCTGGACTGATATGGAGTCATTAATCAGGTGTCATGCAGTGGTCCAAAATGGCCCTTACACATCTATAGTGGACTGAGGAAAATCACTCTCCATCCACGTTAGGCCATGACCGCCCTGATCATTCACTGAGGCCACCTGGGCCTTGTCACAGCCACTGGCAGCAAAGGCAGCTCATTGTGCTCTTTCACCATTCAACAGCTGCTCCAGGAGAAGCTGTGGTAAGGAGGAGTCAGGCCAGAGGAAGTGAGAAGGAAATGAGAAGAGGTGATGGCATGGGGGTGAGAGATGGAGCGAGGAGAGGGAAGAAGGGGGTCAGGCCTGCTTTCCCCTTCTGTTGCCCTGAGCGTGGCCAATCCGAGTTTCTCCTCTGTGATTTCTTTATCGTCTGGGCTGTCAAGGGTAGAGTTTCCAGTTTTCTCTGGCACACATTATAAAGGACTGGGGACAGAGGAGTATTGAACTTGAAGCTCCGTAAACCTTGCAAATTTCAGTCCATAACTGATTTTCTAATACTGCTGTTAATCTTTTTTCCTTTCAAAACCCTCAATCAATGTTGATTACCAAAGGCTTCTGTGTCTCTCCAAAAATAGTTGAACTTGCTTTTTGGGGGAATGTTTGAATAAATATTTGCTCTTATATGATACTATACACTAAGTCCTTAAATAAAACTGGGTTTAAATGAAACCAAAGGGAAGAATCATAACCTTTTACCCTATGCCAGGCACTGTGCTAAGTTTTTGTATGCCTTATTCCATTTATCCTCACTTCAACTCTGTGAGGTAGCATCTACTGGTATTATCTCCTGATGGGGAAATGGATATTAGTGTGATTGAGTTGGTTTAGTAAGGCCACACAGATAGTGATGGAAAGAGCTGGAAATATCCTATTTCTGCGTAACCCAGTGCTCCCAACCACTTCCCTAAATGAATATAGGTCAATATATATGTGTATATATATCAGTCCTCCTCAAACAATTCCAATTTTTATTGAACATGTACTATGTGCCAAGGACTAGACTAGATACCTTCCAAAGGTTTTCACATTTCATTAAAATAGCCACTCACTAGCTGAGTTTGTATACAACTATTGCCCCTTCTCTACTAAGAGATAACGTAACATGTTGGTTTAATACTTGGACTTTGGTTTCAGACAGGCTGGGTTCAAATCTTGACTTGTCTATGTGCTGTTCATTGCATATTCTGGCAAGTTACTTAATTTCTCTGTGCCTCAATTGCCTCTCTGTGACAACACGTAAGAGTAGTATCCACCTTATGAAGTTTAAAAGACTTAAAATTTCAAGAATGCCTAGAACAGTGACAGATACCACCTAAGTTCTATAGGACTTTGATTAATAAGTGAACTGGCTTTTAAAACATGGCTGAGGCTGCAAAGAGAATAGGGTGAATAGTGAACTCTTGCTAGAGAATAACCGCTGCAAGAAAGATATTTAAAAGAAAATGAAAAAAAAACTATCAAATTACAAAATCCATCACAAGTTTAAAATGAGAATATTACCCACATGTGTCTATGGAGCTGTGAAGTGTGAGTGTAATGAGCTAAACTGTCTAAGTTTATTCAAAAAACAAAAGTAATAGGTCTCTTAAAATGTTTAAATAACAATGGCTGGTGATACTGGATCTTGGTTTTGAGAGGAGAACACTGTTGTCCACTTCTGAATTATTTGCTTCCAAGATGTTTTAGGATTGTCTAAAACAGGGTTAATTATTTCAGCTAATGAGTGGATTGTTTATTATAATTATTTATGCACTGCCAGGGGAACATGAGGTGCTTTGCACACAGGCTCAAGTTGCCAAGGAACACAGTTGACCCTTGAGAAATTAAATAACTGGAGGCCAGTTTTATACTGATATACATATGCATTATTGATGCAGGCTTTTATGAGACAGTCTAGGAATGTCTTGTGCCCTTTGAGTTGATCATGAAAATCAGGCAAGCCTATCTTGAAACTTTTGTGGGCATGTATTCAACCTTCTTCATAATCTATATTTAATTTCCTTGACGGTCATCTTTCCTCAGATTTTGCTTTTAATCCTTGCTATAAGAATCACTACCCATCAAAATGTCCATTTTCATAAGAGGTGGGAGGAAGGCTTCCTAGAGGGGAGTGTCTGCTTTGAAGGAGGAAGCAGAGGGTTGGAGAAATCAAAATATTAATTATCTGTGAGGTCGGCTGCTGCAGAGCAAAGCTATAAAACCGAAAGCGTTTACTGCAAAAGGGTGTCCCCTGCTGGGGACTCTTTGAACTGCACTGTCATCCATTCTGAAGATTTAGCTCAGCTCAGCCCAGAAACCTAATGCAGCTGCTGGAGAGAGACCTCCTTCCCCCAGCACACAACTCATGGTCCCAAACATCTCTCCCAGATGTTTCTTTATGACCCGTCAAAATGTTTGCTAAATATCATCTGTTAATTTCCCAAACATCCTGGCTCTAGTTCTTTTGTGTGTAACCTGATTCAAGATCTTAAAATAGCTGACAGCAAAATAAAATATAAAATAAAACACAAAGGTGCATTTGTCCTGAAACATCAACAAAGTGTGCTGTTCAGTAGGATTCCAATCTCAAAGGACATTTATTCATCACGATGGGCAGACTGGTGAGGTGTTTGGCGATCATCCCTAGTCTTCAGCTTTTTGATCATGAGATTTTTAAAAATGTCACCATCTGTAGAGAGAACTATTGGTCTCAACCTCAGTTTGTTGTGGTGGCAGTCACTCTCCTCTCCACCCTCAGCAAGTACCTCACAGCAGGACTTTGGTGCAATTGTTAAGGAGGTAGCATTGCTGCTGTCAGCCTCCCTTCGTGGATGAGGTCTGGCAATTTCTCCTCTGAGGCTGGTACCAGGCTCCATTTGATGAAAGAATTCACATTCCTCCTAAGGACTGTTTGGATTGTAAGATGGGATTCCTGGATGGAAAAGTGCTTACTGCAAAAGGAGTTTCTAGTGATGAAATACTTTCATCTGGAGAAATGGAAATGGTGGAGCCCACCCATCAAATCACACACCAGGGTTCCTCTACCCCTCAGTGGATAGAGGATCAGTTGCCATGGCAACCAAACCTTCAGCAGTTGCCCTCCAGACAGTGTAGGCTGGTTCTGGGAGGAGGGCTGACGTCAGGAGGTGGGAGGAAGTGGGGAGGAAGTCCACCTTTGAGGCCAGGCTGCTTAGGCCCTTAACACACCCACGAGTCCCCTGCATAGAGGGAAGTAGGTCCAGCTGTAGCTCTGCTCCAGGAAGCTGGGAGCTTGCAGTTGGGCTGGGAACCTTTTGTGCTAAGGGAGGTCTGTGAAGACAAGCAGTCACTGATTATAGGATATTTCATCAGAGCAACTGCAATTGATCAGCTCCTGAATCAGTGCCTCTCAGAAGGTCCACCCTTAGAAACTTCCCAAGCTGCGTGCGTCGCACATTATCTGAAAGGCTCTACTACTGTCACAGTTGTTTTAAAGAGAAAGGCAACCTTAAACAAAAATTTTCCCCTAAGCAGCTGTTGGGATAGGTAACTGATTCTCTGTGTTCCCTAGACCAGCAGCATCATGTCACCTGGGAAACTGATGGAAATGTGCCCCATCCCAGACATACTGAGGAAGAAACTTTAGTATAGGGCCCAGGAATCTGTGTTTGCACAAGCTCTCTGGGTTATTCTGATACACACTAAAGTTTGAGTACCAAGGAAATGGGTAATAAGTATATAATTTCGTTAATACAGGAATATATAATGGAAACGAGTAGAGGTGGGTGAAATGGTGACCCAAACCCTCTCTAACTCAGATGAGGCCACACGTAGGTTCTTCATGCACAGAACCTATTGGTTCCCTCTTCTTCTGGAACCTAGCCCATCTTTAGTGTCCTGTTGAGTCTGGACAGATAGGAGTACTGTCCCCATCTTTGACATCATTCTTATGGAAGACAACAATGTATTCAATTATGATCAGCTTTCTAGTGGAGTTTCCAATAGCCCATTGCAGGGAAACACAGAGACTGCCAAATTGCTCGAGAGCTTTCTAAAGCCCTTCACAAGGTATCTCAAACCAGCTACAGAAAGGAAAACTTTGGCTTCAGTAACTGTGATAGGCTTCAGAAGATAGTTGTAGGATGAGTGAGCACAATGAACTATTATTAAGAGGCTAACAATTTTTTCACAGGGCACTGTGGTGTTTAGAAGGTTGTTTTGATCCTTATCTTTTTAGCCATTCGAAAAGTGCTTGGCCCAGGTCACTCTTAAAAAAGAGGACTTGAGTAACAGCTGCCCTTGATGTAGGGCTTACTATGTACTAAACCAGCACAACAATCCAACTTCTCACTCAGTTCTCACCACATCCTTATAAAGTAGGTGCTTTTAATTTCCCCTATTGAGCAGTGAAAGAAAATGAGCCAGATGAGAAGTAACTTGCCCAAATTCCCAAAGCGAATAAGGGGCCACTCCAGGATTAGAACCCTGAGTGGTCTGACTCCAGAGACCGTGGAGTTAACCACAACCTCCTTGAAGCCCTAGACGAAAGGCCACCTCCTTTCCAGATCTCTGTAGAAACCACCTCTTCCTCTGTATACCACTCCTAATATTGCCACTGATAATATGCAGAATTTTACATTGATGATCTCATTTTATATTCACAACAGTCCTATAAAGTAGACAGTGGTATCAAGGTTCCTATGTTACAGATGAGGAAACTGAGGTTCCAACTAGCCCAGCAGCCTGTCTGAAATTATAGTTCATATGAGGCTGAGCCAAGGTCCAGACTTGGAAGCACATTCACTTTTAATACACTCCATTCTGCCACTTAGCTCATCATGGCTTGCATCCAAATTATTTATGTTGAAATCTGTGGTTATCAGCAATTGATGGCAGACTTTCTGAGTTAGTAACCACTTTTTTTCTTTTAAATATTCAGGAGATGAGGACTTAGAACTTTTAAAAACTATTACTTATTTTTGTATTACAAAAGTGGTACATGTTTATAATAACATGTCAAACAATTTCAGAAGCCTGTTAGCCTTTTTATATTCCCCATAGCACCCAATATGTTGCCCTGGCATAAAGTAGCTTTTTAGTAAATACAATGGATATAATTAAATATTGAATTGGTTTCTCACATAGGCGCTGAGTTCCCAAGTGTTCATTGAACACGAAAAACTGTGCTGGGGGGTTGTGGGGATGCAGCTGTGTCCTCTGTCTTCCCGGAGAACAGGTAATTTGGGCGACATGAATGGGGCAAAGGGGGAAGGGCAGGCCCTGGAGGAGACTGCACTACACAACCAGATTCTGAGATTTCCATAAAGGCTTCCCAACGAACGATATGAGTGAGTTCACACCTGAGATACGTGTCTGAATTCTGCTTTCTTACTCCATGTTATTAATTTAATCTGCAACTGAATCCCCCCATTCACTCATTATCCAACAAATATTTATTGAACACCTACTTCGTGCTAGCTTCTGTGCTTGGCCCTAGAGGATTTTGTTGTTATTGAATAACAGGTTTATTGAGATACAATTAATATACCATACAATTCACCCATATAAAGTGTACAATTCGATGGCTTTTAATATATTCACACAATTGTGAGCCCATCACAACAATCAATTTTAGAATATGTTCATCACCCCAACGAGAAATTCCACAGCCATTCCCCTTTTACCCTCAAGTCCCTCTGTGCTAGACATCTATTAATCTGCCTTCTTTCTCTATGAATTTGCCTATTCTGGACATTTCATATAAATGGACTCACATAAAATGTGATTTTTGGTGAATGGCTTCTTTTGGCACATGTTTTCAGATTCATCAGCGTTGTGGCATGTATTAATACTGCATTTCTTTTCATTACTGGCTAATATCCCATTGTATATACCATTGTTTATTTATTCATCGGTTTATAGGTATTTGGGTTGTTTCCACTTTGTAGCAATTATGAATAATACTCCTATGAACATTCAGGTACAAGTTTTGGTTCAGAAATATGTTTTCATTTCTGTTTCTTACTTAGGAGTAGAATTGTTGAGTCAAACCCCCACAGGGTTATTGTAGGAAAGCTACCTGGGGGATATCAAGTCAACTAGCCAGAAATTCCTCTCTTAGGTGAGGAATAGAAATGTTTAACCTTTGGAGAAACTGCCAGATTATTTTTCAAAACAGCTGCACCCTTTTGCATTCCCACCAGCAGTGTATGAGGGTTCCAATTCCATCGCATCCTGACCAACATGTGTTATTATCTGTCTTTTCGATTATAGCCATCCCAGTGAGTGTGAAGTTGTATCTCCTTGTGGTTTTGATTTTCTGGATAACCTGGAGAGTTTTGAGCACTGTGGTAACACAACTACGCTTAGTTTTAAAAGGATCTGTTTGGCTAAGAATGAACTGTAGAGGGAAGAAGCAGTGGGGTCGGGTGGGGGGTTGGAGGAGCTAGTTAGGAGGGTACTGCAATCATCCAGGTGAGAGAGGTAGGAGAAGTGGTGAGGAGTGATGGAATCTTGGAATCTGAAGAGCTCCCATGTAAGACGTGAGGGATTTCCATATTCTTTATAAGACTGGAAAGACAAGGATTCCATTGTTGTCCCTGGAAAACAAAGTAATGCATGAACCTCAGATTTTGTACTGAGAAAATGCAGTAAGAAGAGTGGTGAGCCTGAGAGCTCCTTTGTGATGGGATCTGTATCTGGATCAAATGCTTGATAGCATAGGGAGGGACTGCGGTGTTGAGCCTGGCCGTGGGGTCTGCCAGAGAGCTTGCGCTTGAGACCTGGTTCCTGCACTAATGAGTATGGGTGACTTTGGGCACCCCATTTAAGACCTCTCTGCCCCAATTCTTATCTGAAAAAGGGAAAAAATTCCTGACTCTTCCAGAGTTGCTGTGGGAGAAATATTACTTTTAATGGCAAAAAACTGCAAATACTTTTGCACCAACCTAATGTTTGGGAGGATTCAAACATTACAGTGATTTTCTCAGAGCCTGAGAAGAGAAAGATCAAGTTTGAGAGGAAGTCAGTGGAAAATAAGAGCTCTAAAATGTTTGATTTAGAGTCACCTTTGAGATACAACTGCCATTCATATATTTCTACTCTCAAGTGCTTTTTTTTCTTTGACCTCCTAGAAAATGCAAACATTTTAGATGTGAAAATCTAAAATTACTTTTTTTTTTTTTTTTTTTGCCTTTCTGGGTCATATGACAGTCACATGACTTGATTTAAATAAATTGGCTGGAGTTGTGTGTCAATGGATTTAGGAACTGTAACCATCAATAGCTTCAGTCTAACCTTGTACAATGTCACTCAGACACTGTCAAATCTCTGTAAGATCTAGTTGATCAATCCAATTAAGAAGGACACATGAGAGGCAAGGCAAGTTGCCATTCTTTGTTGATAGAGTGCGCCCTTTACTGAGTGCCCTTTGTTGTCCGAAGAAGCCAAAGACACACATGCTTCCTGGGTAGAGCAGAGGAACAAGATTCTACCCATCATATTCACATTTCAATGGAACATACCTCTGGATACAATATCCACTGAGCTTTTAATAGCAATTTTTAAAATGTCTAAAACATAGATTATCACTTTTTCAGCTGAATGCTTTATTGCTTTACCTTTGGTTTCTAATTTGAAAGGTAAAATGCATAAATCAATTAGGTTATATACTTGATTTATTAGACAACATAAAAATATGTGAACATGTATATCATTTTACAATTAGAAAACTAACAGTAATAGTACATATAAGTAGTGGCATATACCTACTCAGTTCATAGAGGAGTGAAAAGTATAAAGCTTTTGCATTCTTGATATGATTACAGGGTCTTGAAGTATGAGTCTAACAATTATCTTAGTCTTATGAGGTAAGAAAGTTTAAGCCTCACTAACTCCAGATTATCCCTATTTCTTGATTATTCTGAGTTGGGGATAGAATGAAGAAGAAAAAGGCTGATTTATCCTTTCCTTCAGGAACCTCTCCTTGGGCACTCAGTATTCTGAGAGATGGTGTGGCTGGTGTAGAGGTAGCTATTCACCAAACCCATTCCTCTTTGTTTTTGGACATGTAAAGAATGTACATTTCCTAGCCTACTTTTCAATTATATATGCTCATGGGACTAAGTTTTGGCCAACTACATGTGAATGGAGCAATGCTTTTCCATTACCCATTTTTATAACCATTATTCAATTTTTAAAAAGCAACCTCAAAATAGAAAACTCCTATAATATGTTAAAGGGATCTTAATAACTGGTAACTGTTATTTTGGTCATTCCATATGTTTTGGTAGCCAAAGGTCTTGGCAAGAACTTGCCTTAGAATAGCATGTTATTTACTCATTTAAGAGCAATTCTGACCAGTGAAGTTTACTAAGATGCAGATTCCAAAGAGAAGAAGACAGGAAATTATTTCACTCCATTGGAATTTATTCTCCGTTGCCAGAAGAACCTTGATTCCAGAATCATTCTTTGGTTGACTTTGGATGTAGCAGCTGAAAACCCTGAGAGTCCCCAAAGAGTTCCAAGCTTTCACCATGACTGCTGGGCAGGGGTGATGCTCCTTCAGTGTTGGTGAAGACTTAAGTCTTTTCTTCATCTCCTTCCTGATGTTTGGGGCCTTCTCCATGGGCAGGAACTTGGGCCAGGGTCTTGGAAGAGCCTCTCGTCTCTCACAATCTCACGCAAGCTGATTAATGAAAACAAATTTTTTTTTTTTTTTTTTTTAGTTTACTTATTTGACTTCCTTTATAAATGTTTCCAACCAGGTTTTATGCCTGGTAATGAAATTATGCTTATTTTTAAACTTCTAAAAATGTTTCCGTCATCCTTGAGTTGGCTGGAATTTCAATTTATTCAGGCATGGATTATTCAACAAGAAGCTTGCTGTATTTGGCAAATGGTAAGAACAAGGACATTAAACTATTAGCACTTTTAAGTACCATTGAGCAATACTTTTATTCCCTAAATGTAAAGCTTTGCATGAGAATGTGTCTAATATTAGCTGGTAGACCAGATTACTCGCGAGTCTCTTCTGGTCTCCTAAGTAAATAGTATTTCTTGTGTTGTAATTATTTATTTTCCCAAGAGGCCAGAAAGGCAGTAATCTTAACAACAGTTTTATCTGTTTCCTCTCTCTGTAACGATTTACTATGTATACCTAAGAGACTGGGAAACCTCTTTGGGTTTCCCTAATCCAGACTTCCAAAAGATATTTCTCTTTTAAAGAACCCAGGTGTTAAGCCAAATCCCCTGTTTATAGAATGTTAAGGTTATGACACAAGTCAATAAAAGCCTGGAAGTGCTGTTACTGCTGACATTGCACCCAAACACACACCATTGTGCCTTTTATTTCTCTTTCACAATAGAGTGGAGTTAAGGAGGGAGTGTAAAACTTAACTTTGAATTTCCTGGGTTTTGTTAGTTTGTTGAGCAATCCTAATGCTATTGAATTTTTTTTCCCCTTGCTGGGTGGTTTTTTTCTAGTGTGCAGTTGTGCATTGTATTTTTCTAAGAATTACAATGGTTTAGACGCGTCATATTGAAGTGAATGTAAACCAGAGGTTAACCTTTGGCAGGATAAGGAGAGTAGAGGAATATATGTAAAATGTGTGAATTCATTTGAACCTGACAGTGATTTTCAGTAGGAGAGAGAGTTTTATGTACACAGTTCATTGGGCAGCTATCTCTTCTTTTAGCCCATGGGTTGGATCTGCTCATGGAGTTGCTATTACTACATGAAGGCAAGAGCCCAGATGAAAGGGAACACATTCTGCCAATCAGCATGGTACTGCCAAACTTAGAGATCTCACATGTATTCTTTAGGGACAGCAGACACTCTTTCTAGTGAATTTACTGCAGAAAAGTGGCTCTGAGCTTGTTCCTATGGCAAAATTAAGAGGTCTCTTTGGTTGCATTTTTCTCTTATTTCTTTTAGTAAGTAACAAGAGTTTATACGGTTTATTTTTCTCAGAGCAAAAGCTATATGTTCATAGTAGGAAAATTGTTAAAAATAAGCAAAAAGAGGAAGACAAAAACATTGCTTATCAACAGCTGCTAATATTTCAGCGTATATCTTTGTAGGTATTTTTATCATGTAAACTATTTTTCTTTTAAAAAGGAATCATACCATACATACTGCTTTGTACCTACTGTTTATTAAACCATAGAGTCAAACAGAATTGCACAGCAATGTTTATCTCATTTTTAATGTTAATTATAAAGGCAATACATATGTACAGTTTTACAAAAAGAAAACATCAGAGGTGATTTATGCTTAAAGTTTCTAACTGTACTTTTCATATATATACACACTTTTTTATTTATATATTTTTTTGGTTAGATGAATTATAATTTATGTGAGTACTCACCTCTCTTTTCACTTTCCACTGGGCTGCAAGCCCTGTGGAAGCATGCCAGTTTTTATGGCCATTGCATCCCCAGCACCTGCATAGTGGCCGGTATATAACAAGCTCTCAATAAATAACTAATACATGAATAAATAAACTTTTAGATTATTTTCATTTTTTCTCCGTTATAAACACTCTAACATATAACTTTGGGCACGTGTATTTTGTGGATTGTGTATAGTTCTAGAAATAGAATATCGAGCCATGAGCATGTGTGTCGGAAGCCATATTGCTTGAGTTTGTATCCTGGTTCTACTACTTACAAACCGTAGTGTGCCGAGGCTGGCACATGAAAGCCAATTATGCACATCTCTTCCCAACTCTGAATTCAGTGACCTCATGTTGGTAGCCTGAAGTCAACTGTGGTGGAAGTATTTATACCACAGAAATTGGCGGGGCTTTTTATTTCCATTTTTCTTTCTTTCTTTTTTTTACCTGAGAGAGCTAGTTTACTACTTTACCATTGCTAAGACCCTAGGAAAGTTACATCACCTCTCCAGAGCTTAGTTTTCTTATGTATAAAATGGGGACAATTAAAGTCTGATCTCATAGTCAGGGAGGCTGCATTGCAGTTACGGGAGGCATCATTCACCTGGCAGTCTACGCGAAATGTGCCTTCTGGAATTGTGGAGTGTGCAGTGCTGCACAGAGGGTGGCTGTGAGGATGAAATGTTTAATACATGTAACTATATAAGCACTTAGCCTGAGCACACACTAAGCACTCAATCAGTGCAAGCAATCATTATGTTACTTTATTGTAGATGTATATATTATCTTAGGAGTTTCCAAATATTCTCCAAAAGTACCAATTTATATTCTCACTACTAGTTTCCTTACTCCCTTGCCATAAGTGACTATTATTGGTCTTTTTCTTAGTCTAATTGCTGCAAAATATCTAATTATGGCATTCATTTGGTTTTCATTGATTATTAGGAAATCAAGGCATCTTTTCATTTGATTATTGGCCACTGGATTTCTATGAATTATCTGTTTATTCTCCTTGTATATTTTCCTATTAGCAGCCTCTTTTCTTCTTCTCCTCTTTCTCCTTCTTCAATCAATCTGTAGGAGTTCTTTGTGTATCTTTTGAAATATATGTGTTGCAAGCATTTTCCTCAGTTTGTCTCTTGACTTTGTTTATCCTGTTTTGTTTTTGTGTTTGTTTACTACACCAAAAATATTTTAAATTAGTATGTAGTAAAAATCATGTATGTTTTCTGGGTTTTGTATTATGCTTAAAAAGTTACTTTAAAATTACACATATAATCTCAAAAATAATAATTATGGCAGAGTATTTTTTGTTTAGACAAACATCTGGGTTATTTTCAAATCTATCTATCCATCCTTTACCTATTTTTTAATTTGCTATTATAATTATGATAAATATGTATAAGTATATATGACAATTGTAAATGCACATAATTGTAAGTAGCTGTTTTTTAATTATAAACAGCTCAGGTTCAATATCCTTGTGAGTACATTTTTGCACACATCTTCAATTATTCAACTAGGATAGTCCCAAATTGTCCCCCAGAAAGATCTTTTTCACTGTATTTTTACCCTCACTATCAGCAAATGTATTGAGAAAATAAGAAATCTGTGAAGCAAAATATTGTTCACATTGAGAGTTTGGGATGCAGTTTGTAGTATTTTTCTCTTTTAGGTAAGAAGATGTCTCATTGTCTTTCCAATTCTGATTTTGTCACATCTTCACCACATAAATTATCCAAACACAAAGACTGAAATGCGTTGCTAAGCTCCTTATCAGATTTGGGAAAACAGCAACAACTGGAAAGACAGTGTGAGCTGCTGCATAATGCTCATTATGGAGTCTTGAAAACAGACATCGCATAAATGCAAAGAGAGGCTAAGCAAATAAAGATTAAGGTGATGTGCCTGTGTGAGAGCCAAGCCCACGAAACCTGAGATGTGAATTAGAGACAATAAGGATGTGAATCCTGAGCTGTTCAGGAACTTCAGGTTCCTGGATGGATGGTGGGGAGTGCAAATGTGGTCTAAAGACATCTAATATATTTCTGGTGTGTGCTGCCACACTGCGAATTCACCAAAGGGTGTAGGAATGATTTCACACAACAGTTCACTTGGTGATTTACATGGGTGCAGGCAGTGGGGTCATATGACACTGGTGAGCCAATAGACAGCAGACCTGCTTTGCCACTGACAATCAACCGACACTGAGAGATGTCAGCAGCCAATATGACTGAGAACTGGGAAGGCATAATAACATTTACATTGATGTTTTCAGCTGCAATTGCTACATGCTTTTTCTCTGCTATTGCGAAGATACAATATGTTGATTGTACAATAAATTCCCAAGCCTTCATTCTTTAAAGCTTTCTAACCTAAATTTGATAATTTCACAGCAGTGCTGTGGCTTGCTGTTACTCTAAAATGGAATCAATATCTATTTTATATATATGGTTTTTCAGGGATCATTGTTTCTATTTCTTGAATACCACTGCCATTTAATCAAAAGGCAAAATTCAAGAAAAGGCAAGATGATATTGTGCTGAATGTTAAGCAACATTCTGCATGCATTAGATGTTGATGAATATTTCAAGGAGCACCTCATGACTAATCTTTTCTCACTTTAAGATAAAAGATTTAGTTGTTACACACCCAAACTCCTATACTCAAACCTGAAAAAGGTGATAATTTGGTAAGATTTAATTCTGCTGTGTAGATTGCCTACCACCATGTTCTTCAGAAAGAGAATAAAGGTTAAAAGAAAAAGAAAGCAGGAGTTATGTTCTAATTGTTATTTATATTTCATACTTATAAAGATGCAACTCTTTCCTAGACTGCAGTGTATTTTTTTAGATAAAGCTGACAAAAACAATCATCACAACTAAAAAATGACAACTGCAGATGTTTAAGGCTGATTGGTTATGGGGTTAGGGAGGTAATAAAGACAACTAGCTATACATGATGCTCATTGAGGACTGGCTTGCTAAAATTTCTCTACCGGGAGGGCTAGAATCTATTTGCCTTTTCTTACTGCTCACTTGGACTGCTTGGGGAGACAGTGCAGCATTAACAGAGAAATGCCATTCAAGCCCAAAGCGGACACTGGCTTTGAGCTTGGCTGGGGAGATAACTGTCCACCTTAAGAACATTGCTCCATTTTTTTTGGACTCCATATCTTCATCTGTAAATGAGGTTTCAAATTCTGAGAAGAAAATTCCACCAATCTCTCCACCGATACTCACAAGGTAGGTGTGATCTTCTCTTTCACGCTGGAGGAAATTTGAGAGAGCAGATTGCCACTGCATAGGTCAGGTCTGGGTTCTTTCTAGTCCAGAGTAGCGAATAAACAGGAAAGAGGGCTGGTGTTCAAGGACCTTCAGCCACGAGAAGGGCCGTGTACCATGTAGCCCTCCGGGGAGGCAAGAAAAGGTTCACCATTTTCTGAAAATGACTAGACTGCAGGATCCACGTGAGTGTGACTATTGCATTCATGACCTTATCCACAGGGCCTCACACGGCGCCTGACATGCAGTAGGCTCCAGATGCAGATTTATTATAAAGCAAATAGTCCTTAAGCTGCAGGGTCCCTTCTATTTGCATTCTAAGAAATAGTCACTTTTATGCCTAATTTTGTATTTGCAGTTTTATAAGTTTTATAAGAGGGTCTCCCAAATAGTATAAACTTCAAGCCCCACAAAACCTATGTTTGCCTCCCATAGGCATGCAATAAATATTCGTGGATCTAATGAGTAACAAGAAAAAGAAGGAACAAAACCCTAACCCCTCCCTCACCCAAACCAGTGGCAACCGGGAGGATCAAATTCAATCTTGATCAGTCAGAGGCAGCATTCCTAAATTATTCCCAAGCAGCAAAAGACAATGATTTACCTCAATTAATTCAGCCAGTTAAAAGCTTAGTTTTTACTTGCCCACTAAAGGCTTGAAGGCAAATGTGTTTAAGCCTCTCTAAAGATCTTCTGAGTGATTACAAGAGGATTGTAAACATCTATGGAGGCGGGAGATGTAAGTATAGAGGGAGCATTTGTGCTTGGCATTGTGCTAGGTACTTTCACATACAGTGTTTCAATTTATCATTCCCATTTTATGGATGAGAAAACTGAAGCACAGAGAGGTAAAATAATTTCCCTTAAAGGTATGCAAATATTAATGGGTAAAGTTTGGATATGAGTCCGAAATACTATGTATGTTTTCCACTCTTCCACGCTATTCTACAGTGACAAAATGGAGGGGCATTTCTTGTGGGTTGTAAAAATCTAAATAAAAAATAAGAAAACACAAAGGAGAACAGCAGGAAACTAAAGTGAACAGGAATTAGTGGACATTGACAGCAATATATTACCTGATTACTTCATGACCTGTGGCATCTTTTATTCTGCTGCTTATTGGAACAAAACCCGTATAATTCAATGTAGACTGAGAAGAATCTCTGCATTTGGGCGATAGGAACTTTAAGAATCCGTGAGCTTAGAAAGCAATTTGAAGCAGAGGCTGTAGATGATTCAAAGATCAAATCTGAGGAAACACGTAATCAGAGGGATCAAAAAAGTGCTTAGGGCTGGGTGTGGTGGCTCATGCCTGTAATCCCAGCACTTTGTGAGGCCAAGGCGGGCAGATCACTTGAGGTCAGGAGTTCAAGCCCAGCCTGGCCAGCATGGCGAAACCCCGTCTCTACTAAAAATACAAAATTTAGCCAGGTGTGGTGGCGCAGGCCTGTAATCCCAGCTACTCTGGAAGCTGAGGCGCGAGAACCACTTGAACCACTTGGAGGCGGAGGTTGCAGTGAGCCGAGATCGTGCCACGGCACTGCAGCCTGGGTGACAAAGCGAGACTCTTGTCTCAAAAAAAAAAAAAAAAAAAAAAAAAATGTGCTTAGACAGAAGTGAGAAAAAATATCTCCTCCGTAGAATTTTAATTTTTTGTAGTTCTATAGAGCTCTTGGTGATTCATTCCTTCTGGTAGGAAGCCCTCAAAGAAGTCAGTTTTTTGGGCACTGCAGTGTGTAAGGCTGTGCTAAGCATTGTGGTACATTCAAAAGAAATGCATGGTTGTAATTTCTGCCCATAAGAGCCAACAGGGCAGTCAGGGAGTCAAAACAGGCCCAGAACATAGGAGACAGAATCATCTGTGATGATAGAAAGTCAATTATGAGGAAGGAATAGGAAATAAGGAAATAAGGCTAAATAGAATACATTGCTCCTTTGGTGGATTTCTTGATGTTTTCTCAGTGTCTCACAGTTTAGAATACAGATTTATGTGCATCCTTACAGCAATCTTGTGAAGGAGGCAGGGGAAGTACTATTATTAGGAGACTCAGAGGATGAAGTGATTTGCCCAAGGCCACCCAGCTGGGAGTCAAGCTCACACCCGCTGATTCCCAGGCTAGTGTTCTTACTAGACGATAATTCTTTATAGAGTCACATTTTATTGGGCAGCATTTACATGACCTAATGCATTTTAAAACAGCGACAAGTTTCCTATTCACTCAGTTGACAGCAAGTATACAAATTTGGCTCAATATTAAAAGTGTGAGAGGAGAAATCTATGACTTTGGATTCAGGCTAAGGAGACATTTGGACATATTCTAGGACTTGGCCAGTGGTGCACTGCTTAAATGGCTCTAGAGAAGTGAGGAACCTGCTCTGCAGCATTTACTAATTTCCATAGTGTTGGATACTCCCATCCAAGCTGCTTCTAAGCTACCAACCTAGTTTAAGGTCCAGCTCAGGAAATTCCTGAATATCACTGCTAGCAGTAGTTTCTTCACTCTTCTACTGTTAGTTTTGATGCTAAGAAGCATCTTGAGATAAAATTTTAGACCCAACTTGAAAATCTTGAGTTTGGTTCCAGGGTTATGCCTCCCCCTCTTCTTTGTCTGTGCCTCTCCATTAGAATACAAATTCATATTATGTATCTTATTGATTTCTTAGAAAGTGGTTTGACTTTATCTGTTTGATATATACATGCTGACTACATTATTGATTATTACTTCTTTTTAATTCTTTTTTTTTTTTTTTTGTTTGAGACAGTCTCACTCTGCCACCCAGGTGGACTGACAGTGGTGCAATCTTGGCTCATTGCAACCGCCACCTGCCAGGCTCAGGTGATTCCTATGCCTCAGCCTCCCCAGTAGCTGGGATTATGGGTGCAGGTCACCACACCTGGCTAATTTTTGTATTTTTAGTAGAGACAGGGTTTCGCCATGTTGGCCAGGCTGGTCTTGAACTCCTGACCTCAAGTGACCAACCTGCCTTGGCCTCCCAAAGTGCTAGGATTACAGACATGAACCACCATACCCAGGGTACTTCCTTTTAATTCTTAAAGAACAAGAAACTCCTAATGAATCTGATGTCTTTCCAGGACCCGTAAGAAAAGATGTGGTTTCATTTAAATATTCTCCCTTTCCTTACACATGAAAACATTTCTATAGGGAACTAATCCATTCAAGATCTCTACTTTTGCTGAATTTCATATATTCTGATGTTAATGAACATCTGATTCTGGGCTTCTGATGCTTTGTCTTGATTCTGTTGATTGCTATTCCTTGCCTTAGCAGCACTTCTTTTCCATGATTATGTCAAAAGATTTGCTTTGATCATGTTGCTCTGAAAACCTGAAGCACAAGGTATCCATTCAGTTTTATTCTTCCCCGGTGGGCACAACTTTCACTGGATACTAATGAAAGTTACAAATGTGGGTAAAGGAGAAACTAGTGCCTTTGGAGTTGGGCTGGTTATTTAAAGATGTATTGCCATGGCACTTAAGGAAAATGATTTATCTGTTTTGTTCTGTCCTCCTATAAATCAAAAATACACCACAGTGTTAAGCATTTCTCAATATTTATGCTAATATAAATTTGGGCTTACATACTTGACACTAATTCAGGAGAAGCTGTGGTATTAGAATAATGGCTACCTGTGACAGCCACAGTGTTATTCAACAAGCACTTTAACTCTTTATTAGGCTATGGATGTTCCTGTAGAAAACAGACACAGTAAATTTCCCTGGCAGAAGCAGCTTCTCTGGTAGGTAAATTCAGATCACATTCTTTATCTTTTGCTTGGTTTTGTTTTTGACACTCGGTTAGCAATTGCATTTATAAATTTCTTACTAAGGAGGCACTTGGAATAGAGCGAGGAGTCAGAGGATGAGTCCTGTGGGAAATTGGAACCCAGAAAGTTTGACTCTGTAAGTCTTGAATAGTCCATGGATCCAGCAGGCAAACAAATAAAATATAAACATTTGCTAAAGGACAAATTTTTGTCTGCTTAACTAAGTTTCTTCCTTTTCTGTCATTGTGTTAGCATCACCAAGATGTGACTCTTTCAAGTTCCTCAACCTCTTTGTACTTCAATTTTCTCATAGAAAAATGAGAATAATAATAGAACTCATATCAAAAGAGTCCTCCATCCATCAGAGTGAGAATAAGTGAGACAAATGCATATAGGTTGTGCCTGTATATGCATGTGGCAGGCAGGCTCACTACAGGTTACTGGGTGTGACATTTGCCATGGACAACTGGGATCCTGATAATATCTCTGAACTCTGGATTGTGCTGGAGAATTTGTGAAAGTCCACAAGACCTCATCAACCACAGGCAATATTCTGAGATGTCATGTTGGGGCATCCCCCAACTAGTCTGTAGTAGAGGCCCAGAGACTTGCTGGGGTCTACTGCACTGAGGGTGTCTTCAGTGCCTCTTCAGTCTGTGAATTGGGCCAATTGCTGATTAGCTGCCTGGCTGACCTTTGATTGGGGGGAACACTTCAGCTTTACTTTCCATATTTCTCAGTGTCTGAGTGCGTTTTTGACATTTCCTATCTGCATCTACCCACAACGTGCCCACATTTAATTTGGTAATTGGCTTCCTCTGGGAGATATAACTAATGTAGATACCATATTTCTCACGAAAATTTGGGAGTTTTTTGATTATTTTTGATGCAAAGTACAATGAGAATTCAAGACCTTATTATTATTCTTACTAAACAAGAGGCACACCAGGTTTAAAGTCAGATTTGTTTCTGTGTTAATAATACATTTGTATTACGCTTCCTTGCAATCCCTGTCTCTTCTTCTGCTATCTTCAATGTGAGTTTGCACTTGTCAAAATGAATAATATGCAGCATCAATTCAAACTCCACTTTTCCAGTGTGTTCAGCT
Organism: Pongo pygmaeus; assembly: GCF_028885625.2. Classification (NCBI taxonomy): domain Eukaryota; kingdom Metazoa; phylum Chordata; class Mammalia; order Primates; family Hominidae; genus Pongo; species Pongo pygmaeus. Next base: position 76,115,882 of record NC_072384.2, read on the forward strand.
GTAATAGTTTCACTTTGCCTTGATTCTGTTGATTGCTATTAAATCCTGGATTGCTTTAAAATCTGGGAGATAGTCCTTAAAGTCTCACTTATAAATTGTGTGCATTTATTAGAATCTTGCTCAGAACAAAGAGTATTCAAGTCCCTGGAAAAGATTGCCGTTTACTTCCTCACTCTAGATAGAAGAGGTTACAGAAACACATTTTATTTTTTGAGGAAAAAATTAATTGTTTAAAAAGTATAATAAATGGTTGTGGAGAAGCTCTTCCTTTTCCTTCCCTCCCTCCCTCCCTCCTTCCTTCCTTCCTTCCTTCCTTCCTTCCTTCCTTCCTTCCTTCCTTCCTTCTCTTTCTCCCTCTGTCCCTCTCTCTTTCTATGTTTTATCTTGTGGGGGAAAATTATAATCTAAACCCAACACACTTAAGTGAAGACAGCGGATTTTGGCCAAGATTCACAATAAGTTTCTTTGTGTCTATATGCCATTGATGTAAATGAAATGTTAGTTGAATGTATTATGAGAGCATTATTCTCATCAGGTATATTTAGATTTCAAAATCCAGCCCCCAACTCTTTTATTCAATGACTATGGTTATTTTAGACTACGTTTTAAGAAATAATTCCAGATAAAGTATTACAAATATCAAACCTATTTTTGTTTTAAGAAAATCAACCTGCTCCAAATAAACACCCATCCAAAGTGTAGTTAAGTCAGTTGAGCATGGTAAATAAAATCCAGTGGCTATCAATACTGGCTGAGCACACCTGCAGGCACAGCTGTGTGCTGGGTGCTGGGCACAGGAGTCCTGGAAGGCACTGTGACAGAACAGCTTATGGGAGAGGAAGAGAGGACACTGATTTGTTGAATGCCTGTTATGGTTACAACTAGATGCAGGTTTACCATGAGGCTAATGAACCTTGAGCTTTAGGGCCCACATTTGCACAGATCCTTTCCAAGACCCTGTAGCACCTAAGTAATATGTTCACATGGCCACGTGTTTTGTAAAGTTTGGAAAAATAAGATATTTAAGTGCAATTAGTTATGATCACTGTTTTTGTTTGCTCCTACTTCCCCTTTTGATAGGTACTTCCTTTAGTATTGAGTAGTGGGTGTGTTTAAAGATGGCCACTAGTATTTTGGGGACCTCGTTAAGGGATATTGGGTTGGGACAACATTTTGTTTTGGTTTCCTGGTCCGCAGTCACTTCATGCCCAGTTATGTTCTTGCTAACCATACCAGTGTAGAAACAGCTTCCCAGAATACATGCACTGTCCACTGGCTGACACCCAGCATGGGGGACAAAACTCAGAGCCCAGGAGTTGTATCACAACAGCAACACGCTCTACAGGGCCTGGCATCGGCATCAGAAATGGGTGACCGATGAGGGAGACAGAAGATTTGAAATGTACAGAGGCAGAAGCTGGTGTCATCAATGACTGGTGAAAACGGAAGCTCTTTTCTGTCAGGAATATACTTAATAATGAAACACAAATTGCCGTGTATAAACCCACCGTACATCTTTCTTGGTGTGAGAAAAACGTGAGAAAAATGTGACAAATAGAATGGATCACAATTCTTGTATTTTTAGGGTACAAACCCATAGCCATATTATAAACAGAAATATGTCTGTGTTTAATGCTTAATGCATCCAGCCATCAATAATATAAAACAAGTTTTGTTCAATTGAACTAGAGCAAAGGCTAAATTATCTTTTTATTCTCTCTATAAAAATCATATTACAAAATCACTGTCATATAAAGAAGTGATAAAGACTGTGCAGCCAAATATGGGAAAAATATTATGGAGTTTCATCAGGCAATTAATAAAAATATTGGGTTATTTTTCTGTATTTTGTGATGCATATGGTATTTGGCAGCTTAAAAATATGTAATTTATGGTGATTCCTTTTCTAAGTACGTATTCACTTTCACTTTCTCTTCTAGTCTTTAAAGAGTACTCTCCAAATTGTAAGCAATCTGAGCCCCACACAGTCTGGAGCCACCAGGCCCTGGCTCTGTGCCAGTTTCAGGCATGTTAATCTTATTTCAGCTGCACCTTGGCTGGGCAAGCTAGAACCTGCTCATCCCTTTTCCTACAAAAAGTGAGGCTCAACAAGGTGGAGTCAGTTTCCCGAGGTGAGATGTAAGCGCAGGCCTGGATCCTTCCCCAGATCAGCCTGTATTCACCACACGCTGGATTCACACCCAAGCCCAAGGCTTGGCAGTGAGCCTTTTCTCTTTTCAAGGCTGCCCTTGATGTCTGTCCTTTAATGTAGCACTTAGGAGCTTTCTCATTTAGCCTTCACAGTAGTTTTTTACTTGTTTCATTACACCTCCCTCATTTTCAGCAAACTTTAAAAGATCTATTTCACACTGTGAGTAGAGGTCACCAGGTGGAAATCTCAACCCCTCCTCTTCCTCTGCACCCCCGCCCCCCCCCCACTCACCATCCTTCTCCTAGCCTGTCCTACTGGAACTCAGTGAAGGATGCCCCTCTGTTTCCCTCCTGCAAACCAGGAGTCCTCCCCACCTCACTCACTCACTCACCTCTCATTCAGTCAGTTCCAAGATTTGTAGAGTTCAGCTCGCCAATACCTCTTGCCCTCCCTCCATCCCGCCGACCCTCCCCTCTGCCCCATCATTAGCTCAGGCCCAGATTGGGATTGGTTTAACTAAGTGACCTGCTACTTGGCCCCCTTGGTTTAGCTCTTCTTTAATCTGTTCTCAACAATGCTGCCATCTGATTCTATTACCCTTCTGTTTAGAATTGTTTAAGTCATTCATTTATCATCTAACAAATCCTTACTGAGATGCTAATTTGACCTGGGCAATGGGGACACAGTGGAGAACAAGATAAAGTTCCTACCTTCATGGAGCTCACATTCTACTATGGGGAGACCCACTACAAACAATGTTAATAAGTTAAGAATATAGATATTTCTAAAATCTGGACAAAAATGTGCATGTCAGAGAGTGATAAATGTTAGGCAGGAAAATGAAGCAGGGTAGGGGACCTAAAGCAAATGAGCAGCAAGGGAAGGGAATTTCTTATTTTATGTATAGACTGGCTGGGGGAGGCTTCACTGATAAAGCAGATATTTGTCTGAGCAGAGACTTGAATGAAGCAAGGGCAACAAGCCATGGGGACACGCAGAAGAACATTCTAGAAGAGGAAACCATAGGAAGGAGCATGACTGCCGTGCTGGAGGAGCAGCAAGGAGGGTGGAATCTTGGTAGCTTGGTGGGAGCTCAGGGGCATGGGCTGACAGCATGGCATTGGGTGTATGTCATGGGAGGCCTCTTGCTATTGAGAGGTTTGGTTTTTACTCTGAGTGCGTTGCAGCATTGTGAGGTTTTGAGCAGAGTAGTGATGTGATCTGAGTTGTAGTTAACAAAATCACTCCTGGCAATGTGTTGGGAAGGGATTGTAGAGGGGCAAGAGTAGAAGCAGGGAGAACATCAGGTGACCGCTGCCATGATACAGGCAAGAGATGATGATGGCTTAGAGCAGATGGCGAGAAGTGGGCAGATTCTGGATGTCTGTTGCATGGTTCTGTGTCCCTCAAGATAAAATGCCAAGTGCTCAGCATATCACACAAGGTCCTTCATATCTGTCTCCTTCATATTTCTTAGCTGTCCCTAGGGCTTTGCACACACTCCTCAGTGTTCCCGGAGCCCCTAGCTACTTACTTGAATGTACAACTCAGTAAGCCCTCTCTTACTTCTCTTCTTCCTCCAAACCTGGCTGAACTATGTTTTCAGCTCTTTGCACTTATCTCCATCCCTTTGTGATATAATTGTGTCTTTACTTGTTTTCCTTCTCCACACTGGGCTGTGAGCTCTTTGAAGGAAGAAATTACCTTAGACTGGGTAATTTATAAAGGAAAGAGGTTTAATGGACTCACAGTTCCATATGGCTGGGAGGCCTCACAATCACGGCGGGAGAGAAGGAAGGGCAAAGGGATGTCTTACATGGTGGCCAGCAAGAGGGTTTGTGCAGGGGAACTTCCATTTTTAGAACCATCAGATCTTGTGAGACTTATTCACTACCATGAGAACAGTATTGGGGAAACAGCAGGCCTGATTCAATTATCTCCACCTGGCCCCACCCTTGACACTTGGAGATTATCACAATTCATGGTGAGATTTGAGTGGGGACACAGCCAAACCGTATCACCAGTGCTTGGCACATAAAGAGATGTTCAATAAATGTTTGTTTCATGGTGAAATATATACACTAATGAGGCCTGGACTTGAACTTCCTTTTTTTTTTTTTTTTTTTTTTTGAGATAGGGTCTCACTTTGTCACTCAGGCTGGAGTGCCATGGCATGATCACAACTCACTACAGCCTCAAACTCCTGGGCTTAAGTATCCTCCCACTTCAGCCTCCCTAGTAGCTGGGACCACAGGCATGCACCACCAAGCTTGGCTAATTTTTAAATTATTTTTGTAGAGATGTGGTGTCTCTCTGTTTTCCAGATTGGTCTCCAACTCCTGGGCTCAAACAATCCTCCTCCCTTGGTCTCCCAAAATACTGAGATTACAGGCATGAATCACCATGCCTGGCCTGGCCTTGAACTTCTGGTTCTTCAAGGAATAGCCCTAGAGAAGCATTCCCAGCCTAGGGACATATATAAACAAAGACAGCAGTGGGATTTAACTTTGGAATATAAACATTGCAACCTTAGGAACTTTTTAGAGTATCATGGGGTTTAAACAAACAAAAAGAAAAAAACTAACAGTATAGGCAAAAGGAGTGAAGGGTTAGCAGTTATGGAGTAAAAATACAAAGACTTACTGTTTGTAGGGTGCCTACTGTCAGTCATACTCTCTACTAGCATCTGAACTATGGAGTCAGAGATTGAACTGGAGGCTTCTGGGGCCCTGTGAAACCTGGCTGAGTGTGTTTTTTAAAAAGTGTTATGGTCTGAATGTTTGCATCCTCCCAAAATTCATATGTTGAAATATTAACCCCAAGGTGATGGTATTAGGAAGCAGGGTTTTTGGGAGATGATTAGCTCATGAGGGAAGAACCCTCATGGATGAGGTTAGTGCTCTTACAAGAGGCCAAAGGGAGCTGGTTTGCCCCTTCCGCCATGTGAGGTTACAGTAAGAAGACATTCATCTATAAGAAAGTGGGCCCTCACCAGCATCTGGCCATGCTGGCACTGTGATCTTGGACTTCCCAGCCTCCAGGACTGTGAGAAATAAATTTCTGTTGTTTATAAGTCACCCAGTTTAGTGTATTTTGTTATAGAAACCCAAACAGAATAAGAGAATAAGCTTCCAAGAGTTCACCCATCCTCTGAACAGGCAGAAGGATACAAACGCAATGAAACCGGCATTTGAGAAAGAGTATGGAAATGGTCTCTTTCCTGTGTCCCCATGTGTCACCATATTGCAAGTACCATAAAAATACTTATTCTTCTTGGCATCCCCAACAGCATTTAGAATTGGTATGACTGCTGGGTACTTTGTCACAATTCACTTGTTAGTCTTCACCTAAGTGGTTTCATCTCTGTGTTTAGCATTTCACCTGTATTGTCTCCCACCCTCGGCCCACCTCTTACTCTACCTGCTGCTACTGTAATTAGCTTTATGTGGCCAAATTTGACAGCACCTCACCTCAGCTACACCATGGACCTCTTGCTTCCTGTCCCAAGGCCCCTCTGACATCAAGGGTGAGAGAGATGCCTGTGGAACCCATTCACATATGCAACCCGGAAGTACAGGAAGGTAAAGTTTCACAGGCAGCCCTTGATCAGGGGAAATAAGAGCTGGCGGAGAAATGCTTCCTCATCTGTTCCCTAGGCAGGTAATTCTGAGGCACATTCTTTTTTTTTTTTTTTTTGAGATGGTCTCACTATGATTCCTAGGCTGGAATGCAGTGGCGTAATCTCTGCTCACTGCAACCTCTGCCTCCTGGGTTCAAGTGATTCTCCTGCCTCAGCCTCCCGAATAGCTGGGATTACAGGCATGCACCATCACACCCAGCTAATTTTTGTATCTTTAGTAGAGACAGGGTTTCACCATGTTGGCCAGGTTGTCTCAAACTCCTGATCTCAGCTGATCCACCCACCTTGGCCTCCCAACGTGCTGGGATTACAGACGTGAACCACTGTGCCACTGTGCCTGGCCTCTGAGGCACATTCTATACAGTGTCTCAGAAGCTCCTGGAGGCTTGAGCTCCATCACTCACAGCACTGACTGGACAACACACCCTTCTCTGGGCTTTCCCCTCTTTCCTCTTTTATTGTCCACAGTGTCTCATTTCCATTTCCTGGGTTTGCCTCTCAACCAGATGTAACCCACTGTCTTAGACTGCTTGGAAGTGGCAGCACAGGTGAAGGGTAGAAGGGAGCCAGGCTCAGAACCCCATGCTTAGTACCCTGAAGTCATCAGAACACCAGGACTACATCTTGGAACCAAATGACACGTTTGCAAACAAAATATACACAAGGAGCAGTTTGGGAGAAGCAAAATCATCAACATGGCTGGTTGAACACCTTCTGTGAAAAGATTTGTTTTCGTTAGATATTCTAAATGTTACCTTCCAGCTTCAATAGGTCAATCCGTTTCTTTCCTCTATGGACGCAGGGACCACTTTTTTCAGGAACAAATGACCCTGAACTGAGAATCCTTGTGAGGCAATCTGCTGCATTATTCCCTGATAAATGGCCTTTACCATAAAGATGTCATGGATTACCACAAAGAATATTCTAAAAAAGGAATATTTCTCATTATGAAAAATCCTGTGAAGACAGTTATCACAGTTTTGCTGTGAACTGTCGTAGCAAACAGTTGTTTTCTAGTTGATACAACATTATTTTGTGAAGTCTTTTATTTATTATTAAAATGAGAATTCCATTAATTTCAGTCTTGTTTCTAAAATGTAATATTTTCTCATAGGGATCAGGAATCAGGCAAACATCTTTCAGTTTTGTCTAAGATGGGTTTGGGTAGACAAAAAGTGAAATGGAGTCCATCTCTCACAAGTACAAAGCTGCCTTATTGTCGGAGTCCTTCCATTACACATTGTGCAGAGGAGCAAAAGTAATCATAACATGAAAATCTTTACTAATGTTATTTATTCATTTATTCACTTAAAATTCATTTATTCACTTAAAAATCTCTCCCCTAGTTAACACAAAATTTGCCATTTACTTTAACAAAATAGTATAAGTCTGCAAAGTGAAGCTGTAAATCTTACAAAAGATGTGGGATTTGTAAAGTTGATAAAAGTGATGTTGACAATTGTTTGAATCATATGCAAAGCTATAGAAAGATAGGTGCAGCCAACCACCATGGCACACTTTTACCTATGTGACCTGTATATCCTGCACATGTAACCCAGAACTAAAAATTTAAATTAAAAAAGAAATTAAAGAATCAGTAAAATAATAAGTAAAAGAGAAAAAAAATGATGAACTAGAAGTTCTTCATAAATGTTTAAAAATCAAATGATTAAGAGGGCCCTTGAGAAAATACTAAAGTCCTAAAATATTACTATCTTATGATAGGGATATCATGATGTGGTATTATGCTATCGTTAAATTTGGTAGAAAAGTTATGTGAAGAAATCTACTTGTTTCATTTTTGGTTCTAAAGAGTAATTTATAGTTGCAATTATAGCCCACACTTTAAAATATATGATAATGTAAACCTCTTTTGGTAATTTTTAGGTGTTTTTTTTTTTGTTTTCAAAGTGACGTTCCATTCAAATGTTACTCTCAGGCTCAAACTATTTATGCTGAATTTTTAGTTCTTGCTGTAAATGAATTCACTCGAAGAAGCTCTTGCCCATTATAAATTGTCCTATATATGAAATCACAGAATCATGAATCAAGGCATTTTAGAACTTGGAAAACATTTTCAGGAAGCCATCTGCCTTTTGTATGCTCACTTTGCGGTTGAACATTTTAGAAATTGGATGATACAGCTGACTGTCAGGGATACGGCAGGTGGGGGAAAAGATAAGATTCTAAGTCTTGTGATTCCCAACAGTTATCCCTACACTATGCTTATGCAATTTTGCCCAAATCACCAAAATTCTTTGCATCTGAGAGCTCAAGAATTATACTTGATACATGGTCATATCTATAAAGTTTTTGGAGATGATTGAGAAAAGGTGCCATTCAAAATTTAAATATAGTTACATAATTCTTGATTACTTGGGTCTCTGGATTAGAATGGAAGTACAGATAATTGAAAAAAACTTGAATGCTTAAAAATATTTTAGCTCTGTTCTATTTTATAATGTATGACATTCTCAAAATTACATTATATTTTTACTCTGAAGGTTTTAAAATGGTTTTTGGCCAAAAGTATTAAAATTCTGACCTAATAATCTAAAAACAGCAGATAATTCAGAAAGTATTTATATTAAGCTTTGTAAAACTTTATAGAATATTCTGGTAGTGAATTTATCTTTTCTAAATATATCTTGAAAAATGTGTAAAATTAGTTTGTCTTTCCTCTGAGCACAAATCACTAGTAGTGGGTGGTAGAAGAAGTCAGTTTTGAATTAAAAATTTGTCTTAGATAATCCACTGAGCCAAGAATATGCATTTAGATGTTACAGAGTTGCTTGTATTTCAATTTTTTAGGGCATTAAGAAAATACTCAAAATTGAGAGAGATGTTTTTGGATCATTAAAAGTACTTAGTATCAATAAGAAATACAAATGAAAAATAACTCACCTTATTACTCATTGCATTATACTTGATTCCCTCCCCTGTCCCCCTCTTGAAATTACAGCTGGTTAACAGATGGCAGACACTAAGATTGCACAAAGAAGCAGTCACATGCACACATGCATCCTCTTAATGGGGCCCCCACTTCTTAGGGTGTCCAGTGAAGACTACTGGCTGAGAAAGACCCAATTGGCAGTCTTCTGTCAGAGCTAATGTGGAAAGGGGAGGGTCTGGGGATACATTAGCTCTGTATGTGTGTCCCACAAGACCAGTGGGTAAGTCACATGTTCAAAGTTCTAACATAGTGGAGCCTTCTCTGAATGTTCTGTGTTGTTGTTGTTGTGTTTTTTTTGTTTTTGTTTTGAGACACGGTCTCACTCTGTCACCCAGGCTGGAGTGCAGTGGCGTGATCATGGCTCAATGTAGCCTTGGCCTTCCAGGTCCAGGGGATCCTCCCACCTCGGCCTCCAAGTAGCTAGGACTACAGGCACATACCACCACAACCAGCTAATTTTTGTATTTTTTTTTTTTTGGTAGAGACAAGGTTTTGCCACATTGCCTAGGCTGGTCTTGAACTCAAAGCTCAAGCCATCCACCCACCTCGGCCTCCTGAAGTGCTGGGATTACAGGTGCGAGCCATTGCGCCAGGCCTGAATGCCTATATTCTTGAAGGAGACCTTCTGGGGCATGTTGAGCAGGGAAGTGACAAGACCAAGTTGAAAAGACTGTTCTTGCTGCAGTGAGGAGAGTGAACTTTTTAAGGGCTGTGCAGAGGAAGGTTGGGGGTGCGTGGGGGTGGATAGCTACTGAGGCAAGAGGGGAAGCATGGAGATTCATAGCTGGCTCTTGCGGTGGTTCAGATGAGGGGATGATACATCCTGATCTAGAGAAGTGCCAAGATTCCAGAAAAAGTGGAGTTGAATCAACAGGAGATGGTGATTAATTGGCAGTATGAGTGCAAGAGAGAGAGAGGTCTCAAGGAAAGCTCCCAGGTTCCTGGCTTAAACATCTGGTTGGGTAAAGCCATTCACAAAAATGGGGGAAATTGGAATAGGTGGAAATTGGTAGGAGACGATCAAGAAGTCCATGTTGGACATGCTAAGTGTGAGACATCAGTAAAATATTCAGGTGGAAATGCCAGGGAGACCACTTGGAGCTCAGAAGCGATGTATAGAGAGAGGGCTGGAGACTTATGTTTTAGGACGTTTTATGTCTTTCAAAGCACTTATATTAATTTAATCTCATTTAGTCACATAACGATCTCTTTATGAACTCAGCAGAGGAGATATTGTTATCCTACATTTCATAGGTGAAAATTGAAACAAAAAGACGTTCAGAGACTTTGCCAAGTTCGTATCCCCTGATCCAAGGACATCCTATGGGATATGGTAACGTGATCTTGTTCTTCCATCTCAAAGTCTTACTGATTGTTTTAGTCTGATTTGAGACTTGCTTTCTAGTTTTCTACAAGTGGATCAAGAAGCAGGGTTTTTCCTCTTAAAGAGCATCCCAGATTCCATAAGTATTAAAGGGCCAATAAACAAGTCAAGTTTATTGCTGTCTCTTGCCTCTTGAGGTCTAATGAAGAAAGAAAAGGGACTATTTTCAGCTCAAAAGAGAGTTCAAGGCCACCCATGGTCCCCATCAACCCAGACAGAGTAGGTACTGCAGAAATGATGGCAAAGGTACGGCCTATGGTTCTGCAGAAAACTGTTGTGTGTGTGTGTGTGTGTGTGTGTGCGTGTGCGTGTGCCTAGCACATGGAGGGACAGTGCTATCATCCGTTGGGTTCCAGCAGGAACAACAGTAGACCTGTAGATTAAGAGTTTGTTCTGTTGCCTTAGGCAGCTGGTCTTCAGGCTCTCACTCTTGCGGGGCATCTGGGTGTCATCCTAACTTATCAAGAGTGTTTGGGCATCCAGGGGTTCAACTACCTAGACATAAAACCCGTCAGTTCTTTCAAAACATCCAGCTAAAAGTCAGTCACATTTCAAACCTATCTTTGGAGCCTATAAGAACCCCTTGTTATAACCAAGATGCAATAGGCTTAAATTTTTGAGGGAAAAACCTGGTGACCAGACTGTCTTAAGAAAAAGTGGGGTTTGCTTAGGGAACTCGATGCCCCAGGGAGGTACATGTCTCAGAAACCAGGGCCAACTTCAGGTTCCTTTGCTGCTTTTCTCTAGCCAAGTTTCCTCTAGCTTTAAACATATTTTTCTCTGTGCATATTTGAACACTCCCTTCTCCTTTCAGCTCCAACATACTTTTTTCTCCTTTCATTAACTTGACATTAAATATGTCTTCCCTCAGCTGCTACACAGACTCTATTTTCAATAGGAGAAGGTGAACATTGCTGCACTTTGGGTTCAACTAACATCTTGAACTATTTTTCAGATGTTGTGAGTAAACCCAAACCCTAAATAACTTTAGCTGAATACTTTCCCCTTATTCTTTATAGCCTCAATATGTATATAAAGGGAAATATATCCCACATGGTTCTGATTTTATTTATCCTCAATTCCTCAAGAGGTTATTTTCTGAGACATGGTGGAAGTTCCAGAAGCCTCATGAACATTTTTTCTCCCTCAGCAAAACCCATCTTTCTCAAGCTTAGAAGACCCCCGATCAGTAACTTCATCATCAAAGTTTTCTTCTGAACTATGTAGACTTCAGGAATTAGGTCCAAAGAATGTCTCCACAGTTATCTTCCAGTCTTCAATTTCCTAGATCTTCCTAAGTCTATGTATTTAGGGCATTAGAAATGTACATACCTGGAGATTTTCTTTTGACTTAATCTTTCTGGTTTCAATCAACCCGCAAAGATGTACTTAGCATCTCCAGTAGGTCCAGCCAGTGCTGGAGATAGGTCCTTGGGGGTTGTAGAATATAAAAGTAATTGTGAACAAAATGCCTTTCTCTTGGGCCAGTAAGGTGAGAGTGTCTGTGGCCTGTTAGGAATACAGGGCTAGAAAGAAGGTAGGAGAACAGGTGGGCAGTTTAGAAGTCATGAGACCAAATGTGCTCCCAGAGGAGTCAGAATCAAAAGGGAAAGAGAAGGCTGCAGGGAAAGTAAGGAGGCACCAAGGGTTGCGAAGGAATGGTCTGAGATGAAGCCTGGAAGAGCATCCAGCGCTCATGTAGGATGAGAGCAGGTGTCCTTGTCCCCTGAATCCACGTGTCTGTGTCTCGTGATGCATCTTACAACAGATTATTGTTGCAACAGGAAGGGTTTGCTGATGGAAATCATTTTTCACATACCAGTTTATTTTCATACTGAAGGAAAAAGCCAGTAGAGAAATTTTCTCAGAACTCACATCCTCATGGGTCACTTGGCACTTGGCACAGACACTGTGAAAAACTGACAGGAACTAGTTTTTTCTTAAAAAAGATATTCCTAAAAGAATAAACAAACTCAAGCAAAACTACTAGATCCACTAAGGACCCAAACACTATTTAAAAATGCCCAAACACTTAAGCTGGGGGAAACAGAGGAAATTCCCGGGAACAACTGAAAGAAGAGGAGAAGCACTTAAAAATAGGTGGGGTTCATTTCCTCAGTGCACGAAGTTTTCTCCAACCCTTGCCTCAAGGCTTAGTGTTTCTGGTATTAATAATTCACAGGAAAAGGTAATGAAGTAACCCTAGTCTGGTCCGGAATGGAAATGATTTAGAGCTTTAATGAAGGACGTAACTTACCAGGGAGTTTTCTCCATAGCCGTGTTATGCATCTCCTAACACGCTCTCCTGGGTTTGTTCTGACTCAAGTGTGGTTTCATTGATGATACAGAACAGATTAATGTTTGGCAAAAGAATTACCACCTCGAGCTTGGGACAGCTGACTATAGATCAATTCTGCTTCCACAGCCAATTTCTGGTGGGCATGATTATCTGAAGGCAGCTCTTGGCTCGTGTATACGATTAGCAGGGTTAAATGAAGATTTAATGACCCAGGATTCAGCTGTTTAGTTTTCAGTATATCTACATCTTCCAACTAATCATTCTGACACACCCTACCTTAAAGGGAGCAGTACATCTGGGACTCATTTTCGTAGACACAATCAGGGGCTTGAGCACCAAAGATGGTACCATTCTACAGGAAGTGACTCAGAGTCCGATGAGAGTGAGTGTGTGGGAGTTATTGCTACCTGTCCCCAGAACAGCGAACATGGACTCAGCACCGTTATGAAAGGTCTGTATTTCTCAGCCCTTATCCTGGTCCCTTATGGTAGAATGAAGGAACAAAGACCATACCAACCTGCCCAAACCAAGAAAGTAAGTTCACATCAGGAAGAGATTAACTCTCTCAACCCTCCGTGTTCAGCTTGCTGGTTATTATTTCACGACCCATCCTCTGCTTTTGACTCATGATATTCAGAGAAGGCCCTCCTCTGAAGTGAACAAAGCCTCTCCTTCGTAGAGGGTGACTGCTTTCTCCTGTACCTCCCCAGCAATGATGCATCCCTGTGAAAGCAAATTGAGATGCCTGCTCTCCCTCCCTCCCTCTCCTGAGGCTTACGGTTGCACAGTGGCTGTGGCTGGCTCTACTGTGGAGCTGCTGGGGTCTCTGTAATGTTACTTGACTTATACATATTTTATTATGTTTGGCTGTTGGTGATATTTAGATTAAAATGATTTCCAGATTATAATAAGGGCTGCACTCCATTAAAGGAGAGCAGTTAGATCACTGACCATGTTAAAATCCTCAAAGTTGGGGACTATATATCAAGACACCTAGGAAATGGGTTTCAAAGGTTGGAATGGGGGTAACATGGGAAACTCCACAACCCATATGTAGCATTTTTGGCTTAAAGGAACTGCTGAACCTTGAAAAAGATTTATACCACATTTATTATGATGGCGACAACATCACCAAGGATATAAACCAGTCACTGGCACTCTCTCAAAGAACACATCATTGTAACTCATTATAACAATACTGCTGTGATATGTGCTCATAATATTTATAAAGGCTAAGCTATGAAAACAGTACATGCCAACTGTCAGCAGTGATGTATCATTTAAAACAAAAGAGAGTGTACACAACGTAATGGTTTAAATGAACTCCATAAAAATGTGTTGTTCTGCTGAAGCAGTTTGGCCATGTGGACCTCCAGTGTCATGCACTGCTTTCCAGGATTTTCTGTGGCTTGGCCTCTGGGAGCTCTTTGTAGCTCCCTTTGCTGTTTTCAGAAATCCTGCAGTGTTCTTGGCAACCTGGCTGGACTCTGTATCTGGTTACTTAGTGCCTAGCAGAGTACCTTGCTAAGAATGCTTGTAATCTATATAGGTAGGCTGATTGGATTTTTTTTTTTTTTAAGAGAAGGCCTTACTCTGTCACCCAGGCTTGAGTGCAGAGGCGTGATCATGGCTCACTGCAGCCTCAACCTCCCAGGCTCAAGTGATCCTCCCACCTTAGCCTCCTGAGTAGCTGCAGCTACAGGCATGCACCATCACACTTGGCTATTTTTTTTTCTATTTTTTGTAGAGATGGGGGTCTTGCCATGTTGCCCAGGCTGGTGATCTGATTTTTATATGGGTGTGGGACACTTGATGGCCAGTGAGAGGGTGAGGCAAATGGGTTTTACTTCCTTATAAAAAGAAAGGTGATTAAGGGGGCAGTCAGGTGGCCTGGCTGATAATTTAGCTCTAACTTTGGATATGTTCTGTGAAGATGCTCGTGGAGCCTTTTCTGAAACCAGCAAGATGTGATTAACCAACACTACCCCAGTGAGACAGATGCTGGGCAGGTGAAACCACAGCAGCACCCACCAGAGTGGGAAAGAGAAGGAACATTTGATAGTCAACTCAAGAAATAACTCAGTGACTTTTGAGGGGTGGGCAAGATGTTCAGTTCATACATTACTTTAGTAAAGAGCCAAGATGGCAGGTAAAATCCCTCCCATCAGTGCAGGATGGAGAGAGGAAGATAGGGAGGGCGAAAGGGAGAAGGAAAGGAATTCTCTTACGGAGATGGCTCTGTAAAGTATGAGCTCTGAACATGCAGACACAGAACATTTTGTAATTAGTGGATCAGCAATGACACACAGAAGGCAATGGTCCCTTATTAATGGAAGAAGGTAAACAAGACACATTCTCTTTGACCAGTCTTTGTTAAGGGTTCCAAACTTATTTGGAGGGAGTTAATACACCATTGGGAAAATCTAGCTGAGTATGTTTGGAGCTTTACAGGCATTTACATGTAAGTGTAAATGATCTATTTAGCAAGCTGTGTATTTTTATGCTATAGTATAGGATTACTTGTCTCAAATAATCCTTATTCTTTTTGATGTCCTTAGAATTCTTGAATCAAAACAACTTCTGGTATGTTGAAGAAGTGATACCTAAATTATCTAGGGTCAACAGACAACATTTACAGTCAAAAAACTTGCCCATCTTTTTAAAAATTGTATTTATTTTATTATACTTTAAGTTCTGGGGTACATGTGCGGAATGTGCAGGTTTGTTATATGGGTATACATGTGCCATGGTCATTTGCTGCACCTATCAACCTGTCATCTACATTAGGTATTTCTCCTAATGCTATCCCTCCCTTAGCCCCTCACCCACTGACAGGCCCTGGTGTGTGATGTACCCCTCCCTGTGTCCATGTGTTCTCATTATTCACCTCCCACTTATGAGTGAGAACATGTGATGTTTGGTTTTCTGTGCTTGTGTTAGTTTGCTGAGAATGATGGTTTCTAGCTTCATCCATGTCCCTGCAAAGGACATGAACGCATCCTTTTTTATGGCTGCATAGTATTCCGTGATGTATATGTGCCACATTTTCTTAATCCATTCTATCACTGATGGGCATTTGGGTTGGTTCCAAGTCTTTGCTATTGTGAACAGTGCCACAATAAACATACGTGTGCATGTGTCTTTATAGTAGAATGATTTATAATCCTTTGTGTATATACCCAGTAATGGGATGGCTGGGTCAAATGGTATTTCTGGTTCTAGATCCTTGAGGAATTGCCACACTATCTTCCACAATGGTCAAACTAATTTACACTCCCACCAACAGTGTAAAAGTGTTCCTATTTCTCCACATGCTCTCCACCACCTGTTGTTTCCTGACTTTTTAATGATTGCCATTCTAACTGGTGTGAGATGGTATCTCATTGTGGTTTTATTTGTATTTCTCTAATGATCAGTGATGATAAGCTTTTTATCATATGTTTGTTGGCCACAAAAATGTCTTCTTTTGATAAGTGTCTGTTCATATCCTTTGCCCACTTTTTGATGGGGTTGTTTGTTTTTCTCTTGTAAATTTAAGTTGTTTGTAGATTCTGGATATTAGCCCTTTGTCAGATGAATAGATTGCAAAAATTTTCTCCTATTCTGTAGGTTGCCTGTTTACTCTGATGATAGTTTCTTTTGCTATGCTCTTTAGTTTAATTAGATCCCATTTGTCAACTTTGGCTTTTGTTCCCATTGCTTTTGGTGTTTTAGTCATGAAGTCTTTCCTCATGCCTATGTCCTGAATGGTATTGCCTAGGTTTTCTTCTAGGCTTTTTATGGTTTTAGGTCTTATATTTAAGTCTTTAATCCATCTTGAGTTAATTTTTGTATAAGGTGTAAGGAAGGGGTCCAGTTTCAGTTTTCTGTATATGGCTAGCCAGTTTTCCCAATACCATTTATTAAATAGGGAATCCTTTCCCCATTGCTTGTTTTTGTCAGGTTTGTCAAAGATCAGATGGTTGTAGACGTGTGGTGTTATTTCTGAGGGCTCTGTTCTGTTCCATTGGCCTATATATCTGTTTTGGTACAAATACCATGCTGTTTTGGTTACTGCAGCCTTGTAGTATAGTTTGAAGTCAGGTAGCATGATGCCTCCAGCTTTGTTCTTTTTGCTTAGGATTGTCTTGGCTATGCAGGCTCTTTTTTTGGTTCCATATGAAATTTTAAGTAGTTTTTCCAATTCTGTGAAGAAAGTCAATGGTAGCTTGATGGGGATAGCATTGAATCTATAAATTACTTTAGGCAGTATGGCCATTTTCACAATATTGATTCTTCCTATCTGTGAGCATGGAAATAAAACTTTGTCCATCTTTATCACTCTTATAGAATGACACCTACAAAGTCATTCCTCCTCTGTAGTGCCAGTCACACAATTGAGAGCAAATGCACCTTGAAGGGTAGTGAGGAAAGGGGATGAGAATGGGGGAAGAGCCAAAGAGTGGGGCCAGGAGGCCCAGGCCATTTAATAGGGGCTGTGGTTGGTATGAGAAGATGGGGGCAGGAGGACGGTAACCACAGCAGGGAGGTGGCAGACCTAGGGGATTTGGAGGCTCAGAGAACACATTTCACAGATTGCTCTGGGAGGCTTAACTATGGTGATAGCCCTCCTGGCTGATCAGAAGGTAATAACTTGGTAACTTCTAGTTTCAGGAAGGTATCATTCCACTGCAGAATTCCTACAGAAATTCCCATTCTCACCAGAGGGCTCATCAGGGAAGGAAGCTGGGATCTGTGCTTTGAGAACTCTTCAAGTTAAGATGTCTGGGAATGTCCATGTCCCTCTGGAGAGAAAGGGCCTTGTTTCTCACGAAGCAATCATTCCTGGAAGCTGACTTGCTTTCTCCATGCTCTATCAATCTGCCACCTTTTGGGAGAACTAAATCTAGTCCAAACATTTTTATAATGCTATTTGATAGTTTGAAACTGAGTCATATTTTATCAAACCTCCATTGTCATAGTTCCAACAGGGAGGTTGAAGAGCTGCCCTCTAAACACGAAGTTTTAAAAACAATCTGTGTTCCTCATTAGCCACAGACTTTAAATTTTACTGTTGGAAACTTCTCTACTTAGAAAAATGTTAGGTCAAACAGCCTTAAATGTGGGCTTTCTCACGACTGTTAATATTTGATGTGCATACTGAGAAATACTCTTGCTGCAGAGTTGGATTTGTGTCTGTCTGTTGTCCTCAAACCCCAAAACTTAAAGAACAATGAGAAGAGGACAAAGTGTGAACAAAAGAATTAGATGCTCTGAAAATCAGCTGTACTTTATCAGGGTTTGGTACTGAAAACCCAGATTCTAAAGTCCGGGTGATGAAGCCTTTTCTGCATGCAGGATAATGGTTTCTGAATAGCAAATCGTCTCATACATAGGTTTCCCTGGTTGATTTCTGCATGGGTCTCAGAGATGACATGGCTTTCTCACTAAGGAGCATTCATTATTTTAGATGTGCCCTCATGTAGCAGTAAATCATCAACAGTAGAAGTGCAAAATTTGGAAATGGAGATTCAGCTGGAGAAAATGATATGTTACTTCTCTCCTTTTGGAAGTATTTTATGTCCTTCATCCCATCACTGCATTATACATTTAAATAAGGAATTCTCCTGTGTAAATTCCTGAACAGACACTACAACTTTATTTGTAATTTTGAAATTGGAAGTTACCTTAATCTACCCTTCAAGTTTACAAATGTGAAAAACAAGACCAGCAGGAGACCAAGTGACTTACTCACGCTCATATGAAATAAATTGTTTAATTTAGGGGCTAACTCAACTTCTAAAGTGAAATAAAATGAACCAACCAAGCACCTGCTTTGTTTCCTATTGCACACTGAGTGAAGGTTAAAATTCGAAGTTTAAACCTGAGTGGCGGCCCCTCTACTGCCCTCCCCAAACCTCCACTTCCAGACTAAGGGAAATTGGTCAGAAAATGTTCTTAAGAGCTTTCATTCACAGGATTGCATTCAGGCTTTTCCTTTTTGTGGCAATCAACAGTTATAATCAGCAAGTGGGTTACTGCTGGCCCTGATTACAGACAGGGACAGGCTTTATAAGTGTATGGTAACACCAGGCAGTCAGGATTGGCTGAGGTGGAGCAGAAAAAGGAGCAACGGGAGGAGAAAGGTGCCGTGGCCCCAGAACCTTGCTCTGAATTGTCAGCTGGAAAAGAACAGTGCCTGGGTGCAGTCACTCTTCCTTGAGCCTAAGATCATAGCTTTTCTTCTGGGATAGCCTGGCATTCCAAAGACAAGTTGGTGATTCTGAGGGAAGTTTTGGTTCCTTTCTCTCGGAAAGAGGCCCCCTGAGCAGACTGTGAACGTATTTTGCATGTTAATTATACCTATAGGACCTATTCGGTCTTTTATTGAAATTCGTGGTTTGCTCTCTCTTCTCCAGCGGTCCACAGGCACCCAGCTGCAGGGTCCCCCGAAGGACGACCTGTGCCTCCTCCAGGGCACGTCTGTGGCCAACCGGGCGCTCAGGAGCCTGTGGGGTGGAGTCCTTCTCCGTCCTCTTTGGCCCTCAATCTGGCACTCTCCGCAACCTTTGTTTTGGATTTTCCTCCCTGTGAGCTGTCGCTGTTTCCCGTGTCTCTGTCGCCATTCCCTCGGTGGCCGGCGCGCAGGGGACACCAACGCAGCCGTTGCCTGGGGACTGGGCCTTGTGCGGGGCCGGAGCTGCGGGCTGAGAGCGAGGGGGGCAGCCCCAACAGTGCGAGGACCGGCTGGAAAGGTTGAAGGAGACTCAGATCGCCAACGGGGCTGGCTACTCTTGCTGCAAAGGGAACGAGGATCTGGGCTCTCCTGGCCTCACAGCTGCTCCCCTCCTGGGGCTTGCCCCAGGCCTGCACGGCCTGAGCTGCAGACTGCCTGGGGCAGCTTCCGCCGATGGCCGGGACACGGCCTGCCCCCCGACAGCGGCGCTTCTGTCCACAGCAGCCGCCTGGCGAAGGCTCCCCCAAGGTTCCTCGGCAGCCCCCCTACAATGCAGCGCTGTGGCCTGCGGCGGAGGCAGGAGGCCCGGTGGCGGGTGTTCTCTCTGGCCTGAGCTCTCAGATGGCGCCCATTTTGATATGCTTGTCATTGTCAGAAAGGCCATTCACAAGCCCAGATACTTTCCTCAACGAGACAAAAACACAAGTGATGCTTGCCTTCCCTCTACTCGGAGTGCCAGGAGCGGTTCAACGTTCTCACCTCTATCGCTGAGATTGGACACTAATGAGGGAGGATGACTGTGTCAGTTATTTGTTCCAGCTGGAAGCAGGGGTACAAAAACAACCTCTTAAAGTTTTTTTCTAGAACTGTGTATGAATCTGTTGGATTTGGGAACATATCCCATTTGTCCAAGCAAACGTGATAGCCACACACACACACAAAGAACCCGAGAGATCATAAATAAAAAACCAAAACTCAAAAGCAACCGCCCCAATAAAATCTGCCCAATATCCCCGAAACCGCTGACCACTTTTATAATCTCCAATGCGGAGTGTTTCTCATGACTAGCAAAGGGAGGGCTTAGGGACGATGATTCAGAAATTGGCCTGAGCCAAATGTGGGTGTCAGTCTCTGGTGATATTTGATGCGCCTCAAGTAACCACAGGCGGAGGAAGAAAAGAGCCTTCAAATGAGTTCTAGCTTGTGAAAATGACTCAACTTGTTTGGGGGGTGAACTTGAAAGTGTGCAGCCCAGATGTCAGCTTTAAGATCCACTTCGCCTGACACAGCTGTGGTCTTCAAGTTGCCTTGGGATTGAGTGGGGCCACACCCACAGCTGCAGCCGAGCTGTGCTATTTGAAACTCCCCCAGGGCCAACTGCTGTGAAAAGAACAGTTTATTACAAAAAATAAAACAAAATGCCAGCTCATCTTTACAGTTTCACGGTCTGCCTTGGGGAAAGGAAAAGGAGTTTTAGTTTTCACCCCTTGTGCACCAAGTGTGTTGTCTGGGGCCAGTTTTGGAAAGATCTGGAAAATTCTCTGCTGTGCTGTTGACTCACTGTCTGACCATGGACCTGCCATTTAACTTGGCCAGCCACTGCTTCTCTGTTTGGGAAATGGAGAGAATGGCATTTGCCATCTACCACATGGTGATGTATAGAGTGCTTTGGCAGTGAAGGTAGATCTGAATGAAATCTGTGATGCATTATAATCATTTTCTTCAAACAAAGATAACTGAGTTTGGGAAAATTGTTTGTCCTGACAGCCTTAAGGAGCTCATTCAAGCTGATTCAAGGGCAGGCTTTAAAAGAAAACAGTGTGTCTGAAAGACTATGAAATTGGAATATTGAGGCAAATATTAAGTTTTTCTACTCTAAATACAACACAGACAAAAGACAACAAAAATATCTTGTCATCAAATGAAACATCAAATTACTGGACTAAAGATAAAAAGTGCCTTCCCCATAATATTTAGCAGATAGGCTAAATGCTACTTATTTAGTGATAGAAAAACAGACCCCTTGTCCATTATTTCTCAGTGCTTAATATATTGAATTTGATCCTTTGAGCCTAGAAAAATGAGTTTGCATTATATATGAGATATATATCTCATATATATGATATCTCATATATGATATATATATCTCATATATATGATATATATATCTCATATATATGATATATCATATATGATATATATATCATATATGATATATATATCATATATATGAGATATATATCATATATATGATATTTCATATATGATATATATATCTCATATATATGATATCTCATATATGATATATATATCTCATATATATCTCATATATGATATAATATATATCTCATATATGTGATATCTCATACATGAGATATATATATCTATATATCATATATATGAGATATATATCATATATCATATATATGAGATATATATCATATATCATATATATGAGATATATATCATATATATGAGATATATATCATATATCATATATATGAGATATATATCTCATATATATGAGATATATATCTCATATATATGAGATATATATCTCATATATATGAGATATATATCTCATATATGTATATATATATGATAACCCAGCCTGTGAGTGGGTAAGATAGTGTTTCTATGGTACTTAAGCATCTGAAAGAAACATGAACTAAATTGATCAAATGTTTTGTCTACACAATACCAAGCATTAAGATATTTCACTTATGTGGATTCTTGGTGTCATATAGATGAAACACTTCAGAAGATAATTGAGATTTTTCCTTTTTGTTAAAATATTTATCATATACAGAAACAGTTGAAGTCTTCAAAGTTCACAGGGAGGAAACAGAAGGACATAGAAGTAAATAAAAGCAAGAATGAGGACACTGCTAGCTTTTATGGTGACACTGTCCTCTGGGTGCACAAGCAGAGGACAGCTTTGTATGAAGAAGAAAGCACCGCTTCCTGATTACAGCAACTTCATGCCAAAGGCATGTGACTTGGCCATTGGAACATGGACTAAATTTTATCCTCCATTCTTTCCTCAGCTTGGAGCCTTTGTGCAGTGCACTAACCATACAACTGTACATACTGGCCCTGAAAAGCCATTGAAAGGAGTAGGGGAAATGTTCAATAATAAGGTAGAAGTAGATATGAAGAAGAGAGAGGCTTGTCTTTGCTCTTAGGCCTCCTCAGTGAATGTTCACAATCCAGAGGGCACTCTGTGTGTGTGTGTGTGTGTGTGTGTGTACGAGTCACTTGTTTGTTGGTTGGTTTATTTTTGAGGTAAGAAAATACTATAAATTCTGGCCATATATTTACTGCCTTCTCTATTCGGTGCTCTGCCTGCCAAGTTTTCACTTCCTCTGAATTTTAACTCCCTGTCTCCCTCCCTATGCTATTCTTCCTGTCTGCAACACAAATGCCTTTTTAAATTTTTGCTAGTTTAATTAGTGCATGCATTCATTTTGATTGATGAATTGATGTGGCTTATTGGTGTGAAGACTCTCTTCCACTCCCAGTGCTGTAACAGAAACGGCTTGCATGGGGCGACACTTGCTTTGATGCTGCAGACATTCTGTTTGATGCAGAGAGGCCAGCCATTCGGCTGTGATTTTGTAGTCTCTGGGGAGATATTTTTTCATCACTGTTGGTGGAGTGGGAGGAGGCTGGTGGTGAATAAGGAGAGAGAGTGGTGTGAAACTGATGGCTGAGAAACAACATAGCTAAGGATTTAATGTTTATATCTTACTGGACTGAATTTGAAATAGTCATTGTTCACACCCTGGGCCCAGGAGGGAAGGAGACCTTGACATGCTGCCATCAGTAGTAAGGCACTGTGAATTAGAGCAGCCAGTTGAAACTTTCCAACACCTCTTGCCAAAGAATTAAGCTGAAATTACTGCACAGTTGGTAACAATTTGATTTCTAGTTTCACCTTAATCAGTGAGGATTAATGGGTAAAATTTTTATTTCTAATCTTACTTTAGCCTGACTAACAAAAGCTGTCACTTCCTTGAAAACTGCTAAATGAAGAGGGATTTATAAGATCTTTGAGAGAATAAAAGCTAAAGTGCTAAGGCCCACTTTTCAGACCATAAAATTTTCAAATTCCCCTCATATCCCCTACATAATGCTCAGAGAGCTGGCTGCTGCCGGATTCAGTAAGGTTTATTGCTGGACAATGGTGGTGGAAAAACTTAAGAGCATTCCTAATGGCTTCAAAACTCCAGAAGAAATACAACAATCTTCTTGGGGAAAATTAATATTACAGAAGAAAAGAGGAAGTAGGATTCGAATTGCGAATAGAGCATTGCCCATCCAGTACATATTTTAACTCCTTTTTCTTGTTTCCGTTGGCCACCTTAGCTAGCCCTTTGTATGACCCTCCCCTGACAATCAGTCCACAGCAACATTGTGAAACTGGTGGTCTGTCCCCACTCTACCAAGTTTCCCTGAGTATCTTATGATCCATTTTTTTATTAACTCTCACTCCCAAGAGGCCCTCACTCAAGATCTTTTTCTTTGGGGACAACCTCCTACTCCAGACTTTACTCTGTTTTCTTGTTCCACTTCCCACCAAAACCAATGTTGTTATGAACCTTTATGTGCTCATTTCTCACCTCCCTAATTTTAGTATCTTCAGGGTAGGGACACAGCACCTTGAGCTTGGAAGTCAAGGCTCGAGTAGGTACGATTGATGGAGATGTTGGGGAAGGCATTATTTGAACATCATGAGTTGTGAGACCGGGTGATCTTTCAAGTTCCTTCCATTTTCCAATTCTGTGAGTCCACAGCATCACCAGAAGGGAAACATGGCCTCCTCAACCCTTTCTCTAGTTTGATCAGAACCAAATATGAACCTTTACTCCAAGGCTTAATTATCTTCAGATAAATTTAATTCCCTAGCTACTGGGTTGCTCCCAAGATTATGCTGCAGAATGGACACCTCTTTTCATAATCAACTGGGAAATAGGAATGAATTCTCTAGTGCTCAGATGCAAGAACCATCAACCCTCACAATTCTTTGTTTTTCCCAGTCATATTCATTCTAAGTTTCCACTTAACAAAGCAGGTTCACTATCAGTTATTTAAGGGGTTCCTTCCCCCTCCAATGAATTATGTAAGAACCCTGGAATTTAGGTGGTGCCAAGAAAATTTGAAACACTGTGTTTCTAGCTCATGGTGGCTTTAATGTTTGTAATAACACTTCTGCTAAATGAAATGCTGTTCAGCATTGGCACAGAGGGCTGGTTGGGTGAACCCATAGGGCACCCTGCCAGCCCTCAGGGTCATGATTCTTACCCTCATTTACCACCCAGGCTGTCATTTGAGGAACTTGTCACAACCCTTTGTTTCCTGTCTTGTTTTGGGAGGATCATTCTGTTCCCTTGGATTGGGCCATGTCCAGTTCTCACCCTTAAGGCCTTTCCTTGTCTTAGTCGATTTAACTCATCTCCTCTGTAATCCTTGGATTACAAAACAAGTTGCTTCTCCTTTCCAGGGACAAGAGGAGCCTCCCTATTGTTCTTAATTCTTAGGGCAGAGAAAAAGGCACAATCATATTAACTTGTAGCAGACGAGAAGGAATTGGGTAGATTAGTGAAATCCTTTATTCTTGCTGATTTTTTTTTTTCTTTTTAAGACAAGATCTTGCTCTGTTGTTCAGGCTGGAGTGCAGTGGTGTGAGCACAGCTCACTGCAGCCTCAGACTCCTGGGCTCAAGTGCTGCTCCTGCCTCAGCCTCCTGCAAAGCTGGAACTACAGGTAGGTGCCACCACACTCCACTTCCCTACTGAAATCTATCAGTCATTTAGGGCTATGCCCACATCTACATATGTACCTTAGGTTTATTTAATAGAGGATTGTAACTGCTATTTGAAAGCTCTGTTAGAATGAGCTTGTCTAGTGATACTATGTGTTGGCTGGGATTGCATGAGATTGTAGGTAGCAGGGGTTTATTTTCCTCATGTTACGAGGAGTCCCAGGGTAAGGAGCTTAGGGCTCGTGCCATTGCTCCGTGTGGTCACCGTGGTTCCCTTTCCATGCATGGTATGTCCTTTCATCTGTGTGATTGAAAATTGGCCACTCCCAGGCAGGAAGAAGGAAGACAAGAAAAATCTTCTCTTCGTGAGGCGCTGTCTTTTGATTTAGGAACAGGAGGATTCTCCAGGGGCCTTGCTGGTATCTATGACCAGGACAGTGCTGCGTGGTCGCCCCTGGTGATATGGGAAGCTGGATAGGTATGTTGATTTTCCAGCCCTTCTAGTGGAAGCAGAGGAAATGGCAGAGGGGAAGCATTGGAGTGGGTACTGAGTTAGCCATTCTATGGTATCTGTCAAAATGCATGAGGGGGTCTACATTATTTACAAACAGAAAAGAAAAACTGTGAGTTGTGTCTGTGTTGTGTGACTGTGACTAAAGAGACAAATGGTTACCTAAAAATTACAGTTCACATTATCATTGGATGAAAAGTTAATGTATGGAGATTGACAGCAAGAGCTAGGTCAGAGTCAAGGCACAAAGAGTGTGGAGAGGCTTCCAGGGAAGAGGGCTACAGCCAGAACCATCCTTTGCAAAGACAGGAGAAAATGAAAACTCAAACCTGCATTGAGACTTGTATATTGTCCCGAGTCTCACATTGGGGGTGGGGGTGTGTGTGTTCTGCTTCTGAGGCTGAACTGGGGAGGTGCCTGTGGGAGAAAGAAGGGTATTTCTTGATCACAGTGGCTCTTGACACTGTCTGCACACTGCACTAACATGGGAAACTGTTTTTTCTTTTTTTTTAATACTGGCTCTTAGGACCCATCCCCAGAGATTCTGATTTAATTGGCCTGGGGTATGGTCTGTGTATCAGGATATTTCAAAGCTCCCCAGTTAAGATTCTAATGCACAGCTAGGCTTGAAGCCACTGCCTTAGATTATTCTGGAACAATCACAGTAACCCACCTTCCTTAGAATTATGCTCACTAAATCAGACCTTGGCCTGATCTCATCACAGACACCAGAGGATGAACCTGCCTGTAGGAGCTCCTGGTTGTATCTGCTGTCGGGATGCTGTTGGGCATCCTCTTCATGAGAAGCTATGGGGAAAATGCTTCCAGTCTCAGTTTCAGGAATTGTGATTCTCCTGAACTTTTGGTTTGCTTTTGTCTTGTTGACATGCTGAGTCTTATAAATGATTGTTTCCCCTTTTATTGTGGCTGCTAGGAGGCTTGGGAGCAGCTCTACATTACCATATGGTCTACATTCCTCTCTCTTAATATCACTTCGAGTTTCTTATCCAAAATATTTAGTTAGACTCCTTCCATTTTTAAGAATTATTTTTTGTTGTATATCTGTAAGCCATCTCCAATCCTTGGTAGAAAAGACAGAGGATTAAAATGAATCAAATAAATAAAATAAATATCCAAAAAAATGCCTAAACTTCTCACCATCACCCAAGCAACACCCTTTCATCCTTTTCTTTGCAACTTTGCTAAAGTTCGAATTTCTAAAATTTGATTTATTTTTTTGCCCTTGAAATTTACTTTAATCTGGGCTCTTCTGTGTAAAAATGTTTTCAATGGGAACTTGAATGGTAGTATCTCCAAGAGTAATTTGTTTCTGGGTCTCTCTACCCTCAAGGGGCGGCCTTAGTTCTTTATAAGGTTGCTTTGCTTTGGAAATACAAAGAAATTAAAATTTAGAGAACTAGACATTCAGCTTACTCTAATGGAGTCATTCAGCAGACAGTATAATAGGTGTTGTTAGAAAATGACTATATTTGTATTTTTGCCTTTTATAGTTTTTTTCTTGGGTTTATTGTTTCAAGAAGCTGTTTTTAATCAAAAGAAAAGTGGCTGCTGTAGCCATTCACTGTGAGACAAAGAACCAGAAAGCCGTCCTCATTTGATTTCATTTCATTTCACAGAGGCAGCACTCAAGCTCTGATTCTCACTGTTGCCCAGCGTCAGTTGTTTAGCAGACATGATTTAGATAGCTACAACCCGTTTGTAAGTCATTTATTTTGTACATTACTTAGTAATGTCTGGCAAAGTGGTTCTAAGTTGCCTATTGTCATAAAAGTTAAGAACTCTGACAGAGATCTTAGGAATCATAATGATACAATATTTATGAAGCAAACTACCAGGTAACATCTACTGATGGAAAAATAGCTAGCAAGCATTTTCAAAATAAGTCTGCTATTAGTGTTTTTTTTTTTTGAGACGGAGTCTCACTCTGTCACCCAGGCTGGAGTGCAGTGGCACGATCTTGGCTCACAGAAACCTCCGCCTCCTGGGTTCAAGTGATTCTCCTGCCTTAGCCTCCCAAGTAGCTGGGACTACAGGCACGTGCCACCACGCCCAGCTATTTTTTTTTTTGTATTTTTAGTAGAGATGGGGTATCACTGTGTTAGCCAGGATGGTCTCAATCTCCTGACCTCGCGATCTACCCACCTCTGTCTCCCAAAGTGCTGGGATTACAGGTGTGAGCCACTGTGCCCAGTCAGCCATGCTAACCCATGTAGACTTAGAAGGAAGCCAGATGCCCAGGATTAATTTCTAAGTACTTGCTGTGTGTCTTTGGGTGACATACTTAACCTTTCTGGATTCCAGCATCCAAGGAAAACTGTTAAAATGACATGAGTATTGTAAGGTTAAACTAAGGAGGCAGACCATCAGGCTCTCGCTCTCATGATTTAGTATTCTGAATTTAACATGGTAATTAACAGGATGGGCTTATGCCTGTAATCCCTGCATTTTGGGAGGCCAAGCAGGCAGATTGCTTGAGTTCATGAGTTCAAGACCAGTCTGGGTAACATGGTGAAACCCTGTGTCTACAGAAAATACAAAAAATTAGCTGGGTGTGGTGGCGTGTGCCTGTGGTCCCAGCTACTTCGGAGGCTGAGGCAGGAGGATCGCTTGAGCCCAGGAGATAGAGGTTGCAGTGAGCTGAAATTGTGCCACTGCACTCCAGCCTGGGCAATAGAGCCAGACCCTGTCTCAAAAATAAAAAAAAAAGTAATTAACAGATGCCAAATTCTTCTGCTATTGACTGGTGCTAATGTGAATACAGCCCAGAGGGGAGGAAGCCTTCCTTGAGCAACCTGCAGGATCCATTGCATGCATCTCTTAGTCCTTTTTGAAAGCATAAGCAAGGAAAGAAGGACAAATCTGGACAGAAGAGAGGCATGAATTCTGTCTTTTTTCCCCTCCACTTTCTTGCCTCTCTGCTACTAACATTTATATGTGTCTTATTTGGGTATTAAAGGTGGAAAATTTGGTTTCATTCACCCACCCCCCTTCCCACCTCTCTCTCTCTCTCTTTAATCGGAAGTCTCTGCAGAGAAGAATTCACAATAGTAAATTTCGACCTTCAAGGTATGAGATCATGCTAGGAAAATTGTAGAAGTCTCTAAACTACAGCATTGGCCATGGCCTTTGGGTAAATTAGATTCCTAGCTTTCAGGGCATGGACTGTCTTTTGCAGAATTCTGCCCACCCCTGCTGGCCTCTCTGGTAAGCAGCAATAATTGTGCTGAGTACTGCTGCTTCCCATTGTCTGAGAGTTCTGTCAAGAGGAACGATGATAATTGTTACACTGAAGTTATTAAATTTGGTGACACTAGCAAAATGTCTTGCAATACAATCAAAACTAAGAAGAGAAAGAGACCCTTTGTAATCAGAGATCCCACCCAGCTCCAAATAAAATTTTTCGATCACAATGTGATGTCCCAGTAGTAATTTGGTAGCAAAATCTCTGTGAGATTTTTTCCATTGCTATTTTTCCACTGTGTACCAAGTGAATGTAGGGAGACTTTGGCTCAAGTAAAAAGGCCCGTCTGCTCAGTCTGCATCCTCTTGCCTCCCCTCACTGTCCAGCACTGCAGGTGTCTGAGTTTTATATATTAAAGAACCGTTGATACTCAGTTTCCAGTGACGTTGCCTGGACCACCAAATCTGCAGAGACACTTCTCCCCACCCCCTCGACTCCCTCTTCACCCCCCTTATTTCTGGTGGTTCAGTTATGTCATGGGGTACATGTAACTTTGCTAGTGACTGAGATGAGCTCTAGGACCTGGTCAACCCAAGACATGTAGAACCAGAAAGGGAATGAAATGGCTGGGCTGTTAGAGATCAAGTAGGGACACTCAGCTTCTCTGGCTTCCTGAGGAAACATACTGTGTAAGATGTGAGGTTTGAAGTGTGCTTTGGAAGAAATGAAGCATGTGGGTTGGTTACTAAAGAGAGGAAAATTATACCACACCTGGAAGTGGTGAAATGATTTTTCTTATGCAGATGTTTGCACAGGGTCCTGCCTAGGAATCTCTGATGGGAAATGAGAATAGCAGCAACGAGCAGACCTATCTTTAAACTCATAATCTGTTTTGATTGAACTTGAACACCTTGGGTATTTTTAGGTGTAAAGAAACGTCCTTTTTCCAACCTACAATGACTCTAGGCACCAATGTCTCTAGAGCATCTGAATCCATCTCTTGATACCATACTCATACCATCCTAGCTATGAACATGTGCTCCAAGCCAGATGGCATAAATGGGAATCCTGGAACTGGGAGGTATGGTCAAAATATGTGGTTTGACAGTGAGGGAGGATTAGCTCCCCAAAGAAAAACTGGGGTATCCCAGAAAGGAGGGAGTAGCAGTTCTGGGATAAGTTAGACCTAGGCTTGAATCCCAGCTCTACTAAATCAGTGCTGTAAACTTGGGCACTTTATATAGCCTCTGTACACTTCAGTCACTAAAATGGGTAAATAGTATCTTTTGTGTATTGAGAGGACTTAATGAGATTAAGTTATAAAAATGTATATATAGTATGTGGGACACAGCAGGCTCTCAATAAAAGGGCATGTTAAAATATTTGGATGTAGCGGATCTTTTTTTTTTTTTAATTTTTTTTTCTTTTTATTATTATTATTATTATTATTATTATACTTTAGGCTCTATGGTACATGTGCGCAACGTGCAGGTAAGTTACATATGTATACATGTGCCATGCTGGTGCGCTGCACCCACCAACTCGTCATCTAGCATTAGGTATATCTCCCAATGCTATCCCTCCCCCCTCCCCCCACCCCACAACAGTGACAGAAGTGTGATGTTCCCCTTCCTGTGTCCATGTGTTCTCATTGTTCAATTCCCACCTATGAGTGAGAACATGCGGTGTTTGGTTTTTTGTTCTTGCGATAGTTTACTGAGAATGATGATTTCCAATTTCATCCATGTCCCTACAAAGGACGTGAACTCATCATTTTTTATGACTGCATAGTATTCCATGGTGTATATGTGCCACATTTTCTTAATCCAGTCTATCATTGTTGGACATTTGGGTTGGTTCCAAGTCTTTGCTATTGTGAATAATGCCGCAATAAACATACGTGTGCATGTGTCTTTATAGCAGCATGATTTATAGTCCTTTGGGTATATACCCGGTAATGGGATGGCTGGGTCAAATGGAATTTCTAGTTCTAGATCCCTGAGGAATCGCCACACTGACTTCCACAAGGGTTGAACTAGTTTACAGTCCCACCAACAGTGTAAAAGTGTTCCTATTTCTCCACATCCTCTCCAGCACCTGTTGTTTCCTGACTTTTTAATGATTGCCATTCTAACTGGTGTGAGATGGTATCTCATTGTGGTTTTGATTTGCATTTCTCTGATGGCCAGTGATGGTGAGCATTTTTTCATGTGTTTTTTGGCTGCATAAATGTCTTCTTTTGAGAAGTGTCTGTTCATGTCCTTCGCCCACTTTTTGATGGGGTTGTTTGTTTTTTTCTGGTAAATTTGTTTGAGTTCATTGTAGATTCTGGATATTAGCCCTTTGTCAGATGAGTAGGTTGTGAAAATTTTCTCCCATTTTGTAGGTTGCCTGTTCACTCTGATGGTAGTTTCCTTTGCTGTGCAGAAGCTCTTTAGTTTAATTAGATCCCATTTGTCAATTTTGGCTTTTGTTGCCATTGCTTTTGGTGTTTTAGACATGAAGTCCTTGCCCATGCCTATGTCCTGAATGGTATTGCCTAGGTTTTCTTCTAGGGTTTTTATGGTTTTAGGTCTAACATTTAAGTCTTTAATCCATCTTGAATTGATTTTTGTATAAGGTGTAAGGAAGGGATCCAGTTTCAGCTTTCTACATATGGCTAGCCAGTTTTCCCAGCACCATTTATTAAATAGGGAATCCTTTCCCCATTTCTTGTTTTTGTCAGGTTTGTCAAAGATCAGATAGTTGTAGATATGTGGCATTATTTCTGACGGCTCTGTTCTGTTCCATTGATCTATATCTCTGTTTTGGTACCAGTACCATGCTGTTTTGGTGACTGTAGCCTTGTAGTATAGTTTGAAGTCAGGTAGCGTGATGCCTCCAGCTTTGTTCTTTTGGCTTAGGATTGACTTGGCGATGCGGGCTCTTTTTTGGTTCCATATGAACTTTAAAGTAGTTTTTTCCAATTCTGTGAAGAAAGTCATTGGTAACTTGATGGGGATGGCATTGAATCTGTAAATTACCTTGGGAAGGATGGCCATTTTCATGATATTGATTCTTCCTACCCATGAGCATGGAATGTTCTTCCATTTGTTTGTATCCTCTTTTATTTCCTTGAGCAGTGGTTTGTAGTTCTCCTTGAAGAGGTCCTTCACATCCCTTGTAAGTTGGATTCCTAGGTATTTTATTCTCTTTGAAGCAATTGTGAATGGGAGTTCACTCATGATTTGGCTCTCTGTTTGTCTGTTATTGATGTATAAGAATGCTTGTGATTTTTGTACATTGATTTTGTATCCTGAGACTTTGCTGAAGTTGCTTATCAGCTTAAGGAGATTTTGGGCTGAGACAATGGGGTTTTCTAGATATACTATCATGTCATCTGCAAACAGGGACAATTTGACTTCCTCTTTTCCTAATTGAATACCCTTGATTTCCTTCTCTTGCCTAATTGCCCTGGCCAGAACTTCCAACACTATGTTGAATAGAAGTGGTGAGAGAGGGCATCCCTGTCTTGTGCCAGTTTTCAAAGGGAATGCTTCCAGTTTTTGCCCATTCAGTATGATATTGGGTGTGGGTTTGTCATAAATAGCTCTTATTATTTTGAGATACGTCCCATCAATACCTAATTTATTGAGAGTTTTTAGCATGAAGGGTTGTTGAATTTTGTCAAAGGCCTTTTCTGCATCTATTGAGATAATCATGTGGTTTTTGACTTTGGTTCTGTTTATATGCTGGATTACATTTATTGATTTGCGTATATTGAACCAGCCTTGCATCCCAGGGATGAAGCCCACTTGATCATGGTGGATAAGCTTTTTGATGTGCTGCTGGATTCTGTTTGCCAGTATTTTATTGAGGATTTTTGCATCAATGTTCATCAAGGATATTGGTCTAAAATTCTCTTTTTTGGTTGTGTCTCTGCCAGGCTTTGGTATCAGGATGATGCTGGCCTCATAAAATGAGTTAGGGAGGATTCCCTCTTTTTCTATTGATTGGAATAGTTTCAGAAGGAATGGTACCAGCTCCTCCTTGTACCTCTGGTAGAATTCGGCTGTGAACCCATCTGGTCCTGGACTTTTTTTGGTTGGTAAGCTATTGATTATTGCCACAATTTCAGCTCCTGTTATTGGTCTATTCAGAGATTCAACTTCTTCCTGGTTTAGTCTTGGGAGGGTGTATGTGTTGAGGAATTTATCCATTTCTTCTAGATTTTCTAGTTTATTTGCATAGAGGTGTTTGTAATATTCTCTGATGGTAGTTTGTATTTCTGTGGGATCGGTGGTGATATCCCCTTTATCATTTTTTATTGCATCTATTTGATTCTTCTCTCTTTTTTTCTTTATTAATCTTGCTAGCGGTCTATCGATTTTGTTGATCCTTTCAAAAAACCAGCTCCTGGATTCATTAATTTTTTGAAGGGTTTTTTGTGTCTCTATTTCCTTCAGTTCTGCTCTGATTTTAGTTATTTCTTGCCTTCTGCTAGCTTTTGAATGTGTTTGCTCTTGCTTTTCTAGTTCTTTTAATTGTGATGTTAGGGTGTCAATTTTGGATCTTTCCTGCTTTCTCTTGTGGGCATTTAGTGCTATAAATTTGCCTCTACACACTGCTTTGAATGCAT
The DNA here is from genome assembly GCF_028885625.2 of Pongo pygmaeus. Classification (NCBI taxonomy): domain Eukaryota; kingdom Metazoa; phylum Chordata; class Mammalia; order Primates; family Hominidae; genus Pongo; species Pongo pygmaeus. Next base: position 76,148,841 of record NC_072384.2, read on the forward strand.
CCCAGAGATTCTGGTATGTTGTGTCTTGGTTCTCGTTGGTTTCAAAGAACATCTTTATTTCTGCCTTCATTTCGTTATGTACCCAGTAGTCATTCAGGAGCAGGTTGTTCAGTTTCCACGTAGTTGAGCAGTTTTGAGTGAGATTCTTAATCCTGAGTTCTAGCTTGATTGCACTGTGATCTGAGAGATAGTTTGTTATAATTTCGGTTCTTTTACATTTATTGAGGAGAGCTTTACTTCCAAGTATATGGTCAATTTTGGAATAGGTGTGGTGTGGTGCTGAAAAAAATGTATATTCTGTTGATTTGGGGTGGAGAGTTCTGTAGATGTCTATTAGGTCTGCTTGGTGCAGAGCTGAGTTCAATTCCTGGGTATCCTTGTTGACTTTCTGTTTCGTTGATCTGTCTAATGTTGACAGTGGGGTGTTAAAGTCTCCCATTATTAATGTGTGAGAGTCTAAGTCTCTTTGTAGGTCACTCAGGACTTGCTTTATGAATCTGGGTGCTCCTGTATTGGATGCATATATATTTAGGATAGTTAGCTCTTCTTGCTGAATTAATCCCTTTACCATTATGTAATGGCCTTCTTTGTCTCTTTTGATCTTTGTTGGTTTAAAGTCTGTTTTATCAGAGACTAGGATTGCAACCCCTGCCTTTTTTTGTTTTCCATTTGCTTGGTAGATCTTCCTCCATCCTTTTATTTTGAGCCTATGTGTGTCTCTGCATGTGAGATGGGTTTCCTGAATACAGCACACTGATGGGTCTTGAGTCTTTATCCAATTTGCCAGTCTGTGTCTTTTAATTGGAGCATTTAGTCCATTTACATTTAAAGTTAATATTGTTATGTGTGAATCTGATCCTGTCATTATGATGTTAGCTGGTTATTTTGCTCGTTAGTTGATGCAGTCTCTTCCTAGTCTCGATGGTCTTTACATTTTGGTATGATTTTGCAGTGGCTGGTACCGGTGACAGTAGGCAGCCTGGTGGTGCCTACCAGGCACCTGGTAATTTAGGGCAGGCCTGGTGGTGACAAAGTCTCTCAGCATTTGCTTGTCTGTAAAGTATTTTATTTCTCCTTCACTTATGAAGCTTAGTTTGGCAGGATATGAAATTCTGGGTTGAAAATTCTTTTCTTTAAGAATGTTGAATATTGGCCCCCACTCTCTTCTGGCTTGTAGAGTTTCTGCCGAGAGATCTGCTGTTAGTCTGATGGGCTTCCCTTTGATGGTAACCCGACCTTTCTCTCTGGCTGCCCTTAACATTTTTTCCTTCATTTCAACTTTGGTGAATCTGACAATTATGTGTCTTGGAGTTGCTCTTCTCGAGGAGTATCTTTGTGGCGTTCTCTGTATTTCCTGAATCTGAATGTTGGCCTGCCTTGCTAGATTGGAGAAGTTCTCCTGGATAATATCCCGCAGAGTGTTTTCCAACTTGCTTCCATTCTCCCCGTCACTTTCAGGTACACCAATCAGACGTAGATTTGGTCTTTTCACATAGTCCCACATTTCTTGGAGGCTTTGCTCGTTTTTTTTAATTCTTTTTTCTCTAAACTTCCCTTCTCGCTTCATTTCATTCATTTCATCTTCCAGGGCTAATACCCTTTCTTCCATTTGATCGCATCGGCTCCTGAGGCCTCTGCATTCTTCACGTAGTTCTCGAGCCTTGGTTTTCAGCTCCATCAGCTCCTTTAAGCACTTCTCTGTATTGGTTATTCTAGTTATACATTCTTCTAAATTTTTTTCAAAGTTTTCAGCTTCTTTGCCTTTGGTTTCAATATCCTCCCGTAGCTCGGAGTAATTTGATCGTCTGAAGCCTTCTTCTCTCAGCTCGTCAAAGTCATTCTCCGTCCAGCTTTGTTCCGTTGCTGGTGAGGAACTGCGTTCCTTTGGAGGAGGAGAGGTACTCTGCTTTTTAGAGTTTCCAGTTTTTCTGCTCTGTTTTTTCCCCATCTTTGTGGTTTTATCTACTTTTGGTCTTTGATGATGGTGATGTACAGATGGGTTTTTGGTGTGGATGTCCTTTCTGTTAGTTTTCCTTCTAACAGACAGGACCCTCAGCTGCAGGTCTGTTGGAGTACCTGGCCGGCCATGTGAGGTGTCAGTCTGCCCCTGCTGGGGGGTGCCTCCCAGTTAGGCTGCTCGGGGGTCAGGGGTCAGGGACCCACTTGAGGAGGCAGTCAGCCCGTTCTCAGATCTCCAGTTGCGTGCTGGGAGAACCGCTGCTCTCCTCAAAGCTGTCAGACAGGGACATTTAAGTCTGCAGAGGTTACTGCTGTCTTTTTGTTTGTCTGTGCCCTGCCCCCAGAGGTGGAGCCTACAGAGGCAGGCAGGCCTCCTTGAGCTGTGGTGGGCTCCACCCAGTTCAAGCTTCCAGGCTGCTTTGTTTACCTAAGCGAGCCTGGGCAATGGCGGGCGCCCCTCCCCCAGCCTCGCTGCCAACTTGCTGTTTGGTCTCAGACTGCTGTGCTAGCAATCAGCGAGACTCTGTGGGCGTAGGACCCTCTGAGCCAGGTGCGGGCTATACTCTCCTGGGGCACCGTTTCCTAAGCCTGTCGGAAAAGCACAGTATTCGGGTGGGAGTGGCCCGATTTTCCAGGTGCCGTCTGTCACCCCTGGAAAGGGAGCTCCCTGACCCCTTGCGCTTCCCGAGTGAGGCAATGCCTCGCCCCTGCTTCGGCTGGCGCATGGTGCACTCACCCACTGACCTGCGCCCACTGTCTGGCACTCCCTAGTGAGATGAACACGGTACCTCAGATGGAAATGCAGAAATCACCCGTCTTCTGCGTCGCTCGCGCTGGGAGCTGTAGACCGGAGCTGTTCCTATTCGGCCATCTTGGCTCCTCGGATGTAGCAGATCTTTTGCCCCCTTATGGTATGAGACATTCTCTAAGGTTCTTTGGATTTGGTTATCCTTTTCAGCATTCGCTTACCCACTAAAGTTTCCTAAACCTCAGCATAAAGAGCCTTTTCCAGTTATAGCTTTGAGTCTGCCTTCTGTATCCCCTGGGAATGAAACTGTTTTTTTGGTATGTGTTTATTGTTGTGGTTATGATTATTATTAATTCGCCATCAAAAGAAAGTGTATCCTTAATCAGTTACTTTCTGCATCTCATTGCACACATTTCCAAATCAAAGCATTGAAATGAGCAACTCAGCCTGTTGGTAAGACATGCTTTTTAGTTTGTGTAACTCATGCAAAAAAATGCTCCCTATGACCTGCCTTCCTAATAATTCTTCAGGGATGAACTAATGCTCATATAGTTACATCTGGTTCTAGAGTTAACAAATGGGTCAGAAGGAAAAGGAGGAGTGAGAAAAACCAACCATTTTCCCCCGCCCTCCCCCTCTGCTTTTTTTTTTCTTTCCTTCCTCAATATGAAGTCATTTGCTTTTCTTTCTAGCCCATACCAAGTCTTCAGAAGTTGAGCCAGGCAGATGGTGAGGTTATAGCTTGGGCAAGATGTGTTCTAATGTTATCAGCTTTAAAGGAGCACATGGAGCAGAGAGGAAAGATGGTTTGTGGTATTTTTGTTTATTAAATTTGATGGTTGGATTATGACATTTATATTTATTAAATGTACAGAATCTCATCCATCACAGTTGACAGTCAGAACATGTCCTGTGTGGTTGGCATAGCTGTCTCTTCCTGCAAGGAGATCTAACATTTATTCTTATTTGGGAGACTAAGAAGAGTGAAGAAAAAAGGAGATCCACCCTTCAATGCCACCACCCTGGAGACTGTGGGAGTGGGAGATAAGTGTTATTGTGTTTGATTCTGTCATGTTAAGAAGCATTTTCCTTGTTTGGGTTGTGAGTCGGTTTGATGGTGCTGTGTATGGAACACTCAGCAGCATGGGAGCAGCAGAGCCAGTGAACCTAGCACAGGAAAAATATCCATAAAGAGGGCTCTCAGCTTTGCCTCATTAAAATCCTGGCATTGCTATGGTTGAAATAATGTTGCTATGGCTTTGTTTAGTTGCTAGAGCACCTCAGCAGCTAGGCGTCCTCATTCCACTCTGTATTTTATTACCTGCCAGATGTGAGCCTCTTAGATATTTTATTAAAGCACCAGGTGAGCTGATGAAAGGACAGCACTCTGATTGCCTTCTAAATGACTCCTGGCTCACTTGAGCTTTGTTTGTATGCAAGAGGCGACAAAAGCTGGCAAGACTTAGGAACAAGAAGAAGGTACTGCCACTCATGGGTCTCAATAGGTCCTTAGGTGGAAAAGATGGTGTGCTTGCTTAAGGTTTACAGATCTTTTCCAGAGTATAACTTGAAGATATTTCCACAGTCAATGCGCAAATGAATTAGACACACATGGATTCAATCTCTCTGCCATATATACTTTCAAGAATAAAAGGTTCATTTAGGTTTGAGTGAACCCAGTCTATCTGGAAATCAGATAATCCACAATACTGCCCATATAGCCTAGAAATCTTTGAATATTAAATACTTAAGATACCAACCTGAAGAAGACATTAAGTCCTTTTTCTCTCCCTATGCCCCTTGTTATTTTGTTAGGGCTAATGTTCGGTTCTAACTTCAGTCATTAGTGTCCTGGTTGGCATTTTCTGAGGCAGCAGCCTGTGTGTAGCTGCTACGTCTAAGAAAGATTTCAAGAAGTACCAAACATTTATGTAGGCCTCACACAAATTTGACTACCATGTATTTCTTCCCCTTAGGTTGACTTAGGACCTAGGAAATAGTTTATAAGGGTACCATGTACTAATCTCATTCCTTTTTAAATCTAAAAGTAATTGTTCATAACCATTACAAGTCATTGTCTGAGCACCTTTAGGGAACAGCTCTAGTCTACGTATTATATGCGCTGTTAAACAGGTAAATGGCTTATCTCTAAAGAGTTTAAACAAAACATACCAAAAGCCAGACCTCTGTGAAGAGGGACAATTTCCTGCTGGATAGCGTGTGTGCATCTGATTACATAATGGATTGTAAACATTTCCAGAGGTGGGAGAGAGTGCAGGTCCTGAGTGTTAGAAGACAAAGGTCATGAGTGTACCTCACATGGTCCAGTTGGCTCCATTCTATCCCACAGCCACAGCCACCCCTCACTCCACCCTGACTACTTTGCGGGTCACATGAGTGAAGCCAGGGCCCACTGATAAGGGAAAATACTAGTAGTCTTCTCTGTCTCCCTTTCTTTCTTGAATAAAAACAATACTGTGAAATACAGCTTTAATTCTTCTTCTAACACATTTACTGCTTATTCTTATCTGCTGCTTTAATGGAGTGAATACTTGTGAGAACACAGCATGTGCTAGGGTACACATAAATATCTTATACACACACATGCACACACACATATACATACATACATACATAAATATATATATTTTCATTTGATTGTCACAACAACCCTCTGAGGTCTTGACTTAGTATCAACATTCAACTGCTAAGAAACTTAAAGATCAGCACCTGGTATGTAGTTGGTGCTTAATAAAGATCTGATGAATGAATAAAACTCAGAATAAAGATCTTGCTTTTGCTTCTGTGATCATAAAGCAAGTACAAGGCAATGGCAGGATTCCAACCCAGTTCCTGTAGCTGCAAAGCCTGGTCTTTCCTCACCAGTGCATGAGAGGGCTAGCACAGTTAGGTCTGTGCCTGCCTAATTCTCATATGGGTACACCTCATGAAAGAGAAGCACATCTGAGAAAATTCTCTATCCCTCCACTAACTGTACTGTTGCAGACAAAGCCATAACTATGGATCTTCTAGCATTTTATTTTTTGATCAGAACCCTAGCTATAGAACAGAGATCAGGAGAATAATGGGCTTGGAACTGGTCATCTCCCTGGAACAATTTATTTGTAGCCAATGCAAGGTGAGAATTCAGAGGGGGCTGAGGACATGGGTGTGGAGCTAAGAATTGTGGACCCAGGAGTACTCCTGAAATCTCTGATTTATATTTGTTTCTTGCAGTTGCTAGACCCCTGAAGAACAGATTTCAGAGTTCTGTGGGTTGAGACACACCAATTCCACACTTGGGAGGGAACTGCTATTTTATTGCCCCAATTAACTGTTTTATTTGTTTATAAATTCTTCCCTTTTCTGTTTTATGATGCAGTTGTGGTGTGTTTAATGGAAGTACAAGATTAAAACTGGCAAGCTGACTGCATGTTACATTTCCAAAGCTTGTAAATGGTTTGAATCCAGAATGTCTGTGGCCCTTTCCAAAAATATTTGGTTTCTCTAAAAAGCAACAGCTGTTGGGAAATCGATGGAAAGTTTTTTGGCTTTTTTGTTTGTTTGTTTGTTTTTCAGGAGGAGAAAAGCCATTGGCTTTTACTATAGTGTGTATAGCATTTTGTTTAATGCTTTTATTCCGTTGGGGAATTTGCCTGTTGATAACAGATGAAACAACAGGGACTTAGTAAAATATAAAAACTCATGATGTTAAAAATCAGCAAATTGAATGCTACTTTAAAAAGTCACACAAGAAAAGAATCTTTTTCTAAAAAAATACCTCTTGCTGAGTAGAAATTTTTTTCTGTAAGAGTAGTATAAATTTAAAAATTTTACTTTCCACTAACATTTCTGTTGTATTCTGTAGTTTACAAAGCACACATATATTTAAAATCCGAATCTCACTACAATTCTACTAAGCAGCTTAGGGACAGTGACTTTCCTTTTTATAAATGATTCACATAAGCCCTGGAAGGATGAAGCCACTTGCCTGGAGTCAGGCAGCTCATCAGTGGCTGAGCCAGGGTTAGGACAGAATTTTGCAATGACTAGCTCAAGGCTCTCTGTCATACCAAATTATCTAATTATTAAATGGTATCGTTACCAGTTGAGTTGGGCAATGTGATCTGGCCAAACTGTTGTCACTGCTCCTGCTGGATGCTGTTCCCACACCTATAAATCCATCACTTACCCCTGGGTCAATATCCTGGTGGAAGCATCAAATGGCTGAGTATGCTCACATGCTCAAGCCCTGACTACCAGGCGACGGGACCAGAGAAGCCCTCTCTGCCTGAGCTATCCAGAGGAGCAGGGCACTGTATCTCAAGAATACTATATACATATGGTGAATGGTTCGCCTCAAACAGAACAGAAGGTTGGATGCTAGGTAGAGCAAAATGCAGTGATAGCATATCTGTTTAGTAGGGCAAGTACAGACCAAATTGAACCTAGTTGACTAAAGTGGGGATAAACCTTCCTTCCTCTCCTCCCTCCGTTTCTTTCATTTTCCCCAAAATATCAACCAAAAGGATTGAGAAAGAAAACTAGAGGAAGTAGTTTTCCAATTGTAGTGAATGTAAGACTCACACAGGAGTTTAACATACATGCAGACCCTAAGGCTTGAGCCCCGAGATTCTGATTTCATAAACGTTTTTAGTACTTGTCAAAAACAGGCAGGATCCCCTAAACTAAAACGGCCTGAATAATATCAAAGTAACACTAAATAATTCTTTATTTTAAAATAAAGGAGTAGTAAAATAACTGGCCAAGGACCCTTGATATTATAGAATTTCTATGTTACTACTTTTAAAAAAGAAACACAAAGACACTAAGATAGTATCCTAAAGGCTATGACCCCTGATTTTGGCAAGCTGCTGAAATAATAAGTCTGGAATGAGATTCACGAATCTGTATTTTTAGTAAGACTCACATTAGTATGTGATTCTGATGCAGTTTGTCCACAGACCTCATTTTGAGAACCTCAACCTAAGAAGTCAGAGGGTTAACATAGGCAATTCTGTCTAGTTGATAACTGGAGAAATCACAGTCCAGCTCAGCTAGGGTCCCTCCTCTGTGCTCTATTAAATGGGCTTTATCTCACCCCTAAATTGCAGGTTTGGCCTCCATCTTTTGTTACTGAGCCTCTGCAGGCATCTATACCATCACTTGATTTGGCCCTTGCTTTGGCTTCCAATGGCTGGCATTAGTGGTCACCAGAGTGCAGGAAAATGGATAGAATGTGCTCCAGTGACAAAGAGAACTGGACTTAAGAGTGAGGAAGTTTAGCACTTTGAGTTTTCTTTATAAACCCTGCCACCACTTCTCCAAGCGAGAGATTGGAGGGCTGGTAAGAAAAAAAGGAAAAGGGAGAACAAAGAGTAAGATAATGAAATTGTATCTTTCTTTACTTTATGGTTTATGTAGTACTTTCTGTCCTTCAAAGAGCTTCTAGAAAAAGGTAACTGTGAGACTAAACAGTCTGGGGCAAAAAGTCAGTGCGATGGGGGACAGATGAGGGCATATGGGAGAGCATCAGAGGCAAGGAAGCATGTTGGGGGATACAAAGCAACGTGCCTGATCGGGGGGTGCATCATGGCAGGGTGAGCTCATTGAAACGCCTTCCAACTTCCAAGAGGGGAGAAATTGTCATATTAGATAATGGTAGATTGTTAAAAGTCCAGGGAATCCTCTGAATTGATTACGAAACATAAGCCCACAACTGTTTGGTCTGGAATAGTTTAAAATATTGTACAATTTTTATTATCATGGAAAATTGGAACCCATAACTACCACATCCTGGTAACCTATGCTCCCATACTCCACTCCCCACTCACTGGATTCTCGTTATACCTTCCAGCATTGGTTTCTTTAGAAATTTTTTGAGTTGTTCTAATACAAGGAAGCAAAGAGCCAGGGGTCCAGGACCTGTGTCCTGGACACAGGACATCTTTGCTTGGCTGCCAACTTGCAGGTGACCTCGGAAGAGTCATTTCATCTCTTTGGGTTCAGTTTCCTCATCTGTAAAAAAAAGTAGTTGAAATAGTAGTCTGTATACCCCTTCTATGTATAACACTCCACATTCCCTTAATATATTCAGGATATTTTTAAAGAACTTGCTAACCTTTCCATGAAAGACAAAATAAAAGTCCATTATTTAGAGCTAGTGATATTTTTATAAGACCTAGGAGAATTCTCCTAACAGTAAACAAACTAATGGCTTTCGTTTCCCTATCATTTTGCTAATGCTGCCAGCAAACCACCCAGTTTTAAACAATAGAAATTTATTTTCTTATGATCCTGGAGGCTAGAAGCCCAAGATCAAGGTGTCACCTGGGTTGGTTTCTTTTGAGACCTCTCCTTTTGTTTTGTAGATGGCCATCTTTTCCTCTGTCTTCCGATGGTTTTCCCTCTGTTGTGCCTATTTGTGTCTCAATCCTCACTTTTTTTTTTTTTAAGACAGAGTCTTGCTGTCGCCCAGGCTGGAGTACAGTGGCACGATCTCGGCTTACTGCAATCTCCGCCTCCCGGGTTCAAGTGATTCTCCTGCCTCAGCCTCCAAGGTAGCTGGGATTACAGGCTCCTGCCACCACACCTAGCTAAATTTTTTTTTTTTTTGTATTTTTAGTAGAGACGGTGTTTCACCATGTTGGCCAGGCTGGTCTCGAACCCCTGACCTCAAGTGATCCGCCCGCCTCGGCCTCCCAAAGCGCTGGGATTACAAGCATGAGCCACTGTGCCTGTTCTCAATCCTCACTTCTTATAAGGACACCAGTCAAATTAGATTAGCAGTCACCCTAATGGTCTCATTTTAAATTAATTAGATCTTCAAAGACTGTATCATGAAATAATACGGTCACATTCTGAGTTACCGGGGAGTTAGGACTGTAGCATATAAACTTGGAGGGGTGACGAGACTCAATTCAGCCCATAATATTCAGTTTCCAAGCCAGTGCATCTTTAGGAGTATGGTAAACATCTTATACCTCAGCTATCTTGGGTGAAGTCCCAGATTAGATGAACAAAGGATTCAATGAACTCTTAAAGACCTCGTCAGTTCTAGGTATTTGTGATACTATATAAAGTTCTTCAAACCCAACACCCGATCACCAGGAACATAAACCAAGGAGGGGTGCAAAGAGCAAGTCTTCGGAAAATAAAATAAAAGGGCAAATTGTTTGTACTTTGGGGAAAGCAAAGATGGAAAAGAACTTTGAAGCATTTATATTTAGAGCAGTTCCATTACATCATAAGGGCAGAAGTATTTTATCACACAGCCATTATTGTTTGATCTGTGCCAGTAGGTGAACTTTTAGAGAGCATAGGAGTCTATTTCACATAAATCGCACTTTTAGCAAATGCAGAAGCAGGATCCTGCTGAGGACAAAGGAAAAATTCATGATGTAATTCCCACTTATCCTCATGGGTGCCTTTTTACTGCTAAGAATGAGGAAGAAGAATTCCTTTCCAACACCACTGTAAAAAGAATACTTACAAATTACTCTTCCTCATTGTTTGGACAGTAAAAGCAAGTAATGAGTCTCACAGCACATATCTCGGGTTTTTATAGCCTCAATAACCTATCTGTCTCCTCAGGTATGTTCTCAGTGGCACAGATAACTGAAAAGAGAATAAATGCATAGGTTCTTGTGCTCAGGCCTGCCTCCAGGCCATTGCTCCCTGTGGCTTCTCAGGGCCCACAATACACTGCTGGGCATCATCTCTGTTTTCCCAGTGGGAAAAGAGGTACATGATGTTCATTGTGTATTTCTCCTATACTCTGCCGCCAACCATCCTCATCTGTAGGACGTTACACATCTCTCTCAAGGAACCCCTACTGCCTATGAAATCACATTTGTTTAATAACTAAAATTCAGATTTAAACACACACACACACATATAACCACCCAAAGAAAATAGTTTGGATGCCATCTTAGACATTAGCCTATTTATATGTCATGAACTGTCGGTGTCTCAATCCTCACTTCTTATAAGGACACCAGTCAAATTCTGGAAACCACTGCCCAACCACACTTTTAACTCATTCTAGTGAGATATCACCCACTCTCTACTAGTTTCTTATCACTGTTGTAACAAGTTACCACAGATTTAGTTGCTTATACAGCATAAATATATTACCTTATAGTTCTGCAGGTCAGAAGTTCAATGCAGGTCTCACTGGTCTAAAATCAGGTGTTGGCAGAGTTTGGGGAGAATCTCTGCCTTTTTCAGCTTCTAGAAACTGTCCATATTTCTTGGTTCACACCCCACCCCTTTCTCCCTTTTCAAAGACAGATAGGTTGCATCTCTCTGACACTTTTTCCATCGTCATGTCTCCCTCTGACTCTCTGATTTTCTCTGTCACTTCTAAGGACCCTTGTAATTAGATTGGGACCACCTGTATAATCCAGGATAATCTTTCCATCTCAAGGTCTTTAACCTTCATAACATCTGCAAAGTCCCTCTTGCCATGTAAGGTAACATATTCAAAGGTTCTGGGGATTGGTACATGAACATCTTTGGAGGGCCATATTCTGCCTACCACAGGCTCAGACTAATTTAGCTGTGCATTTTGGTGTCTTTGTTCGCAAAGCCACAGAAAGATATGTAATTACAAGGCAGATTGTTTTTCTTGAACAACCCAGTGTGGTTTCTTTCACATCATGTAGGGAGAGAGTAGGAGCCCCACTGGGTGAGATGTGGGATCTGTCAGAGGATTTTTTTCTTGCTCACCCAACCATGCAAACCAGTGGAAATCTTTATTTCATTTTGGTTAGTCATGATCTCTGATGGGAACCACATTCATGTGTGTATATCTGTATGTGTGTATGTGTATGTGTATGTGTGAATTTAGGTAAAGCCTTCCAGGAGCCCTCTTTGCCCCCTTAGACTGGTTCTGATGTCTCTTGGCTCTCATCAGAGCAGTCATAACACTTTGTTGCATGTGTCTGTCATCTCATCTGTCAATGTTGGAAAACAGGAGGGCAAGTACTCTTAACTTGTTTCTGTTGTACTCCCCGTGCCTAGCACATGGCCTGCCAGGATGTTTAATAAACATTTGCTGAATTAATGAATGCTCCACATCAAATCTCCTATTCATAGTGTTACTAGCCCAGCCTCTGACATAAGTGAGTGGCCTGGCAGACTACTAAAGATAGAGTAGAAATCTGAAGAGTATTTCCCAGAATTTTAACATTGAATTAATTAAATTGGGAAAATTCAGAGTTTGTTTTTTCTCCTGTAAAACAACTTGGCAGACAAATTTTATATATTTGATCATTGAATTTCTAACACAATGTTAAAATCTGCCAATGGTGAACCAGGGACACAATGTAGAATTCAGGAAAGCACTTTGATCTGGGATCACAACGCTTGAATTCTGGTTTACGTAGCTGTATGGTTTGGGGCAAGTCATTTACCATCTCTGGGATCTTGTCCTTATCTCTAAGTGATTCTAGTTGATGCTTAACATAGGTAACGGCCAAGGGCCTTCTCAATGCTGAAATGCTGTCATCTCCATGGTCCTGTTATTCTAGTGTGGCGTGACTCATTCTTTCTTAAAGTGTGGAATATGAAATGTAGGTGATCAGTTGGGAGTGGGGTGGATGTGACATGATTTTAAGTACATAAATGAATATTTTTAATTTTAACAATTTGTTGAGTGGGCTGAATGCCATGAGGTACAATCAAGAAATGGCATTGTTTTTATCCCCTACTGTATCCCATGCACCCTTACAGCTCTCATTTCTGCTGCTGAATGATAGCCTAGACCAGTTTCATAATTTTTCGAATCATTTTTGGTATTTGAACAGTCTCATGCTCATGTATTAAAAACTCCAGTCAAATGAAAATCTAGATTTCAATCTTTCATCCAATTCAGAGTTTTTGCCCTCCACCATCTGAATCCTTACCCTTGATTCTGAAGACCAATAGTAGGAAAAGAGAGTGATGGTTTATTTTGCTTTCCTTGATTCACTGACTCCAATTCATAGTGTTACCACTGACATCCCCAGAGTCAAGGCCAGGGGAGGGGGATTGGAGGACAACAGAAAGACTGGCTTGCCTGAAACTGGTATAAACTTGCTGTCAGAGGCTTCCCTGGGACAGAGGCCCAACTTGGTTTTCTCTGGGGGCATTTTTATGGGCCCTTTGGAGATGCTCTCACCCAATCAGCCTCTCTGTCAGGATTTGCTCTCCTCAGCAGGTGAATCTTGGGTAGCATCCCTTCAAGATGGCTCTAACTCCACTTCTTTCTGGGGCATTGCCCATGGCTCATGGAAGCTCACATACCTTGCTCTGTCTGCCATTTGTAGAAGGGCAGCTTGCTTGGCCCTGTCTTTGTGTTACTGCCTGGTGGAAGCACCAGGTAACCTCTTGTACTCTGACTCCTTCGGTTGTCCAAGACTCCAGGGAATGTGACTTGGGCTTCCCCCAAGAATTCACAAATGCTCTGGAGCTTAGCTCCCCCGGGCTTGCATCCAGCTAGGGAGTAAGAAGCCAGCGTCCACATCTGGCAAGGATCATCAGTCTGTATGAGTGGTTTTCTTGGGACCTCCCTTACTTTGCTCATAGTGGAAGGGGAAGACTCCACAGTATCCTCTAATCCAATGAGATATTCTCATCCCAATGAATCTTCAACCTTCTCTTCATAGTCCTAAAGGACAAGCTTGGCCACCTATTAGCACCTTACTTTCGATGACTGGGGCACTTCTCATTCCTTCTTAAAAGCTTTGAAACTTAGCCAAAATTTTGAGATGACAGGGAAAGTTCCCTTTTACATTTTGTTATGTATTTATTTTGCTGTGTATCAGCATATATAACTTAACAAATCTGATTTCATAAATACTGTTTAGGATTAGAATGAATATGGAAAGTAGGAGAATTAAAGAAAAAAGTAAATTAATAATAGTATAAGTGGCTTATAGATATTGCAAAGACATCATATATATTAGTCAAGATTCTCTAGAGGGACAGAACCAATAGGATAGATAGATATATAAAGGGGAACTTAGTAAGTAGTAATAAATCACATGATCACAAAGTCCCACAACAGGTCATCGGCAGGCTGAGGAGCAAGGAAGCCAGTCTGAGTCCCAAAGCTGAAGAACTTAGAGTCTGATGTTTGAGGGCAGGAAGCATCCAACACAGGAGAAAGATGTAGGCTGAGAGGCTAAGCCAGTCTAGTCTTTTCACGGTTTTTTTTGCCTGCTTTATATACTGGCAGCACTTGCAGCTGATTAGATGGCGCCCACCCAGATTAAGGGTGGGTCTGCCTTTCTCAGCCCACTGACTCAAATGTTAATCTCCTTTGGCAGCACCCTCACAGACATACCCAGGATCAATACTTTGCAACTTTCAATCCAATCAAGTTGACACTCAGTATTAACCATCACATCATGGTAATACTCTGTTGGGCCTTCATGTCGACGTTAAGTGGGACAGTGCAAGGCTGAGGCAGCATACTCTCCCCTTTCCAGCCCAAGTGTGACAAACAGCGCTTATTCCAAATTAAACACAACATTTTTACTCCATTGTAGCTAAACTACAATGGGACATTTTCTTCTTCAGCTTCCCAGTTAAATTTTTCCAAGTGCTCAAAAAGTGAGAAAATGCTAATTTCCAAGTTATAAGAGAATAACCTGTTTACTCTATTGAGATGAAGAATTGTCTTAAAATATAAAGTGGGTGCTAAATAAGGTGGTCACAATACAGAATAATAAAGCTCTCTATAATGATCTATAGTTAAAAAAAAGAGATGGTCTGTATCTTCTTTCTTGATTACTTAAAGTAGTACAAAGCAACTGCTATGATCTGAATGTATGCATTGCCCTTTCCCAAATTCATATGTTGAAATTCTAAGCCCCAAGGCATAGTATTAGGTGGTGGGACTTTTGGAAGGTGATTAGGTCATGAGGGCATGAGTGGGATTAGTGGCCTTGTAAAATAATCCCAAAGGAGCTTGTTTGCCCCTTCTGCTATTTGAGGACGCAGCCAAAAGATACCATCTATGAACCAGAAAGCAGGACCTTACCAGGCACATAATCTGTCAGAACAGATGTTAGACTTTCCAATCTCTAGAACTATGAGAAATAAATTTATGTTTTGGGAAAGGGACCCAGTCTATAGTGTTTTGTCAGAGTAGCCCAAAGGAACTAAGAGACAGCACATTGAAAATGTCAAGGGAAGTTTTAAAAATATGAATTTCCATGGAAAAAGAGGCTTCGTAGGTGAAAGAATGCTGAATCTAGAATAAAAAATTCCAACTTTGCAACTTACCTACAGATAGTATGATCTTAGGCAAGTCCCTTGGCCTCCCTAAGCCCATATTTGTAGAATTGTCCTACAGAGCCATACTGGATCTGTGCAAAGATCAAGTAAGATAATGTACAGTCTTGCATCACATAACAACAGCAATACATTCTGAAAAATGCATCTTTAGATGATTTTGTCACTGTGCAAACATCGTAGATTGTACTTATTACAAACCTAGATGGTATAGCCTACTACGCACCTAGGCCAAATGGTATAGCCTGTTGCTCCTAGGTTACAAATCTGTACAGCTGCTGAATACTGGAGGCAATTGTAACATAAGTAGTTGCATATCTAAACATATCCAAACATAGAAAAAGTACAGTAAAAAATATGGTGTAAAAGAAAAAAATGGTACACTCATACAGGGCACTTAGCATGAATGAAGCTCGCAGGACTGGAAGTTGCTCTGGTTGAGTTGGTGAGTAGTGAGGGACTATGAGGGCCTAGGGCATTACTGTACACTACTGTAGACTTCATAAACATTGTACACCCAGGATACACTAAATTCATAAAAATCTTTCTTCAAAAATAAATTAACCTTAGTTTACTGTAACTTTTTTACTTTATAAACTTTAAAAATTTTAAAAACTTTTTGGCTCTTTTGTAATAACACTTAGCTTTAAACACAAACACATTGTACAACTTTACAAAAATATTTTCTTTCTTTACGTTCTTATTCTATAAGCTTCTTTCCTGTTAAAAATGTGTTGTTGGTTTTTTTGAACTTTTTAGTTAAAAATAAAGACACACACACATACACACACACACATACATTAGTCTAGGCCGACACAGGGTCAGAATCATCAATATCGTTGTCTTCTACCTTCACGTCTTGTCCCACTGGAAGGTCTTCACGGGCAGTAACACCCATGGAGCTGTCGTCTATGATGATAACGCCTTCTTCATAGCTCCTGAAGGACCTGCCTGAGGCTGTTTTACAGTTAACACTTTCTTAAAAGTCAAAGGAGTACACTCTAAAATAATAACAAAAGGGGACTGTTGTGGGGTGGGGGGAGGGGGGAGGGATAGCATTAGGAGATATACCTAATGCTAAATGACGAGTTAATGGGTGCAGCACACCAGCATGGCACATGTATACATATGTAACTAGCCTGCACATTGTGCACATGTACCCTAAAACTTAAAGTATAATAATAATAATAATAATAATAAAAATAATAATGACAAAAGTATATTCTAGTAAATACTAGGTGATGGGAATTTTTTAGCTCCATTATAATCTTACGAGACAACCACCGTGTATGTGGGCCATCATTGGATGAAACGTCATTATGCGGTGCATGAGTGTACATGACACAGAAATAATCTAAAGAGCCCAGTGCGGTGCTTTATCAGTCAATAAACATGAGCAATTGACCTTAACATTTTTCATTGAGATATAATTTACATTGACAATGGACCAATTTTAAGGTACAGTTCAATGTGTTTTGACAAATGTATGTAGCCATATAACTGACGCCACAATGAAAATTATAGAAAATTGCCACCAGCTCAAAATATTCTATTGTATCCCATTGCAATTCCCTCCCTACTCCAGCTTTCATTTTCTGTAGAATTTTATATGTAGTCATACGCCATCTGAAGACATTTCAGTCAAGGATGGGCCACCTCTATGACAGATTATAATGGAGCCGAAACATTTCTATCATTTAGTATTTACTATACTGTACTTTTTGTCATTATTTTAGAGTATACTCCTTTTATTTATTAAAAGAAAACACCCACATTCACTGTAAAACAGCCTTGGGCAAGTCCTTCATGAGGCATTCCATAAGAAGGCATTATTATCATACGAGATGACAGCTCCCTGCATTTTTTTGCCCCTGAAAATCTTCCAGTGGGATAAGATGTAGAGGTGGAAGACAGGGATATCGATGATCCTGACTCCGTGTTGGCCTAAACTAATGTGTGTATTTGTGTTTTTTTCAAAAAAGTGAAAGATAAATAAATAAAAATAGAAAAAACCTTATAGAATAAGAATATAAAGAAAAAATATTTTCATACAGCTGTACAATGTGTTTGTGTTTAAAGCTAAGTGTTTTTACAAAAGAGTCAAAAAGTTAAAAAATATTTTAAGCTTATAAAGTAAAAATGTTGAAGTAAGCTAAAGTTCATTTATTATTGAAGAAAGAAAGATTTTTAAAATAAATTTAGTGAAGCCTAAGTGTACAGTGTTCATAAAGTCTACAGTAGTATACAGTATTGTCCTAGGCCCTCACATTCACTCATGACTTACTCACTGACTCACCCAGAGCACCTTCCGGTCCTGCAAGCTCCATTCACAGTAAGTACGCTATACAGATGTATTATTATTTTCTTCTTTTACACCACATTTTTACTGTACCTTTTCTATGTTTGGATATGTTTAGATATGCAAATACTTGTTATGTTACAATTGCCTCCAGTATTCAGTATGGTAATATGCTGTACAGGCTTGAAACCTAGGAGCAATAGGCTATACTATTTGGCCTAGGTGTGTAGTAGGCTGTACCATATATGTTTGTGTAAGTGCACTCTGTGATGTTCCCACAATGACAAAATCATCAGTATGGAATGCATGACTGTAAATGGAATCAAGCAGTGTGTAGTTGTTTGTGTCTAGCTTCTTTCACTTGGCACAGTGTTTCTGATAGTCATCCATGATGTTGCCAGTATCAGTAAGTTCCTTTTTTATTGCTGAGAACTATTTCATTATGTGGATACATAATATTTTGTTTTTCCATTCACCACTTGATAGACATTTGTGTGATTTCTAGTTTTTGGCTATCATGAACAAATTACTATAATTATTTCAGCATAAGTCTTTGTATGGATATGTGTTTTCATTTTTATTGAGTAAGTACGAAAAAGTGGGATTGCTGAGTCGTCTGGTGAGTCTGTGTTTAATTTTACAAGAAACTTCTAAACTACTTTCTAAAATGGCCGCACCATTTTGCATTTCCACTAGCTGCATATGAAATTTCCAGTTGCTCAACATCCTTGGCAACACTCAGTGTTATCAGTATTTGTAATTTTAGTTAATCTAGTAGATAGGAAGTAACATCTTATTGTGCTTTTAATGTACATTTCCCTAATGATGAGTGATGTTCAGCATCTTTTCATATGATTGTTTCTTTGGTGAATAATCTGTTTGAATCTTTTGCCTATTTGTAAAATGGATTTGTTGTTTCCTTATATTGAGGTGTAAGAGTTCTTATATTCTAGGTAAATGTTCTTTAGATATATAAATGGAGATTTTGCAATATAATTTCCTGGTCTGTGGCTTGCTTTTATATTTTCTTTTGAAGTGTAAACAGTGTCTTTTGAATTGTAAAGTTTTAATTGTAGTTATACCACAGAGGCAGGATGCATCCCCTCCCCAGTTTTGGTTTAGATGTTGGTTTAGATGTGTGATACCACACATGCACCAGGAATATATGAAAAAGTTATGGCTTGTAGAATGAGACTTTCTTGGGAGAGCAGGGCAGGCTCCTAAGCAGGTTTAAAAATGGCTTGAGAGAAAGCAAGAAAAGAGTTTGGCTTGGCTTTTACTGTGATTAGGGAATGAGGTTGGGGTGAGAGTTCCTGTGCATGAGAGCCAGGGCTTGCATATTTTGAACTTCCTGTTGGCAACAAAGGTAGGTGCACCTGGGTTTTCTTATCAGCTAGCCCAGATGTGGGGCAGAGGGGAAGGGGAAGTGGTGGGGCTTGAAAGATTTCAGCAGTCAAAATCAACCATCCAAATGGAGTCAGGCCCTTTATTATAGTTTTGATTTTTTAAAAACCAATTTATCATACTTTTTATGTGGTTCATTATTTTTGTGTGTTCTATCTAAGAAATATTTTCCTAACCAAAAAAAAAACAATTTTCCCTTATGTTTTCTTCTAGTAGTTTTATAGCTTTAGCTATTACAGTTAAGTCTTCGATCTATTTTGAGTTAGTTTTTGTATATGGCATGAGGTATGAGTCTAAGTGTTTTTCTTCATATGGATGATCAATTTTTTCAGGACCATTTATTGAAAAAGACTACCTTTTCCCACACTGAATTTTCTTGGCACCTTTATTGAAAATCAGTTGGCTATAGATATGGGGATCCATTTCTGGATTGTCTATCTCATTGATCTATATGTTTATATTCACACCAATACTACACCATTTTTACTACTGTAGCATGTGTGTGTGTGTGTGTGTGTAATTTTATTTTTTAGATGGAATCTCACTGTGTTGCTGAGGCTGGCATTGAACTTGTGGGCTTAAGCAATCCTCCTGCCTCTGCATCTCAACTATCCAGGACTACAGGTCCACACCACTGTGCTCAGCTATAGTTTTATAACATGTCTTGAAAATGGTTATCATAATTCTCCAAATTTGTTCTTCTTTCCAGAATAATTTAACTTTCTACATCTTCTTTTGCATTTCTGTATGTGTTTTAAAATCAGCTTTTCAGTTTCTACAAAGATACCTCTTGGGGTCTGATTGAAATTGTACTGAATCTATAGATCAATCTTGGGAGAACTGACATCTTAACAATATTGTGTCTTCTGATAAATGAACACGGTTCATCTCTCCATTTATTTAGGTCCACTTTTAATTTCTGTCAAAAAATGTATTATAATTTTCAGTGTACAAGTTTTACATACTTTGCATTTTTTCCTAAGATTTTATATATATAGATTTTGAGCTGGAGTGCAGTGGTGCCACATTGACTCACAGTAGCCTTGACTTCCCAGGCTCAATTGATCCTCCTGCCTCAGCCTCCCAAGAAGCTGGGACTATAGGCACATGCCGCCACACCTGGCTAATTTTTGCATTTTTTGTAGAGATTGCATTTCACCATGCCCAGGCTGGTCTCCAACTCCCGGCTCAAGCAATCCACCCACCTTGCCCTCTCAAATTGCTGGGATTACAGGCATGAGCCACCACACCTGGCCAGAGTTTTATATTTTTGATGTTTTTGTATTAGTATTTTTTTTCAATTTCAAATTTCAAATTGTAGAACTTTTGCTTCCATCCAAAGTGGAGTAAACAGGGATTGGATCTATCCCCTCAACTGAAACAGCTAAAAAGCTGAACCGAATATATCAAACAATGGATTTCAAGTCATGGGACATCAGGCATTGAAAGACAGTGATTTCTGAGTGATGCAGCACAATGAGGAGAGCCCAGCTCACCACCACGTCATGGCAGAGGGAGCAACAACCCAGGCAGGGCCGAGCAGTTGCCCTGAGTTGAGTAAATAGAGATGGGAGTTCAGGGAATTCTGCTGGGCATAGAGGTGTGTGCATGTAGTCCCAGCTACTCGGGAGGCTGAGACAGGAGAATCACTTGAGCCAGGGAGGCAGAGGTTGCAGTGAGCTGAGATTGCGCCACTGCACTCCAGCCTAGGTGACAGAGCAAGACTCTGTCTCAAAAAAATTGAATAAATAAAATAAATTTAAAAAATAGTAAATTTGAAAATATAGCAACCATCCAAAATGAAACTCAGAGATGAAAACTTACTGAAAAACTAAAAAGAATAGAGCATCAGTGAGCTACGAGACAACTTTGAGTCTTAATGGGGTGGGAAAAGGGTATAGAGGGAAAACAGAGGGATTACCAAGGGGCACAAGAAAACTTTTAAGGATAATGGGTATGTCCATTTTTTTATTATAGTGATGGTTTCATGGGTGTGCATATATATGTGTGTGTATATGTATATATATGTATACACACGTATGCTAAAACTTACCAAATTGTACACTTTATATACAGTTTATTATTTGTCAATTATATCTTAATAAAGCTGTTTAAAGGTCCCAATTATTTGTTGATAGTATGTAGAAATACAGTTGATTTTTATGTGTCAACTCTGTCCTGCAACTTTGCTAAACTCACTTGTTCTAATAATGCTTGTTATTGCTACTGTTATTGTTGTGATTAAAATCTACGCTGTCAATGAGATAATCATTATCTCATTATCAATGAGATTTAATGCAGGTGTTAGGGCTTTGCAAACTGTGAAGCACTCTATGACTATGAGTTATTTTATTAGCTATAATAGAAAAATCAAACTTTTATTCTTTTAGGCACCTATGCAGAGGGTTTCTCTGTAGAAGAAAGCCCAGATAAACTGGGATCCTAGCCATCACATGAGAACAGTAACGCACATACGACTCTAACCTACTCGTGGACCAGGCTGCCATCCCTCTCTAACAATTGCAGGAAATGGACTCAGATCCCTCTTCCTTAGAGCTTGTGTGTGCCAGCTCCCCTGCTGGGGAAGCCCCTGCATCCTGTCTGCTTGGTATTTGATGCTTGGTGATAACAGGCCTTCATACTCCAAGAGCTGGGAGCTGCTCAGGACAGAGGTATTTATAGGTTCTCTGGAAATGCCTGCTGAATGTACCCTGGAGGCTGGCTGGAGAGCTTTCTCTTGCAGCGCTGCTCAGCTCCTGGGCTGTTGTCAACGCCAGCAGAGCAGGGTAGAGAGTCTTCTACAGAATCAGGCTCACTTTCCTGGCTTGCTGTCCATATGCCCATCTACAAAAGACCCTCTTCACCCACTGGCCCTGTCACCGCAAAGCTATAGTTCTATGTAACGGGAGTTAGTGTTAGAATAACAGATTTCATTTACCCTTTATGAGGAATTAATTATTCAGTGTTGGTAAGTTTATTAAGAATTCTCCATGGGCTGCCAAGAACAAAGCATTAGACTAGAGAGCAAATTAGATGTGCTGAAATCCATGTATTTATATTCTATTGTTTTCTTAAAGCCATTAACGAATATTATTTCATATGGACATCATATTTCTTTAGTCCTGTCAAACATTTGATGTATATTTGGTACATTTGAGTTTTTCCTTGTTTCTGTAGACAGCAATGTAACAAGCTAGGCTTCCAGCTATTCCTCAGGGGCCTTAGCTGAAATCACAGCCCTGATTTTTCCTCTTATGAAACTCATCTTTGCTTCAAATGTCCTCTTGAGCAACACAGAGAGTTTAGCAATGGGTGAACTCGTTTTCTCCAAGTTCAAAAATTATTCAGATGTGAAGATTTTTGAAATTTAAGGGGATTCTTGGTTTCTACATTAGGTCACCCATGACACAGTGCAACTTCTGTTTTTGTTTTTGTTTTTGTTTTGAGATGGAGTCTCGCTCTGCCACCCAGGCTGGAGTGCAGTGGCATGATCTCCACTCACTGCAAGCTCCGCCTCCCGGGTTCACACCATTCTCCTGCCTCAGCCTCCCAAGTAGCTGGGACTACAGGCATCCACCAACACGTCCAGCTAGTTTTTTGTATTTTTTAGTAGAGACAGGGATTCACCGTGTTTGCCAGGGTGGTCTTGATCTCCTGACCTTGTGATCCCACCTGTCTTGGCCTCCCAAAGTGCTGGGATTACAGGTGTGAGCCACCACGCCCGGCCCGCAACTTCTGTTTTTAAATGGGATATAAATGCTTTAAAGAAGCTTGTTGAAAGGCCTCAGAAGATTTTGTGGACATCAAATAGTTTTTAAAGAACATTTTGCTGGTTTAATTATAAGAAAATAGAAAACATGCAGATCAAATTGACCCTAAAACACACATGATTTTAAAAATTAAGGGCAAATAATTCTGACAAAACACATTTTTCAAATCTAAAACACATGAACAAAATCAGGAGGACTGAGGAATTCAGGTTATATTAATAGCAGTTGGACTAATGATATCAGCCATACAGAACTTCCGAGGAGACCACGGGCTGCTTCCCTGTGTTGCCTCGGACCTCATCACCTGGGATCCTGTTTCTCACTTCAGTTTTTAAAATTTTATCCTTTTAAATGGATAAAATACTAAATCTTACCCCTTGTCAAGTGTTTGTGTTTTTTTCTTAGATTCTAAAGAAAATTACGTGCTCTTTGAATTCCTTACACATATAGTTTGTTCCCAAGTAGATTAGGTTTTTGTCTGAAGGAATTTGATGACTTTTACTCTGTTTGGCTTCCTAATTGTCGGAGAACTGGGTGCACCTATGAGTCACGTATTTAAGAAATCCCAATATTTGTAGCTCCATGACACTGCGGTGTTTAATCATTTTTAGCTGCAGAAACTTTTCTATGAATAGTAGGTGTATTAAAAGGCACCTGCCCTGGTGGGGCTAGGATGGTGTCCCCTCCTCTCATAGTGATCATCCTTCTGTTGCACACAGCTTAGGGCTACTCAGCAGATAACAGATTTGCTCGAGGTACCTTGTTTCTGTGTGTTTAGTAAGTTTTATGCATGTACTTGTCATTGTCTTTGAAAATTATTTGTGGGAGTCTTTCGGGCCTATCATGAAGGTGCCTTTCTCCAGAGAAGTTTTGCTACTGCCTGGCACTTGTGAGCATTACTAATCCTCGACCACCTTAAACAAGTTCAGGAGTTGAGGCTCCTTGGAAGCTCCAGGCAATACACACCTGGGTGCAAATTCACATCAGGGGTGGCCTGTGGCTATAAAGTCTCAGAGATGGATACTTTTTTCTTTCTTTTTCCCCCACTTTCCTTCCTTTCTCTACCTCTGGATGTATTAGAGGCTAATTGACTTACGGTTGATACTTATTCTGAGGGTGTAGTCTTTGGGCCCCATTTAATGTGAGGAAGGACTTTTTTCTCAGACTTCCTTCTTGTATTGGCTCTGAGCCTTAACTTCTGCCCACTTCTGCATAACACCAACAAAGTTCAGCAAATGTCTTCTGCATAAAAGCGTCTATGGTGGTCAGGTCTTGCTTTCCTCTCTTGCTTCCCTCTTTCTCTTAGGTTTGGGCCTGGTAGTTCCTTACAGCTTTGTCAGCTTGTTGACATTTTTGTGAAAGTTTTTAAATTAACGTTTTGTTATATATTTTTAGTTGTTTTCTGCAGGAGATTTCATCTGAAAAAACCTGTCTCACCATCTCTGAAAATAGAACTTCTCTAGATATCAAACTGAGTTGAGAGTTCCCAAGCATCTGATAGTCAACTAAATCTTACCGCAAGGCCCTGCATTAAATCAGGGCTTTCAGATTTAGAACAAGGAGATCATTTTCTGCTTCTCCTATACTGGTTGACAATGTATGTTCCACCATTTTTCGTTAATAAAACTGTATATTAGAGATTTTATAGGAATCCTGTTTTATCTCAGCCCTATACTAGGCAGTACATGTGATGGTATAAAATGATTTATTTCCATATAATTCTAAGGAATTTGGGATGCTGTTTATTTTAAAGAATACATTTAGTTGGCCTTTAGCTTTAGGAAATAAACATTTTTAAAGTGAATTATATGATGTCATTAATTTATCCTGAGCAGAAAACTAACTCTAAGTTGAGAACAATAGTGTCAACTCCTCCAATATGGAATTTCCCCCACTGTGACCCAGTTGGTATTAAACCAGCTTCCATGCTCCACCTCTCTCATCAACAGAGTCTACCCTGCTGTCGAATGATTGTGGGCTCAAGCTCACAGCCAGCCATTTAAACCTCCAGTATTAAAGGGGGTTTCAGGAAGTAAAATCAAAATGCTGAAAACAGAGAACAACATGGGCACTTGTATGTTATCTTTCTGGAAACAAGGAGGCTATACTTGAAGAACAGTGACTAGCAGCCTCAAAGAAAGGAAAATTTGAGGAGAAAAAGAATAATTTCCTGCGCCCAATGACTCTATTTCTGACAATGGGCCTTCTCATGGGCTAATCTCTATGCATGGGCCTCAAAGAGCAGCCACAGGCCTGGAAAGCAAAGAAGTGCTTTGTGATAGGTGCTCAGTGGGATTTGTTCAAATGAATGAAGGCATGAGTGAAGAAACAAATGAACAGAATGCCCTTTCCTTCCAGACTAGCAATCTTTCTTCTGCTCGTCAGAGAGCATTTGTCTCCATGTTGCTTTCTAAAGTGCTTGTTGGCTTACTGGAAACACATCATTCTTTTTTCACAATTCATGCCCTATAATGGTATTTTTCAAAGTGTGGCCCACACACCATCTACATCCAAATTACCTGAGATGTTGGTGAAAACTACAGATTCCTGGGCCCTATTCTACACCTACTGAATCAACATTTCTAGGGATGAGCTCAGGAATCTGCACTTTTAACACACTCCATGTGATTCTATTTTACGAAGAAGTTTGAGGAGCATTGCATTATGTGAACAGTATTATTAGCATCAGTAAACGTTTATGAAGCAACCACTATGTTCATTGCAAATTTTAGTCTTCACTGTATGAAAATCTGTAGGAAGTTTGTAATCTGTTCTATCACGTTGTTTGATGCTGTCTAATGTTCAATGCATCCGTTTGCCGTATTACTACAGTCATCTTTATTAAAAACATTCATACATATCCTGTATCATGATGAGTTTCCTATAGAATGAGAAAAACAGGTAGAAATATTTCCCTCCAAACTCTAGACAGAAAATCTGAAATACGACAGTACCGTTGAGGATATAAAGCTTAGAACCTAGCTAAAGAGTTAAGGGAGAAGGGAATTGTTCCTTTCAGTTTTCTGTAGTTTGGAAGTTCCTTCAATCCTGAAATAGTAATTTGTTTAAGCAAGTTTGTCTTATCTTTGTCCAATATGGCTTCACATAATAAAATGAAATTCCTTTTATGAATTCTAATCAGAATTCCTTTTACGAATTGACACAAGATAAGTCCAGACTATTTGGCTTGGCTAATTCTCTTTGGTAAGAAAAGTCTCTTGGGTGTAAAAGAATTTTTTTTAAAAGAAGAAAATAAAATATCTTGAAATAGGTTCATGTTCCTAAAAAGTAAGCTTGCATAAAGACTGCCCTTGTTGCCAAGTTCAGGAGATTTCTAATGCAATGTAAAGGATTAAGTGACACACTGAAGAGAGATTTGAAAAGTTAACTATGCTGCATGTGAACAGAAAGCCTTTAGCATCTCTACATAACATCCTTGCATGAAAGAAACGTGGGTTAAAACCACAATGACTTAACATAGTACACACTTTGCTGCAGACAATAGGTAGGTAATTGATCAGTTGTTCTCCACTGACTTTTCAACCTCATGTATGTTTACAGCAATAAAAATATAAAGCAGTACTCATGCAGACACTGGCAAAGAAGCATATTGTGATGGATTTACTATTTCCTTTGTATAGGCCTTAGATTGGAAATCAGCTGAACTTGTAGATTTTTGAGTCCTCATTCGTCATATGAGGGGCTGGCCCGCCAATGCAAGGCATGTTGCTGCACAAACATAAGATCTCCAGGAAAACAGCGTTCTGATGTGGGCACACCCAGCCTGATCTGGGGAAATGCTTTAAGCATGCCTTGCCAAGGAAAATGGGCAATTAAAAGAAAGGCTGTCAGGATCCTAGTGAAAAAGAGGCCATAGAGACATCAACCATCCTGGATGACCTGAGGTTCCACCACTATTAGGTGAGAGACACTGTAGCTTCCCCAAAGGTTGGTACTATAAAGGAGAGTTCACTAGACTTCTAAAGATAAAGGGCAATTTTATAAGACAGAACTGAAAGGACTCAAATAAAATATAATGACTTTTAATTTATAAAGGCACTGGTGGATCATTGCCCGGTGTCACCCAGAATCTCGTACCCAGTTATGAGGAATAAGTTCAATTGTTCAGAAACAAAAAATATATTATTAAAAATTCGTTGTTTTAGTGATCATTTAATAATTGTTCATTGCAATAGTTACAAAGAAATCAATTTAACTTTAACTCTCACGTCTCCAAAAGGAAAAAGAGGATAGCTTTATAATTATTTTACATGAGATCTTTAGAGCAATTTATAAGCACTGCACATTTGAAACAATGAAGGAAAAATCTAAGGCATTTCCTACTGCAGGTTTCAATTGCATGAAGGCAAAAGGGGCTAGGAGTAGTATATTGCCCAAATGAGCATAGGGTATATATATACTCAAATCAACTAAGAGTTTATAGGAGCTGGATTTCATTGATTAGGACTGTTCTCTCTCCTGAAAACATCTGATGGTTAGAAAGTTTAAAAATAAAAAAGTCCATCTGTTAGCTTGATTCAGCTACGTGAGTATTGGCTGATAATTCATCAACAAAACACATACTCTACCTCACTTGTAGAAAAGGGCAAGAGGAGACTCCTCAAATGGGGAAAAACAAATTCCATCATAGATTCAAAAAGCCCAAATAGATTTTGTCTTCTTCTCCCTCTTGGCCCATCTTATGTAAAGATGCTGCCGCTGGCTTATGTCTTTGGTATTCTCCTTCATCCAGTGGAATTTGTGCTGTGTCTTAAGAGCTCTTTTGAACCATAAGTAGTGTATTAATTAATTATTGAGCAAGTGAAACAAATTGCACATCAGTGTATTTTATAATTATTCTCCAATTAGATTTGGTTTATTGAGTTAGAGGAGGAGGAGAATGGGATTTCTGGTTAGACTAGAGGGAACAGCATGCAGGGTTATGTTCCGAATTGGGAAACATTTTGAGCTTTCTTATTAAATAAAATCAGTCATTACATGTATCCACAGCAGCTGGAAGAGTGTAGAGAGAATGTTATTCCAAGAATCAGATGCCATGTTCCTTCTTTGCAGGATTTCCCCAACTTTTGGAAAGGCTGCAGCTCATATGCAAGTGTGAAATGCTGTCTGGAAAGTGTGAAATGCTGGAAAGGGAAAGAGAGGAGTTGACATGTTATTGGCATGGGGTCAATAAGGCAAAAAGGGTCAGGAATTTAGAGTATTTCAGAGGGAAGAACAATTTTAGATCTGGGATATCAAGGAAGAGAAACAGAAATCACAGCGGACATCATATTCAAATGGTCATATGCCATAGAGATACCATTTGAGAAAAAAATTTCTTGTACCTTTGGAAGTATCCCACTTCTGTTACTGCTAGTACATGTTTAGTGTGTGTATTCCTGAAATATTCGTTTACGAGCTTTGGACTCTTCACTTGTAAGCTTTTCTCTCCTACACTAGGGATCCTCAACCAAGGTCCTCCACACTTGTCAACGTGCTATACAATCTGGCCACTATCTCCTTTCCAATGTTTCCCTTTCTGTGTTACCTCCAGAAACCTCTGCACAGCCATGCTGCTCCATCCTCTGAACACTTGTAATGCCTACCTGCACTTGTTCAGAGCATAGCTCAATCTCTGCTTGATCCTCCTCTTATCCATTTCCAGATTCTACCCAGCCTTCAATGTCCAGCACAAACACTTCCTCCCTTAGGAAGCTCCCCCTGCTTTCTCTACCCTGAGAACCCATGGTGCTTCTTTCTGAACCATTAGTTTGGCAACTTACTACATGCCATCATATGTATTATTGCTTATATTGTTATTAACATTTTGAGGTGCTATGCCTTGTCTTTCTTATGTGGCTGTTTGCCCTTTGAGAGCAGCAGCTAGGTCTTCTATCTGTACCCTCCACAGGCTCTAGGACAGTGCCTGATACACAGTTGGAGCTCAATTAATGTATAATGATAAATTTGTAAACAACAAAAACAAATTATAAGTTCTAAGAAACGTTTCTTCCATTCCTTGCAATTTCTTCTTCCCAATAATATTAGATTTATTAAACCTAATTTTTTTTTTTTTTTTTGAGACGGAGTCTTGTTTTGTCGCCCAGGCTGGAGTTCAGTGGCATGATCTCTGCTAACTGCAAGCTCTGCCTCCTGGGTTCACGCCATTCTCCTGTCTCAGCCTCCTGAGTAGCTGGGACTACAGATGTCCGCCACCACACCCGGCTAATTTTTTGTATTTTTAGTAGAGGGGGGGTTTCACCGTGTTAGCCAGGATGGTCTCAATCTCCTGACCTCGTGATCCGCCCACCTCGGCCTCCCAAAGTGCTGGGATTACAGGCGTGAGCCACTGCGCCTGGCCTAAACCTAATTTTTAAATTTGTTAGATGCTTAATTAAAAAACTAATAAATTATTAGCTTTCAAAAAGTATTTAATTACCGTGAAGGAGGGCCCAAGGGATGAGAACTACTCTGTTTCTTGGCATAATACTTGTATTTTCTCATAAAATGCAATAGAATAATATTACCTTAAGGAAATTACTTATCTTCATTAAATTTTTGTATTTATTCTTGCTTCCCTCTTTACTATTTGAGAATAACTGATGAACTTGCCACACGACATAAATAATAAAAGGAGGAAGAGACAGATATCACACTGGCTTTCTGGTTCCTTTCATACAGAAATGTCCAGGGTTTGACCTCTTTTCTTCAGTTGACACTCACCCATTGCTTCTGCTCTCTTTTCTCAGGTTAGGGCTGGGCAGGAGCCCAATGTGATATTCTGCTAAATCACTGAGCTATTGGAAATGCAGCATGCATCAAGAGGCAGCTAAGTGGTTAATTGCAATTCATGGACTCGGCCAAACTAAAAGGCAGCTTGTTCACCAAGCCACCCTCCTTTTTCCTCTTTTCTCTGGAGCAATCCCAGCTCTAATTAAAATGTAATATTCTCCTTATGTGATTCCTTGGAAAAGTTTGGGGAATGACCACATAATACAGAGCAGGTTTTCCAGATGTTCCCTGTCTTGGCTGGTATTCTCATGCACAGAATCTCCACCCCCAAATTTCTCTTCTATATACTTACCAGATGACCTCCTCTCCCCTCCCACTTCTCCCCTGCTGTCCCTGATACATTGTACATAACTTCCTGAGTCTTATTTTTGTGCCTTCAGTGTATAAGAACCATTACTGAAGTGCAGTGGGCCAAGAAAAAAGTAATACTTGCCTCCAAAGAGCACTTTAATGCTATTTACAATGGAAAAAACAACTTTGAACTGCTTCCAAAATAACAGGCATTAAAATCACTTCTGTTTGCAGTTGAGATGGATTTTGCAGTAACCTTTCCAAACCTGCTTCCTCTGAATGTTTTTCAGTCCAGAGAGTGGCTTTCTCAATGAAAATTTAAAATGGTGCCCACATAAACACTTGACATACACTGCAAAAGGCAATTTTCCAACACTTAAACAGTTGCTCATGAAACCAGGGTCTGCAGTCACACGATCCCAGTGAAGACTGTACAAGCCTAGAGATATTATGAAACACCGTTCCAAGCTATGACTCAATAAAAGTGGCCACGATGGCATAGCCATCAGGTTTAGGCACATGTTTGATAAAGTGATCACTTAACATAGTTCCATGAATTCAATTTCCCACGCCTTTCCCCCACATATTTTCCATCAACCTTATATCCCTTCAGTCTTTTAATCTGGGTTCATAAAATGTTACGAGGATTTCTCAGCCAGAGGTTGCAAAATGGCACTCTGTAAGTGAAATCTATGTGATTTTTGTTTCGTTTTTAATTCGTATAGGTTTTTTTTCCCCACAATTTATGAATCCGTACTAATGTTTTAAAATTGTAATATTCCACTCAAAAATTTGGATTCTTGGTTTCTTTTGAGATATCATTTTGGTCTAGCACTGTTCTGCTAGCACGAAATTGAAGGGCTGTCCCCTTCACAGGGGCAGGAGCCTGCTATTCTCTGGAGCCTCTGATTCTAGTCATTTTTTCCTGATCACCTCCGTGGCATTGAGTTTAATATTTTGAGTCATAACTTTTTCAGTTTAAACATTTTATAGCCAGAAATTGAGCCAAGCAAGACATTTAAAGCCATATGTTCTAAGTTAATATTTTTTTGAAATCTAAATTCTTTCTCCATAGTGTATTTCTCACTTATCTATATTCTTGACATTGGATTCCCAAGTAAACTGAGGTTCATCACATAGCAAACCTACGTGCTATGTTAAGAACAAGGGCTCTGGAGTCATGCAGCCTTGGCTACTTTCTAGCTGTGTGGTGCTGGAAAAATTGCTTAAACTCTTTGTACATCCGTTTTCTTATCTCTAAAACAGGAATACTCCTTAACGCAGTAATTCTCAACTATAGTGTGCATCCAAATAATCCAGAGGGCTTGTGAAAACATGATTGCTCTTCCCATCCCCAGAGTTTCTGATTCAGTAGGTCTGGGATGGGGTCTAGAAATCTGCATTTCTAACGAGTTCACAGGTTATGTCACTGGTCCAGGGACCACACTTTGAGAACAACTGTGTAACCCATTGGATGAAAGTTAAACATGATAATTGTGTAAAACACAGTGTGCGGTGAACTAGTCATTTTGACTGCAAGAAAAAGTTACATTTAACTTGTTAGAGGTTCAAAGTTTAACTCTTTATAAAGCCTAATGAATTATTGCATTTTTATAAATAGTATTGATTAGTGGAGATTCCACATGTAATTATTTCATTTCTGCAACCTATATATTTTTATAATGAAAAAGATAAAACTCACACCTTAACCGTGTTCTGGTCTTGCTTTGGGTCTCTTGCTCTTTCACTGCTATAAGGGGAGAATTAATAGATTTGTCATAAGACATTGGAAGGAAAGATGAGCTGGAAAGGTATCATCTTAGATTGCCATGAATAAAATCACATTCCATTCTTCCACTACCCCCTCCGTCCTCCTCCCATACCCTCCTGGAATCTAGACCCAGTGATGGAGGATCACCCTAACAATGCAGCATTCCCTCTCGTCTGCAGAGAACACAAAACAATCCATAGTCCACTAGCTGTTTGTCTGCCCCTTCCCTCTCCCTGCGTTGCCCCAGTGCTGGGCAATGAGACATGGCACGGCCTCATAGCAGACTCAAGAATCCTGGGAGTGAGTTCCATATGGACTTAAAATCAATAAACAGATTTCTTCCTCCTTTTCCTCTCTCCTTCCCTATCTCCCTCCTTTCTTTCTCTTTCCTTTTTTCCTATATTTGAACATTAAATATCATAGGGATATAGTATCCATTTTGCAATACTGGCAACTGACACCTCTTAAAAGAAACTCTAGAACCCAATCCTATTTGCCTGATTCTAAAAAAGAAGTTCTATCACAGTATTCAGGCATATTCTACTCACAAAAATAGCCCTGGTGCATATGCAACAAATAGAAGCTATATAAATAACACATGGAGTTGAATGTGTTATATCTAATTACAAATTTATGGGCCCTTAATTTTCAAAAAGCTTAACCAATACATTGTACTCTACTTCTTCCTGTGGTAGACCACTTGGGATTTCAATGCCTCTTCATCTGGGAGAAATGGGAGTGAATGTGAGCTGCAGGGGCTTGTGGAGGTGCTGGGGAAAGCTTACCCAAGTGACAGGCTTGTTGAATGGTAAATTTTGTTACCAAGGAAGGAAGTCTATGGAACCTCTTTTCTGAAGATTCCAGGGAATGTTCTAAATGCAGTTCTACCCAGAGACAGCAGACTGGACCGAATGACCTCCAAAGGATCCTTTCAAGACTGTGATTTTGTGAATGTTTTTGTTATACCAATCCGCTCATTGCTTCCTAGAAGCTTATGAAGCTTCACACATCTTCTCCATTGCATAGTTAACTGCCATGAAGTCTTTTACAAGCACTTCTAATAAAATACCCACTCCAGAGAAGCAGAGCCCATCACAGTCAAAAATGGCTATGACTTAGAGCAACCTTTGAGATAGGAGCTCTCGATTGGTATTTAAATTTAAATACCACATCATAATTCAGGATGCTAAATCAGTGGGTAAAAAAGGTTCAATACACAGTAAAACTACAAGCAAGACTGGCATAGACCACACAGCTTCTTTTTCCATCTAAACGCTTCCAACTTGTCTCCAGATCTGCCTGACACTGCCTCATTTGACATTACTTAGTCCATAAAACTTTACACATTTACAATGGGCAACAATAAGACTGGGCAGTTATTGTGGCATAAAAATGGGAGAAAGAAGTTTCCAGACCATCAAATATGGACATCGTTTTCTAGCCAAATGCTTTATTAATGATAAATTAGCAGTCCCAAATGAACACAGATGTGATAAAATATCTACTTCATTGACAGGTTTTTATTATGAACTGTACTTACAGGCTTAAATTGAAAAGACCCATCTCCACAAACCACTTCCACATTTTGAATAATGTTTCACTTGTGATAGGTAAATAGGAGGCATTTTAGGAACATTTCAATAAATCTCATTTGGAGTGAGACTGATTTTTCTTAAGTAGACAAAGTTGAGTTGGAAGACTTATAAAAATAGATTGATTATTTCCTGTTGCCATAAGAAAGGAAAACCGC
This sequence comes from Pongo pygmaeus, assembly GCF_028885625.2. Classification (NCBI taxonomy): domain Eukaryota; kingdom Metazoa; phylum Chordata; class Mammalia; order Primates; family Hominidae; genus Pongo; species Pongo pygmaeus. Next base: position 76,181,907 of record NC_072384.2, read on the forward strand.
AATAAGTACTTTGCTGCTGACATTTTGAAAATCTTACATCCTATAGCTTGTTTGACTTCATTAGATTATACTAAATATTAGGAAGGTGCAGAGGAATGGTGAAGAAATGAAACTAGAGAAACAAGGGTGTATTTGCCTAAAAAAACTGGAAGGAAAAAATGAATTCTTTTCATTGAACCACTACCTGTTCCTTTCCATCCTACTTATGAGCCAAGTCGGTCAACAGCTATTTACAAGACATGGAAGCTTAGAATTACATTGCTTTAGAGTATGAGGACTTCAATATTATGGCCTAACAACTAGCCAGTATCTTTTTCAACACAAGAGCAAGCAGTCTGGCAGATTTCTGGAGCTCTAAACCAGCAGATCAGTTTCTCCCCTTGGTTGTTTAGGCCTCTATAAAGAAAGAAATGCAATCCAATAATGACGATATTGGCAGTGGAGAAACACACCCAAACCCCTATTAAAGCTAATTCAGAGAGACTTCCTGCACCCTGTAATGATATTTCAAGGCATCTTTTTTTGACTTGTGGTGGATTCAAATGTATGTAATGGGTCATAGAATAATAAGATTTTATTGTTCTTGGAATTGGGTTGAAATACCTCCTTTACCTCCCACCTCCTTCATTCTGTCACATACCCATGCCCTCTCTGCCCTGATGCCAATATGACCTCACAGCACATGTCCCTCAGGACCAATGCACCATGAGGATTTAGCACAGCTCTCACTGCCTTACCTCTTTGGAGTTTTTGGATAACCTTCCAGGTATGGTTCTGAACCTTTTCCATAAAGCAGGAGCAGCCTTGCAGGAATTTTGCTATGAAAAAGTAAAATGAACTGGACTTCCTGATCAACCAGAAACAAGCGTGAACAAATCAACATCTACTCCTGCCCTGACAACTATAAATTCAGAAGTCGTCACCACATAAAGTGCCTCATGCACAAATACTTGAACTCTGACTTCCTTTCAACAGCCTTAATGGTACTGCTTCCCATATCATTTTAACATGTCTTGGTGTTGTAATGCCATAAATGACAAGCTCAACTACGATCATGGCTCTAGTTGCCAGGCCTAACTCCACAACACCTCTGTCATGTAACAGGCGGCCCTGATGTGGCACACACAAGGGAACTCCACCCCCACAACTCCCAGAGCCTCAACTCTCCCAAGCCTTTCCTTCTGTATTAGAATGTGGAGGCCTACAACCCACTACTGCAAAGTACAGATGTGAAAATAATTAACCATCTCTTCTATTCAGCTATAACTTACATTCCCTCTGAGGAGAAAAAATGGAGAGAGAGAGAAAAAGAACTCCAGGCCCAGAGACCCACGTTTCATTTGGAACACTAGGGGTTCTTGGTAGAGATCATTAAAGTGTAGTTTGAAATATTTTCCTTTTCTCATCGAATCACTAGTCCTGTAATTGATGTCATAAAAAATATCTGTGTTCAGTTGCAGTGGGTTTCTCAGGTCCCTTCAAGTTATCAATTATTTACATCCCAATGAAATGAAAGGAAGCTGCATTGTAAGGTCCTGAAATGCCACTGAGGAGTCTGAGGGTGGCATCGTTAATCTTGTGCATTGCACCCATGAAGAGCGCATTATACTCTACTTGGGAAAGTTCATTTCCCCTTCTCTGTCATACATTATCTGGTGGAGTTTATTGCTTCTCCTCATAAATAGTCTCATTGGGCTTTTTGTTTGTTCATATCCTCCACAATTTAGACTCATAAGGATGAGAGGAAAAACACCAGTGCCTTCGGATTCCACAGACCCTTTTCTTTGGGTCTTGTGGGCTTTAGCCATTTCCTCCTCATTCCCATGGCATCCAGGGAGTTTTGTTCACCTACCAACATTACACAGTCTGGATTTTAGGAAAAATTACATTTGCTAATGGCATAATTTAATTAGTATTGGGGTTCATAGCCTTCCATTATTTCTCCTGCTTTAATTTCCCCCTTCCCAAACTTTCTTCCCCTATTCACACAACAGAGTAATTCTAGCAAGATGAGATAATCACACTGTTACTTTTCCTTGGTGGAAGCAACAGAAAACATTTGGTGATAAGTCTTAACATCCTAACTTGGCCATTATTCCTTTAGTGAGATGAAAAGGAGTCTTAGCTAACACACTACCTTTATATATTCTGGTAAAGAACTTTATAGGTATCGCTGGTAAAATCTGATACTGTACCTTGTACCAACACATTATTTTCAGGCTTATTTAGGATTGTCCTTTTATAGGCCTCATTGTAACAACTAGTGACAGTTCATGGAATCAGAGTTATATCTAAACAGTGCTGCAATAGACTTTAGCTTTTCCATCATGCAAAGTGCAGATCGAAATCCACATGAATCTGTTCCTAATCAGCCTATGTCTCTGATCTACAGACTGTATAAATTTGGTTGTTATCAATGATATGGCATGCAAGTGTAAGTAAGGATTGCTTATGTGGAGAAACCACTAAGAATGTTCTAAAAATGTTGGAAGAAAGGAGCATGAATTTATAAGAAAAAAAAAATGGGTACAAGCAAACCCAACTAACCTTGTGTAGTCTTACCTCTACATGACCTATATTTTCTGTTATAGGTCATGATCTCCTTTTGGAAGACAGCAAGGTAGCTCTTTCCAGGACTGAGGAGGGCATATATATTATTGTTCCCCATCTAGTCAAAGGGAAGTTTTGAGAATAGGAGGGAGCACGCTGGTTAGACAGGACTGCAGCCACAATTCTTTCTTAATGCTGCAGTTTCATGTTTTATATTTACTATTCCTTAGACATGTAGACATCTAAATTGGCATTAGGAGTGTGGGGAAATTCTGCCAATATTTGGATCCTGAAAACCTCAACAACTTGATTAACTTCAGAGACTTGCAGTCCTGTTTGCTAAGTATTATGCCATCCAGAGTTTCACAATACACCTAGTAATACAGATAACTAATATTCCTCTCCCCTTCATTTCCTGCAAAGAAAGGACTCTTTAGAACATAAGAGGATATGTTCATTTAATGCAGCTACAAAGAAGGAGAGGGGGATATTTTTGCAAAGTGATCAAAAGCTACTTAAACAATTAGGTGCCCGCGATGAAGGCCCCAACACTTGTGATCTCAGCTTGGTGCTCCAGCTTCCTGTAGGATGGAGAGTCATCATATGGCTGAGGCTATGTGTTTCCTGTCCAGAGGAAGCAGAAGGGAGCCAGGAAAAAAAGAGAGTAGGGGAAGGAGCAGATGGGTAGAGCAAGAGAGTACTTCTAGCTCTCTCTGACCCCAGCCATGGTCCGTGCTTGATGGTTCTTTTAACAGTATGTGGTTTTGTTAAGGACAAAGCAAGTGCAGCTTAAAGAAACCCCTGCAGACAATTTCAAAGCTGAAAAAAAATCAGGGTTGCTTATGTGGAGAAATTACTAAGAATGTTCTAAAAATGCGGGAAGAGAAGGGCATGAATTTATAAGAAAGAAAATGGGTACAGGCAAACCAAAGTCACCTGGTTTAGTCTTAGCTCTCTGTGATCTCTATTTTCTATTATAGGCTAGGATAAATGATTTCATCTATGTCAAGCTTAATGTTTTTCTTTTCTTTTCTTGTTTTGTTTTGAGATGGAGTTTCGCCCTTGTTGCCCAGGCTGGAGTGCAATGGCGCGATCTTGGCGCACTGCAACCTCCACCTCCCAGGTTCAAGCGATTCTCCTGTTTCAGCCTCCCAAGCAGCTGAGATTACATGCATTGCACCACCACAGCCAGCTAATTTTGTACTTTTAGTAGAGATGGGTTTCACCATGTTGGCCAGGCTGGTGTCAAACTCCTGACCTCAGATGATCCACCTGACTCGGCCTCCCAAAGTGTTGGGATTACAGGCGTGAGCCACCATGCCCGGCCAAGCTTAATGTTTTTCAAAGCATGTTCACATAGGTTTTGTTGGTTGTTCCTTGAGTAAGGTATGGCTGCTGTCCTGTTTCCAGGTTTAAGGCTCAGAGGGGTAAGTGACTCGCCTGGTGTCCAGCAGTCCGGAGCAGGAAGGAGATCGCTTAGCTTCTGTTTATGGCTTCTCCGCTACTCAGCTCCCCCAGAGTGGAGCCTTTGTCTCAGGGACTCCTCCACCCTTCTATTGCTCGGCAGGGCACAGTGCTGTTCCCCTTTCTCAGTGGCAGCTCTGTAAACACTGATTGATGAATTAATTGGCAACAGTGATAATGACTGCTCTCAAGTACCTACAACAAAAGTTGTTGTTTTCCTCAGGGATCTGCCCAGAACTGATGTACCTAGGGTTGGCATTAGAAAAATAATGAACAATATCAGCAGATATTAGTGACTGAGGAAGCAGGCGCCAGTTTAGCTCTAGACACCACACTGAGATTCACACAATTAGAAGTTTACAGTCAACTGTTGGATGATACAGTCCATTAATCTTTCTAACAGTTACATGGTTCCATTTGGACCAGGCTCAACTCTTATAAAATGCAGACTCATTACACTGACTCAGACAGGAGCCGGGAGAACATGTTCAAGGGCAGCACCACCATTGGCATGCATACTTGAGGAACTGTTTTGGCATCTTAAATGTGAAATGGAAGTTAGGCAGTTTCTCCAGAAAGTCAGTCCTTGCTCTTGCTTATCTAGTCCTTTGCTCCTCTGTCCTGCTTGTCTCGTCCACTTGGGCTGGAAATTCAAATACACAGAGAAGGAGAGCATCTATAATCATCTGCTCAGACAACACGGCCAAGGAATTTTACCAAAGTAGAACAAAATCATCCTGTTGGGGAGGCAGTGGAATAGGCAGCCAATGTAAATATAGCAACTCAGAGGATGAAGTGGGTAATTTGACCTCTCAAATACCCGTTGGAGCTTGAATATCCAATCTGATTATATTGAACAAATGAGCACATATTTCTCAAATCTACAGACTTAGAATGACGAGGAGAACGCCGTTTCACCTATGTACTTTCTATTACAGAGACATGCCTCTTGGCGTTGTGAGCTTGGTGAACGTAATTTCATTACATCTGTATTGCCACTTTTTCAGCTGAGAAATGATGTCTTAGAAAAGTAAAATGACTCACCCAAAGTTACACAGCTGTGAAGTGAGCAGGCAAGCATATGTAAATGGACCCCAGGCTTATTGAGGCCATGCTCTGAAATCTACCTTGGCATTGCCAGAGGGAGAGGCTATGCTTTCAGCTTTTGTTAATAATTTTAACCCTAAAGAGGAGGAAAATGAAGGGTAAAATATGAGGAAGTTGGGAGAGAGAAATGTAGAAATGATGTTGACTTCACCTACATCACCATTGGCCTAAACTGGCCGTGCAGTCAGGGGAAGGGGGCATTTGGATGTGGTTCTATGATGCTTGGGAATGAGAATTAAGATTTATTTGAGATCAGTTAACAAGTAGGCATCCTAATAACTGCTTAAAAATGCACGTGAGGCTGGAAAATATGCAGGCTCTAGAGGAGAATGTAGAAATGCTGCAGGACTGTCAGTTCTAAGCATTATTACTATGCTGCAGTGGTTTCCAATGACTATGTAGTCCTGTTGCATGTGGCATGGGTCTTTCCACTTAAAACCACTTTCAGGATCTTTTACACACTCTCCTTGCATTTTCATAAACTATAACCACTGTAATCAATATTTCCTACCAATAGATTCTGGTCATTGAGCACTGAGCCTGTTCTGAAAAGATGGTTCCTGGAATCCTAACAGTGATGAAGTCATCTTAATCATCTGCATCTGGATTGTCTATGGCCAAGTTTTAAATGCCATTCTGATTTCTCACAGCCCACAAGATCCTTCTAAGCCAGCTCCTTTTATACTGTGTCACTGGGAGCAAGGGAGGGTACATTGATTTTAATATTGGCTTTAGTCAAACCTCATTAGGAAGGTCAATATACTGCCATAATCTCGCTAAATAATATGTTTAAAACACTAAATAAATAACACTTACATTATCCATAGTTTTGGAACATCAAGGCAGCTTTTATTCTTCCAGTATCACAGCTTATTTAAGACAAAGGAGTTTTAAGCACAGTACTTTTGGCTTCTCTCCAACAATGTTGCAATATGATATTTAGAGCTTGTGAATCGAGACAAACATGTATGGCGAGGTGTGGTTTGACATAAAAATTTCTGAGAGACAGTTGGTCTCTGTGCATGATAAATGGTCAAAAATCTCATTCATTTCTAATGTCTGTGCTTCAAAACGAAAGGTAAATATACCGAAGGCTTCCTTTTCTTTGGTTGGCATTTATCTTCTCAAGTGTGGAGGTCTGTTTGATTAATGTCTAGTCATTTAAGGAAAATGATGTCTTCTTTAAATTGCATGAAATATGAAATGATTAGGTCATGCTTCTGGGGAGTTTTTATGTTCAATTACTTAAACTTTTTAAAACTTTTTTTTTTTTTAAGTTTTGTGTTGTGTGCTCCAAGGAGACCCTCACATCCCCTGCATAACTCAATAGATGGGGCAGGTCGGGCATGGTGGCTCTTGCCTGTAACCCCAGGACTTTGGGAGACTGAAGAAGGAGGATTGCTCAAGTCCAGGAGTTTGAGACCAGACCTGGCAACATAGTGAGACCTCATCTCTACAAAAAAAAAAAAAAAATTAGCCAGGTGTGGTGGTGCATGCCTGTAGTCCCAGCTAATTGGAGTCTAAGGTGGGAAGATCACTTGAGCCTAGGAGGTTCAGGCTGCAGTGAGCCATGGTTGTACCACTGCACTCCAGCCTGGAGAACAGAGCGAGACCTTGTTTAGAAAAAAAAAAAGATGGGGCTATTTTCTGATGTGGATCCTTCTTTAGCAGGAGTCTTCATCTGCTGGCAGTGATGACTTTGAATTCTGGCTGTGCCCAAGTACTAGTGGGTAGTGGTCTCATCTGGTGGGCAACCACATGCTAACCTATCCCTCTTTCAAAGTTTTATTAATTATGAAAGACAAATGTCCATTCTAATTTGGAAATTACATTTTACATTGTTGGCCATGGTACCACATTGAGGCTGCTGCTTTTCATTATGTTATTATCCAGTCTGGGTTTTTACTTTTGTTGTGTGCGTGTAGTCATTTTCTTCTAGTGGACTAACATAGTTTCAAACACTACATAAATAACCCAGTTCCATTTGCTAGTTTCCACAATTTTTAAAAATCAAGATACCAGATAAAATAATGTTTTGATGGCTAGAGGCTATTATCAGCATATTACACAAGCCTGGTCTTTGGAAAGGTATAAATCAGACAACGCAGTTTCAGTGATGCTGTGCTCTTCTGATTTTTTAATGCCTTCTGTCAAGGCTGCCTTTACCTGCTTCTTTTGATAATAAGAGAATTAGATCATTGGCATCATCACAAGATGCATCTGGCAGCAGCGTTTCTTCATTATTATCATTACCAGGGGTTTGTGGTGTTGGATTTCTTTCAGTTCCATTTGTTTCATGTCTGTATGTTTCCGGGTTCTGATAGTACCTCTTTCTCTCTCTCTCTCTCTCTCTCTCTCTCTCTCTGTGTCTGTGTGTGTGTGTGTGTGTGTGTGGTTTAAGGATACAGAGAGATAGAGAGAGACACTAACAGAGAGATTGACAGTGAGGAGGAAAGAGATTGGTAGAAAATTAAAAGAAGTTGGGGCTGGGTGCAGTGGCTCATGCTTGTAATCCCAGCACTTTGGGAGGCAGAGGCAGGCGGATCACGAGGTCAGGAAATCGAGACCATCCTGGCTAACACGGTGAAACCTCGTCTCTACTAAAAATACAAAAAATTAGCTGGGTGTGGTGGTGCACACTTGTAGTCCCAGCTACTCGGGAGGCTGAGGCAGGAGAATCACTTGAACCTGGGAGGCGGAGGTTGCAGTGAGCGGAGATTGCACCACTGCACTCCAGCCTGGGTGACAGACTGAGACTCTTGTCTAAAAAAAAAGAAAAGAAAAAAGAAAAAGGAAGGAAAAGAAAAGAAAAAGAGAAGAAGCTGGAAAAGAGAGACTGGGTAGTGGTGTGCTGGTGATTCCTTCCCTTACCCTGATCACACCCCTACCCCTATTCTTTATCTACCAAGCAGCCTATGAGGCCTAGTCAGCCATTCCTCAGCACTCAGCAGAGGGACAGTGTGGCTTCCTTTGAGACTGTTCCTGGGTTTTCTATCCTTTCTCTGTCTACCTTCCCACCCTCCTTCAGAATCAGAGGACCTGAAATGTGTGGCATAGAGGATATCTCACACAGGGAAGCACAATTTCCCTACGTATCTTTCGAACAGCCCATTCTAGACTTAGTGGCACATGAGGAAAAATTCTCTTTGTTTCTGTATAAGCTGTCACTCCCTCTTCATGTCAAAGGTTCTGGTTTCATTCAGCCAAGATGAGTAGAAATGATTTCCCACATAAAAATCCTTGAAGAGAGTTCCTTTTGCCTTTCTTCTTCCTGAATACACAGCTGAACTGTTCTTCCTGTGCCTAGGGTATCAAAGTGGGACCATGAGACCGAGTTTTGGCCAACAGAATGTGGGTAGAAGCTATGCTGGCCACTACCAGGCCATTAAACCTTCTGTGCAATCTTGTAAGCTCTGCTTGTCACTGTCCTTGGGCTGGAAGTAGGATATTCTGAGACCCTAGAAGACAGGATCCTCATGATGGAAGGCCCAGATCCATGTCTCACTGCTAGGAAGTGGTGCTCCCAAGTGAGCTGCCTGGCCAGAGACATTCACACTGGTCTCTGAGTGAGCAGCGCCAGAGATTTAGGGTTATGACAACTGTTAGCATCACACCAGAACTGCATATATGTGATTTTTTTTTTTAAAGAAAACAAGTTTGGTTGTGGTAGTTTTCAGTAAAGTCTTTTGACTTATAAGAAAGAAACTAGGATGCTGGTATCTTTGAAAAAAGAATAAATTTGTGCAAAGTACTGATAACATCTTCAGATCTAATATCCAACATTGTGCAGCACGGTCAATTTTCAAGAGGATACATATTTCCAGGAATAATCAGGACATTTGCATTATCCTCAGTTTTGGGAAGAAATTATTATAAATGGTTCCATTTGTGCATTAGTGAAATCCCTAATCCCATGGTGTGCTTGTCATATGACTGTTCATTTGCAGGTATTCAACATTTCTGATAAGAGTATTCCCCTACCTGCTTTTAAATCATTACTGTTTTTATAATGGCTTCATTATTTCTTAATTGTCCTAATTTTTTTTCTTACCTATTCTTGTTAAAAGCCAATTAAAATGTGAATAATTTCAACATCCCAGGCATTCTAGAAACAAAATGAATTTCAGATTTACGTCCATTTGTCAGTAAAAGGCAGAAGAGGAGGGCAGGATGGACAATTCTAGATTAACCTCAACTGAATTTAATTATGCCTTTATGCCACATCCTCATGGCACTCAGAATGTGGTAATGTCAGTGGTATTCATTGGTCATTCAGTCCTGATGAGGAAACTAAGGTCTAAAGAGGTCTGCACAGTTAGATAGTGATGAAGACAGGCTAAGTCCCAGGTCTAACAATTTCCAGTCAAAGGAGCTGTGTGGAACTAAACCTGTTAATGTAAGTGGGTGTTCACTCTCTTCAGCACTGTGTTCTCTCTCTCTGGTTTCCTCCCCTGGCCATAACCTAAGGCCCACAGGATAAAGGCACTAACAAATACCATTGATGCATTGGGAGGTTGACATCTCTAGGTGCTTCTGCCAAACACTGCATTAAACTAAACTTTTTGACAATATATTTGTGAAGGTTTCTTTCTATCCTCTCCATTCCCTACTTCTTCAATTCACTGGCTATTCTTGCTTGAACCATCTCTAGGCAAAGCATGATAGGAAGAAATGTTCTATTTCCTGCAATTGTTAGAATATCACCCTCTTCTGTATGATAACAGTCTTCTAATTAATTAGGAGAATCACTAACAGCCAGTCTACTTTTTCAGGCATAACAACATTTTTTTTCCTCCTCAGTTCAGGAATATTGAATTCTTGTCTCTGATGATCCTTTAACTAGCTATGTGACTTTGAACTAAACTCATCACCTTTCTGACCCTTAGTTTTCATCAGTTAAATTAGGGGTTAGTTTAGAATGCCACTGTCTCTTCCAGTTGGAATGAATCGATCAGTTCAACAATATGTGACAGCCACTGTGGAAGGTACTGAGAATTTTAAAGGAAGAAGAAGGAGGAGGAGGAGGAGGAGGGGAGGGAGGGGAGGAGGGGAGGGAGGGAGGGAGGAAAGAAGGAAGGAAGGAAGGAAGGAAGGAAGGAAGGATGGATGGATGGATGGATGGATGGATGGATGGATGGATTTCCTGTCCCAATCTGGCTTGAAGTTCCTGCTTTTTCTAGATAGGGTGATGAAAATTAAGGGGTGCCTGGATTTCTGGGTAAGATCTGGTTTCCAAAATCACACTGGGAAATGCAGAATCCGGGGGGACATCCCCTGAATCTGTCTGGATTTCCAAGCCTCCATTCTTTTTTTTTTTTTTTTTGATTATTACCCTGAATAATGTTCTTGAGATTTGAATTACCTATCCCTTGTATTAAAACTCCTTCTTTGGCAAGGTACGGTGACTCATGTCGGTAATCCCAGTGCTTTCGGAGGCAGAGGCAGGCGGATCACAAGGTCAGGAGATTGAGACCATTCTGACTAACATGGTGAAATCCCGTCTACTAAAAATACAAAAAATTAGCCGGGCATGGTGTCACGCACCTGTAGTCCCAGCCACTGAGGAGGCTGAGGCAGGAGAACTGCTTGAACCCGGGTGGCAGATGTTGCAGTGAGCCGAGATTGGCTACTACTGCACTCCAGCCTGGGTGACAGAGCGAGACTCCATCTCAAAAAACAAACAAACAAAAACTCCTTTTTATGTTTCACTTGTCTCTTGTTCTCCTTCTAGTTTTTTTTTTTTTTTTTTTTTTCCTCCCCTGCAAATTGTCAACATTTAAGAATTTAACCTGGGCATGATGGCTCATGTCTGTAATCCTAGCATTTTAGGAGGCCAAGGTAGGAGGATTCTTTAAGTCCAAAAGTTTGAGACCAGCCTGGGCAACACTGAGAGACCTCATCTCTACAAAAAATAAAATTAAAATAAATTAGCTAGGCATGGTGGTGGGCACCTATAGTCCCAGCTACTTTGTAGGCTGAGATGGGAGGATTGCTTGAGCCCAGGAGTTTGAGGCTGCAGTGAGCCATGATCACACCACTGCACTCCAGCCTGGGTGACAGGAAAAAAAAAAAAAGAAAGAAAGAAAGAGAATTGTGTTTTAGATTCTCTACAAAAGCCACCCATTGGTGCACTTATCCTGGCATCCAGTTCTTCCTATATAGACCTTTATTCATTTGCATACACATATGTATTTACTACGCTAAAAGTCTTCTTATGCTTTATTTGATAGTTTTCTTAATATGTTGTTATAAAACTATATCTGATTGATCAAAGGAAAGCAGTTCCCTCTCTCTCCCTCTATTTCTCTTTGAAATGTTGAATACTTGTCAATCATATCAAACCAGGGTCAGAGGAAATTTGATGGAATTGTAGAGGCAGCCCAAGGAAGGCTGCCTACCAAGAGCCTCCTGGAAGTCTGTGCTTGGTCTGCTGGTGCAGAACCTGTACAGTCTATTCTGTTTTCTCATCCCAGACAGCTCTGATGCTCTGCAAATCTAAAACACGTCCACCAGCTGGTCTCCATTTTATGTCTTCTCCTTTATTTATTTGCTGTTGGCAGTGGATAAACCAGAGATTGTCTGTGTCATTTCAAACTTCAGTTTGCGCCAACCCCTCTCAGCCTGGAGATGATTTTTCCCAACATGACCTTGTAATCTTTCATCATATCCTTCTTCCTCTAACTCACTCTATGTTTGGCACATGGACCCAGCAAGGGAAGGGTCTTGGTTCATCCAGAGTACAGATGGGAGTTCTTTTGTGTCACCTGCCAGACAATAGATTCAGACTTTACACTCACTAGCTCACTCTGGTTCATGTTCATTATTTTGGAGTATACCCATCAGGACTGTCTTGGTTACAAAGGATGAAAAAGTCACCTTTAAGGTAACATTAGGTTTTTTAGAAAAAAAAAAAAAAAGATTTAAGACATTATATAATAATTCTAAAAACTAGGAGAAATTTTGGCTTTAGGCATGGCTAGACTCTGGAGTTCAAATTTATATGGACTCAGTCTCTTACTCACTCTCCCTTTTGTTGGCTTAACTCTTGGAGGGATCATCTTCTTAGGATGGCCCCCAGCACCTTCAGTCTTACACCCTCCTGGGTTCATGTGCAGCTCAGTCTGATTATTACTGACCAGAGTGGAGTTTTGTGCCTTCTCCTGAGACAATCATTGTGGCCAAAGAGAGGAAATGTGTTCATGGCAAAAGCTTGGGTTATATGTTTCCTTCAGGTGCTGGAGTGTGCCCAATCTCAGTGTATGCTGAGGTTAAAGGAGGTGATTCCTCCCAGGAAACCAAAGGTATGGCTACCAGAACAAAGAAAAGGCGACTCTGGCCAGCCAGAACACCAGAGGTCCACTTCATTGGTACATTGCCTGACCATGCATGTGCTTGACTCATTTCTTTTTCAAGATTATACTCTGAGAATATCAGTCTTATATGTTTCCCTCTTGGTTTTCCAGTTGTGTCATTATCTCTGATTCTAACTCCTAGGCAATGAAGGAGTTCTCATCTTTTCCGTTATTCAGCTTGTACTTTCAAAAATCAGAGATGGCTTCTGTTATTTCAATCTGTAAATCAATAGAAAAAAATCAGCATTGTACAAGGTTTCAACTGTTTCTCCAATCCAGCACGCACATGGCGATGACTGCAGGGTGTTTACAGTTATAAACACAATATAACATTGTACATGAGGCAAAGAGCACATTTTGCAGTTCAATTTCATAAACTGTTTTCTAGTTTGTCAATTCATTTATTCTGTTTTCATCACAAGAGTTTTAACATTTAAACCCTGGGAAAAAAAAAGCAGGCAGTCTGCATCATAAAACTAACAAGTTTGGTAAACACAAAAAGAAAAAGCAATCGTTTTCATTTGCAATTGTCCAAACAGTCCACAGATGCACATGAGCTATTGCCAAGTATATTTGTTTATTTACTTGATTTATAACATGGGCTCAATGCATAAAAACATCATAGCATACATACAATAAAATATGTGCATGCATGAATCTGTTAGCTCACAATATTATGTTTCTTTCTGTACTTCAGAATTCCCTTAGCACGTCTTTGATGCTCAATGTATGTTCACTAATAGTGACTCTTCCTACAATTTCACACAAACACCAAACAAAAAGAGTAACTGGGAGAGACAGAAATATATATATATATGTATATACCTGTATCTTTACAGTCATCGTACTTTTCTGGATCCTTCTTAAAAAGCCAAATGGAAGTGAGTAGGTCTGGCATTTCTTCCTTTCCTCTCAAGAGATATAATGTGTTCATAAGACCTTATAACGTGATGAGATTCTAGGAATACTTTCTGACTGTTACTCTGATTTTTTTTATTTTTCTAATCAAATGTTAACTTTCTAGTTCCAGAAGTTGAACTTAAAGCAGATTTTTCTTCTTTTTAATGAGGAATCCTTTACAGACCCACAGACACGATAAAGCATGAGCATGTTTTAGTGCCACCCTCTTCCTTCCCATGACCCAGTGGAGAAGAAAATGGAGAATGTGTATGTATTTAAAGAAAAATGTAAAGTATTTCTCACCATCCAGGCAGGGTATAGAGCATTCTAATTAGTCACTCCAACTAGTTGGATGTCCCCAAGACACTGAGCCCGTCCTTTTGTGTTCTAGGATGAAAAGATAGTTTGGATCTCAGACGGCTCCATGGTAGCAGCCATGCACATCTTGTTGCCTCATGCCATCCCAGAGTAACCACTAGTTCCTCTTTTCCAGCTGGATATAGCTCCAACTTACAGAGTGACCAGTCTTTCAGAGGTTAGGCTGCCTAAGTGCAAATAGGTATCAAACCCCTTTGCAAAACAGAGCTAAAACCTAATCACCTTCATACGTGTCAAAGATCGTATGGTGCATTGCCATATTAAAATTAGGTTGTGTCAGCCAGTTTTATATTTAAGGCCCATGAGATTCAACTAATTTAGAATTCAATCTTGTAACTAAGGAAAAAGACTCATTACAAATAGCCTTTGCTTGGCAGCTTTATGTCTCATAAAGAGGATTGTTTTTACCAAGATAGTCTCCTAGGCTGAAACAAAGGGATCACTGTTCCAAATGTTGGTCTCTACCCCAATTCTTTGATTTGATTTCCTCAGCTACAACACTGATACGGGCAGTACTCACTACCAAATGTATTCAACCTCTCAGGAATGCTCTGACAACCAATGAAACAATGCCCTAGGTTCTCTGAATTCTTTGGCACTTCCCTGAAAAGCACCCAGAAAAGAAGCAATGTCTGAACAGATGTAAATTTTACATATCCTTTCTTTAATTAAATGGACAAGTGTAAAAGGCTCAGAAATTAGGAGTATGGACAAAAACAGCATCCACTAATCTTTGGGGGATGTTTCTAAGCAACCAGCATTGTGTGATACAGAGATCATTACATCTGTTCCATTAGTATGCGTTGTGTTCCCAAGGGGTTCCGAAACCTCAAAACATTCCAAACATTTTATAAAGAATCTTCCTTTTGCCTTATTAATAGGAACTGAGGACATGATAGAAGCAGAGACATTGCTGGTGCAAATTATGTGAAAATGGAAATCTTACACATTTTAGGCTTAGCCAACAAATTGATTTGTGATGCAAATGCTATTGTCCAATGTCTCTCACATATCTGGACTCTCTAAATGTGTATGTGTGTGTGTGCGTGTGTGTGTGTGTTTTAATTTCAGTCTGGCGTTAGAATTCTCTTAGTTTATGGCTATAAACTACCATCATCCATTCCATGTGGATATTATTTCCTGCCAAGTAGCACAGGCTGTCACAACTACCACACTGACCAGGGGATTCCCCAAGTGGCCTCTGGATGCCTTCATTTAAGTAGCTGAAATTTATGAGTTCTGGCCTTAGAATAAGAATTTCTATTACGAGGTCCAGACTGTTTTTGGCTGAAATTTTGATTTCCTGTGATTTCTTGTGGAATGTAGGCAGCTGTCAGTCTTGTTCATGAGAGGAGGTCTAATGAGTCCAGAAATTATTTGTATTTCATTGTTTGGGGATCTGATTTACTACTCCTGATGGGCCAACCGTCCAGTACCTGCAATAAGTAAATGCACATTCTCCCATTTCTCTGGAATATAGTCTGTCATAATTCTCCGGACTTTTAAAATAAGAGGCTAGCTGTCCACTGCTGGAGAGAACGTAAGCTGTGGAACAGGATGACCTTTTGAGCTCCTTTCCAACTCTGTCCCCACATTCTGATTTCCCTTCTGGAAATCAGACATTAACATTTGACGAGGTTCCATGCTTTTTCGCTTTCTCAGCTTTTGTATTTCAAACGTCTATTGATCGTGCAGTAGTTGCACATTATTCCTTTGTTCTTTACATCTTTATTGATGCAAAGCAGTGCCAGAAACTGCTTTTTAACAGTTATTCAATCCCTGATGCCCTTCATGTATCAGATTTGGGATTTCATTTCTTAGAACTACTGGGCTGGCTACACAATTAATTGCTTCTTATTAATAAGCCATTAGATTCACCTGACCAGCCATCAACAGCTGAAGAAAAGCACGCCTCCCCCTCCTTTGCCTATATCTCTTTCTCTTTTGATGTTGAAGCTGCTCTCCTGTGCAACGGGAGACTTGCTGGAGTGTCTGGAGGTCTCTGGCTCATTTAAAGTGACAGGCAATGTTATCCCCTGATAATAAACAGGTTTCTGTGGTCGTCGCTATGACCTTTATCCATTCACCCATCAGAGAGATCCCAGAAGGCCACTGACACTTCACTCTGGTTAATCACATGGCTCTTAAGGAAAGAGGTTGTATGTTTGTGTGTGTTTAAATTTCCATCCACTGGCATCAGCAGTCTGTGTTCAGGAGGAGGCATAACATGCAGGGTAGCAAGGCTAGGTCTGGAAGAGAGAGATGTTGGTTTCAAATCCAGCTCCACCACTTATCAAAAGACATCAAACACGTTACTTCTCCTCTCCTAAGCCTCAATTTCTCCTCCTGGAAAATGGTGGTCATAGTACGCCAACCCAGCTTGATTGTCTGCAAATGAAACAAGCCTGCATATAGAGTATATTCCATAAGCATTTGCTAGAATTGCTCTCTGTAGCCTGCTGCCAATTGACTTATATTCAACAAGAGATCTGCATGGTGTAATGGGCCATCAATGGCCTTTGGCATCATCAAACAGACCTGGTTTGATCCCCAGCTGTGCCATTTACTCTGTGACTTTATTTGCTGATCCTTATTTCCCCTTCCCAGAGGGCGCATATGAGGAATAAAATGAGTTAATGAGTTGTGCCTGGCATGCAGCAGGCCCTCAAAAAACATGGATCTCCTGACTAGAGACCATCAGGAGCCATTAGACTTTCCTCTCACAAGAACATGGGGCTAGGGCCAGCCCCAGGTTGATTCTGATGACCATTCGAGGACTCACAGTATTGTGTGAGCACAGGCCCCATCAGTGCTCCATGAAGGTGGACCTCTTGCCCTGGCTGTGGTCTCTCTGTAGGCTCTGTATTCATGGTTCTGACACTCCCAGGCATGTAGTCCTCTTGGCCCTCCCATTTCAGGTCTAAATGATTTATCTGGATCCTTGGGGCCAGATGTGTTTCAGAGTTCAGAATTTTCCATGTTTTAGAAAGATCATTCAGAGCTGTCTGTATTTATGGTACCTAATACCCCCAGTGGACTCTGGGCAGCACTCCATAATCAAACACATTAATATTTCTTCAGTGAAATATATGATTGCTTACCATAAAGTGAGATAATGGTAAATATCTTCACATCTTTTCAGATCAGGTTTTGTCGCCAAATATATTCCAATCAAGTCAGTATCAATGGCCAAATGAGTTTGGGAAAAATATTCAGCTTTCAGAGACTTTTCAATTTGGGGATTGCTGATTGGGGTTGTGGACCCATAAAAACTCTGGAGCTAGAATTGACTCCTCAGACCTTGTTTGTTTTTGTCCCGCTGATGTACAAGCCATTTCCAAGTATTCCGTTCTCCTCAGCTATAGATAGCTTTTCTTGTCTGTGCCAAACTATAGAATTCTCATTTTAAAGCCTTTTCTTGAGGACCCTTTTTTTGGTAGATACATTGCATTTATCCCATTCACCACCGCCATCCTTTATTCCTTTCCCCACCAACTCTGAACTTGAATATTCTGCATAGGTTTATATGGTTGGCCTTGAATAAAAGAATGGTTCCTTGATTTGCCCTTAATGTGTGCATTTGCCTTTTTTCTTTTTTTATATCAGCCCACAGAGCAGGGATCCTGTTATTAGATTCCTTATTAACTCGCTGCCCACAACCAGGGACTTCCATGCGTTGTATGCATGCTAATAGGAGGAGAACCAAGAACACTAGATAGAAAAACCCAATGGAGGCTTCAGTCACTACCATGGCCACAGGCTGCAGTCCTAACCTATTTATGTTCAACCTTCTCACAAAAGGGACTGAGTAAAAGGCAGTGAACAAATTAGTGTTCACCTCTATCTTTGTTGCCATAAAAGCAACTTAAACTCTTGTTTCATCAAACATGAACATCATCTTAAAACAATAAAGAACTGAAAACTGTGCCCCAGACAGTGTTACTCTTGATGGTAACGGTGATCTTTATATAAAGGACTGTTCTAAGATGAATATCTGTTCTCGACTAATAAATAATAGTGACTGACAAGAGGAGTCTTTGGCAAGGTAAACGGGGAGCTGCTTATACTTGCTGGCTCTATTTCTCACACATCAGTCACTACAATTCAGCTTAATTTGTCTTCCCTCATCAGTGCAAACAGTTCTCCCAGAGTCACCAGTGGCCTGCAATGGCTGGATTTAAGGGCTATTTTTCAGTCCATTTTACTTAAACTCTCAGAAGTATCTTATGCCACAGCCAGCCCCTCCTACTTGAAATACTTTCTTCCTGTGATTTTTATAATCATGTGGAAACTTAGTTATCTCCTTCATCTTTTACCTCTTCTATTCATTCTCCTCAGCAGGTCATCCTTCAGTACCTAATCAAAATAAACTAGCATTCCAGAAGACCTTCTTGCCTTTTCCCTCAGTGATCTTGCCCTAGGTGATCTTTCTATAGTCAGATGACTGACAAATTTATATTTCCTGCCCAGGCCGAGACTTTCCAACTCCAGACTTGTATACCCAGCCATCTCCTTCCTATCTCTTCATGGGGGTCAACAGATCCAAAATGGAGCTCATGACCCCCACTTCCAAACCTGGTCTTTTCTCTGTCTAGAAACAGCATAATTATTTGTTCTCTTTTGCAAGTCAGACACGTAGGGGTCATCTGAAATCCTTCTGTCTCCTTCATTGCTGATATCCATCTACCACCAACTTCTGCTGGTTTTACTTCTTAGGCAGCTCTCCTGCCCACCACATCTCTTCATCTCTACCACCATAAACCTAGTCCAAGCTTCTATCACAACTCACCAAAAATTGTATTCCCCTCACTGTGGAGGGAGGAAAGAGTGGAAATTGGAAGAAAACAAAGTCTCTGTTACAATACCTGTAGGTTTATAACTGTTAGGATAAGTATAATAATAAAACATTATGTTTCTCAAATTTGCATATTTTTGTTTGATACTAGACCATTTAGGAGACCAAGGAAGGGTCTCATTTTTTCAATGCTTTTAGCAAAGGAGTTCCTAAGACCTATGTCTAACTGATCACTGTGATGGCAGTGCCATGTCTGTGGGGAGAGGAACAGTGGGACCTAAGTCACTCTAAAAGCCCCCTTAAGTCCAGGGATGCAAGGAAAACTGGATATACTTGCTTCCTCTCCCTGGTTTCCTGAGTGCTGTATTGGCTCAGATTAGAGGATTTCCTTAGTTACTGTATGATCTAGCCCTTCTATGGGACAATGTTAGAAGCTCTGCTGTCCTGACACTCCCCTGACACCCGCTCAGCAATGGACATTGCCCCTGGAAGGAGATTTGTAGGAGGATCCCAACTCAAGCCTGCATTAACCTACTTCAAAGGAGTCTGACTGGAATTGATCGGGTCTGGGTGGTTTTGTTCTTTATCCTCATTACCTACTGAATTTGTTGTTTATGATAATAAATCCTAAGTCTCACCTTAGAAAATAGTCTCAGACAGTTGCAAGATCAGCCTCATGAACAGAAACTATTGCAGTAACAATTCCAAACAGTGGTGCTCACCTCCCAGTTCTGCTTTTTTGTTAGTCTTTCCCATTTCTGTACATGTCACAAATGGACCCTGGTTATTCATGCCAGAAACCAAGGAATCATCCTTAACACCATCTTCTCTGTAACCACTTCTACCCATATTCATGAAATCATCAAGTCTTTCTGTTTCCATCTACCAAATACTCCTAGAGTCTTATGCTTCTCCCAAATTTCACAAGCACCACCCTAGTCAAAGCCATCATCCTTCTGCGCCCTGCCTACAGCAATAAACACCTAGCTGGTATTTTGCATGAACTCTTCATCACCTCCATGTATTGTCTACACAGAAGACCTAGTGTCTTTAAAGACATGGGTTATAGTGTGTCCTTCCCCATTGCTCTCACTCCACTCACTTCTTTCAGTTCTTTCTATATGATCATCCTCTTCCCTGCCATGGGACCTTTGCAAATACTGTTTCCTCTCTCTACAACTTTCTGTCCTTTTCGTCATCTGGCTAATTGTTCACTCACTTCTAAGGCTCCGGTTAAGTGTTATTTCCTTGGCGCCTCAAACTAAATTGAATCCTGTCATGCTCTTACAAATTTACCCGTTGATTTGTCAGTTTCACTTGTTTTACCTGATAAATATATAGTCATTTTTACGATTGTTTAGTATCTGTCATCTCAACCAAAGTATGAGTTCCAAGAGGACAGGGACTGCATCTGAACCAACACAAGTGTGGACTGGCACTTGGCAATGTCTTTGATGGAGGAGGAGCTCAGGCTGCCGTAACAAATTACCATAGACTGGGCAGCTTAAACAACAGGAATTTTTCTCACAATTCTAGAGGCTGGAAATTCCATATTAAAATCCAGCAGGGTCAGTTTCTAGAGGGCTCTCTTCCTAGCTTTCAGACAGCCACCTTCTTGCTATATCCTCATATGGCCTTTCCTTGGTACATGTGTGTGGAAAAAGAGAGAGAGATCTCTCCCTCTTCTTTAGGACACCACTTCTATCATATTAGGGGCCCATTATGACCTCATATAACCTTAATTACCTCTTAAAAGCCCTGTCTCCAAATACAGTCATATTGGGGGTTAAGGCTTCAACCTATGAACTGGGGATGGGGGACACCTTTCAGTCCATAGCAGAGTCCAATAATATTTCTTGAAAATATGAATATAAAGCACAATCACTAATGAAAAATGACTTGCCTTACATTGACAGTTGTCTATTGTAGTTGGGTTTCATGAACCTGGAATAATTAATTTATTGAAACTTTGTATTCAATCATAATTATCTTAATAAACATTTTGTGTCTATTTTTTATTTTTCCTTTTCTGTCATCATTTCCCAGGTAATAGTGTGGTGTTGGCATCTGGATATCTATGTGGCAAAATAAAAGAGAAAACGTTTTTCAAAAGTTTATCAGAATTTAGGGGAAGTTTGAAAGTTAAGTTTCTTTGGCCATTTGAATTGAGGACAGTTTAATTCTAAAGTCCTTTTAATTCTGGTTGTAAACCTTACTTCCTCGTTGTGATGGCTAATTTTATGTGTCAACTTGACTGGGTTAAGGGGTGCCTGGATAGCTGGTAAAACATTATTTCTGGGTATGTCTGTGACAGTGTTTCCAGAAGAGATTAGCATTTGAATCAGTAGACTGAGTAAAGAAGATTCACCCTTACCAATATATGCTGTCTCTTGAGGGTCCAGATAGAAGAAAAAGATGGAGGAAGGATGAGTTCCCTCTCTCTCTTTGAGCTGAAACATCCATCTTCTCCTGCCCTTGGACATCAAACTCCTGGTTATGGGGCCTTCAAACTCACACAAGGGCCTCCCATTCCCCATCCCTCAGTGACATCTTAGGACTCAGAATTAATTACAGCACTGGCTTTCCTTGTTTTCCAGCTTGCAGATGGCATATCATGGGTCTTCTGGGTCTGCATAATTGCATGAGCCAATTCCCATCATATGTATATATACTATACATATATCCTACTGGTTTTGTTTCTCTAGAAAGCCCTATCTAATGCACTAGGCAAATCATTGGTGGGGAAGTAATCCTGGCTCGTTGGAAGTGTAACAGGAATGATAAATCTGACAGATCATCCCATTGTTCATGCTTAGTGTCTATCCTAAAAGAAATACAATAAGAACCTCCACAAAAACTTTGACTGTACTTTGATACTCGCGTTTATTTTCCAGAGTGAATACTTCCTCTGAGTTTATTTCCAGAGGCTGCTTCTTTTTTTGGGGAGGGGGAGGGACAGTGCGGGTGTAGGGGTAAAGAACATCTACTAATTGTGGCTTCATTCCAACTAAAGAAATTCCTCACATCTATTAATGACAAACTGCAATACTGTTGCTGGACTAGAAAAGTATCTGTTAGAGTCAGTACAGCTACCAGGGTTATTAAGGAGCACATTTGTTTTTTTTTCCCCTGAATCAGTGCCCAAAAGACATTTTATGTAGCCTCAGCTATTTTGAGTACAGTTACACAACTGGCTTGAACTTATTTTGGCAAAATCTTAGTGTGTGTGTCATGGGCAATAAAAAATTCCTGGAAAAAATGTGTTTTCATACAAAGTACCATTACTTACACTTTCCGGAAATTAATTTCATGTAAATCACAATGAATGTTTGATCTATAGTCTCATATAGCTAGTTGACTCTGACCAGAGACTAAGTGGCTATAGGAACAGAAGTTGATCCAGAGAGATGTCTCAAGGGCTTGCCTGAGGTAGTGGTTGAAGCCGTCAGCCACAAAACGCATGCCTGTCAAGGGCTGGCCTCACAGCCTAGTTTGCATTCAATCTTTTGGTGTAGTACTTTGTCAGAATGTAGCAAGTAGAGAAATTCTGTTGTACATACATTTTATGGCTCTCAGTGGTTAGGATCTGAACTTGGTAGACATTTCACAGGGCACAAGATGGTAAAAGATCCATAAGGAAAGCCTGGGTGGTAAGGGTCAGAGCTCTGAGTTCTAGACCTATGTTTGCTGTTGAGTGACTTGGAGGCAGTCTGCCACTTACAGGCTCTGCGACGTTGGGCAAGCCATTTGACCTTCTCTCTCTCCATTTTCTCATCTCTAATAGGAATAATATGAGTGCCTGCTTTGTAGTGTTGTTTGAAGATTAAATGAGTTGATGCACAGAAAACACTGAGGATAATACCTGACGTGTAGTTGGCACTCGATGTTCGTTGCTTACCTCTTTTTCTGTTTTTTATTTTTTTAATTTATTACATGATTATCCCACTAACTTGCCTCCAATGATTGTGGTTAAGTATAAACTACTAATCCTGCCGTGAGAAATGTCTCATTTGATGAGACAATGGTTAGAAATGGTCATTTGATGCAATAGTTTATAACATAAGTGAGCAAGGAACTATTTTCAAATATAAAAACTTTTGGACCATATATTTCAACTCTTTCCTCCATTTTTAAAAATTCTCCTCTAGATGCTTACAAGGGGGTTAGTACCCCTTGTTTAGGCGCTCTCCTCAAACCTCCCTTCCACTCCAACTCCCTAGTTTTCTTTAACTTTCTCCCCCTTAGTAAAGTGAAAGAATAACAGCTCCAGCTAGAGACGCTTGCTTGAAATAGCACGGGCACACGGCAGCCTCCTCTGCAGGGCTCTGCCATCGAGCCCCGCCTGCAGATCCTGGGTATGCTACTGGGCACGGGAGCCGACCCCTGGCAGTGAGGCTTGGCGTCGGGCCCTGGCTGTTCTGAAGATAAGGACGATCTCCCTCCGGGGGCCAGGCAGGCACTGCCCATCTTGCTATCCTTGGAGTCTGTGCCAAGTACGACATCAGGAAAATCTCTTTTTCATTGTTTGATTTTCCACGGGCTTTGAAAAAGTTCCCATTTCATACAGCCAAGTCCACAATTAAATTGGACTTCACTGATCTTTGCTGACAAAAAATTCCCATTCCACTTCCTGAGGCTCTTCCGCCTAGATTTGTTTGTTGGCCTCATAGATGATGTTTCTGACGTGCGCCCAGAGCTCCTCACTCAGAGCCCCTTCACACACAAGCTGACACTGCACACTGCTTTGTGATATAAATTATTCATCTGATTTCTTCAGCACTAGGCAGGCATGGCCGAGGAGAGCCTCGCTTTCCCAATGTGGAGTCATTGCCGTTTCTCTGTTTTCCCGCGAGGTGGTTAGAGAATGATTAAAATGGACTTGAAGACTCAATTTCTGTTGGGATTGTAGCTCGGCAGTCAGCAGTCTCCTAGGGTGGTCTGAGGGCCAGTCATTACGGAAACGCTGCCAAAGCTGTGTCTTCATACTTCTCTCTTTCCTTCCTACCACCCTGCCGTACCTAGAGAGGGAGAATGGCAATGATGTGAGCATTTTATGTTTAAAAACAACAGCAACAACAAACTCAACCCCCCCCAAATCCCCTGAGATTGCTTTCAATTCCCCTCCCCCTCCTTATCGCCCACGCCACCACCAACAGTGACACCTAGTGGTCAAATATAAATTAGTTCCTTTATTCTGAATTGACTAGCTTTCTACAGAAAATAAAATTTCCTGTAGAAGCAAGTAAAGACTGAGCTTTACTCCTTCCATGAACATAGAGAAAGTTGGATTATTCATAATGAGAAGCTAAAATATATTACTTGGGAGAATAGGCAAGTGCATTTTTTTTCTTAAGAACATATTGGAGCTTTGTATCTTAAAAAATAGTTTCTATAGACGAGTGCTTGGTTTTCCTTTCTTTGATGATGGCCACTTTAATTTTATTATAATTTTAAAAGTTAACAGCTGTTCCTCAATGTTTTAAATTTCAACACCTATAATTGTTATGTTTAAAGTATTTAAAAAATGTATGATAGTACAAATCAGTTATTTGCATAATCCGTCTCAAATTCTTGGAACCACATTTACTGGCAAAAAATGGTTTCCACTTTAGTGTTGTAGTCTCCAGAAACAGGTGAAAATTTTTATTTTAAGAATTTTTTTTCAGTAAGTGAAGAAACAAAAACATTTATATTTTTAATGAAATCTTTTAGTGGTTAAAGAAGAAAAACCTTGAATCTTCTTTTAATTTTTAAATAATCATAGAGTCACAAAAAATTACAAAATAGTACAGAAAAGCCCTGTGTACCCTTCACCCAGTTTCCCCAATGGTAACATCTTACATAATTATGATACAATGTCAAAACCAGGAAATTGACATTGGTACAATTCGTGGAATTTATTTAGTTTTCACCCGTTTACTTGTATGCATTTGTATGTGTGCATAGTTCTATGCAATTTATCACGTGTAGATGCATGAACCACCACTACAAACAAGGTAAAAAATTGGTTCATCGCCACAAAGATACCTTGTGCTACCCCTTTATAATATTGAAATATATGCTTGAGCCCAGGCACCTTGTCTGCGGCAGGAAGAAGGCATATATATGTCATCATTGTCACACACATTTACTGAACTCTGTGGGTCTGTCTTGTGTTAATTGCTTATGCAGTAGATACTACTTATTTTTTTTAACAACTGCATTAATTTAAAAGGACAACAGGGGAGAATTAATAAAAGAAGAATGATAATTCATCTAATGTCTTGTCCTTTTACACAGTGGTCCCCAAACTTTTTGGCACCAGGGATTGGTTTCATGGAAGACAATTCTTCCATGGATGGGGGAGATGGTTTGGGATGAAACTGTTTTACCTCAGATCATCAGGCATTATTAGTTAGATTCTCACAGGAGCGCACAACGTAGATCCCTCACATGCGCAGTTCGCAATAGGGTTCGCGCTCCTATGAGAATCCGACGCCGCTGCAGATCTGACAGGAGGCGGAGCTCAGGTGGTAAAGCTCCCTTACCTGCCGCTCACCTCCTGCTGTGCGGTCTACTTCCTAACAGGACGGTCCGCAGCTCCAAGGCTGGGGACCCCTGCTCTAACACACCAGATAGAGTTTTTTCCAACTCTTTTTGTATTTGATACAGATTTAATTCAACAAATATTATTGGGCACTGAGCTGGGTGATGAAGGAATTACAGGTGCTAACAAAGTGCACTGCTCAGCACCAATCCTCAGATCTCAAGGTCCGGTCTTCTTCTGGGACCCTCAGACAGCCAAGGCCAGGCTCACTCTCTAGAGTCCCAAGGACAGGACCAGTTCCAGTTGAGAGGCTTGGCACAAGTCACTTCCGCTCTTTTCAATCCTCCTTGCTAGGTTTTTCTTAGACAATTTACTTCTTCAATACTCGAATATCTGAAAAGTCACACCATATTGGGAAATACAGATTATCAATGTGATTTGAATTAGCTACTCTGAAGTAAGGAAAACTGAAAGGCAGTTTAATGATTGTTTTCATCTGTCCAAGCAGGCAATCTGACAGGAGGAGGTACCTAGAAGAACATTGGACTGGGAGTCAGAGATGTGCCCTAGTGTTGATTTTGGCACGAACTCACTTGTGATATGTTGTGAACTTTGAGTGTCTTAGATTTCCCATATGAAGAAAAAGAGGCTCAGCAGATGGCCAAGTCCTTTTCAGTGTTATCTTTATAAAGCAAGTGTTAAAAAGTTTCTTTATGGTATCAGCTTCTAAATATTGGGTAGGTGACAAAAGTTAATTAGAAATGCTCCACATGACTTAAAATAGACTTCTGTCTCAAAATGAATGCTTTAGAACTATGTATTCTTATAAATGTGCCCTGTAAGGTCTACATAAGACTTTCCTCTGGAAGTCACTCTCAATCTTGAACATCTAATGAAATTTATTTATTAGTAAATGATGTGCTAATGCATGGTATCACTCTAATGCAACGTGTCTGTTCAGCAGAAATCTCACTCGTGAAGAAATTGTGATGCTAAATTCCTGATGTAAATATGTCTCTTTCCAGCTGTGTGATCTTGGCAAGTCAGTTGGCCTTCTTGGGTCTTATGTCTCCTCCTAAGTTTGCTATCTAAATACAGAAATTTTCTTAGATATCATTCAGGAAGTTTCTAGAGAAAGTTGAAAATACAGGAAAACACTTTGTAGTCAAGGGCAAGTGAGACACTACCCCAATAGCATGTATGTATATATTAGGAAAAAACCTTCAGATATATGATTTATTCTACATGCAAAAGAGAAATAATCTTTCACAACTTTGAAATGGTGGTTCTCCCTCACATAGGATCTCAGGGCCATTGTTCACTGGGTAAGGCCCTACTCAGACTACCCTGGTCCCTTCATAGGAAAGCCTGCATTGATTATCCACTGGCTATGCTGCATAGCCAGCTGTGGTCCCCTCTTCCTCCACCTCACTTCCAGGCTCCCGATAAGAGAGGAGTCCCAGGCATCACCGCCTGAGCCCTACCTCCTGTCAGATCTGTGGCAGCATTAGATTCTCATAGGAGCACGAACCCTGCTGCGAACTGCACATGGGAGGGATATAGGTTGCAAGCTTTTTGTGAGAATCTAACTAATGCCCGATGACCTGAGGTGGAACAGTTTCATCCCAAAACCATCCTCCCGACATCTGTGGAAAAATTGTCTTCCAGGAAACCAGTCCCTGGTGCCAAAAAGGCTGGGGACTGCTGCTGTAGAGGTCTCCATGATGTCCTGAGGTGCATAATTTGAAATAATTATTTAAATGTGCTAAATCTACTAAAATTTAGCACTTACTTTTAAGTAGTAATACTGGCAGTACCCTACTTTTGGACATAATGCATTTCCAAAAACATGCTTGAAATTTAAGTGTGTAAAGACGGAATAAAAGACTCCATATTTTAAGAATGGGGAATGTCCGTTTCCAGAGAGTTAAACATTTTAATTGATTCTATGAGTAGTTCATTCAGTCAGTCAATATATGTTAAATGAGCACATGCTGTGTGCCAGGTACTGTGCTAGGTATTGGGGAAATTGCAGGGAACAAAACATGTAAAAACCCCTGCCTTCATGGACTTACATTCTGGGAATGAGTGGAGGAAACAGAAACAGACAAAATAAAAGAGAAGTGTGTTTAGGCTCTGCACAGTGGCTCATGGGACCTGTAATCCCAATGCTTTGGGAGGCTAAGGCAGGAGGACCCCTTGAAGTCAGGAGTTCCAGGCCCCATCTCTATAACTTTTTTTTTTTAAATTAGCCAGGTGTGGTGGCGCTCGCCTGTAGTCCCAGGTACTCGGTAAGCTGAAGCATGAGGATCATTTGAGCCCAGGAGTTTGAGGTTGCAGTAAGCTATGATTGTGCCACTGTACCTCGGCCTGGGTGACAGAGAAAGACCTTGTCCAAAAAAAAAAAAAAAAAGACAAAGAGATGGGAATTTTCTTTATTAAGAAGCAATACATGAGAAAAAATAAGCATGGGGGAATAGGATGTGTGTGTGTGTGCACATGAAGGGTGCAATTTTTGGTAAGGGGTTCAGAAAGGCCTCTGTGATGTGTGTGAGAGTTTGAAAGGCAAAGATGGCTGATGGATCCCAGCTACCTAGCATTAATATGTAACTTCATTTCCATATCAAGAAAGTTTCATGCTGAGGAAGTTCCTAGAGCTGGACTCAGAAAGGAAATGGTGCTAAAATTCACTGTCTTCTCACACCATGCAGAAGCCGGCCAGCCGGCAGAGAGGCTGAAGGGTGATTCCCCACGAGCGTCTTTTGTGGGCAGCTCTGGTGGATGCCACAGACCAAGGAATCCAAAAAAGGCTTATAACACAGTTAGAAAACAGGGTTTTTGGCAACTTCTGGGGGAACTGAATATATCCTAACTCAGCAATTTCCTTTTCTCTTAGCTGCCAGTTTGCTTGCCTGTGCATTATGTGTACACTCACCATTCTCCACAAAGGGCCCTGCCGTTCTCTGTGTGGTCAGGCAGGGGCCTGTGGTGCCTTCCCTACTCCCATCTGCCCTCTCTTCTCAGTTTCAGGAGGTGTTGGGTTCTCAGGTCTAAATGATGACCAACCCAGCAATGCTAAAGAGAGAATGTATTATTAGAGCTCTGGATCACTTGCTTGTTTCTTTCTCATGTTGCACAGTCAAGTAATAATGTCCTTTTATAGAACAAGAAATAAAAATATTTAAAAAATGAAATGAAAGTTCAGCTGGTAAGAACCATAACTGTAATACTGAATGAGTAGCTCCAGGTATCGCTTTTTTTGAAGTATGAGGTCTGCTTATCCACCCTCGCCCCTGGGAGCCTAGCCAGCAGAACAGAATTATTTAGACTCTCCCTAATTTGCTCGCCTACTTCATGTCATGGCCAGGACTAGCCTTCTGCCAAGGCAATCTTGTGAGTTTTAGCATGCAGGGAATATGTCTCTCTAACCTACTTTCTGAGGCCACTCATTCCATTCCCTAATTCCCCAATATTAAAAAGATGTCCCCAGAGAGGTAAAAATTAACCTAAAATTAGCTTCTGCATAAAAGACTGATCTTAGATAAGAGCAGATTACGTTGGGGGAAGAAAAGGCCCCAGTGTTGGATAGGAGAGGGTGGGAGGGAAGAGACTCAGGAGCTGAGGCATAAGGAGCAGAGCACTGTTTGGAAGGATAGCAGCACCTGCTTCATCGTTTTGCTCCAAGCCAGGCTCTGTCTACACAAGGCAAGAAGGAACTGTGATTAGAGGAAGAAGGTGACAGACTTTGGAAGGGAATGTATGGAAATGGAAAGCAACATTGGCTCCGCTCTGTTCCCTGAAAGCCTCTTAGAGTCTGTAAGCACCCCAGGACATCTTGGAGCCCTGGACAGAGAGAGAGAGAGAGACAGAGAGAGAGAGAGAGAGTGTGTGTGTGTGTGTGTGTGTGTGTGTGTGTGTAGGCAGCTCCGGAGGCAGAGGGTGGAGGCAGCTCAGACTCCTCTCCATGAGGAGCCTGGAAGTGAGGTAGAGGAAGATGGTGACTACACCTACCTGTTCAGTATAGCCGCTGGATAATCAATGCAGGCTTTCCTGCTGAAAGAACCAGGGTGGGCTGAGCAGGGCTTCACCCAGTGAACCATGGCCCTGAGGTCCTGTGTGAGGAAGAACAGGGAGAGCTGTTTGTTCAAGGCAGCTAAGAAGAATACAACTGCAAGTATAATCTAAGCAAACCCAGCTGGGGTAAGATAAAGTCAACGTTGTCACTGGGAAAACTGAGAGGCATGGTGATGTCAAAGAGTAAGGCTGCAAACAGGAAAGTTGAAAATAGGGTGGGACAGGGGCAAGGAAGAATCTGGGGTAAGAATTCAGAAATATGTTGGTTATAACAGGCAGCATGGTTAGGGGATTTGGGAGAGTCTGGAGCAGGACAGAGAGTGAGTACCAGGATCTTCTGGGCAAGCCCAGGGCTGACCACAAGAAAGGGGTTTGGAATCTCTCCCAAAGCATGTTTCAGAGCATAGTAGTCCAGTGAGATGAGCTGCTCCATAAAAAGGCTCCCCTGCACCCCCATTAAAAAGGAATTGATGAGACTGCAGCCTGTACTCTTCTTACAGATTCATTAGTGTAGTAAAGCTCCAAGAAGTCCTGAAACAAATAAACCTCTTTAGCTTTACTTAACCCATAATTTCTCCAATAAATTCGACCTTGGACCCCTTTTCTTATGTTATACCTATTCCATTCCTAGCAACACACTTTGGGAAACACTCTTTAATGGCTCTTTCCCCTGGTCTGGTTGTAATGGCCACCCACCTGAAGTCCCCCTGGTCATGAAGGTGATGCCTGCAGAGCCCTTGCTATAAAGTAGAGGTCTCCTTGCCTTCCTGATGTCCAGGCCCACAGAAAGGCATGGACACTATTCATATCCTCTCCCCTCACTGTCCTTGTATGCATTTGGGTGTCTGTTGAAATGGAGCTCAGAGAACATCAACAACCTACCATATTGGCTTGAGAAACTATTACAACTATGTTATAAGAACACCTTTGATCTACTGAGAAAAATATTTTTCTTATAGCTGGAAAGGTATATCCTTTTCTCCCAACTTCCTACCTGTACTTTTTAAATCTGGAGGGTTTTTTTTCCTTACTGTGATTCTTGATGCTACCTCAAGGCATGACTGTCAGTTAACTGTACTTTATTGCCAGCTGATGCTGGCTAACAGACCATGAACCATTGATAGCTAATATCCTTAGTTACATCTCACCCCTCCTGAATATAGGAGCTGAATTGCTAAATTTGTTTTTCCAAAGGACATTGATTAAAGGAGTTGACAAAGCCACTTGAATATGAAATTTCCAACTGTCTAAAATGAAAAGCTTTCTCGATCTTCATGTCTTGGACTGGGGAGAAGGTTTATTTTCCTACTGTGTGTAAATAATGGATTTTGCCTTTTCTGGAAATCCATCATCAAAGAGTATGTTGAATACTCAAACAATGGCAGTCTAAATTGTCCTGCAGTGACACTAACTAGCTGGAACTAATTCAGAAATGTGCAGGGAGCATGATGAGGATAACTTCGTGTGTGGAGAAGAAGCAACATGCCTCACCTGCCTCCATCATAGTTTCGCGTGGCTCAGGACAAACGCTGCCTCATCCAAAGCTGCCCAGGAAATATAGAATCCTCATTATAAATTACAGTCAGCTTTGTTTTTTCTTTTTCTTCCTTTCTTTCTTTTTTTAAAGAGGCTCTTTGTCAGAGAATGTCAAAGCTCAAATACTTTTTACTCATTTTCTTGCTGAGAGCTGCAAGCATAACCAGCAGCAACAGCCAGTAATTAATCATAGCTCTGGAGATGGGAGCACACGTTCAAAGACATTTTCAACCCACTGAAACACGTCATGGGTTTAAAATTCTGCATAGAGCAGAATCTCTGGAATGAGGCTTTACATTCTTTCTGATTTTGATGTACCTACCGAGTGTGGCCAAAGGCGGTTCTTGGTAAGACATTAGAGGTTACAGAATTCCTCAGGAAGCATCTAGTGTGGGCTAGCATCTCTGGAGCCCAGTAGGGAAAAACCAGACGATGGGCAGAGATAAGCATGTGACCCCAGGCAAAATATTAGGTGAGTATTTTGGTTATGACCTTTTGTTGCAGTGAACCAAGACTTGCAAGTTATGCAAGGGATTTATTGCAAAGATGCTTGTGGAAAAGCATTGGAAATGGAAAATGCTTAGGGTTGGAGATAGTTCTAGAAATCACCTAGCTTCTCTGTTGCTCTCAGGAGACAGAACTGCCCTCTATTTGTTGATCTAATTACTTAATGATGACTTCTGTCATCACCATTCTGGTCCCTCTGTGGACTGGCCTGAACTTCCCCTTCCTTATAACTTCAGCTTGCATATGTTCCTTTTTGCTCCATCCTGTCTCCAACGTCCTTTTAAAACTTCAACTCTTATTAGTAACTGGCTCATTCTCTTGGCATTTTCATAGTTCATATTCCCAAGACAGCAAATTTAGTTGGTTCAGATTACAGTTAGGGGACGGGCTGCATCATTGGTTGCTGGCCAGCCTATGGATGGCTTGCCTTGGGGTCAGGTGCTCATCCCTGTTCTAATCAACTGTGACCAGGTAGAGTAGGATTACAGTGTTTAACACAGCTCTTCTAGACCTGCCCCTTCAGCAGGACTGTGATCAAGGCAGGCAGAGTGATTGACATCTGAGGTCACCCTGTATTCCTGTTCCATAATTAATGAGGTGTCTTGAGGCAGCTCATGCTGTACTCATCCACAAGCCCACACAACTATCATGTCAGTGCTGCAGACTCTCCCAAATCTCCTAGTCATGCTGCCGCTTGTAACCAACTTATATCTGAATTCTTACTGCAGATTCTTTCTTGCCCCTGTCCCACCCTATTTTCAACTTTCCTGTTTGCATTCTTACTCTTTGACATCATCATGCCTCTCAGATTTCCCAATGACAATATTGACTTCGTCTTACCCCAGCTGGGTTTGCCTAGATTATACTTGTGTCACAGTCTAAATAAATCTCGAATCTGTTCAGTTCTTCCCATCACAATGACCACTATCCTACTGAAGGCCATAATTACTCCTTAACTAGTCCCCCTGCTAACAATCCCATGGCCCTCCAATCTTGCATTCATCTTTTCTTTTTTTTCCTTTTTTTTCGAGATGGAGTCTTGTACTGTCACCCAGGCTGGAGTGTGTGGCACGATCTCGGCTCACTGCAACCTCCATCTCCTGGGTTCCAGCAATTCTCCTGCCTCAGCCTCCTGAGTAGCTGGGATTACAGGGGCCTGCCACCACACCCAGCTAATTTTTGGTATTTTTAGTTGAGATGGGGGTTTCAACACGTTGGCCAGGCTGGTCTCAAACTCCTGACCTTGTGATTCGCCCGCCTCAACCTCCCAAAGTGCTGGGATTACAGGCATGAGCCACCGCACCCGGCCCTTTGCATTCATCTTTCAATGATATGAATCTTTTTGTGCTTTCAGCATTCAATGGCTCCCTTTGCCCACAGGTTAAAGTCTAATTCTTTGATGTGGTTTCAGAGGTTGACAGGCTTCCATAATTGCCTGCTCCTTGCCAGCCTCTTCCCATATCTGCTCTCCTAGCCGCCCTCCTTTGCTTTATATGCTCCCCCTTAGTCAACTCCTGTGTGTTTCTTATACATGCCGCACTCTCTCTTGACTTGGGGCCTTTGTACCTGTTTTTCCCTCTGCCCATTTTTCAACTCTCCTCCTTCTCAGCTGAAAGCTCATTTCCCCAGACATTTCTTACTCCCTAGATGGGTGCACTGAGGATAAGGAGCTCATCTGCTACGTTTGCAGCTGTATTCCTGCACTGGCGCAGCTGGCGCATGGCGGGTGCTCTCTGAATGTTTCTTCTTCTTGTGATGTTAAATCCCAGTGCTCCAAGAAATTCTCACTTCTGTGTGGGAATCAAAATGAAGGCAGCTAAAAGGAGTGATTGGAGAAAGGGAAAAGAGGAAACGAGTGAAGTGAAATAGAGGGGTATGTAGTATAATGATTTTGAAAAACTCACAGAGTATAGATGGACCCCTGAAGGAAGAAAAAAGATCTATGAACTTTGATTGCTGAAAGAAATATGCAGCTCCCAGAAGGATCACTGAGCTCAAAGGACTTTGCTGAGGAATCCATCTCAAGGCTATTTAGCCATTAACAAAGCAGGATTTTGGCTCTGGATTAATTTCTTTAGCAAAGAGAGGTTCAACTCTTTTCTGAAATATTTGGAATAGCTGTGGTAGTTCTAATGGGTTATGAATCCAGGCACCTGTTACCTGGGGCTTCCTGGGACAGTTTGCATTCCAAGGTGCAGTCTACCACTCCCAGTGTCCAGAGCTCTGTAGTGTTTTTTGATAAAGGTTCACAGACACTTGCAGAATAGTTTATTTACCTTTTAAGAAACAGCCTGTGCTCTCCTTGTGCTCTGCCCTTGGAACTCAGAGGAGAGAAAAGGGCTGGCAACCTTGTTGCACCTCTGTGAAGGAGACAGGCTCAGCTCTCTCTGACATGAACTTTCTCTAGGACAGTCCTATAGCCATATCTGTTATCTCTACTCTACTGGCACAGGGTAGGTAGTGAGTTTCCACAATAGCTGCCTGAGCATGCAAGTGGCACCATTCTCCCACAGGTTTGAATGTGAGAGTCTAGATTTCTGAGGTGGCAAAATAACACTGGAAACCAAAATGAGAATGGCCACTGCATGGTATTTAGCCAGTGAGAGATAGGGCAGAAGAGGAAGATGGCAAGTGGCTAGTCAGTAATGCAGCACCTCCAAATCCATTTTCTTTAGGCACACAAATTAGCCACACACCCCCAGTGGGATCCTTTCCTACCAATGGCAGATGGTGATCACAGAACACAGGTTTGCCACAACCTAGGAAGGAGAAGATGGCTGAAATCAACATGTACTGCAAGAACCTGGGATTCATCTCCTTCGATGGGGTCAAAGAAGGAAGAAATTGCTCCTGGAAGACATGAAAGGCTTGCAGACCACACCCCACCACCATGTCCTTCCTACTGTGCCTCCAAATGTCCTGCCAGCCATGAGGTTTGGTGGAAAGCAGCTTTTGTCCTTCCATCCAAAGGCAGTGGTGGCCCGTCAGAAAAGCAAGGATCCAAGTTCCTTATTTTCCTTACAGCTCAGTCTGGAGAGATGCAGTATCATCCTCTCCTTGCATTCCAATCTGAGACTGATACAAGTAAACATACACTGCATCATTTAAGTCTTCTTTTTTTCCTATTTTTCTCTGAAAACAAAACAAACAAACAAAAACCAAGTTGGGTTACCTATCTGAACCTGGTTTTTTTTTTTTTAATCTGCAAAATTAGGGGATTGCAAAATTTTTGAAATTTTTACCTGAAAAATTTATTGAAAATAGCTATGAGAGCTATTTCTAATGCCCTATTTCATTTCATATAAAACAGAGGCCACAGGACAGAGAAGGAAACACATTATTTTCACTGATGGGCCATCAAATAAGAAGAGTAATGAGGATTTGGGTGCAGGGTGCACAACAAGCCTGACTTACAGACCCAAGATGCCCAATTAAATAGTGGCCTCCCCAAGGTCACAGCCTCCTTCCTGGTGGTGTCACCTCTCCCCTCTGCTCCTGGTACTCTATAATGCCATGTGTGTCCTGGACTCCCTGACAGCTGTTGACTTAACTCTTCACAGACTTTGTTTATTTTTCTCCAAGTTGGATTATAGACCTAAGGCCAAGCGGGTGGAGACACAGGATTGCCGTACATATTTGCATTCATTCTTTTCTCGTCATCACTGTTTAGACCAACATGTCTGGTGAAAGTGAGATTTATGAAGAGCTGCCCTCCTTTTGGCTGCCTGGCTTCCTTGCTCACAGTCGGGCCGCCTTGGGATGTTGATTTTTGTTCTTTTGCCATTGTTTCCAGGCTCCCTATTTCTAATTTCTTTTTTCAGAGGCTGACGCAGTTATTTCCACCTCAAGTGCTTGGCCCCGCTCTCCAGCTCTGGGCTTCGTAACCCATGGCAACAAGGGAAGGGAAGCAGGTGATCGCATACCACACACATGCACATACGCGCGCGCGCGCGCGCACACACACACACACACACACACACACACACACACACACACACACGCACTCGCATGCACCATATTCTCCCCAACCCCCTTCTTTGACTCTGGCAGTCCTGCATAGGGCCCACAGAGGGAGGGGGCTTTCCTGGCTGCAGTGCCAATTAGACACACAGGCCTCGTGGAGCTGGGCGCTCAGGGCTTC
Source organism: Pongo pygmaeus (assembly GCF_028885625.2). Lineage (NCBI taxonomy): Eukaryota > Metazoa > Chordata > Mammalia > Primates > Hominidae > Pongo > Pongo pygmaeus. Next base: position 76,217,237 of record NC_072384.2, read on the forward strand.
CGGGTCACAATGCAGCAGCTGCGGTGGAGCAGCGTGGCCTCTCCTTCTGAGTGCTCCAACTCCTCGTATTTCTCTGGGGCAGCAAAGTAAAATCCGACCTTGCACACACAGAAATGCCTTCACAACAGTCCATTTCCTGCTAGCTGGGAACCTTATTTTATGTCATAATGGCGATTGGCAGAATTATGCCTGTTAGTAATAGGCACAACTACTTAACATATATTTACAATAAGAAGACTTTTTTTCACATGATTTTACAAATGTAAATGATAATTAAGTTATTTAAAAGCTAAACTCTCACTCCTCTGCCTCCATCCCATATTTATGAGTCCTGGGAAGCTTCAAACCAGTTCAACAATTTTCTGTTCTTTGCCAAATTTTCTAGCTGGTTTTACCAAAGGATTGAAGGAACCAAGGGATGGACTTAAGCTCAAGTGGTAAAAATCCCTTTTCTGTCCACAGACTAGAAATACGTGATGACTGCATTCTCATCTGACTTAGTCAAGACTGGTGGTAGTAGGTTAATAAAAGATTAATTAGGGGATAGCAAAATTTTTGAATTTTTTTATCTGCAAAATTTATCGAAAGTTCTCCTATGAGAGCTGTTTCTAATGCCCTATTTCATTTCATATAAAATAGTCAGAGGCCACAGGAAAGAGAAGGAAACACATTCTTTTCACTGATGGGCCATCATTTGAAGTGTGGCATCGTAAAAAGTGACACATATAAAACAGGAAACATTTTCTTTTTATTTAAAACTTACAAATATACATTTATCTCCCATGCTTTTGAGGTAGGGCCAAGGTCTGATGCTTGGAGTCCAAGTCATCTTACTTGTACAAGCTGCATCCACGATGTGTCATCAGCAACTTCCAATTTTAGTTTCTTAGTGCTGTAAGAATTTAAAGACACTTGGGAAGCCCAGAATCTGTCTAGTTTTTAATGTCCTGCCCCTGATACATTACAACAGTTTCACTCCTACCTCATTGACTCAAAGCAAAGTAGCTTGCCTTATTGTTTCCAAACAATTCAACTTATTTTTCATTTAAACCACTTTATTTCCTTTTGCATTCATATTGCATTGATTTATATATTCAACAAAATTATGAATTACAAAACAAATGGAACTGACAAAAACTGGTTTGGGAATAAACACAAGTGCTCTTGATGAGTTGGATATGCAGCTGGTGGGAGCAGAGGTGTATGGACATTGAAGAGAGCAGCAGAGAGCATTACAAAGCAACTAGGAGCTTTTAGCCCCTCCTGCACATGCCAGTTGGATGTGATCACACATCTTAGACCCACTAGAATGTGACTCCTAATATTTGAAAGCTAATACCAGCATGGCACTAGACAGCCTCTTTCCCTGATCTCCTCCACACATGTGCTTCTGAACCTATATCTCCATCCCTAAGATCAGTTCTTTATATTTTACATTTGGACGCCTCCATTTGTCCCATTTGCCCCTCAAATTCCGTATGTCTGAAAGCAAGCCATTCTCTTCTTTTGAGATAGAGCAGAACATGCTGATTTTGCCCTTAGAATTCCTTCATCAAAGGAAATATTAAGAAAGGAAGCCAAGATGAGGGCCCAAGGCCCAATCTCCTTCATGCCCTTCTGAGTAACCCCAGGACCCTCTGAGGATCTCCAGAATTCTTCAGAACACAAATTGAAAACCTCTGAAATAGGTACACAGTATAGGCTTTGGAGCCAGACAGAGCTGAGTTCAAACAATCACTGTGTCACATTTTATCTGTGTGAATTTAAGCAAATTGGTTATTATCTGAGCCCCAGTTTCCTCAGAAAAAAAGTGGGAATAACATAGTTACCAATAAAAATTGTGAACGTAAGACGAAATGGTGCCCGAAAAGCACTTGACATGCTGAGGTGCTCAACAGTGTCTGCAGATCAGTTCATTGCTTTGTTGGTCTGTTTGTTTAATGATACCCAGTTCCCAAGGTTTTCAGTCTCAGTTAACACCAACTTTTTCTTCCTCTTGGGCCACAGCTCCTACTGTATCCCTCTAGTCATTTGGAGAGCCTTCGAGGGAGACAATGCCTCGGATAAGAGCACAAGTCTGTGCCCTTTACCACTTGAGCATAAATGCATTAAGTGCTGCATTTTCTATCCCCTTAACATGTAACCCTTACTTTCACTTCCATTTCATTCCTATTGTTATCACTCTAGTTCATGCCTCCATTGTCCTCTAACTTCCTGCTAATCTGTACCCATGCATTCAGCCTACACATTGATGACCAATGACCTTCTTGCATCACAGAACTCATTGGGCAGATGGTGCTCAGAGTCCCTCAGTGGTACCCAGGGGTCTACCACATAAAGTCCCTATGGCTGAGGTTGGCATTCAAAGTGTTTCAAGTTTTAGCCTCTTGTCTTTGACCACTTTGCCACCCACATCTTTTGTCCAGCCAAAGCGACTTTTCTCTGTTCTCAGAATACAAAAATCTCATTCTTCCCCAAGTCTGTGACCTTACCTGAGGCATTCCCTCCCTCGAATGCTCTCTTTCTATACTTCTGGCTAAGTCCCACCAGGATTTCAAGCCGAAGTGGCACTCTTTTTTTAAATAATGTTTCATCTTTTCCTATTTTAAACACCCTCCCCTTACTCTGTCCTCCAAAGTTTACCCCAGTCTTCCTGAATTGTTATTGTTTATATGAGATTGTCCTCCTCATGAACCTGGCTTAGAACCTTGCCGTAGTAAGCTTCAGAAGAGGTATCTTGGGTAAAAACTTTTTGATGGATAAAATCTCGATAGAATAGATAAGATCCAGATGAGGAAACAAAAACGAAAGCAGATACCAAGCCTCACCATGGGTTCGTAGTGTACTATCTCAGCGGCAGTCTCTCAAAAGGGGCATTGTTCCCCTTGAAGTCTTGGTTTTCCTCCTAGGAGGCTGCATGTGTAGGCAAGACAAAGATCAATCTAAAGGAAACACAGTTTTCCTTGACTCTATGTTTTGTTATAAGTTTATTCATGTTTTTTGGAGAGAGAAAATCAAACTTCTATAAATTGCTGCATTGCTGTAACGAAAGAAATCCACATGCTCTTCCAAGTGTTTCTTGCTGCCATTTTATTTTCTGTCTTCCAAGCTTGGTGTGGGAGATAATTGGCCACAATTTCTTGAACACATATATTGGAAACTATGACCCCAATAACAATTTCTGATTCGTCTGCATTAAAGATTTTCCCCTTTCCAATACAACAAATTAAAAATTTTGTACAATCATTCCACATTGTAACTATGGAAAGCCCAGAACATTACATGAGTGGTAGAAAACAAATCAATTGACATTACCAAATGAGCACAGTCAAAACCCCCTTATCCTTTTTTATTAAGCTGGACAGACTGGCTAATGAAGGTCTGGGGCATTGGGCTCTGACAACTCAAGGAAGCCACCATTAGCAAACAAACATCTGCTTGCTTCCCTCTGCGGTCCCTGCCAGCTGCAGCTGAGGCACAGTAAATTACTCTGCTAATTCTATTGGCTTGTTCCTGCATTTCTCTAATGGGGAATATTGATCTGTGCTGGGGAGCCTTGGCTTGCAAAGTTCCTAAAGGTGCAAGTGGGCAATGTCTGATATTTTTTAACACCAGGAAAACCTATGGTATGGGGGAACTGTTGCTGAAGTGGAATGATACCCAGTGACAAAAACTGGAAGGAGAAAAGCTAAGGTTGAAAACAATTCAGTTCATTGAGAGAGTCCCCTTTAAAGGTAAAACAGTGGGAATCATAAGAAAATGATCACCCTTTTAGTCGTTAGTGGAAGGCAGGATGATTTTGACCCATTTTGAAGGATGGTGGAAATGAAATAGGAAAATATAGTCTATCTTTATTGATTATTTGATGTGGAAATTCTACTCAAAAGAAAAAAATAAAACCTCTCTAACAGATACCTGTCTTGATTTTTAGAAGCACCAGGGTATATTGGCTGAGATCTCAGATTCAAGGATCTCCTACTACCTTAGTACTACCTTAGTAGTGTGATGTAGGTAAGGTTGTTTCCTCATCTCTAAATGGCAATGATAACACATAGACTTGTGAGAATGAAATTTTGCCTGGAGATCACTTATCACAGCCCCAGGCACATTGTTGGATTAACTTTCAGGGCACTATATTTTTCATACAGAAATCTTATAGACAGTGGATGTACTCCTCTGCAGATTTGTTTGAGAAAAACAGAATAGGTGTTTGAAACCGGTTCTCCACTGAGAAGATATCACCCACCAGTACCCTACAGAGTTTACTAAGCACCGACTTCTCTGGCTGGATGGGGTATGAGAAAGTATACCCTGAAGGAAATTAACCCACATATGTAAGGCCAGCGGCAATAATACAACCAGGCAATCAGAAGTTATCAGATTGCTTACAAAGTGTGAGGGGCTTTACATAAGCTCCTGCTCCCCGCCCCCCTCTTACACCTCCTTCCCTAATTTAATAGCTATTGAATTTCAAAGAATTATTCTGTGTGTCTTTCTGGTTATTTTAAATCCTACTGCTGTCCCTGGCAGAATGGGATGTGGAAACAAAATTCACTTTATCTTTCAAAAATAAAGCTGACATTGATCTCAAGCAGATATTTGGGTGGGATGTCCTCACCTCTAAGGACAGCTGGCTTGTGTTCAGTGTGGTTTTTCTGTAAGGTGACCAAAACTTCAGAACACTGAAAATTGTGGGGCATCTCAGCAGGTTTAATGGAACCTCAGCTCCCACCTTTCTGAGTTCTTAACTATTGACTTTAAAATAAATGTTTTGGGAACTACCTTTTTGTTATGTGGGGGAAAAGCCCTGTGTGAGGCACTCATTTAATCCACACAACACTCCAAGATAGATACTATTATGCCTATTGTATAGTAGGGACAGTGAAGCTCCGAGAAATTAATGCATCCAATTGTCTAAGAATTCACAGCTAGTAAACTGGTAGAACTGAAATGGGATACATACATGTCCATTTGATTTCAAAAACTATCCTAAATTGCCTACGCTATAACATATATTACAATAAATGAACCTCGTGAAATTGCTAAAGTTCAACCAATTTTGACCTACAAAATGGCAGTTTCATATACTACAACCAAATGCTTCATTTGACCATGGCGTATGTTTCATTTGACTTACAGTGTTGATCTAAACTTTTTGTATTGATATTACATATCCAAAAAGGAATGCAATTAAATGTATTTGAAGACTTTAGTTCCATTCTTCTCATTTTTCTGCTGCAAAATACCAGAGGAATCTGACTGATCCTATGTCAATGATTCATACATTACTTGATGTTTCCCAATAATTTTGTAATTAATCTTTGTATTTTTTTTATCAGCTTCGTTGTGACCTGACCAACTGAGCTTACAACTGTGTTTCCCTCTTGGCTGCTGAACTTCAACACATTTTGCCATTATGACTTTTATATTACTTTTCATTTCTTTCTATTCTCAGTTCAGCAATATTGCTGCAGTAATTATTGTTCTTTATACCTTCCAAACTGAGTATATTTTTAAAAACATAAATTAGATGAAACTACATTAAATTCTCTGGGATCTAGAATACATTCTCAAGGGGGATGAAATCCACTAAAATTATATGTACCTAAGATACACTGGTAATATTTTGCTAGAAAAACTCTTTGTTAGCATAAAATGGTAAAATATATTACATATAGTATATACATATATAGATAGATGTTTGAACATATAAACAATTTATTTAATATTTATTATCTGTGTTTCAAACTTACTAATTAATGTGTTGGCTTTCTAAGCTTTTCTCCTTTCCTCCCCAATAATTCTGAATCTACCTTTGTCACTATGATCAGGTAGTCCTTTATAAAAACATTTCACCATCCTGCCCCCATGTCTTCACTTTAAATTTTCTTCTATGAACCTTTTGCCCTTGTCTTCTGCCAACTCTTTTGAAAGACATATTTTCTCAACTTACAGTTTTAGAGACATTCATAAGATGAATTCAGTTACCTTTTATCCCACTCTCATTTTGTCTCAAGGAGAATGTTGAAGAAATAACATTTTTTCAGTTGCTTAGCATTTTTTAGTTCTGGAGAGAACTTTCACTGTTGCTATCATTTGACTTGAAAATGACATGTATATTATCCATGTGTCTGTAGGCATTTTTTAATTTTAATAATTTTGTAGATATATGTATTTTAAGCAATAGCTGGGTTAGACTGTATAAATCCCCACCCCCCCTTTTTTTTTTTTTTTTGAGACAGAGTCTTGCTTTGTTGCCCAAGCTGGAGTGCATTGGTGCGATCTTGGCTCACTGCAACCTCCACCTCCTGAGTTCAAGCAATTCTCCTGCCTCAGCCTCCCGAGTAGCTGGGACTATAGGCACATGCTGCCACACCCGGCTAATTTTTGTATTTTAGTATGGACAGTGTTTCACCATGTTGCCCAGGCTGGTCTCGATCTCCTGGGCTCAGGCAATACGCCTGCCTTGGCTTCCCAAAGTGCCGGGATTACAGGCGTCAGCCACCACGCCCCACCTTAAATTTCCCATTTTTCAATAGTTATTTAGTTTCACAGTCTTTTCTAGTTTTTAAATTTTGAACCTGCTCATATGGACATTCTCTGTCATGTTTTACTTGCCAAGGACAGCACAAGAGAATCCAGTGCTCTTTTTAGCTATGATACCTTGGAACTAAACTTACTCTGACAAATGCAAACATTTTCCTGCACTGACAAAGGATTTCACTAGTGAGTGGAGTGCTGGCCACATTGTCAGGAAGGCTTACCTCAGAAGCTGTAAATTTATAAGAGGTCTGACAAAGCTGGGATGTTTTCGGGTGGTCTTTCTCAAGATCATTTAGATTTAAATATTTGAAAAGAACCCTCTAGAGACAACCTTTTTAAGAAAAAGCTCATCTAACAATGATGAAGATGGGGCCAGAGAACTCTCAGCCACCACTGCTGCAACCATTTAACATCCTGTTTTCATCTTTCTCCTCCAGCAGCCACCTCAGTAGTCCCAAGGCGTGTTCCTGCACACTTACTGCAGGATGCCATAGCCATTTCCTTATTTTGTGTAGCCATTTTTATTAGGTTGTGGACAATGTGCACACTGGTTTGTGAAGGGTTAACACTCAGTTGTGCTGTTGTTGTGCCCTTAGTCACAATATGTTTCCTTTGAAGCAAGGGTGCAGTGTTTCAAAAGACAATCAGTATAATTCTATGCAAATTTTCCTGATTAATGGACAGGAATTTTCAGTTGAATCTTTAAATGAGTTAGGACAGTATAAGAGATGGATATAATCCTTACATTTTTTCATTAATAGACATTTCAAATTTGAAAAACTTAGGCATTGTATACATATCTGATTTATTGCTGTATGTGTTTCTTGAGTCATAAAGCTGCTGCAAAAGTTATATAACGCTTGCAAAAAAAATAGCATGGTCTCTTTGTGAAGCTAAATGAAATAAAGTATAAAGTTTGTGATACATTAAGTCACAAACATAAATATGTACTTTATGGCCAGCTGTTATTTCTAAATGTTCACATTTTAAAATAGAAACATTTACCCAACATGCTGATTAGCAATTTCCCAGTTCCAAAAGCCCAATTGCATTTAAGCTGCAAAAGATTAAAATGCCTAAATAGATAAAGTTAATAGTTCATCTTCCTAAATGCTTTTATATGTTTTAAGTCTTACAGTTCCTTCCAACCCAGTAGTCTCAAGGCCGGAGCTACTTTGATGTGGATTTGTGTTTTATGCACATGTTCTCATTGGAACTGAATCTCACTGCATCTCAGACACCCAGAAAAATATTCTGCACATGAAGGGACGAAGGGACACCATGTGGCTCCATACTACTTCATGCTGTGCATGCAGGTTCTCAGAGAAAGTGAACTGTTTTTCCATTATAATTTCTCAAATATTCAACCTTCATTTTGGCTAAAAATCATCTCAGTTGCTAATGTTCCATCTCTCGATTTTACTCCTCCCCTGCATAAATACTGGTCAAGGAGAACATGCAAGATTATGTTGATTCTAAAATACAGTTCCCCCAGGAGACCTTATTTGCTCAACCATAAAGCATTTCTATCTTTGTAGGTAGAGCAGAATTTGTAAATGCCTCCAGTCCTTTAGGACACATTGGCAATTGGCAGTTCAAAAGTTCATATGATGCCATATGTCTGAATAATTTTTATCTACATCTAAAACAATACAGGACTGTCAAATAAAATCCTGCATGCAAACAAATGATGGAATGCAGGGGAACTCTCTGCTTTAGCCTTTTCTTCTTTGTCCGACAAGCTAATGCAATAAGGCCAATAATAAAAGGTTGTGTATTAGGCCTAAAGCCTGTGACAGATAAAAAGAAATGTTGGAAACCAATGAAGCTTTTGCACAATTAGATTTTTTGAGGCTGTGCTGTAAGGATTGCCCAGAGCCTGTTCAGTCCTGATTGATGGTAAAATCATAACTACATCATATTAACTGTAGAGTTCACTGACAGGTTACTACAGATTAATATTGCCACTGCTGTTCACTTACCATCAAACCAGGGGAAATATGAATTGAGCTGTTCTTCTAACAAACCCTGCATATTAAAAGGTAAGGTGTTCTACTGAACAATCTCCCCCTGTCACTGAGGAAAGACACAAACAATGTCTATTTGAGAGATATGCAGATACCTTGCAGCATACTAATTAGTTCTCTGCTAAAACAGCCCCATCACATCCACTGGCTAACGACCCTTCATGTGAGCTTTTTCCTTCAGAGCTCTTGGCTACAGGATTGCAAACGACACCCTAAAACGTGGAGCTGCAAACCTTGGTGATTTAAATGCTTGCTGCCAGGCAAATTGTGGTGACATAAATTTGGCCCATGTGTTTTGCATCATGTGAATACGAAACAGGGGGACGCCATGGAGCCGAGTTTTGTTTGCACTGGACTCTGGAGGTTTGGTGGACTATTTTCAGAGATGCTATTCATGACAAGGGAGGAGGATCTTTTGCTTTACTTTAAAAACGTTGAAAATGCAAGAAATAAGCATGTTGCTCTCCTAAATTAGATCGTGCTGATAATAATGACATCCTAAGATGAAAGCATTTTATCTTTTTGCCACCCGAAGCCTTGGATAAAAATTCAACAGTGAAACGAAAACAGGGCTTACTATACGGTATATGAAATGGAATGATTCTTCCTGATTAGGATATGTCAATAAGGAAGCACTGGAGTGAGAGAGGTATTTCACGTCCTGCCTGTTGTGATGACAAGAGCCCCGGCCTGGCATCAGGCAGGAGGCCTGAAGCTTTGGCCTCTTGGTCAAGGTGCTTGTCCTCTCAAGACTTGAAATGTGTGTGCAGGGGTTGAACTAGGGGATCTCCAAGGTCTCTTTCAGCACTCTTATCCCATGTTGCTGGCCCCAGTGTTTTGTATCCTAGGCCATGTTTCTTTACATGTGGCTGTTGGATTTCAGCATCAGCATTCCCTGGGTAGCTGGTTAAAGATGCGGAGTCTGGCCCCACCCCATGTGGTTCAGGTGACGTTCAATTTAAGAACCACTGTCATGAGGGATGGCAGTAACTTGCCCAAAGTCACTATAGACTTTATCATTGTTTAAAAAAGAATGTGCAAAGAGCTAGAGAGTCAGCCAGAGACTGGGGAAGAAGATAATAATATCTTCCTATAGATTTAAAGAGAATTGTTAATCTATTATTTAAATTTATATTATCTATTTATTTGAAGAGAAAATGATGACCCTGGCAACAGTAAACCATAAGCTTCATCACATTAGTGGACAGATGATAGACTGGGAGATGTTTGCAATGCTTAAAACCGACTTTGACAAACAAAACCTGACACAATTAATATCTAGAATCTATAAAAAGCTCCTGCAAATTGACCAGAAATAAACAGGAAACACCATAGAAATATATGCAAACAGTATGAAGCTCAAATGATGAACTGGTGTTGGATGGGTTGTTCAAATTCATTGATAGGTAGAACAACTGGCGACTCTAGACACATGAGAACGTCAGAGTTTAGAAAACTGAGTAATGCCAAGTGTTTGCAAGGATGTGGAGTTGTGAAAACTCTTTCATTATTGAGGGAAGAGGAAATGAGTATGATTATTTCAGAAAGCAACCTGACAATCTTGATGAAATTAAGTATGAGTATGTCCTACGACTAAGGTGACAAGGGGCCCTTTCTTACTCAGGGTAGCAGGGAAAGTCTGAGGTTCTGACATAATTATTAAATAGTGCCCTTTTAATTTCCCAGGATGTTCTTGGGAAAATAAATTATATAGTCACCCTACTACTGCAATCCCACTTCTGAACACATATCCCAGAGAAATTTTCACAAAGGGATCATATATGCAAATGTCTTTTTAGCATTATTTGTGATAATGGGGAATCAAACTTAATGCCTTCTACCAGGGGAATGGATCAGTACACTGGGTGGTCGCAGTCTGTGGAATACCATGCAGCAGGTGGAGGCAATGTTTTTTATGTAAATATAGCAATATGGGTAAATTTTTAAAGCAAAATTATGAGCGATAAAGAGATAATGATATTTAAAATTCCATTTGTCTAAATTTTAGAAACAAATATAAAAATTTGTTGAGTACAAAAACAGTAGATATATGAAAATATATGCACACATCAAAATATTAAATTGACTATTATGAGGGTGAGAAGAATGGGGATGAGGATCTGAGTGAGGAGGAAAAAAATAATGAAATATGAGAAGGATTTTTTGTGGCATTATGTGATGATACACTATACAAAGAGGTGTAGGATTATTATAGACCTCTGCCCTTGAGGTCAAAAATGAAGGATAAAAGAGTGACTGTAATCTTAATTTCTGTCTCTGGAAAAGCAATGGAAAAATTTTCCTTCAAATCAAATACGATTATTAGCAGGAAACAATAATTCATAGATAAGAAGGCTTTTGAGTCTGTCCTGTATAACCTATTTGCCAGGAAGATGGAAACTATAGTCCCCATAATTCTACTGTCCGGTAATATCCTGACTGATAACAGAGCCTCTGGCATTATCAATGAGTGACACAGATTTCACAGCAAAGAGTGTAGCAAATAGTGTTTGCAAGGTATATGTTTGTAACTCTCTCCTACAACTTTCAATGGATTCCCCATTTCCTATAAGATAAAGTTCAAACTCCTCAGCTTGGCAACAAGGACCAATGTCTACCATCTGACATGAAATATCCTCTCCCATTTAATCTCCTAATTTCCCTACACCGATCCTTTGCTTTCCTGAAATGGTCCCTTGTCTTGTCACACCATGTGTCCTGCCTCATATGCCCTTCTATTCTTCCTCTTGTCTTAGTCTTATCACTTCCATGACTAGTTAGAAGTATAGACCTTCTATAAATCCCTCCTTTTCCAACTCGGACCTGCGTGACTTTGACTTTCTCCTTCATGCAGCTGTTGCAGTGCTACTTGAAATTATGATGATCTTTTCATGTATGTGCTTTCTCTTCAGGGGCTTTGTTATATACTCACAACTCTCTCTTACAAATAGTCCTAAGCCTTTTAAAAAGTATTTTTGAACACACATTTATTGACCCCCTCCTCCCCCTGATACTACAGGAAGATAACAGTGATTCCTGGAATACTGTCCCTGACTTCAAAGGAGCTTATAGTCCATGGGGGGATACGCCAATACCCAGAGAGAACTGAGAAATAAGAAAGTAAAAAACGTCAGGAGGTTATGTTAGGAGCTAGGCTAGAGTTGGGGAGAACGATGCGTGGAGGCTGCATGTGAGTCTCAGCAGCCTCCCCACTCCCGTTTCAGATGGGACCTTCACCTTTTGTGCACACTGCTTTATTTTTATTTTTATTATACTTTAAGTTCTAGGGTACATGTGCACAACGTGCACGTTTGTTACATATGTATCCATGTGCCATGTTGGTGTGCTGCACCTATTAACTCATCATTTACATTAGGTATATCTCCTAATGCTATCCCTCCCCTCTCCCCACACCCCACAACAGGCCCTGGTGTGTGATGTTCCCCTTCCTGTGTCCAAGTGTTCTCATTGTTCAATTTCCACCTATGAGTGAGAACACGCGGTGTTTGGTTTTCTGTCCTTGTGATAGTTTGCTGAGAATGATGGTTTCCAGCTTCATCCATGTTCCTACAAAGGACATAAACTCATCCTTTTTTATGGCTGCATAGTATGCCATGTTGTATATGTGCCACATTTTCTTAATCCATTCTATCATTGATGGGCATTTGGGTTGGTTCCAAGTCTTTGCTATTGTGAATAGTGCTGCAATAAACATATGTGTTGTGCACACTGCTTTAAATCCAGGACTGGCCTGTCACCTTATTTCTCAGGATGGTTAGACACAGAGAAGTTCTTCCGGATGGTCTGCTGGTGATAGTGACTATCACATCATAAAATAATTTCCCCAATACACAGCCAACACTCCTTCTTTCTGCCTGGTGTATTCTAGGGATAAAATAGTTGTTGAGTGAATCTGAACTTTGCTGAGGGAAGTTTTAGCTGATAACTGAAAACAGGAAGTGGTATCCTTAAACAGGAAGTGGTATTCTTAACTGATTCAGTATCATTGCCCTGAATCCCATGGTGGGAAAATTTGTCATTGGGTTGTGTTGCTGTGTAAGATGGGAAGACAGTAAGTAATTTAAGAATCTCTTATATAAAGATGTTTGGGATGGGAGTTTCATAGATGATTTTGTGATTTAATCAGATTATTGGGGACCCAGGGTCTTTCTCCATTTCTACTTCGCCATGCTCAGTATGTTTTCTTTTCATCCTCAGACTTACTGCATCTTGGACATAAGATGGACACCATAGTCCTAGACTTCACACAGTCACAAAGTTGTGTTCAAAGGCAGGGTGGTAAAGAAGCCTTCTTTCCAAGATCACTCTCTGCTTGTCAGAGAAGGACATATATCCCAGAAGCCTCTGGGGCTTCTGCTTACATCATATGGACCAGAACTGGGTCCCATGGCCATAACACGCCACAAAGGGTATTGGCTGTTTTAGTGCTATTATGGGAGGCAGTCTTGTTAGTATGGAAGAAAGGGGAGGGGACTTGTGGTAGAGTAGGCAACCAACAGAGTTTTCCACAGGACACAAATGTATTGGGTATCCAAGAGACGGTGAACCTTTTCTGCAATTTCATGCCACCACCTTGTGGATTAAAATCATGTTCGTGTGGACAGGTTCTCACCATGTCAGACCTGGAGTCAAGCCTCTTCTTTGCTGGGCAATGAGGAGTTTCTTTCATTTCATTTGTTCTTTCATTCATTTTTCTGATTACTCATTTGTAATATATTTACTGAGCATCTAGCAGATGTTATTAAGTTTGTTTGTACTATAAACCTCTTCGGCAGCCAGATTAAACCTACGGATGCCTACACAGAACGTTTTTTAAAGCATTAGATAAAATACACAGGATTACAAAGAAAGCCATTTCCATTGAAATACAGTTTACCTTTGGACCCTGTGGCCAGATCCTGTGCTAAATGCCAGGCTATAAAATAGCAGGAATTACAGGAGGAACATTGTCCTCATGCAGCTTAGGGTCCAGTGAAGGAGCCCGCTGAGCAGGAGGCAAGTGAAGGCTCCCATAAGAGAGGCCTGGGGTGCCTAGGAGCACACATAAGGGCACCAGGCTCCATCCGGGTGAAAGTTGAAGGAAAAGAGATTCCTGAGTATCTAAGAAGGGATCCAAAGGAATTGACCAGGAAAGAGGGAGTAGGAAGATAGTTGTGGTGAGAAAGAAAAGTAAGAGCAAAGAGAAGATTGAAGAGTTTGGAGAACCGTTCTAGTTCAGTATTTCTGGAGTGTAGAGGCAGGCAAAAGAGGTGCTGGATTTCTGGGCAAAGATGAGCTCAGGACAAAACACTCCTGAGTCTGCTGCTGTGTTGAATGAGTTTATTGTACAGCAGCTTTGCCCAGTAAAGACAAGTGACAAGCCTGTAGTGACCTTGTTGGGTTTTGCTCACTGTTGCATCTGCAGTCCTGAGCACAGTTTTGCATTAAATAATGGTTACATGAAGGAAACGCAAGCCTTCTGGGTTTCTCATTCATAGGCCAGCATGTTATAATGCATTTTGTGAGGACTCACGGCTGTGTATGAGAGCATGCTCAGTCAGTTCCTAAAAGAATCTTCTACAACTCTCATTCCTCTCCACCTCCATATTCCTGGCTTCGAGTGGCTGCCCCATCCTTCCATCTTTGGCCAAAATGTCAAGTTCTTGGCTGCATCTGTGGGAGTAAGGCCTACAGGTATGAATGAAGCCCAAGTATTGAGGCTCACCCAGGAACACGTGGGAGGCTATGGGCACTTGCCACCATGGCCACCATGCAGATTCAGGGCTCTCACCCCACTCTGTCACCAGGCTTCATAGAGCCATCCAGTGGTTGTTCCCATGGTCTTCTTGTTTCCTTTAAAGGTACAAGAATCATGCTCTAGGTTTCTGGGGTTTCCTTGGTCCCTTCTAACAAAAATCCCCACCAACAATCTCCAGAGTTCACAAAAACGTGGCTTGCAATGTACTCTACACATTGATATGCATCTGTTTCTCAATGTTTAAGGGAAAAGATAAGGATGGATAGAGCACCCAATGGGAATAGGGGACATGGGTATTCCCTGAGAAGAGGTAATACCTAGTCAGATGTTAGAGCTGCAAGGGAGCTTAGAATGTGGCTAGCTCAACCCTTTTCCCTCATTGAGGCCCATTTACCATTGAAATGAAAGGGTTGAACTTCGTTATGTCAACTGTGGCCTTGAATAGGGTGGCAGAAATTAATTAAGTTGTCTAAACTCTCAGAATTTAGCAACTTCAACTCTAAGATGAGTGGTTTGGAATATATGTCTTTGAAAGTCCTAGCTAAGCATAAATGCTATGATTTTTTAATCATATCAGATACTTTCTCTATACATAAGTCTAATTTTCACCAGAAATGTAGCCTTCTTTTTCTTTCTAAGAGAGATTGACATATAGCTAAATTTTTAAAATTGATCCACTTTTTGTCATATGGACACCATTTTGTTATGGTTATCCTACAATTCATGAGTCAATTTGCAGCACAAATCTCAGATGATATAAGTGAATTATTCACATTTCACAGTGGTAACATAGTAGTTTTTCATTTCCCATGTCAGTTAAAATATCTCCTATATTCTATGTTCTGTATTTTTTAAAAACCTAGGAACGTGCACATATTCTCTGTTTTGGAATATGTTTGAGAACTTGGCACCATGAACAATGTGTTTGCGAGAAAGAACTGAACCAAGTAAATTTCACATAACCTGGTATTCTCTATTCCAGGAGCTCAGAAATGTCATTCTGACTGATAGGAAGATCCTAATGTCAGTAGCCTCCTGATTTGGTTTAATCGGAGCCTCAGCTCATCAGTTAACTTCACTGTGTCTGATGTTTCATTCGTAAAATGAGAGATAACCTATCTGACAGCCAGATAAAGAGGAATAAAGTTTGCAAAGCACTTAAGACATCTACAGAATGAATTGAAGAGAAAAAGATAATAATCCACTTGGATTATTCTTTGATGACATGGCAGATTGGCCTGGTGACATAATTTATAGGCCTCTTTCTTTGTCCACAAAAGGACCTTAGGCTCTGTGACTATGTTTCCTTGGAACTCTACTAATTTTTGGCATGTATCAGGCCCTGACCATGACCTAGATTTTGAGCAGAAGATCAAATGAAGCCAGACTAGACCACTAAAATTCTCCTGCATCATTTTTTCCTCTTATACTACAGCACATACATATTTAAAAGAGAAAAACATGAAAAAAGGCATCTCTAAATCAAAAATACATTTAAAAACTTTGTCCAGGAATCCTTGCAGATGGGCACCAAAAGTCAACAAGGCAAGCTGTCTTTTTGTAAGACAACTTATAAAATATCCATGGGAAAATGTGTACATTGTAATTCTACAAAAAGGGATCTTATAGAAAAGTCAGGCACATAAGTATGGATTTCCAAAGTATGAATGTCATTAAGTAAAACAATGAAAAAATTCTAGAAGTTTCTAATTCGGTTTTTGATGGTGGAATTTGCCTTTGCCTAGAAAAAGAAGCCCAGCTGTTTTACAATAGGGTCTTTTGCCTCCTAGCAACACAACAGACAATGTGTGCCTTAAATAGCAAGGCTGTTTTCAAGGGCTACATCTCTTGGTTGTCTGCAGTTTCAATAATATTTTCTGGAGTTATAATTCATGTTGCATAGCAGTTATTTCTTTTATTGTTTGTTTAATCAAAATTTTGACCTAGCAATAAATTCTTATGGATTTTATTTTTTGATGCATTAAGTTTAATTGGAGCACAGGACTTCCATTTTGGGGTTCTGGTATTCTTTAAAAACATCATTGGTCTTTAAACTGAAAGGTTTGATGGAATATTAAATTCGATGAATCATAGCAAGTGTCTGTGTTTGTTAGCTTTTATAGACCATATTAAAGTATTCATTAATAAAGTCACACTACATTGCCTTGAGTGGGATCTAAAAGGTTGATGACTTGATGCAGGCTGGTGTGCTTACTGTTTGAGGGTGGCTTGTGGCAAACTTAGTTCACTTTAAAATTGGAATACAAAATAAAGATTATAATTTTAATCTCAAAGTCCAGAAATTTATTGGTCCCCTTCCTCTTTTCCTCCTCCTTTCTCTTCTTCAAACATCACCAAAAATCTTGCTCATTCAGATGTATGTGGTTTGAAGCCACTGGCTAGTTAGCTTCAAGATAACTCTGGAGGGGCAGTAGCATCACCAGAGAAGTCACCCTCCCTCCTGGCTGCTCTTACAGTGACCCTCCAGCAAGCAGACGCTGACTCAACTATGAGTCACCCATTTTGAAACAAGAGCTGTTATTTGAGAAGTATATTGTTAACTATTTGATTTTTTTTCCTTGGAGGCTCTGTTTTGGAAGACAAAATATTTGCAACCTTCAAATAAGAATAACTTATATAGCACCAATTACAAGATCACCTGTGTAAAGGAATCCATTACATATTTGTTGACTGACTGAATTCAAGACTCAAGGAGGCATGTTCTCCTGTTCTGTGGTTAGAAGCATTTGGAGTAATTATTACATTTGGATTGTTTACCCCAGAGATTTTCTGAGTCAAACTTTTATGTGTCAGAAACAGTATTAATTTAAGCCAGACTGGGATCGTGTGGTTGCTTAAAAAAATAGCCAAATTGTTCAATTCCTTAATATTAAGTAAAGGCTCTACAGATACTTAATGAAAATCCATGAAATCTGTATCCTTCTCAGAGGAAACTTTCTCTTGACAAAGTCAAGTGTGAGGGTAAATTTATCTTAAAAAGAGACTCGTCCAGTGCCGTGATTCTGTTGGGAGTTGTTAGTAAAATAAATGACTCAAATTGGTTTTGTGTGAGAAACAAATCAAAGCATTACCGGGGGGGTGCCGGGCTGACCTGCAGTAGATTAACCATTTCCTGAGCAACGAGAAGCTGCTAGATTGGATGGGTGATAGCTCCCGTGCTAGTCATTGTGGAGAGAAAAATAAAAGTTCATAAAAAACAGGCCACCAAGGGTTATATGGCTGCAATTGTTTCCAGGCTGAAACAACTTTGTATCTGTTTGTTATTGTCAGTATCTTGTTATATTGTTCTTTCAGAATCAATAAGAGCTAAACTCCCTCCATGGTTTTACTACTGAACTTTCCTGGAAGGATGTGTAACACTGAAAGTCAAGAATGTCAAAACAGGGAAGTAGGAAGAATGAATGATGATGAGTAAAACGTAAACCCACTTTAGTTAACAACTTTTTTCTGAAAGTTTTTCTACTAATGTAAAACATATGGAAAGATTCTTGGTGTTTTTGTTTTCATTTTTTATTAATGTGTGAGGTAATTTTTTTTCTTCAGAGGAAAGAAAACAAACACACATAGTAGCAATATTTTTATTTTTATTAAGAAAGGCTATTTTCAGAGGATTCTTTACTCTCAATTTTTCCACACTTCTAAGAGGCCCTTGCTGGCAGTCACTGTTGCAGGAGGTTGAATTTATCCTATTTAATAGTAGTTGTTATATTGAATGAGAAGGAGGTTTTATTAAAACTAGTTTAACAAGCACAATCATTTGCATTTTTCTCCTGCTCTATGTTACTCATCCATATCTATTTATGGCTGAGCACAATAGTCACTCTTAAGTATTTAATACTTCTTGATGATTGGAATTCCCGGAAATAACTTTCACCAGCATTGGAGTCCAAGGCTGGACACAGTTCTGCTAAAGTTGTGGTGTGCTGGTAAATATTTAACAGCCAGTTCCTGGGAGTGGGGATAGGGAGAGGAAGCATTTGCCATTGTTCAAGGTGTAAATACTCACATCATAGCAGATTTGAAACTACCAACCTTCTATTGCTGAGTAAGGCATTGGGAAGACAGGTATACATTGGCTCTTGCCAGCCAGTTGTGAGTTGTCTTGAGTATGTTACTGTAGACTCTCCACCAAGTTAAGTAATTATGATTCTATGATTATTTAACAGATTGGAAAAGGAGAGCTCTGTTGGTTTTATTATTTTTTTTTACCTGAAAGTTATGAAAACAATTGTATCTAAATATTGTCCTTGGATATCAATATGTGCTGACCTTACCCAAGCACTACGAGAAACTAGTTCTCGCACATTTCTTTTTCTAAAAATTCTTGGTTGTAACAGAATGTTCCAGGTAAAAAATTTCTCTCCATGGGGAAAAATAGAAGAGTAAATTATTATTTTTTCCCAGCTTTATTGAGGTATGGTTGATAAATAAAAATTGTACGCATTTAGAGAATGTAATGTGATGTTTTGATATATGTATACATTGTGAAATAATTACCACAATCAAGCTAATTAACACATACATAATCTCCCATCATTACCTTTTGTGTGTGTGTGTGTCTGTGTGTGTGTGTGTGTGTGTGTGTGTGTGTGAGATGAGAAAACTGGAAATCTACTCTCAGCAAATTTCAAATATATAATATATTATTCTTAACTATAGTCAACAAGCTATACATTAAGTTTCCAATACTTAACTCACCTTACAGCTGAAGATTTGTACCCTTTGACCAATATCTTCCCAGTCCCTCCACCCCTCAGCACCTGGTAGTGAACATTCTACTTTTTGTTACTAGAAGTTTGACTTTTTTTTTTTTTAGATTCCACATATAAATGAAATCATCTGGTATTTGTCTTTCTGTGCCTGGCTTATTTCACTTAGCATAATGTCCTCAAAGTTCATCCATGTTGTTACAAGTGGCAGGATTTCCTTCTTTTTTTAGGTTGAGTAATAGTAGAATGGTAAATTGTAGCGGGTGATCCAGCTCTATAATTTTAAAAAGTTTATTTTTTAAGATATGGTCTCATTACTGAAATTAGAGTCTCTGTAGAATGGGGAAACTTTGAAGGACCCATTCATAGGGTCAATAAAAAATGATGGGCCACTGATATCTCTACATCTTTTATAGACAAACCGGAAAAATAGGGACTATCATAAAATATATATGTATGTGTGTGTATATATATATATATATATATATATTTGGTTAATCATATCTCTAAAGTACTTTAAAGAAAGCTACATAGAGTAAAGCTTATCATTTGCAGCTGTTAAAGAGGAATGCCTGCAATGTGAGCAGCCCAGTTTGAAGATAATGGATTTATGAGTTGCAGGAAGCCAAATGTGTGATCGCTTGGGCCAGAATCTGTTAAGTATCATGTTGCTATTTCTCCCCTTCCTTCCCCATCTTAAGTCATATCTCAAATATGAACATCACCCAGAGGTTACCCAGGTGATCCCAGGCCATCCCGGGTATGCAGCTGTGCAGAACTTGATCTTGAAGGACAGATGGCATTGGGGGAATTCTTTCATACCTTGCACTGACCAGGGCTAAGTTTCTGACATTTCTGTCTGCAGACAACAAAAGGCTTTCATCATGAGCTGCTTTCTGATGCGTGCTTAAAACCAAGTTGAACGCATTAAAAGGGTGAAGAAGCAGAAATCTATTCGCTGTGCTCTGTGAAGAATTAAATAAAATTTTGATGGGAGTCGAAGGAAGGAGAAATAGATTTTAAAAAATCTTTATGCTCTCTCCTCCAAAAAATTGGATTTAATGTGTATTTTGGGCTAATTCTAATTCTCCATTCATTCCAATACACATTAAATCCTATATTTTCTTTAAAAATAGACATTTTAAATAAAATGTTTAATGCAAATTACATTTAGCTGAGTTTGATCTCCCTTTCTGATTCGAATAATATTATGATTCTTGCAAGCCCAAACCTTCCCTTAGTAAAATTTAATGTTACCGGGATGCGGTATGCTTTTATGAATTCCCCTCTAAATTTTTCCTTTTTCAGCTAGAATATTTTCTCAGACCTCCTTCTCTCTAATGTTACTAAAATCCTTTGAAGTATTATCTGATTACAGAACTAAGACTTAACCATGTCCTTTTCAGGAAACTTAAAATAACTCTTATATCCTTCTAATTTAGTACTTTATTCCACCATATATCCACACCAGTCCTTCTGACCCATCATATTTCTGAAAAGTACAAGGCAACATTTCTGAAATTTAGTTATTAATTGTATTACATAGAGGCTATATGCGTGAGTGAAAAAAATAGTATTATAATAACTAACATTGCTTGAGTTACACGACTGTCCCAGGAATTATTCTAAGTGCTTTATGTGCATTTTTCATGTAATCATCACAATAATCTGGAGGAGATAGGTCATATTCTTATTATCATCCCCATTTTCCAGATGATAAAGCTAAGGCACAGAGAAATCATGAGACTTCTGTAAGATCACAGGACAAGTCAGTAAAGGCAGGATTCAAACTCAGGTTGTCTGGTTGGATCATTCACATTTTTATCCACTTTGCCATGCTTCTCAGAGTGATCTTACCATTTGTTTTGAAAGCTCTATTCAAGGCAGTGTGTAGGGTGGATAGGACACTGGACCAAAGACCAGAAGATGGGCCTTTAACCTGATTTTTTCATGAACTGGTTGTGTAAACTTGGACAAATCAACACCTCTGGAAAAAAGGGTAGGCAGAATTCATTACATTAAGTCCTTTTATAAGCATCTTATTTATTTTCAATAAATAATGCTGTCAGTGGGAGGCCATCTAAGCAGGGCCTTTAGGATCAATATTGAATGCAGATTCTCGGGTCAGACATTGTGGTTGACACAAAGCTGTGGTTGACACAAGGCTGCAGTTGATGCGGGACTTCTGGGTTGAGTCCCTTCTCTGCCTCTTACCAGATGTGAGATAGCCAAGTTAATCACACTGCCAGAGCTTCTGTTTCCTCATCTATAAAATTCAGATAATAAAAATTATCTCTCACCTGAGAGAGTTATTGAGGATAGTTGAAGAGTGACCTTAAAACACTTAGCACAGCATCCATATGCTTTGCTGTGTGACCCTGTGAGGTTACTATTACCAGCTCCATAATATGAATGAATAAACTGAGGCGAGGCCTACAGAAGTTAAATAACTTGTCCAAAGTCATTTGTCTTGTAACTGGTGGAGTCAGCATCCTAACTCAGGCAGATGAGCTTTCAATGAACACACCATCTTTCTCCCAGGACTAGGAGGAAACTTTATGTTATCTGTTACCTGACTGTTTACTAACTGTTTGTTTTCCAGGATATCCTCCACTTCCCACAATTCAGTAGCCAAAGGATTGAACTGATACCTGCAGAAGACTTCCTGGATTCCCTCTCCAAGACCCACAATCCACTATGA
The DNA here is from genome assembly GCF_028885625.2 of Pongo pygmaeus. Taxonomy (NCBI): domain Eukaryota; kingdom Metazoa; phylum Chordata; class Mammalia; order Primates; family Hominidae; genus Pongo; species Pongo pygmaeus. The sequence goes on from NC_072384.2 coordinate 76,238,996, forward strand.
TTGGATAAGGCCTACCCTCTAATTGATCAGTACTACACACACACACACACACATACACACACACACACACACACAGTCACCAAGCCTTGGTTTCCTTTTCTAAAAAACAAAAGAGAGTAAAGGAATGCCCTCCCAAGTCTCTTTCTAAAATTTCAAGTTCTACAGGCTTAGTAGGCATCCAGCCTCCCAGCACTACCCTATGTCCCATATGCCCACGTAGATAAATTTGTTTTAATAAAAGCTAACTTCCGATTTAGCACACAGTATTAAGAATTAAAGTTGGATGAAGCTATTACTGTTAGGAATAGCCTTGGGCTATTTTTCAATTCACCTGTGTCACACGTCAAGTGATTAAGAAAATCAAATGCTGTATCCAGGAAAATAGAACATGAAAAGGCAGGAATAATGTGTGTCTTTAGGACACACATTTGAACACAAAAGAATTAGGGCCCAGATTTCACTATATGTCAAATGTGAATTTATTTCTATAAAAGGCTTCAGAACTCTAAGCTTTGCATTGTCTGAAGAGTGCTACAAAGCCATCTGTGACTTGTAGTGGTTGCATCCAGATCTTTGAAAATGTTTTTTCTTCTTAATCAAATTAGGATATTGGATTTCCAGAAGAGTAGGATCTCTGTATTTTGATACTCGCCTGATTTCTTAAAGCTCCTAAAGGTGTCTTTTGACTTCCTAACTGATTCTAACAAACACATGGCTTCAGTCTATCTGGCTTCCCCTTTGTCTAAGAACACTGACATTAGGAGTTGCCAATTGGCACCTCTATGTGGACACCTTCCACCCGGAAACCATGTTGAGTTTTCAGGTTTCACAATGATGTTGATTTGAGTCAGCACTGTTGGAAATGAGGGTCTTTTTAAAAATGCTTCAGATTCCCAATTATTCCTACCTTTGTCTCTTCAGTCCTCAGCATCCTCTGGGGCAAAACTAGAGAGCTGCACTGTTTCTGTGTGAGGTGAACCTGCGTCCACAGAGGAGCAGCACCTATGTTCCCCACTCATTACCTGTGTAATTTATTTCTAGCAAAGCTCCACCCTTAATTCACTGTTATCTTGTCTTTCTGGCATCCTCCTTCCCTTTGTGCCATGCATGTTGGGTCAGTGAGGGGAGCAATGACCCAGAGAGGGGCATCTTTAGCATGGCAAAGTCCTTTGGATGAGCTGAAGATTCCCATCTTGACTGAAGTTTTCCAGTTTTTAAATCTCATCTTTCATTTTGTGATGCTTGATAAAGATAGCAAAATAGTATGAGTTAGTAAATGTTAACACATGCTGCAAATACAAAAGCAGTTTATTCTGTCATTGATAATGGAGGAAAATGTGCAATAATAGTATTGAATTTGCACTCATAGGTAAGAGCCTTCATTGCAACGCAAAATCTGATTTTTGTTTGTGACCAGCATGAATGCTGACCTCTGCCCTTTGAATGATCTTTCCGTCTCCAAGAAAGTTCATGAAAAGGTCATGGAGCTGCGCTGACTTCTTCTGTGTGTGCATGGACGTGTCTTTGCTATTGATCCGGGAAGAGACCATTCTGTGGTTTTGTTCATTTTATTTTTAATGGAAACCTAATCAGTAACTATAAAATGTTTCTAGTGGAATTCATGCCTGAGTAAGTGAAGAAAGCTAACCTCATTTCGTGCTGATTATTTAACCTTAGTCATAACTCCCAATTAAATGCATTTCTTGAACCCTTAACAAAGCAAAATATGGCACTTACTGGTCAGAAGTTCAAAGCAAGAGAGCGAAAAAATGGCTTAATAGCTGGAAATAAAAACATCAGTGAATTTTTCTTATGGATTCCTTCATGTCAAATTCATATCATGAGTGACTCACAGTTTTCCCTTTAGATCATCTTGGCATCATCGAGGAGCAAAAATAAAAATGATTTCTAGTATATTCTTGTGGTGATTCCTTCTTTTGATGCCGCCTGTCACTGTAAAAAGGGTTATGAATCTCTGGAAACCTGCTGTACTGTCAGCAGCATGGCACCAGTTTTCAAATCAGACTTCAGTAACTGAAACAGTTGGAGGGTTTTAAATCTCTACGAGAAAACTATTGCCGTTTACAAACAACAAGGATTGTACTGAAATGGTGAAAAACGCACTTGCGTCATATTTAGAATGATTGTGTGTGGGAGGATATAACAATACTTTTCAGGACTGTAAGCCATACGTATATTCATATCTTGTGCTATTTATCTTGTAGATATACAGCGCTGGAAGTTCTCTGCTGCTAGCTGTTAGGCTCGTAGCATTGAGGAGGAAAGATCCCAAGGCTTGTCACTGCCGTATATCACTGCAGCTGTGCCCTTTGATTACACTGGGGCGCCACCAGTCATTAATAACAGGGAAAGCTTTTTGTCTGGCAAATGCATCGCTGTACAGTCTTTTCTTAACACCTAGGCATCTTGGTACGGTAGCAAAGGTAAATTAAAGATGAAGCTTGTTTATTTTATAGCCACACTTGTGAAAATAGAGGTGGCCTTTCCAGAACCATTCAGGAAAATGTATTTTTCCCTTGCCTTATAAAATTGAAACGTTTTCATATTTTGCATTTGCTGAAGGGAATCCTGTCACTAAGTCTCACTCAAACAAACAATTTGAGCACAATGTAGTTATTATTTTAATTTCATCACTGTCACACTCATTTGGCTACCAGAGGGTTACAAAACAAGCTGTCATCCAAGACAACAATTACTGTATAGACTTAAAAACCCAAATGTGTTCCTGGTTGAAGATTCTTGAAGAGCATAATGTGAATGAAACTTGCATAGAATGTTTTCCAAATGCGGAAAAAACAACATAGTCAAACTTGATGCTTACTGAACATGTGGCTTTGAAAGGCTGATGCCAGAGGCCTGTTTTCTAGACAGTAGTGCTTTCCTATCAAAAGTAATCCCGAAGCTGACCAATTTCTGAGAAGCCTGATCCACAGTAAACTAACTCACAAGAGATGGGTTTATAAATGCCACCTCCCTATGTCAAATGTTGTACTTTTTTTTTTTTTTTTTTTTTCAGATAGGCTCTCTCACTCTGTCACCTACTGCAATCACAGCTCACTGCAGCCACAAACCTCCTGGTCTCAAGAAATCCTCCCACCTCAGCCTCCTGAGTAGCTGCGATTACAGGTGCACACCATAGTGTTCATTTTTAAGGCAAATGACACTGAATTCCCTATGATGTTCATTATATAAAGTTTATTTTAAAATAGTGTTAGGTAAAAAGGCAGTCTATTTAGAGAACATTATTAAGGAATTCAAAGTACAGAATAGGTACATGGTTAGGACAGAACATCACGATTGGCATATTCAAATTACCAAAGTATTTACTAAAGTTTGGACAACACTATTAATCAACTTTAAAAACTGCCAGGATAATCATTCTAAAATATGAATTAAATCCCATCATTGCCTCTACATAAAATTGCTCAGCAGTGTTCCAGTGTCTACAGGATCTGACGCCTGCCTCCTCTTCCAAACCTATCTCTGTCCTCAACCCTACTCACAACCAAATTCTGCCCCTTCTGTGAGAATGCCACTCCCTTCCCGAAGGTTCCTCCTTACCCCTTACCCCTCAAGACTCGACTCAAATGTGAAGACTCCAGCCCTCAACCCAAGCATTCAGGCACTCTTCATTCTCCCATAGGACCTTATTTATACCATGAGGATACCATTTATTACGATGACCTCTAAGGGGTTTTTGTTTATTTGTTTTTATATTTTTATTTACCCTAAAGCCCAAAGTGCTTTATTCATCTTTGTCTCTTCAGCACATAAGGTAGCCCTTGATGCATACACACGATGGGCATGCAAAAACATTTAAGGGAATAAATTCCTCATAGTGGAAGATAATACTTGGTTCGAGACCAGGACCAGATATAGTTTAGGAGCAAATTACAAATCCTAAATTTGCTTTATCAGCACAGAGAAGGCCAAGGGGGATTTGAAATTAATAACAATATTAATAGTAATAATATTCACTAATATTTAGTAAGTATTTACCATGCTCATGGCCTTCTACATGCATGAACTCATTTAGTCCTATAACAACTCCATGAGGGAGGAACTATTATTTCCTCCCCGTGGTAACCGAGTCTCTGCAGGCTCGGGAGCTCATCCACAGTGAACAGCTCTTCAGGGGTGGAATTGGGATGCAGAGCCAGGGCTGTCTGCCCCCAAAGTCCCTCCTCCAGCACCCCCTCCAGCCACCATGCTGTTTGTGACTGCGTTTCTACTGTCTAGAAAGAATGGAATGGGCATTGAGAAGCTGTTTCCCTGAGCTCTTCCCACTGTTGGTCCCAGCCAGGTCCATGCCTGTTGAGAACAGCTCTAGCATTTTTGTCCCACTCACTGCTGTCTCACAAGTTTCCCTAACACTCTGCTGCCCCGGCCCTAGCCCTTACAGTAAACCCTCAGACTTTATTCTGCCACACTGGTTTAGCCACAGGCTTCCCCCATAACTGCCTGGTTCACAAAAGCAGCATCATGTCTTGGTTAATACAAAGCTCTGCTACCAGACTGCTTGGCTGTGCAACATAGCTGCCTGACAAGTTACTTAATGTCTCTGTGTCTCAAGATTAAATGAGTTAGTACTTCAAAGGTGGTTAGAACCATGCCTGGCACATGGTAAGTATTATGAATGTTTGTTATGTAAAGTGCAAAGCCTCTGGATCATGTCGTTTTCTACTGTTCCAGGTAAATATTTCATCCAGTGGAGTCTCATCCATCCCTCACTTCTTTTAGATGCCCCACAGAGGCTGTCACCAACTTGAATGTCTTTGTCACGACACTGTCTACCTTCTAATATGTTATAATTTCTTTCATTCTTAAACAATGCTCGCTTTGGGGCCAGTACTGTGCTAAGTGCTACAGGACAAAAACATATGAATAGCACAGTCTTTGTCCTCAGGGGGCTTAAGATTGGTCAACAAGCAAAACAAAATAGAAAACACTGTCTCTGTCCTGTGGCATGCTGGGAGTTTCCAACAGGGAAGGGAGAACAAGTATGAGCATGTAGGGTGGGGGGAGTAGGGACTTGAGGGTACCACGGAGGCCTCAAGGCTGGCCCTTCCCTGGGAAAAGCCAGCAGTTTAATCTGTTCAGTGCCAGAGGCTTGGCAAACTCAGATATGACCAGGGCAGGGTCACTATCCAAGGGTTCTGGGCTAAAAGCAGTGGGGACCTCAGGTGGGGATGGAGCAGTCCAGGAGTCAGGTAAGATGCTTCAGTGGAAATCACAGAGGTCTGCTGAGGTCAGCAAAGGCTGATGTCTCCCCAGCATCCCTCCTGCTTCAGCCTGCTTGGTGCTTATGCTGTGACTGACTGTTTAAACCAGCCCTGGGGAAGACTGTGGGAGGAAGTAGGAAGGTTTGAGGGTCCTATCTAATCCGTAATCAACCCTGGGCTGTAATATTTGCAAAGACCTTGAGGAGAAACCAAAAGTTAAGGCAGAAGACCCATCAGAGAACCAAACCCACAAGATGGGAATTGAGTGAAGAGGCTGCACCTTAGGCATCAGGAGGTAACTGAGTCTCCATTCACTCTGAGTCCTAGTGAGGCTGGACCTGCCAGCCAGTTCCAGGTCCTGTGCCAGCTGGAGAAGCTCCCCAGATGTGAAGGAGACCTGGTTCTTATTGGCCCCCACCATGGTGGGGCTGGGCCTAAAGAAGGCACAGCACAGTTAATGACCTTTGAGATCCCATCAAGGAGAAGCAATGTGTTCCCCAGATTTCCAGATAAGAACAGTATAAGCTTCCCAAAGCCAGGGGCTTACGTTTTAGAGCAGAGATTTCTTCTTGGTGGTGATCACAGAGAGAGTGGCAATAAGCTAGGCCTGGTAAGATGTTAGTACTTGTATGACTTCAGCAGATGGAGCTGGGCAGGAACAAAATCCCTGTGCACAGAAAGGAGACAGCAAAGATATGGGGGTGGGAAAGCACGCGGTGAGGGGGAGATTTACTTAGAAGAATTCAGGCCTAGAAGCTGGGGAAATTGGGCCATAAAATTGGCATTGTTTTTTGGAATAAATGCATAATTTTCTCGTTCTGGAGATTATCTTGTCCTGTTCTTAATCTCCAGAGGAATTCGCTGCTTATGTATCCCTTCTTGACGCCAATCCCTGTCGGCAACTGAGATTCTGTGTGTCCGTGGTCCTCAATAAGGGAGGAGATGCAGTGGTAGTGGTGGGGCAGACATCAGCACTGATGAGTGGAGATTCTACTTTGAAAAGGTTTTACTCCACTGCAACCCTAGATGGCAATCAGTCAATTCCTGCTCTCAAGAGGAACAACCACTGGATGCTGGAACTTAGTTTTGGTCAAACATAGGGTTGCGCTGGATAGTATTTAAGATTCCTTCTGGGCTCAGATTCCAGGACTCTCTTCTCAAGGCTTGTTCATGCTGACAAGGTCATCTCCTAGTAGACAATATTTAAAGGAGCTAGAAATGTTTTGATTCAACTAGAAGAGTAGCTGCCACTTTTTCCATCTCACAATAGAATATTGATATTAGCCACCTTGAGAATGAATTATAAATCATTCCAATAACTATGAATTATATATTTATTGTGTACATGGAAGGCTGTGTGATGTAAATGGGTATGACATGGCCCCTTACCTTGAGGGACTCTCAGTGTGGTGAGACTAATATTTAAACACACAAATAGATGTGGCAATGTAACACAGTGGTTGAGAAGGTGGGCCCCAGACAGTGTTACATTGCTAAATATTTAACAATAACAACTGTTGATCTGAAAGAGAATTGTGGGAGGAGGGTATGCTGGTGTGCAGTTCATGCCTATTTCCATGGTGTAAATACTCTCACTATAGCTTATTCAAGCTACCAACTTGACATCACTGAATGGAGAGTTAGAAAGAGATCCTAATAATGGACTCTCTAATGCTGGTATGAACTGGCTCTGGTGATAACCTATCTGGTCTTGAGTCTCAACTCTGGCATGTACTACTGTAGTCCCAGCTTTGTAACTCCTTTATCCTTTACCACCATCTGGAAAGTGGGATGTTAGTGGTGCTTTTTCATAAGTTCATTTCAGGGTTCCATGTAAAGTACTTAGAACAGTGTCTGGTGCATGGTCTCAGTAAGCGTGAATGTAGTTTTTATGATTAAATACAAAGAGGATGGAGAGATGGCTACCAGGTGGGGAATTCCAGGACTTAAGAAGGGGTAAATTTTTCTACAGGTGGGGATGGTGGGGATTGTCCCCCATCTCAAGGGTTGGGGGACAGCATGGCAAAGCCAAGCAGGTAAGAAAGTACCAATAATGTTTGGAAAATTCCTTATAGCTCAGTTTGGCCTGGATACAGGTTTGCCTTTTTAGGGAGATTATGTGCTTAGGAATTAGGGTGGGCCATGTTGCAGGGGCCTTGAATGCAGGAAGATCGGACTTACTATAGGGGACAGTGAGGAGCCACTATTTAGGGACAGCAGAGTGACATGAGGCCTGGTATTCCCAATAAAACTTCTTTAAGCTGAGGGTGACATGAATGTCCAAGTGATGTGAGGTGACTGCTTCAAATTATCCCTTGGGAATGCAGACTTAATCTATGATTTAAAACCAGTATTGAGTGGCTACAGCCAAGTCTGGCATGCAACTAAAGGACATTAAGGCAAACTCTGGGGTTCAATACAGTGTTCAGGACTCCAATTGGGCCAATGAAAGTTGTCAAACAGGTATATCTTCCATAATAATTAACTCACATTAATGAAATTTCCTATCAAGTAGATGCTCCACAGATATATGATCTCACTGACCGGAATCATCAGTTCACAGAAACTCTAATACAAAACAAATTGCTGCCCTTTAGAAATGACTTGCAAACAGAACTTCTGCAAATATTATAGGATAGGAGAAGAGTATCACTTTCTACAGAGCTGATTGAAGGAAAAATTGCTCAGTTGATATTGTTTTCCAGAATTTCACCCCTTCAGAAAACACTCTTTCAAAATGGCTCATTTACTTGGCATCTAATTTCTATCAATTCGGGCTTTGTTTTGTAAACAGTGTTCCAAGAGCCAAGTTCCTTTTTAACAGCTTACAAATTACCCCAAATCACACTATTGTTTGTAACAGCCTTCACATTTCGTGTGCTGCTTACCAGTTTAGAAGGTACAGTGGCATGTGTTGTTTCCTCTCATCCTCATGGTAGCCCTGTGAGAGGGAACTGCAGGACTTGAGAGTTGGAAGGGACCTGTGAGATGACATTGAAGGCCCTCTTTCCTCATTAATTCATTCAACAAACATTTGTTATATACACACTTGACAGAAACTGTGCCAGGATTACCCACGCTGAATAAGAGAGAAGGTTCCTGTTCTCAAGGAACTGACATTCTTAGGAGGCCAACTGCAAAGAAATACACAAATGTATTATCAAGCTAATTAAATTGTGGTATATTCTCTGAAGGGAATATACGGGTTCTATGAGAGAGAGGATTTGGGTTGAAACTGTACTTTAGATATCACGTCAGGAGGTGACATTTGAACTGAGACTTGAATAGTAAGAAGGAGCTAGTCATTGAAGACCTTGGGGCAGAGCATTTAAGGCAGAGAGAACGGCAAGGACTCAGGCCAACAGTGAGCCTGGCATAGTTAAGAAGGTGGGGACCAGTGTGGCAAAGCAAAATAAGCAAAGGGGACAGTGGTACAAGATGACATAGGAAACTTAGACACAACCCAGATTCTGAGGACTGAATTTCAACCCAAGCCATGGAAGTGTTCTGAGCAGAGGAGAGATATGTTTCTGCTGGGAGGTGAAGGGACGTGTCGAGGTACTAGGAGTGTTGGCAGTGGGACCACTCAGGATGCTGAAGCCCAGAGAGAGGAAGTAACTTGTTCAAGATCATTCAGATGGTTGGTGGCATAATTGGTTCTAGAACCAGGTTTTCGCCCTCAAGTTTTAAGTGTTCTTGTCATTTTGCAAATAAGGAAGTGTCTAAGGGATTTTAATTACTGTTTGTACAGGAGCATCTAGAAAGTTTATAATCATCCCAGTCTTCAGAAAAAAATATTATATTGCAGAGTATATTTTTAGTGTGTGTGTGTGAACATGTGTGTGTGTATGTTAGAAACACTGAGATCAGTCTATACTTTGTAGACACTAGGTATGTGGGTGTGGCAGACACACCTTATTGTCTATATTATTATAGTCTCCATCCTTTTCCTTTCTCCTGCCCACAGACTCCTCATTTTGTTCCAGATAATATTGTATTTTCCAGTCTCCTTTGCAGTTAAGAGTAACCTAGTTTTGACCAATTAGAATTTTGCTGAGGTTTTCTGGAAAATTTTTACTTTTCCCATAAAAGCCCCACTTTTTCTACATTCTTGTCATTTTCTCTTTCTTTTGTGAAACCATGGAAATGAAAGCCACATATTAAGATGGCAGAGTAAGAAGCTGGAAGGAGCCTGGTCCTTGGTGGTTTAAAAGCCATGGCACCAACTCTGTGCATATTATATTACTTCTGAACTTCATGGCAGATAAGAAAATGTTAGTTAAACCACTGTGTTTGGATTTTTGTTAAATGCAGCTGAACACATGAGCTAATTCACTGGCCTGGAGAGAGACAGAGTGATAAGTTAATATACAGTGGCTGCAATCCAATATAAACAGCTTATGAAAATATGAGATGGGATCAACTATGTGCTAGAGCTAGGAAAAGTAAGAGTTGTGGATTTTCCTAAACAAAAGTGGTATTTTTCTAAGCAAAGGTACGGTAGCACTTTCTTTAGGAGGAATTCAGCCACCAGCTTTTACAATAAAACTTCCTATCCATGTGGGCCCAAGAATCAAGGAGATCTATAACCAGGGACATTTGAATTATACCAGGAGAAGGAACCCTGAGAGGGTGTTCAATCAAGCTGCTGTCAATCACCTGCAAATTCACTTAAAGCGATTGTCAAGAGGTCTAGGCAAGTTTAAGCCTCCTTTGCAGGTTATGAGTCCATCTGAGGTTGCATCCAGAGTCAGCTCAAGGGATTCTTGGTCCCTTTTATAGATCAGGCTCACAGCACATCTTCCTACCAGGCTACTCACACCCAAGATGGTGATGAGCCTCTAAAGGTCACCCTATTTTCAATCTAGGGATCTCCATGGCTAGCCAAAGGAGATGTAAATAAGAGCTTTCTGTGTCATTTTCTTTCGTGACTACCTGAAAACATTGTCTGGCCCTACTCAAGTCCTTTGACAGTCATTCAAAGACACTATTTGGGTCAAGGAGCAAAGGACATATTCATGCCCTCATTTTCTCACATTAGAGCTGCTCTTAGAATTTGCATTTTCTCTCTTATATATAGACACACACTTTGAAGGCAAAGTCTATTTGTAATGGTTACTATATAATTCCAAGCCCCAGTACAGCATAAAGTACTATGTGTTATTCCATAAATGTTCATTGTGTATCAGACTCGTGGACACAGAAGTTCTTACAGCTTCCATAGAAAAGGCTCTAATAGGTCACGTACAGCTTCCATAGAAAAGGCTTAATAGGTCACTAAGCAGTTACATAGGGGTAAGAGGAATATCAGGCTCTCCATCCCTCTAAAAGTTTCCCAAAAGCATGACCACTGAATACCCACCAGACTAAACTAAGAAATCCACCTGGGCCTTATCCATAACAACCAGCCGTGACATTGAAAAAGTATTTTCACTTCTGAGGCTTCTGGTTCTTCTTGCATTATCCACCCACCACTCTATCCATGTAGCACACATTTATTGTTTCCTAGTTTCAGTTATTCTCAAATTCTTTTAGCTTGTGGGGTGTAAAGCATTTGAAAGCAAAGAAAGCCTGACCATGAACCAGCAGTCTCATGTAGCTACAACCCTGCAGGCCAGACTGTTACTCTAAGAGACCAGTCTTGGAGGTGGCTCAATTACCACGAAGGGGTTCCCTGCTGAGTGATGGGAGCACCTTTACAGGCTTCAGTAGTTACAATATCCCCTCTTAGTGGCTTATACTTTGGTATTAAAAACAGAATTTGTTTCCGAAGTAAAAACTGGTCATGGCTCACATTTGGGGAATACTGTTGCCACGCTAATTTATTTTTCTTTTAAAAATACATCTTAACGTATTTTTTGACATTCTTTGGTCTCCTCTCCAAATGATGCCCTAGGAAACACTGGCTTTGCGGTCATAACTGGTTTTGAGCTAGTGACTTGCAGTGATTTTTCAAGCTTGGGTTGGGGGAGAGGAAGAAGAGAGGAGTGAGTTTGTTATTGGGCGTCAGGGATATACTTTTCAAAAATGCACAACATCTTGGAAGTTTGGTTTCCCATCACCATTTATATTGCTGAGGAATAGACGTGTCTCTCACTCTGCAGTAGTGTTTCGTGACATTTGGATTTACAGTGTTCAAGCTGAAGTCTCTAGCCCCTTGCAGTCTGTCAAAAACAGCTTCTTTGTCCATTTATTTTTGTCTTCCACACTCAGTCTGAATATCTTTTGTAAATTTATACTTGACAACCCTCGTATTTCAGTAGCTGGCTTTGGTTTCACAATCTACCTTGCTTGCTCAGTTACATTAGCTGAAACAACAAATTTAATCCATGATGTCAATAGTAAATTATAGCAGAGAGGTAATATATGTCTGACATCATAAAGGTCAAGGCTATGGTGGAAACACTGCAAATTCTGGAGCCATTGTTTGAGCAAGTGGTGGGCTTTTGCTAAACACTAATATTACAAAAATCAGATTATAAAAGCTGCATTTGGCTAATCTTATTTTTTTAATGGAAAATTTCTAAAAGCAGAAAGCTCTCATACTCTATACTGCACTGTGGATTTTGTTCCCATGGACATTGGCTATGTAATTATATTTTATATTTGGTAGTGGATAAATAATTAAAATGAGAATTACTTTCCTGAAAAGATTCATTTAGAGCACACATTTTCTATTACCATAGCTGTTAGATAGGGGAGGGGACATTGCCTCCTACCTACCTAAACTACCTTGCCATTAAAGTATCTAAATTACCTCGGTGAATTCTGACCACAGAAGTGGTTGATGAATTGCTTTTGCATAAATGCACTTTCCCTTTGCTAGAATCTAATTTTATGAAACACACTCGTGTGTGTGCCCGCACGCACACACACACTCACCAAGAGACACACATATACCAAAGCAACCACTGAACCCTCTCAAGAAGAAAAATTGAAGGCTGGAATTTTCTCTATATAATGAAGTTTTTTTAAACGTTGCCAGTAATATAAGCATCGCTGAGGAAAGCCCAAATGGTTTTATCTCCTGTAGGGAAGAGCAGTTCATGAATCATTGTTTCCATGCAAAAGTGTTTCATTCCTTTAACTGGTGCTATCAATTGTACTGGCTGAATTTTTTTTTTTTAAGTATCAAAATTTGATTCTGGCTTAAATTCATTTCTTACAAGTAGGGAAAAAAATCTTTCTGCAGAGTAAGCCCAAAAGCCATTCTGTGGATGAAAGGGTCTGAAAATTCCATCCCTTTTGTCATTATGATGTGTTTAAAAGCTTTGATCCATCATAGGCAAGCCCAGCAGCCAAGGAAGGTTCTTAAGCAGCTGTATCTCTCACTTGGCGCAGATATATTTTTATTTGTTAATTAGAAGCATTTATTATAGTTGCCATGTGTTCTTGCTGCATGTGTTAGGCTAGGAAAGAATACAGTATCTGAGCCCCAAGATATGATGTGGTGGAATAATCCATGTTAGGTATTATCTCAAGGTAGTGTCATTTTTGTTTGTGTCCCTCAGAAGGGAGAAGATGACTTTAGTCCCCCAGTGTCAAGGATAACCAGCCACTCATAAGACGAGAGTTGGAGCAACTACTCTAAGGAATCTGAAGACAAACAGGCTGGCAGAAAGGAAGTCACCTCCAGTGCTCTCAGTCAGAGCCTCTCTGATTCTCCTGTCTCCATTATTGCACAGCACATGATGAGTCTGACTTTGAGAGATAAGTTGGCCAAAGTGGAGGAATGCCACATGCCTAGGCCACGTTCTCTGCCTAACTTTCGATCACTTACCATGAGCAAGCTGAAGAAACTTACTCCTCAAACTGGCCTTTGCTCAAGTTCATAAAGTACTTCAAAGAAAGAAAACGACTCCTGTATATGAATGTTGTTGCAATTAATAACTGCCCATTTTTTATTTCTAAGGTATCTTTAATTTGGTGGTTGAGGCCTATGAATATGCCCAAGAGATCATGAACAAGACACAGTTCCTGCCTTCAAGAACCTTAAAATTGAAAATCACGATGAAAAAAAACGAAGCCCTCTGATCTGGTTTGGATTTGTGTCCCCACCCAAATCTCGTGTCGAATTGTGATCCCCAGTGTTGGAGGAGGCGCCTGGTGGGAATTGATTAGATCATGAGGCAAATTCCCCCTTGCTGTTCTTATGATAATGAGTAAGTTCTCACAAGATCTGGTTGTTTAGAAGTGTGTAACAGCTCCCTTTTTGCCCTCTCCCTCCTGCTCTGGCCTGCTTTCCCTTCGCCTTTCGCCATGATTGTAAGTTTCCTGTGGCCTCCCCAGCCATATTCCCTGTACAGCCTGTGGAGCTGTGAGTCAATTAAACCTCTTTTCTTTGTAAATTACCCAGTCTCAGGCAGTTCTTTATAGCAAAGCAAGAACAGACTAATACACCCTCTACCTAGTCTCTCAGTCTATAATCCCTCTCGATGTCACGCTGCTGCAAGGGAGGATGAGAAAGTGGAGAACAGGTGTGTGTCGTTCATGATGGGCTTCGTCACAGGGTCTACCACAGCGTATTTTGCTACACTGACAGCATTACCATCACTTATGTGTACTGATTTATATGCCAATGAAAGATCACTGGGGTGTGGTATGTACCTTACCTTATATCACCAACATGTAACTTTGATATTTCTTCTTCATAACAAAAAAGAAAAATTATTTAATTTCTCTAATTTTTTGTTTCAAAGTAAAGTAATATCCTACAAAGTAGGTTTTGATCATTTCTGGCAGCAATCAGTTTTCTTCTCTACTTTAATTCAAGAGTAAATTTTGTTTCCGAATGAATGAATAAGTGAATTGTAGCTGGTACTATGATCCACCCACCTGTACTTCTCTTTGACTCTGATAGTGAATAGAAGTTTACAAAAGTTTACTTTCCTGGTTTGGCCTTAAAAACATAGAACCTTGGTTTCAGGGCTATTTGACTGCTGCTTTAGCTAAACAATAGCAATAATTAACCATTACTATGTCCCATGTCATAGGTACCATGCCTGGCACATCATTTGCTGTTATCTCATTCAGTGTTTGCAATAGCCCTTTGAGTTAGGTATTATTTTCCCATTTTACAAAGAGAGAAGTAGGATTTAGCAAAACTCAATAATGATCAAATGCTACAAAATCAAAAAATAGGTTGATTGCTAGCCTATGGATTGATTTCCTTTGGGTCAGGTGTCCACTCCTGCTCCAAAAACCCATTCAAGTATACAAATCTGACTGCCTCCAAATGCAATGTCTCTTATCTCTACTCAGTCCTACTTCATTGATGGTTCACATTACAAAGTTTCCTTGATGTGGATTATTCTCCCTGTTAATTCTCTCGGTCCTAGAGGGACAATTGTACTTCCTTTAGCAATTAGAAAGCAGTGGTTTCCTGGGCTTGCTTCATCACCTCAAGCAAGCCTGTTAGCTACTGCTCTTAGCAGGGGAACTGGGAACATGACGAATGATGGCCGTCTGCTCCAGGAATAAACAAACTCTTCATTATTCCATTAGTGATTTTCCATTTCCTGCTGAGCCTAACAATTTATTAGCACTATTTAGGCTAATGTATGGCTGTATTATTTTACATATTTACTTCATATTCTTCACTTGATGACATATTTAGGTGTTCAGATCCTCTGTGTGGTTTTCTGCAGACAGAATTGGATGAGTTTAAGAAGATAACTCTCCCAGCACTGGCAAGACCACCATTAATTCCTCTTTGTGGAGCAACTTTTCTCCAAGGATTTTAAAAGAAATGACCGCATGGCCATTGTGAATCAAATAGGTTTGAAATGTAATGCATTAGGAGGAAACATTTATGTGTGCTTCTCAGTCACGCTACATTGAAGGCAATTCTTATGGGTTGTCTTGAAAGCAGCACTAGACAAGACCCCAGGACCCCAATTTCCAGCCCTCTACTCGATAGGGTTTTTATGAAAATCAGCAAAGGCATGTAGGTGATGACTCTGAAAAAGTGACTCTTATCCAGACTCCTTTAAAAGAAACACCTTTATTGCAAGATCACATGTGGACTGGAATTGGAAGAAGAAAGCAAAGTCCCAGGGGACAGAGGACATTCTAGGTCTCCTCTGGCCACCTCTCTCTCTCCCTTTCAGGTGACATGTTCTTGCTCCCATTGTGTCTGTTCTCGGTGACCTCACTGTCATCTTGCTGTGGCCACTGCTCTCTCCACACTGACCAGCTTCTTCCTTCCATCTCTTCCAGGATTCAGAAAATGGTGGCCAAGAAGCCAAATACAGCCTGAAGTTGTGCTTTATTTGGCCAGCTTAATATTTAGATCAAATTTTGAATTTGAATGTTTTTGGCAAGGCATGTATTAATTTTTGCCACATAGTTGCAAATTCGTACATTTACTTTTTTCAGATGAAGGCATTCGAGTTTAAAACCACTTTATATATTTTCTCTACTTCCTTATTCTTATTCATAGTTTTTGCTACTTTTTAACTTTCTGTGGATTCACATGCTGTCCACCCATCTAATAATGTGCTCTGCTACAATTGTATGTCCTCTCACTGCTAACCCTCAGTTGATCTGTTTATCTCCATTTACATTTCTGAGAAAGAACACTACTGTCCCATATGACATAATAGGTCATTCCAAGACATCACTACTGACATGTGTATTGTAAGTGGAAAAGTTGTAGGGTATCTATTATTATTATTGTTATTCTTATGTGGTAGTATATATTAGGGCCATATAATAACTCCAACTCCAAAAAAATTTCTCTCCTGGCATATGTGACGATTTATTGCTTTGGAGTTTATCCAAAGACCTTAGCTAAGAAGCACAGCAGTTAAGCTACGGACCTGTTTTTTTACTGATGTGAACATACCCTTGGGTCTTCTGTACACATCTGTGAGGCAATAGTTTCAGGTTCAGACAAACCACTCAGGTTCTTGGTTGAGTGAGGTAGTCTGTAGGCAGAGCCAAAGCACCCTGGAGATACATGGGCAGGCACAGGTCATTTGGGGCTATCTTGAAAACAGTTTAAAAAAACTTTTGGATACAACAATGCCATCAGTGTTGAAGAATGTTATGTGGTCCTTACTTATGCTTACAAATTTGGCCCCTTCTTCATCTTTAATACACCTACCTTCTATTCACTCAGTCATTTGCCTGTTTTATTCTGTTCCAACCTCCTCTGCCAACACGGACTCAGATTAAAAATAAAATGAAGACAAATAAGGGAAAATAGACCATTTTCTGCTTTCTGCCAGGTCTAGGCACCAAGGCTGAATGTATCTCTTTCAGTATCTCATTTTATAAAGAGATAAAGACCACAATTATCAGAGAAGCCAAACTACTAGACTGAAAGATTTCATAAATATTTAGACTTAACCAATAAAGTAGCATATGTTTACAAAGAATATAGTCTTGGAGATCTCATAACTAGAACTAATTAAGGTTGGGAATTAACTTTGGAAAGAACTCAAAAGCAATGAAAACAATTAGACAAATGATCTCTTAGTCCAGAAGATGCAAGATTTTACAAGTGGCTATGACTCGGCCAATGTCTCTAAAGCTTTCTACTTTAGACATTGTACTGGAAGCTCAAGAGGCCAGATCTTAGCCCATGTGTTATCTGCCTTGGCCCAATTCTAAGGGGTGTCATGAAGATAAAAGAGATCATCAATGTAAAGACATATCAAGCATTTAGAAAGAAAGGTACTGTATACACTCAAGGTATTATTAGCATTATTATCATTACCTGTTCTAGCAGGCTTTTTTCTTCAAGATGCTGCAGTGTAGTATCCAGTTGTAAAAAGCCTAAGTAAAAACAAACAAAAACAAGACCAACATGCAAACAACAAATATCTTGAGGCCATCCAGGAATGCCTGGAAAATCATCCTTTCATGTGCGTGGGAACTCTGCCCTTTTGAAGGCTGCAGGCAGGCTGAGCACAGAGCTTAGGAGCAACATTGTTATGGGACCAAATCACTTGGCTCACAAACTTGTGTGTGTGTTTTTTTTGGGAGGGTGGGGGCGGGTGTTGATTAATCCCTCTTGGTGGCCATAAGTGATGCAAAGGGCCCTAACTTGAGAAGAACTGAGTCTCTGTAGATGCCAACTGACCTGCCCCATGTCTTCAGGTGGTAATTCCTTTACACCAATGTCAAAATAGCAGGGATTAGAGCAGTTAGCAAATGTTAAGAGGTGTATTTATTATCAGTATCATTTGAACATCTGCATCTGCCCAGGATTCTTTTTTAACACTTTGTTTTCCAGGCACCTGATGACTAACTAGAAAAGCCCAATTAAAATTAAGTTTTTTGTTTTTTTTTTTAAATTTTAGTAGCAGATTTCCTTTGAGAGGAGGATGTGGACAATATGGGCATTTGTAATTTTTAAGAAGTCAGTTGTTTTAAAAAGGATGATAAGGGTGATATAAGGTTACACTCAGCTCATTCTCAGCAGTATTAAGTCAATGTTTGTGGAACACTGTGTGGAAACAATGTTGAATTAGGCCATAATGACTAGAAAAAAGGAGGATACAATAGCAACTTGGAGAGACGGGAGAGAATACATTTAAAAATTGTAGTCATTAAATCAGAAGTTCCAAGTTGAAAAGAATCCCAATTGTCTTCTACTCTGGTTTCTCAAATTTTAACGTGGACAAGAATCACCCAGAGGTCTTGTTAAAATGCAAATTCTGGGCCAGGCGTGGTGGCTCACACCTGTAATCCTAGCACTTTGGGAGGCCGATGTGGGTGGATCACTTGAGGCCAGGAGTTCAAGACCAGCCTGGGCAACATGACAAAACCCCGTCTCTACTAAAAACACAAAAATTTGCTGTGCATGGTGGCGCACACTTGTAAATCAAGCTACTCGGGTGGCTGAGGCATGCAAATTGCTTGAACTCATGAGGCGGAGGCTACAGTGAGCCGAGATCAGACCACTGCACTCTAGTCTGAGCAACAGAGCGAGACTCTGTCTTAAAAAAAAAAAAAAAAAAAAAAAACAGATTCTGATTCTGATTCAAAAGGTGAGGTGGTGGGTTGCTGAGTTTCTGAATTTCTAACCAGCTCCCAGATGATGGGTCCATAGACCAACTAGGGAGCTCCACCCTAGCTCCCTACCTGGAAAATGAGTCCATTCAACCACACAATACCTTTTACATCTGGTACGGGCCATAGAGTTCACAAAGCACTTTCATATATCTTCTCATCTGATTTTCCTAATCCTTACTTTATATTCCCCCAACCTACTTCCTTGGCCCATTTTACCAGTGAGAAAACCAAGGCTTAGATGAGTTGGACAGGGTATCGTGGTTACAGAGGGCAGACCAGGACAGAGGTCTTCTTCCTCCTAGCCTACATCTCTTATCTCAGAGGGGCTGTACTTGGGTGTAGATACCAGATAAATAAGCAGAGAATGATAGCTAGTTAGAGGAGAAGTGTTGCAGTAATTTTGGGAGCACTTCTTCTGTCAAGTTCAAAATTCTTTGTACACATTACTATACAACCTAGTGTGGGACTTGATTCTCTTTTAGTTTTATTTGTATGAGGGGCCTTTTGAGAATATGTTGAAAGGTATGGGCCCTTCTCAGAATATTTCACTCACACTCACACCCAAATGTTAAGAGTTATAAACTTTCTTGAAACCTATGTCACTACAGCCAGGCTAAGGAGTCTGTCTCTGCTAGAAGCTACCTTTCAGTTTTTTTCTCACCTTGTACCTTGAATTCTCCAACTAGCAAAAACATATTTCCCTCTCTTTGTCTCCTTCTATTCTCTTGGAGATTATGATTACAGGTGACGTATAATTTATGCACAAACTTCTAGGTGATAGCACTCAAGGTATTATTATGTTCCCTTCCCTACCTCATTCCTTTCTTCCTTTATCTCTCTCTGTCTCTTCCACCTCACTCCCACCGCCCCGTCATATCACACTCCTGTCTTGGGCTGAACTTGTCATCTATTAAGATCTATTTATTACATGATTTGCTGCTAGGTCAGTGTCTTCACCTGGGTTCCCACCAAAGTAGAGTAAGTAGAGTCTGATGACCAGGACCTGTGTGCAGCAGGTGTCTTTGGAGATGATCCTAGGGATCAGGAGTGACAACCAGGGAAAGAGGAGAAGCCCATCAGTGCCTTATGGAGTTGGTTCCTCTTGTACTCAACTGGACTGTCTTGTTAGGACCATCTGAGGGTATAGAATGCTTCTCAGAATTGCTCATAATGAAAACCACTGAAAACAAAACACGTTTATCCATCAACTCTCATGCCTGTTGTCTAGGAGATGCCCCAGATACTGTTGCATGTTACCTGAGCACGCTTCTCTAGGTGCGGTTCCTAAGAATCCCAGGGCTTTATCCGTTTCTTCAAGGTTATCCAATTTGTTGGCATATAATTGTTCACAGTAGCCTCTTATGGTCTTTTATATTCTGTGGCATCAGTTGTATGTCTCCTCTTTCATTTCTGATTCTATTTATTTAAATCTTATTTTCTTAGTTGTGCTAAATTTTGTCAATTTTAACCATCCTTCTCAGGGGAAAAAAGACACTTTTTCCATGGATGGGGTGGTCAGGGGGATGGTTTCATCAGGCATCAGGTTCTTCTAAGGAGTGTGCAGCATAGATCTTTTGCATGCACAGTTCACAATAGGGTTCTTTTCAAGAAAACAACTGTTTTGTGATTTTTAAAAATTTTCTCACAGTTCACAATAGGGTTCTTTTCAAGAAAACAACTGTTTTGTGATTTTTTAAAATTTTATATTTCATTTATTTCTGCTCTAATATTTACTATTTCCTTTCTTCCGCTAATTTGGCTTAGTTTGTCCTTTTCTAGTTCCTTTAAGTATAATGGGTTGTTTATTTGTGATCTTTCTTCCTTTTTAATGTAGGTGTTTATTACTACGCAAGCTCATAAAAGTGGAGAGTAGAAGTGTGGTCACCAGGGACTGGGGGAGAAAGAAATGGAGAGTTGTTCAATGGGTATAAAGTTTCAGTTATGCAACATGAATAAGTTCTGGAGAACTGCTATACAACACAGTACCTATAGTTAACAATACCGTACTGGGCACTTAAATATTTTAGGGGAGTAGATCTCATACTAGGTGTGCTTACCACAAAAACAAACAAACATACAAACAAAAACCAAACAAAAAAATACAGAGTCACAAGGAAACTTTCAGAGAGGTTAATGATGGATAAATATGATGGATATGTTTATTACCTAGCTTATGGTAATGGTTCCATGTGTGTATACATATATCCAAACTCATCAAATTATAGACATTAAATATGTACAGATTTTTGCACATCAATTATACTTAATAAAGCTAGAAGAAGGAGAAGGAAGAGGAGAAGAAGGAGGAGGAGGTGGGAGGAAGAGAAAGAGAAGGAGAAGGAGGAGAAGGAGAAGACGGAGGAGGAGAATAATAATCATCTCAGGGCAGAAATGTGAGCTCTTTAAATGAGGTTCTGTTAGCAGAAGTGTCCTGCAGAGCTTCTAGCACAGTGGTCCCCAACCTTTTTGGCACTAAAACCTGTTTTGTGGAAGATAGTTTTTCCACAGATAGGGTGGTGGTCATTTCATCAGGCATTAGATTTTCATAAGGAGTGTGCAACCTCCATCCCTCACATGCATAGTTCACAGTAGGGTTTGAGCTCCTATGAGAATTGAATGCTGCCACTGACCTCACAGGAGGTGGAGCTCAGCTGGTAATGCTTGCTCACCTGCAGCTCACCCCCTGCTGTGTGGCCCGGGTTCTAACAGGCCACGGACCGGTACCTGTCCATGGCTCAGGTGTTGGGACCCCTGTTTTAGAGGATATGTGCCACAGCAGCAGCTAGAATTAGAAGTGAGGCTAGGCCGGGCACGGTGGCTCACGCCTATAATCGCAGCACTCTGGGAGATCGAGGCTGGTAGGTCACTTGAGGCCAGGAGTTCGAGACCAGACTGGCCAACATGGTGGAACCCTGTCTCTACAAAGAAATACAAAAATTAGCTGGGCTTGGTGGTGAATGCCTGTAATCCCAACTACTTGGGAGGCTGAAACAGGAGAATCGCTTGAGCCTGGGAGGTGGAGGTTGCAGTGAGCTGAGATGGCGCCACTGCGCTCCAGCCTGAGCAACAGAACAAGGCCCTGTCTCAAGGGGGGAGGGGGAAAGGCTGGCAAGATACAAGGTGATGCCCAAGAGACTGATGTGTGAGATCTTCCTCAGCCTGCTTTTGTGCAATTGACTTATGTTAATCTAATAGAAGAATTGAGAGTTATTCCTCTTATTTTCACCTTATTGATTTTTGCCTAGCAATTTAGCCTAGAGAATATTTCAAATATTCCGTTTCCTTCACTTACAGTTGTGCCAATCTTGGCCAGTTTTGCCTGTCCACTAGGTGGTTTACCTTTGGATGTGGAGTCTGCTGGCTTGGACTCAAATCCCAGTTCCATCAACTAGCAGTGCGACTTCAGGGAAGTTACTTAACTTCTCTCATTTATAAATTGGGGATTTATAACCCTATTGTGAACTGTGCATTACAGTATGTACATAATAAAATTTTTGTTCTAAAGATTAAATGAAATAATCCTTGAACAATTAGCTCAGTATATGGATTATGTAAAATAAATGCTTAGTAAATATAAACTATATTTTTAAATCTGATAAGTTTATAACCCCATCTAAGTCACTGGTAAAAGGATTGAACAGGAAAGGTTCAAATGAAGAACCTAATGGCAATTTTTCTGAGCCTTTCCTTTGGGTTATTATCAATCTATGGGATCTCACAAAATCTGTTTTGAGTCCAACTACCAATCTCTTGCTTGAGTTCACCACAACAGATGACCTCAATTCCTTTGGTGAACTAAAGGAATCCTTTATCTACATAACTCAAAGTGTGGCCCATCAACTATTACTAGTCTGAAATGAGATGTACAGAAATTGAGAGTAATTGGGCACAAATTTTTATAGGAATTTGACATTGCCTTAATGTTCAAATGCATGGTCAATGGACTGTCTTCATTGAATAGTATATAGACCAGATCAGGGAGTTTTGAAATCATAAGGTGAGCTACAGATGGTGAGTAGTAAGAACTTGCTAAAGCATGTAGCATTTTAAGGTTAAGTTGTCAACTGTAACTCAAATGTATATAAATACAAAAGTCCCTATCTGTTCAAAGTTAATTTAAATTTAACTACAACTTTACAGAATAAATTGTTGGAACTGCTTACTGATAAAGAACTTAAAAATTTTGCACATAGAGCATCACTTGCTACATTTTGGGAAAAAATGTTAAAAATGAATATCCTGTTTTCTTTGCCATGAATATATCTATGTAAGACTGGTTTGTCTATTTTGTTATCAAAACATAGAGACAGTTTTTATATACATTATCCCCTATGAGTAGCACTGTCATCAGTCTAACCTAGATTAGATAAGTTAATATCAAGAAGTAAGCTCATTCATCACACGAAAATTACACATTAATATACAAATTGTTCATTAAAGTGTGTACATGGGTGTTTAATATGCAGAATTTATTCCATTCATAACTTTGTTATGATTGAATTACAAAAATTTTGAGTGTAACAGTAATTTTCTCTATTTGCCTCTCCAGATGTTGTCAATGAACAATGTGTACAGGTTTTTAAAATTCACTTTTTTTCTTATGTTTGGTAATATTAGTTGAAATGTAATTTTATGTCTACTGAATCTAATATTAAAAGGGGGCAAGAATTTTGTATTCTTTAACTTTTTTTAAATTGACAAACTGTAATTATATATACTTATGGAGTACAATGTGATGTTTTGATACATGTATCTGTTATATAATGATCAAATCAGCTTAGCTAGCATACCATCACCTCATGCTCTTATCATTTATTTGTGTTTAGGACATTCAAAAACCTCTCTTCCAGCTATTTTATAATACACAATACCTTACTGTTAACCATAGTCACCCTACTGTACCAGAATTTTATTCCTCCTAATTGTAACTTTGTACCCATTGACAAACCTCTCCCTGTTTTTCCCCTCATTCATCCCCATCTGCAGTCTCTAGTAACCACTGTTCTGCTCTGCTTCTGTGATACCCACTTTTTTTTTTTTTTTTTTTTTGAGACGGAGTCTCGTTCTGTCGCCCAGGTTGGAGAGCAGTGGCGTGATCTCGGCTCACTGCCAGCTCCGCCTCCCGGGTTCACGCCATTCTCCTGCCTCAGCCTCCTGAGTAGCTGGGACTACAGGCGCCTGCCACCGCGCCCAGCTAATTTTTTGTATTTTTAGTAGAGACGGGGTTTCACTGTGTTAGCCAGGATGGTCTCGATCTCCTGACCTCGTGATCCACCCGCCTCGGCCTCCCAAGGTGCTGGGATTACAGGCGTGAACCACTGCGCCCAGCCCCAACTTGTTTTTTAAGTTTCCACCTATGAGTGAGATCATGTGGTGTTTCTGTGTCTGACTTAGTTCACTTAACATAAGGTCTTCCAGGTTCATGCATGCTGTCGCAAATGACAGGATTTCATTCCTTTTTTATGGTGGAGTACTATTCTATTGTGTGTACATATCACGTTTTCTTTATTCATTTATCCGCTGTTGGACACTTAGCTAGTGTGAGTAGTGCTGCGATAAGCATGGGAGTACAGAAATCTCTTTAATATACTGATTTTTATTTTCAGATATATACCCATTAGTGGGGTTCCTGGATCATATGGTACTACTTGTTTTAATTTTCTGGGATACCACTATACTGTTTTACATAATGGCTGTACTAATACATTCCTACCAATAGTATGTAAGAAAAGACACTTTTCCTTTGTCTTTTTGGTAACAGCATTCTAATTGGAGCAAGGTGGTATCTCATTGTGCTTTGGGTTTTCATTTCCCTGATGATTAGTGATGTTGAGCATTTTTTCATACCACGACCATTTGTATGTCTTCTTTTGAAAGACAGTGTATTTTTATTGGTTTTACAGAAGTTGCCAACCTCTTGGAAAACTTTTTAAAAAGCTAACCTTCCACAAGAGATAGTCTGAGAAGCTCTTCTCTATGCTATTCACTTGATTCACCAACCCATCCCCGGAAAAGGAAATGAGTAACTCTCATGAACCAAATATAACCCTTATAAGATTTTATTATCTATAAAATAACTGCAATTATCTCACACAAGACATTGTAAGGCTGAATTATTGTTTATGAATCAGCTTTGAAGACAGGTTAAAAAAAACCACCCATTTTTACATTCATAACAATGTCCACCAATCTCTTCTGTAATCACAGAGTGTAGTAGTGGAAGGTATCAGAGAATACCTTTCAAATTATGGTACACAAGATCACAATAAGCATCAACACCCAGAGAAGGCAAGGAGCACCCTGGGAGGTGAGGTGAGTAGGAGGAAGTGCAGGAGCTCATGAAGAGCCTCTCTCTGGGTCAGTTTCATTTTTTAGTAAAATTTTTCATACTGACCCCATAACACAGACAATATAGCCTAGCCTGGCAGTGCTAAAACTGGAATAAAGCTATAATTCATTAGCCAACATTTATCAGTTCTGGAGTATATCCTGGGATCACCAAGACTTGAAAAAGGCAATATAAAAACATAGAAGGAAGGAAGTCAGTGATAATAACAAAACCCAGTACATGATTTTTTAGGGAAAATAACGGATAAAAGCATTTATGGTTTGAAAACATCTTTATTGAGACATAATCACATAAATAACATAAAAAACACCCATTTAAAGTATACATTTTAATGGTCTGTAGTGTACTCACAGAATTGTGCAACGATTACAATTTATGCTTAAAAATTTTAATATAGTTTCACTATTATATATAACTATTAATTGTGCACACACATACATGCTAAGTTACTGAATAAAAAATACATCAATGGTCACCTTAGAGGAATTAACAATGCCTAACAAAAGGAGCTTAGCTTCTTGCTACTTCTCTGTTTACTGCTCCAGAGGGGAGGTGAATGAGCAGCTCAGGGCTGGAAGTCCTCACCTCCCCACCAGAGATGGGTTGCAGTAAGCTAGCTGACCTTCCCCTACCATGACCCCGATCCTGACTGTGAGTGGTACTGGGCCTCCTGGGCAGGTTTTGACCAGTAGCTAGGCCTCACCAGCCCAAGTTAGTGGTTCTATTGGTTTCTCAATGTTGACTCTAGTCTGGTTGCAACTACTAATGTATTTTCCATGTGGCCACAGAACATCAGATAATGATTTTACTTCCTACTAACCTGGAGTAGGTTCAAATTGGATGTCTACAGAGAAGAGAAGCCATGGCTATGTTTCCCCATTTATTTTCCTATATTCCAAATTCTAAGTTCCTTGAGCCACTTCCTGTTTCCAAATGAGTCTGTCCTTGGGACATTCTCCAACTTCCCACAATTCTCACTCTTTTCTTTGACTCTTTAGGAAAACTGATTGCCACTCTTGGAAGGGTATCTGGGATAACTGTCTTCTGACGAACTGTTATTGTTTTAGTGGCTAGACACTTAGCCAACAAAGTATTTTCTCAAATGCAAATAACACATTGTTTTCCAAGTGCACCACTCCAGAGCATGCCAGCCACCAACCACAGCGCCACGTGGACCCCTTCATGCATTAAAATAATAAATGCATTAATCTGGGAAGAGGGAAGAAAATGAGAATGCTATTTTATTGGAAAGCCCAAATGATTTAAAAATAAATATAAGGAAAATATAGCCCCCTAATGTAAACTTCACTGCAAAAAGGCAAACATAAAAATGTGGTCTCTGTTTCAGGTGTTCTGGAAACAAATTCACTTTTAAGATTTGGGGACCAAGTCCAAGCACTGACAAAATTAAGAGAGGAATCTGTTCTTGTAACGTTTTCCTTCCTTTGTTAAACAATCTTTTCTATCTTGCAGAAGTTTTAAGATTGCAATTTTGGTTCTGATAAACAGTGATTTCACTAACATATATTTAAATAATTCAAAATTTGAAAATGATAGACAAACAGCACACTGGCTTACCTTCTCATTGTGTACTGATAATGCAAACCAATTGTGTAAAAACATTGGTAACATAAAATTACAACCTGAAGAGGGCTCTTCAATATTTTTGTGAGTGCTCACCCTGTGCCAGCACTGGGCCAGGACACCACATACCCTGCACGTACAGGGTGAGCATTCCAGAGCAGAAACAAGTGGTAAGCAGCTACGATAAAGATAAAGAATGCTATGCTAGATAAAGTGCATGGTTCTATGACAGTTCGTGGCAAAGGCACTGCCAGAGGAAGTGCCAACCTCATGGCAAATGGAAATCACAGGTTTCTAGAAGTAAAGTGATTTTAGCTTCACTGCTTCATACTTGGAACAGCAGACACCCACAGAGAATACAAACTTACTTCTCTGTTCCACTCAAGTTAGAAGCAGCAACTCAAACGCAGAAAACCACCAAAATAGAAATGCTGCCTCAATGCATTTGAAAGGAATTTTTCAACAAGAACAGCAATTGCATATTGTCTGAAGAGGAGCAAACTGGCAATCTTTTCCATTTTTCTTTTTTCTCTAAGATGCTGGCATCTGTTTCTGATCTGTTTACTAAGGTTTTCATTAGAAAAAGTACAGTATATACAACTTTTCTCTATTATTAATATAACACATACTATCTTTTGTGAGTGATGAATTCAGACAAGTAAAGTATCTCTGTATTTTCCATCATAGTTGGCCATAAATCCTGCAGCCTGCAAGTGATAATGTGCTTTGGCTTTATGTAATTGTGCTGGCTGGAGCTCTGCATGCTTGTGTCTCCAGTTTTATTGTGTTGGGAAGACAGACAACTCTTCCAAGTTCCTGATGGAGATGTTGGCAATGGTTCAGCTGTCTTGGGTGATGATATGTGGGTTGCTTTCTCTAAGGAATTGCTTCTCTCTTACCAGCAATTTCTCTCATGGCAGTATGTCCATCCTTTGGAAGACCATGAAAAAAGTACAAATATTCCCCCTCTTCATAGCTTAATGTGAGAATGAGGGTGGAGGGTGGAAATGGACATGTTGACTTTAAAAGCATAAAAGAAAATAAGTGAGTCACATTAAATGCGTACACATTAATTCACCCACTCCTTCCTCCCTCCCTCCTCCCTCCCTTCCTTTATACCTTCCTTCCTCAATTCCATATGCATTTATTAAATACCTTACATGTCCTGCACTATACTGAATATCATGAAAGTCCTAAAGGAATTTCAAGTTCTGACATGGAAAAAACAACTATAATGGAAACTTTGGGGAAGAGTGTCAGCTTTGGCAGTATATGTGTTAGGGTAACATTAGCTACTATTAACAATAAATTTCAAAATACCAGCGACTTCACACAACAGAAGTTTCTCTCTCACGCAGATAACAATCCAAAGCAGATGTTCCTTATCTGTGGGAGGTTTTCCTCCATGTGGTGATAAAGGATTCAGCCTTCTCTCTTGAAGCTTGGCTTTTCCCTATGGCTTCAGAATCATTTCCAGTCCCCAGAGATACTGGAAAAGGCACAGCCACTTAGAAACTCTACTTCTGCTCATTTTCCATTGGCGAGAACTTGTCACATGACCCAGCTAGATGCAAAGGAGGCTGGGAAGTGCAGTCCCTGGCCAGGCAGCTACATTCCCCAGCATGGAAGGAGAAATGAAAAACTAAGGGACAGCCACAAGAAGAATAGAAATGAATTCTCTCTCTTCTCTATTTTTTAAACAATTAATGATAGTAGAACACTTGGTAGGAAAATACTGGTGGACCTACCGAAATAAGCTAGAAATAGAACAAGGAGGTTTGAGAGTCTAAAGGCTGGGATATAAGCAGACCCAACCTCCTATTTTTCAAGCAAGAAAACATGATATTGTTTATGCTACTTCTCATTTTCAAATCCCCTATCACAGTGTGATTTGGCTCATTTTCTTTCCCTTTTTTTCTTGAAGCAATCATAAAAATTAAGTCTAAAATGAGTGCAATTCTTCAGATGGCAGGTTTGGTTGCCCTTTAAGATACCTAATTTACAAAACTCCCTTTAATGGGTGCCATCTTACAGCTGGGGAAATGAGCCACTACCATGGAAGTCAGGTTTGTTAGCTTTTTTGCCTGAATCCCCTCCATTTTTCTCCCAGCCTCAGTGAGCACAGTTTTTCATCCTAATGTGCAGAGGGATAAAATGAAAGGGAATTTTTCCTTAATCCAATAGTGAAACTTTCCAGTTGTGAAGCACTTTGAAATACAAACTGATTAATAAACACAACTCTCTTCCAAAGCAGTAAGGATTGCCATTCTCATTTTTCACAGCTGAGAAAGCTGCAGTTAAAATAGTTTGCCCCAGGCTGCGTACCTCGTCTGTGGAAAAACTTTGAGGCACCAGCCCTGTATTCTCTCAGGATGGCATGTTGCCTCTCTAGAGAGTAACTGGCTTTTATACGGGTTGTAGCTAACAGTGACTTCCATAATGACTCCACAGTGCCCCTGGCACCAGCAATGCAATTAGTAATGCTCTTGTCACAAACTGTGAGTGACCCACTAAAGAAAATAAAGAAAAAGTAACTCACTGGATGGCCCTCTCTCTCACAAACACTTCTGGAGATTGAAGAAATACTTTTGCAATCATAAGTCCTGTGCTAAACTGAGAATCAGAAAAGTGAGAAGTATTTGTTCATATCCTCATGGTACTAAGACCTAAGGGCCAAAATTATTACTGACATTTCACAGGTAGAGAAATTAAGAACCAGAGATCATTGCTCCCAGTGGAAGTCATTACAAGTCTCTCATCTCAATGCTATCATTTTGTCTTATCTCACTAAAAGAAAGAAATACGCCTGTATACAACAGCACTGCAGCTATTTCAGTAAGAAAAAAATTATCACAGGTGACATTATGTATGAGAGTTTGCCTTGACCACGCCTTTTATGATGGAATAGTTGGTTCTGAGTTGTATCATAGATGCATAATCACAAACTGGCCCCAGTGATGGTGGAATCTGTAGCCAATCTGGGAAGCCCAAAATGCTTTTACTATACCCACAGTTAAAACATTTGTATTTACAATACTGTATCATAGCTTGCTTATGAAGTATAGGGCCTGTCGTAAACACTATTGGCTGTCAAATATAAGAGAAATGCCTAGGACATAGATCTTTACAGAATCTTTGTTTTCCCTTCTTGAAGCACATGCTGTTTATGTAAGTGAGGGATTAGTTATCATGAATAAATCCAGCCAGAATACTGTGGGTTCATTTTCATTGGTGACCATGGTGAGATTTAATGTTGATGTTATAAAACTAGACTCCTCAATATAAGAGCCACTAGCCACATGTGGCTATTGAGCACTGCAATGTGCTGGTACAAATTGAAACATATACATGTAAAATACACACCAGATTTTGAAGACTTCATATAAAAACAAAATTGCAAAATAGCTCATTATTTTTATATTGATTCCACATTGAAATGATAATATTTTGGAAATACTGGGTGAAATATAATAGATTATTAAAATGAATTTCACCTTTTTTTGTGGTAATGTTATTACGGAGCTACTAGAACATTTAAAATTCTATTCGTGAATCACATATTTCTACTGGAAAGTGCTATTACAGAATTCTCTCGAGAGCTTCCTAAATTGAAAGCTTATTCAATCATTCAGTCCCCCAGACCACCAGCAACAGCTTCCTGCCAAATGCACGTGTATTAGGCCACTTGCGTTGCTATGAAAAAATACCTGACGCTGGGTAATTTATAAACGAAAGGGCTTTAATTGGCTCATGTTTCTGCAGGCTGTACAGGCATGGCACCAGCATCTGCTAGGCTTCTGGTGAAGGCCTCAGGAATCTTCCAATCATGGTAGAAGGAGAAGTGGAAGCAGGCACGTCACACGGTGAGAGCTAGAGCAAGAAAGAGAGATGGGGAGGTCTCAGACTTTTAAACAACCAGATGTCTCATGAACTAACTGGGTGGGAACTTACTTATCATCAAGGGGATGATGCAAAACCATTCATGAGGGATCCGCCTCCATGGTCCAGTCACCCCCAACACTGGCAATCAATATCAACATGAGATTTGAAGGGGACAAACATTCAAACTGTATCACACAGGAAGAGAATATTCAAGGAAGAGACTGTTTCCTGGCTTTAACATCTGTCTTAATTATTTTATTTTCTAATATTGGAAAAGACACTATAAAGTATTTTTCTTATATTTCTCCCTTGACTGATTCCTACATGTCCTTCAAGACAGCTCCACATCACTGCCACTTGGAAGCCATCCCTCACTACCACATTCCTCTGTTCCTGGCTGTCTGGTGGCATGAAGCTGGCTGGGTTAGGTGCTCCTGTTCTGTGCTACTCTAGCCATATTATAATCTTGTCTCATTATAATCTACTTGTCTCTTAAACCCATTTCCTATAAATTCCTATGGTAAGAGTCTCTGTCTTTCATTTTTAAATTTCCCTTACGTAGCACACAGTACCTGGAAACATTTCACAATCATTTGTTGAATGACTGCTTAACTGAAGAACAAATAAATAAAAATAATTATTGGCTGGGCATGGTGACTTTTGCCTATAATCCCAGCAATTCGGGAGGCCAAGGTGGAAAGATCACTTAAGACCAGAAGTTCAAGACCAGCCTGTGCAACATAGCGAGCATCCATCTCTACAAAAAACAAACAAACAAACAAAAGTTAAAAGAATTAGCTGGGTATAGTGATGCATGCCTGTAGTCCCAGTTACTCTGGAGGCTGAGGCAGAAGGATGGCTTGAGCCCAGGAGTCTCAGGCTGCGGTGAGCTATGATCATGCCACTGCACTCCAGCCTGGTTGACAGAGCAAGCCTCTGTCTCTAAAAATAATAATAATACTGCCTTAGTTGACCTTGTTATTTCAGAATTATAAATTACAGTAGTTTACTTTTTTTTTTTTTTTGAGACAGGGTCTCACTCTGTCATCCAGGCTGGAGTGCAGTGGCATGCTCATGGTTCACTGCAGCCTTGACCTCCAGGGCTCAGTTGATCCTCCCACCTCAGCCTCCCAGGTAGCTGGGACTACAGGTGTGTGCCACCATGCCCAGCTAATTTTTTGTATTTTTATTTTTTGTAGAGATAGTGTTTCATCATGTTGGCCAGGCTGGTCTTGAACTCCTAGTCTCAAGTGATCTTCTCACCGTGGCCTCCCAAAGTGTTGGGGTTACAGGCTTGAGCCACTGTGCTTGGCCAGTAAATTTGCATTTAATTGACACTATACAAAAGTTATGTTAGTTGATTCTCATAAATGTATTTGAAAGAAAATCCTTCATCATTTTATTAACCACAATTCTTTGGAATTAATCTCCCTCAACTCAGGAGTGCTGTGAAAATGATATTGATGACTAGAAATTGCTATGTGAAAATTATAAAGTAAAAATGTATTTGTATATCACAAATCAACTAAACTGATGGTAGAGAGGTTACTGGCCATACACATGAAGCATTTGCTGGGAATTGAGAAGGTGCCTATTATAAAATTAATGCATTTGTGTCATATAATTTACTGACCAAACCCAGACACTTTGAGAGTTAATGGTAGTGCTGTAATATTCATTCTGGGACAAAAAGCATAAATAGGACTGTCAGGAACAAATCAGGACATATGGGCACCTCGTTATATTAAATGAGAACCGTTTCTTAGGCAAGTAACCCATAGTATAGAAGTAATGGATGGGCTGTCCTCACAGGTTGATAGGAAGAAAGGGACCCTCATTCTTAATGGAAGTCCCATGAGTTAGAACCAGCAGTTACAAGATTCTGTCTTTTCTACTGGCCACTCTATCTCGGGTGGATGAAACCTTTCAGCAATCCCCTTCCTGATGGAGCAACTGACAGGCCCTGTGAGTGGAAGCTGTATCACTTTGCCCATCAGCTCACAAACTCAGAAAACTGCTGGGATGGATCTGTTCTGTCAGGTGTGGGGAGAGTCCTTCCTTGATCAATGCTTAATGAGCCAACTCTGTCATCTTCCTTTCTGTGCCCTCCATCAGAGAGGTTGGAAAGAGGGAGGAGCTATAGAGCTGCAGCTTACTAAAGCCACTAGCCTCTGTCATTGTTCTGTTTGTTCCTCCTCGCCTTGGGAAAAAACTCAAAGCTATATCATCTTGATAAGAGCTTTCTATTAAAACCAGTGCATACATTATTATTATCTCTTGAGAGATGAAGAAATGGAGGCTCAGAGACATTAAGAGATTTGCCCAGAGAGAGTATCATGGTGGAGACTTCCGAGGCCCAGGCTGGGGCATTTTCCACCGTAACACAGTGCTACATGGAAACACCTAATAAAGACTGCATTGCCTTAATTTAATTTACAATATAAGCTTGAGTGTTTCCAAAGAAATCAAATGTGATGTTCACGCTTTGTTTCCTACAGCGGTGGTTACCCTGTACCATTCCGTAGGCTTGCTGTCCTTAGGCAAATGTGACGCTGCACACCTAATAATCACAGCCAGTCTAGCAGAGGCCTGTGCTGCCCGAGAGCTCCGTGGATGCCGACCAGCATTATTTAAGTTTTCATTCAAAATCTCCTTTAGGGTGACTTCTGTGCACCTGAACTGCCCATTCAAGAAGATCACCAAATGGCGGAAGACAGATTTTTCAGCCAGAGGAAAGAATTATTACCTTACCATCAGTCTAATGAAAACAGAGGTGATATACCAACCTGCAGTAGATAAACAGCACACCGAGCCATCCATCACATTCAGCTGCACTGAGCAGAACACCCTAACCGATTTCGCCTGATTTTCCTGCGCCTCTCGCAGACAGGCATTCACAATATCAGAGAGCTGGGACCTTTTCCAGCAAGCTTTCATCAGAATAAAAACCTGATCAGGAATCCTTGAAGCCATTCCATCTCCCAATCTAAATTCCCCTTTCTCTCTAGCTATGAACACCAATAGCTTATTAAAGACTTGCTTCTCACTCACAAGCTCTGCCAAGCTGGCGTTCCCTTCCAGGAGTTGGTTTCTATTATTGGATCTACACAGCACCTCCAATGACAACTCTCTTTTTCAGAACCTTCTAGTTGATAATTAGCATATCCATTCATTCAGCAGAAAGACCTGCCCATTACTAGGCACTCTAGGTATAGAGATACAAGGCCCCTATCTTCCAGGAGCTGAAAGTCAAAGGAAAAAGGCATTTTGCCTATCTATAGACCTTTTCTTTCATTTTTCACATATATCATCACTCATTTTGCCTTAGCAATGGTGAATCAAAGAGAGCAATGCACATGTTGTTAACAATGGCCTGTTGAGGAACATGTTTGAAGGACTCTAACACATTATAAATTGTGCTAATGTCTGTTGATCTTTGCAATAAGGAATCATAATAGAAACAACAAAACTATGAAATAGATTTGTGGAATGCTTATGATGTGAAAGGTGCTAATCATATTTTGTTTCATACTTATGGAAATACTTGTGGACAAACATACCACAAGATCGTAGTATCCCCAATACACAAATGAAGAAATGGAGCCCAGCTTGAGAGTATATATCTAGTGAGTAGCAAAGCCACTATTTGGACCCAGGTATTTTTCAGGGTATTCAGAGATGGTCATACTGTATCTGGTTAATTCACAAGAAACTAATAAGTAAAAGAAAATTTTGACTATCCATAGTGGAGGATATCCCTTTCTGGGGTCCAGAATACCTTGCTCCTATCCATGGAACACCTTCTTCATACAGAAATCTGCAAAGGGAGAGCGAATAGTATCAGACGATGTTCCATACAGACTATGGTAAGGACAGATGAGATGACACTTCAAGTCATACACACACGCGTACACACACACAAACACACACATGCACACGGACATGATCTCTGGTGACTGGAGTGATTCCCCCTTTCACTTCCATCACCATCTCTCTAGGACAATTCTACACAAGTCACAAAACTCTGCCTCTGTGATTACTTATTTTGTGTTCCAGTGCAGATCATCCAAGGTGAGCTTTTGTCCTTAGCCTGGGATAGGCCATATTCCCAGAGTAAGTATGCTTTGTAAATTAGCTCCTTAGTACACTAATGAGTATGACATTTTTAAAAAAGCAAGAGGTCATGTGATAAGAGTTCTATGGTTTAAAACATGTTTAAGAAATGCAAATGTAAACAAAGTGAAATTGGCATTGTGACTATGGAAGATTGTCCCAAACAGATTTGAGAAGTACTGTAGGACTCATGCTCCTTAGGACACTCGGCTGTACTCCTGCCTCTTCTGAAATCACATTTTGCAGAAGGTAAAGAAACATTCTGTCTCCTTCAGTTATGCATGTATTTAAGTAACTTAATGCTTAGAGAACAACTACTTGCCCTAACTTCCAAGCTTCGGAGAGATACCTCCATGTCACCCCCAAGAACCATCTACCACTTATTTATTTCTATGGCCTCTAATATTTACACTTAGTAGAGAAATAAACTTTTAAGTAATCATTGTTTTACTGGAATTGCCGTGTCCAATCATATTAGCATCTCACCCAATGTGGCTGCTCCATAAAATGTCAATAACGAGTTGAGATTTCGGACTTTTCTTCTGTGGCTGTGAAACTGGGATGTAGTCCAGCTGTTGGGTCAAAGACAAACTTCACCTGTACTGTTTCAGATCCATCATAAGTATGATGTGCAAAGATAAGGTTACACCCAGTCAGGTGCTGACATATAGGAAATCGAATCGACCCAAGGGCCACGTTAATTAAAGCAGAGCTCTGCCAAGCAGGGCTTATCAACTGAAGGGGCTGAAGACTCCCTAAATGTGGGCAGCTCAAGATCAAACCCAGTGAACCCTTGCCCTTGGCTGTGAGGCACTCTGAGGACTCGTTTGAAGTACAACCTGAACTTTGCTGGCACTGACCCAAATGCCTACACAGGGCTTTGATCATGTAGCTCTATGTGCTACAGGATTTCAGTCCAAACTGAGGCTCACTAACGACAGAAGGTGGAGATTAGAGGAAAGCAAGAAAGACCCAAAACTTCAAGCACATGCCAAGGAGATAACACTGTGTTGAGAGGCAGTCAGTGCCTCATGAACAATGCTTTGAGCTGCAGTTAATAACAGAGGCATCAACACCTCCCTCACAGATACTATCTTTTCACATTGCCCTCTTGTGTTTTGTATGTTAACATTTATTTCTCTAGTGCTTTTATGCTCTCTATGCCATGTGATGTGCTATGACAATCAGAGAATTTTGATGTGGCCTAGATTCTGGACAAACATAATGAAGATTTGTTTTTCTTTGTTATGATGGAATTCAAACTAAGCCCTACACTGGAAAGGTGTTCTCATGATAAGTTTACTGGTTTTGGAAATAGATGTGGTATTTGTCTAGCCCTCATTTCTTGTGTATCTTTTTCCTTAGGAGGCTCCATTCATGGGTTCTGTGAAAGGCTGGCAGCCAAGTGTTGAGAGAAGGAAAGCTGGTGTGCGTGATCTGTGCTGATGAAGTGAGGGCGGCTGGGGGAGCCCGTCAGCCGTGCTGAGTGACATTCCACACAGTTAGCCTCAGCAGACATCCTGTACAGAGGGCTTTGTGGTACCCACACAAATTATGAACTCTGGAGTCTGTAGCTATGAAGAGGTATTTCAAGAAAGAAATTCCTTCTGCATGCATCCTCTTTCTGGTGCGTCGAATACTTTCCCTGTGGATGGAGGAATTTTGTATGGTGCTAAGTATCACCTGATGAAATAGTTACTTTAGGCCGTCGTGGTGGCTCATGCCTGTAATCCCAGCACTTCCGGAGGCCAAGGTGGATGGATCACTTGAGGTCAGGAGTTCGAGACCAGCCTGGCCAACATGGTGAAATCCTGTTTCTACTAAGAATACAAAAATTAGCTGTGCGTGGTGGTGCATGCCTGTAATCCCAGCTACTCAGGAGGCTGAGGCAGGAGAATCACTTGAACCCAGGAGGCAGAAGTTGTAGTGAGCTGAGATGGTGCCACAGCACTCCAGCCTGGGCCACAGAGCGAGACTCTCTCAAAAAAATAAATAAAAAGAAATAGTTACTTTAATTGCTAATTATACTAGTAGTGGACAAGAATAGGGCCTCTGAATGACTAGATGGAAACAACAATAAGAAAACCACAATTTTCTATGTCGTCACAATTGGATAATCATTTAGGGTGAAGGTGGATTCTAAAACTTCTTTGGTAGCTGAAGTTACCTCCTTTCTTCTTCTTTCACTTCCGTGCATGAATCTCTTGCTTACTATGGTAATGTGAATAAGCATTTTCTGTAAGATGTGCGTAAGATCTGCCTTTTGCATAAGATGTGCATATGTTAAACAGGGACTCTTTCCCCATTGCGCGTTTTTGTCAGGTTTGTCAAAGATCAGATGGTTGCAGATGTGTGGCGTTATTTCTGAGGCCTTTGTTCTGTTCCATAGGTCTATATATCTGTTTTGGTATCAGTTCCATGCTGTTTTGGCTACTGTAGCCTTGTAGTACAGTCTGAAGTTAGGTAGTGTGATGCCTCCAGCTTTGTTCTTTTTGCTTAGGATTGTCTTGGCTATATGGGCTCTTTTTTGGTTCCATATGAAATTTAAAGTAGTTTTTTTTTCTAATTCTGTGAAGAAAGTCAATGGTAGCTTAATGGGGATAGCATCGAATCTATAAATTACTTTGGGCAGTATGGCCATTGTCATGATATTGATTCTTCCTATCCATGAGTATGGAAAGTTTTGCCATTTCTTTGTGTCTTCTCTTATTTCCTTGAGCAGTGGTTTGTGGTTCTCCTTGAAGAGGTCCTTCACATCCCTTGTAAGTTATATTCCTAGGTATTTTATTCTCTTTGTAGCAATTGTGAATGAGAGTTCACTTATGATTTAGCTCTCTGTTTGTCTATTACTGGTGTACAGGAATGCTTGTGATTTTTGCACATTGATTTTGTATCTTGAGACTTTGCTGAAATTGCTTAACAGCTTAAGGACATTTTGGGCTGAGACAATGGGGTTTTCTAAATATACAATCATGTCATCTACAAACAGAGACAATTTGACTTCTTCTCTTCCTATTTGAATACTCTTTATTTCTTTCTCTTGCCTGACTGCCCTGGCCAGAACTTCCAATACTATGTTGAATAGCAGTGGTGAGAAAGGGCATGCTTGTCTTGTGCCAGTTTTCAAAGGGTATGCTTCCAGCTTTTGCCCATTCAGTATGATATTGGCTATGGGTTTGTCATAAATAGCTCTTATTATTTTGAGAAACATTCCATCAATACCTAGTTTATTGAGAGTTTTTAGCATGAAGGGGTGTTGAATTTTATGGAAGGTCTTTACTGCATCTATTGAGATAATCATGTGGTTTTTGTCATTGGTTCTGTTTATGTGATGGATTACGTTAACTGATTTGCCTATGTTGAACCAGCCTTGCATCCCAGGGATGAAGCTGACTTGTTCGTGGTGGATAAGCTTTTTGATGTGCTGCTGGATTTGGTTTGCCAGTATTTTATTGAGGATTTTTGCATCAATGTTCATCAGGGATATTGGTCTAAAATTCTTTCTTTGTGTGTGTCTCTGCCAGGCTTTGGTATCAGGACGATGCTGGCCTCATAAAATGAGTTAGGGAGGAGTCCCTCCTTTTCTATTGTTTGGAATAGTTTCAGAAGGAATGGTATCAGCTCCTCTCTGTACCTCTGGTAGAATTCGGCTATGAATCCATCTGGTCCTGGGCTTTTTTGGTTGGTAGGCTATTAATTACTGCCTCAATTTCAGAACTTGTTATTGGTTTATTCAGGGATTCAGCTTCTTCCTGGTTTAGTCTGGGGAGTGTGTATATGCCCAGGAATTTATCCATTTCTTCTAGATTTCCTAGTTTATTTGCATAGAGGTGTTTACAGTATTCGCTGATGGTAGTTTTTATTTCTGTGGGATCAGTGGTGATATCCCCTTTATCACTTTTTATTGTGTGAAAACTGGCTAGCCATATGCAGAAAACTGAAACTGGACCTCTTCCTTACACCTTACACAAAAATTAACTCAAGATGGATTAAAGACTTAAACGTAAGACCTAAAACCATAAAAACCCTAGAAGAAAACCAAGGCAATACCATTCAGGACATAGGCATGGGCAAAGACTTCATGACTAAAATACCAAAAGCAATGGGAACAAAAGCCAAAATTGACAAATGGGATCTAATTAAACTAAAGAGCTTCTGCACAGCAAAAGAAACTATCATCAGAATGAACAGGCAACCTACAGAATGGGAGAAAATTTTTGCAATCTATCCATCTGATAAAGGGCTAATATCCAGAATCTACAAAGAACTTAAACAAATTTACAAAAAACAAACAAACAAACAATCCCATCAGAAAGTGGGCAAAGTATATGAACAGGCACTTCTCAAAAGAAGACATTTATGCAGCCAACAAACATATGAAAAAAAGCTCATCATCACTGGTCATTAGAGAAATACAAATCAAAACCACAATGAGATACTATCTCATGCCAGTTAGAATGTCAATCATTAAAAAGTCAGGATACAACAGATGCTGGAGAGGATGTGGAGAAACAGGAACACTTTTATACTGTTGGTGGGAGTGTAAACTAGTTCAACCATTGTGGAAGACAGTGTGGCAATTCCTCAAGGATCTCGATCCAGAAATACCATTTGACCCAGCAATCCCATTACTGGGTATATACCCAAAGGATTATAAGTCATTCTATTATGAAGACACATGCATGTATATGTTTATTGCGGCACTATTCACAACAGCAAAGACTTGGAACCAACCCAAATACCCATCAATGATAGACTGGATAAAGAAAATGTGGCACATATACACCATGGAATACTATGCAGCCATAAAAAAGAATGAGTTCATGTCCTCTGCAGGGACATGGATGAAGCTGGAAACCATCATGCTCAGCAAACTAACACAAGAACAGAAAACCAAACACCGCATGTTCTCACTCGTAAGTGGGAGTTGAACAATGAGAACACATGGACACATGGAGGGGAACATCACACACTGGGGCCTGTCGGGGGATGGGGAGCTAGGGGAGGGATAGCATTAGGAGAAATACCTAATGTAGATGATGGGTTGATAGGTAAAGCAACCCATCATGGCACGTGTACAGCTATGTAACAATCCTGCACGTTCTGCACGTGTATCCTAGAACTTAAAGTATAATAATAATAAAAGATGTGCATATGATCTGCATCTTGCATAGGATCCCTGGGTAGGACTTGACTGTGTTGGGATCCTTTTACTTAATGAACTTTTGATAGCTGAGCTTTGTTCCATGTTGAGTTACTATTATTGTTTTAAATCATTAAAACATTTAAAATAGTCTTTAAAGCAGAAAAGGACACAACCCAGTCTATCCATCTATTTGGATCTTCCAGTCTGAAGCGCACATATTACATAGCAGCAAACAACAGTCTTTCTCCAACCACTTGGTTAAGTGATGATCACTGTCCTTTCCCCGTGATTCTTTTTTTTTTTTTTTTTTTTTTAAGGTGTGCACTTTTATTCGACTGGTCTTAAGTCAGTGTACAGGTAAGCCCTGGCTGCCTCCACACCTCCACCCACTCCCAGGGAGACCAAAAGCATTCATACATCGCAAGTTGGGAGACAGAAAAGAGGGGCCATGATGACTGATCATTCAAAATAAAACAAAAAAGTATTAAATTGAAGATTAAAAAATTGCATTACCTTATTTACATTGAAAGCATTGCTATCACCTCCCCTGTGTGTGACTCGGGAGAGGACTGGGTCATTCTCCTTAGAGAGAAGTAGGGTGGTTTTGGGGATGGCAAGGGTCTTCCTGTAACAATGTAGCCCATGATATTTGGAATGACTATTAAAAAAAGATTAATCAAAGTCCTCAGACACATTGTAGAACTTTGGGGGATGCTCACTCCAACCGACTGCTGTCACCTTCATCGGTCTAGTTTTTTTAAATCCTGAGTCAATCCAAACACAAAACAAAACAAAACAAAAGCCTTGCCAATCTTGTTTTTTGCCCATAGATAGGTTTTGGCAAGAAAGGGTGTAGCGCAACTAAGTAACAGTCTGCTTAGAGGCATTTGCAGCAGACAGTGGAGGGGCCGGACTCGTATTCCCGCTTGCTGATCCACATCTGCTGGGAGGTGGACAGTGAGGCCAGGATGGAGGCTGCCCCGGATTCTGACTTCAATTCCTACCTCCCCTCTCCTTGCTCTTTCTGCTTCAGCCCAAGTGACCTGCTTAACGTGCCAGGGCACACGGCAGGACAGGGACTTTGCACTTGCTGTTTCTTCAGTCTGATGGCTCCTCTCCAGCTATCTGCATGACTCGTCCTCGCTTCCTCCAGGTCTTTGTTCAAATGTCATCCTCTTAGTGAGGCCTCCCCTGGCCGCTCTGTCTGAAGTTCTCCTTGCACCGGGTACTTTCTGTTCTCCTTCCTTGCTTTATATTTCTCCCACATATTTATTGCTATACTATAAATATATACATACTATATTTTTTAGTGTTGGCTCATTTTAGTGTTGATCTCCCCAACCAGAATGTGAGGACAGAATTTTTGTTTGTTTTGCTCTCTGTTGCATTAGGGCACATGACGAGTATTTAATATAAATTTTTGAATGAATGAATGAATAGGGTCCAGGTTCTCTGCTGGTCACAACTGATCAAGTCAAATATGGTTTCTCATTGCAAGGAGTTTATGTCTCATGAGGATGGCAGATATTTAAGTAATTAAAATGTGTCCACACATAAACCTGCATACAGATGTTTATGGCAGCTTTATCCACAATTTCCCCAATTTGGAAGCAACCATGATTTCCTTCAGTATGTGAAGGGATAAATAAACTTGAGTACATCCAGACAATGAAATATTTATTCAGTACTAAAAATAAATAGCTATCGAGCGATGAAAAGATGTGGAAGAAAGTTAAATGCATTTTACTAAGTGAAAGAAGTCAATCTAAAAAGGCTATATACTATAATAATTCCAACTACATGACAGTCTGGAAAAGGCAAAACCACGAAGATAGAAAGACCAGTGGTTTCCAGTGCTTAGGGACAGTGAGTGATGAATAGATGGAGCATAGAGGATTTTTTTTTTAAAGCAGTGGAACTACTGTGTATGATACAATAATGGTAGATATATGTCATTATACATTTGTCCAAACCCATAGACTATGAATGAATCCTGACGTAAACTATGGACTTTGAATGATAATGATATGTTCATGTAGGTTCATGAATTGTTTCAAATGTACCACTCTGGTAGGGGATGTTGATGGTGGGGGGTGTTGATAACATGGGGAGTGGCAGGGCCATATGTGAGATCTCTGTACCTTCCCCTCAATTTTGCTGTGAATGTAAAATTACCTAAAAAATAGTCTATTAAAAATGTGCAAGTAATTTGTGAGAAAATCTAAGTGTCTCCAAGATCATGAGTTTGAACTTGAAAATGGCAGTGTCTGTCCAAAAAAAAAAAAGGGGCTCACTGCAGGGGTGAGAAGGAATAGCAGTGGAGCCTAGTCCGGTCTTCCTGTGGAAGTGATGTTTAAACCAACACCTGAGCTTTATGTGAGGGGCCAGAGGCAAGACAGAATATGGCGGTTGCCAGTTCCAGGTGGCTGGAGCTGGGACGCAAAAATTGAGAAGGGTCTAGATGTTAAATGAAGCTCAAGGTGGCAGGGGGTGGGGGGTGGGTGCAAAGATCTGGCATGAAATCTTCAGGAGACTGAGCAACAGGGAGCCATAGATGGGTCTGAAGCAGGAAAATGACATGACCAGAATAGTATTTTAGCCAGATTTGAGAGAAGCAAGAAGAAAAGTTAAAATGAAACAGATCTCAATGTGTACAGACTGTCAAATCTGTCTCTGGGAGAACTGATTCACTCTGGACAGACAAAAATAGTAAGCACATAGAGTACAAGTAACATTTTCTTGGGGTCCTTATAGCTCTGGGAACACTGAGCCCATCCCTGCCTTAGCATTTCACCCACCCTGTCCCCTTACTGAAAATGTTCTTTTCATCCACCCACAGCCACTCATCTTTCACAAATACAGTTGCAGTCTACTTCCTCTGGAGAGCTCTTTCTGTCCTCATTGGTATTTCTTTCCTTTGATCTCCTAAAGCACTAAGGTGCACACCATGCAACTTAGCTCTTAA
Organism: Pongo pygmaeus; assembly: GCF_028885625.2. Taxonomy (NCBI): domain Eukaryota; kingdom Metazoa; phylum Chordata; class Mammalia; order Primates; family Hominidae; genus Pongo; species Pongo pygmaeus. Next base: position 76,281,301 of record NC_072384.2, read on the forward strand.
TGGTCTACCTTACTGAATAATCTGATACCTTAGTAACCCAAGTAGAATGTTCTTTCCTGACTAACAAATACTCCACACCCCACCCACCGCCCCCCTACCTACCAGGTTCTTCCAAAATGTACCAAATAATTTAGGTCCAGAGTATTGAATATAACCTGGCAGTTTGCAATCTTGGAATGACTCTTCAAAGACTCACACTTTATAAATGAGAACATCTGGACATGAGTAGGTCAGCAGGGAAAGCCAGAAGAACTAGGCTTTGGAGTTATTATCTAGCTATAATTTAGTTGAGTGACCCCATGCCGAAAAAAATCAGAAGACCCTCTAAGACAGTGGAGCATTTGTGAAGAACAAAGGCAGAATATCCAAAATGTAAGGACAAATCTTAAATACAGTAAAAAATTAGGCAACTGCCACATGAAAACACCTAGTAGAATTTGAAAAACAAACTTCAGTGAAATTTGGCCAACTGTGTAAATGACCACAAACCTCAGTATGGTCAGTATTGATATCCAAAATAATGGAGTAAAATATATAAAAACAGCTCTACTTCTGGAGTAAGATGTCAGAGCATTCCCTCCCTCCCTTCCTCCCTTCCTCTTTTCCTCCCTTCCTTCCTTCCTTCCTTTCCTCCTCTCCTCCTCCCTGTCTCCCTCCCTACCTGGTGTTGAAAATATGATCAATAGACCTATTAACAATTACTGCATTCATGTATTCTTCCAGTGTCTTTTTATTGGCTGTCAAGGACCATTAAATGGATCAACATAAAACAGTGTGCTATGTGCTACCTCTTGACTCCAGTTTCAAAATCTCAGTATATTTCAGTAAACTATCTCTTTAGTGAGAGTGATGATGTTTGACTATAAGGCCTTGTTGAGAGTGACAACAATGAATGGGTTACACATTGCTGATCTAGATCAAGAAGTTTGTCAGATGTTACAATATGCTTATGCATTAAAGTTACACTATGCAGCAATTACCCTAAGTTGATTTTGTGTCAGTTACAGCATGATGGGGATGCCAATCACAGAGCTCTCCTTACAGGCAGGTTAGCATTTCTATTCTAGGTCCCCATATTCAAAAGCGTTCATAACTTGGTCATAAAAACGAATCATGGAATGAATCTTGGCATATAAAAGTCATTTCTCAGAAGATTAAAAAAATACAAATTAGAAAAAAGCCCCAAGTGCTTTGCCATTCTGATGTTACCCACAGGCCCCAAAATGAATTAGCAAGTCAGCAAGTCCTTTTCCCTTATTTTTTTCTTTCTCCAAGGAAATTGTGTACTTCAGGGCCTTTGGGTCAGTTTTTAAGCTGACTTGTCTGGAAAAGGTTATCACTTGGAGGGAAAGAAGTTCTTTTCCAGCCTGGGCAATATAGTTGAGACTCGGTCTCTATAAAAAAATTTAAAAAGACAAATCAGCCAGGCATGGTGGCTCACACCTGCAGTTCCAGCTACTCAGAAGGCTGAGGTGGGAGGATTACTTGAGCTCAGGAGTTCAAGGCTGCAGTGAGCCATGATGGTGCCACCACACTCCAGCCTGGGCGATGGCAGAGTGAGACCCTGTCTTAAAAGAAAAAAAAAAGAATTAGAATTAAGTTCTTTTGTGCTACACAAAGATATTTTCCTTCAGGTGGTGATGGGAGGAGGGAAGGTTGGCTAACACTGAAGTTTCAAGTTTGAGTTCAGGGCTGTATTTCTGAATATAAACAAGATGCTATTGAAACTGTTCATTTAGATGCTCTCTCTCTTTTCTTTAAACAATCTCTAAAATTTTATATAATGAGAAACTGAGAACAAAGATTCAATCTTGTTTTTCCCTTGCAACTGTAGTAGCAGATATGTACTGATGGCAAACTGTTCCAGATATTTTGTGAGCGTTATGCCATTTAATACTAATTTTAATATTGCAAAAAGGCACCACTTACTGCCTTTGTTTTATAAATGAGGAAACTTAGGCTCAGACCAGTTAAGAAACCTGCCAGGGGACATACACTGAAGCTGAAACCCAGGAAACCCAGGCCCATAATAAGTTAAGTGTGTGTTCTATTAGTCATATATACTTTTTAGCATGACACACAAAGGTAGGTCATGCTAAAAAGTGCCAATACCTATGTGGAAGAAAATACTCACAGTTAAATATATACTCTAAAGGTCTTAATGTTGTTAACACACAAGTGTCTGAATGGCAACTGCTAGGGCTTTGTGGGGCTGGGCCTAAGTAAATGCTGACACAGGCAGCCCCTTCACTTAGCCCATACATTTTTGCCCACATTGTCTTTGGCAATTTCTGTAGTCATCTCCAATTCATTAAAAAAGTTTACTACAAGAGTTAATTGATCTTGATTGCTGGTGGGTAGCATTAACTCAAATACAGAAATGCTCTTGCTCTCCAAGACGACTCCTATTTTAGGGCCTGGCCACCGCTAGGCTAAGCTTGGTGGGTTACCCTCAAATGATGACCTGCATTCATGTAAGGTGAACTTGTCCTCAAACAGCTGCTGGCTATTAAAGTTTAATTTTGATCAGATCTTCTTCCAACATTTAGTAGTACAATTCCAACTCACTAGGTTTTCCAGGTTTTTAAAAAATCACCTTTCGTTTTCATGGTTAGTAATTTTAATTGGAGAAAGAAAAAAAATCTCAAATGCACAAAATCTTTTACCATGTTTCATCTTTTTAATAATGTATTTATTTTTATTCTAAGTCCAACAGGCAAAGACCAAGTCAATTTCAGTATTTGGCACAAAGCCTGCTGCAATATTGATGATATAATATCAATCATGATTATAAGTTACTCTGTTATTATGTGAATATTATTTTATAAGCTTTAATAAGATGCTTGAGCATTTAAGATGAATGGTTTAAAGTCTAAATGCATATTCATGCCAAACATGTAGGACATATTTTTCATAATTGTTCTTGTCCCTTGGGTCAGTAATATACTTTATAATCATCATAAAATTTCATTCTTAATTCCTTTTAATTTATCAGAAGGAAAATATGGATGGTTATTGCCCAATTAAAATACTCCTGATGCTTTTAAGGTAGACATTATTGGGGTTTTGGAGTTTCACTGACGACAATTTAAAAAAAATAAAAAAGAGCAGCTGCATGGCTTCAAAGTGTTTTTAAGTGCTCTGAGTTTCCAGAGATGTCCAGCTGTTCAGCAGTTCCCTGTCCCGTGTCCTGTTCTCGTATCATCTGTGATGTAATCAAGGAAAGACTGGAACATTTTTCCCACATGAAAGGTGCAGGAGCATGTGACTAGAGATAGAATTTTCACTTGGTACCTAGAGAATCCATTCTGATACTTATGTACACTTGGCTTACAGTTGCCAAGAGCAGGACCTAGGAAGAAGGTCACCAAAAAACCTGAGATAAATACATGAATCTGAGTCTGCCTCCTTGGCTAGACATAGTACCACTTGCTTTGTGAGAGACACAAGAGGTGTGCCCTTGGAATGGATGCTTTTTGAAGGTGTTTGCTAAAGGCATTTTCTCTAGACAATTCACATGATACTGGCTAGAAAGCAAACTGGTAGGTGCCCATACACAACCCAGTAGAGCAGATTCTGTTACAAAAGCTACAGTTTCTTCCAGAGAAATTAAATGAATCAAAGTGATTAATATCCATAAAAGAAAACATATAGTCAGAAAAACTGCACTTCAGTTCATTTTGAAAAAATTACAAACAGAATTCAGTCTGACCGTTCTTCCTTTGATGCACTTGATTTCTACTTTCTTCTCGATTTCATCAAGATCTTAAGCCATAACTGTATTGACAGCTATTTTTATTTTCTTCCCCCCACTTATCAGGATATTGTAATTTTATATACACGTGTTCAGTTCTCTGAAAAGAAAGTCCCCAAAGTTCATAATCTTCTAAATGTTTACTTAATATTAAGATGAAAGCACTCTTAAAGAGGGATACTATGAAGACGGCTTAAGATTGTTTGAAAGTCCAGGCTTTCAAACAATTGGTGTTCCTCTCCAAAAAGAGGAGAGTCTTTGCAGTGGGAGCATAAGGATTAGCTGGTGGATGTGGTAAAGACAGACAAGCTTATTAAAATATATGCAAATTGCTTTCATTTGGAGGTGTGTTATAGTTTACAAAGAGCTTTGGCATGCACATGTTATATCATTTGGTAAAAATTAGCATACCCACCATTCTTAGAGGCAATTCAGTTGTCTTCTAATACACTGCTCATTTGTGAATATTTTCTTTTTGAACAAGCAAATTTTCACTTGAAATATTGAACTGTAGGATTCACATCATAAGGGGCGATAAAGTCATATGCATTCTTAAGCAAAAATAATAGCACATTCTTAAAAGGACATTTGTTTGTTTATTACTTAAATGGGTTTCAGCCACTAGCGTACATTTGGCACCAGTTGCTGTGTTTTGCTCTAGCCTGAGACTCTAAAATGCCTGAGCACTAGTTACTCTGGTTCTAAAAAGCTATGAATTTTGATATACAGCTCTACATTATGAAAGCTTACCTCTTTATGGCTTCAACCAGGTGAGTGTATGGCTCCGGGCTTTTCTTTTAGGCTCTTTGACCTAAAGAAATGAAGCTTGGAACAGGGGATCTGCAGGCACTAACTTGTAGAGGAGAGTCCCAGAGCTGCAGGTATCATGCATTCAGTGAGCTGGGAAACTCTAGTCAGAGAACATGGAGTCACTAAGTCTTTCAAAGTAGGAAAGGAGCCCCAACTGTTAAGGCAGCTAGCCAAGCAGGTGACAAACTGTTGTACTTCAAAGACAGGAAATCCCTTCAAACGTTAAATTGTAAGGACATAAAATGACCTACATTCAGGAAAACGGGGAGTCAGTAATTTCACGACAGGCTTGTTCCAGTTTATTGAAGCGTGTCTGCTGGATATTAACTGGTCCTAAGGATCCTACTCTAAGTGAATGGCAGCCTTTTCCACCAGAAACCCACATTTTCAACATCTTATTTTTAAAAAGTCATTCGAGTTCACATCAGATTGAAGTTATTATGTAAGGACTCTCTCTGGGACAGTTTTCAACCTTAAAATTAGTCTAGTTTAAAATTACAATTACTCAGAATGTTTAAGAAATCTATGAACATGTTTAAAAAATCTTCTGAACATCAAAACTAAGAGAAGGCATCAGTCTACAGTACAGCCTTAGAAAACAACTGATGGATTGCTTAAAATTGGAAAGACAGCATAGAAGTGCCCCAATATCAAGGCATAGGACTTCCCAGTAGTTTTTCCCAGCTCAGAAGGCAAAGTCTAGATGGATTTCCTGCCAATCCCCAAAACTACCTAGGGCTGTGGATGTAGCAGTTTGAAACATGTGTCAATGCTAAATACTTGTCCAACTGGCTTGAAATAAAGGGAGGGCTGGGGGTGGGGATGGCTGAAGGGGGCAGAGAAATGGCATATGCTGTTTTCTCAAGGCAGCGCTTCTGTCCCGCAGCACTCGAAGAATTACTGAACAAATGTGTAAGTGGGAAGGAAATGGATGGGTGAAAGCTAACTTCATCTCAGCACAAAAAAAGTTGTCCTTCCATGCTTACATTTTCAAAATGCAAAAATCCAAAAAGCATTGACATTGGGAAATTCCTGGGAAACTGAAAAGCTTAACCATATTCCATAATTTTATTAATTTAAGACTTTCCAAGCAGGGAGGTCAAACTTAACTCTCCTTCCAGCTTACAAAGCAAGTCAACTTATTTTGTATGTATAGCTATGAACTGTTTGCAAGTTTCCTCAGTCAGGTACTCGGGATGAATTATGAATGGAATCAGCCAGCCTGACTTGGAATTTCCTCACTTTTACTGGTCTTTAAACAAGATTTTTATACATTCATGTGTAATCGATGGAACCAACACATGAAATGGCCCTTCACATAAAACACTCTCTTTTAAAGTGATTTTGCAGTTAAGGAAACCTAAATATGAACTTCTGATGTGGAAAAGGTAGTTTTTATATGCTATTTAGAAACTGATCTGAAAAACTGATGAGCTGACCACAATATTTCTGTCAGAAACTGAAATTAGGATTATATTTTAAAATACAATTGTAAATGCTTGCTTTCTTTTGTAAAACCAATCTGCTTCTCATATTCCTAGCCTTAGTCACATTGAAAATACATACATTTGGTATTTGGTTATTGAGTTTTGAAGTTGCAAACAGCATAATTTAGATATTCATGAATACAGAGCATAAGAAAATCCTTCCTGAGTGCAAAACTACCTTTAAAATAATCATCCAAAGGAGTGAATGCCACACCTCCTGATTTAATTTTGGCTATTAGCTATTCATACCTTAACATACATTCTTCCATATAAAACTCGCACTGTCTTAAAACTTGCCTACAAACTGGCATGTCCAAATTGTGTGCATAAAAAATAAGATGAAGATCGATGCCAAGTTTTCAAGAAAGAAATGAATTTGGATTGTTTATTACACCAACAAGACACATGTTCAAATTTATCCCCTGTATATAAAAAGATTAGTATAAAATACTTCTCAATTGTTTATGCAGAAAGTAGTAGGGAACAAATTCCAATAATTTTTATCACATAGCTGATACAGCTAAATATTTGGAACCTTTAAAAGAAAAGTGCTAATTAAAATACATATAAATTTTTCAAAGTTTAAAAAGCAGTTGGAAAAATACTTCTACCACTTAGAACACAATTACCTGCACAGCTTAATAGTCTTATGGATTTCAGTAGCAAAATGTGTTTAGAAACATCTTGTCTTTTCCATTCCCTCAAACACACAGTGGGCTGAGAATATAACTCTTCATAACATATTAAAAAGTATCCACCATCTTGAGAGAACTATATATTATGGTAATAATTTTTACATCTGATTATGCCATTTTTAGACTATGGAATATAGTTTCTGAATTCTTTTGGGGGGAGGGAAATGGTGTGGAAAAACTACTTTTAAAACGTGTTTCTATCTTCATTTAAAATGTATAAATTCTTAAGTTTCTTAACAAAAAACTTTGATCTCACTATTTTATATAGACTGCATTTATAGGCTTGGAAATCCTGTTCTCTCTATTAAACTCCTTAGACAGGATTATGTTACTCTTACTTAAAAGAAAAAACTACTTACAGCAAACATGGCGCTCAAAAGAATTAAAAATAATAGTTGCAATGTTTTAATATTTATGAAAATACGTTTTTTGAAAGAGATGAACTTAGAAATGTGAACACACAAAAAAATACAAGTATAAAGTTTCCTTTCGAAACTTTTCCTTTCAAAGAAATATTTATCCTACATTTCTACATGCAAAACTTTTAGTGTAAACTATTGAGAAAATCCTAAATAGTAAAACATTTGTTTCTATAAGTCCATAAGCACTTGCTGTACATACTCAGAGGCAGCCCTGGCCCACTGTATCCACAAATGCATCTGCAGGGGGGATGGTTCCAAGCCAGTCACTGAGTGTCATCTGTCCCTTCTCTAGGGACAGGGACATTGAGTCACAATGAAATTTTATTGTTTATATACATTATTTTAAATTCTGCTTTTCTTAGCGCTCAAAGCTTTGATAGTAAATGTCAAACCACACTGAAGTTGACTTGTTAGCTTTTGTAGCTAGCCTTACTGCTGTCGGCGATTTCAAATTGCAAATGACAATAAACAGATGGGTTTTTTTTTAATCACTAAAGAACATCCCTTTTCATATGGCTAATATAACAAAAAAGTCTAAAACATGGGCATATAATTCCCACGGTAAATTAATTATAATTATTTCAGGCTTAAGTATTAATAGTAAGTGAATTCTTTTCAAGAGATCCTTGGCTGTTCCATTTGCCCTTGAACATTAACCCTGCCACCTCAAAACTCAATGCCTTTGCACTTAGTCTAGAAAATTAAAAATACAACTCGTCCTCATCCTAGTAACCTGCGCAAGTCTCTACAAGAAACTGGAGGATCTACGTGGTAACTAACTTTCACTTACCTCTTCTAGGTTTTATTAACGAGTTTATCAAAAAATATTAACTTTCAGGCAAGATGTGGCTAATTCTTAAATGCAGCTTAAAACTTTCGACATCCCCTTGTAAAAACGATGCCACGAAATGTGCCACTGTCCATTTATTTCCCATTTCACTTAACGCATTAATATTCACCCTTCGGACAGCAGCGCTGGCATCATTTTGGAGCTGCAAAGCCAGACGTGGCGCGTTGATGAGCTAAAAAGGACTCGTCTTTCACTGGGCCCCTTATCAACATCTCTCTCCCTAGAATACAAATACTTTTCAGATCTCGCACCCCTCCTTACAAACCTGAGCGGGGCTTTCGGGATAGAGGGAGGCAAGACTTTGGTGGGAGCTGCTCGTCTTCAGCAAAGCGAGGGCCGGCTGCAAAGGCGCAGGCTGGCAGTTCGGGTCATTTCCTGCCGATTCCGGATTCCCCTCGGAGCAGCTTGGAGAGGAAGTCGGACTTCTTTTCCAGGCGGAGCCTCCACGATGGGCGCGGGCGCCTAGTGCGTGGGCGGGGGGCCTCGTGCGTGGGCGGGGGGCCTCGTGCGTGGGCGGGGATCCGGGCCTGGGAAAAGCTGGAACCCGTTACCCGCCCGCGCCCTCGCGCGTAGGCCAGGAACCTCGGCCCCATGCGGGCGGCCCAGCGCGGCCCGGAGGGCCGGAAGAGGGGTCCCTGGGGCCGCGGATGCGCTGAACTCCGGGGAGGGAATGGGCAGGAGAGAGAGCACACTCCTGGAGCCGCGGCGTCCAAACCCGGACGCACTTGAACCCGCAGCGAGGCCCGTGGCCCGCGGCCTTCGGAGAGCACCCGCGCCCCGCGCAGACCGGACGCCGGCCTTGCCCGCTCCTCGGCATCCTTCGGCGGGGCGGTCAGTCCCAGGGCGCTCGCTGAGGGCCACACCCTGTCCCCAGAGTTTAGCACCTCCGCGGGCAGGGCGCTCCGCTCCCGGACCCCGAATCTGAAAGCGGAGACCCAGGGCTGCCTGCGGCAAAGCTCGACATACACTTCATTTTCTTCCGATTTGGAGAAAATGTCACGGGCGGGAGCAAAAAAAAAAAAAACAAAAACCCTAACTGTAAATATGATTTGGAGGTGGGCGAGGGCGCGGCGTGCGCGCGGCGGCGGGTGGCGGGCGGCGCGGGCGCCCTTGCGGGGATTCCCGGTCTCTCAGCGCGCCCTAGTGGACGCCCTGCCTTTCGCCGGCTCCCCGTGCTCGTTACAATCTGCAATATATTATTTCTTTCGAAGTATTGACAATGTGTGAGACTCCAGTAACCCCGGAGCTCTCGTCTGTAATCAGCACATTTATCCACATTTAAGGGGGAAAATCCGAATTAAATCCCCGTGACCCTGATTGGGTTACAGTGTCATTTTCCCTGGATCCTCTTTTAAATCCACTCCACGCTGCTTCTCTGTCTATTACATGCTAATTTAATTTTACTGTGGAAGATATTTTCAGCATTTGCTGAGGACAGTAAATTTTGTAGTTTATGTTATTTCACTTTTTATGACTTTTTAACACTTAATAAAATTTTATTAGAGCACTTTTGTGTTTACAAGGCCACAAAACTCTTGGCAGGTTGTCAGAAGTCCTTTTTATTATGATCCTACTGATATACTGCGAGTAATGAAATAATCATGTCCAGAAATGTATCAAAGGCCAGAGGGATTATCCCACTTAATAGCTCCACAGATGCGCCCAGAAGAATGTGGACGCGCGACAGGACGGGCTGAAAGGCTGCAGGAGGAAGCAGGCAGCCCCCGCTCCTGGCTTTACCATTTCGGTTGCTTTCCTAAAAGGGTATATGCAGGGTCATGTGACTTTCCGCGGTCTCAATAAAAAAAAAAAAAAAATTTATTCTATTGCAAAATGTGCTTTTCTTTTTATTCTCCTTGTGTGGGCATTTAAGGCTGTTCTAGTGGCAGTGGGGCTGGCTGTACATATCCATGTCAGTCACCGCGCCCGGCCCCACTTTCTTCTCATTTCTAAGTGTACTTTTGTGGCGTTTAAACAGCCGATGATGACATTGGTGTTGAGCGGTGTTGCTTCCACAGCCCACTCTGAAGGCATTGGGAGGGACCCAGGAGGGCGCAAGGTGTTTTAAGGCCTTTTCCCACCTGCCAGACACCTTTTGCTGTTGCTTTTTGGTTTTATTTTGTTTTGCGAAACGGGAATAGTGACTTCAGGACTCGGCTTTCTGCCTTGTGCCAGAGAGCCACAGTACATTCCTTTATTTTTATTTTTTGGTAAGACTTGGCAATGAGAAGGACTGAGAATATAGCTTTCATTTCTTTTAAAAACCATTTCTTTTTCTTTTAAATAGATATGTGATCATTTAACACATGGGTGTTAAGTTCATTCTTGCTGCAAAAGAAGGCCATTGTACCTCCTGACCCTGAAAGCAAGGTGGGTGGCTTTGTTTTATAATTAAATTTTCTGTCTTCAGCTTCATATTTCTCTTTCTCTGTTATTTCCTAAAGAGTGTGTCAAAGTGATAAAAGAGGTGAGGAATGGACTCATAAACAGAGTGATTTTGAAATTACTGTTGGTGTATCCATAGCACGTGTTCTTCTAAACTTTGGCTTTTTAAGGATTTCAGCGGGGTTTTTCACAAGCGTGTGTGTGTGTGTGTTTTTCATGTTCCAACATATCACATTAGGATTTTGTAATCTGTCACTGTTTAAAACAGCCTCTGGGAAGGGCGCCTCTCTCTGGATTGCCTCCATCACGCATGTGTGTTCTCTTGCATTCAGAAATACATAAGGCTGCTCATGATGCTCTTTGATTTCAACTTGAAGGAAGCAGTTTAGTTTTTTGTATGTCGTTTGCTAACCATGTACAAAATTTAGCAGCTGGTCTAATAGTCTCCTGTGTGTCCGTGATGGCCTAGATTCTGAAAAGAGCTTACGAAGGACTGCAGCCCTCCCTTAAAAATAATTATGTCCTGAGATCATTTGGGCAGCCATTTATCTCCTTTTCTGGTATTTTCTATTTGCAAATATGAGTCAGTTTTTCTTTTTTTCTCTTTTTCAAATTATTTCTCTAACAGTTAAAGAACTAGGAAAGAAAGTGATGTTAGGCCCTGACTAAACATTCTTCCTTCATTCTGCTTACTACTGACGGCTTGTTTCCTTTGCCTTTTACCACATGAGACACAAGATATGAGACGGAGCAGAGAAAAAGGTTCTGATCTTAGCTCTCCAAATTCCAGAGTGTTTTGCATAAGGGAATTTATGCTCAAGTTCAGGAATCAAGAGGAACATACTAATTTTCATTCTGCTATGAAGTGACAGTTCAATTTTATGAGTAATTTGTGTCTAGGACAATTTAAATAATACTTAAAAGCCTGCAGTAGCTTTCAAGTTAAAAATCTATTGTGTTCAATTATGAAGTAAACCTCCCCAAGGTAGATGCATTTAATGCATCAAAGTATGTTTTTAACTCTTATTCAAAACAGCAAGAGATTGGCTTAAATATGGTAACTGATGACATACAGCTTGGTTAATAGAGGGCTAACTAGTGTCCACACGGACTTTACAGTCCCTTCTCAAGTCTTCAGTGATGAAAGGAAAGAAAAGAGTGAAGCCTTAATCTTTTCATCTAGAGAATCCATCTTCAAAAACAAGAGTAAAGGAACCACACCAGAGGCATGCAATGGTCTCCTCATAAGAAAAGGTGCTGTTACAAAGCAGTAAGGTATTGGTGATACCAGGGCAGACCCTAGAACCACTTTGCTTGTTTCCAGTCCAGTTCTGCTGTCTATTACTGTGTGGCCCTGGACAAGTTATGTAACCTCTCTGTGATTAGTTTTTTCATCTGTAGAATGAGACTGATGCTAGTTCCCCCCTCCTAGTTTTGATGAAAAGTTTAAAGAGTTAATTCATATGAAATGCTTAAAACAAACCCTGAGTGCTTCTTAAAACAAACTCCAGGAAGACTGACATATCCATCACCTAGCACAATGCCTGGCACATAGTAGGTCAATCAATATTTGTTAGATGAATATTGAATGTTATTTCATTGATTGCCCTAGTTGGTTCAGCTGTGACCCATGAAGCAGTAACTGAAGCACTCTCAGCCTCAGGTGTGGACTTGACTACTGAGAGTAGGCAGCACTCCAAGAGAAGTTTTATCCAACTGCAGTTTTACTTTTTCTACGGATTTCTGTGTTGTCTTCTTGATTAACAATTGGGTTATAAAGCTTTTGAGAAAAGAGAGCATCCAAAATTTTGAGGGGTCTCTATAGCACTCACCACAGTGCTTTGTACGTAAGTAATAGACAATTGGTAAGACAGTATGCCACACATATCAGAGCAGTATGCATTACAGTCTTTTATTGAATAAACGATGGTTACAGGCACTATGTGAAATCTTTTGCATACATTGTTTCATTTTATTCTCACACTGATTTTCATACAGGTAGTTACAACCCCTATTTTGTAGGTAAGGAAAATATGAGGCTCAGAGAAGCCTAGTGACTTTCCCAAGGTCACACAGCTAGTAAGTGACAGGTCTGGATGTTTAGTCCAGGTCTATGGAAATGTCAAACATATACAGTTAGCGCTACCCTGCACTGCCTCCCAATCTGTTTGGCTTTAAAGAGTCCCTAATCAATCTGGTCATTTACAATTAATGTGTAAACCATAATGAAAATGGAAATGATTAAGGCTGGAACCCAGGCCTATTATTCTTGAATTAGTCTTGTGCGGTGGGTGGAATACTAGGCCCAGTGGGGTGAGACACAGGCCTGCCTCCCAGGGTCTTTCCTGTCCTCCGCTCATTCCACCACTACATGTAGATATTTGAAAAGGGCCAGAGGAAAAGTCAGGGTTACTTTTTCCCGTCTGTGGAAAAACATGATGAAGCTGAATTTACCTCAACTAGTATTAAAACATCAAGTGAACAGATGTACATATTGATTAAAGATGAAGAAAGGAGAACTCAGACAAGTGGGTGGCAGAGCAGTTTTTCCTTTTAACCAAACGTTCTTTCTTTATGGCCTTTAAAGATATGCATTCTTCCAAGATACTTAATGGGTGTTCTGACGATTTCAGGGAGTGAAGAACAGCCTGAGACCATAAGGAAAGCCTTGATTCATGTACGAGTTTCTTTAATGAGTAAGCAAGAGTCATGCAAGAGTGCTGTGCTGTAGCCATGTGATTCATTCTGCACCCCTGAAACAAATATGTACAGAACCCCAAAAGAGGAAGCTAAGGAGCCTGTGAGTTATTCTAAGGAATGTGCAACACCCCCTATTAAAAACTCCATCCAAGGATAAATTTCACAAGTAGATGCTGAAAAGATGGAAGTCACTGGCTCTACCTGGTAAATCCTATACTATCCCTGAGAAGGCAGAAGTCATTCTTAGGTTTAGAGAGAGTCTACTACAGCCAAAACAGTTAGAATTAATCTTGGCGTCATGACTTTGTGGCTGTTATTGCTGGGACAGGGGGAGGGAAATGGGGGGAGGAATTGAGGGATACCTCCAAAGAACTCACAAGTCTGCAGAGACCGAGCTCACTACATAAATACAGCAGTGGCAGACTCCAAACCTCAGCTTGCTGCTCAGGGAATCCCAGGCAGTACCAGGCTTTGGTGGCTTTGCTGGAAAAGAGTTCTGGGGTTTACCAGCCCTCTCATGCATTTAACTCTGGGCGCTCAACTCACCTTAAGTCTTTGAGTTTTCTTATTGAAAGAGAAAAGTAATCATACCTTTAACTTAAATTTATGGGTTTTTTTGAATAAAGGATATACTTATAGTTTCGAGCTCTTCACTGTGAAGTCTGATTAATTTTTTAACAGATGAGGAATTTGTGTATTGATGAATATTTGATAAAAACAAGAGAAAACGTTAAAAAGCAACATCAACTACAGCGTTCAATCCCACCAAAATAAAAATGTAGCACTGTATATCTTGAAACTGAGGTTAGACTCTCTGGGAAGAACATGGAGGAAATAAATGCTCAATCCATATTGCAGAAGACATAATTTTAAGCCACCAAAACTTTTAAGGACCTTTGAACCATTTTCTTCAAATTTGCCTTGCCTTTCTTTCTGCATCTGTGAACTTGCCAAGTTAGAGTTTATTGCTGTAACAGGTTTTGAATGATAGTGTATCTGTTTTGAAAAGGTCTGAGTACTTTTTGATTATTCGATGGAAAGAATGTGTGCTTTTCCTTTTTTATGTATCTTTCAAACCAACTGCCTTGATATAAATTGAATCTTTAAAAAATATATTTACCCTTTTTAGACTTAAGACCAAACATTCCGTTCCATGAAAGTCATGAGTGGTTGCTGAAAGGAGGTTATGAATGAAATGGTGTCTCCGCTTGAATGTCGGCAGCTAGCCTGCATTTATTCCTCAATTTCCAGAATCTAGAATAAACACAGTGATTAGCAAGGCCAAAATACAAAACCCCAGGACGTAAAGCTGTGAGCACGGGGAGGCTCCCGGGACAGGAAGCCACTGGAAGCTGGTTGCTAGGAGACACTCGTCTTTTGCCGGCAGCAGGAAGATGTCCTTGAGCATGGCTTCCCCTGTGGTTGGCTTTGGACAAGCTGTGAATCAGACTGTCCTCACTAGTGCCGCCCTCCCAGCAGGGCTGACCAGCCTACCATACAGGTGCCACTGAGGGGCAATGGTGGGTCCTGTTCCCTGGGAAAGTTTCTCACATGTGCCCAGCTTTTCTGATGTGCTCTTCTGAAATCAACAAGCATTTGATTGTTGTTGATGTCTACTCTGGGTTATAAGAATATGGAAAAAAAAAAAAAAAACCCAGCTTCCTGGGTGGTGCTTTTTAGGTGAGAATTTTAAAAAATAAAATCATACCCTAAATTATATGAAACAGCCTACAAGAGCTGTAGGAAAAAAGAGAGATAAGATAATGAGTTAATGGTAATTAAAAGAGAATTCATAGAGGAGAGAGCATCAGAGCTGGAGGATTCACCTAGGGAGGAGGATGCTGGCAGGGGAACACCCTGTTTACTGTCAAGAGCTCTCTCGGAGGGCCCTTGATGGCAGTGAACTTGTCTTTCTTGCTCCCAGAAGCATCCCTGGTACATAGGACAGTGTTTGTCAGAGTGTTCAGGGTTCAACGGCTGAACAAATGCAGGAGAATGAAGATGCTGAAGATGAGCAGAGGGGCTTGGTGGTCATTGTTGGTGTTCCAGGGAAGAACCAGTGGAGAGAATGCTGAGTGAAGAAGGCTGACCTCATTGTTATCAGAGTCTGTAGTGGAAAATGGTGAGAAATGAGGTGCTGGGTAAGGTGCAGACCAGTTATGAAGACTCCTAAAAACCAGATAGAAAATGGCTTAAAGAAATTAGGGAGCTGTTGTGGGATTCTGAGCCTGGTAGAGATGAAAGTTTTATGGTTTACAAATGCTTCTTTTCAAATGCATCATCGCTTAACATGTACAGTTTATTATATGTCCATTATAACTCGATAAAGCTGTTAAAAATACATGATCTCATTAGGTGTTCAATATTTGGTGAAATGGACCTTATCCTTATTTCATTTTTACAGATGAGGAAACTGAGACCCAGAGAGGTTCAATGGCTTGCCCAAGTTCAGACGTTTCAGATGACAAGCCATGTGGGTCTTCTGCCTCCACATCCCTCATTTGCTTCTTTCTGAATGCAGCTCTCAGCTGAGGGGCTTGGAAGGAGGCTGGCCTGTGGCTGGGGAGGCCAGTAGGGAGGCGCTGGCAGATGGCTGTTTGCAGTTTTCTCTCCCTCTCTCTCCCTTGCTTTCTTGTCTATGCTTCCCTGACCTTCTCTTCTTTTCTCCTCCATTCTTTCTTCTTCCCTGACAGTGTCTCAGACCTCTGGGTGGCATCCTGCTAAGCTGCACATGTGGGGGTTGCTCCTTGACTGTCACAGCTGCTGAGGGGCCAGCTTTGGGGCAGTGCCATGCCATCTGGACATGAAGGGCAACACCTTTGGGAACTGCAACATTACATCTGTGGCACCTCTTTGGAGAGGTCTGATGTAAAAGAGAACACAAAGAATGAGATTTGGAGCCCATGAAATATTACTAAGATTCAGACAATATGTGGGAATGTTGCATTTAAATATGCAGTTAACAGATCATGTTAATCGTCTTCCAGACCTAGCTTCAAAAGCATTCACCCATTTCTCACATGTGTGAGTGAAAATCACTTAGATTTTGACTTGGGTATTAAATGGCCTCAAGCAAAAGCAAGTCAACCAAATTAGAAAGAAGGCAAAGTGCTATGGGCTTTGGAGCGAGATGACTGTGAAGTTCAATCTGGATTCCTCCATTTACTACACGTCACTAGTACTAGATGCTACTTAGCCTCTTTGGGCCTCAGTTTTCTCATCTGTAAAATGGAAATAATGAGTCCAATTTAACAGGTTTGTTACAGCAATTAAATAACCGATGTATTGTGCACAGTGCCAGGCATGCAGTGAGCCCTCACCGTGTGAATGGCAGCACCAGCATCCACATCAGCCCATCATCTTCATCAGTGGCATTACCTGAAACACTCTGTCCTCATCCATGACATTAGAGGAAAACAGCCTTGTTTTCTTTAGGTTTTGTATTCTCCCAAGGCTGAAACTTGTATTCGTAATGCTACAACTTTGATAATTTTTTCCCTTAAGAGTTCCTTCAGCAGCCTTTTTTTCCTACCAACTTGCACATGTAGAGTTATTCAGTAGATGACACCAAAGAGTTTCATAGTGAATGTTTGTTGAGTGAATGTATGAAATGAACAATACCACCACCTCCAAAGCAAGTTTATTTTCTCTTGTTGATTCTAATGAGGATTTTGTTTTTAATGGGGTAGGTGGTGGTGGTTGGTATGTGGTTTTGATAGCCAGGAGTGATGTGGCACAGGTGCTTGTGTGGGGTTAAGGATGGCTAGCCCATCAACCCAATCATTTGGAAATTCCTTTTCATTATACTGCAAAGCAACCAGCTAGAAAAGGAAAATCTAGTTAACTAGTTCTTTTATGGAAAACATCCAAGTTGGTAGAAGTTTTTTTTCACTGAATGTCTCCTCACACCTCCCTCTTGGCCTGGCTAGATTGACTCATTATTTCCAGCCGACCAGCTTGACCTAACAGAGCTTCTGTGACAGAAACCCTGCCCAAAGCTCCTTCTATCCCCAAAGCGCTCTGCTGGCTGCTCTGGAGAGCACAGGTCTGACAATCTCCAGTCTCCCCTCCATTGAGTCTTAACTGCTTCTAACAATCATTTCACGGCTGAACCCCAATTTGCATCATGGATATAGACAAGGTGTAGAATACTAGTATTAAACAGTTGAATACGTGGCAAATGGGAGTAGAATTAAGACAAACAAACAACAGTAAAGAGATCAAGAAGCCTGCTAGCATGAAAGGCAGTTTGGGCCGCTAAGTCACATCTTCCGAAGGGGTAATATACAAACAACTGGAAACAAGAGGTGTCTTCTTAACAATAGAGTCAGACATACACACACCCTTCAATCTTTTAGTTATACTTTGGGTTAAAAAATGTTTAAATATTAGGCCTATATTTTCCTTTATTCCCAGAGGCTCTTCTTCCAGATTCTACCAAGAAAGCTAATACTAACAATAATGTCGTATCGGTTCTAAGATTGTGGGAAACCTCACTTAACTTCAAAGCCCCTTCATTAGAAGCTCAGACTTCCATACTAACACCTAGTTTCAGGCCCATGTTGGGACTAATTACTGCCACTGGATTTGTCTTGAGCCATCTCACCTGGCGAATCTACCTATATATTTCTTTCAATGTGCTCAGACCAAAGGTCTCATCTTAAAGGAATATCAGACTAGACCACCAGACCTGTGGCTGAGAAACACCTTTTTCACCCCAGCACACATTTTCCCATCCATCCATTCATCCATCTCCAACAAATAACCTTACACAGCTTCCACACTCTGAAAGGTAGATACCATATGAAAGGTAGATACCTTATCTGTCTACTTTATCTCCAAATCATAGTCCATAGCCAGCAGAGCGTAACCACCGAAGGAATATTTGTTCAATAAATAAGTGAACAGTTATAAAATGCCCACTGTATTGACACTGTCATACATATATGTTGAAGCACAGTCCCTGCCTTCTTCATACTCACAATTGTTTTTCAGGATGGCTTTGTACCCCATCAGAAAAAAATAGATTTCAAGGCCGCTAATGCTCTTTTTATATTCCATTGGCTGGCCGTGTCAGTATTGACTGTGTAATGCACTGACAGATGCGCAGTTCCCTTCAGAGAGAAATGAGAAAAAAAAAAAAAACAGCTTCACATCAGGCAAATTTTGATTATTTCTTTCTAAAGTGCACAGTACCTCCAGTCACTAATGGTTGTAAGAGACTTCGGGGACACTAATCTTAATGCGCCATTTCCTACAGGTCTTGTTAGTTCCTAAAACCATCTGTAAGAAGTTATTGTATTTGGCTTTCTTCAGCCATATTTTTTAAGCACGACATTTAATTAGTGCTTGTTAAGATGTTTCAAGTGCTTTGGCCACTTCTCTCACCCCTGCTGTTTCTTCTTGGTCAGCATGTTTTCTGGAAATGTTGTTTTCGGGAAAGGGCATCAGATGCGTCTGTGTCTGGAGAATTGCTCTGTGTATCCACGTGAAGCAACTCTCTGAGAGCAACTGGAGGGACTGTCAGACTGGCTGTGGGGCCTCCGTGTTCACAGCAGCTACTTTGAAAGGCCTCCAGTTTTGACGTTCTCATGGAAAAAGCAGAGACCTCAAAATGGGTTTGGAACCGACAACAATAGGAGGGTACACTAGAGCCCTGGAGAAGAATGTCACATAAGTGAAATGTATTTGAAATATTTAATCTAGGAACCTTTGAATTAACTTCATTAAAAAGAGTTTGCTTGAAAGGGCATAATTTTTGCTCGAAGAGACCTTATGAAAACTGCAAAATGGTTGATGGTACTGAAATATCCACCCATGCTCACTAAAAGAATAAATAGGTTGAATATAATTCCATTATTTTTGCAACTGTTTAATACCATAAAATTCATTAAAATTTCAAACTGCTTTACAAAATAAGACATTTTTTCTAAGTTTTTCCCCCAAATTCTTTGTCCACATTTGGATTAGAATGGCTTGATATTTGTAGTAGTTTATGAAGCGCAAATTCATGTCACATCTGGTATACAAAAGAAAAGTATTTCAAGATAATATGGAATCTGTGGAAATGAAGAAATACATGTATTTAGCTAGGTTAAGAAACGCTATCTAATCTACTAGCATAACCTCAAATTTTTTCTGAAACACACATTCGAGGAACAAAAAGCTTCATGCCGATCATTGCTTTAATGGTAATTAAATTTTCTTTCTCTTTGAATTTTACTGTACTTTTCTAAGGTAAAGAGGAAGCACAATACATGTAATATAGAGTTAGTCAAATTGTTAATATTCCACATGTAAAGTAATTTCTACTGGAGCCTTTTTTTGCCTCTGTAATCTGAACGTTAAAGTATATTGAAGTCTTTAGTGAAAGACTGGCGTTTGGCACTGGGTGTCCAAACATTTCCTGCTGGGCCCTCAACCACTAACAAGCTTTTTGTTTGGATAGAAGAGAAAGGGGAGGGTAAGGAGTTGAGCTGGCTAACTCTTGACATGTGAAATCTTTATCAGTCACAGCGACTTTTTTGGTTTGTGTTGATGATTTGTGGTATTGTTGTTTATCTGTGTATCATTCACTTGGACTCGCTGTTTAGATGCAAAGATCTCAAGACCATCTGCAGTCTTGATGGGTAGTTATAGCAGCCCGACCAGACATCTGGCTGTCAGTTATAATTGCATTCCTGCTCCTAAACTTGTTGTTAGATACTCCTGATTCCCTTTGAGTGTATTACCGTGATGCACCACCGTTTCAGGCCATTGATGTGAGAGACCGAGTTAATTCCCGGCTTTCGTCTGGCTAGAACCAAGATTTATAAAATGAACACAAGTATCCATTTTGCTGGAAGGGTGGCTGTTTTTGTCTGCACTGGGTTTAATGATGCATCAGTTTCTTCTGTAGCCTGTACAACTGATTCTTTGAACATAGAGAGAAATAGTGCATCCGAAAATTATTTTCATGGTGTTGCCGTGTTTAGTATTTCCTGTTGTCTTTGCCTGAAAGTGTTTTAACAAAAATTAGGGTAGAGCATACAAACATTTGAGGCAGGGGATGAAAGGAGTTGTTATTATGTTTCCTTTCCAGGTTAATGTGGTTGCCTTTGATTTAAGCACTGCATACTTAGGACAGGATATGACACCAATTAAAGACATAAAACTTAATTTTTGGACTAAACAATCACATAATCCTTCTTCTGGTATCTGGTTGAAGTTTACTGACATGGCATTTATTTCTCAGTCACAATCCTAAATTTATTGGGTTGGCTTTATTTAAGGTACATGGGGCAACTAATATTAGTGCATGTAAAAACCTAGCAATGTCCTAAATTGTAAAGGAGCTATTATAAAGAGAACATATTTTTTCCCGATGACTGTCAACATGAGATCAAGAATGCATGCAGACTCACTCCGTGAGCCCTGGGCTCACTCATCTTGGTTGGAAGCAGATTTTGATTTAAGATCTAAATTTCAAAAAAAGAAAATCAATTTTATCTCATAAAGTACAACAGGGAAATTTTTTACTAATAACCTCTCCTTAGCCTTAAATTTAAATTGCATTTTTGTCAAGAGAATTTTAGTATTTACTGAAAATCAAGTTTAGATAATAATCACAAAATAATGCATTAATCATTTAAAAAGATAAAAAGTAATGTAGTGTTTGTGGGTAACACATTTAAATAATAAAATTGAATATTAGTGTTTAATTTTAGTGCAAAAAATAATTAAAATGAAGGCATGCAAATATAATGAGCCAGGTTAACCTCCCCATCTTTCCACTTTGACACCTTGTTTAACTCTAGCTAATGATGCTATGAAAAAAGTATTAGTGGTTTCAGTTCAGCCCCTGGTGGTCTATGTCACATATTGCATAACCTGCTGGTGGGTCTTACGGGCTATTTCTCATTTACAGACAGTAGCCTTTTATAATTCTGTCTGGAAGTGGGGGATCGCAGAGGGAGAGTGCCCTGTTTTAACCTATTTATTATGCACTTGAAAATACTGAAAATGTTTATAGAAAGAAGTCAAATTAAATTTTGTAAAACACATTAGTGCATTCATATGTTCAAACCTGAGCCTACAATTCTATACCAACTACTCACGTAAAGTCATTATGTGGAAAAGAAAAAAGTCACTTATGGCTTCTACTCCATGTGGAAAATTACCAAAGACTGCAGTTTTTCTAACCACGAACGGTCTCATTTCCCATGTGCAGTTGGTTAGCTCCTCACTGTATCCCCAAGGAGTCTGCATGAGTCTGAAGCACTGCAGAAAAATGAGAATTTTCACACTTTAAAAGAGCAAAGGCAGCATTTGTAACGACTAAAAATAAGAGCAGAAGAAGTAAAAGAGGAAAGAAAGATTGGTCCTCGGTTTTCCTTCCCCTCTGTTAAGCGAGACCATGGAGTTTCCAGGTGAGAGTCAATTGTGGGCTTGCTTTTAATTTATACAGGACATTAGAAAAGAAAAATAAAGAAAAAGAATACCAACTCCCTTGAATTTCCTAGCTCAAAGTTGCTTGCAGTGAATGCTAAAATGAAAGGAGTTATAAAGGCCAAATTCACTATACAGCTTTTGTGAACTGTTAGAAGCAATTTCCAGGACCTGTGCTTTTATATAGATTTGCTTTCACTCTCAGCTTGAGTGTTAATTTTTGACTAGTTCTTTCTATCCTTTCGTCAAATGTACACATCCAATTCTTCTGGCATCTCATACACACACCGCACATCACACACACACACGTGCATTATATACATAAGCAAATACCTCTAGCCACTTGGTAACAGTATTTTAGAAAGCAGCTTGATATCTGGATTAGAGAGTAGAATACTTTCAGACAACTCTCGTGGGCACAATGTGTTAACTGTTTTCTGTGCCACCATTTTATTGTATGTGAGCAGACGGCAAAATGGTGGTTCCAGCATTTTGTTGTATAAGGACTCCTTCGCATTCAGCCTCTGATTGAAGAACCAGTTTGTATACCCATGGAAAAGCCAGACTTCTCAGGCTGGGAGACTGACTAAATAAACCATATACGCAAATCTTCTTCTACTCACTGCTTTGCAGATGCTTAACCAAAATTTTACATATGTAAGTACAAAGGGAGCAAATCCTGATTAAAATAAAAAATGGACAGAAATGATATTCCAGTTAAATATATAATTCAATGGTGTTGCTAAATACATATGTTATTAAAAGACCTTCCAGCGTTGCCATAAGTAAACTACCTTGAGAAAAGATCCAACACAGAGTTAGCATAGAGAATGTGAATGTTTTACTTGTGAATAAACGATCTTTCCAGATCAAGGTTGAGGTCATTGGCAAGATAGTTTAGTAAGCTCATTCTACAGTTACTTGCACATGCAAATTGGGGTTCCAATTTTAAAAATATTATTGCTTTTTGTTCATGAGAAGAGCTTTGATTAAATTCTTAAAATAAGAATATTAAAATAATTGAACAATGTACCTGTGCTAATAATATTCAGTTTTAATTAGCTCCTAAATAGAATCAAAGCTAAAATGGATTTTGACGTACCCTTAACTGGATCTCAAATTAAGGAGAGATGAATTTGACTAAGAGAAGATTTTTACATTGTTGTCTATTACAGCTGAATTACCACTCTCCTTTGTCTGAAGAAAAACATTTTCTTCTCAACGAGGTATATATTTTTAAGACTGAAGACAACTGAAGCTTACAGCATATAGTATTTGGTTAGGTTTTGTTTTTGGTTTTTTTTGGCTTTTTGACTGCAGTTGCCAAACATTTGAGATTATAGAAACGATAGTACTACATAAAATAGACCTGCAGCAACACTGTTTATGGCACATGCAACAGTATTATTTTCTGCTGTTTGGTGTGCAGGAGTTGTAAATAGGAAAATGTGTAAGCCATTAAATCTAGTAGCAATAGGACTCAAAGCAAGGTTTATTATACCAGTGCCTGAAAAGCTTTACTTTTTTATCTCTGTGTGTTAAATTTTCGTGTTTGCAACAGTATTTTAGCTCTGGAGCTATTTATCTGGTAGCATCTTTGAGAAAAAGGAAATGGACAGATGTCCATAAACAAAGGGCTCCACCTGGTGGTAAAGAGGAGGTATGAAATGTTGATGAAGAGAACTAATGCTGCAAAGGCAAACAGATGGAAGAGCAACATTTTGTGTGTGTGTGTGTGTGTGTGTGTCTCCTATAATGAATATGTTTGAAGGAAAGAGAATGACAAAATCCTCCAAATTGGATTCCAGTGTGGATATAGGCTTACAACTAACATTATTTGATTATTTCTTTCACATTCAGTCATTCCAATATGTTTACAAATTATTTTATTCAAAATACATACATCTGAACAAATATTAACAGATGACCCTAACAGATACTAGGTACAATTGATGGCAAACTATCCATATCGTCTGATCATCTTAGGTTTTAGTAGAATGCCATCTAGTAGACAGATTTAAACAAAGAAAGCATTTGTTCCGACATGAGGGCGTCCTTTAGGTGGCTTTGTGGCTCACCTAGTTAGGAAGACCTGAAAAGGATGTGGTGCAGAGCTCTGGGGAGGGAAGCAAGGGTTTCAAATCCATGACTAAGAAACAGAAAACTGCTCATTTTAAAATGTCATCTGTGGCTGAAGTGTTGAAGAATTTGAATCTACGTATTGTGATTCTTCCACCTTTTCAAACTCTAAAATTAGGCCAGGAATTACATATATCAAATACTATGCAAAATGTAAAACAGGCATGCCGTTTATGGCTCTCTACGTAAGGTGGAAATTAAATCTTCAGCCTCCAATAAAATTGTATTTCTGTAATAAAACTGCTGCACCTTGACTCTAGACTACATTGAATCCCAAATTAAACACTCCATTTGCTGTACTGTAACAAGCAAAAGGGTTTGCTACACTGAACAATATTACAGATAGGAAAAACGTATTCTTTTTTGATTTACCACCTATGTAGAGACCACCAAAACAGGCTAATTCCTCATCTCTTCTTTCTCAGAACACAACATGTTTTGATATGGGAAATTTTAAAATTCTTTCGTTGCTAAAATTTATATTTCTTCCTAAATTCTATAAATCAGCATAGGTGACTAGGCCTAAAGAAAGTCAACCAAGTAGGATATTTACTACAAAATGTCTACTGCATTTCATGGATAACTCAGGCTTATAAGCAGAAACAGCTGGTGTGCTAAAGGCTAGGTACATTTCTTTATGCATTGTGTATAATTCCCCATAATGTACACGCAACATTCACTCCACATCCATATCTGAACTGCACACATACTGCTACATAATCTATGAAAGTTTTAAACTTAGGATCTGTTAATACATATGTATTTATCTCACCCACTGTTGATTTAGAAGAAATTAGACTGGATGTTCTTTTAAGCAGTCTAATTCTATAGTTTTTTTTTTCCCCCACCATGCCATGGCCCAGCCAACACTGACTTCTGGCATTTGTAAAGTGTCTGTAATAGAAATGAAAGCCTACCCAGGGTGAGGAATAGAAAGCAATGAATACTAATGTTGCTTCTTCTTACCAACTAAAGCGCAGGCGAACAAGACAGGAAGCTGTCTGTGCCTCTCTGCCTCGGCCGTCGTCCCTTGGCTCTGCCAAGCCACCCTCTAGTGGACTGAGGGGGGAATTTCCTTTCCTGGCTGCCTCACTCGGCTGTTCATTTGATAAATAAGCTCCCCTCCCCCTCTCTCAGGAGATGGTAGATATTATTAACCTTCAAGCACGATACAGCGAGATGAATGTTAATCATGAAGGGATTTCTCATCAAGTTTAATGGTGTAAGACATAGAGAAGTTGTGTTAGCAGTTTCAATCCTGCTAAAAATGCTAATTGTTATGTTTCATATGATAGGTGAGGATAATAGGAAAATGGCAACAGCTTCAGCGTTTCCATTTGGAAGTTGTTGCCCATAATTTTGAGGCAAATATAGAGGAAAAGAATACGGTCCTTAGTATGAATGACTTGTGAAGAGGCTAATTTAGGGCTGCTGCTTTGGAGACACTGGAGATTTGAGGCCTGACGTCTACTGAGCTCAGGAAAAGAGAATTTTCTGCTGGGAGGAACTAAAGCCAAAAGAAGAAATTTTGGACCTAGAAAGAACATGAGTCTATGGTAAGGGATACAGAGGTTATGGTGTTGAGTACTGATCTTTTGAGCACTTTCTGTCTTCTGCGTTTTTCTCTGTGTTTCACTGGCACTTTTGCCAACATGTAGAGGTAATCTTTTTTTTTTAAAGCAGTTATTTCATCGTGACCTAGGAATCATAGTAAGTGCACTTAGGAGTCCTAGATGAACCCCAAGAGAAATGCCATTTTTATGTTTCTCAACATGTCCCTTTCCTTGCCCCATGAGTTGTTACCCATGCTCTGGCATAAGGACACCCTACTGTCCCCAGCTTCAATGACACCAGTCTTGCAGAGTTGGCTTCTCATGTAGCTCTGTTGTTTGTCCTGGTCCCTAACTGTTTGAGCTGGGGTTCTTTTGGGGCACATACACACACAAGTGGGGAGTCTGGAATGTTATATGAGCAATGTCTTCAGTGTATACTTTTACTTGACTTTGATTACCCTAAATTCTATTGCTCAACACTAAACTTCTGTGGTAGCTCATGGTGTTACCTATGAGTGAACTGGAAAGCATTTTGCTGCAAGGAAGCTTATCAATTGAATGCGGGCCTTGAAAAATTTCCTTGTAATTTCATAGTTTATGTGTTCAGTTTAACTTTAGAAAGCATCTAAATGATAAATGCAAATTCAAAAATAATCCATTAAGGATATGAGCCTATGTGGATATGGACCTTTTTAACTGTATTGTCCCAGTTTTCCTATGTAGCTTTTGTCATCATTTTTTTACAGACTCCTATAAAATGGAGTCAACATAGAGAAGATATGTGATTCTCCAGGTGCTAACATGAGATGTGATATCAATGACCAACATTATTTTCCCATCAATAATGATAATTATACTAATTAGGCCAGGCATCACACCTGTGTAAAATCCTTATCCCTATTTTACAGATGAAGTCACTGAGACACCAAAGGTTAATTGCTTGCCCAAAGCCATGTAGCAACTTGGTGAGTACCAGTATTTAAAATCTTACATTCTTGCTTCCTTAACAATGGAACAAAATTATTGCTTGTATCACAGGAGATTGGTGTCAATGAACAATGGAGCAAAGGGGTCACATATTGCTTGTTTTAAAATTGTAGACTCTTTCTCATATTAATGGAGTCCTTTACTGTGTTTTCCAGGTTGAAGTTACTTTAGTGTCATAAAGCTCCACATATGTACTTTTAGCAAAATCAATAGTCACCCCATGCAAACGAAGAGATGGTAATTAGAGATGGGACAGACCCCAACATATCCTTCATTTGAAGATAGAATAAGTTCAGCAAGATACCTAACTATTATCATCTTCTTTCACAAAAACGTATGTGATTTTTCCCCCCTACCCAAATGTTTTAGTGAAAACTGCAACTGTGCATTAAAAGGCAGTTTTGCATGCATATATTCAGAGAACAATATGGAGAATCTATCCGTTGGGATTAAAAAAACACCCAGCAACAACAAACTTGAAAACAGATGGTTCTGATACAGTCTGATAAAAATGTAAACAGGAAAATCTTTGTTGACTTATTTCATAGTAATCAGTAATAATTAGTTATTGTCTAGAGGTGAATTACAGATTTCACAAGCATGGCCACGAACAGCCTCTGAAAAGTGAAGCTAAATTTGTGACATCAGTGAGGAATTACTGACCGCTCCCAAACCCTCCTTATTAACATTTTTTCTTGATTGACATAAAGTAATGCAACCCTGGAAGAGGATAATTTCTGCATTCTTTGTTTTTTCTTTTGTCATCATTTGATTTAGAGATATTAGATCCCTCTGACTAATCCATGAATTTTAAGTTCTTTGAAAAAGAACTTAAATTTTCTCTACAGCTTAGAGAGCTAAAGCTCTCCTTCGTTCCTTTTTTCCTTCCTTTCTTCCTTCCTTCTTTCCTTCCTTCCTTCCTTTCTTCCTTCCTTCCTTTTTTCCTCCCTCCCTCCCTTCCTTCCT
The DNA here is from genome assembly GCF_028885625.2 of Pongo pygmaeus. Lineage (NCBI taxonomy): Eukaryota > Metazoa > Chordata > Mammalia > Primates > Hominidae > Pongo > Pongo pygmaeus. The sequence goes on from NC_072384.2 coordinate 76,308,476, forward strand.
TCCTTCCGTCCTTCCTTCATGGAGTCCACAGTTTAGTTGGAGAGGCAGGTTTGTAAATAAATATCACCCAGTTTGTTAAGAAGTGGGCAAGGGCTGGATGCCATGGTTCATGCCTGTAATCCCAGCACTTTTCAGAGGCCAAGGATGAGGAGGATCACTTGAGCCCAGAAGTCTGAGACCAGCCTGGGCAACAAAGTGAGACTCCATCTCTACAAAAAAATTAAAAAAAGATTAGCTAGGTGTGATGGCGTATGCCTGTGGTCCCAAATATGTGGAAGGCTGAAGCAGGAGGATCGCTTGAGCCCAGGAGATCAAGGCTGAAGTGAGTTATGATTGCACCACTGCGCTCCAGCCTGAACAACACAGCAAGACCCTGTCTCAGGAGGAGGAGGAGGAGGAGGAGGGGGAAGGGTGGGAGAGGGGGAGGGAGGATGAGGGGGAGTGAAACACAGAGGGAGGAGGAGTGCCAGTGAAACACACAGAAAAATGTAGAAGTTAGAAAAATATAGAAGATAGGGAGGAATGTTTTTTACCATTACTTTTAATGATTAATCCTTAGCTTTTCCTTTGAGTTGAGAGTGACCCTTATATCCTTCCAACAAATTTCTTAAGTTAATCTGTTAAATTAACTGCTTGTAACCAGTTGTAGTATTTATAGCACTGCCTAAAAATCCAGGACTCAAATAACAGGTAAACTAAATTGTGGCATGATTTTGAGAGTTTGTTAGAGTTTAAGAGAATGTATTTTACTGACTGTGATGCTTGGAACATTCTATTTTGAATAGCATGAGTTGGTGACAGGATTAATTTTCTTCCTGTGTCTGTAATAAATAACATTTCCATAATATCAGTAGTCATAGTATCTATAATACAAAATATAAATATTATAAACTTTGACAGTATAGAGCTAACCCTGACAGAAGTCCAGAGATGGTGAGGTATGTTAACTTTCTTATCTGAGAGTATTAAGGTCAATAACTCTTTTCTAAAGCTGCTAGATCCAGAAATGAATACATCTGTCCAACTGAAGAACTAAAAAATCATGAGTTAGCCCAAATTGGAGAGCAGGTGGGGAGGGAAGGAAGGCATATAAATGAATGAAATTCTTCATCTTTCATGCAGAGAAGTCAGTAGGTACTGGCTACCTAAGACTGAAAAATCAAGAAAGAGAGATGCAGGCATATTATTTATTTGAAGTTAAAGTAGAAACCACTGGAAGAAATAAAATGTAAATTTATTAATAATAACTTCCTTTGGAGAATAGATGGTAGGAGAAGGGTCTAGATAGTGGGTACAATTTGACACAAACTTGGCTGCAGAAGATCTGGCATTCCAGAAATATATGCGTCATTAACCTAGTGATGGCATTAAGAAAGCGATATTATCCTGGGCTGTGTTAAGACAAGTATTATTTGCAGCTAGGAAATAACCCTTGTGTCAAATTTATTGTAGGTTGGGCTTTTATTTGAATATTACACTTTGGGTCTGTAACTTAAAACATATGCAGGAAAATTGCATAGAATCCACGTATAGAAGAGGAAAATGATGACAGGGATTGGAGACTATGTACACAAGGAAAGGAGGTGGGTTGTTTATTCTGGAGAAGAGAAGGCTGAAGGGAGACAAAATTAACAACCTATGGGCAGTGAGGTGGAACTTTGGAGAACACCAGTCAACCTCCTCCATCTCACTGAACTGAACAGAAGAAAATGGGTTTAGACTGCATCAGGAGAAAATCTCTTTTTAAGACACAGGAAGACTTGATGACCTGTGGTTGTGACTGAACGTGGGAACAGGATGCCCTAAGAACTTTTGGAGTACTTTAGAAATAAGATAGAAATATTCATTTTCAAAATAAGGGTTTGTATTAGACTTGAGGTCCCTTTAGATACAGCAACCACGTTCTATAGTTAGATGTCTGTGAACTTACGTATGGAGAAAGGTTAATGATCAAGTGGTCTAAATAGTCTCACCTTGGCTGTGATTCCCACGTAATATCTCATCAGGGGAAAAAAAATCAATATTCACATTTTTTTTCTTTGAAGTACTATGCCATCTACTGGTTCTTTTGAAATATATATGCATGCACATATATATATAACTATCATATTTTAAGGGAAATTAATATAGTCTTAGGAGCAATAGTTATCAAATTCAAAGTTTGTACCATTAAAATATTTATGGTTTATTTTTCTAACAAAAGCAATAAGATTTTGATGCTGAAACTCTTCAAAAACACAAAAAGGACAGGAAATACCTTTTTTTTTTTTCATTAAAATGTGAGCAAGCAAAAAAAAACATACAAACAAATTTGGTCCTGTCTTATCATGACTGCTGCTAAGGCGGTCCAGCTGGGTTTCCCTGTAGCCAGAATCTGGTCCCCTATGCTCATCCTTTGAAGAAGGAAGTGTGAGTGCCTGATTAGCTGTGTCTTTATCTTTCTTCCTCACTGCAATTGGATCTCACTTACCCAGTCTCTGACACTTATGTATTGAAACAATTATTAGAAATGCGGTGATGGAGTATTGACTTACCTGGCACCTAAGTCGAGATTAATCCCTTTTGAAAGCTGGTTGTATAATCTGTGCCTAGGCAGCCGTAGCCCTGGCAAGTTTAGTTAAGACATTAAAATTATCATCTGGATGTTGGTTCAGGCATTTGTATTCAACACCTGGATAGGATTCTTCAACTTTGGTCTTTGGGTCTGAAGAAAACCCCTATCTACCTAAAGCTCATGGTTGCTTGAGATTTGGTGTGGGAGGGCAGAAAGGGAAGAGTGAAAGGAATGGCTGTTGGTTCCTTAACCAATAGAGGCTGCCACGACAAGATTCCTGAGCTAAAGAAAGTTTGAAAATTTCAGACCATGCTGATCGCAGGTGATAGGCACCTTGCGGGCCAACTCTTCCTATCCATGCATACACTTGAGTGATGGACAGACATACCTCATTTTATTGCACTTTGCTTTATTGTGCTTCACAGATTTTTTTTATGGTATCTGTTATGGTGATCTTGTGATCAGTGGATCTTTGATGTTTCTATTGTAGTTATTTTGGGGCACCACTAACTGTACCCATATGAAATGGCAAACTTAACTCTTAAGTGTTGGGTGTGTTGTAACAATATATTGTATGTTTCGAAGTAGCTAGAAGAGAGGACTCGAGATGTTGCCAACACATAGAAAGGATAAATACTTGAGGTGATGTGATGGAGACCCTAAATACCTGACTTGATCATTCATTATATTATACATACTATGCACGTAACAAAATATGAAATACCACACATACCCCATAAATGTGTACAAATACTATGTATCAATAAAAAAATAATGTGATTATTCAAAAGTAGGTCCAGCCTCAGGCATGGTTAATCGGGCTCCAGCTCCTTTTCTCTGAGGTTCTCTTTATTCTCTTTATTCTTTACTCTTCCACATATCAGCCTCATTTTCAGGCTGACTCTTCTCATAGTCACAAGAAAGCTGCTGTAAACTCTGGGGCTGCAGCTTCACCATTCACCTACAGGATAGAAACTGCTGGTTCCCACAATCAGAGAACAAGTTCCTGAGGTTTGCTCTGACCGGACTGATGCAAACTGCAAACCAGGCACAGTGGCAGGTGGGATAAGATGATGAAGATTGCCTTAGACTAGCAGGGCCCTCCTCTGAAACTGATGATGGGGTCAGTCTCACCTAAACCCCATGACTGCTGTACAACAAAGGAGAATCTGGAATTAATAATAGGGTGGAGGGGGAATGGATCCTGGGAGAACAACCAAGAAATGTCCATAGTCTTTTGGGCTCTGGGTAAGGCTTCCTGACTGAGAAATCCCTGGGAAGGTAGAATGCTCCTTAATGATGAAGACAGAAGATTCCCATCAGACTGGTCAGGTGTCAGGGGCTAGGTGTCAGACAATTTGATTAAAGAAAATAAATAAATGGGTAGTTCTTGTGAAAAAAACATTGTGTGTATTCTGACTGCTCCACTGATTGGCCCGTTCTCCAGTCCCTCTCCCTCTACTGGAGCCTCCCTTTTCCCTGAGATACAACAATATTCAAATTAGGCTAATTAATGACCTACAGTGGCCTCTAAGTGTTAAAGTGAAAGAAAGAGTCACATGTTGCTCCCTTTAAATCAAAAGCTAGAAATGATTAGTGAGGAAGCCATGTTGAAAGTTGAGACAGGCCAAAAGCTAGGCCTCTTGTGCCAAACAGTTAGCCAAGTTGTGAATGCAAAGGAAAAGTTCTTGAAGGACGTGAAAAGTGCTACTCTAGTGAACACATGAATGATAAGAAAATGAAACAGCCTTATTGCTGATAGGGGAAAGTTTGAGTGGTCTGGGTAGAAGATCAGTTCAGCCACAACATTCCCTTAAGCCAAAGTCTAATCCAGAACAAGGCCTTAACTCTCTTTAATTCTGTGAAGAGCATGTGTAGTGCATGCTACAGAGAAATCTTTCATGAAAGAGTCAATGGATATGGCAAACTTCATTGCTGTCTTATTTTAAGAAATTGCCACAGCCACCCCAGCCTTCAAAATCCACCATCCTGGTTAGTCAGCAGCCATCAACATCAAGGCAAGACCCTTCAATGGCAAAAAGATTACAGCTCACTGAAGGCTAAGATGATTGTTAGCTTTTTTTTTTTAATTTTAGCAATAAAGTATTTTTAAATTAATGTGTGTACGTTGTGCTGTTAGACATAATGCTATTGCATACCTAGTAGACCACAGAAGAGTTTAAATATAACTTTTATATGTTTGGGAAACCAAAAAATGTGTGTGATTTGTGTTATTGCAGTGGCCTAGTACCCAATCCACAATACCGCCTATGCGTGTCTGCATTCCTCTCATCTTCTATCAGTGCACTTCTCACTCTACCCAGCACCTCTTTCCATTCTTCTTGAACCCTTGCATCAGAATGATGCTCTGGTTCTCTTAATTTTCCCTGGAAAAGAGACGCTTTCTCTGTAACTCTCCTATGAATCAAATGGCGATAAGGAAGAGGTAGGAGCTGCGGCTTTCATTTATTTTGCTGCTACTCCAACGTGCTTAAAATTTTAACCCTTCTGCCCACTCACTATTTGCTGGTTGCAGAGGTTGAACGCACATCTGTCCTGCGCAAACACATGAATACACATCATATAGTCACTCCCCAGCTCTGCATACTGAGCTCAAAGAATTTCGGAGCTAGAAGGAAGCAATACAATTTTAAGCTTTTAATTTGTAGTTGAAAAATCAAGACCCAGAAAGACTGGATGTGTTGCCCAAGACCATATAGCTACTTACCGCAGATCTAAGACTAGACCCCAGGTCATTTATTTCCTAGGATCCTGGTGCTTCCTCCAGAAAGGATGGTCTAAGACGCCAACAGCAGCTGGATGTTCTCATCAGTCCTCCCTGTTCTGTTCTGCTCTGAAGTTGTCAGAGGCATGGAAGCATTCTCTGATGAGCCACTGGTTCCCACACTTGATAGTCTAATACTTAAGAAAAGCCACTATTATGAGGTCTTTCCTGTAACTTAGCATGGTTACTAAATAGACCTGTAGCACTAATATTTACATAGTAACCAGTGGCTTACAGAAGAACGTATATGCAGACAAAAGTTACTTTTTTATGACACCAATTAATTCTGTCTCTCATTTTAGTTTTTAAAAATCTCAAAAAGCAAATGATTCGTGCTCATTTAGTTTCAGTTTTCTTGTCTATAAAACGAAGTAATATGAGATGGTCTCTAAGATCCTTTCAAAACCCCAAAAACGTGGATATCTGCATTTGGGTTTTCTGAAGAGCTAAGATTTGGGTACTTTGCCTTAATTTTGAAGACTTCATAATGAAGCCTTTCTAAAGTATTCTCCTTCACCTGCTGTCATACACAGTGTAGGCAAAACACTGTGAATCTTTTCTTGGTGGGCCAGGATCAGGTGTATGGGAACACCCATGGGGCTGAATTCTGCACCAGTGGTGATGTCCTCAGGGATTAAAACAACATTCAGACCACTGGCTTTTTGAGTTATTTCATCAGAAGTGATATAATTTCCAAAAAAGCAGAACAACAACAAGAAGATAAGTAAGATAAGTGAAAAAGGCTCAAAGGCCGCTAATGAGTGGGAAAATTGGCCAGCGGCTAAAAGCCAAGTGCCTTCTTGCAACTAAAATGCTTTCATTATTTTTTCTGCCACTGAAGAAGGTAGAACAGAACATCTATACTTACCTCCTGAGCAGCTTTCTGACTGGAAGGAACATGAAGAGTCAGACACATGTGAGCTTTAGAGGGTAGGGAGCCGTCAGGAGGATGAGGGTTGCTTCCAGGGTGGAGAAGAGGCTCCTAGGGGTGAATGGCTTGTTGTCCAGTTATATTGTCAACCAGGGTTTGTGAAAGCCTGGCTCACTCATGTAGAATTTTTACACATGATATAATTCACAGGACTCTTAAGTTCCCAAATATCCTCTGTCATCAACAGTTGATTCTAATCTTTTGTTCTGGGAGCTGCATCACCTCCTCCCACCACTCCTGATGTTACTTGTGTGAGGAAATGACTTGATATGCTCTCTCCTTAGCAGGGGCTTGGGAGAGGTGGACACTGAGGACCAGGACAGCAAAAGATTATCCTCTAGTCATGTCTCAAATCTGTATCTGTCTGTGACACAGCCAATCCACTTGATCTAGTTATTTTCACAATTTCACATTAGCTCCAGTTATAGAAACTTGAAAACATTAAAGATATTATTTACACTGTATATAGAAAACAGATATATATATAAAATGCATATATTATATGCAATATATGCATATTTAATGTGATATCTATATCTGTCGGTCGATCTATCTGTCTATATATCTCTCTCACAGACAAAGGTAGAAGCAGAGATGTAAATTTAAGAAGCTCAGAGACATTATTCTGTGTCCTGTTTACTACTTTCCACAAGTAATGGTCTACATCTCCGTGAGTTTTCCTTGTTTTTGGAGTCTGAATTGTGCTTTTAGAGACCCTCACTCTGAGGTGACTAACTTTAAGGTTTTATTTATATTCATTAACAAGAATATAAAAGCACCCTACCGAGGACCTCTGAAAACTAAAGTTGAATGCAGTGCTCCACACCCTGCCCCTGCCTGCTTGGTTGCAGTAGTCACTTGTGGTCTAGTTTACTTAATAGCTAGAGAGGTTAGCACCCCCTTTGACAAGGGTGGAAGAGACCCTCAGGCCTGACAAATAAAATAAAAAAAAATAGCTGTAAAACCAGTAAAGATTGTACTAAATGCTGTCTTGTGAAAAAATAAAAAAAGGATATAAAGAAAAGCCGGAGTATAGCCAGCTGTCTAACTTTGGAAAATCATATAACCTCTCTGGGCCTTGTTTTCTGTGTCTATAAAAGGAGTTTGGAATTTTCTGTGATTCTAAGCAGCTGGGCATTAAGCTTATTGACGACCACACCTGTGGCACAAATGTGTTTTTGGAATAGTAGTAGGTGATGAATTTGTCAGAAATTGTTTGAATGAGGAATGGATGGATAGGGCGACTTCTGTCCTTCAAGCCAGAAAAAGTGTGTTGACTTCTGTCACTTGAAGGCACCTGATAGTGTATCAGAGACTAAGCCTGCCCTTCTAGCTTTGCCATGGAATCAGTCTCACTCTGGGGCATGGTTCAGATCATACCACGGAAATAGTAAGGGAGCAGGATGACATTTTTGCCAAGGGGAACCCAGAGCAGTGTTATGCTTCCTTCACTGGGAGGTGGAAAATTCCATTGCAATGAGCAAGACCATCTCTCAATGCACAGGATCCACTTTGAGTCTATTTCCAGGTACCCTCCTTTGTTTGATCGAGTTTGTTAAAGAGCCTCTTCCTTATGATTTGGCTTGCCAGCTAGATCCATCTACAGGGAGAGAAGAAGCTGGAGTATTTTTGTTCCTGTGACAGTTATACTTCACTGTAAATTTTTAAAAAGGAGAGTAGATTGGGCCAGATGCGGTGGCTCACGCCTGTAATCCTAGCACTTTGGGAGGCCGAGGTGGGTGGATCACGATGTCAGGAGATTGAGACCATCCTGGCTAACATGGTGAAACTCCGTCTCTACTAAAAATACAAAAAATTAGCCGGGCATGGTGGCGGGCACGTGTAGTCCCAGCTACTTGGAAGGCTGAGGTAGGAGAATGGCGTGAACCCGGGAGGTGGAGCTTGCAGTGAGCTGAGATCACGCCACTGCACTCCAGCCTGGGTGACAGAGCGAGACTCCGTCTCAAAAAAAAAAAAAGGAGAATAGGTTGTATTAGCATGGAGAGGGAATTTAAAGGGATAGAATGTACTAGAGAAACAGTGAAGGGTAGAGGAGGAGCAGAAAATTGGGCCAAAAGGGCATCACTTTGTAACCCTTAGAGAAATTTCATAGGGCACGGGAATACAAGTTGGAGGTTATTAATATGTCTGTGTTGCTGGTTTGTCCATATACACTTGATGCAAATATCAACAGTGGATTTGCTTTATAATTAAGGTGGCATTTTGCAATTCACCTGTAATAAAGAATGTGAGTAGTTTATTAAAGATTGGTTTGTATAGTGAATAGTATTTATTGCAAAGAAATAAAAAGCACAGTGGTCTCACACAGAATGAGTAATAATCTGTTTAAAAATGGAGCTAGCATGAAATTGCTGAAGACATACCTTGATCGAGCATTATAAAATCTCTTCTTTATGGAAACATCTATGTATTTATAGATTGACCTACTTCTGTATACTTCTAGTTGGACTTGTACTAATGATGGAAGGACTTGAACGTTTCAAAAGTTGAACAGTTTTACAGCAACTTCTGACAAGATACAAAGCATTTGGTAGTTAAGGGGGGATATATACTTCTTAAAGGTCATTTTTAAATGTATTAAAACTATTAAATAAGTGTGTAGATTATATCCATCTCTTAAACCCCAAACTAAAAATCTTCAGGAAGCATAAACACAAATTCCCTCAATCAAAAAAAGGTTGCTTAGCAGACTAAGAAGAATATAATTAAAGAAGCCCATTTTAGGCATATATGCAATTATTTTAAGATATGTTTATAATTTGCATTTAGTAGCAAGATCGGGTTATTAAGCGTACAATGTACCAACCTTAGTAATCACGTTAACAGAAATAAAATGTCTAGAAACTTTAGAAAGTTGATTAGTAATCTACATTTTGTACTAATTATGGAGGGCACATTATAGGTTATAAATACACAAGATAAAAATCCCAGGTTTCTGAGTGCAAAAAAATAAACTTTCATATATTTTGACAAGCATTGCCTGGTCTGAACTATTTATAATACTTTAGAGTGTACTAACACTTTTTTGGTAATATAAAAAGTAATAGAATCTTAGTAATATGAGGTCCCACTAGAGATATTTGCTATTAAATTGTTGCTGAGTGTGCTGAGGTTTGGGGGAGAATTATCGAGTTTGCAGATTAGCAAAGCGGGTTCTGGCAATGTTTTAAAATTGAATCAGTGATGCTTTAAAATGGGATATATTTTAAGGATTCACAATAAGAATTTAAAAATAGATGAAAAGATGGGTTTGTTATCATCAAGCAGTGTATGTTAATTAGTGTCTTTATGCAAACTAATTTCATGTTTGTCTACAGGTTTAAGTATATACAACAAGCAAAGGGTTAGGGGTGAGGCAGAGTTCAGGAAAGACTAATTGAAAATGAGAAGTGACATTAATTTTAAATAAGTGCTTTCCCATTTTCTGCTTTCTTTTTAATTTTTGAAAAATCTTTCCCTTTCAACCATTAGCAGAGCTGCAAGCACAGGATGGCCCAATTTTGTGAAATTAGGCTTTTGCCCATGTTTCTAATTCAGAATTGGATGTACTTTAAATGTCCCCCTGAGTGTAGCAGCTGAGAGTCCTCTTCTCTCCTGGGTACTGTAATCTTGGTGGGGTCACTAAAAGGAGGGATGTGTCACAAGTAATCTTCTGCCACTTGCTATGGGGAAGCTTTCTTTTGTGTTCTTTCAGATTTGAGTAAAGTTGCCAAACGTGATAAAACTGCTTGATGATGGCAGAATTGTTCAGTCTAGTCTCTTAACCCTGTCCACCAGTTTACCAATGAAAAGGTCAGTGGCATGGAAAGAGAGGAATTCTTTATAGCTGCCAAACAACTGGTTTAATTCACCTGTGTTCCACCCTAGAAGTACTAATGGTAAGGAGATCGCTACTGGAAGGTCAAGAAATAAATCCTTGTAGTTGGACAGTCATAATTTTCAACAATCATCTTCAATTTATTTTGAAGCAATTATTTAAACCTGAATTAGTTGTTAAGTCACATATAAGGTAGGTAGTTAGCTTGTATGGTATAATTATTCAAAAGTAATTTGTAATTAATTATGAAATACCTTTACTAGAAAAATAAGTCCTATATAAATTGAACTAATTTTTATGGTACTAGTAATATTACTATACCTATTAGAGGTGGGGCCTTTATTAACTATTAACATTAATTAATGTTACACGAATAACATTAACATTAATAACAATTAATAACATTAATTGTTGTTGCAGGATAATTTTAGATTTGCAGGGATCCTGAGAAGTTATCCAATTTAGCTTTTCACCTTCAGAGAGAATTAAGCTAAAGCTCCACCTGTTCCTTGAAAATGATTCCTTCTGCCCTAAACCTTGGAGAAGCTTTTCTTCCTTTGAATTCTGTGCTGTATCTGTGCTGGACATTTGGAATTTAGCATTGATTACTCTGTATTGCAATTTTATGCATGTGTCCTATCTCCTGAACCAAAGTGTCAGAGCCTTTCAAATTAAAGACTGGAACTGAACATTTTGGCCCACTTCCCACATATGCTAAGGCAGTGGTCTATGATGGAAGATGTTCAGTATGCACTGAGGAGATTGATCTAAATTTATCTTGAAAATCATGTTAGTCCTTAACAATCTTCTCTTGGTATTTGATCAACAACTTGAATTAGAAAGTATCAGAGATGTTTGGGACATTAGATGTAGTCTAATCTGATCCCTGTTTTACAGATCACAAAACTGAGTAAGGGCCAGAGAGCAAAATCAATTGCCTAAAACACATTGCTGGTTAGTCGACAAGAACCTTCTTTTTAGGATGCCATCTGATATTAATACCAATGTGTATGCCCTACATTAGGGTCTAACTTCACAGGTAGACTCTTCTCTCCTTAGGTTTGTTCATTTGAATGAATGAATGGTTCCTTATAAATGTCTGAGGTGCCAGACCAATGTTCTTTCTTTGTATACTCATAGATTAGCAGCAGCTTATAATGCTGCAGATGTATTCTGATACTAGCCAGTGGCCCTGGAACCTAATTTACAATATCCAGGTATTCTGTATTCCCTTGAACATGTCATTTTTTTCCCTTTGAATTCTATGTTTTTTGGATTGCTCATGGTGGAAGGTTTGGGACATAAATCATCATCATTTGCTACTGATCCAATTTGGGAAAACTAGGTCAGTGAATTGTACAACTGTATTAGTTGCTGTGGAAGGACCATTTTAGGCATTCTCAGACATGTAGCTAAGCAAGTCTGGGGCTCTCTGACATTACATAATTTCTCTGCTAAACCAAAGATCTCATTGAGTTTGCTGTTCAGCCATGTCTTATGTTGGATTAGGGGTATATTTTTTCAAAGCTCAGTTTCATCATTTGTCCAGCTTCACAGTATTTCCCCAGATAGGGAGGCTGCCTTCCAGGCTTGGCTGGTTTTTCCTACATTGCTGGGAGAGTTTTCAGTGAATGAATACAATGTAGAGTTTTCATTTTGTCACCATGTTATCTCCTTTCTAATTTTTGTTCAAGTTATTTTAAGGAAAAGCACCACCCAGTTTCTCTGACCAACTTTCAAAAAAAGATGAAAAGATTTTCTCAGCGTGAATAATAGCAACAAGCACATGATGGTCTAAGCTTTTGAACTCTCAGACAGCTGGAGTGCCCAGAATCGGAGTGATTTTCTTCAACGACTTTAGTGCACTGTGAGTGTGTGATCAGAGTAGAGTGTGTGATCTTAAACAGTTCTGGTGTCATATGGGGAGTTTCCATTCCTTGACTAAATAGACTTCCTGGTTTGAAATTAGCGTCTCATCGTGACAAACAGGACCATGTACAGGGAGGCCAGCAGAGGCCTTTCCTGTCATTTGAAACGTGCCCTTGGTTTTGATTCCCCTAACCCCAGTGCCTTGGAATGCTGTTTGAATCTGGGGATCAAGTGATTTCTAAAGTCTCTCCAGGAAAGGAGAATTCGATGAAGCATTTAGCAGCAAAAACTTGGTTAAAAGTGCAGCCTGTGTCAGCATAGGAATGAATTAGAAACAGACTGTGAAAACCTCACCTGTGATCAGTATCATACCCAGAAAGTTGGAGACATGAGGAGGAGATGGTCTGTGTTTTCACTACCTTGTTGCAGGCAGTCATGAGAGTGATAGGAGGTGACTGTGACTTGTAGTTGTAAGTCCCATTTACTTTCAGGAGAGCAGGCTGAGAGGCTAAGTTCTGTGGTCCGTTGATTATTTTACCTTGGCTTTTCATAACCTGGCAGTTTCCAAAAATAGTTTGAGGACTAACAGAATTGCTAACTCCCTCCCACCCCACTCCTGTAAAGACAGTGAACACAACCAGTCTCTTTTTTCCTTTGTTTCATACAAGAAGGGAAACTTTTATACTGTAATATGAGAAGACTATAATCTAAAAATAAAATCTTTCTTAAGAAAATTTCCTCATTTTGCTCTGGACCTGTGAAAATGTTTGCACAGACCTGCCTTTGGGAAATCACTTCTCTAGGATGAGCAACATTATGAAATTCCCTCTGTATGGCCGTAGCATAGCTTCGTTCCTAGCTCCAGCTAACTTTCTTTGTGCCTGATGCTTTTTAAAAAATTCTGGTTGAATGTCACTTAGTACTGGCTGGAACCTTGTTCAGTAGTTTTGGTAGATGCTGCTGGTATTATCATAATTCATTCATTCACTTGCTTATTTAACAAACAGCCAGACCCAGGCTATGTACTGAAGAGATAAAACAAAATAAACTCACTATTCTCAAGGAGCTTGAAACTCCTTTTCAAGAATCTGTTATTTAAAAATTTTTAGAGATCTCTGTGCCATGAGGGCTTGTATAGAACACAAGCAGAAATTGTGAAATGAGTATTTATCTATAGATCCTAAATAAAGGTTTATTGGAGAATTCTCTCTCTACCTCTTTTTTTCTCTGTACTATTCAAAGAAACCTTGTTTCTGATAAGGTAAGGTAGAAGTTAACTAGATAAAGTTCTGACAATGAAATTTAAATTACAGGTTCTAGTGTGATTTTGGCACATCAAAACCCAAAGAACATTTAGAATGCACCCAGCCCATGGAATCTATTCCTTTGATCTACTCAGCTCACCAAGATGATTGTTCAGCCCTCCCCGACTTTCTCTCAAAATATCTCAACCACTAACAGCAGCAACAATAAATAAAAAGGAAAGGAGGAAAGAAGAAAAATCTTCTTAGGGGCATAAATTATTTTCATTTGCTTTCTGCAATGATAAAATTAAGAAAACACCAAATAGCTACATTACTTTGCATTGTGTAAACCTCCAGCCTTCAATTGCTAAGTAACATTTCTTGCAGCTGATGAGGCTAAGAAACTAGTTTTGCTTTGAATAGATTGGTGTGTATTCAAAATCCTACTCAGTGAAATCCAGTTGTTTGTAAGCTTAAAATTGAAAGGCTTTGTATGCTTTTCTTTGAAATCAGGACCCATTTCAAAGGCATATTACTCACTGGATACATTTCTGGCTCACAGTTCCAGACCAAAATCAAAGTGGTCTGCAGGCTACTTTGACACTGTCAGGTACCTGGAACTGTGCTGCTATATGATGAACATTAAGTAAATGTTTGCTTAATGAATGAATGCATGGACTCAATTAATGATCATATCAGCTTGCATTTGTATATTGCTTTATAATTTGTAAAGTGATTTCACATTTATATTCACTATAACACTTTGAATAAAGAAGAAATTAACTTCACATGTTGGATTCTGCTTTAAAGCTTTAAAGCCACTGATACGTCCTTGGCTTAACGTGAACATTAATTATTTAACGAATAAAGTAAAAATAAGCTAGGGATCAAAACAGTGGTTTGAAAGATTATGCTACTATTGTTTATATACAATCTGGGGCAGAGTTGATCCTTAAACCAGAATTCCACCTCCAATGAATGTTTACTGTTGTGTGAGTGTGGGGTGTGTGTGTGTGTGTGTGTGTGTGTAAACACAGGCATGTATACTGTAGCTTTTCTATTTTCCCCAGAAATGTAACCAAAAAGTCTAGAGAGAAACAATCAAATATTTATACCAGAGCTTTGGTGCAAGTAGCTAAGATAGCAGCCACTGACCCAGCTGGACAGTAGCCTTTTATTTTTTCCTTATTTGGAGCCACGGCCTTGACCTGGCTGAATGTCAGTAAAAGTCGTGTTGGGCAATGCTCCCAGATAATTCATCTAAGGACCCCAAAGCTGGCCCTTCCATACAACTCTTCTTCTTTGCAAAGGCTATGGATCACAGAAAGTCTTCCTTGAGAAATGAGAGGCAAAACAAATCAAATCAAAACACAAAACAGATAGCAACTCTCTTTGGGTTCTTAGACACCCCAGCTCTCAATTTTGTTTCAAGAGCTCAGACATCAGTCCTGATCATAAATTGCTGTAAATTCTAAGATTTCTCATAGAAAACAGTAGTTTGGCTACCTTAGATAAGTATTACATGAGGCTTGGTGAATGTTGAGTTAGTAGTAAATTACTGAATTCCTTGTTTTTCTTGTTGTTCTTGTTGTTTATTTGTTTTCTTGGATAGCTTTATTTGTTAAATATACAGTAAAATGGTGTCATAATGAATTCACAGAGAGATCACACACAAAAAAAAGTTCCTGCATAAATTGCCAGGTATAGTGAGTCATGCCTGTAATCCCAGCACTTTGGGATAATCCCAGCACTTTGGGAAGCTGAGGTGGGAGGATTGCTTGAGCCTAGGAGTTCAAGACCAGCCTGGGCAACATAGGGAGACCCTGTCTCAAAAAATTAAAAAAAAAATAGCTGGGCATGGTGGTGCACCTGTGGTCCCAGCTACTAAAGAGGCTGAGGCCTATCCAAAAAAAAAAAAAAAAAAAAAAAAGCCTAAGTTCTTGAGAAGATGTGTTCCTATTTGTGTTCATGTACCTTTTAATTCCTGCCTCATATTCCCTGAGTTCACAATCCTGAAGTATCCCCAGGCCCAGGCCACAGTCAAGCTCCTCAGATCTTATTGTCTCAAACTTAAATGCAAGGGAGACTAAAAAGAAAAGATTGAAAGAGAACTAGAAGCCAGGCGGTAGTCAGCGAAAAAACATTTGGACTTCCTAGAGACCTTTGTTTATCAACATGCTCATGAAACTTGCAAAGAAGGTCATTTTAAAGCTCATATCAAGAGGGATTGTGATTTAGTAGGACCAAAGTATAGAAGCAGGGGAGTTGGGATTCAGGTTCCTGTTCTGCTGCCTAATAACTGAGTACCATTAAACAAATCACTTAATCCCTTTGAGCCTCAGTTTCCTTTTATGGAACTAGGTATGCTCATACAACATCACAGGTTTTGTGAAGACAAGATGAAATAATTACAGGAAAAGTCTTTATAAAGTGATGTCAAAACAGGTGCTATTACCAGTGGTAATATTTTTATAACAGTATGTTTTTTATTATAAAAATAATTTTTATTGCAGAAAAATTTTACAATTATGTGAGTTGTAATGTGCTGACCACACAACTGAGGGATTCTGCAGTATCTGCAGATCCTTAAATGTCTAAAGCATCTGCCTGATGTTGCTGGGATTTGCTGCCGTGCCTGTTTAGAAACGCTGCTTTGGAGCTCTGGGTCACTACAGACTGCCCATAGTGTTTACATTCCATGGGCCACTTAAAGAGATTCCACCGAAAGATTCCTTAGAAGTAACCCTACCAGCAAAATTCCAGATGCCTGTAAAATCTATGGCACAGCCTGTGTGCTGGAAAGAGACCACTGGGATGGAAATCGGGGGACAGAGCCTTAGTCTCAATCCTCTGTTAACTCTTCATGGTCCTGGACCTCAGTTTTCTCATCTGCAAAATGACCAGTTTGAACTAGATATTCTTTGAGGTAGATTCCAGGTGCAGCGTTTATAAGTCTTTGCTCAGTCTGTTGTTTCAGTGGGCTCTTCAAGCACCAACGGGTCAATCAGGAAGGTAGGACCTGCCTGATGTCAACTCAGGGCACGTCCCACAATATTTCCAGGTGTCTTCAGGAATATGGAGCACCACTGTCACCCTGTGTCACCTGTAAGATGAGAGAAGGGAACCCAGTCAATAAAGATTATGAGGAGGGCCGGGCGCGGTGGCTCAAGCCTGTAATCCCAGCACTTTGGGAGGCCAAGGTGGGCAGATCACAGGGTCAGGAGTTTGAGACCAGTCTGGCCAAAATGGTGAAACCCCATCTCTACTACAAATACAAAAATTAGCTGGGCATGGTGGTGGGCACCTGTAATCCCAGCTACTTAGGAGGCTGAGGCAGGAGAATCGCTTGAACCTGGGAGGTGGAGGTTGCAGTGAGCAGGAGTTGCAGTGAGCCGAGATCCCACCATTGCACTCCAGCGTGGGCAACAAGAGCAAAACTCTGTCTCAAAAAAAAAAAAAAAAAAAAAAAAAAAAAAAAAGATTATAAGGAAACTGTTGTCCAGTTTCAAATGTCTCCATTTTTCTCATTTCCCTGGGTGGATGGGAAGAAAACCATAAATATGCCTAGGAAGCCAGAAATATGAATTGGTTACAGATTTTTTTCTCTAAGAGGATAGATAGATTGAATGTAAAATATATAGTACCAAATGGGTAGGGGTACCATAGAGAAGCATCTGTTGGGAAGGACCAGAATTGCTTTTGTGTCTAACGGGAACAGAAATATGTTTCAGGGCATTTCAGTGTTGCTTCAGACAATAGGTTTCAGCATATATGAAGCCCTTGGAGTCTTCAGGAATGAAAAGTTCTTCAATGGAGAGTCTAAATGCTAACATACAGATTTAATGTTGGGGTTCTTCAACTCACAATCAGCACCAGTCTTGACACTGATTAAAGCAAACATTTATAGGGGATTTGGACTTTGCCAGTATTTGCCCAGTCAGGGCAATTTATTGAACTTTTGGGTCAGCTTTTGTAATAACACAATAAGGAATAAAATCTTTTTCTCTTGAACTTGTCATCAAAAATATTTGCTCTCAGAATGTTGTGTGGAATATTAAAATGTGATCCATTATTAAAATAAAATAGTTTTGCTTTCACTTTACTGCGAGAACAATATATATCAAGCTCTGAAAGACTTGAGTGCTAAAAAACAAGGGGTGATTAAAAACGAATTCTTAAAAGCATAAGCAATCTAAAAAGTGGATTTCTTTAGAACGTAATGAAATATAGGTTGAAAAGGTAACTTGCCAAAGTGACACTGCTCTTATTACTGGAAGAGACTTCCTGGGTGAATCAGTAATATATGATTTTAAAAAAATTAAAGGGAGGCTGATGTACTGATGTTAAATTCCACACAAATATTCTGGTTATTGAATAGTAATTTATTGTAGTTTTACTGGAAATTTTCTCCTCTTAGTTCTTAAAAGGTTTTCCAGGCTCAATTAGCACCTTTACTCCTAATAATCAATATTGATTTTACTGTATTCATTTTAGATTTTAAAAATTTTGCCTAAACTCAAATCTTAACTATATTTAAAGTAACATATTTCATTAAAAAAAAAATCAGGCTTACCGGGTAGGCCTTCATTGCCATCTGAAAAATGATACATTTTCATTTATTTGAGGTGGGATCTTAAATTCAGAGAAGTAGTTACAGTTCTGGGTAATATGAGCTCTCTTTGGATTTAGAACTGTTGACAAGATGTTAATCGAGAATATGTGCATCATTTTCCAGTATCTTCTTAAAATTGAGTGGTTATTTTTAATAATATTGCAGATTCTGTTTTTAACCTGCCTATTCATCTCTGTACTTCAGTATACTCAGTGTGTCTAGGAGCTGATTATGTTGGTTTCACCGGGCACATTGCCTGACGGGGGACCGTGGAGGTGGCCCTCAGTGTGTTATGATATGTTCTCATGGGGAGAGTGAGCGACAGTCAAGGGTGATTCCTGTTCATTCAGTGTGCTGTGAAGTGAGCCGGAATTACCTGCTTTTCTACATTACTCACATTTCCCCTCAAATGACAAGCTTTCTCCGACAACATGGGACCCATTGCGTCTGGAAAACACACACTTCACCCAAACCCTTCCATTAACTCCTGTAAATTGTTTTGTGTAAATGTTTCCTGTGATTTTTCACGCAGCATTCAATTTCATCTCCTTTTGAAATTGAAAAGATCAGTTTTGTGGTTGTTTTTAGCATTCACTAGTAGAAAATTAAAAAGATTTCTAAGGACTACCTTTTCCAGTCACACATTTTACCAACATTTGAGCTACTACCTTGGGTTGGCCAGGAAATGTCTGCCGCCACATTAGCGATGTGATAATGGGCTTCACATATCACCTGGACATTAATAGAATGAAATCACTTACTGCTCCTGAAAGCAGCTTTGTTCTCAGCGGGTGTCCTGAAGGCACTGCATGAGCACAATGGACCTTCTACCACAGAGGTGAAAGTCAGAAATAACCTAAACCCATCTTTATCTCGGGGGGTGTGTGTGTGTGTGTGTGTGTGTGTGTGTGTGTGTGTGTGTGTGTTTCATCTTTATTTAATGGGTCCACTAATATTTGATGGAAATGACCAAAATTCAGCTAGTTGCATAAAGTATTTCTGGGTCTCCAATCTGCTCTGATCTGTGACATGCAAAACTTCTAATGACTGGGGACCCCTAACTCAGCTGCAATAGCCCATCAAAGGTGCAACTTTATTCTCTCATAACAGCTTTGTAATGTGATCAGCAGACGTATCTGCTAACTTTTCCCTGAGCTGTGCAGATGTGGCCATAAAAGAGGCACTATGCCGTTGTGTATTTCCTACTTTCCTTCAAAAATGAATTTGCTTTTTGATTATGGCAGAATAGCTGCCATATAAATTTTCTGTATAAATTTTTCCTTATAAATTAAGTGCACATGCACTTAAAGCCTAATCTATGAAAATTGGGAACTACAAAATAAGAATGATTCAGAATTATTATTAGCTTTATAGAAATGCTCTTTGCTTTGCAAAGGTATTTGCCATAGAATTCTATAAATAAAAGGTATCTTTTGTGCATTTATGTCATTCTTCAATTAATCAAAATTAGTATTTTTCTGATAGATACCTGTTACATAAAGTAAAACATGGACATTATTAAATAGCCTTGTGATTTTGTGTGTGTGTGTGTGTGTGTGTGGTTTTAATGAGTGGAGAGTTTAATAGGCAAGAAAGATGGGAGAAGGCAAAAGATAGAAGCTCCCCCATTCAGAGACAGAGGGAGCAGGGCTCCAAAGTCAAGAGAGGGAACCTGGATTTTTTTTGGTTTTGGGAAAAAGTGTAAACTGGGAGTTGATTTGCCATATGATAGGTTTATTTAAAACTTGGACACACATTTTAACTGAAAAAAAAATCAGGCATTGCATTATTTTTTACAAAAATAAAATGTATGGTTTCTAAATTTTAGTTTTGAGTTTTTAACCTATTTCTCCTCTGAGGAATATGGGCTTGTGACTAGCATGCATTCTTCATATCACATTCAAAGTCAAATCTGGTTTTTCTAGCAATCACATGGATAGGCGTAAACAGATAAATAGTCACCGCACTCCATTGACTGCCATGGCTCATTTTTCATCTTTTGAAATAAAAGCCCAAGAGAATTTTTGTCAGGCTAAATTGGAGATTTAAAAAAAGTTTCTGTTTTGAAGTAGATACTTCGAACATGGCAGATTTGTGAGAAATTTTCTTTTGCCTTTGATGCCTTTTAAGATCTAGAAGGCTCTACAAAATTAGAATTTTGGTTACAGAAAGAGTGTTCATCTAATCCTAAATTAAAGAACTGCTTTTGAGCCAGGGCTGGAGTTGTTTTGGCTTTTGTAATTTCAGATATATTATCAAGTTTAACACTAAATTTAAACATTATAAATTAGTTGACTTTTCCCTTAATTAGCCACAGCTATGTTCCCATAGAAAAGCTGAAAATATGAAGTTACATTTTCCCTAAAGGAGTCTAATTACTTTATTATCTGAAATAATACCTCCTTAACGATTCTTTGAACAGTACTGCCTATGTTTTCTTCCACTATGCAGACTTTTCATAAATAACAGTCTACATCAAGACAAACAGTACATTCAGCAAGCTGGAGAAAGCAAATGAACCAACCCTCTGTATTCATAACATGCTTCTGGACCCCTTTAATGTGGAATTCACAATAGATGTATACATTGTTCATTGGAGTATTTTAATATTTTTTCATACAATGCTATCCATCAAAAATCCAAAGAAGGCAAATTACTCACAAGGAAGAATCTGAAGAAGCCCAGAAATACTGAGCTATGTACGATGACATCACGAGGCTAAAATACACAGCAAATACTAACAATAATACTACTAGCTACTAATAAAGCAAATACAATCACCAGATCAGTGGTTGTACTAGAAATGGGCCTTCTTATTTAAGGCCAAAAAAAAAAAAAAAAAAAAAAAAAAGACCCTATCCATTCTGACCTATCTTCCTTATTCAAAACAAAACAATGCTTCTAGAAAATCCCTGTAGACATTTTAAATCCCACATAAGATATCCCGGAATAAAAGAGCATTACGTGGACTTCTGGATGGCACAGCTACAGAATTATTATCCATTGCACTATAAGGAATGACTTCCCCTCTAGTCCAGGGTTCATTTTTTCCCCCATAATCAATGTTTAACTCATCATAACAGTTTAGTGAGGCCAGATGTGTCAGTTTTACTTTTCCAAAGGAATTCTGTTCAGGGAATTACATTGAACATGGTGACATGCATTGCTTTTTAATACAAGTTTCTTTATTTCTGAAATTCAATTTTATTCTATATTTATTCATTTGTTTAAGGACTACTTGAGTTCACTAAAAAATAAATAAATAAAAATGCTTATACGTGCTACATGCCATGGACCTGTGGGCGTAAATAACACGATGTGAATGCAAATACACATCCTTTTCCCATTTGTTTCCATTCTCGGTGCCAACTTTGGTTCAATAAACAATGACTTTCAACCTGGTATGAAGGAAGCATCTAGTATGTAATGCACAGAGCTGTGCCCCTCCAAAGAATGAAACCCTTCAGAATGGCTAAGGGTGAGAATAGAACCGAAGCTGATGAGAGCAGAATACAAAACAAGAGCAGTTTCAAATTCACCTGAGGTGACAGCAGCAATTATGGCTGAGTCAGGGAAATATTTTCAAGCAGAGTTTTGCTGATCACTTTTACACCCATGACCAGTAATCAGTCTAGATGATATTTATGAAATGAGCATTGAAATGGTCACAGAATTGAGCAAGAGCTGAGACTGGCTGATTCATTCCTTATGGCATATGTTCCTTAGCTTCTCCAGCAAGAAAATGGAAGCATTAATTCTTTCCATATCTCTCAAAAGCATGTTTCAAGGATTAAAGAATTCAGAGTGGCAAAGGATCAAATTACCATTTATGTAGGACTCTTTCTAACCAGCAGGGCATCATGTAGTACACTGGAAGAGCTTATTTATTGAATCCGCAATTGAATTGGCTTCAGAGAGTTAATACAACATCCAAGGTGACAAATTTACTCACTACAAATGAATTGCATTAGTTCCATTATTTGTAAAGCACTTTACCATCTGGGAAGAAAGTTGTAGTATAAATTCCATTCCTTTCAGTATCTCGGCTAAGGAGGTTCCAAAGAAACTGGCTCAACATTTTATGAGCCAGAAAAGTGAGGTTTTTTCTTCTATTAATTTGCTAAGTGTTCTCTGCCCCATGGTTTTAACACAGGTACGACGGCAGGTGGCAGAGGGTGCTGGCAAAGGAATAGAGGTGGTTTTGCAAATTTGGAGTTGATTCTGGCTCAAAACAGGGGTGCCGACTTAACAATCAGAAGAATCGTTTAGTTGAGACTTACCTCCAGAGCAGAGAGCATCTCAAAATTTTAGCAGATTCAGCATAGTCTCAGAGTTCCAAAATCTTAGGTTCCTCTCCTCAGAGCATTCCACAGAGACAATATTATGTAACGTCAGGTACATATACTTGGAATTCCAGTGATCTGAGTTTGAGCCACAGTGCCCTCATTATTCACTGTTTGATTTCAGCCAAATTAATTTTACCTCTCTGAGCCTCAATGATATTCCCTGTAAAATGGGAATAAGAATGGTATCATGTTAGAGGGTTATGGTAAGATAAAATATGATAATGCACGTAAGGCTTCTAGCATGGTGCTTGTACATTGTAAACCCTCACCAAGTGTTCACTCTTATTGCTGTCATCAAAAGTGTGACCTCAAGTATCCGCTTCACTAAAAACAGTGCCCAGGGTGGTCTGGGAGAGTCCAGTAGACAATAATTCAACTCCCTGACATGTAAATAGTGGCGTATCGATATTTTTGTTGGCTCCTATCGACACATCCTGCCCATTAATTTTGAGCACTAACCTGTACCCATTCATCCATTCATTCAGAGAGCACTGAGTTAGGGCCTCTGTGGGCAGGTCCTGTGCTAGTCCATTGAAAAAGGGAAGGGAGATCCCCTGTTTTTGGAAACATGAAAATACATAGAATTACTTTTAAAACAACATGAAGCATATTTGTGCATACAGATGAACTAGTAATGATTTCATTGTTTGATCACAGCTAATACTTATTGAGATCTCATCAAAGGCTAGAGCCACTGTGTTAAGAGCTTTATGTAAATTATCCCATTTGATCCTTACAAGGATCCTGAAAGACCTAAAAGACACTATTATTATTCTAAACTTTGAACCCAAGAATTCTAACTCCAGAATCCGTATTCTTGACTACTACTCTAAACTGCCATCCTAAGACAATATAGATTGCTAACCCATTCAGTATTGGGTTAATCTAGTACTCAATAATCTGGTACCTAAAGTACTAGATGCTCTTCTAGTATAGCCTGTCCTCCTTGAAGACTTAGACCTTATACTTTGCCACCATGCTGTATTGATCAAACACAGTTGCAACTGCATTTATTAGCAGTTATAACCCTGTACATTTTTGTCTGCAATTTCCAGTGAATCAAGAGGCATTATGTGTTTTGTTATTTAGACCTCACGTTTCACCAACAAGACCCCAAGGTTCTTGTTTATGTAATCCTAACTGGGAAGTCACTACTATCTCCATTTTACTGCTAAAGAAGCTGAGCCTTGGATAGAACCACTCCACTGATGAGCAAAATCAAGTATAGCTTGAACTCAGGTCTTTGACCCAAATAAATTATGAAATCATGGTTCGTCTTTTAAAATTGGAGTAATGCATTTTATGCAACCAAAGCAAAAGTGACTTTAAATTTGGTGACTGAACCATTGCATCATCTGTCTGTAGCCAGCTCATTTCTTGTTCATTCAGTTAAGATCACTGAGCTCCTCCCAAGTACTAAGCATTGTCAGGAAGGCAAAAATAAATCAGATACAGAGTCTGAGTGCAAAGAACTTATTTGAAAGAGGAAATGAGAATCTTCAATTAAAGACAAAATAAATAAATATATAATAGAGGCCATAAAAGAGAAATCGAAGTTCAGGGGATTAAGGGAGTCTTTGCAGCTAGCTGACTTGCAGGCCCTATCAAAGTGGTAGCTGTCTTAAGAGGGGAGGGCGTTCATGTCAAAGAAGTAATAGGCTGGTTTACTCAAATAAGGAGCTGATAGGTAACTAAGGGGAAGGAGAAGCTAAAAAGTACAATTTGGCACAAAATTGAGCATTGTTGTCTATTAATTTTATCTTTTCTACCAGTTGTTTTGTTTTCACAGATACAGTATGAAATATTTTTTGAACTCAAATGAAAGGTTTCACACACCAGATGAAAACATATAAAGTTCATATTTTCAGTTTTTTCTTATTTAGCATTTCATTTATCTCAGAGCTCTTTCATGCTGTTCACCTACTGCATTGAAAATAACTCTGTAACACACTTATGCACTTTCCCTTTAAGAAAAGATTCCAGTCCTGTTTTTCAGATGGTCATTCAGTGATACAAACCTGTAAGACTGAAATAAATTGCTCCTGGAAACATTTTCTTCTTGGAAAATCACAGATGAGACTAAATGAGACATTTTATATATATAGTAGCAAACAGTCATAGGTACATTTCATTTTGAAAGTCCCATCTGTCTTGTAACCCAAACAGGTTTTGACACTGCAGAGTGATTGCAGTACTTCAGGATATGCGAAACACTAGGAATGTTCAGGACAGGATGCCAAAGAACTTGGTACATTTTTATCATTTGGATATTTTTTAAAAAGCAAAAATATAATTAAAACTACAGTTGTATCTCTTGATCTATGTGACCACACTGTATTTTGCAACATATAGCTTGAATACCCTAGCCCTGCATTTAAGTACAACTGCAGTTTTTACAACAAAAGAGAACCAGCAAGTCTTTTTCCAGGATTAGAATTTTAATTGATATCATTATAGCTAAAAGTTCGAACATGATGGGAATAATGACTCTGGTGTTTTTCAGCACTTTATTATTCATTTTACATCTTTCTCTCGGCTATGTGCTCAAGTCCACAGTGTCTGTAATATTTAAATTAATAATGCAAATTTAACTATTGCCATTAAAGCAAAGAGCTAATTAGGTCCCTGCTTGCTGACTGGCAGTACGATGCAATGAGTAAAATGATTTGAGTTGATAGCTAACATTGCCAGGAAAATGTGAATTGAGTTCGCTTGAGATTAAACAACCTCTAAGACTCCAAAGGAGGGGAAAATAAAAAATGACTCATCCCATTTTTCTAAATAAAAAAAATCCATGAAGAGACACAAATAGCGCATCAAGCAGCTGAGAGCAAGGTTTCTGAGATGTTGTGCAATTATTTTTTGCCTTTCATTTAATGGTGTTTCTTCCAAACACTCTGTGAAGAGGCAATTTTTCTCAGGCATCAGTTAGAATGTGTGCCTTCTTCCATAGTTTTCACATTCTAAGCCAGAAAGGCAAGGCAAGCAAGCTGAACTTTATCTGTTTTATAAATATCTCTTCTTCTAACTAAGCCCTAACAGGAGGCAAAGAGAGAGGAGGAGGAGGAGGAAGAGAGGGAGGGAGGTAAGGAAGGAGAGAGGCAGGCAAAGAAAAAGCCTGCAAGCTGAATGGCATTTCTGTCTGCCATTATTCTCATTTCAGAAAAACAACCCCAAAATAGATTAGATAGAATACATGGAGAGAAAAACAGTGCTTATTTCAAATGCAGGTAGGTTAAATCTGTCTGGGAATTTCTAGAAGCAGAAAAATAGTGCAAAAGACATAAGGACATATTCCATTTAATAGAGTAAAACTTTTGATGATTGTCAGAAACAAAGTAGAGGCTTTCTTATACTGGAAGCAGTATGGGCTTGCTTGCTGCTACACACTGGCTCAGGGGTAGTTGCTTCTAGAACATGGAGCAGCCCAACCTCTCCTCTCTTGGCTGTTACAAAACTAATGGGCTGTTTGAATATCTAACAAGAAGCCAGGTTCATCAGGTAGTCCTACCTGAAAGGTACGATAGAGCAGTAATTGGGTGTGAGACAGAAAAAGGCAATTTGGCTCAACATGCTTTTTAAAAATAAGTTTGGCATGTAATAAAAGGTGAACATTTTATACATTGAGTGATAATTTCATATATCATGTGAAAAGACTCCATTTTCTAAGAGTGATGCTCTTACTCTAAGGAAACTGCTTATTTAATTGGATTGCTACAACCTAACACTATTAAATATTTGCCTCATTCGATTTCATCAAATAACAGTTCATATATCTGTGCTAATGAATTCATTTGTTAAGATTATGTTCTCATAGCAAATTTACTCATGTTCTATTTTCTAAAACCTCCTTCCCTTTCTACTACTTCCAAAGTATCATAACATGATTCTCCAAGGATAAGTCAATTCTAGTTGTCCATCATTGCAGAAGGCTCTCCTATGGCAAATAGTGAAGAATTCCATGTACTAAAAGCATTGCTCACCTTTATCTCCAGCTTGACAAGGAACTGGCATTCACGTGACAGGAGAGGAATATTAATTACTGAAAGGCTATGCTGCTAAAGGTGTTGATCATACTGTTCTTCTGGAACTTGTCTACATGGCATCAATGGTTTCTGGTTCAGACCAACAATTACTTAAAAATTTTTTTTAAATTGGATTATTTAGCATTGCTAGAGGCAATGTGGCATAGTGGTTTGTAAAAATACCAGCTGCTGTGTATTGAGATGTTACCATAGCTTCACACACATGATGTCATCTAATCCTCAGGATAACCTCATAACTGGCTTTGGAGTCAGACAGATCATTTGTATTGCTTTGGAATTTAGCTTCTTTATCAGTAAAATGAGGTAATAATACCTCATAAGTTTTTTTAAAGATAAAATCATATATGTAAATTGACTAATAGCATAGCCCATATTCTCAATAAGCAATGCATATTCTACTCATTTATCAGGAAACATAAATTTGTGATCCCTGCATTACTGGGGCTTGGTAGCTACACTCAAAAAGCCATCTATTCATTGCGCCCATGTTTGAGCAAAGTTGCCTGGCCATTTTGAATATATCGTCTTTCAAAAGAAGGCTGTATCAGGAAAGCCATTAAGGTTCTTTCAAACCTACCTCCCGGGTTAAACTGCTGTAGAATCCTTCTGAAGGTTCCCAATGGAACTGCAGAATTGAATTGCTACTATTTCATTATTTTGATATATCAATATTAATTTAACCACAACCATAGATATTTAGGTTGTTGTCAATTTTTAAATACTTTAAATAGTATCACGGTCGATATATTTATGTTCATGTTTTTTCCTATATTCTGGACGATTTCCTTGGAAATGATCTTCAGAAATAAGGTAGATGACTGAGTTGAAAAATGTGAGCATTTTTTAAGGGTCTTGATATATATTGCCAAATTGCTTTTCCATTTACAATGCTTTGTGTGAATATAGTTTCACCAAACTTCTGCCTAGGCTTGAGTCCTTTTCTCCTACAGAACCTCTCCAATTCAAAAATATTTGCTAAAAGATAGCACTAGATTGAATGACGTAAGTACTTGTTAGAGGATACAAAATGAGATATGTGCCCAAACTCCCAAGCATCTTTGGAGGTTGGTAGACAAGGAAGAATTGCCATGTTGGACTCAGAGCCTATAGGTTGGAGTGAAGAATAAATCAAAACCAGGCTGGCTCACAGGAGTCACAAGACCAGTAGCCAACATTTATTGAGGTCTTCCTATAATAACCAGGTCAGTGTTTAGCTTTTTACATGGGTTATTTTACTGAATTTTCCCCAAACCCTCATTTTACAGCTGACAAAGCTTTACTAGCATTTGGAAGTGAACATCTGAAAGCAGGCTTTCCAAGGGGAAGGAATAGTCCAAAATAATCAGCCCAATTTTCCCGTTTTTCATCCAGATTAACAATCACAGTATCTTCTCCCAAAGCTATGTGGGAGGAGAGGGATCTCCTATGGGGAGAAACAAAGAAGAAAGGGAGGAAGAAGAAAGGCAGTTGAACTGGTCTCTTTCCAGAAGCTTTCAGAGGTGTCATGCCGCCTTTGGTCTGTGACCCTCTGGGCCAGCAGTCCCCTTGAAGCTTTGTGGGATGCAAACAGCCCGTGCTCTGCAGGCTGTCAGGGGCCACGATAGGAGTTCATGCCAATAGAATGGCGTTTCAAGAAGCATTTCTCCATCTCGGAAACACAAACACATATACATTCCTGTCCATATCAGACACATGGACTTTCCAGTTCACCTTTTCTTTCCTGAACAAGCATATCTGTCATGGTCAATGTACAAGAAATGCCCTTTTTGTGCAGTTCCCCTTTGTCCCTCTTTTCATGCCTTAAGCCATCAAAAGAGCACAAAACTCGGTGACATTTTGTAGGATTTACCTCTGAGACTCTGTTGTCACAAATGCAGCTGAGAGTATTGAATGTGTCCTGGTACCAACTAGTGTCCTGAGGGTCTTTCCATTGATTTCACTTCTGAGTTCACAGGAAGAACCAGTGTGCTTACTTTGACTCAGTACTGAGATGTCATTATCCTAGGACAGTCCATATAAAGGGAAGAAAAGGGAAATTCAGGGAAAAAAGAGACAATATAGGCCAGATTGAGAAGTACAACTATGAGGTAGAATGAGCTGAACTATCTTACCTGCTGTATTTCGGAATAAAACCTTAGTCCTGTCCCCTTAAAATACGATGCTGTGAAGTCTCCACTGCTCTCGGGATTAAAGACCAAGCTCCTCTATGTGGCACACACAGCCCTTCAGGATCCTGCCTCATCCTCCAGTGGCCACTACTT
Organism: Pongo pygmaeus; assembly: GCF_028885625.2. Classification (NCBI taxonomy): domain Eukaryota; kingdom Metazoa; phylum Chordata; class Mammalia; order Primates; family Hominidae; genus Pongo; species Pongo pygmaeus. Next base: position 76,336,962 of record NC_072384.2, read on the forward strand.
GCCCTTAACTAGATACACTCCAGTCTCCCTGATTCATTTTCAGTGCTAGGATTGTGTAACTCTTGCCTCGAGGACTCTGTACCTGCTGATTCCTCTGCCTTTAGGGACTTTCTCCTTGCTCCTCCCTGGCTTGACTACTTGAAGTGCCATCTCTTCCAGGAAGCATTCCCTGACCACTCAAGACCTGGCTACACACCTCTCTTCTGTGCTCCTAGAAATGCCTGCATATTCTGTTCTTATCAAAATGCTTCTCCCACTGATTGAAATTTCCTCTTACATATCTGTTTCCTCTCTAAGCTGCAAGCTGGCTGGAGGGTAGAGGCTATGTCTTATTCAGTATTTTCATACCCAGTTTTTAGCACAGTGCTTGACTCAGAAGTCACTTCATAGATGTTTGTTACTGTGGAAATCCTGAACTTGACAGCTTCTTTAGATGACATGCGCTTATACTTAAATGCACTAAGTGAGTGGAGATAGGTATCCCGTGTTTGTTCCACTGAATTGCAGGCTGTATGAATACCTGTCTGAACCACCATACAGTTCACTCTCTGTTTCTCACATGATTATGCAGTTACAGTGTAGAGCTAGAATCATGCCTGTAACACTACTCTATGCTCAGAAGGCATTATTTACATATCCACTCTACATTTATCCGGAAACCACAGCTACTAACTCTACTAACCATTCACACAACCTTGGTAAGCAATTGGTATAAGTGCATAGGTGGCTGATAATGTTCCATCTTCCTTCTATTCTCAATAGCTGAGTTTGGGTTCATAAGCTTAGAGAAAGGCTCCTCAGAGCCAGGTGGTGGTTTGGAAAGTGGAAAAGGCATGCATTTTTATTGTGGCTCTTGTTTCCAAGACTCAGCTAAGACCTGAATAGATAAACAAAAAATATATCATAGAAGCAGCCTATTATTCTCAGGGCTGCTGTGACTGTCCCCAGGGCCTTACAAATTATCAATGAAAAATACAACATACTTTCACAGAATTAAAATGCTTGTTGGGCAAATGGCTCAACTTCAAAGAGTGGCTTTGTTTAGAGCCACCTAGTGACATTTTCTCAGTCCTCCTCCCTGGATGGAGAGTGGGAGCCACTACTTACCACCTACCTCCTGCCCTCTTAACCCATAGCTTGTTACATTAAGCTAGGAAAGTTTTATGTGTATAATTTGTGAAGTTCTCTTAAGCAGACAGTGCTATATATATATATATATATATATATATATATATATATGTGAAATGCTGTTATTAATAATAAAGGTTGGCTCACCTAAGACTACTGTAGAATTAAAGTAATGAGATTCTATTTTTAGTCAGGCTTGCCAATAACATGCAAGTATGATAAGGCTATGATTTAAAGCTCACTTGAAGATTCCATTGCTCTAAAGAGTACATTTTCTGGGCTGCCTGCACACAGTAGTCAGCTGCACAGAGCTCTATTAATGCTAACGGTGGCTCCACACTTGAATCCCAGCATGCCCAGCTAAAAATAGGTCTCAGTCTTTCAGACATGGGAGTGTATCCTGCAGACAGCTTGTTTTCACAAAATATATATCGGCCTCTTCAGTCACCTTGCAAAACCCTCATCACTGTCTTTGAAACACTAAAAAAAAGCCTCTAGAATGTGTTTTGAAATTTGTATACATCTGTAATTATGTGAAGATAAGGGATGTGCTTGGGAGGCCCAGTTCTGTTTATTTTCAGATGTGAAAAGGTATTTAATAAAGGCCTCGATTCTAAGTGATTCATAACTAGAAAAGAAGTCCCACTCCTCAGGAAAAAATATAATTAGCTCTTCCACCACTAATGTTCAGGTCAATGCTTTGTCAATAACAGTAACTCTTCTTCACCAATTTAGTGCAGCCTATAAAGATCATTATGACTCATAATTACAGATGCAGATTTATGTCAAAATGCATATATAAATCTTTAGTTCTGGATATGGGTCACCTCTTATCAGGCAAAAAGATTAGTATAAGGAGACACTCTTCTTGATCCCTGTGATCATTTTTCTCTTTCCATTTTGGGGGTAGAATTATAAGGGTTTCCTATCACTGACCCAAATATAGCCCAAGGCACATTACAGAGTCACAACTGGAGGGAGTGAGTTGCTGGCTGGCTTTGGTGGTGAGAATGGGAGAAGGATGATGTAGCTGTGGAAATATACTTCCTGAGATTATTGCTCTCTGTTTAAATGAAGAGCCTCTTTTCAACACCTGCAGGTCAGCCCCTGCAAATCAGAGGGAAGATGATCATCTAAGCAGAGGGAGATGGGTTTTAAAATGACTGAGACTTCTCCAGGCTGAAGTCTACTGCTCAGTGCTGCACCCAGGGCAGTCGTAGTCCTGATAAGTTATCAAAATCTGTGGAAGCTTGAGTGACTGAATGGGATGTCATGTTGGCCTTGCCAAGGATTTTGTTGTGTTAGGATCTGGGTTTTGATGCATTTCCTGCTAGGAAGTCTGAGGTTTGGAATGTCACCTGGTCTCCAGAGAATCTCCCTGATGGTAGAGGGCAGGATTTCCCCAGCACCTGCGGAGGATGTGAAAAAGGCACCCACCCTCTGTGTGTGCACAGGTAACTGCTGAAAAATTGCTAGTTCTTCTATTTAATAACAGCCTGAATGCTGAGTTTGGGAGATTACTATGAGAATGCCCAGAGACTCCACTTTTTTCCTACTGCAGAGCTCAACCTGATATACTTAGAAAAGATAATTGCTGTTTAATATGGCAACTCTCAGACAGTGTTAATAAAAAAATACATAGACAGTTAAACACACACCTACCCTATGACCAAGCAATTCAGCTTCTGTGAATGCACTCAAAAGAAGCAAGTACATATGTCAACAAAAAACCTGTATAGGAATATTCAACACAGCTTTATTCGTAACAGCCCAGGCCTGGAGACAACCCAAATATCCATCAACAGGTGAATGGATAAACAAACTGTCATGTATGTCTGCATTCAGCAATAGAAACCAATGAACTACTGATTCCCATACAACACAGATGAATCTAAGAAATGTTGCATTAAGTGAAAGGAGCCAGACACAAAAGACTCCGTTGTGTGTGAATCCATTTATATGAATTTCAAGGACAGGTAAAACTAATCCATCAAAATAGAAATCAGAATACTAGCTATTTCAGTGGGGCTGAGGGTTATTGACTAGAAAGATGCACAAGGGAACTCACTTGGGTGATGAAAATGTTTTATATCCTAATCTGGGCAGTGGTTAACATGGTATATACATATGTAAAAAAATTCATTGGGCTGTATACTTAAGATTTATGCATTTTGCTGTTTGTAAATGATAGCTCAATAAATAGAAGTTTTTAAAAGCTAGGTGGGAAAAATACATGGAGAAGAACTCATTTCTTAAGAGCAATCATGAACAAAGACAAAATCAGGAAGATATTCTAAAGACTAAATGAAAAAGAATAAATGAAAAAATATGAGCCTTTTATTCTTCTTACTTTTATCACATGACATAAAAATGCCGGGGCTCAGGAAACCAAAATCATTATTTGAAATGCTTATGAATTCACCAAGAGTTCTTCAAAGGCTTATTTTCTGAGTGCTTCTCTTAAATTAGGAAGTGTTTCATTTACAAGGTTTTCCTTAGGAAATGGTGTTGTTTAAACATAAACAACCAGGAAATAGATATTTTCAGTTGATGCATCACTTGTCTTAACAAGAGATCAATTAGTTAATGATATTGTTGGCCTTAAGCATACTTCAGTAAAATATATTTCATTATCTTGAATATTTAGATTAAGGTAGGAAGCTATAGGGTTTATGACAAAAATTGATATTAAATACACAGTGCCCGTGTTTCATACAATACACCTCAGTCCTTTTGTGTTTGTCTTGTGATAGATAAAGATTTTCAATTTGTTAAAGGAAGTTTTCCTGGGGTACTTGCCTCCCTGTGTCATGAATTAAACAAATTTATTTTTCAAGAAGGATCATGACAGAACTTCCACGTGGCATCTGCTACTGATTATTCAGTTGACATTTTCATTTCTGGAATTCTAGAGTTTGTCTGAAATTGTTAGTGACATTTATAAAACGCTTGCAGAATTTTAAACTGGACCCAAGAGATCACTAAGTCCTTCCTCCCTCATTTAAGATGAGGAAACTGAGATCGAGAAAGGTTAGGTGACTGACTTGCCTGGGTTTGGTTTCTCTGGGTGACTTCTTGTATAGAATTTGGATGTCTTTCTTGAACTCCATGGTAACAGCAGATTCTATGATTAAAGAGATATTGCTGTTGCATTTGTAAGCACGTGCGCATTTTACAAAATGGGAATCAAGATGAAGACATCTTTGCGTGGGACCCAGAGTATTTTCCAGTCATGGAATTCTGTTTCTGATCTCTGTATAGTTTCCCCACAGTGAAGCTTCTGTCACTCACTTTAGGCTAAGCCTATTTATCCACCTTACCAGTAATAACTCCTCAAGAGTTCTATGAACCAGTGTCATGCATGTAATATGGCTTGGGAGCTGCATTGCCTGGGTTCACCTCTCATTTCTCTGTTTGCTAGCTGTGTAACTAAATTACTTGCACTGTAGATCTCAGGTTCCCTATTTGGAAAACTGTGATAATACTATTACCTTACCATTTCTTTTTTAGGTTTAAGTTGAATTATGTAAGTCAATTCAGCCTGGCTCTTAATAAATATTCAAGAAGTGTTATCTAATAGATAATTACGGAGTTTTTAGAAAGAAAACCACACTCCATCTTCTTTTGGTTGGTTTTCCCACATTTTTGTATATACAGTTCACTGAACTGAATACACTGCTCTTTCCGTCGTATCTTCTGCCAGGTCTCCTCTCAAATCCAGCTCCCTCCATCATTAATTGCTTTGTCCTCGGCATACCTGCCATCTGCCTGGTTTTTCATGGCATGTGTAGCTCATCATACACATTTCAGCAGTGAACCCTTTTGGTCTTATAATGCTCTTTATTTTACCTTATGTCAGCTTTCAGAAGGCAGGGGCTTTATCATGTGTTTCTTTTGCATCTTTAATAGTATCTAGCAGGATGAGGGACATGTAGCAAATTATTGTAACAAAGGAATTCATATAGGGCAACTTGAAAAATACTAAGCCTTGGTTTCAATGATGGCTGGCAAACTATTTTAATGGTGATATTCTGTAAAATCATATTTAAAATATATTGCATATAGCGGGAACGTTGTAGGCCCTCCCCCCAAAAAACTAAAGAAATAAGCTATAATCCAATCATTATAACCTAAATTCTGAAAACCTGATGTTTCCTTTTAGTCCTGTTAGAGTGCATGCAATCAAGCATCAGGACCAAAGCCCTGCTTTTGATTTATACATCAGATAATGACCCAAAACCAAAAAGAAAATATAAAAACATATCTCCAACTCATGTTCATAGTCATAGTCTTTTTAAATACCAGGAAGTTACAGAGCCATCAGGAATATACAACAGCAATGGTAAGGCTTATGGTTAACATTATATATACATCAGAAAATAGAGCTTTAAGAAAGCATCCCAAATACTTAGGCTTTCTGGCGATTCTGTACCGGAATTCTTTCATTCCCTTTTTGATGCTGTGATTCCCTAACGTCCATTTCACAAAAGATCTTTCTCAAGTAGAGCTAAGAATGTAGAATTGTTTGGATAATTGCCACTTACACTCCAACTTTAACCTTTTCAAGGCCTTGGTCCAATTTTGTGATTTATTTAAAACAATAACTATTTTTTTTTCTGTTTACACGAGTTCATTGCTAACTCAGGCATTTGATTTTTAATTTTTGTTTAATTCCTAGGTAATGGCTAAGATATCTTAAGTGCCAGGATAAATAATGCCAGGTAATATGTAGTTCTGGCACTTTATATTCCTAATTTATGTACTTGACAGAAATAAGACTTCTTGGGACACCACTCTGTAGTTTTGCTTACGGGGTTTGCTTACTCAGGGTACCAGCATTCAGCTGCAGTTGTTAGAATAATGTGTGCACATCCACACACAGCCATGCAACTGTAATATAAAAGGTGTTTCTGGTGTTTATTATTATTATTAATTTAATTGATAAATGAAAATTGTGTATATTATGTATAGCCTGATGTTTTGAAATATGTATACATTGTGGAATGGCTACATCAAACTAATTTGCATATGCATTACTTCACATACTTTTTTTGTGGTAAGAACATTTAAAATCTACTCTCTTAGCAATTTCCAAGTATAAAACCCATTGTTGTTACCTATAATTACCATGTTGTGCAAGATGTCTCTTGAATGTATCCCTCCTGTCTAACTGAAATTTTGTATCCTTTGACTAACATCTCCTCTAACCCTTCTCTCTACCCCAGCCCCTGGTAACCACCATTCTACTCAATGCTTCTATGTGTTCTGTTTATTTAGATTTCACATATAAGTGAGATCATTCAGTATTTGTTTTTCTGTGCCTGGCTTTTTTTCACTTAATATAATGTTCTCTGGGTTCATCCACATTGTTGCAAATGACAGGATTTCCTTATTTTTTAAGGATGAATAGTATGCCTTTGTGTACATATCACATTTTCTTTATGCATCCAACCATTGATGGACATTTAGGTTAGCTCTGTATCTTGGCTGTTATGAATAATGCTGCAATAAACATGGGAGTGTGGATAGCTCTTTGACACACTGATTTCATTTCCTTTGGATATAAGCCCAGAAGTTGGATTGCTGGTCATATGGTAGTTCTGTTTCTAATTTTCTGGTATTATCTTATTTTTCATCATTTCTCCATCAATTCAACAAATATTGAATGTCAACTATGTACTACTTTGGGAAACAGCAGAGAAAAAAACACAAACACCCCTGCCTTCATGGAGCTTAATTCTAAGATCTTTTCTTTTAGCCTCTTGGGCTTTAGTCCTTTGCTCCTTTGCTTCAATTCCCACTATTTGGTTTTGACAACAGTAGCAGATAATTGTTTGCATGCTGTGGCCCGTCAGGATTTTAGTTTTGGCATTACTTGTTTTAGGCTGTATTGACTATACATGTCTCATCCTTAAAATATAGCCCAAACATATGTTCATTACTCTTTAAATGTGATATGGTTTCTCTCTTTACAGCCTTTGCAGTGGAGGGGTTTTGTTAATGAAATGTGTAATGGGAGCATTTTTTTGAATGAAGAAATTTGGGATTATTTCAATTTACCGTATATGCCAGAATATCTATCTATTTTGACCATTAGTTAATGAATTGATGGGTCGATTAATGTTTTACAGAGGCTAGTTTTTTCCCGGTATATTATCTTTTACTTTTTTCATGTTCAAACATATAATCTATGGCCCACTGATGTTTCTCTTTGCTATTGTAATAAATGCTAATGATAGTATTTGGAGTCCAGTGGTCATAGTGTGGACTTGTATGTTTAAATACGACTGATGGGCATCATGTAAATAAAGCTCGTGGCTAGGTTTTTAATTCTCCTCAAAGATGATTAAAAGAGTGTATATTTCACTTTTTGCACTAAATTGGTAGCAACCTATCTTGTGCTAGGTGGAGCAGAAGTAAGGACATCCTAAAATATTAATTGTTTCTGTAGGCAATGGTGGTTTTATGAAGTATTGAGAAGATGGGTATAGTGATCAAGATTAAGTGGAATTTCTCTGCCATATAGAGAGAAATTCTCAGAAATGTTAATGGTATATTCATCCCTGCAATCACAGTGAGATTAACAGGAAATGGAGAAATCTTTACCAATTAGCTAGGTTCAAAAAATAGGGGAACACACAAGCCCTTTCTTGTTTTAAAGGGCAATTTTTTGAAGCACTACTGATGACTGCCCCATCATTCCACCCTAAAGAGGCAATTAGTTGTTCCTATCATATATATGCATTCCAGGATGGAGAGCTATGTAGGAATATAATTTGAAGCAAAAATCAGTTGAGAAGTCATGAATTGCAATTATAAATGAAAGTTACGGATTGCAGCTAAAAACAAGTTTGGTCCATTTATATGAATATGAAACAAATTTTGGAATATGCCTCTGTTTTCTAAACAGCAATTCCAAATAATTTCTTTGATTTCTTAAAATTCATAGTAAGATGAGTTCCTTCATTGGTTATGGGGCTGAACTGAATAAAACTAGTAAAGTAAAATAATTAAAAATGATAAAACAGTAGCATTTGTGGAATGCTTTTCATTTGTCAAGCATATGCAAAATATCAGTTATTTTATTTAACTTTTATTTTAACTCTATAAGATGAAGACATTTTAATATCTCTTAATAACTGAGGAAACTGAGGCATGGAGAGATTGAGAAAAACATTCCCAAACTCCCATAGTCAGTATTTGGACTGGGGCTCTGTAGCCCATATTTGTAACCATCCTTTTTTACAATGCCTCTTGGGCTTTGGCAAGAGGAAAGGAAATTCTATATTATTCTTTTTTTTTTTAATCTCATATCATTTATTCAAAGGTCAAATTCACATCTCTTGCAGATGGACGTTTTGTGGTTCTTTCTGGAGGATGGTTCATGATTCTTTTCAAAGACATCTTTGACCTAAGGTGCTCATATATCCAACTTCAAAAGTTGCCCCATCTGAGGAGCTTAAAATTATCTGGTGCTTACTTTGCAACCTTTTTAGTAAATGCCCTTCTGGCTTAGGGTAGCTTTGGTATTTCATATTTAGTAAAAGTGTCTGCTACCTGTCTTTAGAAAATATCTTGGTTTTATGTCTCCCAGACTGCTTTTTGCTAAAGGCAAAGTGTGGAATGGAGAGCGGTGAAATTTCACCGTGCTATAGGAATTAGGTGCAACTACTACATTAAAAGCAACAGCAGCTGCTATAAATCTGAACTCTCTTTGGGGGAAGAAAAAGAATAAAAGTAAAACATGTGACAGGATAGGCTGCAAATTGCCAAGGGGAAGACACTTTCCTTAAAGAAAGAATTAAGACTTTCTACAAAGAAATCATTTTTTATTTTGGATTGCACTTAAAATGTGAAGGTATAATTCGGATTTCTAAATAATGAATCATTCAGTTTCTCCAAAGACATTTCATCTTCTTCAGGGCACTTCTTTTTTCCCAATATTAAAAAAAATTCTCAATAAAGTAATTCGTGTTTATCGTAGAAAATCTAGAAATACATGAATAACCCAAATAGCATAATACAGAAATAACTACTGTTAACATTTTAGTATATGTCCTTCCAATATTTATTTTACACATATACAATTTTTAATATAATCTGTTCTCTTCAATTACCAATATATCACAGAATCTTTCCATCTCATCAAATATTATTTGACAACATTGTTTTCAATGGTTGTTTAATATTCTGTGTATGAGTATTTCATATCTTACACAGATCATTATACTGGAAATTGAGGTCATTTCCAGTTTTACACTGTCATAAGCAATGCTGCCATGAACATTACATAGCTGATTCTTAGTATGCATTCATGATTATTTTTCTTAGGATAAATTCCTATAATTGGACATGTTGATACCAAGGGTTTGTAAAATATACTGACGAATTGCTCCTCGAGAAAGATACCAGTTTACATTCACAAAAATGTAATGTTTTACATGTAAATGTTAAAAAATTGGCATTTCTGATCATTCTTTAGAGTAGCTTTGGCGAACTGTTATTTCTATACCAGTAAAGCTGGGCCCTTTATCTGTACATCTGGTGGACAGTAGATGAGCTGAGACATCTTGTAAGTCACCTTTCCATTCATTTCCATCTCTACCTCAGGCTTTATATTTTGCTTTCCCGTACTTTGGCAAGGTTGGGACAAAAGAGAGAGAAATGGTAGGGGAGCAGGATGGAGAAAGAAGTAAACACACTCTCCTAAACTGGACTCTTGTGGAAATAGTGCTTTCCCTGTGATGGACTTATGACAAGGGAGAAAAAAAAAGCTGCTTCTTATTTTCATTCATTCATTATTGCATGTCCCATACCTCTTCTTTTTTTGTTTCTCTTTTGAGATGGAGTCTTGCCCTGTTGCTCAGGCTGGAGTGCAGTGGCATGATCTCAGCTCACTGCAACCTCCACCTCCCGGGTTCAAGCAATTCTCCTGCCTCAGCCTCCCAAGTAGCTGGGACTACAGGCACTTGCCACCATGCCTGGCTAATTTTTTTTAGATTTCTTTTTTGTATTTTTAGTAGAGACAGGGTTTCACCATGTTGGCCAGGCTGGTCTTGAACTCCTGACCTCAGGTGATCTGCCCGCCTCGGCCTCCCAAAGTGCTGGCATTACAGGCATGAGCCATCGCACCCAGCCCTGTACCTCTTCTTAATGTAGAGAAATGCAACTGTTTCAGGTTTCATAGCAAGCTTTATTTTATTTATTTATTTATTTATTTATTTATTTATTTATTTATTTAGAGACAGTTTTGCTCTTGTTGCTCAGGCTGGAGTGCAATGGCGCAGTCTTGGCTCTCCGCAACCTCTGCCTCCTGGGTTCGAACAATTCTCCTGCCTCAGCCTCCCAAGTTGCTGAGATTATAGGCATGCACCACCACACCCAGCTAATTTTGTATTTTTAGTAGAGACGGGGTTTCTCCACGTTGGTCAGGCTGGTCTCAAACTCCCGACCTCAGGTGATCTGCCCACCTTGGCCTCCCAAAGTGCTGGGATTACAGGCGTGAGCCACTGCACCCGGCCAGCAAGCTTTATTAGTGTATATTTTCAGTGTGCCTTTATTTTGACTTGCTGATTGTAATAAGCCGTGGTTTATTCTCAGTATGATATCTTCATTGGTATATTTTAGTGGTGGAAGAACTGTATCAAAACATCAAACCCACCATCCCCACTCCTAGGAGAGAAGATGACTTTGGAACTGCAAAATATACTCTGATCATGGATTTGTTAATATCATTTGGATGTCTTTACAGACTATAACCAAGCCAACCAACAATCTCACTCATTTGAAGTTAGAATAATCTTTTTTTTTATTTTTATTTATTTTTTTATTCTACTTTAAGTTTTAGGGTACATGTGCACAATGTGCAGGTTAGTTACATATGTATACATGTGCCATGCTGGTGTGCTGCACCCATTAACTCGCCATTTAGCATTAGGTATATCTCCTAATGCTATCCCTCCCCCCTCCCCCTACCCCACAACAGTCCGAGAGTGTGATGTTCCCATTCCTGTGTCCATGTGTTCTCATTGTTCAATTCCCATCTACGAGTGAGAACATGCGGTATTTGGTTTTTTGTCCTTGCAATAGTTTACTGAGAATGATGATTTCCAATTTCATCCATGTCCCTACAAAGGACACGAACTCATCATTTTTTATGGCTGCATAGTATTCCATGGTGTATATGTGCCACATTTTCTTAATCCAGTCTATCATTGTTGGACATTGGTGGGACTGTAAACTAGTTCAACCATTGTGGGAGTCAGTGTGGCGATTCCTCAGGGATCTAGAACTAGAAATACCATTTGACCTAGCCATCCCATTACTGGGTATATACCCAAAGGATTATAAATCATGCTGCTATAAAGACACATGCACACGTATGTTTATTGCAGCACTATGAAGTTAGAATAATCTTAACAGGCCTGTATTTTGGAGAATTGTAGCCTGAAGTCGGCCAGAGTAACATGCGGATACCCGAAAGAAGCATCTTCCCAAACAAGAAAATTCAAACTTCTTATTCACTTATATCTCAAAGAAGTGGATATAATGATGAAAAGAAAGCAGGTTAACCTTTTTTGACCATACAAAGTTTCTCTGGCTCTTTGAAATAATAGTAAATACTTCTGAACTCTGTCTAGAGATAGAACTTCTAATTAAGTCAAATCCAAGAAAGAGAATTGTGCAATGCGGTGGTTCCCAAATTCTGATAACATTGAAGTGCTAGGAATTTGGCTGAGCTGCAGCAGAAGGTTCCGGGGGTGGAGGTACTCCTCCTTCAGCCAGAGCAGCCATGCTTTTATCTGAGCTCTACTTTGAACCTCTTTCTAAGTGCTCACTCAAAGGAAGGCTTCCTCAGCAATAATAATAGTGACAACAACAACAATAGAGATATACCAGTATAACTGTAAAAATGTGATCTGGTAATGATTACAATATGGCCAGAATGTTCACCCAGTCTTAGACACTAGCACTGAAAGATGTTCTGATACTCTTACAGACTATTTTTTGGAAGTAAGATTAGAGATGCCCTCCTGCCTAGCACAAAATAGGTACCCAATAAATGTTTGTGGAATTAGTGAATAAGCTATTGGATGAGAAAGGGAAGAGTGTTGGACCAGCAGTTTAAAGACCTAGAGATCCAAATCCTGATTTCTTGAGGGACTTTGGGTTTTTCTCTGAGCCTCAATTTCTGAAACTTTCTGAGGGGTATAAAATTAGTTTTAAGATGCCATCCAATTCTACCTGGAATTATGACTAGAAAAATGTAGGCTGTGTTAGAAAGGAATTGGAAAGAGAAAGAGCAAGTTACAAATTCTGAAGGTCAGGCAGGTAAATAAAGATCAAGCTACCAACAGCAACTACAATACCCAGCACAGCCTGCCCTGAAACCTGTATATCACTTTGCTGTTCACAAGGCATTTGACACACATTCTTAGAATACCTTCAGGCCCATTTTATAAATGACAAAACTGAGGTTCAGCAAGGCAAGTCATTTTCTTAATGTCACCCAGTGGCAGAACTGACACTGGGAATTGAGTCTTCAGATAATATCACCCCATGGACTCAAATATATAGAAAGCTTTATAACCTGGTCACCCAGGTGGCAGGGACACATAAAGTGGCAAAAGGATTCTACTGAGTTGGGGTGGCCTAGTTCTCCTCTCCCAAGAAGGAGGCCCATAACCTAAGTCTCATAATTTCCGATCCAGAGTTTTATGCATGAAACTTTATGGCCTCTTGAAAGATGAATGAGTAAGTTTGATTCATTGGAAGTCAGAAACAGCTTTTTAAACATTTGGGAATCAAGACAGGTAGTTAGTCTGCCTTGTAAAATTTTCTTATGGATATCACCACCAGAAAAATTTATCTTAGCTTAGTATATTGCAAAGCTTATTCAATCCCATCACAGGTTCAGATTCAGTCATTGTTAGTTGAGAGTTTTAGCATTAATCCTAGCCATATCTTAATTCATGTGGTCTTGGAAAGTAACAATTTGTTTTGCTATCACCAAATTCCACCCATGTAAAATGGGTCACTAGGCTGTCAAATTTTATGAGGTTATTTATACCACCACTCTCTTTTTGGACTGCAGTTTTGCAGGTTATTTTTCTTCTGTGTATTAATAAGAGGAGTTCAGAGTACTGAATTTTGTTTGTTGAGGAAGTTGGCACTGTGAATCCTGAATAAACAAAAAATACAAAATGTGAAATATTGAAATAGTTTATCTAGCCATGAAAGGGTACATTCTAATTTTATAATATGAATCAAGAAAGTCTTATAATGAAAAATGTTCTTCATTTCCTAGTTTATTTGTAAGTTGATGTAATCTATACACATAACTTTCAAAAATCAACCAATTTTACTTTAATAATCTTATATGAGTGTATATATGTACATGTGTTATATATAAATATTAAATATACATATACACACATTCCACCTTAATAATCAACTATTAATGCCTTTTCTTTAAAAAACAGTCTTATCCAATACCTATAGTTTTTAGATATATGGACAAGATAACTTTATACATATTCAGATTAGTTAACAAACAGCAGCTACATGTTCACTAACATACTAATAACTGTAAGTTCTATCTTGTCCTAATTATTTCTAATAATCTCTGTGGAGACTTATATCTCAAAAAGCACGTATGTGTTGATGATAGAAAGCAGGTTGAAAAGTACTGATTTATTGCCACCCTTCGTTAAGGTTAAAAGCATTCCAGTGAGATGAAGACATCTGTCTTGTATTTTCACATTGCAGAGGAAAAGTTAAGGACAGGAAGAAGAAAAAGAAAGAAAATAATGTTTTAAGTTGAATTCAAAGCCAGGTTTAAAGAAAATAGTTCTTGTTTCATATCTGTAAAAGTTTTCGGGAAAGAATCCCCCATGCCCATGACTGTCACTTACTATTATGCTATTAAATATACTTAATACTATATATTGGCAATGGAAATCATGCTCTATGTCCCTAAATTATTTTTCAAAATTTTACACAAAGTTAATGAACACACATATCTCTCAATAGTTCCTTTCTTTTAAAAAATTAACAAAGAAAGCTACTACCAGAGAGAATTAAGAGGGTTAATTATACAATGTACAGGAGAAAGATTTTTGAAATGGGCCATTTCTCACCTCTTCTTTGAAAGGTGGGACTGGCTATAGGGTTTAGTGAATAGTTACTTGCTATTTTGGAAATCAAAGGAAAAGGCCACTGGAGAGAGGCTGAATTTAGCTGTTGCAGGATTTTTATCTCTCTAAATGAGTGCTACTGACAGGAAGCATATGTGTTACTTACTCTAGCTGTGGAAGAGAACATGGGTGGTTTTCCAAGGAGCTGTCACCTGCCTATGTATGCTTGTCTATCTGTGAGCTCATAGACAAATCGGATATATTTATGATTTCTGGTGTATAATAAACACTTAGAGCTACATGTAAGCTTGGGGACTGTGTGTTTCTCTCATTTAAAAAGAATTATATGTGAATATCCAGATTGCCTTTGCCTTAGAATTACAATCAGTCTTTGTACTTAGTGGTGTTTGTCAATACACAAAAACATTTGTGAATGCATGAGGCCCCCTTTGAAATGACAGAGGAAAGATAAAGTAGTTCCTAATGAAGCCTGTATTTATTAGCCCACTCAAAAATAAGAAACAGTTCAAGCAGAGCTGATCACTCAAACCAATAAGTTAAGTATTTCACTTAGGTAATCAAATGCATTTACTTCATATTGCAGTGTCAGGGTTCTTGAACAGCAGATATTTTCCCAGGAAAAGCAGATGGAAGTGACATTTTAATTTGCATTTCTGTGGTATATCTTTTTCCCAACCTTTTGCTTTTAACCTACCTATATCATTATACGTGAAGTGAATTTCTTATAGAAAGCGTACAGTCAGGGTTGGGGGAACATTGATTTTTTTAAAAATCCATTTTGATAATCTCTGTTTTTGATTGATGTCTATAAACCATTTATATTTAATGTAATTATTGATATGTTTATACTTGTCTGTCTTTTTATTTTTAATTGTGTTTGTTCGTTTTGTTTTTCATTAATCTGTTTTCCCGTTTCCTGGCCTCTTTTGGATTATCAAAACTTTTTAAATTATTTCATTTTAATTTATTGTGCTGTTGACTATATCTCTTTGTGTAGTTTTTTAGTGGTTACTCTAGGGACTGTATTATATATCCATAACTTCTCATAATCTACTTAAAATCAATACTTTACCATATTAGGTGGAATGTAGGAACCATACCACCATATTGATCCTTTTATACTCCTTTCCCATGATGTTATGCTTGTCATATATTACAGCTACGCACATTGAGAACTCTATCAGACAATGTTAGAAATGTTTCCTTCTCAATCATTAAACATCTTTTAAAAAGAGAATAATCTACTATCTACACCCTCATGTTTGCCGTTTCTGTTGCATTCCCATTATTTCTGATATTCCAAGTTTCCTTCTGCTATCATTTCCTTTTTTTCTGAAAAACTTCCTTTAGTAATAAATTAGCTTAGTTTTCTTTCATCTAAGAATGTTTATTTCACCTTCACTCTTGAAGAATATTTTCTCTAGATATAGAATTATGTGATAGTTCTTTTTTTTTGAGCACTTGAAAACTATTGAGCTGCTTCCAATTATTCTCTATGGTTTCTGATAAGAAATCTGCAGTCGTCGTTTGAATCCTTGTTCTCCTATAGATAATATGCTATTCTTCTCTGGCTGCTTTCAGGATTTTTTTTTTCCTGTAGTTTCAGCAGTTTGCTTATGATGTGGCTAGGCATGAATTTCTTGGAGTTTATTCTATAGGGGGTTCATTGAGCTTCTTGATGCTTTAGGTATGTGTTTTTCACCAAACTTGAAAAACTTTCAGCCAGTATATTTTTCAATTATTTTTAGCACCATACTTTTTTCTACTCTTCTTCTTGAGCTCTAATGACATGAATTATTAGGTCTCTTTTTAGTATCCCACTGATACCTGAATCTCTTAATTTTTAAAATCTTATTCTGTCTGTTGTTTAGTTTGCATAATTCTGTTAATCAATCTTCACATTAATAAACTCTTTTCTTTGTAATATCCTTTCTACCAAATCCATCCAGTGAGTTTCTTATTTAACTTATAGCATTTTTGGTGCTAAAATTTCTATTTGGTTTTTCTTTATATTTTTTGTTTTACTGCTGAGACTTTCTATTTTTCTATTTGTTTTAAGAGAGCTTATAATTGTTTGTTGGAGCATTTTTATAATGGCAACTTTAAATTCTTGTGTTTTCTTGGCATTTGGTGTCTGTTGATTGTCTTTTCCTATGTGAGTTGCATTTTCCTGGCTCTTCACGTGCCAAGTAATTTTAGATTATATGCTGAAAATTTTGAATATTACATTATGAGACTCTGGATCTTGCTCTAAAGCCTATGGAGAATATTGATATTTTGTCAGCAGGCAAGTGACCTGATAATATTCATGGCACAAGTTTAAACTTGCCTTCTATGGGCTGTGGTCCCAGTGTCAGTGAACTTTTTAATGCCCAGTGCTATTCAGATTTGTCCCTTGGGTATGCCTCCCAGTGACAACTCTGAGAACTGAGTGGGAATCTCTCTATTCACCTTCTGAAGTCTTGTATGTGCTGATTAGAATGAGATCCACGCATATGCAGTTCTTGGAATCTAGGAGTTAATAAATAATCTTACAGGGCTGCTTTCATAAACTCACCCTCTCTGCAATCTCCCAGTACTTTCTGATTTCTGAGGACTCCCCTTTTAATGCTTCCGGTGAGAAAGCTGGGGCTCTGCCATGCACTTCTGCAGCTATGCCTGCCTCCAGGGCCATATGGTGGGAAAGAAAATAAGGGTAAACTCATACTAGCTCAATGCTACTTTGAAATTCAGTCCTCTTCCCAAATTTGCTATTTATTATTATTTTTTCAAAGCTCTCAAATGAGCTATGCACATGTTCTCTCGATGCTTTATAGCTGCATTCAGTAGGGTGGAGTGTGTTTTCTCCATCTTACCCAAGAACCCGAATCTTGGGAGTGACATTTTAAAATGATATATTTTGTTATAATAAACTCGTCAATTAAATTTCCAGGTGTAGTGTTCTCAATAATTGAGGACATTCAATTTTCAGATAGTTAAGTCCTAAATCCCTTAATGTTATAAGGAATGTCATGCTTAAGTAATGAACCAGGAAATAGCTGTGACAAAATCAATATAGTGTCGTATAACAAGATAGGCATGACAGTATAGATTTATTCATATACCTGCATAGGATACATATGCAACTCTACAATTTGCTCATTCTGATTCTTGTGGCATGTCCGCATGGTGGTTCCATAATGTATCATAATATGATATCATAATGTGGAATGTTTCTTCTGTTATGTGAATGTGAGAGTGCACACATACACACACACGCACATTCTGACACACAGCTATGTTTTTTAAAATGATCTGTTTGGAAGTAGATTGCTCTAAAACACTAGTTCTCAAACTTTAATATTTCCGACGTTTAGAGGTTTTGATTCATTACTTCTGAGATCGGGCCTAAGAATGTGCATTTCTAAAAGACAATACCAGATGATGCTAATGCTGCTGGATTCAGAACTACTCTTTGAGAATGGCTACCACAAAGAAATGAACAAATACACCAGAATTTTATGTGAGCCACCAAAAGGCAGAAATTGAAATGTGTGACTTTCTATTCGTTTTTGGAGATTTACCAAGCAGAAATCTCTTTTGGCTTTGTGTTGATTTCTTATTATAATACTTTACATTTTAAGTTTTGATGAACATAAGTACTTTCAGTAAGTTCAATGGCTATTACATATATAAGTATATACACACTAAACCCATATGCAGTATATCATACTAATAATACAAGTTGAAATAAGAATAATTCATCCAATTAAATAAATTATTTGGTTTCTTCAGTGTCAAAACTTTTTAGAATTAATTATCTAAAGTAAGTAAAGAATGGTTTTTAGATTTTTTTAAATGTCAGGAGGAAGAAGAAGAGGAGGAGGAGGAGCCATAGAACGTATATGTGGCCCACAAAGCACAGAATATTTATGATTCAACCATTTATGGAGAAAGTTTACTGGCGCAGATGTAGAACATGGTCTGGTTAATCAAAGCAATGCATCAAGAGATGGTATAGGGTAGCGATTAAAACTACGGTTTTTGTTGTCAGATTGCCGTTGTTCAAATCCTGAGTTCACTAACCACTTATGTAACCTTGGACAAATTAACACAATCTTTCTGTGCATCTGTAACCTCATCTACAAAATGTAGATGATAAAAGTCCCCAACTCATAGGGCTATTATGTGATTTAATTAGTTAATACATGTAAAGTGCTTAGAATAGCACCTGGCATATAGTCAGCATCAAATAGACATTGGCTACAATTGTCTACTTGATAGAATACTGTGGAAACATTAAATGTGATTTTGTACCAAGCATTCATAAAATATATGTAAATGTTTCTATGTAATATTAACAAGAAAGAAAGCAAAGCACTAAATGGCTCACAATACTTTGTAGAATAAGTAAAACATGAAAGCTATGCACTGGAATCAAAATACAGGAAGGAAATACTCCAACTTATTAGCAGTGGTAGTGCTAGTTTGATGTGGCTATGGATGATTTTCCCCCTTCTGCCTTTCTGCATTTCCCAAATTTTCCAAAATACACTGTGGATTTCAGCTTACTGGCTGTACCTCAGGAGTAGTGTATGCCTCTGCCAAGGTGCTTATCTCTGAGATAGAATAACAAGATGAGCTAAGGTCATAGTGCTCACCATATTTCTGTCAGTATTTATTTTGGTCCCTCTAAGTCGGGGCCTTCACATTCTTTGTACACAGTTGTATTTAATTAGGACTTGAGCTAGTCATAAAATATGCATTAATTGTCTGTTGTTTCATGAGTGATGGCCAAAATAACAGCCCTTGATAGGAACAGTTTGGGGGTGAGCACCACTTGGTCTGTTCATCTTCCAAGACTCCCTGCCCAAGTAAGAGATTCCTATTTGTTATCTCCTTTTATCCTGGAGAATTACTAATCCTGCACTACCATATTAAGTACCAATTAAGCAGAGATTTGTCATTCCTGCCTGAGAACATTGAGCTGGGCTGCGGCTGCATATTTCACAGACTTCTGACAGAAATTATTTTAATTAGACTGCTGCTAGAAGCATTTAAAATAGTCTGTATGGTCAGAGAGGAAGAATGGCTCCTCAGTCAGATAATTTACTTATTTTTCTTTTTCACTCACCATAAATCTTAGGATTGTGGTTATTAAACCCTTGAAGGGGGAAGGGTAGTCAGGGAAAGGAATCAGCTAAACTTTATCTTACTTTAAATCCCAGAAAAGAAAAACCTCCCATGGGTTTACTGAAAAAGACACTTTTAAAAGAAAAAGATGTTCAAGCAAAATCTGACACCAACAGGCTATTTTTACATGACGAATATCCAAAATGTCTAAACAATAAAGAGAATCCATGCATCTTTTATATATGAATAAGGTGGTTGGTCCTTTCCTTTTCACTTGTTATGCTCCCAAAACTGATGTCATTATTTGATAATTACTAGGTTAACCTGACACTGAAAAGCAAACTAAATAAATAACAACTAAATGGAACTCCACACTCAGTATACCTCAATTAATCAGAACACAAGTTTTGCAGTTTTACAGGGATATATTCAATTTTATGTATCCATTGACTAATATGAGAAATTGGATGAGTACAAGCTTTTTTTCTCTTTAAAAAAATTTTTTAACAATCAATAAACATCTTTTATTATATACATATAGATTAATAACAAACATATCTCTTTATATACATTTAATTCTATTACAAAATAGAACCGAAAGGTGACCAGAAGTGAAAGAGTGGAATGAGACCAGAGAGATGTTGGCCACACTCACTGGCACACCTGAGATGGTCAATCTTTCCACACTTACGTAATGACTGTGTCTACTCCAGGAAGTAGTGAGAAGATGGGCACATGACCAGGAGAAATGGCAATGGAATTGAAACCTGGACTCTACCTTAAAACAGTTATTGGGTAGGAATTAACAGTAATTGGCATGGTAATTAACTCACAGTCTTTATCTGACTTTTTAACTCTTCAAAGCCAAATTCTTAAAAGTTTTAATTTCTCACAAGTAATTCTGAATGTATTTCATTGTTTCTAATTTATAGTGCTTATCAGAATTTTAGTATCACACACATAGCAAATTTGCATTGGCTAATATACAAGTTCCAAATGAGAGCTTGTAAGTTCAGTTGTCAGTAAAACCCAAGTGAGGGAAGGTTATGAACTTGCGATCCAAGATAAAATTCTGCCATGCTTTAAAACCAGCTGTTCTCTTCTCCTTTAGAAGAAGATACCAGATATATGCCTTATCTGGTATCTTCTTCTGAAACAAACCAATTCTATCTACATTGAAAATCTGTGGAGGGAAGTCACATTCCTTAACGATCTACCCAAACATCTTGGGAAACAATTTAGCAGCCACTATATCTCATACTCTGTGCCAGTGCTTACTTTCGCCATATGTAGATTCATGTGACCCTTGAAACTGAAGAACCAACCGTAAGTGGTAAAAATACATTTTATCAGGTGCACTATCACCATGAAGTCAGCAACAAACCCTGAGATTTCTTCTGAATCATTATCAGATTAATAGGATGGAAATCTTGAGACTGATCCTCTAGTCTAGTGGTCCTCGAAGTGTGCCCTCAGAACAGCAGCATCAGTATCAATTGGTAATTTGTTAGAAATGCAAATTCTTGGCCCTCACCCCAAACCTGGTAAATCAGAAGCTCTGGAGGTTGAGCCCAGCAAGCTTTAATTTGATAAAACCTTCAAGTGATTCTGATGCTAAAATTTGAGAACCATTGCTATAGCCCAAATTTGATTATATATTGTAATCATATGGGGAGCTTTAGAAATTGCTGATGCCTGTGTCCCAGTTCTAGAAGTTCTAATGTAACTGGTCTGGAATATGGCCCCAGAACCAGTATTTTTTAAAAGCTCCTTGGGTGATTCAGATGTGCAGTGAGAGCTGAAAACCACTGTAATAGCCCAAACAAAAATGGCTCCTATTTTATCAGTTTCTGGGCAATAATTGTCTGTTGCCTAGATGCATAGCTTTCCATACATCAAATAAATACTCATTGTCCTTCTGAATTATTCTTACTGTCAAACATTTCATTCCATTAAATCAGTGATACTTATTTTTTCATTTTTCAGTGGTAAGTGGTGGGCAGGTAAAGGGGTCTTTTAACTTGTTCTTCAAGAACATGTAGTAGCTACAGCCTTTGGATTCACCTTGTATTTCAGATGTTTGTGGGCTTTCAGGTGGGAAACCTCTCAAGTAAGTCATGAAGCATTAAAATTCAATTAAAGATAAAATAATAGGGTTGTGGCTACTTCATACAGGGAAGACTAGCCCATATGTGTGAGCGAGGAATTCAGGTGAAAAATATTCATTTTTATGGCTCAATATTTTAGCAAATTTTTAGAATATGTACTTAAATATATTTGATCTGGTTCAATAAGTCAGAATGTTTGGAAGTAAAAAACTGAATAATATTCTAATTAATTGAGTATTGACCAGAAATTTTAAAAGGTAGGAGGAAAAATCCTTATTTAAAAAATTGTTATTCAAAAGAGAGACTAACCTTAATATGATATATTGTGGATAGCATATGAAGGAATCCAACATGGAAGGATCAACTGAATCATTTTAAACACGTATTATTTCTCATGTGTACTTTTTTAAAAAAATGCATTAGAAGACTAGGAGAAAACTAGACATAATAGTTTTCTATCATCATGGAGATGTTGTGAGAATCAAGTAAGATAATACATTGCAAAGTTCTTAGGATGGAGCCTATACATGGCTTCCAAATAAAAGTTAACTAAAATATTCACAACATTATTTAAAATTTGTTTTCAGAATTTATATATTTTGTTCAAACAGATAACCCAAACTCAGTTTTGAAAATTTATGAACTAAAAATAGAAAACATGAAGATGCTATTTTTATAGATAATCACATTGATGATAATATAATTTAGAAAATTTTAGTACATTTTAAAAGGGGAGGATTAATCTTTATTTTTTTTCTTTTAAAATCTTTTTTTTTAAATTTTATTATTATACTTTAAGTTTTAGGGTACATGTGCACAACGTGCAGGTTTGTTACATATGTATACATGTGCCATGCTGGTGTGCTGCACCCATTAACTCGTCATTTAGCATTAGGCATATCTCCTAATGCTATCCCTCCCCTCTCCCCCACCCCACAACAGTCCCCGGTGTGTGATGTTCCCCTTCCTGTGTCCATGTGTTCTCATTGTTCAATTCCCACCTATGAGTGAGAACATGTGGTGTTTGGTTTTTTGTCCTTGCGATAGTTTGCTGAGAATGATGGTTTGCAGCTTCACACATGTCTCTATTTTTTTTTTAATCAGTGAGAATCTCACCTAAGGCGTGAAGCTCACCCTTCTCTCTGCCCAGTCTCAAGTCTTCATGGAGCCTGCCCTGACGCCCAGCCTGCTGAGACCTTTCATTCTCTAGTCAAACGTTTCATTCCATGTTGATGAATTAGGTTTTTTTTCTCAGCACTTTTACTACTTTAGCTCTTTCACATTAAAAAAAGTTTATTATTTCCATTATAATCATACTTTTAGCATCTTCGTGATTTTCAGTGCTTTTGTGTTTATCAGCTATGATGGGATGAATAACATTCATCAGTTTTTCAAAATGAAGTACAGATACCCTGAACGTACTTACCCTGAACGTACTTCCATGCCATCTATTTGTGGTAGGCATATTGACCCATTTCTGCTTTGGAGGATCATTTTGTTCTCATATCAAAAATTTTCCATTAGACAAGCTACTTTACATGATTTATTTCTACATTTCCATTGGGAATTACATTTAGGCAGGACAAACAGTATATAGGTAGAGCTACACACAGACCAATTTTCACCATAAGACCCCCACACAAGGTCCTTTGTACTTATATCAATATCCCACTATTCATTGATCTATTCAACTTACATTCACTGAGAAGACACCACACATTGAATTAACCATTTAAGTAATAGTACGGTATTACCCATGCCATTGATGGTAGTTCAACAGAAATTAGAAAACAGCTACCATTATAAGCCAGTTTGATAGAAATTTAATTAAGAAAGTGTCCATACAGCCATATTTTAGGATTCTTCTTATGTAGTGACGGTGGTACATGGTGTTGACCCCCCACAGAATGGTACGGCACGAAGGCACCCACTTTTCACTGCCACAAAACTAGGGCGTGGTGGCTTAGCCCTCTGCCCTCTGATATATAGTCCCAACCCAATTAATTAGATACTTATCGAACATTTAGCAAATATATATTAAGCATCTTCCATTAGAAGGCATGGTACTGTTCCCAAGTTGCCAAGCTGTAATGAGAGAAAAGAACTGTTCCTGGTATATTACTACAGACAGGCATTGGTGGCCCCAGTTGGGTCTGTGCTAATACATTCCAATTTCCTGGGTAGCCATACCCACTTGACCATGCCTGGATTATTTGGTGTTAGGGTTTGCTGAGAAGCATGTAAATAAATGCATTGTATATTATACCCCAGGTTTCACCCTGTGTGAAGTAAAGAAGTGGAGATATTTTTAATGAAAGAGGTTATTCACTGGCTAGTGATCCAATGAGATTTGGGGAATGTCTGCTATCTGACTCTCCTTTCTGGTGAAAAGTCAAGAATATGCACATGGGAAGATTGTAATTTGAATGAGCATTCAGACTGACTTCAGCACTCCCTTTTCCACTCCCCCAAAACAAAACAACCCATTGTTTTCCTGGTGCAGTGGTGCTCCTCGGCCCTCTCGGGAGGTTAGGATCCACTCGGTGACTCCGACCTATTTCTCAGCTTCAGGAGGTTAGAGGTTGATTGTGTTTGGTGCCCCAGAGTTTCCATGATTCTTGCCCCTCAACTTAAAACACTGTGTTTTGAAGTTAACACAACTGAACTGTGGGCACGTGGCCAATGTGGAGGCTGGGGAGAGAGGGATGGGTGTCAGGGGGATGTGGCCAGGAGGAAATAAGAGCAAATTCCTCCAAAACGATGTGACAGGAAATGACAAGAGTATCAGCCTCCTACCACCTCACTCAGCCGCTTACGAAGGGAAAAGTCCTTCCTAATCACAGAGCTGTGCCAGAGCGCAGTAGGTGAGGATGATGAAATAATAAAGCATTTCCCGTATGTGTTTTTCATTAGGACTGTTTTGTTTTTCTTCCAAGTGCTGGGGAAACAGAACAGAAGCCCCACTTCAACCGGCACCACAGCGGCCGCCTCCCCTGGGAATAGCAGCTGCACTAACAGGAGGGGTGCCCTTGGTGGAATGGGTTCTAACACCTTCCTAATGGAAATAATGATTTGTAAAGCCCTCTTTATACCCTTTGCTGCATAATTAGTAGCCCAAAGAGCTACAGATTAAAAACGCTGTTCTTACACCCAACATTTTTGAAAATTTGGCAAAACATTAAATGTTCCGTTCTGAGAGCCAAACAGGTAGAGGTCTTTGAATAGCCCCAGTCCCGGCTGGTGGTGCTGGCCCTGAATCACTCAACACTTATTACATAGAAATTAACTGGCTTGATGTCAATTAGTGAGAATTTGTTAGCAGACATATCCAATGGACCTCCCCTAACCCAATTTGGTAGGTATTGTGGAAAATATCTAAATACCCTCATCCAAGCTAACTTAGATAGTATTAGGAGAGGCAAGGTGTATCTGCCTCCTTTATGTTTTGTGTGTATGTGTGCATGTGCATGCGTTTAAGGCCAGGGCTGAACATCAATTTTTACCCATCTCTCAGAGAAGATAATTAAGAGGAGCTCAGAAGGAGGCTGGCTAGAAAATTCTCTCTGGCCCTAAGAAATAACCAATCCAAAATGCCTGTTGTTAAATGGGTCATAAAAGCACTGGGAAATCAATATTTGACTTTCTGTTTCAGGAATGGTGGCTGCTACATGCAGTTTTAGATCAATCTGCTATTGTCATTGTACCCAAGACTCAAATAATTTCCGTGTTAACTCTGGACACTTTGAAGGTGGAAATCTCACTTGTTTATCTTTTTATAAGTAATTGCTCCCCCCATCCCAATATTGGATAGCCCATGTAAAATAAACCATGTGAGAAATAAAATAAGGACTCATTTTATTAAATATCTAGGAGAAGCGCTTGGGTGACCTGAAAATGTAATTAAACCTCCAAATAAGCAGATTACTGGCTGAAAAGCGAGATTGATAGATGAACCCCTTCAGCTAAAAGGGATTGCTTAATGGACTGAACAACAATCTTGGACTCTGTCCACCTTGGAATTACAGGTCCAGAATCAGGCAGGCTCCACTCCAACACTTCGCCTCCTAAGATAAATGAAGCTGCATGAGGCCGCTGTGAGGAGAGCCCAGAGGTGAGACCTGCGGCTCCGTGTGGACAGGCAGATGTGCAACACTCCTTATAAAAATAGCCAAAGATGCCCAGAGCAGTGCTTCCAAGGCTCTTCCTGACTTACTATCCAGGAGGCTTAAATAACTCATTCGTCTCAAAAGGTTAAATTTATTTCTGGCTTTTTGAACATAAGATACTAATTGCATTAGAAAATGAAGAGCAGAAAATGAAGTTAAAGCCTCAGTAGGACAGACTAAGCTCAAATAATGAAAAATTACCTGTTGTTATTATAGTTGTACTCCTGCCATTTAAGAAAAGATCAGAGTCTACCTTCCTTTTTGACAAATATGACAAACTTTCCAACTCTGAGCTTTTTAACCTTTTTTTTTTTGTTTTTCTGAAGGAGGTTTTGGTGAAGTTTTTCATACCATAAATTTTGGCCTCAAGTCTGTAAAACTGGTATATTTCAACTTTAAATATTTGCAGCATTTTGGATTTATCATCTTGGTTTTCTGCTTTGTATCATTTAGTAACTGGAATTAACTGAGCCTTTCCCTGTAGCTGTGTGACAGTTTCAGAAATTGACCATGTCAAACTGTAATGTCTTTTCTTTGATACTGATAGGAGTTCTGTAACCTACATGATTGATGCAATTTATCTTAAGATAGAGGCAGCAGCCCTGACTCCAGAAAAGATTGAACCAGTTGCAGTTATCTTAGTTTGCTGCTATTGGTCATCCAGGCCTCTTTGCTATCATGGTTAAAGATCAGTCCTTAAGCCGACATCTCACTGGTAAATTCACTCATAGTGATTTTGTCCACAACATTTACCCCTAAGAAGTTAGCCTAATGGATCCCCCTTGATGAAACTCTGTTTTCCAGTCTACTTGTTCAGGACAAGGCATTGCTGTCTCTCAACCTATGAAAGGCAGAATTCTGTCCTCTTCTCACTTCTGGACAAGAACAAGGGTATAGTCCTTATCCCCATCTAAGTCCATGAAAAAACATCCTGGAGGTCATGACCACTTGTAGAATTTAGCTAGCTAAAAAACTGTACTTTACTTCTTGGTGATAATACATGACATGGAAAAAAAAAATAGATCCAAGGCACACGGGCCACTCTATAGTCATGTACTCAACCTTGAATAGAGCAAATAATTACTTTGATGCTAAAGACAACTTATCCTCCCAAAGTTCATTATCAGTAAGATTAGCATTTCCCAAAGCACCTAACTCCATCTTTTGACTGGAGTAACTTCATTTAGCTCTGCAAGTCCCCATCTTATGGTTTATCTTTAATCTCAATTAAAGATCAGTGTTCTTTATATGATTCCATTATGAACTATGAGAGAATGGCTTGATTCTAGAATCAATTTAAGAATTATCAATTTCCAGATTTGGCACAAGAGTCTGTCTGTGATCTTAACTTCAAGAACTTTGCCAGACCATCTATCAGAATGGAGCCCTTAAAAAGAAGAGACTTTGCCAGACCATCTATCAGAATGGAGCCCTTAAAGAGAAGAGACAGTCTGAATGTTGCAGGGATTATTCACAATATTATTCAGTTATTACCAAATGTGTATAGTTATGGAAAACAGGACAGAGACTAATGAGATTTGGGAAAAGAGTGATTCCTTATTTTTTTTTTAACTTCCTAAGCTTTATTTCCTAAAGTTTATCGAACAATGAGCTGTTAATATTGTGAGCACATGAACAACTTGACATTTTGGCACCTACTATTACATACTATGTTCTTTAAGGAAATACTATGTGAAAGGGTGCACATTGACTCAGAGTTTAGTCCAGATCTTCAATTTCCCATATGACATAAGGCCTACGTGTTGACTAGATTGACTTTTCAGCAACCTGAGAGGTGGTTAAGCATCGTGGTTCAGCACATAGTCCCTGGAGCCAGATTGCCTGGGTCTGAATCTCAGCTATGCTACCGACAAGCTGGTGTATCCTGAGAAAGTTATGTAGCCCTTCTGTGCCTCAGTTTTCCCATCTATAAAAGAGCGTTAATTCTAATGCTGTTTCACGGAGTTGTTGTAAGGATTAAAAGAGTTCATGTAGGTCCTGAGCTTTGCTTGCTATTTGGCACATAGGAGGTTAGCTTAGGTAGGCATTAGCTGTTATTATAACTGTCTCAGCACCACTCCCCACAGCAAAGGCCTGCTGTGGAGAGAGTTCAGGAGAGCTCTTCTCCAACAATGACAGCCATGGTGGCTGACTGTGCATAGCACACAGTGAGACTTCTGAATGTTTCTCTTTACTAGAAATCTCTTCCCACAGTACCCCCCTCATAGTAGCTACTCATTTCAGCTTCCAAAAAGTTCTCTGTTCTTCCCTCTCTGGCCAAGAT
The DNA here is from genome assembly GCF_028885625.2 of Pongo pygmaeus. Taxonomy (NCBI): domain Eukaryota; kingdom Metazoa; phylum Chordata; class Mammalia; order Primates; family Hominidae; genus Pongo; species Pongo pygmaeus. Next base: position 76,364,917 of record NC_072384.2, read on the forward strand.
CTTCTCTCCTTCTTCCTACCTCTCAGACCTTTTGATTTTTTCCAGGCAGCTTTGTGTCCACATCTGTGTAGGTCAAATAAGTCTCTCAGTTTCTCCAGGTCTGTGTCTCTTCCTATTATCCCACCCTATCCGTTACTCCTCATACAAAACGATCCTCTTTAGAAGGCAGGAGAGGGAGAAAGGCTGTGAATAATTATATTTGTAATATTCTTATCTCTGTCACAGTAAATACTTTCTAAAATACATGAATATGATCCTATGACTCTTTCTAATCTGAAAGCAATACCTAGAGTCTAACCATTGGCATATATTGCAGTGGCAAATTTATTTTTTAAAAATATGCTATTCACTGTCAAGCACAATGGCAGCATGATAGAATCATTACTTTATTATTATTTGTTGTTTTTAAATTACTATAGCAATCTACATTAAGAAACATCCTGAAGTCTATATTTCTCTTTTTACTGAACCATCAGAATGGATTGAAATTAATTTCAAATCATTTCTTAAAAAGAGCATTCAGTGTTTCCTTGTTATTCACTACTTGGCTGGCAAAGACAAATTCTATTTGGAAACATTATGTGACATTACTGTTTTCCCATAAAGAGAAAAAAGTGTACCTATTTTTCTGTTTAATGAGCTAAGATAACTGAAGGCTATGGCACTCGATACATCTTGTTGCTTTTATGATATTGTCCAATTTTGCAAGATTCATAATTTACAACTCAGAGAAACCGAGGTGGGCATGAATGGAAATTAGAAACCTGTTGGGTAGTACTGTTGAGTGTGGTGGCTTGATGTTAATTAGGATGAGAGGTTGCATGCTTTACTTCAAGTGTGCACCAAATTGGCAGCAAAGACATATTTGCTCCACCTTCATTACCTCTGAAGAAGAAAAGTCTACAAAACCCCCAAAGGTTGCCAAAGTTGGCCTTTGCTGCCCTCTCCCACTGCTTTGTTTTCAGATGCATCCTTCTCTAGGTGGCAGCCCAGATTCCTATCTCCCATGTTTTCCTGGCCCAATCTATTCTCATAATGGCTGTGATGCTGGCTGCACATCAAAAATTTGTGCTCCTCCTTCCGTGTGGCTCTGGAAAGTGGATGCCCAGGAGAGATCTTATTTCCCAGTCCCACGTGCATCTTGGTAGAGCCATGGACTGGTTCTTACCACTGGTCTATGGGCAGTAAGGTGTATCCAGCTTTGGCCAAGGTGGTTAAGAAGACTTCTTCGCACCCTGTCTTTCCCCTTCTGTACTGTTAACAGAGGACCCTTAAGGATGCCAGGGGGCCACAGTGTGGAAGGAGTCTAAATCTCTCAGTTTCCACATGGAGGAAAGCTGGCTGCTCACCATGACACCTACCTTGTACTGTTACATGATTAAAAGTAAAATATTTTGTGATAAACCACTGAAATTGTATGGTTTGTCAGAGCAATAAGCTTTATCCCAGCCCAGATAATACATTATGGTCCCTATTTCATTCTCAGTGGGTGATATAGTTGGATATTTTTCCCCCAAAATCTCATGTTAAAATGTAATCCTCAATGTTGGAGGTGGGGTATGGTGGGGGGGTGATTGGATCATGGGGGCGGATTCTCATCAATGGTTTAGTGCCGTCCTCTTGGAGCTGTCCTCATGACAGTGAGTGAGTTCCCATGAGATCTGGTTGTTTCAGTATGGTACCTCCCCACTGCACTCTCTCTTGCTCCTGCTTTCACCATGTGACATGCCCGCTTTTGCTTCACCTTTTGCTGTGATTAGAAGCTCCCTGAGGCCTCCCCAGAAGCTGAGCAGATGTGGGTGTCATGCTCTTACAGAACTATAAGCCAATTAAACATTTTTTCTTTTTAAATTACCCAGCCTCGGGTATCTTTTTTTTATAGCAATGCAAGAATGACCTAACACAGCTGACTAAACACTAACACCCAGGATTAAGTCAGAGAATGATGACACCCTCCTACAGGAGGATTTGTATTTTGCTTGGGGGAACTGCCTACCCTTGTCCTCTGTCAAATGATAATGTTCATGGTTGTCCATGCCAGCCGCATGGTGACTGACCCTGCCATCCATCAACATGATGAGGAGAAAATAGGGCTGGTTAGAATCAGAGTTCCTGGATCTGAGTTCTAATAACTTAATACTTAGTGGGTACTGAGCAGGCTATGTAACTCCCTGAGCCATGGTTTTCTCATCAGGAAAGTGGGGAGGGGTGTTGTCATGTTCAAAACTTTGGAACCTGACAGCCCCCAGTTTGCGATCTACAAAATCTTTACGAATTCCTTACTCTTTGTAAGGCTTGGTTTTCTCATCTGCAAAATGCAGATAAGAACACCTTTCTTGTGAGCTTATTGGCTTACTCACTCATTCAATAATTTATTTATTCATTCAACAAGTATTTACTGAGAACTTTCTCTGTGCCAGACAAAATTACAAATACAGGAATACAATTGTGAACAAGACAAAGTTTTTGTCCTTATGAAGCTTATAGTGGCCATGGTAGATAATAAACAACAAATAAACCTGTATTCAACTAGTATGGTGAGGTGAAATTAGCTGATGACTGTAAGTCTCTTACACAGTGCCTGGTATGTGGTGAACACTAAGAAGTAGGAGCTATTATTAATATTAACTATAAAGATGAAAATGCTGAGTAATTACATTCAAAAGGATCCAGTAGGGCTATTGTGAGGATTAGATGAAATTAGTGTTTATAAGCTATTTATTTTATCTGCTTACTTGGTGATTAATTGAAGCAAATATAAAGAATATATTAAGTTTCCCCTCACTATTTCAGTGAGGTTGGGATATTTTTGGTTGGCATAAGCCACTTGTTTCTTGAGAGCAGAGGAACCACAGTCAAAATGTAGCCCCCACCCCATGCCAATCTAAGTCGCTTTGAGGTGTTGTGTCTGCCCTCGAGCAGAAATAATTTAACTTTGGCTAAATCGAATGTGGGAGAACAGGACTCTTCGAATGACCCCTGGATTCTGTCATTGGCACAAAGTGCCTGGACCCTAAATAGAAGCTCCGACTTCACTGGCACCAGTGTCCATCTGCTGGACAGCGCCTCTCAGAACCCTGATGTGGAATAACTGTGCACTACCTCTGAGTAAAAAATAGTTAGCTTCAATGCGTGTATGGGAAGGGGAGTATGTGAGAGCAGGCAAGTAAAAGGATTTGCAAGGTACTATCTCTTTTTGAGATTCTTGCCATGTGATTTTCCTACAAACGGGTGAGCAGAGCACACTGTTAGCTAGTAGTTTAGGTTGCATAAGTAGAATGAGCATAAAAGTTATCCATTGTGGGACACTTTTGAGTGTGAAAGGGAACAGTATTAATAATTATGTCAGGACAGCAAGAGTAAGTCAGGGCTGCCCTGGGCTGCAAAAAGAGACACATGTTCACCCTGAGCACATGTCCTCAGGAAAAAAAGCTCTTATTGATTTCTAATAATCACGAGGAAACAGAAAATATACAAAAGTAGCCCCAGAAGTTTTATTAACATCTTAAATGCCCTTACAACACATAGTACTTTGCATACTATGTACTTAGTATGTAATGCATTGTATAACATGTGCTTCTTTGAACTACAGAGCTGCGGTATACAAACAGGTTTTTGCAACCTGTTCTCTAATTTTAGCAACATGCTGTAAACATTATGTCCAGTCTTTGAATATAACATACAATATTTTAAAATATAAGAAAAAGAGGGAGAGAAAAAAATCATTTTCATTTAAATGAGTTTGCTTTTACATAGGGATATAACATGGTGAGTCGGAAAAATACAGTAAAGCCTTTTGATGCTTCATATTTTCTGAAAACCTAGAGGGGAAGAAAGGGAAAGTCCTAAGAGGGGAGTTCATAGTCATAGTTTACCATTTCTCACCAGTCTAGAGCAGGGATTAGCCCAGAATTTGGCAGTGAAGGGGTATGGGCAAAGTATTCCCAATAGGGTCTTCTGGAAACTGAAGTTGGAAGAGGTGCAGAACTGAAGTTGGAAGAGGTGCAGCAGGCCTCAAAGAGGGGAACAAAAACAGCGGGGAGATGGTAGTGTCCTGTTGCCTTGGGCCATTCCAGAGCAGTGACTATAGGGCCCGCTCTCTTCTGGAGCACAGTGCATGGTCCTAACTCTTACCAAGAAGGGCCAGGTTGGTTCTCCTGGAAGCAGACTGAGAGACGCTGATTTTCCTCAGGAAGTGGGTTGAGGTGTGCCCTTGGAGCAATACCTGTGAAGGAGCAAGGGCAGCAGGACTGGGCAGAGGGAGGAGTTGAACTGTGATGCAGTTACAAACAAAGGCCTCAGCGGATCCCATGGGGGGCTCTGGACTGGGATGGCCCTTCAGAGTTGTCCTACATTAAGGAAAGAGTCTCAAGCCTTTGGATCCCTGTCCTTATCTCCATAGACTAATCTCCATCTACTACTACAGAGAGGAGACATGGCCTTGGATGAGGTAGCTCTCTTCAGCTGAAGGCAATGCTGGGAGAGGAACTCAGCTGACATCTGGCAGCTACCAACACTCCTAGAGCCTGGGGGAAAGAGTACTACAGTCCTGGATGGGGAATCTGGACTACCTACCATAGCATACCCTACCCAAGTGGTTCCCAAACTTTAGCACAGTGCATCCCAATCACCTGGTGGGCTTGTTAATATGCAGACTCCTGGGCTCCATCCCTAATGTTTCTGATCCATTAAGTCTGGGATAGGGCCAAGCATTTGTATTTCTAACAAGTTCCCAGGAATGCTGACCGGGGTGTCCCACTTTGAGAACCACTGTAGTACATCAGGCATTTAGGAACTCATGCTCAGGCACAGATAGCTCACCAATCCTTTAAAAATATACAGCTAACAGCCATTCAAGTTTGTACATTTCAAAGCTGAATCAGGCAGCTTTTACTATCTGTAAGATCTCAGGTTTCTGCTTCTTTAAGTGACAATTTAGGGACCAGAAAAGAAAGTCCTGTTGCAATGCAGCATTTATTTGGAGGGCTTTAGGTCTCAGTGTCATAAATTATCTCAATTTTCCAGAAGCCAGTAGCTGCTATTTGAAATTGTCATGAGCAATTCATTCCTTTACCTTAAGCATAACAGCCTAGAAAAGAGAAAGAAACTGGTTGCTTAGCTTACAGAATTTCTCCCCACAGCTGCGTCTGTGCTACCTGGCATCTGTTCTTCCAGTGGACCACTCCTCTTGCCCCTGCTTGTACCATTTGGTCCAGTTCAGAAGGATCATGACCTCATTGGACTGTGGCCTCCATAACTGGTTTAAGGGTAGACATGAGACCCAACTGGATTCCTCTGAGTCCTTTTGCAAGACTTGTATTTGGAGTTGAGAGTTGAGAACCTTTTCCTCTCTAATCATGAGGATATGAGCCTCAATGAGGATAGAAGACCCTGTGGCTGTGTCTTTTGCACAGTGAAGAAGTCTATAGGCAATGTGGGAATGGGAGACCAATGGGTAGAGAGATTGAGATAAGATACACTTGTACCCAGCTATTTCCCTGCCCTTCTTGGTGACAGGAGCCAATAAACCCTCCTTTTCTTAGAGAGCTCAAGGAGCTGAAGGTAGGTTGTTGCCACTTGCAGTCAAATGAGTCCTGTCTAATGCTGCCTTTAAATGCAAATACTATGGGAAGCAGGATACATGGACCCAATTTTCAATCCTAACAACTTAACTGCAGGTAATGTAAATAGAGAAGCCCTTCATGAAGTCTTGGTAAAGTCCAGTTAGCATGCAGCAGTAGGGATCTTTTAAAGCTATGTTTGCTTAGAGAATACTGGGAGATGAGGGTAGGAATGGAAGATAAATAGAGCCACAAGTGGATACTCGCTGTGTACATCCACCAAGTGCTCTTTTATGTATGAAACACTCTTCATTCCATGTAGTCCGGGATGGCAAGTAACATAGAAAAAGAAAGTGAGGCCTAGAGAGGTTTTGTGCATTTCTCAAGGCCACATGATGAATAAGTGGCAAGGCCATGGTTCAAACAAAACCTTTCTGATTGCAAGTAATGTGCACATCAGCATTGCCCTGCCCTGTATGTGACCTGTCCCCAAAGCAGAGTCCACAACAGAGGAAGGAGCAGATTTATAGTGGCAAGAAGGCAAAATTTACCCATTTCACAGCTTTGCCAAGGATTCGCCTGGAGACTGAGACCTGGGACCCTTTCAGTGATCCAGGATCGATTTTGAGGGGTCAGGTACATTTCTTAAAAATCTTAAAATCCAGGAAGCCAAGTTCAGCACTGAAGAATGTTAGGGTAAAGCATATCATATTGAATTTATATTTATGTTGAAATTGACATTTATATTCCTTGACAGTCCACCCAGAGGTGAAACAATGGGTTTTGTCATTTTTGTTGCTTATTACCAAGATGTCTCAAGCGTCCATGATCAAAATACTCTATGGAACTCTTTCAATTAAACATTGTTAACTCATACTCCATTAATTTGAACTCTTCCTATAACTCAGATGATGTCTACGTAATGCTTATTTAGTAAAAAGTTTGAAATTATTTCTTATTTTACCAATTCCTAAGGCTTCCTCTCAAGTACAGAGGATGTAGTCTAAAAAAAGTATAACATTTTGAAAGAAAGACTCAGAAATTATGAATTTCTTCATGACACTTTCACCACTGTGTCCAGTAACCAAGTCTTGTTTGTTAGAAGAGTTTTATGTTTAGGAGGCATTAATATGTAGGATAGGCCTACATATTAAATGGTCCTCATTTAATCTATTAGCACTCATTTATGTCTTTATTTCTAATATACACTGCAATTAAAAATAATTAGCACTATTTCTTTGAAAACTATTCTGTAATTGAAGCTTTTGTCTAAGGCACTAAAGCTTTCCCATCATCATCAAATGCATAGGAAATGTTTTCACTCTGCATTGCTGTACTGATGCACTGAAACCAACTGGGTGGTTTGGAAATAAGTCTTGCCTGAATTAGTCAGACAAGTGTTTCCCTAACTTGCTTCATCATAAAGTTTCCCTCTGAGATTCTGCTTCAGGTCTTGGTTAGGACCTGGAAAGCTTTATTTTTAACCAGCATGCCAGAGATTCTGATATAGGCACTCCATGGACAATGCTTTGAAAAATACTGAATTGGATGATGCCTAACTTCTTTATTTTCCTTTGAAATGAATCTGAATTTAGCTAAAAGAATATAGTGTAGCAAAAGTATGTATTTACATTATCCATATATGAACATATGTCTGTAGTTGACATGTATGATTAGAAGCTTAGAGAAAATTTCATTTGTCAAAAAGTAAAATTCCTTTATAAAGAGAGAATTTATGGTGATTCTTCTCATTCTTACTCATTTCTTTCAAGGTGGGATTTAATTTCCCATGACAATCATTTCACCAAATGATACACACTCACAAATACATAATTTTCCTTTGAAAAATTCAATATACTGTTCACCTCTAGGGCCTTTCTTTACAGTGGAATGATTTGTATAATTTCACACCTTAGCTGTATTCTTTGCGTTCTTATTGATAATTGAACATGATTTGTTATGAGAACAAACACACATCAATAGGAACACTGAGTGTACAAATTGTAAACACAACTAAAATTAAGCAATTGTCTGTTTCTTCTAGCTTGTCCAGCAAACACAATTTATGTACTTCTTTGGCCTTGAAAATGAAACTAGGTTTTAATCGATTATTCAATAATTTTAAGACAGAATTGAATATGGCCTTCATTCAATTTATTAATTTTGAAATTATAGTATTCCAGTTGAATAAAAATATTTTAAAAGGCCACTGTATCTTGTTCTCTAATTTTCAAAGTACCATATATAATTGCTACAGTAGGAGCTTATTTATGCCTCCTTGTTAATTCACAAACTTGCTCATTTCCTTCTGGCTTGCAACAAAGGTTTAACGAACAAATTCAGGAGTACTATGGTATCCTAAGATGAAAAGTTTACAAAATTCACCACAAGACATTTACTAGTAGACAATATATATTATCATTAGTAATTAAAACTAAATTACCCTTGTCAAAATGAATGGAAAAATGAGTCTTATGGTGTGCTGCTCTTGTATTTTATCATGTTTGTTTAGCGTTTGTCTATTGGTGTGTTTCATGGGGCTTCCCATTGCAGTTGCTGCATAGCCCAGTAGCATTATTAGAGCACAGCATGAAATAATATGATGAATCCATCCCTTGTTTAGGCACCAGGGATCCACTGTGCAAAAATCTCGTAATCCGAGGTGAGTCTCCCCTTTGACGTTAGTGATTAAGCAAAGTTCTGTTTTCCTTATCACTTCAGAAAAGTATTCTAATTCCTACTCTTTACTTTCCCCTTCAATTTCTGATACACATATATCTCCATGGTTCATGAAAAATTTTCCCTGAAATAAATGGTGATGAAATGGAGACAAGGAATATGATTACCAGTCTTTCTTTTGTATAACATGCTGCCTGTCTTTTCAACCAGCACTTACTGAATACCTGCCATATGCCGAACTCTGGGTAGGCAATAAGGAGAGAAGATTGAAATCAATGAGAGAGTTTCTGCTCTCCAGGAGTTCACATTCTGGTTGGAGAGACAAATGCATAAATACATTAATTGAAATAGAATGTGGCAAATGCAGTAATGTACACATGTGACTGCTCCATAGGGCGCACATGTGACACACATGCATGGCAGGGCTAAAGGAGCATATGGGGAACATCTGACCAGAGGATGACCACCCATGAGGCTCCATTGAATAACGGTCATTGAGTTGAGACTTGAAGCACAAGCAGACAAGCAGAGGGAACTTAAAAGAGCATGACTTGTGGGGTTGGGGCAAGATAGGTTGAGTAGCTAAGTGTAAAGGGAACAGGGAAGAGAGAGGCTGTATTGAAGCATGGGAAAAGCCCCATTTTGTAGACTAAATTGCATCCCTCTGCCCTGCCAATTCACATGTTGAAGCCCCAATCCCCAGGGTGACTATATTTGGAGACAGGGCCATTAAGGAGGTAATTAAGATTAAATTAGTGCTTAAGAGTGGGGTCCTCATCCAATAGGACTAGTGTTGTAATAAGAAGAGGAAGGGACACCAGAGATCTCTGGTGAGAAAAGAGGTCATGTGAGTGTATAACAAGATGGTAGCCGCCTGCAAATCAAAAGAAGAGGTCTTAGCATGAAGCCTATCTTGCTGGCTCCTTGTTCTTGGGCTTCTAATGCTCCAGAACTGTGAGAAATACATTTCTGTCCATTAAGTCACCCATTCTGGGGGTATTTTGTCATGGCAGCTCTAGCAGACTCCTACACTCTATGAGTCAGCGTTGAAAGGGCTTTGCCTGCAGTGCTAAGGAATCTTAGTGACAGATGGCTAATTTGCAGAGCAGTGTCATGGTCAGATTTGGGCGTTTTGAAGACTGCTGTGTCTGCAGTGGGGATGGCAGGTGGGAGGGAAGGTAGACTGAGGCCATAAAACATGCAAGGAATAGAAACATAAGGGCAGATCAAAGACCTCAGTCTGGGGAGCCAGGAGGGGGCTATGTTTTAGTCCAGCTCTTCTACTACCAGCTGTTTGACCTTGAGACAATCACTTTACTCTTCTGGACCCCTGCTTCCTCTTCTGTAAAATGAGGAGTGTTCACTCATGGGTAGTCACTATGGCCTCACATAATGGACATTCTTCTCTGAATACTCTCCCCTCCCCTTCCCCACAGTGTGTTTGAACCTCATGACCCTGTCGCACAGGCTAGAGTTGATTGGATCAAAGTGGTCACCTTACTTAGTCTGGCTTAGTCTGGCTCTTTCTCTTAAAACTTTGGTCAGAGTCATTCAAGAGGTCTCGGTACTGGGAACTGCTATGGGCTGAATGTATGTGTCCCCCGCAAATTCACGGTTGAAATCCAAATCCCCAAGGTAATAGTATTAAGAGGTGGGGGGCTTTGGGAGGTGATTAGGCCATGAGGTCTCTACCCTCATGAATGCGACTAGCGCCCTTATAAAAGAGGCTTGAGGGAGCCTGCTTGTCCCTTCCACCATATGAGGTCACAGCAAGAAGGTGCCATCTATGAGGAATAAGCCCTCACTAAACATCAAATCTGCTGGCATCTTGATCTTAGTCTTTTCAGCCTCCAAAACTGCAAGAGATAAATTTCTGTTGCTTATAAATTACCCAGTCTAAGGTATTTTGTTACAGCAGCTCAGCCAGAATAAGATAGGAACCATTCACATTAACAAGAGAAAGTTTTTGGAATCTTATCCGTGTGTCCTCAGAGTGGCCCCTGTTCACTGTATTCCTGAGACCTGCTTGTTCAGATTTTCCTTGAGTTCTCCTTGATTTCTCACCTCCATATATTTAGATTATTAATTTTTTCCCTTAGGCGAGCTTGAGTCAGTTTTTGTTATTTATAACCGGAAATGTATTATCCAAATAACTTCCTGATTTAACATTTGATGAATCTGACATAAGGACATGACATGCATTTGTAGCTGGTCTAGGGCCAGCCACATCCCATTCAGAATGGCAGAGTGGTTGCTGGGGTATAAGATCCTCAGTCCTCCTATAAGATTTCTCTACTTACCTGTCGGTGTGTCTGAAATTCCCACTATAATAGTCATGCCTGTGGATAGGTAATTTCTGCAATGCCACTGTCAATGAGTCTTGGATTATAAGACTCATTACTTATTTATCATTAGAAAACAGGGTCCCAAGGAGGGAAGTCTTTGAGGATGGATAAAGTTAGAAAATATATGGATCTAAAAAGTCAGCAGGCCAGAATTGAGATTTCAGGGTGCTAAGATCTGTTGGTGGTAGTCACGGGTCCAGATGACTCTGGAGGTAGAGGAAGCGTGCACCAAATGACGGAATGGAAAGAAAATTGATCAGTGAGATCATCCAATGCAGAACTGGTAATTTCACTGTGGTTCAATATTGGGCCAGAGTAGGGCCTCTAGGAAGTTCTGTGAGAGTCCAGCTTGATTGTTCACATTCTACGTGAAGAACTGTTCTCCTTTCCAAAGTGTGTGGGTAGAGAGCCTCTATAGGAAGGTGAACTGAGCAGGTTCTGGGCAGAGTGCTGAGATGAGCACGTGCTTAGGTTAGAAGCTGCCGTCCCAATGCTTGCTCTACCACTTGCTGACCAAGGGCTTCAGCCAAGGCACTCAATCCCCTTGTGCTTCCCTTCCATTTCTTGCAAGGCAACTGTGAGTAGAAATTAAGTAAGGTGCCATATGGAAAGATGTTTAACAAATGTTTACAATGAAAGAAAAAACACGTCTATGGCTATCAAAGTTAAATGATATTTTTCACAGGCAAAAACCTTCATCAAGATGCCATTGAAAGAGAAAACGAGGAAATGGTTTGCATAGCACAGATTTGTTAGATTTCATGTTTTGCTCCAAACTGTAACTTCACTAATTTGTCTGGGAATAGACATTATTTCTCAGTACACCTTTTGTCCTGCTACGATATTATTTTGACATCTCTGCCCACTGGTGTTTTGTCGGTTATTTAAACAAGATTGCTCTGGCTGGAAACTTGGAACCTGTGTTAGAATTCTCCACCTTTTGTGTACTCTGAGATGAATGCTCTACCTCTCTGTGCTGTAGTTTCTTTACGTCTGAAAACAAACTGATGCCTGCTTCCCTATCTTATGGACTCTCCATGGAAAACAGTTAACAAAAGTGATAACTAAGCACTCTTCCCCCAATCAAGTGCAGTAGTTCAGTTTTGTATACATTAACCTCATGGTATTTTAAATCAACCGGGGAAATAGGCACTCACCTTCTCAGCCAAGATGATTAAAAATTTATGCCAACAGAATGAAAAAGCATGCTGATTCTGTTCATTTCACCCATTAACTTCATTCCACAAATAAGAGAATGGACTGCTTAACAAATACATGTGAGCTCATTTAAATGGTATAGACACTTATTTTCATGTAAAGACAGTGGTATGTATGATGGATGACCTTAAAATCATATCCAGCCCCATGGTTTGGATCTACAATTTTGTATACTTTAGGTGATTAAGGAAGAATTCACTGTTAAAAACAGGAATCACTGATTGTAGGCTGGTGCTGCTACTGCAAAATGCTGCTCAGCCCGCAGTGCTCTCAGTTGGGTTGACAAAGTCATCTCCATCCAGAGTGTCAAAGGCCACCCTGACATTGTTTTTTGGTTGGAAACATGAATGACAACAGCCATCTGGGCTTTTCAGGGTGCTAAGGTGGCCTGTGATGCCTCCCCCAGTCCTTTGCAACGCCTCCAGCACACCCAACAGCCGTTTCCCAGTGTCCGTGTACACAAAGGTGGCTATCAACCCTGGGGAGGGAGTGCTTCCTGTGTCCTTCTTGGAACAGAGGGTGGCCCTGAGTAACTTGTACCATGTCAGGATACATAGGCAGAGTTCTGATTCAGTGATTCTGTATCTCTGTTGAGCTGATGAAAGTCTTTAAGTCTAGTAGAAAAAGCTCAGGCTCACTTCTCAAATGGACTGAAGTGCAAATCCTAACTTAGTCACTAACTCCACTAATTCACTCTGTGATCATGAGCTAATTGTTCAATTTTCTGAGCCTCAGTTTCTTCACCAGTAAAATAGATAGCTGGAAACAGGGTTGTATTAAATAAAACAACCAGTCCAAATTAAGGGACTTAGTAAGTGTTTGGTTTCTCCTTGATTATTAAAACCATTGGATTTATTCAGAGCTAGGTACAGTTGTTAAGTTAGTTCTTTTCATGAAACAAATGACATTAACCACAATAAAATTATTCTTTATTGACTGGATAGAGATGAGCTAATGTAGACAATGAAAGCATATTTTGGGGATGAGCCTTGCCAAGTCCACTTTGATGTTTTTGTTGTACAAGAGCAAAGCCAGATGGAGATGATGAAGTGGCTAAGCTGGGTGCAAAAATATGAGACCAAGGTATTTTTTCACTAGTTTTTACCCATGGAACTATTTGGCACCTTCCCTGAGTTATAAAAGAGAGCTTCTACTCAAAGTCTGTAGGTCACACAGCCCACAGCCCCTATCCAGACCCCAAAAGTCCTTTAGCAAAATCTGACTTTGAGTTAAAAGCAGAAATAGGTTGTGAGCATCTGGTCTGGAGGCATCAGATAACACTCTTGCTTATCAAACCTTGATCAGAGAGGATGCCAGAAACATATGGAAAGGCCTTGCCCTTCTGACCTTCCCGCTATAATGTTTGGAAACCAGGGGGCTCCGGGTGCTTTAGGAGAGGCCTGAAAAAGAGGCTAGTGTGCCTAAATTCAGTTCTACACACATTTATCAGCTGGTCCCAAATGGTGGACATACTGCCAGGAGCCTAGGTGGCATTAGGACCAACACAGAGACCAGAAGGCACTTAGTCTCTGGAGCCACCATCTCCAGAGCACCAGCTTCTTGGTAAATTCATATTCAAATGTTTGATTTGCACATGATAACCTCTGTGTCTGTTGCAAACCGGTCCAGCAATAATACAGCCATTATTATTTTTTATTGTTTTCTATGTATGAGCTCACAGAATTCTAGGCATTGTATAGAATATAATCACAGTAGTTTTATATTCAGTATTGCATCAGATCTGAGATCTTAGTTGCCAAGTTTAAAAAATAGTCTAATTTATATGATAAGTTATGCCAAAGAGAATGATACACAGTAGAAACTCTCATAATTTCCAAATTTTAGAACTGAATTGAGGATTAAATGGAATGATTAATGAAAAGTACCTAGTTCAGTGCCTGGCCCATTGTAGGTCCCTTGATTCACACTGAGCATCAGCAATGTTGGTACCAAATCAGCAAATGGTCCCTCCAAACAGGCCAGAAGATCATGAGTATAATTAGGCAATAATCAATACAATTATGGAATTATTGGGTTAGAAGGGAATTTGAACGTTCATCTGATCTCTCCTTGTAGAAAACCTAAATCTGTCAGCCTTACTTCTAAGCCCAGTTTATTTACCCTAAGCATATTCAGGATGAATCAACTTTTGATTTTACTCTTCATGAGTGCCTAAAATCAGAATTACACATATATATTGTTTTTCAATAAACTGCATGTAGTAGCCAGGGAGAAATGTTTTTCCTTTAATTTCCCAGTCCAACTTCAAACAGAAAGTATCCTTATAAAAAGACTGGCCAGATGCAGGTATATATCTCTGAGGGTTGTCCTGGTTTCTTTTTAAATTAGGCAATGAATATACTTCTTGACATGCACACACAAGATTTGTGGCAAAACACCTTTCTTTCATGTAACTGATTTTCCTTTAATCCCAACCTTAATGTATATCATTCTTGATGCATAATCTCAAATGGGCTTTGAACTAGCAAATGCTAACTTTGAATAATGAAGAAATAAATGACAGTTTACTTTATAGCTGGGCTCAGGATACATGGGGTTGAGGGGCAATGGCAGTATAACTGTTCACCTTTCACCTTGGCATAAGCAGGTAAAGTACAAAAAGGAAGTGATTAGTAAGAGGTGACAATAAGTTAAAACCCAGAGGCCGAGTGTTCCCGATGCATTTGCATTCCTCGATTTGTAAGGCAGTGTTTAAAATAAAAAACCATCACCAAGACAGAAAAACTGCTATAGTTATATCACAGCACACTGAGTTGCAAACCTTTTAATGAAAGACATAATTCTTGGGTTGTCTCCATCATACTATATTCTCATGCAAAACACTTTAATGCCTGGTGTAAATTACTTTAGACTTAGCGTGTATTGCGTTTTTTAATCATGGGTATTCAGTTCTGTTTTCCATTTGGAGTCCAGGAGAGCAATATCCAAATAAAGCCAGATGAGCTCCATACCTCCAGCCTCTCCTTCTCTGCTTTTGCTCTCCCACCACTACCCTTCTTTTCTCCCCTACCTCTAAGACAACTACAGTTCCTGGTTCATCTTTAGTTGGCAGGTATAATCTGGTACTTGATCAGAAAAGTGAACAAAGGCAGCTTTTCCCTGGACAGGATGCTGGACAAAGGATCACCAACAGTGCTCCAGCCCACCGTGGACCAGCTCCATCTGCAGAAAGATGAGGTTTGCTGAGCAGAGCTCTACCCGCTTCACAGCAGCATATAGTAGAATGGTCACAAAGAACTGCTCATAACCTGTCTGCCTTCTGAGAAGGACATAGCTGAAGGAAAATTAAAATAGTCACATAAAGTGGCCTAGGCCTGGGCCCAGAGTACGCATACAGTATGCACGTCCTGCCGGCCTGACTCTGACTGTTACCATGGTCATCTTTCTAAAACACCAATTAGATCAAACCTTTCTCAGCACATTGACCATCTTCCATGTTTCCCTCTAAGGCAGACTTAATCATTCATATCAGCCCTGAAAACACTGTTTATATGCCTTTTGTTTGTTGGTTTCTTTTTTGAGACAGAGTCTCGCTCTGTCACCCAGGCTGGAGTGGAGTGGCACAGTCTCAGCTCACTGCAACCTCTGTCTCGTGGGCTCACATGATCCTCCTGCCTCACCTTCCCAAGTAACTGGGATTACAGTCATGCGCCACCATACCCTGCTAATTTTTTGTATTTTTTTTTAGCCGAGACAGGGTTTTGCCCATGTTGGCCAGTCTGGTCTCTAAGTCTTGACCTCAGCTGACCTGCCTGCCTCAGCCTCCCAAAGTGCTGGGATTACGGGCACGAGCCACTACACCTGGTCCAATATGCTTTTTTTTTTGAGATGGAGTTTCGCTCTTGTTGCCCAGGCTGGAGTGCAATGGCACGATCTCGGCTCACTGCAACCTCCGCCTCCTGGGTTCAAGCGATTCTCCTGCCTCAGCCTCCTGAGTAGCTGGGATTACAGGTGCCCGTGACTACGCCCAGCTAATTTTTGTATTTTTAGTAGAGATGGGGTTTCACCATGTTGGCCAGGCTGATCTCAAACTCCTGACTTCAGGTGATCCACCTGCCTTGGCCTCCCATAGTGCTGGGATTACAGGCATGAGTCACTGCGCCCAGCCCCCGATATGCCTTTTTAATAGCAAGTGTCACAATGGACCATAGGTGGAACACAGTGTCTTCCTTTACAATCTGTAAGCACGTCTGGGACCCAGATTTATTCATCTAAGAATCCCAGGGCATAGCACTGTGCTGGTATGCTCAAAGTTTGCTAAATGAATGAATGATACATCCTATGGAGAAAGATGCCAGATTTATACATTGCCATTTAAATCATATATATTTTCATTTCACAATCTCCAAATTGTGTAATGAAAGTAGGCAACACCCTGTGATGGTGACAGAACTCCATATTCTGTGTTCTGAAAAATATGTAATGATAGTAAAATATTGAATGCAGTTATCCACATTTAATTCAAGAGATTGGCAACATGGCTGCATTTGCAATTTTTTGGTAGTGGGAGCAAGGGTGAATGAAGAATTTAATATATTCTGTGCAGGATTCCCCTTTTTTTCCGATGGAAAAAAGTAGCTTCTACTTATTTATCTATAATCTTTGTATAGCTCTATTTTTTCAGCTGGTTCTTCCTATCCAGCTTCAGGGTCTAAATAGGGGTTGGTCCAAGGCTAGCTAAAGCCCTGGATGGGATGAGTCTGGCACCTATTCCTGTGACTATTGATTCTGGGGCTGCTCCAGGTCTCTGGGGATTGGAAAGATTCTCTATCTGAGGCTACTTGGCTATGAAAACTTGTCCTCCAGCTCTTGCCAACTAAAACACAGTAGGAGAAAATGTTGTGTGGCAACCGGGTATAAACACAACAGTTGGAATGCTTCAGAAAGAAGTTTGGATTTCCTGGCTAAGTGTATTCAATGTTAAAACAACAATAACAGTGTTAAAAACACATTTGGGGATTGTTAGAATGCCTTACCCACTGGTTCTGATTATTATGCTTAGAGGCTTATTGGATATACTGGTGTCTCTGAGAAATATTTTCTTAGGGACTATGTTCAAGGTTATGTCTACACAGACAAGTTGAGGTGAAGAAATCCCAACACCTATGGAATAATGAAAGGGGAGTAAAGACATGTGGGTTCTACTTTTGTCTGTAACCTGATGAGCTCTGAAAGTTGGGTAAATCATGTCTCTGACTCTCAGTTTTCTCATCTGTAAAGTGGGTAGATCACTCATAGAAGTCTCTGAAGTGCCTCCTAGTACTGAAGCTTGATGAGCTTTGCTCTGCTCTGAAATTGACAAAATGTCCTCAGTCCAGTATGTTTGTGCTTGAGTGGAGATGAAAGGCTCTTAGTTTTTAAATCGTGGCTTTTGATGTTAGCACAGGGACAGAAAACCTCATTAACTTTTCACCCAGGGACTACCTAGTGGGGCAAGGCCTTTTTATGGGTTGAATTGTGTGTCTCCACCACTGACCCTCCCCTCAAGAAAATATATGGTATATTGAAGTCCTAACCCCAGTTCTTAGAAATGTAGCCTTCATTGGAAATAGGGTCTTTGAAGATTTAAGCAAGTTAAGATAAAGTTAACCATTTCACATTTCTACCTGTCTCATCTCACTTAATCCTCACAAGACCTCTGCAAAGTACATGTCGTCATTGCTACCATTTACAGGTAAAGAATTGGAAGTGCAGAGAAGTTAAATAATTTTCTAAAAGCCTGTGGCTAGTAAGGAATAGAGCCAGGGCTCAAACCCAGGTATATCTGCCTCTAACACCTGGGCTCTTAGCCACTGCTCCATCAGCCTTCTGTAGAGAGGTTATCTGGCCATGTGTAATTCAGAAGGCACTCGGTTCTGAGAGTGTATTATATGTGCCATCCCTAGTCAAATCTCCAACCAAATAAAATGTTTTGACAAGGTCAAGGTGACTCATATAAAGATGAAATCATATAATAACGAACACAAATAGATTATTTTCCACATTGTCGAAGACTTTTGTCCAAACAACATGATTTAATATTTACCAAATACCCACTGCAAGTTGAGCAGAGGAGGCACCATCATCACGCACTGGCATTTCTCAGGGTTTCAGTATTGGAAACAAAATAGCAACAACTATTCTCTAGTGTCAGGTAATGATCTTGAGAGAGAGATATTATTCTCACTCTATCCCTACCCATATATCTATTGCATAAGAGGGAGCATTTCACAGATACAACTCAGATTTATGGGTAACATAAATCCAATTATTCTTAAATAAGATTTGTCTTTGTCATCTGATCAGCTCTGTAGCATTCTTAACTCTTTGTCTGTGTTTACCTAGGCAATCCCATTTAGTAGACACCACCCAAGCATGCTCTCAAACACGCTGTCTTTTAGAAATCAATGTAAATGTAATTCTACCAACATCAGCTAAGATAATAAGATCTGAAAGGTCTTAATGCTACCAGACATGCTATGAATAATAGCTGTAAATGCAACTCAATGATTGATTCAACCGATGACAATGAAGGTCCTGGAGAATATTAGCATTTGATTTTCTCATATTCCCTGGTACATTCTAAAGTACCTTTAATTTTGGGATTGGCTCTCAGGCTCATTGTGGTATCACTACACACATTATTGGAGCAGAGCCTGCAAAAGGAAGAGAAACTGCAAGAGTAGAGAAACTTGATTTCATTGCTGTGTCCCACTCTGTCATAGAAAGAACCTAAATCATCAACATGTATGTTTTATCTATTCCCTTTAAACACATCTGCTTACTTCCTAGGACTGCCATAACAAAGTACTACAAACTAGATGGCTAAAAGCAACTGAAATTTATTGTCTCACAGTTCTGGAGGCCAGAAGTCCAAAGTCAAGATGTTGGCAGAGTTGGCTTGTAGATGCATCGCTGCAATCCTCTGTCTTCACAGGAGTTTATCCCTGTGTCTCTGTGTCTTCACACGGCTTATATCCAGTTATATCCAGACTACGCCAGCACAACCTCATCTTAACTAATTACATTTGCAATGACCGTCTTTTCAAATAAAGTCACATTCTGAAATGCTGAGGGTTAGGACTTCAACATCTCTTTTGACAGGGGGTGGACATAATTCGAATTACCTGAAACACTCAAGTAAATATTAGAATTCATATCTCTGTAGCAGTTAGGTTAAAAGTCAGACAAAATATTTACCAAAACTATAATAGAGAATATGGAAGTTTCAGTTATAAGTAGTATTTGGTTATAAGTATTTTTTTTACATTTTAAGTTATAAAACAATTAATACTAAAAAAGGAAGAAAATGTCAGATAAGGAAAGTACTATGCAGTGGATTAAAATATGGTGATGTGACAGAAAGTAACTGATTGGCTTCCTTGGATTAGAATATCAAGAAGGGGTTCTTTGGAGTGGTGATATTTAAGCCGAGATCTAAGTGAAAAGAGCGAGTCAGCCATATGAAGATAAGAGAGAAGGCTTTCCAGACTAAGGGATGAGAATGTACAAAGGCTCTAGGCAAGGCAAGCCTGGCAAATAAAAAGCTTGGTGTCTAGAATTTCATAGGTGAGGACAAACTAGAATCACAGTTTAGAATGGGCTTTAACTTTACAGAAAAGGGTTTATATTTTGTTCTAGGACCAGTGAGCTACTATTTGTATCAGTCCATTTTGCATGGCTATAAAAGAATTCTTGAGACTGGGTAATTTGTAAAGAAAAGAAGTTTATTTGGCTCATGGTTCTGCAGACTGTACAAGAAGCATGGTGCTTTCTTGTCTCTGGTGAGCCTTCACGGGGCTTTCAATCATGGCAGAAGGTGAAAGGGGAGCAGGCACATGGCAATAGAGGGAGCAAGAGAGAATGGAGGAAGTGCCAGACTCTTTAAACAACTGTGAATGAATACAATGAGAATTCACTCATTACTCCATTCATTAATGGTTTGATGCCCTCCTTGGGGATCCACCCTATGACCAAACACCTCCCACCAGGTTCCACCTTCAACATTGGGGACCACTTTCCAACATGAGATTTGGAGGGAACAAATATCCAAACTATGTCACTATTGGAGGGTTTTCATCAGGAGAATAACATGACCTGACATATGTTTCAAGATAACTGCGGTTACCATGTGGAGAATGAAGACAGGGACAGATGAGATGCAGGGAAACATGAGGATTACATTGGTAGAAGTGGAGATGGGCAAAAGCATTGATTTGGGATGTGCTTTAGAGGTGGGCTCTACAGAGTGTGTTGATGCACTGGATGTGAGGAATAAGGAAGATGATGCCAGTATTTTTGGTTTGAGCAACTGAATGGACTATAGGGTATTTTAATGAGATGGAAAAAATTGTGGAGGAACAAATTTGGAGGCGATGTGTGAATCACAGGCTTTCCTTTGCTAAGGTTGAAAAATGCATATCAGAGAATCATGTGAATATATTAATAGGCAGTTTGTCATATAAGTCCTTGTAGTTTGTAAAAACTAGACTCATTCCTAATGTAATATAGTCAACTCTATGTTAGTCAGGACACATTCTCTGGCTGGTAAATTTTGTCAGCCATTTTCTTGTGGCCTCTTTCACTTTTCTTCCTGCCTGTTAAATAATCACTTATCATATGTTTTTGTGTGTGTGTGTGCTGGTTATGTGGATGAGCACAGTGCTGGCAGCTAACACTGCATACATAGGTGGTTCTTTATGAATGTTTGCAGAATAATTGAATGAATGAATATACCTCTCAGGTTTCCTTGAGGCTTAAGTCTTGAAGTAATTACTAGTCTAGTACAGAAAATAATAAATATACTTTAATAACTAAAATAGAAAGTAAAAAAGTGGTGAGTTGAACAGGAAAGGTCCTAATTAAGGATTGGGGGAATTCAGAAGAAGCTAGGGGATTCCAGAAAGACTTCATTAGAAATGTGGCATACTGACATGATATTAATAGAATACTATTTAATAATGAGAATGGAGAAGCTAAAACTATATGCAACAACATGGATAAATTCCAAAAACATAATTTTGAGCAAAATAAAACATACAAAAGACTAAACACTGTATGGTTTCAATCATGTGAAGTTCAAGAAAGGCAAAACTAAACTATGGTGTTGAAAGTCGGGAGAACACTTGCTCTGTAGGGGAGTTATGACTGTTAGTGAGCACAAGGGGAGTTCTGAGATTCTGCTTCTATTCCATTCCTTTGGTTTTGTTTGTGTAAGTGTGTTTACTTCATAAAAATTCACCTACTTTTACACTTGTGATTTGTGTACTTTTTCCTCCCTTCCCCCTTTATTTTTCTTTTATTTTTCCTTAATCCTCTCTTCAAAGAATGTGTACCTTTTAAATGTGTATTACGTCAAGAACTGTGAAGGGTCTGAGATTTTACTCTATTTGCAATCCTGCCATGGTTTTATGGATGCTGGCAGAAGACATGATATTCCTAGGTCAGAGACAAAATAGTTTGTGACTCATAGCATAGCAAATAGCATGAGCTTTATGTTAGCTCTTGTTCCCTTTGGTCTTCCTCCTCAGAATTGCACAGAGGAGGCTACAATGGATGCTATACATGCAGTGTGTTTGTGTCATGGCTGAGGAACCTCAAGTTTAGAGAACCCAAATCCTTCATAATGAGATAAATGCAACATGCTCTATCTTTGCCCTGGAGGGAGACAATACCTTTGTTATAGCAAATAATAAACAAACCTGTCCTTTGCTTGGGAGGGAGATGCCATCTATCTTCCAACGCTGTTCTGTATACAAACATCCTTGGAAAGATAGTCTGGAACAAAAGTTGTCAGTGCCTCACTGTTCACAGGACATGCAGAAATGTGAGAGACTTGTGGAGAATTATCACATAACAAAACATATTTCAATAAAATGTTTACACTTAAAAATCTCTGATGCTTTAGCTAGGCCTTATTTGGGCATAATCAAATTGAGGGAAAATAACTTTTACATGAGCAACGGTGAACAGTTGAGTAGAGCAGGGGGTTTTCCCAACCGGAAAGGTCTTCTGACATGGGAAGTTGAGTGAAATGAAACTCAAATTGCCAATTTTACTATCTTTTTTACTGCTCAGATAAAGGTTTGTAGAAGGGAAGAAAATCACATTAAAGAGTGAAACAAAAATTTAAGGAATCATCTGTGAATCTCATTTATCTTTTGCCCTACTCCTCAAACTTGGCAAGAATTTGTATTATTTAAGAGTTGAGATTTGGAAAATATTTCCATCGTACTGTGTGCACAGTTCAGTAGATTTTATTTTGAAAATGAACCATGGAATAGAGAAAATAATAAACTCAAATGCCTTTAAAAGTTTTTTATTTTCATAATTCAAATTTTTATATCAAAATTATATTGGCCCTAATTAACTTTACTTTGAAAGACAAATCCCTAAATTCCTCTTGTCTTATTCACAATAAATCTAGATGACCCAATAGCATTTAAGCAGAAATGTGATATACTTAATGCTTAACAGTTTCTTAATATTTTCTGTCTGAAACATCAATTTTTATGCTACCTAGGTAAGAGTATGGAAGTGAATATTAAAATCCCATAACCATATTTTGGTGCTGATGCTGCATTTTCACATTTTATGATCTATCTCGAGCTGTTTGATTGAACGGCAGTCTGCTGTTTAATCAAGAGCCATGTGTTATTCTATATAAGTGTACTGTATTATAAAAATGAATGTAAAATTAATTTCAGGATATATATGTTTAATTACACAGTTTCATGTTACATATCTGAATCAAATTGTGCATTGCCTTTTAATATATTTAAGAAATTTGGAATTAATTTAAGCAATGAAGCTTGAGATCTTTTTTTTTTTATTATTATTATACTTTAGGTTTTATGGTACATGTGCGCAATGTGCAGGCAAGTTACATATGTATACATGTGCCATGCTGGTGCGCTGCACCCACTAACTCGTCATTGGAAGCTTGAAATCTTTTAAAGGAGGCTTTTCTCAGATTGTAACTCAGTTCTTGAAGTTGGGTCCTATGCGGTTTTTGCAATTTAGCTCCTCAGGTGTGGACGTCAAGGGATATTACATTTATTGAATGTTTGTTATGCACCAAGCAATGGGATAAATGGTTTATATATATCATCTCATTTTAAAGCTTAACAAAATTCCATGGGGTGAGTGTAATTCCCATTTTATAGATGAATAAACAAATCAAGAGTGAATTACTTTAGGTCACCCTGTTAAGTGGTGGAACCAAGATTTGTATCCAGAAGTGTATGACTCCATATTAAAATTATTTTTTTAAAATAGGACTTGCATATGGGTAAGAAAAAAGATTGAAAAGATGAATGTGTACCATTATGTTAGCAGTGGTGGGATTAAAGGTAACTTTTTTTTTTTTTTTTTTGAGATGGAGTTTTGCTCTTGTTGCCCAGGCTGGAGTGCAGTGGTGCAATCTCGGCTCACTGAAACCTCTGCCTCCCAGGTTCAAGCATTCTCCTGCCTCAGCCTCCCAAATAGCTGGGATTACAGGCATGCGCCACCATGCCCAGCTAATTTTATATTTTTAGTAGAGATGGGTTTTCACCACGTTGGTCACGTTGGTCATGTTGGTCACGTTGGTCTTGAACTCCTGACCTCAGGTGATCCACACGTCTTGGCCTCCAAAGTGCTGAGATTACAGGCGTGAGCCACTGCACCTGGCCTAAAGGTAACATTTAATTCATCATTTTCCTGTTCTATATTTTCTGAATTTCTGATAATGTGTAAGTATATGTACTTATTTAAATGTAGTATAGGACTTAAAATGATACTGAGGAGTCATTAAGGAAGATAACTATTAATGGCAAGGGCTCCCCTGAGCTTTATCTTGACAAGGGAAGTTTAAGGCTGGTGGTCTTCTGAAAGTCAGCTATGAGGCCATTGCCAGAGACCTGATGATCATGAACTGATAGTATGCCTCCCACAGAGACCCCAAAGGTCAAGTTTGGAGCAAAAGACAAGCATACCTAATGCTAAATGGCAAGTTAATGGGTGCAGCACACCAGCATGGCACATGTATACATATGTAACTAACCTGCACATTGTGCACATGTACCCTAAAACTTAAAGTATAATAATAATTAAAAAAATATCCGGAAAAAAAAAAAAAAAAAAAAAAAAGACAAGCAATTCAGGGCTGTACTCCAAGCTGAAAAAGTTCTAGTGGGTGGACCTCAGATGGCTTGATTCTTACTAGGTCATGGAAGCAAAAACAACCCCTGCTTCCCTACCACCATCACTTTTAAAAAATTGCTCTAGGCCAGGTGCGGTGGCTCACGCCTGTAATCCCAGCACTTTGGGAGGCTGAGGCGGGCGGATCACGAGGTCAGGAGATTGGAACCATCCTGGCTAACACGGTGAAAACCCGTCTCTACTAAAAATACAAAAAATTAGCCGGATGTGGTGGTGGCGCCTGTAGTCCCAGCTACTCCGGAGGCTGAGGCAGGAGAATGGCGTGAACCTGGGAGGCAGAGCTTGCAGTGAGCCAAGATCGTGACACTGCACTCCAGCCTGGGCAACAAGAGTGAGACTCCATCTCAAAAAGAAATTGCTCTAATAGCTTATGGAGATCACCTGGAGTCATTCCACTCACCTGTCTATAGTTGTCTATGGTCTTATAGTTTATTTAATAATTAGCCCTTTACTTTGTGTGTATCCTTATTATAGTTTGGATGGAGTCAATCCATCATTTCCTCTCTTAAGTGTTCATTAATTCCCCTTAATATTTCTGAAGCTAAGCTTAATTGTTCATTTGAAGATACGGGATAGAAGGAAAGAAGGGTGTAGTCAATGCTGTGGTGTGCCACCCAGGTGTCCCCTTTTGGCCCAAAGTATCATTCCCAGCTGCCAGGTATATTGTCTGCAGGCAGCTCACAGCTGAGACCCTCCTTAGGAATTGCCTTTGCTCAAAGGGAGCTGCCTTGGCCAAGGTTACATGCCCTCCGCAAGGGCAGCCCGTATCAAATGCTTGGACTATAAGTCAGTACAAATAAAGGGCCAACCCCTTTGCCTCAATGTAGCGCATCCCATCTCCAGACCTCTCTGTGGGATCATATGAGACTTCTGCTGCAACCCCATCACAGTTCAACTTCTTCCTCTGCCCAGGCCTGCTTTCCTCACATCCGTACAGGTACTGCTTTTTACAGCAATCACTTATGAGCTGTCTGCATGTAAATATCTTCCCAAGTCTCTTTCCTTGGGAGTCTGACCTAAGACTCACTGTAATTCCTATGGCCTCCCCACCACCACTGGTGAGCTACAGAAAGGAGAGTTCAGAGGTGAATGTCATAGTAACTCTTCCAGACAGATTCCCAGACAGATCACTCTTCTGTTTAGAGGGACTGAGCAAGGAGTTAGTCACCTAGGCTCACATGCCAAATTTGCTTAGAAAGAGGCTATAAGCATACTCTCTAAGCCCGAGCGTCAAGAGCTGTAGTGCTTGTTAGCCTCATGCTGCCTGTAGTCTCTATAGGGTCTGAGTCAAGTGAGCACTGGTCTCAACCCAAGCTCAAAGACTCTGTGTCTGATCTCCTGGACTTTGGGGGCTGTGGGTTGTGTTGACAGGTCAGTGTTAATAGTTTTCTGGGAAAGCAGAAAACTGCAGTAGTGGTGACAAAACAGAGGTCTCTATTTTAAAATGGAGCAAAAATGCCACTTCACAGTGACCCTCTGTGATCCAATGCCTGTCTTTTGGGTTGGGCTTCTCCATTAGTCACATTGAAGGAATCACAGAATCAAAGTAGACTCTGACTGCTCTGGGTTTGGGTGACTGGGTAACTCAGCATCCTATCTTAGATTTGCAAACACTTCCGTGAAGCCCAAAAAAACCAACAAAGAAGGATAAGATGGTATCAGAGGATACCACAAAGAAGCATGTTAGTTCTTTGTAACAACTCTCTTTATGAAAAATATATTGGATCAGATTGTGGTGGGACAACTTGATAAATAAAGACTTAGGGAATTTTTTTTTTTTTTTTTTTTTTTTGACATGGAGTCTTGCTCTGCCACCCAGGCTGGAGTGCAGAGGCACAATCTTAGCTCACTGCAACCTCCACCTCCTGGGTTCAAGCAATTCTCCTACCTCAGTCTCCCAAGTAGCTGAGATTACAGGTGCACAGCACCACGCCCAGCTAATTTTTGCTTTTCTGGTAGAGATAGGGTTTCACCATGTTGGCCAGGCTGGTCTTGAACTCCTGACCTCAGGCGATCAGCCCCACTCAGCCTTCCAAAGTGCTGGGATTACAGGCGTGAGCCACTGTACCCGGCCCCAAGACTTAGAGATTTAATAACCCATGTGGAATAACATTTTTTAAAAAACATCAATTAAACTGAGTTATTTTCCCCAGTACTACAATGGTTGTTACACATTTTGTAGACATCCCTACCCAGAACTTCCTGAGAAAGGATCTGATAACCACCATCTACACTAATTCAAACGATTGATTGACTTAAATGGAAAAAGTCTCCAGAAGAATCTTTAGATATCATCGTGAGTGGTGAGTTCCTCTCCTGCTAAAATTGCTTGACTACTTCTCAGATATAATTTCTTCCTGTAAACATTCAAAAAATATAAAAATTTCATTAAACCAGTAAATTGATTTAGTTTCATTGAAGGTAAACTTTGTGGAGGACTCCTCTGGTTAGGATGCAGTGCTCCTCAAAATTAGACTATTGAATTTTCCTAAAATGCTCTAAATAGCCAGTAATCTTCTGTTAGCATTATTTTTGCCAAAATTGAAACAAAACTCTTGACTACTAGGAAGCTCATAGCTAAACTTAATGTTTAATTACAGTAACAATTCTTGGCTTAGATTTTCTATAAAATTCCTCTTCCTTTTCAACCCCACCTTCATCCTATCTCCCAAACACACAACTATAGAAATTTTAAAAATATTTTAATGAATTTACACTGGGCAAAAAAACCAGAAAGTCAAGAAACATTCTGGGCCAACATTTATTTATTTTAAGACAGGGCTCACTCTGTCACCCAGGCTGGAGTGCACTGGTGCAATCAGAGCTCACTGCAGCCTCGACCTCCTGGGCTCAAGTAATTGCCCTCTGCCTTAGCCTTAAAGTATTTGGGACTACAGGTACATGCCACCCTGCTTGGCTAATTTTTTTTCAGCAGAGATGAGTTCTCCCTATGTTGCCCAGGCTGGTCTCAAACTCCTGAGCTCAAGCATCCTCCTTCCTTGGCCTCCCAAAGTGCTGGGATTATAGGCATGAGCCACCATGCTTATTTAGGTCAGCTTTTAAAAAGGAAGCAGAAACACTTGTTAGTTTAGATGGAGATTGGAATAAAAGTGAGAAGACTCCAGTGGAAGGCTACATACATTCTGGGAGAGAAAGGTAGGGCTCAAGTCACAGAGTATGGCTGTAATATTTGCTACATCTGGGGGTGGGGAATGGGAGTAAATGGGAGATGAATGTGGGGACATGGATAGCAGCCAGACCATAGATTTGCTTCTAAAATTAATGTAGAGTCATTGTGGGATTCATATTATAACACAAGAATGGATTTTTATTTTAGAAACAAAAGCAGCCATGTAGCCTAGAGATGATGATTTTATGAACTATGACAGTGCTGAAGAAAGAGATAAAATATTTGGCAATAGGCTCTACAGGACTTGGTGAACTATTGGTAGTGGGGGTGGGAAAGTTGTAAGTGAATTGGACTGACTTCCAGGTTCCAGACTTGGGAAACTGGGCGATGATGGGGCCATACTCACTGAGAGACAGCAGAAGCAGGCTGGTGTGGAGAAGGTAATGGAACAGTTCTGTGTATAGTGATTTTGAGCTATTTGTGACACAGAACAGATACTCATTATTCTTTAAATATGTGAATTCCTTTCTCTTTCAAAAAGAAAAGAAATGACTATTTCCCAATATACAAGACCCATAAAGAAAGAGTGCTAAGGTCTTTTGAATAGTGTCATGTGTCTATTAGAAATTAAGATAATAAAGGCTCAATTTTCATTCGAAGTTGACTCTACCAAAAATTAAAGGCATGCATTGTTACTCAGATCCTGATGCTGTGTTCTACACATTGGGTTAGACCTCCTTGTCCTGACTCTTTGAATCATAGCTGTTTCCTAGATCCTCTGGACTTTGTGTCTACACCAGCATCTATAAGGTGGATTAGCACCCACAACACCCAATGCACAGGTCTTCTACCTAGCCTCATTCAGCCTCTCCTGTGTCTCTACCAAAACCCTGCACTCCGATAGTCATTTGACTGGTTTCCTACAGGAGTGATCCAGATACTGCTGCTGGACGTTCATAGGCAATTGCTTCATGTGGTTGGAAGTGATTCTTTCTGAAGTCATGCTCATTAACTACATTAGTACTCTCAAAATATATTATTGTTCTCCTCCCCTAACTTCAGTGAGACACCTAATTCAGTGCTCAGTACATGAGAAGGACTCAGTCAATGTTTTTTTAATAAAAGAATAGATAAATATATTAAATGGAGGCCATCAAAAAACCCTTTTATTGTTCTATCAATGTACCTTACGCTCACACATGTGATTTCTTAATTGTCCCCATGCTAGTGACGCATATGCCTCATCTAGTGATGAACACAAATGTAGTGGTGAACACAATTTTCACTAATAACAGACTGGAAATAGCCAAAGCCACCAAATATCTGTAGCCAAAGAGCTCCACATCCACGTGTCAAAGGAGAAGCAGATGGGTCAACCTCCTTTGTGACACAACTTCCCAAAAGTACTAAAATAATGATTCATTTTACAGACATGAAAAACACAGCAGGAAATGGAATAACACAATTTTAATTAGAAACATTCAGATTTACTCTTAATTTAATTCAGCTGCCCAACAGCCATGGTTAGATTTGCATCATGATGTATTTTCGATACTATCTATTTTCATAAATGTAAACTTTCCTGAATATGGTTCTGATGGATCCTGACATTTTAAAATATGTCCTATTGTCCTTTTCTGTGCAGTAGACCAAGCATAGAGTGTTCACTCCTATATCATTGTCACTGCACTGTCAGACCAGATGGCTACTTCATCACAGAATCAAGAATTAGGAATAATTTATGCTGTTCCTTCCTCTAGAATATGAAAATAGAAAGCATTTGCTGCACACATACTCATGAGGAGCAGCTTGACCCAACAGTAACAGCCTCATCGGAGGACATTTGGTGCTGTGGCTGCACCATCTTCAGGAACTGGATTTCATTCTATGGCGCCCTAAGCTCTCAGGTCATGGAGAAAATTATTGAAGCATGTGAGTCGATGCTTCACCTAGTAATCAAATTAAGCCCAGAGAGCCTCTTTGTTGAGGAAAACAAGTTGCAATAAAACAGTTCTAAAATGGGAAAGATTATATCTGAACCTTTCATTGTTTCATATTCAAGGATTTCTCCCCTTCATAGGAAAAAAATTACGAATGTTGGCTTAATATTCAGAGCAGTTGTTTTTGTGTCTGTGAACATTAAATGTTAGAAACGGAAGAGCTATTTATCTTCAGCTGGCTGAAGAGAACAGTGGAAATTTTTCTTTATTGGTCTATAAATAAGCAAAGTCTGAACACACCCTTTAATGGGAGAGGGAGTCACGGCAACTCATTCCACATATCAACTGGCTTGGCAGGATTTCTGTATTTGATATGGTCATAAGTGTGCAGCTAGTGACATAGACAAAAAGTTGTCCTCTCAAACTGTCAAACACATTTAGCCCTAGGACCAACTAGTACTCCCCAGAAACTAGTATTTCCCTAGAAAGAAAAATGCATGTAAAATCATAAGCATTTCTAACAGGTGTTGTTGTTGAGAAAAAGCTAGAGGAATCAGCGACGTATCACTTAACAAGGTCAAATGAATGGCGGTTGGTTTCTTTGTAAAATCATTTATTATCAACAAAGAAATGTGAGGCACTTGGACTTTGTTTACATAGTGCCAGAAAAAGCTGGTTAACTCAGTAGAGAACAAGCAAACAAACACCTCCCCCAAAATGTCAGTTAAGGTGCCTATTTGAATTCTACAAACCAAAGATCGGTTGCATTAATTTTTTATTTATCAATTATTTGTGGTTGTGAACATGTAGGAAAGCCATTGAAAATGTCTCAACTAAATGGGCAATATAATCTGTTCTTCCTATATGAATCTGTTTAATTTGTTCATGTATATTAACTTTTTCAGATTAGATAGCCCACAAAAACAGACAGCTGCACTAGAGGAATTTAGTTATGTAGGCAAAATTAAAAGGCTATCAGTGTGAAAAGTGAGAACTGACAGAAAGCCTAACAAATTGGAAAGAATAACAGGCAGCTAGCAAGAATCACATTCTCTTTCCAAGAAAGGAACTCTTTCTGCCTGTTACCCTGTACGTGATTTGAGGCTTATACTCATATTAATGATAATACCTCTTCTATCAATATCTTGGATTATTACCAGTGTCTGGGAGAAATTTTATTGGCTGCCGCAGTTCGTTGAAAATTAATTGATATGACACACTTGCTCTACATGAACTTGGAAAAAAGTCTAAGGAGTGAGTGATTTATTTTATGTTAATTTTAAATTATGCCAGGAAACACTATTATGGATGGACTTGTTTCCAGCTCACACTGCATGTATGGAGCAGTTTGTCCTTCCGACATGCTGAATACCCTGACTTTAACTGACTAACACCTTAGGAAAGGCATTCATTTGGCATTCTCACTAATATTTGCAATGTGGCATGTCCTTAAACAAATTAGGCCAGGAGGAGGCAGCAAAATGGCCCACTTATCTTTATTTGTAACTTAACCAACATTATGGGAGACAACATCCAAATTGGGCAATTTAAAACTTTTACTTGCTTTCTGTATATATGTAAATAATCTCCTGAGTGTTTCAGAAAACTGAAAAGGAAGAGGGTGGGGGTAGGGTGGGGAGCGGCTGCCAAATCAAGTGGAAAATGAAAGATGACTTTAGAAAGAGAATGTAGAGTTGCTGGTTGCACATTAAGGTGGTATGCTGAAGAACTCTTTATTTTCATTTCCTGTTTGATAGTGCTGATGAGTAGATTCCTCTCTGTTTTCCCTCTCGGTGAGCGCACACTAGTACTTTTATTAAAAGGAGTCCATCATAATGGGGTAGTTGTTATGCAGGAGCAGTAGCTCACATAATGGGGGATGGCATTTCTTTCCACTCGTGCTGGTCCGCTGGTTCTAATAGCAACCTGGAGCTCAATTTCCTCCTCAAGAACATTGCATTTCATGTGGAATGTCAATTATTAAAATGCAGTGTCCCGTGTCTTACTTCTCAGTAGATGAATTCATTTGCAAAACTTGCTAATTTATGCAAATGATCCTTAACCTGTAACTGCCTGGAACCCATTTCAGCATTTCTAGCAGCGTTTGGCAGTTCGGAGCCTAGATGCGGGAAGGAAATCCATTAATGCAGAATTTGTCAGTTCTGTCATCATTATATTGGTTATTGAGTTGTTAAAAAAAAAAAAAAAACACCAACAACAGATAAAAATGTGTTATTAAGTGGAAGCCAGCCGACAGCTAGAGCTGAAAAATCTAGAGATTAAATTAAAGATAAACCAGGATGAGAGGATCTGATATCTGCATCTCCTGACACCCCTGAGTAATGTTAGACGCTAATGACCTCTTTTCTGGAAGAAACTAACTGGTTAATAACCCAAAGAGGGTCTATCAGCTACTGACTAAGACAGATCCAGATAGTGAGCAGATAAGAAATTTCTTATTGGGAATAAGAGCCAAATTGGCCTGGGTTTTAGTAAATGCAACACACAAAAGGAACTGTATACAGTTTTTGTTTTTATTTTTTTGTCATGGTTACATGGAAGATGAGGCAGCAAAAAATGGGATGCTGTCAAGAAGGGGGTTGGTGTGAGTGCGTGCATGCACGCATGTGTGCTTGTGCTTGTGTGTGAGAGCATGAGGTGGTACAAGAGGGCCCGCTGGTACTTCTATGTCTGAATGTGTGTTCCTACAGGTACCTCATACATCACATATCTCGCAGCTTTCCTCTAAATCGGTTGAGCTTTGTACATCAATGAGGCTGTATTTTAATCAATAGTTTGGAAAAGACATACTACAATTTTTACCCCTCATAGCCCTCACGTACTGTGACACAGTCTCTTTTCATGAACCATGTTGAAAAGGGGCTTTCTGCAAACCTCAGAGCTGCAGGTCAGGAGGATTCAGATTTCTGGCCTGGCTTCTGCATCCACCGGACCTAGATCTATCGTTTTTTTTCTATGTTCTTCATTCTAGCAAGTTTACAAAGGCCAGTGAGCAGACTGATTTAGATTTAAATTAGCCAGGAAAACTTGACAAGGGAAGCAGTGTGTGTGTATGTGTGTGTGTGTGTGTGTGTGTGTGTGTGATGCACAGGTGAGCTCTAGTCTGGACACTCAGCCTGGGCCATCAGTGCAGACTCTACCAAGCAGCCCCTCTGGGTCTCCTGCACCGCACTGGCCACTGGCCACTGTCTTGGGGGATTTCCTTTGTTCAGCTGAGCATGGCCTCTGACTTACCTGAATCCATGCTGCACATACACAGTTACAAGCTGCCCTCGTAACCCGATCTTCTGACTGCTGTATTTTTGTATTTTTTTTTTCTTTCAAGTGTACCAATAGTTGCAAAGCGGGTAGGGGCATTTGTTATGGATATTAGGATGAATTCTTTCAACTCCTCAATGGATTCCAATGAAAGAGGAAAAAAAGAATCTGCCCTTGGTAAAATGGACAATTGCCACTTCAAGGAATCTGTCCAAGGTCCAGAATATCATAAGAGAGTACATATTTAATGGCTCACTTTGCTCCTATTTCTTTCAGAACTGTGTCTCTTTAAATCTACTGAGGAAGATATTCCTTCTGGCCCACAGGATGCCAAAATGACTTGATGATTTATTTATGCAGCACTTGGCAGCCTATAGTCCAGATTGTGGCTGAAGCTGAACTTTATGCGCCTTCCCCTAGTGAGTATATTTTAAAATTATATTAAAAGTATATTTTTTGAAAACCTCAGTGATGTTTGGCCCAGCCTCGGGCCCTGAGAACGACGGTGATAGGACTAAGGAATTAATATTACTAAGGACCTGGCTGGTGAAATTTTTATTGTGAGAGCTTAGAAGAGTGTTAAGCTTTCATTTGGGGAAGGAAAAAATTGTATTCAAACATAAATGCTTTAGTGATATCAAATGTGACCTTTCCTATTTGTAGCAATTCATCTGGTCACTCAACAGCTATTTATTGGGCTTCTCACTATGTTCCAGGAAGTATTTGAAGCCCAGGTGATTGTGGTGAAAAAGACAAACGCTGCTCCGTCTCTCCTGGAACAGACATTTCAGAGGAGGGAGATGGATGATAAAGAGGTAAGTAAATACTGTAGTTGAACAGAATGGTTTCAAATCACAATAACAATAAGTCCCATGTAATAAACACATAGACTGTGTCACAGGACTTTGAGCTGAGAACCCCCTGAGGTACAGTGACTTTCCATGTTTGCCTGAAAGGATAGCTTCTTTAATGTTAAATCAGAAAAGCAGGGTGGGCACAGTGGTTCATCCCTGTAATCTCAGCACTTTGGGAGGCTGAGGCGGGAGGATTGCTTGAAGCCAGGAGTTGGAGACCAGCCTGGGCAACAAAGACAGACACTGTCTCTACAAAAAATCTAAAAACAGCCAGGAGTGGTGGTGTGTGCCTGTAGTCCCTGAGGTGGGGTGGGGAGTCATAGGGGGCAAAGGCATGGGAAGGAGGATGGCTTGTGCCCAGGAGTTCAAGGCTGCAATGAGCTAGGATCCTACCTAGTACAGCTCAGGCTGTACTCCAGCCTGAGCGACAGAGCGAGACCCTGTGTAAATAAAAAAGAAAAGAAGATGGTCTAGCAAAACAATTCCCTGGACAATTTTACTTCTGCAAAACCCAGCCCAAAAAGAAAATGTGTTGTGAAGCTCAAATGAAAGGGTTTAGACCAAGAGATGAGTTAATACCAAGGTGGTCAGGAAATGTAGTTCCAGAAGCAGCTTGTAGTTTGGCATCATGCGTTTAAACTTTACAGGATCAGTGATTAATTGTTGTAAAGAGGCCCAAGTTTACAAAGTCTGAAATAAGGCCACAGGGGCAGGGTTTTCATTGATGGGTAGTAAAAAATGACACA
Organism: Pongo pygmaeus; assembly: GCF_028885625.2. Lineage (NCBI taxonomy): Eukaryota > Metazoa > Chordata > Mammalia > Primates > Hominidae > Pongo > Pongo pygmaeus. The sequence continues at coordinate 76,398,870 of NC_072384.2, forward strand.
GCAAGGATAAGAACTTAAAATCCTGGGCAGTCTTCATTGAGAATTCTTCATAGTAATACTTCATACTTGCACACCACTTTATGTTTTTCTTTTAAGTACAATTCACGTTTTATGGCCTTTGATTTCCACATCAATCCTGTAAGTTATTGCAAGCCGCATGTTAGATGAAAGAACTACGTCGTGGAAGAGACATACAGCTTTACAAAGGTAAAACTGGTCTCTTTATCATAGTCAGCTATTCACTCAAAAATGCAGATGTGATACCTCACAATTTTAAAGGAATAATTCTTTGTGATTGCATTGCACTCTGCTTCTGTAGCCAGTTGTAAGGGAAAACCTCTGGTAGTCCATAATTTTGTTCCAAGTTTTACCCCATTTTTATGTGGATTTTTTAAACTGAAGTTATGCTTTCAAAATACAAAAACAACTACTTAAATAAGCAAATGGGCACGGCAGATGCTTCACGTGGTCCTGTCTCCCAGAAAAGCTGCTTAAAACTATGGCTTGCTGTGGAGTCAAGTAGACAAGGACTCAAATTCAAAGACATAGTCTGGCTTTTATTCCTGACAGTGAGATAGATTTTCCTTAATACTAAAACTAAAGGTGAAAAGGAGGCCTGCAATTGTGTCTAAGTCAAGGCCAGAGGATATCAACGACCTTGTCATTACTGTTAAAAACCACAACCAAGAACAATCTCCATAATCTAGACCTTTGCTGAAGAACTGCTGGCCAAGGAACAAAAGATTAATAATTCAAATTAAACTCACTTAAATCATTTTACTATCCCTTTTGGTAAACAAAGACCTTTTCCTAAAACATAAAATTTTAAGGAATTTATCCTTTTTAATGGAAAAGATGTAATTATTACCATGTAATATTGATTGAATGTCAAAAGCATTTAATTTATTGGGTACTAGTAATACAGAAAGATAGTGCAGAGAAAGTGAAATTAGACACTTTCCATAAGTGTCTAGTCATAATTCAACAGATAGTTAACACTCTTTTGCTAACATGAATCTATCATCTATAAACTTTCTAGTGATTACTTTTAAAAAATTTCATATTGTATAATTTCTTCACAATGTATCAGTGCCCAAGCCTTTTGAGTAAGATTGCTTTCTGAGAGAGTTATGTGTTATTGTGTGTTTCATTGAAGTTACTTAAGCATAAATTTGAGCTACAATTACAGTTATTTTGTAGTACAAAAGTGTTGGGGCAGAAGGTTCCATCTAATAGGTGTCTCTTTCTGTCCCATACACAGCTACACGCTATGCTGAACCGACTGGTAGGGTAAACTTAGGTGTGGTCAAGCCTCATACTCTTAAGAATGTGGAAGAATCCTCCCTGCTCTACTTCAGTCAAGGCTCAAGGTGCCCTTTCAGGGTGATGATAGAGTCTGGACCCCATGTACGCCATGGCTGACACTCGGAAGCAGTTTTGGACAGGCAGGTTCATCTAATTTCAGAGGAGGGCTCCTTAATTCACTGAATGTCTGGATCTCCTGGGGCTTTATAAGAGTTAATCTCATCCAGTGCCAAAACCCTTTGGGTTTTTTCCTACTGTTTGAGACTATACTTCATTAGTCTCATCCTCTTCTGTGTGTTGTTTCTTTGGTTATTCTAGAAGATCCCAAGTAAAAGCTCCAGGCTGCAGTCAGGAGTTCTAAGCAGGTGATAGTCATAGTATCGATGGAAAGGGCTGGCTTTGAAATCAGCTAGATCTGGATTTGAATCTCAGCCTTACCTCTTCCTGTGTGAACCTGGACAATTATTACACTCCTCTTTGAGGGTCAGTTTCTTTACTAGTAAATAGGAATAATTATATCAACTTTATAGGACATTGTGAAGATTAAATGAGGAAAAATAAAAACCAGCACACAGTATCTACTAAGTGCTCAAAACTGCAAGCTCTCTTACCTCTTGACTCTTGAGGACCTTGCCCTCTAAATATATCTCCATCTCATACATCACTTCAAGTCGCAGGTATACAAGTGGTTTTAATGACTCAGTTTCATCTGCTGCATATTTCGTCTAAAATTTATAAGTACTTCACTGGTACAGTGAAGCAAGCCTTCCTCTTATGCCATCCTTGGATTTCTTGCTCTAAAGCCATTGTATAAATGAAGAAGTATAGAGCAATATTAACTCCCCTCCAACAGGGTTTAAGTGAAACTCACCCACCTTATCCTGTGACATATGGTGTAATGGGGGATGGGCCTCCATAGATTACCCTCCAAGGTGAGATTCAATTCCATTTTGCGGTTGAGACTTGATTAGGATCTTTGACATGCTAAAGCCACAGTTCAAAAAGTAAAAATCTTGGGCTGACAGTTGCAGAGGTTTGTTGTTAATGCCATGGAAAATAATCAAGTTTATTTAACTAATTCATTATTTTCCCATCAAGGACAGCCTTGTCACTTTCACAGAGAGGGATTTGGTCCCTTTTAATTAATGTGACTTTTGTAGAAGCAGGATTCTGAATAGACTCTGTGATTCCTATAGCACAGCCTGTTTTCTTAACAGCTATCTAGACAGGATCAGTGTTGTTACTTCAAGAGTTACACAATGGAATAGGGGGGAGTTATAGGTAATCCCTTCTTCTGAACTAGCTTGAAATAAAAATTAAATGGGCCTTGAGCATTTGTGAATTGCAGTGTTTCATTGGGGCCATGGAACACTAAGTGAGGCTCAGAAACAGGGTGTTAATTCAGGCCTAATCATTTAATTCCACTCTGTTATGTGCTGTATTTATTGCCCTCCTGGATCTGTTTTCTATGGCCTGATAAAGAGACAGTGATTCTCCAAAGCTCAGTCAGGGACCATTTTATTTATATCGTTAGTTAGTCCAATAAAAGCACTGGCTTCAGATTCCCGCTGTTATTTTCTGTTTTGTAGCCCTGTCATTAACTATGAAAATGCTGATGGGGTTTTCATCTCCTGGGCTGGAGTTGCTTTGGTTAAACGGGGGCTCGTAAGAAGAGGGGAAGGTCAGGACTAGATGGGCTGTAGAAAAGTTAAGTTTGGTGTAACCAGATGCAAAGTGACTGGGAGGCAACGGGTTTTAGGAGCAAATATGAGCCTTTCATTATTACATGTGTTAGTGTGCTGAAAACTTGACTGACACCTTTAGAGCAAACTTAGGGCTTTTAAGATGTGATTCTGTTTGTGAACCAGATGCGTTTCAGAGTTTTTAAAGGTCAAATCTTTCTGCAACTCTCCACAAAGTAAAAATTGTTCTAATTTTGCACAGAAGGTAATAGAATATAGCTCTAAAGTTGTTTATGTATGTCAAGCAAAGAAGTGATGAAAAACAACAACAAACATCAATAGGATCACACTTCAGATCCTCTTTTTTTGAAAATAGTTTTTACTGTATACTTTTATTGTTTAGCCAACAGTCTCTAAAGTGTTACAGAGAGTTCCAGAATAAGAAAATCATGATGGGAAACAGATTTCTAGAGGTCACTTGAATTAATAATATGGCAATCAGAAGATAACACAGGTGCATTAACATAACATACTGTGTAATTACTAGTGTTTCCAATGGAGTTAATGGGTAGTTATCCATGTAATAATAGACATTATTTCATAGCAGATATGCAATTAGCTCATTTCATTGGTGTGCAGAGCACAAATGAAGCAAATCATCATTATTGTTTCAACACTAAAAGGTGAAGACATTTTGAGGACTGATGGGCCTCTTTATCAGACATACTATTATATTTTTAAGACTGTCTAAAGCACACATTCAGCAAGTAAATGTGAGAAACATTCAGCAACTAAATGTGAGAAATGTTAACAGTCAGTAGCTTCCATACCTATGCTGGTATTTAAATGTTTGGAGCAACTAGCATGGTAGAAAGTTGTTCTGGGGGATGTGGTTGAAATTGCATGAGCAAATTTGCATGGAAGTATACATCAGTAACCAAAGTTATCGCATTCTCGTTGAAAGATAAGAAATGAATATTCATTCATTTTACCAACAAAGATCTGTTGACCGCTTTCTATAGGAGATAAACAGCTAACAAGTTAGGTCATGCCTCCACTCTAACTCTCCTAAGTACAGTGAGATGTATCTTTGAATTGCAGGGGCTGGAGGGACTGTGCTATATATGAGGACGTCACTTAGTACTTTAGAATTTATGGGTCAGGCCAGGTGCAGTGGCTCACTCCTGTAATCCCAGCACTTTGGGAGTCAAGACAGGCAGGTCACTTGAGGTCAGGAGTTCAGGATCAACCTCGCCAAAGTGGCAAAACCCCATCTCTACTAAAAATACAAAAAATAAAAATAAATAAAAATAAAATAAAAAAGCCGGGAGTGGTGGTGCATGCCTGTAATCCCAGCTACTCAGTGGGGCTGAGGTAGGAGAATCGCTTGAACCCTGGAGGCGGAGGTTGCAGTGAGTTGAAATTGCACCACTGCATGCCAGCCTGGGCAACAGAGTGAGAATTCATTTCAAAAAAAAAAAAGAGAATTTATGAGTCACTTTATTATGCAGTATTACATTTGATCTTCAAAAGAACCTTGTGAAGTAGGAAGGCCAGGTATCTTCATTTTACAGATGTGGAACTTGAGCACATGTGTCTGGTTCAAGGTCACTTATCAAGAAAACAGTAGAGTCAGGTCTTCTCATCCCTAATCCAGAGCAAGTCCACTAAATGAAGATTGAGAGAAGCTATATTTTAAAATGACAAATAGCTCCACTCCTGTCCCCGTGAGTTCTAGCCTTTTATGATTCTAGAATAAGTGTCAAATCTTGAGTTTTAGAGAGGAAAAGAGCTAGAATTAAAAAAGAAAAAAAGATTTCAAAGATGTGGGGAGTGTGTGGGAGGGGGCTGGAGAAATGGTAAAGGCATTGGAGGCCAAATAACTAAGGGAGGGGAGGAAAGGGTGGTGGCCAGACGTGTAGCACCATGGGGATCAGAGACAGTGCCAGGCACAGTGGGCTTGCCTAGAAAGCTGTGGGAAATATGTATTGAATAGTAAACAGCACCCAGATGGTGGAGGCTCTGACACAGATATTTACTTGGGAGGAAGTGAAGAGCCACTGACAGTTTGGGACAGGAGAATGATGTCAAATGACTTTTTGCAATGATTAGTGGTGTGCAAGAAAAAGTAGCTATTGTTGGCAAAGACACTAGTTATGATCCCGTAGCAATTGTCCAAGCATGAGAGAGACCCTAAGACTACAAAAGAGAGCATACAGCCACAAGGATTTAATAATTCTCTGGTGAATTAGAAAAACTATTTTTAAATGTTACAAAGTATTCAAACAAATCAGTCACAGCTGCTCGCCCTTCTTGAGAAATAGCTCCAAATTAAACTTGGCTTTTAACAGACATGAAAAGGAAAATTAGGCAACCATCTAAAATCCAGGGCACACCCTATACTTCATAGGGGCTCAATTTGTTTTTCTTATGTTGGTGAAAATATTATCTAAGTCAAGCAAGAAGAACATTTCTCTAGGTTGCTAGCTTTTCAGATATCAATATTCTTATTAAAATATAATTTATAAGGTTGCTTTAATTCTTCTCTATTTTAAATGTATAAATGCAATCAAATGAATGCTAAATTTGGAGGTCAATAGAGGATTATTTTTTCCTTTGTGAGCTAAGGAACAGAATAGGATAATTAATAGTAGGAATAAAGGAATAACTTTAGTGTTTTGAATTGACTTTTCTAACGTCTAGAGTCTTTATTATAGAGAATTCCACAAAACTTTGATATTTGCCAAGGGTCACAATATCAATTAATCTAACATCATGGCTTTAAGCAAAGCAAGATCTATTATTCCTAGACAGCCTCAGGCTAAATTCTGAACTGAGGTAAATTAGCTTTTAGACCCACCCAATTCTGTAGGATAAATTGTCACACTGGCTGGGTAAACTTGATGAGCAAGTTACTTAACATCTCTGGGCCTCAGTTTTCTCATCTGGGAAGTGGGGATAATAATAGTACTGCCTTCCCTCACAGGTGAATTCTACAAATGTTAGTCACCGTTGAGAATCATTCCCAGTCCTCTCTGTGTACCCCTGCATTTTGTACATAGTGATCCTGGCCATCAGGATGTTCTCTCAGCAACACTTCATTTTCCCATCATTTGTGCTGCCTGCCCTGATGTTCCAGTTCACCCTACTCAGTGCCCTAATTTTGACTAAGTTGAGAACCTGCTGCATGCCGAGATGTCAATGAATGTTCACATATCTCCTCATCAACTTTTCCAGATATCTTGTTTGCATTTTAACAGGGCTTAAAAGCATTAAGCCAAACAGTGAAAATGATATTAATTATAGGTTCCTCAATTGGTTAGTGAAGAAGATCATGGCAGGGAGAGAGGGAAGAAGGGCCTAAATTGCCCCCACACGTAAGGTAGCCTCTGGGGAGAATCTGAGCTTCTGGTGGTCCCTGAGTGACTCCATAATCAACACCTAATGTTGTTGCTGCTCCAGCCATAAGCCTGGCTCCTAGATCCGAGGGACATCAGAGTTGGTCCTATCATCAGGAACATTTTTCTGGTTAATAGAATATGCCACCATCCCTTTCACATTCAGCGAACACAAAGACACATCTTCTAGCAAAGGGCTGCGTTTTGGTGTCTAATGTTCCAGCTACAGTAAAAGCCCACTGGGTCTTCCTCCTGTGTTTATAAACACAAGCATTTAATCCACAGCTATGCCTCCAGTTGCTGAAGAGAGCTGCCCTGCATCCCTGCATAACCGGCTCTTTTCCTCTCAAACCAATTGTGGCACTTGCTTCCTTCGGCCCTGGTGCCTACCTACAGCTGTGCTTACTGAAGTGAGACTATAATTTGCTACAGCATGCCAGAGTATTAATAGACAATTATTTATTGCAAATCTGAACCATTTATACTGTTTACTGGCTGACACAATGTAAAATTTTGATCCAAATGTTAATGTGTCCATGACATTGCATAATTCTGTTCCACGCCATGGTTTTTCTCTTCTAAATGAATCGAATTTGCAGTACAAGGAAATGGCGTTTTTAACGGATGAATGATTTACAGCCTCAAACTTATAAGGCTATTATTTGTGTAACTGAGGGAGAATTGACTAATTGCAATAACACAGCAAATTAGACAAATTGAGGATTATACTGAGAACAAATTCATAGGGAGAAAATGAAAATAACTTGCAAAGTTCTTAAAGGGTAAGTGAATAAATCTCACTTTAGCTTTACAGGGCAATTGTATTTTGGGGGGAGATCAGGTACCTTTGAGGCCAAACAGACTTATAAATATTCAATTGAGTAGAACATAGATAAAAATTACCTCTTCATAAAAAACCATATGTGTAGGAGAGAGCACTTCCAGTTCTCCAAATGTTTACTGAAATTGCCTACACAAATGTTTTCAGCAGTTGGGTGAAAACAAAGAGCTTTACAATTATGTGGTTTTCATGAATAAGACACCAATTTTAGCATATTTACCTTCTATTTGTTGAGCATGCAACACAATGCCAAGGAAGAATGATTTCCTAATGGAGAGCTTCATGATTTTTCAAAATAAAAAAATGTGCATTAGCAAAAATAATATTTCTGTCTTTCCAAGGTATTCCTCTTAGGCTGTTTATATCGATTCCTGTTAATTTTTACCTCTACTCACAGAGAGATTGTTAAGATAAAAAGTGCCTCAACACAGCTCTAATTAAGTCTGAGAGCTACACTAGATGTCTAAACACAAGGACATCCAAAATTAAGACTCCTTTCATGGGGCTCCCACAAATTAATAATGAGAGAAAACTAATTTGGAGTTACTCCAAAAATATCTCACAAATAAAATATTCATGTGTCAGTCCAAATTTCAGTTAACCTTGAACAGTGCGAGGGTTAGGGGTGCTGACCCCCATGCAGTCAAAAATTGTCATGTGGCTGGGCACAGTGGCTCACGTCTATAATCCCAGCACTTTGGGAGGCCGAGGTGGGGGAGGATTGCTCGAGGTCAGGAGTTCGAGACCAGCCTGGCCAACATAGTGAAACCCATCTCTACTAAAAATACAAAAATTAGCTGAACGTGGTGGCGCACACCTGTAATCCCAGCTACTTGGGAGGCTGAGGCAGGAGACTCGCTTGAACCCGAGAGGTAGAGGTTGTAGTAAGCAGAGATTGCGCCACTGCACTCTAGGCTGGGCAACAGGGCGAGACTCCATCTCAAAAAAAAAAAAAAAAATTCTTATGTAACTTGACTCACGAAAACTTCACTGCTGATAGTCTACTGTTGACTGGGAGCCTTGTGGAATACATAAACACATATTTTGTATATTACATGTATTATACACTGTATTTGTGCAATAAAATAAGCTAGAAAAAAGAAAATGTTATTAAGAAAATCATAAGGAAGAGAAAATATATTTACCATAAATGGGAGTAGATCATCATAAAGGTTTTCATCCCCATCATCTTCACATTGAGCAGGCTGAGGAAGAGGAGGAAGAGGAAAGGTTGGTTTTGCTGTCTCAAGGGTGGCGGAGGTGGAAGAGGAGGCAGAAGAGGCAGGCACACTCCATGTAACTTTTATTGAAAAAATTCTAAATATAAGTGGACTCTCACAGTTCAAACCTATGTTGTTCAAGGGTCAGCTGTGTATACAAAATGGCCTTCTCTTCTCTAATGGCAAGACCCTCCCTCCCACTGGCTTTAGTGATTGCTTCCTTGGTTTTCTTTCCTGCTCCCTGCAACCAGTAGCATCCTCTTCGAGTCTGTTCTCCACAATTCAGCTAATGATCCTCTTTCTCAAATATATGCCTTGTCTTGCCTCTCCTCTGCATAAACCCTCCCCAGAAAGATCAGGATAGAGAAATACTTTATCATCGTGTACACAGTCCTTCTGGACTTCACAGCGGATACCTTGCCACCATCTCTCTTGCTGTTTCTCCCCTTTCTCTTGTCCTCCAGTAATCTCCAGGTGACTTGTAATCCTTGGAAACAGGCTTTGTGCTTATCTCTAATTTCAGGGCCTTTGTGCATTCCTGATCCTTCTCGCTTTGTGATGCTTTCCCCACCCTCTTTGCTTGGCTCTTACTGATGCTTCAAGAATGGTTTTGGATGACCTCTTCCCCGGGAAACGTCGGCTGAGCCCACCAGTCAGCCAGCTTCCCTACTTCCCATCACTGTGGTGCCACACCCAGTTTAGAACACTGGGTCTTCAACCACTTTCTCCCCTGAGCTAGAAGCTCCTGGAAGGCATGACTTGTCTTCTTTACTGGGCTTAACCACACCCAGCAAATATATGAGGAATAAATGAAAGGTATCTTGAATACCTACTTTGTTCCAGGCACTGAACAAGGTCCTGGGGGAATACAGAAATGGTTTGTGTGTGGTCCCTTCTCTCAAATAGAATAGCTTATAATTCAGTAAAGGTTATATAAGAAATCCAGACGTAACAGCAAAATATGGTAAGAGCCACAAGAAAGGCAGGAGTTGCTATAGGGTTTCAGAAAATTGAGATTCATTCTTTAAAAACCACTGTCTTCTCTTTGTTTCTCTCTGTCTCACTCACTGAATCACTTTGAAATAAAGCAGACCTCGAATTAAATCCACATTCAACCACTTATTAACTGTGTGACCTCAGACAATTTATGTAAGCTTCAATTTCCTCATCTGTAAAATGAAGATAATAATATTTACCTTACAGGGTGCAGTGAAGATTAAGAGAGATTGTGCAAAGGGCCAAGAGCATAGAAGACTCAGCAAATGGCGTCGAGAATATTATTTCAAGGCAATGTGCCACTTGTTCTCTCAGAGCTGCTCCACTGTACTTCAAGTTTTATTACTCGGCGTCTCATATTTCAACTATTAAAAAGATATCTTTAGTGTAGGAATCTTATCTACACATGGCAGATAGCTTGTTTTCAAAGTAGGACACAATATGCTACTCAGTTTTTTCCAATATTGATTGTAAGTTAATATTTGGAAGGGCTTCCTTGCTATTGATAAGCTTGAATTTGGGGCTTTTTGAAATTTTAAGGATGCAAGGATAGAAACCATAGCTTACACTCCACAGGTTGTCAAAGACTTTTTGCTGAATTTAAATTGCCAAACTTAAAACATCTGATTTATTTATGCAGTACATATTTATTGGGTTCTTGGATAGACCCTCTTGCTGTATCCATCTTTCCTTCCACAGACCTCCATCTCGAATGGAAAAGTATCGGGGGAAATGGAAAGCAGCAACCAACTGCAGCAATGTAGGCAAGTAGTGAAGTGAAGCAATGACTGGTTGAAACTGAATCAGATTTTAGTGTCAATTATAGTCCCCATGTCAGAGTAAGGACCAAACACCATTTCTATAACTTATATGATAAATTAAGCCAAGACAATTATCTACTACATTAATACTGGATTCAGGGTTATATACTGGTCAAGAGTTTGGGTTGCAAAATTAGACCTGTATAATTGTGATTTTGTACAAATTACTTAGTCTTTTTAGACTCCAAATTCTTCAACCATTTCATGGGGATTGTAAAACCAACCTTGTGAGGTTGCTTTGTAAGTCAATTGAGATAATGCATATAAAACACTTAACACACACAATTCATTGCATGGATATTTTTAGTATCATTTTGAAGATGTCACGGACGTGGTGGCATTTTAAAAAACATTAAGGGCACCTGTTTTGAGAGACAAGATGATTGTATTATTGTTACTCAGCTGAATGCTTAGTCCATACTCACTGGACAGTGTGATCTTGTATTCCTGCAGGCTGCCCAAGAATGGGGCGGGTATGAAGCATGCATTCAAGAAACAGGATCAATAGATCTGAAAGTCTTAACTAAATCAATGCAAATAGAAAGTTTGAATTACTACTAAAATAACCAGCTACCACCTTCTGTACAAGCAAAATTGCAACATGGAAATATTAATTAAAAAGGAAACATTTTGGGGCTCTATCATGAGAAGCTAGTTGTTTGGCTCAGTCCTCTGCCTTTACGAAAAGCCTCAAATTAGTTTGTGAGAATTTTATTCTAATCTGCAGTCACAGAAACACACTGACAAGGCTGAAAGAAAATAGACATCAGACAAATTTCAACTCAAGTTCCCATTTTGGAACAAAGCTTGCAGCACATTACATTAAGAAATATTACTTACACATCATTTAAATATCTTTGGAATAGTACAATCATCTTGTATTATTTTGTGGTAAAGGCATTACATTTGTTAATTTTATTCATTGAAAATATGCAAGTTATATAACCCTGTTTAGATGCTTCTTCACTTTTCAATACTCAGAGCCTCTCAAATTACAAGTATCCTGGGCCACTCTCTTGACCACTATGGGGTTACAGCCTTCCCAATGCATTCATCTAGTTCATGCCTGATTTTTGAGCAACAGGGGGTATCTATCCCATATTCATATTAAATATATTTATTTTACTTTCACATCTCATTCAAGAAGAGAAGCCAGAAACAGGAATATATTGTTTAAGAGCCAGTTTTAAACTGTGTCCAATGGAAGAATTCCATGGGAGTTGCGTAGGGCTGTGTCACTGATGTACATCAAGAGGAATTCAGATTTTATATTATTTGTTCTAAACCAGAACATTTTACTTGTTATTCATAATACATGTTGAAAGCAGACACCAAAATGGCTCATTTGGAGCCTTTTCTTCTCGCCTGCTAATGCACATTAACGCCAGTACACATTCTGTATTATAGATCCATAAAATGCATTTGCATAATATTGAAATTATAATCCCAAATGTGTACTAAAAACCTTTATGAAAAATTGTTACTGCTCAGCTACTATACAGTGGCTAATTTTTAATCTTCAGCCTCTCAGCTGCGAGTAAAGATGGGGTGTTCTTTAAATAAAAATCTCAGGAGTAAGATCCTGGAACCTTAACTCTCCCCTGTTTTAAGTAGGCTGTTTTTAGGGGGAGAAATAGACTATCCAAAGTGCTAAACAGCTGCCTCCATGGTGATTCTGGTATTTTGTGGACTGATGTCTTGAATTTTTAGATTAGGTGAGAGTATCTTTAATTAACCTGCCTTGCATCACCAATGGGATGAGCGAAAAAGCCCTCTGGAGCAGAATCAAAGTGGCTGAGGTGGCAAATATTTTAGCAGCGAATACTACTGGCCACTGCTTCTTGAGTGCCACCTATGTCCTCAGTGCTGCAGTGGACCTTGGAATAAATTATAACAGTGAACCCTCACAATAATTCCGTGAGCTAGCTAGCTGTCCCTGATGGTGAGACATTGAGACTGAGTCTCAGAGAGGCTAAGCACTTGCCACATCTCTCATTTCTCCAATGTAGACCCTATCTGTTGCATATTCTAACTGCTGTATCCAAGAAGAGTGTTTAATTTACATGTTTGAGTCTTCAAATGATTTCACAACTGTGCTTTCAAACACTTCCCAGAAAGTTCTAGATGAGACTTTCCAAAATTAACATCACAGAGTTAACATTTCTACCAGGCCTTTTTGACATATACTTTAATAAGGGGAACCCTGATAAACAGGCTGAATTCTCACCTTGTGCACAGTGGGGTCCAGTCGGAGAGTGGCCCTGCATTTCCTCTGTAGAGCTGCTCATCTCTTGGTCACGGGACCTTCTTGCCTTTTTCCATGGCCCTAGGCAGAAGTTTACCCTCTGTGTGATGTCAGGCAGTTCTACTCATTTCACCAAATTGTGAAGTAAGGAAATGTTCCCTGGTGCCCTCATACCAGACTCTACCTCCTTTTTCCTCTTCTCCGTCTTCGGAAATGTATAGCTGCAGGAGGGGAACAAGAAAACATAAGCAGGCATGTCCCTGTGTCCCCCACTCTACTCCTACCCTGCACCCTGCCATGGCTATCTGATCCTAGTGGCTTTTTTAAATATAAGAATCAAGGAAGGAACCAGAGATAAGACAGAATGAATTCCCTACTTTATATGGGGGATTTGGGTTTGGAAAAGAGTTCCCTTATTTTCTCTTAGTCATTTATTTAATATTAATTTATTTGATGTTAATAGATATTACACATAGTACTAACGCCAAAGGTATAATAGTTCTAAAATTATTTTTTATGCTGTGGAAAGTATGTCTCTCTTCTACTCCTTTTTGAAAACATACAAACAATCGCGTAGTATATGTGATATATTGCACCACATTTTAAAAATGTGTATCTTAGAAATCCTTTTTTACAAGGCCATGTAGAGCTACCTCTTTAACACAGATATGCTATAACTTATTTAACCAGTCTTCTTTTGATGGATATTAAGGTTGTTTCCAATTATTTGCTATTAAAAACATTGCTGCAATAAATCATGAATCCATAAGTCGTTTGGAAATGTATGAATAGATCTAAGAGATACAGTCCTGGAAATGTAATCGTAGGGTCACAGGACAAGCACACTTTTAATTTTGGTAGATTTTGAGAAATTGTCCACCCTAGAGATTGTACCAATTTAAGCTCCCTCTCCCCTCAACCCACTAGCAGCAATGCACGAGAATCCCTTAGTTTAACCCTTTAGATCAAGAGGTTATGGTAGGATATGGCTAAGACTTGAGAGAAGGCGGACTTACAGGAAGGTGAGAGAGAAGCCTGGCTTTCTGGACTGAATGTCTAACCTCTTCTCAGGCAAGCTATGAAAGAAAAGGACTAGGGAACTCTTAATAAGACCATTCTATTCATTTCAAAGACTCCGAAATAAACCCAAACATATGGGTCTCATGTCTGTTGCTAAAAATTTCCAGGAGGTAAATTCCACATCCTTCTTGGGTAAACTATTTGGCTTCTCACAACTCTTCTGAAAGTCAGGATATTTTTCCTGATGTCTAATATAAATATTTCCTGCCTACATCCACTTGTGGAAAACGTGTACTAATATTTCCCTAAAGCAATGCAAGTTCAACTGGCTAGATAACATTATGCTCTAATTTCATGGCTAAAGTATATATCCTCCTTTTTTGCTTTAATAGCAGACATCTCTTAAGTCATTTTTAGAAACGTTTGATACCCACACAAGGGAACATGGGCCCTTTTATTGTGTCCCATCTTTGTTTTAGCTATGGACTTTACAAAGACTGTGTGTGTGTGTGTACTTTAAAATTCTGTAGTGCCCTCTTGTTTTCTTTTTCTCATGTATTATAATCATAGAATTGTGATACCTTCTCATTAAATGCTGATTAACATACAGCTTTCTTAACAACACATTCAATATCACTTCTGCTGAAGGAAACAATGTCTGTAACTGAGAGGCGTGTAGGTCATTTTTGCGTATATCTTTCTCCTGCTGTCTAGATACAATAACTATTTTAGGAACATTTGGCATCCAAAAAATCCCAGCATTGTGCAAATTAAAACATCTGCTTATACTTTGACACTCTCATTCTTCAAAGGTTAGTTGGATTTGCGGTTGCTTTGTTCAACAAGACTGCTCTTAGAGCTCAAGTATGCACATTTAATTATTGGGAAGATCTGTTTGACAGAGTTGTGGGGGAAAAAAAATCACCCATCATATTCAGACCAGCATTAACATTTTTATAGAACAAGATTGCCTGAGAGTCAAAGAAGAGAGGAAAACTCCAGGAAAATAAATATGAATCTGTTTGGTCACTGGTCTTCTACTGATTTACAAGATTCCAACCAACGACTCTTTGCTCTGTTCCCCAGAACTCATCAGCTTGCTGTTAAACTGGCATTTCTGATTTCTGCTGAGGTTAAAGACAGCAAAGTAAACTCTGCTTCCAACAATAAATAACAGAGGGAGTTTTTCTTTTCATTCAAAAAGGCTTTAGATCACAGCGGACAGCTACAGCCAGGTGCATTTAGCTACATTTGTCATTGCCACAAATGCAAAACGTGTAAAGAATCTGTGGCAAACGGGTCAAGATCCAGCCTTTTTCTACCTTATTTTTTCATCTGTAATTGTTACCATTGCCATAATGAAGGCCAAGGTGCCAGTAGTAAAGCCAGCATCTCCTGATTGGTTTATTTATTTATGCAAGTCATTGACGCCAGGTAGCAGATTGTACACTGGAAGGCTTTCTGTGTCTCAGGCCAAAGACTAGTAATCTTCTCCCTGGGCAATGCCGAGATAACACATGTCAAGAGGCAGCAGTGACTCGCAAGCCAACTCATCACTCACCTCGTCCCATCACTGGCCTGGCCCACTCTCATTGCAGTCTTTTCATTGCCATTCCGAGGGGGCCTAGAGACCTTAGCTGTTGCACAGGGAAGAAAGGGATAGGAGAAGGGGGAATGCATAACACATGCAGCAAGAGGGATTTAGTGAGGCAGGAACCAGCAGGTGAACAATGACTTATTTGGAAACATGCAGCTGGGTGTGTATTATTTGCATATCAGAGACCCTTTGTTAAAGTGGCTTGCCCAGCTGTGTGGGCACATTGGTGGGGGGGGGGGGGGCGGTGCTGGTCAGAAGCAGAAGATCAATTCTCAGAGAAAACAGAGTGACTTCCTATCTAATTGGTGCACAAGTTGAGGATGGCATGCTCATAGGGGACCTGCTGCAGAAAAGCTGTGTGCTTCCGAGATTTATTTTCCTTCTGCCAAGTATATTATTTCCAAACTCGTCTTTTCAAGATCTTGCAAATTCCCTTGAAAAGAAAAGATTTAACAGTTTAAGGAAAACAACAGCAAAACAAAAGCCATGTTGATGAGGGACAGAGATAAGGTTGGGTTTGAAATGAGTGACGAATCTCGTAATGAGGTGTGCAGCTTTGTATATTAAGCGATTTCTCTGCGGTACTTTTCCAGATGTGATGGAATACATTTATTTTTGTGCTCATCTGAACTGAAATAATACAAATGAGATACTAAAAAGATATCATTATGTGCAGAAATAGGCGAAGAATTTAGAATCCCAATTCTATAAGTTAACAGCTGTGCGTAAAGCAATTCAGAAATGCTTCGAGTCTGCAGGTTGCCTGGGAATCTCTGTCTAGCTCGTATGGACTGGGTGACAATCTACGTGTGAATCCTGCATGTTGATAGTTCAAGGCTACTTTATTTCAGGCAGAAATAAATAGCTAGTAGTAAGAAGTCTGTCTCCACCAAAAACCTGCAGTACAGCTGAATACAGCCACTGCAGTAGTGCCATAAAACGGGATGAGTTTAAAACTACCAGATGGTACCCTGTACAGTGCCTGAAATAAAATGGAGAATTAGGGTGCCCCAAGGTGTGCACAGGAAAGGCAATTACATGAAATAAATGTGCCTTGGGCCTACAGGATGCTCAAGTATGCTACACAGGAGACATATAGTACATCTGGTGAACAGATTTTATCACACACTGGAAAGCCATAAAGCACGCCGTTGAATATCGGAACCCCGTCTTACAATGACATTTTACCTGTGTTGCTATTCAGTGCTGTTTATTTTAAAAGGTGCTGTAATCTCAATGATGTGTTTTAAAAGCCTCCTTAACAATGTTTTCCACTATGTCCCATTTTGGGGGGTACTTTCAATGCAATGAAAGTCTGGACAAATAGCCACTCTGGTCACACGAGATCTTGTTTTTATTTCATTTATCTCATTGCTGATGTGATTTGAGTAATAGGATTATACTTGTCAGCACTCCCCATTTGGGAAAATGCCAACATATTTTTAATGCTATTTCCCACATCTCCGTTGTATTGTCGGTAGCTTCACTAAAGTTTCCCTCTCCACCCACTCCTCCTTTTTCTTAACGTTCAAGGAAAAAGTGATTTTTTTAGTGGTGGGGGTTTGTGAGAAGGATTTGTTGGCACGGAGCCGTTTCTTGCTTCTTCCTCCACAGACGCAAATCTGCTTTCTGTTTGAAAATGGTGTGCTTCTCTTCCTTTGTAAAAATGGCTGAGGAACACATAACATTCATTATTGTTTTAAGAGTTGCTGTAATAAAATCCTCTCAGTACTTAAAGATAGTTTTAGTGTCCCTCCTAGGATTCATTCTAGCTTTGATAATTGGGTAATTGCATCCCCTCCCCCACCAATAAATATTTTCACCCAATTAAGTTTAAAACTATAATAAATTTTAAAGAATTATAGTCTAAAAATTCATACCCTAGAACCAGTATTAAGTATGAATATTTATCTTAAGCCGTCAAGCAGTGCAGCCTGTTTAGATGCTCCCATACCTTCTGTGCAGCGTCCTAGCTCTCGAGAGCTGCTGCTGGCAGTGCGGCTTCCCCGAGTGCTAGGAAGACGTGTGCCCTTTACTGCCTGTATGGTTTTCAGACAAAGCAATCCTTTACTTTCATATTCCTGTCCTTCTTTGTTTCCATGCAGCATTATTAATTTGTCCATTCATTCATTCATTCATTCATTCATTCATTCATTCCTGTCTTCAGTAAGTTCTGAGTGATTGGGCCCATGCTTATGGTTGAAGCTGGGTATGGAGTTATGCATAGATGGACCAAGTGGCTGCCCTGACACAGCCCACAGCTTATTAATACTTTCACTCTCTCCCATTCACTCCACAAACCAATGCATCCGGATACATCTTCCAGGCCTTTATTACAGGTTCACCCTCTGTTGCACAAGAGCATATACTCTCAATGCTAAAGGGCAACTAAATGACACAGGGCACTACCCTCATTGCACAGATGTGTAATAAATGCAGAGTAGCACCCAGAAGACAGTCCAGGAGTTCACATTTCAAACTCCAGCCCAACAGAGACGCCAAACCTCCTGTTCCCTCATGTTGAAAATAGAAATTCAATCACAGCCCCCAAAGCTGGTAGCTTTTGGCAACAGTAACACCTGGAGCTCTGGAGCCAGGAGCAAGGACAAAAGGGCACCACTGGCAAAGCTGAAGCTGAGGTCTGGGAGAAGGGAAAAGTGCAGCTGCAGCAAGAGTGAAAGAGGAATTGATGACTAGGAGAAGAAAGAGAGCCAAAAAGAACAAATCAGTAGGCCCTGCTGGTGGATGAGAAGAGGTTGGACCCTGGACTCTGGGGCTCTGTTGGGCACCGACCTGGTCTCCCCACCGCCATGGTTTCCCTCAGTCCTGCTGCCTTCTTTCATCCACTTTGTCCACTTCTTCTAAGCCAAACCATCCTATCCTGCTGCCCACAAACGCCCAGGTTTGTTCTTCCCTGATTACCCGCTCCACGTCCACCATCAAGGCTTAACCATCTCTGCCCCATTTCCACCCATCACCTTTTAGGAAAAGAGTGTGGCAGCATTGCATGCCCAGGTGGTCATATTTCAGAGGACACATTGTGAAAACACAATGACATAGACACATAAAAACAGTGATGCTGAATCTCTAGGTAATGTGGTTTTGGATGCTGAGCTCTATTAATAAAGAATATGTCAATGATAATATTCAGTTGGTGAAAAAAATAAGATAATTAGAAAAAAAACCTTTAGCTTCTAAAACCCTATGTCAATAATTTCTGAGGACGTCAACAGGGAAGTTGTTTTTAAAATTCAGGATCATAATACCTGAAAAAAATCAGAATCTAGTAACTTTTCTTCCTCAAAACCTTTCTGATGGGATTCTAGGTGGGGGCGTTGGCGACGGTGGCCATTGGGGTTCACCAAGAAGAAACTTCCAAAAAATTGAAGTTCAAAGCTGAGCTGAAGCTAAAACCAGTCTGGTATTTGGCTCTTTATATCATACACAGAACTGATCAAGAGGATGGCAATCATAACTTCGTTTTATTTACTCTGAAATATTTCAGACAACTTTAATTAGTTTCAAAGATTTTATTTGAAGAAATAAAAGTAATACATGTCAGAAAATGGTCTGAGTGAAGGGCAGGAAAAGATGACAGGGAAGAATTTGTGAGAAAAGTCTTTGTGTCTGTATTTGCTTTTTACTATATTCAGATTTTTCATCAGTTCTTAATCAGCACTATAAGCAGAAGTTGCAGGCAAGGGCAGGAGAATGGCATTGGTAGTTTTATGGAAGCTATGAGGGAAAAGTGTGTGGGGGAAGGAGTTCTTGGTATGAACTGTACAAGTTTGTTTCAATGCTGTTTCTCCAAGGGCAGGTTGGGCTACAGGTGGCTGCTTTCTGGCCGATGCCAGTTGGCATGTCACCTGCCCTGAGAGTGGAGTTTTCAGAAGGAAGGGATCAGATCAGAATCAGCCAAGGTTCCAAGGAGCCTCCCCTAGATGGATGCAGTCTGAGCAGGTGTGGAGAAAGGTCGTTTCCATGGCAGCTGTCACTAGGCGCTCTGCCAGGGAGGCTGACTAGTACTTAGCGGACTGGATGCAAGATGTCAGCATCTCCAAACTACCCTGCTGTATGAACAATCCGTGAGCAGCACCCGACTTCCAGCAAGCAAGGCTTTAGAGCATGATGGGTAAAAAGAGAGTGAATGCACCGAACTCCTGCTGCTGTTGTTTCCCAGCTGTGCAACCTCGGACAGGTTATTTTATCCCTTTAAGCCTCAGTTCTCCACTCTATAAAGTGGGCATGAAAACAGTAGTGCTTTCCTTATAAAACCGTCATGAAGAATCAATGAGATAATCCACATAGAAGTACATGGCCTGGCTTACAGTAAGGACTCAATCATTTTTAGCTGTTGTTACAAATAATAACTCTGTAGTCAAGGATGAATGAACTAGAGCTGTAGAGAGGAGCAGAGGGAAATGAGACTGTCTTGGAGCATCATAGAAAAGCATCAGAAAGCACATAAAAGAAAAAAATTAGGGGAAGGCACAGTGAGGGTAGAGGACATACAAGTGGTGAGAAATGAAATTAGATTGGACTCACTCTTCACCTAATATCGCAAGATTTTCCATCATTAAGGATCCTCAGCCAAGGGATGGGAATCTTTTGGGATAAGCAGAGGCAAGTGGTGGGTGTGGGAGAGCAAATCAGAGACCATTCTAGAAGTTGGCCTGGTGGCAATAAGTGACGAGAATTGCATGGGTGCTTACCCAGTAGCTGTTGGGTGTGGTAAAAGGTGGGTCACAGCTATTATGCTACATGTAGATATAAAGACAGGGGAAGTGGGGAAAGGGGCCCTGTGGGTAAATGTTGACTATTAGTGTGGAAATCAAAGTCAGGACAACCTGGGTTGTGACCCCAGAGATTTTGCCAAAGCCAATTGAAGGTCTTTAGACAACAGAGGTTCTACAGGGTCTCAACATGTGATGGTACAAACGGGAAGGTTTTGTGCTTGTAGAAAAGTGGTGACATTGAGGAACAAAGAGAAACCTGTTCATAAGGCCTTAAATGACATCACATGCTAGTATTCATTTTTTTTTAAGGTGACAGAGTAAAATACAGTAAGGGCAGGGATGTAAGAGGATGTTCTAAGCAGAGGGGAATAGGAATTAGCTGAGATGCTTTCAGGAAACAACAGGAAGTCTGGTGGTGGGGAGGACAGGATAGTGGAAGAAACACTTTCCAATTGAGGAGAACCAGGCTTGACATACAATCAGTTGTGCAAATAACAGAGATATTGCTCTCAGCAACGTGGAGCAAATGGAGAGCAGAGAGTCCTGGGCTGGGATATGATGGCCTGGACTGAGGCTACAGGAGAACCAGTGGAAAGGAGGGGTCAAGTTTGAAAACATGGTAGAGATAGAATCAACAAGACCAAATGACCTGTTGGAGTGAGAAATGGGAAAAGGTTGGCACCCAAGGTTCTTTTCAGAGTTCTTATCCTCTCTAACCTTTCCCGCCCACATGACATTGCTTAACACTCCCGGCTTCTGGAAGCTTTTTCTGTTTCTTTAATGAGGCGGCACTGCCCTGCTTCTCCTTCTCGTCATGAGCAAAACATAAATGACCTTTGGAAAGAAATTTATCTCTTCATTCCAACACTCATCTCTCCAAAAGATTAAGTGATTTATGTGACACTGGTCAAATCTGAGTTAAGTAGTAGGTCTGAGCCCATGAGACTTATCTACTAAGCTGAGTTCCATCCCCGGGGGGAGAAAAAAAGGGAAGAGATTTGGTTGCAGGTGTGTACAGATGTGAGCTTGGGGAATTGAAATGTTCCTAGGACTCTCTGCAGGAAACTTAATGCTTCATACCAGCAGGCAAAAATAGTTTGAGGTTCTTTCCCGAGACAGTGAGTTTTAAATAGAGATTTGATTTGGAATGGTCGACATATAAATCTTCCTCCCCGGCTTCCACATGAAGCACACATTTGATCCTATAGACAGCAATGAGTCTTTAAGAGCCATAATGGCCCATCATGCCAGAGGGTATTTATGGATTTACAGCGTCTTCAGATATCTGGATCTTGTGCAAGCATGATAAAAACCCTCTGAAATTTTTGCTCAAATAAATAAGTGCTTAGCTAGCTGTGTTTCTTAAATTAAATGTCTCAGCCATTGTTCACTTGTAAAATACCCAAGGGTCCTAGTCTACATTTTGGAGTAATGTGCTGCAACATTTCTGTTGGAAGAATAAAGCAGTTTAGGGGCTGTAGGAAATCACTAACTTCTATTTTTGTTTTTCACACTACTAATTTAATAGGAAATACGCTGCTGAGTACAAGTTTGATGGCAGGCATTTCTCAAGCCATCTCTCCAGTGACCAACAAGGATGATGGGAGTGAAATCGTTTTCTATTTAAAAAATTGATTTGGAACATAGGTCAGTAATTTTAGAAACCAAACGTGTTGTTAGATTCTTAACTGATAGGACTTAGAAGCTAATAGTTGTAGAGATGGGAGTCTTGTCTGTAGAAAGATTGAGTTTCTCATTGAGTTTTCTCATTTTCAGCAAGGAGCTGAAGAATTTTTACTATCTCACAAACCCTCTTCTTTCATAAGGAGAAATATTAAAAGTTATTTTCTACGTCTTCATGAAATGCCTGTCACGATATGGAATTAACATACCCATTTTCATTGAATGCTTAAAACAAAGTATTTTATAAATTGTGGTAAATAAAGCCTCTGACAGGTAGCTGGTACTAGAGCAGTTAACTCTCTCAGAGGACCCTCAGGCTTCCTGGCGTCTTCTGTATGCCATAAGCGAAGGTGCTTTGGCTTAATCCAAAACCAGAGGCCAAAAGTTTACTGATCTGTGTCAGATAGGTAAATCTCAATGCACAGAGATCACTGATTTTAAAAATATAAATGTTTTCCCAACCTATACTTCTTTGTGAGATAAGTATTGGGGAAGAGCTGAACATAATGTATCTTTCTTGGTTTGGGTTATTAAAATGGGAACATGTCATATAATGATAGCCACATATGGAGCAAAGTGTAATGTCTAGAGAAAGGCTGCTGCCACCATCATTACCACAGTGGCCTTCTCGGGCAATCTCCTAAATTCCCAGCAGAGAGGCAGAGTCCTCTAGCTTGCTGATGTGGGAGCCAAGAAATTGAAAACAGTGGGGAAGAACAGGAGGACCTGTACCTGCTACCTCAGCCAAATTACTTGTATTGACTTTGAGTGAAACCCCTTAGGTTTGAAAAAATAGTTGTTTTTGTAATTGTCAAGGGACAACTCAGTTTTTCTAAAAACTCTGAAGGTGAGCAGTCTGAACTCCCATTTACACATGGAACACTAAAAAGCTATATGTAATTGAGGCTTCCCTATGAATCACACAGATTATGCCAATCAGATAATCAGGCATGCATTTAAAGAAAAAGCAGAAGACTGGTAAGTCAGACGCATGGAGGCAGCAGAGAGGAAGACATCATTCCAAAAAGAGATGGTAATCAGTTGGAAAAACTGAGTCCCAAGTCCTCTGTAGCGACTCTTCTGGAAGACCCCAGAATCAACATTAAGGATTGATATGGTTTGGCTCTGTGTCCCCACCCAAATCTCATCTTGTAGCTCCCATAATTCCCACGTGTTGTGGGAGGGAGCCAGTGGGAGATAATTGAATCATGCGGTGGGTGTTTCCTGTGCTGTTCTCATGATAATGAATAAGTCTCACGAGATCAGAAGGTTTAAAAAAATGGGAGTTTCCCGGCACAAGCTCCCTCTCTTGCTGCTCCCATGTAAGAAGTGCCTTTCACCTTCTGCCATGATTGTGAGGCCTCCCGAGCCATGTGGAACTGTAAGTCCATTAAACCTCTTTATTTTGTAAATTGCCCAGTCTCAGGTATGCCTTTATTAGCAGTGTGAAAATGGACTAATACAGTAAATTGGTACCAGTAGAGTGGTGCTGATGAAAAGATACCCAAAAATGTGGAAGCAACTTTGGAACTGGGTAACAGGCAGAGGTTGAAACAGTTTGGAGGGCTCAGAAGAAGACAGGAAAATGTCGAAAAGTTTGGAACTCCCTAGAGACTTGTTGAATGGCTTTGACGAAAATGCCGACAGTGATAAGAATAACAAGGTCCAGGTTGAGGTGGTGTCAGATGGAGATGAGGAACTTGTTGGGAACTGGAGCAAAGGTGGCTCTTGGTTATGTTTTAGCAAAGAGACTGGTGGCATTTTGCCCTGTCCTAAAGATTTGTGGAACTTTGAACTTGAGAAAGATGATTTAGGGTATCTGGCAGAAGAAATTATTTAAGCAGCAAAGCATTCAAGAGGTGACTTGGGTGCTGTTAAAGGCATTCAGTTTTAAAAGGGAAACAGCATGAAAGTTTGAAAAATTTGTACCCTGACAATGCAGTAGAAAAGAAAATCCTATTTTCTGAGGAGAAATTCAAGTTGGCTGTGGAAATTTGCGTAAGTAACAAGGAGCTGAATGTTGATCACCAAGACAATGGGGAAAATATCTCCAGGGCATGTCAGAGAGACCTTTGCCACAGCCCCTCCCATCACAGGCCCAGAGATTTAGGAGGAAAAAATTGTTTCATGGGCTGGGCCCAGGGTCATTCTTCTGTGTGCAGTCTAGGGACTTGGTGCCCTGTATCCCAGCTGCTCCAGCCATGACTAAAAGGGGCCAAGGTACAGCTGTTGCTTTAGAGGGTGAAAGCCCCAAGCCTTGGCAACTTCCACATGGTGTTGAGCCTGCAGGTACACAGAAGTCAAGAATTGAGGTTTGGGAATCTCGCCTAGATTTCAGAGGATGTGTGGAAATGCCTGGATGTCCAGGCAGAAGTTTGCTGCAGGGCCAGGGCCCTCATGGAGAACCTCTGCTAGGGCAATACAGAAGGGAAATGTGGGGTCAGAGCCCCCACACAGAGTCCCTACTGGGGCACCACCTAATGGAGCTGTGAGAAGAGGGCCAACATCCTCCAGACACCAGAAAAGTAGATCCACCGACAGCTTGCACTGTGTGCCTGGAAAAGCTGCAGACACTCCATGCCAGCCCATGAAAGCAGCCAGGAGTTGGGGCTGTACCCTGCAAAGCCACAGGGGTAGAGCTGCCCACTTCTGAGGGAGCCCACCTCTTGTAACAGTGTCACCTGGATGTGAGACATGGAGTCAAAGGAGATCATTTTGGAGCTTTAAGATTTGACTTCCTTGCTGGATTTCAGACTTGCATGGTGCCTGTAGCCCCTTTGTTTTGGCCAATTTCTCTGATTTGGAACAGCTGTATTTAACCGATGCCTGTACCTCCATTGGATCTAGGAGGTAACTAACTTGCTTTTGATTTTGCAGGCTCATAGGCGGAAGGGATTTGCCTTGTCTCAGATGAGACTTTGGACTATGGACTTTTGAGTTAATGCTGAAATGAGTTAAGACTTTGGGGGACTGTTGGGAAGGTATGATTTATTTTGAAATGTGAGGACATGAGATTTGGGAGGGGCCAAGTGTGGAATGATAAGGTTTGGCTCTGTGTCCCTAACAAAATCTCATCTTGTAGTTCCCATAATTCCCACGTGTTGTGGGAGGTACCCAGTGGGAGATAATTGAATCATGAGGGCAGGTCTTTCATGTGCCGCTCTCATGATAGTGAATACGTTTCACGAGATGTGATGTTTTTAAAAATGGGAGTTTCCCTGCACAAGCTCTCTCTCTTGCTGCCACCATGGAAGAATTGCCTTTCGCCTTCTGCCATGATTGTGAGGCCTCCCTAGCCACATGGAACTGTAAGTCCGTTAAACCTCTTTCCTTTGTAAATTGCCCAGTCTTGGGTATGTCTTTATCAGCAGTGTGAAAATGGACTAATACAGGGATTGAACAGCTTTTCAGGTATATAAAGCCACAAACATTTCCTTGTCGTGAAGATATTTAGTCTCCAGGCAAGAGGGAAAACTAGTGTGTGTCTTTCTCTTAAGCTTTTTTCAGTTGGACCTCTCGGGGGAATGCTCAGAGGATGTGGTGAAAAGCATTTCTTGAGTTTTCCAGCTTCTTCCTAGCACTGTCCTGTCCTCTAGTGTGGGACCACCAGCTTCCTCTGGATTCAGGGATGAAGGGATTGACAATGGTGCTTAGGTCTAGGGGATTATCCTTTTGATTCTGACCACTAAACTTAATTGGGTAAGTCATGGGGACCAGCTAAGACCACTAAGCAGAGAAATGGCATGATTAGGGTTGTGTTCTATAAAGCCCACTCTGGCAGCAGTGTGGAGAGATGAATTAGAGCAAGAATAGGATGATGGCAGCAAACATTGCCATAGGTATCTGTGGCCGGAGTGGTGGCTCACACCTGTAATCCCAGTACATTTTTAGGGAAACTGAGGTGGATCACTTGAGGCCAGGAGTTTGAGATTAGCCTGGGCAACATCATGAGACCCTGTCTCTACAAAAAAAAAAAAAAAAAAAAAAAAACTCGAGGAATAACAGAAAAATTAGCCAGATGTCATGCTGTGTGCTTGTAGTCTTAACTACTTGAGAGGCTAAGGTGGGAGAATTGCTTAAGCCTAGAAGGCTGAGACTATGGTGAGCTGTGATTGCATCACTGTACTCCAGCCTGCATGATAGAACAATGCCCTGTCTCAAAAAAATACAATACAATAAAAAGTACTTTGAGAGAGGATAGGAATTTGAAGGACAGTGGCAATTACATTGACAACCATGGTCCTAACAAACCTCCTTGTGTCCCCAGACCATGTCATCCCCACCTTGGTGGCTTTGGTGTCTATGTTTACCAAAGAGCTGCTCCACACCTTCCTCAGATATGAGCTTACATATCATAAGTATGTCTGCTTCTAATATATTTTAATGTGCATTCCTTACTGTAACAGATTTCTGGTAAATTTACAGTTTTGGCATAGGGCCATTTCCTCATCCTGCTCATAACTAAATCCAGCAAGATCTTCTTTACCTCTATTACATTCTAACTGCTGATCACAAAGTCAGGTAGTGCAGGAATAGACACATGGTGACAGCCTACAAACACCCTCTCTTTTTCAGGATGAGTAAAATTACAAAGGGACTGTATACAGCTGAGACCTATGTGGGTTCAAATAATAATAATAATAATAAATAAATAAATATTACACCTTTGTACTTTGTACTGAGCTTTTGCTTTGTACTGCACTGTGGGCTTAATGTTTTATGTATATCTTGTCATTTAATCCTCACAACAATCCTATGAAGTGACTACTGTTAGCATTCCTATTAAACAAACAGAAAACTAAATCTTTTTTTTTTTTTGAGACAGAGTCTCACTTTGTCGCCCAGGCTGGAGTGCAGTGACAATCTTGGCTAACTGTCAACCTCTGCTTCCTGGGTTCAAGTAATTCTCCTGCCTCAGCCTCCTGAGTAGCTGGGATTACAGGCATCCAGCTAATTTTTGTATTTTTGATGGAAATGGGGTTTCACCATGTTGGCCAGGCTGGTCTCGAACTCCTGACCTCAAGTGATCTGCTGGCCTTGACCTCCCAAAGTGCTGGGATTACAATCCTGAGCCACCATGCCTGGCCAGAAAACTAAATCTTAAAGAGAGTTTAAGAAACCTTCCTGAGGAGCCAAGATGGCCGAATAGGAACAGCTCCGGTCTACAGCTCCCAGCGCGAGCGACGCAGAAGACGGGTGATTTCTGCATTTCCATCTGAGGTACCGTGTTCATCTCACTAGGGAGTGCCAGACAGTGGGCGCAGGTCAGTGGGTGAGCGCACCGTGCGCCAGCCGAAGCAGGGGCGAGGCATTGCCTCACTCGGGAAGCACAAGGGGTCAGGGAGTTCCCCTTCCAGGGGTGACAGACGGCACCTGGAAAATCGGGCCACTCCCACCCGAATACTGTGCTTTTCCGACGGGCTTAGGAAACGGTGCCCCAGGAGAGTATAGCCCTCACCTGGCTCAGAGGGTCCTACGCCCACGGAGTCTCGCTGATTGCTAGCACAGCAGTCTGAGATCAAACAGCAAGTCGGCAGTGAGGCTGGGGGAGGGGCGCCCGCCATTGCCCAGGCTCGCTTAGGTAAACAAAGCAGCCTGGAAGCTTGAACTGGGTGGAGCCCACCACAGCTCAAGGAGGCCTGCCTGCCTCTGTAGGCTCCACCTCTGGGGGCAGGACACAGACAAACAAAAAGACAGCAGTAACCTCTGCAGACTTAAATGTCCCTGTCTGACAGCTGTGAGGAGAGCAGTGGTTCTCCCAGCACGCAGCTGGAGATCTGAGAACGGGCTGACTGCCTCCTCAAGTGGGTCCCTGACCCCTGACCCCCGAGCAGCCTAACTGGGAGGCACCCCCCAGCAGGGGCAGACTGACACCTCACACGGCCGGCCAGGTACTCCAACAGACCTGCAGCTGAGGGTTCTGTCTGTTAGAAGGAAAACTAACAGAAAGGACATCCACACCAAAAACCCATCTGTACATCACCATCATCAAAGACCAAAAGTAGATAAAACCACAAAGATGGGGAAAAAACAGAGCAGAAAAACTGGAAACTCTAAAAATCAGAGTACCTCTCCTCCTCCAAAGGAACGCAGTTCCTCACCAGCAACGGAACAAAGCTGGACGGAGAATGACTTTGACGAGCTGAGAGAAGAAGGCTTCAGACGATCAAATTACTCCGAGCTACGGGAGGATATTCAAACCAAAGGCAAAGAAGTTGAAAACTTTGAAAAAAATTTAGAAGAATGTATAACTAGAATAACCAATACAGAGAAGTGCTTAAAGGAGCTGATGGAGCTGAAAACCAAGGCTCGAGAACTACGTGAAGAATGCAGAAGCCTCAGGAGCCGATGCGATCAAATGGAAGAAAGGGTATCAGCCCTGGAAGATGAAATGAATGAAATGAAGCGAGAAGGGAAGTTTAGAGAAAAAAGAATAAAAAGAAACGAGCAAAGCCTCCAAGAAATGTGGGACTATGTGAAAAGACCAAATCTACGTCTGATTGGTGTACCTGAAAGTGACGGGGAGAATGGAACCAAGTTGGAAAACACTCTGCAGGATATTATCCAGGAGAACTTCCCCAATCTAGCAAGGCAGGCCAACATTCAGATTCAGGAAATACAGAGAACGCCACAAAGATACTCCTCGAGAAGAGCAACTCCAAGACACATAATTGTCAGATTCACCAAAGTTGAAATGAAGGAAAAAATGTTAAGGGCAGCCAGAGAGAAAGGTCGGGTTACCATCAAAGGGAAGCCCATCAGACTCACAGCGGATCTCTCGGCAGAAACCCTACAAGCCAGAAGAGAGTGGGGGCCAATATTCAACATTCTTAAAGAAAAGAATTTTCAACCCAGAATTTCATATCCAGCCAAACTAAGCTTCATAAGTGAAGGAGAAATAAAATACTTTACAGACAAGCAAATGCTGCGAGATTTTGTCACCACCAGGCCTGCCCTAAAAGAGCTCCTGAAGGAAGCGCTAAACATGGAAAGGCACAACCGGTACCAGCCACTGCAAAATCATACCGAAATGTAAAGAACATCGAGACTAGGAAGAGACTGCATCAACTAACGAGCAAAATATCCAGCTAACATCATAATGACAGGATCAAATTCACACATAACAATATTAACTTTAAATGTAAATGGACTAAATGCTCCAATTAAAAGACACAGACTGGCAAACTGGATTAAGACTCAAGACCCATCAGTGTGCTGTATTCAGGAAACCCATCTCACGTGCAGAGACACACATAGGCTCAAAATAAAAGGATGGAGGAAGATCTACCAAGCAAATGGAAAACAAAAAAAGGCAGGGGTTGCAATCCTAGTCTCTGATAAAACAGACTTTAAACCAACAAAGATCAAAAGAGACAAAGAAGGCCATTACATAATGGTAAAGGGATTAATTCAACAAGAAGAGCTAACTATCCTAAATATATATGCACCCAATACAGGAGCACCCAGATTCATAAAGCAAGTCCTGAGTGACCTACGAAGAGACTTAGACTCCCACACATTAATAATGGGAGACTTTAACACCCCACTATCAACATTAGACAGATCAACGAGACAGAAAGTCAACAAGGATACCCAGGAATTGAACTTAGCTCTGCACCAAGCGGACCTAGTAGACATCTACAGAACTCTCCACCCCAAATCAACAGAGTATACATTTTTTTCAGCACCACACCACACCTATTCCAAAATTGACCATATACTTGGAAGTAAAGCTCTCCTCAATAAATGTAAAAGAACAGAAATTGTAACAAACTGTCTCTCAGATCACAGTGCAATCAAGCTAGAACTCAGGATTAAGAATCTCACTCAAAACCGCTCAACTACGTGGAAACTGAACAACCTGCTCCTGAACGACTACTGGGTACATAACGAAATGAAGGCAGAAATAAAGATGTTCTTTGAAACCAACGAGAACCAAGACACAACATACCAGAATCTCTGGGATGCATTCAAAGCAGTGTGTAGAGGGAAATTTATAGCACTAAATGCCCACAAGAGAAAGCAGGAAAGATCCAAAATTGACACCCTAACATCACAATTAAAAGAACTAGAAAAGCAAGAGCAAACACATTCAAAAGCTAGCAGAAGGCAAGAAATAACTAAAATCAGAGCAGAACTGAAGGAAATAGAGACACAAAAAACCCTTCAAAAAATCAATGAATCCAGGAGCTGGTTTTTTGAAAGGATCAACAAAATTGATAGACCGCTAGCAAGATTAATACAGAAAAAAAGAGAGAAGAATCAAATAGATGCAATAAAAAATGGTAAAGGGGAAATCACCACCGATCCCACAGAAATACAAACTACCATCAGAGAATATTACAAACACCTCTATGCAAATAAACTAGAAAATCTAGAAGAAATGGATAAATTCCTCAACACATACACCCTCCCAAGACTAAACCAGGAAGAAGTTGAATCTCTGAATAGACCAATAACAGGAGCTGAAATTGTGGCAATAATCAATAGCTTACCAACCAAAAAAAGTCCAGGTCCAGATGGATTCACAGCCGAATTCTACCAGAGGTACAAGGAGGAGCTGGTACCATTCCTTCTGAAACTATTCCAATCAATAGAAAAAGAGGGAATCCTCCCTAACTCATTTTATGAGGCCAGCATCATCCTGATACCAAAGCCTGGCAGAGACACAACAAAAAAAGAGAATTTTAGACCAATATCCTTGATGAACATTGATGCAAAAATCCTCAATAAAATACTGGCAAACAGAATCCAGCAACACATCAAAAAGCTTATCCACCATGATCAAGTGGGCTTCATCCCTGGGATGCAAGGCTGGTTCAATATACGCAAATCAATAAATGTAATCCAGCATATAAACAGAACGAAAGACAAAAACCACATGATTATCTCAATAGATGCAGAAAAGGCCTTTGACAAAATTCAACAACCCTTCATGCTAAAAACTCTCAATAAATTAGGAATTGATGGGACGTATCTTAAAATAATAAGAGCTATTTATGACAAACCCACAGCCAATATCATACTGAATGGGCAAAAACTGGAAGCATTCCCTTTGAAAACTGGCACAAGACAGGGATGCCCTCTCTCACCACTTCTATTCAACATAGTGTTGGAAGTTCTGGCCAGGGCAATTAGGCAGGAGAAGGAAATCAAGGGTATTCAATTAGGAAAAGAGGAAGTCAAATTGTCCCTATTTGCAGATGACATGATAGTATATCTAGAAAACCCCATTGTCTCAGCCCAAAATCTCCTTAAGCTGATAAGCAACTTCAGCAAAGTCTCAGGATACAAAATCAATGTGCAAAAATCACAAGCATTCTTATACATCAATAACAGACAAACAGAGAGCCAAATCATGAGTGAACTCCCATTCACAATTGCTTCAAAGAGAATAAAATACCTAGGAATCCAACTTACAAGGGATGTGAAAGACCTCTTCAAGGAGAACTACAAACCACTGCTCAAGGAAATAAAAGAGGATACAAACAAATGGAAAAACATTCCATGCTCATGGGTAGGAAGAATCAACATCGTGAAAATGGCCATCCTTCCCAAGGTAATTTACAGATTCAATGCCATCCCCATCAAGCTACCAATGACTTTCTTCACAGAATTGGAAAAAACTACTTTAAAGTTCATATGGAACCAAAAAAAAGCCCGCATCGCCAAGTCAATCCTAAGCCAAAAGAACAAAGCTGGAGGCATCACACTACCTGACTTCAAACTATACTACAAGGCTACAGTAACCAAAACAGCATGGTACTGGTACCAAAACAGAGATATAGATCAATGGAACAGAACAGAGCCGTCAGAAATAATGCCACATATCTACAAGTATCTGATCTTTGACAAACCTGACAAAAACAAGAAATGGGGAAAGGATTCCCTATTTAATAAATGGTGCTGGGAAAACTGGCTAGCCATATGTAGAAAGCTGAAACTGGATCCCTTCCTTACACCTTATACAAAAATCAATTCAAGATGGATTAAAGACTTAAATGTTAGACCTAAAACCATAAAAACCCTAGAAGAAAACCTAGGCATTACCATTCAGGACATAGGCATGGGCAAGGACTTCATGTCTAAAACACCAAAAGCAATGGCAACAAAAGCCAAAATTGACAAATGGGATCTAATTAAACTCAAGAGCTTCTGCACAGCAAAAGAAACTACCATCAGAGTGAACAGGCAACCTACAAAATGGGAGAAAATTTTCGCAACCTACTCATCTGACAAAGGGCTAATATCCAGAATCTACAATGAACTCCAACAAATTTACAAGAAAAAAACAAACAACCCCATCAAAAAGTGGGCGAAGGACATGAACAGACACTTCTCAAAAGAAGACATTTATGCAGCCAAAAAACACATGAAAAAATGCTCACCATCACTGGCCATCAGAGAAATGCAAATCAAAACCACAATGAGATACCATCTCACACCAGTTAGAATGGCAATCATTAAAAAGTCAGGAAACAACAGGTGCTGGAGAGGATGTGGAGAAACAGGAACACTTTTACACTGTTGGTGGGACTGTAAACTAGTTCAGCCCTTGTGGAAGTCAGTGTGGCGATTCCTCAGGGATCTAGAACTAGAAATTCCATTCGACCCAGCCATCCCATTACTGGGTATATACCCAAAGGACTATAAATCATGCTGCTATAAAGACACATGCACACGTATGTTTATTGCGGCATTATTCACAATAGCAAAGACTTGGAACCAACCCAAATGTCCAACAATGATAGACTGGATTAAGAAAATGTGGCACATATACACCATGGAATACTATGCAGCCATAAAAAATGATGAGTTCACGTCCTTTGTAGGGACATGGATGAAATTGGAAATCATCATTCTCAGTAAACTATCGCAAGAACAAAAAACCAAACACCGCATATTCTCACTCATAGGTGGGAATTGAACAATGAAAACACATGGACACAGGAAGGGGAACATCACACTCTGGGGACTGTTGTGGGGTGGGGGGAGGGGGGAGGGATAGCATTGGGAGATATACCTAATGCTAGATGACGAGTTGGTGGGTGCAGCGCACCAGCATGGCACATGTATACATATGTAACTTACCTGCACATTGCGCACATGTACCATAAAACCTAAAGTATAATAATAATAATAATAATATTAAAAAATAAAAATAAAAAAAAAAATAAAAAAAAAAATAAAAAAAAAAATAAAATAAAATTCACATTTAATTAAAAGAAAAAAAAAAAAAAAAAAAAAAAGAAACCTTCCTAAAGTTTCATAGCTAGTAGGTGGCAAGCAGGGATTCAAATCCAGGTCTATCATGTTCTTGAGCTCAAGCTCAGTGATGCTGTGCCACAGAGAGTATCATCATTTCCTGCACAGATGCTCATCTATTTCTAGTCCAGTCCCATGATATAAGGGCAAACTAAACCAAACTGGAGGCATTTCTCCCAATCCAATTCAAAATTGGAAGAAAAGCTTATCTTAAGCCTTAGAGGATTCTCTTAGATTTAATCTAGCACTTGAAATCTGGGTCTCAACAGAAGGGAAATTGTGGAAGGATCCAGACCAGATGAACTCTCAGACTCATCAGCATGGACCAAATCTAGGTCCTTTGAGAAAGGAACATAATTTATCCAGCACCCATAATGCCCCTCCTTCAAGGGTTGGTGACTAGACTCATCCCAGTCACCTTGCAGGAAATTCCGGGCATGAAACAGGCTCCAGTCCCAAATTTATGACACTTAGGCAGCCGACAGTCTTTGCAGACTTGAAAAGAGACTCAGATGAGGTTTTGTACACAGGCATTAATGCTATTTTAGCTACAAGAGATCTAGGCAGCCATATCTGCCAAGAGAAGTGGATTTTTCAGGCAGAGGTCTAAGATAGCTCCTTTACCTGCCATAGTAAATTGTCAGCTATAAAAAGTCATTCAGTCCCCAATGAAGAAGCTACTCCTGGTCAACAGTTAACTCACATTACAAAGAACATTTTAAAAGTCTGATGGCATAAAGAAAGTAAACAGAAGATTAATATCCAACATTTTTATGCAAGCAATATATCATTAATGATCATTATGGAGAACTTGCGTAGTTCAAATGAGGTTCCAGAAGACTGGAAGCGTTTCACTGTAGCACCAGTATTTATAATAGCCACCCTGGGGAACAGCAGGCCCATCAACTTGACATAGCTAATATGCAAGGTAATGGAAATAAGTAGAGGTGAAATGGAGCCACACGGACACTGAATTATCTTGGGAGCCAACTTCCATGCAAATAATTAGAAACTGCCCTGATTATTAGTAGAGTGGAGAGAACGCTGCCTCAAACACTTAGGTCACATTTTAACTTACTATTTAAAACTGGCGCATCATGTTGTCCTGCTGCTTAAAATCACAGCAAAGAACACTGGATGCAATTGACAGAGGACAAATCATTTCTAATGAAATTTGAGGAAGGAGTTTGTTCACATCGTTTGGGAAGCAGCACAACATTGGAGATGAGGGTGGTCTGTATTTTAGTCCCTGTCCCAAGTGACTCACTGTGCACCATTTTATTATAAAATTCCTTTAACCTTTTATTAATTTTCTCAACTGTAAAATTTAGATAGTATTGCCTAACCTCTTGTCTCATTGTTTGTGTAAAACAAGAGAGATGAGCCTATATAAAAATACTTGGTAGAGTATAAGACAGGAGAGGGAAATGCAGATGCATAAATGAGCCAAGTGGCTGCATGGAGGACGCTGGGGGATTTTGCAAACTGGTGAGAAACACCCTATTTTTTAAAAAGGCCTTTCAGCTCTAGCTCATTGTTGCCTTGCAGGAATGAAGGACTGGTGTTGCAGGCAGGTCTTCCCATTTTAAAGTAATATTGGAAATAGCTTTTCTTTTCTGGTAAGTGATCTAATTTAAAATGCAGCAGTGAAAACAAAAGTTTCTAAAACTCTGTACATGCAGATTCCATCCTATTCATGGACTATTAGTCCTCTCCCCCAAAGGGTCATATGGTATAAGGGTAATTGGGAATTTTATTAGTTGATAATAACAATAATTGCTAACATTTATAGAATTATAGACTAGAATATTAGCTGTGTGCTAGGTACTTATTTTTACTGTGGAAATGAGGGTTTCCTTCCAGCTTTATTGAGGTATAACTGACACAAAAATTGTATATGTTCAAGGTGTACAGCATGATAATTGGAGAGGTACTCTTCCAAATGTTATATAAAGTAGTCCCAGAAAGCCCAAGAAAAGGTACTATTATAATCCCCATTTCACACATGTGGAATCTGAGTGAGATTATCCCTGGTTAAAATTACATGAATTTTTTAGAAGCCTTAATTTCTAAAAAAAAAAATTATAGAAATCTTAATTTTTAAAAAAATGTAGTGGAGGATGTGATGTAGAAGCCCCCAACCCTCAACTCTTTTTAAACCAAACCCTTCACTGTGACCATTCCAAGGGAGTATTTTCCCAAAGCATGGTTAATTATGGATCTTTCCTGTACTGTAAATAAGTACAGAGAATTTGCCAATGTTTCCTCTCATACATCTACTTTTCTTTAGCTTACCTTGGCCCATGGAGTTAGTTAACTAAATAAAACTAAAAATTCATTTTTATTTAACTGGACAAAGCAGGGAGTGGCCAGGGAAGGTAATTTCTTAGCCTGACTTAGAGCTAACCATGATGTGGGAAAGGTGAGCTGCCCAATGTCAATCCTGGATCAAGTTCAAATACAAGAGTCCAGAGGAAACACAATAATATTTCATTTTCTCATTATTGCACATTAAAGACTCTACTAGAGGCCTTTCATCCTGGAAAATAATATCTAGAGAGGATCTTCAAGTTTAAGAAAGATATTTCCAAGAAGATCTAAAAATAAAGAGATAGGATACCCACAAGAGAGGAAAAATCCTCAATTTTCTATTAGTAGATCAAATAATGAGGTGAATATCTGAATGATGAATAAAACATGGCTTCATTTTCCCTTTCTTCTTGTCCCTTTAGCAGGTCTTTGTCAGTTCCTTTGCTTATTAGCATGACTGCCAGAGAGTAGGCAGAACAACAGTCAAAAAGCAGTATTCTTTGTGGGACAGTTAGAAGAAAATTATCATCTGTAGTGATTATTAGAAAAGGGCTAACAAATAAAGAAATTTCTGATTACCTACACACCTTAAGCATGCACAATTGGCATTAGTATTATTTGCCAATCCAAGTCTGTATTCCTACTCTTCCTTACACTCTCATTTCCCACATTTCTGTTTTCCCTGCCCAGACATTTCCAGCAGTCTCTTTCAGCATGGAGATGAAGGGCTTCCAAGTGATGGCAAGCAGTTAAAAATATCAGAAGGAGCTGGCAAATGACAGTAATAGTTAAGGGAAGTAAGAAATGGAATCTTACCAAGGGTCAGTGTGTGGGACTCCGACGATTCCGGTGCACGTGAATGACTAACTTGGGCCAACAAGAAAACAAAATGGGCAGTCCAGATGAAGAGGAGCCTCATGCCATCTCCCTGTCCACGGGCTTGGGGCCTGTGTCCCTTCTTTTCCTGTCATGGTCTGAGTGTTTCCCCAAGAAGCCAGGGAATTAGAACAGGATGTATGTAACCCCAGAGGGAATTCTAAACAAAAGCAAAACAAGAAAAGAAACTTCCCTTTATGTGCCCTTCACCAAAGGAGCATTCATTCTGAGAAGTAGATTTCTCTTAAAATGGCGTTTCCTTGGCCTGTGAGAGGGAACTAGTCAGTGATTCTCAGAAGCAACTGCAAAAGAGTCTTGGAATTATAACAGCTTGTTGCTAACCTTGACACTAATCATGAAAAAGGAAGTGGTAATCATTAGAAAATTCCCAAGAATAGGTTATGCTGGGACAGAGGGAAGAACGGTACTGATATTTTAAAATTGAGCAACATTTATCCCCTCCACATCCTCCAAAACAGCCCAGGGAGCTTGTGGATCCTAAGCGTTTTTATCACATTCAATTGTGTAAGTATTCATAGGGCTTTGGAGTATACCTACCACTATGCTAGGAGTTTCTTTAGCGAGAGAAGGCTTTTTCATTAAGCAAAGACATCATGTTTGGGAATGAAGTTAGTGGGGTCAGGAGAGATTTTCATGATTCTCGGGCTTAAGGAGGGACTTACATCCTGGCCCTTGATTCAAGACAGGAGAACTGTCTTGTGCACATTCCAGAAGTGGGTATCCCAGAGGTGAGGACATTTAAGGCACCTCAGTTATCAAAGAAGTACAGGCTATTGGACAACTTGCAGCCCGCTGTAGGCCCAAACTTAATGCTCTGTGGAGAACTAGACTCAATTAAATTGGGGACTGCCTTGCAGTTACCAAGTTTCATGCAACTTCTGATGGATTTGGAATGAGGAAGAGAGGCAGGCCCAGAGCAAAATCAGCTGAGTCGGGAAAGGGGAAAATAGACTCAGAATGTAAAAGCAGGGTTCTCTGATGGGCTGAAGAACTGACACATGGAAAATGTAATGCATTATTGACAAACACGTATGCTGGCTGCAAAAATAATTAACACAAGAAGAAAAGAAATAGGAATGAAATGGAGCAGAAAGACTTAGAAAGATTGTGAAGTGGCCGCTGAAATTGCCAAGCTAATGTCAGAGAGATGATTAAAATTTTCCAGTAGAACAGGTGAATAGGTACTTAGGAGAGTGTGGTGTAAACCAAGAGAAAGTGGATCATTATATGGATCTGCACTGAGGTACTAATCAGCATTTTATGTGCAACTTTGCGGTGCACATTTTAGCAGATGGAGGAAGCTCTTAAAAGCTGATAGCTAAACCAAGTCTGACTGCCTTTCTGTTTCATAATAACCATCCCTGGAATGGGTACTTGTTCCTGTGAGCACTGCAGAATCAGTTCCCAGAATAGAATTCCAGAAATATCAATATGTTCACAAAGTAAAAATATCTGCAAAACTCTAGGATCAAAGGAGAGGAAGGGAAAGGAAGGGAAAATTTACATCTTCCTAAACAGGAGTACCTAGATGAACAGGCTATAACAGAGTTCTCAGTAATGAGAACTCAAAGATCAAGTAGCAAAAAGGAGGAAATCTTCTGCAGGCCAGACTGTATATATGCACTCATGCACACACACATTTTTGTAGAAACTGTATTGCTGCAATAACCAAAACAATTAGATGGTGGATTGTGGGTATGTTAAAAGAGAATAATTCTTCATGATCAGAATGTCTTTTTCGCTCATTCAACAGAAAAAGACTCTTATTTTTTATTTGTTGGCAAAGCCAAATTAGAAAAAATATATATCTTTACGACCATAGGAGACAAATGAGTGATACCAAATATCACTAAAAATGCTATTAATCTACAGTGATATAAAATTACCATCTCAGCACAAAGAAAGCCTATATAATCTGAATTTCTCCGGCATCATAAAAACGAATGAGAAGCGAAATTGAGAGTAAGTATGCTTTTGAGATGCCGTTAAGAGTTACATGGATTGTTAACAAATGTGGCTAGACAGACTGGTGATTTACCTTGGGTAACAAATTTATAGAGATACAGAAAATTTCCAGAAGGGACCAACTCATTGCCCTTCACTTTGGTTGATGACACCTTTGAGGGTGTTATTCTCCTTTCTTGGATATTAAAGTGTGGCTGATTAGCTATTGACTTTATAGATTATTTCCCCATTTTTATTTGTTTATTTTCTGCATATAGCAGAAGCCAAAAATAGCTTGGGGTGGGGTGAGGGTGTGGCAAGGAAGAGGATACAGGTCAGGAGTTTCTTCATGTACCAGAGGAGCCTAAGTGACCTCACTGGGTGACCAGTGAGGTACACAAAGGACTTTGGCTTCATCACTATGGGGACTTCCTCAAATCTGGACAAGCCCCACTCTCTGTTAATCTTCCATTATCTCTTAATCAGTCTAGGTGAGTGGAACGTCAGCCCAATTCCAGGCTATTTCCACAAGACCCTGGAAGAGCTGGACAAGGGCAATGGCCAATTCTATAACTAAGAGGAAGTACAGGGCAATATCTTACAGGAAGTGGAGAGCAGTATTTAACAGGAAGTAGAGGGCAGTATCTGACAGGAAGTAGAGGGCAGTTTCTGACAGGAAGTAGAGTGTAGTATCTGACAGGAAGTAGAGGGCAGTGGCATTGGGCTGTTGAGGGGGTGAGAGGACAATGAGGATGTGGAGGAGGAAGGGTAAAAAGATGGGATAAGGAGGGAAATGAGTGTTTTCACATCTTCTCCCATATTTAAAAAATAAAAAGAAACAAAAAGGAACCTCACTACCAACACCACCACTTAGGGGAAATTTAGAAAGGAACGTGTGAGTTTTCAATTTGTCTCAAAGTTGGTGTGTGAACAAGATATGAAGGTGATAAAACTTTACGAAAATGCTGCCAGTAACCTCTGAAGTTTGCTGCTAGCCAGGGAAAATATGCAATGAGTGGTAGCAATGGCATTTTCCTTTATGTCAGCTGCCTTCTACAAAGATTTTAACATTTATATTATAATACTAATGCAAGACATCCCTGTGAGATGAGCAGAGGCTTTTAGAATCCCATTTCCCTGAGGATTACAGCCTCCTTCCCAGGGGCACATAATTAGAACAAGGCGAATCTGGAAATAGAACTGAAGTCCCATTCTAGTCTATTGTTCTTTCCCTGAAACTGAACCAGGCATCTTTTCCTAACATCCCTCTAGACAGAAACTCCATCTCTGAGAACATGAGGATGCTGGGCATGGCCTTTTATGTCGAGCAGAAGTTCCAAGGTTGGCCCCCACGATAGATCCAGGTTTATGGGACCTAAAGCTTAAACTTGTGGGTCACTCTTGAAGAAAAAGAATTTTAAAAGATGAGTTAAAAAGTAGGTATGCATGGGAGAATTTATTTCAAAAAGAAATTGCATCAAATCAGAATGTTGGAAAACTCACTGCTGTAGTTTAATTTATCTGACTCCTCCATTTGATCCTCAGTTTTGGAGTAGGGCCTAATGAGAGGTGTTTGGGTCATGGGGTGGATCCCTCATGAATGGTTGGTGCAATCTTTGCAGTAATGAGTTAGTACTTGCTCTATATTAGTTCCCGTAAGAGCTGCTTATTTAAAAGAGTCTGGCACTCCCCTCTTTATCTCTCGTGCTTCTTCCTTCACCTGTTATCTCTGCACAACTGGTTCCTCTTCCTCTTCCACCATGAGTGGGAACAGCCTGAAGCTCTCACCAGAAGCAGATGCTGGTGTCATGCTTCTTGGACTACCTACAGAACCATAAGCCAAACAAACCTTTTTTCTTTAATTATCCAGTCTCTATTATTCCTTTATAGCAATACGAATGAACTAAGACACTGAACAATATCACAAATTAAAAAAAAATCAGAAAGGAAAGTAACATTATGTTTTTGGTAATTAAGCGCCTAATTGCAGTTCTATAATGCTTGTTTCCCTTCATCTTTGCCTTTATACTCTTTGATTGTCCCTTTAGAAAAAATTACAAAATTGTTATATAGAGAGGAAAACATAATTCAGTCTTTCCTCTACTGTGTTTGATCAAAATGTGGTCATTATTGGTTTCGAAAAGTTACTTTTCACTTCAGCCTTTTATTGGCAATGCCATATCTGTAAATTCCTTGGCAGTTTTTGCCTGAGGCCAAAACTTTTAGAGACTGTCAACCTTCTAGTCTGGCTGGTCAGCCCCTCACTCCACCTCCCTGTTCCCAGTTACAGTTTCTCACCGACTCCTTCCTTACCAGGTCCAACCTGGGGTAAGGTGGCCAGGGAGTCAAGGTGCTCTGAAGCCTAGGTCAAAGTAGTAATGAGCAGTGCCTGGTTCAGATTCCTCTTACTGAAGGTAAGAATGGGTCAGGATGCTCATGGCAGGCCTATCAGAAGGAGCTGTCATTAGGTGTAGGCAGAGGGAGAGGATTTTCTGAGCCCACCAGGCCAGCCAGCAGCCCCAGGATCATGATAGGCAAGGGCAGTGATGCCCCCAGGCTGAGTTAGCAACTTTGTCTTCTTGCTGGGGTGGCTGCTTTCTCTTGAAGACAGCACCTGAGCCTTGAAAAAGACCTTGAATTTTAATCTCCATCTATGCCTTGTATCTGCATCTAATTGGCCATCAGCAAATTATGAAATAGAAGGTTTACTTTCAGGAACACCCTTTCTCCTATGAGCATTTTCTGTTCTTAGAACATAACTACAGAGAAAATTAACAGATAGAGAATTTAAATAATAAGTTTGAAGCTCAAAGGTGCTTTTTAAACCTATCAACAATAAACTGTCAAATTTTGAACAATCATGTTAAAGACTGAATTATCATTCTATGCTCTCTGTAATAAATATTTTGAAATTGTCATATGAAGAGTCAACCAAAGAGTATGTAGCCAAAAAGTGTAGGAAAAAAGGTATTGTACTGCTGTGATCCCCTAACCAGCCCCAGAAGCCAGAGGAGATTCCCCTCAACCCTGTAGGACTTGCTGTTGGCTTCCTGGTAGAGCTCATTAAGCAACACGTCCCTTTTGATTAAATGCCTGGGAGCTACTTAAGATGCCCCACACCTTGGGTGATTGAATTTAGATCAGAAATTTTAAAAACAAAATCATTAAGACTTTAAGGAATTTACCTATATCTGTGGAATTAAATGGAGCCAGTAGGGAAGATATTATGATATTGGAGAATTTCCCCTCATTTAAGCCAAGAGTTAGACATACCCATAACATTTATGCCTAAAGTTAACACCAAGTCCGAGCTTAGCAGGTATTGATCATTTACCAGCTGTATGACCTGTAACAAATTTCTTAACATTTTTATTAGTCCTAGTTTCCTCATCAATTAGAAAGGGGAATGATGCTATGGTCATACTTAGCTTGCAAGGTGTGAAAGCACCCTATTACAGTGCCCTACATATGGTGCTTAATAAATGTGATTTCTTCTTATGGTTTTACAATATGAGTTCTTGAATTTTATAGTTTTCTATGGTGTCTTTCATCTTTACTAAATGGTCCATTTATGTAACTTGAGCTCCTGCTGAATCCCAAGAGACCTCATTGTTTTTAAGTCCTTACTAATTCCTGATTTTTG
The DNA here is from genome assembly GCF_028885625.2 of Pongo pygmaeus. Taxonomy (NCBI): domain Eukaryota; kingdom Metazoa; phylum Chordata; class Mammalia; order Primates; family Hominidae; genus Pongo; species Pongo pygmaeus. The sequence goes on from NC_072384.2 coordinate 76,440,473, forward strand.
CTTTATCTCCTTCACCTGAAGACCAAACCCTGAACTTTTGCTTATACCCTGTATTACCTATTTTGTGTGATGTTGATACTAATACCTGGAATAAATGTGCTCACAATGTTATATCATTTCTTCACATAGATTTTGATGCTCATCTTCCTAGAAAGACTAGCCACATCTCTCAACGGGCAAGTCTGAGGCATCATGATACACAACACTTTTTCTCCTGCTCAGATTTCTCTGGACTACACATATTTCTAATTTTAGGAGTAGCTGCAAGCAGTTAGGAGTCATGCACTCACATATTCAATGGTCTGTGCCAAAGCTGTCCATGTCTGATAGGGTAATGTGTACTCAGTTATTTTAAGTTCTTTCCTTTGAAATGAATGCTTTACTGTTTCCACATTTTCTGATATTCAGAAATATACTTTTCCAGACCTCTTCCTAACACATGTCGATTTTAAGGTCTGCACCAGAGCTCTGTTCTGCTCTTGACTGTTGAATATATGTGGCTTACTTTAAAAAAAAAATTGTGTTTGCCCATAGAGGGGCAGGGGACCGGGGAGGAGAAGGTAGGTAAGGTAGGATTCTGACTCCAGATGAGCTGATTAAAAGGTATCTGAGATAACTGTTTTCAAAGGTGGAAAGAGACGGCTGGAAATCAATGGGCAGGCATGTTGGAATATAAAAGTAATCAACATGAACACAGGCCATATCATCAATGCTCTCTGAATGCAAAGGGAAAGGGAACTACTATGCTGTGGCTTCCTTCAAATTGATGTGTGTTTCCAAACTTAGAGGAGCAAGGGAAATGCTTGCAGGGACTTTAACTTGAAAAAAAATAGGCTTGTGGCATTAACATAGCACGCTGAGTTCTTTGGAGTCAAGGTGCTGGCTAAATTTCTGCTGCTAATAAATGCTTTTATCACAAAGTATACCCAATTCCACCATCTGTGTGATGCATACCAAGTTTCTTTGGTTTGTAGCAAGACCATTTTGCATTACAGTTATTCAAAAAATCACTGATCAATTACTAAGATGCATCTTTATAAGAAATAAATTCTTGACATGCATAGAAGTATATGGATGGTTGAAAGTAACTTGGAAATTGGAGTAACTGAAATAATTTAATCTAATCCAATCATTTCACAGGTGGGAGAGCGGAGGCCCAAGTTACTTGTCAAAGTAACTATCATTCTTTGACCAGTATTAACATCTGTGTGTCCTGATACCTACTCGAAGTCAAACTATGACATGATAATATCTGTACACCAATCACACAGAAATGAACTAGAGGTGATATAGTTTAGACATCCCTTCCAAATCTCATGTTGAAATGTAATACCCAGTGTTGGAGGTGGGGTCTAGTGGGAGGCGGATCCCTCATGGCTTGGTGTTCTCCTTGCAATAGTGAGTACTTGCAAGATCTGGTTAAGTCTGTGGCACCTCTCCCCACCTCACTCTCTCTTGCTCCCACTCTGCCATGAGAGATGTCTGCTCCCACTTCGCTTTCTGCCATGAATAAAAGCTCCTTGAGGCCTCCCCAGAAGCCAAACAGATGCCAGTGCCTTGCTTCCTGTACAGCCTGCGGAACTGTGAGTCAATTAAGCCTCTTTTCTTTATAAATTATCCAGACTCAGGTATTTCTTTATAGCAACACAAGAATGGCCTAATACAAGGGGGGACTTGAGGACACCTATATAAACAAAGTGAAAACATTTACATTTTCTTTATACTTTATTATTATAATAAAAATAAAGAGCATTAGAGATGGATATTGAATAGTGAATGTGTGTAAAAGCTCAAAATAAAATCTTTTCCAAGAATTTTAATGAGAAAGTTGAGCTTGCTTCCAGGTACATAACTATTTTATACCAAGTTTTATGTTTGAAATGGCTACAAGCAAGTCCTGATCAAGTCTTTTTAATGATCTCTTCAAATTCTTGATAGTCACCGTTGATGAGAAACTTTGTTCTCACAAGTAGGTGATAAAAAATTTAAAACCATTTTTTACAGCCATTCAAAAATTTATAACAGTTGAAATTATCTTTAAAGAATTTGAGCTTTTCTTTTTTGTTTTCTTTGACCGATGTAAATGTTAAAATTTCTTTTGATAATGAGAATGGATTTCAAATTCAGTCAAACTTTTTTCATTCCAAGTATTTCAATAGAAAGGCACTTGAACATGCAGAACATGCTCGCAGTGCTGGAGCTCTTGCCCTGCTGTTTGTATGGGCTCCATTAAAAGGGCACTGCTACTGCAAGTACAGGTGTAAGTATCCAGCATACGTGAAGAAAGAGGTGCAGGGCAGCCCTTGAACTCTACCCTGCTGGAGTCTCACCTGTCCTCCCTATCTCCTCATCTCCCACACTCAATCAAGACTTGGACCTCATGGCAAGCTCCTCAGGCCCCTGGAACAAGAAGTCTCTGGCATCTCTGCAGATTTCTTGCCCACAGTGGGTAGCAGCGTGCCCTGAAGCAGACTGCTGAGACAGACAGTGAGGAGCACTTCCCTGGCAGCACTCAGTGTGTTGCAGACAAGCTTGTGGTATTTGCCACCTGCAGGGACTATGGGACATGCTGTCAGAATCCCCTCAAACTGCTTTCAAGGAATCCTGGACTGATGATCAGCTCAGGACCTCAGTTATCCCAGGCCTCATGGGCCAGGGGTTTATTAGATCACAACATACCTATAACCACTGCATGGCACAAAAATCAGGAAGCCCAGAGAACACAAATGTCTGGCCCACTTCTGTAAGTGACAGCCCAGGACTAGAAGGCATTGTCCACCACTCAGTCTGTATTCTTTCCCCTTTCTGTAGTTCATCTCATTAATAATTCGACCAACATACCATCCTCAAGGATAGAAGTATGTCTCCTGAATTCTACCAACAGACCAGTAAATGTGGTAGTTTTACTTCTCATGTATAATAAGTAGTAGTCCTAGAAATTCACCTGATTTGTGTCTATTTGAAATTTTATTTTATGAATTAATTAAAAATAATAAATCCTGTTACATCCATTGTGAGATCACAGAGATACTGCTGCCCTCTTCCCTAAATGTTCAACATCAGTGAGACTGGTACCACTGACCACTTTTCATCTATCACTATGGATGGAAAAATAAAAACAAGCAATTTTATCATGTTTTTCACCCAAACTCCATTCATTATCTGACTTTGCATATGCTTCATCCATTTCAATTCCCCTGGGCTGAGCAGTTTATGTTCTAAAGAGCTGCAGACTAGACTGAAAATGCCCTTCTTTCATCTTTCTTCTATAAAAGAAACATTTTTTTTCTCCTGTGCCTGGGAAGAAGTGCTGAGTGGACAGCCCTGGTGGCTTCTGTTTATACTGTGAGCAACTGAGACACAAATCAGTACCAGGGTTATCTTGATTTCTGCCTGGAACAGTACTATCCTGCAGGGACCCACTCTAGGGATCCAGAGGGTGATATATCCCTTTCTATCATAGGTATGTGCCTAAGAGGGCAATTTTAGCCCCTCTGATGCTGCCAGAGACTGTGAATAGCAATAGGATGGAGGAGTGGCACCATGTCACTACACTCTCATCATAACTCACCACCAACACACATTAAATTCCTACTTTGTGCAAAGCCATGTGTTAGTACTACGTACTAAGTCTATGTGCTAAGTCCAGCCTAGGATAGAAGAAATTTAATAAACATTTGTTGAACATTTCCTATACTCCAGGCACTAAATCAAATGTGTTGCATGCATCATCTAACTAAGCCTCACCATGATCCAATGAAGACTGTGTTATTATTCCAATTTTCACATAAGCATATTATTCCCAAGATTATGATGCTTCTATGTAAAGATTCTTCTTAATTATTTTATCTAATGCAAATATCTTTTTCTCCAGTTCAGCTCCTTGTTTGTTTTCTTCGTAACACTTCTCACATTTAAAAAAAATATTTTTTTTTATTTGTTGGATTTTTTTTTTTTTTTTTTTTTTTTTTTTGCTGTCTCTCTCACTAGTATGTTATGTTCTGAGGTTAGAGATTCTGTCTCTTTCGTTTCACTGCCTAGCAGGGTACCTGGACACATAGTAGGATCTTAATAAGTGTTAGTTGAGTGAATGAATAAATAAGTGAGTGAATAAATAAAGCTGATACAAAGAAGTTAAGTACCTTGCCCAGGGTCGTAGAGTTAGTGACAGAGCTGGGATTCAGTGTCCGTGAGCTTATGCACATAGCTAGTCTCCTAAATATGTGATAAACCTGTTTAGGATTTGAGATTTAGACATAGAAACCAATATAGAGGATTCAGGGGTTATGCATCCCAGAGAAAATCACTTTTTTCAGGTATAGTGTAGAACTGCATTCTATTTTAGATCCCCAGCTGAAAATATGGCAGGATTCCTGCCAGATATACTGACCCGCTGACCACATTACCTTTTCCTGCTCATCTTTTGATTTTCTCCTCCACTTCTCTTTGCTACTTAGGGACACTGGATTTTGTGGATGCTCCTTGGACACACTGGAATGCACCTTGGGTAGCCCATGGATCATTTTCCCCAGTATGAAGCATGGGAGGAGCTGGAAAATGAACTCATGAGCCGGTTGAGCCAGCACAACAAGCTGGAGCCAGGTAGGCCTGTTCATGATCCGAACTATATTTATTATCTGACTTTGCTTCCAGAAGCTGCATAGCCAGAAGTCAATTTTTCCCATTGATATTGGACCAACTGAAAGAATAGAAAGATTAAATTGATGAGAGGATTGGCTGTCATATAGAGCTTTTCTCTCATCTTTGGCTGAGAAGGGAGAATCAAACATAGTGCTCAAGGCTTCAATTGGAGTAGGCGCTCAACTAATATTTACTGCATGAATAAATGAATGACTGACTGGAGAATAAGTGTTTCCCTTCATTAATAGTCTATCTTTCCCTTAACTTGTTTAAGTTCCTTCTATGAGAATTTCTAATGAGAAGCTTTGACTCACAATGTTGTAAATATTACTGTTTCTCTCTTATATAGACCAATTATTACATTAAAATTGTAGTATCTTTTACTTCTCTTTCTTGGGGAAAACTTCCCAGGGACAGTGAGACTTTTTTCAGACAACCAGCTGCTTTGGGATTCATAAAACCACTGGTATTTTAAACTCTACAGATGATACCAAAATGTTTTTTTAAAAAACTGAAAAGAGTAAACAGACGGAATTTATTATCTCATCTTGGGAGGTGGGGCAGTGCGGCATGCACTTAGATCAAGAAATTTCCTGAGTTGTGAGTGGATGTGACTCACTTTTTATACCAAGGCCGTGGAATATTTATTAAGGGACAGTTTTCCATCTCTGTCTTCCTGAAATGGTATCATCTCTACATCATTGATAATAAATGTATTATATTTTCTGTTAAATATCATATTATCTGGGGGAAAAAAGAGGCACTGGTGTTACCAGTGGTTAGAAAAGAACCTTTGTATATCTCAAAGTTTTTACATCTTTAATTGGGATTTTTCTTTTCTCTATTTCTCTCTCTCTCTCTACCCCCCTTCTTTTCTTTCTTTCTTCTTCCTTTCTCTCTTAATATACATCTACTTCTCTTGAGCAATTACATGTCTTTGATAACTCTCATCAACATAAATTGTCAACATTATTATGAGCCTGTGAGTTTTCATCCTGAAGTGAGGCAGTGGAAGTTTCACTGAGGCAATATTCTCCTTCCAGTAGGGCTGGGTTGTTAGGCTAAATGTGTAGTTGAAGAGAGACCCCCACCCCCACCCCCATCCTCCAGAATTATCAAGAAAGTTCTGTGGGTATCGACAGTGGGAATTGAGCCAGCTACAGTTAACTTTCAACAATAAACCAACTGGGATGTCTCTGTGGCCTCATCAGCATGTGCATTCAAATGAGCTCCCATTAGCATTATTATCCCAAATTTCTTTCTTTTGTCCCACCCTGCTGAAGCATCCCTGCCAAGGCCTCCCAGTGAATTCCTGGGAGTCCCCAAGGAGTGTCTCTTCTCCTCACATGCCTGCCAGTCAGGTCCTTAAGCAGCCCCACACCTTCCTCTCCTGGATCCTCCACTCATGCCAGTCTGGAGGGAACCTCACTGTAGCACCAGCTGGTGGTGCCTATGGTAAGAACGAAGTGTAACACTGGCGACATCTCCCTAACCCGCTAATCTTCAAGCAGCCAGAGCTGTCTGGGTGCCTCAAAGAAGTAGAGGAGAATGGTCCTCAACCCTAGTTCTGTGCCATACTTTGATACGCACAAGAGTGGCCATGTTGGGGTCCAGGTGACAATGTCTCTTGAAAATAGCTCCTTCAGACTCTGGCCCTTACCCTTCTACCCACCAGGTGATAACCCAGTCCAGGGGATCAGTTGCAGATGGAGGTTAGATCATGGCTTCAACTCTCCATGGCTATGCCCCCATCTGAAAACTATGCAAAACAACAAACAAAAAGAAAGAAGTCACTACCGCCACCACCAACACACTCTCCTTGCTCCAAAAACAAGAGCTCTTATGGATATCAGATTATACAAAGTTGTACACAGAATAGTTACTACTCTATGCTGTTCCACAAGCAGCCTAATTCTTACCCTCCACCTGTGCGCTCAGCAGAGCCTTACGCTACTGTGCTCTACATGGCAGCCCCCACTTTCCATGTTCTGCACACCCCTGCTGGAGACTCCGCCATTCGCTTACTCACTGTGCGTTATAAGCATGATGCAATGAGCATTCCTTGCCTCCTTCACTTGCGCATTCAGCAGTTCTGCTGGTATCAGTTAGCCACAGCTAATGTTGTACATCAAACCACATTCAAACTCCATGGCTTAACAGAATAATCATCTATTCTCCCTCATATATTTGGGTTTGGCTGATCCAGGTTCAGTTCAGCTGGGCTTGATTTCAAGCTACAGATTGGGTCCAGATGTGCTCCTTATGTCTTCTTCACCCGCTTTGGACCACCAGGCTAACCAGGACATTTCTTCTCATGGCAGAAGCAAAAGAAGGGCCAGCCCAACTACACAAGCACATTTGCAGGCTCTGCTTATATCAAGTCTACTAGTATTCTGTTGAGCCAAGCAAGTCACAGGGCCAAACCCCACATCAATGAAGCAGAGACGTACCACCTCCGTGGAGGTATAGAGGGGCGGGAATTGGGGATGGTGGATAGGGAGTGAATATTTGCTAAATGATAGTCAAATCTATCCCAATGCTCAAGCTCTAACTTAAATGGTCAGTAAACAAGTATCAAATGTAGTCAAGAAAATACCAAAGGAGTTATTTTTGCCTGAAACAGGCTGCTCTAACAAGTTTATGTGGAAGGATACATCCATGTCTCATATTGTGGGACCATGTGTACAAATGTTTCACATCAAAGCATTACCACTTGCCTTCTTGGTCAGCTCCCAGCTGATTTTGTTTGAAACAGTCACAACTTAGTCAGTGAGGGATCTCTGGTTTCCAGAACCAATTCTGCCTTGTCTTTCAAGAAATCATTCCTGCTTTCTCTGCCTTGTATTCCATCTGAACTTCCTCTTTCACTATTGCCCCATTTCCATATCTCCTGTGTTCAGACTTCCCTGTTGTCCCAAAATGTTTCTGGAGAAGTCTGTAATAGCTTTCCAAATTCAAAAAAAGGAAAAAACAGAGGTCCTTTTCTATCACTCTTCTTCCAGCTTAAATTATGTGTGTGTGTTAATATATATGTGTATGGGTGTATTTATGTGTTTGTATCTATAAAGAGAATATATGTGTGTGTAATGTAATTATTACTCTTATTACTGGTGATGAAACAGAGATTAAACAAACAAAAACAGTAAAGACATATACAGCACTCACCCCTTCCTGCAGGTGAGGAGAGTTGCAACACTATATTTGGGATCCTTCTTGCTTCTATTGTTCTGCATTCTCTTTGATCTGAAATAGTGACATAGAAATTTTCTTTCACAGGGACAAAGATATCCTTTTTAGCCACATATTTAATTCTTCAATGTCAATATTTGCAGAAAACATAAGCACAGCATGATATTGCCTTGGAGTTGTTGATTAATCCCATTCGGAAGCTTCCCTAAGTTGTTTTTTTTTTATCTTCAGTTCGTCATTAGTCTGGTAATGGTGTGTGTGCCTCTGTGAGTGTATTATCGTATTGCCCCAAAGCCTAATAATGATGACAGTGAGGCTTTATTGTGGATTAAGTTTACAGACTTCCTCATTCCCATCCAGTTCCATGGGAGGAATGACTTAACTGAGCTTCCATGGGAAATAGAGACCAGCCATAGATGCCTGAGAGGAGTAATGATGGCACTGATGTAATCTCCAACCTAGATATGCCAGGGATGTTTGTCACCAGTTTAAGAAGCTAAAATGTCATCATGGAGTCTACAGTTCTTTGATAACCATTTCATCTACAAAACAAAGGAGGTGTGTGAACACATGAAAGGAAAAATAAGAGACACTGTGAGCTAGGGGAGCCCTGGATGCCCTCCAGGAGTCTCTACATCTTGGGGCACTGATGGTCCTCTCCCAGGGCTGGGCACAAGGAGTCTCTCATTGTGCTCACCCTTTTCCCTGCCTCACTCTGGCTTTTGGATGAGAGTAAATAGAATTGAGAAAATATCAGAAAAGTTGCTCCATAAGAGAAAGGCAAACCATTTTCAGTCTCCTAACCACTCTTCTTCCTTTCTTGAGGCTTAAACCAACTTTAATCACAAAGCCGTGAGGCCATTGGTTTTCCCACCCATTCGCTGCGATGTGGGATCAAACATTTTCTTTTTTGTGTCTGTTTATATGATCACTTATGTAGCCTGCAGACTTTCAGAGAGATGCAGTATTGGTTTCCTTCAAATATTAGGGCTTTATTTTATTTTCATTTCCCAAAATAAAAAGTCTGAGTCCCTTAGCTTGGGATCACTAAGTACCAAGAAATTAGCTGAGTTAAAGTGGCTCACAGAACTTGGGACAATTATAGCTTCTTCCAACGCCAAAAAGTACTTCTGAGCCAAGGTCATTCAGGAAATCTCAGCTAAATAAAAATGTCATTAAGTTTTGTAAAACCTTTTTGCTGGGCAAGAAGTAAAAAATAACTTAGAAACCATTTGAAAATCCTAAAGGTCAGACTTCTCTGAGCAAAGGCTTCATCAGGCTTCTGCCTCTTACTGAAAGTCAAAGCATCAAATGTCCACTGATTCTTGAGCCCTCTTTATTCCCCACCCAGAGCTGAGCCCAATGCCTCACAGTCTGCCTGTTTCCAATTCCTCTGTGCCAGCATATCTGTTAATGTCCCAAGCGGCTTCCTTTACAGCCGTGTGATCATCTGTGTATTATTAACTAACCACAAATTAAAGTCATTACTTGGTGCTTAATTTTATGTAACATTTCTTTGTAATGTGTACAAAAGAAATTTGTTTTTAGCAGGAGTTTTGTAAATAGCATGTGCCATGATTAATTAGAGAATATGAGTCTGCTGATTTGAAATTAAATTCAGTGCAACCATTTTCTTTAGAAATAATTTCTTAAATAACATTTCAAGGTGTGTGAGTCTTCAAAAGAAAAAGTAAGCATCTTGCATTGATTGTCCTAATGCTCCATCCTAGATACTGTTTAGACTTTACCTGCTAGAGAACTCGCTTTTATTTTTCTCAAATCTATAGGCACTGTAAGGAACAGCAGCATTCAAAGGGCTATTATAAATCCTTTTTGGAACAAGGCAGCGTATAAATGAATAAACTAACAAATGAGCAAATCCTCAAATACTTGGAGGTCAGTTATATTTCAGTATAGTTTGCTCTCCTCCAACTACTGTGCTTTTTCTCTTCCTCTTACACCCCAAGTGCATTCTTGCCTCTAGGCCTTCACACTTGTTCCTTCTGCCTGGACATCAGTCCCCCTGGGTCTTCGTGTGGCTTGAACTTTAAGTCAGGGACTTTTCTGATCATCGTAGCTAAGGAAGTTCCCTGCCCCAGCCCCTATCACATCACTGTGTTTAATGTTTTATTTGCTGAACAAATCACTCTGTGATATTACTTGGCTTTGTGGTTGTTTCTTTTCGTCTGTCTCCTCCTATGAAATGTAAGATCCTCAAGAGCAAAAACTTGTCTGCCTTGCTCTCCCTGTATCTCTAACACCAAGAACAATGTCTGGCACATCAGTGGGTGCTTAAATAATCTCTGCAAAATCAACGAATGGATCACATTGCTCTCACAAGCCAATAATTAACCATGCCCCTAATGGAGAGAAAGCGTAATCGGCTTTCAAAGTTTTCTTGAGGGAACAGAAAGAGAAATTCAGTATTTGTTGCCTAGGGAGATACGTTGCAAGGGAATGAAGAATTAAAATATGAACAAATTAGATGGGAAAAGCAGGAAGTAAATGTTCTAACTAATTGCTTAGTTTGTGTGAACACCAGACGCCCCCTGAGAAGTGAAGCCTTCAATCACTTGGCACCTCCTGCCTTTATGAGCCCAGCAACCAGTTGAACTGTTCCTATTAAAATGACTTGGCCAAGCCGTCATCTTTGCTGATAATAAATTAAAAGATCTGAAGAATCCTTCAACCTTCATGTATTTAAAACCAGATTCTTAGGGTTGGTATGGTGTTTCTGAGCAAGAATTAGATGAGGGTGGTGCTGTGATATCACAAAGAGTTTCTGACCAAGAGAATAAAAATTAAGAGGTATAAATTTACATGTTGTATCATACAACCTTTTAGTTTTGTCTTCAAAATATACCAAAGTCTTTCTTTCTCCCCGGAGTCTCGTGCCTTTTAAAGCTCTTCTGTAATTCTTCTTTTACATTAAGTCTAAATCGAATGGATGGGACCTTGCCTAGCAATATTAAGATTTTAGCCTGGGTCCAGTGGCTCATGCCTATAATCCCAGCACTTTGGGAGGTGGAGGCAAGGCATCTCTTGAGGTCAGGAGTTCAAGACCAGCCTGAGCAATATAGTGAAACCCCATCTCTACTAAAAGTTTTAAAATTAGCGAGGTGTGGTGACCCATGCCTGTGGTCTCAGCTATTCTGGAGGCTGAGGCAGGAAGATTGCATGAGCCCAGAAGTTTGAGGTTACAGTGAACTATGATCACACCACTTGTCTCCAGCCTGGGTGACCCAGCAAGACTCAAACAAACTACAACAATGACAACAACAAATGATTATATTTCCCAATTGTGAGTAGAGTCTGGAAAATGTTTATTTTCTGATTTTTCTGTGTACTTAAAGTGAACAAAAATTTAGGTGGCTCAGTGTGCAATGAGTTGCAATTGCCACATGTTCAAATTCCATCTCTGCCATTTACTAACTGTATAAACTTGGGCAACATACTTAAATCTCTCTGAATCTCAGTTTTCTCATCTGCAAAATGGGCTTAAGATAACTCCCGTGGATCAAATGTCAAGCATTTGTTTTCATGTAATCACAAGTGGCAGTTCTTTTACTTTTTACTTTTGGATTTTAAAGTGTACTCTAGAGAGTCATCTCCAATCCTGGTTATAGATTAATTCACCCAGGGTTTTTTCTCTCCAATATTTTAGATGTTCTACCTTTTACACATAAATTTCTCATCCACTTAGAATTTGTCCTGTTATTGGCCAGGCGCGGTGGCTCACACCTGTAATCCCAGCACTTTGGGAGGCTGAGGCAGGTGGATCATAAGGTCAGGAGATCGAGACCATCCTGGCTAACATGGTGAAACCCCATCTTTACTAAAAAAAAAAAAAAAAAAAAAAAAAATTAGTCGGGTGTGGTGGCGGGCACCTGTAGTCCCAGCTACTCGGGACCCTAAGGCAGGAGAATGGCATGAACCTGGGAGACGGAGCTTGCAGTGAGCTGAGATCGTGCCACTGCACTCCAGCCTGGGCGACAGAGCAAGACTCTGTCTCAAAAAAAAAAAAGAATTTGTCCTGTTATGTAGTACAAGGAGTGGCGTCAATTTTATCTCTTTGCATGCAGCTATCCAGCTACCCTAACACCATTTATTAAAAGTTCTATCCTTTACTTATTAGAGATACCATTTTTATCACATATTAAATATTCATGTGCAACTAGGTATACCTTTGAATTTTCTATTTTTTCCATTCTTATGCTTATTCATTAACACCAAACTATTTTAATTTTAGAGGTTTATGTTTTAATATAATACCATTGCTCTTCTTTTGAGGCATTTTCTAGCTATTCTTGCATGTTTATTCTTCTAAACACACTGTATAATCAATTTGTCTAGCTCTAGGAAAAAATGTGATGAGATTTTCACAGGGATTACATTAAATATTTAAATAAGCATAGAAATAACTAAGATATTTATGTTTTCTTCATGACTGTCATTTACCTTTCCAATTAAGTCTAATTTTGTACCTTTATGAGTGTTTAATAATTTTCCTAATAGTGATTTTGAACATTTCTTGTTAAGTTTATACTGAGGTATTTTGTTTTTAGCTATCAGACACATGGTCTTCAATTCCATTATATCTTCTAACTGGTTTTGTTTGCATCTATTGATTCAGGAATCATGTCGTTATGGTAGTACTGGTATTAGTATTCTGAAACTGTTGTGTATGTAGTGTGGGGTAAAGCAAGAATATGTATATATTGGTGTCATTGAGAACTGGAATTTTCAGCTTGGGTGAGAGTAGATAGAGCTTGTAAGATCAATGAGGTAAATATGTTGTAGTCCTGAAAATAAATCTGAGTAGCAGCACTAATTCATAATATGTTTTATGGTTTAAAAGCATGCATTTTCTAGTTCTTTCTACTGGAAAGGCCTAGAAACAATGGCCTACTAGCAATGAGCACCTCCAGAACCCTGATTGCATCTCTGAAACTATTTTCCACCAACAGGAACACACTTCTTGGAAAGATGGCTGATTCCAGATCTGAGACAGGAAGTTTATTAAATGAGCCTGGAATATATTGTCATGCCATGTATCAAGGATGCTATGAAAAAGTACTATGATTCTGTCCAAAGAGGATCCAACTGGCCAAAGATGGGATAATTTGAGCTCTTCAGTGGAATGATAAATGAAATGAATTCAATGGAAACATAACAAGTATATTTAAATTTAAGTTCAGAATGATATCAAAAATCTAAGTTCATTAATCATCTTTAAAGAATGCTACAGGATTAATTGTGTTAAAAAAAACTGGTCTCAAAGTAATCAAATAATCAAGGGTAAGTTTCTCTTTATAGAATTTTTCCAGCTAATAAATGAATGAAGATGGATAGAATTGAGATATCAGCATGTTGCAACCTTCTAATGAATTAATGGCTCTGGACAGTGTTCACTAATGGCTGCTAAACACCAAAGAGAGACACTTAGACATTACGTACCTCCTAACAGAAGTGCAGAACACTACATGTGCATTATTCTTGACAAAATAATAATTGAACCTGAATCTGGTCAAGCTTCTAAATCCAACTACCAATTTACAGCTTACAATGACAGAGGAACATGTTAAACATCACAGGGATGCCATCAGCAAACTCCAAACTGTGGGAAATTCCAAGACAGCCAGTTTATTCAACATTAACTTAAACAAGTTGCAAAGGGGAGGTGGGAGATATGGTTGAGAAACTTACAAATTTTTTTGGCATGCAAACATTCATTTGACCGTATTTTAAAGGCAGAGCAGAATCACATTCACTTTCTTATATATATTATAGTGATTATATATAATCACTATATATATATATATAATCACTATATATATATAGTGATTATATATAATCACTATATATATATAGTGATTATATATAATCACTATATATATATAGTGATTATATATAATCACTATAAATAGGCTGGATTTCAGAGCTCTAAGTTCGCTTTGGAAATTTTTGAACAGTTGACCACTAGCAGCCCAGCAAGCTTTTTCCTTCCCTTCCAGGCTCTCCTGCACTTTAGTAGGGAGGAGGCAGTGTGTTGGTGACAACTGATGCTAAATAAATAGTGCGTGGTTGTGCTTGCCAAACCCTTTCCACCTCCTCCACAAGCAACAGGGAGACTTAGCTTATTCTTTATCTAAAGTCTCTGAGTCAACAAGTAGGTTATCAGACACAGAATAGAGGGAAGCTTCTGTTGTAGATAATTTTAAACATTAAGAATGGATGAACTTGGAGCTTAAGTGTTCAGTCCTTCTTTTGCTGACCAGAGAGAGGTATGCTAGCAAGAGAGCTCAGATGCTTGGTCTATTGAAGCATCATGTAATATATTCAGTTCCTTTGATTAAAAAGTGCTGGAAAAGCCATCTCTGGGTGGAGAAGGGAAGTGAGTTGATTACAATGATGGTACTATAAAAGGCAAATCAAAGCAGCAAACAGCAGGCAATGCCCCTTTCCTCTTGAACTCCAACAATCAGTCCACTTCTGTCAGCTTTACAGGCCAAGCAAACTCAACTGGGAAAGCAGAGGATGATAACTGGGGCAGAAAAAGGAGAAGACCTTTGTCTAGACCTGTGGACCACTTCAGATACTCTTTCTTCCCAGCACTGTGTGCTTTCTAGTCAAGGTGGTTATGGGGTTTAAGACCATTTTCTGGCCAGTGCAGTAAAATCACATAAACAGCTGATCCTTTAGAGGTACACCATGCAGATGTCGTGTTCTTTTCCAATTGCACCTTCCATGGTTTAGAGGCATAGATAGCTTCCCCACTGATGCTCAGCCACTTCCTAAAAGCAAGAAGCCTTTCTTGGAAGACAGGAACAGTTAGATCATCTTTAGCTTGTCCAATGTTGAGAAGATAGTTGCCTCTTAAACTTGCTGTCTGAAGCAGTTCCAAAACCATTTCAGATTCACTTGCAAAGTCAGACATTGCCATGTTGCAACCATTGCCCCAGAATTTCTTGTCAATGGTGGTACACATCTCTTACTTGGGGTCTTTCAACCTCCACAGCTTAAGTTTCTCTTGACAGTTGTAGTACTGTCCATGGTGACAGGACCATTTCTGACCCCATTGGTTATTTACTACCACCTCTTCCTTGATAGAGCTATCATTGTAGAGCCAAGTTCAAATAAGTATCTGGACATTCTCATTTATTAGACAAAATCATATCAAACTTATGCCTGTTAACAAGATCATATAGCTGTGGCATTGTTTTTACACTGCCAAAATGCTGTGTTTTGAAGCCATTTTTTTTAATCAAGTAGCTACAGTGGATGGAACCATTCTAAGAAGTGATAGAGTTCATGGTGTATGTTCTTCTTCCAGACTGTTGTTTCCAACTCACCAACCAAACTGGTAGGGCCCCACATCCTTAGAATTTAAGTTCTAAGACATGAGACTCAGCCAGTTTGTGATGCTTTGTATCACGACTACATACTTGGCCTCCAAATCCTGGAAGAGATTGGCCCACTTGTCCATTCAGATGGAAGAAACCCACTGTGAACTGCTGCCTAAAATCTGCATGGCTGAAGCCAGGTGGGTAGTGGCGATACATGAAGCACTGGTAGTGGATCTGTCTTCACCTTTCCAGAGCCACTAGCACGAAGAACACTCCCCAGTGCACAAACATGCCCCAGTGCACGAACATACTGAAACTGGCCTCATCAAATCAGTGTGGCAGCACTGAGGAATCCAGCCTCAGCCAGTCCAAAGTGTACCTGCCTGGAGCCCCAAGCACCCACATGATGGCTCCATGCACCAGCAGCAGCAGTGGCAGCAGCGCAGGGGCCACTGCCAGCAACCTCATCTAGTGAGCCCTGGAAGCCTGCAAATTAACAGAGACTTTTAATTAATTAATCCTAATGAATAAACTTTGTTTGGATCTCAGTCAAGCAAACAAACTTATGTTTGTCATGCTTTAAGGAAAGCAGTACCAATAGGGTGTTCATGGAAGCAGATGGAATCTGTTGTGGAAATCGGAAAGAATTAAAAGAAGTTGGGGAGAGTGAAGGTTCAGGCCAAATGAGCTGGTGGTGGTACTTGTGGTGGTACTTTTCACAGCCTGTGTGGTGGTACTCATTACAACCTCATTTATTATACATTGTCTTCAATTTGCCCCTCGGGGAAATAGTTTGGTCTAAATAAAAGCTCAGAATAAGGATCTAGAAAAAGATTAGCTATATTAAGCCATGCACTCCAATTCAACTACAGATAAAACAAGAGGGAAAGAAGGCATATCTCCAAATTCAATTCTCCTAGCTTCAGTTATGTTTTATGGAGAACTTCTGCCATTCACGAGAGATGTAGTTTCCCCAGGGGAGACAGCAGGTGTACATTTACTCTCAAGGTTATTTAATTGCTGTCAGGAAGACATATGATTAACAAAGCCAAATGCTGGAAATATGAAGTATAGACAATTTTAAAGTTGTTTATATAGTGGATTACAGTATATCATACAATGTGTTTATTTGCCATAAACCTGCCTATCACAAGCTGTTTCCACACCTGTGTGTCTTCACTAAACTGCCTATTGCTTAGCTGTTTGTGAATTCCCAGCTATGTGGATGGCCACAGCTGGACAAGGGGCAGCTTCCACTGGTGGCCTCTCTGAGCCACCTCCAATGTACAAGCTTCACACCAGGGCTTTGACCACTCCAATCTAGGGTTGAGACCTGCTGGCCCATTGTGTCCCCTGCTTTGATGAGAGCCCTATGGAAGGAAACCAGTATGGAAATGAAGGGCCTATGGGGTTCCTCACTGTCCTTTATGACATCCCACTCAACGTGAGGCCCACTGTCTGTCATCTGTGGGATACTGTTCAGAGACTAAGTAGGGAGTTGAGGCATTTAGGACTGTCAGAGCCATTTGGCAGCATGCATTTGTGTATGTTGAATCTTAAAATTTTGAAAAGGGACTTGAGTTTTGTATGTATTGGTTTTTTATTTCACTTTATGTTTATTACATTTTGCCAATCAGTCTGTGACTGATTGGAAGTAAAAAACAGAACTGATCCTTCACTACAGATAGTTTGAGATGCACTGGTAGAGAGTGATGGCCCCAAAGCACGCTGCATCCCAGGGCTTCACCCTGACACTCAGCAGTTCCAAGGGGACAGCAGATGGGAAAAATGTGACCCACAAAGATGGCTTTCGAAAGGGTCTCTCAAAGGTGAGGAGCAAACATTGAATCTACTGCACATATGTTAGGTTCATTCCAGGGCAGGGCAGATCTAACAAAACCAGCCTAGCTGACCCCTAGTCACGGCATAACTCTTAGGCCTTTCAATACTAGCAGCAGCAGTAGTAATAATAGTAGTAGAAGATGAAGATACAGCTAAGACTTATATAGGACTTAACTGTGATCCAGGTTCTGTCCTAAATGCTTTGCCTTGGCAGCATGCATTTCTGAGAAGGGGCAGAAAGTCACTCTCTTTACACAGAGTCTAAGAAGGCTTATATAGACTTACTATAAGCTACAAAATAGCAAATGGTCTTCCTTTCTCTTTGAAGTGATCTATATTCTAGCCTACACATGTACATAGAAGTATAGCATCCAAATCTGTTTACAGTGATTCCTTGTATAGCCATGAAAATTTACTAATGACTGACCCCTTCTTAGGGTATTTTAAAACATCATGCCAAATATACTAGCTATATTGCATATGCCAGATATACTAGAGACAGTAATTAAAGAAATTTGATACCCAGGAAATAGGAGTTTGTGTGCAGATACTGGTCATGGAGCATATCTGGAAAATTGTTAGTACAGAAACAGCATTCAATTTTAGAAAATATGGAGATAGTTTGACCAACGTTTTGATTATTTGTTGCTGCACTTGGAAATTCTTGGGCATGAAACAGAGACAAAAAATATATAAGAATCAAAGACAACAGAACAAAACTTACATTACTGCATAGAGACATTATCCAAGACCAAGTCATTTATCTACTAGTTTACTCCCTCCGAAAAGATAGAAGACTGAGAAGTATTTCAGGTATTTCTGTGCTCCTTCCTGCATCATTAGGGTTTTTTAAAAAATGTTTGAGTTTTCTAAAGCCTATACTTAACAGTATAATAGAGAGTCTGTTCACCCTATTCCTCTAAGAATGAGCCTTCTTAGACTCTGTAAAGAGAGCTACTTTCTGCCTTCTCCGATAATCTCTGCAACAGCCAGAGCTACCCCTACTATTGTTGGCAGCCAGATTCCCTGCCTGGCTTTGAGGTGGTCAGAAAATAGTTAATCACACACAGATTTTCAGTGTATGGTTGTAGGGAGGATTAAGGAGTTCACCCTAGGGAAACATAAATGGTGGTAGCGATGGGGACTAGTTCCCTACCTCACGTTTCCATGGCCTCTGTCCCTCGTCAGGTTCCGTGGACAAGCTGGTGCTTGATTCTGCAAGCACAGTGGATAGTTTCAATCCCAGGTGAGCAGGGAGGGAAATGTTTCCCCTTCCAACCAACTGACTAAAATTTCTTCTTCTTCCCATAAATTTAAACCTAGTAGTAAAATGGTAATGCTGAATCCCAATCAATTACTATTCACTGGAAGCCCATAACATTCCAGAGCCATGATTCCTGCCCTTGGGAACTTTACCCTAATGAACTGTAAATCACAGGAGAGCCTTCTCCATATTAACTCTGTGTACCCTTCGAGATGAGGTCATGTTTGTAGGCCTACCCTAAAGGTAGAGAATCCAAAGGAAAAGAAGGCTAATGCTGCCCAAGACTCAAGGTGTGCTAGTGAAATGCCAAGAAGAAAAAGACATTTATTATTTAGTGGGGATATTCCCAGGAGAGAAATGTCCAGCTTGTATGAATAGCATAGGAGGTCACCAGCCTCAGGCACATGGCAGCTGTGAGGCCACACCAATCCTTCTGTCCTCATATTGGCAGACAGAGGCCTCCACTCTGGAGCTTTGGTGGAGGCCTGGCCACATTTGGGAGCCTGAGCTGGAGACAGAGCCACATCCTGGTGCTTGGTTTGAGCCCTGGTCTTTGACTTTGGCCAGCAGAGCCTGAAACCCTTGATGATGCAGGGATGAGCACAATTCCTGAGCTTGGGGTTGTCAGTGCAGGCAAGTTGATTGAGTCTGCACCTAATGCCCTTTGGGATCTTGGTCTTGACCTCCTTGGACTTCACAAAGGCCCTGACAGCCTCAGTTGATTCACTTGTGGCCCTGACATCATTGACCTGCATCTTCTTCTGGCCCTTCTTGTGCTTCTTAGCAAAGTGCATGTTCCTCAGGAACTTGGGGCCCACGCTTTTTAAGAGATTGACATCTTTGACATAGGATTTTCTTGATGCCATTTCTGTTCTATTTTCAGGACTAGTCGTGTGTAGTGTGGTTCTTGGACTTGGCCGTGTTTACACAGTAGCCCAAGACTCCCAAAGCAACTAGTAGCGGTAGAGAAAGCGTCCACCCTGTTTCTTTGTGTTATTTCTTATGTCTGTGATAAAGAGAAATAAAGTAACTTATAAAATATCTTCAAAAATTGTTATTGTATCCTCCCAACAAGGTGATAAGATAGATACTAATATCTCCATTTTACTGACAAGGAAACTAAAATGCAGGAAGAATACATCCCTTCTTGAGGTCTTGCAGAATCAGGGCCTTAATCGAAGTCGTTTTCCATCAACCCCAGTGCTTTTTTGCCATTTTAGCTGCCTTTATGGTCTTTTACTGGATTTTTTTCCTTTGGGTATTTCACAGTCATCTCAAATTGAATTTATCCAAAACGGAATTCCTAATTTCTTCAAATCGTGTCCTTCTCCTGTTTTCGATATAAGAAATCTGGGAGTCATTTTTGATACCTTGTCTCTCTCACTTTCCCATATCCAATCCATCACCACGTTATGACAAATATACCTCCAAAACACCCCTCTTGCTACTTCTTTCTGGTTTAAGCACTCTGGATATTTATTTGTTAAATAAGTGCTGAGATGTAATGTGTGTAATTAAGAAGGATACCAGGAAGACAAAGTAGCTGGGAAGTGAGCTAGATTTCCTCTTAAAAATAAAGATTTTGAAAGGTCTCTTCAAAAAAAAAAAAAAGAGAAAAAGAATTAAGCTCGTGAGTCATATTTGCTTTACTATATTGTGTAGTATTAGTACAAGTAGTCATAGTTATATCTTAAATTTTCATTTTCGTTTCCCTAGGTGCAACTGAAATTCTTTCTGGAACAAAGCAGTTTAAATTAAATTCATTGTAGTTTAATAATAAATGAATGCCTTAGATCAATTATCTAGTTTTCTTCTCACAACTAGACTCTTAAGCATAGGCAAACAGATGTTATTATAATTTATGGATTGAAAACTGAGGTTCAGAGAGGCAAAGTGACTTGCCCAAGGTCACACAGCTGAGACTAGACACCAGAATACTCACGCCAGCATGAGTGTTTTTTCCTAGTAAGCTCTGCTAACTTCTTTAACACATCCTCTCATCATATTTTAGTGCTGAGACAACACCAAAATGGAGACTAGAAAATGTGGCACATATACACCATGGAATACTATGCAGCCATAAAAAGGATGAGTTCATGTCCTTTGCAGGGACATGGATGAAGCTGGAAACCATCACTCTCAGCAAACTAACACAGGATCAGAAAACCAAGAACCACGTGTTCTCTCTCATAAGTGGGAGTTGAACAATGAGAACACATGGACACAGGGAGGGGAACATCACACACTGGGGCCTGTCAGGGGGTAGGGGGCTAGGGGAGGGACAGCATTAGGATAAATACCTAATGTAGATGATGGGTTGATGGGTGCAGCAAACCACCACGGCACATGTATACCTATGTAACAAACCTGCACATTCTGCACATGTATCACAGAACTTAAAGTATAATAAAAAAATAGAGAATAATATAGGAAATTCACTGATTTAGCAGAAACCTGTGGCGCATACACTGGCTCAGAGAACATAGTTGTTGCTGTTCTTCCTCCTCCCCCTCCTCCTTCTCATCTTCTAGAGATTGTGTGCACACTCCAACAAATGAAAACAAAGACCTTAATAAGAAATTTTCCTTATTGGTAATATGACAATTCTGAGTAGGACAGAAAAAAAACCCATAATGGCACATTTCTATGATACTCTTTTGCACACTAATTCTTTCTGCCATGGATACAAATCCTGCATGAAGTAACTATCAGTCTTGCTGAACCTTCACTCAAAATGTCTTCTGAAAAACTGTCTTTTCTTTTTTTTTTTTTGCTTTTTTTTATTATTATGCTTTAGGTTTTATGAGAACACATGGACACAGGAAGGGGAACATCACACTTTGGGGACTGTTGTGGGGTGGGGGGAGGGGGGAGGGATAGCATTGGGAGATATACCTAATGCTAGATGATGAGTTAGTGGGTGCAGCGCACCAGCATGGCACATATATACATATGTAAAAACTGTGTTTTCTTATGGTCCTTCTTGTAGTTAGAAACCATGTCTTCTAAAGAAATTCAAGAAGCAATTCAAAGCAATTTTTTCATTTACTATTTACAAGGATTGGGTTGGGTCACTCCAAAATATAATCTTTTTTTGTCAGCTCTGTAGCCTAGGTAAAGTATTTCTTTTCTCTCCAAGTGCATGTCATTGAAAAATTTACCACAAGATTCCTAAAACCTGGGTCTTATGCTAAAGTGCACTCCTAGCAGAGCAGACAAAGGTAATGATTTAGAAAATCTCTCGGTGATGTGGATGAGAATGAGTGTTAGAGCAATTCCTAGGCAGCAGAAAAAGACTCCAGTGCTTACATAGTCCCAGTGTGCACACATGGCTTCTGCTATAATTCTTTTTTGTTAAAACTTACCTGGCTTTGCACGAGACCTCAAATGCAGTGAATTCTAGATAACACCTAATATTTATTCATGCCATTGTCAAGAGCATCTTTGCAGTTCTTGCCAAGGTCTGTCGTCGAATATGTTTATCCAGCTGCATGGCAAAAACCTAATACATAGTCATCATTTTACTCAGTCACCTACTCAATATTTTCTTCTATGATTAAATTAACTCATAAATATTACACTTTTAATGCGAGAAAGCCATGGTTCATCCAGCCAGTTGAATAGTTGTTTGTCCATTATCTAATGTTGCCGGGCACTCAGTCATTTCATTATGGAGTTTGAAATAATGAAAATCATTGCATTTACTTAACATGCACAATAAACAGACCAGGATCCTTCCAAGAGCTCCTTTATTATGCAGTGCAAGGCCATAGAGGAAATTTTGTAAGAAGCACAAAGAACTGTGGGGGCTGTGTTGGAAATGATTTTGGTGTATACAAGCAAATCTGCTCTAATTGTCTAAAGCCAAGGACAGAAATGCTGACTCCATTTGCAGCTGGCACAATTTCTGGCTCAAGCAAGTAGAGTTGCAAATAAATACACACATCTTGATCTTGCTTATACCTGATTCACTACCAGCTGTGCCCATAACCCCTCTAGGCTGTTTCTATGTACTATGGCATTTTTGAGACCCCTTCCTCTAAATATCCAAACCCAGTCTGGTTTTTTAAAGCAACCTACAGCAGGTCTTACACATTCATCTCCATAGTATAAAGATTGAAGCTTGAGGACAAGAGTCTGCCTTTGTCCTCCAATGCCAGCCCTAGTGACAGTAGCATAATATGTATCCACATGGTTACCCAGCCCTAGAGACAAGAGACATATTGCATAGGATCATTGTGAAATCACCTTCTGAATGGAGTATTTATAGCTGGCACTGGCCGGGCAGTTATCTTGTCTAGAATTATATCCAAATTTTGCTCAATCATTCTGGGAATAGCCTTGGTTAGCAATTGCTCATAATGTCAATGCTTTTGGAAACTTTTTACGTCATTTTATTGTTTTTATTTCAAAAATAAAACTTAAAGGAGCTTGAAAAGTAGATTTTTAGATGATCACACAAAGGCTTGATTTCAGTAGTTTCAGTTCTGTGCATTTTACTTTATGTGCACCCACAGAAATTAGCCAAAATTAATCCATATTTGAACAAAGACTATGGATACAAATGAGCCCTAACTTCCGAGACTACTCAGTGAAGTGCACTAGCTGAAGCGTTTGGAATGCATTGGCCCTGGGAGGCAAGGAAGTTATAGCGAACAACATATGGGCTCTAAAATCTGGAACTATCCAAGACAGACAGAACAAGAGAGCTATTTTCACTTTCCTTGTTCCATTTTTTTCCTCCAGAAGATGAATGATTTCTAATCACATTTTACTCTCATCTTTAGAGCTGGATCCTGAAAGAGCGAGGTTGGTTTAAAACGGCTAGTGAGTTTGCAGCCTTGTCTTATGATTACCTCATGCATTTGTGTCATCTGCTTTCCTTGTGTGAAAACACACTGAGGAAATGTGTAAGTCCACTGAATTGTTCCAACTCTTTTATTCACCTTTCAGCATGCTAGTTCCTTCCCTTGGCATTGATATCATGCATTTGTCAAAGATAGACTGTCACTTTAGGGCCTCTATTATGTGCAAGAATTGGCAGCAAATTTTACCACTGGGATTTGCTTATATCCTCTGTATGTTATTGTACTTCTTTGGCATTCAGTAAATTCCGTGCACCCACTTCTTTGATGTTCATTCCAGCCCCTAAATGTGGAAACAATGACTAAAATTTTGGATCAAAGCATCCCATAGATGGCAAGCAACACAGCTCTCTGATAATTCACTAGAACAGAGAGCATCTCCCCTCCCCCACTAAATCTAGGCCAGTAGTCCTTCAAGAACAGCTCTGGCTTCCCCAGAGCTGCAAGGGCACGCGAGGAAGTTGAAGAAAACGACTCCAGAGTTTTAGTAAAAGGAAAGAAACTAAACTGGATGGCTCTTTGGAAGCTCCTGGCCATTTCTAACTATAGGGAAAGAAAACCATGGTTCAAATTCCTTCACCACGTTCTTTTTCCTGGTCCTGCTCTAACTAGCACTTGAACTGGGCCAGCCTATTTTCAGCTTGGAAAAAGACCTATTTTCTCTATCATGCCAACCTCACAAAATGGCCCAGATTTTTTTAAAAATGAATCTTTAAAAGGAGAGTTAAAAGGTCCATGAATTGAGGAATTTTTTTTTAGTAATTGAAAAATCACAGAACTACCAAAATCTGAACTAGTAACTTTTGCAAACTGGAATTAGCTGTCTGGAACACACTTTCAATGTTTGCTTTTGCTTTACTCCTGGAATGCCTGTGCAAATAATTACTTGATTCAATTTACTTCACAGGTCAACTTTGACTCATAAAAGTAGTAAAGCAGGTAACCTCCCAGGGATGCTGGGAAGACAGATGAGCAAATAGATATAAAACTGTTGTAAGCAATTAGCAGGGGTTGGGGGGTATTTTATAAATCGAGCTTATTTTATGGTTATGTTTTCACTTCACACCATTTAGTATCTAAAATGTGCTCATTATAATTAATATGCAATGTTGAGAACTATTATAGAAGTACCATATTCCTTTTAAATATAGTGAAGAAAATAATTGTGTTTGGGGAATCTCATACTGTGTAAATTAGAATTCCCAGTAAAGTGGCATAATTGAAAATTGGGCTGACTGCATGGAATGGGGAAGTCATCTTAGCACGACAGTGCATGTTCCATCAAAAGGTCGCACCAAGGTGGCAACTGACAGCTCTTAAAAAATGATGAGTTCATGTCCTTTGTAGGGACATGGATGAAATTGGAAATCATCATTCTCAGTAAACTATTGCAAGAACAAAAATCCAAACACCGCATATTCTCACTCATAGGTGGGAATTGAACAATGAGAACACATGGACACAGGAAGGGGATCATCACACTCTGGGGACTGTTGTGGGGTGGGGGGAGGGGGGAGGGATAGCATTGGGAGATATACCTAATGCTAGATGACGAGTTAGTGGGTGCAGTGCACCAGCATGGCACATGTATACATATGTAACTAACCTGCACATTGCGCACATGTACCCTAAAACCTAAAGTATAATAATAATAAATAAAAATAAAAATAACATGCTAAAATTAAAAAAAAAAAGTTTTAGATTCTCTCTCTAGATAGGAAGTTTTTACTGCCTGATATATGCAATAGTGACATCCAGTGGTTGTAGAGATAATTACAAGTGTATCTCATTTTAAAATATTAAATGTTTTATATTATAATCAAATATTCTGTGTTGTCCAATATTGTCTATATTTTTTATTTGGCAATATGGAAGTCAATAATTCAAACTAGATACCAAGTAAAGCAAAATGCACTCTGTTTATCTACTAAGCAAATTCCTAAGTCCTGTTATTATCTTCTTGTCTTTTAATTTTACTAAAATTACAGTAAGTCTACTCTCCAAGGGTCTCTCTGGCCCTCCTAAGCACACCTGGATGTTTTTACAGGCATAAATGGGGTGGTGTGCATACTACACACGCAGCAAAAATGGGAACTGCATTTTACCAGTAAATACTGGAGAAAAGGCATCTGTGATCCTGAACATGTTCATTGCTGCAGAATTGCTCTAAGGAGTTCATTAAGATGTTTTCTAAGTCATTGAAGAGAAATAAGGATTCAGAAAGAAGAAAGGAAAATAAAATGAAAGAAAGGGAAAAGGAGGGAAAAAGGAAGGAAAGGAGGAAGAAAGGGAGGGAAGGAAAGAAGGAAGGGAGGAAGAAAAAAGGAAGGAGGGAAGAAAAAAGGAAGGAGGGAAGAAAAAAGGAAGGAGGGAAGAAAAAAGGGAGGGAAAGGAAGGAAGGAGAGAAGAAAGATGACTACACATTGATCTTTATTAAGGTTTGACAATGGAGATATTAGCCTCCAAAACAAATTTTTGTTTGTTGTTTGTTTTTTTAGATGGAGTCTTGCTATGTCACCAGGCTGGAGTGAGTGGAGTGCAGTTTGTTTTTTTAGATGGAGTCTTGCTATGTCACCAGGCTGGAGTGAGTGGAGTGCAGTGGCATGATCTCAGCTCATTGCAACCTCTGCCTTGTGGGTTCAAGGGATTCTTCTGCCTCAGCCTTCCAAGTAGCTGGGACTACACACCCAGCTAATTTTTTTGTATTTTTAGTAGAGACGGGTTTCACCATGTTGGCCAGGATGGTATCGATCTCTTGACCTCATGATCTGCCCGCTACGGCCTCCCAAAGTGCTGGGATTACAGGCATGAGCCACCGCGCCTGGCCAAGAAATTATTGTTTTAAAATGCACTTCAACTGCCAGGAAATTAACTAAGGCAAAAAT
Organism: Pongo pygmaeus; assembly: GCF_028885625.2. Taxonomy (NCBI): domain Eukaryota; kingdom Metazoa; phylum Chordata; class Mammalia; order Primates; family Hominidae; genus Pongo; species Pongo pygmaeus. Next base: position 76,466,505 of record NC_072384.2, read on the forward strand.
AAAATTTTTTTCACTAAAAAAAAATTCCTCCTGGCACACCTGTAGTCCCAGCTACTCAGGAAGCTGAGGCAGGAGGATCAACCACTTGAGCCCAGAACTTCAAGGGTGCAGTGAGATGTGATCACTCCACTGCACTCCAGCATGGACAACAGAGTGAAACCCTTTCTCAAAAAATAAAAATAAAAAATTGAAAACAACTGCTATGGCCACAAAGTACCTAGAACAGAGCCACTTATAGGAATATGCTTCAAAAGCATCTCTCTCCTCCATGATGAGGAGGAAATTTAACAGAAGCCTTTGATGTCATACTGGCTTGTATGTCAATGTTGAGCACTCCAGGTGACAGCACACCAACTTCCCAGAAGCCACACTAGATAGACTGTCATCTGTGTCAGGCTGTTCCTCAACCTTAGAATCCCTGACTGTTGGAGGTTTTCTTCCCTCAATCACCTGCCTTTTTGAAGCTGGAAACCATCATTCTCATGAAACTAACACAGGATCAGAAAACCAAGAACCACGTGTTCTCTCTCATAAGTGGGAGTTGAACAATGAGAACACATGGACACAGGGAGGGGAACATCGCACACCGGGGCCTGTTGCAGGGGTGGGGGGCTAGGGGAGGGATAGCATTAGGAGAAATACCTAATGTAGGTGATAGGTTGATGGGTACAGCAAACCACCATGGCACATGTATACATGTGTAACAAAACTACGCGTTCTGCACATGTACCCCAGAACTTAAATAAATAATAAATATTCTCAGAATGGGAAGAACTTAGAGGCGCCCTCTTCCATTTCTTCCTTGCTGGAGGAGAAGAAAAAATCAAACAAAACAAATAAACAAAACAGTTAAAACATCAACTCCAGTAGAAGGTACTAAAATCGATATGTAACTCCATAAACACACAACACACAGAAAATGTGTTGGATTGGTAGCGCATGTGTGCATGAGGCCTGTTATTTGCATTAAGCAAAGAGCCCTAGGACAAAGAGAAAGGAATAGCCTCCTTTCACTCTGAGAAGTGATTCCCATTTGTGTCAGTGAGAGTTAAGGGGAGAGGTGCATCGAGACAGAGCAGGTGAGTCGGCAGCCTTTAACCAGGTTGGTTTGCTTTAACAAGGGCTTTGAACTGCAAGCTGGCTTATGCAGATACTGAAGTCAAAGAATGCCGCCCTCCTACACACTGCTCTCAGAGTACCTTCCCTCAGAGATTGCTCTGGCTTCTTGCTTCTCTTAGTCATTTTCACAGCAGGACTTTATTGGGATATATGGAAGATTAGCATGCCCAGGTCTCACCTCTCCCTTTAATTCTGCAGGAGTCTGGCTGGGCTAGCTTTTATCTTGTGCTCCCTGGAACCCTGACTGGATGATTTCTGAAGTCGAGCTGGAGCCCATCTAGAGAGAAGGTGAGACTTCTCCTCGGCATGCAGGGCCTCCTGCACCCACACTGCCACAGTCACCGCATTACCAGCTCCTGCCAGTCTGAGGAGCAAGAGGCTGGCATGAAGAATCAGTTCCATTCTTTCCTCCCTAAATTTAGAAAAAGCCTGTTTTGCAAAGCTTTCTTCAGTGTTTCAGGACAAAAAAAAAAAAAATTAAGCAGTTGCACAACATGCATATCTTCTCCTGGCCTGCAGCTCCAGGTATAGTGTAACTATGGTATATAATCTAATAATCCATTTAATTTCTTTAGAGAGATGTTATATATACAGGTGGCATTTGGACGGAATCACACGCCGTAAACCTGTCTGCTTCTATCCAGGTTCAGAATACAGAAGAAGAATCTGTTTTACAGGCCTTCTGGAATTTTTACATGGTCAATTGGCTGGTTTTTGTATTCTGGAACATATGAGAGCATCTGCAGGGAAAAATATATATAAATCCTATAAAATGGTGGCAGGATTTCTGATTTACTGATAGTGCTGGTTTGAATTTTCACAAAAATATTTAGCTATAGGACAATGTATTAGGCGTATTCTTAAGGGTAAATAACTGCAGCCAATAAAAGTTCGGCCTATAAAGGGTCCCATCTTCTACTAGTTTTCTGCACCGAGAATTACTGCCAGGATAATCATGGCTCCCTGCACACTAAGGTTTCCTCTGATACAGGATGATCAATGTTGTGGAAAAACATTTATTATATTTCTTCTAGCTACTTAAAGGCATTACTGAATTATGGGCATCACAAAACGAATCCACTGTGCATTTTTTCTTTATGTGACGTTTTTACAATCTTCATTTTCTGCTTTGCAGCCACTGAGCTATAGAGATCCACACTTCGTCCCTCTTACAGCTGCCACTGGGGCTACCCTCTCCTTTCTGCTTTATTACGTCTGAAGTGCACTTCATATGATAACATTCCTTTTCATTCTGTACTGGACTCTCATTTGAAAGGAAGAAGTTATGAAAGAAATTAAACAATCAGTGTTGTTAATAACAGTTCTTAATCTCCTTACTTAACAAAGGTTATGAAGTTTAGACTGAGAAAAGGACAAGGGGAGGAGATGGTATTTTACAGATCATTCCAGAAGAGCTGATGAACTCTGAATGGGTGTGGGTTTTGCAGTTTTGACATTTAACGATTTTATTAACATCTTTGCTTCTTATGCACCTTAAATCCACAGGATATGCAGCTGGGAGTGAGTGTCCAGCCAACAGCCTGTGTCTCAGGCTCTGCCAGGGGATGAATCAATTAGCAAGAGAAGCAATGATGCAAATGCTCCGGGGTCACTTGGGATGCTGTTTGCCTTTTTGATAGAGAAAGCACGCCATAAATAACATCACACATCAGGAAATCATTCCAGGAGGCCCCGATGCCGGCAGGGCTGCTGCCGGGGATGGAAGGAATCATTTGCTCATTGTGTGTATTTCCCCCAGCTCAGTCAATGGGAGATTTGTAGTAAAATCAAAGTATTTAAAAGGAGGACAGTATGTGGTAACAGAGGCATGTTTAGTAATTTTTTTAGTACCAGAACCTGTAATTTATGACCCAGAGTTACAGCCAACTTTATTACAAAAATGACTTCACCCATAATAACCTTATTCAGGGCCCCCTGGAGAATGATGTAGTATCCAACAGCATTATAATCTAGCAAATATTCAAACACAATTCCCGCCTCCGCCTCATTTCCAACCAACCCCTCAGAAGCAGGCTTCCCCCTTTACCTGCTGGGAGAAGTGGGGTCCTGGGCAAGGCTTTGTGCTCTGTCTGTGGGAGTTTGCTTGGATCAGGCATTTATACTAAGCCAGGACAGAAGGCCACCTCCTGGGGTCTCAGTCATATCTTGTCCAACCTTGTCCCCTGAGGAGTAATGAGCAGAAGACACCCACTCACCCTTCATTTCCTCTCTGTGCTGAAACTTCTTTCCTCCCTGCGTCCCCCCACCTGGAGGCAGAGCTCAGATCCCCACCACCTGAAAGGAGCTCCAGTAAGCTCCCTGACATTTTTAATTGCCATGGTAACTGAGAGCTGCACTAAAACCGCCAGGGCTGGGTGTCCAAGCAGGGTCCCCTGGGCGTACCGGAATCTAGAAACTAGCCCTCCATCTTATTAAACTCCGGTGTCAGTTCCCAGCAATTGTTTTAAATTTACACCCTCAGAGTGGCTTAGTGGGATTACATGTCCATTTGCATTAAAACAGGTTTCTGTCATTAAACTGCCATACAATAAGCTTCCGTGGGACAAATTAATGAGCTCTAAATATCATCAAGTAGAAGTTCACCTCAAGACAGGCAACAAGGAGGGGGGGGGCGGAAGGAAGTGGCTGCTCAGAATCTCATGGCCCAGGAGAACGATAAGTGCCAACTAAAGAAGGGTCTTGTCCTGTTTCTTCACTGCACGATAAGTGGTCCTGATTTAGAGCCGACTGGGGAGATTTGGCAATATTCTCCCTGTTCGCCAAAATCCTATAGCTCATCTTCTCCTATGCCCTCTTCCAAATATGACTTTACCCTTGACTTTGCTGAAATTTGCTGATGAAACACTGGCCTCTTGTCTCAGTGACAATGTCTCAGCCTCATTTTCTTTGTCCTGTTGTTTCTCTGTCCTTGAGGAACTTGAGTGCATCCGTGTGGCCTGGGAACAACACGCACACAACGCAGCACCATGTGTAGCTTGAACAAGTGCTCCCTAACTTTGTTAGTTCCCACACACTTTGCTAAAATGCATGTATGGTTGCTACTGAACTGTCTGGTCCTCAGACCTTATCAGGACCCTGGAAAACACGAGTCCTGATCAGGAGCACCTTTCATGGTCATCAGGAGCAGAATAGGAACAGGGAACAGTTGAGCTTTTAAGACTGAATTTGTCCTGCTCACAAGAATCACCAGAGCTTGTCCTCACAAACACGTATGTGTGTCTAAGTAGAAATTTTTCATTAACACCAAATAAACCCCCAAACCTTCCCTTATGTAAAGGAGATAAGACTGGCTGCTAGACAGACTTCTTGATCCACAGAGGCTGTGATCTCATTTCTGTGTAGCCTTAACAGGGGACAGTAATGTATGATTGAGACACTGATATATTTAGGAATGACAAGATGAGCATTATTAATAGCTTAATTGACATTAAGGCAATTACCCCTACCCTTATTACAGTTTGTAGAATTACACAGAAAATATTGGCTGGGGCCTTTTTTTCCCTAGAGCTACCCAAGGATACAGCATTTTATTTCATGCCAGATCCCGGCTTTGACATTAGATACTTAGCCATAGAATGATTCCAGTAAATCATTATAAATGCATTATAATAAAGATGTTATGAGCTATCAGATATTAACCCCCAACCCCTAAAGAGAGATAAATAGTCCAGTTGCATGATTCCCACTTTTGTTTCATAAGAAATAAGCTTTTGCAAAGAGCAACTGACTAATGAATTATAAAATGGTGTGTTGAGCTCAGATAATTAAACAATGCATTTTAGTGTCTAGTGCAGGATGAACACTAAATCATACACAAATAAAAAAGGTAAAAATCTGAGCCCCAAGCCTAACTCCTATTTTTGAATAACATTAATGTTGATCTACAGTCCAAAAATGCTTCAACTATTTTCTTATCTGATTAGAGGGGCATATCAAGTATAAGATCAAGGCACAGTAGGTAAACTAAACCAACAGTCAGAACAAAAACAGTGAAGGTGCTAATTTCAGATAAGCCCACAAGGTTATTTTAATGGAGATTTTACATGGAGATTGCTTTTTTCCCCCAAAGTGTTAATGGGACAAAAGTCTAGAAGGACCTGGAAGTTTTCAAGTTTCCTTATACTTTATATTTTCTCTGAACTCATAATAAAGCATATTAGTGGGAACGGGATCTATGGTATTGGTGGTGGTCTTAGCCTTATAGTGTTGGAAAGACAAATGCACATCCTAAAATCTTCTCTAGGTTGCGAAGGTGCAGGGATGAGGAGGGGTTGGTATGGGTTTCAACCATTATCCTCCCCAGGTGGTGGTATCCCGCCCAGCAGGGCTTCATCTAGTGGTCAACCATGGATCACCATGACATTTTCACCAGTGGCCCCCAGACAGGGCTGGTTTGCCATTAGCTGCCATTTCCTGGCATGTCGTAGATTTGCTGCGTGATTTGAAGCTGTGCTTCAGCACATCCTGAATGTGTTTTTTAGTCTTTCAGTATCTCGAAGACGTGGTGTCCGCCTCAAGGTAGTCTCCTATTTCTTTGTCAAAAAGCACATCATTAAGGACTGTGTGGCCAAAATTACAGATGGTCTTGGACTCTGTATGGGCAATGACCACCTGTGCTGGTATCAAGGTGTCCCTGGAACACCTGGGAACATACCACGCAGCCAGTCTTCTCCTGTGCTCCGGTCAAGCTGAACCACACAGCCCGATACTCCCTCCACTTCCCTAGCTCCATGTGTTAGCCACTGCAGGTTAATTGATCTAAGGCTTATTTTCTTCAAATATAAAATGAAGATAATAATGCCTACCCAGAGGGTTGTGTGAACATTAAATGAGATCAGTTATGTAAAGATCTATCTATGCAGTGCCTTTTACAGAGTATGCCCACAAATAAATGTTACCTGTTTCGTTTTAGTTATCTATGTTTAGCTATCTTTATGTTTTTTCTATCCTGCTTCTTCTCGCTCCACTATACTCTTACATCCTAATTCTCTCTCTCTCATACACACATACTTTGCTGTGTCTAGCACAGTGCTTTGCTTGTGGTGCACACTCTACATGCTTGTTACCCTGAACAATATTAACAAAAGCAGCTCCTAGTAACAGTTAATGTTTTCTGACCACCTACATGAGCCAGGCACTATGCTAAGTATCATTGCTTCCTTTAATTCTCACAAGCATATGAGACAAATACTATTTTAATTCTCATCTATGGGAAATTAAAGATTAAAGATGTTCTATAACTTGCCCAAGGTCACACAAGCTCTTAAGTGGATAGTCAAGATCCAAACTCAGAACCGGCCTGGATTTGAAATCTCAGTTCTTAACTATCACTGTGTCAGACTGATTTTGTTAGCTTTTTCCTCTTTTAGACTGGGCCCTATCAAGAGGTGTCATAAGCATGTACCCACTCTTAGATGAATGATCCTACGACCTTGAGTTTTGAAGTTCCAGGAAGTCCAGAAGTGTATGCTAACTCTAGTTTATAGCTGTGCAAAAGTCACTTGTCTAAAAACTTAAGGGACATTATGTAAAACCATCCAAAAAAAACCTTATTGCACACCCCATAAAGTTAATTTCAGTTTGAAAAAATGTGTTTGAGGGAGGTGACGCACTTGGCTATGTATTCAGGTTGGTGGCCACAATATATGGAGCTGTGCTGTCATCCTTGACACTCTGGCTTACTGGCAGCCTCGCTCCAACACACTGTCACAGGCGAGGGATGGCCTCCCGGTCTTGACTCAGAACATTTAAGCTTCCTAATGGTCCAAGTCTTGCAAACCACACACCTCCCTTAATTAAAAAAGTAAATTAAAAGGAGTATTTCAACTTAGGGATGAACTATCTTAGTAATTTAAGATTGACATTTTATTGGATAAAAGGACATGCATGAGTTTATTTTAAAATACTGCCTTCATGAACAAGAAACCACAGAAAAGATTATCCTGAGGTTGCAAGGGGTTTGTAGAGCCAGAAACACCCTCGCAAAACAGCCACTGTGAGAGGCCAGTTGCTGCAAATCACAGGTCAGCCACTTCTACACTTGTCCTTCAAGCACATCAGCCGGACATTTGGAGTTTTCTATAGTCTTCATTTCAAACTTGATCATCCTGAGTGTTGTGGTGGACACTACTATTGTCACAAAGAATCCAGCACCCTCTCCTTCCAGGTATATAAATGCTGCATTGCTGGGCTCCTTTGCAGTTGGATAGGCCATGTAATTTGTCTGTTGTGAAGAGTTGTGTTTCACTTCTAAGCCAAAGCATTTGATTGTCAGTGGAATACCCTCCAGCTCTCTCCTTCCCTGCAGAAGTGATCTTGGAAGCATGTGTTGAGATGACAGAGTTCCCAATAGCCTAGATTCCTGAATGACTTAGTGGAGCTGAGTCCTCCACAGGTCCATGTTGGACATGCAGAATCAGTGAGAATAAACTTTTGTTGGATTAAGTCACTGATGTTTGGAGACTGTTCATTACCACAATAAAATGCAGCCAAATCCCAACTAATCCAGGAACTAACCTTTTGTTCAGAAAATACAGCCCTTCTAAGTCATAAATCCATATTCTCTTTCCAATAGCTTATTAAATGATTTATGTATTTTCCATCCTTTTGGTATACTCTCAGATGCCTAAAATTACCACAGTGACCTTGGATTGGACAAGGTAGTTGTCTTTTAGCCATTAATAAATATTGCTACTGTGGAATGAGTGAGGGAAACAGAAGAAGACAAGGTTGGCCTTTTGAAAATAATATGGTATCAGGTAACGATGTAAAAGAGAAAAAAATACAGAAAAAAGAGAAAAAGAACAAGAGAAAAATGAAAAACAAGTCTATAAGAGAGAAAAGTAGAGAAAAACAAAATAGAAATGCTGGGCAATTTGTTTCAGGTTCACCGTAACCAACTGCTTGTTGTTGGGTTCCACTCTAGAAGGCATCTCTCAGGATGTCTTTGACCCTCAGCACCTTTTTGTGTATGTTCCTAGCATACTGAGGTGCTCAATAAATGTTGATTGAAAGGGTAAATAAAGGAATAAATTTCCATTTTATAATCCTGGAAGCATATATTACTTTAAACAGCTTATGACTATGAATGGACATTCCATTGCACATTGAAAGGCAGTACAACAAGTGAGAAGGGAACTAGAAATAAATGAGTTTGAATAGCTCTTCATAACCTTTAAACCTGAGTCCTTGCAAAGAGCAACTATGAGGTCAGAGCAATAATTCTTTGTCCTAAAAACAGGACACCACTGATAACTCAGAGCCGTCTGTTGAAGAAAGTGTTTCAAATAAACTGGTTAGCAATGCCCTTGTTTTGTTTGCCTCTGGATGGGAAGAACTTGGTGCAATCAGCACCAAGGTGTCTATAGCCTTGATGTGGTGGGAGATGAAAGTAGGGGAACTGAATAATTTATTTTTTCAAAACCTTGAATGAAGCGAGAAATACTGATAAAAAGGAAGAGTTGTGAGTCATTCTTCTGCTGATGCCAACTGGGAAGCTCCAGTAGTATATTCCCCTGGTGATGAAGTAATTCACTTTTTCTGAGATTAACATTCTGTAGTAAGGCTGTTCCTCATTCAAGGTTGCTCACAGGTAAAGTTAATAAGAGGCAGAGTCTAAGAATTCAGAAGGAAGTTTGCCTTTCCATGGGGAGAAAGCATGCATGCAATCAGGGTCTCTAGTCTACACGCACGCGTGTGTGTGTGTGTGTGTGTGTGTGTGTGTGTGTGTGTGTGCGTGCGCACTCATATGCACAGCTCAGATGTCCAGGACTTGAGATGAGAATGGAAAGCTCTGAATAAGAAAGCTGCCACACAGTAGGCTGAAGGAGGATGACTACAACCTTTAGGCTGAAAAAAAACACACTACATGCTGGCATGTATCCTTGTGGATATGTGGAAACACAACAAAAGTATTGGTCCATCCTGGCTGCAGTTTTAAAGGAAAGGAAGATCTCCTGGCATGAACATCTCTTGGAGATGAACGCACTATACATGCAAATTCAAATCTATCATCTTCCACCAGTTAACCCAAGCTACAGTCCCCTTCCATTTATTATCAAAGGAATAAGCATTTTTGTTTCCCAAGCTTAACTCCTCAAAATCATGAGCTTTTCTTCCCTACCTTTCCCTTCATTCGAACTCTTTCCTTTCAAAATGTTTATTGAATTCATTCTTATCCTCTCCCTGCCTGGGGGTTTATCTAGCTAGTCTAAATTCTAGATCATTGCCTTTCTATAGGAAATATAAAACACACAAATAATGAAATACCCATAATCCAAGGCAGAAATCATGAGTGTTATAGTAACAATGGCCTCAAGAGCTAGACTGCCCAGGCAGCTCATATTTCATACAATTTTACTATTTTAAATAAAATCAATTTGAAAAAATCATTATGTTGAAGAATAAAAATGTTTAAATATTACCTGATTTTTTTTCTCATTTCTTTTTTCCCTTTTGACCTTCCTCCTTCCCCATTCAAGAAGCTGGACATGTCTCTGCTGTTTAACTCAAGGAAGGAATAAGACAATATTAAAGAGAAGAATTCTTTCCCTGACTTGCATATTTCCAAAGCTGAGCCCCTCAGGGATGTAAAGACTTAAGGTAGAGGCAAAAGATTTGGGAAAAAATAATGTGAATTTAAGGTAGGCTTTACCCTTATACCTCTTACCAAAGAAAAGATTCCCAGGATTGATTAATGGAAGGGGATATTTGGAAGGAAGCAATGGGAACAGAGATGTTGGTGGGCTTAGGTCCCCAAAAATAAGGACCTGGGTCCTGTCCACCAGTTTTAGATATGGGAAGGTGACAAACCCCCCATAATGGTTTATGGGACTAGAGATAAAGGAAGTAAAGCTTAGTAAATTGGTTCTGGAGGTTGATTCGGCATCATTTGGTAAAATTGAAACATTGGAAAAATTTTTACACATATACATAAAAAGCTTTGTACAAAAATGTTTATTGCAGCATTACTTCTAGTGGAAGAAAGCTTCCCAACAACCTAAATATCCATTAATAGAAGAGGGAATAAATAAAATGTGAAATATGTTGACTGTAGAATATTGTGTAGCAAAAAAAAAATGGTTAAAACAATAGAAGACAGTACAGAGGAATTTAGATCTTAGAATCCAACTGTCTTGAGAGTTAAAGCCTTAAGAGTTAAACTCTAAGTGCCTCATTTTACAGATGAGAAAGAATGGGGGACCTGAAGGCCAAGTGATTTCTTGAAAGCAGGCTGTTGTTTAGACTTCCAACCTGGCCTGTCATCCATGATGTCATTAGATGCCCCAAGCTACCTGGTATAGTTCAGTCTATTCCGGGAAGCAGAACATCATCCCCTCTGATCTATTAGTCTAGCACAGAAGAACAAAAAGAGGAGGGGAAAGGGGGAAGAAAAAAAAAAAAGGTTGCCCTTGTTCTTGAGGTCACAGTTCAGATGAAGAACAGAATCATAATATGAAACCATAAAAGCCACTTAAGTGGCACAGTTCTCTTATTTCCCACATTCACAGCTTAAGGAGTCTTTTGATCATCTCCGGATCTCCATTTTCTTACTAGCGAAACAAGGGGTTCAGCTAGAAAGAATTATCATCGACTCCTTAAGTTCAAACTAGTCTCCTTGTAATGAATCTAACTTTTAGCTATGGAATCTAAGCTGTCTTGATTTCATGGTTGAAATCTACACTCACAAAATATTTCATACACTTTCCCCAAATCTCTTGTCTATGCCCTAACAGTTTCTTCTGATTGGTGAAACCTAGAGACCGTATCTGATGCTTCTTTTCCAATATTTAATTCTCAGCACTCTGATAAACTTCTGGGAAGAATTTTCTGCCTTTGTTTTAAAGATAGGCACTGCATTAAAATCTCGATACTAAATGGCAATCCAGGCACTTATTTTTTCAAGACTGAGATCCCAGTGAAACGGCTTTGGCTTCATCACTTTGCAAGCCTGAGATGGGAATGGACCCCTCCACCTGCCAGCGCTTACCTCTCGGCATGGTCTGATGGGCCGAATGGGAGTGGGAGTCAGGAACTCCACGGTAAGTACTAATTGTGTGACTGACTTGGGGCTGTGACATCAGAGAAAACTGTTCTACTTCAGGCTTCTTGTGCAAAGGAGGAGAAAGTTGTAAAGAGAAAATTTCTCTGAAAAGTACATCATGCTCCAGAGGCCAAATGTGACAGTCATTAAGGAAGCAAGAGGAGATGGCTTCTTCCCCAGCCATGACGGGATCACTCATGGTATCCCCACCCATGCTGCCAGTGTGTCACAGCTCAGCCACAGAAACACAGCAACTTTCATGCAAATGGCTCAAATTCACTTTTCGCATTTAAAGTAACACATTTTGTAATTAATGGTTAATTCATGTGACCACCCATGAGTGAAGGGCATTTCCGTCTCCCACATCTTTAATGGCAAATAATTAATGATGTGTTAGAAATTAACAACAATTAACAGTGCATAAGAACAATGGCAGAAGGTCAGAGACTCTGAAGAAATGCGACGTTTAGCTTCTCGGGCAGAATCTGGCAGTTTCAAGGAGGGAGACTCCAGGCAGAAATGTTTCCCTCAGGTACAAATATACCTCAACTCTTGCTCCAGAACATGGGCCCAAATACAATCACTTTTTAAGATTAAGTATATTGAAGGAAATAAACAACTACCCAGCACTTCTATTAAGCTTATTAGTTTTGCTAAACAAGCAAAATGGTACAACATATTAAATTTTTAGCTTAGTATTAATGAGCATTGCCTGAAATATAGAACAAATTTCTGATTTAGCAATTACATGATCATTTTAGAATGTAGTAGGGTCTAGTGAATTTCTAGAAAGAACTCTGAGTAACATGTAGATATAAATCACTTATAGAAACTGTATGTGTATATCATATTTTTGTGTTTATAGGATCTCTGCAAGTATTATTGCTGTATATAGGCAAGTTAAATAAATTGCCTTAACTTTATCTACATGATAGATAAGTGGCAGATAATATTACTATTGGAGTGTTGAATTTCCCAGCCTTGCTCTATGCACTTTTATCCTATTTTCCAAAACAAAACAAAAACAAAAAAACAAAACAGAAGTCCTTGGGCCAAAGTCTTATATGTCTCAATGTTGAAAATAAAGTCAGAGAAAGTGAGTCAAGCTCAAATATACAAATTGATGATCTAACCAAGGATATCCACCAAGGGTATCCTACTATAGAACAGGCATGAGATATATATATTCTGCTTCCACCCACAAAGTAATTATAATTACATTACCTGTAATTATAAACATAATTAATTATATTCCTGCGGCGCTTTAGAGCTTACAAAGTGCATTCACATACATTAATTATTTAACCTCATCTGCACCTGGGAGGCAGGCATAGCCGAAAACCCACAGAATAAAACCACCGGCTTCATATTGAACCCAGATCTATTGCTTCCAGGTGGCCACTTCCTTCTTTCCATCTTGTGATTATCCCCTTAAACCAAGCTTGTTCTGAAAATGGGGGGAGAATCCATTTTCTGGAAGCAATGATATTTCTAGCTTCTTGGTCAAGCAACTTCCAAACCAGGAAAAGTGATTTTCAGGGAAGGAAGAGCCCAAAATTTGTGGGGAGGAGGCACCAATGACAACTACCTCAAGGCTCTGGTTTGGCTCAGGCACACAGGAGCAGTTGGTGGGACCTGAGCCTCACCTCTGTCCATGTTTTCATAGGCAACAGTAATTCAAAGAATGACAGACTTTTAGAGGTAGAATAGAAACATGTCCTGCACGTCTAGAAAGTGTGCCTTGCTGAAAATGCAAAGAGAGCCAAACTCCACAGCAGCTTATGGAAGGAACCATCATGATGAGACCTTGCAGTTCAGCCCTTGTGCTTTGCAGGTTAGGGGATCAAATGTGCACTCCTCTGCCCGCTTTTCAAGGTTCCACACCCCACTTCTCAAAACCCCCATATCATATTGGATATGCGGCACACAGATTTCTAGCCCCATTTCCCATTGCACCTTAATATCCTAACCAGTCACCCTCCCACAACCGTGCAGCTCTCTGTTCCTGTTCCCATTCCTGGGCTCCTCATGTGCAGGCTCTTGCCTGCTGTTAGTGGATTCAAATCCCACCCAGCCTTCAAGGCCCAGACCAAGGCCCACCTCCTTTCACCAGATATAAGGGAAGGTAGATTGTAGCCCTTCTAGGGAAGAACTTACAGTCTTCTCAGAGAAGAGATTTGTATTCGAGTAGCCATAGAAGTTGGAAGATGTTCAGTGAGTGGGCATAAAACGGAGCTACTTAAGTATGGACCAGCAGATCAGTATCACCTGGGAACGCATTAGTAATGCAAATTTTGGGGTCCTACCCTGGACTTACTGAATTAGGATCTCCAGGATCAGCTACGGAGTCATTGGTTTAACAAGCCCTCCAGGTGAATCTGATGAATGCTAAAGTTGGAGAGCCCCTGCCTTAAAATAAGTGAATTTAAGGGAAGTCAAAGGAGTAATTGACTTCCAGGGAAGTCTTCTAGAAGAAATTGGCATTTGAGGGTTGGCCCTTTAAGACTGTTAAGATTCAGACACCTGGAGAGGAGTGGCAGGCATCCCAAAAGTAAAGACGATGTGAGCAGAGACCCAAATCCAGAAAGGCACAGGGGGTCTGGAAACAGCAAGGACTTCCATGTGGCCAGTGCTCAGGATGGCTGGAGAGGAGTTGCTGGCAGTCAAGTTTCAAATAATAACAACAACAACTTGTATTGATCCCCTATGGTGTGCCATGAAGATTTCTAGATGCCGTATTTACAAGAATTCCCTTATTCTATTCCCATAACCCTATTGAGGAGAAAGTGTTATTAGATGATCCCCATTTAAAGATCAAGAAACTGGCAGGGTGCTGTGGCTCATGCCTGTAATCCCAGCACTTTGGGAGGCTGAGGCAGGCAGATCATTTGAGGCTAGGAGTTCGGAACCAGCCTGGCCAACATGGAGAAACCCTGTCTCTACTAAAAATACACAAATTAGCTGGGCATGTTTGTGTGCACCTGTGATCCCAGCTACTCAGGAGACTGAGGCAGGAGAATCACTTGAACCTGGGAGGTGGAGGTTGCAGTGAGCCGAGATAGTGCCACTGCACTCCAGCCTGGGTGTCAGAGTGAGACTCCGTCTCAAAAAAGGAAACAAAAAAAGAAGATGAAGAAACAGAGGCTTAGAGAAAGTAACTAAACTATCCAAATCACACAATTTGGGTTTGAATTTTCACAGCAATAAGGATATAAGTTGAGCTTTGAGCTTGGCAGCTCCAAGCTTAGAGCTTGACTTTAGGGCAATTTGGGAGCCATCTAGGGGTGGTTGACAGGCAAAACAGACGGTTGGCAAGGAGACCAGTGCGGCAGCCATAACCCAGGAGAGAGATAATGAGAGTGAGGATTAAAATTAGGGCCAGGGGCATGAAAAGGAAGGGGCAGATTCCAGATAGTGCAGGGTCAGAGGAGCAAGACTTGACCAGGGATAAAATGGAAGGGACAAAGGAGAGGCTGGGGTCAAAAGTCTCCTGGGAGCTTACTCTGGGAGGAAGCTAGAGTCATTAACTGAAGCAGAGAACAACAATAATGACAACAAATAGATCATCCTCTTCTTCATATTGGATTTTATTTATCACACACTTATATACCAGGTACTGTTCTAAGAGCTTTACATAGATCAGATCATTTAACTTTTACAACAGCCTCCAGAGGTAGTTACTATTATTCTTCCCATCTTACGGTTGAGAAAACTGAGGCACAGAGAATTTAAATAACTTGCCCAGGACCACATAGTATAGCCTTCCTCGTCTACTCTTGCTGTAAAATAGCACTGGCATCTTGTCAGGGATTGGAATTCCTCAAAATGATTCAATTATGTTTCTTCCAAACTTGGAAACAAACAGAACTGTAGCCAAGTAAAGCAACAGGTTAATGAATCCAGTAGTTCTCAATGTTCCCCATGCACTAGTATCACCTGTGGTGCTTCACAAACTTACCAGTGTGGGGATCCCACATCCAGAGATCAGGATTGTGTTGGTCTAGGCTGATGCAGCATTTGTTGGTTTGCTCGTTTCTTGTTTAAAGCTCCCCAGGTGTTTAATGTGCACACAGCACTGAGTCTACTGAATAAATCAATTGACAAGCAAGCATTTATTGCTTACCTACTATGTGGTAAGTGCTGTGCTCCATGCAGTGGTAGATTCCAAAGGTGATCAAGATACACCCCAGCCCTCAGAATTGATATCTTCCAGGATTTGCATAAGGCTAAGGAAAAAGATAGAAGAAATTTGGTAGCAGAGCAGAGGTGGTGAACTTAGCTAGTGACCCAGAATTAATCCTTGGAGCTTGCTGGGAGAAATAGGGAATACTGGAGAAAAACAGTGTTTACACTAAATAAAACAGATAAAGAAACCTCCAGAGATTGCTGGGTAAAGTTATCCCTTCACTTTGGAGGTCAACTGGTATAGACCAATTCGTCATCCTCTATCTCCTTTCTATGCAATAGGAACTCTGAATGGCTTGTGTATCCAGGCGCAGATCAGGCCCTGGCGCCAAACCACCAATGGCAAGGCATATCTTTTTTTGGGCCAATGGGAAAAAAAGGAAAACATTTCAGCTGCTGCTAAGTCCCAGTGTCTTTATTTGAACTTCCCTGGAACAGGCAAGTTAGTGGTATTTATGGCTTACAAGAATTTCCATCTTTAAGTTTATTTTCTTGTTAAAGATCAGCCATCCCTCTACCCAAAACAACCAAAGACAATAAATCAAAGCTTAAATAAGAATCAAAGACTTATCTCTCCAAGTAGGAATCCCTGTAGTTGCTAACATACTACATTTTACTATCAGGCATCATAAGAGGTTAAGTGATTGGGAGGCAGGGACGAGCTTCCCTTCAACTGGGTATGCAGAAGCCATGGAAATGAGACCAAATGTTGTCCAAACTAAGGGAGGAAGAGCTGGGCTAGCATTTTCCAATGAATTCCAGCACCTCATGCCACACTTACCTCTCCCAAATGACGCACACTGTGCTGTTGTTATTCTTAACTGATTCTGCCAATTGATGACTACACTCTCCAATCTGGTTCCTTTCCCTTTTGCAGAAACAGTGGTGTCAAAACAAGCCTGTCTCATTTCTGAATACTGAACAGATGTACCATTCTATCACTGTCAGTGAGGGAATGACAGTGGAGTTTGGCAGCAGCCTTAAGCCAGTGCCATAAGCTGCTGCTATTGTAGCAAAATGTAAAAGAGGTACTATTTGGTGCCCACTGGCCTGCTCTGTGCTCTTGTTGTCCACACCTGCGTTCAAGTGCGGTGTTAGTGACAGGCCCAGACAGTGGCCATTCTACCCTAACACCCAAGTTGTTCCCATGGCCCACCTACCACGCATTGCACATTTTGGGGGGGACATTTACTTACTGCTCAAAAGCAGCCTTTTTCACAGATACAGTAGAAGGGGCCCATGGAAGTAGGCCTTTTACTACCAAATATGTTTACTGATGAAGTTACCACATTGTCCAAAAATTTTTGTTTCTGAAGAATTTCTGAACATGTTTTTTCTGAAAAATCTTGATCAGTGTTTTCTTTTGGAAAAACTTGGGAGGACTGCTCACTCCCTCAGAACTTCTCTTTTAAAATGCAGTTAATCTTTGGAATTTAAGTTCCACATCTTAATGCACTTTTATTATTTATTCACCATCACACAGAAGGTTTTCCAGGAGTAATAACATATATACAGAGACTATAGAATTTAAAACCTACAAATCATGGTCATGGAAATGCTTTGTTCTCAAATGCAATCCCATATGGGCAGATAGGGTCCTAATCTCCCTAGTATTGAAAATGGCTACCTGGCAAAGACAAGGAGTCAACCTAAATGCCCATAAATGACAGATTGGATTAAGGAAATGTGGTACGTACATACCATGGAATACTGTGCAGCCATAGAAAAGAACAAGATCATGTCTTTTGTGGGAACATGGATGGAGCTAGAGGCTATCATCCTTAGCAAACTAATGCAGGAACAGAAAACCAAATACTACATCTTCTCACTTATAAGTGAGAGCTAAATGATGAGAACTTATGAACACAAGAAGGAAACAACAGACACTGGGGTCTACTTGAGGGTGGAGAGTGGGAGGAGGGAGAGGAGCAGAAAAAAATAACTATTGGGTACTGGGCTTAATATCTGGGTGATGAAATAATCTGTACAACCAACCCCTATGACACGAGTTTCCCTATAAAACAAACCTGCACATGTACCCCCAAACCTAAAATAAAAGTTAAAAATTAAAAATTAAAAAAATAAAGTTGTAAAATCCAGAAAAGAAAAAAAGAAAATGCTGCCTTCCTAAGAGTGCTTTTGCTTTCTATGGGGAAGGCCAGGGAAAGGAGACAAGAGGGAAACAGGCTGTCATCAGCAAAAGTTTCCTCCAGAGGAAGCAAAGCCTGACCTCAGGATTTCTTCCTGTCATAAGGGGGCTGCATATTGCTTTTGTCCTCCAGGGTTCAAAGAGAAATCTATCTTATTCTTTTCCTCTGAAAAAAATTTTCTCCCATTCCCTCCTCCTTTTCTTGAAAAATTTAAAAGATACAGAAAAGTTAAACTCTCACATTCATACTTCCTGGAGTTAACAACTGTTAACATCTGGTCATATTTTCCTCCAGTTTTTTTTTTTTTAAGAAATAATATGTTTCAGATTCCAAACCTAATCCCCTCTAACCAGCCTACTCTCCTATATCCAAGAGAAGCCACTTTTATGAGCAGATGTGGGTCCTTCCAATCCATTAAAATATAGACATTGTATACAATCAGGTATGCCACAATAAATAGCATTGCTTTCTGTATGTGCAGTGTTTCATTATTTACATAAGTGGCATCATTCTTGATAGTTACTGCAACTTGCTTTTTGTTTCTCCTTAACATTGGGTTTTTGGTGATCTATCCATATTGAGCTATGTAGATCTAGTTCTTCCCCTTCCTTGTGTATATATCACATTTCCAATCCACTATTGATGAATGTTTAGGTTCTTTCCAGTTTCTTAATATTTTCTACAATGGTGCAATAAACATTGTTATACTTGTCTCTTTGTATAAACATCTAAGTATTTATGTAGAAAATATACACAGTAGTGGAATCCATGGGGCTAGGATATATTTCTAGTTTGCTTAAGTGCTGCCAAAAGACTCCCTAGTGACTGTTATGCGCCAACATAAGATGATGGAACCATTTCCCCCACATGCTGGCCAAAGCTTGATGTTCTTGGACACTAAATTCATTTCCAATTTGATGGTTAAACAATAATGCCTAAGTATTGGTTTTATTTCTCATTTCCATGCCTATTAATAAGTGTAACTACCTTTTGCAGGTTTATTGGCATAACAATTTTCTTTCATCATATCCTTTGTGTATTTTTCTGTTAGATTATTTGTATTTTTATTACCAGTTTATAAAGGTTCTACCTGTATCCTGGGTAGTAACCTTTTGCATATTATATACACTGAAAATGTCTTCTTTTCTTTTTTTTGAACTGGTAATATATGCATATGATACGAACTTAAAGAGTTACAAAAGTGCACAGTGAAAAGTTCCCCTTTCACATCTACTCCTCTTCCCCCATTCGGTTTCCCTTCTTAGACAAAAACCAGTGCTGTGGTACACCCTTCCAAAGAGTTCTATACATATACAAAAAATAGTCTATATGTTCCTCTATAGTTTTTTAAATAAATTTAAAAGATTCAGTCTGCATATTGCTTTTTTCACTTAAAAATATTTTAGACATCATTCTGTAAGCTCCATTCAGCTTATATGGAGCTATTTCTTTTTCTTTCTTTTTATTTTAACGGCTACAAAGTCTTCTTTTTCTATTTATGGACCAGAATTTATTCAACTAGATTCCTACTGATTGACACTTCCAATTTTGTGTTATTAAAAATTTGCTTCTTACCAGAGGCTGGGAAGGGTAGTGGGGGGGATGGGAGGGGAGGTAGGGACAGTTAGTGGGTACAAAAAAAATAGGAAGCATGAAAAAGTTCTACTATTTGATAGCACAACAGGGTGATGATAGTCAATAACAATTTAATTGTGCATTTAAAAATAACTTAAACAGTATAATTGGATTGTTTGTAACACAAAGGACGAATGCTTGAGGGGACAGACACCCCATTCTCCATGATGTGATTATAATGCATTGTATGCATGTATTAAAACATCTCATCTACCCTATAAATATATAAACCTACCATGTACCCCAAAAATTAAAAATAAAAATTTTTAAATAAAAACAATTGTGATTCAGTGACAATTCATATTATTTCATACATGTACAAATATCTGAAGGATAAATTCATAAAGAGAACTAAAGACTAAGTGCCTTTTTAAAAAAATAGATTTTGCCACATTGTCCTCTGTAGAGTCTGTACCAATTTATACTCCCATCAGCAATGTATGTGTCACTTGTCTTTTAAAAAGATTAATATAATAATAACAGATAACATTTATTTTGTGTTTATAATAGGTCAGGCATATTTCTAAATCCACGACTTGTATTTTACAGAAATCATTATGGAAAATGTCAAACATGAGTAAAATAAACTAAAATAATATAGTGAACTCACTTATACCCTCCCTCAGCTTTAGTAATTAATAATATATGGCAAATCTCCTTTCATCTGTACACCCACTCTCATTCCCTTCCCCACAAACCTGCTGGATTAAAGCAAATGCCAGGCACTGTAAAATTGTAATCACAAATACTTCAGTAGTTCCTCTAAAAAACACAAATCTTTAAAAATTACCACAATATCATTATTATGCCTTAAACGTTAACTATTTCTTACAATTTCTTAATAACCAGTCAGTATTCAAATTTTCCCAGCTGACCCACAAACATTCTTTCACATTGGGTTTCTCTGAATTAGAATCCAATGGATGTCCCTCTGTTTTATTTGGTCACTGTGCCTCTTAAGTCTCTTTTTGTCCCTAACAACACTCATCCCTTTTGTTTTCTCACCATTTATTTATTAAAGCAAAAAAGCATCATATGTCTTACTCAGTTGTCTTAACCTTGTTTGTAATGGGGTCGAGGATTTGTTTGGTTTCGTTTGCCATAAAAGGGGTGAAATTTTGCTATTGTCAGATTTCGGTACCTTTTCCTCCACGGTATGTGTATTTTGTATCTTGTTAAAGAAAGCTTTCCCTACCCCAAGGATACTTATGTATTTTTTTCTCACAGGTATAGAATTATATTATTTACATTTTGGACTTTTAATCTATCTGGAGTCTATGTTTGTATATAATATAAGATAGAAATCTCATTTTATTTTTTCTCTGGTATACAGCCATTCTCTACCCTTTCTTCATTGGTTTGCAATGTTGTCTCTGACACGAGCTAAATTTTTCATATATACCTGGCTCTGTTTACAAGCTCTCTCTGCTGTTTGATTAATCTACATATCTGATCCTACTCCAATACCACACTGTTTTAATAACTATAGCTTTTTAATATGTCAACACGTTGTTGGCACAGATTTGCTTAAAAATTTTTAAGTACAATAAAATCAAGCCCTTTAGAGCCCTCCAATGTTCAAGCAATGATGAACTTTGATCTTAGGGAAAAAAATGACATTTGGCAGACTGTTGAAACTGAGATGGGAATCTGTGTTGTGCTAATAAATAAAATGTAAAAGCTAGATTTACTTTATTTGGAAAAGTTGTATGCAGTTCTTCTACAAGTACAGGACTTTGACGATGACTTCTCAGATCAACAAAGGATTTGCTCTTTTCCTTCCCTTCTTCTTTCTTCAGCCTTCTCCATATCAGCGTGGACAGGGAGAAGTGGAGGCTGAAAACTCATGAATCCAGGAGTTAGGTGAGGGTGAATATTCAAATCCTTGCTTTACAGATTAAGAATAAGAGGCCCCAGAAGTGGGAGATGGACAAACCACAAATCTCAGGACTCTTGTTATTTGTGTCCTGCTAACTACTAAATTTTGTAGATTTAAATGCCCCAAAGAGCCAATAGCTGACTGGTCATGGTTAATTCATCAGACATGTACTGCTTGATCAATCTTGAAAACCTGGGAGGAATGGCTGCAGTGAATGTACTGATCAGCTCTCAAATGAGAGACGAGTATTTTTGCTGCAAAGGAAAAAAACACACAGAGCTCTAGAAACAGACCTGTCCCATTTCCCCGAGGCTGATCAAGGAAACTACTTCTACCCTATCTCAGTATGAGGACCACTCCATGAAAGCAAACACTACATTCTTTACTCCAAGGCTTCAAAGATCTTTGCCCATCTTCATAAGGCTGACTAAATACATTTTGATGGTAAAGTATGAAGAGGTCTAGACCCAAAGAAAATACACTTGGTGAAAATTAATTAGGAGTGCTGCATAGCATATGAAATGTGGTTTGATACATTGTGCAGAGAAAAAGACCTGCTCGAGTTTTTCAGTCTCCAATTTGACAAAGTCCAAAAGATAGTAGATTTCATAGCCAAGATGGGTAAAGGAGATGCTGTCTCTTTGGAGACATAAAAGGAGGGGTAAAAGTAGAAAATCAACTAATGTTATATTTTCTAAATGGTATACAGCAAAGAGTGATGCTGCCAACAATTCACTACAGTGGGGAAATGTAACTTTTGTTGGACACAATAAGGTCAATTAATAGGACTCTTATTTATTCATTCAACAAATATTTACTGATCCCTATTAATGCTGAGGAATCCATACTGAACAAGACATTCATGGTGCCATCGTTCATGGAGTTTCCCTTCTAGAGCTGAAAAGAAAACAAGTAAAAAAAAAAATGACAAGTTGCAATAATTTGTATGAAGGAAGCAGGCAAAGCACTGAGACAGAAGCCAAATACGGAGAACCTATGTTATGGGTGGTCAGGGAAGGCTCATCTGAGGACCAACGCTTCTATTAAGACATATGGGAGGCCAGGCACAGTGCCTCATGCGTATAATCCCAGCACTTTGGGAGGCCAAGGCAGGTGGATCACCTGAGGTCAGGGGTTTGAGGCCAGCCTGGCCAACTGATGAAACCCCGTCTCTACTAAAAATAAAAAAGCCGGGCATGGTGGCATGTGCCTGTAGTCCCAGCTACCTGGGAGGCTGAAACGGGAGAATCACTTGAACCCCAGGAGGTAGAGGTTGCAGTGAGCCAAGATCGCACCACTGCACTCCAGCCTGGGTGACAGAGTGAGACTCCATCTCAAAAACTAAAAACTAAAAAATAAAAATAAATAAATAAGACATGAGGGAGGCAAAGATCAAGGAGAAGAAAGTTCCTGGCAAAGCAAATGGTAAGTGAAAAGGCCCTGAATGGCAGAAGCTCAACGTATTCAGGAAGCTGAAAGCGAAGCAGCAAGCCAGGGCCCTGGTAAGCTGACTGGGGGTGCAGGAGGTCAGGGATAATGCTGGAGATGGGCCCTAGATGGGTCATGCGGGGCCTTATAAGCCAAGGTAATTCATTTGCATTTTTATCCCGAAAGCAACAGAAAGCTTTGGACAGTTTTAAGCAAGAGAGTAACATGATCCTATATGCATTTTATAAAAATCTATCTGCTGTGTGCAGAATGGATGGAAAGGTAGGTATTTAAATAAGAAGAGATGGTGGCTTGGACTGGGGTGGAGAAGTGAAGAGGGAGAAAAATGGATGGATTCAAATATATTTTGAAATTGGGTTTGACTGGGCTTGTTGGCAGACTGTATTGAGAGGATGAGGAAAGGGGTGAAATAAGATAACTCCTAGTTTCTTCGTGTGAATAACTGAATGGATGGAATTGGCTTTTACCAATACAGGAGATATTGGGAGAGAAAGGGCACAAATGGGAAGTGAAAATGAAGTGTGGTATTTAGACAAGTTCAATTTTCAGGAATATAATTATAAAATTCAGAAGTTTGGGCTGGAGATAAAAATGTGGGACTTATTAGCATGTAAAAGACACTGAACATGGGAAGGAATGTGATCGCCAAAGGAGAGAGTTTGGAGATGGCCAAGAAGGACCAGAACCAAAAGCCTGAGGAGTATTGACGTTTGAGGTAACAAGGTGACAAGGGATAAGAAGCTCACACAATTGCCTGGGGAGAAAAAAAGAAAAAGAGTAGAGCACATTATGGTGATCAGACAAGGAGAATATCTCAGGAAGGAAGGAGGGGTTGGCTTTACCAAATCCTGCTAGGATTCTTGAGGAGCAGGACTAAGAGAATTAAATAAGAAGAACACACCTGGGATTCTGGCTTCTAACAACAACTTTCTCAGAAGACTTCTACTCTTCTCCTTATGGCCTCTGCAGCAGAAGTTCAGGAATTTACTGTCCAGGAGGATTTGTTGGCCGAAGAACTATCACTGCCCATCTGAGGATTTCCCACTTGGAGGCAAACTCCAAAAGAGTCCATTATGGGAGGTCAGGAACTCAACACCTCTCCCCTGGATCACTGTACTGGATCCTTCCTCGCTGCCGTGATTCTGGACTTACCAGATCTGACACATTAGCTCAGCATTATTTCTTAAAATACTGCTCAAAATTGGCATCACGTTTTTCAGGGCAATTTGTCATCATCTATTAAAACTTAAAATGCTCATGCACTCTGACCTGGCATTTTTACCTCTATGTGTCTCTCAAGAGCTAAGATAAATGTTAAGGAATGTTCCAAAAAAAGTTTTGTTTGCCATAGTAAAAAAATTGGAACAATTTAAATGCCCACCCATAGAGAGATGGTAAATATTAAAGTATAACCTGTCAATACAGTTGAATGTTATGTAGCTACAGAAAAAACATGTAGTCTTTCTAGATGTGTTGACATGGAAAAGCAACCATGACATCTGTGTTGGTGCATGTTGAGCATGAAATTCCCTCTCCTTGCCTTCTAACAGATCTCCAGTTTTCCTTTGGTCTTCACTTCCTCCCCTTGGCAGCCCATGTGACTCAGAATTTACCCAATCTATTTGTTCCCCTAGAGACCCTAAATGTGAAGACCAAATCTCTCCTTAACTCCGTAGCCAGAGAAAATTTTAAACACCTAATCACATCACCTTCTTCTCCTTGACCTTAAAATAAAAACCAAAATCCCATAGAAAGGTTGGCATGGCCCTGTGTGATCTGAGCACTGACTGCCCACTCCGTCACATCATCCCTCTCTTGCTTGTTCTCTAGGCTTCTGGCACACTGGCCTTCTTTCTGTTCCTTGAATGACAATGTTTCTTCCTACCACAGCACTTTTAAACATGATGTTCTCACTGCCATCATCCTTCAGACAGCCCAAATGTCACCTTCTCAGGGGAGCCTTCCAGCCAACACAAGCTAGGTGAGATCTGTCTGTTTTTATTCTAAAAGCCATTTTGTCTTTTTCCCTCTTGGCCCTTCTCATGATGTGCATGCAGGCACTCACTGTTTGATGATTTCTCTGTCTCACTCAACCTCAAGACCTCTGAGGGAAGGACTGTGTCCATCTTGCTCAAGATTTTAGTACCCAGCACAGTACCTGGGGCATAGTCAGTGTTCCATAAATGTTTATCAAATGAATGAATCTGAAATTATGTCTTACACATAGTAGGAGTTCCACTGATAATGATTAAATGAAACTGAATTGAAAATGATGATCTCTCTTTGTCCTGTTAATTTTGATCAAATCAATGTATGTGGCTTAAAGTTTAAATATAATATATTCCTCCTTCCTCCATCCAAGCCATCAGCAAATCCTATCAATTCTACTTCTTCCGAAACACATTTCCAGTCTTTCCTCTCCCCTTCATTTCCACCACAACCACCCTAGTGCAGACCACTACCAGCTCCTATCTGGACTATTGAAATGCTTTCCAATGGGCCCCTGCCTCCACCTACATTTCTCTGTAGTCATTTTCAAGGAAACAGACAAGATACCCTTTCGAGTAAATCAGATCATGTCACACCCTTGCTTAAAACTATCACTTCCCAACATAACTACAAACACACTTGAGATGCAGTTCAAATTCTTTACCCTGAAATCTTTTTGACATAATCTCATAATGTTCTCAGGAACTACCTGTACACTCTAATATACTGCCCTTCCTTCTATTCTTTGTATATTATCAACCTATTGCCATCTTAGGGCCTGCACTGGCTAGTACCTTTGCTGACAGTGCCCACCAGTCTGTCATGTCCCTCTATTGTAAATCTCTACCTGGCATTTTTCTTGTTTATCCTTTCAAGTGTCCTCTTTACTGCTATATTCTCTGTACCTAGAGCAGTACCAGGCCCCTAAGAGGCTAATGAATTTCTGTTGGATGAATGAATGCCTTTAAAAATTCTTTACTAATTGATTTCCAGCCTGATATAGTTTAGATATTTGTTCCCTCCAAATCTCATGTTGAAATTCGATCCCCAGTTGTGGAGGTGGGACCTAATGGGAGATGTTTAGGTCATGAGTTCTCAGGATAACGAGTTCTTGTTGTATTAGTTCCCATGAGAAGTGATTGTTAAAAAGAGCCTGAGGCACCTCCCTTCCTTCTCTTTCTCCCTCCTCCTCCTCCTCCTCCCTCCTTCTCCACCTCCCTCCTCCCTCCTTCTCCACTTCCCTTCTCCCTCCTTCCTCCTCCTCCTCCTCTTTTGCAGTGTGATCTACGTACGGCTCCCCTTTGGCTCCACTTTGCCTTTTGCCATGAGTGAAAGCAGCCTGAGGCCCTTATCAGAAGAATAGGCTGGTACCATGCTTCTTGTACAGCCTGCAGAACTATGAGCCGAATAAACCTCTTCTCTTTGTAAATTACCCAGTCTCAGGTATTCCTTTACAGCAGCACAAAACAGACTAACTCACAGTCCTATTACTTCACTGAAAGTACTCTCTTTTAGCCACTTCCAGAAATGGCTTTTTTGTTCTCATCCTCTTGAACCTCCCGCCTCCTCCCCTGCTGCAAATTGGATACCTCCTTTCTTTTCTTGTTTGCTTCCTTTCCTTTTGTGAAGCCTCTCTCTCACCACCCAGCTGACTGCTCCTTCTCTCTCCCTTCTAATAGCATCTCCCATTCTCACACTTTGAAAATCCTCCATGGTTTTTATTCCTCTCCATCTCTTAGAAACACCATCTGTCCCAAGACTTCCAACAAAATCTCTGCAGCCATGACTCAACCACCTACACCTCTTACCCCAGCCTTTCATTCACATTTCCGTCTTCTTTATTGCCCTACAATGTTTTCAAATTCCATGTGTTAAATCTTCCTCTTTCCCAGCTAGTTTTGCTTTAAAAAGTCCTCTTTAAGGTCAAAAGCACCAAGACTCATCCTTGCCCTGTAACCCAGGAATTGAGTTATGATTAATTCTTGCTTCCCTTTCGGCCTAAACAGCCAAGCTGTCATCTTGGCCTTCTGAGTCTTCTCTATATTTTTTGGATTCAACACCTTTTCCATTCCCATTTCAGGCCCACTCTACTTTTACCTACAATAATGCAAACTCTTCAATCTTTGAAAATGCCCCTTTTAGCTCTGAAAACTCAGAACCACAGGATAGTAGAATTGGAAAGATTATTTGAGGGAACCTGTCTCATTTTTTGAAATGGGAAAACTGAGTTCCAAAAAATAACTAGGATTTGCTTAATAGTGCAGCTAAGCATTCACGTTAGAGATTTTTCCACCTATCCCTCCACACTGTCTTGTCTCCAAAATATTCTTTCTAACTTGGCTTTCTTTTCTACACAGCTGCCATGTTGGTCTTCCTTAAGATGTAAATAATCCTGTTGTTCTCCTACACAAAAAAAAAAAAAACTTCAGGGACTTCTAATGCCTCAGTTAAGCTGAGAAGTTTACTCAGAATTCCTAGATCTACTGCTCTCAGATTTAAGCTCAAACTCCTCCACCCGGTATCTGGCATTCAGATTTTTATAAGCTGATACCTCTCCTGCTTATAAATGGAATGGAAAGGGAATGAATGAGTAGAGTATTGGCAGACAAATTTCAGAGGAGTATGAAGAGTTTTCTAAGAATTAAAATTCTTCTTCAATGGCATGGATTTTCTTGGGAGCTAGTGAGCTTCCTATGAACCTCAGTGTTCAAGAACAGGCTAGACAATACTTACAATAAATATTAGAAAGAGAGCCTCCATTATGGTGGTGGAAGCTGGTTGAGATGAGTTCAGACTCCTTACACCTCTGAGTGCTAACACCCAGTATCCTTCCTGTCTTAATTGGCTTGGGCTGCTATAACAACTAGGTGGCTTGAACAACAGAAATTTATTTCTCACCATTCTAGAGGCTGGAAAATCTAAGTTCAGAGTGCCAACATTCCTGGGTTCTGGTGAGGGTCCTCTTCTGGGTTGCAGACTGCTGACTTCTTATTGTATCCTGACATGATAGAAAGAGAGCAAGCTATCTCTGTGGCCTCTTCTTATAAGGGCTAATCCCATCATGAGGGTCCTACCCTCCAAATACTATCACACTGGGAAATAGATTTCAGCACGTGAATTTGGAGGGGACACGAATATTTAATCCATTGCACTCCCCATTCTAGCCTACTTCTGGATTCCTTTCACATGCCACTCCAAAAACACCTGAACTTCCAGTTTGCCCCATATGGCCCTCCACTTTCCTATCCTTCTATTCCTTTGTTTATGCTATTCTTGCTGCCTACAATGTCTCTTTTAACCATCTCCATGAAACACATTTAAATGTCATTTCTTCTATGACATCTTTACAGATTCCTCCAATTGAGTGTCTCTGTGTCACTATCTCTACCTCTACCTCTGTCTTATCTCGCTCAACCTCCCTTAGCATAAAATCATGTAATTATGTTGCTCAGGATAGATTGGAAGGAACATTAATGGGCATCTGGTCCAAATACCTATGATTTTATTCTCTTGCCGTCTCCTCTCCCAGGGAGTCCTGTACATCATTGCTGGGTAAATCCACATACCCTTCCTTTCATTGCAATTTTTTCTGTTAGAAAACCTCCAGAAATCCCTGCGTCAAATCTGTGCCTCTTCATCCTGCAGTCAAAGTCACCATCAGTAGCTCCTGCTCCTGACTCTCTCACCAGAAGGGTCCCTCTCCTTTGATCCGACGAGCTCCATCTACTCCTTTACTCACATCCCTGTTCCTTCTTCCCTATATGTTCAGGCCATTCTCTCCGCCTGAAATGCTTTACCCTTTCTTCACTTATAAGAAATGTGTTACACTCCTCTCCAGGAAGACTTTCTTAATTACGAGGGCTACTGTTTTCATTTTAAATTTCTTAATTATTACCCATACAGTAATGAAATGCCTGTCTCAATACTGATGATGAATTGTTTTCTAGCTATTTTGAGTATTGACATTCTCTCTTCCTACTGGGAACATGAACCACCTCATCTTTCTCTTGCCCACTTCCACCCACTCAATGAATCAAGTACACAGGAAACCATAAACACTTGTTGATATTTGTTAAGCAAGTTACATCGTTATAGTGGCCATTTTATCAAACAATAGCCAAAACTGTATATTGTGGTGAGAAGCAAAACCGGATAGAAAGAAAAAAATATGTATTTGGAAGGGGAGACCACAAGGAGAAACTGAATATTAGCAGTGAAACAAAGAGGTAATAAACCTTAATAGTTTCCTAAAAGAGCAGACATGATTGCTTTAATTGAAACAGAAGACATGAACACCGGAGATGTGCTCCTTTAACACCAGGAAGATGAATTAGAAAAGCTGCCCCAAATATTTTTTCTTGAGTGATGTATTATGTGATGAGAAGCTTGTAATACGTTATGGTTGCACCTTTGACATATGATTTAACCCGTTGATGCAAAGTCTGGATTTCTTGGTTTGCCTCTGTCTGCCTTTAGCTATTAGAAAAGATATTCTAAAATGAGAGCAGAAATGGATCCTTATAAGGGTTTGATGTGGCGGGTGAAGTCTTTCTGCAGATTTATGCCAAGAAATTAGAGTAGCTTAGGAAGAATTGCAAAACCGAACGCTGCAATATGAAAGTTATTCCTTAGAGACAGATCACTCTGAAGTCTGGCTCCAAGTGGTCTTCCTGCTTAAGCTTCCAGGCCAAATGATGACAGACAAATATATTGCTGGAAATTGGAGATGTGGCATTTTCACTCTTCCTAATGTTTCAGACAGGTAACTTTTACTGCAGGAAAGTCTTTCATAGCAGAACTGAGCCAAGGTGTAGACCCTCATCTTGGCCCAGGTTCAGGGAGGTGGCCGGTGTCTAACAAGGCCATCAGAGGAATTTGTAAAGGGGCTTCTGAACATTCTGACATAAACTCAGTGAATTTGGGTTGGGGTGAAGAAACGGGGTCGTCTCTCCATGGAACCCCCAAGCATGCACTTCAAAGGCAATTAGCATTGCTGATCAAGCAAACAACTTGTACCTTACTATCTTTTATAGAAGTATTTAAAACTTTTTAACAAAACACATGCCTTCTTCATGTCACCACTATGCTGGTAGCTCTTATTTTAAATGTATTATGACTTCTAAATGCTTTTCTGCCATGCTTGCATAGAGCCAACCCAGCTACATCTCATATTTGGCAAGTTTAATGAGTTTCCTCTCCTATCTCTCTCTTCCATCATTAACATTGTTCTTGAAATGTGCAAGCAGGAGTGAGCTCAGCCCAACACTCATAAACCTTGTCCTCTTCTGCCTTTTGGGTCATGCTGACCTGGTCTTGGGGTAACTACTCTGTGGTCACACCCTGTTTGCTAGTTGAGCACCCATCTAATGGTGTCTTTGCCTCTATAGCATTTCCTCCAGATTACTGATGACTGCAGCACATGGGAGAGCATCAAAAGCCAGGGTACAATGCAACCAGAGTGTATCAGCTGCTTCCCTTCAATTCACCAGGCCGACCGTAAAGTCCTAAGTCCAGACTAGCCATGAACTGTTTTCTCACTGTTACCCTAGTCTCCTTAAAACTGTTCTCAAAACTATTTTTCTACTACTTTGCTGAGTTTAGAATAAATACCACCTTGCATTTGCTACGTCTTTGAGTTTTGATTGTGGCAATTAGCTTTAGCATCCTCTTTTATGTCCTCTTATAAAAACGATCCACCACCTAGTCCATATCTCAATTTCATCTTTAATATGGCTCCAGACTCCTCCTTCCCTTTGTCTCTCTTTGATCCAGGTTACAGTCCTAGAATGAATACAGAGCAAAATTCAGACACTAGGCTATTTCTTTCCTGCAATATCTTTTCCCAGCATCTGACAAGTTCATAGCCTGTCTTTCTCTCTGGGATTGTTCCTTTACAGAAATGTACATGGATTAAATAACAACAATACTCACCATCAGGTTTGAAAGGCATGGGGGATGCAAAGTGCCTGACTCAGGCTTTCCCAAAAATCTGAGAAATGAATCTAGAGAATTCTGTTACTCTTCAACAGCTGTCTTTGAAAGGGAGAAGACATAGAGCAGATGTTATGGGCCCACCCAACAAAGCTGACCTCCTTGAGTCAGGTGCAAGGCCAGAGAGACACATAGGAGAACAGGTTGATGTGACCTAAAAACGCCATCTAAAACTTTCACCCCAGAATTTACAAACTGGGCATTTCCTTTGTTTAAAAAACTTTTGCTTTGAAGTGGGTGTTCCGATAACATGTGGGACTCTATAGCTCAGACAGAGGGTCTGACTTTTGGCTAAAACCAGGAGTTTCATTGAGGAAAACAACAGAATAACTGATTACAGGTTATGATATTCAATGAAACCTCAAGAACACTGTAGCTTCTCAGTCCACTTAGGACTGTAATGATAAGCCCCACACTCTAAAAGATTTAACTGAGAGAAAAGGAAGTTAGCATATTTAAACCCCTTTCTTATTAACACTAATAACAATTAATTACAAACATTTTTTCTGATTTATGGACACCTGCTTAGCATCAGCAACACAGACCCACCCCTCCAATTATTTAGTGATACAATGGCACATTCATTTTGCTCTGTGGAGTCAAGCCTTTTCTAATTTCCTGTGTAGCCACCTTCAGCTCTGTGTATATCTTCCTATTTTAAATTACCAACAGGCCTCAAACATATTTGCCTAGTTTTGAAAGCAGCAGGAGGTGCTTTTTGAAGTTTCTGAAATACACACACATGCATACATGCATATGCATGCATGCACTCACATGGGGCACTCAATCCAAGTACAAGGTGATAAGATCCTTTCCGTGCAAAAGTTTTCCAAGTACTTACTCACACTCAGACATACAAAATTTCTATTTTTTCTCCCTTATTTTAATGATCTATCACAATTAGATAACTTCTTATTTATAACACTATTTTTGCAGTCACGAAGAAATACAAGATAAGTGATGACCAAAATGACTTTAGAAGTCAGCCTAGGACATTATTTTCTGCTATTAGTCCTTACCAATGTCAAGTGCAAAATTTAAATTAACAAGCGCTTCCCTTATTGGAATGACTTCAGCACTTTTGCTGCCTTCCATTGATTTCTATTTACTTTGGCAGCCACAGGCAAGAACATAATTCTGTGCCTGAAGAAGCACCCTAAGGCTTCACTAGGGTGTATAGATGCGAATGCCATGATGAAATGTTGCTGCGAGGTTATTCTAAAATTTAACATAACACAAGAGGAGCACTATTTATGTAGTGTTTCTACAGGCCTTACCTTCCTGTTAGCGTTGTGTTAGAGTCATCTCCTGGCTATATTTCTCATATTAACAACTGGTCTATAGTCCTTTAACCTAACAGTAAATATGCTGTCAAAGCCATTTTAATACTAAACAGCTTACCTGCAAATATGTCATATGCCAGATATTCTGGACCAGAGGTAACCTTGACCCCACACTAAGCTTGTAGGAAAAGCAGCTAATGCCTCTAAATCATGAGGTTACTGTTGGTGACAGGTGTGTATAAAGAACATTCTTCATTAGAAATACCAATAATAAATATTTCTAAGCTCCAAGTTGGCTTCAAGAAGGTATGAAAATCTATAGAAGGGTTAAAATAAGCTTTGGACTCATTGTACGGTTTTTTTCAATTCTTTGTAAACTATTAGCCTCCGGTTTCTTAGAGTTGAAAAACCCATGGAATAAAAACAATCAGAAGATACTCACTTTCCTTTTTTCTCTTCTCCATTTTATCACCTGCAATAAATATCCAATCATATTATGACATATTCATCTACCAAAGATAGCTAGACAGAAATATGAGCTACCACATTTTTCTTGAACCCATTTCCCATATTCCGACATTTCAAACATTTGCCAACACCCAGTGGCTCCACCAGTTTTATCAATAATATAAAAATGAAGAAAGTTAAACTAAATTAAAAAAAATAAACTCAACTCTAGAGGACTACAGACAATATTTCTCATCCTGCTTTTAAATTAAGAATTTGTTGGTCCAATGTCAGCCTCAACTCCTCCTTCTGGGACTGGAGGAGATGCCGATAAGTGACCTTGATATGGAGGAAGAGAACCCAGCCTTCTATCACCATAGCCAGACAGATTATCGTGCCTCCGTTTTCTTATAAAGACAAATGTTCCTAATAAAATCCTAAAGGGTACTATGAGAGGATAGGTACAAACCCACTTTGGGGACCAGAGCTTCCCAGCCCTACCATGGTGACTCTGGCCTTTCCTGACTCCCTGCCTAGCCTTCCACAGGTCGTGTCCACAGGATAGGATGCCCCAGAAGCCTGTTTGGTTGAAAGTTGGGTGGGAGGAGGGGCATGTTGACAGGCAGGAGGCAGTTAATTCAGCTGCAACTCAACCAGAGCACCCGAAGTATCCCTCTGGGGTAGGAAGAGGGGGGCATGGGCTCCTTTAATGACCCCAGATAGTCAGGACCTGTGTTTTATGTCTCATCGCAATTACAGAGAGACCAGGCCCGGTAAGTCGAAGCAGCTGCAGGGCCACATGCACATTAACTACGGATGTGCTGCCCCTTCAGATCTCGCCCGCACAGGCACTCCCCCCATCCCCCACTGGGCCAAATCCATTTCTTTGAAGCATTATATACAAAAGTCACTTCTCGGAAATTCTGAGTTACTTTTGAAAGATGCTATATACTTACTCTTCACCACTTTGAGACACTGGCTAATGATTCTCATAGAAAAACATTAGCCAGTCCCCCATATAAATGGGCTATTTCTAATGAGAAATTTTCTACAGCAGAAAACATCTCATGGTGTCTCCTGCCATTGCGGTGGGTGATTTCCTAAGCAACCTCACTAGCGCCTATCAGCAGGCATTATTCCATCAGGTCGTTGCCCTGCCTCACCTCCACACTCCCTTAGCTATTCAACAAACCTGTCCTGACTCCAACATGGAGATGCTGGGAACACGGCCATGAGAGATTCTGACAAGTCTTGACTTCATTCAGCTTCCCAGTCAAGGGACAATTAATTACTGTGATGTGGAGTGAGTGTGCAGGAAATTAGAACCTTATTAACAGTGACAATATGGTTCTCAGGACAAACACATAGAGCCCATCTTCACTTCATAAGGGAAGTTTTAGAAGGGTAAAGATGACTTTTGAACCACTTTGGCTAAAAAGGAATGTGTAGTTTTCTAAACCCAGATATGATTCCTACCTATAACCTTGGAAATTTACCAGGTTAAAGAATGAATCTAAATGTGAAATTCTGCCACCTTAGAATATAGCAAGGACTGGATTTTGTTAGGCCCTGCATCCAGTTAACAATTTCTTTATAAGTTGCATTCCTGAAATTCATTAGGAAGTAGTATTTGGAGTTTTAGAATGTGTGTTTCCATTAAACAGGTGTCATGGTAGCATTTCATTTTATTTTTTCAGCAATTATTTGCATAGGCTTCCCTAAATAAATAATAGGTCTTAACCCATTAAAGCCTCATTGGCACCCTGTGAAGCAGATGCCTTTCTTATCCCCATTTGCAGATGAGGAAGCTGAACACTGAGAGGTTAAGTAACTTCCACAGGGTCACACAGCAGATGAAAGTAGCAATTTCCACAGGATCCTTGCTAAGCTGTCTAGGCATCAGCTTGCCAGGGAAGCTCTCTGAGAACAACACTCTGAACAGCCCATTCCTATCCTCAAGGCTCCTCCAACTCTGCTACCTGCTGGGAATATTCTGATCTGGACCCTATGTCCAGGACAAACACTGCTCCATGCCAGGAGGAGCAGCAGATCTTGAATGCTGACACTTGCAGATTCCCTGAAGCCAGGGAAGGAAGATACAAAGCAGAGTCCATCCCCTGTGGCTCCTTGACCCTAGGCTTTTGGGAAGAGACTCTTATGCCAAAAGAGATCTCAGGGAAGACAAAATCTCATAATTAGAGGATGCCTAATCCCTTTCCCCAGCCAATCTGCAAGAGCCATTGCTCCAGAGTTGGGCAACTGAACAGCCAGAGCCGGCTGGTGGTGGAAGGGTGCAGCTGGGCTCACACCCATATTGGCTGTCAAATGCCAGGGTCCTCTGGACCACAGCACCCCATCTGCATCAGGAGGTACACAGCAGTGGGGTTTTGACTAGGAAAGGAAAAGCACCAGTTTCTTTCCCAGGAGTCTAGATACGTGTAACTCTGACCCTAGTGTGGTAGACACCATTAGTCTAATTCCCATGCATTTGATGGAGAGCTGCCCTTAAAACACAGGCAGTAGGCATTTACAGTTTTGCACCACTAAATTAACCACCTGCCGTTGTCATAACAGAAGGAATAAACATTCAAGACAAAATGCAGGTGAAAGCTATTTTCAAGGGTAACAAAGTAAGCTCTCCAAGACTGGAAGTGTTCAGCATCACTTGGCCCAGATGTGATAGAGGGAATTCAGATATCTAGGTGGTTCAACTAGATCAATGCTTTCCAAACATAGACATTCACCACGATCTCCTGGGGAACTTTGAAAAGAAAATACATTTTGTCAGGTCCAATGCCGTATGGTAAGATTCATTAGGTCTGGAGTGAGACTTAAGGAATCTGTAAGTTTCTCAAAACTCACAGTGATTCTAGAGCTCACCAGGACAAGGAATATTTGGACAGGATGACCTCTGTGATTCCGTTAGAGAGTCTATGATTTCTTACCAAAGCTCTGGGCCTCACCTACCACAAATTTACAGGTTAAAAAATGCCTGTGTAGATTGCTTATCATTGGGGAATAGTTTTTACCCCCCACACAATGCAGTGGTGTGCATATTTGCTGATGTTTCCCCCCCCAAAGCATGTGGGAATGAATCATTATTGAAACAATTTACTTTCAGTTAGGGCATGAATGCCTTCCCATGATGCTCTGATGCTTTGTTTGTCCTCCTATAAAAATTATTTATGACCCAAGTGTGATCTTTTAAATCAGAATACTTATTTCTGAAATCAAAGCTCTAGCATGCTAATGCAAGTAGAAACCTTGATAATTTTTCAAAGCCATATTGAATATTCAAAAGCTGGAACTGAAGGAAAGGAGTTAACATTAATTAATATTTGAAGCAGTAAAATAAAAGCAACAGTGAAGCTAATTTTGCAGGACAATTAATCATGAGTCTTGCTAATTACACATGGGATTTTGCAAATGATTTTTTTCTCAGGTAGCAAAGTAAAAATGATAATCCACTACCCATCAAAATCATTGGCTTCTCACCAATGTCCCCAGCAAGAGCAATTAGTGGAAACAGCAGAGCCCTAGTAATTGCATGTCAAGAGAGGAGAATGTTAGAATTTTAATTGCTCTAAATAAAGACCACTTGCTCATATATACACCTGATTGTCCAAAACAGCTCTGCAAGCCAGAGCAAGTATGCCACCACTTCCAGGTGCCCGCATAAAAATAACTCTTTGGGAACAGTATTCTCCCAGCAACTCATGCAGTTTCTGGAAGAAAATATCAATATGCATTCACATTCTGAATTGCAGTGTCATCACTTGAATATAAGAAGTGCAAAAAAAAAATCACCCACTTGGGAAAATGTGCATATTTTTTATATTTGCCAAATATTTATTGCTGACATTTTTTTGAAGAACTTTAACTATCAACAAGGCGCCAAGGGCTTCAAATTTACTGAATTTTAGGATCCCCAATAAAATGTTTTTAACAAGACATCTCAAGAGGGCATAAAATAAAAAATTACCATATTCATGAGTGTAAGCCTCTAAGATTGCAATGCTATAAACTGGATGTTTATAATTTGCTTGTGGCTTTCTTAATTAAAAACTGGTAATTAGAAACTCAAGTACTATTTTTACACTTCATCTTCTACACTTTACATGCTACTGTTACTTTTCAGTTTAATATATGTACACATGGATGCACACAATTGCAAATGATCAATAATATTTAACTGTGTGTCTAAAACCTAAATGATGATGGATACATTTAAATATTGCTTTCCAGGAGATTATTATTCCAATGGCCATGTCGTGGCTTAAACACTTAGTTTAAACAAGACAGCTACCATTTTTTGCTCTTCCCAACATGCATCATTTACTCTCATTTTTAAGCTGAATTGCTGAATTGCCTTCCAAGCGCTTCCAGTATCTATTGTCTCCCAGACTAGCCTTGCATCTTTTAAGTGCACCATATTGAGGTGCTAAAGCACCAAGCACTTCCTGCTATTAGCTTTGCGGGCTGAGTGTTAGGTGCAGAGCAGTAACCTTAACTTACCACCATATCGTCTTTCCACATTCAAAGTTTTGTGCATGTTTTACTATACCAGAACCACCTAAAATCAACAAGCAGGACGTGAGGAGTGCTGCTTCCTTTGCTGAATTACCAGCAGATCACAGGTGTGTACCTGACTCCCGGAGGTGATTCAGGTAATAACACTAGGATGGTGATTTAAAGGGTTAGAAGCTTTTCCACGGAAGGTAGTCCTTGAATTCTATCATTTTGCAAATATTGCTCACGAATGGCAGCTTACTTACCTGGCCTCCTTAAGTGGTTGCTTCTTATTTGTATTATGTTTTAAAGTAGAAAACTTTGAAGATGGTTGTTTTTCTGTCAAGGCACAGCCATTATGCCATCCTCAAGTTAGAATTTCTTCATCAGGTTATTATACATGCATATATCATGAGACTTTAACCCTCTCCCTGCTCTTTTTTCAAATATCAATTTAGGGCCAAAAAAAGGTGAGTCAGAACAATCATTATTTATTTAGAAGCATTTTACCAAGACACAAAGAACATGCTACCCACTTTTGTAGCAAGATTTTTTAAGAGGACATAGTATAAAATGACAAAAAAAAAAAAAAAAAAAGAAAACCAAATAAAGCCATAAGCAGAGCAAAGCCTGTTGGGTAGGATAGCATCTACGTCTCAAGTGACATGAGAGAATCTGATGTGAATTATATGAATTATAAGATGATTGATTAAAAAAAATATATTTGGCCAGGTGCTGTGGCTCATGCCTGTAATCCCAGCACTTTGGGAGGCCAAGGCAGGTGGATCATGAGGTCAGGAGTTCGAGACCATCCTGGCCAACATGGTGAAACCCTGTCTCTACAAAATTAGCCAGGTGTGGTGGTGGCCGCCTGTAATCCCAACTACTCAGGAGGCTGAGGCAGGAGAATCACTTGAACCTGGGAGGCAGAGATTGCAGTGATCCGAGATCGCACCACTGCACTCCAACCTGGGCAACAGAGCAACACTCCATCAAAAAAAAAAAAAAAAAAAAAAAAAAAGAAAGAAGGAAGGAAGGAAGAGAAAGAAAGATTTTTTACAGATCAAGATTGCAAGGACACACTATTATTCTAAAGGGCAAAAGGAGTAAAGCACAGGATTCTGAAAGCTTCTTCTTTGCAGCATCTAAAATGCTTGTGTAGACATTGTTTCCCATGTTGTCTGGCATTAACATCAGGAGACTGCCAAAGTGCTATTTATATTGCTGCTCATGGCTGGGTGGGAGAAGGACAAAGAAGCTTTTTGATCAAAATGTATAATTTCCCAACATTAAGTGTTTATAAAAGGGTGTTGTAGTAATAAGGGGTTAGGTGTGCCAATAGTTTCTAAATCAAGGGCCACACTAATCAGAGTGAACTTGGCATAAGTACTAATAGATTATAGCTACCCATTAAGGGAACAGAGTAGATCTTGGCTTAACCTTTGCCCCACAAAGCTCCCAGGACCTTTTGTGGTTTTTCCTGACTATAGTATCTGCAGACATCTTGGTAATTTTTAACACGGTGGCAGACTTCCATTGTAATAAAGCTCAATTATATAGGCCCTTTGATGGAGTTTATGGTGCCACATCAATTAAATGAGGCAGAGAGAGACAGTGAGCAGACTTTCCATCACCCATCATTTGGGAAGAGATTTGCAGTAAAAGAATAAATTTTGTGCACACATATCAATTTAACATTAAAGAAAAAATGATAAGTATAAGTAACAAAGAAAGAAAGGGGAGAACAGAAAGAAAATGATGAAGCTGAATGACTCACTTACACTTTTGAGTTTCAGTTGCCACCTCTGCTGTTGGACCAAACTAGGGGCTCTTAAGTCTGGGTTTTCTCAATCCCCTGTAGGATCCGCTAATGGGCTTGATGATACCCATGAGTTCCCTGAAATTATGGGCCAAATATTGTGTCTGCACATATGCATATTTTTCTGGGTTCAGCTTTATAGCTTTTATGAGATTCTCAAAGAAGATCATAATCCAAATAACGATAAAAACTACTAGAAAAAATAGTCGCGTAGGCCTTTGCTACTTCTAATCTTATAAGGAACAATTTGGTAATCATATTTCTAAATAAAGTCTGCTCCAAATGACTCTGTTATGTCCAAAGAATCCCAAGGTTCAAAATTTGTTTTCATTGTATCATTTAATATAATTGCCTTCTGTGGTTGGCATGCATCTAGAAATTCAAGATCCCTCAGCAAACACTTCACAAGGTTTCACTTTAGTCTTTGCTGTTCAACCTTCCTTCAGTGCAGTATTTAACTGAGCTATATCAACAACCACAAAAAGGAAGAAAATGGAGCTGAACCTTTTCCTCCATAGCCAGCTGAGCCACTTGAAGGTCTCTATGGACTGAACAGCAATAGCTCTTTTATGAACTGGTTACATCTTTGGAGTTAGTGAGTTTGGCTGAAGTTAGCTGTTACTGTTATTATACCAACATTGCAAATTTTGTCTAGTTCCCTGTTGAAAATGAGCTATTACTCTGGGCTTCACACTGGACAGTCTTTCTGGGCTCTATGTTCTCAAGGTTTCTTCAGCTTACAAGTTATAGACTTTTAAAGGAATTCTGAAATCAAAGATGACCCATATCTATTAAAAAATAAGAGGAAAGGGAATTTGGGAAGCTGAAAAGAACTGACCAAATATATGAATGGACAGGCAGCCTGGAATTCGCCAGAAATGACCCTCCAAGCATATCTGACAGAATGATGTGAAAGCATACAACATGAATTATTCAAAATAATTAGAGACAGAACTAAGGGTGTTTTGCTCTGATAGGGCCATAGTGGAATTTGAAGGGGAAATCAAGGCAGCCAGAGAGAAGCAGGTAATAAACCACTTGGATTCTTAAATGGCAGGCCCTAATTTTTTCAGTGTAAACATGGAGGTGTCTGTTTCCTGAATTGTAAATTGAAGGGGTTATCTAAACAGCTCTCTTTAGCATTACCACCCTGGGAGTAAGTCACTAAAGATGCTAAAAAATATACTGCTCCTGGAAAGATATGACAACAGTTTTTCGTGAAGTTTGTACAATGACATGTTATATAAGGAGGAAAGAAATGTAAGCAGGATACAATAAGATGTTCGAGCAGAGTGGTCTTCTCTCACTCTGGACCCTCACAATTCCCAGCTAGGCAGGACTGGGCATGTTCAGTATTTGGTTTGCTATTGAACAAGAACACTTAGGTATTGCAGGGAAGAATTGCCATTTAGTATAGGTTTAGTGATCTCGAATTCCTATGATCTAGTACACCCACATGAAAGTACATACACGAAAATGTGGCATTTTCCCCTGCAAAACTTTGTATGCTGACCCAAATAAAATAAAGCTATTAGGCTATTAGTAGTTGACCTTGGGGGGAGTCAAAAGTTATATATGGATTTTTGACTATACCAGGGGTCAGCACCCCAATTCCCACATTATTCGAGGGTCAACTGTACACTGTGTCTGTTAAGGCAAAAGCAGCCTCTCTATAATTATGTCTGAGACTTGGGGTGGGATATTGGTGAGCTTCTCTAGGGTGCAGGGTTAGGCCCTTCACAGCGGGGATGGAGGATGCCTTGGGCCACTCACAGGGGCCAGGCCTGTGCTGCCATCACTCCCTTTCCTCCCTAGCTACATGATTGTCCAAGGGCCATGAATAAAGGCCCAGGTGCCTTTAAAGCAGCCAGGCCCTGCCTTTCAATGAAAACAGACTTTGTTAACAGTGCCAAAGAGCAATAAAGAAAGAGAGAAGAGAGAAACATGGACCTAAGAGCTGTTTGGACACAGAAGGAAGAACCCCGATGATCCAGCATTCTTTGTCTTTTCATTTCCAAAAGGTATCATCTTCAGAAATTAAAAAATCCCTTTCTTTCTTTCTTCATTTATGCAGTAAAGGAGGTCAACCTGAGCCACATCATCATCTTTCCAACCATTATTCACTCCCCCTTCCTTCTGTCCCCTGAACAAAACATACACATCTTCTCTTGTCCAATGTCAACTCGTCCTTCTTGGGAGCTCTCATCTTAGAAACAGCTGTTTCCTGTCTCCACCCATACTTCTGTTTCTCTTCTCTCTGGCTTTTTAAACAAGTTGTTGACCTATTTTCAAATGGAGGGCACTTAGAAGACATAGAGGAAGAAAGAGGAGCAAAAGAGTTCAGGTCACCAAGAAGAAATGACCAAATAACGGTGTGCACAGAGACCTCCTCCAACATCTATAAAGGCCCCATTCCCAAAAGAGCTTAAGCACCATCACAGTGCAGATTTGAGGCTTGTATCTAATAGTCTCTTTTCCCCTCACAAACTGTAAAACTAGTTGAGATGCCTCAACATGCTATGTGCAATTCTTCACTAGGAGCTACGCTCTGATTTAAAAGATATAGTTTTTCTCTTTCTGGTTTTCCAGATAATGGATTAAATTTTCATATTTTCCACTTCACTCTTCCAGGGATTATCTGGTCAGTGAAGTCTTTATAAAGCATTTACAATAGTGCAGAATTTTGTGTGGCAGTTTAAGTAAGTGTGCATCCTATGAGGTATGTATGCAATCAGTCAAAATGAATTTTTTTATCAGAGATGTATAAAGATCTCAAAGCATTTTATAATTATATCATGTTTTGAGATGGAGAGTAAAAATGTGTCTTAACAGCTAGCACCAAAATGCCTCTCAGAGAGTAAATTATTTTTGTTAGGAAAAGACCTTGATAAACTTTGAGGGGAGATAGTGAAACACAAGGACCCAGGGTTAGCAGGAGCTAAGGTGGCTAAAGAGAGTGAAATTGCT
Organism: Pongo pygmaeus; assembly: GCF_028885625.2. Classification (NCBI taxonomy): domain Eukaryota; kingdom Metazoa; phylum Chordata; class Mammalia; order Primates; family Hominidae; genus Pongo; species Pongo pygmaeus. The sequence continues at coordinate 76,507,990 of NC_072384.2, forward strand.
CTTCCCAGGGAGGGAGAGAGAACAGAGGACAGGGAAACAAAAGGACAAAGAGGACACAAACATGGCATGAGAGGACACTCGGTGAAAGTAACTGGTGAAAAAAATCGCTTGTAGTGATATGATGTTGGGGGGGATAGAGTAACTCTTAAGGAGATGAATAAATTCTACTTAAGGTTATTCACTTTGCTGTGATGTAAACCCCTCCTGTGTCCCCAAAAGTCTCAAGTAATGTGTACTGAACATTTGTCTTGGATTTCTTTTCTTTTGGTAGAAGTCAAGGAAGGTCTTGATGTGACACAGGCAGAAGCTCCCTAAAAGATTCAGCGCATGGACTCAGGAGAGGGCAGCCAGAGATGGCCGTGACAATGTAAATCCTCTCCCCTGCCTTCATTTCCCCCTCAGGGATTCACAGAACTTGGGAAATGCTTTGGAATTAGGGGTTCGAGTCAATCCTGAGGAATAGGAAGACTCCAGCTAACTTCTGAGATAGGCTTTCCTAAATTACTGTCCTTTATGTATAAGACTGATAGGAGACCTTCAAGAGAGTATGCTGTCACTTATTTTTCAAATTATCCTTGACTATTCTCTCTTGCCTACCTGCTGCATCCATTTGTGAGGTATCATTATAAGGGTTTGAAATGCAATGACTAGAATACACAAAGTTAACTATCCAGGCTTGGGTTCAGTACATAGCCATAGAGTCAATTAGTAAACAAAGATGTATTTATGATGAATGTATCCCATTAAATTAAGTATCATCAAGCTCTTGCAACATGTATTAATCAGTATCACAATCATAACTAGATATCTTAACTCAACCCTTACAACAATCAAATTATGCATTAGGTTGGTGCAAAAGTAATTGAGGTTTTTGCCATTACTTTCAATGGCAAAATGCAATTACTTTTGCACCAACCTATTATTATTATTATTTCTATTTTGTAAAAGGGGACCCTAAAGCACTTAAAGGTTTCCCAAGCTCATTTAACTAGTAAGTAGCAGATCTGAGATTTGAACCCAGGTATTTTGATACAGATCCCATGCTCTATAATCCAACAATACCTTCCTTTTGTGCTAATCTATCATTGTTATTACTGCTTCTGAGGAATTCACCATTGGACATCAGTTCCACCTTGAGTCTTCCAGAGAAAGTAGGTTTTAGTGGTTAAGGGCACAGGCTTGTGTCTGATTACCTAGGTTCAAGTCCCGGCTCTACCACTTACCAGCTCTGGTGAAATTATTTAACTTCTTTAACCTCAATTTGTCATCCATAAAATGGGCATGATGAAAATAACCTTAAAGAACATATTTTAGAATACTATTTTTAAACAAATGGTCTGTCCAATAACCTTCATGATCATGGACACAAAAACCCTCAACAAAACATTAGAAAATCTAATCCAGCATTACATAAAAAGAATACATCACAACAAAACATGGCTTATCTTGGAAATGCTACACTGGTTCAACATTCACAAATCAATTAATGTAATTCATTGCATTAACAGACAAAAGAAGAAAAATTACATGATTGTGAAGAAAACTACATATATCTAGAATATATAAAGAACTCTCAGAACTCAACAATAAGAAAACCAGTAATTCAGCTTAAATCTGGTCAAAAGATTTAAATGGATGCTTTATTAAAGAAGATATTTGGATGGTAAATAAGCATATGAAAAGAGGCTGAACATAGTCATTGGGAAAATGCAAATTAAAACCACAATGAGTACCAACATATACCTATTAGAATGGCTAAAATTTTTAAAAATCTGAAAACACAGAGTGCTAAACAGGATATGGAACAAGTAGACCCTCATATATTACTGTGGAAATGCAAAATGATAGTTACTTTGAAAACAGTTTTTGGCAGTTTCTTACAACCTAACAATCCTACTCCTTTGTATTTACCCACATGAAATGGAAACCTATGTTCACACAAAAACTTATGACTGCTTATAGCAACTTTATTCATAATTGCTAAAAACTGGAAATAACCAAATATCCCTCAACTGGGAAAGAGATTAAACAAACGGGTAAGTCTGTAAAATGGATCCATAAAACTACTCAGCAATAAAAGCCTCAAACTATTTGTAGTTTGTTAAGGCTGCCATAACAAAGTACCACAGTCTGGATGACTTAAGCAACAGAAATTTATCACCTCACCACTGTGGAGGCTGGGTGTCTGAGATCAAGGTGACGGCAGGGTTGACTTCTTCTGACCCCTGTCTCTTTGGTTTGTAGATGTATGCCTTCTCCGTGTTTTCATGTGGTCTTTACACCATGCTTGTCTGAATCCAGGTTTTCTCTCCTTGTAAAGACACCAGTCACATTGGCTTAGGGTCCCCTAATTACCTGATTTTAGCTCAATTACTTCTTTAAAGACTGTATCTCCAAATACAGTCACGTTCTGAGGTACTAGGGGTTAGGACTTCAAAAGGAATTTTGTGGGGAGGGCACAATTCACCCCGTAACAGTATTATTACAGGCATCAACATAGATGAATCTCAAATGCTTTAGGCAGGATGGAAGAAGCCAGTTTCAAAGGCTACATATATAATATTCTAGAAGGGCAAAACTACTTGGACAGAGATCAGATCAAGGCCACAAGAGGTTGAGAGTGGGGAAGGGATTGATGACAAAGGGTTAGCACAAGGTAATTTTGGGGCAGTAATGGAATCTTCTGGCCATTTGATTTGGGTGGTACTTACATGACTCTATGCATTTGTCAAAACTTAAAGAACAGTAGACCAAATAATGAATATTCCTGCATGTAAATACAAAATTAAATGTATAAGCATGGGCTCAGAATCAGAATAAAAAATGTTTTAAACAAAGCAGTCTGTCCACTTAAAGAAAGGCACACTCATAGAGCAAATGGCTGAAGAATGTATGTACATTGCCCCTCATCACACGTGAACCCAGCACTCTTTATGCTTCCAAACTGGCACCAGCATTATCATGTAAAGAAATCATGATTAAAGAAAGATGGTTCACTTTTAAACTTCCTCTTAGCATGAATTCCTTTGAGGAAGTCACAGGTTATCCATTTCCATAGGTATGGGGTTTCTACAGTGGGCTGACAACACCCAAGCTGACTGCAGCACTCAGCAAAGGGAGAGACCCGTTTGAAATCCCAATGGGCAGGTGCACAATCCTTCTCTTCCCCTCCGCTTCTGCTCTTCATTGAGGAAGGAGACTCCAAATTCCAGCTGCTGCCATCTCCTCAATTCCTCATTTTCCCTCAGTTTATCATGATTCAAGCAGCTTTTTCCTACTCTTCTACACAAAAGGAAACAGCTATTTTCATCATACTGTATTTATGGCTATTCCCCCCAAATCATTATCAGTCCATATGAAGCATCAATGTGTAGCTTGTATTTGTTTGTTTATACTTTGTCTCCTTCCAAAAAGGATTTCAGATGGTTTTAGTTTAATTTTATTAAATAAATGTGTGTTGAGTTCCTACCATATGCTGGGAGTAGGGATATGGGATTAAATTGCAGCCCCTGCTCTAGAGGCCCCACAGTCTAATGAGGATGGATGGGAGAATAGACAGTCCCAAAACACTGCAGCAAGGGTCAGGGAAGAAGCAAACATGGGCTGTTCTGCAACCTTGGGGATGGCGCATATAATCCAGCCTGGAATCACCGAAGGTGTCAGAGATAAACCTTACCTTTTTTTTTTTTTTTTTCACACAATCAACACAACACAAAACACTTCCCCTCTGATCACTAAAATGTATGTTTTTTTTCTCCCCCACTGACCAAGCACTTCTCCAGGGAACATTAACTAGGTGTTCTATAACTCAATTCAATTCTGCCATGACTTACCTAGAGGTAGCATCATATCACACAGTTAGGGGCTCAGTCTCACAAGACTGCCCCCACTTCAGATGATAGTCACAAGTAGTAGGTTGTCACCTAGACTTCTGACTCATCCACTTACATATCAGAGTTCCCATGACCCCCTCCTTGGGTTCAATTAATTTTCTAGGATGGCTCAGAGTACTCGGGGACACACCTATGTTTACTGGTTTATTATAAAGAATATTGCAAAGAATACAGAAGAACAGCCACATAGAAGATATGCAAAGGGCAAGGTATGTGGGAAGAGACGTGGAGCTTTCATGCCCTCTCCAGGTGCACCACCCTCCAGGGACCACAGTTGATTGCATCATTGGTCATTAGTGATCAGCTCAACCTTCAGACCCTCTCTGCTTCCTGGAGGCCAGGGGATGGGGCTGAAAGTTTCAGCCCTCGAATCACATGGTTTGTCCCCCCTGGAAGCTAATCCTTCCCTTGCCCGTCCTAAGGCTATTCAGGAACAAAAGATTCTCCTGGTACCCCTACCTACAAGGGTTTTAGGATTTCCATGTCAGGATCTGGGGGCAGAGACCAATATACATTTCTTCTTATTTCACAGAAGACTTCAGAAAGTTGGATCTTGAAAGATGAGCTGAAGTAAGCAAAGAAGAATAAAAAGGGGTGCAGAGGGTGGAAGTTGCTCAAATGGCTGGGATACATGTGCTATGAATGGGGAGATGTTGCCAGAGACAGGGTGAAACCAGATAATAAAACACTGTATGCCCCCATGAAGGAGCTTATTTAACAAGCAAGAACATGGCAAGGTCAGGTTTATAAGGATCTCCCTGGCAGCTCTGTGGAGGATGGGTTTGAACAAGATGGACCTGGAAGACTGGAGACTGGTTGGGAGAATTTCTGAAACATTTCAGGTAAGAGGAAGAAAGTGGCGTGACCTGGACAGAAGTTAGGGAAAAGACAGATTCAAGATACATCTGAAATCAATTGGACACTAAGTGCTGAACAAAGCCCAGATGAAGTACAGCTCCATTTACCCAGACTTCTGATCTAAATACGATAATTAGTTATTATATAAATATATAAATATTCCCATTTTCAATGGCTCACATTTTATTGTCTCATTTATTCGATCTTTATAATAAACACATGTATTCATGAATGTCTATCCACTCATTTGAAGATTTGTAAGGCAGCATCAAGTATTTTGTAAAGAATGTGAACTCTAGCGTCAGACAAACCTCGCTCTGGATACTTCTTTTAAATGTTTATTTCTTAAATAATCATGCAGTAAAATTGACCTGTTTGGTGTACAGTTATAAATTTTAATAAATGTAAATATTTGTGTTGCCACCACCGCAATCAGAATAGAGAATAGTTCTGTTATCGCAAAAACTTCCTCTTGCTATTTTACCCTCACCCTTAACCCTTGGCAACCTTTGGATTTGTTTTGCTTTTTCTCTCCATCACCATATTTTTTATTTTTTTTGAGACTGTTGTATAAATGGAATTATACAACACATAGTTTTTGAGACTGACTTCTTTCATTCAGCATACTGCCTTTGAGATTCACCTTATTGCATGTATTGATAATTCATTCATTTATAGTGCTGGGTATTGTTACATTATGTGATTGTGCCACCGTTTACCCATATCCCATTTGAGGGCTATTTGGGTTGATTCCAGTGTGGGGAATTATAAAACGGAGTTGGTTTTTATGTAAACTTAAGTTTCCATTTATCTAGAGTAAATACCCAGGAGTGAGATTGCTGGGTTACATGGTAAACGCATAAACTTTGTAAGAAACTGCTAAACTCTTCTCCAGAGTACATTTTGAATTCCCACCAGCAGTGTATGAGAGTTACAGTTACTCTATGTCTTTGCCCATACTTGTTACTGTCAAAATTTTTTTTTAATTTTAGCTATTCTACTGGGTGTATTTACTCAACACCAGGTAACAAATGTTTTCTCCTCTGTTTTTTCCTGAAAGCTTTATAACTTTATGTTTTATATTTAGATCTATAACTCATTTGTGTTAATTTTTTGGAGAATGTGTAGGGTTAAACTCAGGTTCTTTTCTGGGCTTTTGGATGTCCAATTGTTTCATCATCATTTGTTGAAAAGACTATCCTTTTCCCGTTGAATTGCCTTTCAATTTGTCAAAAATCAGTTGTTCATGTTTGAATGGCTCTATTTCCGCCCTAGCTATTCCGTTCCACTGATCTAGGTGTCTATCCTGTCATCAATCCCACACTGTCTTAGTTACTGTAGCTTTATAGTAATTCTTAAAATTGAATTGTGGAATTCCTCGAATAGCATTATTTTCTTTTTTCCACCAATCAAGCTGATTACCCTACCCATCACCTCACATATTTCCTTTTTTTTTTTTTGGCAAGAACACTTAATATCTGTTCTCTTAACAAACTTCAAGTACTGTAGACAATACATTATTATTGACTGGAGTTACCACATGTTGTACATTAGATTCCCAGAACTTATTTATCTAATACATTTTATTTTTGATCCACATCCACCTCCAACCCCTGCCAACCACCATTCTACTATTTCTTTGAGTTTGAATTTTTTAAATTCCACATACCAGTAAGATCATGTAGTATTTGTTCTTCTGTGTCTGGCTTATTTCACGTAATAAGTGAATGTCCAACAGGTTCACACACGTTGCCGCAAATGGTAGGATTTCCTTCTATTTAAGGCTGAAAAGTACTTCATTGTATATATTATATGTACATTACATTTTCTTTATCCATTCATCCATCAATGGACATTCGCATTGATTCCATATCTCAGCTATTGTAAATAATGCTACAATGAACACAGGAATGTCTCCTTGTCACACTGATTTCTTTTCCTTGGGATATATACCCAGAAGTGAGATTGCTGGATCATATGGTAGCTCTATTTTTAGTTTTTTTGAGGAGCCTCCACACTGTTTTCCTTAAAAGCAGTACTAATTTATATTCCCACCAACAGTGTATAAGGTCTCCCTTTCCTCCACAACCTTGCTGATACTTGTTATTTTTCTACTTTTCAGTAATAGCCATTCTAACAAGTGTGAGGTGATAGCCATTAGGTTTTGATTTCCATCATGATTAGTGATGTTGAGCAACTTTTCATATACCTGTTTGGCATTCGTATGTCTTCTTCGGAAAAATGTCTATTTTTGCTCATTTTTACTCAGATTGTTTGCCATTGAATTGTATTGAGTCCCTTATATGTTTTGGATGTTAGCTCTCATCAGACGTATGGTTTGCAAATATTTTCTCCCATTCTGTAGGTTGTCTCTTGACTCTGTTGTTTCTTTTGCTCTGCAGAAACTTTCTAGTTTGACATAGTTTCATGTTATTTTTGCTTTTGTTGCTTGTGCTTTGGGTATCACATTCAAAAGATCATTGTCAAGACCCATGTCAAGGAGCTTTTTCCCTATGTTTTCTTCCAGAATTTTAATGGTCTTACACTTAAGTAGGGTCTTGTGTTTAATGTCTCTAATCCTTTTTGAGTGGATTATTGTGTGTGATGTAAGATAACCATGCAATTTCATTCATTTGTCTGTGGATATCCAATTCTCCCAGTACCATTTACTAAAGAGCAATTGCATATGTTCTAAATCATTTTTGCTTTCTTAGTTCCTTTGCCTTTCCATATAAACTTTTAAATTACGTATTGATAAATATAAAATTTCTTGATAAAATGTTTATTAGAATTGCATTAAATCTCTAGATCAACTTGAGGAGAATCATCATGTTTACTGTGTTGATTCTTCTAATCCCTGAGCATATGTTTCTCCATTTATTTAGGTCTCCTTTTACTTTTGTCATCAGCATTTTTAAGTTTTCAACATACAGATATTATACATATTTTGCTATATTTAAGGCATTTTGTACTGTTATAAATGGCATTTTTAAACTTTTATTTCTAATTGCTCATTGCTAATATATAAAAATACAATTGGTTTTTATATATTGGCCTTGTATCTTAAACTCACTTTGCATGCTAAACTTACCTAGTTCTAGACCTTTGTAGGTTTCTTGGGATTTTCTGTATAAACAATTATGTTGACCTCGAATAGGAACAGTTTTATTTCTTCCTTTCCAGTCCACATGCCTTCTTATTTTCTTGCTTTATCTCACTAGTTGGGACTTCCGGTTTAGTGTTTAATAGGAGTGGTTGAGTAAACATCCTTGCCTTTTTTCCAGTCTTAGTGAGGAAGCCTTCATTTTTCATAATTAAATATGTTAGATGTAGGGTTTTTGTAGATGCCCTTTATCAGTTTCAGGAAGTTTCTATGTCTAGTTTGCTGAGAGTTTTCATCATGAATGCATATTGAATTTTGTCACATACTTTTTCTACATCAATTTATATGAATATATGGTGCTTCTTATTTAGACTCTTCATATGGTAGATTATATTGATTGATTCCTGAATATTCAACTGCTTTATATCTCTAGATGGCTTACTATCCTTTTTACATATTGTTGGATTTGTTTTAATATTTGAGTGTTTTGTGTCTATGTTCATGAAGAATAATAATGTGTAGTGGGGGTTTCTTGGACTGTATTTGCTGGATTTTGGCATCATGGTAGTGCTGATCCAGTAAAATAAGCTGGAAAGGGCTTCCCTCTTTTCTATTTTCTGGAATTCATTGTATAGAATTTGTTTTATCTGTTTTTTAAATATTTGGTAGAATTAACCTGTGAAACCATCTGAGCCTGGATATTTCTTTTTTTGGAAAGTTGTTTGTGTTTTACTATAAATTCTATTGTTTTCATAGTTATAGGACTACTCAGAATGTCTATTTTATCTTGGATGAGCTATACTAGTCTGTGGTTTTTAAGAATTGATCCATTTCATATACGTTGATGATTCCATGCATGTGGAGTTATTTGTAGCCTCCTTATCATCCTTTTAAGGTCTACGGGGTCTGTAGTTATATTCCATCTTTCATTCCGGCTACTGGTAATTCTGTGTGTTCTCTCTTTTTTCTTTGGTAGTCTTTCTAAAGGTGTAGTAATTTACTGACCTTTCTAAAGAACCTAATTTCTTTTTATTGGTATTTGCATGATATATCTTTTTCCGTCCTTTTACTTGTTGTCTACTAATATCACTACACATGAAAAGAGTTTCTTATAAATAGCTTATAGTTAGGTCATGTCTTTTTATGCATTCTGATCATTTGTCTTTGTATTAATGTGTTTTGGCCATTTTCATTTATTGATATCATTGGCATGCTTGGATTTAAGTCTACCAATTTTTATTTGTTTTCTGTTTGTTTTTTGTTCCTCTGTTTTTCATTTCCTGTCTTGGATTATGTGAACACTTTTCAGTATTCCATTTTATTTGTTGGATTTTTTAAAACCATGTTTCTTTTTATAATTTTTTAGCACTGTCTCTAGGGAATACAATATACATACCTAACTTTTCACAGTTTACTTAGAATTAGTATTTTACCACTTCTTGAGTGCAGAAATTTACCACTACCTAGGACTTTTCATCCTGTTTTCTTTATGTCACTCTTGTCTTACATATTACATGTATATACTTGATAGATGTCAGATAAAGCCATAATTTTTGCTTTCAATGATTAAAAACATTTTAAACAACTTACGGGAAAAGAATGAATGGGCTTTTATATTTACCCAGATATTTATCGTTTCTACTGCTCTTTCTTCATTCCTAACATTCTATGTGTTCTTCAGCATCGTATCCCTTCTGTCTTTTGGCAATTTTTTTAGAGTAGATCTCCCAGCAATGAATTCCTTAGTTTTTCTTTATCTGACAAAGAAATCTGGGGGACATTTTCAAACCATAGCATCTATGAAATCTAAAAAAGTTTAATTTATAGAAACAGAGTAGGATGTTGGTTACCAGGGGCTAGTGAGTGGGGTGGGAGGAATATCTTTATTTCACCTTCATTCATAAAAGATATTTTCACTTGATCTATAATTCTGGGTTGACTTTCCCTACTTTCAGCACTTTAAAAATGTGTCACTTCCTTCTAGCCTTCATGGTTTCTTTTTTTCTTTTGTGTTTGTGGCCAGGGGTCAGGGGGAAGAGGTAAGATTATTTAATATCTAACCTGTTTGCAGTTTTCAAGCATACAACATGTTATTATTAACTATAGTCACATGCTGTATAATAGATCTCTGGAAATTATTTATCCTGTTTAACTGAAATTTTGTACCCTTTGACCAAAATGTCCCTATTCCCCTTTCCCCACTCCCTAGAACCTGGTAAGCAACATTCTACTCTGTTTCTATGAATTCAACTTTTTTAGATTTCATCGACGCTATGGTTTGAACATGTCCCCCAAATTTCATATGTTGGAAATTTAATCCCCAATGCACAGTGTTGGAAGATGGGTCCTAATAAAAGGTGATTAGGTTATGAGGGCTCTGCCCTCATGAATGGATTGTCATTATCATGGGAAGGGGTTCATTATCTCAAAAGTAAGCTTGTAAAAGCAAGTTCAGCCACTTCTTGCTTTTGCTCTCCCTATCTCTTGCGTTTCTGCCTTTCACCACAGGATGATGCAGCACGAAGGCCCTCGCAAGATGCTGGTGACATGCTCTTGGAATTCCCAGCCTCCAGGACTTTGAGCCAAATAAATTTCTGTTCATTATAAATTGCCCAGCCTCAGGTATTCTGTTACAGCAGCACACAATGGACTAAGGCAACATTTAAGTGAGATCATGTAAGTCTGTCTTCCTTTGTCTGGCTTATTTAAGTTAGCATAATGTCCTCCAGGTTCATCCATGTTGTCACAAATGACAGGATTTCCTTCTTAAGGCTGAAAAATACTCCATTGTGTATTTTACCACATGTTCTTTATCCATTCATCTGTTGATGAACATTTAGATTGACTCTGTATCTTGGCTATTGTGAATAATGCTGGAGTGAACATAGGAGTATAGATATCTCTTTGACATACTGATTTCATTTCCTTTAGATATATTCCCAGAAGTAAGATTGCTGGATCATATGGTTGTTCTGTTTTTAATTTTTTCAGAAAATTTCATACTGTTTTCCATATTGGCTGTACCAATTTGCATTCCCATTAACAACATAAAAGGATTCTCTTTTCTCCATATCCTTACCAACACTTGCTATCTTTTGTTTTTTTGATAATATACATTTTAACAGGTAGAGATGATATTTCATGGTGGGTTTTTTTGATTGCTTTGTTTTTGTTTTTTGTTTGTTTGTTTTGAGACAGGGTTTCTCTCTCTCACCCAGGCTGCAGTGCAGTGGCATAATCTGGGACTACAGGCACGCACCATCATGCCCAGCTAATATTTTTATTTTTTGTAGAAATGAAGTTTTACCATGCTGCCCAGGCTGGTCTTGAACTCCTGGGCTCAAGCAATCTGCCCACATCAGCCTACCAAAGTGCTGGGGTTAGAAGCATGAACCACCATGCCTGGCTTCATTGTGGTTTTAACTTGTGTTTCCCTGATAATTAATGATGTTGAGCATTTCTCACATACCTATTGGCCATCTGTATGTCTTCTTTAAAAGAAATGTCTATTCAGGCCCTTTGCCCAGTTTTTTAAAGTTTTATTTTGTTTTAATCGACACATAATAACTATGCATATTTATGGGGTACAGTGTGATGTTCTGATACATGTATACATTGTATAATGACCAATCAGGGTAATAAGCATATCCATCACCTCAAGCACTTGTCATTTCTTTATGGTGAGAACATTCAAAATCCTCTATTTTATAGTTACCCTACCATACTTTGCCCATTTTTGAATTGAGTTATTTGTTTTCTTGGTATTGAGTTGCTTGAGTTCCTTATCTATTTTGGATATTTACCCCCTATCAGATGCATGGTTTACAAATATTTTCTCTCATTCTGTAGGTTGTCTCTTCACTCTGTTGTTTCCCTTGCTGTGCAGAAGCTTTTTTGGTTGATGCAATCACATTTGTCCAGTTTTGCTTCTGTTGCCGGTGTTTTAGGGTCCATAGCCAAAAAATCATTGTCCAGACCAATGTCAGGAAGCTTTTTTTCTCTAAGTTTTCTTTTAAGTAGTTTTACAGTTTCAAGTCTTATGCTTAAGTCTTTAATCTATGTTGAGTTTATTTTTATACACTAATATAGTTTGGATATTTGTTTCCTCAAATCTCATGTTGAAATGTAATCCCCATTGTTGGAGGTGGGGCCTAGTAGTAAGTGTTTGCATCCTGGTGGCATAGCTCTCATGAATGGTATAGTGCTGTCGCCTTGGTAGTGATTTCTCATGAGATCTGGTTGTTTAAAAATGGGTGGCACATTTTCCTTCCCCCTCTCTCTTGCTCCTGCTCTTACCATGTGAGATGCCTGTTCCCCTTTTGCAATCCACCATGATTGTAAGCTTCCTGGGGCCTTCACCAGAAGTCTATGCCAGCACTATGCCTCCTCTACAGTCCGCAGAACAGTGAGCCAATTAAACTTCTTCTTTATAAATTACCCTGCCTCAGGTATTTCTTTATTGTAACACAAGAATGGCTTAATACATACACAATGCAAGAAAAGGATCTAACTTTATTCTTCTGCATGTAGAGATCCAGATTTTTCCAACATCAGTTATTGACAAGACTATTCTTTCCCTATTGTATGTTCTTGGCGACTGGCCTTCATGATTTCTAATGACAAAGGCACAGTCATTCTAATTGTTGTTCTCCATAAACAATGCATTATTTTTCTTTGGCTGCTTTGAAATATTTTTTCCTTGTCTTTAGTTTTCAGTAGTTTATGATGTGTCTAGACATTGATTTCTTTGGATTTGTCTTGTTTGGGATTTGCTTAGCTTACTGAACCTGTACATTCTTGTTTTTTTGTCAGATATGGAAAGTTATCAGCCATTATTTCTTTAAATTTTTTTTTGACTGGGTCTTGCTCTGTTGCTCACGCTAGAGTGTGGTGACACAATCATAGCTCACTGCAGCCTTGAACTCCTGGGCCCAAGCCATCCTCCAACCTCAGCCTCCTGAGAAGCGGGGACTACTGGTGCAAGCCACCATGCCCAACTAATTTTTGGAAAAATAATGTTTTAAGAGACAGGTCTCACTATGTTGCCTAGGCTGGGCTCAAACTCCTGGGCTCAAGTAATCCTTCCACCTGGGCCTCCTCAATCCCTGGAATTACAGGCATGAGCCACTACACCTGGACTTCTTCAAATAATTTCTTTAGCAATATGCCTTTTCTACTCTCCATGAGACTATGACAAACCAAATGTTAACCCTTTTGTTATTAGCCCACAGGTCCCTGACTTTAATTTTTAAAGTTCTAATTGATATAGTTATATTAATATCTGCATATTTGTAACTTTCCTATCCATTGCTTATAGTCTTTGTTTTTCCATCTTTCTACCTTCTCTGATTTTAATAGGTCATGTTATGATTTCATTTTCTCTCCTCTCAGCATATAAATTGTACTTTTTAGAAGGCTAGTTGTTTACCTAGAGTTTACAATATATATCTTTAACTAATGTAAGACTACCTTCAAATAACCCTATAGCACTTCATGTGTAGTGTAGGCACGTTATAATTCTCAATTCCTCCCTCCCATCCTTTGTGACATTGCTGTTATTCATTTCATTCATTTGTGCTGTAATCACTCAATACATTGTTATTACCATTTATTTAAACACTTATCTTTTAGCTCAATTAACAACAAAAATGATTTACCTTCATTTATTGCTTCTCTAATTCTCTTTCTTTTTTTCTGTAGATATGAACTTCTGACATATATTATCTGCTGAGGAACATCTCACAACATTTTTGCAGGTCAAGTCTGCTAGTGATGAATTCTCTCAGTTATTTGTCCAAGAAAGGCTTTGAAGCATAGTTTTGTTGGGTATAGAATTCTACGTTGGTGGTATTTTTCTTTCAACCCTTTAAATATTTTACTTCACTCTCTTCTTGCTTGTGTAATTTCTGATAAAAAGTCCACTGTCATTCTTACCCCTGTTGCTCCTTAGGTGAGGTGTTTTTTCCCCCTCTGGCTTCTTTCAATATTTTATCTTTGTCTTTGATTTTCTGCAGTGTGAGTATAAGCCTTGATGTGGGTTTGTTGGTATTTATCTTGCTCAATGTTCTTTAAGCTTCCTAGATATGTGTTTTGATGTCTCTCATTAGTATTGGAAAGTTTGGGGGCATTATTACTTCAAATATTTCTTCTGCTCTGTTCTCTGTTTCTTCTCATTCTGGCATACTATATTGTCCCACAGTTCTTGGATGTTCTTTCATGTTCTGTTCTGATTTGTTATCACCTTTTTCTCCTTGTATTTTATTTTGGAAAGTTTATATTGCTCTAACTATTGGAAGTTTACTGACTCTTCCCTCAGCTTTGTAAAGCCTATTGATGAGCCTCCTAAGACTTCCTCATTTCTGTTGCAATGTTTTTCATTTATATAGAGCATTTTCTTTTAATTATTTCTTAGAGTTTCTATTTCTCTGCTACATTACCCATTTGTTCTTGCATATTGTCTGCCTTTTTCATTACAGCCCTTAACATCTTAATTATAGTTACTTTGAATTCCCTGTCTGATAATTCCAATATCTACGTTATATTTGAGTCTTATTCTGATGATTGCTTTATCTCTTCAGACTATTTTTTGTTGCCTTTTGTCATGGCTTGTAATTGTTCTTGAAAGCAGACACATTGTGTAGAATAATAGGAACTAAGATAAATAGAATTTAGTGCAAGGATTTATATTAATCTGTATGGAATTGAGCTGTGTTTAGTGTTTTCTCTAGCTATACCTTCATAGTGTCATTGTTTTGTTACCTCTTGACTTTAGACTCCCCTAAGTACTCCTGCTAAGAAGAACCTGTGTCTAGCAATCCTTTCAGTTGTAATCTACTGTTATTATACTGGTACCCTGTTGGTGTGATAGTAAACTATGGGAAGGGAAGGACATTCTGTAATCCTCTGATTAACTCTCCATCATTTATGGATCTATGTCTCATGATTGTGATCTTTAAAGTTTTTCTCTTTGTGAAGTATTCTTCCCTAGATGCAGTATTCCTGCTTTGTTTCCTTGAAGACCTGACCCCTGGTAACTATGATATTTCTCCTTTAGTTGAGACAGGATGACTGGAGGGCGCTGGAAAAAGAGGAATTTCTTTTCCCTAGCTGGAATAAGGCTCTGGAAAAGTCCTTTCCCCTGGAGTGTAGCCCTTTGTTATGGAGAAGGCTCTGAATGTATTTCACAATGATTATTCTTCTTCTCTCCTGCCAAAGCCGTGAGGGGATCTTTTTCAGATCTTTGCTGTGAGTACCTGGTGAGGTTCCTAGAGATAAGGCCCAGGAAAGACTGCAGCCATTAGGAATTTCTCATTCTCTTAGTTATCCACAATCTCAGTCTCCTGCAATTTGTAAAATTTACCATTTAAATGGTCCCACTAGTCTATGACTCCACTGGCTTCTGCTCCAGGCAAGAGATCTCAGCTGTGTCTCTCTGAATGTACTTGTCTCTCTGACTTAAGCGTTGTTTTTACCCCCTGTAAACTCAGTTATCTGATGGGTCCAAGAAAAGTCATTAATTTTTAGTTTATCTAGATTTTCTTGTTGTAAGATCAGGAGTGGCAACTTCCAAGCTCTTTACATGTTGGAGCTGAAATTGGAAGACTCTTTGCTAATTTATTTTTTACTCCTTTTTTCCTGTTTAGCTCAGATAATTTCTATTGATCTATCATTAAGCTCACTGACTTCTTACTCTGTCATCTCCATTCTGCTATTCAGTCCATCCAGTGAGTTTATTTCAGTTATTGTATTTCTCAATTCTAAAATGTCCCCTTGATGTGTCTTTATACCTTCTGTTTCTTTGCTATGACTTTCTACTTTCCCATTCATTTCAAGAGTGTTTGGAGTTACTTGTTGGAGAATTTTTATAATAGATGCTTTGAAGTCTTTGTCAATTATTAGAGCATCAACATCATCTTTGAATTGGCTTTCATTGATTGTTTTTTCCTCAGGTGAAAAAAGTCTCCATTTTTCACTCAAAATGCCAAGTAATTTTGAATTGCATCTGGACATTTTTAATATTGTCTTATAAAAATCTGGGACTGGTTTAAATCCTATGGAGAATGTTGATGTTTTTGTTTTACCTGGCAATCAGCCTCGTTGAGTTCAGGCTGCAAGTTCTAACTCATTTCCTGTGGGCTGTAGTTTTGAGTTTCTTCAGTTTTTTTGTTTGTTTGTTTTTTTAATTTATTTATTTATTGTTATTATACTTTAGGTTTTAGGGTACATGTGCACAATGTGCAGGTTAGTTACATATGTATACATGTGCCATGCTGGTGCGCTGCACCCACTAACTCGTCATCTAGCATTAGGTATATCTCCCAATGCTATCCCTCCCCCTCCCCCCACCCCACAACAGTCCCCAGAGTGTAATGTTCCCCTTCCTGTGTCCATGTGTTCTCATTGTTCAGTTCCCACCTATGAGTGAGAATATGCGGTGTTTGGTTTTTTGTTCTTGCGATAGTTTACTGAGAATGATGATTTCCAATTTCATCCATGTCCCTACAAAGGACGTGAACTCATCATTTTTTATGGCTGCATAGTATTCCATGGTGTATATGTGCCACATTTTCTTAATCCAGTCTATCACTGTTGGACATTTGGGTTGGTTCCAAGTCTTTGCTATTGTGAATAGTGCCACAATAAACATACGTGTGCATGTGTCTTTATAGCAGCATGATTTATAGTCCTTTGGGTATATACCCAGTAATGGGATGGCTGGGTCAAATGGTATTTCTAGTTCTAGATCCCTGAGGAATCGCCACACTGGAGAAAATTTTCACAACCTACTCATCTGACAAAGGGCTAATATCCAGAATCTACAATGAACTCAAACAAATTTACAAGAAAAAAACAAACAAACCCATCAAAAAGTGGGCAAAGGACATGAACAGACACTTCTCAAAAGAAGACATTTATGCAGCCAAAAAACACATGAAAAAATGCTCACCATCACTGGCCATCAGAGAAATGCAAATCAAAACTACAATGAGATACCATCTCACACCAGTTAGAATGGCAATCATTAAAAAGTCAGGAAACAACAGGTGCTGGAGAGGATGTGGAGAAATAGGAACACTTTTACACTGTTGGTGGGACTGTACACTAGTTCAACCATTGTGGAGTTTCTTCAGTTTTTTAAGCCTTTTTCAATGATATTCAGATCCATCCTGCATATGCACCACCCAGTGGTCCGTCTGGGACCTGGGCAGCAGTCTAGCTATTACTTCATTTCCCAGAGAATTCTATATGCTGATTGGGACCGGATCCATGCATGCACAGTTCAGGGGTAAGCCCTGGAGTTCATAAATAATTTTATAGGGGTCACTTCCAAAGCTCCTTCCTCTTCATAATCTTTTAAGTAGTTTCTGGTACTGGGAACTCCTGGGAAAATAATTCCCAGTACCTTCAGTCCTCTGGCCAAAAAGCTAAGGCTTCAGTTACTTCAATCTAGCACAGCAACAGGAGTTTGCCCTGTCAGGCAAATTCTCTTAGGACCACAGTTCTATAGATCAAAGGAAAGCTCACCTCTCTGAAAATTTTGGCTTCCATACCCATGCCATTACCACAGAATTGCTTAAGATAAGACTGCAAGAGAAAGGAGAAAATATTTTAAAAAGAAAAGAAAAAGAAAAATGAGCGATCTTCCTCACCCTCTCTGTTAGGAGTTCCCTCTGCTGCTTCTCAGTCCAGAAGTAGAAGGTTTCTCCTGAAGCTCTCTCTGCACCATAGCACCCACTTCTGGGTTTTGGGCTGCATTGAGTTTAAGCCAGAGAGAAAAAAATCAATGGCCTGATTAGAGACACTTCAAATTCTGGTTTTCTTTCCCGATTCACCAACCACTATCCACTTTGCAGGGTCTTCAAATAACTGCTCCATGCATTCTATTCAGGTTTTATAACACACTCACTGGGAGAGACAAGGTGGTTCATGCTTAATTCATCCTAGTAAGAACCAGAATTTGCTACACACTTAATAATCAGATAATTTCCAAGCCTCAATCTCTTCATCTGTAAATTGGTAATGACAATAATTTTTATGACTAGAGTTTGTGGAGAGCAAAGGAACCAATAAACATTACAGTGTGTTTAACAAATGTTAGCTGTTGTTATTATTTTTATTAGATGCTGTTGCTGTTGCTGCTGCTGCTGCTACAGAGCTGAAAAGGCACATAGGAAAGCAGTAGAAAGAGGCAAAGGAGAAGTAGTACCATCAGCAAATGTTAAAACAAACAAGGAGAGTGTTTTCTATTTCACACTTAAATAGATCATTTATACAGGATACATTTTGCTTTGTCATGAAATGTTACATCTATATGAACAGTGTGTCATGCAGCAAATGCTTGTAGGCAGCACCAATGTGTTATTGTGTGACTTCTTATACCAAAGTATGTACAATGATTTCAGTGGACGTTTTATTCCTTCTGTATTGTCTGGAAGAAAGATAGAGAGGAGAAAGTCTCCCCTGTGTGTGATGGCCTGGATGCAGATATGGAGTTCACAGACATAGATGTAGAGGTGGAAAAGTCTTTATACCCTTCTTTCTGCCTAATCCATTCCATCTACAAGATAGGTTTATATAGTCATTCTCTTTGGTACAAAATTCATCCATTTGTCCCAGAATTGACATTCTTAAAGTAAGAATAATTTTATTCTTTTTTTATTATTCGTGTAATACTTTTTAAGTGTTATTTAAAATGTTACAGGGGCAGTGCTAATAGATTATAAGTGGTGGGTGGTGGTGTTGTGGGAATGAATCTAGGCCTTCCATTTCTTTCATCCTAAGGAAAGAATTGCCTTTTATATGTCTTTTGGCTGTAAGTTGGACTTTTCCTGGAATGTAACTTTGATATACAATGTGCTTCTCTGTACTGAGGCTCATTGCCATATCGACAGCCTATATATTCCCCCCAGGGATACCAAAGCAAGGGAGGGTGGCATCCTTTCCACATCAGCTGAGATTGGGTGAATTGTTTAGCTGTGGGGAGTATATGGTAGGATGAATAGGAATTTTTTATTCAGACACAGTTGGGTCAAATTCTGGCTCCTCTACTTTTTGTTTTTGAAGTTAGGTAAGTTATTTAAACTCTCTGAAACTCAGTTTCCTCATCTGTAAAAGGAGGTTAATAATACTTAGCACAAAGAGCTTCTTTGGTGACTAAAAAGAACATATGTATTGTGTGTATCCTGTGTGCATAAGTACATTTATGGAATATGAGGGTACCTTGGGTAAAATGCAGATGCCCCATGCATGCCCATTTATTAGGGTTTAGAACTCAAAGATTATTTCAATGAATATTTATAATTGTTTAATCTTTGTGTTTATGACAATCCAACCTAAAATCCAATTTCTAATAGAACATCTCAGTGAAAAGTAGGGACTTCTATACTGTTAAAAATATTTTTAATGCTTCAGTAACAAGGCCGGCTTATTGTTCAGAAAATAATTGCTATAAGTGGAATTCACTATAAACAAGGCACCTTGTTCCAGCCATAAACATGTCATTTGGCCTTGACTTAACCAACACTAGTCTCTGTTCCATGGGACTATCCCCAAAGACAACTACAGGGTCAGTGACTATTCCTTGCTGGTGGGAGCTTCCTTGTGCTGTATCTTGACCTCTGTAAAATGCTAATGTAAAAGAGGCTATATGTATAGCTCTTTACGCCCGTGGACCCTTAAGAGTAAAGACTATTAAAATAGCTACTCTATATAGGGTGACTACTTCCATCTGCCAGGGTTTTGCTCAGCACTGAGCTAACATTTTCTCAAATAATCCTTCTGACACCTCTAAATGCTGAGCCACTTTACAAATAAGGAACCTGAGGCTTAGAGCCTTTAAATAAGTTATCCAAGGACGTACAGTTTACACACTGCAAAGCGGAGATTCAAGCCAGCTCTAGCTGATTCTAAAACCCATACTCTTAACCACCATCCTACCTACAAATTCTTCAGTTTATTACCTCTTGCTGATTGAGTCTCACTAATCAAAACTGAATATTCTGTACCTGTGAGGCACTGGTTATACAAGGTTCTCCTGTTTTTATCAATAATAAGAACCAAAGTTAGACATTTTAGGCACAATAAGGTCAAAATCCATTTCAATTCCAAGCGTCTTTCCAAATTCTTTTGTTGCATTTACATTTTGTTGAGTTAAACAAAGACGCATTCACCCGAAACCTGGCTTTTCTTTTCCTAAAGTGTTTCTAATAGGATTTATCTCAATACAATCTTCATGACACACAGAAATAAAAGGCAAAGAATCTAGCCACTGCTATCTAAGGAAGTGAAAACAGTTCATCCAAAGTATTCCTAAAGGATGATATATTTAGATAAATTAGGTTAAAACCTTCCATTTAAAAATCTTTTACAACATATAAAATGCTTTTGCAGCTGGTGGGGAGTAGGGTTTGGGCCCATATATAAGCTCTTCTAGAAAAAGAAACTCAACCTTAAACAATTAAGTAACTTGCCAAGCTCATATAACTACAAGGTGGAACTGGAAAATGAATCTTCCAAATATAGATCCAGTTTCCTATAAGTAGAACAAGAAGACGTTATATTTCCCAGAAGTTAATTTAAGTAGAAAACACTATTGGAGACGCTTTGTGCTAAAAAACAGTTGCGTTTGAATTTGTTGTTACCCATTTAATGGATAAGATACTAAATACTATCTCTGTTATCGTTATACAATTACAGTATTGTGGTACTATTATTATTTTATAAGTCAAGACATAAGATTAAAAAGGTAACTTGTCCAGAGAATGATGAAAATAAGTGATAGGTTACAGATGAGGACACAGATACAGATCTTGTTATTGAGAAATTGACATTTTAAGGAATTTTCTTAGCTGAATATATTGGTATGATTCTAGGTGACTATTTCTCTTTTATAATATAAGCTACATGTCATTGTTTAAAAGCTTTGGCTTCAGTCAGTCACAGGCCATTGTGGAGAGAAACGTATAGCACATACCATATTAGAACCTCATTTTCTATTTTGGGAAAGAAAAGAATTATTTAATATGAATGTGAGCTTTTTATGTACATAAAAAGGTTAAGAGAATTATGTTGGGTAGTGGAATATTGCACTTCAAGATTTACACACTTCAAATAGAAATGCATTAGATATGTTTATATGCCTAAATGCACAAAAGGAATTTAAATATGATGATTAATTATCACCTGTTGACAAATAACATTTTATACTTAATGTTAGAGAAGGAATATTTTTCACGAAATGGCCAGTTCCAATAAATATGCCAAACGTGCCTGTAAATAAAAGGCGATAATGTTAGTCAGCACCTTATAAACTCTCTGAATTCAATCTACTCTAAGTAATGTGAGTGCTAAAGAGAAGGGCAATAATAAGAACACAGTGACAGAAGGAAGAGCTACAGCTTTCTCCTAAACTTAAAGGGGAGATGTTCCAGGTCTGAAGAGAAAGGCACATGCATGGTTTGGCTCACCATTTTTGCTTTCTTGAAGCTGCAATTAATTTTCAAGAGGAAGTCACAAAACATATATCTGCATGTTCCTGGGTAGAGACCTAAAACTCCCACGCTTTATCAGAGGCTTAAATAAAGTGTTTCTTTGGTCAGAAGCATTTTTCCTTTCGAGAGAAAGCTTATGTTTTGACTATTAGGTGTAATTTCAAAATGATCTATATATTTTATAGTATAGATTATTATTAGGTTTTAGCTGTGGGTATTTAACAAATCTAATGAATAAATAACATTTTCTGTCCCATTTTTCTATTTAAAACAAATACTAATGATTCACCCCACCACATTATGACCACTAAAGGACCAAGAATGTGAAGAACAAATATCACTGTGAAATACAGTTCCCCCAACCCCAGAAAAATAGGAAAAATGACTGATTGCTTTAAAGTGAGCAGGCTACATATTCCTCAACATTAAGTGCATTACATTTGCTTCTAAAATTATCCAACTGGAATGCAGGGAAAACCCATCCTTTCCCTCTTCAGCTTCACAGCATTGAATTAAAATGAAAACATCTATCATATATAAGATTTGCTAGGGTTTATCTAGGTTTTTTAAAACAAAAGTTTCTATTACCCAGTGACATGGTTTGACTGTGTCCCCACCCAAATCTCATCTTGAATTCCCATGTGTTGTGGGAGGGGCCCAGTGGGAGATAACTGAATCATGGGAGAAAGTCTTTCCTGTGCTGTTTTCCTGTGCTGATAGTGAATAAGTCTCAGAAGATCCAATCATTTTATAAAGAGGAGTTCCCCTGCACGAGTTCTCTCTCTTTGCCTGCTGCCATCCGTGAAATACGTGATTTGTTCATCCTTGCCTTCCGCCATGATTGTGAGGCTTCCCCAGCCACGTGGAACTGTAAGTCCAATTAAGCCTTCTTCTTTTGTAAATTGCCCCATCTCTGGTATGTCTTTATCAGCAGACTAATACACCCAGCATCCTTTTATATCCACAGGACAAGGATAACTGATGTTTCATAATGATGATCCTAAAGAGGAATAAGATTCTGCAGAATGTTATAAAACATTAAATCAAGAATAAATTATGATAGTTATCATGTAGAGCTAAGCATATTTTATTATAATTTGAAAATTATCTGAGTACTATGTACATTTCAATATTATTTTCAGAACAATTGATGCATCAAGCATGCAAGTAACAAAGCTTGGGCAGTTCAGAAAAGTGGTCAAGTGTATACCTGCCGAGTTTGATCAATTTGCTTTGGAATCCCAGTTCTGCTTCTTACTAGTTGTGTGACTTTGACAGTAATTACCCCAGTTTTCTCATCTTAAAAATGAGGATTATATTAGTATCTACTCTACAGAGTCATCATGAGGCTATCAGATCATGGAGGCAGAACATTTAGCACAAAGACAGGCACAAGATAAACAGTCCAAGAGAATAACTAATATTATTCTCTTGGAGTTATTCTCTTGGAGAATAATAATTAATATTATTCTCTTGGAGAATAACTAATAATAACTAATATTATATTTTAGACTTACTATTGTGGGAATATGAGAAAATGTCTAATCATTTGTGTAGTTAGGGAGATACGAAACAAAAATATCCTCAAATGGAACTGACACAAAGAGGCTCAGTCTGAATTTAACACCAAGAAAGTACAAAAGAAATTAGCATTCCATATAAATAAGCTCTTTGTGATGACTTTTTTTTAAAAAAAAAGAAAGGGAATGTACAGCCCCAATTCACTGAGAGCTGCCAAGGTCATTGCAACATTTGAGGAGGAAAGCATGTAGGGTGAGCAGAGAGGAGCAGGTCAGGGCTATGGATTCAGGCCCAAGGCATCGTTCACAGAAGACATAACTGCAAATAGCCCTTCTCCCCTCGCTTCAGGCTGTTAAGTGAGCAGAAATGCAAGAACCACTATCCCTGTAGCTTTTCACTGGCTTGTTTATTTACCCATCAAGAACCATAAGGACCTTTACTGCATAAAATGCCAAGTGTGGTGGTAATTGACATCAAACGATCCATGTCTACCAACAAATAAAAGACTAAAGTAATAAACATAGAGAGATGAGTGTTTAATGACCTTCAACAAATTTTTATTGTAAGATCCATAACAGTTAACTATATACACTGACATCTCTGGCCTGGAGCAGTCTCTATTTTCAAAGACAGAGAAAGAGGCCCAAATCCTGCCTTGCTACAGTGGCTCTTGAAAACTGGCTTGAGTGTATCAGCCTGGCACAGCTTGCCAAAATTGCCAGGCCCCTGAAACTTCCTCCATGATCATAAAGGTGGAATTTCTCCATGTTGAGCATTTCCCAACCCCATGCCCCAACACACACACACACACACACACACACACACACACACACACACACACACTCCTTTAACTCTTTTCATAGCTGGATAAAATACTCAAGTCAGCAGATACTTTTAGACCATTTCTTCCCAAAATCAACACAAGCAGATGAAGCATAATAAATGCCATCATTCAAGATGCTCTTGAATCTCCATAATCCCCAATCACTGGTCATAACTTTGTCCTACAAACATCTGGCTATAATTTAAAGTGAATGGTCATTTTGTCAGTGTTAAGATAACCTTAGAATGCTTCCTTGTATAGAGATTTTCATTTGTAAACAGAACATAAAGACAGAAGAAAGCAATAATTGCTTCTCTGTTAAACATCACAGATTATAAAATCACCACAGCACAAAGCTAGAAAGATGGCACAAAGATGTTAATTTCCTTTTAGGCCCACTGCCTAGTTTTCCTTAAGCACCATAAGGCTTCATTTGGGTCCACAGTCTATGTGCCAGGCCTTAAATTCAAACCTGGATTCATGATTCTTCACCGGAAACAGGGGAGCAGTTTTGAGAACTCATGAGACTCGGATTCATGGAGATTCTCAAATAAGGAGGCTGCTTCTCTTTCTTTCTTTGGTTTGGCCAGCAGCAGATGTCAGACCTGAAACAGACCTAATATAACACACAGCCAGTCTTCCAGTAGTGTGGGCTTTGAGGGAAGAGGTTACTTGTTATTTTGTCTGTGGGCATGGTAGGGGATATGACACTAAGGTACACAGTAAGTGCTCAATAAATGTTCACTAAATTCAAGTCTATGATACGTTTCTTTGAAGACCAAATGGAAAAATTATGATAGTTTTTTCTTCATGGTTTCTGAAATATAAGATTAATACATTAGCAAAATAATAAAAGGATTTCACATGCCTATAATCCCAGCACTTTGGGAAGCTGAGGTTGGAGGATTGCTTGAAGTCAGGAGTTCATGACCACAGCCTGGACAAAATAGTGAGATCCAGTCTCTACAAAAAAAGAAAACAAACTAATTTAAAAATTAGCCACAGGCGGTGGTGGGCACCTGTAGTCCTGGCTACTCAAGTGGCTAAAGCAGGAGCATTGCTTGGGCCCAGGAGTTTAAGGTTGCAATGAGCTATGATCACACCACTGCACTCCAACCTGGTGACAAGGCAAGACCTTGACTCAAAAAAAAAAAAAAAAAAGAGGGATTTCACAAGTTATGAACTCAATTGACAATGGCAGAGGAGTACCGGTTTAGAAGATAAGTATCTGTGTAATCCATGATCTCCAGAATCATTTTTAAAATAATGTAGGCTTTGGGCTTAAGCATGATCTAATTTCTTGTCATTCACAAGCTTCTGTAATTTGAAGAGGATCTTTCCAAAAGCTGGATAAAGCTTAGGACAGAAGCTCAGTGTCATGGAAATCCATTCTTTGGTCTGCCCAGAGCAAAATGCTTCTCTAGGAAATGCTCCTTCTACTGTGTGTTTCAAAAAACCAGTGGCCATATTCTGAGAGATCTTACCTTCCACTTAAAGTAGGTCTAGGGTCAGCCACTGAATCAATATTGGCCAATTGTCCAGCAAATCACTCTGGCTGTTATGACTGGTGTCTAGCACTTGACCCAAACAGGTCAATCAGAGTGCTTTCTGAGATATTTTTATTTTTAGACAAGAAAGCATGTCTTACATATGAAAAAATGCTCATCATCACTGGTCATCAGAGAAATGCAAATCGAAACCACAATGAGATACCATCTCACACCAGTTAGAATGGTGATCATTAAAAAGTCAGGAAACAACAGATGCTGGAGAGGATGTGGAGAAATAGGAATGGTTTTACACTGTTGGTGGGAGTGTAAATTAGTTCAAACATTGTGGAAGACAATGTGGCGATTCCTCAAGGATCTAGAACTAGAAATATGATTTGACCCAGTGATCCCATTACTGGGTATATACCCAAAGGATTATAAATCACGCTACTATAAAGACACATGCACACATATGTTTATTGTGGCACTATTCACAATAGCAAAGACTTGGAACCAACCCAAATGTCCATCAATGATAGACTGGATTAAGAAAACGTGGCACATATACACATATGGAATACTATGCAGCCATAAAAAATGATGAGTTCATGTCCTTTGCAGGGACATGGATGAAGCTGGAAACCATCATTCCAAGCAAACTATCACAAGGACAGAAAACCAAACACCGCATGTTCTTACTCACAGGTGGGAGTTGAACAATGAGAACACATGGACACAGGGTGGGGAATATTACACACCAGGGCCTGTTGGGAAGTGGGGGCCTGGGGGAGGGATGGCATTAGGAGAAATACCTAATGTAAATGACGAGTTGATGGGTACAGCAAACCAACATGGCACATGTATACCTATGTAACAAACCTGCATTTTGTGCACATGTACCCTAGAACTTCAAGTATAACAATAAAAAAAAAATTACCTACAAAAAAAAAAAAACAGGGGAAAAAAAAGAAAGCATGTCTTAGAGCTTCTGCGTCTCTCTGGCAGTGAAATCAAAGATGGGAGTATAATAGTTACTGGGTACCATGTCCCAACGCTATAAAGAAACTGGTCTGCAGTAGAAGAGGAAGATATTAACAAGTAGAAAGGGGTAGGGCATAACAAGGAATAGACATGGAAGGTGTTGGCGGCATTAGTTCCAGATTCCACTTGTCCTCCTCCCTGCAATCTGATATTTCCACCATATAGATATAATAGATATAAATAAATTCAAGAGATAGGTAACAGCAAAATATAGTAAAATACTTAGGAAGAGATAGGTTGTTTTATGTATTTATTGCCTTTGCTCTTCATGCAATTTATTTAATTGAAAGTTTACATAATTTTTAATGATGACTGTTTAACAACTAGCTTGAAAAATTTCCCATCAGTTCTGGTAAGATACAATCATATGAGTATATAAGTTCTTGTATGAATGGTACAAACATATTCATGGAGCACTGGTAACCTTAAGTACATATATATATATATATATATATATATATATACACACATATATATATATATACATATATATATACACACACATATATATATACACATATATAGATACATATATATATATATATACACACACACACATATATACATACACATATATATACACTAAAGTTTTAAATTTTTATGTACTTCATCAAAATTTTGTGGTTTTGGCATTTGATATTGTATTAGAAAGTCTCCTCCTGTTAGAATATTATTAAAATATTCATATTTTCTTCCAGCATTTTAATAGTATTATTTTTTCATATCAAAATTGTTAATTTATCTGAAATTTATTTCCATGTAAAGTGTGAGGTAAGGATCTAAACTTTTCCCCCAAATATTAGTCTGTCATCATAATGTCTTTTATTTGAATAAACCATCCTTCTACTTTACCTTTATATTAAATTCTAATGAATATTTAGATCCATTCTGTAGACATCTATTCTGGTCCATTGATTGATCTCTACTGTTACGGCCAGTATCACCCTGTTCTAATTAGTGACTCTTTAAAATACATTTTTATCTCTTTTAGAGCACCTTACCCACTACTCTTTTCTGAGCTATTTTTGTGTATTATTATTCCAAATGAATTATATAATTTTTGTCAGATTTCAAAAAAATCCCGTTAGAACTTTGATTGCATTTGCATTAAATTTTTGCCTCCTCACAATATTGAATTCTGCCATCCAAGAACATGGTATTTTATAGCTATACCTATATGCCTGTAATCTATATCTATACCTATATGCCTGTAATTCTATCTCCATTTATTCAAGTCTTCTTTTATTTCTAACATTTCATATATATATATATATATATATATATATATATATATTCTTTTAATTTGGGTCTTGTACTTTTCTTGTTGTTTATTTCTACCAATATTCTATTTTGTTGTTATTACTAATGAAATTTCTCATCCTGTTCAATCAGAAACTTTCAGTTAAAAGTACAAAAGGGTCAATTTCGACTATTGCTTTGTTTGTGTATTTACAACTGACCGCTTTTCTGGCTATCTTTTGTTTGTTTGTTTGTGTTTTGAAATGGAGTCTTGCTCTGTTGCCAGGCTGGAGTGCAGTGGCGTGATCTCGGCTCACTGCAACCTCCGCCTCCCGGGTTCAAGTGATTCTCGTGCCTCACCTCCTGAGTAGCTGGGACTACAGGCACGTGCCACCACGCCCAGCTAATTTTTGTATTTTTAGTAGAGACAGGGTTTCACCACGTTGGTCAGGATGGTCTCGATCTCTTGGCCTCATGATCCACCCGTCTTGGCCTCCCAAAGTGCTGGGGTTACAGGTGTGAGCCACTGCGCCCAGCCACTTTTCTGGCTCTCTTAATGATTCTATTAGTTCTTTATTTGATTCCTATCTGAAAATAAAAATGTTTTTACTTTATTTTCAATACTTAAACCTCTTACTTCCTTTTCTTGTCTGATTGCATTGTTGAAGACTGCCAAACAACACTGAATAATGGTAAAAGTAGACATCCTTGTCTTATTGCTTCTTTTCATGCAAATTTTTCTAGCTGTTGTCTTCAGATACATTTTTATTATTTTAAAGTATATCATTATAATCTCATTTAACTAAAAGATTTTATTGGTTGAATGTTGATTTTTATCAAATGTTTTCCTGCCTTATGAGAAGACTTATCTGGTTTTTCCTTTATTGTAGTAATAAGTGTTCTAATGTTGACCTGTTCTGCATTCCTGAAGGACACCCTACCCTTAAATTAGCGTGATGATTTCTACAGAATAGGTACAAAATATGTAGATTAATTTACTAATCAATTGATTGGGAAATGAAAATAAAAGTCACTGATCCTCACTGTTGTTAGGAACTGAAATTAGTATGGTTATTTTGTCCTCCTTAGGATAATAAGAACAACAAAGACCCAAATTAATTAGCTCCAAGAATGATGAATGCCAAGGAAGAAATTTTCCTGGATATTAAGTTTCAATTCCTGAGAGAAAGTAGTTACTGGCTTCTAAGTAGATTTTTACATCCCTTGACTTGATAAATGTTAAAGTGAGTATAAAACAACAGCACTCAGAAAGTTGGCCTAATTCAACTACTGTTTACAATGGGTGGACATGTTGGATAGGTTAACATCTGAAAAACAGATGTTCCCTGTTGTGGAAACCCTTAGGAGGTATTATTATTCTGTCTAAGAAAGTTTAAGTGGGCTAACGACTTTAGTAGTGACAATTTCCTGTGGCAGAGACTGCATCTGCCAGATCCATGTTAAAAGTGTGCCAATATGCTCACTTTTGCACTCCATCCACGGTGAATGATTCTCCTTGCTGTTTCCATACTCCAGCCATGAAATCTGAGCCCAGAAGGGGGACTACCTCTTGCTCTCTCAGCTCCCCTACTTCTGTGTAGAACTGGGTCTGACTCACTCCAAATATCCTAATATTCAAAATCTGTCAAGGAAGATGGTAGCCTTGCCCTTGAAATACAATGTCTGGATTTTCACATTTCTTTCTGTCAAGAAACACTTCCTGACAACTAGCTTCTATTCCTCAAACTCTCTTTCTCTTATAATTAGTGTTTTAAATTGCTTTCAAAATGCTTCCAAAAAAGTTCTTGCCCTTCTAGGTGGCCTTCCTCATTAGGAATCAAACTAACTGAGAAATTGCTACACAAAATCAAATTCTCCCAGCTTTATTGAGCACCTACTATGTACCAAGTACCAAAGCAGATGCAAGAGGGGACTGGGGAGGGAAAGATTAGGAAACTTTTAGAGTAAAGATGACTCAGACCTGGTTCCTGCCTTAAGAAGCTTGTGAGTTACCTGAGAAGCAAACACCAGAAACAAAATTGTTCCCTAAGGGCACTTTCCATGGATTGTGACTTCCAAAGGAGAATCCACATATGGGGGAGTGTTATCTGCAAACACACAATACAAAGCATTTCACGCTACTTGATGTTTATATAGATCATTTTGCAAGAAAATAAAAGTGGTTTATATATGGTTCCTGCAACATCTACACAATTCCCTCACCTGCCAAGGCCTCTGCTTCCCTTCATACACACATAAGCCTTTTATAGACTTCAAAGGGAACTTGGTGCATAAAGGGAGAGGCACACAGAGGCTGAAATGGACACACACTGCCATTAATCTCAGAACACTTCTCTGCGCTGGGGAGGCAGGAAGTACTGTTACAGCCCTTTAAAAACAAAGGAATTGGACATAAAGGTTAATCATCTTTCCCAGAGCCAAAATGGTTCCCAGGAGTTGAGCATGGTGGTGAGGTGCTTCAGCTCTGAAGTCAGACTGCTGGAATTTGAATCTTGGTCCCAACACTCATCACCATGCAACCTCAAGTAACTGACAACCTCTCTGTGGTTTCTTCATTGGTAAGATGGAGATTTTAAAAATGCCTACAATATAAGGTTGTTTTGAAGCCTGAGTAAGTCAAAACATCTAAAATATTAGAGTACTGATTACCATATATTAATTACTGATTACATATATTAATTACTAAGTCAAAACATCTAAAATATTAGAGTACTGATTACCATATATTAATTACTCAATAAGTATTTATAAATATTATTCTGGAAGCAATAGTGCAAATAGCTCCCAGACTTTTGCATAAATATTAGATTTAGATCACAGCCAATCCAGCAAGTGAAACTTTCAAGATAGAATTCACCCCAAGCCATCCCACTGAATTAGAAATAACAAAACTGGCTCCAAACTAGCTCAGCAAACCTCAGACAAAAATAAGGGACTCTCCTTCCCTCCCCTACCGTAATGTCTTTGTTTTCATTATCCTGAGTATACAAAACTGAAATTTGCTTCAGCTGAAATTACACACTTCCATTGTCATGTTTCTTCTCTTTTTTTATGTCAGGATCACAAAGATGACATAGGACCTGAGAAGGTTCTTTTTGCCCCAGGAAGATTACCTGGCTATTTCCAAAGAGATGCTGCACATGAGTCTTGAGGAAGGAAAGAAGAGTTCATTCTTATCACCAAGCGGTAAAAACACCTAAATCAAATTGTCAGGTCATCCTTCAATTCCAGTTAGTTTCATAAGGGATGTATTATTTATACATGATTACAAACTATGCTCTAAAATATCCATACACAAAGCAAAACTGGATATTAAAAACCTCAATCTGTAAAAACTTGCATTCTGCCCCAAACAGACAAGTGGCTGTCATATGGGAATCTGTACTATAAATGTTCTGCAATGTAATAGAAGAGTAATTAAAAATCCCTAAAGTAGACCACCACCACTACTCAGCAGAACCTTAGATCAGCCTCTGCTAACTTAGGAGGTTAATGCTCGTCAGTCTTCAGTAAACTTCTCAATTCCACTTCTATTTGAATCATTGACCTTACCCCTTTTCATGGTTACAGATGAGCACTACTGGCCCCAGGCTGACTGACATGGATCATAAACTGAACTCAACTGGTGTTGAACATAGGTCCGTGCTCGAGAGCCATTAGCATCAGATGAATTATGACTTCAGATGACTTGTCCAAAGTCACACAGAAAGTTTTAGTAAGAGATTCACATGTCTGCATCCTTGGAAACATTTTAAACATTATCCATTACCACTACTAATGGATAAAATGACTTAGGACATATACCAACTGATAACGCACTGGGCATCAAAGCCATTAAAGGAAGAACATAGAAATGTTACTGTTTATATTTTTAATTTGTTTAGGTATAGAAGAGCCCTGTGAAATAACTGCTCTGATCCCAATAACCACCCTTCTCTGGGAGCTTCCTTCCTTACCCTCCAGGGTAACCCCTTGGTAGCTATGTTTGCACTATATCATCTCTTAAAAAAAAAAGGCAGAGATGGCCTAAGTTGGGCCAATCATATTATCTCTCCTGAGAATATGGTCTCTTCTTGACAGGTCTGAAAATAATGTAAAGGGGACTGGAAAACCCAGTCAGGGAACTATATGTTGTCATCAGGATAACATCGCCCTATTCAGAAAATCACTAGTCTTCCTGCAGGGAACAACAGTCTGTGACTGAAGATCCAGCGGCACCACAGGAAGGTGGCCCTGCCATCAGCTGTCTGTGTGAGGAGCTGAAAACTGAGGCAGGGCTGCCATTCAGGAGGAGGATGCAGCGTCCACGTGGGAGGATGATTCCACCTTGTCAGGAATGTCAGGAAGGTTGCTCCTTGACCTTCCTGGCTCACTCCCTGGAACCACCTTCTGCACTTTCGGGTTTCATCTCAAGACATTTATTTAGCAATTTTCAAGTACACCATACCTTATTATTAACTTTATAGTCTCTGTTTTGTACAATAGGTCTCTTGAATGAATTTCTTCTAACTGAAATTTTGTATCCTTTGACAAACATATTCCCAGTCCACTCTCCATCCCACCCCAGCCTTTGGTAACCACTATTCCACTCTTTGCTTCTATGAGTTTGACTTTTTTTGATTCCATATATAACTGAGAACATGCAGTATTTGTGTTGCTGTGCCTGGGTTGTCTTTCTGTGCCTGGCTTATTTCACTTAACATAATGTCCTCCAGGTTTATACATGTTGCAAATGACAGAACTCCCTCCTTTTTTAAGGCTAAATCATACTCCACTGTGTATATAAACTACATTTTCTTTACCCATTCATCTGTCAATGAACATTCAGGTTGATTCTGTATCTAAACTATTGTGAATAGTGCTGCCATGCACATGGGAGTGCAGAATCTCTTTGAAATACTGATTTCATTTCCTTTGGATATATATTCAGAAATGGGATTGCTAAGTCGTATGACAGTTCTATTTTTAACTATTTGAGGAACCTCCGTACTGTTTTTCATAATGGCTGTACTAATTTATATTCCCACCAACATATGCAAGCATTCCCTTTTCTCCACATCCTATCACTTTATCTTTTATCTTTTTTATAATAACCACTCCAACACACGTGATGTCTTATTGTGGTTTTAATTTGCATTTCTCTGATGATTAATGATGTTGGACATTTTTTTCATATACCTGTTGGCCAGGCATTTCCTTATTCATAGAAAGTGGTGAAATCATCCTCTTTAAGGGATTAATTGTAAATAACTTTAAATGTTACTACCTTAAAGGGTATTTACATTTCTATAAGCATTGCTAGCAGGAGTAGTAGTAGTAGTAGTTAGTAGTAATAGTGATAACTGCTAACAATTCAGAGACTTCTAAGCTGCTACAGGCCCTGGCCAGCCCCTATAAGCTCCATTACTGTGCTTAAGTATTCTCCTACATAGACACCCACCCTACTCCAAGAATAGTCTCCAAAAGTCCTGATGAAATCTCTCACAGTGGCCTTCCACCTTAGATTGCCTCCTTTGTTGACTTTATTCAGATGTCTCAGAATCCAATACACAAGGAACTGACAGAATGGGATATAGGATTAGGAGTCACTGCCTGGAAATGGAACCTATGGGAACAGATGTGATCCCCCAGGGAAAGAGCGTAGAGTGGGAATAGCACCAAAGACTGATTTCAGGGTAAGGGGAGAGCTAATGGAAAATGGAGGGAGCAGAGGAGTCAGAGAAGAAGAGGAAGAACCAACAGAAATCTCAGTGAAGTAGAGGTGGAGAGAAAGCTTTTAAGAAAAAGGGATGGGCTATAGTGCCAGAGGCTGAAGAAAGATGCAGGCTGAGAATGGCAATGGGGCCAGCAACTGGGAGACATCAGAGCACTGGCCTTATTTATCTCCAAGCATGAGCAGGTGACAGGATGAGCATCAGCTGGCAGGGTGGTTATGATGTGCCAGGGAGGAGGCAGGACTCAACAGCAACAAGAGGCCAAAGACTAATTGGCTAAAACTAGTCCCATGGAGCCACAGATATTGAAGTTGCCAAACTCAGAAAAAGTCCGTCAATCTTGTATAGAAAATAATTAAGATTACTCATCAATGTCCCTCTTGCCTTACCACCACCATTATGCCACAGTTAAGGCACTGCACACTGTCTTAGATGGATGAATGCTGCTGTGCCTGGTGACAATAATGATAGCAACATATTGACCAGCATAAACCCAGCTACGTGGACTCCTTAAACTGATTTTATTCATCTGTCCTTTACTTGTAAAACAGAGAGTAAAATTGCCAAAAAAATTTCAGAACTTTCCTCAACAAAGAAATGTAAGATTTATACTGATTCAACTCCACTCCATATCTTTTCCAGCCACACAAAACAATAAGAGCTGATATTTGGGATAATAACCTGAAATAAAAATCTGTAATCACTGAAGAAATATTTATGCTCAAATACTTTACTGAACAAAAACTGTATACTTTTAGAAGCTCTATTCCACTTAATCTTGACAAGAACACTAGGAGGTAGATAGTATCTCATTAGAGTTAGTTAATCAAATTCAAATGACATAATCTTTGGATATAGACAGAACAACAAATTTATTTTGGCAGTGTTAGGCTTGGTACTCCTATGAGTTTCAGAAATCAAAAATTAAATCACTTATGAAGAAACTAGCCTCATGTGCTCAAAGAAAACACTTTTAAAATATTCTATTCCTTTATATGAATATTTTTAAATTATTGAGATACAAAATGGGAAAAAAGAAGCAATGAATTTGGGGTGCAATGGCATTCCCCTAGGCTCAAAAATAACACATTTAATAGAATTTTTAGTCTACAACTTCAGTGCAGGAGTCTTACTGAAATATCTGAACCCCTTGACCATCTATTATGTATGAATCTATCATTAAGGCTTTACCTGCGAGAGGTTGGGGAAGATATCACTGATTTTCACATGAAGCCAATGAAACACAGATATGAAGCCAGTAAAGGGAGATGCCAAAATTATAACTCATTTTTCCTGATTTATTTTATTGTACTTATTATTTTTCTATCTGCTAGAGTATTTGAACTTATTATTAAAATTAAGATGCATTACTCTAATACAATATCATGTTAATCAATGAAATTTTGCATATATCATGTATAAAAACCAAATGTTTTCATATATGACTAGGAATTACAACATCCTGCAAAAATGAAGAGTACCTCATATTCTCCCTTCCTCTCTCTCTCTCTCACACACACACACACACACCCACACACACACACACCAGCCAGCTGTTCTGTCTCGGATGTCTTTGTGAAAGGCTGTTGGTTGTTGACTGACCATTGACAGACCCCTCTGGGTACCCAGTAATGGCTGATTCCTTCTCCTCCACCGGCCAAACCATGTTGTCAGAGGAAAGACGGTCAGCTATGAAAAAAAATAATTGCTCCAGGAAAGAGCAAACGTGCAAAGGGCAGCTGTTTCCCTTCTCTCTCACGACATCCAAGTGCCATTACCAAATTTCCTGTATCCAGGACTATGGAAAAGTTCGTTGCCCCAGGCAGGGCAGGAGGAGTGGGGAATACCTTTTCCTTTCAAACCTTCTTTCTTTATCCATTATAACTAGAAGATCACCACTCACTATGTTGTCTTATAAATTATTCCTATAAGATTTATTATCATTTCTATACTTCAAGTCAAACATTCTTTTAAGGCCAAACAGAGTAATTTACAGGATTTGTGTCTCTAAACTATCTTATAAATAGTTGCTCTCTAGTTCAAGGTGAATAACAGTCTGTGGCAGGCTAGTATCAAAGAATACTGATTGCAATTCAATTTTATTACCTTTGAGGATTCACCCTGAGGAAGAGGGCAGACTGGTCAAAATCTATAGGCTGATCATCATGAGTTTGTACTGGAAAATTCTTTCCAAGTAAATATCTCCTATAAGGATTTTTTTTTACCTCCTCTCTTCATTGATGACCATATATATTTTTTTCTTTCCTGGAGATGCCAAGGTGACAGTGTTGCTAATCATACCTGTAGTTATGGCAGAGGCAGGCAATGCTCATTCTTTCTAGCCCACTTGCACATAAAGCCTGATCTCTAGATTGACTGAAAATGCTTGTTTAGACCCTGACATGCCCAGTAAACTCACTCTATCTCTGACACCATTGCAAATGGAAATAAACACAACGTTAATGTCATTACAGCTTCTCACTCTTGATCATTTCATCTGTCATTTAAAGCTTAGATGAGATCCTGGCAAGATTTTCAGGAAACTAGATATTCTGTCTGGGTAGATTTAACTCTCACTGTTCTAGAAATACTCCCATTAGCCTATGATCTTTGCTTTGGCATGGAGTCTGATGACACATTGATACCATTTTCTGCCTGCTAACCTACCAAAGGACACAAAACCCTCTTCATTTCCCTAGAAGTACATGTAATATTTCAAAATGTATCATGGGGCACAGTCATCCCAGGAAAACGATGGTAAGGTAGTGAGACAACGTGAAGAATTCTAGGCACTGAAACTCAACTCTGGTGGTGATTTTAGTCTGAGGAAACACAACAAAGGTAAGCTGAGGTTGCATTTGTTTCTGTTTTCTTTAATGTCCTTAAAACCTAGAGATTATTTAGCCAAAGTAAAAAATTAACTTTTTGCTAAAGTTTCCTTTCTCTTATAATCTCACTTTTCAAGTCTGAAGCTCTTCAGACTTTAGTGTTTCTCCAGAGCCAATCTCTGTATTCAGCAAACAAGATTTTGCTAAATGTGTGTATGTGCTGTCTTAGCAGCCATATGCCAAGGAAAAATTAAAGGCAAGGAAGAGGAAATGAAGTGCAAATGGAACTGTAATGTCTATGTTATTGGTGATGTGTGTGAGAGAGGAGCCACGTCATTACCATGGGGTGCAAAGGATTTGTGTTAATGTAACAACTAGGTAAACTTTATTAAAACTACCTTGCAGCTTCCAAAAGAAGGCTACTGCATTAAGGTAGCTAGCTACCTTAATGTTCATTCTGTTATATTGCTGGTTGCTATGGCAATATCCTCCTAGGTATTTGTAAGGTCACAAGAAGAAGAGCTAACCCTCTTACTCCTGGAATAACTAATGTGGTTCTGTTACTTGCTTGATGTAAATGGTCTCAAGTGACAGCAAACTGTACATATAGTCAATTACAACTGCTCAAAGGAAATGATTTGTTGTAACAGCCGCAGTTCAACCTCTGTGACATCAGTGTTTCTATGGAAACAGTTGCCTATTGCACTGCTTTGAATTGAGTATTGATCAAACTAGGGCCAACACTATTTCAGAGACTTGCTACTTTACTGTGTGGCAATTTACGATAGGAACTCATAACATCACTGTATATTTCAAGCCCCAAGGAACCAATTTAGCAGACAGTTACAGTAGAGTATTAACAGAGGTCAATAATGGAAGTCTGATTATAGTCCTAGGACAATTATTCAATGCTTTTGTTGTCTGCCCTTTCAACATTCCAGCAGCTATTACAGTTTTCAAATAATAATATTCATGCCTGAAGAAAGTGTTATATTCATTCATCTTCTATTTTAAACTTTATTTTTCATTGTTATATTATCTATCAATAAAATTATTCAGCTATATTAACCAAGCTATGACCCCTCAGAAGTAAATAACTATTGATCAAGAAGTAAAGATCTACTGGTGCACAACACTGTTTTCCATGAATGATCTTATTGGCCCAGCTGATAAGATGGTTTTCTCTGAACAACTGAAGATACAAAGTAAAGAATAACACAGGTCTAAATTCTATGGAAAATAAAAGCTCAATCCCTCATCTCTGTTGAAGATTGGATTCTCTAACCTCAGTTGAAAGAGTAGTGAAAATAAAAGCAATGCCAAGCAAAATCTATCTGTAAGCCCTTTATTCTATGTGATATTTCCATTGTCCATAAATGTTTTATTCAATCTTCTTTGGAAACAGTCCTCATGATGGTCTCATCCAACCCTCTCCTTTTACAGATAAGGACACAAGAGTACTGAAAAGTAATGTGGCCTGTATGATGTCTCTCAGGAAATAAATGTTGTTCTTACAAGTGTATGTGTGAAAAATGTTATGCTGGAAAAAAATCATGATTTACACATTTGTCATTCATCTGAATGAAAACACATGCCAATTATCTCTGCTTTAAGATTGATTTGTCAAGGACCTCAGTTAGCCAATACTATAAAATTGTTTATTTCTACCCTTCATCATTCCAAAACAGAATTTGAGGCACAGAGTCAATCAGTTCATTGCAGTAACATTGGCCACTGCACAGCTCTTTTTGTGATAGTGAAAATTAATTTTTGCAGCTAAAGTTATAAAACTTCAGAAAGCACTTGAATAACATGGCTGCATGCCAAAGAAGGGGAGCTATCTATGAATGAAATCTGTTTCAATACATGGATAACAGCTCTAACTTTTTTATTACCATAATTGAAAATATGGCTTGGAGAATGATTTTTGTCAGGTAATAACAAATTCATCCACCTGCTTGAAAGAAGCTTTTCCATGTATAAGGGAAAGGATATTCTCCTAGCTTAGCTATTGATTTTTAAAATCCTACCTGCATAGCTTAAAAATAAAAATCAGTTTAAAAAAAAAAGCCCAGGTAAAGTCTAAAGTCGTACTAAAATAAGTCTGGGTATCATTATACTTTTTTAAAAAATCAAACTGAGACTTTAAGTTAGTCTTCCTAATGACAAACATTGTCTATATCTGGAGGTATGTTTCTTGTTCATACAAAAAATACTGGGCACCAGCCGGGCACGGTGGCTCACGCCTGTAATCCCAGCACTTTGGGAGGCCGAGGTGGGTGAATCACAAGGTCAGGGGATCGAGACCATCCTGGCTAACACGGTGAAACCCCGTCTCTACTAAAAATACAAAAAAGAAAAAAAAAAACCATTAGCTGGGCGTGATGGCGGGCGCCTGTAGTTCCAGCTACTCGGTAGGCTGAGGCAGAAGAATGGCTTGAACCCGGGAGACGCAGCTTGCAGTGAGCCGAGATCCCACCACTGCACTCCAGACTGGGTGACAGAGCGAGACTCCACCTCAAAAAGAAAAAAAAAAAAGAAAAAAAAAGATGAAGGCAAAAAAAAGACTATAATGAGGTAATCCTAGGTCTAGCTAATCCAAAGGTGATACTATTTAAAAGCATATTAAGTAGAAAGGGGCTAGGACATATCCCTGCTCTACCTCCATTGAGCCACCAAAAGGTCCTTAATTGAAGTCATGTTGTTTAATCCCTATCTAGAGTCAAAGCAAGAGAACAGCTCAACAAAATCCCACCAGGAGTCTCCATATTTCAACAGCTGACAGTGTAGAGTGGTGAAGGTAATATCAGAGGTCACAGAGGAATAGCCATTAAAGCCTACTTGCTCCTCAAGCTCCTTGTGATTTTTCAAGGAGGAAATGGAGCTGCATTTTACTTATAAATGTCTTAAGTCCACGATCTGTAGGAATCCAAGGTCAAGGCAGGATAAGAAGCTACAAAGCTCAAGGTAGTTAAATACAGAACAGGGAGTTTCTCAGGTGCCACCAGGAACTAGGCTTCGCTAACCTCATTACCCAAACCATACACACCTCAAGTAATTATATCTCAGAAATTGCTCTTGTCATTGGACCAAAGAGCGAAGGTTAGTTCTACCCTCACCCTTCCCCAACCAATAGATTACACACATCTTCAAGTCACTAAAATGATTGCGATGATATTTGAATTTGGTAAGGTTTGGGGTAACCTCTTCTTCCAATATTGGTTTCACAATCACCTAACTTTGCCAGGTTTGCTTTTTTCTTTTTAAATTTCTTTTTAATTTGTGTGGGTACATACTAAGTGTATATATTTATGGGTTACATGAAAATATTTTGATATAGGCATGCAATGCCTAATAATCACATCAGAATAAATAAGGTATCTGTCAGCTCAAGCATTTATCCTTTGTTTTTAAAATAATCCAATTATACTTTCTTAGTTATTTTTAAATGAACAATTTTTTTTTTTACTATAGTCACTCTGTTGTTCTAACAAATACTAGGTCTTATTCATTCTCACTAATTTATTTTTGTACCCATTTATCATCTCCACTTCCCTGCAACTACCCTTTCCAGGCTCTGGTACCATCCTTCTATTCTCCATCTCCATGAGTTCAAATGTTTTAATTTTTAGCTCCCACAGATAAGTGAGAACATGTGATGTTTGTCTTTCTGTGCCTGGCTTATTGCAAATGACAGTATCTCATTCTTTTTTAATGGCTGAATAGTACTTCATTGTGTGTATGTTCTACATTTTCTTTATCCATTCGTCTGATGATGGACACTTAGATTGCTTCTAAATTTTGGCTATTGTGAATAGGGCTGCAATAAACATGGGAGTGCAGATAACTCTTTGATATACTAATTTCCTTGTTTTATGCCAGTATCATGCCAGGTTTGCTTTTTCTATGCAGTACTTCTGACCAATAATAGGCTTTGGTAAGGCAAGGCCCCATTTGCAAGGACATAGCCTGGATGTCAGTGGTTTTTAAATGCTTCTCAAATTTATTCATGGAAGTAGAGTTAGTTCTAAAAGGTCCTCAGAAAATAAACTATCAGTCATAGAACCTGTAAACCTTTGGATCCATTTTATACTTTTCATCTCCCATTGCAATATAAGGACAGAAAGACCAAGAGTTAAATTTACTGTTTGTCACCTATGGAGATATAATGTTTACCCTATTTTTCTGCTTTCTTATGGTGCTAACCAAGACCAAGATTCCTCTAAGAACAATAGATACGATCCAACTTTTCAGAAAAAAAAAAAAAATAGAACCACATGGTGTTTTCTTTTAATCAGTTAGGTAATAAATAAATTCAAGCTGGTCCTGGGCTTCATTCTATACTGTTCATATCAGTCAAATCAAGGACTATTCAATGCATTCTCTTTTTGGAAGAGAGGCAATCCTTTTCCTAAGATGAGCTGTCACCACTCACCTTAAACTATTTCTGTGTATCTAACTCATCCTTATCAGTGGAAAGTACTATGCTTCATGTCACTCATTTTGCATCTTTTGGAATTATTTGTTGTTTGCAAGCCTGATATCAATTGGTCTACAGAGAAAAGAAAGATGGATTAAGGGCCTTGAAATTACATATGTGAAAAAAGAATGCACTATTATAGGGGGGAAACCCCTCTTAAGGGCTTAATAAGGCCCAATATGGTCATTGGTTCAGGTATTTTCCAGGCACTTTCTTTTGCCTTCGTAAATTTTTTCTTTCTCCCACAGAAGCAAATATGGTTTTTTGTTTGTTTGTTTTTTAAAGTACAAATTAGGACACCTTGGGGCTCCACATGTTCCAATGTGTAAAGAAGAGTTGTGCACTCTAGAGAACACTCCAGACTCAAAACCAAGAAAAGGATGTGGCTCATGGTGAGTGGGGGCTGGGATAGCAGAAACGGGGAGCTACTAAGAGAGCTGCTGCTCTTAGAATAATCAGGCTGGGCACGGTGGCTCATGCCTGTAATCCTAGCACTTTGGGAGGCCGAGACAGGTGGATTGATTGAGGCCAGGAGTTCAAAACCAGGCTGGCCAACATGGTGAAATCCCGTCTCTACTAAAAATACAAAAAATTAGGTGGGTGTGGTGGCGGATGCCTGTAATCCCAGCTACTCTGGAGGCTGAGGCAGGAGAATCGCTTGAACCTGGGAGGCAAACTTCATCAAAAAAAAAGAAGAATCAGACAGTGGTTCTCATCTTTTGCTGCATATGTTAGAATCCTCCAGGGAGATTTTTATACTCCCAATTCCCTGGTCCTATCCAAGACTTACTAGATCAAATTCTTTAGATGTGGGACTCAGGCATCAGTGGCTTCTTAAAGCTACTCATCTCAAGTAAATGTGCAACCAAAATTGAGAACTGTGAAAAAATATGCCCAGCTGGAAGTTAATTTTTACTTGTTTTTTAAAAAGTAGATTTGGTGCAAGTACAGTCATGTTACATGGAAATGTTGCATAGTGGTGATGTCTGGGCTTTAGTGTACATCACCTGAATAGTGAACACTACCCAACAGGTAGTATTTCTTCCTTCACCCTCCCGCCTATTGGAGTCTCCAATGTCTATTATTCTACTCCACATGTCCATGTGTACCCATTGTTTAGCTCCCACTTATAAGTGAGAACATGCAGATTTTGACTCTTTGTTTCTGAATTATTTCAGTTAGGATAATGGTCTCTAGCTCCATCCATGTTGCTGCAAAAGGCCTGGTTTCTTTTTTTATAGCTGAATAGTATCCTACGTATATATACCACCTTTTTTAAACCAATTATCTGTTGAAGGGCACTTGATTCCATGACTTTGCTATTGTGAATAGCACTGTGATAAACACATGAATACAGATGTTTTGATATAATAATTTCTTTTCCTTTGGATAGAAACCCAGTAGTGGGATT
This sequence comes from Pongo pygmaeus, assembly GCF_028885625.2. NCBI lineage: Eukaryota > Metazoa > Chordata > Mammalia > Primates > Hominidae > Pongo > Pongo pygmaeus. Next base: position 76,549,902 of record NC_072384.2, read on the forward strand.
GCTGGATTGAAGGGTGGGTCTATTTTTAGTTCTTTGAGAAATCTCCATACTGTTTTCCATAGAGGTTGTACTAATTTGCATTCCTACCAACAGTGTATAAGCATTCCCTTTTCTCTTCATCCTTACCAACATCTGTTGTTTTTTCACTTTTTAAAAATAGCCATTTTGGCTAGTGTAAGATAGTATCTCATTGTGGTTTTGATTTGTATTTCTTTGAGGATTAGTGATGTGAAGCATCACTTTGTCTTCTTTTGAAAAATGTCTGTTCATGTACTTTGCCCATTTGTTAATGGGGTTACTTGTTTTTTTCTTGTTGAGCTGTTTGAATACCTTGTAGATTCTGGATATTAGCCCTTTGTTGGATGCATTGTTCATAAATATTGCTCCCATTCTGTAGGTTGTCTGTTTTCTATGTTATTTATTTTGCTATGTAGAAACTTTTTAGTTTAATTAAGTCCCATTTGTTTTGTTGTTGTTGCTATTGTTGTTGTTGCATTTCCTTTTGAGGACTTAGTCACAAATTCTTTGCCTAGCCCAACGAGTTTTTCCTAGGTTTTCTTATAGGATTTTTATAGACTGAGGTCTCACATTTAAGTCTTTAATCCATCTTAATTTTTGTAGAGCGGTATGGGTCCAGTTTTGTTCGTCTGCATGTGGCTCTCCAATTTTCCAAGCACCATTTATTGAATAGAGCATCCTTTCTCTAGCATATATTTTGGTTGAATTTGTTAAAGATTGGTGGCTTTATTTGTGGGTTCTCTATTCTGTTCCATAGATCTATGTGTCCATTTTTATACCAGTACCATGCTGTTTTGGTTACTATAGCCTTGTAGTCTAATTTGAAGTCAGGTAATGTGATACCTCCAGATTTATTCTTTTTACTTAGTAATGCTTTGGCTATTCAGGCTCTTTTTTGTTCCACATGAACTTTAGGATTTTTTTTCTAATTCTGTGAAGAATGACTTTGGTAATGTAACAGAAATTGCATTGAATATCTGTAGATGGGCAGTATGGTCATTTTAATGATATTAATTCTTCTGATCCATGAGCATGGGATGTTTTTCCACTTGTCTGTGTCACCCACAATTTATTTCATCAGTGTTTTGTAGTTCTCCTTGTAGAGATTCTTTGCTTAATTTCTACTTTTTCCTCATACCTGTGGTTTGATTATATCACCCAACCTTTCTTACTAACGATCCTCCTACAGCCAGAACAGTTGTTAGAGGACAGAAAATGAGAATTCCCTTAATCATGGAAACAGAAAGACTTGAAAGGATCCTCTAAATGACCATTGTGCCGAATATTATACTAGGTACCAGTATCCCAATTTCCTAAAAGTGGACATTATCAAATAGAGAAAAGTGATGTTTCTGAAGTGGAATATTGTTGCATTTTTAAGGTATGGACTCTGGAAACTAGTAGATGTCTCCTTAGCATTAGGCCTGCAGTACTTGTGATGCCACCTAATGACTATTATCACATCTCCAAATTAGAGCACCTCATTAGCCTGAATAACTGAGACATGTTAAAAAAGACTATGTTGTTTAATCTTTTTCTCTGCTCAAAAACCTCTTGATGAAGACATCAATATCAATTTACACTAAACACTTGTTCATTACATTTGCCTATTAAGCATAAGAAATAAATGCAATTTGAAGCAAGAGTTAAAGAAATTATACATCTGAGGCAAGTTAGTAATTACTCCCTAATTGGTGTTATTATGTTATTTAGCCATTCCTTAACTTCCTCTAGCCTTGGTATTATGTTCTGGACCCAAGACAGATATTTTTAAACTATATTTTTAGAGCCAATAATCTTAGAACTCACAGAATTTCAGAGCCACAAGGACACTTAAGAGATGACCTGATTCAGCCTTCTCACCTGGGGCTTTGCAGCTCCAGGCTCTACCATTCTGATATCCTGGGCAACAATTTTGCCAGAGATTACTCTATAGAGAAATTCTCAGCACAAGCAGGGTAAGGTTTCCTCTCCTCTGTGCTATACTGTGGAGTGGAGTTCAAACCTGGGTTGTTCAGCCAAAAATTTTTTCAGAATTTAGTAAAAATTTTTGTTTTCCCTTTTATTCTTAGGGTGTATATCAATTTCCAGGGTTGGAATGGGTTCCAGCAACAGCTGTCACATTATACCTGGAACTTCTTATCATCTTTTTCCTAGAGACCTATTGCTAAGTCCACCTCACGTTCAGCTGCTTCTCCTACGATGAACTACCACTTGGGGCTCTGCTCTCCTTTGTGTGGTTTGGAATCACTGGGTTGCTGCAATTACTGACACTCTTTGAGTTAATTTTCCAGAAAAAAAAAATCAGTTCATCCTATTAGGCAACCCAACAGAGGAAGAAGAGGGCAATGTGACAAGGCTCCACCATAGCTAAATCTCAGTTTGGGCCTTCCAAGTAGTGTGGCCTGGAGAAGCATATGACTTCTCCATATAAAATGCTTTTAGTGACAGAGATTAAGAACTCAATCCTAGTTCTTAATATTTCTAGACAGTGCTTTTTCCAGTATAATACACGGGCTACTGGTTAGATGCAGTATAGTAATGGTTCAGAGGGAACCAAACCGTTCTGAGTCAAACTGTTGTGGATTTTGTACAAAACTCCTTAGAAACTAGTGCCTAGTGCTCCTGTCAGCCGGAGCAACCAAGGACCTGAATGACTGGCTTCAAAGTATTCCCTGACCCTTCAGGGATGGTTTTCAACAGAGACAGTAGGGGAGCATTCTGAAAATTTGAAGAGAGGAACATATTTGATCGTCACAATAACCAGTGAGGAGAGCAATACTGAAATTGTTGGCCAGAGTCAGGGCTGATAGACATCTTGCAAATCATGAGACAGCCCTACTCAACAAAGAATTGTTCCACATCCTGAATGATTTTAAATGTCCCACTGGACATGCAACTACCTATCTGAAATCACCTGAGCCTAGAATCTACCTCCATTTTACACATAATCACAAATAATTTATCACATGATTCTAATATATGCTGAATTTTCTGGAAATGCAACTAGTAAGAAAATGGAAAAAAGATAATCTCTTGTTTGGAACTTGACTAAGAGGGGTTCATCATTTTTCTTTTAGATGCTTATCATTTTGAATGTCACCAATGGCAGTGCCACTCATGGCATTCGAGTCACCAGTATACACGGCTGCTGTACTGGTGTTGCACCCATGGACATTCTATGTATGTGTGCAGACACCTGGTTACTTCATTGCAGCTTGTGCCGTCATGCCCAAGCATTTACATATTGAAATTATTACGAATTACTCTATTATAAATGCTTTCCTTTTATACGTTACAAAAGTAACAAAAAGTCCCCTTTATACCACAATTAAGGCATTATTTTTAAAAATTGTGTCTGTAAGTAAGTAGAAATTTCAAGATAAGAAAGGAATCATTACAAAAATACTGATGTTTAAAAGGGGGTGCAGGTGGTTGAATCCACTAGGATATCTTCCACTGCCTGCTAACTCCTACTGCCCAACCCTGTATCTGCAAGGCAGACCAGCCTCATGCAATTTCTTCAGCTCCTCAAATTTGTCCCTATAAAGTACTTCTAGTTTTGGTGGTGAGCAGAGGGGTTAGGGTTAATTCTTTAGTTTTTTTCTCAGTATATAAGGTGGAAAAACAAGAGACCAGCTCACACCATTCAGTGACTCTTATTTTCCAATCAGGATTTGATACCTGGCCAATTAAACCCACCTTGTAAGCTCCTAACCTCTGTTCTTCCCCTGCTCCTTTTTCTCAGTGAATGAAGCTGTGTGAAACAATTAAAGAAACACCAATTACCTGGGTTCAAGCCCCACCTCTGCTTCCTGCTGGTTACCTGACCTCCGCCAAGTTATAGCAAGTGACCTTTCAAAGTCTCCTCATCTAGTAAACACATTATAAATACACAACCTCCCTTACAGTGGGTTGTGAAGATTCAATGAGGTACTACATGTGAAAGTGCTTTGTAAACTATAGAACATTATTTAAATTTGAAAGGATTGAAGCTTTTTTTTTTTTTTTTCACTGTCTGTCTAAATCTCTGAAAAACAAGGTGGCATTCGGGGTTTTTCAGATGTAGTAGAACTTATTTGAGCAGAACTTCTTTAAACAGATGAACACAGGGAGGAAAGGCTTAGGCAGGTAAGTGACTCTACTCCACACATCTGTGGTAGAAAGAAAAACGCAGGTCTTAGAATCTAACTTTTCTAATGGGCTCCAGCCTCGTTGCCACCCCCATGTGAGAACAGGCTGCGTACTTGGCCCTCTGAGACTGTAAACTCTGGTTAATGATTCCATGCCTGAAGTATCCTTGTGATGAATACTGATGAATGACATATGAGGGCACTTAGCACCCAGCAGGTGCTCAATAAGTGAGCACTCTTACTATTTCACAGAGAAAGGAAACAATAAACTGGATAGAACTATATAAACCTGTCCATAATATTATTCACTGCACAAGGAGATTTAGGATAAGAGGGTTTAATCTTAGAACCCTGGAATGTCAAAATGTACCTCCAGGAGTCTACCTCAATGAGGTTTGGTTAGTAGAGGAGGTATTACCTTCATTCCCATTTCAGAGTTGAGAAAATCAGGGAGTTACATTAGTTAGTGAAACAAGTTAAATGGGATAGAAAGGTCTTCTGATAACTATTGTTCTTGTGTTTGTGTTTCTATTGCAATCCTCTACCAAGCCCGCTGTAAGGCAGCCCATGACAAGTACACCCTAGCATAGCATCCTAACAAAACTCTAGCAATAAAGGGAAGTGCAGATGGATGCTAGCTGTCAACTTTGGGAAGTTTCAACTGGCTGTGATCATCTAGAGAGATCTTAAATGAGCATATCCCTTGACAGGGAGAAGTCATTCTAAAAATGCCAATTTTTAGTTCATTCCAGAAAGCAGGAGGACCCTTCCACAAGATGGATAGCTGCTGTGTCCTCTCCCAGGTCTTCCAGCACCCCAGCCCACATAATTTCACAATCTTGGCTACATTAAGGGTCCCAAAAAATCTAATCTAATCCTAGACAAGGCTTAAAGCATCTCTGAAGCACAAGAATTCTGCTTGTTTGAATTAGCCAGTTTGAAGAAATAGAGGGAAGGAATATAGAAAAAAATCAGGAAAGAATTATTAGTGGCCTCAGCAGCAGATTTCAACAAGATGCCACTGCATCTGGCCTCTTATTGCAGTGTGGATCCCTTCTCTCATGTTTGGTCTTCTGAACCTCAGAACCAACTTAGGATCCAAGCATGCGGGTCATAGACCCAAAGGGCTGACCGTACACACTTCAGGTCATGGACTCATCTAGCCTGACAGTTGAAAATAAGTCACAAGCATAACCACTGGCAAAGCTGGAACTATCTGAAACCAGCTCCATTTCCCCATCTCTCAAGAACCTCCTATACACTTTAAAAGCTGCAGTCCTCCTTCAGAAAAACTATTGCTGGGATATGCCCCCAGAAATCCACAGCAAATTTAAACAGTATGGAGATGCTATAAATTCTGGCGATTTACTAATTAACATAAAGAAATAATAATGGAAATCTGAACTAACTCTGAACTTTTCAATAGGAACACCTAATATTTTGTGGCCATTTAATATGTCTTGACTTCATAATTGTCTTACACTTTTTTCCAATACTTCATCCTATCTTCTAACTATCCCCATGAGGAAGGTAATCATGACTAATCTTAACCTTTGAAGTGATTAATAGAAGGGTGATACACACATACCCCAACTTGTCTTTGTTCTAGACTTCTGGAACAAATACTGACTTCGAAGATCTTTATGATTTTTCTCAGGAAGCTGATGAGGTCTTTGGATTGGGGCTAGGAATATGCCTTCTCCAAAAGCTATTCACTAGTCACAATAGCAAAGACAAAGAATCAACCTAAATGTCTGTCAGTGGTAGACTGGATAAAGAAAATGTGGTACATATACACCATGGAATACTATACAGCCATAAAAAAGAATGAGATCATATCTTTTGCAGAAACATGGATAGAGCTGGAGGCCATTATCCTTAGCAAACTAATGCAGGAACAGAAAACCAAATACTATCTGTTCTCACTTATAAGTGGGAGCTAAACAATGAGAACACATGGATACATAGAGAAGAATGACATACACTAGGGTCTGTTGGAGGGTGGGGGCTAGAAGGCGGAAGAGGATCAGGAAAAATAACTAATGGGTATTCGGCTTAATACCTGGGGAACAAAATAATCTGTACAGCAGACCCCCAAGACACATGACATGAGTTTACCTATATAACAAGCCTGTACATGTACTCCTGAACTTAAAAGTTAAATAAAAATTTTTAAGCTACAATTTATGCTGCAAGTATCTCAGGAAATACAAAGTCCTTGAGGGTATATCATTTTTTCCCGTGCTTTAGTTGCAGACATGTAAGCCATAAATTATTGATGTTCTGTGAATCTCCCTAGCCTCTGACAATATTGCAGTCCATCACAGCATTATTCTGATAGATATAAGGGGAGAGCCTCATCCTGTAGCTTATAGGTCCTTCCTGAATGGAGAAACAGAGGCTCAGGTAGTAAAGATTACCTACTGTAGTGCCTATGATCAACCTTCTCAGACCTGACCTCCATGGAGAACTGGAATAGCTGGACCAGGTGAGCAAGAGCTGAAGTGCTATGTGTATGTGGTAGAGGAGGGAGTTGGGCTAGGGGTGGAGGACAACGATGAAACCTGAGCGACACAGCAAGGGATTCTCTCAAACGCTGAGGATGTGGAGGAAGGAGCCTGCAGCCTTCATTTCATTTCATGACAATTCACTCATAGAAATTCATGACTTCCTATATTCCATCTTCAAATTCAGCACATCATGGACAGTTGGTCACACATGCACTATGAGAAGTTTCTTCCTCAGGGTTACATGTCAGAACCATACAGGTAAGAATAGGAAATCCTTAAAGTCAGAAGTCACTTAACAGTAGGTTTCTTACAAACCTCTGTCTTCCCATTGGGTTCTACCTTTCAGGGGTGGACATGAACATCCTGTGTCCCAAACCCTCATCCTGTCCTCTGCTCTTCTTTCACTCTGGTCTGGATCACCTCATTAGGAAAATGACTTACAGCTCAGTGATGCATTACTGGGTTTCTCTTATTTACTTGGTTCTCAAACACAAAAGCACAGATGCAGGAATGGCACTATAAACCCCCCTAAATACAAAAATAAAATTTGATATTTCCAAAAGGCCACAAAGAAAGTCACTGGGTCTGACTTATCTACTCCCACAAGTTCTCTCCAGAAGTCAGAGGTAAGGAAAGCCGTATTTCCCAGTGCGGACATAGCATACACCTTTATTACTGAAAGAGGATGTTTTTATTTGCACTGCATTATACCCATAAATTCCATCCACTCAGCAAGTCAAATTATTGCTGGCCTCCAAAATACATTAAGTTTGGGTTTAAATCAGTCACTTTTGAAGATATACTGCAGCCCACTTCCTAGCCATATTTGTAACATATTCACTCTGCAAATGTTCTTTAAAATGCATGGTTTGTGGAGTTGTCTTACCTCCATCAACCATGTGAAGACATAAGGAATATAAGCTCTAATTTGCAGTTTCTTTGTGTGTGTGATTGTTTGTGATCTCTACCCATTGAGTTAATGGCTGCCAAAATGCTTTCATGCTATGAAGAGAAAGAGCCCTCTGAATCTGAATCAAATTAGAATTCATGGTACAATAATAAGCAGCAATGGGACAATATAGGGCCTTGAGCAGTTTATGCTAGAATTTGGTGACAGCAGACAGGCTTTCTCAGATAATGGTAGGAGGAGGGAAGCCAAGGAATTATTTGGAATGCTCAATGGTGTATGGCAAGTTGAAGGTATGCTTAATGAATATACTCAATTTTCCCGCAACTTAGACTTCCTAGTTTACAAAGTTACACATTTGTGTTCTTCATCAATTGTCATTCAAATAATTTCAACACAATGAAGTGATTCAGAGAGTGTGCAGAAGCTAGGTCAATTATCGTTTTAAATTGCTAAGAAAGGGAGATACAGAGAAATAGAACTAGAGTTCCATTGTTTCCCTGGGAAAAAAAGGCCTGTTTTCTCTGAACTTCCCTTTGTCAAGCTGCTCTGTTTGATGGGGAGAAGATGCGTGCAGGGAGGGATGTGTGTGGCAGCCGCTACCAGAGGCTGAGCTTTTCTCTGAGCTTGGAAGGAAACTTGGGCCCTTCAAGTCTGTGCAAATCAAGACATTCAGACAGGTTTGCACCCATAACTATTTTTGCCCACCGTATTTCAGAAGATTTTATATATATATATATATATATATATTTTTTTTTTCCTGCGAACACCTCACCAAAAAAGAAGGCACCACAGCATTCTATACTCTGAAGGCACCATCTTTAAAACAATGTGATACAGACTGCTCTTTTATTTCCCAGCAATTAAGCATACATATTTTTCCTTTCTAAGGGAATTTGTGAGGCACTTTCCCACCTATTTCTCCTAGGTATACAAGCCTAATACAATAAATATCTGGTGAATATTAAGATATGAATTTCACACAAGTCACACGCAAGGGCCTGTTGACACCTATGATATTCCACATTCCATGATAATCATAATATTTCTGCATAGATTTGGGGGCTGACACATTTAATCTCAGGATATAATAATATTAATAACAGCTACCATTTTGAGCACTTATATAACAAGAACCTTGCTGAACACATTACATTTATTATCTTCTTTGTATTGCCATCAACCTTATGATAAATATTATTTCCATTTTGCCACTGAGGAAATGGAGGATCTAGCTACTACTCTCTCCAGAGCTTCCTTAATCATTACCCATGTCTATATCACCACAATTACTATATATTGAGGGTTTTGCTGGAGATGGCTTGTATCCACTTGCAAGAGCTGATTGTTAAATTTGTAGGAAGTTGGTGAGTTTGTGGCTTTCATGTTGATAGCTTAAAATTGGCCATGGTGGAGTATTTACAACTGGAAATCAGCAAATGCTACAAATCAGGGCTGTTTTTGAGAAAGTGTGTGAAACTTTTTCAACAATTACCAACATACTACTGCCAAGAAAGAATATTTTCAGTATCGTGGAACTACTTGACCCTTTCCTCCCCTCCACATTTTTTTGTCTCGAGAATATTTAATGTGACAAAGCAGTAAAATAGAACAAATACCCTGAGGAATGGTGCCAGCCTCTAGGCTAGGTGTGGACTTCCCTACACAGTCTCAGTTTCAGTGCCTGGCTGGCTTGATTCTGCCCTTTCTCTTCAACTGCAGTCATGCATCACTTACCAAAAAGGATACTGAGAAACACATTGTTCGACAATTTTATCATTATGTGAACATCATAGAGTGCGCTTACACAAACCTAGGTGGTACAGCCTACTACACACTTAGGCTAGATGCCTTAGCCTATTGCTTCTAAGCTACAAACCTGATGCTGTACTAAATACTGTAGGTAACTGTAACACAATGGTAAGTATTTATGTATGTAAACATATTTAAAAATAGAAAAAGTAATGTATTGCACTATAATGTTATGACAGCTACAAGGCCACTAGGTGATAGGAATTTTTCAGCTGCACTGTAATCTTATGGGACCACCATTGTATATGCAGTCTGCTGTTAACCAAATCACTGTTATTTGGCTTTTGACTGTATTTACGTTACTCACACTGCCCGTGAACCCTAAGGTTAGTGGCAGAGCAAATCACAACATTTGATAGTTGTTTTGCTGAAAAAATTCTGTAAGGCAAATTCAGTTCTTGTGACTCAAAATTAATGACCTCAGCCTAAAGCACCAATTAGCTTTTTTCTCAACTCTTTTACTTTCGATCAGGTGAATGTGATGCAAATCCAAAGGAAAGATACATTCTGAACACAGAGGGCATCTCTTGATATTCACAACCTAATCTCCACTGGGGAGCATTATACTCAATATTTTTATTATTATACTATTAACATTTATTGAGTGTTAATAGTGAGCTTGTATATAACAAAGAGACCATTACTGTACCTGGTTTCTTGGCAGACTGTAGGAACAGCATGTTTTTGATATCTTGATGGCACCAAGCTTGCTATTATTTCCCAGTGAAGTCAGTTGCTCCTAATTTCCTGAACATCTGTGCATCAAATTCATTAAATGGCTAATGAATCCAGACATATAAGGTTCATAAAGATATTTATATCCGACATTAACAAAATTGCACTCCCGCTTTGTTCCTGTACATGACATCCTTAAGACAATCAAGTTTTTGTCACTGGCTAGAACATAGTAGGGGAAGGTAAATGACTGAAATCAACACCTTCATGTTTCCTCCATGGGACAGAGAGATAGAGAAACCAAGGTTCCAGGTGGACAGTGAATACAGGACAAAGGATAAAGGAATAGGAGCTGAGGGTACAGTCAAAGTCAGGAGATGTCCATATTCCATAAAGCCATTTACATTAAAATCTCAGTAAATATCAGTGGGCAGGATTTTGTGTGAACATAAGTTTTCAACTTGAGTAAATGCCAACACGTGTGATTGCTAGATTATATGATAAGAGTATGTTTAGTTTTGTAAGAAATAACCAAACTTTCTTCTAAAGTCGTAGTACCATTTTGCATTTCCACTAGCAATGGATGAGTTTTCAATGAATACATTTTTAGGGCAGTGAAAATATTTCATATGCTATTACAATGATGTATGCATGTCATTATACATTTGTCCAAATCATGGAATGATTTGTACAACACCAAGAGTGAACCCTGATGTGACTATGAGCTGGGAGTGGTAATGATGTGTCAATGCAGGTTCATCAGTGGTAGCAGATGTACCCCTCTGATGGGGGATGTTGATAATGGAGGAGGCTATGCAGGTGTGGGGCAGGAAATCCCTGTACCTTCTGCTCAATTTCTCTGTGAACCTAAAATTGCTCCTTAAAAAATTAAGAATTTTTCCTTAAAAAAAAGTATTGTCAACTTTAAAGAAAAAAAAAAAAACATTGCCAGCAAACCTACCTAGACTGAAAACTCACTAACAGTAGAGTTTTGTGCAAGGTGTGGCCAGTGACTGCATTTCCCCCCAACCCACTGCCCCACCATTACCTGTGCTCTCACCATTACCACTGACCAGGTCAGGGGATCCCCATGCCACACCTATGCTTATAAAAATTAATAATAACAATATGCCATTTTATAAATTTAAGCATTAGGACAAATACCTAATGCATGCAGGGCTTAAAACCTAGGTGACGGATTGATAAGTGCAGCAAACCACCATGGCATATGTATATCTATGTAACAAACCTGCCCATTCTGCACATGTATCCCAGAACTTAAAATTTTAAAAAAATTAAGCATTCTACAGACAACTGAAGAGACACTATGGATGATCCCTGACATACAATGGTTCAACTTAATGACTTTTCGACTTTATGATGATGCAAAACCAATATGCACTCAGTAGAAATCATACTTCCATTTTTGAATTTTGATCTTTTCCCAGACTTGTGATACACACTGTATGATACTCTACCTTCATGGGCAGTGGCCGAGAGGCACAGCTCCCAGTCAACTATATAATCCTGAGAGTAAACAACCAATATTCTGTTGTGTTTTTTTGGATATTGTGTTTTGTTTTCGCATCCCATCATGCCGACAAAATGTCCATCTGTGTAAAGTATTCAACACTTTTATAAAACAGGCTTTGTGTTAGATGATTTTGCCCAACTTTATACTAATATAAGTATTCTGAGCATATTCAAGGTAGGCCAGACTGAGCTATGATGTTCAGTACGTTAGGTGTATTAAATGCATTTTTTATTTATAGTATTTTCAGCTTACAATGGGTTTGTTAGGATGTGACTCCATCAAAAGTTGAGGAGTGTCTGTATTTGCCATGAACGCTGAACTAAGAGTCCAATACTGTGGCTCTCCTCTGAAGTCTGACATTCTCTGGCTAGGAACTTTGTACCTGTTATTAGATTTCACTGTTGTCTCAGGCTCTGCCATCTCCATGCATAAAATGAGCGGGGTATATGAGTTAGATTTCCAGCCCCTTCCAAATTTGAAACATTCTCAGTTTTTTCTACTAAGAAAGAAAACAGGATGTTGGCAATTAATGTTTGCCAGTAGAACTTCAGCCCAAAGCTCGAAAACAATTGCTCACTTTTTGTATTTGTACCATTTAAGGAAAGGGCTTCGGTCAGAGTCTAGCAGGGGAATCCTCCAACTTCAAATTCTCTCTTGTAGACACCTTTCTTCTTCCCACTGGAAGTCAAGTTTGCAAAACAAGGTAAATTTGATTAGGAACAAACAAACAAACACTCAAAACACAGGAGTTCAGAGAGTTGGAGCTCTGAAACTTCTTTACCTGGTTCACAGAGAAGAAGTGCTTGCCAAGAAGTATTTTGAGTTAAATGGGCAGCACACGGCCTCATGTGGCCTCTTATGATCCTTAGCAGAGAGAAAGGACCTCTTAAAGGGCTTTATTTACACCAGGACTATCCACTACAAGAGACTTCAGGAGAAGACTTCCAAATCACATTTGCTTAAGCAAAATTGTCTTGATGACCAAAAGTAGGCCTATTTTAATTTACTGCTTATTCTGTTAACTACTGAACCCTCAAAACATGCTCTTCAGTTATCTTTTCATCTCAAGCTATGAAATGGTGAAAGCAAAAACCTTCCATAGAGAAAGGAAAAGCATGAGCAATGGTGGTGAGATACCTGGAAAGTCCCCCCCAGTGTGGGGTGCTGCAGCTCGTGGCTTGCTCACATGTTCCCACCTCCTGGAGGGGTCCCCCTCATTCACTTCCCGACCCTTCCAAGTGCAGCTCAAACCCCACCTGTGACTCTCCTGGCCTCATTACTGCCTCAGCCCAGAGTAATCACCTCACCCTTCTATTAACTCTTATAGTACATATTTCTCTCTCAATATAATCCATTTTATAATTAGAAACTGCTCCATGATACTGCTGTCTGCTATCAAGCTATTATTCAAACATATTATTATTATTGTCATTTACATATGCACAGTTTACTGCCCTGATTTGGTTATAAACTCCTTGAGAGCAAGTTTTGTGTCATTCACCCTGGAGTGTCCCACAACACCATGGTAAGTTGCCATAGCAGGCTCTGTGCCTGAGCTCCTGCATCTGTAAATGGGGATGATGACAGCACCTACATTACGGATCTGCTGTGAGGAGAAAATGAGACTGTGAAGAGTAAATTTTGCCTGACTCATTAAAAGTTAGCTTTTTTTTTTTGAGATGGGGTCTCACTCAGTCCCCCGAGTTGGAGTGCAGTGGTGCAATCATACTCACTGATGCCTCAACCTACCACCTCAAGTGATCCTCCTGCCTCAGCCTCCCAAGTAGCTGGGAGTAAAGACATGTACCACCACACTGGGCTAATTTTTGTATTTTTCGAGAGATGGGGTTTTGCCATGTTGCCCACACTGGTCTCAAACTCCTGGGCTCAAGTGATCCACCTGCCTCAGCCTCCCAAAGTGCTGGGATTACAGATATGAGCCACCACACCTGGCTGCATATTTTATTAATAGTATTAATAATATATTGGAGCAAAGGAAGGGATATAGTGCCAAAAATGAAAAAAACCTGAAATCTGTTCCCATCTCTACTAATTAGTAGCCCTGTGACTTTAAGAAAGTCAGTTAAATGTTCAAGCCTCAAATTTTTCACCCATAAAATTAGAAAAGCAACATTCCCTGCCAACTTTCTGTTGCTGTAAAGATGAGATAACACTTTTCTTTATTATTATACTTTAAGTTTTAGGGTACATGTGCACAAAGTGCACGTTTGTTACATATGTATACATGTGCCATGTTGGTTTGCTGCACCCATTAACTCGTCATTTAACATTAGGTATATCTCCTAATGCTATCCCTCCCCACTCCCCCCACCCCACAACAGGCCCTGGTGTGTGATGGTCCCCTTCCTGTGTCCATGTGTTCTCATTGTTCAATTCCCACCTACGAGTGAGAACGTGCGGTGTTTGGTTTTTTGTCCTTGGGATAGTTTGCTGAGAATGATGGTTTCCAGCTTCATCCATGTCCCCACAAAGGACATGAACTCATCATTTGTACTATACAAAGGTATCATTTATTGGTACTCAGTAAATATTTGATTTAAGAATGCTGTCCTTATCACAAAAACACCTCGCTTTCTCGCCTTTCTGGCTAAAAGGGCATCAGACATGCATCTTTTGGGCTTGGAAGGAGGAAAAGGATCTTTTGAATCCTCTGAATTTCCAACAACTAGTTTATGTTCAGGGGATTCACAGCATCTTGACCTCCTACTGTTGTATTCCAGGGATCTTGGTGTTTAAGGAAATATTTCTATAACACCAGAGAAACCCAATTAAAATGTAAAATATCTACCAGCCAGCCTATTGTTTTGTTTTAAAAAAAAAAGTAACATGTAGTTTTAAATAGTCAACCGAGGCCAGGCACAGTGGCTCATGCCTATAATTCCAGAACTTTGGGAGGCCAAAGCAGGAGGATTGCTTGAAGCCAGGAGGTGGAGACCAGCCTGGGAAACAAACCAAAACCCTGTTTTTACAAAAAATAAAATAAAAAATAATCCAAGTGCTGTGTCTATAACCCCAGCTACTCAGAAGGCTGAGGCAGGAGGACTACTTAAGCTAAGGAGCTTGAGGCTGCAATGAGCTATAATAGTGCCACTGCTCTCCAGCCTGGGTGACAGAGCAAGACCCTGTCTCTAAAAACATACATACATACATACATAGTCAATCAATCAACTATGCTAGCATGATTGGTTATATACACGAGCAGAAGGGAATCATAACAGATCATAAACAAATCATAGCAGAACCAGAAAATACCACATACCCCAGAGATTACGCATGGTATCTCCCTTAGGGACAAAAGCCTCCTCTAGTCTATATACAGAGGGGCCTTGGCACAAGCACAGAACAAGGTTCCTGGTTGGTCCATGCCTAGGTAAAACTGTCACTTTCATCAAAAGCTGGTACCAGAATAAATTGCATGATTTGATTTTCTGACTTCTTATGATCTAAATTTGCTCCTCCACCTGCAAACCACAAATATGATCATTCTTACCTTTTCAGTCTCATATAATTTAAGTATCAGTATCAGATTGCAGAGGCAATCTAAGTTATATCAGCAACACACCAAATATTCATTCACTCATTTACCAAATAATTATTTAAGACGTCCATGCAAGGCACTGGGGCATACAAAAATGAATGGCAAAATCTAACCATTAGGTATTATTTAGACACCTTATTTTTTATGAAGATTTGTATATTTGCTGTTGTGTAAGCATAGTTTACAATGTTTCCATTTATGATACTTTTTTTTTGAGAGAGGATCTCGCTCTGCCACCCAGGTTGGAGTGCAGTGGCACAATCATGGCTCACTGCTGTCTTGAACTCCTAGGTCAAGCATTTCTCCCATCTCAGCCTCCCAGATAGCAGGGACTACAGGTGCACACCACCACATGGCTTTTTTTTTAATTTTTATTTTCTGTAGAGATGCGGGGTCTCACTGTGTTGCCCAGGCTGATCTTGAACTCCTGGGCTCAAGCAATTCTTCTGCCTCAGCCTCTCAAAGTGCTGGGATTACAGGCATGAGCCACTTCACCTAGGCTTAATGGTAACTGGGAAAAAAAAGTATTATTTAAGTAATAACGTGGTTAAAATACTGTCAATGTAGTGCCCTTATCTGTTCTTTTAAGACAATGAAAGGCAAAAGATTGCTTAGAAAAATTATTTGATATTCCGATATGATCACACTCATTGCTCCAGTGAAAACAGGAAATGTACAAGTGCATTTTTTTTACCTGGTATAACAAAACAACCCAATAAAAAGTTAAAGTACGGGTGAAGTATACAGCCTTTATGATACTTCTTGAAATTACTCCACTTTTATAAAGGATATTCATGTTGGCAACAGCTGCAAAAAATATGGAAATGTAAAAGAAGAGAGATTGCATATAGGATTTATCTATGGGCCCAGTACATTAAACCCTTAACACATGAAATATGACAATAACTTAGACCCTCAACATCAGGAACATAAAGGGAATTTTAATGGTGACCTGTGCCTTCACGTAAAAGATTTGAATTTTTGTTGTTTTAAAGGTCTTTTTACATATTTGCCTGCCTTGCGCAATTACATCAATGTGTCAGTTTAACCAGTAAGACAAAACTATTTGAAATCTGTGTTGCTAGGTTACCCATCCTGACCTTACACACAACAAGTGGAAACCTTTTCCTGGCTTCCTCTCTCAGCGTCACACAAAGTGGGATCTTAGGCCACGCCACCAGACTGGAAATCACAGCAGCTGTGGATTATGCCTATGGGATAGGTAGGATGCCCAGTCCTAAATCCTCTTTCCATGCAACGTGCTGGACCTGTACAGAAAAGCAGGGTCAGTCTTGAATCTACAAGCTGTTGGGGGTGATGCAGCCATTCCTCCACCTGTTACCTGTAATTGCCACCTAAATGAGGCACAAGCTGACACACTGGTCCTCTATAAAAGGTGGAAGTAAAGGGTAAGTCCATCCCAGCATACACCATTTCTGCAAAGATTGAGTACCTGATCATCATGATCTCAAGAGAACCTGAGGAGTAAAACTGGAGTTGTTGGAGAGGCGGTAAAGAAATGGACTTGATACCTGTATCAGGTAGACATGAGAAAGTGGATATAAAATAAGGCTTAAATCCAGGGATCTAGGCTTGGGAAAATAAAGAGAATCAAGGAGTGAGAACAAAGAGTGCTGGGGCAGCAAGAAACAGTGGATGAGTGAGTGGGAGGTAAAGAGGTGAGCGACGAAGCACAATTCCCAAATCTGTCTTCTCTCTTCATTCCACTGGGCATCTTTTAGGCCTTCACTTTCTTATAGCCCACATATGACACATGAGTTGGTAGATAAAAGCAACCTGGTAATTAATTTTTTAAGTAAAAAGACCCTAAAGAGTTCCAGTTTAAAATGGCATCTGGCTAATGGCCCTGATATAGCCTTTTCCACTAAAATAGACACACACACAATTTATGTCGCCACCAAAAATTAAGATTGCTAATCAACCTTACTGCTAACTATAAGATCAATGGACCTGGATTTTTAAAGGCAATTAGTGGCCCACCTGTGCTTGCCACCAGCCCTGGAGAAAGCCCACCTGTCTGAAGTTGGAAAGACCCATTATCTCTTCCCCACTGTCTGCCACCTGGCTCATTAAATCAGCCAGCCATCCTTCTACTATATAAGTGTTTCTTTTTAAGCTGGAGTGTTATTCTCCTTCCATATCCAATCTCTCATTGGTAGCTTTTTTCATAAAAACAGGGTAGCTACTTAAAAAAGAATTGGTCAGCAAGAGAGAATGGAAAGGGAGGTTTTAAAGGAGCCTCGTTATAGTCAAGAAGGTGTTCCACTGAAGACAGCACAATATAAAGGAAGAGAGAACAACAACAACAACAACAAACTGACAACCACATATGCTTAATACCACAAGCTTTCCTGTCAGAAGGAACAAAATGAACATAAGACAGAAGCTAATCTTGGATCAACATTTAAGTAAAGAAAGCAAGTCAAACACCAGAAATTGAGCTAGTGGCTCTGGGTCTCATCCAGAGCTTGCCCTCTGGAAGTAGCTCTATAGACAGAATTGAACCAGTATTCAGTGGACAGAAAGTAGGGCCTGCTGGAAACACCAATCTAGATGGATCTCCTTGTTAAGAGTGACAAGAAGAACAATTAACAAATGCATGTTGGTAAATGACATAGAAATAGAGATAGAAGACATCATCCTAAAGACTCGGAGGGAACACAGACTTCTGAAAATGATTTATCACAGGAATTTTTTATAATTTTGGAAAATGATTTCAATCTTCAACAGAATTCAAGAAGTAATGGCCTCTATGGAATAGAAGCAGATGCCCATAGCGAAAGAGTAGATCATCAGAAAAAGACAGCAAGATGAGAGGAAAATGAAAATTTGTTAAGATAAAAAAGAATTTAAGTGAAACCAAAATGCAATGATGATGGAATTAAAATCTGCATTTGAAGCTATTTCAAACAGAAATGACACTGCAGTTCATTAGGTCAGTAAAGTAGGAGACCATGAGAAACTCCTCTGGTATCTAGAGGAAAAGAATAAAGATGAAAATGATTAAAGAGAAGATAATAGATAAGTGTTAAGTTTAACCTAAAGCTGCCTCCTTATGTATTTTAAGTTCAGTCTGAAGGATTTTCAGTACATAGTGAACTGTAACCTAACTGGATGTGTAAACAAACTAACCTCCTCTTGTATCCATCACTGAGTTTTGGCCAATCACAGGCAGTCAGTGCTCAAGTAAAGCAAACGCTGAGCTGAGACCAGTCCCGCTGTTTCTGTACCTCACTTCCCTTTTCTGTACATCACTTTCCCTGTTCTACTCATAAATCCTCTACCACATGGCAGTGCTGTTCTGGATTGGAGTAGCAGGAACTACCTGATTTGTGAATTATTCTTTGCTCAATTAAATTCTGTTAAATTTATCGTAGTGGCACAATCTCACTGCAATCTCTGCCCTCTGCCTCCCAGGTTCAATCAATTCTCCTGCCTCAATCTCCCAAGAAGCTGGAATTACAGGCCCGCGCCACTGGGCCTGGCTACTTTTTGTATTTTTAGTAGAGACGGGGTTTCACTATGTTGTCCAGGCTGCTCTCAAACTCCTGGCCTCAAGTGATCCACCCATCTCAGCCTCCCAAAGTGCTGGGATTACAAGCTTGAGCCATTGCACCCCGCCTGAAGTTTTTTGTCTTATATGGAAGGCCTAAGAACTATACATATTTTTCAGGAAGAAACAAAAGAGTTGGAACAAAAGTTGTAATCAATTTGTAACCTTTTTTAGCCTTAAAAAATGTTAGAGTGGCCGGGAACAGTGGCTCACACCTGTAATCCCAGCACTTTGAGAGGCCGAGGCGGGTGAATCGTGAGGTCAGGAGTTCAAGACCAGCCTGACCAACATGGTGAAACCTCGTCTCTACTAAAAATACAAAAATTAGCTGGGTGAGGTGGCACATGCCTGTGATACCAACTACTCAGGAGGCTGGGGCAGGAGAATGGCTTAAACCCGGGAGGCAGAGGTTTCAGTGAGCCGAGACTGTGCCACTGCAGTCCAGCCTGGGTGACAGAGCGAGACTCCATCTCAAAAAAAAATAAAAAATAAGAAGAAGAAACAGATCAAGAATCCGCTATATACCAAGTAAAATGAAACTATTAAGATATATCTAGAAATAGCTATGAGAACTCTTGAAGGTCAGAGATAAATAAAAAGTAGCCCATAGCATGTGAGCAAGGGGCAGGGGGTTGGGGGGGTGGGAGAGAAGTTCATTCTCAAATCAATGAAAATCAAAAAATCCAGATGTTTCTCTTACCTTAGTAAATTCTATAAAGACAGAACATCTACAGAATTTTGAGGAAACAGTTCTACCCATGATGTTATGCCCAGACAAGTTGTCTTTCATGTGCAAATATAACAGGAAACTCTTTTCAAATCTGAAAGCTCTTAGAAAATATATTTCCCTGGAACCCTTCTTGAAAAAAATTACTTAAAGACATACTCTTTCTGACTGAGAGATAATTTAAGACAAACATCATAAGAATGGAACTATTGTGCTTTGAATGGTTAGCAATGAGCTGTAAAAGAAGGTATACATTTTAATTATATCAAACAATTATTGTAAAATTTGTTAAGAACAAAAAGTAAATGTCCAAAAATATCCATGAAAGAAAAACCTTACATACAAAAGTAATAGGAATAATACATATCTTAAATCTAGGTTTATATTAACAAAGACATGGTATATAGGGGATTTTAATGTGAAGACTTGAGAAATGTTAAGGAATTTTTTTCTAAATAATTCAAAGGCAACCAATAGTAAATTTTAAATAAGATTATATATCAAGATTACCTTAATAAAGTAAAAAAAGTACATTTTAAAAGTAAATAAAACATACTTTACAGAGCAAATAAGCAGATAAGAAAATAACAAAATATCAGAAAGAAGATAAAACATAAATTATGAGAAAAATTATAAATGGGTTAAAGCAATCTGTTAATGATCGATATTTTCAAACTGCCTTCAAAAATAAAAATTAACTCTGCCACTTAAAAGAAACTCACCAAGGCTGGGCATGGTGGCTCACACCTATAATCCCAGCACTTTGGGAGGTTGAGGAGGGCAGATCACTTGAGGTCAGGAATTCGAGACCAGCCTGGCCAACATGGTGAAACCCCATCTCTATTAAAAATACAAAAAATTAGCCAGGCATGGTGGCACGTGCCTGTAATCCTAGTTATTCAGGAGGCTGAGGGTGGAAGAATTGCTTGAACCCAGGAGGTGGAGTTGCAGTGAGCCGAGATCGCACCACTGCACTGACCACAGTGTCAGACCGTCTCAGAAAAAAAGAAAAAGAAACCCACCAGAACTTAAGTGACCCATAAAGGTAAGTAGCATAAGCATGAATAAACGTGTGTCTGATCCATATAAGCAAAAGAAAGCTTACAAACCAGCAGTCAAGCCAAAAAGCAATAAGCAGGCCAAAAATTTAATTATTTATTGATAAAAGGTATAATCTACAACAAAGGGAGAATGGTCATAAACACTGTTATAGACCATATAATAGCAATATTTACTAAGCAATGTTCATATATTAGACTATAAAACAGCAATTAATTCCCCAAAGCAGAAATTCTAAAGGCCACAAATTTCCAACCACAATATAATCAACCCAAAAACTATTATCACATATTGAGACAAACTAATAAATAAGTAAAACCAATAGCTTAGAATCTTTAACAAACATTTCTCTAAACTAAGTTACAAAGGAAATCAAATCCTCAATAACAGAGTAGCTTTCAAATAATATAATGAAGAAATAACATGACTGAGAATACTAATAAAAGTCGTGAGAGAGTGCCAAAATTCCAATCAGAAGTGAATTCATACTTTTAATGAATTAAGTCACCTAGGAAAATAAATGAATAATTTGATAAATTGATAAATCTGATAATTGGTAAAATAAATTGAAAATAAAATGATAATGACAATGATGATGATGATGTCTGACCACCTACCATGAGCCAGGTACTGAGCCAAGGGCCTTAAATAATTATCTTATTGAATCCCCACATTATTCCTGAGAGATGGGTATCATTATAGCTTGCAAATAAAGAAATTAAGATTTTTGAGACATTAGGTAATTTGTCCAAGATCACACAGCTAGCAAATGGCAAAGTCAGGATTTAATCCAGGTCTGTCTGAGTCCAGAGTCTTTATCCTTAATCCCTGCCATAATAGGATTAGAAAACAGAAAAGTGCTTATGTGATAAATACAAACAACAGCTGGCTCTTTGGAAAAACTAGACAAAGACCTGACAAACATAATATAGAACACAGAGATATAAGGAAGGAACAAAAAAAATTAAAAATGAGAAGAAAGAGGATATAACAGATACATTAAATTTTAAAAGAATTATTCTTTATGTTAATAAGTTTGTAAATACTGATATAATAATGGATTATATCACAATAAAGCATAAATCATCAGTTGTGTTAAGAAAAGGCAGATTATCTAAATTGATAAACAACCAGAAAAAAAATGGAAGGTTATCAAAGGCACAGGGTCAGATTGGTCTACCAGTGATTTTTTTTTTAAACTTTCAAATGAAAAAGTATTTTAAATGAAGACATACAACGAAAATGAACAAGCTGCAACATTTTATCAAACACAAAGGAAGATCTGAAAAAATGTTTCTGCATAGGAAAACCCAATTTTATAACAATATTTTATAAATTATTCTAAAATTAATTTGAAGAGTTAACTCTATGTTCATGTGGATAATTTTCAGAATTTGATAAATGATTCTAAAGTTTAACTGAAACAATGACATTGGTCTGGGCAATGACTTTTTTGGATATAACCCCAAAAGCACAGGCAATAAGTGAAAATAGGCAAATGAGATCGAAACCAGCCCAATTTTTCTCCCAATAGTATAAAGGAATGAAAACTTTACAGATCACTGAATGTGGTTACAATAAAACACCAGACCCCTCATCCCACCACCAGCTGCCTGTTGACAAACTCCTATATTAACCTGTAACTTTAGTGGGTTGGAGAGATGAATTTGAGACTTGTCTCCCATCTTGCAGCTGATGTTACCTGCAATAAGGCTTTTCTTCCCTAGCAATACTCATTGTCTCAGTGATTGGCTTTTTGTGCAGCAAGCAACCAGACCTACACTGAACCCTTGGTGTTTGGCAATAGTATTAAATCAAGCTAAAAAGCTTCTGCACAGCAAAGGAAACTATCAACAGAGTGAAAAGACAACCTACAAAGTAGAAGAAAAGATTTACAAACCATACATCTGATGAGCGGTTGATCTCCAAAATATATAAGAAATTCATACAACTCAATGCAACAAACAAACAACTTGACTAGAAAACAAGCAAAGGACTTGAATAAATTTTAACAAGAAGACATATAAATGACCAACAAGTATATGAAAAGGTGCCCACCATCGCTAATCATCAGGGACATGCAAATCAAAATCACAATGAAATACCACCTCACACCTGTTAGAATGGCAATTATCAAAATTTATTACCATAAAGAATAATTATTTTAAAATTTAATGTATCTGTCATGTCCTCTTTCTTCTCATTTTTAATTTTTTTGTTTCTCCCTTTTATCTCTGTTGCATCTGGACCATGAGATGCCAAACCTTTCACCTGTGATGATTGCCTGTCTGACCACCTGCTTTCTGTTGACCAACTCTTCTTTCTTATCCCTCCCTATTCCTATTTTCCCACACACAGTTACATTTCTCCCCCTCCTTTATAAAACCCTAATTTTAGTCAGTTGAGAAGATGGGTTTAAGACTGATCTCACATCTCATTGGCTGCAGCACCCAAATAAAGCCTCCTATCCTTGTGATAATTATTGTCACCATGTTGGCTTTCTGTGTGAAGACCAACAGGACCTAGACCAAATCCCTGGTACTTTGGTAACATAGCCAAAGGGAATAAAATCAGTAAAATCAGTATGTTGAAGAGATACCTCCACTTTATGTACCCTGCAGCACTATCACAATAGACAAGATATAGAATCAACCTAAGTGTTAATCAACGGATGAATGAATAAACAAACTATTCAGATGGAAAAAAAAAAAAAGGAAGGAATTCCTGTCATTTTCAACAACAGGGACGAACCTAGAGGACATTATGTTAAGTAAAATAAGCCAGGCACAGAAAGTCAAATACTGCATTATCTCACATGTGGAAACTAAAAAAGTTGAACTCATAGAAGCAGAGAGTAGAATGATAGTTCCCGGGGGCTGAAGAGAGAGGGAGTGGGGAGATATTAGTCAATGGACACAAAATTTCAATTAGATGAGAAAAAGAAGTGCAAGATATCTATTGTACATGGTGACTATGGTTAATAACAATGTACTGTATACTTGAAAATCACTACGGGAGGAGATTTTAAGTGTTCTTGTCACAAGAAAGTGAAATATGTGAGGTAATACATATATATTAGCTCAATTTAGCCACTCCACTCCACAATAACATATTTCAAAATATGTTGTATGCCATAAATATATACAATTTTTATTTGTCAATTTAATTAATTAGCTATAGGATTTAGTTTTTAAAGTTTAACTGGAGCCATAAAAAAAGAACCGACCATCACATTTTGGGAAGAACAAAAACAAGTACATGAGTAATGAAAGAAGACCTCGGTGATAAAAACATACTATAAAGTTTTAGCGATTAAACTGCAAAAACCTGTAGCAAAAATCAGAAGGCAGACCAATGGAATGGAATAAATAGCCTAGAAACACACCTGGTGTATAAAAGAATTTAGTATGTAATTAAGATACCATCACAATCAGTGGGAAAATACTCAGTCAATACGCTGGATAAACATGTGGGCCTGATACACTTCTCAAAAGAAGACATTTATGCAGCCAACAGACACATTAAAAAATGCTCATCATCAATGGTCACCAGAGAAATGCAAATCAAAACCACAATGAGATACCATCTCACACCAATTAGAAAGGCGATCATTAAAAAGTCAGGAAACAACAGATGCTGGAGACGATGTGGAGAAACAGGAACGCTTTTACACTGTTGGTGGGAACATAAATTAGTTCAACCATTGTGGAAGACAGTGTGGCGATTCCTCAAGGATCTAGAACCAGAAATACCATTTGACCCAGAGATCCCATTACTGAGTATATACCCAAAGGATTATAAATCATGCTTCTATAAAGACACATGCACACACGTATGTTTACTGGGGCACTATTCACAATAGCAAAGACTTAGAACCAACCCAAATGTCCATCAATGATAGACTGGATTAAGAAAATGTGGCACATATACACCATGGAATACTATGCAGTCATAAAAAAGGATGAATTCATGTCCTTTGCAGGGACATGAATGAAGCTGGAAACCATCATTCTCAGCAAAATATCACAAGGACAGAAAACCAAACGCCGCATGTTCTCACTCATAGGTGGGAACTGAACAATGAGAACACTTGGACACAGGGTGGGGAACATCATACGCTGGGGCCTGTTGGGGGGTAGGGGGTTAGGGGAGGGATAGCATTAAGAGAAATACCTAATGCAAATAACGAGTTGATGGGTGCAGCAAACCAACATAGCACATGTATACCTATGTAACAAACCTGCACGTTGTACACATGTACCCTAGAACTTAAAGTATAATTAAATAATTTTTTAAAAAAACATGTGGGCCTGATAAATAGACAAGAATTAGATCCCTTACACCACACACACACACTCTTACTCACCATTAAAACCTTTGAAAGTGGATAAATATATAATCGAAAAATTGGGGAAGGTTTTCTAGGCATAAATATAATAGAAAATGTCAAAAAAAAGTAAAAAGTCAATAGGTTTTACTCCATGAAAAAATTAAACTTTTCTATTTCAAAAAACAATATAAATAAAATTTAAAAGCAAACAAGCTGGTAAAATACTTTTTTTCCCAAACTGTGATGGATATTATGTCACTATACATTGTATATAAGGAGCTCATACACCTGAATAAAACCCCATGCAGGTAGTGGATTTCTGTCATTTAGGTGCCCAAATCCAACACTTTTCCTCTTTGGAGGAAATTCCATGATGGACAGGTTGCCATCCCTGCTTGCTGGCTCATAGTGGGAGGCCCTGAGACCTAAACACAGCCAATCAAATGCTCCCACCTGAGCCTTTGTGTCTGTGAAGGTGAGACAGGAAGAGTATCCACTGGAGATTATTCACAGGTTCTGTGGTGGAGTCCAGAGGCCAAAGGAGTCACTGCCCACCGGCCATGGTGCCAGCCATTGTCCAGCAGTAAAGGTAGTAGCTGTGGTGTCTTAACAGGCTACTCCTGGGCAGGATGTGAACTGTGCCTTTTCCCCCCGCCCGGCTCCTGCCCAAGCCTGGTTCTCAGTGTACCCCTCAATTCTGTAAGCTACCCAACAACTTTTCAACAAATTATTTTTCTGTTTAAATTAACAGAAGTTAATTACCAAGGGCTGACTAGCACACCTCTATGGTCATATAACCTGAAATTCAGGCTGTATTCAGCATATAAACTGAAAATTCACAGAAAAAAATATACATTGTTAATAACCATTTTTAAATACCCAATCTCACTATATCAGACAAATTATTTCTAGAAAATAAAAGCCAAAATTTGGGGTTAAAATTAGCATGCTTCTTAATTTAAAATATTTTGAATTAGTAAAGATGTAAAGACATGGTAGGAATACAAATTTATACAATCTTTTTGGAAAGCAGTTTGAGTATATATGCCAAAAACTTTCAAAATGCCCATATCTTTTTGATATATAATTCTTATTCTAGAAATGTATCCTAATAATCATTTATGCAGACAAAGATTTATAAGGATATTATTTCAGCTTTTAAGTTAAAAAGTATAAACAAAAATTTGTTTAACAAAATGATAATGGTTAAACACACATCCACATCCAGTAGAATCTTTCTTAATGAACTTCTGCTGATCCACTTACTTGATTAGTCAGTCATCTTTACTCCCTTTGTAAAGCACATGGAACAACTCCTCATTAGAACTTCACCCATGCACTTTCCACTCCAAATTTGGGTGGGAATTTAACAAAAGTGGGATGGGTCTGTGTCCAGCCTATTTATGTTCTTGGTAACTGCTATTGAAATTATAAATGCAAAAAGAAAGATAACAGTTCTTTTATGAAGTTTAAGTTGATTTGCAAAATTTAGCCAAAATCAAATTGCCTAAAAAAAGGAAGTAAGAAAGGAATGTTGCTGTTGCAAATCAAAAAGTCCATAGCAGTGATTCTCAAGATTGAGAACTGCTGATTTAACAGACGTCTGTGCTCAATTTTTAATTGTCTCTAAGTTTTCTATTTCAAAACAAGCAAAAATAGAAACCTAGAAATTGCAAAAGCATTATTGATATTGTTTATGCCAGAAAGCCCAAATTGTCAGTCATAATTAAAGAAACAACCTTGGCCTACACTTTTTTAAAATGGTGAATGAATGTATATATGCTTTAAATTTTAAAAAAACCGTTTGAGAAATACATACGTTTTAAAAAATATATATCATATCATTTATTTCACTGTTTCACACCAGTTATTTCACTGTGGACTGCAGGTCCTCAAACACTATAACTCCACATACCAAGTGTGAAGCCACATGTTCCCAGATGAGTGAAGGCAGTGCTGGAAAACAGGGTCAGGTTGGCATGGCTGAGCCGGCCCTGGCTTTCCCTGGCTTTCCCTCGCACAGGAAAGATGGCCCAGGAGCCAGTGGCAGGGAGGCACGGCTGGCATCTCCAACAGGAGGAGGTTTCTGCCCCATGCTTCTCTCTCCTTAGCAGGAGAAAAATCTTTTCCAAAAGTCCCTAACAGACTGCTTTATGTCTCATTGACAGAACTGTGTCACTTGCTAACCCCTAAACTACTTGCAGGCCAAGAAGAATGGGATCGTCATGACTGGCTGGGAATGAATCATGGGCAGCCCAGACTCAGGGCTTTGATCAGTCCAGTTTCCTCCTCCTAAGGTGAGAGGATGCCCATCCTCACTGAACAAGTCGTTTCCACACATCTGAACAAAATCAGGGTCATTTTAGCTAGGACATAGAGAACATGACAGCAGAATCCACTGCACCTTATTTAAACCAGCTGCTGGCCTGAGCACACAGCTTAAGAGAGTACATCCATACTCAGTTATTAAAATCATTCTAAAAAGCAGAATAAAATATTGTATTTATGGTATGCAACTAATTTAAATATATATACACATATATGTTTACATATACACATACTTTTTAAAACTGGAAGAGAATATATAAAATATTACTGTTTTGTTAGGTTTATGAGTTGGTTTTAATTTTCTTGTAGATTTTTATATTTTCTCATTTTTTCTAATGCACACATAATCACTTTAATAAACTGAAAAAAACATTTTTAATGATTTTGTGAAAGAATATATTCATGTCTTCCAATTGTATAGCAATTTTACACACCTTATTTCATTTTTTTACTTGTAAAATTGGGATAACAATAATGCTTCATAAGAAAAATGCAGTAATACATGTAAAATGCCAGAAATAGTGCCTGGTAGACGACAGAAATTCATTAAATACACACTATTGTTATTATTTCACATTAACTCTCTGACAGAGTTAGAAAGGAATTACTGTCCTTATTTTATAGACAACCAAGGCTAAGAGAAGTTCAGTGATTTGCTCAAGATCATGCCACTTGCCAAGACCAGTGTTCCTTTCAATTACACCATCAATGTTCTTCATCCATGGTACAGATTATTTTTAAAGTTATATTCCTAATTTCCTACCTAAAATTAGAATTTTGTTGAGATAGTTTTTTAATTTAAAAAACCGTAATACAATGTATTTCTTTTCTGTTGTTGAAATTGAAATATAATTCACATACCATAAACTTCACCCTTTTAAAGTATACCATTTAGTGACTTTTTAGTATATTAATGAGGATGCACAACCATCACTATTACCCAATTTTAGAACATTTTCACCACTCCAAAAGGAGCCATGACTGGCTCCCTCAAGCCCCTGGTGATCACTAATCTATTTTCTGTTTCTGTGGTTTACCTCTTCTAGACATTTCCTATAAATTGAATCATACAATATATGGCTCTCTGTGACTGCTCTTACTTAGCATGTTTTAAAACTTCATTCATGTTGTAGCATGTATCCATACTTCATTCCTTTTTATGGCTAAATAATATTCCATTGTATGGATATACCACATTTTATTTAGCTATTCATCATTTATATGCTAAATTTATAGGGATAGCAATTTGACAGTTAATAAACAAACCAGTATATGAAACAGCAAAATGCAGTAAACCAGTAAAATAACTAAATAAAATGGCAACCAAAAAACAAATCAGTAAAATTTAGCTTGTCTCATCCATCCAGGATTTTTTAACTTTTTATTTGCAACAGTGCCTGTAAACTCTAAGCATGGTTCACCTTAAATAATAAAGCATCAGACATACTTCTATTAAAAATTAGAAATATACATTTTTCACCTTACCTTGGAATGATTTTTTGCTTGCTTTCTGTTAACTTACCAGAGACCAAAATATTCTAATTCTTTCCAGAATCTTTTATGCCTCAACTCATCTGCAAGTCTTTTAGCCTAGAGTCCCTCAACTATAAACTATAAAATATGTGCATCTCTGATACAGATAAGGTGTCAATAGGAAGCCTGGTTTTCCCTTCCCTGGGGCTTTGAGATCCATGCTTACTTTTTTCTACAGATAGATTTTTAAATAGATGACCATTGGGATCCTGTCCAACTCCAGGAGTCTATGATTCCAGTTTTTTGTTTGTGTTTGTAGTCATCACCACCACCCTCATCCCAATTCTATTCAAGTCAGAGAATTTAGATGTGACTAAACTTCTTGTGGTTCTGATGGCAGAAGGAAATGGAACAAAAGGACAGTGGTATCAGATGCATCCTATTACAGCAACCCCAAAGATTTATATAGCACTTCCCAATTTACAAAGCACATTCCCCATGCTATTTCTCATACAGTGCCCCATGGTAGCCCCTTGAGTAGGTCAGGCATTTTATCAAGCAGAAACTGAAATGTGGGAACTGGTCCAAGTTCACGGACAAATGACAGATCTGGGGCTTCTGCCTCCCAATGCCTGTTCATTTCCTTGTCTCACTAAGCACCCAATTCCGATGACTGGGGCTGTGGAGAGTGAGCCACTGAAAGGCAAGCACTGATGACCAGCAGGCACTTACAGTCTTCACAAGGCTGACTTCACTGACATGCCTGTGCCAAATGGGAATAAAGAGGAGGGACTCAGAAGTAAAGCAACAGTCAGAGGAGTAAGCAAAACAATGTCCAAGTGCAGCCAAAGCCAATGCCTCCTGGACTATGTGGAAAAGAATACTCTGCACTACAAGCCCCTCACTTACTGAAAGCTTCCAAGAAATGAGGGCGTTCAAACTGCCTACGGAAAGTCATTTAGAGTTGGCATTGTCCATTCAATTTCAGACATTTCCACCAGAACATTGCTTGGTGACATAGTGGTCTTCACCCTGAGCTTCTACAAATGTATGTTAAGTTGCTATTAAGGACCTGTGGACAGAGAAGGCACACCACCACAGGTAAGCCATATGTAAAATAAGCAAACTTCCTTCCTCACATTTCAATCTATTTCAACATTCATTAGGTCCTTCAAAATTTTTGCCAGACTCCAAACCCACTTCTCTAACACCATTCCTTCACGTACATCAGCTATGCACATACCAAGTGTTTGCATGTAATACTTCATTGCATCCCCGCTGTGAAGCAGGCATTATTCTCCCCGTTTTACAGATAGGCAAACTGGGCCCAGAAACAGATAATTTGCCCAAGCTACTTGTGGGTAGAGCTGTCATTTAAACTCAGGTCTCTGTTGTTCCAAACCTATTTTCTTTCTGCTAAATTGCAATACCTCTAACTTGTTAGAATTTCACGTAAAACCTTGAAACTCTAAAATATATATATATATAAAAATAAACTTTTTCAAAATTAAAAGCTTGTGCTCTTCAGAAAAAAATCCTATCTAGAAAGGCAAGCCAGATTGCAATAATACATATGCAGTTGAAATACATAAAACATCTTGAAGTTTTTATTAGTATAAATTTGTGAGCATTCTAATTTCTACATATGCTTACTATAAAGTCAATGAATAATGAAGCAGTCTTTTTTTTTTTTTTTTTTTTTTTTTGAGACAGAGTCTCGCTCTGTACTCAGGCTGGAGTACAGTGGTGTGATCTTGGCTCACTGCAAGCTCCGCCTCTGGGGTTCACACCATTCTCCTGCCTCAGCCTCCCAAGTAGCTGGGACTACAGGCGCCTGCCACCACGCCCAGCTAATTTTTTGTATTTTTAATAGAGGCGGGGTTTCACCGTGTTAGCCAGGATGGCCTCGATCTCCTGACCTCGTGATCCACCTGCCTCGGCCTCCCAAAGTGCTGGGATTACAGGCGTGAGCCACCACGCCGGGCCATGAAGCAGTCTTGATAAACATAGTTGCAACAGACATATTAACTCCTGCTTCCAACTGATTGCTGTATTTTGTTTAGATTGCATAGAATTGAGACTATCATAATTCACATATATTAACAGATGCAAACAGTAATAGTTTTCTAACAGCAGTTTGTGATGTCAAGCCACACCTTGATGAAACAGATGACAAAAAAAGCTTTATTCTATTTGCACTAAAAACCTAGTTTACCTGCTTGCACAAGTTGACATGTTAATCATCCACAGTGTGTTAAAAATTGGTATGTGTCACATTTTAGCGTGCATGTTGTATTTTTTGACTTTTAAGTTTGGGGTACATGTGCAGGTTTTTTCCATAGGTAAACTCATGTCATGGAAGTTTGTTGTACAGATTATTTTATCACCCAGGTATTAAGCCTAATACACAGTTTTTTTTTTTTCTGCTCCTCACCTCCTCCCAGCCTCCACCCTCAAGTAGGCCTCAGTGTCTCTTGTTCCCCTCTTTGTGCCCATGAGTTCTCAATCACTTAGCTTCCACTTATAAGTGAGAAAATGCAGTATTTCGTTTTCTGTTCCTGCGTTGGTTTGCTAAGGATAACGGCCTCCAGTTCCATCCATGTTCCCACAAAAGACATGATCTCATTCTTTTTTATGGCTGCATAGTATTCTATGGTATATATGTGCCACATTCTTCATCCAATCTCACTGATGGGCATTTAGTTTTATTCCATGTCTTTGCTATTCTGAATAGTGCTGCAATGAACATTCATATGCATGTGTTTTTATGGTAGAATGATTTACATTCCTCTGGGTACAAACTCAGTAATGGGATTGCTAGGTCAAATGGTAGTTCTCCTTTCAGCTCTTTCACAAATTGCCACATTGCTTTTTCCACAATGGTTGAACTAATTTATACTCCCACCAATAGTATGTAAGTGTTCCCTTTTCTCTGCAACCTCACCAGCATCTGTTATTCTTTGACTTTTTAATTACAGCCATTCTGACTGGCATGAGATGGTATTTCACTGTGGCTTTGATCTGCATTTATCTAACAATCGGTAATACTGAGTTTTTAAAAATACGGAATGCTTCACGAATTCCATGTCATTCTTGCACAGGGGACATGCTAATCTTCTCTGTATTATTCCAATTTTAGTATATGTGCTGCTGAAGCAAGCACATGTGTTTATAATTTTAGTAGTCATTTAAAATATATTTAATTTTCTAAATAAATTCTTCCTAAATTGATTTGTAAATTAAATGCAATCTCAATCAAAATCCTAGCAGGTTTCTTTGAAGAAATTGAAAAGCAGATGCTAAAATGTATATGGAAATGGAAAGGACCTAGAATAGCCAAAACAATTAGAAAAAGAATAATAAGGTTAAAGGATTTATTATTCCACTCGATTCTAAGACTTACAAGAAAGCTACGATCATCAAGACAGTGTAGCACTGAGGCAAGGATAGACCTATAGATTCATGGAACAGAATAGAGAGTCCAGAAATAAATCCAAAGTTATATGGTTGATTTTTGACAAAGATGTGAACAAAACTAAATTGGAAAATCAGCAAAATAGTGCTGCAACAACTAAATATCTAGAGGGGAAGAAAACAACCTTACAACATATTTTAAAAGCTAACACAAAATACATCATAGTCCTAAACAGTAAGAGCTAACACTATTACATTTCTGGTAGAAAATATAAGAGAAAATATTCGTAGCCACAGTTAGGAAAGGCATTTTTAAACAGGACACCAAAAGTACAACTCATAAGGAAAAATATTTACAAACTTTTTCAAAAGTAAAAGCTTTTGCTCTTCAGAAAAAAACTGTTAAAAAAGGCAAGCCAGACTGAAATAATAGATATGCAAAACATATCTGACAAAAAGGCTTGTATCCAGAATACATAAAAGATACTTACAACTTAAGAAGGCAAGAGCCCAATAAAATGGGGAAAAGATTTGAAGAGACTCTTTACAAAAGAAGTTATACAAATTCCAATAAGCACATGAAAAGATGATCTACATCACAAATTATGAGGGAAATGTCAATTAAAACCATAATGAGCTACTTACTACGCACTTGAGAATATCAAGGATGGGTGAAGAGGTAGGGCAACTTGAACTCTCATACATTGACTGTGTGAAAGTATAAAATGGTACTATTTCTTATATAGTTAAACATATACAAGCCATGTGACCCAGCAATCTTTATGCTAGATATTTACCCAAGAGAGATAAAAACGTGTCCACGCAAAACTTTTACATCAATGTTTATAGGAGCATTATTCATAATCGTCAAAACTGAAAGCAACCCAAGTATCTATTAACTAGTGAATGGATAAATAAATTGTGGTATATCCAATGGAGTATTACTCTAAAAGAAACAAAATATTAGTACACTCGACAACATAGGTGAATCTCAAAAATATTATACTAAGTGAAAAAAGGTAAACACAAAGGGCTACATACCATGATCCTGTCTATATGAAATTCTAGGAAAGGCAAAACCATAGCAACAAAAAGCAGATCAGTAGTTGGTTGGCTGGGGCCAAGAGTTGGGGGAATATATTGACTGTAGGGGTACAAAGGAACTTCTAGGGTGATGGAAATGTTCTAATTTGACCATGGCAGTGGTTATGCAGCTGTATACAATTAGCAAAATCTATTAAACTATTCACTTAGAATTTTACCTTATGTGAAATGTATCTCAAAATTATGGGGAATGGATTTTTTTAAACATACTAGGGATTTGTTTTTCTTTTTAAGGGATTTCTTTTGGAAAAAAAAGTCCTAGAATAAGAACAGAAGCATGTTCTCTTCTGAGAAATAATCCTTAGAAAATAGAAGTAAAGCCAAAATATGTAACATTACCTATGTCTTTTAAAACTTTTCTTGTCCATCTAATTTCCGTCTTAAGAAAAATTAGAAATAAATCAATTACACTTTAAAATACTTTTGGTAGAGTTGAATATGTACAGGACTGCTGAATATTAAATAGGTTCCCAGAGAAACACTTTGTAACGGGAGACCTTTCCATTTGACCATAGCCCTTAAGGCATTTACAGACAAGTGAGAAACAGACTGTTTGGGTTCGTTGGTTTGGGTTTTTTTTCTTTTTTCATTACTTAGCTTTTTCATCATGCTTTCCTACCACCAGAAAGCATAGTTATGACTCATCATTCAACACCCAGTGTCAGATAATTAGCCATTAACATACTTCACTTGTACTGTGATGAAAATGATATCACAACTTGCAAGAGATCCCCTTGAAGATGAAACTGAAAGAAATGGTGGCCACATGTTGTTTCAAACCTGTATTCATTACACCTCCTGACTGCATGTCATGCAAAAGGGGCCAAACAGATGTGTAAAAAATGACTGTTTAACAGGGGGGAAAATACTGTAAAATTGTTTATGAGGACAGCGGGTTCTTATAGGCAAAGTAAATTACAAATAGATTTCTCAATTACTTTTTAAAGCCTGGTATTTGATTCTTATATAACAGTCAAAAATCAATTTTGCATGGAATTTATGTGAATGCCTCATTATTAATAAAACAGCGGTTGGCGGCTGCTACTTCCTCCCCACAACAGCAGCACGCAGTGGGGAAGCATTCACGTGCCAGGCTGTGCAATTCTTTATCTTTTTACCCTCTGGTTCAGCATCATAAAAAAGAAAGGGAAGAGATGAATCCCAAGCAAATTTTAGGCATGGGCTTCTGGGCAGCACCTATTTCATGGGGGCCTGCTAGTACCCTGAGAGTACTTGGTGATGGGTGCTGAGAGAAGTCCTCACCCTACTCCCTGCTCATATTGTACCTCGAAGGTCTTTTTCAAAAAAATAAAATGTATAATTAAGCAAATAACTCTAGTTGTTGAAAAAGTCACTGAGCTCTATCTCTCGCTCTATCCTTAGCGTATCCCACCTCAGTACTAGAGTCTACTGATCCTATGAATTGATTTAAAAGGACTGGCCAGTGGCAATTTTCCCCAAATTGCTTTATTTCTCCAAAATAAAATTATTTATTTTGAAAAGAACTTGCTCATGACCCAAACATTCTAAGAACATAACAAGCATAATTCTCATTCAACAAACAGGAAAATTGAATCCCACTAATGTCTATAGACCATAACACTCTGCTCCCTATACTGCACTTGATTCATCAAACCATGAACACTCCCCATTTCCCAAATGAAAAGTGTAGTGTGGTAAGAAAACCGAGCTTCTCTGGTTAGCCCTCCCTAACCAATTGGATGACTTTAAACAGTTATATCACTGTTTTAGGCCATGTCTGTTAACTGGTAAAATAAGAGAGTTTTCAAAATTATCTGAGGTTTCCTTCAGCTAAGACTTGGCAATGAGAAGAAATCATTGTATTCCCATTACACGTGAAAAGCAAAAAGAAAATTCTATGTTTGGCCAACAACATGGAGAAATGCTTATATTCAGAGGTTAAATTCAGCTAAACAGTAGCTACCTGCTATTTCTTCTATTGGGTGCATGCCTCAAAAACGCTAATGGGGGAAATGGCAGGGCAATACACTGAGTGCTTACAGCATGTTTCCAGAAACTGATTTATTCTTGATTTGAATCTCTACTCTGTGCATAATTACACCTGGTAACTGCAGGCAAGCTGTGGGCAACACTCTTGCCCCCTTAGTATTTGTGTCAGCAGTTAATTAGGAATGCAGTGCTAATACAGTCTTTAAACCAACCCCAAAAAGCTGTAGTAAAATCTAGTTTAACAAACAGACATGCATATCAGATGACTCCTTGCAGATACAGAATACCAACAGTTTATTTACCAATGAAAATCCATGGTAGGTAAGATCTGATCCACGGGTTTGTTTGCTTTTGGGTTTGAGACAGATTCTCACTCTGTTGCCCAGGTTGGAGTATAGTGATGTGATCTCGGCTCACTGCAACCTCTGCCTCCCGGGTTCAAGCAATTCTCCTGCCTCAGCCTCCTGAGTAACTGGGACTACAGACGTGCACTACCATGCCTGGCTAATTTTTGTATTTTTAGTAGAGACAGGGTTTTGCCATGTTGGCCAGGCTGGTCTCGAACTCCTGACCTCAAGTGATCCACCTGCCAAAGTGCTGGGATTCCAGGTGTGAGCCACCACACCCAGCCCCCACAGGTTTGTTT
This sequence comes from Pongo pygmaeus, assembly GCF_028885625.2. Lineage (NCBI taxonomy): Eukaryota > Metazoa > Chordata > Mammalia > Primates > Hominidae > Pongo > Pongo pygmaeus. The sequence continues at coordinate 76,585,676 of NC_072384.2, forward strand.
TTAAGAATTAGATTTGATATACTATTGAGAAACAAAGTGGCTTAAATATATCAATTTATTCAGAGTTTTTAAAAACGATGACTTTTTCTTTTATTCTTCTGCTAATTATTTACATGATTAATCTGACTTAACATATCTTCATTGAGAATCACACAGTTAGTTGATCCAACTAAAATTAGTATTATTTTGGGGACAAGAATGAAGGATACATTTTTTTTCCTCTTAAGTCAAATTCACATTTGGGTTTTGTTGTGCATATACTGCTAATAAATGCAAAGAGAAGCTTGTTCACTATGGTTGATTGCATAACAGGCCCCCATCCTGTACCCCAACCTATAGCCACGCCCTTTGCCCTATGACTTTGCAGTTGCTTTCACTACAGAGGCAAATCTCTTTTCCATCTGGGCTTGGACACAGACTTGCTTGGGCCAATAGAATGAGATGGATCAGACAGATGTTCCAACTCCAGGCCCAGGCCTTGAGGTCCCGGTTTCTGCTTGTTCTCTCCTATTTCTGCCATTACCATGAAGAGGACATGCCTGTGTTGCCGGTGGGTCCCAGGGAAAGGAGAACAGATGTGTGGAACAAAGCAGTCACTCCACATAAGCCCAAACTAGGTGAACCAGCACTCAGACTCAAGAGGGAGCTTAGGCGATAAGATATAGAAGAAAACCTGTCCTTGCTGATATAGAAGAAAACCCGTCTACTGTTGCATGTCACTGAGATGCTGTGGCTGTTCACTATGTGCCAATTTTAGAGCAACAGGTTACTAGTATACTGACCTTTTCAAATACTACCTGGTACTTATGATGATGCCAATGTTGCCAAATCTCCTCCAAAAAGGTGACTATCTGTCTTTTCCCATCTTTATTAACATGAGTGCCAGATTGACTCCAAGTTACAGTTGTATTCTTTTGGGTGAAAAATCTTCCTCATGTTCTCTCAGGATTTTAGGTGAGAAGTTGTCCAATTTTGGTGTGCCCAGAATCACCTAGAGGGCTTCTTAAAACACATATTGCTGGGCCCCACCTCCAAGAGTTCCTGATTCAGTCCATCTGGGATCAGCCTGGGCCTAAGAATGTGCATTTCTCACATGTGCCTGGGTGGTGCTGATGCTGCTTCTAGGACCACATTGTGAGAACCACTCGCTTATTAGGCCAGGAAGGGTTAAGCACAACGTTGTTGGTTCACATACCCATCTGTGTTTTCCCAAGGCACATTTTCCATCACCTTCTCCAGCTGACCAATAAATGAGTGGGCCCAGAGCCAAGATTCCACAGCCTTCCAGATGAGTTCCCTCTGGAAGAGGCAGTCTCTGCTGCAAACGGCAGAGTTACCAATCCACACAGCAGGATTCAGCATCACCTTTTGCCCTGAACTTACAGTTTTCCCAATAGTTTGGGAAACTTCCTGGCTTGCACCCAAGATACCCTGATTGAGGAGGTTAAAAGAAAGTTCACAGTTCGTCTCAGTGTCCACCTGAAAGCATTTGTTCTTAAATTCTTCATCTTAGAATTCATGGGTTTTACTGTCAGGGAAAAATCTTCACCCCATCTATTTAAATGTGTGCAATCAATTTCCCTCTCAAATCCCCACGGCAGGTATTCTCATTTCTTCCCACTTGCTGTGCAGTGATCCCACACTGGGAAAGCAGAACAGCTTTTGCTCATGGTGAAGCTCAACTCCGCCTGGTTTTTTTGTTTTTGTTTTTGTTTTTCAATGATTGAAGTTAAATTTGAACTCAGACACTTGCACATGGCTCCTCAGTATCAGCAAGAGTTGGCGGGAAACTGGGTCCTCTGAGCAATCTTTATGTTCAGTGCTGCCTCAGAAAATTACACCAAATTAAAAAGCTGCCCCTTGAAATTTAACGTTTTTAAGATGCAATAGGGAAATAGTAAGCAATTATAATGAACTGGCCAGCCTGCTTTACCTTTCACATCCTTTTTTCCTTTTTTTCTTTTTAATAAAGCATGGTTTTCATCTGCTAACTGCTTCACTATTCTAACCCAATGGTTGTGCTTTGAAGAAGGGTAGGGTTGCCCTAGAGGTGTGTGAGCACCTGCCCAGGGGCCTGGGGAATGTCTGGTACTTTTCTGTGCATAGTCTGCGGTAGTGGGAATATTTCCAATCTGTTTAATGGAAGCAGTTTCACTCTATCTTTTTATTTTGCAAAGAATTTTCATAAGAAACTCAATGCTCAATTACTATCAAGCGCTATTTTGCCTATAATCAGGTTGTATACTATTTGACATGTTTAAAGTGTTGTTTTCATGCAATAGATATGTATCAAGCATGTACTATGGGCAGGCATTGTGCCAGGCAATTTAGATACAAAGAGGAAAATATCCTCTCTTTGTTTTCAAAGTGCTTATAACTCTCTTGATGAAAGAGACACCAAAATGAATACTTATTCCTGCCTCCATTCAACACATACTGTGCCTATTATGTTCTAGGTACAGTGCTTACTGTACAGTATAGCACAAACAATAAAAAGGGTAGACTTGGTTCCTGCTCAATGTGTAATCTTGTAAGAAAGTCAGACAGCTACCCCCAAAAAGTGTGATAAATATTACGTCGTCAGACAACCATGTGGCAAGAGCATGAGGCAGGAGATCTTGTCTATGAAGTTCGGAGATAGCTTTAGGAAGAAGTAACAAATTAAAACCTAAAAATACAAAAGAGGAAGCTGAGAAAGGAGGAAGGAAGAAGAAAAAGCTCTATAAGAGCTCAAAGGTTGGAGAGGATTGATACTGAATTGAATAAAAAATTGAGAAAACTTCAGTTTGATGAGAAAGCATGAAGGAGGGATCTATAAGAGATGAGAATGAAAAGACAAGAACAGGGCACATTTAGGGGTTTGGACTTAACCCTAATGGTGATGTGCAGTCATTTAAAGGTTTCACCCAGAAGAGTGACATGAGGTTTGGGTTTAAGTGCAATACTTCAGGGTACAAGTTAATAGTACAGTCACTCCTCATTATTTGCAGATTCCATATTTGCAAAGTTTCCTACTCACTAACATTTACTTGTTACCCCCAAATCAACACTCATGGCACTTTCAAGATCTTTTGACAAAAAGTTTAAGTTGCCCAGAAAGCACCTTTTCAGTTAAAATTGAACAAGGTAACAGTCTGCCTTTGTGTCTCCAGCCTCATACTGTAACGTGTTCTTTTTGTGGTCTGTTTAGTACCACATTTCTTCACATTTTTGTGCTTCATATTGGTGATTTCACTCTTTAAATGACCCCTAAACACAGTGTTAAAGTGCTGTCTAATGTTCATAAGAGCAAGAAGGCTGTGATGTGCCTTATAAAGAAAGTTCATGTGTCAGATAAGTTTCTTTCAGGCATGAGTTATGGTGCCATTGGCCATGAGTGCATTATTAATGATTCAACAATATATATTAAATAAGATGTCTTTAAGGAAGCACACATAAAATAAGCATATATATTGATCAGTTGAAAATGTTGACCAGAGGCTTGCACAAACCCAACCACATTTTTTTTCATAATTCAGTATTAGCTAATTCAGTGTTTGCAGATACTTTATAGAACATAACTACACGAATAACAAGAATTGGCTATATATTGGATAGGGGCTAGACTGGAGACAGAGGTGTAAGTTAGAGAGACTTCTCAGGCATTCAGTTGAGAGATGATGATGACTTTGACTAAAGTCTTGGCAGTGGAGACAAAGAGAAGTCATCAGATTCAAGAAGACTGGATAGGATTTGGTGGTTGGTTGGATGTGAAAGGTGATGGAGAGGGAAGAATCAAGGGTCATACTCCAGTTTCTAGTTTAGGCAATTAGGTGGATATTAGTAACACTATGAGAAATAGAGAACCATGTAGGAGGTCCGAAGTTCAGTTTGGGGCATGTTAGTTGATGAATATTAGAAAGGCATCCAAGTTTGAATGTCAAATTGGCTGTGGGATATGCATGTCTAGAGCTCAGAATAGAAGTCTAACAAAGGATATAGATTTGAAAGACTGGGAAGTAAATGTCCACGTGATGGGAAGAAATCCAGGAAAAGGAGCTCTCATCATAGAAACCAAAGGAAAGGCAGGTTAACAATGTTATAGACACTAGGAGGTCTTACAAGTAAGGACCAATAAGCATTCACTAAACTTAGCAACACAGAGGAAATTGACGACCTGGGTAAGAGCCGTTTTGATGGAGTGATGGTAGCAGAAGTCAGAAGGAAGTGGGCTGGCAAGTAAGCCTACAATGTTAATGACATCCAAGGTATCACAGGAAACCTATGGGGAGGTTCCAAATGCTATAGTGAGAAATTAGCCTCATTCCATTTAAGGAAAATTTAATGAATAAGTAAATAAATCTCCACTGGGGACACAGTGGAAATTGGAAGGTAATAGAAAATATGGAAATAGAAAGTTGGGGAAGGAGAGGTCAAAGGGGGAGTCGGAAAACAGAAAAACATATCAAAAGAATAGATGATGTAAGAACAAAAGAAACAGGATGTCAGAACTGAGAAAGCTGAGGCCCAGAAACAGATTTGACATGCATAAGGATACATGGTAAATTATGGACAAAACAAGATAGTATTCATTCAGATTCTGTTTAAAGAATTCTGTTGGAAAAAAGTTAAGTGTCCATGTGTTTCTCTTTTTCAAACACACACACACAATCAAAAGTGAAAACAAAAACATACAAGTCTGTGGCTTAGTGTTTGTGTGTTTAAAAAGAAAAGAAAAAGAAAGAGCTGAAGCTAATCCTCAAACTATCAAACATCAGCATCTCCCACTATGCCCTGACCATGTAAAAATGAATACCACCTTGCTGAGAAAGAAAAGGCAAAAGAAGTGACCAGTCCCCTGGGTGATCAGACCGAGGCCACATTGCCACTTGTACTCTATAAGAACACTGACACCCAGGTCCCATCTCATGGGAAAACCATTGTTCATTCATTCAGCAGGCATTTACCAGACATCTGTTCTGTGCCTGGTACTGCTCACATGCTCAGGATTCATCAGTGAAGAGAGGAGACAAAGAACCCTGCTGTTAAGCAGTTTATATTCTTGAGGGAGAGAGACAATGAAAAAGAAATGTAACAAGTAATTTTACAGTATAGGAAAATAAGTGCAATGGGGAAAAGAAAAAAGTAGGGCTAATATGAGAGGAAGACAGAGAATTTGGGAATTACCTGAGGAAGAAAGAGGAAGAAGAGAAGAAAAGGAGGTCCAGGGAAGGTGGAAACCCAGAAGATGTTGCAGAACCTCCTTTACCTCCTCTTGAGGGGTCACAGTTAGATCAGCAACACATACACCTAAATTGTAACATCTGAGCAAGCCGCTCCCACAAATGGAAGAGTAGATGGAGTTAGAATCTGCAATGATTTAAGGCCATTTGTTTTGTTACATCCTTTATACAGTATATCAACTCTCTTCGATGTTGCTGATTTTCTTTTATGGTGGACAATAGGTCTTCTAACTGGCAGTGGAGTCCTCTTTCTATTAAACCAGAGAACCAGACTACTATCCTAACATGAAATACATACTTTTCTACAGTGTTATATTCTTTGAATTGTTTGCTGTAACTTTTAAGATGTAAATACTTTTGTTTCTTTTTTATTTGTTGTTTTTATGACTAGTATTCATTAGACACTTTATTTCCTCCCTGACATACTCCTGTAATTTTAGGTAATTGCCACCAAATAGAAAAGGGTTTCTAGACTGATTGCTATGCATCAAATAAAACAAATACACATCTCAGCTTCCCATGAGCATGAATAAATGAGAAATCTAGAGGGCATACTTCTCTTGATTTTGATTTTCCCATAAACATTGAACTCTTTATTTCAAAAACAACTAAGCAAGGCATGAACCTCGTGTAGATGCCTGGAACATTAGGTTTCTACTCAACTTGGTCTTGATTCTCCTCTAGGTAAGAGCAGGAATAACTGAGCAGGGACTTGTAGTTTCATGTCTAAATCTTCCTGGCATGTACGCACAATGACGCCTTAGACTTTGTTGCGGTTCAACGATCCTCTCAGGCAGCTTCACTTGATCTGCAGACCCTGCTTGCTTGGCAGTACTTAACCAAGGAACAGAGATACCTCATTCCTTCCAGATCCTCTGCTCCTTAATATTCCCAGCCCCTCCATCTGTATCAGGAGCTGAAAAGCCCCACAGTGCATCTAGATATTATGAAAACTCCTGATTGTATTTTTCCAAACAGTAATTTCCCTGCCTCTGGCTTCTAATTCTGAATTTTTCTCTATTTGAGAAACATTCCAGTTCCCCATTCCTTTTTCTGATCAATAGCTGGCCTCTACCTACAATCGATTCCTTCTCCAACTAGCTCTAAATCATAGTATCAGATAGAAACTGCTTTCTGTTCAAAGGCTTAGTGTTACAAAAATAGTCACAACAATACGGAAACACATATGTGACTTGCTTTTTGTTTATGTAATAAATTTGACTGAATTTTTTCTATGGATCAAGGCTCCTCAATTTTTAAATATTCCCATACTTTTGTGTGAGTACATCAGAACGTATTCACACCAGTCTTGGGATTAGAGGTAACAAGCCTCATTTCTCCAAAAACAACAGACTTCCTCTACCTCTACTCACAGACAAATTTCCCTAGTCTGAGTTTGAAACTAAAGGCACATTGGTTTCTGGAAAGGTGTAACCTCCTATGTTTGAACCAGTAATTAGGACAATGCTTATACAGAAGTTCTGAATGTTTCTAGACATTCTAGAGCCTTGCAACTCAAAGTGTGGTCCTTGATCATCTGTATCATGTGAGAGCTTCTCAGAAATGCAGGCTGCACTTCAGACCTACTAAATAGGAAGCTGCTTTTTAACAATATTATTGAGTGATTCACATGCACATTAAAGTTTGAGAAAAAAAATAAACAAACGAGATGATGTTTGGGTTCCAGGATTTTTCTTCCCAGGCAAAAGCACAGTGTGAGAGAAAAATATGAAAACATTTCCACCTCTGGCATTATTTTTGACAGGCCTTCTCTTCTTTAATACAGCTACCATTGCAGTCTTTCACTAAATTCACAACTCCAACGATCAGCAACAAACATCCCAGAGGCTGGAAGATGTTGCAGCCCTCTTGCAATAGAACCCTCCTCGGCTTCTTCTCCCAGTGCTTTAGCTACAACTGTCCACCACAAAGCTCATTTCTAAATTTTATGTTGTCATTCCCTCCCCCTTTTTCTGAATCCTGCATTTCTCCAGTGTTGAGAATGCCTGGAGACAAGATAATGTGGAACCAAAAGAGGAAAGACAATTACGTCTTCTTAACATCCCCCTTGCTTGTGAAGATGAGTGCTGTCCAATAGAACATTCTGTGATGATGGAAATGTTCTATATCTGCACTACTCAGTCTGAAAGCCAGTAGCCAGGCACACGTGATTACTGGGCAATTAAAATTGCTAAGAGATAACTGAGGCACATTAAAATATTAAAGAGTTTATTTGAGCAAATAGCAGTCCATGAATCAGGCAGCACCAGACCACTAGAAGTTCAGGGCTTTGGAAAAGGGGCATGAGGAGAAAATTTGTATAAGGTGAATTCAGAAGCGAGGCAAAAAAGAAAAAGAAAAAAAATTGTGTTTGGCTAAAGTGGAGCAGTAACCTTATTTTAATCAATCTAGCAGAAATCCCTAGTTAGAAGTTAGTTGGTGGTTCCTCATTGATTAAATGTAAGTTTCATTTTCCTAGCACATGACCATTTACAGTGAGTTGGGTTTCAATTTGCTTAGGTAAGATCCCGGGGTGCTGGAGTTGCCTCAGTCTGATGGCCTCCCAATTAATTATTTTAACAAAATGGAGCTAGTGTGACTGAGGAACTGAATTTTGTAAAATTCAATTGTTATTTAAATCTTTATTTATTTATTTATTTATTTATTTATTTATTTTTATTTATTTATTTTTTTTTTTTTTTGAGACAGAGTCTCGTTCTGTCCCCCAGGCTGGAGTGCAGTGACACGGTCTCGGCTCATGGAAACCTCCGCCTCCTAGGTTCAAGCAATTCTCTGCCTCAGCCTCCCGAGTAGCTGGGATTACAGGCACCCACCACCATGCCTGGCTGATTTTTGTATTTCTAGTAGAGATGAGGTTTCACCATCTTGGCCAGGCTGGTCTTGCACTCCTGACCTCGTGATCCACCTGCCTTGGCCTCCCGAAGTGCTGGGATTACAGGCGTGAGCCATCATTCCTGGCCTAAATTTAAATATTAATTAAAGTAAATAAAATTTAAAATTTATTTCCTCAGTCACACCATCCACATGTCAAGTGCTTGATAGCCACATGTGGCTAGTGGCTACATTATTGGACAGTGCAGGTCTAGATCATTCTCGGGGTTTCTCATCTCCCTTTCTATTGCTGCTCAGATGATCATTATATCATCATTTAATGTCTCATCACAACAGCTTTAGCGACTATATGTATATGTGTATGCAGGAGGGCAGAAATGCCTATATCCGGATACAAATGCTGTTTTGTGGTTACCCTCTCTAGTGTAGAAATCTCTTTAGAAACTGAAACTCAAAAGGAGTGTTGATTTTTTAATAATCACAGGTGCTCTAAAAATTCCCCCAAGAAAACGACCACCTTATAATAATCTCAATGCAGGTAAACTGCTTTGAGAGTCTTTCTTCAGAGATGCCAGAGGCATGGAAAGGATAGCAACATCTGCAAACTTTACCATCAAACATCCAGACATGTTAGAAAGAGAAATCAAATATTCTGATTGGCTAATAAGTCTGAACAGGGACAAATGGACCATAATTCTCTGTTCAGAATTTATGAAGATTCATCATCATTTAATTAACAATATAAATATTAAAAAAATTTATAATAAAATTTTATAATTGTAATAAGACACCCTAGTGCATGAATTATGGGGTACTAATTCCCACCCAGTTTTGTTGAAACTGGACATGAATGAATACATTAAAATGCATACTATGTCATGTCTTAGCAGTTAAAAAATAAAGTGGCAAAAAAGTGTTTCAAAATTCAAAGTCCTATTCCCTTAGAATATAAGCAAAGAAATTCAAAGAAAATGTAATTTATTGAGTTTGAGTTCTTACTCATTTTTCCACTGGTAATTACATTACCCACACAAGAGACAGTTATTGAAGAGGTGCAAAAAATTAAACTATTATATTACTCTAGATTTGTAAGCTTTCAGTCTTTTGCATAGAGGCCATGTTTTTCCCTCCTAAATCACCTTATAATTTAAGAATGCAATAATAATAAAATATTAACAGTCAGCAGAACACAGGGATCAGACTTTTCTGAAGGGCAGCTGTGAATCTTTCAGTATCACAATCATTTATTCATAATTATAATAAGTTACATTTATGGATATTTATAATGTGTCTGGCACTGTGCAGTGAACTTCACATATGTTACCTAAGTGAATATTTACAATCATTCATGAGGCTGATACTATCATTAGCCCATTTTATAGATAAGAAAATTGAGGCTTACAGCCGTTCAGTGAGCTGTCCATGGCCTAACAGCTAATAACCAGTAGACAAGATTCAAACTCAGGCAACCTAATCCCCAAATCCAGCTTACCCTACATGTAATGTAGCCAGTGAAATTAACCTCACTGACAAGATGAAAACAGAGTAATAAGAACTAAACCATTATCAGCAGGGTTTAAACAGCAGCTGAGAGAACTTGGAGTGATAAGTTGATTTTCAGAGTCTAATAAGCCCCTCAGGGCTGAATAGTAGCGGCTCAGAGTGCAGTCTTAAGGTACAAGCAGAAGAAGTCCCTTTTTGGTGACATGACCAAGGAGATCATATATCAGAAAAGTGCTTCTAAGATTGAAGAGTCAGAGAGCTAAGACACAAAGGTCATAAACTGCTTTAATGCACTCAGGAGGAAAAGAACAGATCCTCAGAGGTCCAAGTAGGCAGTCAGCAAGTGAGGATCCAGTGAGTGAGAGCACAGAATGAACAGAAAACCAGCGAAGAGACTTGATCACACCGAGCCTGACATATAGGGAATCAGGGCACCTGAGATTGGGGACAGGTCCACACTGGGGGCCTAGGGCTTGAGGTGCCAGTAATCAGCCTATGATGGTCTATGGTGCTAAGGAGAGAACGCCTCAAGACGGGCTTCCTGTATCCCTGTCCATCCATCGCCGTCCACTCCCAAACAGCAAGTCCCTTTCAGTCATGGGACTTGTCCCTCCTTTATGCTGTGAGGCTGAGATAACTGGTGTGGAGAGAGGGGTAAAAAGGGAAACAAAGCAAACCATTACCTAAATAATCACTCTTAAGAAAGAGTAGTCATGGGCTATTCTGCCATGGTTATCCATACATGAGACTGATAAGGAACTGAGTATGAATAACAATTGCTATTCATTATTGATGGCATCAGACTGCCACATGCTTTAGTCTTGAGGTTGTCCAAGACATTCTTTAACAGAAAAAAATAAGCTGTATCTTTGCAAATCTTTGTTAAATACTCCTATACATTTCCTACTAAAGTCTTCTTTATAATCTCTAAATATGTCTCACTCGCAGGCATAAGACCCTCATCACTGATCCTGCAATTACTTGGGTTTTGTTATAGTAGCAAAGCTTGCATTTATTAATAGGAAATTTTATTTCATTTCTGAAATTTCAAGTAGTTATTGATAGAATCTGCTCAATTTACATCCTGAACCCATATACACCTGTTAAAAAATCAATAAAGATTCATGCACATGTAAATAACTACTTATTAGTTTTATGATTTTCTGGTAGAACTGAGTTACTGTTTTCCTCTAACAAATCCTAGACTTTAAGAGTACTTAATGAAGGATTTAAATAGATGTTGTGTCTAATTATTCATAAGTAGGGGCCAGGAGAATCTGGAGAATATTTTCTAGTTCAGTTAATGACTTAAAAATTAATAGGCAAAAAATTAATTGGCAAAGAATCCTCTGAATAAAAAAAATAAAGTCACAGGATTTCATGACTGCAAATGTTTAGCTACTTCAAAGTTTCCAGCTTGAGATTAAGGTTTTAGCTACATTGAGGAACATTTGGAGATTTGATAGGGAAAGTGAAACCTCCTGAGGGAAAAATGCATCTCAAGGATAAGACACATGAGTTTAATGCAAGCACAAGTTTAATGCACAGTATCAGAGAGCAGAAAGGGTTGAACACCTGAGTTCTCAAAAATTCTAGGAGGAGTTCCAGAGCCAGGGCACAGGTGTGCAGCAAAGCAGCAGGTGCAGGTACACCTTGTTTTATTGCCTTTCACTTTCTCATGCTTTGCAGCTACTACATTTTCTACAAATTGAAGATTTGTGGCAAGCCTGCATCAACCAAGTCTATCGGCACAATTTTACCAACAGCATATGCTCACTTGGTGTCTCTTTGTCACATTTTGGTAATTCTTGCAATATTTCAAATATTTTCATTATTACTATGTTATGGTGATCTGTGCTAGATGATCATTCATGTTACTATTGTAATTGTTTTGTACTACCATGAACCACAGAGCATGCTCCATATAAGATAGCAAAATTAATCAATAAATGTTGTATGTGTTCTGACTGCTCCACCCACAGGCTGTTCACCCTTCTCTCACTCTCCTCAGGCCTCTCTGTTCCCTGAGACACAACAATATTGAAATTAGGATAATTAATAACCCTAAAATGACCTCTAAGAGTTTAAGTGAAAGAAGAGTCACAAGTCTCTCTCTTTAAATCAAAAGCTAGAACCAATTAAGCTTAATGAAGGAGGCATGTCAAAAGCCAAGAAAGGCTGAAAGCTAGGCCTCTTCTACCAGCCAGTTGGCCAGGTTGTGAACACAAAGGAAAAGTTCTTGAAGGAAACTAAAAGTGCTACTCCAGTGAACATACGAATGATAAGAGAGCCAAACAGCCTTGATATAGTTTGGATGTTTGTCCTCTTCAAATCTCAAGTTGAAACATGATTTCCAATGTTGGAGGTGGGGCCTGGTAGGAGACGACTGGATCATGAGGGGTGGATCCCTCATGAATGGTTTAGCACCATCCCCTTGTAAGTGAGTTATTGCTCAGTTAGTTCACGTGGGATCTGGTTGTTTAAAAGTCTGGGACCCCCACCTCCGCCTTCTCTCTTCCCTGCTCCCACTCTCACCATGGCATATGCTGGCTCCACATGGCTTCTGCTATGATTGGAAGCTTCCTGAGGCCCTCACCAGAAGCAGATGCTTGTGCCATGCTTGTACAGCCTGCAGAACCATGAGCCCATTAAACCCCTTTTCTTTATAAATTGCCCAGCCTCAGGTATTCCTTTATAGAAACACAAGAATGGCCTAACACAAAACTTATTGCTAATAGGGAGAAAGTTTTAGTGATCTGAATAAAAGCTCAAACCAGCCACAACATTCCCTTAAGCCAACACCTAATCTGAGTAAGGCCTTAACTTTTTCAAATTCTATAAAGGCTAAGAGAGGTGAGGAAGGTGCAGAAGAGAAATTTGAAGCTAGCAGAGGTTGGATCGCAAGGTTAAGGGAAAGAAGCCATCTCCATAACATAAAAGTGCAAGGTGATGCAGCAAGTGCCAATGTAAAAGCTGCAGCAAGTTATCCAGAAGATCTAGCTAAGACCATTGGTGGAGGTAAATACACTAAACAACAGATTTTTACAAAACAGCCTTCTATTAAAAGAAGATGCCATCTAGGACTTTCATAGCTAGAGAGAAGAAGGCAATGTCTGGGCTTCAAAGCTTCAAAGGCCAAGCTGTCTTGTTAGGGATTAATGCAGCTGGTAACTTTAAGTTAAAACTAATCCTTCTTTACCATTCCAAAAATCCTATATTCCTTAAGAGTTATGCTAAATCTACTCTGCCTGTGCTCTAAAAATGCACAACAAAGCTTGGCTGACACCATATCTGTTTACAGCATGGTTTCCTGGATTTTTTAAGCCCACTGTTGAGAACTACTGCTCAGGGGAAAAAAAGCAAACAAACAAAAAAAGAAGACTCCTTTCAAAATATTACTACTTCTCATTGCCAAAGCACCTGGTCACCCAAGAGCTCTGATAAAGATATACAAGGAGATTCCTGTTGTTTTCATGCCTAGTAACACAACATCTATTCTGTAGCCCACAAATCAAGGAGTAATTTTGACTTTCAAGTCTGACTACTTAAGAAATATATTTTGTAAAGCTATAGCTGCCATAGATAGTGATTCCTCTGATGGGTCTGGCAAATTAAGTTGAAAATGCCATGGAAAGGATTCACCATTCTAGATGACATTAAGAACATTTGTAATTCATGAAAGGCAGTTAAAATATCAACATTAATGAGAGTGTGGAAGAAGTTGATTCCAACCCTCATGGATGATGTTGAGGGGTTTTAGCCTACAGTGGAGGAGGTAACTGCAAATACCATAGAAATAGCAAAAAATCTGGAGTTAGAGGTGGAACTTGAAGATGTCACTGAATTGCTACAATCTCACAATGAAACTTGAATGAATGAAGAGTTGCTTCTTATGGATGAGCAAAGGAAATTATTTCTTGAGATAGAATCTACTCTGGGTAAGATGCTGTGAACATTGTTGAAAGGACAACAAAGGATATTTAGAATAGTTCATAAACATAGTTGATAAAGCAGCAACAGGGTCTGAGAGGACTGACTCCAATTTTAAAAGAAGTTCTACTGTGGATAAAATGCTATCAAACAGCATCACATGCTACAAAGGACTCTTTAATGAAATTAAGAGTCAATCAATGTGGCACCCTTCACTCTTGTCTTATTTTTAAAATTGCCACAGTCTCTCCGGCTTTCAGCAACCACTACTTTATCACTCAGCAGTCATCAACTTCAAGGCAAGACCCTCCATCAGCACTCAAGGCTCAGATGACTGTTAGAATTTTTTAGCAATATAGTATTTTAAGTTATCTACATTTTTTTAGACACAATGCTATTGCACACTTAAGACACTACAGGATAGTATAGACATCATTTTTATATGCACTGGGAGACCACAAAATGTGTGTGACTCACTTTATTGCCATATTTGCTTTACTGCAGTGGTCTGGAACCAAACCCCTGATATTTCTATGATGTGCCTGTAGATTGAGGAGACAGTAGCAGCACTGGGAGCTGGTCCTCTCAGCACCGACAGCAAGCCCCACAGCACCACTGTTGGGTTTTGGCATGATCAGCAACCAGGAATATTCCCACAACCATCCCAGCCAGGAGGGGAAATCGGGTTGTGACCCAGTGTGCAGAACATAGAAAGACATCCCTTGGGAACCTCAAAATTGGAACAGAGATGGGCCAGAGAAATACATTTGTGACTATGCCTGTGACCTGAATTTTTCCCACCACAGTGTGTGACTGACTCCTCAGCTTCTGACTAATGGGGTACAGGGGATGCTACCACAAAATATGGCAGCTTGGCATACTGGGTTTTTTAACCTGAATTAAATTGAGAAAACTGTAGAGGCAAGAAGGTCACTCTACCTTCTCCTGCCTTTTTCCCGTGGAACATGGCTGTAAAAGAATTTTCTGACCTACTTTGCCTGAAAATAAGTCCTAAGACCCTCATTCCAGAGGGGTCCTGCCCTATACCTGGAGACCAAGAAGAATCTGAACAAACAGGCCTTCCTAAATTCTCCACAGCTTATTACCATCACATCCTTTTGTCCTCCAATCACACTTCTGTACAAGTGACCATAAGAATACAGTTTTCCCTGGGCCTTTAGGTCTTCATTTCTAAAGGCTCCCATGTCATGTAAAACTTTGGTCAAATACATTTGTTTTGCCTTTGTCCTGTTAATCTGTCTTTTGTTGTAGGGTCTCAGCCAGAACCTAGTTATGGGTAAGGAAATGATCTGACTTTTTCTCCCCTATATGACCCAGGAGGAGAAGCATACAAGGTCACATATCAATGATCTCAAGTTTGACTGGGATGGTAAGATTGGCCCAAAGACAAGTTACATGAGGACTCCAGTGTCACTCACATGATGAAACCCAAACATGGGCTATGAGAATGTGTGAAGAGGGAGAATCCCAGCCTGGGCTCCTTCTTGAGACCCAGGCCCTCTTGCTGTAGTAATTGTGTGACTCTCAACTGTTAGCCACCACATGTCAAAAGACTGAACCTTGAATCAGTGTGATGAAATTCAGACCACTGAATCTAACCCTGCCACAAACTTGTCACTTAATTCAGAGCCTGAACAGAACCTAAGTAATGGTAACCCTCCACTTGTGCCTCCGTGCATTGCCTTTGTTTTGTTCTCTGCATGGCCTATACCTGATAAAGACTGCCTGTGACCAAACAACTTGAATGAGGATCCTCTGGGTCCTTCATGATGAGGCCCAACTTTGGGCTTCCCTCTCTGTCCTTGAAGAATCCAGTTTGAGCAGGAACCCTGCCAAGTCAGTTAGGCAGTGTCTGACCACTCTTGGTATCTGCCACCTAGGCCTGCTTTCAGCAAGAGTCCTATGAAGTTGGTTTGATGTTTCCTCTTAGTGATTTTCCATCCACGGACCCCCCACACTGCTCTTTGGTTACAAATCCCCACTTGTCTTCCTGGCAGTTGAGCCCAATCTCTTTCCCACACTTCCAGACCCTGTTGCAGTGATCCCTGTACCCATCCCACAGCCTCTCCTTGAATAAAGCCTGCCTGGCCATCTTTTAACAAGTATTATGAATATTTTTTTCTTAAACATACCTGAACATCCACTTAAATATTAATGAATAAATTACCAGTGAATGGATGGGGTCTATGTACAGAGTATTTTCTACCACCGTGATTCTATGTCATTGTATCCTTAATAAGGCAAATGCTAGTATGCATGATGAAAATCAAAGAAAATTTAAAGCCAAGTAAAAACACTGCACAAAATTTATAGGCAGGCATTCTAAAATTTAGCACAAATGAAGCTCCACCCCCACCCCTAGTCTCCCTGTCATTTGACCCAACCTGTACATGCCCCCTTCCTTTCTGAGTATTAATATTACAATCTACTTCATCTCATTCATGAGTGAATTATTGTTATAGTCTGAATCTGGTGTATCCCACAACTCAAATATTGTGACTTAATCCCAAATGTGGGAATAAGAGGTGGGCCTTTGGGGAAGTTAATAAGTCAGGAGAGCTCTGCCCCCAATTACAGGATTAGTGCCCTTATAAAAGAGGTTGAAGGGAGCTGCCTTTCTGCTTCCACCCTTTCCACCATGTGAGGACACAGCAAAATATGTCATCTATGAAGGAGAGAGGGAGCTCTCACCCAACACCAGATCTGCTGGCACCTTGATCTTGGACTTCCTAGACTCCAGAACTGTGAGCAATAAATCTCTATTACTTATAAACTAACCAGTCTATGGTATTTTTGCTATAAAAGCCCAAACAGCTTGACAATCACCTTTAGATCTTCTTTTTCTGTAACTGTCACCAAGCAAGACTGAGTTCTGCTAGTAGAACTATGCTGGTCAGTATTTTAAGCTAACTGGGAGAATTGCATAAATGACTATCTCTTTCCATGATGACTTTATAGCAATCTTTTTCTCTAGAAATTACTGGACTTGGGGAGGGGGAGTGGTAGGATTAGCTCAGGGTATTGGGTTATTTAGAAAGGAAATCAGAAATCAGTCCTTACACTTAGTGAGGCAAGTGTTGCAGACAGAACTTCAGACCTTCAGGAATTCAGAATTCATAAAGCAGAAAGATATATAATAAAAATACTGAAAACTAGATTGGAGATATAAAAGTAGGGATTAGGTTTGATGGGTCTTAAGAAAACCCAGCACAGGCTGGGTGTCATGTCTCACACCTGATATCCCAGCACTTTGGGCGGCAGAGGGGGGTGGATCACTTGAGGTCAGGAGTTCAAGACCAGCCTGGCCAACATGGTGAAATCTTGTCTTTACTAAAAATCCAAAAGTTAGCCAGGTGTGGTGGCAGGTGCCTGTAATCCCAGCTACTATAATCCCAGCTGAGGCAGGAGAATTGCTTGAACCCAGGAAGTGGAGGTTGCAGTGAGCCAAGATGGTGCCACTGCACTCCAGTCTGGGCGACAGAGTGAGACTCTATCTCAAAAAAAAAGAAAAGAAAACTCAGCCAGTTTTCCCAAACTCTGAAGAAAGAAGAGAACCTGGATAAGGGAAAAAGAGCAGGTGTTGAGAAGCAAAAAGAGAATTAGACTCCAGTGAGTATCCCTGGGAAGGGGTCCTAATCCCTGCTCCATCATCCCCAGGTTGATTCCAGGTAGGAGATGAATCAAAAGAACATTCCCTGATTATGCTGGGAAGACAAGAGTAAAAAAGACCAGTGCCTTACTTCTATGTGGGCCCAGGAGAGCGGCAAGGCCTAGAGTTCTACCCCACCCCAGTGTAAGGCTGGAGAAGTTGAGTAGAAATACCTATATGAGATGTCTAGGAAACAGGGCCTGAAACAGCTCCTTGGGGGAATCAAATGTTTTCAGTACAGATAAGAGCAGCATGGGTATGATCCTGAGAGAAGGCGAGCCTGCTGGGGCTAACAGTAGGAGAGAACACAAGAGTGGGTGAGCTGAAAAGCATACAGGACTCTTTAGAGAGCAGGAGTTGCCTGAGCAGATATGTGATTTCATAGCTGCCCATGCCCTGGCCTCTATCTAAGCACCAGGAATTCAGATGCAAGAGGTAAAGAAAAAGGGAAATCTTGGTGAACTGAAAATCATCTTGATTTGACAGCGTTTACCCGAATTGACGAAGAACATGTTTTCTTCACCAGATGGAACAAATTCTTGAGTTGGAAATTGTTTGTTATATAGAAATAAAGTTTCATTTCTTGCATACTCAATATGTGTTTAATAAAATCAAGTATGCGAAAGTAGACAACTTCCAAGGCAGACAAATCAAATGCTGATTCTATTCTTTAAAAAAAATAAACAAACAAAACACTCAAGAAAAGCATTCTTTGCTGAATCTTTTAGGCTGCTTTGTATAGAGTAGATGCTCACTTATGAATGTTGCTGCATGTTCCTCTAACAATAATCTCTCCTGGCACAAAGTCTTATTTTAATTCAAGTAAGTATTTATGCACACTATCTCAAGCACAATGTTGTTGTGTATTTAAAATATACCTATATGCAAAAAAGAAAGGGAATGTTTCAGATTAATAATGCATAAGTAAAAAAAGAACTAAAGAAGATACAGATCAGATGGAAATTTTCCTCTCAATTAATGAAGAGTTATTGGAGATGATCCTATAGTCAGGGATTAGCTATAACACCAAAATATCACTTTAACCAGGAAGTTTTAGAATTCCCCTTTAGCAAAAAAGTTTTTACAAGAATCGTCAACAGGTTGTAAAACGTATAGTTATTTCAGTCTCTCTACTTCGAGTTTGCAAAGAAGCAGTGAAATGGTCAAAAGAATGAAATAATGAAGAGAATCATGTACAACTTGAAAACAACTTTGTTGGATACAGTTGATCTGAACTGAAACCTAGGGTTTCTGTAATATCTTGGTATACTCTAGTATCTATTATAATTCTGTTTCTCAAGGTTTTTGCAAGTTCGCATACACTTTTTGTTTTGTTGGTGTCATAGTAAAGTGGGTAGGACTTGGGGAGGAAGAGGCCCTCCTGCTTGATCAAAACCCAAGGAAATGATCTGGCTCAGTTGGCCTGCAGATCCCAGCCAGCTATTCAGCCATAGTGAAATGTGTTGTCTACACAAGACAATTCCTCTCTTTCTGAGCCCACATTACTAACAGGTAAAAATAGTCATTTTTCCTCGAAAACTGTATTGTAAATAGACAATTTACTAATTTTGGTGGAATTATACAGTTAATTTCTATAACCATTCAGGCTTTAACATTTATTTCAGCAACGTGCTTTTGTCAAAATGAGAGCATTTTATTTTCTTCTTTATTTGGAAATGGAGAGGAACTTACATGGAGTGAGATTTATTGTGGTGTAAACATAGTTCTCTAAATAAAAGATTATTGTTGCATAGTCTATCAATAGAGATGTAGTGATAAAAAAGAAGTTTTAGGCTTGTTCCTGGTCCTCTGGCTCCTACTGAACTGAGTAGATTTTTAAATGTCATGAATGAATTTAATTGGGTTTTGAGATACACTGCCACATATGGCTTTTTTTAACATAGAAAAAGGATAGAACTAAAAATTTTAAAAAGACAGAAGGAAGGAATGAAGAGAAGGAGGAAGGGTAGGAGGGAGGGTGAGAGAGAGGAAGGAATGTGGGAAAGAACCAAATAATCTGACTGGTGCCTTGTGGATGCTTTATAATACCCCTAAAATCCTGCTCTCATTTCATTTATCTTTCCAAAATGACAGTGATGGTTATAGAGCATGCACCACATGCTCCATACAGTTCTGGTTCTCTTGCTCCCACAGACCTCATCACTTTACTATATAACACTAGCAAAACAAAACTTGTATGCCATCTTGAAAAAAACTCGATAATGAATTAAGATACTAGAACATACCAACATGTTTGTGCTCTATACCAGCATTTTAAAATCAAAGTTAAAGTAGTGATTTAGAGGTCCAGCCTATTAAATTGGGATTGCGCATGAAGCCCAGCTTGTCATGCCCTTTCTCCTCTGGTTTCCCTACTTGTCAAGCCTGCCCAACTCTTTGCAAAGTCTATAAACAATCCATCATCATCAATAAACTTTTCATATTATTACTGAGACTTACTTGGTCCAAATTAATCCAAATGTTTAAGCCAGCCCAGCCTTATCTCAAGTTCCATAATTCAAGAGTTTATGCTATTTATGAAACCCCTAATCAAAATTTTCAAGCAATACACACCAGAAGTATACATTACTCATGTCACCCTCTGCATGGGAGATGGCCTATATTATACACATTAAATATTGATGTATTGATTCAGTCTCTTGGGAAAAAAAATGCTCCCTTTAGTGGACAGTAAGTTACAATTTGCCTGTATTCCTACAAGTTTTGTGACATATGGCCAAATATCTCCAACTCGGAAAAATCACCCATAACTTAGGGTCTCTTTAGGGAAAGGCTAAAAGACGTTCTGGTTTCTGTTGTTCAACATTTTTCCCTATGTGTATTTTATTATTGTTATTGAGTACTTACATGTGCCGGATACTGTTCCAGGCACTTAGGGTGTATAAGGGAATAAAACAGAGGTTTCTACCTTCATGAGGCTTACATTTTAGTAAAGGAGATGGACAGTAAACAATAAATAACAAATTGGGAGAGTTTTTCATAAAGCTCAACCCAGATCTACTCCTTTAACCCTCCTAATGATTCTGTGAGTCAATTATCTCCCTGTCCTGCTAAAACAAGCTACCATGGACTATTTTTCTCAGCAACAAAACCTCAACTAATATGATTAGCCAGACTGGGTTTTGAAGTGTCCCCCTCTACCTCTCTTTTGAAACTATAATAATGGGGTATATCAGTCAGCATCCTTACTTGCAAGTAACTATCTTATTTAAGAAAAATAAAATCACTGAAGGGATATTTGGCAGCTCTTAGAATTGCTTGGAGGGCTACAGATCCAGACTTGGAAAACAGGCAAGACCAAAAGGAGGGCAGACAATCAGAACCGTTGCAAAGCAGGGTCACTGTTGGCTGGTTAGGTAAAGTGCACATCAGCCCACCGCAGCTTGGGCTTTCCTTTTATTCCTTCCTCAAATCCGGGGACACAGAACACACACAAGTTACACAAAGTCGGTTCACTACTTACAGATAGGCAGTGAGAGACACCAGAAGCCTGGGATTTATGACCAGCTGGACCTCCAAGACTCAGGAAAGCAACCCAGGGTGAATGGAGTCTCATTTGCATGTGTACCACTTGCCCAGCAGCTGAGGGACCCTGGAAAGCAGCACCCCCCTTACCTTAGGGAAACATACCTGCTAGGCTAAAGTGTTGAAGGACATCTTGTTTCCAGGAGAGACTGAAACAGAGTCCAGGCTCTTCCAGGCTGTCCCCTTCTTATCCAGGATGTTGAGTTTCCAGAACAACCTACAGTTAGTCTTGAGAACTACAAAGCCAGAAAGGAGGGAGAACTGGGTCAGTCCAAGGCCACCTGGAGAAGTGTCCTGCAACCACAGTCCAAGAGTCTCTCACATTGCTGACTCCAAGACACTGCCCCTGCTGTCTCAGGACACTGAAAATGTCTACAGCTGAGCAAAGAATTCCCCAGCAACTGGTTCTTTACATTAGTAGTTCCACAGGCAAGATCCTCAACAAATGCATCTGATTGGCCAAACTTAGGCACCTGTCCCCAGTTGACAACATTGAAAAAGTTATTTTTTAGCTTCTCAAAATAGAAGAGGCTGTGCCAAGAGTCATATGTTGATGAACCCCCACATTTAGGAAGAGTTTTTCAAAGCTGGGCAGCTCCTCCAAAATGACATATTTGAAAAGAACTTTTTTTTTACAAGGTAGTGTCCACACCTAGCATAAGCCCTTCACACACCAACTGTAAGACACATGGCAAGGCTTCTGGAAATTCAGATGTGAAACTAAATATGCAAGAGGAAAAGTAGAAACACCCACAAGGTTTAGCATGTGGCCAAATAACCAGGTTGTGAAAGCTTCCCTACTTCTTACTATCATCAGGCAGATAAAGATATAACCCCATTATTCTGGTCCTCAGGCTGGTGTTGATTTAGAACACCTGTGCTTCCCCCATCACGAACACATTTGAACATAATAGAAAGCAAGTATGAGAGATAAAATGGAAGGTAAAGGGAGGTCTTGTACTTCAATGTTTCACCAATTCATCATCCTATATTGAAGACTGCAGTCAGCTAAGCCAGACTGCTACCACATGAGAAGCCTCAGAGCTCCTATTCTTGGAAAACCAACCCTCCCTGCACCCTTACCTGGAGGCTGAGCTAGGTCCTCCTCCTATGTGTGTCCAAGCAGGCTATTCTTACCTTTAGTATATCATTCTCCTCCTACTGTAAATATCTGTTCTGTTCACTTGCCTGTCAACCCTACTGAACTCCGAACACTTTGAGAAAGGAGATTGCGTATCTGTAGCACAAATCACAGTTCTTGGCACCTATAGGAAATAAGAAATATTTGTTAAACAAATGAATGAAATAAAATGTCTGTGTCATGACTCCAAAAGACAGAATAAATTCAGAATAAATCCTTAACTGTTGTTTTCATAAGAGGTAACCTTGCAAGTCATGATGCACCCATGACCTTCAGAAAAAAAGTCTTTAAAAACACCAAAAAAAAAAAAAAACCACAAAGGCTTCGACAGGTGGCTTTCATTGAAAATCTTCTCCACCCTGACACCATGCCCCTTAGCTTTTTGCCCAGTTTGTGTTCTTGAGTCCCAATCCCAACATACTCAACCCCGCCTCCATCACACAAATCTACTTACCGTTATCCTACTTCCTACTTCCCTCTGCGAGTGAATGAGCTACGCTTAAGGACCAAAAATAGCAAATATCCTTAGGTTGAAAATCAATTACTTTTTGACAACTTTTTTCCACCCCATCCCATGCCTACTGATTCATCTAATTGGAACTTCCAATGAAATATCTGGTTTTCCAGACTGTTCTCACTAGCTAGAATGGAGGTGACAGTCACCACCTTGCATCAGTTAGCTTTTTCTGCAAAACATACCACCCAAAACTTAGTGGCTTCAAATAATAGCCATTGATCATTGCTCACAGACCTGTGGTTAGGTCTGTGCTGCTGCTGATCTGTGTCAGCATTGGCTGCTCTTGGCTGAACTTACTCATGCATCTGCAATCAGCTGGTCAGCCAGGTGATACGTGGTCTAGGATGGCCTCACTCACATGTCCAGAAGATGATGTGCAGTTGGCTGGAGCCCTAAGGGTGAGTTGGCCATGTGTCTGTCATCATTCATTAGGCTAGTCCAAGCTTCTTGATACAACGGCCATAGAAGCAGCCCTATGTACAACAAAAGAGGGCAAGCCCCAGTGTTTGGGCACCTCTCACATCTCTGGCATTCTCACATTTGCTATTATACCACTGGCCAAAAGAAGTCATTTGGTCAAGGTCAGAGTCAGTGTAAGAGGGGACTGCCCAGGACCATACAAGGAAACCCTGAACAAATTGGAGGTCATTATTACAACAATCTACCACATATCCTTGGCCCAGGATGACTTCATTCTTCAACCTCTTTAAAACACTTACCCTTCTGATATACACCATGTAAAGCTGATATTTAATTTGGAAGTTGGAAGATTTATCAGTATTTCAGGTTTCCTTTGTGTATACCTTAGATGGTCACCTGTGCACTAAAACAAAATTTAAACATTTCACACGGCACACAGCAAGTGAGCTTTTGAGATCAACTGCTCATTTTTATGTTCATTTACATGAGTCTGGAGTTCATAAGGACAAAGATTTCTTGAGTCCCATTTCCCTTCATGCCCCAGACCTAGAATAGGGCCTAATATATAGCAGGAGGGAATTCATTCAGCAATTTATTTTTTTTTTAAGCTCCTGCTATGTACACTGCTAGGGCTGGAAATACAGAGGTGAAAGATCTGGTACTTGTCCTCAAATAGCTCACAGCCCAACAGGGAGAAAGAAGAGTAAATTAATAATATTATAATGTGGCAAATGAGACAGCAACAAAAATCCAGGGCGCTAAGGGAGAGATTGGTGGAGATAAGAAGGGAGCAGAGAGTTCAGGTAAAGGGCCTTGGCCATAACGTAGTCAAGAACTGATTCAGTTCCAAACCAAAATAGAGGCAAATGGGGTGAAGAGAAGTTGGCAGAATTGAGAAATGAAGGAGGGGACATGGACAGGTCTTGCTGATGGATTATAGCTGGAAAGGGAGTGTGAAGGAGGAATAGAGGATGATTATCAGGGGACTGAGTGAATGGTAGATAGGAGACAATGTTTCCTCATATCGCAAGCCCAGTGGTAAATTACACAGATTCAAACTGGCTACTCTCTTGTTTTGATAACATTTGCAACTAGAGGAAAACCTACCCAATAAACATACGTGACTTCCCTTGGCCCCACATATCTTAAAGAATCCTTTAAACTCACAAGTCTTCAACATCCCTGTAATTGCCTTTTCAATCTCTTCTCTGTACCATCTCAAATATGTAATCAAACCTAAATTTAGTAAAATTATTTTTCTGTAGAGTAATATATTTTTGTTGTCCATGTCCACTGCTAGAAGCCAACAATCTTTTTTTTATTACTATTATCTCACAATCATAAAAGCTCTGTGGCCGGGTTATGATTGCTTCAAATGAAGAAACTTAGTCCAGGTAATTTCTCACGACAGAAGTCCATGAGGAAGGTTAAGTCTGAAATCAAGCATATTAGATAATGCATCCAAGTTCAGACATTTGATTTATTGCCTATCCTTCCCAATGATTAAATATCCTGCTACCCTCTTGAAACTACACATATATTCATAATACGCTCAAAGCAGGTTAACTGTATACTAACTTTTCATCTTAATCCTCTGGAGAAAAACATCAGCCCGCACAAGACTAATAACAAAAAAGGATTGGACAGTAAAATCCAAGGAAGAGTAGAAGCAACTAATGAGGGTGTGAGCATCAAATTTCTCTCTCTAAACACCAGAATCTAGCAAAGTTTTTCATTGTGGCAAAGGAACTCAAGAACAGCTGTCAAAAATATGGCATGGCTAACCCTCTAACAAAAAGTACCATCTGTGGGCACTGCAGTCTGGTTATGCAGATGTGCCCCAGTGCAAAGCCCAAGGAAGAGAAAATGGGTTGGCGTTACTGAGATTAACGGGTCTGAAAGCAGACAGCATATTTTCTTCAATAGAAGGAGCACTCTGCTACAGAAGGGGACAATTTGTAACATTTATAAATCATTACTGAACCTCTAATGCACCTCTAAATACCTGCATTCATGTTTTTAAAGTTTTTTTTAACAGTAAGTAGATCAATTACAGAGGACTACAAGTTCAGCATCTTTCCATGTACCATTAGCAGTTCAGTTTAGCTGAAGAAGGTCCCTACACTAGCTTTAATCTGTTTCTCCCCCACGCTCCCCATCCAGTAAGGCCTCTCATTAAAACTAACTCTTTTGAAATATGCAACACTGGCTAGCTTGTCCCACTTGCTAATGGTCCTGAATTGATTCTTAATTAGTTGCAGTTTTGGAAAGAATCCAATTAAAATAGTGAGGGATTCCAATAGCAGAAAAGAACTGGCTAATATGTGTTATGCTCTGAGATGCTGATCTTTGCATTAAACTTGCTCAGGCAAAAGGCAGCTATGCAAAATATGGCAGGATTCAAATCATACTAAACATGTTCAGGTTTTAAACAGAAACCTTCATATGGTAATTTATTCTCTAGCCATAAAACATGATCAAAGAAAGGCAGCCAAATGCTGTTAGAAAAATTACATTCCTTCATTCCACTTTCTCTCTCTTCTTCCTAAATGGACAGGTTACTAATTCAGAAGAAGGCAGCAGAATCTTTTCAATAAATTATACCATATTTTTTATTTGCTGTGTATTTTCCAGTCCTCTACTTAAATTCCAAAACAGGAGAGGGAGCTCAGTGTGGGAGAATTGAAAAAAAAAAAAAGGTATGGTCGGGGGAGGGAAGCTTCTAGGAAGCTAAATAATAGGATATTTTCTTACGCTCTTTCCAAAAGCAAAGTGTTGCTACCAGCAAAATTCCCAGTTTTGTTTCTGAGGGCAGCTGGAGGTCATTTGACAGGTATGGCTTTTATGGTTCAGATTTAATTATAGAAAAGAGAGGACTCAGAAAAGCAAGGTCTCAGGAAGCCCAGGAAGGAGGACTCATGCCACTGCCGGTAGGTGACAGTCACGTGACCAGCTTTTGTATTCAGCAGTAATAACTCACTGCCCGGTACTGGGATGGAGCCCAGCTTGGCTATCCCCTGAGGAGCTTCCACCAGGCTTGGATGCACGGAGTCTTTGATCTGCAGATTAACATGATCAGGAACACAGGCTTTGTCTTTTCCAAACATCCTTGGTCCCTAAATTTGTATCCAATGAAAGCTTGAGCCCATTTTTATTTGAGTAATGAATTGCAGTAATTAATGTACACATTGATTTTTTCAAGTCTCCCTAAAGGCTGTTTCCATTTTTAATTTATAGAAAATACATACTATTCCTTTAATAAGAGACTGCTCTAAATTTCAAAATACTTATGGAAGAAGAGGCACGATCAAGCAAACAGCAAAATGACGAAACAAGTGATGTTAAAGATTGAGCAATGACTTGAATTAAGCAAAGTCACTTTTGAAAAATTACTAAGAGACTTTTCCTGTGGAATTTCAGTATCAACTCCGGATCTGTTCAAACATTTCAGAATGCTTTTTAAAGAAGCAGTTATTTGAAGTGTTAAGTATCTACATGGATAAATATCTCCTTCCTTTCAAACCAAGCTCTTTCCCAACTATTAATAAAAGGGACATCCTGTCCAAAAAGGAAAGAGATGAAGAGAATTAAATCTGAATCAGATAAAATTGTTGCGGAATTTTAATTTTGTTTTAAGTGATCACATCATTTCTTCCAATGCCCCTGACAAAGTAGCATTTAAAACAAAGAGAGAGAGAGAGAAAGAGAGAGAGAGAAAGGTCCCTTGTCTCAGCTGCACCTTAATGAAGTATCCCCAGGGCTTGAAATGATGGGATTTTTCTTACTTGAGAAATAATTCTTTTTCGCACTGGGGTTCATAATATATACCAATAGACAGAGAAGAGTGTGTGTGATACACAATCTGATATTTATCTGAAAGTCACAGATACCAAAGAGTAGAAAATCTCCTATGGCAGGTATTCAGCAATGGCAGGGTGGCCCAGGAGGAAGGAGGGTTTGGAGGCTCATGCAAACTAAAGGAATACCTGATTAACCTTTCGCTGACTCTGAGACACGTGATGCACAGTGAGCCTTCTTAGAGTGATGGCTTTAGAAGAAGATGTTAAATTTAACCTCTGGCGCAATGATAAATTGACAATAAAAAATTCAATGGCTTGGTAATTACCAATCACTTTGGACATCGGCAACATTTTTCAGTTCTGTCACTGCGCATTGGCACAAAAGCTTCAGCTGAAATTCTCTCGATCTTCCTCTTTTTAACTTTGTTTTCATGATGCAGATTAAATCTGCCACCCTATTACTGATTCATTTTCCTAATTTTTCATGTCTGCACCATGCCCCAGCTGCACCAGGCTGATAATTGTGGAGCCCAGCCCTGATGATTAACATCAGAAGAATTAATTATGCCTGCCATTAAAATTCCGGGTTGCACATGGTGATCAAGAAAAATTAAGTTTCTCTAGGCCTCTAAATCATTTCACCTTTGCAGGGAAGGATAGTGCCTGGACAGCTAGGCTGCAGCCTGTGTTCCCGCCGAGGTCGAAATCACATGCCCTTTGTGTAATTCAACAAACGCCTTCCCAGTTATTTTTTCCATGATTTGGACTAAAAGATTTAATGCTTAGAAAATAAAAGAAACCTGAAATATATTCTTGATCCTTTGAGAGGGGAGAGAAAAAAAATTTTTTCAGCAGCTCAGCTGCTGTTTCTGAAATATCTGTTATACTAATTTGTAGATGAATGAATCTCACGGAAAAAAGAAATGTGCAGCCCTTGGAAATAGTTGATGAAATGAGGGTAGAAAAAGGTCTAGCTTTACAATCGTTATAAATGGGAAGAAAGGAAATGTTCATTCAAGTAGACAAAGGCAGTGGCATTTCTTGGAAATAAATTGATAACAGAATAAAAACAGATTCTTCAGATCTTTAGGCTAAATAATAATGAGTAAAGGAAGTCTGTTGACTGACACATTGCCAAAATGATGGTTGCATGAGAAACTCAAAATGTATTCAGTCTAGCCTAAGGTACAAAATTTACTAGAGCTATAAAGAGTAAGATGATACGCATTTATCATGTTCTTTTTCTACTCTATGTTCTATTTTTAAATTACCATAATAATGTATATTATAGGCATGGCTTTAGAAGACTACAAAGGGAGTCATATTTTGATGAACAGATGTAAATATCTTATACCAAATGGTAAATCTCTCATTCACCTCTATGCAGAAAGTATGCATAAGCTATGCATCATATCTGTTTCATTTATTATATTTAAGAAGTGATATCACAAGACAACTATTTCATTGCAGATATTCTTGTTAGTTTTTACTGGCAGTAAATTTACAAAGTCAAGGTAACCATCCCAGGTAGAGCAGTTGGGGGCATGGAAGAGGATGTAAGGGAAAAATGTAAAACTAATTCTACCTTTCTAAAAGCTGTATTAGAAAATTTTTTAAAGCTTGAATATTTTGAAGTTGGCTCACTTTCACAGAAAGTCTTAGACTTAGTGACATGATAAAATCCCAAACTTAATGATTTAGTATCTGGAACTGAATATTTCTTCTATTTCTCAAAGTAACTACCTTCTGTACTAATTACCCAGGATCATTTAATAACCCAGTTCCACAAATAACAAGTTCTACACACAAGGCTGCATGTAAATTTATTCATCTTGCAAGCATTTTTCAAAGATGATGTAACAAAAACTAGAAATGTCTATTGAAATACCAAAATTTGAAAGTCATAAAATCTGTTTAGAGAACCTAAGGGACAGATGAGATCAAAGCAGCAGGCTATTTAAGTTCCTCAAACTCTTCTTTACAGGGCACAGAACTGACTTTTGAGTATCCACATTCTTGATAATATTCCAATTCTTGAGGAGGTCTAGAAAGAAGAAATGTTGCCTGCCAAACAGTTAAAAACACGAGCAAATAATGGACTATATTCTGCCTTTCCGATGGCAAGCAAATTAAAGGTACAAAAAGTGAGAAATGACTGAGAATATGAAGTGACTGAGGAATGAAGGAAGGAAGGAAAGAAGGGAAGAGGGAAGGGAAAAGGGAAGGGAAGGGAAAGGAAGGGAACGGAAGGAGGGAGGAAAGGAGGGAGGAGAGAAGGGGAAACTATGAACAAAATATATAAATCACATAAGCACCAAGATTGATTAATGTAAAAATACATAATGCAACAACTGCCTGATGGTCAAGGAAAATAACTCAGGACAATTTTTTAAAAGAACATAGGAATTAAACAGCAGTGAAATGTTTAATGCTAACAGCACTGCAGAAGGAAATCAAGACGATGGTTCAGAGGAAATGTCTAGATTTTGCTTATAGGTATTATAAAGAGCATTAGATGTATGTGGGATGGAAAGGAGAAAACACTCCCAAGTGCAAGAAAGCGTTAGAAAATAGATAAGGGGCTTCCTGAAACTGTACTGAATAATAAGAGTGGGGCAAAAAGGTGCACAGATTTCCCACCTGCATTCATTTTCCTTATCAAATAGACTAATTTCTTAGTAAATCCTAAATAAATAGACTCCTATTACTCCTCTTTATTTGTGGCAAAGAAAAGAGGGCTTAAGAGAGAAATTTGGATATCATAAATAATTAAATTTTGTTTTTGTTTAATGTATCATCTCTAATGTTCTGTTGCCCTTTATTGTTCCCACCGCATTTATGCAGCAAGAACATGGTATGAACATGTGTGAGTGTGTGTGTGTGTGCGCGTGTATGTGTGTGTATTCCTATAAATAAAACAGTTTTTGCAATGTTTTTCTAGGTTTATGGGGGGGGGGGCGGTGAGCAGATAATTATACTACTTGAGGAGACTGCAATGTTACAATGTTACCCAACAATAAGCTATGAAGATCAAGCATGCATGTGTAGGGTCATCCAGTCTAAGTAAATACAACTTATCACAAAATGATTCTGGTACATGATTTAATGAAACACATAATCATAATAGTGCTGTTCTCTAATTAGGAAAGAATAGCAAACAGTGCACAAAAATTAATATAATTTGTATTACTAGTAATGAGTCAAATAAAATATTTTGTTTTTCCACTTTGTTCATTCTCCAGTTCTGTTATAACCGATACCAATGAACAGAAACTACAGGGCACAGTGGAGACCCCCTGCATCGCTGTAGTATGCATGCCTGCTGATGAGATGGAAATAAACACATGGGGTCACTCACGAGGAATTCTTACCAAAACTGTCTAACCTGAATCCAGCCAAGCTTTAATCTAACCTCTGCTATACAAGAAATACAGAGAATAGAGGAAAAAGTTAAATGACGCCACAAGGAAACAGACAACCCAGAAAGTAGAATGTTGTACAGAAAAACAAGTTAAGTCTCTTCAATGGGTCAATTTCATCGAGAATAAAGAAGCTGAGAAGGAACTCTTGTTTAAGAGACATCGTAAAGGCACACTTTGTAATACATTCTGGTTTGAACAAATTGTAATAGTTATAAAAGATATTTTGGAAAATAGTGGAAATTTGAATATGGGCTGTGTATTAAATTATGTTCGAGAATGATTGTTAATTTCATTGGGTGGGATGATGCTATTGTGGCTATATTTTAAAAGCCATTACTATTTTATGTATGCATTCTGGATTATTTAGAGTGGAATATTAACAGTAATTTTCTTTAAAATAGTCCAGAAAAAAAGATAAAGAAATATGGCAAATTGTTATGTAAGTTGGGTTTATGCTTGTTCATTATACCATTCTCTCTGCTTTTCTGCTATGTTTTGAAATTTTTTATAATAATAAAATTACCTTTGCTGGGGGAAGAGTGTTGGGAGGTAGATTTCACAGAGATGGTTGGATCTGAGTCATAACTAAATTGAAGTAGTTATGAATGTCTTATAACAAATGTCAAGATGGAGTCAGCCCATGCCACTGAAAGTCATTTGAACTATTAAAGAAGTCTCTACAACCTGTTATAGAATTACTTATTTGCATAATTTTCTTATTTGAAAGGTCTTTAATTACCACCTGATCCAACCGTAACATTTTGTAGAAAAGAGAAGAGAGATCAAAATAAGTGAGGATGTTGCTTAGTTTTTGTCGCCACCAGAAAAATCAATCCTCTTGACTTTGAGCCCACTCCTTCTACTCAATCCCATTCTTAATCTAAAATTCCATGACTCTATATATATATATATATATATATTTTTTGAGATGAGGTTTCACTCTGCCACCCAGGCTGGAGTGCAGTGGCATGATCACGGCTCATAGCAGCCTCGACCTCCCCAGGCTCAGGTGATCCTCTCATCTCAGTTTTTGTATTTTTAGTAGAAATGGGGTTTCACCATGTTCCCCAGGCTGGTCTCAAACTCCTGCACTCAAGTGATCCACCTGCCTCAATATGCCAAAGTGCTGGGGTTACAGGCGTGAGCCACCGTGCCCAGCCAATTCTACTTTTTAACAACAATAAGGGTAAATTATATAATACTTTTACACATTTCATAATTTTTGGTGTGCTTTTCATACATTATTTATTTTAATGCTTCCAACAACTCTAGGAGATAGATCATTTTACAGATAGAAAAACTGAGGTGATAAGAAGTTAAATAACTTGCCTCATGTCACAAAGGAAAAAGCTTGAGATAGAATCAAAGCATATCATAACTTCCAGCTCTGTGTTTTCTCATTATTCTACAGGCAGCATCTACACTTGTTAAATGACAAATGTCCAAGATCTGATTCCCCCAACAGCCTAGTTAGGGGACAATATCTTGCAGCAGCAAGTTTCATATGACCTTTACTTGCAATATCGGGTAAAAGTCAAATGCATAACATTAAATAACAACCCACTGAAGGTAATTAGCTAAACCAATGGTTCTCAGCTCAGACTGCACATCATAGACTCTAGAGTGGAGCTTGATACTCTGGGTTTTATAAAAGCGTCATGGTGGCTGGGCGCAGTGGCTCACACCTGTAATCCCAGCACTTTGGGAGGCCAAGGCAGGTGGATCACAAAGTCAGGAGATCGAGACCATCCTGGCTAAGATGGTGAAACCCTGTCTCTACTAAAAGTTCAAAAAATTAGCTGGGCATGGTGGTGGGCGCCTGTAGTCCCAGCTACTCGGGAGGCTGAGGCAGGAGAATGGCTGGGAGGCAGAGCTTGCAGTGAGCCGAGATTGCGCCACTGCACTCCAGCCTGGGTGACAGAGCAAGACTCCATCTTGGGAAAAAAAAAAAAAAAAAAGTGTCATGGGGCAGGGGAAAGGAGATTCTGATGTGCAGCCATAATTTAAAATTGCTAAGATAAACTACTATTATCCCAGCATGTAGCCTTTACATGGTATAACTTGTGAAGAATTAGAATTTGTAAATCTGAAAAAATAAATGACATGCTACAATGTGGATGAATCCTGAAAATTATGCTAAGCTAAAGAAGCCATTCACAAAGGACCACATATTACATAATTTCATTTGTAGGAAATGTTCCAAATAGGCAAATCTGTAGAGACAGAAAGTAGACTTGTGATTGCCCAGGGCTGGGGAATTTGAGTAACATAGGGTGATGGCTAAGAGGTTTGGGATATTTTCTGGAGGAATGAAAATGTTCTAAAGTTGATTGTGGTGATAGATGCACATGGCTGTGAATATACTAAAGCCCATTATATATTTCAAGTGAGTGAATTGTATGCTATGTGAATTTAGTCTCATTAAAGCCTTTTTTTTAAGTGAATGAATTGAATGTCTAGACAATCCCCTATGTTAACCATTTCTCTCTCCTTACTTTTTGATAACAGCTGGATTTTTGCATTAATTCATTCTTTCAGTAAATATTTACTGATCACCTTCTATATGACAAGCTCTGTTCCAGGAGTTGAGGGTAACAGCAAGGACAAGGGTGCTGTTCTCATGGAACTTATATTCTAGTGGGGAGAGGGCAACAATAAACAAGTAAATAAATTAAGAGAATAATTTCAGATTCTGATACAAAGCAAAGGAAATAAAACAAGGGGAAGTGATAGTTTGAACAGGGGTGAAGGCTACTTTAGAGCTGGGTAATCAGTACAGGTATCTTTGAGGAAGTGAACTTGAGTTAAGAATGACAAGAAGTAGCAACTCATGCAAAGATCTGGGGACTGAATTACCCAGCAAGGACAAATACCTTGGGGCAGTAACAAGACTGATGTCTTCAAAGAATGGCAAGAAGGCCAGAATGGCTGGCACAAAGTGAGCAAAGGGGAAGTAAGAGCTAAGTTTGAGAGGTTGTCAGGGACCAGATCACATAGGGGAAGTAGTTCAGGTGATTACCTAATACATATCTGAACCTCTGAGTGTGAAAGAGGGTGCTTTACTAATTACATAGGACATAGGGACAAAAGTTACACACCAGGGGCTATCCCAGGCAAACTAGGACATCTGCTCACCCTACCTAAATACCAAGATTTTACCCTAAAATGTAATGGAAACCATTGGCAGGTATTAAGCTGGATTACTGAGAGTGTGAAATTATCCCCTCTAAGGAGTCCCCAGAGCTGATTCTCAATTAGGGAGATTAAAGATGGAAATGGTACCGGCAGATGGCAGGTTTGGCATCTATTATGAAATCTAGATGAGCCTGCTATCGCACCACATGGGGGTGGTTTGCAGGAGTCCCTGTCCTTCAGCATCTTAGGGTCAGTTCTAGTACGTGAAAAATGTTCTGCTCAGTCCCCAGGGTTCCATGTTATACAGCACACCAGGAATCATTTCGGCTTGGAAAATTTTCAAAGCAGGTGTTGCCAGACATCCACTCTAAAGCTTCAAAACATCCACAGAAAAGCTTCAAAAACGTTCTGAAGCTTCATCCGACTCCAAGCATGGGAATTCTGTTGCTTCCCAGGGGGCTCACAAGGAAGAGTGAGCTATAAAATGCATTCCCAATTAACCGCTTGGAACTGTGTAACAGGTTTACTGAGTTTGGGAGCTTGCCTACTAAAAACAATCATTTTCACCTTGTATGGATAATGCTGGAGTATTATTTCTCGCTCTGATTAGATACCAGGACGTTATTAAGTAAATGAAAAACACATAGCAACAACCCTCAAATTTAACCCATAAAATCTGCTTCGGATACAGCGTCTGGGAAAGGATGGAGGAATTACAATTCCAAGAAGCATTTTAAACCCCATTGTCTCAGCCCAAAATCTCCTTAAGCTGATAAGCAACTTCAGCAAAGTCTCAGGATACAAAATCAATGTACAAAAATCACAAGCATTCTTATACATCAATAACAGACAAACAGAGAGCCAAATCATGAGTGAACTCCCATTCACAATTGCTTCAAAGAGAATAAAATACCTAGGAATCCAACTTACAAGGGATGTGAAGGACCTCTTCAAGGAGAACTACAAACCACTGCTCAAGGAAATAAAAGAGGATACAAACAAATGGAAGAACATTCCATGCTCATGGGTAGGAAGACTCAATATCATGAAAATGGCCATCCTTCCCAAGGTAATTTACGGATTCAATGCCATCCCCATCAAGTTACCAATGACTTTCTTCACAGAATTGGAAAAAACTACTTTAAAGTTCATATGGAACCAAAAAAGAGCCCGCATCACCAAGTCAATCCTAAGCCAAAAGAACAAAGCTGGAGGCATCACGCTACCTGACTTCAAACTATACTACAAGGCTACAGTAACCAAAACAGCATGGTACTGGTACCAAAACAGAGATATAGATCAATGGAACAGAACAGAGCCGTCAGAAATAATGCCACATATCTACAACTATCTGATCTTTGACAAACCTGAGAAAAACAAGAAATGGGGAAAGGATTCCCTATTTAATAAATGGTGCTGGGAAAACTGGCTAGCCATACGGAGAAAGCTGAAACTGGATCCCTTCCTTACACCTTATACAAAAATCAATTCAAGATGGATTAAAGACTTAAATGTTAGACCTAAAACCATAAAAACCCTAGAAGAAAACCTAGGCATTACCATTCAGGACATAGGCATGGGCAAGGACTTCATGTCTAAAACACCAAAAGCAATGGCAACAAAAGCCAAAATTGACAAATGGGATCTAATTAAACTAAAGAGCTTCTGCACAGCAAAGGAAACTACCATCAGAGTGAACGGGCAACCTACAAAATGGGAGAAAATTTTCACAACCTACTCATCTGACAAAGGGCTAAATATCCAGAATCTACAATGAACTCAAACAAATTTACAAGAAAAAAACAAACAACCCCATCAAAAAGTGGGCGAAGGACATGAACACACACTTCTCAAAAGAAGACATTTATGCAGCCAAAAAACACATGAAAAAATGCTCACCATCACTGGCCATCAGAGAAATGCAAATCAAAACCACAATGAGATACCATCTCACACCAGTTAGAATGGCAATCATTAAAAAGTCAGGAAACAACAGGTGCTGGAGAGGATGTGGAGAAATAGGAACACTTTTACACTGTTGGTGGGACTGTAAACTAGTTCAACCCTTGTGGAAGTCAGTGTGGCGATTCCTCAGGGATCTAGAACTAGAAATTCCATTTGACCCAGCCATCCCATTACTGGGTATATACCCAAAGGATTATAAATCATGCTGCTATAAAGACACATGCACACGTATGTTTATTGCGGCATTATTCACAATAGCAAAGACTTGGAACCAACCCAAATGTCCAACAATGATAGACTGGATTAAGAAAATGTGGCACATATACACCATGGAATACTATGCAGCCATAAAAAATGATGAGTTCATGTCCTTTGTAGGGACATGGATGAAATTGGAAATCATCATTCTCAGTAAACTCTCGCAAGAACAAAAAACCAAACACCGCATATTCTCACTCATAGGTGGGAATTGAACAATGAGAACACATGGACACAGGAAGGGGAACATCACACTTCGGGGACTGTTGTGGGATGGGGGGAGGGGGGAGGGATAGCATTGGGAGATATACCTAATGCTAGATGACGAGTTGGTGGGTGCAGCGCACCAGCATGGCACATGTATACATATGTAACTTACCTGCACGTTGCGCACATGTACCATACAGCCTAAAGTAAAATAATAATAATAATAATAAAGAAAAAAAAAAGAAAATTTCAAGTTAAACAAAAGTAACTTAGTTTTCATCTACAACTAAATCTTGGTCTGGCATAATAAACTATATTTTTAACCTGCCTGTTCTTATAGTCAAACATGTAGGGAAGTTGGGGCTTTTATATTCAAACAAATGCATCCAGCTTAGATGGGTGATAGAATTTCTAAATTAACACCCAACTTCAAAGAGCAAAATTTCAAGGAGTCCCCGATTGATTAATCAATTGCAGAGCTTTCAATGTAAACACACACAAAAAAACCTTATACATTCTTTGTTTTCTGTGTTTTCAAAAATATAATAAAATATAATGATTTATAAACATCAAAAATTGTACTTTAATGTTGATTGATTAAAGTCTGTTAGCATGAAAAAAAAAAAGACTCCTAAAACTGTTCTTGAAGGCAGATCAATAATAGTTACAATTTATTGAGTGCTTACTATGCTCCAGGCATTATACTAGATAACTTGCTTGCTTTACATAACTATAATCCTTTACCACAAACTTGCAAGGTGTGTGTGCTATTCCCATTTTATTGATGAGGAAACCAAGTCCCTAGGAGGTTAAATCATTTTTCCAAATTCATATTCATAATAAACCTTAAACTTAAGTCTGAAAATGAGTACATGCTAATTCCCAAATGCCCTGACTCATTCCTCTCAGATAAAGTAAAGCATACTTCATTTACATAAACATGTAAATATTCCATGTGTTACCTACCATCTTTTAAAAACTCAATCATGTGTATAAAAATTCAAATAGTATAGAACAAATAAATTGGGAGTTATTGTTAACATCTTAGTGGGTTTTATTTCACTGTTTTTTTTTTAAATAGCAACCTCCCAGGCCTTAATGATTTGCTTTACAAGTTTTCAGTTTACATACACCTATTCAGGAATGTATCTTCTGAACCCATTCCATAGCATATCAATTTTTGTGCTTCCTTATACTCCACTCCTTTTGCATAAAACATTTATACACCCAAGTGGTTACCATTTAAATCCTAGAGCTTTGGCAAATATGCTAAAGTCTCTTTAAACATTATTATTAATGGTGGCCTGTGGCATGTGCCTTTACTCAGTAAGTCCTCCCTTGCCCTTAAGGCACATCCAAACTTCTTAGCCTGGTTTCCAAGGCCCTTCACACTCTCTCCATGTGCTTCTCAATCCTAGCTACCACCTGCTGCAATCACCCTGGGGCCTATTAGGTAAAGGGAGGAGCTGCCATTT
The DNA here is from genome assembly GCF_028885625.2 of Pongo pygmaeus. Lineage (NCBI taxonomy): Eukaryota > Metazoa > Chordata > Mammalia > Primates > Hominidae > Pongo > Pongo pygmaeus. Next base: position 76,622,740 of record NC_072384.2, read on the forward strand.
TGGGAAATCAGACAGGCAGGTGGCACAGAGGGCATCCTACTGTATTCAAAGGCCACCCCCAACACACAGAGATCAGTTAAATCAGACTGAGGATGGGGCCTGGGCATATCTTTATTTTTTATGTGTTTGCTGGTTGTTTATTCAATCTTTCTCAATGTTGCTAAGGTGCAGCCAGGGTTGAAAACCTCTACTCCCTGCTCACCCTCCAGCCTGTTTTACTGCACTTTCCTTTCCTGCTCAAAGCTCCAGCTCTCCAATGTGCTCACACCTCTAGGCTCTGTACGACATGGTCTCTCTGCCTGAAATACTTTCTTCTACTAGCCTCTCACATGCCCCTCTAACTGCTGCTCATCTCTCGGGTCTCCTTTTGGATACACTTTCCAGGAAGTTTTCCCTAATCCCTACCAAATAGGTGAGAACAGTTTCCAAAGCACCCTAAACTCAATCCACAAAGTGCTTATAAAACTGCACTGCAATCGCCTGTTGAACCTGCTCCCCCCCGCACACCCCCATGGTCTCCTTGAGAACAAGGTTTGTATGCATTGAGCTTTGTGTTCCTGGAACCTGGTTCCATGCCTTGGCACATAGTACATGCTCAATGTATATTTCTCAAGTGAGTGAATTAGTGAATGAGTTCTATTTCTCATTTTGAAAGAGCTTGCTAGTTGATGAGAAATGCCTGTAAAACACTGCTGGATGTGTTAAATGCTTCCAGAAGTTCACAGAACATGCACTCAGGGGAAGATATTACTCCCCTGGCTCGTTCATAGATATTCCTCATCGCTTGCTTTGTTTTTAGCAACTTCTTGTAGTATCATTCACAGACAATGGTGTTGTTTTAGAATTTAAAGTAATATTTATTAAGCAGTCCTACACCTAAATCCATGCTTATTTCATGGATTAACCAACCTTTCTCTGTGCAGAGACGTCTGCACTCTCTAGTAGCCTGGTTGTGAAGATGTCCTTGGAGTAACCTTAAGAAAGAAATGTGGAAATGCCATCTTTATAACATGACTTTGTATTATCTGTGAGTATGAACAGAAACATATTTTGGTGAGTTTTCCCCCAAATAAAAATAGATGCCTTATTTTTTCTTTTTTTAAATTAGTAATTCACTAATAATGAAAGAAAAAATTATCATTTTTTGTTTATATCCTTTAAAACTTTTCTTCATTTTTACCCTTTTTTTCACATGGGTTATATTTTCCTATGTTAACAAATACAGATTTCCATCATCATTTTTAATGTCTGTGAGTAATTTGTTGTATAGTTATTGAACTAACAACTATTGGTAGTCATTTAGATTGACTGAAGTTTCTGTTATAAACAATGCTTTGACAAATATCTTTATGTGCCCATTTTTATGAGTTTATCAAAATATTCCCTTAAAATAAATGTCCAGAAGTGGAATTTCTGATCTAAGGAGCATAGATGTCTTGAAGTCTTTTTATTACATTTCTAATAGAATATATTAGACCAGTTTTTATCACTATCAAAAGTTTACAAAAAGTTTCTCAATTTTCCTGTGAACATCAAGTATTTTTAATATTTGTTCATTTCACAAGAGAAAATATCTATTGCTGTTTTAATTTGCAATTATTTGATTATTCATGGGTTTTAATATCATTTTTGTATTTTTTGGCCATTTGTATTTTTCTATTGCCATGTTCATATTTCTTATTAATTTATAGGAGCTCTTTATATATTAGGGATATAATCTCCTCATCATATATTGAAAATGTCTTTTTTCCCTTTTTCTTTTTCTTTTACCTTTGTTCATGGGGTGTGTTTTTCTTGTACTATGGTTTTGTTTTGAATGTAGTTAAATTATCGGTCTTTTTCTTTCTGTTTCTGGCTTTGATGACATACAAATTTAGTGTTTTGTGTAGTTTATGAGATTTAAGATAGATTGCTCATTTTGTCAAAAATTGAATGTCACCTGGAAATCAAATTAAAACTTTTGAAAATATTTTTAGACAGTTTATTATATAACCATAGCCCTTATCATAACTAAAAAAATCCCTTAATAATGGCTAAAGTTAACATATCAACATTTTTGAAAAAAATCAATCTTTTAAAAATCCTGTCTGTGTCAATTACTAGGTGATATTTTGTCTATTCTATATTTACTACCTGAAATAAAATAATCCCAATAGAAAACCTAATTTGGCCAGAAAATGATTTTACAAGCTGTTACAGAATATGGATACAAGTATCACAGCTTCAAACTGTGAGGAGAGATCAAGCCAGAGCTTAGCTGGAAATGTTCTGATAATGACCACACATGGGATAAAACAACTGAAAAATAATTCACTTTCATTGGTATTTAAAGCATTCTAGAAAGGTTTCTCTTTCCTTTCCTGGAGACGCTATTTAGGAACCCCAAAGTTCATCAAAAATCATGTGATAATAATGCCCCAGCCTGCTGATGTCCTGCACCCACACCCACACCATCCATTGAGAAGGACCTGTTCAGTGAGCTGATATTTGGTCCCTAGAGGCTCTCTTTCTACATATTGTTAATATAGACCCCCTAGTCAGGAGAGTAAACTTGACTTTAAAATATCCAAACTCTTAAGTTTCTTTAAGATTTCTTAAAGCTTTTCAGCTCCCTTTAAATTTTGCAACAAAATAGTCTTCTCAATGGGTCATAAAATAATGGACTTATGAAAGCCAATAGCAACTTTAAATTTTCTGTTTTACATCAATAAAATTAACAGTAATAGTCATAATGAAATCATTCTGGAAGCATGAGCCAAAGGAACCCTCTAACAAAAACAGCTTTGCACAAATAAACCTTCATTTTAATATTTTGAAAATACAAAATAAAATTATAGCTGCTTTCTCATTCTTTGTATCCTACTATTAAGTGCTATTTTAAAAACAAGCAAACATTAATACTTAACAGATCATCTCATATTCACCACTTTCACAACTGTACCCTCACGTAAGGAAGAAAAAAATGCCTGGCAAACTCTCTCATATTGGTCAGTGATTGTCAAATGAGATGGAGTGCTGGGCCAGGGGATATGGGGCATCCATTAAAAAATAAAATAAAATAAAGTCACTATCTACAAAGACTTGCTATCCTTAAGGAGGGGTAGAGAGACATAAATGAGAAATAACTCAATAATTACACAATAGAAAATACAACTAAGGCAAAATTCTATGGTTCAGAAAGGAGAGATTACGTTTAGGTTGGGCATAATTAGCTCAGTGGAGAGCATGGAAATAGAGCTAGATGTTAAAGAATGGGTTGGCAGAAAGTAGGGAGAAATGCTATCCAAGTAGACATGAAGGCAACAGCTTCGACAAGAACAGCAAAGTAGAAATGAGCATGGCACCTATGGGAAACAATGAGCAAAATATGGTCGCGTTTGGGAAGCCATGGAACGCTTAATTGCAGAAAGGAAAGACAAAAGGTATCCCACAGGGGAAGGAGTAAAAAAGAAGGCAGGGAGGATGCAAAGAGAGGCTTGAGGACCAGCATGAGAGGATTCTTTAGGGATGAGTACGCTGTCTGCACCCCGTGTTCCAACTTCCCAGAGTCAAAAATGGAAAGTTGTTTTAAATAATAATAATAATAATAAGAGTTGCTTAGAGTCAACGGGTGGGGGAAAAGGCTGTAGGTTGGTGCTACAATATTGTGCATTCCTCCCCTGAGCCCCCGCCCACATCATACCTGGACTATTACCTTCTCCAGAGAAGGCACTGAAAGATAATTTTAGTATTCAGTAAATGAACAAACACATGAGTAGAATAAGCTAATGAGCAAACAAGCATGAGAATTCTTTGCAGAGGCTTATCATATCTAGATACAAACTACGGGGGGCTTCAGGAGAGGAAGGGAGAAAACGGTGGGAGAAAGGAAAACCAACAATAAACTGCTGCAGAAAATCAATTATAAAATGATAAGGACCTAGATTTAGGAGGTAGAAATAGAACTAAAAACACAGACATTAATTTGAGAAAATGATGGTGAGTCATTAAGTGATTTTAACTCATTGCTATTCCCATCTAACAGCCAGGTCAAGTTTAAATGGTCTGATCAACTGTGATACTCATTCATCCACATGGAAAATATCTCCTGAGCACCAGGCACTTTTCTGGCCCCAGGGGCCAAAGTGAATTTCAAATTTATTTTCCTCAGATTTCTGACTGATCACATAAAACCCTGAACCCTGACAGCCTAACAACTCAACTCATGTGCAATTGTCCATTGTCACAATCATCCTCCCTGATTACCAAAATAACTTGGCATTCATGAGGAGAAAGGTTTGAAAGAGTGAATTTTAAGGCTGAGCAGCATTAAGACAGTCCCAACTGTGTATCTACTGGAAACATTAAACAGCAATTAAGCACTTCATCTCCAGTCATTCCACATTATTTATCCAGGTGAGACAGCGTCCCAACCAGATATAATGTTGCTTTAGGAAGCATGAATTCAGCTGTGATTTTTTAAGACAGCAAAAAATTTGTATAGCAATTATATATGGATCATGAGTCAAAAATTCTCTAAATCCAAATTTGAACATACAGTTTAAATTTTATGTTCTTTTTACCATTTGACTTTGCTTCCAGGCTCTACCAGTCAATGTCATCCTAAACATCTGCATCAAAGTCAGCCTTCATAAAACATCATTCAGCAAATTGCTCCTCAGGAGAGTAAAGTTCCTCCCTCCCTCCCCTACCCTGTTTCTTCTTTTCCTTTCCTTTCCTATCTATGGAGTGCCTACATCAGCCATGGTCCTAGGTGCTGGGACCTCCACAATGAACAAATCAGATATAGTCCATGGTTTCATGGAGTTGATCATCATCAAAATGTCCCCTCGACTAGAGCCAGACATTGCAAGCCCCCCAAAGTAAATCCCCGCCCTCCCCAGGCTTATCTCGTGATTGCGCCCCCGCACCACTCAAACTTTCAAATCACAGCAATGTTAAACTTCAAATTCCTGGAGTTTGTGTTTGTCTCCTGACACTTGGTGTTTCACTACTCCCTTATCATGCTGCTCCCTAAGGTGACACAGTCTGATCTGCATTTCAATTCTGACTACATTTTTCTAGCTGTGGTATATTGAACATGTTACTTAATCTCTGAGAGCTTCAATTTCCTCATCAGGTAAATGAAAATAATAACATCTACATGTCAGGGATGTTGAAAAGATTAAATGAGATAATGAGTATGAAAACATCCAATAGTTGGTGATGAGTTTCTCCTACAACCCCAGTGACAAATGAGCACACTTTTCAAATTCCCAGAGCATGATTATACCACCACACTGTTGAGCCACTTTCTATTATCAATCTTTTTTGTGTCTGTCTTCACACCCTACTTAGGATCAGAGAATGTGACAAACTTCTTTACTGCTTCCTGATACCTGACACAGTGTCTGACACATTATTGTTCATATTGGGAGGAACGGTGAATCTGCTTAATGATCCTTGATGCCTAACAGTTGGCATTAGTAGTTTAGAGATTTTGCTGAATTTGGAGACACATCTAACATTCAGGTTGTTCTCCTGAGCTTTAGACACAAAAGCAGATGGAGAGTTTTCTCAGAGTGACTTGCTCCTTTTATTTCTGTTGTTAGCTAGTTTAAGTCCAAATGCATTCACTAAAAATATTCATATTCAAGTATTATCCTCTTAATGTCACATTGCTCTCTATACTCAATGACTATGGATCATTTTTAAAGACCAAACCAAATGGAGTATTTTTATAATACAACAATAGGCCCTCAGAATAGGAAACGAAGCAGAAAGGTAAAAGGTTAATGAAGGCCCGGCGCAGTGGCTCACGTCTGTAATCCCAGCACTTTGGGAGGCCGAGGTGGGTGGATCACCTGAGGTTGGGAGTTCAAGACCAGCCTGACCAACATGAAGAAGCCCATCTCTACTAAAAATATAAAATTAGCTGGGCGTGGTGGTGCATGCCTGTAGTCCCAGCTACTCGGGAGGCTGAGGCAGGAGAATCGCTTGAACCCAGGAGGCGGAGATCGCACCATTGCACTCCAGCCTGGGCAACAAGAGCGAAACTCCATCTCAAAAAGAAAAAAGAGTTAACGAAGAGTCATTCCAATCCTACCATCCTTCATTTCAGCTAGTATTCTAAGGCAGTAATTCGGCAATCTCACAAGAATGAGAATTGCAAGCCTGTGATTTTGAAGAAATAACTGAGGGTAAAGAATTTACTTTTCTAGGCCATTCCATTGCCAAATTTGTTCTCAAGCAAGTGCAACTTCAAGACACCTTCTAGGAACCTTCCTCAAGAAGCTTCAGCCCACTTTACGAATCACTGTGCAGCCAATAGCCCCCTCTTCGGCAGGAATCATTTATAGTTCCCTAAATCAAGGAACTTCCACTGTTTAATAAAACTTTCTCCTGAATTATAACAGGAGTCATAACTGACTTCATCTAGACTAGGCATCAGCAACCCAAAGCCTTCATTGGACTCCACTCATGATTTCAGAGAGGGCAGGAGCCCTGGTTCTTGGGTACCCAGCCTGATGCCTCACTGCTGCCCAGCATGGTTCTCTCCCAGTGCCAGAAATCTGAAGACAACCCACTGCAGAAACAACCTCCCTACTGATGTCAAGCTCAGGGGCCATCTTGTTCCTGCTCTGATGAAAGAACATAACCATTTTCCAAGAGACTGAAAATGACCAAAGGGAATCAACTAAAACACACATTTATTCACCTTCTATATAAACTCATTCTGAGTTGCAATTGCTTCATGTGGAAAGAAACCAGGGTTTTCCCAATAGGAAATTCAGATGGACTAGGAAGGTGGCAGGGACAAAGAGACTAACAGGTTGGCAAGATTCTCAGGACACATTTGGATGCAATTGCTCATTCTTTTTGTTTTTCCAGGAAAAGCTCCAGCAACAGGGAAGAAACCTCTTCTTGCCCCTTCCAGTAAATTCTCCTTGTAACCCATTGTACCTCCCCAGAGACATTTAGAGACCGACATTCATTTAATTGCTTGAAAAGCCCAAACCAAACCAGAGTCACTGGAGCTTAGCCCACTGTTTGTTGGCTGTCTGCAGATTTACAATTTAGCACCATGTGGATCTTCCGAGCCAAACTGTTAGAAATCTAAGGGGCTCATTCTATGCCACAAAATACAATGGGCAAGAGAAGGAAAAGCTTCAAAGTCCCCAAAAGGCATCAAACCCAATTACATTGCAACACGTGTGCAGCCCTTTAAGCTGCACATTAACATTTGGAAAATTCTTCTGGTAAATGTCTTCATATCCAATTTAGCCTTCTTTCCCCTACTCTCTACCACCCTCATTTCATAGACAGGCAACAGTAATGAGCTATATAATGTAGCTCTTTAAACGAAGAATGTCATCACTTAAAAATACAAGAGAGCAGTACATGTTGTGTATGTCTACAAACTGCAGTTGCTGTCTGTTAGAGTTTGTAGCAACTTTTAAATCTGTCATCACGGCATGAATTTCATACTAAGCTCCTTCCCGGTGCTCGAGCCAGGAAGCAAAAGGGGAACAGGCTGTGTCATTTATGGGCAGACTGGTATTGGGTCAAGTGTGACATCACACTCTGCTCAGGCCATAATGAGGTGAAAAAGCGAGACTGCAACAACGTGGCAGTTTGTTTACTGGGGAAATTTAAGTGGGTCTGTGTTTCGAGTTAGTATAAAACTGAAACAAAGGACATGGACCACGGATTTTTTTTTTTTTTTTTTTTGAGACGGGTTTTGCTCTTGCCGCCCAGGCTGGAGTGCAATGGCACGATATCGGCTCACTACGACATCCACCTCCCGGGTTCAAGCAATTTTCCAGCCTCAGCCTCTCAAGTAGCTGGGATTACAGGCGCCTGCCACCATACCCAGCTACTTTTTTTTTTTTTTTTTTTTTGTATTTTTAGTAAAGACAGGGTTTCATCATGTTGGCAAGTCTGATCTCGAACTCCTGACCTCAAACTCCTGACCTCAGGTGATCCGCCCAGCTTGGCCTCCCAAAGTGCTGGGATTACAGGCGTGAGCCACCATGCCCAGCCAGATTACAGATTTTTAACAGCTCCAAACAGAGGAAAAAAGGGAAAAGAGAAGAGACGTTTAGAAACTTAGTAAAACACACAAAGAGTCAAAGGATCAAAACGAGCTCCAAGCAGGCTGGTCTCTTGGCATTTTTACTGGACACATTGTTCACTCAAAATACCAGCACATCAGCCTACAGTCTAATTTTTCTTTCCTACCCATGGTTACTATTTAATCAGGGAGGATAAACTAGACTTAAAATGGATGTGTGCATGTATGTATATTTTTTAAAAATATAGATGACATGTTTAATACTCTGGCAGTCTTGATCAAAAATTTTCTATTCAAAGGTGGCAGGAATATAACCCCACATATCACATTTACTCAATTGTTTTTTCATCCACACTGATATTGGGATACCATGATCAATTTCTATCTCTCCATATAATTACCTATATCAACACATGAATTTATAAAGAATCCAAAAGTACAACATTAAGATATATATGGCAAATAAGACAGGGTGAAAAAACTTTCAAGACCCAACTTTAGGCCTGGTGTGGTGGCTCGCATCTATAATCGCAGCACTTTGGGAAGCCCAGGTGGGAGGGGCATTTGAGCCCAGGAGTTTGAGACCAGCCTGAGCAACACAGCAAGACTCCATGTCTAAAAAATTTTTTTAAATTAGCCAGGCATGGTAGTCCATGCCTGTAGTCCCAGCACTTTGGGAAGCAGAAGTAGGAGGTTCACTTGAGGACAGGAGTTTGAGGCTGCCATGATAGCGTCACCTGGGCAACAGAGCAAGGTCCTGTCTCTGAAAAAAATAAAATAAAATTTTATTTTACACTTTTACGTATTTATTACACCTAATGTGAGCCCCATTCTCAAGGAGTACACGGTCTATAGGGAACTTTTATAAACAACTTACTATATGACAAGGCAGAGTGAAATCAATACAGGTGCTAATGGCAACCCAGAAGAAGCCATTAAATCCACCTAAAATTATTTTATCTTCTGTAGAAAGAATTCCTACTCCAAAGTAGCTTCTTTTCCTGCATATCAATAAAGCAAAAGGTTCAATACACTCCCGCTGGGAGAAGCCAAATACTTACAGAAGCTAAGTCCCTACTCAAGTGAGAAAGTCACAAAGCTTCACACCATTGAAGTCCCATAGAATTCTCTGGAGGAGTTTATTTTTCAAATTGTTCTGAATAGTTCTACTTCATTTGAGTGAGAAATTTATTCTAAGAGAAAAACTCCCATTGTAGGACTAAAAGTCTACAATTACCCTTGTGTTCCTAATTTTCTCAGCTCGAATCAGACTCTCCAGTGGCTGAAATTTTACCAATTCTTCCCCTTTATGGAAATATTGGTTTCTTTCCACAAGTCCAATCACAAGCCCAATATTAATTGGACCCATGCTTTTTTCCTAATTATGGGCCTATTAGAAATCCTGCTCATCTCCATGGTGATCATATCGCTCTTCATCGGCTGTAAGTTAACCCCTCTTTTGCTGTTTTCCACCTGGTATAGATACCATTTGACATACCCAGATGCTTAGGCTACTGATTTTTCATTCTCTATCAATAGGGTAACTGGACTGCTTGATTTTTCAAATAATCAGAATAATAAAGTGGTTAAGGGTGTAATCCCTAGAATTTGTTTTTTGTTTTTTAAAAAAAGGTCTAATCTCAACTGTACCATGTTCATCTGTGTTACCTTTGACAAATTATTTTACCCCTCTGAGCCTTAGTCTATTCACTCAGAAAATGGGAAGAATGAAACACCTTGAGTGAAACTGTTGTGAAGATTAAACGGTATGTGAAGTACTTAGTACAATTGCAGCTCACGATAAACATTCAATCGGTTAGTTGTTGACGAAATAATAATTATATAATGAAGAGAAGATGGTAATAACAATTATATGATAATCATGTATTATAATCATTCTTGGTAGAAGCTCATGGGGTAACATTATTCAAAACCACAGTCTTTTCTCTAGTTAATTCTATTTTAAGACCCCAGTATCTTCAATCTCTCTACCTGTAGGGAAAAATAGTGGAGAAGGAGAAAGACAATGGAAACAAAATGCAGAGACAGCCAATCAGTCAGCAAAGCCCCCACCCCATGTGCGTACAAGCAGCACCAGCTGTAGTCCAATTAAACTTAATCTAGTCACATGCTCATGTGCTCCTCAGAAATTAGAGGAAATCAATTCAAATGCTAATGAGAAAGTCCATAATTTATTATCTGCTGAGGAATGCATGTTACATTAATTTTAACTGTAAACAATTATTTTTATTGCAAGATTAATTACCCTATCTTATACAACTTCCTTTTTTCATATTCTTTTAAGGAATTAGTTTTCAGTTGCTGTTTTGTGGCTCTGTCACAGTTCTTTAGCTTGAGAAAAGTATAATTAATTTAGGGATGCTGCAAATGTTGTTTTCTATTCTTCTGCCAAAAGAAAGTGGGATAAATGGCTAGGTCAAGCATGGAGAAAAATAGCTACAGCTTCTGGCCAGGATGAAAAGACATTAGAACTCAGAATGGAAGTTGGGGGAAACCATACAGAATTAAAAACATGGGTTAATGTTGGTGAGTTCTAACCATAACATTTCTCAAAAGCTTCAACAAGCAAATCCAGTCTCAAAATTATTTCAAAGTCTCTGAAAGTCAACAAGAACTGCATGAGCTAGACTTTTCAGAGCAAGAAAGAGACTAATTTTTTTTCTTAAAATAGCATCAAGGCCTGGATGTATACATTTTGGTTGGAGTGACTGTTCCTTTGAGCAATCAGAAAGGAATGAAATTTGCACTTTCAGAATTCTGCTCCCTTGACAAAGCTGCCCTCACCCTGACTTGACTCCCAAGGTGAATGAATATTCATTACAGTCACTTGTGAAAAATTATTCTTAAACCAATCACTTCTCAATATGGAGAATAGGATTTTAGGTAGTTGCTAACACTCATAGGGTTGATAGTAAGTATTCTATTATTTCTAATGAATCATTTACTTGATTGTTATGCTTTCTAAAAGTAAAACAGGTCCATTTCCTTTATGGACACAACAAGGCTTAGCATTTTAAAGGTAAATATTTATGAAATACCAAATCCATTAGTTTACTTGCTGGCACTTTCTTAATTTAAACTTCCAAGTGAAAGCAACTGCGAGTCATCTATTAAAATTAAATTAGTCTAAATTAAATCAATAAGCCTAGTTGTTGATTTCAGTAGGAATTTGGTTAGAAAAATAGGTAAGAGAATTGAGCCTAGGGAAGGTTCAACTGCTAATTACTTGTAAAAGTTTAGGCTTAAAGAATAATAAGCATTTAACCCAGGAATATAAATAGAGGAAGAAGTGTTGGTTCTGAAGATCCCAGGCCATACCCTTAGAGATAGGTTCAGTTATGACTTCCTGTCAAGGGGATTAAATCCTAGTTCATCCTAATGTGTTTCAAACTGGTCCTTTCTTAGAACAATGGCCTTGGAGGCCATCAGGCACATACAACAATCAGCTGGCCAGGAGTGGGTAGGATGAAAAATAATATTTCTTATGAGCAACGAGCTCTCAGCACTCCACACTGTAAATTCAAACCAAAAGGTAGGGGGTGAGGGTTGTTCTTTTTGCATGATTTTGTGATTTTTATTGCATATTTTGGCAAGTTCCTACCAGGGGAGCATGTGCTACTTATCAGAATCACATATAGTAGCTACGAAAACCAGAAAGTGGTTGGAAGGGACAGACCGCGGTGACACAGGTTACACCTGGTTTTAATTTGATTGTCAGATGTCATAAGGGTGGACTTATAAGATTAAACCTCATTTCTGCTCTAAACCTATAGGGAATTATTACTGATTTATTTTAGCGAAGAATGTTTCATGCTAGTGATTTCCATTCCAATTTCTCTCCTTAATAAAATAAGATGTCACGTGTCAAGCTACATTGTAGTGAATTATTTCAACAACCCAAAGCCATTCAACTCTGCTTGAAAATTTGCCATAAAGCCAAGATCTGTCACAAAGCATTTGGATTAGTTACCCCTGGAAAACCCTCCTACTATCAGGCAAACTGATGGGCAGCACATAAGAAAACCATGAAGGGTTGCCATGCTTCGCACACCAGAGAACTCTTTGGTTCAATACACATCAGTGTTCTATGACCCCTTGAATTACTCAGTGCCTGGATTTAAGTTCCTCTATTTTTTTGACCAGACCAAAACAATCTTACCATGGGCCATACTTGTGGTAGGTTTTATAACAGTTTCATCTTTCCCAAGCTGTAAACCTCTGCATCAAGTTCCAAAGAATGCATGGGAAAGGGCTTTTATTAATTTTAGAGACTTCATATAACAAATGCTTGCTTCTTATTAAAGCCCCTGACTGATGAAGTGCAGGATAGGCAGGCATTCAAAATCCAAGCCACAGGTTTGCATTTTGAAAGTTTGTCTTGCTCTCGGTGTGTTTCCCTACAGTCCAGAGCAGGGGGAACACTCAAGTGAACTCTCCTCCTACGTAAGGTGACTGGGGACATCCCCAACTCTAATCAATTACAGATGAATTTCACAACTCCCAAACCAATGTGCTTTAAAAGGGAACTACCTTGGGGGGAGTCTATAGATCATAAATGTGGTGAATGTGTCTGAGGACCCCCATCTGCAAGCACATATGCATTCTATATGTAATGTCCTACTCCGTAGTACTCTTCAAGACAGGTTCTTTTCTTTATGGTAAATACATGTGGAATGTCCTGCAGAACCTCAGGATTTCATTTCCTCAATATTGTTGTGTATAGGAATAAAAAGGAATTACGGGAAACACAGAGATACTGTGTGAAGCTTCCTCCTTAAACTGTTTCTTTGACTATTGGGAGGCAGGAAGCCCCAAACATCTCATCAGAAATAATTATCTTTCATAATTTCCATTAGAGAAAGTCAGTCTTTAAAAGGACAGTGATTTGGAACTGGTTCAAGGAAGCATCTTTAGATCCTCAGCTCTCCTGAGCTTCACCAATCTCTGGTCATACTGCGGTCATTCAAGGGTTCTCATAAAGCTGTGTTTTGGCAGCAGTACATGGTCAACCACTTCCCTGCCAGGTTCCAGCCTCTGTCGGCCCCCTCTGTCTGTGGAGAAGCTGCTGGACTTTCACCTCCAGACCTTGCCTTGTCAAGGTTCTAAACAGACTCCCACGGGGTCAATGGGTAGAGTTCAGGATGTCTGTGGACTTAGCTGAGAAAAAATTATTTTCACTAAATTCTAACTAAATTTACTATTTCCTCCAGCTGGGCAGTGGGACCCCATCTCTAAAAACAATTTTAATTAGCTGGGTGTGGTGGTGCATGCCTACAGTCCCAGCTACTTGGGAAGCTGAGGCAGGAGGATCACTTGAGCCCAAGAAGTTGAGGCTACAGTGTGCCATGATCAAGCCACTGTACTTCAGCCTGGGTGACAGAGTGAGACCCTGTATCAAAAATAAATAAATAAATAAATTTACTATTTCCTTAAATTGCAAACATAGACAACAAACCAGAGTAGAATTAGCACACCTAGGACTTACAGAAATCATATCTATTTTCATATCACCATTATTGTTGTAGATATCTCAAAATACCATTTACACTCATCACTACTTCAAAATTCTGGTAGTTATTAAATCCATTGCTAGCTTTTATTATTAATCTACTAATACACGTGTGTTACTATATCACAACTTTGGAATATTTTGGTAACTATGTCATAATTAGTTTTATAATTACATTGAGGTTTATAATTTATTATGCTAGGTATTTGTTATTCTAGATATTTTATATTGTACATAAAAACACTTTTCTGAGAAAGGCTTTATTAGCTTCATCAGACCTCTAAAGAAGCCACACCAAAAAAAGGCACACACACACACACAAAAGATGAAGAACCCTGACTCTAACATGACTGGAATTCATATCTGGCCCTTATCATATAACCCAGTTCCTAAAAATGGTTTCTACTTGGTCCTGTCAAGTACAGTACTACAATGCTAGTAGCCCAAACCCTGTTTTTCCTGCTTGAATTTCTGTCTTAGAAAACAGTTCATTCTTTATTCCTTCTAGGACTAGATCCTCTGATTCACTACTCATTCGTTCAATAAGTATTTATTGAGGGTCTACTGTGTGTCAGGTACCATGTGATGTTGTGGGGGGGCGGGGAGCTCGTGCAATATAGTGCAGAAAGAACAAGAGAGAAAAGTTCCCTGTTCCAGTAGAGCTAATATTCTAGTGGGATGACGGATAGATCAAGGATTGATAGATAAATAGATAGATAGATAGATAGATAGATAGATAGATAGATAGATATAGATGATAGATAATTTTTAGTGGAGGCAGTAAGCTATGCAGAAAATTTGAATAAGTTGATGTCATGGAAAGTGACTGGTGGTCATGGACAACACGTCTGAGATTTGGATGACAGAAAAAGCAGCCATGTGATGTCCAGGGAGGAAAATCACTGGAGTATTTGAGTGATTAGGGAAGACCAGGGTAGTTGAAACTCAGTCCTGAGGTGGACAGCAGTCACAGATGGGGTCAGAGTAGAAAGAAGGGGTTACTTCAAGAAGGGCTTCCTAAGTCAGGGTAAGAACTTTGGATTTTATGAAAGTTCTGGGCAGCCATTCACAGGTTGTAAGCAGCAGATTATTATGATTTGATTTACAATTTTAAAAAGATTGTTTTGACTGAAGTATAGTGAGCGAATGAGTGAATAGGCTGTACAAACACTAGAATGAAACGAGGAGTGAAGTAGGAGGCTACTGCAGCAAACTTGCAGGAGATGAGGGCAGCTCAGACCAGGGTAGTAGCAGTGGAGATGGAGAGAGTGATGAATTGGGATGTATATCAGGCTGAGTTGCAACAGGAAGCAAACCACATGCAGAAATTAAGATAATTTGAGTTTAAAAAGTGACAATTAACTAATGTGTGAGCTTCGTATTAAAAAACCACAGGGATTATGCAGTAGCCCAAGGCTGTTACCCCTGGGTCCAAAGGGAAAGAGAAGGCAGGCTACCAGAACCTGGAAGGAAAAAGTGTGTAAGACAGTTGCCTCAAGAGCAGCTCTGACCTTCAGGCAGAGGGTACAACCAGCCCAAGCCTATGCTTCTGCTTTGGAAGGCCAACAGGGGCATAAACATCCTGACCCACGCCCCCTCTCCCCACCACTCACTATTGGCCAGAGGGAAAGCAAGTCCAGTGATTGGTCCATACAGAGTAAAGAAGGATGAGTGGCTGTGGAGGGACAAATGAAAGATATTGGGTACTTGATATGTTTGGCGGTCCTGTGGAGATGGCTACTAGATCGTTCCTGCTAGCCTCCCCTACAGTAGTATTGCCAGTGAACGCTAGGCTTCCTGCCTTCTGCCCTACCTGCTCGTTCTAAGTCTTGTGCACTCATGAACTGTGGAAGTTATTGCTTTGCATTCCAATTATTTGTTATCCCTTTTCCCCATCAGACAATGAACTTTTTAAGGATGTCCACTTGTATCTGCTGCTCCCGGGATAATACCTGCATAATGAAAGATCGTGATTAGTGAATGAATGAACAGCCCCTTCCAGGTTCCTGTAAAATTCTGTCCCTCCATGTTAGATCTCCTTGACACCAACTCCTAGACAGGTAACAGGTACCTCCACAGCACAAGTTGGCTGACACACTGGCTGTCCTCCTAGTTCCTCAGATGTGCCCATCACAGGGTTCCTGTCCCACCTCTTGTCTGTCTCTAAGTCTCACTCTCTCCTCTTTTGCCCCCTTAGAAACCTAGTTAAGGCTGCCAAACTATTCTAAGATAATTGCCTGGATTTTTATAGTTTTTGCTCAAAGTACTCTCACTTCTCAGAAATAGCAGATATATGTATGGCCTTCCCCTCTGAGCTGTTCTACATCAAATTAGCACTCTTATCACTGTGTCTTAGAACCTTGGAAATACACACACACATATATATCAGATACATCTCAAAGCCAACAAGACATGGTCTGTTGCTGCACTCAGTGCTTGAGGATGCTGGTGTTTCATGCTAACGTGTGTCATTGTACAAACATTACAACCAGATCTCCTTTGGAGATATGAACCTAGCCTCTGCTTTAGCTGATGAAAATAAAATACCAACTATCCAAGTATAAATGACGTATTTCTGAAAAGAACAAACTACTTCATACTTATCAACTGCCATATCTAGCCCGTCCAGTATAGTAGCATGCTCAACTTTTCAGTTCTGCCTTCAAAATGTGATAAATCTTCCCTTTGGGGCAAAGAATGCATCTCTGTATTTATCCAGAGAAAGAATTTAACTCTTGTCTACATGTTTTTAAAAAGGGAGGCGGGGAGAAGGAGGAAGAAAAAAGTAACAGATTGTGAAGGATTGATTGCTAAAGCAAAAAAATCAATCTTGAGACTTTGATGATTTAACCAGCCACAAAAGCATAGAAATGTATGAGAAAGCCTTGACTGATTTTTAACTCCGTAATCCTTCCCACCCCATCTATTATCCTGTATGGATCATATTAGCCGTCATTATGACTAAGACAAGATAGGACGCTGACATCCGCCTGACATGATATAACTGTAAATGGAATCTGCTTATACACAAAGGCTTTTACCTGGTTATTAATAGTGTTCTCTGTGGGTGATGGACTGGACTGATATTAAAACCTCCCTCGGCTGTGTGGAGCCATTGCAATTTGATTTCAGTCCAAGAAGCAGCTCTTCAAGGTAGTTATTGCATAGTGCCCTGACAAACTGCTGGAGTATCATTCCTGGATACTCACCCTTTTAAGAGGCTCATAAAATACTAAGGGCAGATGACATCTTTTTGGCACTGAGGATCCCAAGCCAATACTGCTAAGCTGAAAGACACCAAGTATGTCCACAAATGCCTTGATGACATCCCTAATCTTCATCACCAGCAGTGTGATACAAAGT
The DNA here is from genome assembly GCF_028885625.2 of Pongo pygmaeus. Classification (NCBI taxonomy): domain Eukaryota; kingdom Metazoa; phylum Chordata; class Mammalia; order Primates; family Hominidae; genus Pongo; species Pongo pygmaeus. Next base: position 76,639,686 of record NC_072384.2, read on the forward strand.
AGAGGAAGATTTAGGGAATATAGCTTCTCCAGTGACATGCATTATAGTAAAACATAGATGAATACATACCAAGATATTAATGTCACTTGGTGACTTTGCTTGTTTCATTTACCTCTGATGAATCAATGAAAAAATTTAGATCTTAAGGGCACCGTTTACCTTCTCAGCTCTCTGAGGCATCCAACCACTATTTCATTTCTAGCCATGCCAAATATGTTAAGAGGGAGTAAATTGGAAACAAGTATTAGATGACTTGGCCAATATTACATAGAGATTTGGGAGCAATTCCAGTGAGAAAATCTAGATTTTCCTTCTCTTATTCAACAAAATTCTTTTACTCAACAAATATTTACTGAACACTTACTATGTACCAGATATTTTCTAGTGAGTAGAGAAAAAGCATTGAAAAAGTGGATGAAATACCTGTCCTCATGAGCCTTACACTGTCAACCTCAGAACATTGTTGGGAAACAATACTGGATATACAGTCATATATTATGCGGCTAAGCACCTGTGAACTCAAAGAACCTGACAGATTTCCTCACCCTACACTAGCCTCCTCCTGTCCTTGAAACCAAACATGGCATCAAATTCTGAGTAACAACCTAAGAGACAAGTGGGCAGGCAGAGAATGGGAACACCTTTTATTAAAAACATTAACTCTTTCTTTTTGGAAACCTAAAAATATCTTCTCAGTCATAACAAAAACAAATTTGAATATTCCTGTTTTGAAGAGTTACATTTAGCAATCAGTTGTGACAATTTAATGAGGTTTTAGACAGACAGATGGATGACAGAGCTTAAAACAGTGCCTGACATACAAGATGATTTCAATAAATGTAATCCATAAGGAGAACGCTAATGATACATTCAGTCACCTGATGACATGTTATCATATTCACTCCCTCAATGAAATAGAAGCAGAAATGGTATAGGCATATTCCTATGCTATTTTATGAGTTCCTCCAGGTGCTATGACATTCCCACCAGTGAGCTGCATTTTCCTGGCCATGTAGTTTCTCCCTCTTGGACCAGCATTGCAGCCAGTGCTTAGCCAGGGCACCCTTCTCTCTTCTGCATACCCTGATGGTCAGTCAGATTCAGGACCTTTGATGTCATTCTCAAGATGAATCTTGGAAGCTACAGAGCGCCTGAATCAGGTGAGCCACTTCACAGACACCAGAGTTCAAAGAAAAAATGCTCTGCCCAGAGACAGTCCTAGTTCTTTCTTGAAGTGATGCTCATCAATGGTCAGCAGGTGCCATAGCGACCAGAGACTTTTAATCCACTCAAGCCTTGAGGGTGGAAGGAAAGGGAAGGCCTTAATATAACACACCTGCCCAGAGATACACTGTGTTTCCATCTCATTTACAGTACATTGCCGATTACAGAAATGGTCATTATCTTCATTTATAAGCACCTAACCATAATGTATAATTTAATAATCAAGGTAAGGAAAGTTGTATTTTCCCAATACAGTTTGTGGAGACCAAAGTAAATCCATCCTGGATGCTCATCTTCCATGTTGGCTTCTGATTAAACCCAGCTATGGAAAGGCCTCTACAATTTCCAGTTTGTCTGTTGCTCCTTGTGTAAGAACAGATACTTAACTGTAAATCCTGCCCTTAGGCCAAACAGTCTTGATGTTATCACACTTCAATTGTCCTATGCATCCTTTCTGAATCACCCTTTCCCTATAGCATATAAGCCCTGGGTCTGAGGGGTAATGGTGTAGGGATCCACCATCTTGTCTCACTGCCACCTGAGATAGAGACATGGCTTCTGTTCGCCAAGTCCCTATTGAATGTTTATTTCTAAGAGACTGGATATGTTGGCTTTTTTCTTTGGCCTCTCAGCTTCCTTGGCCTTGGGGAGGGAGGGGGATAAGTTTGTTTAGGCCCGCCCACTGTAAAACATAGTCACATACAGATTTGATGGTAAACGCACGGTGTTCATGTATGTCTGGACTCCCAAAGGAGTCATAATCACCCATACACTACAAACTCTTCTAGCCTAAAGCCCTGATTTTTCTAGAAAGATGGTCAGTCTCCATCTAAAGGTATTCCCCTGTTACATTCTTTCAAAGAAATGCATATTTTCCCTTCTTATCCCTCATCACAGTCAATTATGAATGCAGGTGATGACTTCTGCCTCCTCCCCACCTACTATAAGCTCCCTGAAGGCCCTTTGTTCATTGGTACATAAGGACATAGCCCAGGACCAGGCACATAGTAGTCACCCAAAGAATAATTTTGGAGTGACAGAATGAATAAATGAAATGATTTTGATTCACCAGAGTCAAGGGACCAGTTATATATTTGCTTGTTTTCACAGGGCCACCCCCACATGTCACTAAAAACAGGTCCTTATTATCTCTCCTTTAGACCTTCTGCTGTGTTAACACCATTAATGCAGACACCGACACTGGGATTAATGAAAGGAAGCGATTTATTGAACTGATATTTGGTGTAGATGTCATTAGCTGCACTCCTTTGGAGCAACTGCATCAGATTAGACACAGTCTCTCCCTAAGAGCATGTAGAAAATCATTTAACTGCTTTTCCCCAGCTGTTTACGTGATGCCAACCCCCTATGAATTGTTGAATTGGTTCTGAGGCAACTGTGAACCTTCTATGATTGCTCTTCATTGATGCTGTTTTTGTCTCTTCTGAGAAATATGTACTATAATAAATCATGCTGTTGCAGTTTTATTTTTTTGTTGTTATTGTCTCCTTTCCTTCCATCTGCATTCAAGATACTAGAAAAGTTCCAATAATGAGACAAGGTCAATAGAGCTCCAAATAACTTGTCAACACGGTGACACCTGAAAGGTGGTCTTGGAAACAGAATAAGGGCCTGGTGGGTTTGAGTGGTTTTACAAGTCTATCAGGAAATTAGGAACTCTTACAGATACTTGGAGTTGGAAAAGTCAAAGATATCCATTAGGCAACAAGGCAAGTTCTGAGAGAGCTAATACATATCCATTACCTTCCCAAGTTTCACCAACAAATGAGCAACAAATTAGCAGATGGTCTATAAAGTGGATGGCCCAGTTCCCTTCTAGCACCAGTGTCACTTTTCCTAGGTTTTCATTCTCAGCTCCATTGATAAGACAGCTATTGACCCAACACCCTGCAACCCCCCACCCATTCCGAAATTCATTCCCTCCATTTCTTAGTGATCTTCCACTTCAATCCCATACCACAGCCTGACTGACGAGAAGTCTTACAGACACCACGGACCATGCTACTAGGTGACCTATTCCTTTATAACACTTTGAGCTGTTAGAAATTGACCTGGTGCAGTGGTGTGTGCCCGTAGTCCCAGCTACTCAACAGGCTAAGGCAGGAGGATTGCTTGAGCCAGGGGGTTGGTGGTGGGGGAGGTTAGAATCAAGCCTGGGCAACATAGTGAGATCCTGTCTCTAACAATAATAACAAAAGCAACTGATCAACTGTTTGAAATTTCTGCACGTTATATAGAAATTTTCTTCCTGAAAGCTTTGACTTGTTAGTCCTAGTTATGCCCTTTAGAGTTACACAAAACAACCAATCATTCTTTTCAAGTTACCTCCATCTAGGGTTGGATTTCCTTACCTTTTCATAATAAAACTTACGGTTTCTGAACCTCTCCTTATGAATTACTGTCCAGTTGGCAAATGTCTTACTATTCAGTGGAATCATTTGTTTCTGAAATTGAAATATCTAGCCATGACATTACATGTAATATCACTAAGAGTCAAAGCCAAGTATGCTCAGAGACACAGGTGAATGATATTTTCAGGCATCAGTCATGAAAAGCTGGCTGGTTGATATTTCTCTGTGTAAAAGCTTCTTCCGCTTTTTGAACTTGCATATATCACTTTGGCCTTCTTGACCTTCACTGTTTGGCATTTGTTTCTCCTGAAATACAAATTATAATAATTAAGTAAGCACTTTAAATTGTATAGTGTAGTAGATCTTCAAAGACTGTATTTCCCATCTGAGTCTAGTCTTCTGCTTTTATGCTCATGTATTCCTGGAGTTTGAGAATTAATACTAGCACAATTCGGCAAGTAGGAAAGAAAGGATGTTGTTGAAAATAAAGCTTTCACCTGGCAATTAATACTATGGCACAAGCACACATTGAATAAAAATTATTGTTGGGAGGCCGAGGTGGGCGGATCACGAGGTCAGGAGACCGAGACCATCCTGGACAACATGGTGAAACCCTGTCTCTACTAAAATACAAAAAAAAAAAAAATTAGCCAGTGTGGTGGTGCACACTGTAGTCCCAGCTACTCGGGAGGCTGAGGCAGGGGAATCGCTTGAACCCGGGAGGCGGAGGTTGCAGTGAGCTGAGATCGTGCCACTGCACTCCAGCCCGGCAACAGAGCAAGACTCTGTCTCAAAAAAAAAAAGAAAAATATTCATTTTCCCTGAAAGTCATAAACCAAGATTAATGGTTCATGTAACTAAAATCAATCCCCAAACAAAATCTTTTCCCCTAAACACCACCAGCACACATTAACAGACCACTTCCCTCACCCTATTATCTTTCACTGTTAGCATATTCCAAGTTTCTAGCCAGAAGTCGGAAACACTAAAAGCCTTCCAGGAAGCCTGCACTAGTGAGATTTGCCCAGGCTTGACAGCACCAAGAAGTGACTAGAATAATCGCATCATCCTTGTTTATCACCAAGTGGTTTATTCCTGGCCAAAGCCTGACACAGGTGCTCTTTTTAGCCAAAGTGAATGCTGAGTTCACATAGGCAACACTAGCCTCACAGAGAGAATAGCCAAGTCAAAGCCCCACAAAGGGAATGCTGTAGAGGTGGGTGCTTTACACTTAACTTAAGCACAAGTGCCTCATAGGAGCTGTCTGTTAAATGGATATCCAGAACAGAAACAGCATCAAGGCATGGGCCCTGAAGGGAGAATCTTGACAAAGGACAGATATTGAGAACTAATAGTATTTGTCCATCTCATGCTGTGGTTCTTTGAAATTTCCAACTAAAATTCTGAGGGATTAGAACAAATGAATGCAGCAAAATCCTTAGCACCTGCTGCTTTACTAATTTGATTTTTTTCTGCTATCCTTTGACAAAGACCACCTTCTTGACTTTACGGTTCCACTTGCTCACAATACATATTTTAATTAAAAAATGATTTGATTTGAACATCTGGAGTGGCCTAGTGAAAACAAATAGGTAAAATTTGGTAAAATTAGCTAAGTTTTACCTAATGCAAGAAATGTTAGCACTCAACAAAGAAAAGTCCAGGACCAGATGGTTTCACAGTTTTTATTTTTTGTATTTTTATTATTTGTATTCTATCAAACTTTTAAGGAAGAACTTACACCAGTTCTTCTCAAACTGTTTCAAAAAATTGAAGAGGAGAGAATTCTTGAAAACTTATTCTATAAGGCCAACATTATTACCCTGATACCAAAACCAGACAGGGACACAATAAGAAAAAAAAAAACTACAGCCTATATTCCTGATGAACACAGATGCAAAAATTCTAACAAAATCTAGCAAACTGAACCCATGAATACACCAAAAAGGTTATACAACACAATCAAGGGAAATTTATCCCAGGGATGCAAGGATGGTTCAACACATGCAAATCAGCAAAACATGCTGCATCACATCAACAGAATGAAGAATACAACCATGTGATCATCTCAAGAGATGCAGAAAAAGCATTTGATAAAATTCAACATCTTTCATGATAAAAACTCACAACAAATCAGGTATAGAAAGACTAATAAATACTTGTTTGTGAGGGCAGAAAAAGTTGAGCTCATTAGCTTGGGCAACATGGTGAAACCCTGTCTCTACAAAAAATGCAAAAAAGTCGCCTGGCATGGTGGTGTGCACCTGTGGTCCCAGCTACTCAAGAGGCTGAAGTGGGAGGATTACTTGTGCCTGCGAGATAGAGGTTGCAGTGAGCCAAGAATGCACCATTGCACTCCAGCCGGGATGACAGAGGGAGATTCCATCTCAAAAAACAAAAACAAAAAACAAAACAAAACAAAACACAAAAAAACATGTTGAGCTCCTGGAAGTAGACAGTTAAATTGTGGTTACTAGAAGCAAAGAAAAGTAGAAAGGAGAGGGGTGTAAAAAGAGGTTGGTTAATGAATAGATAAATCTACAGCTAAATAGGAGGAATAAATTCTAGTGTTTTATAGTATTAATACTATAGGGTGACAATAGTTAACAATAACTTATTCTATATTTTCACATAGCTAGAGGAGAGGAATTGTGAATGTTTCCAGTACAAAGAAATGTTAAATGTTTGAGCTGGTGGATATGCTAATTGCCCTGATTTGATCATTACACATTGTATACAAGCGTTGAAATATCACTCTGTACCCCATAAATAAGGGCAATCATTATGTGTCAATTAAAAACAAAATTTTTTTAAAAAGAAATGTTAGAAGAGGATATAAACAGATATTTCACATTGGTTTGAAGCAATATTCTAGCCATTGCACTAATAAAAATATTCCAGTGTATTTCTAATTTTTACTTAGTACAAGCCATGATTAAATCAAAAAGGAGGTAGGGATGAGATAAATAAAATTAATGAATCCAATATTAGGTCTGTTGATAATGTGCTTTCTCAGTCCAATTCAAGACAAATCAGGAGTCCAATTTTTATCCCTTCTCTTAATTAGGGAATCGGGGTACAGGTATGACAGAATGACATGTATAATTTTTTTTTCTTTTTCATCATTCTTTCCCGATTTTCTTCATCCTCTTCTACAAAGGGGGCTGTTTTTGAAGGACTTAAGAAAGAGAAGTTTTGAACGTATGTTGGTGTATCAAAGTTAGACTCTGAGAGAAGATCAACATTGGCAGGAAAAAAGTCTATCTTGTAGATCTTATACTCTGAAACTGAAAGACACAAGCCCTCCTTAAGTGACACAGAGAACCTAAACAAACCTGATAGAGCCCCTCCAGGCAAAGTCAGCAACCTGGAAGGAGAGCAGAGGGTTAGAAATAGGCTAATGCAATTGTAGAAAGGAAAACTGGAAGAGAGACCAGAAAGAGAAGGTAATTCCCACATCCTTCTTCTAAGATGAGGTTAGATGGACTAATGGGACAAGGAGAAAAACATTTACTGACAATCTCTATGCATATTATGAGGAATAATTGTCCAAGGCTAAAATTTTTTATGAACCATACCCATTTACTGCCCACCCCAGTTATTATAGACATAAATAAGGAGTTCATTCTTTGATTCAACAAATATTTATTGGTCATCTACTGTGTATGTGCCAGACACTGTTCAAAGTGCTGTGATACAACTGTAAACAAGATAGAAAAAAATATCTGCCCTCCACATATACACTATGGAATACTATGCAGCCATAAAAAAAGGATGAGTTCATGTCCTTTGTGAGGATATAGATGAAGCTGGAAACCATCATTCTCAGCAAAATATCACAACGACAGAAAACCAAACACCGCATGTTCTCACTCATAAGTGGGAGTTGAACAATGAGAACACATGGACACAGGGAGGGGAACATCACACATGGGGGCCTGTTGGGGGGTGGGGGGCTGGGAGAGGGAGAGCATTAGGAGAAATATCTAATGTAAATGATGAGTTGATGAGTGCAGCAAACCAACATGGCACATGTATACCTACGTAACAAACCTGCACATTGTGCACATGTACCCTAGAACTTAAAGCATAACAATAAAAAAAAAGCTGCCTTTGTGGAGCTTATATTCTTGAAAGAAAAAGATAAACAAGCTAAATAAGTAAAATATAAAAATAGTACACGAGATAGTAATAAAGGTGATAAGGAGGAAAAGAAAGCCATTTTGTATAGAGAAGCTAGAAAAATTACACATAGTAAGTAATGCAGTAGAACACTCATTCTTAGCAGGAGAAAGAAGATTAAATGAAGTTATGGAAGTATATTTGTCCTTAAAGAAATAAATGGGTAAATGAACAAACAAACAACAAAAGGAACACTACCCTGGACCACATTCCCCAAAGCTTCCCATCAGAAACTACAAAGGCAGTTTATTTTCTTTTGCACCAAAGACTCATGTTCAGCTGTGTTCCATGCCTCTGCCCAAGTTGATCTGAACAGTTCACCCTTTCCCCACTAACTCCCTACAAAATCTATTCTAATCTCCTATCTCTAGGTTAAGTGTTCTTTCCTCCCTGAAGCCCTGCCCCAATAAAAATAATGTCTCACATTCACCTAGCACTTCCCAATTTGCAAAGTGTCTCCCACATACTAGCCTCCATAACGATCCTCAGAGGTGGGCATTATCATCACTTTTGTACAGTGGAGGAAACTACGACATGGGGAATGTAAGTGACTTCAAGATTGAACAACTAGAACTGAGACCAGGATGTTCTTAACCTAGTCTGTTCTGTAGACTTGAGGAAGGGTGGAGTCATGGGGAGAGCACAGGTTCAAATCCTGGACATTTCATTCACTAGCCTGTGCCACTAGTTCAGGTTGCTTAACTTGTCTGCACCTTAGTTTCTTCATTTACAAAATAGAATAATGAGACACAAAAGGCAGGTTTGCCATAAAGATAGACTGTGAGGCCCATCCCAGTGCCTGGAACCTGGTGGACACTAGACGCTCAGTCACCTCCTGCCCACTCCCTTCTCCCACCCCCATGCCATAGCTTTCATTATAACTGCTCTCCTAGCTTACAGGGACCTTCTCTCCTCCACACTTAGAGAGAAATTGTGATCTATACCACACAACTTGGTACTTACTCAAAAGTTCATTAAGATTCTTTTTTATAAGGGACTAAAGCCCAGGTCAAATTGCTAAATACAAAAAGGACACTTATTAGTTCCAATAACTGAAAGCAGCAGAGACAGGCAGAACTTCATCTGCGTGAGCTTGATCTGGATACTCATTTGTCATTGGGGCTCTGCCTCCATTTCCTTGTGGTTTTCCTCTGGCTCTGCCTTGGCCCATGCTCGGGCCTCATTCCCAGGCTGGCTCCCATCATCACAGCATGATTTACCCCAGCATTCCCAGCCTTCCTATCTGTGTGCTGCACTGACCAACAGAAGAGGTCTGAGTCCCAGCCTTCCCAGAAAATATCCTGCAAATCCCAGTTTGAGTCACAATCCGCCCTCCTGGCCCCTGCCTTGACCCCCGCAGCCAATCACTGTGGCTGGGAAATGAACCAAGCTCTTAGTCTTAGCCTGGGTTGTGCCTTCACCCTGTAACCCAACCCAGCCCCAATCCAGACATGGAGTCACTGCCCAGAAACCACTTGGATACCCATGTGGACTGTGGAGTCCACAGATATTTCAAGAGATTTGATGGCAGCCTTACCAGTCCACAGGACCCAGATCTTCTGAGGGCTTCTGTGGCCTGAATCCTAGGCCCAGCCCCAATCAGGTTAGTTCCTTGAAGTTGTACACTTCCACCCCATAGCTAAAATGGCCCCTTTTGTAGGAATCCGGAATACATAAAATTGCAAGGGATTGGATTCTGCCCCTAAATTGATTTTATACCCTTTGAAAGTTTTCTACTATAGCATGTGTGAGAGTGTGTGTGTGTGTGTGTATAACTTGTGATTAAATAAGGCTCTAAAGAATAGTTTTATAGTCACTCCACCCATTTGGCTTTCCATGGAAATAAAATCCTTCATTATGGCAATGACCTTCAATGAAGGTTAAGTATGCAAACTTCAGTTTAAAAAAAACTGTTTTTAACTGCTTTTATCTTTGAGCCTTTGAAGTAGAAGGTAAAAAAATCAAATATTTTATTTCTGACGTCTTCAAGGAAGGTATATGTAAATAGGAAACACACATAAAATCCCTGAGCACAAACAGAAAACAAATGATTAAATATAATGACAACTGCAGAAATATAGATTGAAGGTAAAATAGATTAAGGATGCTGCCCTTTGATGCCACTTTCTGTCAATAAGGCATAAGATAAATTTGTGAGCCTCATATTTCTCTGATCCGCAGGTTAAATTTGCCATCCTGTAATTCCTTGTCACCATTTCAAATATCAGGCTAAACATCGTGTATTCCTCTGGGGTATTCACAACCTTCAGAGAGTAGTTGATAGTGATCACATTTCTTCTGAAGTCTTTGTTGATCCAAGAATACATATTTTGTTGTGTAAGTCTTCATAAATCAGTCTTTCCGCCCGTTTATCATCCCTGTTACTTTTCTCTGAACACTCTCCAGTATGTCTCCAACTTGCTAATAATGAGGTTCCCAGACCACAGTGCATCATTCCCAGCTCAGTCTCTTTCCTTGTGCAGAGATGGACTTTGCCTTTTGGCTTCCTGACTCACTGTTTCCACTGACTAAGTTCATATGCTGCCAGATCATATATGAAACCATGATTCATTTGCTGCCCATTACAATGCCTGGGAGAACCTAAGCACTTCCCTAAATGGGTCAATGCCTGATGTACTAGGTGCCCAAAGAAGCTCTTTAAATAAATGAATAAATAAAAGCATGAACTTCCCTGTTGTGTCTTTAGTATACCAAAACATTTATTACGAAAAGAACAAATGAAAAGGAATATGCAAACTGTGTTGACAGTGAGGACAAGGGAATGGAGAAAACACATGAAAATCATGCATGGATGCTTTGGCCTGTACCATTCAAACGTTTCTACCAATTTGATTTGATTTAGACATACTTTCATTTTCATTTAGCACAAGACAAAAGGAAGTTCAGAAAACTAAGGTATTTCACCACAGCGAATGAACAGTTGAATTATAACTGAGAATGTATCTGGAGTCTAAAATTCTAGTGCCCAACGTAGCCTGCAGAGTAGACCAATCTAAAAATACCATTAGTAAAGTCCTTGTAGTTCCTGGGAATCAGTTCCTACATCTTCAGCTAAAATACTTGAGGCATGGGTTCTAACTGTGATTTTTTGCCTCAAGAGCTTTCCCTTTCTACTCATAATAACAGGATGTGAGAGGGTGGAAAAGGGAGAGGAGCAGAGCTAATCTGGTTTCTTGCTCTCTTGACCCCAATTACACTAGTGGTAGTGACAGTGATAGTAATAGTAGTAGTAGCTGCTTTTATTATTGAGTACCTGCTATATGTCATGGACTCTGCTTAACCCTTCACATAATATTATTTCAGTAATAGCCAATTAGAATATGCATATTACCTCAATTGTACTTTAAGGAAACAGAGTCCCAGAAAGATTAAATGTCTAAGGATCACGCAGCAGAGTTAAGGTGCTATTTCAGCTCTGGGAGACTGCACCCCACTCTTCTGCCCTAGCACAGACTCTTTCCTTGGTTTCAATACTATACCATGCCTGGCACGTCATGCCTGACAGCTACTCCCATTTTCTGGTTCCTCTGAACTTCTCCTTAAGGACCCTTAATCAAAACTAACTGAGAAGTAAGGGAGTGGGGGGGAAGGGAACGTTCCTCTTAGCTCAACTTAGAAAAATTTGGAGTTTTCAAAAGGATCTTCTCTCCAGGAAATTAAGAAAAACAACTAACCATTAAGCATGTCATGTGCTAATAGGACCAGCCTAGTATAAGGCCACGTAAAAATGCATTGAAATCTGCTAGTGTGATCCCAGCCTGGCCACAGATGCCCATGGCAGCCCAGTTTCCAGGCACTTGCCCTCATCTCCAATCTGTCTTCCTACCTCAGTCAGTTTGTTCCATTGCATGTGTACACTGATGGCCCCTGGCCAGAACTGAGCATATCAGATCAATACAGCAGTACACAGTACTGTGATGAAACACTGCAATGAAATGCTTGGTTAAAAAAAAGAAGAAGAAAAAAAAAACTCCCCAAATGACTCCTCTTCAAGAAAATAATCAAAAATAATTAAAGCAAAAAGCAAGACCAAATACCCTTCTCTATTGGTTAATTCATTCCCCCTCTAATTATCTGTACATTCAGCTGTCTTTATGCTGCAACTCCAAACCAACAAATACTTGGGTTGAAAATTTTTAAAGAAGTAAATTCTTCATATAATTCTACAGGTCACGCGAAAGACCCATAATTTCATGGACATAGTACTGGAAAGGAAGTGAGAAGATTTGGTAACTATGTGTCTCACCACTTTGTTAGCAGGGACTATAAAATAATGACTTTTGAAAGCCCCCTGGGATATATAAAGCATTCTACAGTACTCATGAAATATTGGTTGAATTTGTTGAACCGACCTTAGGTAAACCTCTCCATATTTCCAAGCTTCAGTTTCTACATCTATCAAACAGAAACTAATAATAACTTTCTTGTCATACATGACTATTGTGGGGCTCCCAACAGGAAAATAAATATGAAAGCATTTTTTAAACAATAAAGCATCATACAATAGTAAGTTATGAAGAAAGGGAGATGCGCTCTAATTGTGCAAATAACATGGGCATTGTGCCAGCAAGCAAGTTAAAAAGTTAATAGCACTTTTTGCTATTTATCCAGATGTTTGGACACATTCTAACTATAAATCCAAAGTGGTCACTGGCAAACATTCAGACTGTTAAAGGACTGCTAGAAGGAACAAGATGAGTGTTTTCTGTGTCTCCTGGGCCCCAAGGAGGGAAGGGAAGTTTCTGCATAGTCATTCCTTCTCTAACAGAAACCACAACTCTCTTGGAGCCCCAAAAGGAAACCAGTGCAGATCTCAAATATTTTGCTATGATGCTGAACTGAATGAACCTACACAAGGGTTAAATCTTTGTTTTTTCACGGGGAATAAGCCCTTTAGATCTTATGTGTTAACCCCACTTCTACAGCAATCGAACCAAGGCAAAAATGTGCATTTGCAAATATTTTTGAAAGATCTGACTAAGCCATTTTTAGATGTTTTTCAGTCTTCATGTGCCTTTCCCTCCCACAGAGCACAATTAAAAAGGCACCTTTAAAAGGCTATTAAAAAACATTGATTGGCTTAACTGTGCTAATGTCATGGCTTTAAAATAAAATTCTATTAAGTCTTTAAAATATTGCAGACAAGTACTTTGCAGCAGAAACTCAGGACAACCATCCTGAGGCTTCTGTTATTCACAGATATTTAGTTACTTCAGGTTAGTTCATCTTTCTTATTGTGTGTTGTCTTTCAATTTTTTTAGTCTTCTGATAGTTTTCAGGAAATAACTGCCTCGATGCATACTAGAGCCTAGAGTACCTAGCAGCCACATTTCCCCAAGTCACTACAGTGAATTCATGAAGACAGATGCATTATGCTGGCTTGCACTGTGTTGCTATGAATACATAAGGAGACAATGGGGTTCTTTCCTTACATTTAAATGCTAAACATCACAGAGTACCTCATCCTCCAAGAACTGTCCCAGGGATTACTTTAGATCTTGGTGAAGTATGTGTGATCTCATTCCTGTTTTGACACTGAATCACTGTTGTCTCTAGAGAAACTCAGGGGTTCAACACGTACGTGTAAAATTCTTTTCTTCTCTTCTATATTTCCATTCTTGCTGTTTTTATGCTTAAACTACAGACTTCCCCTTCTATCCATAATGCGCAAGGCAAGTTCAAGAAAGGGAACCTCAGAAAAAGATCTCATTTAAGTTTATAGTTAGTTCAACATCACAGTTTTGGTTGACTCACACCAGGTGGTGACCAGGTGTCCTGATAACATTCCACCTAGCTAGGAAGCAGAGTGAGAAGAGCACAAGGGCTAAGACATGTAAACGTATTTGTAAATTGCCCTTTATTTTAGGAATGTTAGGTATTTGTTATTATTGCTGCTGATGATGGTGGTGTGATGATGATAATGACATTGACTGACTTGGGTTTGTTGTTAAAGTCGGATTTGCTCAAGAAGCAAGCAGACTCCATTCAGACCCACAGAAACCATGAAGTACATGATGCTATCTTGTGAGTCATGTGTCTTATGTGTAAGCTGCTAGGAGACAGCTTTATGAGTTACTATGCAGATCCAGCTAAGAATATGATAATGAATGAGTTACGACGTTTAGCAATTTCTCCACAGCTCAAAGTCTGAGACTCACAGACTTCGGAAAGGAACCTCCAGGCCATGACTTCGCCTGAAGAAAATGTCGAAGTTAAGAAAGGTCCTCATCAACCCCCCTCCAAGGTTACCTTCCCTTGAGTCTCTGTCCTCATTCATTTTCTCCTCCATCCCAGGTGCGGACGTACCTTCCCACTCTCCTAAGCCCAAGGTGGTTCGTCAGAAATGATCAGTTTATGCAATATTTAGGAATATTGTTCAATTTACTCTATCCACAGTTCTACACTCTACTGAGGTAACTTACTGTTAATAATGAGGCCCACAGAAGGACTAATTAAATATCCTTTCCCTTTATAAAACAAAAGAAAACATTTGCTGATATTATACAAATAATAGCTTTTTTCCCAATGTTTGCAAATGCTGAATGGACCAGCGTGGGAAGAGAGCCTGGGATAGGCCAAGGCAAGATGCAGTACGCAGATAAGACGACCTACTGCCAAGACACCTCTTCCCAAGCCTCAGCCATGGGGGTTTGGGGAGACTCCCAGCCTGGTCAAGTGAGTGTCGGAGCTCTCTGGGACTGCCTGGGATTCCTCACATTCATCTTTCTGTACTCCAGGTCCCTCTGCCTTGGCTCTTTCTCCCTCTGGCCCCTCCCACTCATCCTTGCAGACCAAGCCCAGGGTCATCTCTAAGAATGTCACCTGCTGTGGCATCATCCTCACTTCCTAGGAATACCTAGAAACTTTGAGCTTGTCATCCTGATTCATATTTCTACTCATAGCCATACCTGGCTCACTAGTTTGTCAGCAGAGACTACCAAATAATTACTAATGAAAGCCCTCTGGGATGAAGTGTTCATATCAGTTGAATTTGTTGAACCAACGTTGGGTAAACTTCTCCATGTTTCCAAGCTAAGACCCAGTGTATGCCAATGATTTGGCACCTTCAAATATATATTCTTTAAATATTGGGTTTATTATTTAATCAGTGACATCAAGAAAAACTGTCTATTAATAATAATATTATTTATGCTTAAAATAAGGAATATGCTTAGGAAACATAGTATTTAGACATATTTGGAACTATTTTTTATTCTACCCTCTCATTATCATAGATAACTGGATCATACCGGTGTATTAATTTTCTATTGCTGCCATTACAAATTACCAAAATTTAGTGGCTTACACAATACATATGTATTATCTTACAGCTTTGTAGTTCAAAACTCCAACACAAATCTTACTGGGCTAAGATTAAGTTGTCAACAACTATATTCCTTCCTGGAGGCTCAAGGGGAGAATCTGTTTTCTTGCCTTTTCCAACTTCTAGGGGCTACTAACATTCCTTGGCTCACAGCCCCATTCTTCCATCTTCAATGCCAGCAATGGTGGGCTGAGTCTTCACAAAGCCATCTCCCTGGTTCTCCATAGCAGGGAATGGTTCTCCATTTTGGGGGACTCATGTGATTAGGCCCACTTGGATAATCCACGATAATCTCACCCATCACAAGATCCTTAGCCTTTATGATATCAGCAAAGCCCCTTTTGCCACGTCAGGTAATATATTCACAGGTTCTGGATAGTAGGGGGTATGTTAGGCTGCTCTTGCATTGCTATAAAGGAATACCTGAGGCTGGGTAATTTATAAACAAAAACGGTTTAATCAGCTCACAGTTCTGCAGGCTGTATTGCAGACAAGCACTTTGCAGCAGAAACTCAGGACAACCATCCTGAGGCTTCTGTTATTCACGGATATTCAATTACTTTAGGTTAGTTCATCTTTCTCTCATGTTTTGTCTTTCAATTTTTTTTAGTCTTCTGATAGTTTTCACAAAATAACTGCCTTGATCCATACAAGAAGCAAGTACTTAGCAGCCACATTTCCCCAAGTCACCATAGTGAATTCACGAAGACAAATGCATTATGCTGGCTTGCACTGTGTTGCTATCAATACATAAGCAGACAATGGTATTCTTTCCTTACATTTAGATGCTAACATCAGAGTACCTCACCCTCAAAGTGACTTTTCAACAACCAGATCTTGCATGAACTAACTGAGCAAGAACTCACGCATCAGCAAGGGGGTGGTGCTAAACCATTCATGAGGGATCCGCCCCGTGATGCAATCACCTTCCACCAGGCCCCACCTCCAACACTGGGAATCACATTTCAACATGAGATTTGGAGGGTACAAACATCCACACCATATCAGGGGTACACATCTTAAAGGACCATTATTCTGCCAACCACTATTGGTTTTCCCCACTTGCCTGGAGTGGATATAAACAACATGAGCAAATTGCCAAGGAGCCATGATGGAATTAAGAACTATTTTAACAATCTCCTAGTTGGACTCATGTGTTCCTGGCCTTCCCTTACTCTAATCCATCCCATGCTGTTGCCAGATGACTCTTCAAAAGCACAGGTTCAATTTGGCTATTTTCTGTTCAATATCCTCCAGTGACCTATATGACTTTCCAAAGTATAAAACATTCTCTGAAATGTAATGACGATAAGACAGTGATCTAGGTATCTCTCATGAATTATCAAACAGTCTTTACAACAGCCCAGATAGGTTGCTGCTTTTACTGTCCCCAGTTTATGGAAGAGCTCACAGAAGATAAAACAGGTTCAGAGAGGTTGGGTAAATTTCCCTAGCCCCAATAAATCCTTTATACTCTAATTTGAATGTTGACAAACTATGGCCCACAGCACAAGCTAAATCTGGCCCACTGCCTATTTCTGTACAACATGCAAGCTAAGAATTGCTTTCACACATGAGTGTTTTGATCTATGTGATGAAAAGGAACACTAAGGTTGAACCCCAATGAAGTAAAACATTATCTCTCCCAAAAAAGAAATTCATACTTAATAGACATGTATTACAAAAAAAATTGTACTTAAATATTATTATTTGTATTTCATCAATAACAAATTTTTTGACATTTCCATTCTCTTTTATTATATAAGCACCTACATAATATCTTCAATATTTGCCTCTTGACCTACAAATCCTAAAATATTTACTATCTGGCCCTTTACAGAAAATGTTTGCCAGCCCCCTCTCTAGCCAATTGTTTTTCAAATTTGAGTAAAATATATATACTCCTTCTAAAGGAAATATATTATTTCACATGCCCAATGTTGAATTAAATCATATAATTACAATGTTACTAAATATGATCAAACATGAACTTGATAAAAGAAAAAACTCATGCTTATAGCTCTTAAAGAACTACAAATCAAAAATTATTTATGAATTAAATACAAATAAGCTTACAAAACCAGTAAAATTCAAGTAACATCAACTTGGTGTACTTAATCATGGTGTTCTAATTCAACTCACAGCACTGTGAGAATGATTTACACTGCTCAGCACAGATGATAAGATGGCCATATACAACTAGAATATGAAAAGGTGCTCAACATCATTAATCATCAGGGAAATGCAAATCAAAACCACTATGAGATATCACCTCACACCCTCTAAAACAGCTATCACCAAAAAGTCAAAAAATAACAAATGTTGGTGAGGGTGTGAAGAAAAGGGAACACTTTTACACTGTTGATAGGAATGTAGATTCGTACAGCCATTATGGAAAACAGTATGGAGATTTCTAAAGAAATTAAAAATTGGACTACCATAAGACCCAGCAATTCCTCTTCTGGGTATATAGCCAAAGGAAATAAAATCACCTCCTCTTAAAGATATCTGCACTTCCATGTTGATTGTAACATTATTCACAATAGCCAAGATAGGGAAAAAAACTTAAGTGTCCATTGACAGATGACTGGACAAAGAAACTGTGGTATACAAGCATATCTCATTTTATTGCTCTTCACTTTTCCACTTCGCAGATATTGCTTTTTTTTTAAATTTGCAGGATTATGGTAACCCTGTATCGAGCAAGTCTATCGGCACCATTTTTCCAACAGCATGTGCTCACTTCGTGACTCATTTTTATAATTCACATACTATTTCAAACATATTATTATATCTGTTATGGTGATCTGGGATGAGTCATTTTTCATGTTACTATTATTATAACCATTTAGGGGCACCACAGTGTTTGTATAAGATGGTAAATGTAATCAATAAACGTTGTATGTGTTCTGACTACTCCTCCAACCAGCCGTTCTTCTATCTCTCATAAGGATTTCCCAATGCCTGGGACACAACAATATTGAATTTAGGCCAATTAATAACCCTACAATGGCCTCTAAATGTTCAAGTGAAAGAAAGAGCCATAAGTCTCTCTCTCTTTTCATCGAAAGCTAGAAATGATTAAGCATAGTGAGGAAGGCACATGGAAAGCCAAGACAGGTCGAATGCTAGGCCTCTTGTGTCAAACAATCAGCCAAGCTGTGAATGCAAAGGAAAAGTTCTTGAATGACATGAAAAGTATGACTCCAGTGAACACATGAATGATAAGAAAGTGAAATGGCCTTATTGCTGATAGGAAGAAAGCTTTTTATGGTCTGGATAGAAGATCAAACTAGCTACAATATTCCCTTAAGCTAAAGCCTAATCCAGAGTAAGGCCCTATTTCTCTTCAATTCTTCAAAGGCTGTGAGAGGTGAAGAAGCTGCAGAAGAAAAGTTTGACGCTAGCAGGGGTTGGGCCATTAGATTTAAGGAAAGAAGCCATCTCCATAACATAAAAGTGCCAGGTGAAGCAGCAAGTGCTGATGAAGAAGCTGCAACAAGTTCTCCAGAAGATCTAGCTAAGACCATTGATGAAGGTGGCTACACTAAACAACAGACTTTCACAAAACAGCCTTCTATTAAAAGAAGATGCCATCTAGGATTTTCACAGCTAAAGAGGAGAAGGCAATTTCTGGCTTCAAAGCTTCAAAGGACAAGCTGACTGTCTTGCCAGGGGCTAATGCAGCTTGTGACTTTAAGTTGAAACCAATCTCCATTTACCATTCCAAAGATCCTGGGTCCCTTAAGAGTTATGCTAAATCTACTCTTCCTGTGCTTTAGAAATGCAACAACAAAACCTGGTTGACAGCATATCTGTTCACAGCATGGTTTCCTAAAATTTTTTAAGCCCACTGTTGAGACCTATTGCTTAGGAGGAAAAGTCCTTTCAAAATGTTACTGCTTATTGCCAATATACCCAGTCACCAAAGAGCTCTGATGGAGATGCACAAGGAGATTCCTATAGTTTTCATGTCTGCTATCACAACATCTATTCTGCAGCCCATGGAACAAGGAGTAGTTTTGACTTTCAAGTCTTACTACTTAAGAAATACATTTTGTAAGGCTATAGCTGCCATAGATAATGATTCCTCTGGTGGAGCTGGGAAAATTAAACTGAAAACCTCTGGAAAGGATTCACCATTCTAGGTGCCATTAAGAACACTGTGGTTCATGGAAGGCAGTCAGAATATCAACATTAACAAGAATGTGGAAGACGTTTATTTCAACCTTCATGGATGTCTTTGAGGGGTTCAAGACTTCAGTGGGAGAAGTAACTATAGATGTGGAAATAGCAAGAGAACTGGAGTTAGAAGTGGAGCCTCAAGATGTGACTGAATTGCTGTAATCTCATGATCAAGTTTGAATGGATGAAGAGTTGCTTTCATGGGTGAGCAAAGAAAGTTGTTTCTTGAGATGGAATCTATTCCTGGTGTAGATGCTGTAAACATTATTGAAATGACAACAAAATATTTAGAATATTACATAAACTTAGTTGATAAAGCAGCAGCAGGATTTGAGGGAATGGACTCTAATTTTGAAAGAAGGTCTACTGTGGTTGAAAAGCTATCAAACAGCATCACACGCTGGACAGAAATCTTTCATGAAAGGAAGAGTCCATTGATGTAACAAATTTCATTGTTGTCTTATGTTTTATAAGGTATTTTATATTTTGTCACAACCACCCTAACCTTCAGCAACCACCTGATCGGTCAGCAGCCATGAACATTGAGGCAAGACCCTCCACCCACAAAAAGAAGATGTCTTGCTGAAGGCTCAGATGATTGTTTGCAGTTTTTAGCAGTAAAATATTTTTAATTATGTACAATTTTTAGACATCATGCTATTATGCAATTAATAGACTACAGTACAGTGTCAACATACCTTTTATATGTACTGGCAAGCCAAAAAATGTGTATTACTCACTTTATTGCAATATTTGCTTTACTGCAGTGATCTGGAACCCAACTTGCAATTGTATCCCTATACATAAAACAGAATACTGTTCAGCCGTAAAAACAAACAAGGTTTGCCACAACATAAATGAGCCTGGAGAACATTATGCTAAGTGAAATAAATCAAACACAGAAAAAAAAATATTGCATGATCTCACTTTGAAATCTAAAAAAATGGAAAAACTTTAAATATACAAAGATAAAGAATAAAACAGTGGTTACCAGGGGTGAGGGGGAGAGAAGTAATGAGGAGATGTAAGTCAGAGGATCCAAAGGAGCAGATATGTCGGATGAACAAGTCTAGGCTCCAGACCTCAAGAAGCTAAGAGAAACACACAAAGAGAAACAATATCTGTTGGCTGAAGTGCCAGATACCTTTGTTTATACTATGTTATTTATTTTTCCCAAGTGATGGGGATACATATTTTTACTCATTTTATATCAGAAGAAACAGAGGCTTGGAGAGACAAAATAACATGCCCAAAGTCCCACATCTTGCAGGTGACAGAACCATGATTCAAAACCAGGTCTCTCCATAGATACAAAACCCTTGAACTTGTCATAAGGATAACTTTTGCCCCAATGAACATAACAACTCTGGGAATAATTACAATTTTTAAAATTTCATGAAGGGACACACACAATACTGTAGATAGTCAAAGGAGATAGAGAACATGGAATGTTTCTCTGAAGTTCATAGACATTAATAGGTAATAGCAAGGAAACAAGCTGCTAGGTCCTTAAGATCTGCAACAAAATATATATCTAAAAAAAATCACAAGATACCATCATGAACATACAGGCTTGAATGTAAGAAACATTCATGTTGTACATTTTTAGTCTCCCTCTCACTCCACCTAGTTATAGTATACTCTTTTTAAAACTACCCAGTGGTGTGTGTTTGTGTGTATATTTAAATTTTTTTCTTTTAACACTCACATTCATTTTAAAGGCAGCTGTTTTCTGAGTTGCTGGATTTTTGTGGTCTCTATTTTGACTTCTCTTTTTTTAAAACTAAGACTTTTTGTCCACATATGTGTACCCCGTCCTTACATCCCCACCTCTCCTGGGTTCCCCCTCCAACTAAGCTAGGATGTGCTGGTCTAGTGTAATGTATCAACTATTTGTGGCCTGGAGTAGAAAAAGAGCCCTAGTGAGATGTTATATAACAAGCAGGGAACTTCTGGATTCCATTGCTCAATATGGAGTTTCCAATACCACGATGGCATTAATTAGTATATCACCTGTGACCTGAGATGTTGGGTATTATATGGATATAATTTATCACAGCAGAAAGCTGAGGGCATTTCATTTGAAACAAGACTATGTTCTCAGTGTGTAAGAATGAGAAATCATTCGCCTTCTGTCTTATCCCACTCCTATCACGCAACCAGAAACAACATTCAACTATGAAGATGAATGTGTGCCTCTCTGCACCCGTCCCATGGTTTTACTCAAATGGGAAACTGCACATGTAAGTGTCTCTGCTCACCCTACCTCCCAAAGGGGACATCGAGACCTTTTCACTGGTCTTGATATTGGTCTCCCCTCATTTTCTGGAGAGGAAGGATGAGATATAAGAATGGAGTAAAATCCTAGGATCAGCTCACAAAGCAACCCTTGAGACTGAGCAGCAATGACAAACACACCATTGAGACTAATGGGATAGAAGCAAGAAAATGGAACTACTCACCAATTAAGATGATTATGTAATGGGAGAGAGCTAGGTAAAAGCAAATTTGGAACATGGTCCCCTAATGATATTATTTTATAGCAAAAATACCTAAGCAAAGAACAGAGTGACAGAGCCCCTTGCCACTTTTTCATTTAAAGACAGGATACAAGGGTTACCTTAAGATCTTAATTTCCTTCTGCCCCCACATAATTAGCATACCATGAATGCTGATTGAGAGACAGATGTCACCGGGAAGCAGCTCCATGAGGCAGGAGGCCATCCCTCATTCTCCCATGTTTGTATTGCCTTCTAGGTTCCCAAGCACTCGCAGATGTGTTATTTCATGTTTTCTCAATAATTCTGGGGTGTAACAGGGCAGAATATTACCCCATTTTAGGAATTAGGAAATTAAGATTCAGAAAGGTAGAATGACTCATTCAAGCTCACACAGGTATTTTGTACCAGAGGGTTATCTGTAATACAGGCCCTCCAGTACACAGATTTAATTTTATTCTTGGAGAAGGTTGAAGATGAGAAGCCCTGTCTGTGCACTCTTTATCTATCCCTCTCATTTCTGTGGGATTAGTGGCCACATATCACTGGGAACAATCCAGATCACTAGTAACAATCACTAATACTAACTAGTTTAATAAGCATTACCTTTGTGTTTCAGATTCCTCACCTCTAAGGTGGGATATTGACAGTACGGACCTTATAAAGTGGTTTTGAGGATTAAATGAATTGATGCATCTAGAAAAGCGGCTGGCACATAGCTAATATTAGTGATAATCCCTACCTTTTTTCTTATCTTGCAAACAAAGCCCACCTACCCACAAGTAACTGTTTCCCTAGCTCCCTGTTTATTCAGTACAAATGCAGTAACCTCAAGATTTCTCAGTTTTGTTGAGATTCCAGAGTCATCACAAGCCTTAGTTTAGACACTAAAATGCTTACTTTTTCTCTCGTTTTTTTTTTTTTTTTCCTTTTTAAGAGGAAGGGTCTCGCTATGTTGCCAAGGCTAGAGTGCAGTGGCTATTCACAGGTATGATCATAGTGCACTACAGCCTTGACTTGCTTGATCCTAGACTCAAGGGATCCTCCTGCCTCAACCTCCTGAGTAGCTGAGACTACAAGCACATGACATCATGCTCAGCTGTTGCTTCCTGTCTTTTGACCAGCAAGAAGACTCTTAATATTTTTATTGTGTGTACTCATGTTTTAAAAGATTTCATCTACTAGCTGCATTTATTAAATAATAATCTATGTGGCCTCCTTACTAGGAAATACACTATTTCTTTATGCCTTTATAGCACTGAAAATAGAGTTCACAGTCTCCCACTGCTCCTGGAGGACCAAAGATTGAGAATCACTGTACTAATCTAACCACTCATTTTCAGGATAAGAAATTGAAGACCCAAGATGTTGGAGGACTTGTTCAAGGTCACTTAGCTATTTACAGTCAAAGCCTGAGCCAGGATATGAATCTTTTGACTCAACTGAGGGCCTTGACATCTTCCTTACTCTTTTTTTTTTCTTTGGAGACACTTGTCACCCAGGCTGGAGTGCAATGGCGCGATCTAGGCTCAATGCGACCTCCGCCTCCCAGGTTCAAGTGATTCTCCTGTCTCAGCCTCCCGAGTAGCTAGGATTACAGGTGTCCACCACCATGCCTGGCTAATTTTGTTAATATTTTTAGTAGAAATGGGGTTTCACCATGTTGGCCAGGCTGGTCTCGAACTCCTGCCCTCAGGTGATCCGCCCGCCTCAGCCTCCCAAAGTGCTGGGATTACAGGCCTGAGCCACCGTGCCCAACTGACATCTTCCTTACTCTAAATCCATATATGTAGTTAGATCCCTTCTTCCACTGAAACCAGCATAC
Source organism: Pongo pygmaeus (assembly GCF_028885625.2). Classification (NCBI taxonomy): domain Eukaryota; kingdom Metazoa; phylum Chordata; class Mammalia; order Primates; family Hominidae; genus Pongo; species Pongo pygmaeus. The sequence continues at coordinate 76,663,317 of NC_072384.2, forward strand.
CAGTATATCATTGCTCCCTGCAATCTGGACTTCATAAAGTCAATACCAGCCCTCATCAAAATTGTAAAGAGATCTATTTTCACTACGCTGAGTAAATGTTTCATAACCAGACAGTAGTCAAAGACCTAGTGTTGGAAATGTAGATGCTGACCTGGTTATTCCAAGACAAAAGTCTTGATTTTCTACTTGCTATAGTTTGGGGTGTGTTATAACCTCCAGGTTACCCCTCTTGTGCTATGCAGTTTGATGATTTCCCTAATATTATATGACAACCACCTTCTAAACTTCTGTAGTTTTCAACCACCCATTTCTTCTTTAAAAAAAACAAACAGTTTTAGACTGGCTCTTTAAGAGATAAGCCACCTCACTCAGTTGTTTTTATTGGCAAATTTAATGAAAAAATTCCTATTCCATCATCCTGATCTTTAAGGAAATGTTGACTAGGACTAGACCAAGGATGGCCATTATGGAAATCCACTTAATCTTCCCATTGGCTGACACTGAACAAATTATATATTATTACACAATATTAAGCTACAATGCAGAGCTCTAAAAATTGTCTTTTCAGTCTTCCAGATAAAATAAAACTCCAAGGCCATAAAGTTATGTTAGCTGTGTTAAGGAAAAAAACTTCAAATTGAATTTTTTTTTTTTTTTTTTTTTTACCTAAAATGGATATTCTAGTCCCTGATTACAAAAGAACCAAAGGACTATAAATCATGCTGCTATAAAGACACATGCACACGTATGTTTATTGTGGCACTATTCACAATAGCAAAGACTTGGAACCAACCCAAATGTCCAACAATGATAGACTGGATTAAGAAAATGTGGCACATATACACCATGGAATACTATGCAGCCATAAAAAATGATGAGTTCATGTCCTTTGTAGGGACATGGATGAAATTGGAAATCATCATTCTCAGTAAACTATCTCAAGAACAAAAAACCAAACACCGCATATTCTCACTCATAGGTGAGACTTGAACAATGAGAACACATGGACACAGGAAGGGGAACATCACACTCTGAGGACTGTTGTGGGGTGGGGGGAGGGGAGAGGGATAGCATTAGGAGATATACCTAATGCTAAATGACGAGTTAATGGGTGCAGCACACCAGCATGGCACATGTATACATATGTAACTAACTTGCACATTGTGTACATGTACCCTAAATCTTAAAGTATAATAATAATAAAATAAAATTAAAAAACCAAAAGGTATATATCTCTCCCTGAAAGAGGTTGCACATCTGAAAGGAAATAGTTAGCGCAAATTTAGACCACACTGAACTATAATACTACATGCTTTTCTCAGCAACCCCAGCTGCATTCTCCAGCATCCACAGTCACCAGGGAATTTTCAGGCAGCTTGTAAATGTACAATCTCGTCTCCACTATGGGTTGTAGTATATGACTCTCCCCAGAGTGCCAAGCTATGACATTTAATGAATAGATTATAATAAGAAATAAATATTCTAAAGTGTTTTTCAACTGGGATGAACAGGCTCTTATTCCAGTATTGTTCTTATTTTGTTATTGCCTTGAACAAGAAACTGAAAAGCTGATTGTATAGTAAACATAAAGTACTGTTGAGCCCATATTACTACATAATTTGGTAAAAGAGCCACTTCCTTTTCCCTCAATTTTCTGCTAGCATGAACAAGAACCCAGTGGAATCCAAACCTGAGCACATGGCATTTCTGGCCATGATACAAAGGTCTACAACATCCTCCTAAATATTTGATGACCCCTGGGCTACTGCAGTGTAGCACTGCTGTGGGAACATCTGAAGCTGCTAACGTGCACAGCTGTTTTTGTCTTCCCACGCTGCTTGGAAGAGTGACTGTGGGGGGTTGTGGAAATGGAGGTAGAGTGCTGTTTGATAAAATGAGACGCTCTCACCAAGGCCCACACAGCAAAGCTAGGCCGTCTGTGTAAATCGCTGATCTCTGCTCCCCACAGACTGCCCATCTGTACCTGCCACCTCCAGTCCCTCCCCTCCGCTTCCTCACCATGCTGAAAACTCTGATGTCACATACCAAGCAAGCTGCTGAAAAAGCACCCACATCTCAGGAAAAGGGCTATAGCAATTAATCTGAGGATCTGTCCCCAGGGGTGGGGGAATTGGATGGTAATGACAGTAGAGGCAGTAGCAGTAATTCCATCACCAGAAACTAGTTATGCCATGATAACAGACTCCAGGTAAGTGTTTTCAGGTGGCTGGGAAAGGAACTGGTGGCTTCTGATAAAGAACAACCTGCAGATGCCTTGGTAATAAGAAATTTGGTTCAGTTCCCAATTTCTGTGAAATAAAGTAATATCATCCACTCTTGTCATATCATAGGCATGGCCATTCCAAAAGTGGCTTAGGGTGGGGCTCAGCCTCCTCCAATGCGACCCCAATAAGTAGACATAGCATGTGTGCTACACAGGTGCTGCCTGGAGACAAGTTCACTGTGCTCCTCCTGTCCAAGCAGGCCCCCCAAGACTCTTCTACATAATCATAATGCAGCCACCACTAAGCACAGGATGTTCCAGGGTGTAAATTAGAAACTACCCAGAAGAGTAAAATCAACATGAGAAACAAAATGAGATGGCAAAAAAAAAGGAAGCATTTAAAAAGTTATTAAAACATAAGGGTTGGGCCGGGTGTGGTGGCTCACGCTTATAATCCCAGTGCTTTGGGAGGCCAAACCCAGCAGATCGCTTGAGCCCAGGAGTTCAAGACCAGCCTAGGCAACATGGTGAAACTCCAGCTCTACAAAAAATACAAAAATTAACTGGGTGTGGTGGCATGTGCCTGTAGTCCCAGCTACTCGGGAGGCTGAGGTGGGAGGCTGAAGTGGGAGATGAAGGCTGCAGTGAGCTGAGATCGCGCCACTGCACTCTGGCCCAGGCAACAGAGTGAGACCATGTCTCAAAAAAAAAAAAAAATTAAAGGGTGTGTGTGTGTGTGTGTGCACGTGTGTGTAAAGAGAGTAAACGCCATGAACAAACCTTTATACTAAAAGCCCGTGTAAGGTGAAACAATGCAAAATGTCTGCAGCTCTGTAAGCAAAAAGCCAGTTACAGCAAGCACCTAGCCCTAGAACAAGGCATTCTGGTGTCATCTTCAGCACCTCCTCCCTTAGTCTCTTCTTGCTCTTTTTTTTTTTTCTCACCATCTTCACTTTCCCCTTCCCCTCCTCTACCCACTTTTTTCCCTTCTGGTATAACTGAAATGAATCTAAGAGCCAGCTGTGCACCTCTGAGCTTCCCTGACATTAAGGAATAATGCATGCTGCACACAGAAGTTTAACCCACCATTTCAACCCATATCACATTGTAAGCATATAGCTACATGCTCCAAAGCAAAAGTGTGCTACTTCAAAACATCAACTGTGCCACAATCATGGTCTCTGTGGCCATGAGAACCTGCCCACAATGCTGCCAATAGTCTACTGTGGTAAGCAATCTTCTTATTTTGTACTCTTGGCACACAATGGTGACAGGCAATATTTTGCCTAACCAGTGTCAGGGAAGATCCATCATAGGTCACCCCTTAGGACTACCTGCCTTTCCATGGAGATCATGTTCTTTCAACACCATTCAAAAAGTGCTTTAGCTAATGTAATTTCTGGCTCTGAGATAGATCAGGGAGGACAAAGACAAGATCATTCTCTAAAGGAAGCCAGAAGAGTGTATATTACCCTCATATGGATACCTTAGGTAGGTACCAGCTTCTGATGACACCAACCAACCAAAGCCTCCAAGTGAAGTTCCATTTGGGCTAGAATCCCTCTTATATTCTCATGTTCTCAGCTTCACAGACTTGGTAAAATGACTTAAATAAACTCATTTTCTTTTAGACTGTGGTGCACAGCTCAGATGACGCTTCATGGCAGAGTCTCTCATCCCCCTGCTGCCCAGAGTGTTGGTCTCTGACCACATCACAGCTAAGTCTCTCATCAGGAATTGCCCTTGTCTGAAGGCAGTTGGCTTGCTGGGGTCAGCCCCCATCCCTGGGGACAGAGGGTGGGAGGCTGTTCACATCCAGTGACTTGCTGCTGGAGTGGATATAAAGGTCTGGCCCCCTCATCTAAATTTTGGACAACTCTGAAAAGTTATCCCAGCTCCAGAGCTCCCATTAGGATTAGCTGAGGCCCTATTTGTGTTGCTCGACAGTTCAATGTCTCCCCTGTGCCCAAATCTCTTCCCTACTCCATGCAAGTGTTCCTAAGAGAATTCTCCAGTAAACCTCCTTTATACAAATCTCTATCTCAGAGTCTGTATCCAGGTAACCAAACATCCAAGGACAACATCCAAGCAGTAACCACAGTAAATCTGGAGAAAGGTGTGCCATTCCTTCTAAATGCAGTGACAAAGGAGATGGAATATAACATTAAAAGAGCTAATGCTGACCTCTGTTATGATTCTTAATGATTAATTTGCAAAGTTTCCCCTCAGAGTAGTGATTCTCAACCAGAGGTAAGGTGGGGGTACTTTGTTCTCATGGGGACATTTGGAAACGTCTGGAGATATTTTTGATCATCATGACTGGAAGGATGAGGAATTGCTACCAGCATCTGCTGGAGAAGGGCCAGGGATGCTGCTAGACATCCTAAACTGCACAGGACAATCTCCACAACAAAGAATTAACTGGGCCAGAATGCCAGTAGTGTTACTGTGGAGAAACCCTCCCCTAGAGATATCAAATAGCATGTGGTATATCATTCAAGTGAATTATTCCCTGTCTTGAAGTCAGGATATGTAATGTTTACCAACTGGTCCTAGACCAGATGCAGTCCAAAGAAATGCGACTGTGCTTTGAAAGAGTGTGGGCCCTGAGCTTGGCCTCTCCCAGCCACAGGGAATGCACCATTGAGATGCCCAAGAGCTACAGAGCCCAGACATCCATCTGGGATGGGGACAACAACCAGGATCCTTCTGACAATGACATCTTTCTAACAGTGGCCACTCTCTTTCTAGTGAGGGTTCAACCGGGAACAATCAAAGGTTCTGCACACCTCCAGGCTGGAAGAAGGTGGCTTCTGAGGGAGGCGACATCAGTTTCCATTGTCGAGAGGTAGGCAGGACACCATCGTCAGGGGAGAAGGCTCAACCACTTTTATTTGTAAACGGTAAGGCTGCAGGAAGGACAGTGTTTGATACTCTATGAGAAGGCACCGCTCTGCAGTGAGTCCTCAGAATTTTACAGTCACCTACTTTATATGCAAATAAGATGTATTAGGCTTGCCTTCCATTACCTAGGGCAGTCATCCTTTGTCTGGGAATAAGAATCACCACTTATGAGGCTTTTAAAAAAATACTAATGCCTAAATTCCACCCCAAAGGGACTGGATCAGAATCTCCAGGGGTAAGCCTCAAGAATTTGTATTTCGAAAACTCTGATATGCAGCCAAGGATGAGAACCACCAGTCTAGCATGCCCACTGAGAAATGAAGAGGGGGCTGCTGGCTTCGTGGAAGACTTTACAACCACAGATGGCCCTGGCACAAAAACAGTCTTCACTCAGGGCTTTGGAGAAGGCCTTCTGTAGGCTACCTCTCACTAGACGTGAAACTCTAAGATTTTCTTGAAACATTCTTGTGAATAGATTTCTCGTAAATTGGACAGCTGATGCCAGCCTGCTGGATTCTCCATTAAGGAGATTTCCCCACATTTATAGAAGGAGCTCTAACCATTATAAGAATTGGGACCATAAGATAAGAGACACCTTCATTCCACTGTCACTTGTGACTCGAGTTACACCAATAATCAGAACTCAACACAGCTAAGCTGTCCACTATAGATTCCAAAGCTTAAAAATGCCTATGATTTCATTCATGTGAAGTGATCAAAAGTGATCATGAAAGTGACAGCAATGTATGGTTTGGACGATTATTTATTTATCCATTTACCTGGTTAGTTTCATATATATATAATATACACACACACACATATATTTATACTGTCATTAGACAATAATAATATATATATCATATATAATTTTATAATGGAAATTAAGAAGACAGTAATCTAGAAAGATATAACTCTGAACTCTGGCTTATAGAATATTATTGTGAAATATTATTAGAACTTTAAAGAAGTATTTCTTGGGGTTTCAGTCCAGTCTTTCAAGATCAGGCTATGGGCATCAATGAGCACCAGTGCTAACTTCCACAGCTGGTATTAACAATAAAGAGAAATGTTGTGTTTCCCAGTTATAATGAACAATGTTAAAATGATACTAACTCATAATGTCTACTAAGCTGCTAAAAACGTTGTGTGATTGATTAGCCAGTTCCAGTTTCCTATTTCCTGCTTATGAAACTGTGACAGATCATTTGCTTTATGAAGACATGTCTTGTGGCCAAACTTCACTTGGAAAAGACCCATTTAAAACTGAAAAGCCAGAGGCTTTTGACTTTGGCCTCTACCACTGATTTGCACAGTGAAAATGCAAAGAGGACTCATTGGCCCATCTCCAACATGTACTCTGAGCAGCTAAGGTAGGAAGTTAGAATTTCAGACCCTGAATTCAAATAGACTCTGTATTCACTAAGGCTGTGTTGTTGTCCCAAGTACTGAGAAAAAAAGAAAACAAACAAACAAAAATCTTCCAAACCTTTTTATAGTAATACAACTTGTGTGTTTGTTTATGTAAGCCAAAAGATGTTTCAAGATGCTAACAAGTATAACCAATAATAGGTTGATGAATTGAACATTGATTAACCAATGATTTGAAGATAGACACCCAGACAGGTAGTTAAAGTGAAGACATGCAGTTTCCTTGAGTAATCTCCTCAGAATGCACAGCAGCATTGCAACTCCACACAACTCAGCTTTCATCGGTCTACTTGGTTAACACTTTTCTGCTTATACAGCTTATCTCATTTTCCCAAGAAGAGAACTATTTATGAAAAGTCATGGCCCTTTCTTTGGCTGGATGGAAATGCTGCCCTCAAGCCGCCAGCATAACCTGGCACAAGAATGCTTCATTGCCTCCGATAGGACCCTGGGGACTCTTATACACACACATATTTATCTTCTCCTCCCTGTGCATATGAAATTCCACCGTGAGGAAAGCCCATGTTCTCCAAGTCACTGGGCTTTTCACAACCTGCGTCGTCCTCGGATTAAAGTAATGCAGTGCCTCATCTAAAGGACTCTCCCCGCCCCCACGCTCACACTGAGTGATCCACCTGCCTCTCAAACCCCAGGGCTGTGTGCCTTCCTCTACTCTTTCCTCCTCTTACCCAGCGCTGCACTCTCAAACCCCCTTCCCTCCGTTTGCTGGTCTTCAATCTCCCTGTGACCCTGAACAATAATCCTATTACATCCCTGAACTCTATCCAGGACGTTCATCTCCAGCCACCTTTTTAATGGCATTGTTAATGATTTGAGAGGAGTAAATCACAGTCAAGATAATGGCTGCAAAAAATTAATAGACATGATTTTTATGATATAATATACTAGTGTACTAATCGTGAGAACAGTTAATTGAAAAGCACTAAATATTTTATTATCCATTCAGCATTCTGTCTCCTTTTACCATTCAGCATTCTGTTTATTCTTTCTCCCATTCTGAACTTTTTACCTATTATTCTTTCATAATTTCCCATAAAGGAAAACTGCAGAGTAAGATAAAGGGGATTCTAATCACTACATCTAATTACAGAAATGAGTAAATCACAGTTTAACATGTCATAATCTTTCTTTTAAAAAAAGTGTTCAAGGCACAATTCAAGGGGAAGTTAACACCTTAAGCTTGGGAAGAAATCTAATATAGCCTAAGAATTGTTAAAATACTCGAGAAAATGGGGTCTTTTTTGTTTCTAATTCTTGAGTAAACAGTATCAGTAACTTTTTTAAAATGGTAATATTTCTCAGTCAACTGAATTGCTTATTGTTGGGCTTTGGGGCCACAAACCTGGGAGACACCTGGCTGGTGTCTCCTTCATCTCTCCAGCCTCAGCCCAAAGCCCAAGTAGCCAGGACTGCCCCAGAGAAACTCAGTGAATACACCAACATTCCCTGTTTCCTTTAGGACTGCTGAGTATGCTCAATTACTGCGTATCTGCTTTCTTTGGCATTCAGAAAAATACAATACTCACAAACTGGAACATTCCACTTCCCACCGTCACATGACAAAAGCAGCCTCCTCCTGGTGAAGTCAGATATTTTCACATCTAATAAATTCTAATGGAAGTTCTTAAAGACTGCCTTCCGTACTCAGACTTGCTGGTTCATTTACATAACAGTTCAATTTTGTTTTACTTCTTAGGTTGGAAAGAGGATAAAAATCACAAAACCATATAAATTCTTGAAACCTAACAACCCTCTACCCCCATTGACTATTATCATCTTCATCTCAAAGGAAGTAAGATAGCAAAGGTTACAAGCTGTGTTCACTCATCCAGAGCTGGCCCTGAGCACGTTTGTCAAATGGGCCAAGTTTCTCTTTATTCTCCCACCAGCCTTTTGCTTGCTGAGTCCTCATTCCTCGGGCCTCATCACCATCATTTTTCACCCTACCCCCTACCCCACTATCTCTCTGCTGCCCCACCCACCCAGACCCCCAGCTTGCCCCTACAAGATGAAAGGCCTGAAGTATTAGCCAAAATACTCACGTGCTTTCAGAGGACTCTTAGAGGCTGGGGGAAAATTATAGTTGGAATTTCAAGCCCCTGGAAACATATTCTTTGATCATGAATCCCCCGACCTAGAGGGGTTTCAGAATTATCTGGGGAGCTTGTTGAAAATACAGATTCTGGGGCCGGGCACAGTGGCTCATGTCTGTAATCCCAGCACTTTGGGAGGCTGAGGTGGGCGGATCAGCTGAGGTCAGGAGTTCAATACTATCATGGCCAGCATGGTGAAAACCCATCTCTACTAAAAATACAAAAATTAGCCAGGCATGGTAGTGGACACCTGTGATCCCAGCTACTGAGGAGGCTGAGGCAAGAGAATCGCTTGTACCCCAGAGGCGGAGGTTGCAGTGAGCCAAGATCACACCACTGCACTCCAGCCTGGGCAACAGTACAAGAGTCTGTCTCAAAAATATAGATAGATAGATAGATAGATAGATAGATAGATAGATAGATAGATAGAGATAGAGATAGAGATAGAGATTCTGGGATCTGTTCTGTGGGGCCAGAATCTTGAGAGAGAAGCCTGGGAATTTGCCCCAGTGATTTAACATAGCCAGGTGAGGGATGGCCAACAAACTGACCTCTGGGATCATCACACAATCCACTAAGCTCCTTCCCCCAATGTGGGCAAGTCAGAATGGAAGTTTGAGGGGATTCATTTACCAGAAAAAGCAGAAGCCACAATAATATGTACAAAATGAAGAAAAAGAATCAGTTGTATTAACCATGGTTACATTTTTGCTAAACAGGATTCTAGCTTCAATTCAATCAGCTGAACCTACCAAATTGAGATATTTGATCTACTAATTGTATCAAGTAAGAAAATGGCATTGACTATTTTTAATTTCTTCATTCCATTAAGCTATTGTTAAAGACAGGATTTACAGGTGTGCATAAAGGCCTTTCCTTTCCTCCCCCAGAAATGAGAATGAACTCTGGCCAGCTCCTAAATCCAATCTAACACGTGTTAAAGTCCAGCTTAATGTTGAGCTCTTTTTCCCCTTTATTAAGTGGAGGCTTCATAATAATGCCAAGAAGCAGAAGGACACTCTGCAGAATCCACTCCCACCCTGGCCAGGGGAAGCCTCTCTTCACACTTCCTGCCTTTTAGAAGTTCATCTCCTTAGGAACCCTGCCCTGAAGAAGGGTGCTCTGCGCTCAAGTTCCTGCTCACCAACTTCATGACTTTGGGTATCATACTTATCCCTTGGTGGGGGCCTCTCCTAGCATCTATAAAATGGGCATCAAGGTATCTAATTTACCTGCCTAAAGCAAGATATAGGCCCCTCACTCTCTTGAGGTCTCCTTGAGCAGTTTGATTTCAATTCAGCCAGTCCTCTACTCTGCCATCCCCCAGTTAAAACTATCTAATATAAATGAAAGCTCTTACAGTTCAAATTTGATTGATTAAGGAGGCATTTTTTTCATATCACTAGTAAACTTCTATCTCAACAGTAGATATTAATAACTATAATGCAATTAACCACATTACGATACATTAAGACTATGTTTATCTGAATCATGATGGCTGATATTTGTTGAGGAAATTATGTCAGTGGACTTCCAGGGAGCCGAAGATGGGTAAGCACAGCTTGGATGACCTTTGGGGTATGGGGTATAGACAAGGGTTTCCAGGTCTAGCTGAGTAGTTGTACCATGTACCCTCAAGGACCCTTTCAACCAGAGTCTACGAAGTTATTGCTAATCCTAAATTCTATGCATCATTACAAGTATTATTAACATCAATCTACTTTTCTTCACTTAAAGATGCATCCTTGAAAGTTACATTCTGGTAAATAAAGTCATATTTCCTTTTCAATTACTATGGTTCTACTACTTCAGGAGAATGTGTAGTCAATCACTTTGAGAAGCAAAGAACACTTTATTGGTATGAATAACCCCCCCATTTACCTATTTTTAAAATCTAGACATTTTTGACCCATTTGATTTATTTTCAAGCAACGCACCCTCGAATTTGGAAATACAGATTGTATACTTCCACAAGAGTGTAAAATTATAATTACAGAAGTTGAAGAAAGGAGATTCCTCCCCCCACCCCAGTACTGTGACTCAGCCCATAAAATTTACTTAATAACCATAAATAAAACAATAGATTCTCTTTTCATCCTCAATGTATCATTTCTAAGGTGTCATTACCTTTAATCTATCACAAAAAGTATAGGATCAACACAACACTGTTATTACTGCTGAAGCACTGGATCTGCAATTTTATACAATTCTGCCTGAATTGTAGTCAGCTGTCATAGCCAGCCAATAAAAGCCATTAAGTCACTGGTAGGTATTATGTCCCTTTAATATGAACAGGGACATAATTACCCTGAAATTCTCAAAGAACATAGCTGACCTTGGCCAGATATTATGTACAACTTGGTGCCTCCTTGCTTCTGTTTGCCTCTTCGGGTCCTACTACCCGTGCTTCTCACTATCCCAGGTAGCCCATTCTCACTATTCTGTTGAACTGACTTGATGGGCTCCCTTGAGCACAGGCTTCCAGGTGGGTTCAGCAAATAGAATCAGCTGATCAAAGGGAAGGAGGAGAATGAGATAAGATATTTATATTACTGGCTGCCTCTCAGCATGGTGGCTTTGAACTAGCTGTACGCCTCAGCTGAAGGCTCCAGTACTTGTCAAGTAATCCTCTCCCTGTAACAGTTTGTCTCTCTCTGAGTTCCAGTAACCACTTTTTCCCCTGTTCCACTGGGTTTAGTGATGTAATAGCTCTCTGTTGGCAACTATGCTTTGTTGCTTTTTTCAAACCCTATCCACTCATTCTTAAATAGCCCATTATTAAACTCTCTTCAATCACCCATCTTGAATATGACATCTGTTTCCTGCCAAAGTCTTGAATAATTCACTTCTTATATGAAAATTTACAGCTTTGATCAATTTATAAGCTATATCTTATGGTAACACCAGGGCCTATGACCAATTGCTCAAGTTCTAATAACAGAACCAGGCCTTAACCATGGTGGGATAGATCAAGCTGGGAAAGGGTTAGAACAAATGTCCAGCAGAGAGATTTCAAGATACAGCAAGTCTAGGAATTTTTTAAAGGGGGAATTGGACTAAGAGGCATGACTACCTTGCAAAGTGAAGCTACAGATATGTCCCACCCAGGATAAGAGTGTAAAGAACCATTAGTACAAGTGCCAAGTGCTGTTCCAATCTGGCGCAGGGCAGGTGATCAGCTTATGGCCTAATGAGAGGCATTTAATGGGGATCCAGGAGTGCAGATGGTTGTCAGAGGCAGGTTTGTGATAATTCAACTGTGATGAGAACTTCAGTTCAGAGGCAGAAATCCACGCAGAAAATAAAACGCTGGAGAAAAACCTTCTAATATCACTGAGGAAGAAGCCCATAAGGCAAGGACTCAGTCACAAAGAGCTGGACTGTCAGGCTCAGAATGAGACCAGATGTAAAAACCGACCAAACCAAATTAGTGGACACATATCCTTAGACTCCCTAAAACCATCTTCCTAGAGTCAGGAATGGAACTGAAATCTGGGGATGGACTGAGCTGGAAAAGTGGATGGAGTGGAGGACGGGGGTTCAATAAATGCAGCTGTCAAGGTGAAAGGGATTCTTGGGTGGAATAACATGAAGTCTATTAAATACCATCCTGCCTAATCCTTCCTCAGGGATCTCATTTGGGGGAAAATATCTCCCCTCTCACCAAAAGGTGGAAGTTTAAGAAGAAAGGCTGTTTTCTACATGGCTATCATTTATTAAGAACTCACTATGTGCTAGGAACTGAGTTTTGCATGCATCTTCTTTTTATATCTATACAATAACTCTACAAGGTAGATACAACTATTACCTCCATTTTATGGACAAGGAAATTAAATCTTGGAGAGGATAAATCATTTTCACAGTCATGCAGAAAGTTGGTGGTGGAACTGGGATTCAACTCTGTGCTGAGGCCACCCTCTCAACTACTAAGACATAGTCTCTGTGGCAACATAAAGAGTCAAAGGAAGGCTGTGCATATCAGTCATCAGTGGAGTATATGTGAGTGGGTGGTGTGTGATGTGTGTGTTTATCTAGACAAATAGCTGCATAGGTGTAAGCCCTTGGGGAGTTATGTTCTGCTGCACAGCACTCTCACATGTTATTGTTAGGACCATAATTTCGTTTTCAGACTGCAGTGTTATCTTTCCCCAGGAGGCAAGATTTGCCTGCCTTCTCACCAGTGGGAGCTGTGCCTGGTCCACTGCAGTATGACATTCAAAGTCATTCTAATTACCTCCTTTGCAATGCAATTCACCTTTTGGGTTCCCAGTCAAGGTGAAGAGAGGAGGTGAAGATGAGAGGAGAGGGTATTTGCAACAAAATATTAGGTTTTCAAGAGCTTTTACCTGCTTTTTAGCAGTAGAATCCTTTTGTAAATGCAATCATACTCAGAACCTCAATATACAAAGTTCATAAAATCAGAACCTTTCTTATCTAAGTTTTGAAAGCAGACCCAAAACACTGCCAGCTCGACTTTCTCCAGGTACTCTAAAGTTGTCAGTTAAAAAACACTGATCTTTTAGCAGTGTCTTATAAAGCTCAATGTAGTCTTACCATATGATCCAGAAATCATGCTCCTAGCTGTTTACCTAAATAAGTTGAAAACTTATGTCCACACAAAAACCTGCACACAGATGTTAACAGCAGCTTTGTTGACAATTAGCAACAATTGGGAGCAAATAAGATGACCTTCAGTAGGTAACTGGATAAACAAACTATGATACTATTCCATCCATACCATGCAATGGTGTTCAGCAATAAAAGGAAATGAGCTACAAAGCCATAAAAATACCTAGAGAAACCTCGAATGCATGTTACTAAGTGAAAGAAGCCAGTCTGAAAAGGCTTCATACTGTATGATGCCAACTATGTGACATTCTGAAGAAGGCAAAACTACAGAGACAATTAAAAGATCATTGGTTGCCAGGGGTTGGGAGGCAAGTGAACAGAATAAATAGGTGGAACACAGAGGATTTTTAGAGCAGTAACCCTATTCTGTAAGATATTATAATGGTGTATACCTGGCATTATGCATTTGTCAAAACCTATAGAATGTATAACACCAAGAGTAAACCCTAATGTAAGCTATGGATTTTAAAGATAACATTAATATATCAAGATTGTTTCATCAATTGTAAAAACTGTACCACAATGCAAGGTGTTAATAATAGGGGAAATGAAAGCAAGGAGAATGGGAGTATATGGGAGCTCTCTGTACCCTCTGCTCAATTTTTCTGGAAAGCCAAATCTGCTCTAAAATAATAACTAAAGTTTATTAATTTTTTAAAAAACAATGATCTCAAGAAATACTGAGTGCTCAATAGGCTTAATAAATACTTGTTCAATAAAGTCACTGATTCAGAATTAACCTTGGTTCATTTTGACACCAGACATCCCTATGAAAACTGGTTAGTACATTTCAGTGATGGTACAACAACACGTTTTGTCAGGTTTCATACATGTGGTGGGCAGAATAATGGCCCCTCAAAGATGCCCATGCCCTAATCCTCCTAAACCTGTTAATATATTATTTTACATGGATTTTGCAGATATGATTAAGGTTAAGAGTCCTGAGGCTGGGCGCAGTGGCTCACGCCTGTAATCCCAGCACTTTGGGAGGCCCAGGCGGGCAGATCACTTGAGGTCAGGAGTTTGAGACCAGCCTGTCCAACATGGCGAAACCCCACCTCTATTAAAAATACAAAAATTAGCCAGGTGTGGTGGCATGCACTTGTAGTCCCAGCTACTCAGGAGGCTGAAGCAGGAGAATTGCTTGAATTCAGGAGGCAGAGGTTGCAGTGAGCTGAGATCACACCACTGCACTCCAGCCTGGGTGACAGAGTGAGACTCTGTCTCCAAAAAAAAAAAAAAAAGTCCTGAGATGGGGAAATTATCCTGGATTATTCAGGTAGGCCCAATCTAATCACAAGTTCTTAAAAGCAAAAAAATTAAAAAATTAAAAATAAAACCCTTTCCCTAGTCAGTGAAGGGCAGTGTGAAGTGTGATTGCAGAAGATGAGTGTAAGATGCAACATTGCTGGCTTTGAAAATAAAGGTGGGGGGATGGGCACAAGCCAAGGAACATGGGTGACCTCTAGGAGCTGGAAAAAACAAGGAAACAGATTGTCCTCTAGAGCCTCTAGAAGGGAACACAGCCCTGCTGACAACTTTCTTAGCCCACTGAGAGCCGTGTCAGATTTCTGACCTACAGAACCATAACAATGTGTGTTAGTTTAAGCCACTTAGTTTTTGACAATTTGTTATGACAATTTGTTATGGGAAACTAATACAACACATATAGGAAGTAGAAACAAGTCTTGGGCTACTGCCTTGCCTCTCTAGCCCAACGCAGGCCCCTCCCCAAGGAAGTAACTAAGCTCTCCCTTCCCTAATCCATGCTCACCTCTCTGTTCATGAACTTAAGCAGTATATTTTGGGAGACATAATACACCAAAACATAATACACCAAAATCACCAGGATGTATTTTTCAAAGTAATGCTTAGGCAATTTCACTTAAAAAACAAAAACAAAACTTCCATCTCAATGGACTTTTTTATTGGATAATAACGCTTGATATCCTGCAAAGAGTTTGTGCTTTGGAGTCAAACAGACTCTGCTTGAATCTCAACTCCGTCATTAGCCTGTGATTTTGGACAAGTCACTTAACCTGCACTTCAGGGTTCTTGACTGGGAAGTGATAAAATGATAATCATACACACCAAAAACAAAATACTACTTATATGAACACAAAAATGATAATGATAACATGTATGTTTTCAAGAAAACAAGCACAGGAAGAAGTGTTCAGTTGCTCCCCATTTTGTTTTCAGTGATGTTCATTGAACACGTGCTATGCCAGGACCTCTAAGTAAATCACATGTGTGAGAGATTGCAACAGGATGAGTGGAAATGGGTAAATAGATGAAAGAGGCAGTCTATAATCTATCTACCCATGTAGTTTCCCACCTTAAAAAAAAAAAAAGAAGCACTAACATTAGATAATACAGGAATGTAGGTCTGGGCCCCTATATTGCAAACTCAAAACCTGTCCACATCTGATGTTTCTGAAAGTGCCTCTAATCCTAGTAAGTCACCAGTCTCTGCATATTCAAGATGTTTTCTATTTCAAATTCATTGATAAAGCAAATAGCCTCATGGCAGAACTGGATCAATACCTCATATCTCTCTCTGGAAAGCTGAGAAGGTAACCCTCTATTGTTCAGAGTAATAATTGCATTTAACCCTTCAATCTGGACATGGACGCCACCACAGCTATCCTGCTAATTCACCTGCAGAGGATGCTACACCTGCAGAGGGTGCTACACCTGCAGAGGGTGCTACACCTGCAGAGGATGCTACACCTGCAGAGGGTGCTGGCAAAAGGTGGCTCTAACAAAAATTATGAGATTTCTCTTTCCTAAGAGATATGTAAAGCACTATACAATATTAAAATTGGGAAATGTCATTGATTCATTTTAAAATAACAATAATAAATCCACTACATGTTAATATAAACAGCATATTTTATGTAAATTATTACATCTTTCAAAACAAAACAAAATTTAGCAAGAGTAATGGGATTGTTTTTCATCTTTGCAAATCCCTTTAACATGTGGCTTCATAAAAGCCAGCCAAATTCTCATACTTGCTCCTACAAACTGTTGTGTATCACATGTCACGTCATTGGAAAACTCCACTGTACGCCATGAGAGAATAAGAGTGAGAAAGACAGATAATGTCCTAGTGTGATAATGAAAATAGTTCTGAGCCTACAGACCCAAAAAATACTGGGCATCCCAAGGGTTCCTCAGACCATACTGGGAAAACTCCTGCTTTAGAGTCACACCTGAAGTTTGACAATAATCATAATCATGTGTGCAAGTGTGTGTGCATGTGCATGCCCGTGTGTGCATAAAAACTGAGAACCAAAGTGAATACGGAATGGGAGTCTGAAAGCTTCTTAACATTGCTCCAAGGAAAGTAGATTTTTAAGTCTTCATGTTTCTAACATCACTTTTCACATTAATGGGGCGTTATGCTAATTTGCCCCAGCAGCTCTGCTAAACCACCATTACCTCCTACACTCCTTAGCTGCACTCTGTTTGTGCCCTTCATGTCCTTGTCTGCCAATTAACTAGGCCCGTTAGTCTGCTGCAAGGAAAACGCGCCAGAGCAGCGGCCCAGACAATCAGCCGCTGTTGCCTAAGGAAACCATTTAGAATGGCTGTGTAGAGGGCATCCCAGACTTTTTTGGTTTTGTCTGATGGCTCAATATCAGTTTGCTCATTGTTATTCCAAACACACAGACTATTCTCATCCCAAAGTGACCAGTGATATTACTCAGTTAACAGATCAGCCAGGGAAGGCTGAGCCATCCCTCTGCAAAGCACCAGGAAAGTGCAGGTTGGGGGACAGTGAAGCCTCCAGGCCTCCAACACTGCAGACATGCAACATGCTCTCTCAGACTGCCGAGAAGGCATTTCTCAGATCTTTCGCTGACGTGATGGAAAATGAATACATCTTGGATTGAACATTTGTGAAAAATATTATGGTTTACAAAAACTATCATTTCAGCACACACAAATTGTGCTGTCCCTGTGTTTCAGGCTTTATTTTAGGTATTTGCTATCTTAGAAAGAGCACTCAGTTGGGGATGCCAGATATCTGGGATCTGGTTCCCAGGCTGCATCTAACTAGCCATGTGTCCCTGGACAAATCACTTAACCTCTCTAATCCTGTTTCTACCTAGGTAAAAATGGGGACACTAAAACAAATGAACTCTAATGACCTTTCCACTGTAAAATTCTATGATCCTAAAGGCTGGCGTAACCTGTAAGTATATAAGCAGAGGAAAACACATTCGTAGATATGTGAAGAAGGAAGAATGTGGGGCAAATTTCTCTAATAACAGGACCCTTTCAAGGGAATGGGTGCCCACCAGTGGAATGGAGGTGTTAACAGATGATGCAGACACTATCTAGAAATGCTTCCAGAACCTCAGGAGCTGGGGGTTATGCACATTTCCCACGTGCACCAGGTATGGCTGCTTTTCAGGGACTCTGCCCTTTGCTGTTCAGGATCTCATTATTCCCAGGGTTCCAGAGGGAACACACAAAGCTCCCCCCTCCACCACGATGCTGAGCATATGGCCTGGCTCAAAAAGGGCTCTTCTGCACAGAGAAATAGGATGTGTCACAGAGACAAAAACACCTGGCTGTAGCCCAGGTTCTCAATGGAATTATCCTTATCCTTGAAACATGTGAGCACAGCTAATGTTAAGCCTTCAGCTAAACGTGAAAATGGTAACAGTCAAGACCATATTCCCCTGCATGACACTTCCCCCTCCTCCTCAGCTCTGCCACATGCTCACATGAAATATCAGATTGCTTGCAGCTCATACTGAATAATGAATATGCCCGCCTCAGCCTATCACCAAGCCTTCAGCAGTTCGCCTGGGGAACTGGGAGAGATGTTAGAGGTTTGCAGGCCAAGCACAAAATTGAAGACAAGCCTGAATTAATAATTTGCTTATTTCTATACATGTGCTTCAAAATAAAGTGCAAATTGAATAAGGTAATAACAGAGCTTGGGGGAAAAAAATGCCTTCCTCTTGCTTGCAAACTGCTGACACTTCAATTTCATTATCTCTCACAACCCTCAATGTGATTTGCAAATGTGTTCTCCCTATGTCATCATGTGGAAATGTCTTCAGGAAGAGCCAAAAACGAATAGAAAACAATTCCATGGAACTGCAGGAAAAAAGAAATTAAACCTCTCATTTTCAGCTCATTTTTTAGAGCACTGTTTCTTAAAATTGTGCTCCGTGGACCTCTGCATCTGAATCACCTGAGCATTCCATGGAAATTCCAGGGAAACCTCATATATCGTGTATGCCCAGTTACTTCAGCTTTTTCCTGCATTGACACAAAATCTCCATCACATGCCTGTCAATCAGAACAGCACACTTACCTCTGGAGCCATGTTTTTTGAACTAGCATCTTTAAGCACATTTGTCCCTTTACATTTTTACCTAAAAACGTAAACATCCTTCCCCTTGTGTTTTTAATCATTGTCTCCCTTATGTCATATTCAGGCACTTATAGAAGAATGAAAACAATTTAAGTTTGAATCCAGCACCAACATCTTTCCCCATAAGGACCATTTTCTGTGGTCTGAAGACTTCAGAGGAGAAATATTTTTAAAGTAGAGAGATGGGTATAGTAGACACACACACACACACACACACACACACACACACACACACACACAGAGATATTTAAATTGCAAATTTTTTATTTTTTTGTGGTATATATTTAAGTATACAACATGATGTTTTCATAGACTCAAAATATTGAAGGAACTGTATCTCAAACAAACCTCAAAGAGGAATAAGCTAAAGACTTTCCCTATTCCCCAGTTTCCTTGGAATGGCATCCTCTGAACAGTGTGGAGCAGCTCTGAGGAGCCGTCTCTCCCATGTGTGATGGACAGTACCACGCAAAGATCACCCAGGGGTAAGAGCAGAAAATTATCCCCTTTATTCATGCTTTTCCCTAGCAAAAGTGCTTCCACTCCTCCTCTCACTGACCATCTTCTTGACCTGCCCACTTTTCCTGTCAGTCCTCTGCAAACCTTCCTGATTCCTTAAGATTGGGTTAAGTTTCCTCTGTGCATGCTCCCATAGCACTTACTATTCTGGATTAAAACTGTATAATAATTTGTCTATAATTTCACTAAAGTATAAGCTCCTGCAACATAGAAATTCCAATTAGTTGGGTTTTGCTTCCCCAACACCTTCTGTTCATTACTTGGCATAAAATAGGAACAAATAATTGATTGAACAAATGAGTGAGTAAATGGGTGCAACTATATAAGCCCAACTCATTATGCAGAGGAAAGAAGAAGAGCCAAGTAGAGGAAATAAAAATTATGGACCTAAAGATTAACAATGGAATATTAGGTCTCCCATGTCTGGGTTACTAGTTTGCATTTGGTAGGCAACTTATGAAAACTGAAGTCGGTAAGTGCCTATTTGGTCATGAGTATTAATACCACTTCCACACGCCAGCACCCAAAGCCAGAAGAAATGGAAAACTGCTATTGTCCATTTTAATTATCAATAACCCCTAAGACATTTGGTTGGACCACATAGGTTAACAATCAATCATCTTCCATCTAGAGGCAGCCTAAGCATCTCTGGCAATTGCAATCCATGAAACCCAAACAAAACGATGTCTCTGAGGATGCTTATCTTGCATTGCCTTTTATCTTCCCTTTGGGGGGCAGGAAAGGACAAAGATTAGGAAGATGACCTAGCAAGGTCAATCACGGCCAACTTCCTCCTTCCTCCTCTACAGGGTGGCCTCTTATATCTGTAAATTAGAAATTGATAGAGATGAGAGTGTGCAATATAATCTCAGAGAGGTCTCAAGAAGTAGAAGGAAAAACAAAGCAGATTTCCTATAGATCATGATATAGTACAAGTTACTGGTCAGGGCCAATATGAAGTTCCCAGAAGGAAAAATGAAGAGAAATAAACAAAAACATCTCCACTTGAAGGTTTTCAGGGCATTTCAAACAACTCCCCACATACAAAACTGAATTTTTACCCCTTCCTTTAGAAATCTGCTTTTCCTCTAGTGTTCATCATCTTAGTTAATGGCACTAGTATTCAAACTGTTACCCAAATTACAAATTTGAGGCTCATTATTAACTTGTCCTCTCTATCACCATTCCATCTAATCAACCATCAAGAACTGTTTCAAGTTTCTAAAAATCTTTCTTCATTTCTATTGCTGGTATCTTATTTCATCATTACCTATTATCTACGTTCTGTATTACTCAGGTTAAATAGCATTTGCTACTTTGACAAAGAAGCTCAAAATCTAGGTGAATTCACACAATAAAAATTTACTTCTCGACCCAGCAGAATTCAATGAGAGTTGGTGGTGGGACTCCTACTGCAAACAATTGTTCAGGGATCCAGCCTCTTTCTATCCTGTTGCTTTGCAATCTTCTAGGGCACCTGAGTCCCCTACTGAGTCTACTACTTCTGTCTAGCAGATGAGGGAAGAGAGAAGATGGAAGGTAGCCAAGCTTGGGAGTGGCAAACATCACATCCACTCTCTTTTATTATTATTATTATTATTATTATTATTATACTTTAAGTTTTAGGGTACATGTGCACAAAGTGCAGGTTTGTAACATATGTATACATGTGCCATGTTGGTGTGCTGCACCCATTAACTCGTCATTTAGCATTAGGTATATCTCCTAATGCTATCCCTCCCCCCTCCTCCCACCCCACAACAGTCCCCAGTGTGTGATGGTCCCCTTCCTGTGTCCATGTGTTCTCATTGTTCAATTCCCCCCTATGAGTGAGAACATGCGGTGTTTGGTTTTTTTGTCCTTGCAATAGTTTGCTGAGAATGATGGTTTCCAGCTTCATCCATGTCCCTACAAAGGACATGAACTCATCATTTTTTATGGCTGCATAGTATTCCATGGTGTATATGTGCCACATTTTCTTAATCCAGTCTATCATTGTTGGACATTTGGGTTGGTTCCAAGTCTTTGCTATTGTGAATAGTGCCGCAATAAACATACGTGTGCATGTGTCTTTACAGCAGCATGATTTATAATCCTTTGGGTATATACCCAGTAATGGGATGGCTGGGTCAAATGGTATTTCTAGTTCTAGATGCCTGAGGAATCGCCACTCTCATTCCATAAGCTAGGATTCTGTTACATGGTTTCACCAAATTGTGAAACGCCTGAAGAAGTATCCAAATCTGGGCCAGGAAGAAAAAACAAGCATAGTTATTGGTTAAGTTTAGCATTATCTGCCCACAGACCTCCTCACAGCTGCTCTTGTCCTAAACACCCTACTCCAAGCCATTCTTTACACTGCAGACAGAATGGGGAAAAATTCTGATCACATCACTGTATGGCTTAGAACCCTACAATGGCTGTCATTCCTCTTGGGATAAACACCAAAATCCTTTTCATGGTGTATCAGTCAGGGTTTCATCAGATTAGAGGAACCACCATGATGAACAACAAAGGATTTATTAGAGGGAGTAGACCTTACACAATTGTGAGAGCTGTTGGAGCAGTCCCTGTTGGCCATTGCCTCTGCATCTAGTTCCAAGCCTAAAGTTATCATAGATCAACCAGACTAATGATCAGAAGGCAAGCTGGATGTGGACAAGAACAAGAACAGATTGGAACCCATCCAAATGGAGATACAAATGAATGGGGATCCACAAAGACAACGGAAACTGTGAGGACAAACTGGAACCTGCATTTGTTTTTCACCATCTTCAACCTCAACCATAGGCATGGAGCTGCCTGTGCACTTGGCTCAGGACTCAAAGAAGCTGAAGGAGGAGATCTGGCGGGAGGTGGCAGAGCAGCAGATCCAGGTGCTTCCCACTGCTCCCCAGCCAGGGAGGTGAACTTACAGATCTCGGACAGCATTGTGAGCTGCCACAGCACCTGGGGCTTTGCACCAATGCCTGAGCATGAAAAGCATGGCTGTTGCAACACTTCTGCTTTCCAAATCTCCCATGAAATGTCTCTTGTGATCCATACTAACCCAGAACCATACGAGGATGGGAATTCTGGAAAATATGACACAGATCAACTAAGTGGAGAAATTCCAAAACCACCACATATGGTCCAGAAGACCTGCCATGATATGGCCTCTGTCTTTACTTCTCCAGCCTTGTCTGAGTGAACTTCTCCTCTTTTCCATTCTTTAAAGGTCACTCCCCTAGAAAGGATTTCTTGACCAAAATACTCAGTGCACTTTTAATTGCTTGTTCAAGTCTAGCCTTACCATTAGACTACAAGCTCCAAAAGGGCAAGGACCATGTGCACAGTATGCATTAATATGTCTTAGCCTGGAGCATGGTGCCTGCTATTAAAAGTAATTTCAAAAACTGCAATTACTTTTGCACCAACCTAATATGTAGAAGGCACTCAATAAATGCCTGATAAAGCAACACCAACTGGCATATCAATGAGCCTCTTGTTAGGATTCCAATTAATCCGCACAGAATTGATACTCACCCAGCTTATTTTCAAGAATCTCTAAAGTTGCAAAGACAGCTACCTGAATGAACATTCATTCTAAAGTCTGACATTCATTTTCATTGTACCTCACCTAAATCTTTAATGCCTTTAAAACTACCCAATGAATTTCTCATTTAAGAAATATGGGCCACTAAATTATTATATATTAGCAGCCAGAAAGATAAGGAATTCTTCCTTTTGGAGATTTATTAGAAATAGTACACAGCTAACATTTCGACATTATATTAGAACCACCTGCCCAAAAGCAGGGAGATGGCTTCTATGACCCTTTAGGGAAATTCCAGTTCAATGAGCCTATCAAAGTTATTTTACTAGCATAGCCACATAAGATTAATCATCTTTGTGAATTCTTAATTGCGGTGGTCAGACAACCCCCAGAGAGTAATCCTACACCATGGCAGATTTGTGCTCCTTTTTCATTCTTCCATAATGTGATGGAGAAGCAGGAAGAAGCAGCAGTTCACTGCGATTCCCTCTTTAATTTGCTCAAGAAATAATTATGGGGGGTTTCCTGCACGGTAAATGCTAGGGATACAAACATGACTAACGGGACTCAGAGTCTAGTCGGGAGAAAGGCAAGTAAACAGACTTAGTATCTTTTCAGAGGTATTTGAAGAGAGGCAGCTACTATATCAAAAACAGATAAATGACCATAATATCACAGGAAGTGCTCAGTAAATATTAGCTAAGTGTCAGGCACCAATGTAAGCACTTTCTATGAATAACACATGTATTCTTCATAACAACTCAGTAAGGTATCTTTATCATTCCCCATTTTCACAGAGGAGAAAACTGAGCCACAGAGAGGCTAAGCAACTTGCCCAAGGCCACACAGCAGGTCTTCAGAGCTTGCTGCTTAACCATGGTGCTACCCTACTTCAACCTATCTCCCTGTTCCCTTCCACAATCCTTCTATGACTATCAGGCCTAATGATTACAAGTTAAGTTATTAAGGGTTCAATGATTAACTTTTAAAATATAATGAATTATCAGCATTGTAATAAAACTGACATTTAAAATCTACAGAGACCAAATTTGTAACTATATCATCTGTTAATATAAATACCTATTCTCAAAAGATGAATATAAATTATTACCCAGAAGGAAATTTCACCTCTGACAGCATCCCACCCTTGTCTGCATCTGTGCTTCTCCCTTGACCCAGGGCTAAACGATGGAGCAAACCTTCATCAGCCACCACTCAAGCTACCACATTTTGCAGGGGAAAAATGACAAAGGGGTATCCTGTACACAGAACACTTTACACAGAAACATGAAAATAGTTTCCACCCTTTTCTGTCAATCCTGGAATTTCTTAGGCAGTACCCCTGAGAAACAGGCTGATTGCCTCAGCTCAGTCCTAGTTGGAAGGGAAATGGAGCACTGAGTTATGAAAAGCACATGCGGAAAACGCAATTCTTGTCATTCTATTGGGAGATACAGAGGGGCACCAAATCATTTCTTGTTTGACTTCATATTTAACTGGATCGGGATCAGTGTGTACAATCCCGACGAGGTGGTTCTGCTGCAATATCCAGTTCATTCCCTCGCCAGTCCTGCTCCAGCTGGTCCACACTGGATGCTATGGAAACCCATGGAGCAGCAGGAAAGGCTTCTCGAAGAAGCTGGTCTCAAAGAATCCAAGTAGCTCTCTATGACTGCAGGATGGGGTGGTGGGTAAAAGAGATGGGGAGGGCAAGAGGGGGCAGTCGTTGAGATGAATCCAAAGATATCAGCAGGGGTTGGACCACTGGGTGTCCAGACCCTACTCTCTATGGAGAATGGCTGGAGGATCCTCAACAGGGAAGACCACAGAATCATTCTGGAAGCAGCAATGCAGACGAATGAGAAGTCCCTTCCCTAGAACCTGTATGGTGACCTAGCACTGGGGAAAGAAGCCTGTCTATGTATTATTTCCTCAGCTAGGTCCTAGATGGAAGAGGGAACTGAGCACTGGCTTAAGAAAAGCTGCCTCATTGTCCCACATTATAATAGATCAAAAGAAAGCGTAAGAGGCGGTAAAGGGTCTTTTTGTTTTTCCCTTTTCTTTAGCTATGATCACAGAATATACATGAATATAAGTGAGGTTCAAATGCTGACAGCAAAATTCAGTGGAATTCATAACTTTCAAAAGGGACATTCTGGGGAAAGATGAGAAGTTGAGATTGAGCCATGAGAACGTGAGAGTCTTTTTTACAATGACTTTTTTCTGAACTTTTTTACAAAGGGGATAGATAATAGCCTGGCAAGGGAGTCCAACAGATGAACAGAGAGCATCAGAGACACTTAAACGACCTATACTGGGGACTGAGTTTAAAACTGAGGAGGAGGACACAGGCATTTACCCTCGGGGCCATAGTCTGTCCTCTCTACATGGTGGCTTGCCCACAGATACCACAGGAGTGGGGCGCATGGATTAAGAGTGGTTTATGATCCTTTGTCTCATAACATTTGATCAGCGGAGAAGTTTTTACGATACTTTACAGTACATAGCAGTTAAATTGAACAAATATTACAACCACAATAAAACACATTCTTATCACTAGAACATAAATCAGTAATTGCTACATTGTGAGGGAGTTTCCCCCACAAGTCAAGGGACACTGCTGGCATCAACTGGGGGAGAAGTTTAGAGGGAAACCACAGCATCAAATATCATTTAAAATCAAAACACCACAAAATTAAAACCTGTTCCCTTCAGGGCTTCCAGGCTGCTTTTCAAACCTTTTACAAAGAGCTTTTCTCTCTCTGGTTGATCACTAAAAAGCCACCTAAATAAAACCTATGAATAAGGACCCCAGTGGAGAGACTGACTTGCCATAAAACGCGGAATGCTTTGGTGCTCAGTAGAGATTCACTCCTGCCACACACAGCTTGGCGGCAGCAAGTGACTCAATCCTAGCACACATGTTTCCAATTACAAACCGAAGATTTCGATCAGAGGTAAAGCTAATTGTTTTATGCTGCTAGCCTAGGAGAAACTCTTTGAGGGGAAAAATGTCTAGAGCTCATGTAGTTGAACTTATTAGGAAGAAAGATGGACCACCCTCAGCAAGGTGCTGGGAAAGTGCTGAGTCCCTGGTAAAATAAAATCTGTTTTCCTCCTTTGGTTTGAATTCCTTGAGTTATTGCAACTTCTTGAAATAGTAAAATCAAAATTGCATCTCATAACAATCTAATGGGTACTTCTTATTTTATAGACTCTTTGAAACATGTCAAGCTCTGGACATTTGAGACAACACTGAACGTCCACATTCTGTGGTCTCCAGAGCTTACGGTGATAAATAAGGTAGCTCTGAAGTCGGTTTGGGGAACTTCTAAGGAAAATGGGCTCAGGGAGTGCTGCTATGTCTTGGTGATCTGGAGCCATACAACCTTATAAGTTTACAAGGCATTATCCCCTGTTTTTTTAAAAAATCTTGTTTTTGTGGAATGATCCAAGACTAGAACCATTTTGGAGAATGGTATTTAAAATTCAAAACAACAGATTCCCTCAAAACATGAAAAGTAGTAATTCACTCTATAAATTTCTTTTTTAAAAGCTAGCACACATTGACTACAGCACATACCAGCCCTTGTGCTAAGAGATCCCTTGGGGGCCGGGTGCGGTGGCTCATGCCTGTAATCCCAGCACTTTGGGAGGCCGAGGCAAGCGGATTACCTGAGCTCAGTAGTTGGAGACCAGCCTGGGCAACACGGTGAAACCCCGTCTCTACTAAAATAGAAAAAATTAACAGGGCGTGGCAGCACGCACCTGTGGTCCCAGCTATTCGAGAGGCTGAGGCAGGAGAATTGCTTGAACCTGGGAGGCGGAGGTTGCAGTGAGCTGAAATCATGCCACTGCACTCCAGCCTGGGTGACAGAGCAAGATTCCTTCTCAAAAAAAAAAAAAAGAAAGAAAGTAAAAGAAAAAAAGAGAGAGAGAGATCACTTAGTCCTCACAGCACTCAATGAGGCACATGTTCTTATCCTCCATTTTATAAGTGAATAAATTGAGGCTCAATGAGTTTAATAAGTAATGGTGGCAGCATTTGAACTCAACACCGGGAGTTTATTGCTATGACATGCTGCCACCCCTTAAGAAATAACAAGGTAGACACACTGGTGTGGTAGCTCAGTTTCCCTTTACTGATGAGTCACGACAAAACCACCACTCCATTAAACATAAATTTCCATAATCATCATACCTCTATTCTTTTACCAATCACTTCAATTACATAAGGCGTGTGTTTCTAGGGGAGAAAGTGCTTAATCACTTTTGACCTTAGCAATGGTAGCTCATTCAGTGTTCTGGCATTATTGTGCTATACAAATTTTAATGCTTACAAAGGTGATTTTTCCCAACTCTTTTAAAAATGCAGATACATTTACTCTCACAAAAGACCCATAATAGACAATCTGGAAACCATTTGTTCATTTGTGATTTTTTAAATTATAGCTGTTTTTAGTGTGTGTGTGTGTGTACATTTTACATATATAATATTTTAGTGTTTCTATTGTGTTTTTAGTATTTATATGTGTATATATAAAGGATGAAAAATAACAACGCAAATAAGATTGAATTGCTTTTCATTTTACCTTCTAAAAACCTGACACACAGAGCACATCTTTGTGCTTAAGGCAACCAATGTGCTCTCTTATGCTCCAGATAAACACTGTATTTATTATTTAGACCAGTAAGGGAACTGACTTCAACTTTCTTACTTAAGTTCTTATAAGTCTATCCTTTTCCACACAAGCAAACAAGGCATTGTTTCTAATACATATACATGGAAATGTGAATCAAGTGTAAACCAAAAATAAAATTCTAAGCCCCCCGACCATCTGAATGGACCCCTCGTCTCTGCCAAGAGCATTCCAAAGTTAACCTGAGAAACTAGTTCAAACCATGATGGGAAGGGGGAGCCAGACTTGCCTCATTCT
Source organism: Pongo pygmaeus (assembly GCF_028885625.2). NCBI lineage: Eukaryota > Metazoa > Chordata > Mammalia > Primates > Hominidae > Pongo > Pongo pygmaeus. Next base: position 76,691,008 of record NC_072384.2, read on the forward strand.
CCCCTCCTCCGTTTTGGAATTACTGATAGAACAGACTTTAAATCTAGTAAGAAACATTAACAATCTATTCTCTCTGAAAGCCCGCTACCCTGGAGGATTCTTCTGCATAACAGGAACCCTGGTCTCCACAACCCCTTATCTTAACCCAGACATTCTCTTTTATTCATTTTAGGTTTTTAGACAATTAATTAACTTTTTCATCCAACTGCCAATCAGAAAATCTTTGAATCCACCTCTGACCTGGGAGCCCCCGCTTCCAGTTATCCCACGTTTCTGGACCAAACCAATGTACATCTTACATGTGTTAATTGATGGCTTATATCTCCCTAAAAGGTATAAAACCAAATTGGAGTCTGTCTACCTTAGGCACATGTTCTCAGGATCTCTTGAGGGCTGTGTCATGGACCATTGGTCACTTATATTTGGCTGAGAATAAATCTCTTCAAATATTTTACAGAGTTTGACTCATCAACACAACTTTCAAGTTTGAAATTTTCTATTTTCACAAGTCATAATAATTCAGCCTCACTCAAATGAAGGGAATAAGCACAAGGAAGCTATGTTGAAGCATTCTCCTGAAGTTGCTAATAGTGCATCTTCTACACAATTGTGAAATATAATAATAATAATAATTGCGGTACTTATTCACCAATAATTACCATTTTCTCATGCTTCCCAATTGCAATAGTTTCCCACCAAACACAGAACTGGCAATATATAACACATTTTCATTGCCCCAATTAATGCAGAAAAGAAGCTAAATCATTCTTTGGGCAACCTGCAAGAGAGACTCAAATCAACCTTGGAAAGAGTACCTGTCTCTTGTTTTATACTAATTGCCATGTAAATTAACAAAAAGCACAGCCCACCAGCAAGGAAAATGAAGGTTTCTTCACAGACCATCAACAAAGTCGCCTCCAGAAGCCTAAATAACATCATGCTTGTTTCTTTAGACAATAAAATGCCAAAGTTTTTCTTTTGCTGTCAGCAAATGATGAATACATGTGTTACTGATTATTTAATACCACTAGACCACCAGGGAAGAAGATTTAGGTGAACTGCGGCAGAACTATGCCATTTATTTTTATTACCATGCATTAAAAATTATGTTTACAGATAATTGTTTTTCTCCTTCCAATAAAGCAAGATTAAAAAAAAATCCCGAAGAATATTTAATAATACTGGACCACCAGAGAGGAATTTTAAAAGTTGATTTTTTATTGAAAAATTAGATTTGCTTTTTAAATTTTCCCAATTATTTTTAAGTGCAATTTGTGAAGACATTATTTTAAACCAGAGTAGTATAGTGAGTTTTCTGCTGGGGGAGTGTCTCACAGATTAAGTTACTCCTTTACAAGGGTAATCACCTAATCAAATCAGCCCTCAGAATCACCAGTTTTAAAATTGCTGTGTAACTAACTGTCTGCATGTTTTAAATTCTGTTCTACCACACATCCTCATAGGTTTCTATGAGAGCCCAGGTTTCTAAAACCCTCAAGTAAAATTAACTCTTGATTTTTTTCCCTAGCAACTTTGTACTAGACAGAGAACATTTTCCCATTTACCAGTCACTTAAAAGGAGTGTGAGGAGCACAAGGAGGAGAAACAGTAACAACAGCAGAGTGAGAGAAGAAAAGGACCCAAAAAGAGGGAAAAAAGAGAAAAAAAAAAAAAGGAAATTAAATTAGGCTCACACAGTAGTTGAAATAATTATCTCTCTAAGCTTCAGCTGGGCATATTTACAATTAGGAGAGGCAGTAATTGCACAGGTTGAGTATCCCTAATCCAAAAATCCGAAATGCTCCAAGATCTGACACTTTTTGAGGATGGACATGACACCCCAAGTGGAAAAGTCCACACCTGAGCTTATGTGATGGCAACTAAAACCCTGTCAAAACTTTGTTTCTTGCTCAAAATGATGTAAAATAGTGGATAAAATTTTACAGACTATGTGATAAGGTGTATGGGAAACATCAATGAATTTTGTGTTTAGACTTGGGTCCCATTCCCAAGATATCTCATGTATATGCAAATATTCCAAAATATCAAAAAATCCAAAACCCAAAACACTTCTGGCCCCAAGCATTTCAGATAAGTGACATTCATTTTCCTTTCCTCCACTCCTTGCCCTCACCCTTTTTCCTCCTTTCTTCCCCTCTTTTTATCTTTCTTTCTCTCTTTCTCCCTTTCCATCTTTCTCTCCTCCTCCCTCTCTTCTCCCTTTCTTCCTCTCCCTCTCCTTCCGCCTTCCTTTTCCTCTCCCACTTCTCTCTCCCTCTCTCCCCAAAATGCACAGTCCTAGAGTTAAAGTCTTCTAAGCTAATCTTACACCAATATCAGAATGCCAGGCCAGGCGCGGTGGCTCACGCCTGTAATCCCAGCACTTTGGGAGGCCAAGGCGGACGGATCACCTGAGGTCAGGAGTTCGAGACCACCCTGGCCAACATGGTGAAACCCCGTCTCTACTAAAAATACAAAAATTAGCTGGGCATGGTGGCAGGTGCCTATAGTCCCAGCTACTCCGGAGGCTGAGGCAGGAGAATCACTTGAACCCGGGAAGCAGAGGTTGCAGTGAGCCGAGATCGCACCACTACACTCCAGTCTGGGCGACAGAGCAAGACTCCATGTCCTCCTCAGCATCCCTCACAGATGCCAGCCAACTAGCTGACTGGCCCCAAAGGTAGGCCTCTCCTTCCTCAGTCCCTAAGTTGAGAGAAGTTACTTGTCTCCTCATAACTCTCACTTTGGGTCCTATTGCCGCTCCCTGAAGCAATGAAAAGAAAGCAGAGTGGTTCTCAGGATAGTACTGCAAATCTATCAGCCATCCCCAAACCACCCCCGCAGAATATGCACTGTTACGTTTGCATATGAATTGTATGTGACAAAAGCAGTTTCTCTTTTCTGGAGCTGAAATCAGGGAGGTAGAAAGACACACACACACACACACACACACACACACACACACACACACACACACACACACACACACACACACACACACACACACCACACATACCTCAAGTCTGGTTTTCCAAAAGGAAAGCTTCTTTTGGTTCTTAGGGTAAAAAAAGAGACCAGAGCCAGACCCAGGCAAAATTATGAAACCATGAAAAGCTGCCTTTGGCTCTTCCCGCTTCTCCAATTCAAAGGTATAATTCCATCCATCATCATACTGTCTGCTAAAATATCCTAATTTATTAAAACAACTTTGTCAAATATTAGTTCAAGTGACTCCAGTTTCTGGTGGAGTTTGTGCCTCTAATTATACAGTGCCCCTTCACATGATTATTTTCAGGGATATAGCTCCTTTAAGACTGAGGTCTGTTGTAGAACTACAAACATGCCTTTACATAAACTGAAACATTATTTCAGTGCCAAAGGTTTCATTTGTCTTGAGAAGCCAAGAATGTTCCTACAATGTAGGACAACTTCGGATCATACAGTGAATCTCTGCGGGAACCATCTGGTTTGGATATAGGTTCCTTTGATTTTAGGGCTGGCTTCACTACAATGCAGTTTGCTTGCTGTGCTCAGTTCCTTCTAAAGTGAAAAAAGCACAAGCTGGCTGTAGACAGATTGGGTCAGGGCTGATTGGCATTAAACCTGTTCTTGAAGTGTGCAGCCCCCAGCCAGTGGGAGCCGTGTGTGCCCCATAGCCAGGCTCTAGGAAGACCACTGAGCATGGCCTTTACACTGGGCCCTGGCACAAGGACCTCCTCCTGACTTCAAAGCACTTAGTCTTCTATGCTGCCATAAAGCCAAAACTAACCCGCCTCTATCATTTCTCCTATGCAAGGAAATTGCTGGCCCTCCTGTCTCACCTAAGCTATTCTTCTGGAACATTTGCCTTCAGACCTCACTTCTCTGGCTCCCATAAGCAGAGCTCTAGGATCTCTGTGGGCCTCCAAGCAAAGGTTCAAGAAGGAATAGGGATCAAATGCAAGCCTGGTCTTGCCAGTCCCCCACTTAGAGTTCTTTGGCTCCCTGTTGCCACCAGGGCAGCTTCAGACTTCTTTCACAGGGTATAGAAGCATTCTCCAGCTTCAGTGTCTCACAGAATGAATCCCTCAAGCACATGGACTTCTGGGGACTTAATGATGTCTGAGCTTTTTCATGTGCAGTTTTCTTGCCAGGCCTCTTACTAAGAATTTCTTCCCATCTGCATCAGCAAGATTAACATGAGAACCTTAATGAAGGCAGAGCTCTAAGAAGCATCTCAGGTAACTCTTGGAGGAAGCATTTTATGTCTAAAACAAATGTCTCCAGATTTGTGTGATGTGGGAGAGGAAGGAGAAGACAAGACAAAGTCAAGGCAGCATGAGGGTTTCAGATTGTCAATGCCATGGACAGGGAGGCCCCTGTGACAGCTCAGGGATTGTGGTGCACTTTTGGGCATCAGGTTCTCCGATCACTGCATGAATGCGTTGGCCAAACATGCTTTCCTATTGTCTTAGTCCACTTGGGCTACTATAACAAAACACCATAAACTGAGTGGCTTATAAACAACAGAAATGTATTCCTCACAGTTCTAAAAGCTGGGAGGTCCAAGATCAGGGTGCCAGAAAATTCAGTGTCTAAGGAAGCTTCACTTTCTGCTTCACAGATGACACCTTCTCACCGTGTTCTCACATGGGATAGGACAAGGTAGCTCTCTGGAGCCTCTTTTATAAGTGCACTAATCCCATATTTGAAGGTTGTGGCCTCATGACCTAATCACCTCTCAGAGGCCCCAGCTCCTAATACTGTCACTATGGGGATTTGGTAAAATGTGAATTGTGGGGAGACACAAATACCTAGACCATAGCACCTGTGACCAGCTTGGCACGTTCTTTTCATCTGGCTTACAACAACTTAACTTACCAGAACATGGGCCACTGAACTGGAAATCAACTATGATTGAAATAATATAATAATAAAGCTACTACAACAATAACAAAAACCAATATGCCTCAAATTTGAATGATGCTTCCCATCATAAGGGACTTTCACAAACATCTTACTTGAGCCACACAACAACCCTCCTGTGAAGCAAGTGAGCTTATCCTTATATGACAGATGAGAAAACTGAGGCTCTGGAAGCATAACTGATTGGCCAAAGGCTACATAACTCATAGATGGCATTAGTGTTCTAAGTATATGTCTTCATATCAGGTCCTGTGCTCCTTCTGCTGTACTTTGCCAATTTTCACTAGGACTGAAATCAACAGCAAACTGTTAAAGTAGAAGCTTAATTCTCTGATCAAGACTCGAACTCAGTTCAACAAATGTCTGTTCAGCCTCAACTCTGAACCTCCACCTGGCACTACCTCTCAACATTTCTCACAGATCACAAAGCCCTCAGGGCTTTCAATTATCAAGGCTCCTATTTTATTAAAACAAAATACATTATGTTAAAACAGTTGTAAACACTGTGACTTTTTAAATATTTATAGTTAACAATGTTCTGAACACACATACAGACAATTACAATGACTGGATATAGATAACTCACTTGGAAATAAGTCTAAATAAGAGCTCTCGGGCAAGGTGAGACATTCCTGGCCCTTAGACCCTACCTGTGCCAAGAAATGCCTAATTCACTAGAGAATCCAAACATCCTTAGACTCTAAAATGGTTTTTATGCAAAAAGATAGAATTTCAAAGATTTTGGGTAAGTTCCCAAATTGCCTAACTTTGTGATTAATAAAGGCCAGGGTCCCTGGGAAAGAACACTGGACCAGGAGTTCAGAGACATAAGTTCTAGACTCAACTGTTCTGAACTAGCCAGGAAACTACGATGAAGGCTCTCAACCTCCCAGGGCCTTGATTCCCTCATCTGTCAAGGCTGCTGGACTGTACCTTGTGAGATGCTTACAGCTTCATGTGCTGTGATTTGAGTGCTCATCCCTGGAGAAGCTCCTTCCTGGTCCATGAACTAAAACTAATGATTGCTTCAGGCAAGCAGGACTGCAAAATTATGCGAAATGAAGAGAATGTGCAATCACCAAAACAAACAAGCTCTGACTTCAGGAGCCAAACCACAATGAATAACAGCAAATGGCAGTAACTTGGAGACCAGCTGCACCCAAAAGTGCATTTTGTTTTACATGATGCATGGGACCATTGTGAATTCTCATCAACACTCATGCACAGAAATTTCCAGAGCAAACATTCCTTGGAAGTAAAAACTGCAGTCCTAGATGTCATCATTTTCCCTAGGCTGTGAGCTGCTGAGATGACTGCATTCTGTATGGGCCTCCACAAGGGATTTAAGAAATCTTGATTTGCCCAAGGATGCTAATCAAGCCTAGAGGCTTAGAGTCATGGGCTTTTGTGCTGATATGCTGTGTTTCTTTTAAATCAGAGTGCCTACTTGGAGTGAGGCTGAACCCTGTTATTAAATCCCCTTTTGTTCTGCGTGCACATCCATCAATCTTATCTTACAAATCAAATAGAGAAGGAATAGCATGGTTATAATGAATCTCTGTAAGCTGTTTCCAAATATCTAGTTAGATACCCTATACAATGTCTACCTATAAATATTCTTTAATAATATAGTGAAGTTTATCTCAACAGTGTTTACACTACCTTTTTGCATTAAAACAATGCCCTGCAATCTCTTCTGGTTTTAATATCACTTAGACTTCAGGACTTGCTTTGAATTAGAGTATTTTCTGATTATTTGGATTATATCCAAGCCAAGATAGTTTTATTATAAATAAGGAAAAGAGTCATTTATTACCCATGCCAGATAACTTTAAAAATTCCAAACTCATAAATATATTATTACTTGTGTTACTAATTTGAAAGCTGGGCAGAGGGTAAGTGTCTCCCAGTTAACTGCTCCTTCTCCCTTTTAGAAAGAGAATCCCCTCCCAAGTTTTAGCAAGGCAAAGAGCCACCTAGATAAAGACTGTACCACCTGCCTCCCCTGCAGCTACATATGGCCATATGACTAAGTTCTTATAAATATGATGTGAGCAGAAATGTGTGCAACTTCCAGTTCTTTACTTATAAGAACCCTAAGTCTTCACCCTTCTCTCTCTTCCTCCCTTCCCATGGCTGGAATGTAAACTTAACATAAGTTTCAATCAGGCAGACATGGACAAAACCTTGAGACTGGCAGAGCAACAAGAGAGAAGCAACCTCAATTCTTGGATGACTCTGGCCCCCTTGCTTTTCTGTAGGCTGTTATATGAAAGAGAAATGGACATTCATCTCAACTAAGCCACTACATTTTGTTATGGCAGTTTACTAAATAACCTAATACAGCAACTTTAATTTAAGCTTGGACTGTATGGCTCTTTTTCCTACAGAGAATCATACTTTCTTATGTGTTTTTCTTACTGTATACACAGTCATAAAAATAAACATTTTAATAGGTATTATATGCACATAGGAATCAGCACAGTGTAGTGTTTAAAAGTGAGGGGTCTGATATCCATCCCCAGAACTCAAATATTGTCACTGCCACTTACCAAGCATTATGTGACCTTGGGAAAATTACTTACCTCAGTTTCATTATCTATAAATGTAATCATGACAATACCTAGCTCATAGGGTTGTGGTGAAAATTAAATAATAATGCATATTGAGAACATGATAAGTTCTCAGTAGATGTCAGCTCTTATGATAATGATGACATTATTGCTATGTCTAAATGACAAATTTAGGTAGCCATATAGGACATAAAGTACTATGAGGTATAGCTTCAATTTGTTCAGACTCTGAAAAAAGATAAGGTGAAGCAAATTTTTAATCCTGCAAATTTGAAAAATCTCACTTTTGAACTATCTTCCTCCTTTTTTCCCCAATGAAGCATCTCTTTCTTATTTTTATTCCCTAATTTCTAAACTACCAGCCAAGCAAGAATGAATGTCTTGTCATCAACTCTTATGTTTACCTAGGTATTTTCATTCTGAGCCTTTGTTCAGGGACTCCCAAGCAATGTATTTTAGGTAAAAGAAAAAAAAAAGGTATGTGGTGGTACCTCTTCTAAATTCAGATTGAAGCTCAGTTTGTCCCTGTTTGTCACTGGTTCCTCATTCTGCCCTACTGCTCAGTCATCATGCTTTGCCCTCAAACTCTCCAGCCCCCTAGACACTTGGCTTGAGGCATAAAACAAATACTATCTGTTCAGGAACTTCACATCTGAGGAGTGGAAAGAGTTAAAGAGGGTAGACAGAAATGAGATAATGACCAAACACTGGCCTTTCAGCCCTGGGATTGGGGAAGTTTGGGAACTGGTGGGGCAGGGGGAAAGAGAGCATTGGGAATAGCGGATGGTTGGCCATTATAAGATCTAGGACACACGTTTTAGGTATAAGGGCTGTTGATGATGGCAATGGTAAAATGAGGGATGATTAAACACTGAAGCATAATAGAGTAACTGTTAGCATAAATAGCTATTTGGGGAAATCCTGTCCCTTGCAACAACATGGATTAACCTGGAAGACAATGTTAAGTGAAATAAGCCAGAAACAGAAAGACAAATACCACATGATCTCTTTTATATGTGGAATCTAAAAATGTGAAACTCATAGAAGCAGAGAGTTGAGTAGTGGTTATCAATGGCTAGGGTGGGGAGTGGTGGATAGACTGGAGAGATTGTGATCAAAGGATACAAAATTTCAGTTAGAATGGAGAAATAATTCCAAAAGATCTATTGTACAACATGGTGACTATAGTTAATACAATGTATTGTACTCCTGAAAATTGCTGAGGGTAAATTTTAAGTGTTCTCATCACAAAAGTATGTTAGTTAGCTCAATTTAGCCTTCCACAAAGTATACATATTTCAGAACATCATGTTGCACATCATAAATATACACAATGTTTATTTGTCAATTAAAATAAATATGTTTTAAAAAGATATCTGTTACATATCCTAGAGTACTGAAACTAGACAAAAAAACCCAAATTGCAGAGTTTTATAAATCATAAGGTTCCAAAGGTGAGGTATTGATAAGGATGATGATGATGATGATGGTTGAAATAGACACTGTGACAATACCTGTGGTGCCCAACTTCTCCCCTTAGACTAGCCTCCCTTGCTCATAGCAGAACAGCTCTTCCAAGTATTACTTTATCCCATTCCCTCTGGCCAGAGATGATTAGACCAGTAATCTACAATAGGCCTATCAGATTGCTTCTCTAGAATATATGGTTACTCAATAATTGGTTTCCACTTTTGGCTCTGGTAGACTAGACTTGCATCAAACTAACCTTCTCACCAAGAGCAGCTAGATGGGCTAAAATACCAAACAAAAAAATTAAAATGAAATGAAAGAGCTACCAAGATTCAAACACCCAAGGACCAAGATACTGGAGATAAGGAAAAGAAAGCACAGAAATTAGCCTGACAGTTGGCAATACCTTTCTCATTGAGGCATTTTAACCATCAGCTAAGAGGCTGAAAAGCTGAGAAGAGCTTTCTGCTGTTGAGACAACAACAACAACAACAACAAAATCAGAGTTCAGGGCCCGCCAAGAATAAGGGTCCTAAAAACACCCCAAACATCTGGTTAGAATCACTGAAAGTCTTCACCCTAAGAATAAGAGGTAACTAGAAATAAACAATCTCTGTAAAGACTTAAACACAAATTTGAATTAGTTCAATCTCAGATTGGATTAAGATAATTAGTCTCTATCCTAACAGCTAATGTGTGAGCATAAGAAGCAAAAGCATATTCTCTCTGGGGGGGGGTGATAACATCATCCAGACCCTCAAATGATCTCTTCAATCTTTCACATACAATGCTCAGCATTCAGCAAGAGACCATTTAACCAAACCAAGAAAAGAAAATATATCAGACAACAGAAATAAACCTCAGGAGATCTAGATATTGGAGTTAGTCATTTACTCACCAATTTACTGCATACCTACTAAAGATCATGAGCTGAGCTAGGCAATGAGAATACACTGATGAGAAAAATAGTTATGGTTCCTGCCTTCATGGAGCTTATAGTCTGGTGGGAGAGATCAATAATAATCTTTCATAGGAATTAAGATAAAGAGTCAGTGAGAGTCCATCAGATGGTGATAGGCATGGAACTGTGGGATCATATAAAGTGGTGGGCATAGAAACAAGAGCCTTACAAAGAAAGCTGACCTGCCAAAGAGGAGAATGAAGTATATTTACAGAAAATAAGCAAAGAGGAAACAATATGCAGGCCCAGAGAGAGATACGGAGAGAGAGAGTGAGACAGCAGCTTCCTAGTGGCATTCTAGTTCCTGGGAAGCCCAGGCACATTTCTCATAACTGGTGCCATGAGATTGGTCCTATACCCTTTTAATCAGCACTATTTTGACTGGAGCTTCCCTAAGTAAATTTCTTTCCTTGTCACAGATATGATCTCTGACAAAGACAGGAGTCATTTATGTGACCTGGGAACTATTGTGATAACTGTCATAGAGCCAAAAAGGGAAAAGATATAAATTAAATCTGTCGGATTAGCTTATTGTTAATTTCATCTGATTACACTGGAAAACAGTACACATATGTGGTCAGAGTTACACAGTGTAGTCATATGCCAATAGTGTGAAGCAATTAGAAGGAACAGCAGGCACCAAGCAGTGGTGATTCTGTGTCCAAACATAAACAAGATTGCCTCCAAAGAAGTCAGTTACCTGCTCGACAAGTAAAAATCTAAATGCAGTGTTTAAACAAGTTATATTATATTGCATTCCTTGATCAAATCATAAAATGTGTCCCTAGTGTTTTAGCCATGTAGTTGTCCTTTGTCTGGAAGTATTTTATTGTATTTTATCTGTGCAAATCCCTATCTGTTACTTCTCCTCCTGCCACCTGTGGCTTCAATGAGAAGACCCCTCTGTCCAAACTTCATGTATTCAAAGCTGTCTAGGAAGACAGTGGTACACAGAGACACACAGGGCAAAGGCACATGAAGGCACAGGGATGCAGAAGAGAGATGTGCAGAAAGGTGGAATGGGATTTGGGGGTTATCAAAGCCACACCAAAACTAATTTAAAAGTAATATAAGAAAAAGGACACTAGGCAACTGGCCATGTTTAAGTTTCAAGAGGCAGAATTTCAGCACTCTCTTGAAACCATGAACAAATACCCTGTGATGACGGCAATTGTATTTTCTCCTCGCTCATTTTAGCTTGTTTGAAGCAGGCCAGCTTATATTTATTTACAGGTTCATATCTGGCTCTCCTATACACATACACCTACAAACATATAATTCATAAATTTTAATCAGCAGTAAGAAAAAGAAGGAAGAAAGGGGAAAAAGAAGCAAATGTCTTCTGTTGGCGCATTCAGCATAGCACAGTTTGAAATTTCACCCATAAATATGTCAGTTTCTTTTTTCCCCATCCAAATCCACACACACACAAAAAATGAAACAAAAGAAGCAAGCCTCACTAAATAAAATGAGCTAAAATTAGCAAGCGGCAAAGATGATGCCAGTTGCCCAAGGCAACAAATGTTTGATGGATGGAATAATTAAGATCGACAGTAAACTAATCTCTGTTCCTTTATTGAAAACAAAGTCCCCTGAATCAATTAGCCTTGTCATGGATACCTTTTGTAAAACAGCCATGACATCCTGACCATTTCTCTTTGTTTATGGATTTGCCCACACTTCAATAAGTGCAGGGGCTGATTTCAAAAGCACAACAGATAATAATGGAGGATTCCGATACATTAGGCATTGCACAAGCAGAGTCACTGTCCTTGAAAAAATATAAATGTCATAGACAAAGTAGTCGCAGAAGATTTCAGATATTCTCAAAGACATATCATCAAAGTTTTGCTCTTAATAAAGTCTAAAAACCTTTTACACAGGGCAAACATGTACCTGTTAGGATGGAGATCGAGTGGCCTACCCTCATAAATGATGGAGTTGGGAGACCAAACGGTCTTACTGGGGCTTGTACTCACATGGTCATTTTGGGCTCTGAGACAAAAAGAGAAAGCCAAGAAGCTAAAAGAGACAAAAGGAAGATATTTCTAGAAAAGAGGGTAGGAGGGGGTGCTAACATTCTACACCAAACACACCAACTGCAGCAGCTACTGCAGTCATCTCCCTCAAGTTAGGGAATAAATCGAAACTATTAGAGATGGCCAAGCAGAACTGTGCCCTGGCTTAGAGTGCTTTCGTGACCTGAATTAAAGCAATGGTTGCTATGGTCACATAAGAATCTGAGGGATTCCTACAGCTAATCAAAGGGCTTGGGGCAGAGGGTTATGATTTAAACATAAAACCATTTTTGAGTTGTTTTTATAGAAAATCTTGCTTATGTTATTTGTCTACTTTCCTGCTGCTTTTTTTTTTTTTTTTTTTTTGTGATGAAATCTCGCTCTGTCACCAGGCTGGAGTGCAGTGGTGCAATCTCGGCTCACTGCAACCTCTGCCTCCCAGGTTCAAATGATTCTCCTGCCTCACCCTCCGGAGTATTAGGGACTACAGGTACATGCCACCACACCCAGCTAATTTTTATATTTTCAGTAGAGACAGGGTTTCACCATGTTGGCCAGGATGGTCTTGATCTCTTGACCTCATGATCCACCCACCTCGGCCTCCCAAAGTGCTGGGATTACAGGTGTGAGCCACTGCGCCCGGCCTCCTGCTTCTTTTTAAGTGCAGCAAAAGAAAGCCATCTAATGTTTATTTGATAATATAGGCTCTTGGAGTGCTTTGGAAGTGTTACTTCTGAATATCCTGGTTGGATAAGTTTATAAAATACTGGTTTAAACAAAGTTTAAAGGCTTTCTTTCCTGCAGAACATTTCAGAGCCTTTAATGTGAGTATGTGATTTGAAAATAGAGTTGGGAAGTGCTCCAGTACATAGTGTTTCCAAATTTTTGGAGCATAGAATCTTTTTTTCACAAATGCGTCATGGGACAATTATTTCACAAAATATACTTCTAGAATCCTATTTTATGTCCTATTTTAGAACATAAATACAAATGTAAAAGGTGCATGAGATTAGGCTGAATAGATACGACTTAAGGATATATCTTGTAAACTGCCAATTAAAAATTTATATACCAGTTTCACTATAGTGGTGAGAAGAAGGAGATTGGAGTTATTCAATAAAGTCACTTGCCCTTTTATCCTAAAATAGCCAGATGCCAAAAATAAAAGCTCAGCAACTTAGGATATTGAATTACTTGATTGCTTTTTTTAAACAAGACTTTATTGTACAGTAATAACACAGGAAAATGTTTATATGTAAACATATTCATTCCATGCATGTATCTTGCAATTTTTGTTTGTGATATTTTTATCACACTGCTCTAAGATGAAAAGATAAAGCTCACAGACATCAAAACTAAAACCAAACTAATCCTGACTTGCTCCAAAAAGTTGGCATCTGTCACAAATGTGCTAACTCAGGTCATATGTAATACATCATTATTTTTGAGGTAAGAAAATACCTAGCAAATCACAAGAGTGGGCTGAAGTAAGCTGGGGCCATTTCACCTCCCACAGAGAATGATAAAAGAGAATAATAATAGGTTTTGCCTCATTGTAGAAGATCAGACCCTTTAAAATCGTCACCGATGGAAGTAGATTGTTCCACTTCATTTTTTAAAATAAACATTTATTTTATGCAGATTTTAAAAGTAATATAGGAAGCCCGGAAGTCACAGGACATTATTAAGAGACACAAAACTAAACTAGAGTCAAATGTTTGCCATCCACATGTATACATAACTAACCTGCACATTGTGCACATGTACCCTAAAACTTAAAGTATAATAATAATAAAATAAAAATAAATAAAAAAGTTTGCCATCCACTCTGAGCATATTGGTGTCTGTACCTTTGAATGCCTATTATTTTGCAGAGTTAGATCACACTGTGTATCTTTGCATCCTATTTGTTTCCTTCATTTACTGATGATCTGAGGCATTTTCCCATATCTTAAAAGCTCTTGGAAAATATCATTTGAAACACCTGTTATGATTTCAAGCCATTAACATGCCCATTACAAGGCTGGGCGCAGTGGTTTACACAATCCCAGCACTTTGGGAGGCCAAGGAGAGCAGATCACTTGAGGTCAGGAGTTCGAGACCAACCTGGCCAACATGGTGAAACCCCATCTCTACTAAAGATACAAAAATCAGGCCGGGCGTGGTAGCTCACGCCTGTAATCACAGCACTTTGGGAGGCTGAGGCAGGCAGATCACGAGGTCAGGAGATGCAGACCATCCTGGCTAACACGGTGAAACCCCGTCTCTACTAAAACCACAAAAAAATTAGCAGGGCATGGTGGCAGGCGCCTATAGTCCCAGCTACTCAGGAGGCTGAGGCAGGAGAATGGCATGAACCCAGGAGGCGGAGCTTGCAGTGAGCCGAGACTGCGCCACTGCACTCCAGCCTGGGCAACAGAGCAAGGCTCCATCTCAAAACAAACAAACAAACAATATATATAGAGAGAGTGTATATATATATATATAGCATATATATATATAGTATATATATATAGTGTGTGTGTGTATATATACATATATATATATATGTATATGTATATATACAAAAATTAGCCGGGCATGGTGGTGCATGTCTATAATCCCAGCTACTCAGAGGACTGAGGCACAAGAATCGCTTGGAACTGGGAGACAGAGGCTGCAGTGAGCCGAGATAGTGCCACTGCACTCCAGCTTGGTCACCAGAGCAAGATTCTGTCTCAAAAAGAAAACAACAACAACAACAACAACAAAATGCCCATTACAGATAGCATTTAGCAACATGGGGCTCTATTTTCCTTCGCCCCTGAGACCTCACCCTGGTGGAACTTTCTTGGCCACACAGCTACCACCTGCTACCAGTGGACAGGCTTTGGAAGTGAGACTGTTGAATATTCACTATGCAGAAATAAGCCTTTTCTTCTCGATGGTCAATTTCACAGGCCAAAGCTGCATCTTTCTTACAAGTTGAAATGTAAAAGTTACCCTTAGGCCTAAAGCACTGTTTGCTTTTGCCAAACTCACCAAATGCAGGAATCATCTGTCCAGTGGCACAAGACAGAAATGGCTGAACCTCCGCTCTGAGCACTGTGATATGACCAAGCCTCAATGCTGCAGGAAGCATGGCTGCTGGAGAAATCAGTGAATCACAAGGTGGAGTTTTACTACCGGCAAGTGTATGTGCCTCCGGCCATTTAAAGTCCCTCTTTGTAAATAAATACATCCAATGGTGAAAAGAAAATGAGTCTTCTTATATTTTTTTCATGGGATATGGGTCCCATGAGAAGTAATACAAAAATTCTATTATCAGTATAGGCAGTGGTAGGGAAGCTTCCACCAACCATTCAAAATGCTGTCCATTAACTAGGATGGGGCCATCTGTTGGAGAGAGAGGGCAGTTCAAGTTGAGTGGGTATTCCTCCTTCCTGGTGGGCTATGGCTGGAAACTTCCAAACGCCTTTTCCTGGGGTCAGGACAAGCCATTGGTAGGAAATAACTTTGAATCACTACTCATGTGGGCTGGATATGAACCAGCCCCCTACAAAGGCCAATTTCCACAGAACAGCACTAAACTCCAGGCCCTGCCAGCTGCCCACAGCCCAGGCTGCTGACACTTTTATTTGCTGGCATTTACAATGTTGCAGCCGCCGAGTCCTGCTAACGTGGCTGCTTCCAACACAGCTCTTAGGCAAAGATTTCTTTGCAAGGAAGGCAAAAGGATGCTTCTCTGGGGTAAGGGGCCTCTACCAGTCCTGTTCATGCCGAAGGGAACTGCATTGTCTCAAAAGCAAAGCAAAAGCTGAAAACTGGCTAGTCTTCAAGTATTTTTTGCTTTACAAAGAATGTGATTATCACACACACACACACACACACACACACACACACACTACACACACCTGTTAAGGTGCTTATCATTATTTCTTTCCTTCTACCTGTAATGAAGAAGAGAAACTTGCCATTTAAAACTACAACTGCCTTCTAAAGACAATGGTCCTATTAAATGGAAGGTGGGCATCTGCAAAGGCTGGCCATGGCCCAGTCATTGGGCTGAACTTTATACACATAAAGATGGATGAGGAGTCCAGTTTGGAAGGAAACATGGAGCAGTAGAGCTTAAATTCACTGCATTAGAGACAGAAGGAAGAATCTGGCTGCCATCGTGAGAGAGAGGTGCAGAGGTATAGATTATGGATGAGCAAAAGCAGAGGAGAGAGCGAGTGCTGGAGAAAAATCCTGATGGTGGGATGGACAAGAGGGCATTTCCCACAGAAATGTCTTCACTTACCTGCTGTGAGATAATCTTGGGACCTGCAAACCTTCAGTGAAAATTCTGCTAAGTGCAATAGCTTCACGGATATGCTATAGTTGACTGAAAGAGCTAAAATTTATTGAGACCTACTATATCTTAAACTCTTTGTATTTTATACATATGAACAAATTGAATCGTTGCAAAGTACAATGAGGTAGTGCTATTATTATCATTATCACAATCATCTCCATTTTACAAATAAGGAAACTGAGACAGAGAGAAGTTAGCAAGCTAGTAAATGGTGCAGTCGGGGAGGAGAGATACTTGACCTTAGATGGTAGGGTTCCAGGGCTACATCCTATACCACTGCAGTGGACTGCACTATGCTAAATTGAGGGGCAATAACAATTCATTGCAAAGGGGAAATTGGGGCCAGAAATTATAAGCCCTTAGAGACCATCAAAACACCTTAGAAAGGTCATTGGTCCCCAGATCTTATTGGGTAGGATGATCCTAGCTTTGCATTACATACGCTTCTTTTCATGAGTCATTGATTCAACACATATTTAATAAACCTCCTACAAGGTGCTTGGCACTGCATTTGGCATGAAAAAAACTTGAACAAGGCAGGCTTGGCTCTTGCCCTCACAGAGCTTACAGCCTAAAAAAGAAATAGACAGATGGGAAGTCCATGCCAATATAATATAAACATGTTATGATAAAGTATAGTGTGCTTTAGAAATACACATATACTTGGAAGGCCAAGCAAGCAAGGCTTTGGGGTGGGAGGGCAGCAGGGACTAAATTGGGCCCTAAAAACTAAATCAGAATCAGCCAAGAGGAAGGAGGACAAAGAGAATTCTAGGCAAAAGAACCAGCATGTATAAAGATGTAGAAGCAAGACAGGCCATAGTTTGGTAGAGCTGGAACCATTCAGGAGGCAAATGAAAAAGAAATACATTTAGATAGGTAAGCTGGGTCTGGATCGTATGTGCCATATAAAGAAGTCAGAGTTTATTATAAGGCTGATGAAAAACCACTATAGGATTTTGTGGAAAAGAGGTTATGATTTATTCAGGCATTTGACAAATATTTATTGAGCACCTACTAAGTGCCAGGCACTGCTGTGGATGCTTGATATAAATCAATGAAAAAATCAAAGGTCCCAGCTTCACATGAGGGATACAGGGGGGAAACAACAATTAAACATAAGAAGTAAATTATGTAGCATGTTAGAAGGTGATAGAACTATAAAAAATAAAAAGCAATGAAGGGCAAGTGGATTGGGAGTGAAGATGGGTGAGGTGAGCATAAACGGATGCAATTTTAAATGAAGATGTCAGGGGCAGGCAGGCCTGATGCAAAAGATGATAGCAAAGATCTGAAGGATTTTATTGTTGGTCACTCTGCTACTCACAATCAACAGGCAAACAGATGATTAGATATTCAAAGTGAAACCATTTCACGTGTGCTTTAAGCCCACAAAGTCTTCCCTACTTGACTTGGAGTCTTATTTTAATTCAGAAGCATAAACACTTTATGCTTTAGATTCTAAATTCTAGAGTCTAGTGAATAACCAAAAGTGAAATTTAGCTCTAATCTTGAGTATTTTCATAAACTACTAATATCATATGTCCCTGTCTTTAACTACTTGAAAGCTTTATACCCCTGTAGCTTCATGTCCATCTCTTTTGAAAAACAGCAGGTTAAAAATATTTGATTTACACTTATTTTTCCTATGGCCATCCAAAAGACTTGCTTTCCACTGGAAGACACAAGCAACCATATTTGGTCAATTTGGTTTCTTTCTTTCCTTTTTTTTTTTTTTTTTTTGTTTTCTGAGTTTATAATCGTCAGGAACAGCTGTGTGCATTGCCAATGCCTTCCCCAAAACTAACAGGGTTCTAACATACAAAACATCTATTCTGCTTCTAAATTTGCTTTTAATTATATTACAAGATGGAAAAAGAAATGCCTTAGCTGTTAACACTGGCTCCGTGGGGCCAACAGTAGACATAGAGCAGACACGAGGAAATACTTCAAAAAAAATTTTTTTAGTTTGCCATGATTTAATAGCAGATATTCCTGGCTTTGAGTGAACTCTGCAATATCCCTGTGCGACAGGATAAATGATCGTCTACCACTATTAATTTTAGGTCATAATGTCTGAAATGCTGCTTCAAAAATAAATGCAGTATTTTCACTTTATTTGGTCAGGTAAATACTAAACTATTTTGTCATAATAACTTTACAACACTGTGTTTCACCTTGTCTTGCCTTGACTGCTGAAGGTAATAGGGACCATTTTATTATGTCCATAAATTGAGTCAATTGACTTATCCTTATATCCTGTTTCCTGAACTTAACGAGAGATTCTGCATCATTAGGAAAACACACCATCCTGCAGCAGGATCAAAAGCAAAGGAAGCCTGATAATAAGTCACTTTGATTTCAGGGAATGTTCACCAGGCAAACTTTCAATATTCTGGCAGAGGTAAAACAAATAACTGGCTTTGCAAAGCATGGTTTGCTCAGAGCTGTGCTTAGGCTGGAAACATCCCAGAAGGTTCCACACACACTAAAGAAACAAAAAAATCACTCTCTCTGAATATGAGGCACTTTTAATGAATCTACAGATTAAGTGGTTTCACATACCTATCAAAGAGCACAAATCAAATTATTAAATATTTTTGCAAGAAAGTTTTAAAAGGGCTTTTTGCAGTCATAGTTTTAAAAACTAAGACAATCACAATCATATTCTCAAATTACAGTTTATTGTGAGAAATGAAGGCTCATGTTAAAGTCCAACTATTCCTGGCTTATGAATTCTGAAAACTGGGTTTTTGAATTTTTGGTTTTGGTTTTTTGTTTGGGTATTTTTGTTTCAGTTTGGTTTGGGGGTTTATTTTATTGTTGTGTTTGTTTGTTTGTTTGCTTTCTGAAGTTCTCTGACCCCAGCATGGTTCCTGGTACATGGCTCAATAAATAGTTTTGTTGTGGCACTGTATTAGCCATGACAATGGCAAAGATGGTAAGGTCCCACATACTGCATTCATTCGAGGATCAGGACCCAGCCCACAAATACCACAAATACCAATGACAATGATGATAAGCAATAATGATTTGAGACCAAGCCACGCCTGTAATCCCAGCAACATGGGAGGCTGAGGCAAGAGGATCACTTGAGTCCAGGAGTTCAAGACCAGCCTGGGCAATATAGTGAAACCCCCATATGTACAAAAAAAAAAAAAAAAAAAAAAGCTAGCCAGGCATGGTAGCACACACTTGTGGCCATAGCTACTCTGGAGCTGAGGCAGGAGGATCCCTTGAGCCCAGGAGTTCGAGGTTATACTGAACTATGATTGCGCCACTGCACTCGAACCTGAGTGACAGAGTGAGACTCTGTCTCAAAAAACAAACAAAAGATTTTAAATAATAGCTATCACAGGTTGAACATCTGTGTTGTGCTGAACATTCATCATGGATCACTTCATTTAATCCTCCTCATAACATTGTGATCACTTAGGTACTACAATTATTATTATTATTACAATACTACAGATGAATAAAACATAGCATGAAGAAGTTAAATGTTGTGCCCCAGGTTCATGTAGCAGCTAAGTGGTGTTCAGGTTCCAAAACCTGAACTCCTAAACACTCTTCTACATGGGAAGTCAGGGTCCAAGTCTCACAGGCAGTTATCCATAGCAGGCTCTCCAGCCAGAGACCCAGACAGCCAGGGGAGGCTGGTAGGAAATGAGCAAAGACTCTACATGTGCCAAAGAGCTCATGACAATGGGCAAGGTTGAGCTGAGAGGCAGGTCTCCTGTCTAAGTTAATTGGGCTTATTAGAAACCATACCCCTAGCACCTATATTTTGGACTCTCTATCCCCCTGCACGTCTCTCAGCTGCTGGGACTGTATGAAGACTCTTCTGCAAGAGCTATTGGAACTCAGTCCTCATTACCTTAGAGAATTCTCAAATTCTCCCTCAGACCGCAAGACTAAAGAATTTTAAGATCTCCAGCTTGATTATAACAAACATGACTAGCATAACTACTCTCTAAACTACTGCTCAAAATGCTTAAGTGCTGAGGACCCAATTCAATTCCATTGAGACTGGGCAATCCTCAGGCAGTTCCACTGGACAGCAAGCCCAGGAGCAAAAATATAGAAGCCAACAATACAGAAATCAGGCTATGGTTACATGAGCCAAGTAAGTTAAAGAACTGAGTGATTTTTAGTGAATTTAATTCATATCATAGATCATCACGGTACATAATAATTATTCCCATTCTCCACCATACAGATATGAAAGTAAGAATCACCCAGTGCTCTGTTAGAGCTATGCAAAGTGAGTGAAGAGTTATAAGCCTGAATATGTCTGTGAGGAGTCCAACTATATTAATAAATTATTTGCCATTGTCCAATTATGACAGTGGCATGATCTGACCTCTGCCAACTCTCCAGCTTCATCTTGCTCTTCCTCATTCCTCTTCACTCACTGCTCTCCAGCCATATAGGTCCTATCTATGTCCATGCAGGACTATGCTTCTATTGTTCTGTCTGGAGTGGCCCTCCCCACTTACCCTCATTGCCTGGATAACCCTTTTTATATTTTCAGGTGCACATGGCAGCAACCCAAACTCAACTGGCTCACACAATGAGGAACACATCTTAAAGTCTTTCTTTCCTGTTTTTTTGTTTTTTGTTTTTTGTTTTTTTTTTGAGACAGGATTTCACTGTTGCCCAGGCTGGAGTGCAATGGCGTGATCTTGGCTCACTGTAGCTGACGCCTCCCAAGCTCAGTCCTCCCACCTTAGACTCCTGAGTAGCTAGGACTACAGGCACAAACCACCATGCCTGGCTAGTTTTTAAATTTTTTTGTAGAGACAAGGTCTCACTCTGTTGCCCAGACTGGTCTTGAACTCCTGGATTCAAGTGATCCTCTTGCCTCAGCCTGCCAAAGTGCTGGTATTACAAGCGTGATACCAGCACTTTGTAATATCACACTGTTATTAAGCGTGAACCAATACACCCAGCCCACATCTAAAAATCTAAAGCTAGGGATGTTCCACGGTTGACATCTACAGTTAAGGAAGCCAGCAGGAACCCAGATTCTTTCCATCTTTCTACTCTGCCTTTGGTGAATGGGAATTGTCTTCAAGTCAGTTCCACTCAAGGATGTCAGATATGACAACATTCAGAGGCAGAAAGGGCCACATCTTCCTTACAAAGAGTGAGGAAACCTTTCCCAAAAGCCATATCATAGACTTTCCTTGGGTCTCAATGGCCAAAATTATAATATATCTTAACCAATCACATGTTCTAACCTAGCACATGCTTAAACCAATCAATTGCAAGGGACTAAGACCACCATGATTGACTCAGATTAATCAGGACCCATATCCCAGGACTGCCTCCCTTGAAGCACATGGCTAGAGGAAGGTGGACACCTGAAAAGCAAAAGCAGAGGAAGGCACAGGATGGTCCTCTAACGAAGGAAGAGGGAAGGGAAATGAATATTTGATGAGTAATCTATAGAGTCTGTTGCAAACAATTCATAGAGTTTATTACAGATGCCACCTTCTCAGAAGAGCCCTCTGAAACCACCCCACACAGAGACTCAGTTAGATTTCCCCATTATGTGTTCTTAAAGAACACCCTACTTTCATCAGGGAGTTTATTACAAATATAATTAAACAATTATGTGCATTAATATTTACTTAATGTCTTTCTATCTCACTATACTCTCCTGTCTATTACTCTAACCTCAGCACTTAGCATAATACCCAGCAGGAACGCTGGCCAAATAGGCATCTCCTTCCACCACTGGAGCTAAGACTTCCACCACTGCCACCAAGACTCCAGTTCATCCCTCTTCTGAAAGATGTACAGTCTTCATGATGTCTCTTCCTTGGACTCTAAGATGTTGACAGCAGTCAGTCTGCCTCGAGTCCGTCTGTCTCCATGCCTCACTGCCAGCAGCACTGTTGGCTGGTGACATGCCCTTCTCCATTTCCCCATCCATAAAGGCAGCCTATGTGAGCTCTTGCCAAGAGAACAGATGGCCAGGCTGTGTCCAGCTTTATCTCCTAAGGAGGTATATTTCCTTTTGCAGCTCACAACCTCCAAGAACAAGTGGCCTATGAGACAACAATTTGGCATTGGCTGGTCAAAATTTCTCCAAACCAGTTTCTCTATAGGCATCAGGGTAAGGTGCATAAACTGCATTTTGTTCCTTCCCTTTGAGAGAACAGCTGAGGTAGAGACATTGAGGTTTCTGAAGTCAGACATACTTTGGGAAATTATTTATCTTTTTCTACATCTCATTTTTCTCATCTCTAAAATGGATAAAACAATTATTACTCCATGATGTTGCTGTGAGGGGTCACGACAGAATGACTGTAAAATGTATCAAATGATATATTTCATTAGTCTGGTTGCAATGACATCTACAGACTCTTTTATACTCAAAACTATATGAGGCCACCACCAATGGAAAGTGGTAAAATCTAGTGCGGCAGTCCCCAGAACTACAAATAGCTCGCTGGAGATAAGATGACAACCAAGATTCTTCTAAGGCTGGCTGTCCAGGCCTGACAGTCTCCCTGAAGGCAATGAAGAAGCCTTCTGTATTTCCAGTGATTTGATAAATTCCACTGTTAGAAATTAAAACTGACAATAAGAATTTTAATAGATGTCCAGTTACTGTACCCTAAAGGAATAATACCTAACCCAGGAATCATGACTATGAGAACTGCATAATATTTTTCTGGAAGCATGTAGCGTCCCTTTGTTTGTCTGTCTTGTAATCCCATACCTTTAATGCAAAGGGATTGGATGCTTATCTTCAAAGGTGATTAGAGTCAGGAGGTTGAAGATGCCATGTCCCACTCTATAGGCTATCTTCTAGAGAAAAGAACTCCAGGGTAAGAGGTGTCTGGTGCCTCCTTCTACAAGTAGAGGAAAGCATGTGTCCCCGGGCCTGCATCAAAGAAGAAAAGAAAAGCATCTCGTGCACATTCAGGCTAGAGGCATGACTACCTCCTCTGAAGGCTTTAGAGACCATGCTCCCCAACACGCCTTTCCAATGGATGCCTTCTCTTGCCCCTGGTGGATGCAGTAATGTTACACTCTCTCAGCTCAGTCTTAAGCTGTGCTGGGTAAAGGACAGACATTCCTTGTGCAATGGACTGTGCCTCTCACTCTGCCCACGGGTTCCTCACCTCTGCAGCCTGCAGAGATGCAGTCATCATTGTAAGAGATCACATTCTGCGAATGCAGAGATTCCAACCTGAAGAGGTGAAGAAAAGACACGTTTGGGAGATGTGTTGTTCTACATTTATGCCATAAATTGAAGAATAGATGGTTTAAAGCTACAAGAAAATAATCATTTGCATGTTTCTACATAGTCTGGGTAAGTCTAGCATACAGAGTTACCACCAAGAAAGCATAGTAACAATCTCTGAGAGAGTCATTGGAAGCCAGTATTCACTGATGGCAAGGTAGATAAATGATGTAGTATCATGAGTCATGATATAACCAGCATTAAAATAAATGGTATTAGGGTACTGCAGTGGCAAGAAGATCTATACTGTTTCAATACAAAAAGTTCTGAAGAGTCATGTCATTGTGAGTAATAGCAGTGTTGCTGTAGTTTTCTTGCATAGGAGATATAAAATTAGCCAAAAACAATGCCATTGATAATAAAGGACATGAGAGATGCCTGAACATATGCACTGACTGGACAGTATATAAATATGTAAGTATCTCTTTTATACTCATTATTCTAAGTCTTCACTGACAAATCACTTTACTTCACATAGGCCCATGGATTTTATAATATATTTTTAATTAAAATGCATAGATAGGGGTCCCACAAAAACATTTGCTCAATTCCCCACACATCCTAAAGAAAGCCAGAAGACCTGTCTCTCAACATCAGTTATCCCTTTCTACAATAAAGTTTTAGCTGAATAGTGTACACGATTGCATAAAGACAACAGTCCCCAGCCTCCCTTGTTATGAAGTAGGGCCACTTAACATTTCTGGGTTATGCCTCTAAAAAGAAACATGCAGGCACTTCTACCCTTTCCTGCTTCTGCTGTCTGGGATGAGAACAGAAGCATTCCTGGAACCCAGAAATGGAATCCAGGGGTTAGGATGATAGTCACCTACCAGCCCTGGCTCACCCATATCTAGACTGTCCTGTGATACAGAAATAAATTCTATTTTATTTAAGCCACTGTACTTTGAGGTCTCTTAGAGACAGAAATTTACTGAGGTGAGAAAAAAAGAGCCTGTGAAAAATAAATCCATGGTTCAGTTTTAGACTTATTAAGTTCAAAATTCCTATGAAATATCAAAATGGCTATGTCAAGCGAATAGTTAGATCCAGTGTCTGAAGCTCATAAGAGAGATCTATGTTAAAGACATAAATGCAAGAATTGTCAGCATACAGATTTTAATCAACTTTATTGAGGTATAACTTACAATAAATTGCACCCACTTAATATGTTCAATTTCATGTGCTTTGACTGATGTATACACCTATGAAATCATCTCACAATAAAGATACAGAACACTTCCATAATCCTGAAGGATTTTGTGGTGGTTGTTTTTTGTTTTTGTTTCTTTGTTTTTTATGCTCTTCTTAGCAATCCATCCCTCCCTTTGTCCCCAGCCTCAGACAATGCCGATCAGCTTTTGCCACTATAGATTAGCTTACATATTCTAGAATTTAAATGAATGGAATCATATAGTATGTACATGCTCCTTTCTGTCAGCCTTCTTTCACTTAGCATAATGCATTTGAGGTTTATCCATGGTGTTGTATGCATCAATAGTTCATTCTTTTTATTGCCGAATAGTATTCCATTGTATACATAACCCTACTTTGTTTATCCATTTACCTGTGGATGGACTCTTGGGTTGTTTCCAGTTATGGCCTACTGTGAATGGAGCTGCTATGAACATTCATACAAGTCTTTGTGTGGACCTGTGTTTTGCATGTAGATGGATCTTAATCTTTAAAATTCAAAATTCCCAGGAATTTGAGAAAATAAGAGAATGAAGGACCAAGCACTGAGATATTCTATTTAGAGTTTGGATAGAAGAGAAGTCTCCAAGGCAGAGTTGGAAAGAAAGGCCAGAGAAGTAGAAGCAAACCAGTTAAGCATGGTGTCTCTGAAGCCAAGAAAGAAAAGGATTTCAAATGTAGGACTTGACAGCTCTGACAATGCTGCTGTGAAGTAAGATAGGAGGTGAACTGAAGAATGGCAATTATATTTGATAATGTCCAAGTGATTGACAACCTTAGCAAGATGAATTTAGGTGAAGAAGTGGTGGTGAAAACCAAATTGGAGTTAGCCCAAAAGCAAATAAAAGGTGAGGAAGTGAAATAAATGTGTGTACAAGAGTTCCTAGAAAATTGACTGTGAAAGAGGTGATTGAGGGGAAGATAGAGTTAGGAAGAACTGTTTTAAATAAGAGATACAAAAGCATGTTGGAATGATGATGGGAAAAATTCAATTTGGGCATAGACACAGGGAAAGTGCCCTATATTAATCCAATACAGGCATTTTATTATAGAACGCATATGACAAGGGAACTGAGGGTATCTGCAAGAAAGATATTTAAATGAACATGAAATGTAAGTGAACTGGGAAGAAAATAAAGATAGGAGAAGATGAAGAGGTTGATGGATGGGTCCTCTAATGAAGTACTGCTGTAGTGGAAGTGGGGAAGAATCGAAGTAGTGGCTGAATAATGGCAAGTTTGAGGAAGTGACTTCAGAACAAGGCAGTCTCTGGCAATGACAATTCTAGAGTGTGACCGTGGAAGTGAATGGCCAAGTCGAAGTGCAGGAAAAGTCATCATCACTGTGGAGGTCAGGCAACTAAGAGACAAGGTGCCTACTGTACAGGTTGTCCACATAGGCATCGAAGTTGCCAAGGGCTAAGACAAGAGTGAGGCTAGAAAACAACACTGGCAACAAGCATACTCATTTCTAGGAAAAGGTCAGACCCCCTGGTCAAGATGAACTCAACATGGGAAGGAAGCATTCTAGGGGATTGGAGTCCATAGCAAACAAATACAAGCTGTGGGGCCACTGCAGGAGGTTTTGGAGTCTGGCCTCAGATTCAAAAGTTGTGAACATCCATGGGGTGGGGGTGGAGGGATGGGGGCACATGTCTGGCTTTTGTGGGAGCTCTTAATTGGTTACAAGCTATTTTGTGGCTTAATGAAAGAATTCTAGAGAAAAATCTGTTTCTGCTATTTGCAGCAGAATTTGTTCATATAGTCAAAGTGCCAGTCCTATGAGATACGGCCACCATTATTTTATATTTATTACTGTACTTAATCTTCTAAGAAAACAGGATTAACTTTCAGATTAAACACCATGTAAATGTTGCACTGTACTTTAATTAAAATGAATAAGCTAATTAAAGCAGAAAAAAAAGTTCAAATAAACCCACGAGAGTAAAGCATTAAAGAATATACCCTTTGTTAATGCTTTGTGATGTGAGTAAAGATTATAGCACATTAGAGATAAATATTAGTTGGCTTTTGTTATATTAAAGGTTCCCGGATCATATATCATACAATTAATGGCTAGCTTATATTAATTATGTCTGCAAACCAAAGCAATATTTGACAATTTATGATATATGGTATATTACAACATGACTCAATTCTGAATAGGATTGTTAGTATGGATTTTAACTCTCATTTTGAATTTAGATTTCTGAAAGGTGGCAAATCTTTGTGTTTATTTAATGCCATTAGAAATAAGCCTTTAATAGAAAAAAGACTTTGTAAGAGTAAAGGCAGAAATGCATTCATTTCATCCCGCTTGTTACACTAAGATCCTAAGTGTATAAGGGTTCCTCTGGAGCTATTATACCAAGTGAGGGGAAGTGCCTGGTAGCTCTCAATGAGATTCAGTCTACAGCTCATTGCTACTGAAGTCAGGCCATGCTCTGCTGTGTAAATGTGCACTGTGGGCCTCTTTAACACACAGATTATGGGTTCAATAGGCCATTTGCTGCTCTTTTCTGCATAAACACATTGTTGGGGGATTTGAATATGTATACTATCGCCCAAGTCCAGTGTAATTTGGGGTATTGCTCTTATCTGTTATGTCGTATATCTTTAGTAGGGACACTGTCAGTTTGCAAATGAGTAATTTCTCCATCAAACTGTGGATGTAACAGTCCACTGAGATGGTGTACTGTTCAAACCAATTTCCCAGTTTATTCTTCATGTTGATTGACACTTAGTATCCCCTCACTTAGCGTGGATTCTTGACAATTCCTGTAACACAGCCCTTTTTATTTCAATTGACTCTAAGATAATGGGCAGATGGATGAATCATGGATGGATGGATGGATGGATGGATGGGTGGATGGATGGACAGATAGATGATAAATAAGTGATAGATGATAGATAGATGATAGATAGATAGATAGATAGATAGATAGATAGATAGATAGATAGATAGATGATAGATAGAGTTGGGGTGGAGGTGGAGGTGGGTACCAATCACTGTCTGGTGGTCTCAGAGTCCTCTTCTCTATGTAGAACCATTCATTATTGAGAGAAAGCTGGCAAAGTGTCTTAAAGTGTCTTCCTCCAAAAAACCAACTATGTAAATTATACAGAAGCCACACACCAGGAACTGGTAGGACATCTATCCAAATGCCTCCTAGTCACTTTCCAGTAGTCTCAGTAACACAAAACCCACATCCTTACCATTGTCTGCCTTTATAACACCCACTCTTAAAATAGTTGTCCCAATAGTTTGTATGTGTAGTATTAGACTCAGCCAGTACATCACTCACAGTTGAAAACACTTTTTATCTATTTATCTAATAAACCTCTGTGTGATTTCAAACTTACTGATGCATGGGATAGAAACATTTGAAAAAGTCCTCCACCACCCCCAACAATTTTGTGGAACTGCAGGGATGCCTCACCACCTGAATTAACCCCTGCATCCTGCAAACTACTGAAAAACTTGGAGGCTTTCATTGACCACACCAAAAACAGAGCCAAGCTAAGTTTGTTTTTATTGCTTTCAGATTTGACTACATGTCATTTTTATTGTTTGCATTATCACCTTGCAGTTTTATAGCCTCTTTTTTCTGAGAAGTTGAAAGAATATACTTTTTCCCACTTCATGATCACTTTTCATTTTGCAGAAAATTGAAGAGAAATAGAAGATAAGAAGGGGAAAAAACTACGGTAAAACGCAAGATAAAAAATGAAAACAGAGAGGATGTAGTATTTGGAACAAATCCTTTCTACCAAGTATTAATGAATTCCCACACCATGAGAAATGTGCTTAAGCCCAATTCTAACATGTCTAATTTAGGTGCTAATAAATAATTATTTGCTTTAATATACTCCTTTCTTGCAAAAGTTTTATGTAGTAATAATAATAATAGTAATAAGTTGCTAACATGTACTGAATGCATACTGTGTGCTTGGCATTGCTGTTTCACATATATTAACTTATTCTTCACAACCACCCTATGAGGTAGATACTATTTTATTATCCCCATTTTATAGATGAGGAACTGAGACACTGAGAAATGAAGTAACTTTCCTCTTTTCCCAAACCACCAGGAAACAGTAAATCTAAGATTCTTCCTTTCATCTTCATAATCCCTTCAGGTAGATAAGAGTATCCCCACCTTACAAGTGAGGCTCACTGAAGCCATGTGATTAGCCCAAGGCATCAAATAACAGCAGATCTAGTAAGAGAAGAAGGAGGATTGGGACTGGGTCTCTCCACACATCTGACGGGTTCTCTCCCAGAAAGTGGGGCCGTGGCCATCCCTCATTCCTCCTTCAGAGGAGTCTTAACTGAGTTCCTGGAAAACTCAATCGCGAACAGTGAAAAGAGATCTATTCTGAATAATTTTAGTCTGGAATATATTTCCAGTCACTTTGATCTGATAAATATCAGACAAGACTCAGATATACCAATATACACTTATTAAGAATTCAATCAACTAAAAATCCCAACCTATAGAAAGTTTTGTTTACATACTATTGTTATAAAACCCAAATCACAAGGAAAGATGCTGATTAAAGAAACTTGTCTTCAAACCAACTTTTGTTCTTATATCTTCTTTAGTATGTCCTATGTTACTTTTGCCCTTGACCTTCACTTTTAGTTGTATTAAATGAAAAGCCAGACTTGGAAGATTCTTCTAAATCAGTGATAACCAATACATAACCAGTGGCCACCACCCTCCTCTTGTGTCTGTGGCAGATATAAATTGCTCACAAGCTCTTTCCTTCTGATCCATAAGAATCTATCTCAGCACCATACTCCCAGCAGCCCTTACCAATCAAAAGCAATTGGTAAGCACGTTAAAACCTACTTGTAACCTTTATTCTAGAGATGTTTAGTATCTGTCTCCTCTGTGTTCAAGTCAATATAGGTGTCATTCAATGTTCTATACCTCCATTGTCTATCTCTACACTACTGTGCAATAAAAGACCCATTAGACACCGTAAGATCCAAAAGGTCTTTTACATTTGTCTTAGTCTATTTGTGCTGCTATAACAAAACAGGCACAATTATTATTACAAATAATAGAAGTGTATTTCTCACAGTTCTGGACATTGAGAAGTCCAAGACTGGGGGCCAGCAGGTTCAGTGTCTGGTGAGAGCTGCTCTTTGCTTCCAAAATGGTGCTTCCAAAATGGTACTTCCAAAATGGCTTCTGTTTCTTTGAGATGACTGAGGTTGAGAAGGATTACTAAGGAAAATCAGGGCACCAGTCCCCAGTGTACAAGCCATGACAGAACCTCCCCATTGTCAACAGCTCTGCCAGTGGAGGGCTAAACTTAGAGACGACTGCAGGGACAATGGAACCACAGGGAAACTGATGAGACCTACTGAATGACTAATCTCATGCCTTCTGCCTGGACAGCCTGCCTTCCCCCAGGAAATCCATCTTCTTCTGAAAGCTCAGGCCAAGCTGGCATAGAAAAAGATCCTTTGAACCCACAAAGCTCCATTGAGATACAAGAGCACGAATGAGTCATTTTATGAGTTTCAGGTACATTCTTAGTAAAAATAAAATAATATAAAATAAAAATGAAGGCATATGGTCAGATAAGTTGGTCTCTTCCCACTTCTTATCATCTTAAATTGGTGACTCTAAAAATTATACCCCACATGGCAAATGGAAGAACAGGTAAAAGTTAAAAGATTTGTTTAGGGCCACAGAAAATCCCAGGACCAAATTTTGCAATGATTTTAGGCACTTTCTGGACACAGTCTTGAAAGCTTATAATAATTAGCTACTTGCTACTTATGAGATGCTCTTTTAAAAAAGAATTTCATGAGTGAAATTTATTCCTAGTTAGCTGTAGATTGCTTTAAAAAATGTTGTACACTGAAATGCTATATTGTCCTAGAGGTTTTTTTTTGTTTTTTTTTTTTTTTTTTTTTTTTTTTTTTTTTTTTTTACTGTGCTAATGGTTTTGTAGATAAGGTTAATGAGATAATCTTATATTTTAAGTCTATCCAGCATAAAGATTGTTTCCTTTTACTGTTCCAATTTAAAAACAATTAATGTTCTAATCTTAGAAAGTAGCTCAAATTTGGAATGGTTTGAACTAATGCAGTATTATCATAGTCAATAAAAGTACTGGAATGCCACAATAATAAAATGTAATCTAAGTAAAAGAAAAAAGTGCCAGTAATTATTCAGAACCCTGTGTGTGTGGTGGGGGGGGGGGGCGGGGTGGGTATGTGTGTATATGAGCAAGAGAGACAGTGACAGAGAAAGAAACAAAGAGAGAATGAGAATAAATATGTCAGGATTTCCATAGAGTAGCTTTGTAGTACACGAGACATTTACAAAATCCTTGCTGATTTACGAGTCAGCCATTTTGGCTTCTGCCAGAAATATGCTCAACAGCTAGAATCTAGTCCTGTTGGATAACCTAGTATTAACACTCAGACTTCATTTGTTTCCATCATTGCTGGCTCCTTCCCAAGGAAGGAGATTATATATGTTTTAAGATGAAAAGAATGAATTCTAAGGAGTAAAAATCCTGCATTCACAGCACACAAAACTTTTCATAAGCAACTTGTCACTCGGAAAGAGAAATAAATACTTTGCTAATATTTTATTATGTAGAAGTATCTTACAAGAGTTTAAAGAGAAGAAAGGAAAAGTTTGCTGAAATGACAAAACGAAATGAACGTTTGTCAACATATACATGCAGTTGTTTTCTATTCAGCTATTTTGAAATAGAAGTCTAGAACACTCTACACAAAATGTTGATCCAACAATAAGTCACCATTAAATAATGATTCTTACCCCTAATATTCTTATTGATGAACCTCAATATGCCTTGAAACTGAGAGTTTTGATCAGACCTGTGCTCCACTCTAGTGATCAACAAACTATGGCCCATGAGCCACATCTAGCATGCTGTTTTTGTAAATAAAGTTTTATTGGGACACAACCATATCCATTCACTTATATATTATCTGTGGTTGCTTTCATGATAATGGCAGAGCTGAGTAGTTGTGACATTGATAGTATGTCCCATGAAGCCAAAAATTTCACTATGTTGACCTTCCAGAAAAAGTAGGCTGACCGCTTTTCTACACAACAAATATATTCAATGCTTCTTCCACCAATAACATTCAAGTAATAAATAAGCCAAATGTGTTTTGTTGTATCTGCTCTCCTCCTATGCACCTATTCGTTCAACAAGCATTTATTAAGTGCCCACTATGAGCCTTACACATGGTAGCCTTTTTATATGAGACCCCTAATGTCATAGACTAAAACTGAATGAGAGTTTTCTTAAGCACAATTTCTAAAAAAGAAACGCTCTAATTTCACAGTGAATTTCTCAACGTTTTTTAGTCATAAATGTTTGCTTCCTGATTATCTCTTGTCTGAATTTAAGATTTGGAAATAAGCAAAGAGATGAAGATGGCATCTCTTTTCTAAGTTTAGCAGCACATGCCTCAGAGATGAGCCAGTGCTGTCCCACCAGCTTGGCCCTCCCTTCACTTGGCCCTCTTCCACCCCAACCTGAGAAGCCCCTCACTGGGCACACATTGAAAAATCCTACTCTAGCCCATTCCTTTATGTCTATGAATTAAATACTCCACAGAACAATAGAGAGCTATCCTTATTTTTAAAGGTCTTTAGGAGGAGAAACCATACCTTTCCAAAGTAGGTGATTTTAGTGGCTACCAATTTTTCCATTAAAAAAAAAAAACCCTCTCTCTTTTCTATTTCCATTTAAACTTATTTACTTCTAGCTATCTTCAGGGAGTTGGGGAGTATCTTCTAGCATTCTCAGATCTGAGTAAAATATGCCTCGGTGGTTAACACGTGTACAGGGGTCAAATCTTTTGGCTTCTTTGAGCAGCTTTATAGCTAATCCAAGAAATACCCCCATAATGGACAAAGATGAGAGATTCCATGTGTCACCCATATTTAAACAGTCAAGTTGCTAATTAGAGAAGCAATAAGATAATTTATTATAATAAAATTAGATCCAGATACTATTCCTTCTGCTACAGTCACCAAAAGACTAAGCTGGGGCAAGACCTGGACTGAATATTAATGATTTTGAGTGAATGAGCGGGGCTCCTTACAAACCACCAGAATCATGGAAATATTCTGAGTTTGATCTTAAGTTCATGGAAAGTAGAATATTCTAAAAGTAGCACAATTCAACAAAGTGAGCCCAGGAGCAACAGAACTGGAACCTACCCAGTAGATACTGTTGGGCTCTAAAGAACGACACTGAGCCACTGGGCCTCCCAGCATGCTTTCTACTCCAAACGGCAAGCCATTTTAAAGCAATGCTTCTCCTTCCATCCATTCATTCATCAACAATAAAACTGCTTTGACAGGATTGATTTAATACTTGGGAGAGTCCTGAATTTGATGAATGCATGACAGCTGCTTATTTTGGCCTCTTTTGCAAAGCTGTAGCTAGCATTGTTAGGAAAGCTCTAGTTGGAAATTCTTTCTTCCCTTTGTTTCATTTATCAGGGCATATTCAGGGTAACTGCTACAAAGAGCAGAAAAGAAATGGCTCCTGGAGCCCTTCTGATGCAAAGGATGGGTACACTGCTGGAAACAGGCATGCTGCTGAACTGGGTGCTCATAGTCTCTTTGCAGACCTATGACATTGCATGTTAGCACCAATGCCATTATCCACGGACAAACCCTCCCTGGTTCTCTTTGACTCCCTTCAAGTCATGACAGGTCTCCTGCCTTGTTTCTTCCATCTACCATGCCAACTATTCTGGAAAATACTCTCAGGCTTCAGGGAAGTTTGTGAGGCTCTTCAAGATGTCAAAGTTCTCCCACCCATTCCTAATTGACTGTCCTTCCCAGCCTGCTCTTTCCTCAACCACTTGCTTGAAATTTCCTCCAATCACAAACACCCAGGGTCTAATTTTTCTTGTATTTCATTGCAGCAAGTCCAGCACTATCCTCTAGTGGCATTATGTCAGCCACTAAATGTATTCTTTAGATCAAATGACAGGAAGTAAACACCCACATTGCAGAACATGCTCCACTCAAGATAAAGAGGTAAAGGGTTCGTTGCCAACTGTATTTACAGCATGGTGAACTAATGCCCCTTAGCTGAGAGGGTACAGTACAGTCGTCTGCTAGCTTTCATTGGCTAAGAGCACACAATCACACTTGGAATAAGGAGAAAATGTATATTATGGTATACCATCATGGATTGTTATATATACATATTTATAAACTTATATTCATTGGACATTTTTATTCAGTTCCACAAATTTTAGGAAAAATTTCAGAAAGTCCTACAAATTTCAGAAACAAGTAGTATTATACCAAATCAAGGCTATGTGCTTTCTGGCAAATGCTTCAGATTTTTTAGACAGATTGTTAAACTTTTCAGCTTCATCTCACAAATCTTCATTCCAAACTCAAGGGAAGTTCCAGAGGTCAATTTTTGTGGTATCAAAGCTCTCATTCTACCTGAGTTACTCAACTGGAAGCCTCTGGAAGCCAGCTCTCCACCACAGCTCTGGCTGACACCAGAGAGAGGTGGGCAGCACCATCTATGACTCACTAAGACAAGGTAAGATGAGGGCAGGGGATTGACCAGATGGAAAAAGATAGACCAGGAGAAGACGGCTGGGGGATGGTCCAGGGAAGAGTAGGGGCAGAGGTATGCAACGGTTTGGCCTTCAGGATGACAGTATCCAATCAGACCAAGGGGAGAGCAATTCCAGAAGTAGAAGGAAGAGACTATTTTCAATGGAGAGGCAGAGTTAAAGGCAACCTAGACAATAATGTACTCTGGGGCTAGAACCAGATAGCAAGAAGGACAGATGGGCAGAAACGGGCAGCCACCTTCTCCCCAGAAAGTTGTTTGTAGCTGTAGCTGTAGGAGATGGCCACCAGACAGAAGCTGTGGCCTTGCATGAGGAACACAGTCGATGCCCGCACATGGCCAGAAAGTGAGGGAGCATAGGTATAAACACCACAAATTCTCTTGCTGATTCTCTTCACTGGCCAGATGCAACAGAGGGGAGGGGAGGAGCTGAACTGATGCACTGTGCAAGACAGCCTCTCAGAGCACAGAGCAGGGTGGGCAAGTGTGGACAGTGAATATGCAGGGGTGAACCAACAATCTCTAGCACAACCAGGACTACAACCACTTGCAGACATTGGCACAGAAGTCATGCTTTGGATCACCAAGTCTGAATTTGAGGCACTTAACTTGCTTCTAAGATGGGGAAGCGGAGTTTCTTAAACATATTCGTTTATATTCTTTTCTTTCAGTTTGGCCCAGGTACTGCGGCTCATCGGAACTTAGGCAGGAGTCGTCTCTGCATGTATGCAAATCTCAAAAGCACACCTCCTCTAATGCTTGCACTTGGTTCTCAGGGCACCTTTCCATAGATCAGGTCAGCATTTAATGCTTTGAGTGCCATTCAGAAACCTGAAGAAATTTACACAGCCCAGGGAGCCAGAACCAACACCTCCACTTGCAAGTATATTGGTCACATGAATTACAAAGTTTTATTAAAAGAAAATTAACTACCATTAAAAGAAATTTCTGTTCAGAGTTTCAAGAAGCCCAGGGAAAGCTCTCTCACCAGCGTAGACCCCACTCCCAGCTGCTCTGGGACAGGGCTGCTGACTCCACCAGGCGTCACTGGCTTGGACTGTGTTTCCGCCTTGCTACTCTCTCCTTATCACTGCTGAACCTGCAAACAGCCACTGCTTGCTGTTTCCCTGGTCACTGAGCAGCTCCCTCCACTCCCAGCCCCTCAACCTTTCAAAGATCCCTCAGATAGTAACGTTTGTTCGCTTGCTTGCTTGTAGCTTAATTATGCTCCTTTAGCCTCTAGGCTGTGACAGAAGGTCAAACCACAGTTAGGCATTGAAGCCATTGCTCCCCTAGCACAATCAGCAAGACCCCAGCATGAAGCCCAAGCACCTCAACTCTCTCCTGCCTAGAGGTAAATTTCTTCTCCACCAGGCACTCAGAAAATTGTAAGGAGGCTCTCTCTCTCTTTCTCTTGCTCTCTCTCTCTCTCACTCTCTCTCTTTTGTTATTTCATACCTGTTGCTAACCATCCATTTTAACCTTTCTCTTCACTATTTTTACCCACTGGGATTCCTCAGCAAATACAAGTTTTATGGATGTTTTGCAAAGACAAGATGGTGTTGAGAGAATGAAAAGGTGATAGCAATCATGTATCTGTGTTTTTTGCCCACAGTTTATCGAGATGCTACACAGCTTGACAGGTTCTTAATTAGTCTGACCCAGAGAATCTGAGACCTTCTAAAAGCAGTTTCAGGAAGAGCAATACAAATCACCACCATTATAATAAAAGCTGCTGTTTATTGAGACTAGGTCCTGTACCTAGTTAAACTGTGTGCCTTACATATTTATCCTTTAATCCCCACAGCAGCCCAATGTGTTATTTATTATTATCTTCATTTTAGGAATTAGCTTACAGAATTTAGGTAACATACCCAAGATTAACAAGTCATATATTGCAAAAACAGGATTTGAATTCAGATCCTGCGCAGACTAATCTTAGTGCCCACAATGCCTACTATCCCATTATAAGGAAAACACTCCTCCACAGCCCCTGTTATAAGATGAGACTAAATCACTTGTTGTGCAGAGGTACAGGAATATGTTCAATTAAAACAATAACAATGCCAAAGCATGAAATTCATAGCACCATGAATATGAGAATAAAACATCTTAGTAAACAAGACATGTGGGGCTGAATTTTCATCTCATCACATCTGTGAATTCTTAGATGCATTTCTTAGACACATGATTTTTCTGCATTATTATTATATATAATTGACATACATATTTACTTTTCTAGCACTTCTGGAATTATATAAAATACAGGACAATTACTCTTCCCATAGTAATCTATTAATACATTTGATTATTTTAAAAATCATTATTTCAGTGATTTATATCTAAGTTTGTCAGACTCCTTTCCCTTAAGCACTACTTCCAATTTCTGATATTAAGCATGTCCAGCACAGCTTGGGCCAACTACATGGGCCCTTCCTGATGTTACGACACATCTTTCTAGCTTTCCTTACACCACACTGTGACATGTACTTGTAGGAGAAGCAGGATTTATTTCCTTACTCATCACTAGGCTCATAGCTAAGGCACCTATAGCACAAGACAGAATAACAAGAGAAAAACAACCAGATTTACTTAATAAGTTGTATGTGACATAGGTGCCTTCACAAGGAAATGAAGACCCAAAGAAACAGATAAACCTGTATGTTTTTATGCTTTGGTTTGAAGAAGAGTGGATGGTGGTAGAGAAGTATATGATTAGACAAAGGAGGTACGATCTAATGGTAATAAACTGGGGGGAACTTAGCAAAGCCTGCTTGTTCAGATTTTCCTCTGTGTCTTTGAGGATAAGGATGTTCCTTTCCTCTGGATATAGGCAGCGTCCATCTAAAATGAGGTTTTATGAGCTGCTTCAAGGGAAAATGGCAAAGGGAAGGTGAGGTGCTTCTGCTGTTTTCTTAAACACCAAGGTACCATATTTGGGGGTAGCAGGATCTGTATTCCATCAATCAGCAGAGGCTTACTCTGAGGAGTCAACAAGAGCATCAGTATGGTCCAGCAGTTCCCTCAGGAAGCCAGGCAATGGGCCAGCCTCCCTTCCCCAGGCCAAGATGGGCTGAGTCCAAAGCTTACAAACTAAGTGTCCATACAGGCAGAGCAGGTGACGTAACTGAGTGAGGTGGCTGGATGTGTAGCAATCAGGAGACCACGTGGAAACCGTAGTGCTCCTGCCCTCCACCCACTATGCCACCTCTCTGCCTAAGCAGATTATTACCACACGGAATGGTGGCCAGTGTTGCCAGCTCCTCTGATTTTCCCACAGAACTCAGAAACCCAAATTTTTGTGTGAAGTCACTGAGTTTTTAAACATAATTGGACAATTTTTATGTGTTTTTAAATTATGTGAGTTAAGTTAGACATGCCCTTGACTATGGGCCTGCAGATAGGACCTATAGATGCCAGTTTGCAACTCCCACCTTCAGCCCTGAAGATGGCGGCAGCTGCTCCTTTCCTGTTACTCCATTGCTCCATTACATGGTGCTCTCTCTCAAGCCTCTCTCCCCTCCCCTTGGCTTTTCCTCTGCCTCTCTTCTGTTCTGACTCATGTCATCCTAATTCCTTCAGCCCAAACCCTCACTCCCTCCTCTAATGCTGTCCTCGTGTCAAATTTCCATTATAATGATGATATAAAAAGACATGATCCCCAAATCAAACAAAGCAATTTATGAAAACTCAAAATGAGTAAAGCTTTCAAATCTTGCATTAAAAGGTACCTAGTAGACTCCTCTATCCCTATGGGCACTTTATAAGTATTAATATTTCAAATGCTCATGCTTGAATTGAGTTTTTTTTATTCCTATTGGATGGAACCTCATACATATGCTGTCTGCTGTCTTTTCTCTTTAAGTTCTTGAAGTGAAGAGCCCTGTCAGCTCCCCCCTATTCAACCACTCCACTTTCTTCATGCCCCCAGCTCCTCTCTGCAAATATAAAGCTGTTAACACCTCAGAAGTCTCTCTTCTGAGCTGGACCACAGTGGTGCCTGGGGATTCCTCGGCCTCCTGGTGGTTCTGTCCCTTCAGCCCTGACCAGGAGCTCTCTGTGAGAACGGTGCAGCTCTTTATGCAGCACCTCAGTAATGCAACTCTCCACCTGCACTAAGGCATGTGCAGCCCTCATTTTTGGGGTCTGTCACAATTTTTGGCCATTTCACAGGGCTAGGATGTAAAAAATAGGGCTAATCTTACAGCTACAGAGAGTAGGCAGTTGCCTATATAATCAGATGCACCCAAGTAATACAATAAAATAAAAACTTAAAACATCCCCACCTGTTCACTGTGACTGAAACCTCAGGCCAACCTCTTCATTCCACCACAGAGGTGCAGGAGTCTGTGTCCTGGGAAAAGCTTCCACACACTAAAGGCCATACCAAAGGGCAATTACTGATGTCAGACGTGTCCCTGAAAGCAAGCTTGATTACAGGAGAAAGAAAAGACATGGGGCCCCTGAAGCAGGTGTAAGGCCCCACAGAGAGGGTGAAGCAGGTGGTTATGCACTATTTTGCCTGGAGCTCAGCCAGTGTGTGTGCCCACCAAGGCAGGAGAGTAAGAATTTAAGGAAGTTAGTTCAACCACTGTGGAAGACAGTGTGGAAATTCCTCAAGGATCTAGAACAACAAATACCATTTGACCCAGCAATCCCATTACTGGGTATATACCCAAAGGAATATAAATCATTCTATTATAAAGATACATGCACACGTATGTTTATTGCAGCACTATTCACAATAGCAAAGACATGGAACCAACACAAATGCCCATCAGTGATAGATTGGATAAAGAAAATGTGGTGCATACACACCATGGAATACTATGCAGCCATAAAAAGGAATGAGATCATGTCCTTTGCAGGGACATGGATGAAGCTAGAAGCTATTATCCTCAACAAACTAACACAGTAACAGAAAACCAAATACCACATATTCTCACTCATAAGTGGGAGTTGAACAGTGAGAACACATGGACACAGGGAGAAGAACAACACACACTGGAGCCTGTCGGGAGTGTGGGGGAAAGGGGAGGAAGAATATCAGGACAAATAGCTAATGCATGTGAGGCTTAAAACCTAGGTGATGGGTTGATAGGTGCAGCAAACCACCATGGCACACATATACCGATGTAACAAACCTGCACATTCTGCACATGTATCCTGGAACTTAAAGTAAAATTAAAAAAAAAAAAAAAGAATTTAGGGAAGTACTTTAACCTTCCTCCAGTCATTAAGACAAGAACAAAACCCTAACCCACCTTCCCCACCCTCTCAGCATTCACCACATTTAAACAGGCAACTCTGGAGACAGATAAAATCTACTGGAGTCTTATGCTGGTAATTCCGTAAGTTGAAGACTCGAAGGCAAGTCCTTTCTCATGGAGGAATTTCACTTTCCTGGTCCAATAGAGATACAGCCCAGAGGGCAAACTCCACAGTCGGGCATAATTCTTTGGGTGAAATGTTTAAAAGAGTCCTGACAACATACAGCAGCAATTTCCATGCAAATGTGTGTCTGTGGGGGAAAATGCAATTGGCCCAACAATCTTGTACTGATGGTGCACCCCCTTCCCACTCCACTGGGGTGTGGAAACATGACTTAAAGAAATCTATCTATTTGTTCAGCTTTTCTCCCTCTGAGCATGCCAAACATAAATGACTTCTGTGTTTCAAAAGAGGTGCTTGCTCCACGCTGCTGCTCTGTGCCAAGGACCACACGGAAATGAGAAGCTGTAGTCCCCTCCTTCCCAGTGAGGCTATGGGAACAAAGGCAGTGTTTTTTGGGGTTTTTGTTTGTTTGTTTGTTTGTTTGTTTGTTTTTCCAGAAAGAAACAAAAATACGGCAGGACATTGATTTTTTTGAAACAAAAAAGGCTGATTAACAATGTGGGATTTACGAAGAAAAATAATAGTAATAATCTACTGAACTTGGTGAATTCCACATGATCACAGTGCTTCAACCGACCCACCCACCTCAACTCCGATGGCTGCGGGCCACCTGGGACAGTGGTGGATGTAGTAGTGGAAAGAGCTCAGGACCAGGAGATTGTTCTGGTCCCTGCCACTTAATTCATGAATTTAAGATGAATTAGGGCAAACTGAAATAAGCATGATGGGGTTGAACTAGCTCACGGGTCTTCAAACAGGGGTACAGGTACACATGCCTTGATGCATTAAGACTTTGCAAGTAGTACACGGGCAGAATCAATTGTCAAATCTTCCATTTAAGCAAATTTCTTTCCTGCAATTAATCTGCCTAAGATTGTGCCACAAATACTTTTTCCTCAATATTCCTTTTCCTTCTTTGCAAAAAAAAAAAAAAATTAATATCCACCTCAGTCTTCAGCCACCACAGTCTGACTGAGGTACCATTTTCCTGGGGTGCAAAAACCTCCACGGCTTCCTCTGGAGGGAGAGTCCTCATAGAAAAAAGCAAGGGGGCTTCAGAAGGAAATATTGATATTGAAGAGAGGCAAAAAAGTCATGACAACCCTCTGCACCAACATCCTTCCTTTCTTCTTCCTTCCCTGTCTCCCTCGTTTCCTTCTTTCATTTCTTAGAACTAGAATTCAGACGCAAGAAGGTTCCAAAATGCCACGTTCTAATACATTTATTTGAGTTTAAAAAATGAAATAAGATTTTTTTCTGACAGAAAGTGAGTCCAAATTGGCAGAACGGCTTGACAATAAGGACTAGCTTTGCCAATTAATTTATATGATGGACACTCTCCATGAATTTAATGAGCTAAAGCTGCAGCTCCAATATTCAGATGAAAATATACTTTAATCATGGATATATCTAAAGGATACATCATCTAATGTACACTTTGCAACTATTTAAATTTATGATAAAAAATATTTAGATGTCAACTCGGAAAGACTCTTTCAAAATTATTTTATGGAATACATGAGAAAAGTCTGAAGTCACAAGTCTAGTTAATTCTTGTCAAGTCAAATTGCCTGTGAAATTCCTTGGTCTCTTCTCTTTCTCCCTCTCTCTGCATCCAGCCCTATCCCCCACTCTCCTAACCTCCCAAACATCTCAACCACCTTACAGAGGAGGGGGCTACAACAAACAGGCTGAACATCTCAACTTATTCAGAAAAAAATAATAAAGTGGTTTTGTTCCCATTTCCCTCAATGGATTAATCTAGTAAGAAATAAATATGTAAGAAATAAATATGTATTCTTCCCACATGTAAGAAATAAATATGTTATTCAAGGTCAGACAAAATAACAACCTATCTTCTTAACTTTCTGTTTGTAATGAATACCATTAATACAATTCTCTTTTTTGTCCACAACCACCACTTCTGGGTGTGAAAATGAGAAGAGAAAAGCATATAGGAATAGATATCAATATACAGATATCTCCCTTTCCATTTGCTTGAGTAATGGAAGGCCACAGTGGTAAATATTTCTATTTTTACCAGCAACCCTCAGAAAAGGAGACAAACTCCCCAGTGACTCTTGGTAGCTACACTACCCAGCTGGTTCTTGCTCTAGACAAAAGTGTTTTAATTTTGTGCATGGCCCACTTGGTAGTCAGGGGAATCCTATGGACCCCTTCTCAGAGTATGTAAAACAAATGAATAGGATTGCAAAAAGAGCTAATTATCTTGATATGCTTTTATCAAAATATTTTCTAAAACATTCTAGTGCATAGTAATGCATGTGCTTTTTCAGTAACAGTAAATAGCAAGTGTCAGTGGCAGGAGTAACAACTATCACAATTTTAAAGTAGTGCCTGGTATAAATGATATTTTGAAATATCTGCAACCATTATAATGTTATATGAACATATTTATAATTTGGTGACAAATTCACAAATATTGTTGATATTACTGGGGCTTGTTGCTTGTATACATTATAAAAAGCGATGTTAAATTTCAGTTGGAGTTCAGTGAAAATAAAGACAAGTTTTTTTCCCATCCAAGTTCATGGATACCCTGCTCAAGACAAATTGTGATGGAGGCAATATTTAGAAGGCCTGCTCCCCTTTCCCTTTGGCCCCTTTACTCTTCTGGCTGTCCCTTCCTTCCCAAGGTACCCACCCTGCAGTAGCTTCAGTTAGTGTTATCTGTCGTGATGGCTCATGAGTAATAATCACTATTCCTTGACTGTCTACCATTTTGCATATATCATTTGTACACTTTACAACAACCCTCCAAAGCATTTTATGAATGGAGCAATTGAAGTTCAGAGAGGTTAAATAACTTGTTCAGGGCAACAAAGTCGAAGATTTGGGGGTTTAAACTCAGGTCTCTGTAGCTTAAAGCTTACTCCCATTTCCACTGCACTACACTGCCTCCTAGTATAGAGGAACCTGGGAATTTTGTTGTTGTTGTTTTGTTTGTTTGTTTGTTTGTTTTTGAGACAGTTTTGTTCTGTCACCCAGGCTGGAGTCCAGTAGCATGATCATGACTCACTGCAGCCTTGACCTCCTGGGCTCAAGCAATCCTCCCACCTCAGCCCTCCAAGTAGCTGGGACCACAGGCACGTGTCACCACACCTGGCTA
Organism: Pongo pygmaeus; assembly: GCF_028885625.2. Taxonomy (NCBI): domain Eukaryota; kingdom Metazoa; phylum Chordata; class Mammalia; order Primates; family Hominidae; genus Pongo; species Pongo pygmaeus. The sequence goes on from NC_072384.2 coordinate 76,733,867, forward strand.
CTTTTTTTGGAGAGATGGCGGTCTCACTATGTTGCCCAGGCTGGTCTCAAGCTCCTGGGCTCAAGTGATCCTCCCACCTGGGCCTCCCAAAATGCTGGAATTACAGGCATGAGCCACCTCATCTGGCAAAATCTTGGATTTTAGTAGACATTTTCTAAAAACCCAGTACTTCCCATAAATCAATTTCTAATGGAATTTCAGGGATCAGCAAAGGTAAAGCTACTTGGAGATGAGGAGTCCACCCTTCCATCTTTCTATACAAGTGACCGTTCTCCTCACCCACCACCCCACTTCTGCAGAGAGGGAAGGAGCTGGGCCAAACCTCAGAAATGTATCCACCACCTTTGTGAGGTCTGCATGAGTTATAGGACATATGGACAAACAGAACCTTTTATATTTTAGGGGGGGAAGGGAGACTGAGGAAGGACATTTATTGCCTGACTGCCATTCCAGGAAGGTTCATTCTTAAAATGAACCTTAGCATTCTTAAAATGTTTTAATTACTTCCAACACAGTAAAGAAACTATTATCCCTACTTTGTAGAGCAGGAACTGAATGCCAAAAAAAGATTAAAGAAAATGAAGTGTAAAGAATCTCCCCAACCCTATAGCTTCCCAATAGCTTTCTGTTTTTATAAGCAGATTTCACAAATCCTAGAAGGAAGCAAGCACTGGCTGAAGGAAGAAGAGTATCAAAAACACTCTTTCACTATCTAAGTTTGCAAACAACTTGAAAGCAATGTTCCTGCACTATTACTAGACTGTAACCTCCCCAAAGTAAGAGACCATGTCCCTGGCATGTCTATACTCCACAGAGGAGATTCACGGTGACTGTTTAGTTGAACTAAGGCAGCGCTGGCCCATGAACTTTCTATGTAACTCTTCAGAGCATCCCAGGCATTTCTTTGCCAGTAGAGGACACTCAAAGTTTCTAGCAAGTTGATTTCCAAAGTCATAAACTTTCTGGACAATGCTATATTCATTAATCATTGAAATGGGATCCATCTTTATCTAATCCCTTTCTCCTCTCCTACCAAGTTTCTTGGCATTCTAAAGTAGATCTGGTAAGTACTGTACCCACCACAACCACTGGATTACGTCCCCCATCTGGCTTTTTACTAAGATTTGTCATGGTCAAATATGTGGTATTCTATTGAGTGTATCAGAAAATTAAGATAGATGACAGTAGATTTATTCTAACATCTTCTATACTACAAACATTATTTGTAAAATTCTGCACTAGTCTCTAGCTAAATTTTCTCCAGTCTTCCTTATCTAGTGTTAATTCTAAGAAACCATTTTCAATAAATATTTATAAGCACCTACTATGAGATCTGTACTATTCTAAGTACTAGGAGTAGGGAAGAGGTTAATGCATTCATCTGATTACAATACAATGTGATAAGTGCTAAACAGCAGTATAAATGCAACTCAGTGAATGAATGGAGAAGTTATACATTTACATAGTACTTCATATTTTTCATATTTTTTAAATTGCTTTCATACAGACTAGTGTTTTCCTCAAGGCCACATCTTCCCTATGTGGAAGGTAGGAGAGATATTATGACCAAACATTATCAAGGTTGCAAGATTTGCCCAAGTTCTGACAGTGTATCAGTAAGAGAACTAAAGCTAGAGTCCAAACCACAAAGATCTAGCCCAGTACTTGAGTCTCTACTTTCACGACTCATTCCCTTCCCAGGCAGACTACTTTCCCACATAGCCAATGTCATTCAATAAAACTGTACATTAAGATATTCTGAAATCTCACAATCCCACTTATGAAGGAAACCCTTGAAGTTCTACATCTCACCCCAAACTTCCACATGCAATTATTCCACCAGGTCAATGAATGGGAATGGTCCATAAACTATGACTTCTATCCTCAGGGGTTCCATTTATCTATTGCTATGGAACAAATTATTCTAAAACCCAATGGTTCAAAACAACCACCATTTTATTATGTCATATGATGTTGCCTGTCAGGAATTTGGACTAGGCTCAGCTGATGAGCCCACATCGTTCCACAAAATGTTGATGGTGATCACTCTGCTGTATGCAGCTGGCAGATGGCCAATGGCCTCAATCACATGTCTGACACCTTGTAGGGAAGACAGATTGTTGTAAAGTTGGACTTAGCCAGAACTATCACCAGAGCATTTCTATGCAGCCCTTCTAGTATGGCAGCCTTAGGGTAGTTGGACTTCTTACCTGGAGTCTCAGGGCTGAAGAATGATAAGGCAGAAGCTGCATGGTCTTGTGATCCAGCCTCAGTAACATAGCCTCATGGCATCACTTCCATCATACTTTTTTGGGCAAAGCAGTCACAAGTCTGCCCAGATATAAAAAGAGAAGACACAGAGCTCTATCTCTCCATGAAAAGAGTGTCAAAGAGTTCACAGCCATGTTATGTGTTTCTTATATTAACTTATCATTCCTCTTCTTGACCAACAGTGGCCAAGAGAGTTGCCTCTGTTCCAGTCCCAACCATTTCCTCTTCTTAGGTCACCCAAGATTGCTAGCCCTCTTCTGCCTGTTCCGCACCTACTACATGTTCTTGTCTCCTGCAGTGTCATGCTGGATGTTCACTTCCTGTATCAGGACCTATATTACACAAGGTTCTCAGTCTTTGTCTATGGCTGCATTAGGTATACACTAAGGTATTGAGTCTTTATTAATTTTGTTTAAAGGTGCTATTGTTGTCTATTTAGTGCCAAGAATGGCTGCTCTCTCCATTGGCACGGCTTTGGCATTGTTCAGTTCCTGAGGCATTCTGCAGCTTCCTTACATACATATCAGCTCTGCGTGATCTTTGCCAACTTAAAATTGTGCTCTCAGAGTAGGGTCTTTACTTGTCCTAATAGAATTTTTTGCTCCCAAGAGTACACTTGGGACAAAACTGCAAAATAGATAAGAATACAAGCTCTGGAGTCAGAAAGATCTGGGTTTTTAATTACAGCTCCACCATTTACTGTGAGATCTTGTCCAAGCTACTTAATATCTCTAAACCTTAGTGTCCTCATCTGTAAAATAGAGACAAAGGTATACACTTCATGGAGTTGTCAAAAGGATAAAGAGCATTGCATAGATGAAGCCATTATCACATTGCCTGGTACTTGGTAACTATAGTAATAGTAGCACTACTGGTAGTATCGATGGTGATTAACAATATCTGACTGATAAAGGACTACAATGGTTTAAAGTACTGATAAAGATGCAAATGGACTTTTACACCTCCAATCTTCTCTCTATAGATACTTAAACTGAACTTAAGTAAAAATGTAGACTTGCATGCAAGTGTACACATACCTGCGTGTGTCAAGTTAAAATTTTATATTTTATTTTATCTAATAAAATATTTTTATTTGATACAGATATGTCAAGTTAAAATATTCATATTTCCCCTTTTCACCAGGTATATTTTATTTATATTTCTTAAATGTCCATGTAGGTGTTTTCTGTCAGTCATTCATACCAGCATTTCAAGTAATTTTTACTAAGAGAATTTACCCATCTTAGAAAAACATTCAGATGCAATTGTTAAGTTCAGCTGCTTCTAAAGAATACAGCATGATGAAAATGTCTCTAGAGCATCATAAAGAAACATTTCAATATTTAAGATGGCTGGATTGACTCCAAGGACTGAGAGACAGTCTGTCTATCACCAGCTCAGCTTTAGAAATACAGTTCTTGGCTCCACTTCGCAGTTCAATGTATGTGATCAGTGCAAATACAAGATAAATAAATCTTAAAGATACTGAACTAAGTTATTTCTCAACACAAGAACACAAGGGACAAGACATTCTTGATTAGTCGATGTCTGAGCTAGTATTTCATCTTGGACTAGCTGATGTGAAGGTTAATGTTATTGACTCCCTCTTTGAATCTTCTTTGGAGAAAAGCAATATTCTGCTTTGAATTGGTTATTATCGCAACACACTCCCCATATATAAGATCTGTCAATATTCCTTCATCTGGGAGATTCTTAAGGTCTAAGGTTTTACTGGTCATGACGTGAAGTAATCTACATCACAATTCACGTGCAATTCACTTCACTTACACAGTTCATCCTTTCTGAACAAGTGAGAATCTTCCCAACAGGGACTATATTTACCTGTCATTCATCCACAGCTGTGCGGAGGAAATAGAGTGGAGAATAGAGTTCCAGGCATTTTAGAAGCTTGGAAAATTTGTTTCTCAAATAACCAGTGAAGGATTTGTGTAAACATTGAAAGTTCCTAGGTTTGATGCAAGTAGAGTATGTCAATTCTGTAGGGCTGCTATAACAAAACACCTCAAGCTGGGTGGCTTAAACAAGAGATTATAGTCTCATTTCTGGAGGCTACAAGTCCAAAGTCAAAGTGTTGGCAGAGCTAGTTCCTTCTAAGGATTATGAAGGAGAATTTATTTCATGCCTCTCTCCTAGCTTCTGGTGGCTCCAGGCATTCCTCAGCTTGTGGCAGTACAACTCCAATCTCTGTTTCCATTTCCACATGGCTGTGCTTTCCATGTGTGTTCATGCCATCTTCCTTCCATGCATGTCTTCCTCTGTGTCCAAAGTTCCTTTTTGTATAACCTTTATACAAGGTTACCAGTCCATTAGAGTAGGCCCACCCCAATGACCTCATTTTCACTGTCACCACTGTAAATATGCTATTTTCAAATTATTTAAGATCATGTTCTGAGATACGGGGCAGTCCGGGGCAGGGGAGGGGGTAGGGCTTCAACATATCTTTTTCTTTGCATACTTACAGGGTGTAAAACTCTTGAGCCAAACAGAGTAAGGAAATGACACAGTCACCTTCCAGCAATGTAGGCCCAGGAAAAATACCAAAGTGATACAAAAGATTCAATTCTATCCTGCCAAAATTATCTTTTCATTGTTTAATCTCCTTTTCTGAAAGCTACCATTAACATAATTTCAGTTTCAATCCTTGTGATTTAAACTTTTTTTTCCCCCAGATCTCTTCTGGGAAATCTAGCTCCCAAGTAGTTTCTTCTGTTAGGTACAAGATTCCCCCAAGTTTTCTATGCCTTTTACTTCATTAGCAAGAGGGTTTGGTATAAATTGCAGCCAACTCCTCTGCATTTTATTTTGCAGAGAGAAATAGATGTACATGGTAATTATCATTGGGCATGAGTTAGTTATAAATTGATGAAATGTCTTCCAAACATTAGAAAACTGACCTCATCGTTCTCAGAAGAATGTTTTTCCTCTTTTCACCTCTGTCCTTCAGCTTCTTAGAACCAACACCATCCAGGAAGGGTTTAAATAAGAACCTACAGTAGTTATGATGTTCCTAGGCCACAAATATTGCCTGTGCCAAGGATTAGGCTCCTGGAAACAGACTTTCAGTTTCTGTCAAGTATCCTTCAAGAAAGAACACTGTGAATCTGGGATTACCTCCTTCCTTTACCAAAAGTTCATGTTTTAAGCCCTTGAACCTCCTAAAGGACTAGGTGGCCACTACCATATTAGAAATGAGACACAAGAGACCAATTAATAAAAAACATATTTGAATCCAACTTTGGACTTAGTGAGATTTGGAGATTGTACTTCACAGCAGAAGCAATAATGTGAAAAGTAAAGCCAATGTAAGAAATGCTTAGGTTACCTTTGTAACTGCATCTTCCCCCAGATTGTGTGTGAGTTTTGCATATTCCAAAGTCAGAAGAAGAATAACGGCTCAAGAGACCTATAAAGAAATACTAGAGGCTGGGCGCAGTGGCTCACACCTGTAATCCTAGCACTTTGGGAGGCTGAGGCGGGCAGATGACAAGGTCAGGAGATCGAGACCATCCTGGCTAACACGGTGAAACCCCGTCTCTACTAAAAGTACAAAAAAAAAAAAAAAAAAGCTGGGTGTGGTGGTGCACGCTTGTAGTCCCAGCTACTCAGGAGGCTGAGGCAGGAGAATCTTTTGAACCTGAGAGGCGGAGGTTGCAGTGAGCTGAGATTGCACCACTGTACTCCAGCCTGGGTGACAGAGCAAGACTCTGTCTCAAAAAATATAAATAAATAAATAAATACTAGAGAGAAACCCAGTCTCTATAACTTACAAGTCAGAGTTACAGAATTATAACAAATTCTAACAAATTTGAAAATGAAATGCCAAAATCAAAGGACCACTTAGTGACATCATATTTTTACCTGAATCACTGACATCACAGAAAATCAAGTTGTGGAAGGTACATGTGCAGTAACAACAGCCCCAGATTTATGTACAACACGTGGATTTCTAGATCTTTCTAAAGGGGCCAACATATGCTAGATGAAAGGAAACGAAGTATTAGAATCATCTTCCCTAAACATGACTGATAAATTCCAGACATAAAAGTCAGTTAGCTTAATGGTTGTTTGGCTGTTTCTGCTATAGAGTACTGGTTTTACATATTTTTATTTCAAGTGAAATTGTAGCTTTGCAATACATACATTTTATGACATCTCATAACATTGATGTGTCATAACTAGAATAATTGTGTTGCACGATCTTAAAACTAGGACAGCCCTTAACAATTATCTATCTTTTTTTTTTTTTTTTCTGCTGAGACGGGGTTTCGCTCTTGTTGCCCAGGCTGGAGTGCAATGGTGCAAGCTCAGCTCACTGCAACCTCCGCCTCCTTGTTCAAACAATTCTCCTGCATCAGCCTCCCGATTTTCTCATCACTAGGAACTGCTCCTGGGATTACAAGCATGCGCCACCACACCCGACTAATTTTGTATTTTTTGTAGAGATGGGGTTTCTCCATGTTGATTAGGCTGGTCTCGAACTCTTGACCTCAGGTGATCCACCCACATTGGCCTCCCAAAGTGCTGGGATTACAGGAGTGAGCCACCATGTTCAGCCTGACGATTATCTATCTTTTCAAAGTGGCTTTTACGTACATCATTACTGTGTCTCACTTGAGCTTCCAATGACTCTGTAAGGGAGATAGAATGTTATTCACTTGAAAACTACAGAGGTCCAGAGTGGATGTGGGACTTGCCCAAACTCACCCAGACGACAGGGCCACACCTGGGCACTCCATGCCCTTTCCATCCTCTTTTCATTTCTATTTCACATCCACCCCACTTCCAAACACTGTGCTCAAACACTTCAGCACCTGAGTCACAGTTCCTCTCTCTCTCCTGTCTTTAACCATTATCCAAAATAACAGCATCATCCATCCATGTTGACCACCGAATCTGCCAGCAGCTCTTTCAACTCCATTGCATGTTCGCCACAACTTTTATTTTCTCATCACTAGGAACTGCTGCCCTCTAAGATCTCTAGTCACTCTCCCTTTCTGAAACAATCTCCTCACTTTCTTCTCCTGCTCCCAATGTATCTGTTCAATCTGCCTTTTGTCACACTCAGTAAAAAAAATACTGTTTGAGAACCTAAGAAATAGATGGAAGACCAGCTAGACATGGGCACAGGCAACACTGAGTTTTACCCCCTCAGCCTAGCCCACCCCTCAACCACATGGTCTCTCCCCATATGCCAGTCCATATCTGCTCAAAAGGCCTCAGTTTTCTCCCCAGCAATGGATGGTCATTTCAGCATTACCCGCTGCAGCATCCTACAATCCCTCAATTCCTTAATCTTCCATCATTCCAATCCCTAAATCTGGATTATTTCATATTTCTCATTCTCTACTCCCAGACGACCTTGCTGCTAGATAAGATCATAGAACTATTATGACTAGGTCCACCACAAATTCAAATTGTCCAACTTGGTCTAAAACTTTTAAATAACTCTGCAAGACCCAAAGAGAACCAAAGAATGGGTAGATGTTTTAAAGATGCAGATTTTGGTTTGAAATAAGATGGAAACATATAACCACTTTAGCTAACCAGCAACCAAAAAATAATGAGCTCAGCGTTATCGTTGGCTTTTTTTTTTTTTTTTTTTTTTGACAGAATCTCACTCTGTCACCCAGGCTGGAGTGCAGTGGCGCAATCTCTGCTCACTGCAAGCTCTGCCTCCTGAGTTCATGCCATTCTCCTGCCTCAGCCTCCTGAGTAGCTGGGACTACAGGTGCCCACCACCACACCCAGCTAATTTTTTTGAATTTTTAGTAGAGAAGGGGTTTCACCGTGTTAGCCAGAATGGTCTCGATCTCCTGACCTTGTGATCCACCCACCTTGGCCTCCCAAAGTGCTGGGATTACAGGCGTGAGCCACCACGCCCTGCAGAGTCTTGTCCTTGTCACCCAGGCTGGAGTACAGTGGCGTGATCTTGGCTCACTGCAACCTCTGCCTCCCGGGTTCAAGTGATTCTCCTTCCTCAGCCTCTGAAGTAGCTGGGATTACAGACGTGCATCATCAAGCCCAGCTAATTTTTGTATTTTTAGTAGAGACGGGGTTTCACCATGTTGGCCAGGCTGGTCTCATACTCCTGACCTCAGGTGAGCTGCCCGCCTCAGCCTCCCAAAGTGCTGGGATTGCAGGCATGAGCCACCGCACCCGGCCTGTTACTGTCAACATTTAAGTGGAGTTTAGATCAGAGGTTCCTGGACATGACTGATTATAAGAAATACCTGCAGAGATTATTTTTGTCTTTGAGACAGGGTCTCATTCTGTCATCTAGGCTGGAGTGCAATGGCATGATCATGGCTCACTGCAGCCTCAACCTCCCACGCTCAGGCAATCCCCCTGCCTCAGCCTCCCTAGTAGCTAGGACCACAGGTGTATGCCACCATGCTCAGCTAAGTTTTTTATTATTATTTGTAGAGATGGGGTCTCCCTGTATTGCCCAGGCTGGCCTCAAACTCCTGGCCTCAAGGCATTCTTCTGACCCAGCCTCCCAAAGTGCTGGGATTACAGGTATGAGCCACTGCACTGGCTGAAATTTTTTTAAAATACAGAATTCCAGGTCCCGCTTCAGACCTAATGAATAAAAACCTCTGGGAGGTGTTGATTTCTAAAGCTCCCTAGAAGTTTCTGATGCAGCCAACCCATAGAATGACATTAGGTTTCCACTGGGCTACACTACTGATTGTACTTTTTCCAGGACACAATGAAAGGGATTGCTTTACTGAAGGGAAATCCAGGTTGAATGGTCTGCCTTTACAGTATATTCCACTCCTTAGTTTCTCCTCTACTTGAACCTGAAGCCTGTCAATGTTGCCTACTGCTTACACTCTCTTTTTGTCCCACAGTGGCACTTACAGCTCAACGACCTGACGCTCCTAGGGAGCAGTCTAAGGTTCCTGCCAGAAAGTCTAGAAATGACCACAATGGATGTCCGTGTGAATCCTGCTCATTGCACCTCCACCGACATGAAGCTCACACCATCTCTTAATTTTCCCACTAGCATGGATGGGATGCTCATTCTTCATGCTCCAATGCTGTCTTGCCTCATTTATAATGACTTTATGTTAGTCAAAATAAATGTTTTTTCACTTCTGCCCTTATAGCAAAAGTAAAAGCCAGATGAACATCGCATCTTTGCTGGACATCAATACATTTGTAGCTGCAGTTGGCCTCGGTGGACTCTATTGTAGAGTGCAGCTTATGTTACTGATTTTGAAACATCTTTATGGTCAGTGAAAAGATCAAGCATTACCTCCAGTGATGGTAAGAACCAAAGAGCCAGTTCCAGTAACATCCATGAGTATGACTCATATGTCTGATCAGTTGATTTATAATAAATCTCCCCTGCATGTATCTTGATAAAAGCAGACCTTTCAGTTTTCCTTTTTTAAGTTAATGTTCCCTACCAAGGCTTTCCTTTTCATACTTTTCAGTTGTCAAATTATACAGATTTATACTTTTGCTCATTTACTATGGATATGATTGACTACATAATTCTTTTAAAAAGTTACCTGCAAATATAGTTACCTGACCCAATTTAATAAACACATGAAAAAAATAGGTCATACTCTAAACATTGTCTCTTCTTGTCTTTTTTCATTAAATTGCAAAAGATTTCATACAGGTCAGCATAGCTGGCACCTCCTTACTTTAATTTCTGTAACCATTTTCTTTATTATTGATAACAGTCGTGACAATAAAAATAGTAATAATGCCTGCCTGCCTCCCCAAGAGCATAAAAGTCTGGGTCCCTAGTACAGGCAGGCACTGAAATAAAAAACAAATGCTATGTATCCTTTGTTTAACATCTTGAATGTCTTAACCAATTTGCCTTTAGTTACTATGCATTTCTAACAATTCTCAGTTACTAAAGGCAAGAGAGTGGTTAAAAAATTAAATTAAAGTTGCCTTCTCTCTTTTTTGTCCATTTCACAGAGCAGCCTCACATTTTCAGTCTTTCAAGTCTCATGTACACATCACAAATCCACTGAAACTGGATAAACACTAGAGAAATACTTTAGTTCTCTTTTCAAGGAAAAATGAAGGTCAGAATTTGTGTAGCAGTTTTGCCTAACCGTAGAGGTACCTAGAGAAGATGGATTAGCTAAAAGTGAGCTATTTCTCTGAGGAAAACATGAGTTTCAGGCTCACAATCTGGACTGTTCTCACCCAGAATAATTCACCCTTCCCTTATTAAATAAGCCTTTTGGAAATGTGACTTCATCACTCACTATCCAATGAAATAGGCATTGACTGGCTGATTATTTCTAGCATCACACTTACCTGTCGAGAGGCAGCTACAAGATGAACAGGTCAGGAGGTATAGATCAAGTTCTTCTGAAACATAGAAAGATTAAAATGATTAACAAAAGCCCCCATTTGGCCTGCATTTTACTTTGTATTCCATTCCATTTACTAAACATTGATGGAACTCTTATTGCCCTAGACAAAGTTCCCTTGAAAGTTGAAGCTGAGGCAAGGCTTAAGTGCTAAACTTTATTGGGAGGTGTGATCCCAGGTCAGCGTGAGTGACGGGAAAGAGAACTGCCACAGGTTAGCAAGGGAAGCAACTACAAACTGTTGCGATGGCAAATCAGCCACTTCACAAACAGACATGCTCACTGGGATAGGTTGCACAGAAAGCTTTTCCATGGACTAGTCCATCGGGCGGGTGGAAAAGAGAAAAAGAGATTATCTACCAACTCCCTCACAACTCCTGCATCCTGAGGCCTTACAAGTCAGTTGCCATCGCAGCCTTTGGAGTAGAAGAAGAGGACCAAAGCTCTAGGGAGACAGGTGAAGGCCAGAAAATCTCAAGTGGCACACAAGAGGCATCTGGTACCCTTATCATGTGCAACAAATGTCTTCTATGCCATTTCCTAGTCTAATATGACTATCAAAATTATAATTTACATACAATTAAATACATCCTACCTATATGTTCAAATCACAACTGTCTTAGTCCACTTTGCATTGCTATGAAGATGTTTATTTGGCTCATGGTTCTGCAGGCCATACAAAAAGAAAGGCACTAGCATCTGTTTCTGGTGAGGACCTCAGGACGCTTCCAATCATGGCAGAAGGGAGGGGAGCCAGTGTGTCACAGGGTGAGAAAGGGAGCAAGAGAGAGGGGTAGGAGGTGCTAGGCTCCTTTTAACAATCAGATCTCACATTAACTAATAGAATGAGAACGAAGTCGTTACAGTAAGGATAGCACCAAGTCCATCATGAGGGATCTGCCACTATTACCTAAACACCTCCAACCAGGGCCCACCTCCAACATTGGGGATCAAATTTCAACAAGAGGCTTGGAGGGGACAAATATCCAAACTATGTCAACAACTAAGAGAATACCTTCTGATCAATTATTTCTTTTGAAGACCTATGTAATAATATATGATTTTTTAAGAAATTATTTTCACCTATGAATCTCATTTATATTTCAATATTTCAAAACAACAAACAAATAAAGAAAAAAAACTTTTTTTGAGACAGGGTCTTGCTCCATCACCCAGGCTGCAATGCAGTGGCATAAGCATAGCTCACTGCAGCCTCGAACACCTCAGCTCAAGCAGCGCTCTTGTCTCTGCCTCCCAAGTAGTAGGACTACAGGTGTACACCACCATGCCCAGCTAATTTTTGGTTTTTATTTTAGAAGCGGGGTCTTGCTATGTTGCCCAGGCTGGTCTTGAACTCCTGGCCTCAAGCTATCCTCCTACCTCAGCCTCCCAAAGCACTAGGATTATAGTCATAAGCCACTGTGCCTGGCCAGAAAAAAAGCATTTGATCTCCTTCTGGAGAACTTTCACTGGTTAAAGCCCCTTGAGACTAGCATAATTAAATAAATATTATATCGGGGCTTATAAGGAAACACTGAGAAACCAAGTGAGCTCTCAAAGTGCCACCTGTCAGAAAGGTGGTTAGGAAAGACTCCGACTTCCTCAACAGAGTCATGCAAGCAATACATTTGGTGTGACAGAAGAAGGAAGGAGAAATTTAGGAAGAATAAACTACTCCCTTCCATAGTATACAAATAATTTGTATAAAAGTAATATGAGCAATGCTGCAACTATGGTTATAATACTTTAAGTCAGTCTTACAGAGAAATATTTTAAAATCGTCTGCCTGAAATAGCTTTTTTATTATCCTACCAACTTTTCCACTGAATGATTTGTGCCAAAGTAACTCTTCATCTGATGCAATCTGAACCAGTATCATTGGGCATATCTTTGGACATATTTTTAATGTGATTAAGACACTTCAGCTCAGTCTAATAGCTTTCTTCGCCAAGGGTGTCTAAATGTTCTTAAGCTCGACAACTTTACTATCACCACTGCCATTTATTTGGATTGAGTTGGAAATTCATTTTGGCAACAATGTCTGATATTAGTCTGAGAGGCACAGAAGACAACTTAATTTTACCATGCACCAAGTCTTACTTGCCATGAATTCAAGGTGCTTACACTGTTGATCCTAAATTATTGGACTACTTTTATTTTCAATTTGTCCAAAATTACTGAAAGAACAAAAAGCAAAATCGTATTTCCCAAATTTTGATTATTCTCTGTCTACAAAGAGGATAAAAGATGCATTCAGGGTTTCCAAAATAGTATTGGAGGACTTTATCTTGCTATAGGACTAGTCTACACAGCAGATGTTTTAGCCCCTAAACATCTGCCTAACAAAGTATCATAGACTGGGTGACTTAACAGAAATGTATGGTCTCACAATTCTGGAGGCTGGAAGTCCAAAATCAAGGTGCCAGCAGGGTTGGTTCCTTCTGAGGGCTCTGAAGGATCTGCTCCAGACCTCTCTTGGCTTGCAGATGATGGTCTTCATGCTCACCTGGCGTTCTCCTTGTATGCATGTCTCCTTCTTTAAAGGACAACAGTAATACTGGATCAGAGCCCACCCTAATTATCTCATTTTAACATGATTATCTCTGTAAAGACTCTATCTCCAAATACAACCACATTCTAAGGTATTTTGGTTAGGACTTTAATAAAATACAAATTTGGGGTTGGGGGAAACTCAACCCATAATACTCTTGCATTTTGCTTAAAAGTCCTGCCATAGATGGGATCCTCTGGGTAATGGCAGAAGTTAAAATTCAAGCTCCAGGGTCAAATTGCCTGGGTTCAAACTCCAGATCTGCCCTTTGCTGGCTATGAGACTGAAAAGAAGTCACTTAACCTCCCTAAATTCTGTTGTTTCTTCATCCGTAAAATGGAAATGATAATAGATCCTACACCACAGGATTGCTGCAGGGATTAAATGATCAACCCATATAAAGTGCTTAGCCTAGTGTCTGGTACAAAGTAAGTGCTCCTGATATGTTAGTTATCATTAACATGAATTATTATTAACCTAAAATCATCCATTTAAACTGAAAAGTAAAGCTCACTGACCCAGTCGTAGGAGAAGACACTTTCTATCTTTCCTCTCCAACCAACTTACAGCCCCCTCCACTTATGGCTGCATTTTAAATTAACAAGGACTCCCAAGACAAAACACTCAGGTTCGTTTTGTCCTATCAAGTCCTATCAAGGACTTGTTAGATTATAGAATTATAATGTCTGATTCCCATTTTACTTCACCCCTTAATGCCAACAGATTAAGAGGCAGAGCTGAGGTCAGTTTCTTTACTGACTAAATGTTCCTCTTTATATTGGGACCCTCTATCGGGGATGTCCAATGTTTTGGGTTCCCTGAGCCACATTGGAAGAAGCAGATTTGTCTTGGGCCACATATAAAATATGCTAACACTAGCAATAGCTGATGAGCTTTTTAAAAAATTCATAATGCTTTAGGAAAGTTTATGAATTTGTGCTGGGCTGAATTCAAAGCTGTCCTGGGCTGCATGTGGCCCATGGACCACGGGCTGGACAAGCTTGCTCTATAATGAGGCATTCTGCATCATAGCTTCCCTCCCACAACATCCATTTTCCATATCTAAGAAAGTCAGCTCTATTCTGCATTTCCTATTTTTAAGCAGTTCATATTTCTCTTTTATTCAGCCAAAATTAGATTACCAATTGTTTTTGGCTGTTGTTGCATTTTTTCCCAAACCTTCACTTACAAATTCATTAATATTCATGAAGGAGTTTATATATTAAATTTACGTAAGTATGAGATAAGAGGGAACTCTCTGCTCCTAAGATTCTAGTCTTATGCTAGAAGACTCTATGGCTTGCTATAAATATCTGTTTTTATTGTTTTGCTTTCATGTCTGGCTTATCTCCTACCTTCTTGTGGAGCCAGAAATAGAAATAACTGCTTAAGGTGATAGACACCCCAATTACCCTAATTTGATCATTACACATTGCGTGCTTGTGTCAAAAGATCACATGTTCCCCATAAATATGTACACCTATTATATATCCTAATAATAAAAAAATTATAAATAAATTAAAATAATTTTTTTAAAAAGAAAAGTAAGACAAACTTTTCAAAAATAAAAAATAAAAAGACCCATGTGCTGGGATGGGACTCTGACCACACCAACAAGCCTCCTTCTCTGGTGCATCTCAGGAAAGGGTGAAATTAGTTCACATTAACACCACTCAGCCTGACCAGGGCAGAAGATGTGTTTCCTGAAAGTCTAAACCTTCATTAAAGTATCCAGGACTATATTATAACTTTCTTGGGCTCCTTCCTACACAGAAAAGTAAAGAAATAAAACTATGTTTTACAACTCATTGGTGTAAAGATGAATATATTAATGCTATATATCAAAACATTTTATTTGACCTAAAAGTTCATTTTTTTCTTCTGATTTTAAAAGACATTAAAACAGGCTGTGTGCGGTGGCTCACGCCTGTAATCCCAGCACTTTGGAAGGTTGAGGCAGGCAGATCATTTAAGGTCAGCAGTTCGAGACCAGCCTGGCCAACATGGTGAAACCCTGTCTCTACTAAAAATACAAAAATTAGCCAGGTGTGGTGGCGTGCGCCTGTGCTGGGCACTTGTGGTCCCAGCTGCTCGGGAACCTGAGGCAGGAGAATCGCTTGAACCCCAGAGGTGGAGGCTGCAGTGAGCTGAGATCCCACCACCACACTCCAGCCCGGGCGACAGAGTGAGACTCCAGCTCAAAAATAAATAAATAAATAATAAAAGAAATTAAAACAATTTCATAAGCCTCTAAAAGCATTGTAGGCCCAAGATGCTGCGTCTACTATGCCAATTAGATGTTAGCCCACATCTAACTATATAGCATTTGATATACTATGTCAAATATATAGTATACTATATATATATATGATATACTATACTATATACTATATAGTATTTGATATTAGGCCAAGTTGTCATAAACCCCAATCTAAAGTTCCTAGTTGCTAAATATGTTAACCAACTAATTATAAGGCATTAAAGACGCACTTGACTTTTATAACCCTCTATTAGTAACCACAGCATACAAGGAAAAAGCTCTGCATTTCTGCATATAGTTAGAGCAAGAATTACATAACTCTTAGCACATATTCATACTTATCATATCACTGTTTTAAAGCAGCCACTTTGTTCTCTCTGAAACTCCTTTGTAGATATATAGATGTATAAAACAGCATTTGCTGCTTTTTAAAGTATGCCTTTCACAAATCAGTTACTGATAAAGGAAGAAAGAAAATTAGCATTTGCAGAGAGCATACTATATATCAGGCACTGTCTTGGGTGCCTCCACATGTATAGTCCAGGGAGATGAAGATTATTACCCTGTTTTTATATGTAAGGAAACTGATACTAAGTAACATGTTTAAGACAACAGAATTCAGTAATGGTAGAGCTAGAATTCAAAATCAAGTTCTTTTGATTTCAAAGTCAATGCAGTTTCCACTACGTCAACTAGATTAATTATATGGAATTATATATATGTGTGTGTGTGTGTGTGTGTGTGTGTGTGTGTGTGTGTGTGTGTGTTGGGGTAAAAAGATTTAGAATAACTTCATTTTAAAAGAGAAATTAACCAAAGGCCAGGCACGGTGGCTCACATCCGTAATCCCAGCACTTTGGGAGGCCAAGGTAGGAGGATTGCTTGAGCCTAGGAGTTCAAGACCAGCCTGGACAACATGATGAAACCCCCTGCAAAAAATACAGAAGTTAGCCAGGCATGATGATGCATGCCTGTAGTGCAGCTACTCAGAAACTGAGGCAGCAGGATCACTTGAGCCCAGGAGGTCAAGCCTGCAATGAGCCATAATCGCACCCCCGCACTCCGGTCTGGGTGACAGAGTGAGACCCTGTTTCAAAATAAATAAATAAATAAATAAACAAAAAGTAACCATTTTCTTTCCTCCCCCCCTTTTTTTTTTTTTTTTTTTTGAAACAGAGTCCTCACTCTGTCACCTAGGCTGCAGTGCAGTGATATAATCATAGCTCACCGCAGCCTTGAACTCCTGGGCTTAAGCGATCCTCCCACCTCAGCTTCCCAAGTAGTTGGGACTACAGGTGAATACCACCAGGCCCAGCTGATTTTTTATTTTTAATTTTGTAAAGATGAGGTCTCACTATGTTGCCCAGGCTGGTCTAGAATTCCTGGCCTCAAGCTGTCCTCCTGCCTCAGACTCCCAAAATACTTGGATTACAGGTATGAGCCACCATGTCTGGCCACCATTTTCAAATTAAGTCAGTTATCAGGCAAAATCATGTCATCTAACAGAATCACAATTTTTGAACCAGAAGGTGCATTAGAAGACATGCCTAGCTCAACTCCTTCATATTCTGGATGAAGAAAACCAAAAAGGACTTGTGACATTGCCAGGATCACATAGAGAGAAGTGTACCTACAATCATTGCTCCTCACTAAACACAAAAAGCAAAGAATAAATGATCTATACGTAGTAAATTTTAAAAAGAAAAGAGTTACATGAACAGAAAGTTATTCTGAACCAATTTTCATGGTTCACGCTGCTGCTAAATTGATCTTTTTTTAAACCATCAAATGAACTTTTCTTTCCATCATCCTATGCCCCAAATGAAGACCAAGAAAGTCAATTTCATACAACGTTTTGAATCGGTGGAGGCAACGGTGGGCTTCAGTAATCAAGGCCAACTCTTATAAGCTACAGAAACTCAGCTGGACTTTGAAAGACGGTAGCAGTTGAACTTACATAGCAGAGTGCTTTTAGATGATCAGAACAAAGCCATGGATGAAATTGGTATTTGATCTGAGCTTTAAAAATCTCGAAAGCAGTTTCATAAACCCTTCCTCCATTATATCATACAAACCTGTAAATATTTTTAAAAAACAAATATATACATGACTGTTTTTCAGCTAAAAATAAATACTTGTAAAAGTGCAAACAATACAGAGGTATATAGAGTAGAAAGTAAAAGTTTTCCTTAATCTTCTTCATGAATTTCATATACTTTCAGACATTTTATAATGCATTTACACACACACACACACACACACACACACACACACACACACAGAGACAGTCCTGGCATATCAAGAAAAGAAAAGCTGGGGCAGGTAGGGTGTATCAGGGGAGACTGATTAGAAATAGACATGGCTGGCCGGGCGCAGTGGCTCAGGCCTGTAATCCCAGCACTTTGGGAGGCTGAGGTGGGTGGATCACCTGAGGTCAGGAGTTCAAGACCAGCCTGACCAACATGGAGAAACCCTGTCTCTACTAAAAATATAAAAATTATCCCGGCATGGTGGCACATGTCTGTAATCCCAGCTACTTGGGAGGCTGAGGCAGGAGAATCACTTGAACCCGGGAGGTGGAGGTTATGGTGAGCTGAGATCGGGCCATTGCACTCCAAGCTGGGCAACAAGAGTGAAACTCTGTCTCAAAAAAAAAAAAAGAAAAGAAAAAGGAATAGATATGGCATTAACTAGAAGGAGAGAAACTTTGGGAAAATAACTGAGATGTTTAAGAATGAATTAAATTATTTTATTTTCTGATAGGCAATGTCACCCATACATCAGCATTGGAGATGAAGCTGTATTATGTGTTTGATTTGGAACAGAAAATAAGGGAGGCAAGGTTGAAGATAACAGTGAAAGTCCTCTAGGTGGGTTCTAGGTGAGAGCAAAGCCATCCAAAGCGCCCAGTTACTTTGGGTAAAATCAAGTATAGAAATTGAAAGAAACAAGACTGTCAAGCACCTCAATCCCCAAGCTAAAGAATTTGGAAGTTTCTTTCCCTAGGCAATGAGAAGTCATTGTGGGCTGTTGAGCAAGAAATGATACAACATAATTAATGTTTTAGGAAGATTCATCTGGCAGCAATGGGCAGGAGCTAAACTCTGAAGTAATAGAGGCCAATTAAGAGGTTATTGGATCCTTAAAGCATATATTCTCAAGGAAATCATCTTAAGGTGAAAGGTTTATATACAAGTGTTTTTGCCACAGTGTTATAAAAGCAAAATAAATGTTTTTAAAACATGCAAACAACCCAAATATCCAAAGACCAGAAGGTCATTAAGTAAATAATGGTATTTGAAGCCATTAAAAATAATGTTTTTGAAAAATATTTATTGACATGGAAAATGCTGGTAATGCAAAGTTTACTGAAAACACTGACACAAAACTGAATATGAGTTTGACTCCAATTATATAGAGGATTTCCTAAGGACACTGTTGTGATTATCTTGCCTTAGGAAAAGACTATTAGTCATAATGAACATGTTTTAGTCTACAATGCTCTGCTTTGAGTAAATAAATTAGAGAAAACTTTCATGTATCAACATGACTTGGCTAAGGAACGTTTTGACTTTTATTATTGGTGCAGGTTTATCTTCCTAAGCATAAGAAAGGAGGTGAATTAATAATAATTGCACTCCACTTCTCTAAGTAGGTTTTAGGATTAAAAAGCCCCAAGAAAAGTGAGAACCACTTCGGATGTAATGACACTGAATCAGTCGGGAGCAAATGTCAGATCATAGACCGCCTGCAATGCTGATGTTTAAAAACAAAACCAAAAATTACACATTCATTCCATTTGGAAAGAAAAAAAATTAAAGTAGTAGCAGTGGTTATTCCTGGGAAATGACACTATGGATGATTGTTTCATTGTTACATTAATAAGTTTACATCATTTTGATAATTAGGGAATTGTTTTGTTAATTGGGTTTATTTGTTTGTTTAATAAAGGAGCAAGTGATTAAGACTGTGACATGCAGAAGCAGAGAAACAAGAAAAGAAAAGATACAGCAGTGCCTTCTGATTCAGGATATAAAGATGATAAAACATAGTTTACAGTGTACATGGACTTCATAGACTTTCCTAGTAAAGTGGAATACACACATTAAAGAAACCTAAGTATTAGGTAACTTTCTTGGACTTTCCCAAAGAAAGTTTACTTTATGGTACTGGTCCCCAATCTTTTTGGCATCACAGACTGGTTTCGTGGAAGACAATTTTTCCACAGACCAGGCTGGGATATGGTTTGGGGTTGATTTAAGCACATTACAATTATTGTGCACTTTATTTCTATTATTATTACATTGCAATATATAATGAAATAATTATACAACTCACCATAATGTGAAATCAGTGGGAGCCCTGAGCTTGTTTTCCTGCAACTAGATGGTGAGAGACAGCGACAGATCATCAGGCATTAGATTCTCATAAGGAGCGCACAACCTATTGTGTGCAGGTCACAATAGGATTTGCGCTCCTGTCAGAATCTAGTGACGCTGCTGATCTGACAGGTGGCAGAGCTCAGGCCACAGTGCAAGCGACCGGAAGTGGCTGTAAATACAGATGAAGCTTTGCTCACTCACCTGCTGCTCACCTCCTCCTGTGTGGCTTGGTTCCTAACAGGCCAGGGACCAGTATCAGTCCATAGCCAGGGTGTTAGAGACCCCTGCTTTATGGGATAAAGTAAAAAAGTGAAAAAAGTGCAGTACATTCTCTCTACCAAAGCTTCCCAAAAACATCTAAGATGGCTTTCAATTGACACTATTAGTATGGTAGAACAATAGAGGAGCATTTCAAGATGTCTTTTTTATTTTTATTTTTATTTTTTGAGATGGGGTCTTGCTCTGTCTCCCAGGCTGGAGTGCAGTGGCACGATCTCGGCTCACTGCAAGCTCCGCCTCCCGGGTTCACGCCATTCTCCCGCCTCAGCCTCCCGAGTAGCTGAGACTACAGGCGCCCGCCACCACGCCCAGCTAATTTTGTTTTTGTATTTTTAGTAGAGACGGGGTTTCACTGTGTTAGCCAGGCTGGTCTCAATCTCCTGACCTCGTGATCTGCCCACCTCGGCCTCCCAAAGTGCTGGGATTACAGGTATGAGCCGCCGCACCTGGCCTTTTTTTTTTTTTTTTTTTAAATCTCACTCTGTTGCCCAGGCTGGTGTGCAGTGGTGCAATCACAGCTCACTGCAGCCTCGACCTCCCAGGTTCAAGAGATCCTCCCACCTCAGCCTCCCAAGCAGCTGGGACTACAGGCAGGCACCACCATGCCTGGCTAATTTTTTAATTTTTGTAGAGATAGGATCTCACTATGTTGTCCAGGCTGGTCTCCAACTCCTGGGTTCAAGTGATCCTCTCACTTCCCAAAGTGCCAGGATTATAGATATGAGCCACCTTGCCTGACCCACAATTTTGATTACTAGTCCGAAACAAGCAAACACAAATAAAAAAGGAAAATTACACAGTATTACTGTGACATTTTTGAAGGACACTCAGTGCAGATTCGTTCTTTTCTTACACAAGTTTTCAAATCATCATTCTATAGATCTTAGCACTGCAGCTACTTCATAAATGCTAATAGGACCATAAAATTACTTTAACAATATTTACTAAGTAAGATGGAGTCTCCTACATTATCAGTCTATTCTCCATTTTCAGTCAATATAGTCAACAGGTAAATTCCCTTTTGTCATAAAATTTCTATTTCTATTATTTCAATCATTAAACCAAGTGGTAATGAAATGACAATTTATAGTCCCTGCTGTCACCAGGAATAATCTAATCCCTGCTGCCCACAGTCTTTATGCAGAAATGACAGAGGCCTTCCTTCCGGCCCCAACTTCCCCCAGAATAAATGGACACTTAGGGATCACCCAGAGCTTGCTGTCAACTCTAACAAGAATTTCCCTGGATAATTATGTAAAGCTCGACAACAGTGTAGCAAATAAAATTAAATATAAATCAGATATATTTATACTTCCACTAATTAAAAGTAACAACTAAGAAAAGTTTATACCAAATCTATGGAGCATTGGTTTCTGTATTAGCAAAAGATGCATAATAAGAACGTAACAAGAGACTAACAAATTTCACATTGTATGTTTGCTTCTTTCAGTTTGGGACATGTTGATGTATTTTAAAATTTCACACTAGAAGGAACAGTCCTCCTAATTTGTTTATGGACCTCTGCCTTGCTAGCTGACCTGAAACTGGTAGATTAAACTTCCTGTGACCCATTGACCTCAGAAGAAAATTATTTAGTAAATATTTATTAACCAACTACTCTCTCACATGCACTATTAAATAAATAAGTGCTGGAAATGATTTATATCACCCGTAGAAATTTAGAAACCACTAATTCGTTTTCTGACTCTTAGCCATTAGACATTCTTCCTCAAAGCCTTCTCTACTCAATGAGATGAAAAGTAGTAATATGTAAGTATTAAAAGTTATTAACATAATGCTTTTAATTTACTCATATTTTATGAATTCTATTTTCAAACACAAAACCTAAGAATATGTATATAACACTGCTAAACTTCAAAACAGTAATGTGCCAATTAATACATGTTCCAAAAGTTCTTTTAGTATACCAAATTCTAATACACCTGCATGTTCAACAGCATGATGATATATACTGGGTGCTCTCTAGTTGTACCGAAAATCTTCTGGTACAAATATGGCTGTAAGCTGAGTTTCCCCAGTTCTCCCCAACCTGTGAATACAAATGGAATCACACTAATAATAAGAACCCAAATTCTATTGGCTCTTGTCGCCACCTAGCAGAACCTCAGCACCTTATAAAAGAATTTCGCAAGTGCTTCTGGAAGTTGAGGTGCTCTCTGAAGTCAGTTGCTCTCTAAAGTCAGGTGAATTCAGATGTGCTCGTGAATACTCCCACTCTGGCAGGGCATCTGCTATGACTCTCTCCAGCATCCATGTCACCAGATACTGCTGTCCCATTACCCACATGCACTCTCTGCCAGGAGACACTGCTGGTCTTCTGCCACCAGAGGTGCTAAAGATGTGTGGTGGGATAGAGACATTGCCTGAGCTCTGCCTAATGTTGACTAACATGGACATGACAATCCACTCAAAGGTACCAAACTCATGATGTTTCTGTGACTTTGTTCTACAAAATTTTAGATTTTGTTTGTGGTTTAATTTTTACAGGCAACTTGCTCCTCACAGTAACCAGACCTCTATTACTTGTCAGTAGTGCCTGGCTCTTCCTCTCTTCAGTATCTTTGGAGGCTCCTCAGTACCCTTCACAAATATTTTACTTTAGGTGCTGGCCCATGCATCTATAAGATGTATGTCCACATATTCAACACATACTAGTTTCCTCTAGAGAAGATCTCTTTAATCAAGATTTGGGGTTTATTATTTTGAGAGAGATAATTTTTTGATTACAGCAAGTCATTATGTTTCTTCATCAGTTATATAATTTTACCAAAATAATTTAAAGTATGAAATCCTACTCTCACATAGTAAATGAATACCTGAAACCAGGCAAACAGAAACACTTATATTTAATGGTGTCATAAATGATTTGCAAAATATTTTAACTCATTGGTAACCCTTTGGGCTCTTACTCAAAAGGAAAGAAAAAGAAACTTAGAAATTAATAACATACACAAGAGTTCTGTTTCACCTGATAATTTTTACCTGGCTAAATGCAAGTACAAGAAGTAATTGATAGTGGGTCTCAGGCTGTTTTTCTCTGCCGAGCTCTTTATTTCTATACACTTATTCCCCAACACGCACAGTGGTTTTCTAACTGGTTATCAATCTTAGCAATGACAGGTAGCCTTTCCATTCTGCTATTGTTTGAATGTGTCCCCCAAAGTTCACGTGTTGGAAACTTAATCCCCAATGCAACAATGTTGGGAAGTGGATCCCAATAAGAAGTGATTTCGGTCATTATGAGGGCTCTGCCCTCATAAATGGATTAATGTTGTTATTCTGGCAGTCGGTTAGTTATCATGAGGGTGAGTTGGATATAAAAGCAATTTTTGACCCTCTTGCCCTCTAGAAATCTATTCCCCTTCCACCTTGCACCAGGGGATGACACAGCAAGAAGACCCTTGCAAGATGTCAGCTCCTCAACCTTGGACTTCCCAGCCTCCAGAACTGTAAGAAATAAATCTCTGTCCTTTATAAATTACTCAGGTATTTTGTTACAGCAGCATAAAATGGACTAAGATGCATACTATAGTTTAAGATCAAGAGTTCTGAAACATGATATCCATCCTTGCTTTATCCCCTCACTTGTTTCAGCACTCCCTCATTCTGGTGAATATGTCTGGGCTACTTGTTAGCAAGAAATCCTAATTCCATTGCAAAACAGAATCTCCACTCCTTCCATTCTCAAAGTCTTGGTTCATGTTTTGAGAGGTGGCATAACACTGCTGTCGAGTGCACAGACCATGGAAACAGATCGCCCAGGCTCCACTCCCGGCTTCCCCACTTATCAGTTGGGCGACCATGGGCAAGTTACTTAAACTCTCTAAACTCCAGTTTTCTCATTATTGGAAGGGGGATGGTGATAATAATAGAAACTTCCTTAGGGTTGTCTTTAGGATTAAATGAGTAATACCTGTAAAGAAATTAAAACTATTCTGCTGAGGATGTGAGGCAGCAAAGCAAGCAAGGTTTTTTAATAGTATACTAAATACCATCATCTTACCCTAATTTTAAAAGCACTCTCCGGATATGTGGTCAGCGACTGAGAGACATTGAGCAAGTATCTCCCTAAACCTCTGTCTCTTCATCTATAAAATGGTGCTAATTGAAATAAAAACATGTAATTTACTTGGCAATTACCTAACATGCAGTAAACATTAATATCAGCTCTTAATGTCATCTGTAAAAATAATCTGTAATTATGTCTGCTTTACTGGGATATTGTAATAAGGTAACATAGGTAAAGTACTAGCATAATGATTTAATATTTATTAACCAAAGGATTAATATATAGTTTTCTTTTTCTCCACACTTGCCTTTTTCTCCTTTTGAGGCAGGGTCTCACTCTGTCACCCAGGCTACAATACAGTGGCATAATCACAACTCACTGAAACCTCAACCTCCCAGGCTCAAGCAATCCTCCCACCTCAGCCTCTCCAGTAGCTGGGACCACAGGCATGTGCCTCCACACCTGGCTAATGTGTAAATTTTTTTGTAGAGATGGGGTCTCCCTGTATTGCCCAGGCTGGTCTTAAACTCCTGGGCTCAAGTGATCCTCTTGCCTTGGCCTCCCAAAGTGCTGGGATTACAGGCATGAGCCACCATACCCAGCTTCCACACTTGCCTTTTAAAGACCATAGGATTACTGATCATTTTTTCCTGAATTGCTTTTACTTTTCCTTCCTTTGACAGCTATACCTGGAGGTTTGAGCAATGCAGAGAACCTATGATTATATAAACTCTGTCTATTACCAACACCCTCCACAAACCTACCATTGATAAGCAAGTCTTTATTGAATGTGAAGATTTATCAGGGTAATTCTAGTTCAAAAAAGGTAGTCGAGTTTCTGGCAATATAGCTGACCAAGTATTAGGACCAATCTTCCCAACTAATGACTAAAAATGCTGGATAAAATATAAAAACATCTTCAAGAAGGCATCCATATGAGAGCAAAAGAGAAAGCAGTACCTAAGAAAGCAACACTGAATCAGCTATATTATCAGGGCATTTGCTGACCTCAGTGAACTTGAGCATAGATTTTTATGCTCTGGAGACAGAAGACACAACTCAGGGACCACCCAAGTTGGAGTATCCTATATTAGAATCCTCATAAAACAGGGGCCCAAAGGCATACACTCACGAAAGAGGGGACTAAAATAAACTGTCCACTTTCACCCCTGCTGGAAATTGCACGGAAAACTAACAGCCTCAAAACTTGGCAATGTGTAGAGTGGGGGAAAATTATACCCTAAGAATTTGTAACCAAAAGCTGGCCCTCACACAAGTTTGCACAGAAATTCACACTTTTGAAGCAATCTAAAAAAAATTTTTTTAACATGAAGTCAATATTATGTAAAGGGGTCTTAAGCTAGTATATCCCAGGTACCTAACAAAAGCAAATGTAAATCCTGGTAAGAAAAGGATTTTCCTACAAGGATTGTCCCCTTTCATTCTAGGACACAAAAAATCTTCATGGATAAAATTTCAAGGAAAACTAAACAACTCAAATGTCAAAATTAGTAACACACAGGAGTCAATGTTATAAGTGAGAACCAGCAGGGAAAAAAAAGATAGCAAAATAGGACCCAAAAAATGTTAGATACTTGAATTATCAGATACAGAGTATTAAAAAGTATGTTTAACATGTTTAATATCAGAAACTTTAAAAAGTAGCAATTGAAATTGAGCACTCAATTGACAGATTTAACAACAGATAAAACATAGCATAATAGAGAGAATTAGTCACTAGAAGATAAAAAGAAATTATCAAGAATGAAGATCAAGGAGACAAAAGAACTTAAACATTGAAAGGAGCACAGATAAATTGGACTTTATCAAAATTTAAAAACACTTTTTTGTATCAAAGGACATTAGCAAGAAAGGGAACAAGCAACCTACAGAATGGGTGAAATATTTAGAAATCATAATTTGATAAAGGCCTAATACCCAGAATATACAAATAACTCCTACAATTCAACAGAAAAAAAAAAGACAAAAAAAAATTAAAAACATGCAAATCAGGAGACTGAGGCCACAGTGAGCCATGATGGTGCCACTGTACTCCAGCCTGAGTGACAGAGTGTGAGCCCATCTCAAAAAAAAAAGGGGGGGGGTGGCGCAAAGGACTTGAATAGACATTTCTTCAAACATATACAAATGGCCAATAAACATATGAAAAATCACTAACTATATTTCCAACAACCAACAACATAAAAAATAAAATGACAATTTGAAAACAAAATAAGCAGATGTGCAACATCATTAGTCATCAGGGAAATTCAATCAAAAGGACAGTAATATGCCACTTCACATCTACTAGAATGGCTACATTTTTAAAAAACTGAAAATAACAATGTTAACAAGGATGTGGTGAAATTGGAACCCTCACACATTGCTGGTAGAAATGTAAAATGATGCAGCAGCTATAGAAATATTTGACAGAGGCTGGGCATGGTGGCTCACGCCTGTAATTCTAGCACTTTAGGAGGTCGAGGCGGGCGAATCACCTCAGGTCGGGAGTTCAAGACCAGCCTGACCAACATGGAGAAACCCCGTCTCTACCAAAAATACAAAATTAGTCAGGCATGGTGGCGCATGGCTGTAATCCCAGCTGCTCCAGAGGCCGAGGCAGGATAATGGCTTGAACCTGGGAGGCAGAGGTTGCTGTGAACCAAGATCATGCCATTGCACTCCAGCCTGGGCAACAAGAGCAAAATTCTGTCTCAAAAAAAAAAAAAAAAAATTGACAGAACATTTTTCCTCAAAAAGCTAAACATAGAATTATCATATGAACCAGCAATTCCACTCCTAGTTATATACACAAGGGAACTGAAAGCAGGGACTGAAACACATATTTGTAGGGCAATGTTCACTGCAGCATTATTCATAATAGCCAAAAGTTGGAAATAATCCATATATATGTATATATATATATGGACAGAGAGACAATAATAAAAAGGAATGAATTTTTGATATATGCTGCAACATGAATCTTAAAACCATTACACTAAGTAAAATAAGCCAAGCCCAAAAGGACAAATATTGCATGATTTCACTTATATGAAATATCTAAAATAGTTGAATTTATAGAGACAGAAAGTAAATTAGAGATTTCCAGGAGCTGGAAGGAGTGGGTAATGGAAAGTTATTGCATAATGGTTTCAGAGTTTTCATCTAAGAAAAATTTTGGAAATTGTGGTGATGGTTGTCCAACATTGTGAATGTAATTAATGCCACTGAATTGTACATGTAAAAAGCGTTAAAATAAAAAATTGTGTGTTATATATACTTTAACATAATTTCTAAAAATTAACAATATAATAGATCAAAAGCCATTAAATTGTACACTTTAAGTGAGTGAATTGTATGGTATGTGATTTATACATAAATAAATTTTTTAATGGAAAGAAAGCTTGTATTCATTAAGGTAGTAAGCTAGGTTACAGAAACAGATAAACCCAAAACACAACATTACTCAAACCAAAATAGAAGTTTATTATTACTCTGTCACATAACAGTCCAAGTTGAGCGTTCCTGGTCTGTGAGTACTTCTCTGCCTGCAGTGGTTCAGTGACTGCAGCTCCCTCCATCCATCTGAAGACTCTGCCATCCTCTGAGCCTGAGGCCTCCATATTGTCTGTATTCAGCTAACATTAGGGGAAAGAGCATAAAGGGGACACATTACTTCCTAAAAGCCTTGGCCTGAAAATGTTCATGCACGTGGCCACACAAAGATGTAAGGAAGGCTGGAAAATGTAGGCTTTAAATGCAGTTAAAAGATTATGATATTAGAGTAAGACAGGCTAACATATGTCTAAACAGAGTTCCAAAACATAAGAAAGGAGTGAGAAGGAGGAGGCAGCAATAGTTGAGGAGATTATGACTAAGAACTTTCCACAACTGATGAGAAACAATAACCCATAGATTCAAGATTTCTACAAATCCCAAATAGGAAAAATAAAAAGAAATTCACACCTAAGTACATCATAGTAAAATCACAGAACCTAAAGACAAAGATATACTAAAAGCAGCCGGAGGAAAAAAAATAGATTACCTTAAAGACAGAGAGACTGACAGCTGACTTCAACAATAACAATTTAATCAAGAATGGAGTAGAATAAAATATGCTGAGAAAATAATTATTAAAATAATTATTAACTTGGTAATCTATATACAGTAAATTATACTTTTTAAGAGAACAAATTAAGAAGACATTTTTGTGACAAATAAAAATGGAAAACATCTGCCATTAGCACACCCTCACTAAAGATGTTTGCAAAGGAATAAAGAGAAAAAAAAGCAGTAAATATTTTAAAAGTTAACTACATAAAACAAAATATTACGCAGGGTTAAAAAACACAATAGAATGAAAATACATAACAACAATAGCACACAAGGCATAATTGAATTTAAAGTGTTCTAAGTCTTATATTATTGGGGAGACCATAAAGCAACTAATGAATTAAGCATGCAAGCTAAAATGTTTTAAACCACTGAAATACAGAAACAAAAGGTATAGCTTCCAAACTAGTAGACAAGAAAAATAGAATATGAAAAAATATAATCAATTCAGAAAAGGACAAGGAAGAAGAAAATAAGTGGTATAGAAAATGTGGAAAAAATATAAAACATAGAAGGCAGTAAAAACAAATCTAAATATGTCTACAATTATAATAAATATAAATAGACTAACTGCTTCAGTTGAAAGACAAAGTCAAGCCATGTTTTTTAAAAAAATCTTGCTTTATTCTGTTTATAAGAGACAAGTGTAAAACTTAAGAATACGGGAAGATTGAAGATATTAAAGTAAAAATGTAGAGAAGAATGTACGAAGCAAATACTAAACAAAAGAAACCTGCCAGTTCCAGTAGACAAATGCATTTATAGACAAATAAATATTATTGAACACAAAGACAATCATGACCTAATTATTAAAATTTTAATCATCTGGGAGATATTAATTACATATTCATATATGTAATTATTCCTAATTACAGCCCCAAAATATATAAAGTAAAATTGACAGAACCACATGGAGAAACTGACATATTGAGAGGTTTCAACATACTTTCAGAAACTGACTACTGAAACAAGGCATAAATACTAGTAGTTTTATAGAAGATTCAAACAACACAATAAATAAATGTAAACTAATGGGTATATATGAAACTGTCCTCAATGACTCAACACTGCTTTTTTTTTTCTTTTTTTCTTTTTTTATTTATTTATTTTTTTTGTAGAGTCTTACTCCGTCGCCCAGGCTGGAGTGCAGTGGCACGGTTCAAGCGATTCTCCTGCCTCAGCCTGCCAAGTAGCTGGGATTACAGGCACATGCCATCACGCCTGGCTAGTTTTTTTGTACTTTTGTAGAGACAGGGTTCCACCATGTTGGCCAAGGTGGTCTTGAACTCCAGACCTAAAGTGATTCGCCTGCCTCAGCCTCCCAAAGTGCTAGGATTACAGGCGTGAGCTACCACACCAGGCCTTCAATGACTCAAAATAAACATTTTTTCCAAGCATTCATGGAACATTTTAATCAAATGTTAAACTATAAAGCAGCTTCCAAAAATTAAAATATATATAAATATATATCTATATATCTTATAATATATATCTTATAAGATATATATTATTTATATATAATTATATAAGATACATATTATATATCTTATAATATATTATATATAAATATATATATAGTATCATACACAGACTGGGTTTCTGAAAAGATAAATAGTATCATACAGATCAAGCTCTCTGACCACAATGGATTTGCAACCCAAAAAAATACATAATTAGAAAAATCCCTATATGTTTGGAAATTTTAAAATGTCCTTCTAAATTACTTAAGGATCAAAGAAGATATCATAATGAACATCAGGAAACATTCAGACCTGATAACAAATAAAATATTACATACCAAAACTTACATTATAAGTAAAACAAAGAAGCTAAAGGAAACTTAGAGGAAAATGTATAGCTTTAAATGCTCAAAGTATAAAATAAGAAAATCTAATAAGTAATGAAAACTATATACATCTTAAGAAGTTAGTATAGGAAGAGAAGAATAAACCCAAAGAAAAGAGAAGGAAGGAAATAATAGAAATAAAAATTAATGGATAGGAAATGAAATATTTAATAGTCAAAAGTTGGTTCTCTGAAAAAGCTAGTAAAATTTACAAACTTCTTACAATAAGAAACAAGAGAGATAACCCAAAAATTAAAATTAAAATAGTATGGTTATGAAATGATAATATTACATAAATGTATGATGTTACAAGGGGGCATAAATTCTAATGCTAGAGACATAAGATAATTAGGAGATGTTTGAGCATTATTCCAATAAACTTGAAAATGTAACTGAAATGATTCCTATAAAATAGAATTTATTTAAACCGACTCAAGAAGAAAGCAAAAACTGAATGGTCCTATAACTCCTAAAGAAATTTAGTCATTAGTTTAAAATCTTTCCCTAAAGGAAGGATGAGGTCCAGGAGAGTTTATTGATAAACAACAACCATTCAAGAAACAATTTCAATTTTATGCAAACTGTATCAGATTATGGCAAAAAAAAAAAAAAGATACTACTCAACGCATTTTCTAAAGCTAGTATAACCTCGATACCAAAATTCAACACTGACATTCAAAAGGGGGAATTTGCAGACCAATCTTACTCATGAACATAAATGCAAAAATCCCAGATAAAACACTAACGAACTGAATCCCTCAAAGTATTAAAATTACACACAGACACACACACACACACACACACACACACACACACGCACTATGGCCAAGTGGGTTTATTCGGAAATAAAAGTGAATTAAAGAAGGAAAAAATATAACTGACTACACTAACTATTGAAAGAAAATCATATGACTATCTCAAGAAATGCATAAAAAGCATTTGATAAAAATCCAACAATCCTTTATAGTAAAAATTTATAGTAAACTGTGAATTAAAGTGAACTTCCTTACTCTGATACTAGACATCTACCCAAAAATTTGCAGCAAAGATCATATTCAATTTTGAAATTTTGAAAGCATTCCATTTAAATATTATAAGTAAGTTTCTGTAGTATCTCTATCTACTTCGATGCAAAATTACGCTGGATACTCAATACAGTACAAGAAAGCGAGGAAAAAAATAAAAGGTCTAAGGATTCAGAATGAAAGAACAAATCTGTCATTATTCAAAATTGATATGATTTTCCATAAAGATAAATTATTAAAATTAAAAGTTAAATAAATATGCTAATATAAAATCATTATTCAAAATTGATTGTATTTCTAGGCATCCATAATAAGCAGAAAAAATTTAAAAGACATTTATTATAGCATCAAAAACATGATGTGCTTAGGAATAAATCTACCAAAGATATACAAGACTTTAGGGAGAAAAGTACAAAACATTACTGAAAGATATTAAAGAAGACTTTAATTAATGAAGAGATATACAATGTAATAGGTATTTTTCAAGAAGGGACGGGAGCACAGAACCTTAGACCAATGGAGCAGCATAAAAAGTCCAGAAACAACCCCACACATAATTGCCATTTAACATACGACAGAGATGCTGTTGAAGGTCAGTTGGAAAAAAATGCATTAAAAAAACAGTGCTGGAACAATTTGTTTCAATATGAAAAAAAAATTAAATTGACTCCTACCTCATGCAAAAAACAAAAATCAGTTCCAGGTAAATTAAAGACCTAAATGTGAAAGGCAAGAATGTAAAACTTTTGGAAGGCGATACAGTAGAACACCTTTATGATTTCAAACTAAGGTAGCTCTTAAACTAGACATAAAAGATTTAAGTTTTAAAGGAAATTATTGACTACGTTAAAATCAACGTCTTCTGTTCATCAAAAAGCATTATAAATGGTGAAGGGACAAGCTCAAACTGAGAGATGATTGCTACACACTAACAAAGTATTAAAATGCAAAAAATACTTTTAAATGTTTGCAAATCAGTAGAAATGACAAACAACCAAGCAGAAAAATGAGGCATAAGTAGTCCATAAACACAAGAAAAGATGTTCAAACTCATGGCAAATCAGGGAAATTATAACCACAAAAGACCATTCGAAAATTGCCAGACTTAAGAAGTGTGATGAAATTAACTGTTTATGAGGTTGAAGAGCCATGAGAATGCTCATACCCTGCTAGTGAGAATGTAAATTTGTACAGCACTTTTGGAAAACAGCATGACATTACCGAGTAAAATTAAATGTGCATATTCAGGTACTCTATGATTCAATGTTCCCACTCCTAAGTATATATCCTAGAGAAATGTTGTATATGTGTACCAGGAGACATGTAGAAGACAGTGTATAACAGTATTGTTTACAACGCAGAAAACTGGAAAAAACCTAAATGCATTCAACAGACTGGATCAATAAGTTGTGGTATATTTTCATAATAAAATACCATCGAGCAATAAAAATTAGTGAGCTACAGCTACAATCATCAGCATGGATGGATCTCAAAAATAAAATGTTAAATTAAAAGAAACAAGTCACAGAAGAATATGTGCAGTATGTTTTTATTTACGTCAAGTTCAGAAACAATCCAAACTAAACAATGCAATTTTTAGGGGCATAAATAGGTAGTAATGAGAATAAAGAAAAGTTAGGAAGGGATTAGCAAAGTTCAGAATCGTGGATACTTTCAGGGAAGGAGAGGGACACATTCACGTCTGGAATATGGTATCTGTAATGTTTTATTTCTCAACCTGGATACTAGATCTAAAGTAATCCCTTTTGTTTTTCTTAAACTGAATGCATATATCTTTATACATTCTTCTGTACGCCTGCTATGTTTTATAGTAAAAAATATGTTTTATAACATTTGCCTATAAAATATGTTTTATAACATTTGTCTGAATTTTCCAGACAAAATTTTTTTCTGAATTGCAAGAATAATTATTTCAGTTTCCTCTTCTGGGGCTTGAAAAAGAGAGTCATAGAACTTGGGGTGTTCCCTATTACAAAATTCAAATAAGTACTTGTATGCACAATACTTGTTTATTTAGCAATAGGTTTTAATTAGGCAGTGTAGGTTCTCAGAGTCATTCAAAGTATACTCGAAAATTATATCATAGCCCTTTTATTCTTAATTGCATTCATGCTATCCAAGAAATAACACTGTACAGCCGTGCTGTCCAATAGAAATATATCATAAGCCAACTATGTAATTTATTCTTTCTAGTAGCCACATTTCAACATCTGATCAATATTTTTTCTAATTATTAATGAAATATTTTACATTCTTTTCCCTACTCAGTTTTCAAAATTCAGTGTGTATTTTACACTTACAGCACATCTCGATCCGGACTAGCCACATTTCAAGTTCTCAACAGCCACATGAGGCTGGTGACTACCATACTGGACAGCACAGCCTTATAGTCTCCAGATAAATAATGATCCCCTTAGCTTCAACTTTAGAAATTAGCAGGAGAGAACCACCCACCAAGCCTTGGGGCCTATTAGGCCTCCAAACTACAAGAAAGATTTCTAATTTTAGCATGAAGTAGAGGTAGGTACCTTATTCACACAGAACAATAGAACTGGTCATTTTTATCACATCTTTTCTCTTTATATCCCTGAATTTCCTCTGAATTAGGCCTAACAGGAACTCCTTGTAAACGGGAAATAATAATGCTTTGGAGTTCTTAAACCCATTTTCCTCAGGAATCTAAAAAATTTTAAGAATACTGGTTCATTAATCAACAGACTTACAACAGTCTTGACATACTCTGCCATTTAAATTTATGTATATTTAGAAAAATCAAGCCTTAGAATAGAATGGCTAACATCCCATCTAGAAACAGAAACTGAACCAAGGTCTAAGATTCGGAGTCCCACGGCTCCCCTGAGCCGACACCCTGAGCACACATATATGTTCCTTTGGGTTATTAGATTTTCTTTTGGTTCCAATCATTCACAGTTAATTCCTTATATTATTTCATATTTCACCTACTCTACTTCATTTCAATATTCTCCCACCCCTTACTTGTCTGAAGGAACCAAATTTAATATGCTGATTCTTGGCCTTAAATACTTAGTAATGTTTCCAAGAGGAAATATACAATTGCCAAAAGGTTTTGTTTCTTTATTTTTTAAAGACCAGTTATTAAAATTTCTGTAGAACAACTTTTATAGCAATAAAAGTCAAATATTGACTAATTACCAGAGAACTAGAGAATGAGATCATCAATATTTATGGGATTTTTTCTTCTGATTCATTTTCAGTATTTTGCATAGGAAACCTGAGTTTTCTTAGTCAGTGTTGTTTAGTAAGTGTATTCATTTTCCAGTAGTAATTGCATAAAGGTGCCACTAATGAGAACCAAGCATTGACTTCCTGGGACTCATTTGTGTGCTTATATACACACCATTTTCCCAATCTTTCCCTATTTTTTAAACTGTATTTTCTCCACAGCAGTACAAAGTATTATTTAACTAACCTCCAACGCATTGGTTTTCTGGCTTTCAGATTTCATAACCGATAGAAAAATAAATGTTTTAATTAAGGGACTGGCATAACATTGCCAATTTCTTATTTTGCCAATTACAGTTATAAAATAATAATTAAACTCTACAACTTATTTTATTACCATCATTTCCTTCAAGCAGTGGTTCTCAAACTAGCATGTGTCAGAATCACCTGGAGGGCTTGTTAAGGCACAGATGGCTGGGGCCCACCTGCAGAGCTTCTGATTCTGAGTCTTAGAGCTCAAGTATGCGTATTTCCAACAAGTTCCCACGTGACGCTGCTGCCACTGCTCTTTGGAACCACACTTTGAAAACCACTGCATTAAAGAGAGGACATTTCAGGAGCAAAAAAGAAGACGGAGGCAATCTCAGAATAAAAGAGAATCAATTAAATTAAGTAAATTTAGCTTTATTTTTTCTACTTCTCCCAGGTCAGTTTCACAAACAGTAACAATGTCTCTGAAGTAACATTTAGAAACTTTCTGATAAGTAGCCTTAGCCAGCCAGCCACATGTAGTTATTGAGCACTCCAAATATGACTAGTCCAAATGGAGATTTGCTGTAAGTGTAAAATACACACTAGATTTTAAAGATTTACTACAAAGGGCATTTTGGCTCAGGCCTGTAATCCCAGCACTTCGAGAGGCTAAGGCAGGAGGATTGCTTGAGCCCAAGAGTTTGAGACCAGTCTGGGCAACACAGTGAGACCCCATCCCTACAAAAGATTCTGAAAATTAGCCATGCGTGGTGGAGTATGCCTGAAGTCTCAGCTACTGGGGAGGTCAAAGCAGGAGGATCACTTGAGCCCAGGGCATCAAAGGTGCAATGAGCTCGGATCAGGCCACTGCACTCCAGCCTGAGACACAGAATGAGACCCTGTCTCAATCAGAAAAAAAAAAAAAAAAAAAGACTCATTACCAAAAAAGAGAATATATTTCACTAATAATTTTTATACTGAGTAGATGTGGAAATAACATTTTATGTATTCAGAGTTAAAGAAAAGATATTAGAAAAAA
Source organism: Pongo pygmaeus (assembly GCF_028885625.2). Taxonomy (NCBI): domain Eukaryota; kingdom Metazoa; phylum Chordata; class Mammalia; order Primates; family Hominidae; genus Pongo; species Pongo pygmaeus. The sequence goes on from NC_072384.2 coordinate 76,769,506, forward strand.
AAATTTTTTTTTTTTGAGACAAGGTCTCATTCTGTTGCCCAGGCTGGAGTGCAGTGGTGCGATCTCGGCTCACTGCAACCTCCACACCCAGGGCTCAAGCCATCCTCCCATCTCAGCTTCCCAAGTAGCTGGGACCACAGGCACATACCACCAAGCTCAGCTAATTTTTTGTATTTTGGGTAGAGACAGGGTTTCGCCATGTTGCCCAGGCTAGTCTGGAACTCCTGAGCTCTAGCAATCTGTCCACCTCAGCCTCCCAAAGTGCTGTAAAGGCGTGAGCCATGGCAGCCGACCTAGAACACTGTTCATTGCTTTGGGAGGTCAAGGTGGGTGGATCACCTGAGGTCAGGAGTTCGAGACCAGCCTGACCAACATGGAGAAACCCCGTCTCTACTAAAAATACAAAAAATTAGCCAGGCGTGGTGGCGCATGCCTGTAATCCCAGCTACTCGGAGGCTGAGACAGGAGAATTGCTTGAACCTGGGAGGCGGAGGTTGCGGCGAGCCTAGAGTGCACCATTACACTACAGCCCAGGCAACAAGAGTAAAACTCCGTCTCAAAAAAAAAAAAAAAAAGGAAAAATAAAGAAAACTGTTAATTGCATATGTGGCTCTCATAATTCCATCAGGCAGCACTGCCCTAGAGCAATGGCTCTCAGTGTAGTCTCTAGACCAGCAGCATCAGTACCACCTGGGAACATATGAGAAACACAAATCCCACCCCAAGCCTATTGAATCAGAATCTCTATGGATAGAGATCAGCGGTCTACATTTTAACAAGCCCTTCAAGAGATTCTGATGCATGGTAAAGTATAAGAACCACTGCTAGAACAGTGCTCATCAAACTTTAATGTGCATACAAATCACCTGGGGATCTTTAAAAATTCAGATTCTAGTTCAGTAGGAACTCAAGATTCTGCAGCTATAACAAATCCCACATAATACTGGATACTGGTGGTTCTGATCATTCTTTGAGTGACAGGGACCTACTTGTAACATTTACTGCTTATTGAGCACTCTAACCAATATCCAAAACAAACAAATCAGCACACATCCCTAAACTCCAAAGGATTCCCACCTCAAGATTCCAGTTACACTGCTCTAAGGGAGAGGAATTGTGATTCACTGACAGAAGGAATTTTTGTCAAGACTCTGAGAGATATAAATTCTTCCATTTAATTGTTTGCATTATCAGATAACCTGCCATGCTCATCTAATAAGAAAGTGTGTGTTCGTATTCCTATTTTCTCCAGTAGGTTAATGGTGATTCAATATATTTAGAGCTGGAAGCTACTTCTACGAGGCTGGAACATTTGAATGAAAAATGGGCACTCTGGCTGCATCTCCCTTGGCAAAGTGATCCATTTAATCAGCACTGCTGTTTATATCTAGAGAGTGGGTTTTAATCTGAGTTACTATCTGCTGGTTTTAACTCAGAAAAGGTAAGTAGGATAAGAAAAGAAAAGGAAACTCTTCTCTTGAGCTGCACTGAGTTCATTTTTTGTTTATCCATCATGACAAGAGCCATGTAACAAGAGACAGAGGCAGACTTTCTCAAATTCTGCTTGATTCCAAGGAAACTCCACCATACATCTGAGAAGCAGCTGCTCCCATATTTGAGAGTGGTGTTATTTTTTCTGCTTTCCCCCCATTCTGATTTTCCCATTATATTTTCTCCACAACGTCTATAGTAGACAACTATAGAAAAACAGACATTATTTACAAGTGTCTGGAGAAAAAAATTTTATAATTCAATTGAAATGATAGAAAGTGACTAATAATTGTTTAGCTTTTATCATGTCATGTTTTTTAATAAACCAGAGGAGAAATCTCGGAAGTTAGGAAACATGTCTTCTATAAAACTTCTTTAAACTTTAGAAAGCTTCATTTTTTAAAAACCAAAGTCCATCTCTTTTATTGTTTATTAACCATTTTTTGTTAAGTATAAGAAGAAAAAACACAGAATTAAATGGGTGAGTTGGGTTTTTAAGGTAAATGTGATTTATTACCCTTCCCGGTCAGTTTTGATAAAAAACCTGTATGTGGTACATAATTCATGCTAGGTACAAGAATTTGCTATAAAATAAAGTTTTGGTCTATATACATATACATACATTTTTTTCAACATTTATTCATTGAGTTAAAGCCAACAATTAAATTCTACTTATAAAATCCTCAGTCATGAGAAGTCAGTCCATTTTGTGCCTAGACCTTATGGCCATTTCAAGAGCCATATAATGCCAGGCCAATAAAATTAAAAACTTGTTACTGAGATCTGTGAAGATTGCTCCTATGTTGCTATAAATATAAAACAATCATTTATTGTTTAGACACAGAAAGTGAAAATAAGTTCTATAAATCATTGGGTTAGCTACCATATGGTAAAAGCTTAAATTCAATATTCATTGTACTTGAAAACAGGCAATATGTGTCTTTTGCATGAGTTTAGATAGTGATGTGTGATCATAGTGGGGTAAGTGTTTCTGGCAATTGAATTTTCCAGGAAAGTGAAAATGCTTTGTGGGGTCAATTGAGGAATGTATAAGGTATCCTGAAGAGCCGGGACATTTAACAGGCCATCTCTTGGGGTAGGACACTCAGGGTTCCCCTGGTCACACAGATCACTGGAACAAATTGCTGTTACACAAACCTGGTGTTGGATCCCAGATATCCTTAGTTACGAGCATGTTGACTTTGAGCGAGTCACTTAACCTCTTGGTATTCCAATTTCCTCAATTCAAGTTGACCATGAGTGAATAGCCATGTTTTTCCCAGAAATTTCTAGATAAACCATTTTCTTCCTCAGACTCCAGAGCCCTGTGAATTTCAGATCCTTTTAAAACTTGGGAGGAAAACACCTACTTTCTGTTGGTGTTGAATGTATTATAAATAATATGTGTAGAGTCCCTGGAACACAGTGAACGCCCACTAACCATGCTGCGCAAATGTGCAGGAAGACAGGAAGGCAATCCGGGAGAACTGACAGAGTTCTCCTTGCTTCTCTTCCCACTCCGTCCTACATAGTGACTCTGAGCCTTTGAACTCCGGCTCCTGAAAAATGGGAGAGATACTTATTTTGTTTGATTAAACCACTGAAGATCTGTGTAATTTTTTGAATGCCATGGGATTTTCAATTCACTCAAAAACCAGTGCTTATGCTATGTTTTCATTACACATTTTCCTTACCTTCCCCAAATCCTAGCTTTATCCACTCTTTCATTTATTTGTGTTTATTCACCAAATCTTTATTTAACACTACTGTGTTAGATTTTAATGCGAGAGGAATTTTTTACACCTGCATTTCTCTAACTTCCCATATCTGAGGAAGCACCTGAAACACAGAGCTCGAGACCAGCACCACTTAGCTAAAAGTTTGGCCAAAACTTGACATTGATGATAATTGCAAATGAACTGACTATAGGGCCCAAAAGATTCCATGTTGCATTCAGAGTAAAATGCAACATGGCTTTTTGTGTGGCTCCTGCTGACCTCTCTAGGAACACCTCCCCCAACTCTGCACCAACTATTTTAGAGAGCTCAAGCATCTCTTCCTCCCAGAAACATTCCTAATGTCCTAGCCTCCTCCCCATCTCCGCTGTATCTATCACAAGGTACTCTAATTTTCTGCTGAACTGATCGCTCCTCCTAGAGGCCAGTGGTTCTCAAGCTTTATGGAGAATCAGATTTAGTGGGTCTGGGGTAAGGCAAGAGAATTTGCAATTCTAACAAGTTTCCAGGGATGCCAATGCTGCTGGATAGAGATCACACCTTAAGAATATCTGCTCTAACCTACCAGTTCTAACAGGAAAAAAATCCCAATTTACTTTATTTTGTATCCCTGATACCTAACACAGTATGGCATACGGTAGACAGTCAAACGACATTTGTTGAATAGAAGTAATGTATGAACTAGTGAATCCCTTGTTATTTTGTGTTGAATGGAATGACAAATTGGTCTCCAAGCGTAAGAACCCAAGACACTCCTCCATCAGTATTAAGCTCCCTCTTATAATAAGTAGAGGGAAAGTGCTCCTCTCCTGGCCTCTAAGCTCCAGCATACTGACTATCTGGTGCTGCTGAAAGTACAACTTGAAAATGCAATTTATTTTAGACAGGTTCTCACTCTGTTGCCCAGCCCGCAATGCAGTGATGCAATCATAGCTCACTGCAGCCTCAAACTCCTGGACTCAAGCGATCTTCCTTCCTCAGCCACCCAAGCAGCTGGGACTACAGGCACATACCACCGCACCTGGCTACAATAATGTTTGCATTTTTTGTAGAGATGGGAGTCTGATCTAAATTTTATTTTTAATACATAAAATTATCAAAGGCTTGATTTGGCTGAAGACAAAAATGTAAACAAACCTTCTCTATGGTTAAATATTCCTTCTTTAATAGTATTCATATGCAAATAAGTAAAAGAAGACAAGTAAGATACTGGCATTAGAAATATGTCTTGAAGGCCACTAAATTTATTTCAAAAAAAAGTACGAAGTGCTCTTTCCCAAGATCAATATCTTAAATCAAGTTGACCAAATTTATTTGATAATCTGGGAGTTTTGTTTAAAGTACAGATACCCAGGACCCTCCTGTGGAGTCTAAATTTCAACAGTATATAATGGGGCCCCCAGAAAGCAGTCTTTTTTAACAAGTTTCAGGTGGGGCCCAGATAGTGATTGCTTTAAGCTGCCCATCAATTAACTAACTAATTAACAGGCAGTTAGTACTGAAAACCACTGCAGGAACTCACGTAAAAATTTTCTCATGAAACTATTTTTGGCCTAATATTTTTCACCTGGAACAGGTTAGGTCATGGTGCAAAAAGCCAGGTTCTCAATCTGGAATGTTGCTTTCTTGCCCTTTGGTTTCCTGGAGGGAATAAATGTGTAAGGCATTTCTACCACAGATCAAGTTTTGCGTCATGACACAATGGGGCATGAGCCACTCCAACAATAACAATAGAACCATTAGTCAAAAGACCTCAGGAAAAAGGGAAACCTGTCACAGGATGACGACAATTACTCAATTATTCTGAACATAAAAAGTAAACCTTTAATATTTGTCTTATGGCATCAGAACTATGGCATGATCTGGAGAAGTAATTAGCATATTGGAATCTTATGCTGGTACAATGTCAGGGTAAAATAAAGGTGGGCTCTGGAATGTACAATGGGGAGGGTGGAACTAGAAATGGTCTTGCATTTGAGTACAAATATGGTGGTATCAACAATTAACTTTCCGCTAAAAAATAGTTTCCTGTTTATACGTATGTACTGGTAGAAAAAAATTTGATGTTGTTAGATATTATGTTTGGAATAGGACTTCCTTTGAGATAAGGTTATTTAAGATGATAATTTTAATTCAGAAAGTGAAATGTTCTATCTTTTTAAAAATCAGATTATCTTGAAATCATACGTGCTTTCCTACCTCACTTCACTCACTTGCCTTCACGTTAAATCTCAACAGTAAAATCCAAGCATTTCAGCAAATCACTCTACATTGACCTCTGCCCAAAGATCTAGAGGAGGCCAGTCAGGCTTCGAAAGGCCTGAGGTACTTCGGTTCATTAAATTGTTTAATATGAGCACTAATTTTTACAATCGTGTAATAAAAGTAGGTGTTTTCCAAAATGAACCATAGACAAAGATAGAAAAGAATATGTGGCTTCTAGGACACACATCCATGGGGACTTTACAGCTAAGAAGTCGTTATTTTGCTAAAAATTAGTGTTGCAAAGTGCCATTCATTGTTAGCATAGCACCAGCACATGGGAGTCACCAGATGAATGTTTGATGACATTAGTTTTCTTTTATAACTGCTCATGTCTTTCATTAAACAATGACCATCAAAGAAATTATTTCTTACAAAAGAACAATTTGAGGAATGAGAGGCTGCAAATGTACAAACTACAGTTCACTGCATTTTTAATAAGAATTTTGAGCACAATAAAGATTTTATATCCAAATATATTATGAAAAAATGGATGCTAATGCTATGTTAAAAGGTTACCACACTAGGTTTATTTGCCTCTTTCTTTTTTTCTCATATCCTAAGTCATAGGCTTTAAAACAAAATCAGGTCTGAGATTCATGTAATCGTCCCCATTTTAGTGTCTGTGAAGTCTTTGGGCATCACTTGGTCCTGTCCGCCAGTGATCATGAAGGGAGCCTGGTCTGCACTGGCTAGGAAGGGAGGCATTGCAGCAGGCTCTGCCTCGGTCCACGCTTCACTCCCACCCGATCCCCCACTGACTCAGCTCATCTTCAACATCTTGTGTAGAAGATAAAATAATTGTGATGTACAGAAAAACCTACACCAAAAACAGGAATAAGAACAACCTCCCTCTCTCCTATCACCTGAATTCACATGGCTACTTAAAGTTAGTAAATTCAATAAAATTAGAGTTTAGTTCCTCAGTTGCAGTAGCCACACTTCCAGTACTCAATAGCCGTCTGTGCCTAGTGGCTACCATATTCATTATTGCAGGAATAGGAAGGTCTATTGGACAGCGCTAGTCTCCAGAGGGCCAGCTAAGGAGGGGAATAACGGTCCCCTAACCACTTGACATGTTAGCCAAGGAGGAGGAAAGAAAGAAACAGTGTAGTCCCCTTTTTTCCTCAGAAAACTGTTTTACTTCCACCAAAACTAGCCCGAGTGGATTCCATCCTTTCTCTTCCCCAAATCTTTCCTTGTTCCTGACCACAGTGGGGAAAGAAGTGGTAGTGTGTGAGAGATTTTGAAAGCAATTTTAAAAAACCAAAACAATGCATACATCTTGTATTTCGAATGGGCCAGGCACATTGGCACAGTGGCTCATGCCTGTAATCCCAGCACTTTGGGAGGCCAAGGTGGGAGGATCACTTGAGGCCAAGAGTTCAAGACCAGCCTGAGCAAGACGGTGAGACCCTGTCTGAAAAAAAAAAAAAAATTAATTAGCCAGGTGTGGTGGCACACACCTGTGGTCCCAGCTACTTGGGAGGCTGAGGCAGGAGGAACCTTTGAGCCCACAAGTTCTAGGCTGCAGTGAACCGTGATTTTGCCACTGTGCTACAGCCTAGGCGAGAGAGACAGACCTCATCTCTTTTTTTTTTTTAAGTGATATGCCTGCATTTGCATTGCTGGCTCATGCTTGAAACCAGCTCACTGAGGTAACTTCTATATGAAAGTTGTTCCTGTAATCCCTAGGTGTTCCACATGGGCACATTGATTAAATTAAAGTTATTTTAGTAAGGCAATCATCATACTGATTGTTACTTGGAATTCATATTCATGCTGCTTTAAGTAATAGCCTTTAACTTAATTTCAAAGCTTTAAAATAATTGTTTTAATATTGATGAAGACAGGTCTTGTTACTAATCTTAAATAAAAATCTTATTGGCAACAATCCTACATATATTAGAATATAAAAAGAATAATAACCAATAGTAATGAAGTCATTTTTTGCTTCTTCATGTCTGAAGAGCACACCCTTCTATTTCCAACACACATGGGTGAAGCTGAAGAGACTGACTACAGTAGACATTAGTAACATTCCCCCATATTCAAGTGTTCTCCACTTCAGGACACACAAAGATTATAATTCCCCCATCTCCCTTATTTTATACATAGCTATGTAATTATTTCTGGCCAATGAAATGAGAAAAGGAAGTGAAATGCATTGTTTCCAGGCAAAAGCAGTAATTGGCAGTTTGTGATTCCATTTTTCTCTTCCTCTCTTTGATGAGCTCTGAAATACTGCAGGGGCAGGTCACTGTCTGAAGATGGTCAAACCTCCATCTCTCTAAAACATGATCTTCCTCTGCTGGCATAAGAAACTGTTACTGTTACTTTGAGATATGAAACCAGATTTTTTCATGTGTCTGTCAGTTAAATACCATTATTGAATTCTTTTAGGGCTCTTTTTGAGAGTGAGTCTCCAATAAAACTCCACTAGGATGTGCTATGGTTGTTTTTTGTTTAAGGTGGAAACAGAGTCTTGCTATGTTGTCCAGGCTGATCTCAAACTCCTGGACTCAAGTGCTGAGCCTCCCACCTCAGCCTCTCAAAATGCTGAGCCTCCCACCCTAGCCTCCCAAAATGCTGAGATTACAGCATTTGTAGTGCCACATTAAATCTTGTGCCATGGATTTAATCATACACAAACACATCAGGCTGAGCGTGGTGGCTCATGCCTATAATCCCAGCACTTTGGGAGGCTGAGGCAGGCAGACTGCTTGAGCCCAGGAGTTTGAGACCAGCCTGGGCAACATGTTGAAACTCTGTCTCTACCAAAAATCACAAATTAGCTAGGTGTGGTGTGGCACCTGTAGCCCCAGCTCCTCAGGAGGCTGAGGTGGGAGGATCATCTGAGCCTGGGGAGGTCAAGGCTGCAATGAGCCAAGATCCCAGCAACCTGGGCTGTGTGCCTGGAGCTGTCCTTTCAGTACCATCTGAAATGTCATCCGTGCCCTCTGACACCACTGCTGTATATTATGTGCGTGTAAGTGAGCTTCATGTGAACCTTCCCTGACACGTCTTCCCTCCTGTGGTCATTGGAGTGGACCTCCATTGTGCATAACATGGTGCACTGTTAATTATTCATATTTAAGACAGAGAACTTCTGGGAGGGAGTCTTATATTAACCTTTTTCCTCCAATATGTAGCACTTTGTCCGAGAGAAGATAACTACTAAATGTTTGCATGGAGAATGAATAAACAGATGTATTTACAAGTCTGCTTATACCTGGAATGATCTAGAGTCACAAAGAGCCAACTCCCTTCCTTTACAATTAACTTCATGTTATTGTTGCCATATTTTAACACTCCTAAGATGACTGCCAATTAGCATACTATATTATAAAGTAAGAGAATGGTGAGTCATTTGTTGAAAGCCTTTAAAGATCATTCACTGGCACTCAAGGCAAATGATATATGGATAAAAATAGCCAAAAATGCACAGATTGGGATGATATACCACTATAATTTTAGAAAAATGATTCCCAACTTTTTAGAAGTGTCATACTTCGTAATTGATTATTGGGTTTTATGACATTTCCTTATTCCCAGCCTTAAAATGCTGTTATTTTATGTATTTATTTTCAAAAGACCTAGGTAAGTGATCAGTTTACCCATATATTTCCTTCTATTTCTCCTTTTCAGTTTTGAAGAGAGACAACAATTTTCCTCTACGATACTTTCAACTATTACGCTCCAACCACAGCAAGAGTAACTCTGAAAGGTTAATCCCTTGGTTCTCAACCTAGCTACATCTTAGAATCACTTGGGGAACTTTGCTAAAAACACAGACACCTAGGCCTCACCCCCAAGAGATTGTGATTTAGCTGACCTGGGTGTGATCCAGATTATTTTAAAAATCCTATAGTCAGGATTGAAAACTACTAGTTTAGTCAAATTATCAATTGGAAAGAACACTGGACTGGGAATAAAAGGGTCACTCATTCATTCAATACACATGCTTGTGAGCCTTCTCACCACCTACTGAATACTATACTAAGCCCTGGGATGCAAAGATAAATGAAGCACAGCCCTAGAGAGGTTCACCGTCTGATTAAATAGAAAAGTAAATTACTTAAGTGCTCTAATTAAAAGAAACAGGGGACTATGGCAGACCAAAGGAGGGGGGCAATTACTTAATCCTGGCTGGGAGGGTTAGAAAATTCTTTTTGAAAGAACTACATTGTCCGTGATGTTGAACAAGATAGCATTTAACCTGGCAAGAAAAGGATAACAAAGACATCCAATAGAGAAGACAACATTCATGAAGTATAAAATTGTGATACTGTCAGGGAACTGAAAGCAGTTAATGTGTCTAGAGCTTGCCATTGGGTAAGTCAGGGAGGCAGCTGTGGAAGAGGAGGGGGAAAAGCAGGCAAGGGCCAGGTCATGACGATCCAAGGGGCCTCAGTTCTGACAAGAAAGTCATCACGAGGTCAGAAGCCACCTGGCTATCTATGAGATATACAGCGATACCTGAAATATATTGCCATTGAATTGTGATATACACCTTGCAATGAACTCCTGTTCCTGCCCAGAAACATGAAGGCATGGCCTACAGGGACAGGCCAAGGAGTGGCTTAGAGTGCTTTAGCTCCTCTGTAATACCTGCTTTTATTCCCCTCTTCCAGGGGCTATCTCGAATGAAAACAAAACCTTGTTGTTACACAAACACAGCTTCAATACAAGTCCTTGAACACCTCTTCCAACTGCAGGTCCTCCCCTGAGCCCCATCCTGCCTTTGAAGTGGTATTACATTGTGATTCAGCTCACAGTTTCTGGAATCAGATCATCTAGATCCAGATTCTGCCTCTATTACTTACCAGCATTATGATCCTGAGCAAGATGCTTAACTTATCTAGGCCTTAGTTTACTCACCTGTAAAATGGAATTATAAACAGTACCTCTTTCAGAGGCTGTGAGAATGCAATGAATGTACAGCACTAAGCACAGGGTCTGGCACAGAGGCAGCATTCCATCTGTATTCGATCTAAAGCTCCACTGCAATCAAGGTGGTCCTCACTCCAGCAGCTCCCATGTCACACAGACATGAGTGAGAAATGCCACAGCTTAGGCCCCACTTCCAGTCACCTAAACCAGAATCTGCTTTTTAACAGGATCCCCAGGTGATTCACATGCACATGAAAGTTTGAGAAACGCTGCCACAAAGTATTATCTAACTGCAGCATTCTAAAATTTTAAATCTCAGAAGGGGGGAATGATCCCGTTTACTCAAAGTAAGCGTGCTGAAGGCAATGGTTCTCGACCCTCACTGGGCATCAGAATCACATGGTGAACTTCTAAAGAAATCACATACGCCTGGGCCCAACTCTACCAACCCTATGCCACCTCCACATCCCTAGAGATTCTGATTCTGTTGACCTAGGTGAGTGGAACCCAGGCATTGTTTTTTTTCTTTTTAACAAAGCTTCCCGCATGATTCTAATGAGATTGAGACCCACTGGTTTAAAGAGAGCATTAAATTCTGACAAAGTCTACATGGCAACTGGGCTTATCAGGAAAGGAAGCTGAGTCGGTAAAAAGAAGCTAATCTGTGAGTTGAGGAAGGAGTTCCACTGAGACCTGCCAGGCGTTTAAAACCTCCGCTGTTCTCCTGAGGCTGTAATGGCCTTACCTTCTCCATGTCTGCACCTGTGGTTTCTACTCCAGTCCTTCACTCCCCCTCTCCTTAAATCTTGATGAAGGCGCTTGACTCTAGCGTGGCACATTCACCTCCATTGCACCTCTGTCTGCTTTCTCCCCAGCAGCAGCCCTCTATGGCTCAGGTACTGTCTGGTGACTCAGTCCGTACTGCCCAGTGCCCCACTGTGTGCTCACCCACATCCTATGTTTTTGACCCAGGGCTGGTCCTCGATCCTGGTCCTGATGAGAACTAGAAGACACTTTCTCAGGGCCATAATCCCGAGGAAGAAAGAATACAAACCTTCCCCAAAACACAGAAGGCTCAGCAGGCTAGGGAGAGATCTGCCTTCTTGAAGACAAGAGAACCAGCTTCTCCAAGCTGCAGCTGCTGATGGTTATGCCCCAGTCCTCCCCCTCCCAACTCCAACTAATTTTAGCAGCAAAATATCTAATAACACAGAAGAAAATTAAACAATTAAGTGTTGCAATTGTAATCTTTAATTTTGAAAATTTCATAGCAAAATGCTCTGAGATTGACCCAAGGGTTAGAAAACACTGATTTCAAAACTTGCTCTTATAAATTAGATCATTGGTTTAGTAGCACTAATTCTAAGCGCAATGGGAGGTCATTGAAGGGTCTGAGTAGAGTTCAAAGGTAATCCAATTTGCATTTTTTAAAGACCCTTCTGGTTGCTGTGTGGCAAATAGAATGCAGGGGGCAAAAGTGAAAGCAGGCAGACCAGTCCGGAAGTGACTACGGGGATCCAGGAACAAGATGGTGGGAAGCTGGACTTGGGTGATGACAGCAAGTATCAACAAAGCCTGTGAGATTCAAGAGATGTTTCGAAGGTAGAATTAACAGGACTTGCTGATGGATTCAATAAGGTGGGAGGAAAAAAGAGGAACCAAGGATAACTCCTAGGATTCTGGCTTGAACCTCTGGAGAGAGCCACTTACCATAATGGGAAAGACTAGCAAAGACAAGGTCTTTGAACACACCTGCTGAGGTGTTCTGGCAACCACCCAGTAATAAACGGGAAGGGGCAAGTGGAACCACCAGGTAGAATGTCAGAGGAGCCAGGATCCTGGCAGGGGCAGACATCCAGGTTTACATTTAGCATTAAGAGGATCTAGCAGCCTGGACTGAAGCCTCAAACACCAGTGCATTTCCCCAGGTCCCAATCTTTCAGTAATGAGGATATTTATCAGAAAATAAAAAGACACTCAAACACAGAAGGAAGAAAAAGACACAGATATAGCAATAGATGGAGCTTGGGCACAAGCAATGAAGCAAGGACTACGACCCTGGAACCTAGGCAGGGCAGAATGAGAGAGGTAGTAAACGGTCTCTTTTCTGGCAAGGCACAGTGGCTCATGCCTGTAATCCCCAACACTTATGGAGGCCAAAGCAGGAGGACTGCTTGAGCCCAGGAAGTCGAGGCTGCAGTGAGCCATGGCCACACCACTGCACTCCAGCCTTGGTGACAGAGAAAGACCCTGTCTCAAAAAATGAAAAATAAACAAACAAAAAAAGATTCTCTTTTCTGATATGTATTCCCAGAATCTAGCATAGTCCTTGCCCATGTTAGATACTCAGATATTTGTTAAACGGCTTTATTTATTTAATGAATACTTACATAATGCTTACTATGTACCCAAGCACCATTCTAAGTGCTTCAAAATATTAACTTGTTTAATCCTCACAACAACCCTATGAAGTAAAAACCATTGGTATCCCCATCTTTCAAAACCAATCAAAACTGAGGCATGTCAGAAGAAGTAATTTGCCCAGGGTCACACAGTAAGTAGCGGCAGAGCCAGGAGTAGTCTCCAGAGTTCACACTCTCAGCCACCACGCTACGCTCTGAATGAATAAATGAAGTCAGAGGTACTTCCTTTACTGAGATAGAGATTTTTCCAAAGTTCTCACTTTCAAGCTGCTGCAAAATGCTAGTAAATTCAAAGTTGTTGCTGAGATCAAAGCCAAGTGAGTCTGAATTCACCCTTATATTCTGTGCAGCCACCACCAGTGACTTCTCATATGAGACGTGGATGCCTTAGGACATATAAAGGCAACACTATAGTGCCCACTTCCTATCAGGATGACACACACTTCTTTTTTTTTCATGTCAGTACAAATAGTTGAGTTCACGGTGAACGATCATCTGTCCCTCCTACTCCTCTCCACCCTAAACACAGGTACTTCAATGAGTTTGATTCATTAACTTAATTTGTCTGAATCCTTTTAAACCATGTTGTGTTATTTTCTTTATGGCTGTGTTAAATTTATGTAAATGGTATTATGCTAAATATATCAATCTTTCATACATTTTTCACTGAACACTTTTTTTTTTAATGGAGTCTCACTCTGTCACCCAGGCTGGAGTGCAGTGGCGAGACCTCGGCTCACTGCAACCTCCACCTCCCAGGTTCAAGCGATTCTCCTGCCTCAGCCTCCTGAGTAGCTGGGATTACAGGTGCACACCACCACATGCGGCTGATTTTTGTATTTTTGGCAGAGACAAGGTTTCACCATGTTGGCCAAACTGGTCTCAAACTCCTGACCTCAGGTGATCCACCCGCCTCGGCCTCCCAAAGTGCTGGGATTACAGGCGTGAGCCACTGCACCCAGTCCACTGAATGCTATTTTTTTTTAATCATAAGATGTTACTGTAAAGCTATATTGCTTCCAACTACTGCAAAACATGCATCCACTACATTTTACTCACACATTTCTCTTGTGATGGACACGAGAATGCCTCACATATCCTGCTACCACAAACAAGACTGTGATGAACTTTTTTGTGTGTATCCTCTACTGAACTTAAGGAAGAATATATCTAGAGGATATGCCTCGAAGAGGTCATAATGTATTTATGTAGTTTAAATATTGAAAGACTGTTTTCCATAATAGGTGTACCAGTCTAGACACTCACCAACAGTGCATGGGGACTCCCATCACCCACAGGCTGCCAATACTTGCTATTGTCCACCTTTTAATATTTGCTGATTGTCTTCGTTAGTATAATGGTGAGTAAAAAAATAAAGTAGAAATTTTTTTGCCAATTGGATGAGTATGGAGTGATAACTTGTTTCAATTTGCTGTTCTCTGATAACGGATAAATTTCAGCATCTGAAAATAACCTATTTATATCTTTCGACCATTTCTCTGTTGAGTTTGTTATCTTTTTCTTCTTGATTTGCAGGAGGTCACTGTATATTCTTTACATTAATTTGCTGCTGCTTTTAAACATTGCAAACATCTTTTCCCAGTCTATCATTTATCTGTTAAACTTCCTTATGAACTGTCTCCATTTTCCATGGCAAATCATGGAGACTTTTGGTAAAATGACATTCTTTTTTCCTTTAAAGTAGACTGGGGAAATGTGATGGCCTTCGGTTCTCATAATTGCAAAACCATCTCTTCACCAAACCGTGAGACATAATGACTAAGGAGAGAGCCTGAGAAATAAATTTGAAGTTCTAATTCCCACACCACTAAATTGGTGATTAAGGAATGTTTTTGGTGTATTCTATTAATAAGCTGAAGCCATTTTTTTTTAACTTACGCCATTTTGTTCCACAAAGGGTCTGAGGAAGCTTATAAGAAAAACAAGCAATAAAATTAAAAAATATAAATTTAAAAAATCAGGAACAAGGAAAACACAGCAGAATAGAAGGTCAAGACCAGTAGGAAACTAAGAATGCAGATATGTAGGCCACAGGGTCCTACGAAGTTATTAATGTTGAGCCAAAAATTTGGCTCTGAGCTTCTTGGCAACCAGAGGGAAAAGGGAAAAGGGAATACAATCAGATACATTCAACGATATTCTCTTTGTTGATAAAAAAACACAAATTTCTCAGGGGAAGATAAGTTTTTCCTGGCCCCGAGTTCCAAGAGAATTCCTCAGGTGGGTTTCATGTCAGTGACTGTTTTCTCACTAACATCTCTAGGGTAAAAATGATGTTTCATGTTTCTTATAACATCTCAGTGAAAGCTAATGGCCACCAAACTTTAATTGCTTAAAACACAGAAGGCAACCCAGTCTATTATCTGCCAGTTAAGTGTGAAAAAGGAAATAGGCCAGCCATGGTGGCTATTGGGAGGCCAAGGTAGGTGGATCATTTGAGGTCAGGAGTTCAAGACCAGCCTGACCAACATGTTGAAACTACGTCTCTACTAAAAACACCAAAAAAAAAAAATTAGCCAGGCTTGGTGGTGGGTGCCTGTAATCCCAGCTACTCAGGAGGCTGAGGCAGGAGAATCGCTTGAACCTGGGAGGCGGAGGTTGAAGTGAGCCAAGATCACACCACTGCATTCCAGCCTGGGTAACAGAGTGAAACTCCATTTCAAAAAACAAAAAAAAAAGAAAAAGAAAAAGGAGAAAATGAAAAGGAGAGGAGAAGAAAAACAAGTCCATCCAAATATGCAATCTTTGAGAGTCCAATTTAGTGTAAGAATCAAACCAAAAATATCTGGTAAAAGTAGTGACATATTAGTTAAGATAACACTGGCTGCTGCAACCAAAAACTCTGAAACTCTCAGTGTCTCAACACAATAGAAGTTTATTTCTCACTCATGTAAAACCAAAACACCAACCTCCTTCCTTCTTGAGGTCCCTCCATATTCTACACACAAGAACAGAACATAGAGGACCATGCATGGGAGGTTTCTATAGGCCAGACCTGGAAGCAACAACACATCACTTCTGCCCACGTTCCAGTGGCTAGAACTTGGTCAAATGAGGCCAGGCACAGGGGCTCAAGCCTGTAATCCTAGCCCTTTGGGAGGAATTTGAGACCAGCCTGGCCAACATAGTGAAACCCCGTCTCTACGAAAAATACAAAAATTAGCCAGGCATGCTACTCGGGAGGCTAAGGCAGGAAAATCACTTGAACCCGGGAGGCGGAGGTTGTGGTGAGCCGAGATCGCACCACTGCACTCCAGCCTGGGCAATAGAGCAAGACTCTGTCTCAAAAAAAAAAAAGAACTTGGTCAAATGGCCAGTCCTAACTATGAGGGAGACTGGGGGTATAATCTAAAGGTATGTACCTGGGAAAAGGGGAAAACAGGTGAACATTTAATACCCAGCCACAAATTATCAGTTGTGTCTTTCAAACATTTCTTTATAATTTCAATTTGCTAAACAAGGATCTAGCAAACTATGGCCTACAGGCCAAATTTACCTTACCACCTGTTTTCATACAGCCCACAAAATAAGAAATGTTTTGGTATTTTTTAATAGTTAAAAAAATCAAAAGAAGAATAATGTTTTGTGACACATATGAAATTCAAATTTCAGTCTCCATAAATAAAATGTTCTTGAAACACAGCCACATTCATTCATTTACATATTGTCTATGGCTGCTTTTGTACTAAACAACAGCAGAGTCAAATAGTTGCAACAGAGGCCATATGAATGGGAAAGCCAAAAGTATTTACTACCTGGCCCTTTGCAGAAAAGGTTTGCTCACCTCTGTTTTAAACTGATAAGAGTTTTTAAGAATTGAGCAACAGGTACTTCTAGGCAGTGACCTGAAACACAAATATGCCTGATTGGTAGTTAAAGTATATTCATAGGCATCAGTGATTAAATTCGCTGATGCAAAATTGATATCTTTTGGGAACATTGAGGGGTCTGAACAAGCTTCTGGCCAGTCCTCTATATGTAGAGTTAGATCAAGAAGAACTTGCAGGCAAAGCTAGAATGTTTCATAAGAAACATTTCTGGATCTATAGCAGTTTAAAAACCCATGATTAATCAGTTAGTCATTTTTACATAAGCAAGTAAAGACACACTGTTTTCCAAATTTCTCAAATAAATAAGCATCTCTTCAATAGAACTGTTAGATACTATACTAGCATGGCTTGTTTTTAATAAATAATGTATCACGCTGTTATAGAAAGAATATGATTTTCTGGGGATTGTAAATACTTTAATTCCAATGGTGAAAAGGTAAAGGATGAAGTTGCCTAATAATCACAGTTCATGAAATCAAATTTCGAAGTTTATTTATAGATAGTTTCCTGATGATTATGTTAGCATAACTTTCTTGTTTCTTGATTACTGAAAAATCAGATCAAGAACAAAAGTAACTCCTTTTTATCAGAATGCCTATCAACCTCAAATACTGACTGATAGCATTCCTTTCTATTGAAGTTTCAAAAGATAAGTAGGTTCACAGGGAATATGTGCTGCTAGTACACACAGATGAACAGTTTTAGAATTTAAGAAGGAATAAAATGTACCAACATATCAAAATAAGCTTTAAAAAAAAATCTTGGCATTAATGTCAATAGGCACTCCCTGGGGAACTCCAGGGACATAAAGCATAAGCTTCAGGACAAAATTTTGCTTGTAGCCACTGTAGCTGCAGTCATCCAGAGCAAACAAAACCTTCAGCCCTGCAGAGCCAGGCTACCCGAGACCAGAATGCCCCAAATTTGGGAATGACCTCAAAATCACTGTTTCAGAGTTCAATATCAAGCTCCTTGTTTTATATAAGATGCAACTGAGCACAGATTGAGTAAGGAACTTGCCCAGGCCACACAGCCAGCAGTCAGCAGCACTGGCATTAGGACTCCAGCCAGCCCCTTTCCCCATCTTGTGGGTTCTTCCTCTAGGGGTGTCCAATCTTTTGGCTTCCCTGGGCCACATTAGAAGAAGAAGAATTGTCTTGGGCCACACATAAAATACACTAATACTAACTGTAGCTGATGAGCTAATATATATAACATATATAATAACATGTATAATATAACATATATAATATTATATATAATATACATAATATAACATATATATTAGCTCATCAGCTAATATATATGGCATAGTCCCATAATGAAATACTATATAATATATATATTATATATATCTTATAATGTTTACACACTTGTGTTGGGTCGCATTCAAAGCTATCCTGGCCGCATGCAGCCCACGGGCCGTGGGTCGGATAAGCTTTCAAGTCTACACCATAATTCATCCTCCTGCACGCTGGCTCTCTGGAGTCATCAGTTCATTGACTCAAGCAAGGTTAATGTATCCTCCTTCTAAGACAGATTAAATTCAAGTCCAATATCACTTAATGCATGAACGTCATCCCAATGAGACCTATAAAGCAGAGGCCCTGTCAGCTTTGTAGGGCCCCAAACATCCCACAATGCCTTTTTGCCAGACCTGAATTGGCAAAACTCTTTGGCCAAAGGCTCAGATGTCTTTCGCCCTTCTCTTCAGACTGCATTAGTAAACCATGCTTCTTTTCTTTCCTCCTTGCCTCCTACCTATTTCCTCTGTAGCATCTGCTTTGTAGATCATTCTTCTGTGGTGTGTGAGGACAAATGACACCAACAATCACACCACCACTCAATTGCTGAAGAGTGTAATTCCTGAACAACCAGATGCACCGCTTTTACTTTAATACTTCAAATTACTATGTGGAAATCCAGGATGTGTTTGTAGATTTATTTCTACTAACACAACAATTTTTACAAGTAACTAAAACTATGATTAAATTTTATCAGTTTCTGGATTTCATTCCAAGATGCCAAGACATGGGCCACATCCTCTTTAGCAGATTGTCTGGAGGAAAACTCTCCCATCAACCAAACTTAATTAATATTATTTCATGTTACTTGATAGAATTAAATAGTAATCTCCAATTTTTCTTAGCTTTTGAATAGGACATCTCAATTAACAGCATTGATTTATTTAAAATAAAAATAATGATCTCTCTTTACTCTCTAGCTCCCAAT
Source organism: Pongo pygmaeus (assembly GCF_028885625.2). Lineage (NCBI taxonomy): Eukaryota > Metazoa > Chordata > Mammalia > Primates > Hominidae > Pongo > Pongo pygmaeus. The sequence goes on from NC_072384.2 coordinate 76,788,394, forward strand.
CGCAAAATCCCACAATCTCCAATTAACAGTGATTTATTTTATACAAAAATAGTGGCAACGTTTTCTTTTCTCATCAATCCCCAAAATGCACAATGGTACTTTAGTGCTTCCTCTATGCCAAATCATAGATACCCAATCTATGGCCATACTGCCTGATCTCATTTAACCTCAGAAGCTAAGCAGAAATGGTCCAGTTAATATTGGATGGGAGACCACCTGGAAATGCCATGTACAGGCTTTTAAAAAACAAAGCCGAGATACTCAAAGCTTCATCAAAATGGGTAAACACTGTGATAGTGGTTTTCAAAGTGCTTACCTAACTAGCACCAAAACACAGAATTGTGGCAGTACAACCACAAAAGCTGGGGGAACAGAATGTAAAGCATTTGGATTTTAAAGTTTTAAAAGATTTCTAGATGTTTAGAGTGATTAGTTCTGTCCCACTTACAAAATGGAAACTGAGAAACAGAGTTAATCACAGAAACCAGTCTCCTTCCCAACCTATAGTTTTATGAAACTATACAAAGACACAGCTAGGTAGCAACTTCTTCCAGGAAACATGAACATTTAGAATCTCATTTCTTCCATTATATGACTGAATCTAATAAAGAAGTACATTTTTCATGCCACAAAAGACCAAATGAGGCCAAACAAGTATTCTAGAATCAACTTGAGACAGAAAGTAATTCCATTATCATCAATCAGGGTAGCATGCCCTTATTTTATAATAATTTTAAAAATCTTAGACCATCTCATACACTAAAGAAATTTATCCAAATAAGCTTTATTTATTGTTTAATCTTGTGATGGAAGCAAAAGGGACTTTCACTTGCCTAAACTTGATTGTTTGAAAGAGGATATTTAAAACTTTTCCTTGCCAAATGTCCAAAGACTTGTAAACCAGGATATTCATTACAATGTTTTTTATAATTTATAATATATAAAGTAGATAATAACTTAAATACTCAACAAGGGGAGGAGCAATTAAGTAAATTATGGCATACTCCCATAATGAAATACTATATAATCATCAACATTGATTAGTAGGAATAATTTATTGTCATGTAAAGATGTTTATATTAATGAGAAAAAGTAGTGATAGCATTTAGGATCACAGTTTGATAAAAATCTATAGTGAAAATTATATTTCACATGTATAGGTATACATAAAAAGAAAGGTTGGAAGGACAGACATCAAAATAGTAATGTTCATTTCTAGGTAGTAGAATTACTAGTAGAATTTTTTGTTTGTATTTTCCAATTGTTTTACATTAATATCTTTCATTTGCTAAAAAATAGTAATAAAGTATGTAGTGCATCTGAAAAATTTCATTCAAAATGATTAATATTAAAGAACTATTTCCAGCTATGTGGCACGTTAGCTTCTGTGGTATACTTCATACCTTGATGATTTCAGGTAAGTGACAAATTGCTTTATATCCTTTCTGTGCCTGGGTAAACTGAGGTACAAAGTGAAATCAGAGACAGAACTAAAAGCAAAACATGAAGGTCCAAGATTTCAATTCCCATTACTAAAGTTCATGTATTCATTTACTCAATAAATATTTATTATGCAGCTAAAATGTAAGAAACATAAGGATAAATCATGCATAGATCCTACTCTCAGAGACTGCAATTACTAAGATACTAAGGAATCTACTTAAATTTAAAAAGAGATAATGCTATAAGAGAGGTATGAATGAAGGAGAGGTTTCTTTTTACTCATGGAGTTAGAGAAGTATCATTGAACAATAAAAAGAACACAGTTGCGATTCAATACTGAAAAGTTGAATTTGTATGGTTATATGATGTGCATTATCTTAGAAAAATGAACTCTATGTAGTACTGAGTGAGAAAGGCAAGTTGATGCAAAACAGTATGTATGTTTATTATACACATTTCACACACACACATCCACATACACCAACATGCATGTGTAAACCAAACTGCTAACAATGCTAATCTCTAGTCAGGGGAATTACAGGTGGTTTTTATCATTTTGCTATCTATCATGTCCAGTTTTATTACAATGAACCTAAATGGTGTATTACAAATCAATAAAAGGGGAATACTTGTCCATGGTGACCAAATAAAGCTTGCATCATGCCATGATCAGTGCTGCACTATGCAGAAGCTAATGCTGACATGTGATAGACGATGACCAGGATGCATGACTTGCCCACTTCTTTTCTGATAGCCCCAGCTCTGATTTGTTTCCATTTGACAACACTGAATGAGTGGTACAAAATTATTGTCCCTACCTTTGTGTAATATTCGGAGAACTGAGTAGATGCCTAGAGATTCAAAAAAGGACCAAAATAACCAGAACTCTTGAGAGGGTACCTAATTACACAATCATTAATAATCAATATAGCTTCACAAAGAACTTGTCCTATGTAGGTAATAGACAGTCATCCTCTTACATAGCAGAGTGGAAGGCCTGATGGATCACAGAAAATTAACTGATGAACCCTAAGCTGGACTTAAGAAGGCTTTTGATTCTCTCCTACAAGGCATGCTACGAAAATAGACCAGAAACAGACAACTGTTGATTCATTAACTACAGATTGGCTGGGGAGTTCTAACTAAAGCATTCAAATTGAGGAGGTGACAAATGGTGTTTTTGATATCAACCTGAATAACAGACAGAGGAGGCCAAAAAATTAAATTTAGAAGGTAAAATAACAATTTAAGATAAAATTGTGCAAATAACAAGAAACAAAATGTAGATTAAACATAGTATGGAAAAATGTGTTCAAAGTACACACCTGAATTACAGGAGCTAATTAGAAATTGTTTGCATAGAAATATGACTATCAGTAGGCATTGCTGTAGCAGTTTAAAATACTGTTTTGACAATGAATACCGAATTAGGACTGACAGACAAATGCATGTTGTCCACACCCATGTTAGCACTTAACATGTTGTATTGCCATTACTTGTTGGCAAATCTTTCTCTCCCTCAAGGTTTTTGTTAAATCTTACTGTATTCCCAGCACCTAGCAGAGTCTGGCAGAGAGGGGATTTTTCAATACATCCTCAGGAATAAATGAGATCATCTCCCATCTTCCTCAGATACCTTAATAAAGCACTAAACTCCCCTCAGAGTGCTATATTTAAAGATGGATATGAATAATTTGCTGAGCATTCAGAGGAGAACTTAAAAAGGTGGGGAGTTGATAAATGAGAATTGGATTTTTCCGTTTATAGAAGAGAAAGCTGGGGGTAAATTAGTTACAATTTTCTTTTTGAAGAAATCTTACACAAAAGACATCTTTTTCTATTAAAAATGTCCAAAAGTGTCTGGGTTAGAAGCCCAGATTAGGGAAATGGACCATTAAGTATTGTAATGGATAACAACAGAAAAAAAAAAAACCTCAACTAAAATATATTTTACTAAATGCTTTCACAAAAGAGCTAGCTCCTGAGCTCCAAAGAAGACTCACGTATGAGCCGCTGTGAATTAAAAAGCTGGCCTTTCAACCAAGCCTCTTACGTAAGAGCCAAAACTCCACAATTTCATGATAAATGAGTAATCAGCCATCATCAGAGACTTTGCACAATTAAACTGACAATTCAAAACTCAATTTTATTTTCATGATATTTATGTCCAAGTTATCAAAGAAGTCTGTATCAACAGAATATAAAATATACTACAGATGTATAGAAATTAGATTTCTGGAAAATCCCATACTTATTTCTTCATGTATATTTGCATAGATTTCTATTTTCTTATTAGCTGGTTATTTCTTAATTGAGAGTGTTCAAATAAAACCTGATATTAAATACAATATAATTATTTCAGTTCCAAAATACATCCAGCATACCCAGTAAATATGGTTTCAGTAAGAAATTGTGAGAAAAGAATCCCACTCTAATTGATTCTCACCTATGTATCAAATATTATTTTGTTCTATTCTTTAATCATTATTTTTTCTTTTTTTTTAGCTGAGCAGCTCCCTAAACCAGAGTAGGTTCAGAGCAACTCCTAATCATCATTTTTTATTTGCAATATAAAAACTGTTATATATTATATTAATTATAATTTATAATTATAAATTATAATATAATATACTAACTGTTCTAATAACCCATTTGTCACTATAAATAGCCTTTGAGTTTTTCTTCCATTCCAAAAAGGAGTAAAAGGGTCCCCCAAACCAATTGATTTAACACCAAATTTAAAAAAACCCAAAGACCCTCTCACTTTTCACATTGAGTAGAACAAGGTCAGACTGCGCATCTTCCAAATGTAAAGGCTTAATTGGACTAATTCTTTCATGATAATAATGTATATTTAAGATAGCCACTAAAAATTGTCAATGCTAATTTAGTAGATCAATTCCATTAAATGCTTTGAACTTTTCACCACTTGCTAATCTCATCTATTACAGCTGCTGTTTTTGTTGAAAATCTAAGCTATAACTTAATATCAAATTACAACATTTCTAGGCAGACCTTAAAAATACTTTCTTATATGTGAAATATAACCTAAAAAGACTGTAAGTTGTGTAAATTGTAAGATTCTAGCCATAAAATTTCCTGCAGTCAAAATGCAGAAAGATCTTATCAATCTATTGGCAATTGACATTATGGTAAGAAGCTTATGGGTTTTTTTTTAACATCTTAGAAATAAATGTTTTATTGTGTCTAAAATAAAGCTTTAACATTTGTGATTATTGATCATAGACCCACCTTTATACACTAAATGGTTCAGACTGTAACATCAAACACAATGTAATTTAGGTAATAACTTCAACTCACGTCAGTAGAAATGCCAAGGTTGTGCTCAACATTTAGGTGAACAATGTAAGGAATATGCTCATTAAGGTAAAAAATAATATATTTATTATTTAGCTAATGAAGAATTTTGAGACCCCAAACCACTATCGAATACCCAGCATGCCTTATTTGTTTGGAACTAGACTTCTGAGGCTATTTTTATTCCCTGTGATTTACCACCAGTATCCTCTGGGTGATAGTTGAGGAAACAGATGCTGGGAATCTCTCTGCTCAGTTCCTGAGAGGAGAGTTCTGACTCACAGCCTTGCCAGCTCCCTGCTTTGTACTCACATAAGCAAAGGGTGGTGAAGTAAAACGTAAATGACTGCCTGATTTCCAGTCTCTCATTGCCAGTTTCCTCAAAGTTTCCACTTACGCATTTGCCTCCCTTACCAATTTCGTTTGAAGTTCCTTTTCCAAAATCCTGAACGGCATGTTCCCAGGATACATTTACTTTTTAAAAAAAATTCATTCAGTGGGGATTTTCCAACTGAAATTAAAAAAAAAAAAAAAAAAAAAAAAGGAAGACTGGAGAGGGGGCATTCTTTTTTTTCAGCTTTTTCATTCACTGTCAATTGATTGTATTGGTATCTGCAGAAGGAAGATGTAGATTTTTTTTTAAAAATTGTAAAACGTTCCCCTCTAAGCTCTAAGCACATTTTTCTTCTGGAAAATCATAAACCTTCCTAAAGTTTCCTGTATTCTGTTATTTATTGTGAAAGGATTTAAACTAACATAGATATGCTTCCATTTGGAGATTATACTTAAATTGTCAGTTTAAAAAAATTAATCTTTATTAAATGTCCACAAGGTATAGAGCATTCTTCTTTCTTTGTGCATCTAGGCTGACAAAAATACACAGGGGGAAGAAATCTATGAAGTTTAAATACCTTTTATAATGAATTTAAAACAGAAACATATACCACATTATAGACTGAGAATTCAATTTCACAAGGCAGCAGTTTCTGTTAAAACTATTATTTTAGGTCCGGCACGGTGTCACGCCCTGTAATCTCAGCAATTTGAGAGGCCAAAGCGGGCGGATCACGACTTCAGGAGTTTGAGACCAGCCTGACCGTCATGGTGAAACCCCGTCTCTACTAAAAATACGAAAATTGGCCAGACATGGTGGCATGCACCTGTAATCCCAGCTACTTGGGAGGCTGAGGCAGGAGAATCACTTGAACCCAGAGGCGGAGATTGTGGTGAGCCAAGATCCTGCCACTGCACTCCAATCTAGGTGACAGAGCAAGACCCTTTTTTTTAAAAAAAAAAAAAGCTATTATTTTACAGAGAAATTAAATTCACTGGCCAGAGTACATTTTTACAAAGTTTTTCTTTAAAAACCTACTTTTACTTTATTGAAAACAATGGGACCTATATGGATAATTTTCTTTTTTTTTTTTTTTAGCTGGAGTTTCGCTCTTGTTGCTCAGGCTGGGAGTGCAATGGCATGATCTCGACTCACTGCAACCTCCGCCTCCTGGGTTCAAGCGATTCTCCTACCTCAGCCTCCCAAGTAGCTGTGATTACAGGCATGCACCACCACGCCCAGCTAATTTTGTATTTTTAGAAGAGACAGGGTTTCTCCATATTGGTCAAGCTGGTCTCCAACTCCCAACCTCAGGTGATCCCCCACCTCAGCCCCGCAAAGTGCTGGGATTACGGGAGTGAGCCACCACGCCAGGCCAATAATTTTCTAAGTGTAATCTTATGTGAGTAAATTAAATTCCCTTATCAAATACCACTGAACTACCTGAATGTTTGCTTATTAATCCCATAATTTAGTGTGGCTTAACAATAGCCTGGATAATTGATTTAGACTATTTTTATATTAGGAAAACTTAGCAATTGTTATTGCATTTCAGATAAAAAGAGTTTAGGTTGACAAGTTAAGTCTCACAGCATCACTGCAACACATTCTGGAAGTATATCTATGTGAGACTGAACAAGTCAACTTACTACTAATTCAACAGAAATCTGTCTGGGAGAAGGGGAGTGAGGAAAGGTGTTGGTTTGTTAGCATGTAGAGCAAGCAGCCTACTAAAGACTAAATTATTGCTTTCAATCATAAAGACACTTACCCAACCTCAAGTTGACCACAATCTTGTTCTCTGTGAAAGACCTGGCTGGTAGATTGGGCCGCCTCACTAGCACCAAATAAATATTCCTTACCAGCCACAAAAGGAAAATATATTGAGCCAGATTAGTAACATTCTAATAGAAAATGTGGCATTTTGAATGCGGAAAACTACTTCAGTGAAAAAATTTGGTAAGATGCCCACAATGAGCAAAGAACCTTAAAATGCAAGAGATTCTCCAGTGGAAAATGGCCTAATCTTTATGAACTAACTGCTACACAAAAGGCAAAAAGACAACACAAAAATTGACATTTAAAAAATCTATTCCCCAATAATATTTTGCAAAGATATTATACACACACGCACACACACACACACACACACACACACACACAAAGGAAATATAAATGATGAATGATGCTGAACTACTTTTGTAGCTGTTTAACTGTTACAATCTTGGGGTCTATGTATGCACAAAAACACCAAGTAACCAAATGATTCAGTTAGACATTAAGCAAAGAAAGTCAGTGAAACTTGCTGTATGATCTGAACAACTATTTGGGCACCCAGGCAAAGAGGTAAATTCACCACTTACATATAAATGAAAAAGACAGGGTCAGTAATATGCTTGTTGTGATGCAGATTAGGGAAGGGTAAAAAATGTCTTAAATGAACACTTCAACTCTGGTATATGATTACAAAACTAAAATCCCTGCAGTATACACAAATACAATCGCCTAACTTCAAAGTCCCAGGAAGCACCCACAAGGATAAGACATACTCTGATTTTAATGTCTTCCTGATCCCCTCAATGGCCTAATATGTATAATATTGAAAGTCAATTCTGTAGCTTCTCAAGGGTTAAATTCTTTGTTGCAAATAACTCTAAAAAAGTATCCCAGTAAGAATCAGGCTTAGACTAGTTCAGCAAGAGGAACTGTTCCATAATGAGGCTTGGCCTGGACCAGTCCCAGGAGAATTAATTTTGTGCCGTAGAACACCTAGATAAACTAGTTTTGCTTTAAATATCGAGTCCTAAAAGAGTTAAAAGAGGGAGAATATCAATCAATAATTTTTAGGTTAACTACTTTGTATATGACAAAACAAAATTAACTTTGGCATTATAACCGCTTTCTCTCGCATTTCTGATAAGCCCCAAGTTTAAAATAAGTAATTAGAGATTTAAAAACCAACCAAATATGTGCATTTGTTTCTTGTTACAAAATACTAATTCACTGCCTAGTTTGTAAAAAAAAAAAAAAATTACTCATACATTTTGCAAAATTACAAATATTGTTATTTTTATTAAAATAATCACACCTGAGAATTAAGAATTCAGAAAATATATAGACAAATTCCTGTAGGGTTTTTTTTTCATGGAATTGCTAAAGGAATTAAGCTTTAAAATTAAGTGAAAAATAATATTTCAGTTAACAATGTTAGGTTCTCGAAATTATATTTTCATTGATCAATTCCTTCCAATGTCTACCCATTACTTCTCTTTTATAAAATTGATTTCTATTGAAACATTTGTGTAGAATTAAAATCATACCCTCAAATGACAACAAATTTAACCTAAAACTCCCTTGTGTTTTAAAGACTTTTTCTGGTTAAATGCCTACCAAAAAGGCAAATACAAAATTCATTTCCATAAGAGATGAAATCAGGCTTTTAACCTAGCCAATTGCCCGTATAAACAATCTTCAATATTATTTGGTCATCATTTGGTAATTAAAATGGAAAATCACAACCATGCTGAATTTACTCCAGGTGCCAAAAAAGTTATTTAGCAGATAACTAGAGATAGAGAAAATGTCTCTTTAACAGATTCTTTTAAGAATACATCTACAAGAAGCATCTGGCTTTCAAACAGTCATAAAAACGAGAAGCAGCTGAACAGTGGCACCCAGAGGTGAAAAGTATATTACTTCTAGAGATTTATATTGTTAACTACAATCTGTTTTTTAGTCATCCTTTTTTTCACTTCCAGATTTGTTTCTAGTATCATACCAGAAATCATTTTTTCTTTGTTGCATATTGAAATACCATATTTTAATATATAGAAATAAATGTTTTGTTTTAGAAAAAGTACTTTATTAAATTGCATGTCAATTTCCCTCCTTCAAAACAATAAACCAACTGAACACCAGGCAAAATACCTTCCATAGTTGAATATCATGTTCACTCATCTACTTCTAGCCTACCAAAATTATTAGCAAAGATATTTTTAAGAAATACCTCTGTGACTACTACACAATTTCCATATACTCCAAGCTACATTTGCGCTAAAGATGTTTTTGTTGGACCATCACGTATCCCTGAAGAGATAAACCTGGGGAGATTTTAAGAATTCCATATTGAACCCCCTCCCATTATTATGATAGCAGAGGATGGAAGAGGGAATAAGAATGCTGGACAAAAGAAAAGGGAATAAAAATACTTTTTTTTTATTCCACAGGAAGTTTAAAAATAACAAAATCTATTTTGACCAAAATCAAAACGCGCCTGCCGATTTTAATTAAAGCAGCTCTATACCTTTGAACCAGCCAACAAGCAGCTGCAGTAAGCATTTGGCTGGCTCTGAGTTCCTAAGCTAAACTGCAGAAAAACGCCTCCTCCTGGATCTAATCACCTTCGGGCGCCTCAAATAAACCTTAGCGTGTGGGGCCAGCACAGGTCAGTTTTTTAAGAGCCTCCGTAGAACACGGTCTTATTTTTGTTCCTGAGCTGAAATGCCCACATGCACTTAGCAGAGAAGGTTTGCCTAATCTATCACCGGTTTTCGTCTGTTACTGGGTTTCCATTACCTTTTGTCAGACGTTTTCTCCAAGATCCTCGCTGCTTTCTTTTTAATCACCTAAGAAGCAACATTGATGTGACAAGCTCCAAAAAAAGGCTCGTCCTTTCTTATTTGCATCTTCAGCCTAATGATGAGGAATGGGTTCCATAAACTTGAAAAAGGCAGGAAAATGCTGCCAAAGTCATTATCCACTACTTTAAATTGGAAAGAAAAAAGCTGTCCCTTTTTAGAATGGTAATAACGTATAAAATAATTGTACAAAGCCTACAGCGTTTCATATAAGAAATAAAGGAAATTGCCCAATGCAATTTAAAAGAAAAACAAAATACCTTCATTTCCCGCTATCTGAAATCTACATCAGAATGTACCCTCGATTTTGCATATGAAGCAGAGTGCTCAACTGCCTGCCAGAAATGAGAGCGAATTATGCCTACACTCAATACTGAAATAATCTCCCTCTTTTTGATACCTTCCTCTCGTCCCTTTTTCACTTTCCGTACATTGCAGTGTCATTGCCTAAATCAATCTTTAGGCATTAAGGGTAGCTTCTGGGGAGCTTCTCAGTTGCCAGCCTGCTACTTGTCGGGGGCATCGGCTGTGAACTGCAGCTGGATGGATGCCTGTCTGCCTGCTCGTCTTTAAGTCTCATGAAGCAAAACCGCAGGCTTTCTCGTACTCAAAACCACACCATCATTGTCCATATTCGGGTATTTCATTACAGTAACAGTTTGAAGGACACCAGGCTTACAGCCTTTTGGAGCAGACGGTAGGGAAGCTGCTCCACATGGATCATATTGATCTCTCCAGCCACTCCTCGAACATCCACAGCTGTTCCAAGATTTGCGCCCAGAGGAGACGAGACGCGGCAGTAGACCTGGGCGCCACCTAGTGGATTCTATTGACCTGGGGGAGTCGTCAACGCGTGGTGGGGTATATAAGCTTCAGGGAACAATCCCTACAGCCAACCTAGAAAATACTAACTACAGTCGAAGCAGTAGGGAAGGAGTCTTATCTTCAAAAAAAAAAAAAAAAAAAAAAAAGTAACAAGAAGATGACAAAAGAAGCAAATGATTCAAATGACTGACAGGAATTTCAAGAGTGATTTTTCAATATAAATTTTAAATCTTTGAAATGTCAAAGTGCTTTATTATTTATATCTTTATTAAGAAAAGGAAAATATAGAAAGTTTATTTTGCCAAAATATTACCACTTTTCTTTAATCTGCCAGATTGGTCACATTTTGCCTTAGTAAGTTTATAATTCAGTAAGCCAATCCAAACGGAACTGAATTTTTATTTTTCCTACCATCTAATAAATATGAGTCTTAAGAAAAGCTGTTTATAAAATATTCCACCAATTATGTCTCCCTTCTTCACCCATTCCATTCACAGTTTCCATTCCTATTATCCCCCAAAAGAGGTCGTACTCATTTTTCCTTCTATTCTTTACATACACACATTTTCTGGAAGAAAGAACTTCAATTTTCTTCGTGGCAAAGTTGTGGCTATTACCTCGTTTGAGATCAAATTCAAAATACAATTCCTAGAAAGTTGTACCTTCAATTGATCCACATTCTGCAATCACTTCCTACTTTATGTTTCCAAATAGATTTTATTTAACACTGCCACTTGATTATAATTTTCTAATTGTCTTACCTCCACAAATTGTACTTTTGTCTGATCCACAACCTCTGCCTCAGAAGAGGAACCTATTAAATGTTGAATAAATAGCTATAACATAAGCAGATAACTATCTCTGACAAGATTTGTTAATAAATACTCTGGTTATTCTACCCTTTGGATGCGCTAAATATATCAACAACAACTAACATTTATTGAGGTTTTTTACTTGATGGTCACAATGGCCCTATTAAATAGATACTACTATTATCCTTATTTTATAATTGAGGAAAGCTACTTCTAGAAGGTGAAGAAATTCACCACATTGACGTGAGTAGTAAGAAGTGGAATTGAAATTTGAACCTGGTCTTTCTGACTCCAGAGCCTATACCCTGAACTTCTATACTACACTGTGTCTATCTTATATGTTGTTATTAAAATATATGATACACTATGATCTTATTACTGGTTGTATTATATTTTGATGATTCACTTTATAAAAGTAAATATTTCTAGTTTTATCCCCTGCAAAATAAGTTATTTTAGATAGTTGCTAAAATTATTCAAGTTGTTAATATTTTTTACCATGTTTGGTCTTTAAAGAATGAACTTACTATAATCAAAAGATTTGCACAAAGGAAGGAAAAGAAATTACTTTACTGATCAAAGGACCGATGCAGGAAAATATGCAAGCTGACTGCATTTCGCTAAGATTGCAACAATGAAGTGGAAGAGCTAGGGGAAATGGGAGATCTGGTAATAACTGTTTCTTTGTTTTTTCAGTTCACCTGACCTATTTAAACATTTTAATTTAGAAATGCTCCTCATACTTCTCAGGTTCGGTCTCATGAGTAAGCAAATCAGGAACCCACAGGAACCACCTGTCAGGTTTCATTTCAAGGGTATTGGAAAGGGATCCTGACCTCCTAAAATATTTAAAGATGTTTAAAATCACTTTCTTAGACCTTCTTGAACAGAAAAATGAACTTTAAAAAAAAGAGACGACATCGGTCACAATTGTTCAGCACTAGAAATAACCCACAAGTCCCTAAAGAATAAAATAGCATGGCAAATAACATGGTAAATTCATGTAAGGAAATATTATTCAGCATTGAAAATGAATGCACTAATGCACACTCAACATGGATGAATCACAAAATATAATTTTAAGCAAAAGCAGCAAGACACAGAAGAATACAAATGATTCCACTTACATAAAGTGCCAAAACTGGTTCTGTATTTCACAATAAAAATGCAAAAAGAAGTATATCCAATGGTCATTTCAAAATGTATCCAGAAAAAAAAAACATAATAAGCTGTGCCCATCATTTATGTTTTGTGAAAATGAGTCTATTAGCTCCATGATTGCAGTCTTGAGAGGGAGGGAGAGAAGAGCAAAGCATGAAGACTGTAAATTCTAGAAGAGAGTAGTGGTGAGACTGTGAGCTGTGGAATCACACTGACCTGGATTTGAACTAGAGCCCTGCCATTTACTGACTGTGGATCTTGGGCTGGGGTATAAATCTCTCAAGCTCTTTGTTCCCCACCTAGAAAATAAAGATCACATTGGCCCAACATCATAGGGTCATTTTGAGGCTTACAGCGTGCACTAGTTTTCACTAATTGTCCAATAAGTGTTTTTTTTTTCTTTCCCGAGATTGGAAGTAGAGGAGGAAATCAGCACAGGGAGTAGCAAAGGAAAACACTGGGCACTGACTGTTTCCTTCCCACTCACCCTTGGGTCACTCCTCCACCCCATGGGCTTCTCTGTGAACCACTAACACTTGCTTCTCTAGCAAGAGTCACCAGAGATCAACCCAATGAATATCTTTTCTCTACATCATTTGATACTATTTACTTTTTCTTCCTCCTTGAAACTTTTCTTCTCTTGTTTTCTTTGATATCCTGGGCTGTCCCCTTCTCACTAAAACCTCCATCATTGCCCACCATCAGGCCCTTGTCACTTTCCTCCTGTCTGCAACAGCCTCCTAACTCGTTTTCTCCAGCATGGCCCCTTTCCAACCCTCTCTCCACACTACAGCCAGTGCATTTGTCCTAACATGTGGATCTCACCATGCCTCTTCCCCACAGCCTTATAGCAACCTCTATCTTGTTCAGCCCGGGAAGACCTAGTCTTTCTATCTGTCTGTCTTCGGGCTCATCAATTGCTGCACTAACCTACCACTCTCATTTGGACCTTCTTGGCTTTCTACCACCTGTTTTCTCTACCTGGAATCTTGACCATATTACCTGCCTCACATAATGAACTTTTAAACTCAGGACAGGTCTCCTTCCCACCCACCATGCACCTCTTTCTACATTATATACCTTCCTTTGTAATCAGTACAATCTATGATCATTCTTGAACCTCTGCACTATTTACCCGTGGATGGTCTACATACTCAAAAGACTGTCAACTCTGTAAAGTCAGGCACCTTTCCTACTGATCTTTCTATACCACCACCCAACAGAGTGGCCAACAAAAACCTAGTTAAGTAAATTAATGAATCAAGCAAATAATCAATGCTTACTTCACAGTTTTACAGAACTATCATCACATCTCCTCTGCTATAACTTCCTCATCTACTTCTACAGGAGAAAAGGGGTTATGTATCATATCCTTGTCTCTTAAACTCTGTCTTCTAACATTTATTGGTTATTTATTGCCATCATTATTATATTTTTCCACGTCATATTTAAGTAATCAAAAATTTTACAGGTATTTTAAACCTCTTGATCTTGTTCAATATGCTGTATGTGTAATTGGATAGCCATGAATCCAAATACTAACTTTACCACTGACTAACTCTGAGATCTTAAGTAAGTCACTCAACTCCGTTTCCGTTTTCCCACCTGTAAAATGAGGGCAAAAATTCCTAACCAATGGCTTTCTTGTGAAGTTAAATGAACTGACATGAGGTTAATGTATATAAAGCATTTAGCACATTGCCTAGCACAAATAAGAATGCAGAAATAGTATCTACTAGTATTAATGCACAACTAAGGCTTGTTTTGCAGGGCAAAATTTGTTAATCATTCATTATAGTGCTCTGTACTTTTCAAAACTAAGGATCACCTTGGTTTTAAGAGTAAGGCCTCGGCCAGGCGCGGTGGCTCACACCTGTAATCCCAGCACTTTGGGAGGCTGAAGCGGGTGGATCACCTGAGGTCAGGAGTTCGAGACCAGCCTGGCCAACATGGTGAAACCCCATCTCTACTAAAAATATAAAAAAATTAGCTGGGCGTGGTAGTGGGCACCTGTAATCCCAGCTACTCGGGAAGCTGAGGCAGGAGAATTGCTTGGGCCTGGGAGATGGAGGTTGCAGTGAGCCAACATGGTCCCACTGCACTCCAGCCTGGGTAATGGAGTGAGACTCCATCTCAAAAAAAAAAAAAAAAGAGTAAGGCCTCAATAACTATATTCAAGTATGTATTTTTTCCCAAAAGGAAAAACTTTAAAATGTATGCTTTTATAAAACATATGCATATATATATACATATGCTGCATAACTACCTTGCTTATTTCATAAGTGAAAAATATTAAATTAAATGAAAATATAAATTCCACTCAGTAAATGATAGCATTTTCATTGTGCAATCTACATACTATTTTAAATGCATGTAAATCATGTATGTTATTTATTCATGAAACATGCTTCAAGTATATAACATAAAAAATTCAGTTAAAACTTTTGCTTTTCCTATTTTCTGTGCTTAATATCTCAATTTGAATCTTATTAAAGTTTACGTGGTGGTTTTGAAGAAGGCAATAAGAACAGAAAAATATTCAACCTGAGGAAGCTGATTGAAAGGAAAGAACAGAAAAACAGAAATGAAGGAAACAGAATCAATTAAATAGAACTATATGAGGACATTTGTATGGCCGTTGTAAATAAGAAGGCAAGATCTCTGGAAGACGTATCTGACATTTAATATATATTATAGGTATAGTATATATTTGTATTTTTAAAAATCACCATATCCTTCACTAATCTAAAAGTGAGGGATCTGTTTGCTTTATCTACAAAACTTACTTTCCCCTTTCCCAATTGCCACTCCCCAGAAAAGAAACAACAAATGTGAGCTATTTTATTCAAAAAGGAGAATCTCATGACAATAGGATTATTATGACAAGCATTTTCCACACTTTATTCTTCATGCCCAGAATGACATTAGTAAGATAAGACATTTTAAAAGTCAATAGCACTTATTTTGAAGTTTAAACCATCATGTTAAAAAAAAAAGTCATTTCCTTAAACAGGAAATGTATTAATAATGGCACAAAAGACAGTACAAGTCATTCTATAGAGTACAATGTTTCCCTTCAAAAAGAAAATAATATCCTTATTCTCAAAGGGTAGTAATTATTTAATGTAGTTGTTTTAAAAAAAAATCCAGGAGAGGGGAAAATTTTAGCACCCTTCATCTCACATTCATATATATTTTGCTGAGTTCTGATCATTTGAAAAATTAATGTATTTCACTAAAGATTTAAGTTGAGACTATCTGAAACTTAAAATTGCATCAATATAATCTAGTTGTCACCAAATAAGTTTTATCTGCTTTCTACATATATTATTTATTTTTATACCAACATCTGCAAAACTATTTTTGCAACTGACCCAGTCTGTTAAGCATCATTTTACCCCAGAAAGCTTTGCAAAGAATGAATTATTGGGGCTGCTCTGTCTATGGGGTAGCCATTCTTTTATTCCTTTTCTTTCCTAATAAACTTGCTTTCACTTTAAAGATAAAAAAAGAGTGAATTATTAAAATAGTACATTTTTGCAGACTCCTAATTTAAAATTTAAAAAATAGTACATTTTTAAATTTACTTATGGAACAGAGATTTAAGACAAAAATATTTTTAGCATTGTTTAATTTGTATTTTATTTGCAATAACTTCAGATTAGATGGTATTGGGGGGAAAACTATCAAGCAATGTAATTATACATGGGTTCAAAGTCCTGAGAGGTTACCAACCCCTCAGTATATTTTATTTCCTATTAGCTAAAAACATAGAACTTTACATTTTGGTTCAATTCACTGCCTAACTCATTTCACCAACAGGTCTGATTTTCCCATCTCTTCTTTTTCTTTTTTTTTTTGAGACAGAGTCCTGCTCTGGTCACCCAGACTGGAATGCAGTGGTGCAATCCGGGCTCACTGCAACCTCTCTGCCTCCCAGCCTCAAGTGATCCTCCCACCTCAGCCCCGCAAGTTGCTGGGACTAAAGGTGCACAGCACCACGACAGACTAATTTTTTTTTATTTTTATATTTTTTGTAGAGATGGGGTTTTGCCATGTTGCCCAGGTTGGTCTCAAATTCCTAGACTCAAGCAATCCACCCACCTCAGCCTCCCTAAGTGCTGAGCCACCATGCCCATTCTTATCTCAATAAAATTTCCTCATTTGATTAGAAAGGAAAACTTTTGGCTGGGTGCGCTGGCTCACGCCTATAATCCCAGCACTTTGGGAGGCCGAGGCGGGAGGATCACATGAGGTCAGGAGTTCAAGAACAGCCTGGCTAAGATGGCAAAACCCTGTCTCTACTAAAAATAAAAATATGGGCATGGTGGCACATGCCTGTAATCCCAGCTACTTGGGAGGCTGAGGCAGAAGAGTCACTTGAACTTGGGAGGCAGAGGTTGCAGTGAGCCAAGATCATGCCATTGCACTCCAACCTAGGCAACAAGAGTGAGACTTCATCTCAAAAAATAAAATAAAATAAAAAGAAAGGAAAACTTTTGCCAGAGTTTAGCCTAATGACTGAAGTGTATCAATTTTAGGTACCTTTGTGTGATGAGCAGCTGCGAGGTCAATCAAAGGCATTGTCAAATCCATCCTGAAATATAATAAACTAAGTTTAGTCTGTCTACTTCATAAAAATTTATAAAAACACATCAAAATTCATTAGCTAACAGATTTCCTAAAGCAAATAAAGGCTTGTATGGATGACTGCCTGTGTAGATTGATTCAATTCACTGAGTCATCAGCATTTTTATAAGTGAATGGTTACCTGAAGATGGATAAGCCAATGGAAGTCTCTTATTTTCTAGCTCAGGATATAAGGAGGACTCTGGAAACAAATCTTCTAAAATGGGACTCCCAAGTCTCTAAAATTGTTGCTTTGCTTTTGAATGATCATTCTCAGGATCCAGGATGTAGATTATTACTTTGAAGATAGCTTTTTACTAAAAACTAGTTTGAGGAATGATTTAGAAATGCTTTTCTTTTTGAGACAGGGCCTTGCTCTTTCACCCAGGCTGGAGTGCAGTGGCATGGTCACAGCTCACTGAAACTTCCTAGACTCAAGTGATCTTTCCACCTCAGCCTGCCGAGTACCTGGGACCACAGGGACATGTCAGCAAACTCAGCTAATTTTTTAATTATTTGTAAAGATGGGGTCTTGCTATGTTACCCAGGCTGGTCTTGAACTCCTGGACTCAAGTGATCCTCTCACCTTGGCCTCTCAAACTGCTGGGATTAGATCATAGGCGTAAGCCAGCTTTTATTGTTGTTGTTGTTTGCTTGTTTGTTTGTGTTTGTTTCTAGAGATGGGGTCTCATTGTTGCCCAGGCTGGTCTCAAACTCCTGGACTCAATTCTGCCACAGCCTCCCAAAGCATTGGGACTACAGGCGTGAGCCACCTCTCCCAGCCTAGAATTGTTTATTCTAAATATCTCATTTTTAAAGCAAAGAAGATCAGTTTGGGTTTAGTAGCAGAAACAGTAAAAATGAAATTTTTACTTTCTCATAAAGCTGGAAGTTGCATAAATACATTAACATGAAAAGGCACATCTTTTTTATGTGAGTTATCTGAAAATGTAATTTTAACCAAAAGCTGAGCAAAGGAAAACATGAAAACATCAAATCCACTTATCTAACAGGCTTGGATTCATTTGAGCTGGGGCAAAGGAGGAGGTGTTTAATCATTCTATTAAGCTGATTTAGTAGAAGTCTCAAAATATGCCCAGAGTGGCCGGGCACCATGGCTCACACCTGTCATCCCAGCACTTTGGGAGGCCGACATGGGTGGATCATCTGAGGTCAGGAGTTCGAGACCAGCCTGGCCAAGATGGTGAAACCCCGTCTCTATGAAAAATACAAAAATTAGCCAGGCATGGTGGCAGGCGCCTGTAATCCCAGCTACTCTGGAGGCTCAGCAGGAGAATCACTTGAACCGGGGAGGCAGAGGTTGCAGTGAGCCAAGATCGTGCCACTGCACTCCATCCTGGACAACAGAGCAAGACTCTGTCTCAAAAAAAAAAAAAAAAATGCTCGGAGTGCTGAGTGGGTATAAGAATGACTCACCTGGCTGGGCGCAGTGGCTCACACCTGTAATCCCAGCACTTTGGGAGGCCAAGGAGGGCGGATCACAAGGTCAGGAGTTCAAGACCAGCCTAGCCAATATGGTGAAACCCTGTCTCTACTAAAAATAGAAAAATTATCTGGGTGTGGTGGTGGGTGCCTGTAGTCCCAGCTACTCAGAAGGCTGAGGCAGGAAAATTGCTTGAACCCGGGTGGCAGAGCTTGCAGTGAGCTGAGATCATGCCACTACACTCCAGCCTGGGAGACAGAGCGAGATTGTCTCAAAAAAAAAAAAAGAATGACTCACCCTGCCACCATTTCTTGAGCTGTTTGGTGAGCAAAGGTGCCTACTACTTTGTCTGGTATGATTTGAGGGGGATTTAAGGAATGCAGAAGTTCTTCATCCATTCAAAGACAAACAGAAAAAAAAAAATTCTGTCCCAGAATAGCTTCCTTACCAATGGTATGAAATTTCACCATTTATTAAAGTAAGTAAAAGAGCAAGACTAGGCTGAGCATGGTGGCTCATGCCTGTAATCCCAACACATTGGGAGGCCAAGGTGGGAGGACTGCTTGACTCCAGGAGTTAGAGACCAGCCTGAGAAACATAGCAAGACCCCATCTCTACAAAAAATTTAAAAATTAGCTAGGCATGGTGGCATGTGCCTGTAGTCCCAGCTACTTGTGAAGCTGAGGCAGGAGGATGGCTTGAGCTTAGGAGGTTGAGTCTGCAGTGAGCCATGATCATGCCATTGCATTCCAGCCTGGGCTACAGAGAGAGGCCCTGCTTCAAAAAAAAACAACAACAACAACAAAAACTCTATATATTCTAGGGGAACAGAGGACAAACTGGTAAAACTGTTTCACAGTTCTATCCCCAGCCTGGTACAAAGGCTGATAAATAAATACCTGTCAAATGAACACATTTCCATTTGTTGCTTTTCTCTATCAAATCTCCTTCCAGCCCATAAATGCTATTCAAAGACATTACTGAAAAGCTAAGGGAAAACATCAGAGTAAAGTGCCCTTACTTTTTTGGAATAATGGAGATAAAGGCAAATTTCCAATTTGTAACAATATTTTGGCTGGCCTGGCTCTAATCTAATAAATGAAAAGGAGAGAATAAGTGTTCTCTTCTAATACATGAATTTGGTTACTTAATAATGGAATACATTCTTTATCATCAAAATTTTGTGAGCCAAAATTCAGCGGCTGGCAGTGGGTCCTCGTTTTTATAAATTCCTATAAATCCTAATTCTAATCTTATTTCATTGAACAATTGGGGTGGGAGAGCTGGGTTAACTGGAAAAAAAACCTAGCATGTAGACTTTCACTAGCCCTTCTGTATTTTCAGATTTTGTAGTAATCATATTTATTATTGGAATTGAACATTAATACATTAGAGAAGAACAAATGATTCTGCAGACCTAATGTTAATATTTATGAAAATTCTTACATGAATAAAGTTTCACTCCCCCATTCCAGGAGCCTGTGAGCCTGTGTTAATTTGCACAGTTTGTAACCTAAAGTCTGAATAAGGCATAGTGGAATAAGTCAAATGGAGAGCTGTGTACTGTGTTATCATGCCAACTATTAGATTACCTTTTAAAAAGAGAAAAAATATATGGCAGGTTTCATTTCCACACTTCAAAGAAAAGGCAATAGTGTTATGTGAAATTCAGGAAGGAAAATTGTTTAGTTGCATCTTTGCTAACAATTTGGAAGTATCCATTGTATTACTTCTGTAATGTTATTGAGCTAGTTTTATTAAGGCAAATTTATAGCAATGTTAGAAATTAATACCACTCTTATTTCCTCCA
Source organism: Pongo pygmaeus (assembly GCF_028885625.2). Lineage (NCBI taxonomy): Eukaryota > Metazoa > Chordata > Mammalia > Primates > Hominidae > Pongo > Pongo pygmaeus. The sequence continues at coordinate 76,808,807 of NC_072384.2, forward strand.
CTGCCTGACTTTATTGAATGCCATGGGGCATATTAATCAGTAAAGCCAAGTAGTGCACGAAATAAAAGTATAAATTAACCTGTAACATGAATGTAAAAGGGGCTTAATAAAATAGAAATAAATAACACTTTAATGATAATCAACCTGCCCTGTCTGAGCCAAGCAAAAATTGTGATAATGCCAAACACAGAGTCTAAAGAGCCCTATATATTTATACGAAGTTAGATGGAAGCACACATTGACGTGGAAGTCAAAGATGGTAATTTTGGCTACATAAGCCAGAAATGGTGTGTTACCTGAAACATGGTACTATTAGTTCAACAGATAAACAAATGGACTGCATTAGGTAACTATTCTAAGTTCCCGCTTTTTGTCAAATGGTTTAGAAGGAACTGTCTTATTGGGTTTCCTCCCCACTCCAATGGTACTTTTTAAAGTATACTATATGGTTTTAAAATGTATTGATATAAACTATTTTCTTGAAACATTTTTAAAATATTATATTTTACTAAAATTATTTAAATCTCTTCTCTGTAATTAGGGCCACCTTTTGCTTTCTTCATGTTATTGTCCCTTTTCTCTTTCTCTCTGGATCAAATAGAATACGGTATTAATATATCATGTCTGCAAACTGTAAAACTTTTTAGAGAAAGAAAAACATTACTAAACAACACTCACACATAACTGGTTGACACTCTATTTTTCTCCAAAAAGTGCTTTATGAGTGTATAATTGAGTCAACTATGGTACCACAGTGTAAGACACCTACAAAAGGAAATTCAGTGCTTATTTAAAACAAGTAGCCATCAAATGATAATTTCTTTCTTTCTGTTTTTTTTGTTTGTTTGTTTGACAGAGTTTCACTCTTGTTGCCCAGGCTGGAGTGCAATAGTGTGATCTCGGCCCACTGCAACCTCTGCCTCCCGAGTTCAGGCGATTCTCCTGCCTCAGCCTCCCGAGTAGCTGGGATTCCAAGTGCCTGCCACCAGGCCCAGCTAATTTTTTGTATTTTTAGTAGAGACGGGGTTTCACCATGTTGGCCAAGTTGGTCTCTATCTCCTGACCTTAGGTGATCCAGCCACCTCAGCCTTCCAAAGTGCTAGGATTACAGGCATGAGCCACTGTGCCCGGCCTAATTTCAACTACTCATAGAAACACTGAAACAGACCTAAACTTTCCATCTTATCTCTAAATCTATGTTTATATGCCATCAAAGGGAGATCGTGGTGGGGGAGAGACTTATTATGTCTTTATTATGTTATTTTGAATAATCAGCATTTAGAATAAATTATGCTCCCCAAATGTAAGACGTTATTACCAATATTCATGGAAAGAAAGACCCATAAAGCTGGGTATTCTCCTGGATTTTAGCACTGACTATATTAGTCAAGGAAGGTGACATAAAAACATTTTATATCATATTCTAAAATTATGTGGAGAGTGACTTTTAAATTAGATCTTCTTTATTTTGCTTTCTAATGATGTTGCTAAATCAACTGAATTAAATCTTCAAAGACCCTGTATCCTGGCACCAAATCAATCTTCCTACAATGTAATTCCTATTATATCTCCCTCTAAAACCCTCCCTGGCTCCCACTGCCTCTAGAATAAAGTCCTAACTGCTTAGCTGCACATCAAAACATCACAGATAGCCCACTGCTCCTCTGTATATACCCAAGGTTCCTATATCTTAGTCTCACTAGGACCCCTTTCCAATACTACCCCTTTGCTTATGATCTTCTTTCTGCCCGAAGTATCTTTCCCTCTCACAACTACACATCCCATCCACTACCATCCCCATAAGGTTCTTTTCAACCTTCAAGTCCTCTTTAAATGCTATTCCTCCCTAAGGTTTTCTGATCACCCCAAGATTGCATTTTTTAATTTCAAAATGGAAAGAACCAGAAATGTCGACCCACAGAATTGTTGATCCATCATAGAATTTTAAACCTTACACTATTTTGGCAAAAAAGAAAAAAAAATTAATTATTCTCAATTTTTTTTTTTTTTTTTTTTTTTTTGTTGAGATAGAGCCCCGCTCTGTCTGGCCCAGGCTGGAGTACAGTGGTGCAAATCTCGGCTCACTGAAGTTTCTGCCTCCCGGGTTCAAGTGATTCTCCTGTCTCAGCCTCCCGAGTAGCTGGGACTACAGGCGTCTGCCACCACACCTGGCTAATTTTTGTATTTTTAGTAGAGACGGGGTTCACCATGTTGGCCAGGCTGGCCTCGAACTCCTGACCTCAGGTGATCCACCCACCTCAGCCTCCCAAAGTGCTGGGATTACAGGCGTGAGCCGCCGTACCCCACCAATTATTCTCAATTTTTAAAAGTGTATGTGTTGCACCAATATTCAATATCCTGGCAATGTAAAGTGGATGTTTAGTTTTAAGCTATTTCTTATGAAATCCAAAAATTATTCAATAGAAATTGTTTAGATTTACGAAACTCTTTTTAACCTAATCAGGAATCACATTGTGAGGTGATTTTTCTGACATTATCAGCAGTCACCAATTCAGGCATGTGAATGTCACTTTAGAGATGCCTCCCCCTCCAATAGAGCAGAATAATCTAGGATGAGCTACAATATATAAAATGTATGCTCAGAGATGTTACAATGGTTTATTTAGGGAGCAAAATGTAATTGAGATATTCTGAATTATTTTACGGTACTGAAAACCTACTGACCCAAGGACCTCATCAAGCATAAGAAAACAATATTAAAGGCCACTGGGCTTCTGCGTTTTATTAGCTTTAAAATGGAAAACTAAGTCTGGCTCATATTAGAACACCCAGTGATTGCAGTAGAACCTCTCCTCACTATCACAATCTTAAAAACATACCAGATGGTACATTTTAACATCTCTTTACTTCAGAAAACAAAAAGCTGCCACTGGAAATGCCAGAAAACAGCTGCAGAGATTACACAGGGATTTTAGCTTATTTTATTTTTCGAGAAATAATGAAATGTGAAACAGGATTTCTCTCTAGTTCAAAAAACAGGGAAGAGAACTCTTACTGCCAAGTTCTTGTCTTCTCAATTATTGTTAGTGGTACCCTGATCATTTCATATAATTAAAGAATAAAAATTGACCCTCTGTGACAAAACTACAACAGTCTAGCACATGGTGATTGCCCATGTTCTAAACATGTATGTTATACATGTACACAGATTGTAAATATCTATGTTATAAACGTAAAACAATGACTATAATAATTATTATTATAATAATCCAGCCAGAGAAACTGCAGACCATAAAACAGTATGGGCTCCCCCTGCTGTTTCTACTGCTAAACTTAACCAACATTTCCGGTTGCCAGGGCTTGGTGCCCTGATTTTAAGGCTGATTCATAAACAAAGGGTAAACAAAACAAAATTAAAATACCACTAAGTCAATAAATCAGCGGGTTGAGGGGAAGAGGAGAAATGAGAGTGCCAACGCATTTATTGTAATAAGGAAGCATGAACATGAAGGTGAGTAGTGCTTGGAATTCCAAAAGCTAATGGGTTTCTAGGGAGCATGAAGGCTGCCCTGCCACTGCATTTAGATGAAGAAGTTTTCCAAGTATGACTTGCTGTGAAACTTTTCCAAATCTAAAAATCATGTAATGCCCTTGGGCAAACTGGATATGGTGCTGCCATCTCTAATCTCTGCAAGTGCGACATGTAAACCGGCCCAAGCCCAATAGGGCACACTAAGGAGATTATTTTGGAGAAACCGTAATGACATTGAACAGGAGGCTAGCTTAACATCTTGCCCAAGTGAGATTCCCAAGCCTCCTCCATGATGGCTGCTTGGAGTTCTGTAGGCTAACGAGGGGAACCATCTGTAGTACTTTGCCAGCAGATGTGTCCCCCTCATACTGTGCCAATGTCTCCTGAGGAGAGGGTCTGTTGAGGGTTCCAGCATCACTCTGCGAGGGAAGATTGTGCTATTTCACAAGCGTGTAATCTGGAGGCCAAACAAATATTTAATTATTCGCATATACACATTTTAGTATGCCTTGTCTTTTCAAATGTGAATATCAGAATGAATGTATGAGTGTCCTTATTTGTAAGTTCGTCTTTATGTTGTCCCATTCAGGGACATCCTATGATATCCTATGGTTATTTCTTTTGCAAAAATCCTATGCACTATTTCGAACGAAAGGAGGATTTGAATCAAATGAACTAATTATTTGCTGATATCACTATTTCAGAGTCATCAGAGCAATTGCTAAAGAGAAAAATTATAAATATGTCCAGGTATGTTTCCCTTCCTTCCTTCAAATGTGTTCATTTGCCATATAGAGTTACTTTCTAATTCTATAATATCAAAAAGTAATAAGAAATTAAATTCAAAAGATAAATCTTAAAATCTTAATGAGTAAATTTCAAATTAAGATGGAATGACATTTCAAAGCATTTACTTGGTAGCATATGGAAAATTATATAAGGATTATAGTAGGCATCAAAATATTTTAAGGCAACCATTAAACAGTTTTAAAGATAGACCTAATCACAAACTCAGCACTTAAAGTAGGTACTTATATACTACAAAGCTGTTTTAAAAGAGTATAAATTATTTTATTTTGCTGTAATTCTCAAAATGTTATGGCAATTCAACTCTAACATTCACGTGTTTCAATTAATCCACTGTCATTGATAGAGTCTTACTAAAGTTAATTTGCTTTTTCTAAAAAAAAAAAAAAAAAAAAACAGTAACAATACTCCTTTTCAGGTACTGATTTGAAATTCTTAATTGTATGAGCTCCGCTTCTATATCAAAAGACAGATAAAAGAGACATAGAGGAGACAAGGTCAACTGAAGATTTTTAAGATTTTTAACCAGGGCCTTATTATATATGAAAAGTTATAACATGATTAAAAACAAGGGGAAAATGTCAACATTTCGATTTGGTTGATAACAAGGTTAGGTGAATTTCTTATATCAAATATGCAGGCTTTAGCAAAAGTTTAAAATATACTCAAAATAGTAGTCTATGTAAATCTCACACACCAACACCATGACCAGCTATTTTACTATCTAATGTCTCACATAGACAAGGTTTTAAATGTTATTTCTCCAGCAGCATAGTAATATAAATTAGACTGAGGTAAGGCTGTGACAATTTCTTCCTTCCTGAAACCTCCTCTTAAATTAGATCTGCCTTCCAAAAATATTATTACAAGAGTCTTGATTCAGATTATCCTTATTCTCTATAACTGACATAAATATAGATATATGAATGACATTTAAAAAGAAAAGTTCTTCTTTATAACCTTCAGCTTGTTTTCATAATAAATTCCACAGGGAATATTAGTAATAATAATTGATTTTAGCAATAAGTAATAGAGTTATAAACAGCTCCAGCTATTTAGTGAAAGAAATGTCTCAGCTTCAGGTTTTATTTATTAGCATTTGAAGTCCCTCCATAACCCTAGTAAGATCAGTTATGGCTTAATTAAATGAGAAAGATGGCCTGCCAAAGATTCTTTGTTCTTAAAATAAATACTGTATGTTTTCTGTTTTCCTGCAAATCATCACAGCCTATTTCTATTTGAGAGTACATAGGGCTCCAAACCTATATCTACTTCATACCTCCCAAATAAAGTCTCTTTTGCCTGGAAATTTAATATTTTTTTCATAGTGTACCATCTACAAATGCCATCTTAAGAGGTTTCTCCTTTATTAACCATTTGAGAGTTATTCATCTCAGAGTCGTACCAGTGAGGAGGTAACAGAGCCTCTTCACAGTAGAAATATTTGCTACTTAAAAATGAACACAAATTTACACTTACAACATGTCCTCAGTGCTGTGTTTGTGATGAAGTTCCATAGTTATTACGTGTCCTAAGTATATGTTCAAGCATATCTACAAATGAAAAACAAAACGCTAAAAATTCACTGGCAAAAGATTGAGCTGCTCCATCAACACGGCAGGAATATTTCAAATAAATGATCTCTTCTCAAATCCTTTGGAGAAATGATTGCATTTGTCTGGCCTTTCCTCTCCCTGCCCCTGCCCACCGTTTTTCTCTACTTTCATCTATAATCTCGTCTGCTCCTCTCTGGCCACACTGCAATGATTCCCCCATTATGCTGATGGAAAAAAAATGAGGAGGATGAGGGATAAGTGGAGGCGAGAAGACCGACACCTTCCCAGATTTGAGAGCGACAGGGCGGCTCCCCTCTCCTACCACTAGCTGGCGCCAGAGCCCTAAAGATGCAGTGATAATATTGCGTCATCTCTTGCTAATTAACAAAGCTGTTTTCAAACTGATCGTAGTTATTCAAGGGAAACATGAAATAATTTTGACTATGAACATGTAGTAAAGCAGCAGCATCGAGGGTGACATCCCGATGAAAATAACTCCATTTTATGCCTTCAAGCTTTTGTCTTAAAAAAAAAAAAAGGCAGAAAAAAGAAAAAGAAATGCATCCTTAAATAATTCGTGAGTTTTTATCTTACCCAAATAATAAACCAAAGGGAAGTCTTTTTATCCTCTCCAAACTATTCACTATATACATAAAACTGTAAAACTTTCCAGTTATATAATGCTCTGTTAACTTAAATAAAGTGCCTTTTTTATTATGCCTTTAGTCTAAGACAGAAATGCCCGACACATCAGGGTCACAGGGAAAGCTACTTCACTGCTTCAGCTCCTAATTCACTCACACACTCCTTCCTCCTAACTAGCTTCAGCTTTCTTCTTCCGACCACAGACGCTCCAAGATTTTGCTTTTCTCATCCTGTCCTTCCCTCTTTTTGTACAAGCGAACACTGTCCTTCCAGACTCTTCCATGGCTGCAGAAGCTGTAGAGAGGAGCCCTCGGCCAGCCAGACAAATGCACGTAATATTGCTCACTTTAGGAAAAGATGGCTCCTGGACAAACGAGCAGAAAACAGTGCGTTTGGTTTGACGACATGAATTATCATTATGCAAGTAAGACAGAGTTTAGGTCTGGCTAGAATAAAATCTAAGGTGAAAAATTCAAAAATTCTATGTGCTGCCATAGAAAATGTTATTTTTCATTTGAGAAATTTTCCTACACATGTAGCACATTTTTATCATTAGAAAAATGAAGGACACTGATTATTTTGGCAAGAGAAAGTACATTCAAACTTCAGTGAAATACTATAATTTTTTTAAAGAAATGCTTTATAGTTTGACTTGTGAATATATTAAATGGCTGGGAATACTCATTCAAATCACATGCCCTATTACCCACCCCATGCCCTCATTTCCTCTGGGAGCTGCGGAGGTCTGGCACTTGGAAAAAGAGGAAAAGAAGGAACGGGCTTCTCTGAGCCTTCTTCTGGCTTTCATAGGCAGAAAAATATCAAGCTTTATTTTCTTCACCCTTACCCTAATTCCTCAAAGAAAGAATGCTAAGCTTTATCTTGGGTGGACTTGCTTTACCCTACACTAAAAATAAGATTGAAACTTGTTTTCTCCCTCTATCAGCCAGATTTCTACATGTAGTTTTTCAAAGGCTGCTCCTAAACTGGTTTTCCCTCAGGATATCAGTGAATCATTACCCTTTAATTTCCAAATAAGATCCCAGAAATGAACAAGAGCAGAAATTGGTCTGGAATGCAAATCAATGTTTGTTTTGATGGCTTTTTGGTTTTCTAGTTGAAATCTCCCTTAGAAACTCTTTTATAATGGCACCTGGGTGACTTTGGTCTAGGAGAGAACATTCAGAAAGTGAAAATGAAGTTTGAGGACGTGTCAAAAATGCTGCATAGCAAACAACGCAGAAGCTCAATGTGTCTGCAGTGTAAAGAAAGGTCAGGTTTAATCCTTTGTTATCAGTCGTAACTTTGCTGGGCCCTTTCAGGAGACAGAGAAACTACATTAACCACAATTTGGTATGCCCTAATCTTCATGCTAACTACAGTTTTCTTTTGTTACTTACTGGCCTTGACCTTTAGATGGACGGCATCAGGTGCTACTGAAACCAGCAGATCTCTCTCTAAAGCCTAATGCAGGCCTGAGTCATATGCAGTTTAATTCATATTCCACTCAACATGCCCGTTTTATTTCCAGTGGAAATTGCTCATTTAATTGCACTGTAAGTTTTATGGGGTGTGCCCCAGGCTGCGTTCTTTATGCTAGGCATTTCAGTATTTATGGGCATAGCTATACCCAAAACTTCAAACATAAGAGTAAAACCAGCAAAATATGCTCTCCTCCAGTTCCATAAATACTTTTCACCAGTTTCATTATTTTTTCCAATGAGATTAAATGGGTGTGTTAAACCTGTAACATAGACTATTACTTGGTGTCTCCAGAGCTGCTTTTGTCCTTCATATTCAAATCCAATACAGCCCCTTTTTCCTGCTTCTGAATGAGACTGCAAAGAGCAAGTATGGTCCTTCTGTGTATGGTCTAGCTCTCCAGGAACAATAAAGACTTCCTCTGTTGGTAGTCTATAGAATTTTTATCTGTGAGAATAACCTGTAAAAGGTTTTGGTGTTTTTTGTTTTTTAATGAACTGTGCCTGCTTCTAGGTCACACCTACACCCACTAAAACACTGGATTAAAGATCGAATGTGTCTGGGCGCAGTGTCTTATGCCTGTAATCCCAGCACTTTGGGAGGCAGAGGCGGGCGGATCACGAGGTCGGGAGATCGAGACCATCCTGGCTAACACTGTGAAACCCTGTCTCTACTAAAAATACAAAAAAATTACCCGGGCGTGGTGGCGGGCGCCTGTAATCCCAGCTACTCGGGAGGCTGACGCAGGAGAATGGCGTGAACCCGGGAGGCGGAGCTTGCAGTGAGCCGAGATTGCGCCACTGCACTCCAGCCTGGGCCACAGAGGGAGACTCCGTCTCAAAAAAAAAAAAAAAAGAAAAAAGATCGAATGTGTGTGTTGCAAAATAAATAAATATGTCAGCCTTGTACTGCAGATGGCTCCTGTGTTTTGGGGCAGGAGCAGACAGACATGATTTTACCTGTAGCAGATCAGAAGGCATTCCCATACGACCCAAATGCAGAAAGGGCTCTACTATGTTTTACTAAACCCATGACTGTTTTTATCTGCTGTTATCCATCCCACTATATGAAATATACGAAAGCATGTTTCCAGGAAATTCCAGAGTTTTAGACAAACGCTTCTTGATAAAAGCCATTAATGGCTTTTTAGACAGTCTAAGTAGAATGGTACAAACAGAAGCCTCATCACAGGGGTCTCAGAAAAGGAAAACAATAAGACAATAGGTATAGAACGACTCATTTGTCTATAGATTTGGAAAGTATCATAGGGTCAAGTGAGATATTTGCCAAATTGAAGGAGGTAAGGACATATTTAGAGCCTCTGGGAAAGATGACAGATCTCAAGAACTAAGATTTGAATGCCGGAACAAAGCAGAATAGAAAAAGACTAGAGTTGTGTTTTCAAAAGAATAGGGAATATTTCCTAGACTTAGAAGGAGCTAGAGGTGGTAGCCTGAACTTTAGGAATAGGAATTCTTAGTGATTTGCCTCCAGTGTAGTAGATGTCAATGATTGAAGGATGACTGAGGATCTTAAGAAAGATGTGGCTTCTTCTTTCTCAGAAAAGCCGCAGGGAGTGACCTCTGCAAATCCTTCAGAGTATAAGGTGTACACCCAGTGACAGCCTTCTTCACAGGACGTAGTTATCACAGCATTGATGTGATCATTCCTATCTTAATTAGGATTCAGTGCAGATGCAATTGGCTGAAAACCCAAAATAACAGTGGCTTAGGTAAGATAGAAATTATAGTCATTATTGGGATTATCCACACATTCTGGTTCTCCTGCTTTTAGGGCAAATAGACTACTTGCCTACCTTTTTGAAGTTAGAAGTTAGATATGGTATGTGACTTGCATTAGTCAGCAAAATGGCATGTGTTATTTTCAGCTCCAAGCCTTATCAGTATACAATTCACTACATTCCTTTTGTCTTTGTCAGCAATGGTGGAAGCATTGGTTGACATGGACACTGTCAGCCTGGCTTTCTGAATACCCGCAATGAGCAGAGTCCCCCTGCTGACCAGCAATGGACATGTGGTGTGATCAAGAATAAACTTGTGCTGGGCACAGTGGCTCACGCCTGTAATCCCAGCACTTTGGGAGTCCAAGGCAGGCGGATCACAAGGTCAGGAGTTCGAGACCAGCCTAACCAACATGATGAAACCCCATCTCTACTAAATATACAAAAATTAGCCAGGTGTGATGGCGTGTGCCTGTAATCCCAGCTACTCAGGAGGCTGAGGCAGGAGAATCGCTTGGGGGAGGTTGCAGTGAGCTGAGATCACACTACTGCACTCCCGCCTGGGCAAAAGAGTGAGACTCCATCTCAAAAAAAAAAAAAAAAAAATAGAATAAACTTGTTGTTTTGAGTCACGGGTTAAATTTCTTTCTCACACAAAAGTCTGAGTGGTGGGGCTAGGACCGATACAGTGATTCATGTTTTGAGGGACCCAAGGTCCTCTGTCTTGCTGTTCAGCTGTGCATGGCATGCTCATGCTCCATGGTTACAGCACTCAAGCTTTAAGCAGCAGGAAGCAGGAAGGCGTGGAGAGGCAAAGGGTGTGCTGCCCATCAAGGAAGGCTCCCAGAAGCTCTCTTCCACTTGGAAACCTTTGGCCAGAACTTGGTCCCATGGCTGCACCTACAGTTGCAAGGGAAAGGGAATCAACGAAGACTGGGTGAGGCCAGCCAAAAATTGTGGGTTATTTGACCACATAAAGGGACCCGGAGGACTGCATTCTGCCTTAACTCTCAAGAACTCCTTGTATAAATGTGGAGATGATAGGATTGCACTGTCCCTCCCCATTTTTCATGAAAATAAAGAAGTAGTGAGAATATTGATCAATGTGGATGATGAGAGATTGAGGCCACCCTAACTAATTTAGTTGTTGGAAGGGGGATTTTTTTTCTTCCCCAACACCTCCGTTGGTAAGAGATTATAAGACAAACCATCTTTATTATGACCTTCAACAAGATTTGAAATGGACTCTTTGTAGTCATTTCATGTACTTGCTCATCTGGCTACTTTTAAAGAAACACTACAAAATTCAAATTTCTATTATCTGCTATGATATATCATAAACAGCCCCCAAAATACAAGATACAGAGATAATAGAACGGCTGACATAATCACATTTAAGTGAGTTTGGCTGTACATTCATTGTTTCTTGCAAAGACCAGAGCTACAGAAAAATAGATCAATGTGATTAAGTCTAACATTGGCGAATTGTTTCTCCATTGTGTCTGAGCTGAGGCTGGCAGCAGGAATTAGTGATGCTACCTTTAAAGGGCAGACCACGATTGATCTGGTTCCCAAGGCAGTCATTGAACAGACGTGGTGAAACTGGTCACAGCAGAGCTATATTACACGCAGGAAGTGTCCTACTGTTAAAAGAGTGTGCCCAGTTCAAAGCAAAGTGAAAAGCTTTTTGTTTGTTTTAGTTTCGCATCTAAGTTCATTTTTGGTCACCATTCCTTAAATAGAATTTTTTTTCATCATCAGGCATGTGTCTTAAGCATTTTTGGTGAGCACTACATATAGACCAGGAAGGAAATAGAACCCGACACGCCAAGGACTTATGGCCCAAGATGTGGAGAGGAGAAAGGCTGACCGCCGAGTATATGGCAACTTTTGTACCAAAATTTACCATTAAAAATACAAATCAAAAGAGAACCTGAGGCAGGCAGTGGCACAGTGGCACTGTGCTCTCCCTCTCTTTTCCTGGACCTCTGCGGTACTTCTTTGCCTGCTTCCTCCCTTTATTTGTATAGTGGAAAATCTGTTGTCCATTGCTGGAATTCAAGCATGCCTGGGCATGTTTGTCAAACTGGCAGGGCAGGCCTTGCAGAGGCCTCGAGGGGCCCTTGACAATGGACTCAGACTGGGTGTGCTACTTAAAGTCAAACATATCCAGACAAGTCCGGCAAATGAGTAGGGAGTGGGGGAACAGGGTATGTGTGAGATGTGGAAAAGTGTCCCAACAAAAAAAAAACTCACTCTCAGGGAAGAGAGAGAACCTCAGCTGCGTGACATGAGGACTGATTTATTTTCACCTCTCAAAATCATTCTTTTTTTTTTTTCAGTCCTAGGAAATTGGGTCAGAATCTGTGTACCTAATGGGATCGTTACTGTTACACTTGTAAGATTTGGAATCCGTTCAAAAAACAAGCCAGAAACATGCCTTTGTATACGTTAGGAAAAGATGCCCTGCATTAGAGCCCGGCCAAGGGAGAGATGGGGGCAGGTAACTGCAGTCCAAAACTGAGCAGCCACTCCTAGAAGCTCTGCTTGAAATTCATGCTGTTAAGACAACCAACCAAAAGTATTTAACTCCTGCATTGACCTAGGCACCTCTCCTCCCAGCAGTTACCTGGGAAAGATACTCAGAATCAATGAGAAATGGGAAATCAAAGAGCCTGCTATGGACTGAATTGTATCCCCTCCAAAATGCGTATATTGAAGCCCGAACCCCCAGTGTGATGGTATTTGGAGAGGTGACCTTTGGGAGGTATTAAATAAAATTTACATGAGGCCATTGGTTTGGACTTGTTGCCAGTAAACTGAGTTCTTTCCCCACTTTGTACTGATGGCAAAGGAAGAATGTCCAGTTGGAAAAGGCAATCAGGTTTTATTCACTGGCCAAGAAGGCAGAAGGGGAGGCTCTCGCTCTAAATGCCCCTTCTCCTTGAACAATAGAAGTTATGGGTACTTTAGGGACTGGGTATGGGGAGGGAGAGGGATGTTAGCATGTGCAGGGTGGGACTCCAGACACACAGGCTTAATTCAAAAACATACATCTTCATACAATGCATGTACAGAAAATGGAAGAGATTTTTCTTTTAGGGGAGGGATTTTAGCATTATAATGATATGTTAATGATCTGAAGGCAACGAGGGATCACTGTCCCAGTTTGTGCTGGTTAGCAGGTCTTATCTCCTTCTGGTATCTTGCCAGGGGTCAAAAAGCTCTGGCGCCATTCTGGCCTGTCTGGTTTCTTTAAGCAGCTGTGTCTATAAATAAAGCGACTAAAGGAAAACATTTAAAAAAGGAACTTTCCCAGTTATTTCATCAGGGCTGCCCCAGTAACAGACAGCTTCTATGCTAGGCCCCAAAAGGCTAGACCAAAATGGAGTCACTCATGCCACATAATCAAACTAAAACTTTAAGGAAGCAGGGAAAACCCCTAACAGAGTGTTATCCCGAAAACAGAAGGTTCACAGCTACCAATCAGAAAGGCCCCAGTCAACCTGAGCTGGCAAGAAAAGGAAGTTCCCTCTACTTTAACGCTTACAAGGAAAGGTAACCTGATGAAGTAACCTGATGTTAACCATTCCTCTTTCTTAAAAATTATTGTTTGACTGGGCACAGCGACTGAAACCTGTAATCCCAGCACTTTGGGAGGCCAAGGTTGGAGAATCACTTGAGCCCAGGAGTTCGAGACCAGCCTGAGCAACAGCATGAAACTCTGTCTTTATTATTTTTTAAAAAGTATATTTAAAATTTTTTTAAATCATTGTTTCCTTGTTCCCACCTTACAAAAATAAACTGCTCTGTCATGCCTAGCAGAGTGCCTTTTCTAAATTGTTAAATGAGATGCTCTCTTATTTGTGAATTGCTAATAAAAGCCAATTTGATCTTTAAACTAAATTTGTTGTAACTTTGTCTTTTGGCAGAGGTGATGAGGGTTTAGATGTCATGATAGCGGGGCCCTCATAATGGGATAAGTGCCCTTATGAGGGAACAGCAGAGAACTTTCTTCCTCCCCACCCCACCCCAGCCCCCATGTAAGGATACAGGGAGAAGGTGGCTTCGCACTAGACAGGAAAAGAGCCCTCACCAGGGAGCGAAATCAGCTATCTCTTTGATGGCTTTGATATCCCAGCCTCCAGAATTGTGAGAAACAAATCCTATTGTCTAAGTCACCCAGTCTGTGGTATTTTGTTATGGCATCCCTAGCTGACTAAGCCAGAACCATACACCTAAAATCCCAATACAGAGATCTCTGGCTAATAGGCCAAAGTACACAATTTATACTCTAAATGGGTTCTCTCCCTCCCCTTAAGCCCAAGCCCGGTTTTGGCATCTTCCTACACCAGTTAGCCTCTTGGGATAAGAGAAGAAAGTAAAAAATAGCTATATTGTGACCTGAAATCTGACCTGGAAAAGCCTGAGAAAGGAGCTGGGAAGGGTGGGGTGGTGACCTAAGGAAGAGTGATTTCATGATTAAATTACCAACACTTTATTATAACATAGTTGATGGTGAGTTCTCAAAATGCAATTTTAGGGAGCCACTACAGCAAGCAGGTGAAGAAAATATCAGAAAACCAAAAGTAATGTGGGATAAGTCAATACAGTATTCCAATACCAGAACACAAAAGGAACAAAAATGTTAGCAAGAACTTAAATATTGACATTGCTCTCTGGTCCATAAAATATAGAGGAGTAGCATTTTTTCTGGAACAAATCCATTTCTATAATTACTTAACTGACTAATCCAATAAGGCTAAATTTACTAAACTCCAAGTTTACAACCAAGAGTTTTTCTTTCTTCTGATGTATCTTAGAACATTTTAAAGTACTTTAACCTATCATTTTATATAGTTATTAGAATGCTAGTGGTATGTAATGTAATAGTTTTAGTTTATGTAGTATATGTAATGTTATAGTTTTAATAAATAATAAAATTAATGCAGTCTCTTAAATAGTGATGTGAAATGATTCATTGTTCTTCAAATTATAATATTCACTATGTATGTTAACTTGGAAAAAGGAAAATATCCAACTGGGGCATGGTTTTCAAACTTTTTGTATCCATAAAACCTTTTTCAAAAACTATGCTTGGCTGGGTGTGGTGTCTCATGTTTGTAATCCCAGCACTTTGGGAGGCCAAGAGGGTGGATCACTTGAGGTCAGGAGTACAAGACCAGCCTGGCCAACATGGTGAAACCCCATCTCTACCAAAAATACAAAAATTAGCCTGGCGTGGTGGCATATGCCTGTAATCCCAGATACTCAGGAGGCTGAGGCAGGAGAATCACTTGAACCCAGGAGGCGGAGGCTGCAGTGAGCTGAGATTGCTCACTGATGAACTGCCACTGCACTCCAGCCTGGGCAACAGAGTAAGACTCCGTCTCAAAAAAAAAAAAAAAAAAAAAAAAAAAAAAAAAAAAGCTATGCTTTACACAGACATTCCCTAGAAATACAAATAAAAGCAATAAAAGCAGATCTGGTAATAATTCCCTAGAAGAAATAATTCCCTAGAAATACAAATAAAAGCATCAGTTTTGCTGGTAAATGTTTAACAAGGAGCTCTCTAAGAGAAATGGATTTGGAGGTTTGCTGCTTTCTGTGGTGTAAATGCTCCCAGCATGACCATTACACAACGCAGAGTCAGGAAAGGAAGCATGCATTCTAGTATTGTAAGCGGCACACCTCCACGCAGACCAGCACCCTCAAAACTCTTTCCCCCTGCTATCTTAATGCCCCAAGGGGCACAGTTTGAAAACTCATTGTAAGATAACTTTGTGCAGGGAATCTCTTTGATGGTTATCTCTAAAATTGATAAATTGCTGCTTATCGATAGTTGGAAATAGTGTTTTCCTAGTCTTATGATTTTAATGAAGATCTTATAAAATACACAGTAGGAATTTAGTACACCAGTAGAAGATTTTTCATGCTCATTTAAATAACCTTTTGACCTTCATGCCATGACATTCCCAATATATACTTTAGACATATTTTTTCCTCAAATTTAATGTCATATGGAATTCTAAAAAGGGCACATAAACTAATTCTTAGAAATTTGCTTTTAAAATTATATAGGGGCACACAGACATCTTAGTCCCTACCCTCTTCCTCTGTCTCCTTTTCCTTCTTTTTCTCTCATCTTTCTCCCTCCCTTTCCTTCACTGTCTCTCTCTGAAAGTTATAATAAATTTGGAGAAGTTCAGCCTTGTTGAACAAGGAAGCAGAGTGAGTTTCTAGCCTTTATCATTCCCAGCCTTAGAATTGAAAGATACAGGCCTTTTAACTTGGGGGAGTCTAGAGAGAAGGCCGAAGCAAGTGACCCTCCTTCTACTGTTTGTGTCTGAGAAAGCCCAGGGAGTCGGAATGGTCTGCTATGGTCACATGACAGACAAATGCCCAGTCTGAGAATGCTGAGGAAAAGCATGACAGTCACATATGGGAATAATCCTCAAAAGGATAAAAGGAGGAACCGATTAGGAAACCCAGTTTTTGCCACTTCTTGGCAATAGCTATGTTTTTTTTCCCTCCTTTTACGTGTTTGCTTTCTTGTTAGCAAATAACCACTCTGTTGGGGTTTTTTTTTCTTCTTTTCAGGACTCTCTGTAGCCAACTTCTTGGGTTTTGGGTTTTGTTTTTGTTTTTGTTTGTAATATTATAGATTACGCTGTCAGGGAATTGGAAATAAACATTTCCTCACACATGCTATGAATCCACGGTGAAATACTTGCAGGTCAGATTGAGCTAACCAAGCTAACCAAAGGTGGGAAGCCCAAACTGCAGTTCAGAGCAGAGCCCTAGGCTGTCCTTCCTAGCCTGCAGCCCCAGGCTGCCCTCAGTTTACAGAGTTTGTTTGTTTGTTTGTTTGTTTTTGTGAAAGCAAGGAGCCAAATGATCTACTCTCATTCCAGACAATATTTAGATACCACACCCTGGCCGGGCATGGTGGCTCGTGCCTGTAATCCCAGCACTTTGGGAGGCTGAGCGGGGGTGGATCACCTGAGGTTAGGAGTTCAAGACCAGCCTGGCCAACATGATGAAACCCCATCTCTACTAAAAATACAAAAATTAGCCAGATGTCGTGGCGGGCGCCTGTAATCCCAGCTACTCGGGAGGCCGAGGCAGGAGAATGGCTTGAACCCAGGAAGCGGAGGTTGCAGCGAGCCGAGATTGCACCATTGCACTCCAGCCTAGGCAACAAGAGCAAAACTCCGTCTAAAAAAAAAATAATACCACACCCTGCCTTCACCAAGCAGGGACTTATCTGAGACTGTGCCCTCTGCTTGGGGGGCAGGTAGTGGCTCCAGGAAGAGAAGGCAGACAAGGGAGGAAGCGGAATGTGTCTTCTGAATCAGGCTGGGTATATTGAGGACTTGGGAAGAGGGGCTTCTAAAGGGCTAAAGACTTTCAACAGGAACCACAGGAGAGGTTCTAGAATGTGCTAATTTAGGAAAGGAGGGTTCCAACAAGGAGCAAGCAAAGGAGAGGACAGAAAGCAATTCCAGTGACTAGAGCCCAAGATATGCCGGTGATGTGCCAGTCAGGTGGCTGGGGAAAGAGCAGTGTCAATACTGGAAAGGAAATCTGGTGCACTAGAGCACTCAGGCAAAAGCCCACTTAACCAGGAACAAAAGAGCCAAAAGAGCCAATTCATCCTAAACCTGGGAATAGAAGAATGCTGGAATAACCAGCAGGGAAGACTAAGGGGACAGGCTGGAAGAGCTAACATTCACACCATGTGCCAGGTACGATTCTAAACACTTTCATGTGTTCGCTTGTTTAACCACCAGCAACAGCTCTGTGCCATGGAGGTGATTAGCATCCCCATTTTACAGAAAAAAAAACTGAGAAACCAAGCGTACAGCTGGTAAGTAACGTACGTAGTCTGGGTGCAAAACCACGAAGCTCATGAGCTTAAGAAGCATCCTATCACATAACCCAAAGAAGCAGCATACAGACCAAAACTGGGAAGAACAAGTTAATGTTTTCTAGTGAGTAACATGAAATTGTATTCTTACAATTTACCTCATCCATCAGTAGATTGTGCTCTGCGATTCTTTCATACATAGCAAAGGCATTTGTTCACACGACAGATTCTGAGCACACTGTACAACAACCAACACATACATTGATTTGGCAAATATTTACTGGTCACCTCCCTCTTCCAGGCCTTAGGCTAGACGATAGGAATTCCTGGAATTTACAGTTAAGTGCAAGAACTTCATGGTCACAAATTATTACTGGAGAATGCAAAATAAATAAAAACCCTCAAGTTTTAGCCAGGTGTGGTGGTGCACACCTGCAGTCCCAGCTACTTAGGAGGCAGAGGCACAAGAATCGCTTGAACCCAGGAGGTGAAGGTTGCGATAAGCCAAGATTGCGCCACTGCACTGCAGCCTGGGTGACAGAGTGAGACCCTGTCTCAAAACAAAACAAAACTTCAGGTTTAAAAAAAAATACATTAAAACTTTAATTTTAAACACTATTACTGATTACTCATCATGTACCAAAATCTTCACATGTAATTGCAATGTTGCTATAATAACCCTGCACCTATTTTAAGATGAAGAAAAGTAGGCACTGAAAAGTTAAATAAATTAGCTGTAGTCAGAGTAAATAAGTGGCAGAGATTTAAATCTAGATCCCTCTGATAGGAAAGTTCATGCTCCCTTGTGGCTCTACACTGAAATACAGAAATCCTGTAAAAAGAATGAAAGTCAGTGATAGTGAACTAAAGCTCCATGGACTTTCTAAATCATAATCACAATTTTTCTTGTAGTTAGAATATGTGAATTTTTACAAAAAGTCCATATGTGTATTGGGCAGGGAGTGGATTTGGGAGCAGGGCCATGTTGGATCAAAGGCCTGCTAGTTCTGAAGTAGTCTTTATAGAAAATACGTGGCCCAATGCGGTGGCTCACGCCTGTAATCCCAGCACTTTGGGAGGCTAAGGCAAGTGGATCACGAGGTCAAGAGATCAAGACCATCCTGGCCAACATGGTGAAACCCCGTCTTTACTAAAAATACAAAAATTAGCTGAGCGTGGTGGCTGGAGCCTGTAGTCCCAGCTACTCGGGAGGCTGAGGCAGGAGAATCGCTTGAACCCGGGAGGCAGAGGTTGCAGTGAGCCGAAATAGCGCCACTGCACTCCAGCCTGGCGACAGAGACTCCGTCTCAAAAAAACATACATATATATATATATATACACATACATATATATATATTTAGTTTAATGATAAAAAATATTTGGCCTAGAAGCATTGGCTGAATTTTGGGGACAACATTCCCAGCGCTCTTCGAATCGCGAAGCAGCGCTGAAACAGCATCGAGGAACGGCGCATCCACCAGGAGAGCGAGCTGCACTCCTACCTCTCGAGGCTCATTGCGGCAGAGCGTGAGAGGGAGCTTGAAGAGTGCCAACGGAACCATGAGGGTGATGAGGACGACAGCCACGTCCGGGCCCAGCAGGCCTGCATTGAGGCCAAGCACGTGAGGGTGCCCCCCGCCCACATGACAAATACATGGCGGACATGGATGAGCTCTTCTCTCAGGTGGACGAGAAGAGGAAGAAGTACGACATCCCCAAATACCTGTGCTGTAAGATCAGTTTTGAGCTGATGCGGGAGCTATGCATCAAGCCCAGTGGCATCACCTATGACCGCAAGGACATCGAGGAGCACCTGCAGCGCGTGGATCATTTTGACCCCGTGAACCGGAGCCCCCAACCCAGAAACAGTTCATCCCCAACCTGGCCATGAAGGAGGTCATTGACGCATTCATCTCTGAGAATGGCTGGGTGGAGGACAACTGAGGCTCCCAGCCCTGTCCAGCGTCCTGGTCCAGGAGGGCCCTGGGCAGAAGCCCCCAGCCCCTGTACACAGTTTGTGTCCCTGGCCACCCCGCCCGCTTCCCCCCAAGTTCTGCTGTTCGGCTCTGGACTGTTCCCCTCTCAGCATAGCTCTTGCTGGGCCGTGATCCTCCCCGTCCCCCATTCTGGGCTGGAAAAGCAGGTGAGGGTGGGCTGGGCTGGGGCCACTGCTGCCACTGTGTGTAATAAAATCCGTGAGCATGAAAACATATATATAATATAATATATAATATAATATATATAGATTATATATATTAATATATAATATATAATATATAGAGATTATATATAAATATATAGATTCTATATATTATATTCTATATATTATATAATATATATAAAGGATATATGTTATATAAATATATAATATATAAATATATATAATATATAATATATAAATATATATTTATATATTATATATTATATATAAATATATATATATATATTATATTATATATATATTTTATATATAAATATATATATAAAGGAGAGAGATATATATATATCCTTTAAATTGCTCCTTTTTTGAGGGTGTTTAAAGGTTAAAGGCATTCTCAGGGAAGACTTAAGGTATGATGGAGACCTTTACCTAATTCCTCACCTAGTGATGGGGGTGGGATGAAGTCCACTTAGTAAAGCCCTTAACTTTCTTTGCATTTCTATTAGAAAGCTCCCAGGTGGCAAACTGATCTCAATATTCTCTTCTCTTATAGGCTGGTGAAAAAGCCTGGGGCAGTTTGAGTCATGGATCTCCCATTTTGTTTCCTGTTTCGGTGGAAATACAAAGTAACCTAAGGCAGGTAAAGGTAGCACTTTCTCCAGAACTATCCTCAAAATTGATGTTTTGTCTCATTACACACACATACACACACACACACACACACACAACCACGATCCAGTAGATATGTGTAAACATGACCCAAGAAGAATGAAAAGAATAATTACAGAACAATGTTAACTTTAAAAAATCACAAGATATATAAATTTAGAAAGGAGGCTTTATTTTTTGTAAAGAGTGACAGCCTGCAAAGTGGCCATCCTGCAGGCTGAGAAGCACAGCCTCCAGCAAAGACCAGAGACAAACATTCAGAGGGAGTGAGAGGTAAGACAGGAATTTAAGTTTATTGAGTTGGCCAAACATGCATATTCAATCGGTTGTAGGATGAGCTATGAATATTCATGAAGATAGTCCTGATGTATGCCTACTGAACAAATATGTATGTTACAGATGACCCATGTTTACCTTGGGGTGGAGACTTAACATTTAAATGTATTACAGTTAGGACCTACGCATTAAAAGGTCTTGTCAGGACATAAAGACACTCAAGTTGTGCAGCCTCTGTAAACTCACCCGAACCAGTCCTTGATTGGTAGCCTTCCTAACAAGAGAAATTTACTGAGACCAGGCGCCTGTAATCCCTCCCAACACTTTGGGTGGCTAAGGCAGGAAAATTGCTTGAACCCGGGAATTCACAACCAGCCTGGACAACACAGTGAGACTGCTACAAAAAATATAAAAGTTAGCCAGGCGTGGTGGGGTGCATCTGTAGCCCCAGCTACTCAGGAAGCTGAAGTGGAAGGATTGATTGAGCCAGAGATGTCCAGGGTGCAGTGAGCCATGATCATGCCACTGCACTCCAGCCTGTGTGACAGAGCAAGACCCTGTCATAAAAACAAAACAAAACAAAACAAAACAAAACAAAAAAACAGAGAGAGAGACAAAGAGAGAGAGAAAGAGAGGGGGAAAGTTACTGAAATCAGTCTGTTATCTAATCTCCAAGCAAAGCTATAGTTACGGCTGGTGGGAAGGGGGCTGGGGGTGGGGGGTGGGGGGTGGGGGGCTCAGTTAGTCAGTGCCTGATGGTTGGCAAGCTGTAATTGCTTATCTCAAGGCCAGTGCTTGTTTAGCTGCTAGAGGAAGAAAAACCTAGTTTATTCTTAAGTGCATGACTTAACTCTTGCCTCATCCTGTTTAGAATCAGTGTCTTGCTCTGTTGCCCAGGCTGGAGTGCAGTGGCACAATCATAGCTTACTGCAGCCTCAACCTCCCAGGCTCAAGTGACCCTCCCACCTCAGCTCCCCAGTAACTGGGACTACAGGTGTGCACCATCACATTCCACTAATTTTTTTTTTACTTTGTGCAGAGACAGGGTCTCACTATGTTACCCAAGCAGGTCTTAAACTCTTGGGCTCAAGTAATCCACCCATCTATGCCTCCCAAAGGGCTGGGATTACAGGCATGAGCCACAGCACTCAATCCCTGGGAGCTTTTACTTATTTTTTATTTTTGAGATGGAGTCTCGTTCTGTTACCCAGGCTGGAGTGCAGTGGCATGATCTAGGCTCACCACAACCTCTGCCTCCCAGGTTCAAGTGATTCTCCTGCATCAACCTCCCAAGTAGCTGGGACTACAGGCATGCACCACCATGCCCGGCTAACTTTTGTACTTTTAGTAAAGACAGGGTTTCACTATGTTGGCCAGGCTGGTCTCGAACTTCTAACCTCGTGATCTGCCTGCCTCAGCCTCCCAAAGTGCTGGGATTACAGGGTGAGTCACCGTGCCCAGCTGGAGCTTTTAAAAGTCCTGATGCCGGCCAGGCGAGGTGGCTCACGCCTGTAATCCCAGCACTTTGTGGGGCCCAGGTGGGTGGATCATCTGAGGCCAGGAGTTCGAGACCAGCCTGGCCAATATGGTGAAACCCTGTCTCTACTAAAAATACAAAAAAAATTATCTGTACGTGGTGGCGGATGCCTGTAATCCCAGCTACTGGAGAGGCTGAGGCAGGAGAATTGCTTGAACCTAGGATTCGGAGGTTGCAGTGAGCTGAGATCACGCCATTGCACTCCAGCCTGGGCAACAAGAGTGAAACTCTATCTTTAAAAAAAAAAAAAAAAAAAAAAAAAAAGTCCCGATGCCTAGGTCCCACCTACAAAGATTCTGATTTAATCTGATTTAATTGGTCTGGGGTGTGGCCTGGACATCAGGACTTTTATTTTATTTTATTTTTGAGACAGAGTTTCACTCTTGTTGCCCAGGCTGGAGTGCAATGGCACGATCTCGGCTCACCGCAATCTCCGCCTCCCCGGTTCAAGCAATTCTTCTGCCTCAGCCTCCCGAGTAGCTGGGATTACAGGCATGTACCACCAAGCCCGGCTAATTTTGTATTTTTAGTAGAGACGGGGTTTCTCCATGTTGAGGCTGGTCTCAAACTCCTGACCTCAGGTGATCCACCCACCTCGGCCTCCCATAGTGCTGGGATTACAGGCGTGAGCCACCATGCCCGGCCGACATCAGGACTTTTAAAAGCTCTCCAGTTGATTCTAATGTGTAGTCAAGGTTGAAAATCATTAATTTTAGAAACATAAGATGTTGTCTGGTTTTCATCTAACTATTTAAAAATACTTGGTGAATTGCTTGTGTCTAGGCAGGCCAGCCCCAGAATTCCTGCCCATCCAGGGGTTGAAAGTCTGAACTATAGCCCATTGACTGCATTAGATGTGGTCTCTGTTGGCCATCTCTTTCAGACTAAGGCAATAGGACATGCCCCTGGGCTGTGTACTTCTGCTGCCCTGCTGAGTCGAAGTGTCAGAACTGCTACTGCCAGGCTGAGGGAAGTCACAGTTTACAGAGACCAGAACGGCTCTCCCACAACCCATTCCATCTCTGCTGTCATGTGCACACACCCTGCCTGGAAGGCTGAGAAGCAGTAACCTTTAACTCTGGAGGGCCAGCCTCCTGGACAGAAAGTCAAACTTGATCTTAACGCTCTTACACTCTAGTGTGGGAAGAGAGGCTGCCTAACCTTACTTCTGAAAATAGAACTTCTCTATAATGGCTACAGTTTCAAAGTTTGGTCCTTTCAAATATATCATCACTTTATCCATATGCTTTTGTGTTACATTCTAAAAATGTTCTGCAAATTTTTTATCAGGGGAGGTTAACATCCTTTATTTTATTTTATTCAAAACATTTTCAAATGATTATACATTGTTCTAAGGGTGAATGCAAAAACCTTGGGAAAATTTTCTTCTTTGAATAAAGTTCACTGTACTTATTTCCACTCTCCAGATACACTGTACCTGTGGCATTTCTCTGTGCACCAGTTTTATTACTGTTGTACTTAATATGTGAGAAATGATTTGTTGTCTAGGAGATACCAATAAAAGCAGAAGAACTTAAGGCATGTATATTTCGAAAGCGAAAAAAGTCAACAGGTTATATATATAATGTCGTAAATATTTATAACATTCATCAATTTCAAAGGCTTCTAGTTATTTGACTTATGCTGTTTGGTTAACGCCTACATTACTATAAATGATCTCAGGATCGTGAAAGGCCTTTAAAAAGAGTGTTAGTATATTAATATGACCTGAGGCTTGAAAAAGCATTTCCATTTATGACTCAAAATAGAACATAAAAGAATGCCAAAACACCAATGCTATATTGTACAATTCAGGAGAATAAAGTCAGTGAGCTCCTAAGTTCCACAAGGCAGGGACCCAAATGTGTTTTACTCAATGTTGTATGTACAGCACTTAGCACTACTGACTGACACAAGGTGAGTAATCAGTTAGTAAGTGTTTAGTTAGAATACATGGAAGGGATATGTTATGGAAAATCAATGGGTGAGCATTTCACAAATTCTAGTATGAATCCCTTTTTACAGTTTTGGCCAAATTTATTATTCTTGCTGTAAATAAGGTCTTTGCATAGAAAATCAAATATTTTAAAATCATGATGACTATTAAGACTGTGTAGTCACGTGTATATTGTCAGGACTCTTGGTTGCAAATGACAGAAACCCCACTCCACTTATTTTAGGCAAATAAGGAAAATGTTTTTTGCTCACAAAACTAGATACATA
Source organism: Pongo pygmaeus (assembly GCF_028885625.2). Classification (NCBI taxonomy): domain Eukaryota; kingdom Metazoa; phylum Chordata; class Mammalia; order Primates; family Hominidae; genus Pongo; species Pongo pygmaeus. The sequence continues at coordinate 76,833,267 of NC_072384.2, forward strand.
TAAAATTCCAGTTTCTGGCCACGTGCAGTGATTCAGGCCCATAATCCTAGCATTTTGAGAGGCTAAGGTGGGCAGATTGCTTGAGTCCAGGAGTTCAAGACTAGCCTGGGCAACATGGCAAAACCCCATCTCTACAAAAAATACAAAAATTAGCTAGGTGTGGTGGCACACACCTATAGTCCCAGCTACTCTGGAGGCTGAGGTGGGAAGATCACTTGAGCCAGGGAGGCAGAGATGGCAGCGAGCCCAGATTGTGCTACTGCACTCCAGCCTGGGTAATGGAGTGAGACCCTGTTTCAAAAAAATAATAATAAAATAAAATTCCAGTTTCCAAGCTGGCTTCAGCATAGCTCTTTCCAGATGCTCAAATGATGTCCTCAGGAATACTTTCTCTCTCTCTCTCTATCTCACTCACTCTCTCTCTCTCTCTCTCGCTTCCCTTCCCACATGCTTTCCTTATTAGCTTTATTCTCAGGCAGGTTTTCTGCGTATGATGGGAAATGTGGCCCCTGTAGTTCACAGAGCTCTTATAGGGTCCCTCTTTGAACATCTGTATCAGCTGCCGAAAACATGGTTGGCCCTGTCCATGGTCACAAGCTCATTCTTAGATCAATCTCTGTTTCCAAAAGAGTAGGGTACCATGACTGGCCAACCATAATCACTCAGAGCAAGGGAGAGACAGTTCTCAAAATATAGGCTATGGAACAAACAACTTACATATCTATGAAGCTGTGCAAAGGACTTAAAATATAACACTAAGTTGTTTTAAAGGATGGAGAATCATGTATTTGTTAAGATGATATTGTTATTGATTCATAGGTTAGCCAAGTTCAAAATTAAAGTCTTAACTTGCCAAAAGATATTATTCTACTTCCAAAATTATATGTTTTGTAATAAATCTAATTTTCCTGAATTTAAATAAGGAAATCAGAAAATTTCCAAGTCAGAAAAAAGAAGAAATCGTCAATTGCTTGAAAATCAGATCTTTAGAGACTGGGTGTGGTGGCTCATGCCTGTAATACCGGCACTTTGGGAGGCTGAGGCAGTCGGATCACAAGGTCAGGAGATCGAGACCATCCTGGCTAACACAGCGAAACTCCATCTCTACTAAAAAACACAAAAAATTAGCCGGGCATGGTGGCAGGCACCTGTAGTCCCAGCTACTTGGGAGGCTGAGGCAGGAGAATGGCGTGAACCCGGGAGGCGGAGCTTGCAGTGAGCTGAGATCGCAACACTGAACTCCAGCCTGGATGACAAGTGCAAGAGACTCCGTCTCAAAAAAAACAGAAAAAAGGAAAATCAGATCTTTAGAAAGACAGATTAAAACCAGGAAAGTGTGAAGAGAAAAAAATTTAAGGGTAATCAATGCTAAAGATCTATGATTTTTATACAAATTCTGGGCAAAGGTCAACAGCACAATTAGTTAAACAGATGATTTGTGAGCATTTCCAAAAAAATTTGATCATTCACTCAGAATTATTATTGCGGCAAGAATTGCTGTGAAGTCTGATCCATATACCCACCTTGTTAACTCAGAGAAGGAACTCAATAAATACTTGTTTGATTGATCCATACCTTACAGTAGATCATGTACAAAATTGCTCTTTTATCCCACAGATCATTTACATTTCTCCTTTAAAAGTTTATCCTCAAACATCCCAGTATCCTGGCTCACTAAAAAGAAAAAGTTAAGGCATCAAATAGAATAAAATGTAACTTCATTTGTTCTGTTTTGCTTCCTGATTATTTTATAATTAAATTTTATAGTAACTCAAAATGTCAGTGGAGTAATGCATATCTTACATTGGTATGTATTATTTATGCCAAAGCTAATGATTGTTTTAGGACCTGCCCTAGGTAAGATCCTAGGAACGCTTGTCTTTGGTACCCCCATTTTTCCCTTTAGCACCCGTTTCCACCAGAGCCCCCTTTCCCCAAGCTTCTTCTTGATGTTCAGGAATTGCCCTACCCAGGTTTGTCATTCCAACTTTATCCCTGATACTGTCACCTAGAGGCTTCCACCCTCACCAAAACCATCTTGCATTCTGTTTCCTTAGGTGTAGGTGAGTTGAGGGTCTCTGCTTCTTTCTCCTAATTTCATTTCTTGCCTGTGCCCAACCTAACCCCCAAAGAAAAATGTTGATGATTGGTCTAAGCCAGAGACATTGAATTAGGCCCAGTTTGCTGTCAAGCAGATTCACTGTGTGGTTAAAGATCATGCTCCTCTCTCTCTTTCCCATGACACTAGATCAATCAGGAGCCTAATTCAGGTTCCCAGGCATCTCTCTCTCATTATCTTCTTTCATGTGACCAATCAGATAAGATCTCAAAGCCAGAATTGTCCACAACCTCAAAAGAATCTAAACTTCCTTAGCTTTAATTGGACCCTTAACCAGAGGTGTCAGGAGAAGGACCTAAGGCTAAACAACTGCCAAAGTGGGGAAAACAAAAGAACTATCTTTATTTTAGGAGTGACCTCTTTAGGGCAGCAGTAAAGTAACTTATGAAAAACCCAGTAAAGACTAAAATGAGCCAAATCAACCAGAAAAGTAAAATTTTCTATTTTACCTAGTAATAACAAAGCAAATATTCACAAAAATCTTTCTCTGTAAGGAAGGCAGAAAAGGTGCCTGGTTAGTGCTGGCAATTTGTCCTGAAAATGGAGAGGAAGCCACCATACATATAAAGATACATAAAAATAATCTACTGAAATTCCTTCATTTAACCTGCAAGATGATGGACTAGTGAACTGAAGGGAAATAAGCAGAGATGGACATTCTGTTACTGGAAAAACTCCATGAAGATACATGGGAGGGGTAGGGACAGCTGATCTCTGTCACATGGAGCTTAGCTGAGAAACACTATGTGCAAGAATATACTGCTGTCATGGATATTTTATTATTTTGTAACAGCTGTGGATATTTTTTGACAGATAAAGTAAATGCGATAAGGAATAAACATGCAGAGTTTTAACTTGGACTTTGCCTGTGTTTAGCCGCTAGCATTGGTCAAATTACTCAATCCACAACAAGGACAGCAATTATGACTGAGTTGGGAGGAAATGATAATAACTGGTTGTAAAGTACCCTGTTGCCAGATACCAATGCGATCAAGGTTTAGTAGTTTTAATTTTTGTTTTTGTGATTATATGTAAATGAAATGTTTCTTAATCCGAAAAAGTTAACAATGTTTCCTCAGCAACATGATGTTAGCCAGGGGTCCCTGAGTCTTTCTGAGGCTGTCCATGGGAAGACTGCACACAAACCCATTTAAAGGAAGGACATCTTCTTATTCCTACATTCTCATCTGTTAATGGTGCCATTATCCACTCAGTTGCAGAAACTTCAACTCTTACCTCTCTTTATGCAATCAGTGGTTGACTCCTGTAAACTCTCTCTCTGAAAGCTTCTGTTTCTTATTTTTCCGTACATCTAACGACTCTGCCCCCATCAGTCCTCCTGCCAAATCTATCCCTATCCCACTCCCCACCCCCAATAATGGGGCATGTATAGCCAAAATGAAATGATTAATGTATATTTATAAACTTCTTGATGAAAACAGATTTATTTATTTATTTATTTATTTTTTGGGTTTTTTTGAGACAGGGTCTCTCTGTCTTGTCCAGGTGGGAATGCAGTGGCACGATGTCAGCAAACTGTAGCCTTGACCTCCTGGACTCAAGTGATCCTCCCAACTCAGCCTGTGGAGTATCTGGGACTACAGGCACTTGCCACCATGTGGAGCTAATTTCTTGTATTTTTTGTAGAGATGGGGTCTGCCTTATTGCCCAGGATGGTCTTGAATTCCTGGACTCAAGCCATCTGCCTTCCTCAACTTCCCAAAGTACTAGGATTACAGTCATGTGCCACTGTACCCAGCCAAAATCAGAAACTTTAGACCTGATTTATCAGTTGTCATCTACAGAAACAATGTAGGATTTTATAAGAATTTTATATTATAAGAAATTCAAGTATGTACAAAAGAAAGAGACTAATGAACCTCTATTACCTATCACCTATATTCCTTCTCCTGTCCACTCCCTTCCCAGCTTTTTTTCTCAGAGTATACTGAGGCAAATTCTTCTATCCAGTACATACCTCATATACTGACTTTTTGAAATTTTAGTTGCATTCAGGAAAAGAGAGGAGAAATTTGTAGCTGATAGTCTGGGAACACAATCTACCCTCTTAACAATAACAGTTTTTCATGGGATCTTTAGGAATTTTTTTTAAGTGTTCTATTTTCCTTCCCTTCATAAATTGCTCTTTTAAGTTTTGCAATTGTACTGAAATCAATGATTTAAATTCAAGTAAAACTTTTTTATTTTTTTGAGACAGAGTCTCACTCTGTCGCCCAGGCTGGAGTGCAGTGGCGCCATCTCGGCTTACTGCAAGCTCCACCTCCCGGGTTCACACCATTCTCCTGCCTCAGCCTCCTGTGTAGCTGAGACTACAGTCGCCCGCCATCACGCCCGGACAATTTTTTGTATTTTTAGTAGAGATGGAGTTTCACCGTGTTAGCCAGCATGGTCTCGATCTCCTGACCTCAAGATCCGCCCGCCTCGGGTTTCCAAAGCGCTGGGATTACAGGCATGAGTCACTGCACCTGGCCAAGTAAAACTTTTTATGCTGAATTGGGAGTTCTCAAATAAGCTGTCCTCAAATAAAATTTTAAAAAAAGTTTTTTGAGACGGGGTCTCGCTTTGTCATTCAGACTGGAGTGCAGTTAAACAATCTCGGCTCACTGCAGCCTCAACCTCCCCGCCTCAAGCAACCCTCCCACCTCAGCATCCTGAGTGACTGGGACTACAAGCATGCAGGAACAAAACCAGCTAATTTTTGTATTTTTTGTGGAGACAGGGCTTCGCCATGTTGCCCAGGCTTGTCTCAAACTCCTAAACTCACGCATTCTGCCCACCTCGACCTCTCAAAGTGCTGGGATTACAGGTGTGAGCCATCATGCCCGGCCAAAATTAAATTCTCTAATTTTACTCCCAAACTGTATTAGTCTGTTTTCACCCTGCTAATAAGGACATACCCGAGATTGGGCAATTTACAAAAGAAAGAGGTTTAATGGACTTACAGTTCCATGTGGCTGGGGAGGCCTCACAATCATGATGAGAGGTGAAAGGCATGTCTCACATAGCAGCAGATAGGAGAGCTTGTGCAGGGAAGCTTCCCTTTCTAAAACCATCAGATCTCGTGAGACTTATTCACTATCATGAGAACAGCATGGGAAAAACCTGCCCCCATGATTCAATTACCTCCCACAGGGTCTCTCCCACAACAAGTGGGAATTCAAGATGAGACTTGGGTGGGGACACAGCCAAACCAAATCACAGACCAACAAAACTTCACAGATTATATACTGGAACATTGTTGCTGTTTTAAGAAAATGATCAGATTGTGGCTGGGAGCCGTGGCTCATGCCTGTAATCCCAACACTTTGGGAAGCCGAGGCAGGCAGATCACCTGAGGTCAGGCGTTTGAAATCAGCCTGACCAACATGGTGAAACCCCATCTCTACTAAAAATACAAAAAATTAGCCAGGACTGGTGGCATGTGCCTGTAATCTCAGCTACTTAGGAGGCTGAGGCAGGAGAATCACTTGAAACCAGGAGGCTGAGGTTGCAATGAGCTGAGATTGTGCCACGGCACTGCAGCCTGGGTGACAGAGTAAGACTCTGTCTGAAAAAAAAAAAAAAAAAGAAAGAAAGAAAAAGAAAGTGATCAGATTATGAATCTTCTTTGTACCATATAGATTAACCTAGGCTCTATAAATGAGATTTAGAGGATCTGCAGCCCTGTGGGATGCTGTTATGAAGAATCCAGAAATAGTGAGTCCATCACTAGTACCATATGCAATTTCATCTCCACATCTTCACTTGGACTTGAAACTCACCAGGAGCACCTTTCTGTTTCCCCTCTACCAATTCAGGTATTATTCATCCTTTAAAACTCCCTTTGAAAGTTTCATCTTCATCATGAAGTCTTCATAGATACTTGAGACCTTCATTTATTTCCCCATTTCTCTGCAGCACAGCAATTTAATGTAAACCATGCAAGTCATTACTTGTATGTGGTCTCCCTCTAATAACTATATTATGAGGACAGGGGACAGAGAAAATGTCATAACCCCTTTTAGTGTTTTCAAGGCTTTGCATAGTGCTGCACCTATAATTGATTAATTATGATATACGGGAAAGTCTTAGAAGTCAAAGGGAAAAGAAATGAAATTTATATCCAAGCACTATAGTGCCTCCAAAATAATGTTGAAACAATTATTATTATACATGCCACTTGAAGATCCTGATTTAAAAATAGGCCTTTATCAGTTATTCCTAAGGCTACTTGAGTTTGTACCTTACAGTCTCAGAATTTTATCTTTCTCAATTCATATAGTGAGCCTTTTTGCCCAGTTTACTAGAAAACAAATTCTGAGGGAGATTGGGTGCTACTACTTATTTGTTTAGGGGTAAGCCTGGGAATGTGAGAGTGAGAAAAAGGGAGACGTGGCAGGAAAGAATGGGAAGCAATGCATGGGTAGGCTACATGAAAAAACTGCTAACGAGAAGGCAGTCAGTCAATGAGGAGGAAGTGGGGTAATTGATCTGTCACACTCCCAGCATCTCCTACTTCTATAGTCCAAAGTTCATCCCAAGTGTGGTTAACACCCAGCTTTCTGCATTGCATCATCCGGATCCCTCAGCGGTCAGTTGGGAAGCCAGATACCATGCTCTCTAGTGTGGTGTTTCATCCAAGTCTCAAGTGATGAAAGGAGCCAGAAACTCGAAATGCCTGACTGGCACGGCAGTAGCCAAGAAGGGCCAACATCCTGGATAAGCAACTGGTCAGCCCCTCACAGCAAAACCATGCAGGTCCCAAAGTGGTCAGATAGCTGAGTGCATGGCTGAGACAGCAGCTAGTCCTGTGAAGGCAGAGGGAATCTCAGGAAATGTAGATGATGTCTCTGATAAATATATGCCTGTCATAAAGTTTGGAGAACAGAAAGGCCATCTCTCATTTTCTCTGAGGAGAGTGCTTTCCTTGAATTCTCAAAAGCAGTGTGATACGTTAATTATAGTAATCAAATGGAACACCCCAGCTTTCATTCTGTGTGCATATAACAAGAATCTTTGCTCACTAAAATGGAATTAGATTATAGTATGTCTGAGATAGAGAGACATTCAGTCTGTCCATCTATATCATATAAGGGTAACAGTTGGAAATAGCTTTTCTAAATTCTATGTAAGACACGATATATAAATATGGTTTAAATAAAAATTTATTCTATGGCAATCATATAAATTTACCAGAAGATTCAAATATGCAGCTTCCACAAGGAAGTAGGCTAGGGGCAAATTGATCCTTACATGAACCCTAAAAAAGAACAACACATTTCAGTTTCTCTATGCAGTGACAACTTTCTATTCTAGGCCTAGCCCCTTGTGGGGTGGAGTAAGCCCGCTCCAGTTCCATCCAGGGAAACAGGTAATATTTACAGGACCTGGGGCATGAAGACGAAAGGAAGCCACTGCCTACAGGCTGGCTCCACCTTCTCTTTTGACCTCCTGCTCACCCACACACCAGAAGGGGCCTCTCAAATATTTGTGAGGACACTCCAGCACATCTGTCTAAGGGGCGCACATATAATGGGAGGGGTACACCTTAGGAAGGACAGATATTGGGAAGGGATACTGAAGGTTCTGATGCGTGTTCCACATTGGGCAAAGAATTCGGGAGTGCCAAAAAGCCACGACAATGTCTACAAGGGGATTATCCTAATAAAAATCACAGAATTGCATATCTTGCTGTAGGCAGTTGAGGGCAATGGACTGACTATACTCTGTTTAGGCCTAGAGGCCTTTCCATGAGTTTCTAAGGACATTGTCAGTATTGCTTGTTGTTTGCTGATGACATACTGATGTTTGGAAGTGAGTGGCTGCATATATCTCTTATGAGAGATCAAAGGTTTTGTTTGTTGTAGAGCAATTTTTGTTATTCTATCATGTAATCTTGCCAAGGAATTGATTATTGACATTCAACAGTTTATACTGCAGTGCTTATTTTGAGCAGAGAAAAGATAAAATCGAATGGTGTAAAGATGTTAGAAATTGGCCAAGCACTGTGACTCATGCCTATAATTCCAGCACTTTGGGAGGCTGAGGCGGGTAGATCATGAAGTCAGGAGTTCGAACCAGCCTGGCCAAGATGGTGAAACCCTGTCACTAACAAAAATACAAAAATTAGCCAGGCATGGTGGCAGGCGCCTGTAATCCCAGCTACTTGGGAGGCTGAGGCAGAGAACTGCTTGAACTTGGGAGGTGGAGGTTGCAGTAAGCCAAGATTGCGCCACTGTACTCTAGCCTGGGTGACAGAGTGGGACTCTGTCTCGAAAAAAAAAAAAAAAGATGTTACGAATTGTACAGTGAGAGATAACTAGATAATCATTATGGCTTCACCTTAAATTGTGTATTGTAAGATACCTGCTTAGCTTTTCTTGTGGAGGGACAGGTAGGATCTGAGGATTTAGCCAATCTCCCAATCTAATTTCTGAGGCGAGCCCTTGGAAATAACATAATGTATTCTTCTGACATCATGACATGATATATTATTTTGACTACAACTGATGCTATTTTGCTCTTCAATCTGTATCTTGTATCTTGTGAGAAAGTAGCTAGTGGCTTATTTTATACTCCTTAACTCACACATCTAACTAGATGAACAAAACACAATTAACATCTAAATTTCACACCATTTTTTTTTTTTCGGAGTTTCACTCTTCTTGCCCAGGCTGGAGTGCAATGGTGTGATCTTGGCTCACCGCAACCTCCGCATCCTGGGTTCACGTGATTCTCCTGCCTCAGCCTCCTGAGTAGCTGGGATTACAGGCATGCGCCACCATGCCCGGCTAATTTTGTATTTTTAGTAGAGACGGAGTTTCTCCCTGTTGGTCAGGCTGTTCTCAAACTCCCGACCTCAGGGGATCTGCCTGCCTCGGCCTCCCAAAGTGCTGGGATTACAGGCGTGAACCACCGTGCCCAGCTTATTTCACACCAATTTGGAAAGAAAAAAAAATCTTTGCTGAAAGCCAGTTCTGAGTCTTTTTTTTTGAGACGGAGTCTCACTCTGTCGCCCAGGCTGGAGTGCAGTGGCACGATCTCGGCTCACTGCAAGCTCTGCCTCCTGGGTTCATGCCATTCTCCTGCCTCAGCCTCCCGAGTAGCTGGGACTACAGGCGCCCGCCACCATGCCCGGCTAATTTTTTGTATTTTTAGTAGAGGCGGGGTTTCACTGTGTTAGCCAGGATGGTCTTGATCTCCTGACCTCGTGATCCACCGGTCTCGGCCTCCTAAAGTGCTGGGATTACAGTTGTGAGCCACCGCACCCGGCCAATTTTTTTTTTTTTTTTTTTGAGACACAGTCTTGCCCTGTTGCCCAGGCTGGAGTGCAGTGGCATGATCTCTGCTCACTGCAACCTCTGCTTCCCAGGTTCAAGCAATTCTCATGCCTCAGCCTCCAAAGTAACTGGGATTACAGGCGCTCACCACCACGCCCAGCTAATTTTTTGTATTTTTAGTAGAGACAGGATTTCGCCATGTTGCCCAGGCTGGTCTCAAACTCCTGAGCTTAGGAAATCCACCCACCTCAGCCTCCCGAAGTGGTGTGATTACAGGCACGAGCCATGGCGTCTGGCTTTCAGTTCTGAGTCTTAAAAGAATTGTCCATTAATTGAAAGAACCAAACAGGAAAAGGGCACAATAATAAACCTATAAGACTTATTCAAGGTCACCAGAAGAGAAAGCAGCTCTTCTACAGGTGCCCAGCATTGCCATCTTAAGCAGTGGCAACTCCATTTGGAGAATTTTACTAAAAATTAAATAGAAAATAAAAGGAGACCAGGTGTGGTGGCAGGCACTTATAGTCCCAGCTGAGGCTGAGGTAAGAGGATCCCTGAGCCCAGGAGTTCAAGGCTGCAGTGAGCTATGATCACATCACTGTACTCCAGCCTGGGCAACATAGTAAGACCCCATCTCTCCATAAAAAAAGAAGAAGAAAAAGAAGAAGACAGACAAGGCCAGAAGGGGAAGAGATTGGTCAACAGGTACAAAGCTGCAGTTAGATATGAGGAATAAGTTCTGGTATTCTATTGCATAGTAGGGAGACTAGCATTAACAATAATGTATGTTTGAGGATAGCTAGAAGAGAGGTTTTTGAATGCTCTCATCACAAAAAAATGGTAAATGTTTAAGGTAAAAAATATCTAAGTACCCTAATTTGATCATTATACAAGATATACATGGATCAAAACATCACATTGTACTTCATAAATATGAATAATTAACATGTATCAGTAATAAATAAATAAAAAACACTACAGGTTAGTTGCTTACAGAGTAAGATGTTTATCTCCCACAATCTCTGTCTCTGGTCAGACCCAGCATTCTCTTCCAGTCTTTTATTAGCCACATGATCTTAGGCAAATTACTTAGCTTCTCTTACCCAGAGTGTACTGGTCTCTTAGTGGAGATAATAAGCCTACCTGTGGTCTATAAAGTAATTAATTGAAACAATGTATGTAAACATTTCTGGCAGCTAGTGGGCTCTTAATCTAAGTTTCCACACCACCTCTTACCTTCTTTTTTTGAGACAGAGTCTCGCTCTGTAGCTGGAGTGCAGTGGCATCATCTTGGCTCACTGCAAGCTCCGCCTCCCGGGTTCACACCATTCTCCTGCCTCAGCCTCCCGAGTAGTTGGGACTACAGGTGCCTGCCACCACGCCTGGCTAATTTTTTCTATTTTTTAGTAGAGATGGGGTTTCACCATGTTAGCCAGGATGGTCTCGATCTCCTGACCTCGTGATCCACCCGCCTCGACCTCCCAAAGTGCTGGGATTACAGGCGTGAGCCACTGCACCCGGCCTAATTTTTGTATTTTCAGTAGAGACAGGGTTTCACCATGTTGGCCAGGCTAGTCGTGAACTCCTGACCTCGTGATCCACCTGCCTCGGCCTCCCAAAGTGCTGGGATTACTTTATTTATTTATTCATTTATTTACTTACTTATTTTGAGACAGAGTTTCACTCTTGTCACCCAGTCTGGAGTGCAATGGCACGATCTTGGCTCACTGCAACCTCTGCCTCCTAGGTTCAAGCGATTCTCCTGCCTCAGCCTTCTGAGTAGTTGGGATTACAGGCGCCTGCCACCACGCCCAGCTAATTTTTTGTATTTTTAGTAGAGACTCGGTTTCGCCATGTTGGCCAGGCTGGTCTCAAATTCCTGACCTCAGGTGATCCACCTACCTCGGCCTCCCAAAGTGCTGGGATTACAGGCATGAGCCACTGCACGCGGTCTCACTTCCTACCTTTTAAATATAGATGAAAATGGGAAGACACACTGTCCTACCTTGTTCATCTTTGTTGCTTAGAAATTCAAACTCACAGCACAGGAAATAGCACAGAATCTAATACTGGAATTGACAAGAGAGCCAGGAATGGGAAGAAGGCTGCGCTGTTCTTACCTGAGAAATAGAAATAGGTTTTCAAAGGAATGAGAAGAAATTTTTTAAATTTTAGATATCTACTTTTATATATACTTTTAAAATATTTTACTATTTAGGAATTTGGCTCTTTGAACAATTTTTAGAAACAATCTTTGCTCCACACATTAAGCGATACTTTAATGACACCTGGGACTTGGCTCACACTATCATGTAAAAAAATGTATTGGCTAGAATGTGATGTTCTTGGCAAGTAAAAGTAGCCTAATTTCTGTCCTTTCCATCATTATGCTGTAAAGCTCCTTTCAGTTCTTAAAGGTGTGTCATCACTAAAACATAAACAAAACCTAAATGTTTGACAAAGAACTTTAGGCTTGAGGACTTCAGAACACCTATTCCTTATATTGGAGATGGTGCTTTGTTCATGAGAGCACTGTAAATATTTAATGAATATATTATAGATAATCTTCAAAATGTATCATAAAACTTAAGATCTTTCTATGAGATTTTCTACAAGAGACTTTCTCTTGTAGAAAAACCTTAACATCAATGACATATTTAATGTCTATGTATATTTTATGCTCTACTAATTATCAGTATAGGAGAATGACCTAGAACTTGGTTTTATTTCCTGCAATAAAAACCATAAACATGGCCACTTTCTTATTTTATATCTGTGAATATTATGATTCAGTTAATGCAAGTTAAAACAAAAATCTATTCTGTAAAAATAGTCAAGAAATAATTATGGTGTAAGTAAATAAGGCTTCATTGACAAAGATGAGGCCTCATTTGAGTTTCATTTTCTCTTCAGAGGTCAAAAGTAGTCATCCAGAAAGTGCTTCATATTCATAGTCCCAGATTCTTTTTATTCCTTTTTGCCACCTCCATAGTTTATCAATAATTAGAAGAATAAAATAAAATATGGTATAAGTTAATGAGCGAGTTCTGGACTATGTAATTCCTAAGGTTTCCTCGAGGTCTAATATTTTAAATTCTATTATAATAAAATTTCATAAATAATATATAGAGAGGAGAAAAATATAATCACAGCAACAATGAACTAATTGAAATGCCTGAGGGGTAGAATCCTTTCTGGTAATCCAATCAGGCATGGAACTTCATTATTGTAAAGGGAATTATAGTAAACCAAAAGAACTGGAGATCCCTAGAGAATAAGCAACACACTCAAGGTTACATGTCAATCTAGTACTAATTTGTTAAAATGATCACATATCAAGAGAGAAAAACCTTTAATAACTTTATTAGATTTTAATTATCCCTTCTGTTAATGTGAATTGTTTGCTAAGTAGTATTTTTTAATTAGAAGCATAATGACAGTGAATTAAGAAACATAATGACAGAAAGTGGAGTCCAGCTCCATCTCCAGTGAGCTGTGTGGCCTTGCATCACTTACTTCCCTTGTCTGTTCTTCATTTATCTGTAAAATTATGGAATTGAACTAAATGAAGCTATAAAGTCCCTATGAGCTTTAAAACACTCTCATCACCACTAATGAGGTTTTGATCCTTTTGAAAGTTCTAAATATTTTCAAAAGTTTCAGTTTATCAAATGCCTCTTTAGCAGATCTAGGACTATAATTAGAAATTCAGTGCTTATATTTGATTTAGTGAAAATAAAGAAAAAGATACACATAGAAACAGGTACATAGTATGAGAAAGTGATAGTCTATTTCTCAACTCCATCCACATTGCAATATTGCTCCGCCAAATTGTTTATTTTAAGCTCTTGCCAACTGAAAATCATAAAATCCAGCTAACCTTGTAAGAGAAAATATCAGGGAGTGTAAAAATGTAATGATTGTTTTTTATCTTTCATTTCTTTGTTGTTGATGAACAAGATTGGTCTTTAACATTTAACAGCCCTACAACCAAGGTTGACTGAATCAAAGATAGATACTTGAAGTAAAACAAAGTCCGTTACTGGCTTTCCCACATGAAATCATATTCTCTCCCTCTTCCTCCACTCTCCCAGTCTCCTTCTCCCGCTCTCCCTCTTTCTCAAGATTTTAAACAGACACCTAAAGCCTGAAGGTAGTTATGCTAAAGGGTCACAAAGACTTGCAGTCTGTTTGCCATTTTAAAAACAATGCATCAATCTGCCAACTAAATGAAAGAGGAAATGGAGTAAATGTGCTAAGAGAAAGGAAAAGGAGACACCAGTTGGCCCCAGGAAGACAAAAAAAGGGAGAATACAGATTTCTTGGTCCCTGACAGCTACAGTGTACAGCCTTATTTCTCATGAAGGCTGACAATATTTGATTTTAATTACCAAAATTATTGTATATCCCCATATCCTTTATTTGAACTCATGTGGGTAGATTTCTATTCCTTACTCACAAAAAGAGCTGAGGCTGGTCCGAAGGAAGTGAGTTATCTCAATTGATGGGTCACAGTCAGTTACAGGTCAACCTCATTGTTCTACTCTTTCCCCTCATCTCACTATTGTATTTCACTAGTCTTAAAAAAAAAAAAAAAAAAAAAAAAAAAGAGCTGAGACTAAAATGGCTGGAAATACACTCCAAAGATTGCCTGTAGAGCTGCAATGATCTATGACAGCCAGCAAGTAGAAAGCAGCACTTGAAAAGACTTCATGGAAATGTCTAAGGTCTTGGTTTACAAGGCTTTATGTTGCTAGATTACTGGGAACAATGATATTAGTGCCTATCCTGGAATTAATCAACCTAAAATGCTTCATGAGAGGCAAATGGGAAACCCAGGGGCATTGGAGGCTCTGATTCAGTGCAGCAGTAGGCACCCACCTGCTAGAGGTGTGCTAACACACTCAATCAACTACACCATGTAACCTTATTTTACCCTTCGGTAAATAGCAGTACTCATTGAAAGAGAGTCAGTTTTCTAAATTTTAGAAACTTAACTCAGATTAACTGATAATATGATATCTGTTATATGATACAGTCCTAATTTCAACAGTTATACCACAGGGTCAGTTTGTTACTTATTAGCTCTAGATTAAGGAATGTGTAATTTCAAAACTGATAAATCAAAGTCGTTTGTCAGCCAAAAGGAGAAAAAACTCAAAGTTTCCATTTGAGGCCGGCACAGTGGCTGACGCCTGTAATCCTAGCACTTTGGGAGGCCGAGGTGGGTAGATCACTTGAAGTCAGGGGTCCGAGACCAGCCTGGCCAATATGGTGAAATCCTGTCTCTACTAAAAATATAAAAATTAGCCAGGCATAGCGGCATGCACCTGTAGTCCCAGCTACTCAGGAGGCTGAGGCAGGAGAATTGCTTGAACCGGGGAGATGGAGGTTGCAGTGAGCCAAGATTGTGCCACTCCACTCCAGCCTGGGCAACAGAGTGAGACTCTGTCTCAAAAAAAATAAAATATTATTTCAATTTGGAGGATCAAAATGTGTGATAACTCTCCCTCAGATACATGGAATCAAGTGTTTTGAATGTTCTGAACATGTGAGCACACTCTGAGAGACTCGATGCTAAATGATTTTTTATTAGGATGCCTGGGTCCCTGACTAGGTGTATTTGAACTTTCTTTCTCCTCTCCCCGCAACAAAAAACATTTTTATTGCTTCATTATTTAATAATAGTATTTTCAGCTTTTGCAATTGTCTTATACCTAATAACAGTTAATGCTTAAGGTAAGTTCAAATTTAAAATAGTATGAATAGAGTAATACATATTTCCAGAACTAAAATTGCTTTAAATCTAAATCAGTACACCTACTATGTACCCATATTTTAAAAAAATAAATAACTGCATATTAGAATATTTATAATGATTATTTTCACATGGTTCATATCTGATTTAAGGGACATTTAACCAAGAAATAATCTGCTGGAAAAAGTATAGTAGAATACAGTTACAACATGTAGATAATTAAAATAATAAAAATTAATCCCAGCACTTTGAGAGGCCAAGGCGGGAGGACTGCCTGAGCTCAGGAGTTCGAGGCTAGCCAGGCCAACATGGTGAAACCCTGTCTCTACTAAAATACAAAAAATGCCGGGCACGGTGGCTCACACCTGTAATCCCAACACTTTAGGAGGCCAAGATGGGCGGATCATGAGGGCAGGAATCTGAGACCAGTCTGGCCAACGTAGTGAAACCCCATCTGTACTAAAAATGCAAAAATTAGTTGGGTATGGTGGTGTGCACCTATAATCCCAGCTACTCGAGAGGCTGAGGCAGGGGAATGGTGTGAACTTGGGAGGCAGAGCTTGCAGTGAGCTGAGATCATGCCATTGCACCACTCTAGCCCGGGCGACAGTGTGAGACTCTGTCTCAAAAGAGAAAAAAAAAGGAAAAAAAAATTAGCCAGGTGTGGTGGTGGGTGCCTGTAGTTCCACCTACTTGGGAGGTTGACGCATGAGAATTGCTTGAACCAGGAGGCGGAGATTTCAGTGAGCTGAGATCATGCCACTGCACACTAGCCTGGGCCATAGAGTGAGACTCCATCTCAAAAAAAAAAAAAAAAAAAAAAAAATTGAAGAAATTTGGACTGGAAAGAAATTACTCTGGCTTCACTTGTATACCCAATAATGTTTAAGATAATATATCTTTATATCTTTAAAAGACTATGATAGTATTGAACTGAACAAAATTCACAGTTGATATTATAAGCTTGAAGTAAACACACAACATATGCTAGTTAGTATGCTCTACAAATAAGCTACAGGATGTAAAAAGGCCAGAAATGTGTTATTGTAAATTCAGCACGGTTAATCCTACCAAATGAAGATTGTTTGCCTGTATTTTTCAAAAAGGAAAACAAGCTGGGTGCGGTGGCTCATGCCTGTAATCCCAGCACTTTGGGAGGCTGGGGCAGGCAGATCACTTGAGGTCAGGAGTTCGAGACCAGCCTGGCCAACATGGTTAAACCCCATCTCTACTAAAAATACAAAAAAAGGCTGGGCACAGTGGCTTACGCCTGTAATCCCAGCACTTCAGGAGGCCGAGGCAAGCAGAACACCTGAGGTCAGGAGTTCGAGACCAGCCTGGCCAACACGGCAAAACCCCATCTCTACTAAAAATATAAAAATTAGCTGGGCATGGTGGCATGTGCCTGTAATCCCAGCTACTCAGGAGGCTGAGACAGGAGAATCTCTTGAATCTAGGAGGCGGAGGTTGCAGTGAGCTGAGATTATGCCACTGTACTCCAGCCTGTGCGGCAGAGCAAGACTCCATTTCAAAAATAATAATAACATATCCGGGCGTGGTGGCAGGTGCCTGTAATCTCTGCTACTTGGGAGGCTGAGGCAAGAGAATCACTTGAACCTGGGAGGTGGAGGTTGCAGTGAGCTGAAATTGCACCAGTGCACTCCAGCCTGGGCAACAGAGCGAGACTCCATCTCAAAAAAAAAAAAAAAAGGAAAACAAAAAGACACTTAAGAGTTTTATCTATTCTGTCCCTACAACCCTTTATATTGTTTCTCTTTGATATAGTGGTCCTGTTTTGGTCACATATGTTTACTCCCAAGAAAATCTGAATTGCACTTTGCTTTTTACTTGCAATTTTATGATTTTCATAATTGCTGCAAGGGACTAACCAAAAGCATAGATCTGTCATATAAACAATAGAGTAACATTGTTTGGATTTAATATTGCTCAACTGTAAAAATAATTCATTAACTCAGCCTTTGCCCCATTTGTGTCTGTCATTTCCTATAGATTTAAGGTTATTTCCATTGCATGAACTGATAACTGAAAGCCAGCCGTATATATTCATCTATTAACTTCTAAAAGGATTATAGGTCATCACCATCTATCTATTTTCTGAGCCTAAGTAGACTCCTTATAGTTTCATTTTTTCAGCCATTTTCTCTATTTTGTTCTATGGGTCCTAATATAATAATATTAATATATAATGGCTAACTTTGATTTTTTACTATGTATTGTGTTGTAATTAATTTAATACTTATAGGAACCTTATTAATAAGAAGCAGCTTCTCCACTTCTTCTGAAATCTCCACCTGGTTCAGTCCGCCTGCTTCCACTCCTGCCTCCACCATGTCCATCAGGGTGACCCAAAAGTCCTATAAGGTGTCCACCTCTAGCCCCCGGGCCTTTAGCAGCTGCTCCTACAAGAGTGGGCCTGGTGCCCGCATCAGCTCCTCGAGCTTCTCCTGAGTGGGCAACAGTAGCTTCTGGGGTGGCCTGGGTGGAGGCTATGGTGGGGCCAGCAGCATGGGAGGCATCAATGCCATCACAGTCAACCAGAGCCTGCTGAGCTCCCTTAACCTGGAGGTGAACCCCACTATCCAGGCCGTGTGCACCCAAGACAAAGAGCAGACCAAGACCCTCAACAACAACTTTGCCTCCTTCATAGACAAGGTACGGTTCCTGGAGCAGCAGAACAAGGTGCTGGAGACCAAGTGGAGCCTCCTGCAGCAACAGAAGATGGCTCGGAGCAACATGGACATGTTCGAGAGCTACATCAACAACCTTAGGCGGCATGGAGACTCTGGGCCAGAAGAAGCTGAAGCTGGAGGCAGAGCTTGGCAACATGCAGGACCTGGTGGAGGACTTTAAGAACAAGTATGAGGATGAGATCAATAAGCACACAGAGATGGAGAATGAACTTGTCCTCATCAAGAAGGATGTGGATGAAGCTTACATGAACAAGGTAGAGCTGGAGTCTCACCTGGAAGGGCTGACTGATGAAATCAACTTCCTCAGGCAGCTGTCATAAAGAGATCGGGAGCTGCACTCCCACATCTCTGACACATCTGTGGTGCTGTCCATGGACAACAACCGCTCCCTGGACATGGACAGCATCATCGCTGAGGTCAAGGCACAGTACGAGGAGACTGCCAACCAGAGCCAGGCTGAGGCCGAGAGCATGTACCAGATCAAGTATGAGGAGCTGCAGATGCTGGCTGGGAAGCACAGCGATGACCTGCGGCATACAAAGACTGAGATCTCTGAGATGAACCGGAACATCAGCTGGCTCCAGGCTGAGATTGAGGGTCTCAAAGGCCAGAAGGCTTCCCTAGAGGCCGCCGTCACAGATGCTGAGCAGCATGGGGAGCTGGCCATTAAGGATGCCAACGCCAAGCTGTCCGAGCTGGAGGCCGCCCTGCAGCGGGCCAAGCAGGACATGGCATGGCAGTTGCATGAGTACCAGGAGCTGATGAACATCAAGCTGGCCCTGGACATGGAGATCGCCACCTACAGGAAGCTGCTGGAGTGCAAGGAGAGCCGGTTGGAGTCTCGGATGCAGAACATGAGTATCCATACGAAGACCACCAGCAGCTATGCAGGTAGTCTGAGCTTGGCCTATGGGGGCCTCACAAGCCCCGGCCTCAGCTACGGCCTGGGCTCCAGCTTTGGCTCTGGCATGGGCTCCAGCTCCTTCAGCCACACCAGCTCCACCAGGGCCATAGTTGTGAAGAAGATAGAGACCCGCAATGGGAAGCTGGTGTCCGAGTCCTCTGACGTCCTGCGCAAGTGAACAGCTGCGGCAGACCCTCCCAGCCTGCCCCTCCTGCAGCTGCCCCAGAGTCCGGGAGGGAGGCCACTGTGCAAGGGAGCACAGGGAACAGGAGACCCACCCGAGGCTCAGCCCTAACCCTCAGCCCACTGCAGGGGACTCCCTTTGCCCCATGCCTCCAGCTACAAAACAATTCAATTTTTTTTTTTTTTTTTTGAGACAGAGTCTGGCTCTGTCGCCCAGGCTGGAGTGCAGTGGCATGATCTCGGCTCACTGCAACCTCTGCCTCCTGGGTTCAAGCGATTCTTCTGCCTCAGCCTCCCGAGTAGCTGGGAGTACAGGCGCACGCCACCACGCCCAGCTAATTTTTGTATTTTTAGTAGAGATGGGGTTTCAACATATTAGCCAGGCTGGTCTTGAACTCCTGACCTCGTGATCCACCCGCCTTGACCTCCCAAAGTGCTGGGATTACAGGCGCGAGCCACCATGCCTGGCTTTTTTTTTTTTTTTTTTTTTTTTTTTGTCCAAAATAAAACCTCAGCTAGCTCTGCCAAAAAAAAAAAAAAAAAAACCTTATTAAAATTTTGTAAAAAAACAAAATAGAACCACTAGTTAGAAATCTGACATAAGAGAAACAATATATAGGACTATAGGGACAAAGTAGACAAGAATCCCAAATAGCTATTTTTTTATTTTTGGAAGATACAAGTGAAAAATTTTCATTTGGTTTTACATTGTTTTTACAGTGCTTATATATTTCTGGTCTTGACCACATCTTGTAGTCTTGTAGTATGAGGAAGGTACTAGTATTATTATCTCTTTTCATACGTAGTGACTAAGTTACTTGTCCCAAGTTTCAGAGGTATCAAGGAATAGTGCTGGAGTTCAAATCTGGTCAGTCTGGTTCCCAAATCCTTGATACATAGTGACTAAGTTACTTGTCCCGAGTTTCAGAGGTAACAAGGAATAGTGCTGGAGTTCAAATCTGGCCAGTCTGGTTCCCAAATCCTTGCTGTAAACCACTATGTTATGTAGCCCCTGTGCCTATGTGGCATAAATTAAAGGCCAGAGCAAAGCAGAGTCCTTTCTAAAATGGAAGGCATCAGAGCTGCACATATCCCAGATTATACACCTCTACCTGCTGCTACTCACCAGAGCCACATTCTTCCCAAGGCAACAGGGCCAGCTTGCATATTAGAGTTTGGTTAAGGCCTTGCTTGACTCCCCTTATTCCTACCTCCTGGCTCTTCAGGCCACGTGGAGAGAGATGGCCATCAGGCTCCCTTCTCTTCAGCGACTCATTTTCTGAAGGAAAGCCATTTCCCACATAGTTTATGGCAAAGACAGGACAGGACTAGTCTTAGCCACAGTTATAGAAAAGAGAAGATGTCTTTGTTACTTTCTTAGCTAGCAAAACCCATTTCCCAGCCTCTTGATGTACTCAAAGCCTAACCTACTCTTTTTTTTTCCTTTTTTTTTTTTTTTGTGTGATAGAGTCTCACTCTGTTACCCAGGCTAGAGTGCAGTGGCACAATCTCGGCTCACTGCAGCCTCGGCCTCTCGGGTTCCAGTGATTCTCCTGCCTCAGCCTCCCAGGTAGCTGGGATTACAGGCGTGCACCACCACTCCTGGCTAATTTTTTGTATTTTTAGTAGAGACAGGGTTTCACCATGTTGGCCAGGCTGGTCTCGAACTCCTGACCTCAGGTGATCCCCCCCGCCTCGGCCTCCCAAAGTGCTAGGATTACAGGTATGAGCCACTGCGCCTGGCCAACTTCAGTTACTTTAATGAATTCTGGAATATGGCAGAGAAACAAACTTGTACCTTGAGGCTACTACTATCCTGTAGTATTTGTGTTACTTGCAGGCAAATTTAACGTGCCCAGCTGACTTCAGTTATTTTAATGAATTCTGGAATATGGCAAAGAAACAAACTCTTACCTTGAGGCTACTATTATCTGCAGTATTTTTGTTACTTGCAGGCAAACTTAGCCTATTTGCCCTCGTGTGTGTGTGTGTGTGTGTGTGTGTGTGTGTGTGTGTGTGTGTGTGTGTGAGACAGGGTCTCGCTTTGTCACCCAGGCTGGAGTGCGGTGGTGCCATAACAGCTTGCTGCAAACTTGACCTCCTGGGCTCAAGGGATCCTCCCACCTCAGCCTCTGGAGTAGCTGGAACTACAGGCATGCACCACCACACCCAGCTAATTTTTGTATTTTTTGTAGAGATTGGATTTCATCATGTTGCCCAGGCTGGTCTCGAATTCCTGGGCTAAAGTGATCCTCCTGCCTTGGCCTCCCAAAGTGCTTAGACTCCAGGTATGAGCTACCATGTCAGGCCTCTTTCTACCATTGATCAACAAGACTTGTGGCTTTGCTAACATAAACAGAAGAATATCCTCTCAATAACACAAAACTTTGAGCTGGTCCCTCCTGATTCAGCAAGTGATATATTAAAGTGTGAAAAGGAATTTAGAAAAATCATATCTTAAGATAAAAACTCAGCTAGTGGCCAGGTGAGGTGGCTCATGCCTATAATTCCAGCACTTTGGGAGGCTGAGGAGGGAGGATTGCTTGAGCCCAGGAATCCAAGATCAGCCTGGGCAATATAGTGAGACCTCATCTCTGCAAATAATAATTTTAAAAAATTAGCTGGGTGTGGTGGTGCACATCTGTAGTCCCAGCTACTTAGGAGGCTGAGGTGGGAGAGCAGCTTGACCCCAGGAGGTCAAGGCTGCAGTGAGCTGTGATTGGGCCACTGGGCTGCAGCCTGGGCAACATGGGCTGCAGCCTGGGTAACATGGTGAGACCTCAAAAAAAAAAGAAAAAAAAAAAGGAAAACTCAGCTTGCTTGCAAGGCTACTGACATGCATAATACTATTTTGTTTTTGGAAGCTGAATACCATGTAACATTTTCTTTTTGTATCCTTTCCATATCCCAGTTCTGCCAGCCTGATCAACATCTCTGCCAACTAGAGCAAAGATTGGTTTCTGAGAAAAGCAAAAAAGAAACTAACAAGAATGGTTTTCAAAACATTATGTTGTTACAATTACCTGAAGGAAAAGAGCTAAGTTTCATTCCTTTCCATTCCTTAGGCCAACAGTCCCCAATCATTTTGGCACCAGCGATGGGTTTCATAAAAGACAATCTTTCCATGGACTGGGACAGTGGGTGGGGGGATGGTTATCAGGATGATTCAAGCACACTACATTTATTGTGTACTTTATTTCTATTATATATTGTAATATATAATGAAATAATTATATAAATCACCTTAATGTAGAATCATTGGGAGCCCTGAGCTTGTTTTCCTACAACTAGATCGTCCCATATGGGGGTGATGGGAGACAGTGACAAATCATCAGGCATTAGATTCTCATAAGGAGCATGCAGCCTAGGTCCCTTGCATGTGCAGTTCACAATAAGGTTCAGCCTCCTATGAGAATCTAATGCCACTGCTGCTGCTGCTAATCTGACGGCAGGCGGAGCTCCAGAGGTAATGCAAGCAACGGAGAGCAGCTGTAAATATAGATGAAGCTCCACTCTCTCTCTCTGACATAATAATTCAGTCAAATACAGATGAACCTCCTGCTGTGCAGTTTGGTTGCTAACATGCCATGGACCAATACTGGTTCGTGGCCTACGGGTTGGGGACCCTGCCTTAGGCCATTTCCCATCTACACAGCTGCCAAAGCTCATCTTTTTAAACGGCTGACAAATTTATAGAAACAGAAAGCAGAATAGAGGTTACTAGGGCTGAGAGAAAAATAATGGAGAATTATTACTTAGTGGGTACAAAGTTTCTGTTTGCAGTGATGGAAAGGTTTTGGAAATAGAGAGTAGTGATAGTTACACAATATTGTGACTACAATTAATGACACTTAATTGTAATTCTAAAATACTTAAAATGGCACACTTAATATATTTTTACCACAAAATAAATAAAAGCTAGAAAAAAAGTCTCTTAAAAGAATACAGGAAAAGATGCCTACCCCAAAACCTTTTAATCATCTCTGTCTATTCCTATACTGACTTCTTATTCTAATTTTTATGAAAGCTTTTGGAGGCTGCAGAACGTGTCTAATATATGCTGTAATAGTAACCAGAATATTTGTTTGCTTAGCTGAATAATTACAAATAAAAGCACTTTACTTGGAGACCAGGGGCGGTGGCTCACTCCTGTAATCTCAGTACTTTGGGAGGCCAAGACAGGAGGATCACTTGAGGCCAGGAGGTCGGGACCAGCCTGGCCAACATGGCGAAACCCAGTTCTCTACTAAAAATGCAAAAATTAGCTGGGTGTGGTGGTGGGCACCTGTAATCCCAGCTACCTGGGAGGCTGAGGCATGAGAAGCACTGGAACCTGGGAGGCAGACTTTGCAGTAAGCCAAGATTATCCCACTATACTGCAGTCTGGGTGACACAGTGAGACTCCATCTCAAAAAAATAAAAAATAGTCGGGCACGGTGGCTCACACCTGTAATCCCAGCACTTTGGGAGGCTGAGGCGGGCGGATAACCTGAGGTCAGGAGTCTGAGACCATCCTGGCTAACATGGTGAAACCCCGTCTCTACTAAAAATACAAAAAATTAGCTGGGCGTGGTGACGGGCGCCTGTAATCCTAGCTACTCGGGAGGCTGAGGCAAGAGAATCACGTGAACCCAGGAGGCAGAGGTTGCAGTGAGCCGAGATGGCGCCACTGCACTCTAGCCTGGGAGACAAGAGCAGAACTCTGTCTCAAGCAAATAAATAATAAAAAATAAATAAAATAGCACTTTACTTGGTATATGGGTTTTTTTTTCCATTTTATGATGTGGGGGCAGAAGTAACTCTTTAGCAGCTCTCACCCAGATTCCTTTTACAGAGAGAGACCGTTTACTTGAACAGAGCTCTAAGGTAAACAAGAGTAACAAAAAGAATCTCAGCTAGGGAAGGATTTTGCTTAGAATAATCCAGGGGAGAAGGAATACCTGAATCATACTTAAGCCTGGCAAATCTAAATCCTTGATTAATTTTCAAATTATTTGTCATCTAAGATTGTGTATAACTTTGTATAAGATACAGGCTTAGCAGTGTCCCCTTCATATTTACTTAGTAAAGAAAACCAAAAGTTCCTTGATTACAAAAACTGAAGTATATATTTAAAAAGTTGTTAGTGGGAAGAAAAATGATGCCAGAGCCCAAGAAATTAATTAAGC
This sequence comes from Pongo pygmaeus, assembly GCF_028885625.2. NCBI lineage: Eukaryota > Metazoa > Chordata > Mammalia > Primates > Hominidae > Pongo > Pongo pygmaeus. The sequence goes on from NC_072384.2 coordinate 76,857,390, forward strand.
CAATAATAGCAAGAAGACCAGATGAACCAGGAGAAAGGAAAATACAAAGAGATTAAAATCAGAAAATAAAGCAAAAGTATTCTAAAATCTAAATGGGAATTTAAGTAAACAGAATGAAAAGGGGTTGAGAGGTTATTGAAAACACAGGCAACCTTAAATGTCTTGCATTCTTTAAGCCTTTACAGAGTGTTATTTTAATATTATTATTATTATTATTATTATTAGATGGAGTCTCGCTGTGTCACCCAGGCTGGAGTGCAGTCGCACGATCTCGGCTCACTGTAACCTCCACCTCCCGGGTTCAAGTGATTCTCCTGCCTCAGCCTCCCAAGTAGCTGGGACTACAGGTGTGTGCCATCACACCCAGCTAATTTTTGTATTTTTAGTAGAGACAGGGTTTCACCATGTTGGCCAGCCAGTCTGGTCTCAAACTCCTGACCTCAAGTGATCCTCTTGCCTCGGCCTCCCAAAGTGCTGCGATTACAGGCATGAGCCACTGCGCCCAGCCCAGAGTGTTATTTAAATTTCGCACATTAAATATCTCTTGAGCATTATTATACTCACAGCAATATGAAAGCATTAGTCCTTGCTTCCACAAGAAAGGAGATTTCCTAACTGTCACTCAGGTAATTTAATCTCTACATTCTACCTTGTTTACAGCCATATAGCTGTAAGATTGCAGCCTGGGCCAGAGATCTGTACAGCAGAATTGGAAGGAGCTATTATGGTGTGACTTGCTGAAAGAGTTTCTGTCCAAAATCAAATTCTTCCACTGACTTGCTTCACTGACTCTTATTCCCACCATTTGAAAATGTTTGCTTTGGGTTAAGGTATTATTGTCACAAGAAATTTTCTTAAGACATAGATCTCCCAGGGAGAGCTAAGATAACCCAAAGCTCTGGGATTCATTTGTTAATATGAACTCAGCAGGACACGAACTAACAAGGCACAGGACAGCTAAGTTTCTCTGTGTGGAGGGTCCCGTGGATCTGTTTTCTCACTCACACCTCAGTCAGAAGTCTCATGTCCTACATACTAACATATTTTCCTCATTTAATATCTGATATTGCTACTGATGAGTATTTCCCTTTAATGAATTACATTTGGGTTATAGTTATCTTCACCATTCCTACATAGATAAGCAGGCAGTTCTTAATTTACAAATGAGCCAAACATTCATACAGTAATTTTGGTCTCCAACTGCCAATTAATTACGGAAAACAATGGAGCTTTTTTGTAAATCTGGGGCTTAAATGTGAAGGAAGAAAAGACTCCCAGGTGAAGATGTGCCTACGATGGCTGACTCCAAGGACAATCTTGCTGGCAGTGATAGCCTACCTATTTAGAGGCCACTCTCTCCCTTTCCTCATCCCCAAATCTCTTCCAAATGTTGCCTAAATTCCACCATATAGAGTTTGTTTTGATTAATAAAATTCAAATGCACCTGACAGAGAATTCGAAAGGACATAGAGGCCAAATTTGGGGCAATTTAAATATCAAGAGGAATAATGACTGCAACTGATTATAAAACAGTGAATAAATAAAAACCCATGAATCTATAGTGATACTCAAAGAGAGAGAGAGAAAAAAATAATTTGCCACCTTTGAAGGTGACTGTTATACTAACTTCTTATTCTGAAAACTGGTAATTAAAGCAACTACCCTGTCTTTTAAGGAGGAACTGTAGTTCATTCCCAGTTGGTGAAGAGATGTTGTGTGTGTGTGCGTGTGTGTGTTTACAAATGCTAGCTAATAAATGTAGAAGAAATGATATAATTAGAAAAGTCATCATTCTGTCATCCCCAATGAAATAATAATTCAGTCAAGGGTGATCAAAAATGCTAACACATAATGGGAAAGGTTGTTTTGGGGTCCAATATTTGCATGGGACCAAAGTACCACCTCACAGATGACCTTCTCATTACAAAGGAGGGTTTTACCACTTTGATGAAATTTAACATCACAAATAGTGGGACAATCTGATATTGTGTGCCACCTAATGTGACACAACAATCTAAAGTACATATCATCACCTCTGATATACTCTTGCTCAACCTGATTAATTTGAAGTTAATAAGAGTTTGGATTTAACCTTCCAATTTATAGGAAATGAAGGAGATAAAGAATCAAGTTAAATCGCACCTGCGGAAAACAATCAAATAAACCCAAAATGTAAAGCATCCTACAAATTCATTTGTCCTGATCTCTTCAAAAGGTCAATTTTATGGGGAAAAACGTGGAGGTGTGACACCTTTCCTTACCCATTGTAAGGGTCATGGCCAACACTCTTATAACAGAAGACAAGTTAGTAAAAGTGTAACTAATTTATTTAATCAAAGTTTTATGTGAAAGTCATTTGTAAAGCACCTACTAAAAAGATTTCAGCCTTTTCAGACTTCCAAATTGGGATTTGTCTGAAAGAGAACATAAATCCCTGTGAATGACTCCTTAATACTTCTTGTATCAAATTACCTCCTCAGTCTCTAAATCATTCAACTGTGGGTGGGTGGGTGGGTGGGTGTGGGGGTGTGTGTGTGTGTGTGTGTGTGTGTGTGTGTGTGTTGGGAGAAGGAAGTGATAAATCTTCTCATCTTAACAAACACACTAATCAGGCCTAACCTCTTCTTTAGCTTCCTAGGAGGCATGTACAAATTCCCTGAGAGTTCTCACGCACTTACACCACCTCATACTTTTCCCAGGGAAAGTGGCCACTCCTAGAACAATGGGTGCATTTCACAAAGTTTCTCAGGAAGTTCCATACCTCAGTGTGACAAAACCTTATGGAAACAAGAGGAGAGAGAAAACAAAAAAGGGAAGGATCCAGAAGGAAGCAGTGATGAACTAAAGGGAAGAACCAATGTCCTTAATAAAGACAAAAAAGGAAAACATCAAAAAGAAGGAACAGGGCTGGGTGTGGTGGCTCACACCTGTAATCCCTGCACTTTGGCAGGCTGAGGCAGGTGGATCACCTGAGGTCAAGAGTTTGAGACTAGCCTGGCCAACATGATGAAACCTTGTCTCTACTAAAAATACAAAAAATTAGCTGGGCATGGTGGTGTGCACCTGTAATCCCAGCTACTCAGGAGGCTGAGGCAGGAGAATCACTTGAACCTGGGAGGCGGAGGTTGTAGTGAGCCGAGATCGCGCCACTGCAATCCAGCCTGGGCAACAAAAGCAAAATTCCAACTCAAAAAATAACAAATAAAAATACATAAAAATTAGCCAGGTGTGGTGGTACATGCCTGTAATCCCAGCTACTTGGGATGCCAAGGCAGAAGAATCGCTTGAATCCAGTAGGCAGAGGTTGCAGTGAGCCAAGATTGTGCCACTGCACTCTAGCCTGGGCAACAGAGCAAGACTCTGTCTCAAAAAAAAAAAAAAAAAAAAGAATGAACAGAAAAAAAGAATTAACAAGAATGTTAATCCCTAGGTCAGGAAGGATTAACATTTAAGAATATGGATATTAATTTGACAGTTAGATAATCGTTTGTGACCTTGGAAAAACAATTTCGATAGCCTGTGGCAGAAACTAGGAACACTTAAGAAACGAGTGGCAGCCTGTGACAGAAACTAGATTAGGAACACTTAAGAAATGAGTGGCTGACGAGAAAGTGGAAGTAAATACAAGATGGCAAGAGAATAAATTTCTGAAAAGAGACCAGGTACCTGCTCTAGACAGGGCACTGTACTGGGCACTCTGCAGACTTCAGGGGCATATGACCTTTGCAGTTGCACAGAGTCCAGCACATATAAGGGTCCTGGCTTGGCTTAATACTTTGATGTCATGTCTTCAAATTCTTAATAATTTTTGAACACGGCACCTTGCATTTTCATTTTGCACAAGGCTCCACAAATTATGCAGTAGGTCTGTATTAGTTCATTCTCATGCTGCCATGAATACCTAAGACTGGCAATTTATAAAGAAAAAGGTTTAATTGGCTCACAGTTCCACATGGCAGGGGAGGCCTCAGGATACTTACAATCATGGCAGAAGGCACCTCTTCTTAGGGCGGAAGGAGAGAGAATGAGTGCAAGCAGGGGAAATGCCAGATGCTTATAAAACCATCAGCTCTCCTGAGACTCACTAACTATCATGAGAACAGCATGGGGGAAACCACCCCCATGATTCAATTACCTCAACCTGGTCCCATCCTTGACATGTGGGGATTACAGGGATTACAATTTAAGGTGAGATTTAGATGGGAACACAGAGCCAAACCATATCAAGGTCCAACAGGGCACTGAAGGGGACCCAAAATATGTCATCCATCATTCATTTATCTACTGTTGAATATTCCATAAATAAGTGAATTGCCTACTACAGAGCCAATCACTGTAGTGGTCTCTGGAAACATAAGAAACATAGTGAACAACACAAATGTATGATAGATTTTTAAAGAAAAGGTTGTTACCTTCAAGAATATTAAAATGTAAATACAGTGATTATATGACATTCTAATTCAGCACTTTAGTTGCAGGGCCTATATAATTTTAGTCAATGTATTCAACTTCCCTACATCCCAGATTAGGGAGAATTTACCCTCCTAAGTTTGTTAGGGGAATGAAATCAGGAACATAATGTACTTGGCCCATTACAAGGTATACAGTAGTATTCAATAATGTGAGTGACTATGATGAATTTCCAGCACCTAGCATTGCCTGGCACATAGGAAGAGTTTGGTAAATAACTTTGTTAAGTGGGAGAGAAAGGAAATTTCACATCAATCTGGATAGTTAGACATGCATTTGTAAAAATAAAACAAATATGTTTGTTTCATATATATAAGCATTGATTAGGCCAACAAGAAAATGTGAGAGGATATATAATAAGTTGTTGATCATGGTCAAATCTATGTAATAGGATTTTGTGGGGAAAGATTTTTTTTGTGTGTTTTACTTTATAAACTCCTTATTTAAAAATCAAGATTTTAGAAAATAAAGCTTTGGTATATTCTGAATATAATGGCACATAACAAAGCTTATAGTTTATTATAATTCCTCCCTTTTAAGAGTTACTTTCTTCCCTCATGCCTGTAATCCCAGCACTTTGGGAGGCCGAGGCGGGTGGATCACAAGGTCAAGAGATGGAGACCATCCTGGCCGACATGGTGAAACCCCGTCTCTACTAAAAATACAAAAAATTAGCCGGGTGTGGTGGTGAGCGCCTGTAGTCCCAGCTACTTGAGAGGCTGAGGCAGGAGAATCACTTGAACCCGGGAGGCGGAGGTTGCAGTGAGCTGAGATTGCGCCACTGCACTCCAGCCTGGTGACAGAGCGAGACTCCGTCTCAAAAACAAACAAACAAAATGAGTTACTGTCTTCCAGCCGGGCACAGCGGCTCACGCCTATAATCCCAGCACCTTGGGAGGCCAAGGCGGGCGGATCACTTAAGATCAGGAATTCCAGACTAACCCAGCCAACATGGTGAAACCCTGTCTCCACTAAAAATACAAAAATTAGCCAGGCGTGGTAGTGCACGCCTGTAGTCCTTAATACTTGAGGGGCTAAGGCAGGAGAATAGCTTGAACCCAGGAGGCGGGGGTTGCAGTGAGCAGAGATCATGCCACTGCACTCCAGCCTGGGCGACAGAGCGAGACTCTGTCTCAAATAAAAACAAAATTAGCCGGGCATGGTAGCATGGGCCTGTAATCCCAGCTACTTGGGTGGCTGAGGCACGAGAATTGTTTGAACCCAGGAGTGGTAGGTTGCAGTGAGCTGAGATCATGCCACTGCACTCCAGCCCGGGTGACAGAGTGAGACTCTGTCTCAAGAAAAAAAAAAGTCTAGATCAGAAACTGCATAAAGCCACTTCAACCATAAAATCTAATATCAAAATGTATTCACAGGAACAAGTTCAAGTTGATCACTAAAAAACACGCAAAATTTTAATTTGAAAGTTTTATGTAAATTCAATATTTAATATCATTCCTAATACTTCATATTTTATCAAAATTAGATACTTAAAACATTACCACCACTTAGATGCCTCCAAATATCTTCTAGTTTACCCTACTATGCTGCACAAAAATGATTATTTTCTGTAGGTCATGATATAAAGGAGAGGGCCTGATATAGATAATAAAGTTTGTCTGCCACCCATCTCACCCTAGGACCCTCATTCTCTTCTCCCATCCCATACACTCCCTTTCTCATACCAAAGAGTCAGGGCTGCAGGTGTAGACCATAGCCAAGGTTCAAGTCTGTGCCCTACAGGGTCAAGGACTGGAAAAGTGGTTTTTGTACCTGAGACACAACTGGACCTTAAGTTTATTTATTTATTTATCTTTTGAGATGGAGTCTCGCTCTGTCACCCAGGCTGGAGTGCAATGGCGCGATCTCAGCTCACTGCAACCTCCGCTTCCCGGGTTCAAGCGATTCTCCAGCCTCAGCCTCCTGAGTAGCTGGGACTACAGGCACCCGCCACCACACCCGACCAGTTTTGTATTTTGAGTAGAGACGGGGTTTCACCATGTTGGCCAGGCTGGTCTCGAACTCTTGACCTCAGGTGATGCGCCTGCCTTGGCCTCCCAAAGTACTGGGATTACAGGCTTGAACCACTGCACCCAGCCAGCGACGTGATCTCGGCTCACTGCAAGCTCCGCCTCCCGGGTTCACGCCATTCTCCTACTTCAGCCTCCCCAGCAGCTGGGACTACAGGCGCCTGCCATCACGCCCGGCTAATTTTTTTTTTTTTTTTTGTATTCTTAGTAGAGGCGGGGTTTCACCATGTTAGCCAGGATGGTCTCGATATCCTGACCTCGTGATCTGCCCGCCTCGGCCTCCCAAAGTGCTGGGATTACAGGCGTGAGCCACCACGCCCGGCCTTTTTTTTTTTTTTTTTTAGGCGGAATCTCGCTCTGTCACCCAGGCTGGAGTGCAGTGGGGCAATTTCAGCTCACTGAAACCTCCGCCTCTTGGGTTCAAGTGATTCTCGTGCCACAGCCTCCCAAGCAGCTGGGATTACTGACGTGTGCCTCCATGCCCGGCTAATTTTTGTATTTTTTTAAAAGTAGAGACGGGGTTTTACCATGTTGGTCAAGCTGGTCTCAAACTCTCCACTTCAGGTGACCTGCCTGCCTCCGCCTCCCAAAGTCCTGGGATTACAGGTGTGAGCCATGGCGCCCGGCCAGAGCTTGTTTAGACAAAAACATAAAAAATAACTAATGTCTAAAAACAGCATACAGTCAGGACGGACAAAAAATCTGGACCAATACAATGGGGAGGACAGAAAGATGTGAATAAATGGACTGACGTTTCATGTTCCTGGAGAGAATTTAGTATCCCATCCCACACTGTTTCGCAATTTAACATTAACATTTATACAAAAGTTATTAATTAGAACAAAAGTTATTGATTAGAATTAACTTATTAGAAAAACCTGGACAAACATACCCTAAAGTGCAGCCAGGTGATCACTCTTCTTGATCACCTATGTAATGTCGCACAGGGTACTCTGGTGCGAACAGCACTTTCCAAAGGTCTTTCACTTTGCATTTTTCTTTGTATCCAGAATTGATAAAGTTACCAGGACTATTTCACAGTAATTAGACTTACAAAATCTTAACACTAAATAGACGCTAAGGCTATACATTCTTCCAATTTCTCAAGTCTATTGTACTGGCCATCAGGAGTACCTGGATACACAGAATGTAAGAAAGTTAGCGAAAAAGGCATCAAAGCAACAGGAGGAGTCTGGTTTGAACGGTTATTTCATCCAAATTACATTAAGGACTGCTAACTGGTTTCTGCCCCACAAAAGTACCCTTTGTTTATGTTTCCAAACTATAACACAGGTCCTCCTGGAGCAACGGCTAGATAAATTAACAAATTTTTAGACTTTGCGCTCCCCTTTTCCAAACTCCAAGTCGACCACTCCCCCATTTGTTAACAGAAATTTACTATAACTGATTAGATTTCTAACCTTTCCTAGGGAGAGCCAGTTCAATTCTAAAAGAGTTGGTCACATGGGTTGCTAAATTAAAATATAAAGCATTTCCTAACAGGGAAGGGAGGCTGGTCAATTGTGGTTATTTTTATCAGTAACTTTAAATATGGATCCATAGATTATCAATTTATGGCTGCCGTGGGTGTTAGAAGATGACCTAATCCCATCCCCATTTTCATTTAAAAAACTGAAACTACAGCTCTGTAAAATCAAATGATTTAAAATCATCTGACTAGGCCGAGAAAGGATTAGCTCTCTAGAGCATTACGGTAACAATCATTCGCAAACAGGTAGCATTATCTGGAGACCCTGCTTTTCTGGAAATCTTGTCAATTATTCAGTTCCTTAAATTCCGTCAGCTACAACAGATGCATCAGCTCTTTCCACACTAACTTGAAAGAAGCACATTAGAAAATAGTCCTGACTTGTTTCTTGAGATCAGTAACTAATGAACTGACCTCCACCAGTCCTGCCTCAGGTCGTTAATGGTAAAAATTCTGTATGTCAGCCGCGTTTTGAGGCCTGTCCAAGGTGCTTGTGATTCCCACATGTCGGAGTCGCAGGGCTTTTCAGTACATGCCCTCAGGTGGGCGCCACAGTCACAGACACTGGTCCCCGGCATTTGCAAACAGGAAAGGTGGTCCGAGGGGCCGAGGGGTTTTTCTTGCAACCTTTAAATTACAAGCAAGAAAAACGTGGGTTTTATTTCGGGCACAGGAATAGAACGAATTCTGAAATGGAGACCTAAAGGCCTGCGTAGGGAAGGAAGGACAAGCGCGAGAAGAAAGGCAAAGGCCTTCCTCTCTGGTGACGCGCGATCACAAGGCGTTCTCTCTACGTGGACGCTCACCATTGGCGGAGACCGGACTGACGTCCCGGAACTCGCCCGGACGCGAACGGCGGCAAAGGCGCTTTTGCCGTGAAAGCCGGCGAGGCGCGCGCGCTCCCGCGGCACGCCACGCCTCCGCCCTCCGCCCGCCAACCCGCTGGTCCAGTCCCTCTTCGCGCCCGCTTGGCTCCGCCCCCTTCCCAAGTCGCTCCTCCCCCAACAGACTGGCGGCGCGCGGAAAACGCGTCACGTGACGACTGGCCCCGCCTCTTCCTCTCGGTCCCATATTGAACTCGAGTTGGAAGAGGCGAGTCCGGTCTCAAAATGGAGGTAAAACCGCCGCCCGGTCGCCCCCAGCCCGACTCCGGCCGTCGCCGTCGCCGCCGGGGGGAGGAGGTATTAGGGGGAGAGCGGGGGGTTGGTGGGGAATGGCCGGCGTGGGGGGCCTGGTTCGGTGGGAGCGGGGAGGCCGGGTGGACCGGGTCGGCCGTCCCGCGCTCTTGCGTTGAGACAGGCTGTGGGAGGGGGAGGGGAGCGGGACTTGGAGACCTCCTCGGGGCCCCTCGTCCGCCTCGCCTTCACTTTCGGCTGCACAGGCGGCCCCTTGGAGGCGCGGCTTGGTCGGGGAGGCCTCGGGAGGGAAGCCGGCCTGCCGGTTGCGCGGCCTCCGAAGCGAGGCCGAGGGCGGCATGGCGGGCCCCGGCGAGAGCGGTTGGGAGGAGGTGGTGGGGGAGGGGAGGGGACGAGCAGGCACATCCGGGCGAGCGAGCAAGCGGGTGGCGGCCACATTGACATTGATCCGCCGCCGCGTTACGAAATGGCGCATTGGCCCGCAATGGCCGCCGCCTCGCTCTGCCGCCGGGAAAGAGCCTGGGATTGGAGGGAAGAGGGCGGAGGCGGCCTGGCAGAAAAAGCCGCAAATGGCCTCGAAGCATGGGGAGGTATTGCTTTCGCTGAAGTTCTGCCGACGCTTTTCTAGGCCTTTTACGGGTCTTCTCCGCGAGGAGAAGTCGATAATTGGCCTTTTCTTTTTTTCGCAGCATCCTGTTGGAAATACGAGATTGTTAAAAACTTTGCTGCTTTAAAATACTTCCTAATCTATTTTTGCTAAAGTACTTACATTACACTTCTCAAACCGCCATGTGGGCGAAGGACTTAGTATTTGAGAACTTGAGTGTAGATGGGAAAAACAACCCAGCCAGCTCCTTGCCGGCTCCGGCCGCTAAGGAGGGTGGGTGGAGAAGAATTTGAGTATAGATGTTAAGGAATAATTTAAAAATGTTTTTTATCTTCATGTTTTCCCATTCTTCGAGTCGGCTCTGGTTGTAGTTTCCTGGAATTTTATTTAGAGGACTGCAACCAGAGTTGAAATTTTCACGTTTTTGCAGTACATTTAATGTGGATCCTAAATATTTTTGTCGATTTCGTTATTGTCAATCGAATACATTTATTCAAGACTTGAAAAGATGAGATTACATGAATTAATTAATGCTTTAGGCTATTAACGTTTTTTTCTAGCATGTGACAATCTCTTCACATTAAATGCCTTAACATCTCTACCTCTAGGAGACACAGGAAGACATTAGAATGTAAATGTGAGCCCCCTTATTTAAGAACTTCGGGTGAAGGAAACCTTAGTGAATGCATGCATTAAATGACAGTTCATGCAATGTGTTAAAAAGTCTTGACTAAAGTATAATACAACTTCAAGACATCTTAATTTTTAAAAATCTCAATTTTTGTTTTGCTGTACTCCGTTCTTATAGTGAGACAATACATACCATTCCTAATGTAAGTCCAACTTGCCAGTTAGTTGTGACTCTTAAAATTGAGTTGTAAAGTGCAGATTTTTGCAGCATATAACAAACATGGGTTATAGAAAGCTATTTGGTCGGCTTTTTTTTTGTTTTCTCAGTTTTTCTGGGAAATGCTGGTTTGGCTTAGAAAGCAGTGAGTTTCTGTAGGTTTGACATTCAGAACTTTTAGATTGTTCTTCATCACAGTTTTGAGTTTAAATGCATGGGCCGGGCGCGGTGGCTCACGCCTGTAATCCTAGCACTTTGGGAGGCCGAGGCGGGCGGATCACGAGGTCAGGAGATCGAGACCATTCTGGCTAACACTGTGAAACCCCGTCTCTACTAAAAATACAAAAAATTAGCTGGGCGTGGTGGTGGGCGCCTGTAGTCCCAGCTACTCGGGAGGCTGAGGCAGGAGAATGGCATGAACCCAGGAGGCAGAGCTTGCAGTGAGCCGAGATCGCACCACTGCACTCTAGCCTGGGCGACAGAGCGAGACTCCGTCTCAAAAACAAAACAAACAAAAAAATTAAATGCATGTTGGGATGTAGACTGAGAAGAGTTGAAATGGGATAGATGCAACACTGCTTCTCCAACAATTTAGTGCCTTAGAAAATGACTTCTTCTTAGCAACTTCTAAAGTAAAGGTTCTCAGACAGTTGTAGCTTTTAAAAAATGAGGGATTTTTTGATTCAATTGTCTTGGATTTCAATTTAGTTGAAGTGATGTTGCCATTTGAAAGGCTGGTTATAGGTTTCCTTGACATAAGTTAGCCCCTTTAACAGTTGAAGTCTATTTCCGGTCAAAGTTTTTGTTGTTTTTTTTGAGACGGAGTTGAGCTCCTGTCGCCCAGACTGGAGTGTAATGACATGATCTTGGCTCACTGCAACCTCCGCCTCCTGGGTTCAAGCGATTTTCCTGTCTCAGCTTCTCGAGTAGCTGGGATTACAGACGCCCGCCACCACGCCCAGCTAATTTTTGTGTTTTTAGCAGAGATGGGGTTTCGCCGTGTTGGCCAGGCTGGTCTCGAACTCCTGACCTCAGGTGATCCATCTGCCTCGGCCTCCCAAAGTGTTGGGATTACAAGCATGAGCCACCGCGCCGGTGTGTGGTCAAAGTTTTAACTGGACAAAGTGTTAACTGTCACAGGAATTTGATGTTGATTTTACTACTAACAGTACATGAAAGGCTCTTCGTGCATCTTAACAATTCATCTACTATAAGATAAGAGTATTGGTTCTTTCTCTCAGGGCCATGATCCAAAGGAACCAGAGCAGTTGAGAAAACTGTTTATTGGTGGTCTGAGCTTTGAAACTACAGATGATAGTTTAAGAGAACATTTTGAGAAATGGGGCACACTCACAGATTGTGTGGTAAGTTACTAAGAGAACAGAAGGGTTCTAAGGGGTGTAGAGAACGGGTGGAGGTGTTTTCAACGTTATGAAACTTTTTATTTTGTAGGTAATGAGAGACCCCCAAACAAAACGTTCCAGGGGCTTTGGTTTTGTGACTTATTCTTGTGTTGAAGAGGTGGATGCAGCAATGTGTGCTCGACCACACAAGGTTGATGGGCGTGTAGTGGAACCAAAGAGAGCTGTTTCTAGAGAGGTATTTTAATAATACATTGTGTAATATGTGAAATTGTTGTGAAAGTTTGTTTCTTGACTTAATATATTTATTTGTAGGATTCTGTAAAGCCTGGTGCCCATCTAACAGTGAAGAAAATTTTTGTTGGTGGTATTAAAGAAGATACAGAAGAATATAATTTGAGAGACTACTTTGAAAAGTATGGCAAGATTGAAACCATAGAAGTTATGGAAGACAGGCAGAGTGGAAAAAAGAGAGGATTTGCTTTTGTAACTTTTGATGATCATGATACAGTTGATAAAATTGTTGGTAAGTAGCAATTTATGGTAACTTGAATGAGAAAGTAAAAGTGGTTTTTCTGTTTTGAACTAAATTTGCTAAATTGCTTGTAATTTTCTGTTGCGGGTAATAGCATTTATAGTGTATAGTCAATCTTCATAGTGTCTGCTTGTGTAATCAGTATCCAGATCAAGAAATAAACATTAACACATCAGAATGCTCCTTCATTCCCAGAGTCACTACCTGATTATGTCTTAATGGGTTACATAATGACAGAGGGTATCTCATATATGTGTTTTTCCAAACATAAAATAACTTTTTGTTTTGTTTGATTAAAAAAAAATTTAGTTCAGAAATACCACACTATTAATGGGCATAATTGTGAAGTGAAAAAGGCCCTTTCTAAACAAGAGATGCAGTCTGCAGGATCACAGAGAGGTGAGTAGGACCATACACATGTACACAATGGATGTGAGTGGTGTTTGTAAGGTTCTTAAAAATCTCCCTTGCCTGTGTTAAAGGTCGTGGAGGTGGATCTGGCAATTTTATGGGTCGCGGAGGAAACTTTGGAGGTGGTGGTAATTTTGGCCGTGGTGGAAACTTTGGTGGAAGAGGTAGGCTGTTTATCTTCTAAGTACATGGATACCTGACATTTCGATAAGTTGAATATATTATTTTAATTCATTTCTTGTTTTTCCTCAGGAGGCTATGGTGGTGGAGGTGGTGGCAGCAGAGGTAGTTATGGTGGAGGTGATGGTGGATATAATGGATTTGGAGGTGATGGTAGGTGGCTTATTTTCATTGATGTTTGATATTTTTCTTTACTTACTGAAAATTATTTATTACACTTTTCTAATTTTAGTTAAAACTTGAGTGGCGTAATGGTTAAGGTGTACTTCCAAACTGTACATGGAAGAACAGGAACCCTTTTTCCCCTGGAGATACAACATTAGCTGCTCTTTTTCAGCAAGTAGTAGGGGTTGAGCTAGAATTGTTTTATTAAGTCTGAGACTATATTTTTCTTAGTGAAGTTTTGTAAAATGAAAACTGATTTTTTTTTTTTTTTTTTACTATTAGAAGATGGTTAAACATTTACTTTTCATTCTTACTAGCGCAGATACTTGATACTCTATTCTTACTAGGTATTTCCAGGCTTCAGAGTGTTAAATCAACTCATTGGCTTATTTGCCAGTGGCTTAAATGTAATATAAAACCAGAGTTGAGTAATTCTAGCTATTCAGGAGGCTGAGGCAGAGGGGTTGCTTGAGGTGAGGATTTTGAGACCAGTCTGAGCAACATAAAGAGACCATATATCTAGAAAAATAAAATTGGGGAACATGGTGGCACATGCCCATAGTCTAGATACTCAGGAGGCTGAGGTGGGAGAATGGCTTGAGCAGTTCAAGGCTGCATTGCTGTGGTTGCACCACTGTACTTGAGCCTGGGCAACAGAGCAAGACCCGGTCTCTTACACACACCAGAATTGAATAACGTGACTATACACTTAGGTTTTTGTGTGGTCTTGTTATTTGTTGTTTGTTGTTTTTTTAGGTGGCAACTATGGCGGTGGTCCTGGTTATAGTAGTAGAGGGGGCTATGGTGGTGGTGGACCAGGATATGGAAACCAAGGTGGTGGATATGGAGGTGGTGGAGGATATGATGGTTACAATGAAGGAGGAAATTTTGGCGGTGGTAAGCATTCACTTGTTTTATTTAAATGTTAAATATTCAGTGTTGCTCACGGTTCCCATGACACGTTTGAAAAGTGTTAAAAGTTAGTGTTTGATCAAATTTTATGTTCCATAAGAAAAATACTAAAATGGTGGGTAGTTCAAATTTTCTTGACTTTGCTGGTTATTTAGTAAAAAGTACTCAGCACTCTCTCTCTCTCTTTTTTTTTTTTTTTTTTTTTTGAGATGGAGTCTTGCTCTGTTGCCCAGGCTGGAGTGCAGTGGCATGATCTCAGCTCATTGCAATCTCCGCCTCCCGGGTTCATGCGATTGTCCTGCCTCAGCCTCCCTAGTAGCTGGGACTGCAGGCACATGCCAGCACGCTCGGTTAATTTTTTTGCGTTTTTAGTAGAGACGGGGTTTCACCATGTTAGCCAGGATGGTCTCGATCTCCTGACCTTGTGATCTGCCCGCCTCTGCCTCCCAAAGTACTGGGATTACAGGCATGAGCCACTGCACTCAGCCAAATGTACTCAATTTTTAGTTGAGTAGTAGAAAATGGACATTTACCAGTATTCAGTACATGTTTTACACATAAAAGATTGGGAGTTTATTTATTGCCAAAATTTTACTTAACTCGTTGGTACTTTTAAACTGGACAACTGGGAATAAATTGTTTGAATACTCCAGACATGTTGAAGTGAGCAGGTTGCCATCTAGGGCCCAGGTTAACAAAGTACTTTGGGTCTTAATATGTCACAGGTGGTTGAAGCGTTTAAGCAAGCAAGTGTAGGTCATTAACCCAGAATACTGTTAAAAGCTTTCTTATGAATGTACTGTTTTGTTGGACCTAATTAACATGTCAATGACACATGAGTGAAGTTTTAACAAGTTAGAATGCCTTCTCATTGTTTTAAATGTTATACTGCTTCAGAATCATAGTGAGTGGAACACTGGCAATTTTAATGGTGTTAATGGTAGAGAGAACATGTGCCTAGAGGTCAGCATTTAATATAAACAAAATGTTGATGGTCTTTTAATATCCTGACATCAGTTATCCCAAGTGGTGCTACCACAGTGATGTGTATAAGCATGCTACCATAATTCTCAAAAGGTAATAGTTATATATGTTAAAAGGGGAAAATGATGATTGTGTAGGTAAACCACACATAAAACCTTTCTGATTTCAGGTAACTATGGTGGTGGTGGGAACTATAATGATTTTGGAAATTATAGTGGACAACAGCAATCAAATTATGGACCCATGAAAGGGGGCAGTTTTGGTGGAAGAAGCTCGGGCAGTCCCTATGGTGGTAAGTACTTTCTTAAATCAATTCTTCAGAGCCTTTTTAATTTAAAAAATGTGTATACTTCTTTTAAAATACTGTGTATATTTTCAGGTGGTTATGGATCTGGTGGTGGAAGTGGTGGATATGGTAGCAGAAGGTTCTAAAAACAGCAGAAAAGGGTAGGTATCTTTAAATTTTTATTATGATGATAAAAGAATATGTGGAACTGTTCACTGAGTGTAATAATTTTTTTATCCTGTATTATTCAACAGGCTACAGTTCTTAGCAGGAGAGAGAGCGAGGAGTTGTCAGGAAAGCTGCAGGTTACTTTGAGACAGTCGTCCCAAATGCATTAGAGGAACTGTAAAAATCTGCCACAGAAGGAACGATGATCCATAGTCAGAAAAGTTACTGCAGCTTAAACAGGAAACCCTTCTTGTTCAGGACTGTCATAGCCACAGTTTGCAAAAAGTGCAGCTATTGATTAATGCAATGTAGTGTCAATTAGATGTACATTCCTGAGGTCTTTTATCTGTTGTAGCTTTGTCTTTTTCTTTTTCTTTTCATTACATCAGGTATATTGCCCTGTAAATTGTGGTAGTGGTACCAGGAATAAAAAATTAAGGAATTTTTAACTTTTCAATATTTGTGTAGTTCAGTTTTTCTACATTTTAGTACAGAAACTTTAACAAAATGCAGTTTCGAAGGTGTTTCCTTGTGAGTTAACAAGTAAAGAAGATCATTGTTAATTACTATTTTGTATGAATTTTGCTAAAGTTAACTGTAAAGAAACACCTGCTGACTTGCAGTTTAAGGGGAATCTATTCTCCCCATTTCCAAACCATGATATGAATGGGCGCTGACATGTGGAGAGAATAGATAATTTGTGTGTTTGCAATGTGTGTTTTAGATAAATAGGATTGGGTATTTAAATTAGCATTTGTGAATTTAATAGCATTAAGATTACCTTCAAATGAAAAAAATCTCAAAATTTATATTTGGTTTTTGTGCATTTTCTTTTAAAATGTAATCATGATTTTAGTGTGTTAGACTTGCTGAGTCCTAGCTGTGTTTAGAACATCTCTATTCTACATTTACCTTGGTCAAATTTGAACTGCTGCCATAGGTTTTGGGTGTAAAGAATGTTTACTGCCCTCCATTTAAATTCTGAAAAGGGATAGTGGATGTTTTCCCTCTCCTACGTTAGAAACCATTCTTAAAAACTTTTGAAAATACAGAACCATTAAGCCTGCTATATCTGAGCAAATTAGTGGGTACCTTTTTTTTCTTCTTTAAAGCACAAGAGGCCCATAAATCTTGAGTTACTTTCCTTAAATTCTTTTTTTTGATACAAGTTTTCAGAGCAAGAGAATAAAAATCATGCGTTATTAAACCCCTAACTGGCTGGCATGCTTTCCTGTTTGTATTCTATACATTTTGCTGGATGAAACCAAGGATAGTTTAGGTATAACTGTCCAAAATAACCTAACTGCAGCAGAAATGTAGCACAGTTGCTTAGTACAGGCTTCTCACTTCCTACAGACCTGAATTCAAATTTGGATAGTCTTGAGTTCTTAAATTCCCAAAGAACACACTGTTATTTCTTGTGTATATTTCAACATAAATCATGTTGTTACCAATTTGTTGGGAAGGCCCTGGTTGAGAAGAGTTTTAGTTAATAAGGTCATATATACATACATTAATATAAACCAATGTCTACTGTTTTGCTCCAGCTAGTGCTTACAATTCCATTCGAGCCCTGAATATGTGCCCTGCTGTTATTCTTCCTTTGGTAGTTGAACGTTGAATTCAAGTCTTTTTGTTCTAAGAAGTACTAAGCAAACAAGCAATAAAAAGGGGAATGGGGCGTGCTAGTGTTTGAATATGCTCTCTTGTTGCTCTAATTCTGTGCCTCTGTGCATTAATATTTGGATGCATGCAATGCCAGCATGGAAATTGGTCTTCACACATACTGCAGTTTTTCAGAAACATTCACAAACCAATAAATGTAACAGACATTCCATTTGTTAATGGGCATATATGTGAAAAGCAGTGTAGAAAATAGGCTAATATTAGAAAATGGTTAAGTCCTTAATAACTTCAAGTGTGGTTATATAATGGACACTGTCAATGTTCATAACTTAAACCTGGGTACCTGGTCAAAATAATGCTTGGGAAACATTAAAATTTAGCTAAATTGTCTCAAGTTCTTTTATTCATATAAATAAAGTTTAAAGGAATGGGGGAGATTAACATTTCCTGTTTTATGTTTGTGAAATTGTTTGACACAACCTTGACAGTATCCTTTAATGGCATGAGGTTAATTGTACTGTTAACCAACTTTCTATGTTCTGGAACTAGTATTGTAGTGAAAACATTTACAGTAAGTTGATGTTTACAACCTATAAGCAGGTGAAATCTGTGTATGTGACCTGTTTATAAGTTGTATTAGCTTAGCTCTTGTGAACAGTGTGGAAAAGTAAGCCATGAGGAGAGCGATTTAACCAGCTTTAAAGGACCTAAGATGTGCTTTTTAAGCACAGTGTGGATCACAGAAACTCCCTAAGACAGGACTTCAGCAGCCTTTTGTGTTTGGACAAGTCAGCATAAATAAAGAATGACAAGGCAGCAGCAAGAGCTTCAACTACAGAGAAGTGAAGGCATAAGATACTATGATGATAGTGAGCAACTTTCCAAAAGCTAGTTAAATCTGCTTATTACAACTGAAATATCGAAGAAAGTCTAGCAGGAAGGAGCTCTTCGCCTTTTGGAACATCAATGAGAGATAGTTGCCACAGTCACTAGGTCTAGCATTTAGACCTGCAAGGAAGGGCAATAAGCATTAGGTAAGGCTTGAATTTGAATTTTTTCACTAATTAAAGAGTAATTTTTTGTAAAGCAAGGTAAGAGTAATCTTTTTGATTTGCAGGTTGAATGAGAACCCTACTTGCCTAAATGAGGAATGTCTTTCCTACCATCTAAAATACGAAGGTTTCTGGCTGGGTAAGGTTTGTAGTTGACAGTAAAACCTGATGACACCATTTGTTTCCCTGCAAGTCTACATTACATATTTCACAACTTTGTCCCGCTCTAGTAGGCACATTGGTAAAATTCTTCAACCGAAAACTACCTTGGTACCATGTCCTACACATTTTAAACCTTAGTTTTAAAAATTCCTCTGCAAAATAGCCATAAGTATTCATATCAAGTCAGTTGTGACCCCTTGTGTATAAAATTCATTTAGTGTCTTCAGGGTAAATTCAATTTTTGGTAAAAGAAAGTAGCTTCAGCTTTTGTGAAAACCGTTTATGTGTGTAAGCGTGACACACAACAGACTCAGTAAGCTGCCCATCCTCATACTAGGAAAACACCTTCAAAGGAACATTAAAAGTTACCAGGGCCAAGCACAGTGGCTCACGCCTGTAATCCCAGCACTTTGGGAGGCCGAGGCAGATGGATCCTGAGTCCAGGAGTTTGAGACGAGCATGGGCAACATAGCGAGAGCCTGTCAACAAAAAATAGAAAAATTAGCTGGGCTTGGTGATACACATCTGTAGTCCCAGCTACTTGGGAGGCTGAGGTGGGAGGATGCCTTGATCTCAGGCAGTCGAGGCTGCAGTGAGCTGACTGCCCCACTGTATTCCAGCCTGGGTGACCCTATCTCAAAAAAGAAAAGGTACCAGATATGGATAAAGGTTGGTCTTAAAGTGGCCTCATAAGTTCTCTTGCATATAAATTCAGGGAATTCATTGGACCAATAGGTTACATTTTCGTTACCTTTTTGTTTTGGTTCATCTGTTAAGCAGTGGGGGCCTAATTAGTGCTCCTTTGTAAAAACACATTTTCCCAAAGAATACTGAATTGCTGTTCAAACTGGTTGTTGATGGGTAATAAGGGCTGTTTTTGCTGCCCCAAAAGGGCTTAACAATTTAGGTGGTTAGTTTACTTAAAAAAAAAGAAGTCCTTTGGAGACAAATACTGAAAATGCAAACTAGTTTCTAAATTATCGGTTCCCTACATGAAGAAGCAGTTTGCCAGTGTTTAGTCTCAGAAAATGACTGGTTGGCTCTATTTAAATCAGAACCCAATTTCTACGCGTGTTGAAAAAGGTAACAGCCTTTGATGAATTTCCTTCACAACATCGTTTTAGTGAAGCAAACATTTTTATTTTTTAAGGGCATTGTTATTTCTAGTTTATTTCTTTTTATGAAATAAAATTATTTTATTTAAACAGTTCCATTGTCGTTTCTGAAAACTACAGTATTCTCATAAGTTGTAGCAGCAGTAAAAAAAAAAAAAAAAAAAGTTGTCATATAAGTGATTGGGGCAGATTTAACTGATTTTGTTAAACCAGTTTGTAAGTTACTGCTTCTAATATTACACTTCTAAAAAGCTGAATTTATACTCATGTCCTAAAGGAGAATATGTGGTAATAAAGTATATTTGTTAAGTAACTAATTGAAATAGGCTTGGTTTTAAGAGTTCCAGTATATAATAGTCACAAATTGAAACCTGACAGTATCTTGGGAGTTCCAGTAATGTCACAAATTAGTGAATAAGCATGCCAGTGTGCAAGGGTAATGTAAGGATTGTTAGCCTATCTATTCAAAATTACTTTAAAACTTAAGTATGTTTTCTGATTTTTAAGAATTCAGAAGTGTTCTGTAATGGATTCAGATGTTTCATTTGTAGTATAATGAAATGTTTACAGAAAGATAACTTTTTCATTAAAATATTTTTAGAAATGTGTGTGTTGTTTTGTCACTTCACAATGTTCATGTGACTTAAACACTATAGGTGAATATTTTGACTTATTTTACCAGTAAGTAATAAAACAACAGGAAACTTGGAGTGAGACTTTATCAGTTATTTTTAAAGATGTGATTCTATTATATGGGAAACAAGCCATGGGAAATAGGCATGGAAGAAAAAATATTTTTTAAAGTTATCAGCACTTGTTGCCTGAAATAACTTAGGTCTTGAAAGACAATATATGAGATATTTGGGTGATACATGTAAGGAGTCTATGAACCTTTCGGGGGAAAAAAGGATAAACAAGTGAGTTAATGAATAGAAACAGACTAGGAGAAAAAAGTGGTTGCTAGGGAGAGGGCATTGCAGATGTTGGAATTACCTAGTCTCTTGATCTTGAAAGAGGCAGTGGAGTGGTTCAGTATTGTATGGTGAGAGTAAGTTGGGGAAAACCTTTCATGAGATTTAGTAATCTTAAACTACACTGCTGTTTGACGCAAAGGTAAAAGGGTAAGGATGATGTGGGTAATGATCATCTGTTTTGCTGAATTCATTTGTGGGGGTAGGTCTTCGATAATTTTTTTTTTTGAAATTACAATGTGTGTATTTGTTTTTCTAGCTTTAATAGCTGTTAAGCACATTTTCCCAATATAGTTTTTTCAAGTGAAATACTTTATAAGTTGAAGCCAGCTGAGGATTCTTGGCTAGCTGTTAGACTTAATGCAAACTCATTTTGCTTGTATTCAAACACTGGTTTCATATTCTGTGCAGTTAAGTAATCTTAAAGAATGGCGTGTCTAGGCTGGGTGTGGTGGCTCACACCTGTAATCCCAGCACTTTGGGAAGCCAAGGCGAGTGGATCACAAGGTCAGGAGATCGAGACCATCCTGGCTAACACAGTGAAACCCTTTCTCTACTAAAAATATAAAAAATTAGCCAGGCATGGTGGTGGGCACCTGTAGTCCCAGCTACTCGCGAGGCTGAGGCAGGAGAAGGGCATGAGCCCGGGAGGCGGAACTTGCAGTGAGCAGAGATGGTGCCATTGCGCACTCCAGTTGGGGCCACAGAGCATGACTCGTCTCAAAAAAAAAAAAAAAAGGCATGTCTCGTAATTTCACTTTAATACTTAGGTCCTGGAATAATAAAGGACAAGTGTGGACTTATTTCCAACAAAATAAGTATATTTACCCTTGTTTTCTTAGAATAAAAGGACATTGTTATATAAACTGCAAAACATTCAGAAAATGATGAAATGAGTCTTCATGTGCATGTCATAGACGTAAATGTAAGGATTGTTTTCTTTTGCAAAAATTGGGTTGTTAAATACATTGGGTTGATTTTAATTTTGAATTGAATATACTACAATGCCAAGGTTTAGGGGGATGTAAGGTGGTAATAGGTAAAATAAGCCATTTTAAGCTTAACACATTTTCAAAGATCCTAACACCAGGTAATGGCAAGGGTGCATTGAAGTGTATATTGTGCACAGTTCTGAAAGCTAGCTAGGAAATGGGAATTAACCCATACTGTTAAACTTTTATTGGTAAAGAAATAGTAACTGGGTGAAGGGTATACACAAGGATGTTGACAGCTTGAAAATGCCTTAAGATATGAAATAGTTATGTTCACTACATCCATATATATAGCCACTAATTAAAGGACTTGTCATCGTAGATAAAGGAATTGCATAAAATGTTTAGCTGTATCTGGAGGCTCCAGGTAACTTAATTTTTTAATTGTATTACTATGATGTTCAGTAAATGCTGAGTGAACTTAACATTCTTTAAAATATATCAAAAGAGGCTGGGCATGGTGGCTCACGCCTATAATCCTAGCACTTTGGGAGGCCGAGGCGGGCGGATCATGAGGTCAGGAGCTCGAGACCATCCTGGCTAACCCGGTGAAACCCCGTCACTACTAAAAATACAAAAATTAGCTGGGCATGGTGGCGGGCACCTGTAGTCCGAGCTAACTTGGGAGGCTGAGGCAGGAGAATGGCGTGAACCCAGGAGGTGGAGCTTCCAGTGAGCCAAGATCACACCACTGCACTCCAGCCTGGGTGACAGAGCAAGACTCGGTCTCAAAAAAAAAATAAAACAAAATCTATATATATGTATCAAAAGCATTCTGATGGGTTGTCTATTTGAAGTCAGTGGTCTTATTTCTGTCAATAGGTACTGAAAGAAAATTCGTAGGTTTTTGTTACTGTGATTCTTGTGTCAGATTTTATCAGTAAGAAATGTAAATACAGAATGTAAAAGCAGTTTTGTGAGCTTGGGCAGGTTACTTGGCTCCTTTTTAATCCCGTGCTCTCTGGAAGATTGGTATGCCAGCAGGCCCCTTAGAATGTTGATTTTTACATGGTGTGAGATTACTCAAATGTTACATGAAAATAATTACCAAAATAATAAGTTTATGACTTAATGTACTTGAAACACTAAATTAGGTCTAATGGTGGGTCTGATTTCTAACGTTGAAGTTGTGATGCATAAGTGATAATGTGGTTTAAATTGTACTTTAAGACAAGTACAGTGAAATGCCAGTGGTTCGTTGCCTGGAATATTGAAGGAAATGTTACGTATTAGTAAAAATGAAGAAGAAACTTTCTTCCCACCAAAATTCTTAGACTTAAAAACTATACAGGTTAAGAACTCCTGTTTTTAACCTGATTCCCTCCCCCCCACCTCCACACACACACACACACACTTCTTTTTTTGGTAAAATGGATTTATAATTCCCTCCCTTCAGTAAATCAGAAGGTTAAATTCAATAGCTTAAAGAACTTAGTACCTGTCTTATGGACCCTAAAGATAGCATCTTGGTAGTGCCGGATACTGTCTTACAAGGATATCCTGAAGCATACCTAAAATTTTAATGGGTGATAAAAGTTAGGTCAATGTCTTAAGCGTTTCTCCCCCACCCCCCAACATAGGATTGAAGTTTTCTTTTGTTTTTTGTTTTTTTGAGACGGAGTCTCGCTCTGTCTCCCAGGCTGGAGTGCAGTGGCGCTATCTCGGCTTACTGCAAGCTCCACCTCCCGGGTCCACGCCATTCTCCTGCCTCAGCCTTCCGAGTAGCTGGGACTACAGGCGCCCGCCACCACACCCGGCTAATTTTTTGTATTTTTACTGGAGACAAGGTTTCATCATGTTAAACAGGATGGTCTCAATCTCCTGACCTCGTGATCCGCCCACCTCAGCCTCCCACCTGGGATTACAGGTGTGAGCCACCGCACCCGGCCCTGAAGTTTTCTAGTCTTTAATTTTTTTCCAGTTCTCAAGTGTTAAACAGCATCAACTGAAAACAAAGCGCCCTGGTAGCTATCTTTAAATGGGAATGAGAATTATCTTGCATATATTCTAAGGCTTAGTCACAAATAATGGATATGGCAAACATATTTGAGCTGTGCCCCCCTCAAAAACAGGAACTTGGGAAATCTTGGCAAGAAGATAGGTTTTTATACAAAGTTGTGCAATTACAGTTTGATAGTCAGATTTGAAGACAGTCAGGTATAAAGCTCTCAATTCAAATGCAGATCAAGAGAAATGAACACTTGGTTTTATTAGTCATGGCATAGTTGAGATTTGTTATTTGAAATTTGTAGTTTCTCACAATAATGTTTTATACTTCACTGAAATATTTTTAGGTACCATAAGTTTCTATGACCAGTTACCTTGTATGAATTGGTCAGAATACGTTGAAGTTTACTACCAAAGAATGTCTGTTTTTGTCTGCCCAGCAATGCTCTTCCCCCTTCAAATATCAATGTTAGGTGCTCCAGATAGCTGCTGCTGAGATTCTTGCCACCATCTCCTTACTCACAATTTGGTCTAAGAATAGACAGTTTGTTCGAGACCTGGGATTATGTTCTGAGTTTGGAAAAGTGATGTCTTCTCCCGAGATTCCCCACCACCACACCATCAGAGGAAGGAAGTTCCTTGATAGCAAGTGAAAAATATTCAGGACCCAAAATCTTCACAATTGGCTTGGTGTGGTGGCTCCCGTGTAATCCTAGCACTTTGGGAGGCCAAGGCAGGTGGATCACTTGAGGTCAGGAGTTCCATACCACCCTGGTCAACATGGTGAAACCCTGTCTCCACTAAAAATGCCCCCCCAAAAAAAAAAATTTAACCAGGTGGGTGGCGGGTACCTGTAATCCCAGCTACTTGGGAGGCTGAGGCAGGAGAATCACTTGAACCTGGGAGGTGGAGGTTGCAGTGAGCCAAGATTGTGCCACTGCACTCCATCGTGGGTGACAGAGTGGGACTCCATCTCAAGAAGAAAAAAAAAATCTTCACATTTGAACCCTTAGATCCATTAGTCCTTGAAGCCATTTTCAATCCTGAACTTTTAACAGTGAAATTTTCTTGTAAGCTAATTTGACTGGATTCACTTGTAGCCCAAAAGCATAATACAAGACTAAAGGAAATTGACAAAACACCCATGATTTATGCAGTGTTTACTATGAGCCAGGCGCAGTGCTTTTTGTGGGGTGACCCACTGAGTACCACTCTGCTTTATAGATGAGAAAATATGCTTAAGAGGAGGCAAGAGAATGGCGTGAACCCGGGAGGTGGAGCTTGCAGTGAGCCGAGATAGCGCCACTGCACTCCAGCGTGGGCGACAGAGCGAGACTCTGTCTCAAAAAAAAAAAAAAAAAGTGCTAAAGTGAGTTGCTAAAAGTCATTCTAGGAATTAGCAGCAAGCCCATGCAGTGTTGCTAGGAGTCTTCACTGAATAGTTACACATGCAGTGCTTATTTTAATCATACTTAATGAATCTCCATTTCCTCACTTTAAAAAGGCAAAACAACATGAACAAGTGAAACCTGCTTAGGTGAAGAAATAATCGATAACTGAATGGTTCATTGGAAAACATGCAGATTTTCAAAGGGTTTTGAGGGGACTTGTTTTTGTACACGCTAGTTAACATCTAATCTCTCGGTATGTCCAAAAAGGAACTGATTTTCCCACGTGGGTCTCCCTCTATCCAGTCTTCTCCATCGGACAACTCAATTCTTAAAGATGTCAAACTTCTTGACTCACATCCATTCTACCAGAAAATCCTTTTAGTTCTCTGAGACATGGCAGAATCCAATGTCCCTGACTGCCCCTCTTG
This sequence comes from Pongo pygmaeus, assembly GCF_028885625.2. NCBI lineage: Eukaryota > Metazoa > Chordata > Mammalia > Primates > Hominidae > Pongo > Pongo pygmaeus. The sequence continues at coordinate 76,882,655 of NC_072384.2, forward strand.
TATCTAGACCAAGCTGCCATCATAATGCATGAACCTCTCAATTGGTTTCCCTACTCCCATCCTTACCCTCTATACTGTTCTCAACACACAAGCCAGAAGAAACGTTAAAAGTTGTAGCTCTGAGGCATTTTATAGAAAGTTGATACTCCTCCAACACATAAAAAGTAGTAGGAACCTAAAATTCATCATACATTTATTTCATTTTTGAGCTTGACCTAGTAAATCCTTAGCTTCATTGATTTGGGTTGCTATATAAGGAGATCCTTCTTTGGGTGATTTAAGATCATATTTGTTACTGAGCATCTCTTATTTTTCCTTTACTGGCAGTAAGGCTTACAGGTAGTATTGCTGCTTCCCATTTTGTCATTTTGGGTTCAAACCCACTTCTCTAATAGCCACCGCTGAAGGCAGATTTGGGTAGACTTTGAAAATCCTGTTTTACTTCAGGCTATGTGTGCTTCCTGGCTTGCAATATCTGCAGCAGAAATGGCCAGTCCAGCTGCCACCACTGTACTGACCGTGGCTGCAGCTCAGCTTTCACCTCCATCCAGATTGGTACAGCCTCCTGCCACTAACTACACTCCTTTACCAGAAAGCTAGGCAGCCACTGCCAGCAGTCACAAACCCCAGAGGGAACTTTGAAAAAAGTTGAATGTTACTCCTGAACAGCACCATTAGCTCCCCACCTCACTTACGTAGACTTATGAGGCTCTGTCATATTCCACCCCCATCCCTTTCTTCAGCCACATTGTCCTTGTTTTTTCTCAAATGTGGTTCAGCCTTTGGACCTGCTATGTCTTGTCTGCAGTGTTCTTGGCTATGAGAACGGCTTCTCCCACACCTTCAAATATTGCCACTTCAGTAAGGCTCTTCCCATTTACAGCCTTAAGTTGTGATGCTTTTTACTGGTTTTCCCTGTCCAATTCCTTCTAACATAGTGGAGTATGCTTGTTACCTCCCCTTCACTAGAATGCAAGTCCCAGGGCAGGGATATCAGTTTTGTCCTTTCTGCTTCAAACTCTGCCTAGTGTATAGTGGGCGTATGTCTACTGATGGAAATAAATGAATCCGTGCTTTCATGTCAGTGTGTAACATTTTCTTGGGTTTAGATGTACCTGCTACTGAAGAGGCAAAGTATCCTCTTGATATACTTTATTTCTCTGTAACCCTGGTACTAGAAATGTAGTATAAAATTATTTTTATATTTTCAAATAAAACATTCTGAAAATGCAAAACATCTAAATTAAATGGATGATTATCTTATGGAAAATACTGTGTGAATAAACTCAAAGGAATCTCAAAGAAGTAATTTAACAGTCATAATAATCCTTTATTAGTACCAGCTCTTAAAATTTTTTTTTGCCAGAGCTAAACAATTTAATATAAAAAATGCCATTTTTTGTCCATACAGTATTTATAAAAAAGTACATAGTGGTTAGTTTTGCAATAATTTTTTTAGCCAGATGTCATATCATCATATAAATCTATGAATATAACAAATGACATAAGAACAGTATAAATAAGTTTTTGTAGTATTTACACTTACACAGAAACTAGCCCAAATGGTGTCCTAAGAAACTGTTTACAGTTAAAGTGAAACTACTGATTCAACATACTGACACTCCAATGCTTTTTAAAGTTTCGTATTATTTTCTATACTAGTTTTGGCTATAATTTTGCATAGAATTACTTATAAAGTATGAGCATTTCACATCACAGTAGGAGCTTTTAGTATAATAGTACAAAAAAACTAGCTCAGAAAAGGTCAAATCCTCCTAAATCTAGTTTTTCTTAACATCTGGCTTCTTACTTTTGGGAACAAGGAAAACGTTGCCATCTCTTGTTTGCTGCAGGGAGTATTCACTAGGAGAATAAGGTTTTCCATCTTCATCACGTAGCATGCTGAAAACTTCGAGATATAAGGTGCTGAGTTGTTTTTTCAGTAGGTGAAGGCTCTTGTCATTTTCTCCTTTTTCTTTGAGCAATTTTTCTTTTTCATCTTTCAAATGATCTAAATCTTGCTCTAGTTCTACTATATTTTCCAGTTTTCTTTTTCTGCAATTCTGAGCAGCCACTTTATTCTTACCCCTCCTACGTATATCTCGAATTAATGCAAGTTGAGCTTCATTGAACTGCTCTTTGGACATCATTTCGTTGAAGTCAACAACAGGGAGGTTAATGATTTTTTCTACAGGGAATGGGATATGGAGAGCTTTTGCCCTAAGTTCATCTCTTGTGAGATGAGCCTCCAAGCGGCTTGAATGTTTGTCTTTTGTGAGTGGGGTTTTTCGATGACCAGGACTTACAGGCAATTCTTTCTCTGGTGTGTTCTCACATTGGGCATCATGCAAGTGAGTGCTCTGCCCCTGAGATGGTGACAAGGGTTGTACCATATCCCCAGAAGAATGTACTGGTTGTGTTTTAGGACCATTTTGTTTGACACTTCCAGGGGCACTATCTAGCTCTTCCACTTCAGAATCACTGAGGCCAAGTAGTGTGTCTCCATAGCTGGAAGATTCCACTGAGTGTTCTGGTGATGCCACACTGGGACTTGTGTTTAGTGAAATGCCGGAGTCAGAATCATTGAATTCTGCTGTGCTTTCAGGGTGGTTTTGGTTGAAAGCTTTGCAAAGTGATAGATCAGAAACATCAATGGGCCCATTTAGAAGTTCAGAGAGTGAATGGCTTAAAGTAGCAGGTGAGGGCATGCTGTTGCTGATACTAGGCTCAGCTATGAAAGCAGAATAAAATTCATCACCAAAATCTGTGTTGACTGTGGCATCTGAATTTAATGAGTTCACTGTCAACTGGTTGGGGTCTTCTGTGGAGAGGATGCTGCTGAAGGAATCCTCAAAAGCATTAAGAAAATGTGGACTACAGTTACCTACTTCTTTTTCCATTGAGGGTATAGATGAGTAAAAATGGTAATTGTCAACTTCTGTCAGTTTGGCTTCTGGACTTGGAACCATGGTAGTCTCAACCAGCTTGTCATTTTCAATATTAAGACACTGCATGAGAAGGAAGTTTATACTATATAAATCAAAGTTAATCCATGATAATACGTGATAAATTTAGATAAACTCCCTATCCACATTATCTTCAGGCTTATCTCTATAATTTATTATCTATAATTCAGAGATAATTCTCATTTCCAATACGTATTTACGCCTAAGCGTATGTATTATTTTCAGAGTTCCCAGATCAGACATCAGGTTTATAACATTCTATCCTCAAGACAGCCAACCGATTTAACTAGCATGGGCAGTACTCATGACTAATTTAATAGCACCCTCCAATCCTTCCTATAAATAGGTGGCATATAAATAATCAGAATGACTAAAGGCACTGAATATAAAAAAATATCTCCAGTATTACATTCTATTTTAGTTACCTGTAACTCAGGAATGGATAATAGCTCCTCCCAAACTTGCTCAATGTCCTGTTGCATACCGTCTAAATCAACAGGGGCTACCTGAGCAACAGAAGTTTCAGGTGACTGAGCCTGATTAGTAGCAATGAAGACTGGGCTCTCGATGTGACCGGGAATATCAGGAACAAGTGACTGAAACGTAGCCGAAGAAACCTAAAATTGATAAGGCATTGATTTATGAGTCTTCCACCAACAGGGGATGAGTGAGCTCTAAGGCACCACCACAAAACAAAATGGAATCAGCTGCAGTTCTATGTCTCTCTACTTACTAACCAGTCATGACCCCGTTTGTAAATAACGAAACAAACCCACTGACTCAAATTTACGATTTGCTGGCCTAATTGTTTCAGCTTAAGCATTTGAAAGTAAACTTTAAAATGCGTAAGTACAATCTTTAGGATTTAGTTTATATAATATCTAGCACAGTGGTACTAGATAAAACAGGTTTATTGTTAACTGAACAAGTCTTCGTTTATTGCCCAGCTGGCTCTTTACTCACCAAAACCTCTTAGATACTTGCAGCAAATGAGTTATTTGTTTCCATGGTTATGCTGTCTATGTTTCTGGCTATGCAATAGTCAATGGTTTTGGTTTTGTATTGTGTGAAGGGTTTTTTTTTTTTCTTAATTGTAAAGTTATTTATAGGCTAAGGTTTCCTTGACAAAGAGTATTTCCTTGGTTAAAAAATTTCCTCCTAAAAATGTTTTTATTCTTTTAAATGGAGATTCATTGATGGGACTTACATAGAATATGATTGTTATTTTATAGTTATGATGGAGTTTTGCTATTAACCAGGTTATTTTATACCTCACCTCATTGTCATCTACAAACGGGAATGTCTGCGCCAAAAGCTGCATGCAGTCATCAAAGTACAAAGCATCTGATTTGGGAATGTGGGCAACCTGATAAAAGGGAATGACACAAAGGAAGACACAAATGGTTAAATATTCCATTGCCAAGCTAAATATTCAATAATTGATGTTCATAAAATATTTATAATCAAGTTAAGTAAATATTTATCTTATTTCAGAGATCATTTTGATGCACAATTTGAACCAGACCACGTGGGTTCAAATCTTAACTCCTCCAATTTTCTGAGTGATCTGGGCAAATTATTTAACCTTTTTGAGCTTCAGTTGCTCATCGTAGATAAAACAGGAATAATGGTAACTAATTAATATAGTTGTGTTGATTAAATCAGTCAGTATATGTTCTTAAAACCGTGCTTGCCACACACAGTAACGCCAGTAATCCCTACTACTTGGTTCTCCTGCTACTACTTCTGTTGCTACTACTTGATCCTTACGGGATGTTTCTATACTTTACAAAACTCTTTGGTGTAACTTAAGTCTTCCCAATCCTCACAAATAACACTGTTAATATTAGTAGGTTGGGTACTGAACTCAGGTTGGGCATTGAACTCATCAGGAGGCTGAGGTTGGAAAGTAGATTTGACAAGGTTAAGTAAAAGAAAGGCAAAGCTGGAACTCAAATCCAGATATTTTAATTCCTTGGTCAGTGTTTCCTTAAACCTGCCGTAACTTTCCCAAGAACTGAGTACTGTGTACCTGGGAGTAGCTGGCAGATCCACTGGTTTCTGACTGGATGTGCTGGGCTGGCTGAATTGGGAGAAATTCACCTGTCTCTTCATCTAGTTGTAACTGAGCAAAAAAGGCTTTCTCTTGCTCCTTTTGGAGTTGTTCTTGTCTTTCCTTTTCAAGTTTTTTCTGTTTTTCCAGCTCATACTCTTTGCGTCGCTGACTGAAGTCAAATACTTCTCGACTTACTCCAAGATCAATATCTTGCCTCCAAAGTATGTCAATCAAATCCATGTCCTATGTTTAAGACAAAAAAAGGAAGGAGAGAGCTCATGGTTTTTAAGATGGTTTTTAAATGACAGATACCACATAAATTAATTCACATTATGCCACTGTTGATGGTGGGGAGTGGGGAGATTACAAATACAATCTAAATGAGAACACAGATCCAATGTTCTAGAAGAGCACAGTTAATTCCATTCAATGAATCTATTCATTAAAGACAACAAACAACCTACAAACACATAGCCATCCATTCTAATCACTTGGATCGTTAATGATAGAGTGATGGTAGAGGTCACTAAAGGGCAAAGTCACAAATGGTTTGAATGAAAAGAAATCCCACCCCTGTTTAATGGAATGTAGAAATTACGGCAAGCACTCTAAGCCACTGGCTTATGAGAAGTGAGGCCTGGAAAACATTACTCAATACATGGAGTTTTCTTTAAACTTTGCTCAGCAAATATCCAATTTATAGAGGGATAACTCCCAAGTTAAAGTGTCAATCTAGCAGTTGTGAAATATCACCATTCTTTCCATCTTTCCTACACTAGATTATCTTCTCCCCATCACTGCTTGCTACTCTTTTCTCTGTGGCTCACCTATACGCCTGTAATCCCAGCACTTTGGGAGGCCAAGGTGGGTGGATCACCTGAGGTCTGGAGTTCGAGATCAGCCTGGCCAACATGGGGAAACCCCATCTCTACTAAAAATACAAAAATCAGCCGGGTGTAGTGGTACGTGCCTGTAATCCCAGCTACTCGGGAGGCTGAGGCAGGAGAATCAGCTTGAACCTGGGAGGCAGAGGTTGCAGTCAGCCAAGACCGCACCACTGCACTCCAGCCTGGGCAACAGAGCAAGACCCCATCTCAAAAAAAAAAAAAAAAGCAGACAGGGACAGGTGCGGTGGCTCATGCCCACAAGCCCAGCACTTTGGGAGGCTGAGGCAGGTGGATTGCTTGAGCCCAGGAGTTCGCGACCAGCCTGGGCAACATGGAGAGACCCTGTTTCTACCAAAACAAAAACAAACAACAACAACAACAAAAAAACTGGTGTGGTGGAGCACACCTGTAGTCCCAGCTACTCAGGAGGCTGAGGTAGGAGGATCACTTCAGTCCAGGAGGTCAAGGCTGCAGTGAGCTATGATCGTGCCACTGCATTCCAGCCCGGGCAACAAAGTGAGAGCCTGTCTCATAAATAAATAAATAAATAAATAAATAAATAAATAAATAAATAAAACTATGGCTCCAGGGAAGGATTAAAGGTATTAAGTTTTAAGACATAGGAAGAATCTTACAAAGAGGGAATGGTTTTGATGAGCAGAGGCTGAGCTTGGTGACTCACGCCTGTAATCCCAGGAGTTTGGGAGGCCAAGGCAGGAGGACTGCTGGAGCACAGGAGTTACTAGCCTGGGCACCGTAGTGACACCCGTCTCTACCTAAAATCAAAACAAATTAGTTGCACGTGGTGATATGAGCCTGTAGTCCCAACTATTAGGGAGGCTGAAGTGAGAGGATTGCCTGAGCCCAGGAAGTCAAGGCCATGGTGAGCTGTGATTGCACCACTGCACTCCAACCTGGGTGACAAGACCCTGTTTCACACACACAAAAAGATACATGGGGAGAGAATTTATATGACTAGGCTAGGCATAGGAACCACATCCAGATTTTCCTAACCAAAAATGTGTCAATAGCAGTTTTTCTGATTTGTAATTTTAGTCTTTGGAAAAATCTAAATAGGTAGGAAATCTCAATCTGTTCCCATTCCACAAATCACCTATAGGGGAAATAATTAATTTGAGAATGGAAAAAAATCAAGATGGGGGAATGGGAGTTGGGACTCAAAGGCCAGTGGGTACAGTGTAGACACATGTCACACTTTGCATTTCAGTTCTGCAGACAGCTGGCAACACCAGACTTAGAGTTCTATTACTTTCAGCTTCCCAAGGACACAAATAACATGGTGGTTGTTTCAGTGAGGAGTCAGGCTATTTTTATCCAATAGAGGAGGAGCAGGCCACCCAGCCTGGAGGCAGCGCAGCTAGCTAGATGGCACAGGCCATCTGTACCCATGATTGAAGGTTGGTATTGAAATCTTAAATGCTATGAAACCCTGCTCATGGGGCTCATTATTCTAGCCTTGAACAATATATAGTGTAAAGCACACAGAGTAGGCATAGTTAAAGTAGCACTTGTAGTTAGGTATACCTCACTAGGACATATCTAATTATCTTTAAGCCAGTATCTATTAAGGGCTTCCTATATGCTACGCACTGTTCTAAGTACTTTACATATAGAAACTATTCCTCAAAACAGCCTTATACAGAGAAAACATCCCGTTATACAGTATAAGAATACTGAGGTTAAGAAAAAAGAGATACTACCAGAAAGTGGCCGAACAAAGACACATACCCAGGCAGCTTCAGTCGGGTTCATGCTTTATTAGCCATGAGCCTACACTATTATAAAATGGCATGGCATTTGCACATAACCTATGCATATCCCTTTATATACTTTAAATCATCCCTGGATTACTTACAATACCTAGTAAAGTGTAAATGCTGTGTAAATAGTTGTTATACTGTATTTTATGTGTGTATTGTTTTTTTTTTGGTTTTTTTCCACTTTTTTCCTTTTGAAATTTTATTATTTATTTACTCACTTTGAGATAGGGTCTCACTCTGTCACCCAGGCTGGAGTGTGGTGATGCAATCATGGCTCACTGCAGCCTTCACCTGGGCTCAAATGATCCTCCCACCTCAGCCTCCCAAGTAGCTGGGACTACAGGCACATGCCACCATGCCCAGCTAATTACTTTTTGTAGAGATGGGGCCTTGCCATTTTGCCCAGGCTGGTCTTGAATCCCCGGCCTCCAGTGATTTTCCTGCCTCAGCTTCCCAAAGTGCTAGGATTACAGGCATGAACCACTCCACTGCACTTGGCCTTTTTCCAAATATTTTTCAACCAATCTGCCATTGGTTGCATCATGGAACCAGAGGCTACATGGGGCCAAGTGTATATACACTTGGCTTTGGAATCTTGGTAGTATGAAACGGCCAGTCTGCAGGTCAGATTAAGTCTGCAGGTCACCTAGATCAGTCTCCTGGCCAAGAGCAACAAAATAGCAACCACAGAGCATTCAGTCGACTATATATGGCTATCTTCTCAGGGGGATTCCCACTAAAATAGGCATGAGAATAATTTCTATTTTAAAAATTGGTTTGTTTCCATTTTGATGGACATGTTTACCCAAAGGTTATCATGGGAGATAGAAAATTCAAAGATATAGAGAAACCTACTTTATTTTATTTACTTTTTTTGAGATGGAGTCTCGCTCTGTCGCCCAGGCTGGAGTGCAGTGGCACAATCTCAGCTCACTGCAACTTCCGCCTCCAGGGTTCAAGCAGTTCTCTACCTCAGCCTCCTGAATAGCTGGGATTACAGGTGCGTGCCACCATGCCCGGCTAATTTTTCTATTTTTAGTAGAGACAGGGTTTCGCCATGTTGGCCAGGCTGGTCTCGAACCCCTGACCTCAAGTGATCTGCCTGCCTCGGCCTCCCAAAATGCTGGGGTTATAGGTGTGAGCCACCACGCCCAGCTGAGAAACATACTTTAAAATTCTGATTAGCTTGGGCCGTTTCTTCTTAGTAAATCTAGATATATAGCAGAGTATCCTGTCTAGACTTTCTGCAAACTGGAGCTATCTGCCCAAGCAAGGTATTAAGTGTTCAATATATTCCCATCTTCTAGGTACTAGCACCAAAAATGAAAGGAATGCATGATCCTGCAATCTTAATTGAACTCTATAAAATAGGCAGTCCATGTTCCCACCCATCTCAAGAACTGATGTGCAAAGTGTGCAAAGCTCTTTGCAAAGTCAATAAAAGAAACTCAAATACTTGTCCCTGTACCTGGGGAAAAGTGCACTTTGACACATCCCTGCCTCACTTACCCTAGACTTCCTGGGCCTGAGGTTTTTTCTTGTTAAGGAGATCCCAGGATAAAAATCAGTAAAAGGTTGTGACTTTTTCATGCAACTGAAGCAATTTAGGTTGCAAACATCTGCTCATAAATCTGACTTGCAAAGTATCCTTACAACCAACCCTCATGAGCTGGAAGAAAATATTGAATGGAATTTATAATTGTCAGTGTCAATCATGCCAAGAATTGAAATAACTATTTAATTTCCTTTCCCCCCCTTTTCCTTCCCATCAGATAATATTTGAGGAGTTTGGATGGCTTTAGCTATACATTGTTTAATTATTCCATCCTACCCAAGCATACAGATGTTAGTGGATCAAATGAGGCATGTGAAAAATATCTCTCTATAAATGTAAAATATGCAAATGTTTACATGTTGATAGTGATAGGCTCTACTACTTGCTGTATAAGCGAGACCAAAGTCCAGGCCAATGGATAATAATGAGGTTGTGGACCTAACTAGGGGGAGCCTAAAATAATGTTGGGACTACCTAGATGGTCAGAAAGAATGAGCCAATTAACTTCTAAAATCATGGACAGCTTCATTGCTTGGTTCTTCCTCAGGGCAGGTCTGAATTAGACTACTATTAACATGTTGTAATAAAAAAGGATTTTTATCTCAGAGATTCTGACTTATTTACAAATAATAAAGCAAATTAATAAGCAAATTACAAGTTTTAGTGAATATTGCCGTTGATGGTGGTTTTGTTACTGTTGGTGGGGTAGTGGTGATGGCAGTGGGCACCCCCATATACATTTGCATACAATCTAACATAAACGTTTACAAACATACACACACACATTCAATTGCCACTCAATTCCTGCTGTGAGTACCCTTCAATGGACAACTCCAAACCAATTCAATGTTTTTTATTTGAATTTCCCTTGACATGACCAGAAAAAGACATCTTTATGAATCCTTCTCAACAAACAGGAAAAATAAGACATGAAGCATTATTTAGACTAGCTCTTGAGCATCCTGTTCACGTTATCTGAAACAATGCTGGACCGTGGGAGACTAAGCAGCTCCTGCGGCCCTACTTACTGTCTCCACCAAGAATGCCACCAAATGACAACATCTAATTGCTCTTCATTAGGCTGGGGGACATTCAGTGCAATCGTAATAGGACCAAAATAGGTTTCAAAGTGTTCTGAGAGGTTTTCCTGTGTATTTTTAAGTTTATATTTATGTGGCCGGGCATGGTGGCTCACGCCTATAATCTTAGCACTTTGGGAGGCTGAGGCGGGCAGATCGCTTGTGCTTAGGAGTTTGAGACCAGCCTGGGCAACATGGTGAAACCCTGTCTCTACTAAAAATACAAAAATTAGCCGGGCGTGGTGGCATGTGCCTGTAGTCCCAGCTACTTGGGGGACTAAGGTGGGAGGACTGCTTGAGCCCAGGAGGTCGAGACTGCAGTGAGCCAAGATCGTGCCACTGCACTCCAGCCTGGGTAACAAAGTGAGACCTTGTCTCAAAAAAAAGTTTATGTAATGTTTTTTCTTGCTATGAGAGGTCTCAAAACAAAACAAACAAAAAACTGCTTCATAAAAGAAAAAAGCTAAATTTGAAGCAACTATTTTGGATTCCCAAAAACAGACATCTTGATCAAATTTAGAATGCAGCAACAATAGGTTTATTGTTATGGCCTTAATGTCATACTCTGTGTTACTCAGATTTTCACATCTGTTTCAGCAGGCAAAATCCTGCAGAGATTTGATACTGTAGGAAACATTCAAAGCTTTATGTTAAAAAAAAAAAAAAAACAGCAGAAGATAACTGAAGACTCACTGTTGGGAACCACAAGCTCACTACTGTATTTTGTCCTAAGCTAATATGCACCAACCATTTCCTGTAAGAAGCCGTGTGACTGGGCACATGATTTATTCCACAAATGACCCAGCTCTCTGCAAGGCTCACACATCATCTAAGAGGAAATAATCGTCCGGGTGGAGCCCATAACAAACAAGAACATGACACTGGACAGGAGGAAAGGGAAGTGCCTAAGGAAGAACTAAAACTGCTCTTCTGCACAGAAATCCAGGGCTTTGAGGAAGTGCAAGTCCCCCATGGAGGAAGGCCACAGTACAAAGTGTTAGATAAGTAGGGTTTGGGTAGAGAGAGGAAAGCAGGTAGCTGGGTTGCACAGCACTCCACAGATACTTCCTTACAACGGATGAGAAAGCTTCCCAAGGGCCATGCGAGCACCAGCCGGGAGCCTTTGCGTGGCATATGGAGCAAATGCCGTCTGCCACTTGGTGTCTGAATTTTTTTTTGCTCTTGTCCTTTAGTGATTCCTGAGTGTGTTCCAAATTATGTTGCTAGCTTGGCTTAGACAAAAGAAGGCAATTTGATAAGAAACACAAATGTTGGACAATTCATGTTAAATCACCATCTGGCCTAACAGAAATATTCATGTTTAAAAAATATATATCATCATTTGCCAACTGGGTAATCTGTTACACATTTTAGGGAAATCTGAAGTTGGACAATTAACTCATACCACTTTAAAACAAACATCTTTGTACCAGGATAAACAAAGAAGAAAGGACTTGAACACAGAATCCATATTAAATATGTCTTTTGTAAGTCAATTTTAGTGCCTTGAATAAACCAGCATTTATCACGCTTAGATGATCCAAAATATCGGAAAAGATAAAGCAAAGATAATACAATCCCTGTCCTAAATTAAAGCTATTCAGTAAACTGAGACAAAGTATTTGAAATGAAAAATAATCTTTTAGACACTCAAATGTCTAATTAAGGCTTGCACCTCCCATTCTCCCGAGTCTCCCTTCCCTCTCCTACCTTCTACCTTGCCCTGAAAATGACAGGAAGGTGGTGGGAGATTTCCTTCTAAAAATAAATTTCATCAATAAACTGTTAAAAAAATTAATTATGCACACTACTAACTCTCAACAGAAAGCGAAACTGAGCCTTGCTCCAAAGAGAAAACTGATCCTTGCTCTTTTTACTTTAATGTAGTATAAAGTTGGAATGTCTTAAGTTATTCCTTCTTAAAATCATGTATTTCCATTAAAAAAAAAAAATCTTATTTTAACGTTATTCCCCTGAGATCCTTCCTTCATCCAAATCTTAGTTACCAGCATTCAGAGTCTAAGTTACACTTGATTATATTTTTCATTCTTTCATTTCATTCTTCATATTATTCCCAGGTGATTATATTATTTACCTAAAAGCTAAATCTGGTTCAATGTTTTTTTCCATAGACACTGCCCAAGTATTTCTGAACAAAACCAGGTGGAACATGAATCATATCCTACCATCTGGATGAATATAAACCAAATTAAGAGCTATATGAGGCCGCAAAAACATTTGAGGGCATGCTTGAATTTTGAGGAATTGATAAAATAACAGCCAGGCACGGTGGCTCACACCTGTAATCCCAGCTCTTTGGGAGGCTGAGGTGGGAGAATCACTTGAGCCCAGGAGTTTGAGACCAGCCTGGGCAACATAGACCTCAACTCTACAAAAAAATTTAAAAATTAGCCAGACATGGTGGGACACTCCTGTAGTCCCAGCTACTTGGGAAACTGATGTGGGAGGATCACTTGAGCCCAGGAGATGAAGGTTGCAGTGAGCCATGATCATGTACTGCCCTCCAGCCCTGTCTTAAAACAAAACAAAACAAAACAAAAACAACAGAGATCTCCTTCATTTACAAATCTCTACCTTGCAGTCGTAATCCTTATTAAATAAAGCAAAATGACACCAAGCAGATGTGTTTTTAAAATACATCTTGCTGATGACTATTACATTTCATAGACATGTACCTGCCTATTTACTTCTCTGGCTTCTCTCACACTGCATTACGAGAATATAGCAATACCAGTTGTTTTCACAGCAAGAATTCTAGGTCATTCTTTCTATTTCCCACATTCCAGTACTTTTGGTTTTACTAGACTGATTTGCTGTCTTGATTGTGTTGCTACAATAATCGTAAAGTAAGTGATTAAAATACAGAAACACAGAATACTGGAGACAAAAGGGGCCTTACAGCCATCTAGGCCAAGTGTAAATGTTGCCAGGTTTATTTCTATGTAACTACAGTGCCTTAAAAAAAATAACTAACTGGCCTAGCAACATGTTGTATACATCAGCAGAGACACTTAAGAGGTAGCAACAGTTACCACGAATCCAAGTTTTCCTTTCCCTTATCTTGAAAAACTAGAGACTTTTAACAGCATAAAAAAGCCCAAATACACACAAAGAAGTATTATTCAACAAGTTAAAACCCTAGTTCACAAATTTACCATTCCCTGAGTTATAGAACCATTTTTCTGCCCTTTTATCTTTCCACTAGAAAGTGGTCCAGTTTCTTCAATCTGGCAGGTTACTATGTGCAGCCGTTTTCATGGGCTGCTTCCTGTTCCCAAACAAGTTCCTCAGTCATGACTCAATCTAAGAAATATGATCCGGCCAATTTACTGGAACTCTCACCCATTATGCTTGTCTATAAACTGCAGAGCATGATGCAAAGATAAAGCAAAACTGGAAAGTGAAGAAAGCAAGAATTTGGATTATTTTCTCAAGAGGCACATGCAGAGTTCGGTCAAAAAGATGTCAGAAAAAAAACCAGTTAATTTCCAAAACAGCAGGTGATCCTACCTGCTACAAAAAGCACATGGTGCTGAATTTTCCATGACAGGTTTCACATCTGGGTCCCCAAGGAGGTTTTTTTTTTTTTGGTGGTTTGTGTTTGAGTAGGATACTGCTGCTAGGCTTCAAAGGACTTATGTAAGGGTTTCACTACTTTGCTGAGAGAATGGCTTGGTTTGACAAGCAAACATTAGGATAAATTTTTCTAATCTCTTCCCCATTTTTGAACAAGCCATGTATGTATTGAGTTCTAAATGCTGTCCTCCACAGAGAGGAACTTCTCACCTTTGGGATTAGGTCTTCTACTGCCCTTAGAATGATCCAACCCTCCCCACTCCCGATCCGACCTCTGCCATATTACCAACAGAACCTTCAGGAACATTGGATCCAACTCCCTAACCTACTTTACCAAACCTCCATAGAAATTAACTGGGCATGGACTAACCAGGTGGCTCAGATCTCCACCTTGAGGTCAAACAGCTTTGCTACCCATGCTGGTGTACCCTCCTCCTCCAAGGAAGTCCCCCATGAGGGTGGGCACACATAATCCAGCACATTCACACCATAGGGCTTCTACAGATACTTCTGCCACTTCTAAACTCCCCAACTGATCCTTTACCTTCTCTTTTGATCCTGGATTTGTAAAGATAAAGTTCAATCCTTGGGGTCCTTTTCAGATTTTTTTTTTAAAGAGATAAGAGTCTTGCTCTGTTGCCCAGGCTGGAGTGCAGTGGCACCTTCCTAGCTCACTGCAGCTTCTAATTCCTAGGCTCAAGTGATCCTCCCACCTTGGCTCCCAAGTAGCATGCATCACCATGCCTGGTTAATTTTTATTTTTTATAGAGATGGTTCTTGCTATGTTAGTCATGCTGGTCTCAAATTCTTGGCCCCAACTGATCCTCCTGCCTTGGTCTCCCAAAGTGCTGAGATTACAGGCATCAACCACTGTGCCTGGTCAATTTTCAGATGTAGCTACCTACAAATAGCTAAAAGTAATAATAAGTCAGTACAGTCAGTCATCCAGGCTTGGGGGCTAAGTAAGTACTAAATGCCATTTACTGCTGCTAGCCAGAGACCTTGTGTGCTGGTGGTATGAATTTTAGATACATTTTATTAACAATATTATTATATGTATAAAACACTTAGCTTTAAAAAAAAAAAATAGATCCTTGCTGGGTGCGGTGGCTCACACCTGTAATCCCAGCACTTTGCAAGGTTGAGGTGGGTGGATCACAAGGTCAGGAGATCGAGACCATCCTGGCTAACACGGTGAAACCCCGTCTCTACTAAAAATACAAAAAAATTAGCCAGGTGTGGTGGCGGGCGCCTGTAGTCCCAGCTACTTGGGAGGCTGAGGCAGGAGAACCGCTTGAACCCGGGGAGGCAGAGGTTGCAGTGAGCCAAGATCGCACCATTGCACTCCAGCCTGGGTGACAAGAGCAAAACTCTGTCTCAAAAAAAAAAAAGAAAAGTTAAAACTTGTAGAATGGTTGTGGTTATAAAGGTAGTGGTCAAGATCAACAAGATTAGTGTAAATACCCTAAGTGGATCACTAATCCATCTACCTATCAAATACCACCCCTCAGATGCCAGGGATACAAAGATGAGTAAGAGACAGTCTCTGATCTGAGTTATGAGACAAAGTGATGAGAAGCAATAGACGCCCAGGCAGCGTGGAGGAGGTGCCACTAAATCTGCACAGAAAGACCTCACAGGAGGTAACAACTGCTGTAAAGTGTATAACTGGCCTACTGTGTGAATATCCTTCCAATAAACAAGGGTTAAATCTATTTTCCAAAGGCCCAGCCCAAGTGGGCATTTGAAAGCAAAGGAGGCTATGGAGGTGGCAAGAACACACAAGAAGTAAATAATCTTGGCTGGGTGCGGTGGCACACGCCTGTAATCCCAGCACTTTGGGAGGCCGAGGCGGGCGGATCACGAGGTCAGGAGATCGAGACCATCCTGGCTAACGGTGAAACCCCATCTCTACTAAAAATACAAAAAATTAGCCGGGCGTGGTGGTGGGCGCCTGTGTCCCAGCTACTTGGGAAGCTGAGGCAGGAGAATGGCGTGAACCTGGGAGGTGGAGCTTGCAGTAAGCCAAGATCGTGCCACTGCACTCCGGCCAGAGGGACAGAGTGAGACTCTGTCTCAAAAAAAAAAAAAAAAAAAAAGTAAATACATCTCCATTCTCTTTATACATCCTTTGTCTCCCTTCTTGGTGGTGGCAATGTTTTCCCTCATCTCCTCCCCAAGAGGCTCTGAGTCTCTAGCTCAAGGAAAATTCTCATACACAAAGAGACTTCCTCCTCGTATTTTGACTTTTCAGTTAGTATGACTCATCCATCTCAGCCAAGATGGGAATTACTGTTAATGCCACACTGTCACGGAACGCTACAACTGGAAGGGACCACAGGAATCACCCAGACAGCCCCTCTCATTTTGCAAATAAGGGAACAGGTCTAAAGGGTGAGATCATTTGTGCAGGGTCAGAGGTCAAAGGATTATCAAACTACTAAGGGTCTACTTTTCTAATTTTACAACTCTTGCCAAGTTATTTGGCAGAGGGAAAAGATCTTTGCTTCACCTTCTTTTTAAATTAGCATCTCTTGCTCTAGTCTGCTGGCCTCACAGGTACCTAACAGCTTCTATTACACCTGGTGTTTGCATACTTCATGGTTTATAGGAGTGTTCATGGGTGCTATCTCATTTGAGCCTCACTACAGTAGCATGAGGGAGGTGGGCCAGGTATTGTAATCTTTTTTTTTTTTTTTTTTTTTTTTTTTTGAGACAGAGTCTCACTCTGTTGCCTAGGCTGGAGTGCAGTGGCACAATCTCAGCTCACTGCAACCTCCACCTCCTGGGTTGAAGTGATTCTCCTGCCTCAGCCTCCCGAGTAGCTGGGATTACAGGCACCTGCCACCATGCCCAGCTATTTTTTGTATTTTTAACAGGGATGGGGTTTTGCCATGTTGGCCAAGCTGGTCTCGAACTCCTGACCTCAGGTGATCTGCCTGCCTCAGCCTCCCAAAGTGCTGGGATTACAGGCGTGAGCCATTGCGTCCGGCCTGTAATCTTCATTTCTAGATGAACACGTTGAGGCTTCGGGGATTAAGCAACCTGCCCCAAATCACATATTCAGCAAGTAGCAGAGGCAGGACTCCAGTCCAAACCTTCTGACCTTGAGCCTGGGCAGCTTGTCCACTGCTCCTTGGTGTTCACACCACAATAGACACGTTCTGGAAACCACTTTAGCCCCGAGCCTTCTCCCAAGGCGGGAAACTAAGAGTTAAAGGTCTGCCCTCTGGACACTCAGACTTGCCTGCCCCATACAACTTAACAGGCAAATCAGGCCATTAACTTGCCTGAAGAGAGCTTAGCATTGAAATCAGGACAACTCGCTTGCATAGGGAGAGTTTTGCATTGAAATCAGTCTTCCCATAAAGCCAGTAATTACCCCATACTTTGTATGTCTTACAGGGTTTTCTTACTATGGTCTGACTAAACTCTGTTTAGGGCATGAAAATGGCTTTTTAAAAATAGATACCAGATGTACGTGGTATAAAATTTAAAAGTTGCAAAAGTAATTTCCCAGTTACCCTCTTCCAAGGCAATCACTAGTATCAGGTTTTTTTTGTTTTCTTAGGAAGCCATTAAATACACACAATCGCATATAAGCATAGTATCCCACACTCATTTAATATATTTTGGAGATGGTTCTACATCAGGGCATAGAGTTGTGAGTTGTCCCTTTTTGTTTTTTTTTTTTTTTCTAAGATAGGGTCTTGTTCTGTTGCCCAGGCTGGAGTGCAGTGGCAGAATCACAGCTCACTGCAGCCTCAACCTCCTGGGCTCAAGCAATCTTCCCACCTCAGCCTCCTGAAGAGCTGAGATTACAGGCATGTGCCACTATGCCTGGCTAATATTTTACTTTTTTTTTTTTTTTTGTAGAGACAGGGTCTCACTATGTTGCCCAGGCTGGTCTCAAGCAATCCTCCGGCTTCAGCCTCCCAAAGTGCTGGGATTACAGGCGTGAGCCACTGCACCCAGACTTTGTCTCACTATTTTTAATGACTGGACATTATTTCATTACACAGATGTACTGAAACAGTATTACTTAATAACATAATTATTTAATCAGTCCCCCATCTGACTTTTCTTTTTGCCATTACAAATATTGCTATAATGAATATCCTTGTATATAAATCATTTCATAAATGTGTGAGGGTATCTGTAAGATAAATACTTAAAAGTGGAGTTGCTGGGTCAAAGAGTATATACTGCCGAATAGCCCTACATAGAGATTGTATATTTTACACTCGCACCAGCAGTGTGAGCGTGCATTTCCCCATGCCTTTCCCAACTCCTGTGTCCTTCACACCTTGTATCATATTGGAACAGGGTACCCACTCAATAAATACACATTAACTGCTTATACAAGGCCTCCTACATCAATTCCAGGATCATTTCAACATTGGGCCCTTCCCATTATCTCTTAACAATAAAATTGAGGCCAAAGAAAGGAATAAAGGCTGGGTGCCGTGGCTCAAGTCTGTAATCCCAGCACTTTGGGAGGCCGAGGCAGGTGGATCATAAAGTCAGGAGTTCAAGACCAGCCTGGCCAACATGGTGAAACCCTGTCTCTACTAAAAATACAAAAAATTAGCCGGGCATGGTGGTGGGAGCGTATAATCTCAGCTACTCCAGAGGCTAAGGCAAGAGAATTGCTTGAACCCAGGAGGCGGAGGTTGTGGTGACCCGAGATCGCTCCAAGCCGAGATCGTGCCATTGCACTCCAACCTGGGCAAGAAGAGTGAAACTCTGCCCCACCCCGCAAAAAAAAAGAAAAGAAGAAAAAGGAATAAACTTCCACTCCAGAAGTGTCAGCCAGCAAACAGCATTTCTTTAACCACTGGTGTTTGCCTAGCCATGCTCCAGCCAAGCTAATTTTCGTTTCTGCCTTTGGAACTGGCAGCACATTTTGTAGGGGCAAGGAATGTACAGGCTGGGGTACCCGCAGATAAGACCGAGGTTGGGCAAAGTCTCAGGAACACTCAAACGTGACAGGCAAAATCAGTAATCTCAGCCTTTCTAATAGATAAGGCAGCCTTGAAAAAGCAAGTCCAGCCAGGTTGACCCATCTACCGGCTCCTTAAAGACCAGGAAAAGGCTTTCTCTCTAAAGATGTATCACTCAGGAACAGGTGTTTACTGGCCACTAAACATTTAGAACAACCAACTGACTAAGGAGAGCTGACAGTGATCATGGAGACCGCAGTCCAAACCCCAGGTTTATAAATGAGGATCCTGAGACCTGAGATGCTAAATGGGCAACTGGCCCCAGGTCTGACCTAACTGAGCAGAATCCAGGGGTGGGTGGTTGTCACCTGGTCAACCTAACACAAATTAGATTTCAAGCTAGACTTTCCTACTGCAATTTCTATTACTTAAAAATTCATTAAATATTAGGGATTACTTTGAAAACTGACCCTTAGAGAACTGTTGTGTGCTATTCAAGTCTGTAACCAAATTAATGGCCTATGAAATTCTGTTATGAGAAAATTGCCCAATGTCTGACCTGTACTCTGTTTTTTTCTTTTTTCTTTTTTTTTTGAGACAGAGTTTCGCTCTTGTTGCCCAGGCTGGAGTGCAATGGCGTGATCTCAGCTCACCGCAACCGCCGCCTCCCGGGTTCAAGCAATTCTCTTGCCTCAGCCTCCTGAGTAGCTTGGATTACAGGCATGCGCCACCACGCCTGGCCAATTTTGCATTTTTAGTAGAGACAGGGTTTCTCCATGTTGGTCAGGCTGGTCTCCATCTCCTCACCTTAGGTGATCCGCCTGCCTCGGCCTCCCAAAGTGCTGGCATTACAGACATGAGCTACCACCCCTGGCCTCTGTACTCTTTTTTTTTTTCAGAGGACTTTCCTTCTCCAACCCGCAATCTCTGAATATTGTGTGGTTCTCTAAGACTGTGCCTTTGCTCAATACTATAGGAATAAGAGCCTCCCAGTTCTCAGCCCAGGCAGATCATCTCCCCTGGCCCAGCCTCCAACATTACATTATCAAGCGCAAACCTGGCTCAAAATTAGGGTGGGCCCCTAAAAACTGCCAAAACAGGCATGATGGCTCACACCTGTTATCCCAGCACTTTGGGGGACCAAGGCAGGAGGACCACTTGAGCCCAGGAGTTTTGATATCAGCCTGGCCAACATGGAAGACGCAGTCTCTACAAAAGAGAGAAAAAAAAATTAGCCAGGTGTGGTGGCGCGTACCTGTGGCCCCGGCTACTCAGAAGGTTGAGGCATGAGCATCCTGGAGCCCAGGAGGTTGAGGCTGCAGTGAGCCATGTTTCTGCCACTATACTACAGCCTAGGCCACAGAGCAATACCCAGTCTCCATAAATAAATAAATAAATGAATAAATAAGGCATTTGCTTCACTCCGGATCTGGTAGAAGTTCTCTGCAGCTCTGATGTCTGCTATGTTTCCAAGTAAAACCAGGATCCAAGGCAAAGTCTATAAAGCCACTGGATCCAGTCCCCATCTGGGAGGAGGTCAGTCATTTTATAGTAGCCTCTGGCCTTGGTCTTGTCACTTGCAAAAGGTTGGAGCTGGGTTAGGTGACCCCCAAGATCCCTTCCTCTAAATACCTCTGATTCTATGAAGTCCGTAAGTCTGAAAATAATGATTTTTTTTAAATAGGCTACTTTCAGCTAAAGCAGCACTAATAGAAATATAATGCAATCCACATGGGTAATTTTAAATTTTTTAGTAACCTAGCCTCACCAACAAAAAAAGAAACAAGTGAATTTAATTTTAACAATATATTTATTTAACCCAATATATCCAAAATTATTTTAACATGCAACCAAAATAAGAAAATTATTAATGAGGTGACAAAACACAATACACACTACAAGAAATCTTACCCAGCATGGTAACACGAAATGTAGTCTTGCCAACACTACAAGGTATATTTAACAGAAAAATATTTTATACTCTTTCTGTTTTAAAATTTAAATCAAAATTTAACAAAATTAAAAATTCAGTTCCTTGGTTGCATGAGCCAAATTTCAAGCGTGAGGGACAGTGCAGCATAAACCTACAATGTGGCCCTCCACACTCCTTAGGGGTGAGTTCAACGGAACCAAACTCTTCGGTTTTGCAAATTACTTCCTAAAGATACACTGAAATCAACGGGAAAATTCGCCCTTCCAAAATACCTGAGACAGTATTTGTACTGTTAGCAATTATTTGTGAAAGCTACCTCAATAACCTGAAAGAACTGGTGTGAGTCTGAATTACTAGGAGGGCTCATGATGGCTAAATGGATCATTTTGATGTTATTCAACAATGTTATGGTGCAGATGCTACTCAATTACCATGATTATTGCAAAGGTCATCTGAAGAATGGATAGAAGTGAGAGGCCTTAGGTGCTGGGAGAGTACTACCTGTTCCAACTAAGGATATAAATTAACCCGGAGTTCAGAAATTGTATTTCAACTGCTTTCACATGTATGAACCCACTAAATAATTATGTTGGGGTAGTGGTTACCTGGTAAGCCTTCATATTAAGATCTGAGAATGAAAGATCTCAGTGTCAAGATTCTAAGCCCAGATAAAGACAAGTACGATATAGTCTAACCAGTAACATAATGGCCACCGTTTATCTTGTACTTTCTATGTGCTCAACACTCTTCCAACCACTTGTCCCCATGACCTCCTTTATACGCACACCAATCCACCCAGGTGGGTAGTAGTATGATCATTATCATTTTGGAGTAAGGAAACAAAAACAGAGAGGTTAAGTACTTTGCCTGAAGACATCCCCCCCTCTGATAAATGGTGACAGTGAGATCCAACTCAGGTTCATCTTAAAGAACCAGCGTTCCTATCCACTCTAGGCTTCCTCAGGGAGGCTGCACAGTGCGATGGGCTTAGGAAGCCAGGTGGTGCCAGGTGGGGCCTCTGCTGCTACCTAGCTGTGTGGGTAACTGTGGCCTAGCCGCCGAACCTCCCTGTGCTGTTCCTGCAATGGAAGGCCAAGATGATACCAGCCCTTATGGAAGTTTTCCATATGAAAAACAAAGGATATAAATGCCCCTTAAAAATATCGGACAATCCAAGGATGAGGTATTAGTACTATTAATAAATTCAGCTCCTGTTGCAAATGACAAATGACCATGAGAAGCATCTACATTTTAGGGTTCTGGGTCTAACCAGTAAATAAAAAAATAGAAGATGAGGCCATTACTTGTTTATGTATCAGCTGTGCATGGCAACAACAAAGGTAGTAAAAATGTAAAACATTCGGCTGTCATCTCCCTCAAGGGTCTTAGATTTTCTCTCCCTTCACAGCTCTGGCCAAATTTAGTTAGGGGTAGTTATTATAAAACAAGTGTCTTAAAGCCTTTAAAGGGTTACGAGGATGGCAAAAGGACAAGGCCACCCAGGCCAGCTCAGTTTATGTTTGGATTTAGCCTTCCACTGATGCACTCCCACTTATAAACTCTCTCTGTCCCTAGACCTTGCCTATGGACACTGGGTTTCTAGGCACAGAACCTCAGAGTAAGAAATGCTGCCACAAGTGAAGGGCTGAGTCTGGAAAGGAATCCTATGAGATGGTTTAACAATCCTCATAAGTACAAGGAATCCAGCAGACAGGCTGGAGGGTCTTCCAGAGAAGCCGAGGCAACGTGTGGTGCCTCTGCCATTCTAGGGCACACACCAGGCCTTGCTATGGGTTGGTTTTCTGTCTCAGAAGACCTCAGTCTCCACAACAACCAGGCCCTCACACAAGGACATGAAGACCAAGGAGAATGAGAGGTTTATAGCAAACAGCAAAAAAGGGCGTGAGTGTTTACACTGGAACTCAAGGAGGGATTTTTGCCAGGAGTGGTGGCTCATGCCTGTAATCCCAGCACTTTGGGAGGCCAAGGCGGGCGGATCACGAGGTCAGGAGTTCGAGACCATCCTGGTTAACATGGTGAAACTCCGTCTCTACTAAAAATACAAAAAATTAGCTGGGCGTGGTGGCCCGTGCCTGTAGTCCCAGCTACTCGGGAGGCTGAGGCAGGAGAATGGCATTAAACCCGGGAGGCAGAGCTTGCAGTGAGCCGAGATCGCACCACTGCACTCCAGTCCAGCCTGGGCGACAGAGTGAGACTCTGTCTCAAAAAAGAAGGGATTTTTTTCAAGAAGAAATGGAATTATGATAATGATCATAACCACCATTTGCTGAAGGTGTGCCATGTGCTATTTCCTGTGCCCAGTTCACTTAGTTAATTCTAGGAAGATGATATCACAGTAACATCAATCTAAAGATGATGAAACGGAAACACACCCTATTGTAAAATCTAATGACATAACCTCTCTTTGCCTCAGTTCTTCACCTATAAAACAGGGAGAATGCTCCTCACCTCACAGGGCATAGTAAGGATTGCAAAGGGCAGAAGAGTTTGTCAGAGCACTTTGTACCGTGCCCAGTGTTGCAGAGAGTCCAACGGACTGCAGCTGTTGTTAACAGCATTGCTAGATGTCCACATCTGTCTGCTTGGGGCTCACAGGAAAAGCTCATAGGAGAGAAAAGAGAGGAAATTGTTTTTTCTTGTCTTGGGCAAATATTGCTAATCATTGTAATTGGAAGCAAGGATCAGACTGTTACAATTTACTAAAAATAGTAAATCAATCTAAGAGAAGGGCAAAAAGAGAGAAACTCTCTCTGTGCTACCTTGAGGAAGAAAGGAATCCATTCTTTAAGCAAAATGGCAACTTCTGGCTAGTTTTTCCTCTCCTTTCATCGATGACCACACTGGTGGATGAGTATCTGTTAAAGCAAAGGAACAGCGGAGCATGCAAGCTTGACCACAATCCACTTCCCTCCTCAAAAAAGGAGGCTCTAAAAAGTTATTTTTACATGTCTAACAAGGATACAATTTAGTTACAATGACAGATCCTCAAATCTGTGTGCTGATGTCAGACCAACTAAGCCGTCACAACAATGCTCAGACCTATACCTTGGCAGAAGCCCACTCACCATCTCCCTGCCTCCAACCTGTCCATCTTCCAATTCACCCGCCACAATAACTTCCTATCCACATCCAGTTTACGTGCCTTGCCCTTTCCAGAATTGTCTTCCATGGTTTCCAGATGCCCTATACAAACTTGAAACAGTGCACATGAGCACTGAAGGCCCTTTATGGCAACCCCCAAGTTAACCTTGTCAGCCCCACTGGCCCAATATTCTGTCATAGTCCAGCTCATATCTGCACCATTGCTTGGGCTTCCAGCTGAAGCCTGAACCAAACAAAATCTACTTGCTTAAAAGAAAAGTCTAGTTAAAATGGCAGTTCCTCCAGGATATCCTCTCTCAGCACCCCAGTTAGAAGTCACATTTTCTCATCTGCACTGTCACAGCGTTGTCATGTATCACAGACTAGTTTATACTAAATATCAAACTCCTAGAGGGCAGTTAATGGACTCACCCTCAAACTGACTGAGCAACTATTAAGTAAGCACCAGGCATGGCGCTAGACATCAGAATTACACAAAAGATTAAAATACAGTCTTTACTTAGAGGAACTCATATCCTAAGCAGAGGAGACACAGAGGAGCAATTTGAAAAACAAATGTCCCTCAAGGGGGATACGTGCTGCATTATCTTGGAAGATTAAAACAGCTTCATGCCCTGAAAGTTTCCTAGGGTGTGTAGATACCTAATAAATATTTGTGGAATGAGTAAGTGTATATTATTTAGACTCACAATTCAGTATTTTCATTGTCTACCTAACATATATGGGGTTAGAGTTCAAATTATTTAAGTAACAAAGATACTATGTTTTATATCATATATGACCTAATTACTAGTCATAGAAAAATTATTTAACATCATTTCCATTAACAATGCTGATAAATTATTTCTTGGATATGCTACTGGAAATAAAGTATGATATCTTAAGAACTATTAACACACACCCCTTCAAATAATAAAATAGATTGTAAGAGAATAAATGTGATAATATCTTCAAATATCCTTTAAAGAATTTTGCAATGTGGACAATATAACAATCAATCAATTAACTGCTGATTAAGTGAATTTTCTTAGCGGATTCTAGTTACTTCCTTCAGGCTGATGGTCAGAAAAAGGATGAGAAGTGGGCAAACTTACTTTCCCCCCTTTACTCTCCTACCTCAGTATTCAGACTTCTTCAAAAAGTGCCCAGCAGAAAAGGTGGCTAAGCCCCAGAGAGATATGACATATATGATTTTAACTTCATCTCCTTGAAAATTAAAATAGTAACAATGTTTAGTTTATCCTTTTGTTACCAATTCCTTGCAGCCGTAGGTCTGAGAAATGGCAAACTTCAGCAGTAACAATTACCATATCAAATGTTGCTCTGCGTGAAGGGATCTGGACAAGCCACTCTACCTGAGTAAATAAAATATACCCAGACTCTACCTTTGTGGCACTTTCATTATATTCCATGACCTCTGTCCCATCACCTGCTTCAGGTTAGGATAAAAGGTATAAACAAGCTGCCACCTGGGGAGATGGCAGGCTTCCCTACAAAAAACAAGAAAGTAATATTCTGAGATTTCCTAAGAACAAGCAGCAATGTCCTGGCTTCAAATGGTCTCTAGAAGTCCATGCACCACCGTGGTTCCACTGGGGCGGTTGTATCACCCAGGAGCATTAGGAATTGTATGGAGGTGTAGTGGGGCACTTTCTGCTTGTCACAAAGATCCGTGGAACAGGACTCCGCTTCAAAGAGAAGTCCAGCCCATGCGTCAACAGCGCCCCCACTGGTCCACATGGAAGGAACTCCTTGAGTAGCGGCACTGTCCTATCAATCTTTATAAAGGAGTCCCTCATTCTTTAGCAGCTGACAGAATGTCTGTAGGTCATTAGACAACGAAAAAAGAAAGAAGAGAGGGAAGGAGTAAAACAAGCAGAAGGGATTATGGACAGTCAAAATCCCAGTTCTGCTACCTGCAAGCAGTCTTGTCCTGGCCAAATGGCTTAACCTCTTTGAAAATGTTCATTTCTTTTCCCTTTTCTTCCCTATAATCTTGCCAGTTCTGTCTGTATTCAGATGTCTCCTAACTCCAAAGTCTGGTTCTTTTCACACCATAGGAAGTGAGCTGGTAACATGAATGAAGATGAAAGACTAATTGTTTCCTCAATCTCCATTATTGCACAATTTACAGCACAATTGTACTGTTATCAAGTGAACTTTGGAAACCTGTAGCACAGAGCAAGAGCCGCATGCTCCCGGGGCCCCAGACTTCCAAGAGTCCTGCAGAGGTAGAAGGGAGGGAGACGAATGAGTTTATATCTAGGCGAGTCATGTCTACCCACATCTCTCTGAGGAGGAAAGACTTTACTTCTCAGGATCAATGAGAAGAGATATGAGGTTCCCCCAACTTTTCTTAAGATGCATTCCCCCTCCTTCCTGATCCTCCCATCAAGGGTGGCCCCTGGATCACAGTTTGGAAGTCACTGCCCTAAGGATTTCACCAAAAGGCAATGTGGTAATGAAGTTTCTAACAGAGGGTGAAGTGCTGTCTCTGGAGGGTAAAATACAACCTGCACCCACAGGATGATTCTCATTCTTGGTCCTGGTCTCTGCTTGGGAACCAGCAGGACCCTGCAGGAGAAGAACATGTGGGTTGGTGAGTGGGGGCACTGCAGCTGATACAAAGTAAACCAGCCCTGTTCCAGTCCACTAGGGTTGATTTTTCTTTTTTTTATTGAGACAGGATCTTACTCTGTTGCCTAGGCTGGAGTACAGTGGCATGATCATGGCTCACTGCACCTTCAAACTCCTGGGCTCAAGCCATTCTTCCACCTTAGCCTCCCAAGTAGCTACAACTGCAGGTGTGCACCACCGGATCCGGCTAATTTTTTTAATTTTTTGAGGAGACAACGTCTCAATATGTTGCCCAGGCTTATCTCAAACTCCTGGTCTGTAGTGATCCTCCCACCTCAACTTCCCAAAGTGTTGGGATTACAGGTGTGAGCCACTGCACCTGGACTAGGATTGTTTTTTCTATGTATATTTTAATTATGTCTCATTGAGAATCATCAAGAATAAAAATAACTTGAAAAATTGGCAAGTTTTCCTATTGCAAGTAAAAAACTCTCATTTTTTAAGGAAAATGAGAGTTTTTTACTTGCCAGAGGAAGTCACTACCAGGAATTTTAATGGTTAAAAAAATTATTTTCTTTTTGCGAAATATTCATGGTTCTTCAACACTCTCTAGACGCAACAGCAAGGCTCCCTGGCCCCAGTACTGCAAAACAAACCAAAAAAAAAGTACAGGTCTTTAGTCAGCCCTCAAACACCTCAAGAAGAGGTATATAATTCCATCATGCATCAAACCTCTGTGCCCGTTACCTTCACAAAAGGCAACAAAGAACTATAGTCATTCTTCCCTCTATTCTAGTCCCTTAGGCAAGGAATAGGTTGGGTTTTACATCCATGTGCAGTATTATAATTTTATGCGGAAGCAGAGCAGATAAGAGATTGTCAGGTATGAAATAAAGCAAAATTCGATACACCTTATCAGTGGGCCCCCTAAATACACAGTCAATATTGTCCTCATATTAAGGTCATTTCTTTCACACAGACATTGAAGGTACTAATCTACTCTGAATGTCAGCTACATTCTTGCAAAAAAAAAAAAAAAAAAAAAAAAAAAAGGAAAGGACATTGAATGAGAAAATGCAAGAAGTGTACGTTGCATACAGCCTAAATCTTAACTGAAGTCCTTCTGTTTTGAGGTACTTGAATCACATTATGTACATCATTCAATACGAAACTCCTAAGAACAAGTAAAATAACAAGATACCATTTTCAAAATCTTAAAGCAACAAACTACTGATGACTAGAATTAGAAAAGCATGCTTCCAGAAAGGTGGCTAAATACACCCCTCCACACAAAGGGGCAGCGGTCAAAGACAAGACTGGAATTGGGCCTTGCGAGCTCTGCCTGGCAACCTTGGCTGTGGAGGCCACAGTGGACAGAGTTACCCACTCTCTTCTGGGCTTGTTCCCACCATCTGTGGAGTGGGTGTATAGGGCTGGGGCTAAGCCAGCTTCAGAAGCCCCCCAACCACCACACCATCAAGTCTCTCAAGTGAGACTGCTATGCTGTGGCACGCACACCCACACACAAGTTGCCAACAGTTTGGAAGTTAGCCCCAGTTTCCAAATATGTCAACCCAAAAGCCATTCAGGTAAATATAAGTGGGAGCCACTATAAAGTGGGACTTTATCAGGCAGATACAGAGAACCAAAAAATGAAGTTGCTAAAAGTTGCTGTAGAGATTTAAGTCTTTTGTTTTTAACGGAGGAAGATAATGAGGCCCAGGAACACAGCTTCCTAGAGTAAGACAGTGTTTCGTCCTGGCCTCCAGGATGTCCAACACCTATCCCAAGCTTCTGAGCATTCTTTCCTCACTGGCTTCTCTCAGTGCTATTTCCAAATAATCTAGATTGCAACTTATCACAGGCCACATTCCTGAAAAAACAGAGAACAATCCTGCTGACCCACTTCAGGGAAGCCCTTTCATAACAAAGCTACCCAAATCTTCTGGAGGGGTTTAATGAGCCCAGGTTATATATATTTAGTGAGTTTCAAACACTCGCCAGGCACTTTGAAACACAGTTCCTGAATGTAGGTGTTAAAACTGTAAGGCTGTGAAGGGCAGTGATCAAAGACAAAAGCACTTGCTTTCATGATTTAAATAAGACATCCTAACCAGATTTTCTAGATCACTATATGCTTCAATGGATACTAAGCACTGAGGTGGGTCCCCTAGGGCAGGGGTCCCCACCTGCTGGCTGCGGATGGGTCAGTGGCCTGTTAGGAACCAGGCCGCACAGGAGGAGGTGAGCAGTAGGCCAGCATTCCCACCTGAGCTCCACCTCCTGTCAGATTAGCAGCAGGATTAGTTTATCAGAGAAGCTGGAACCCTGTTGTAAACTGAGCATGCAAGGGATGTAGGTTGCCAGCTCCTTAGGACAATCTAATGCCTGATGACCTGAGGTGGAACAGTTTCATCCTGAAACCATCCTCTACCTCCTTCTATAGAAAAACTGTCTTCCACAAACCTAGTCCCTGGTGCTAAAAAGGCTGTGGACTGCTGCCCTAGGGCACTGGCTCTCAAACCTGACTGCTCATTAGAATCCCCTCAGAACCTTTAAAAAATAGTGATGCCTGGGCCCCAACCCCAGAGATTTTGATTTCATGAGGGATAGGGCCTGGGCATTAGTTTTTAAAATACTGATGGTGAGTCTAATATACAACAGTTTGAGAACCACTGCTGTAAGAAACAAACAGAAATATAAAAAGTGGAAACAATTCAAATGATCATCAACTGGATAAATAAAATGTGGTATAGCCATACAGTGGAATAGTATGCAGCCATAAAAAGGAATGATGCTATTGATATATGTTGCAACATTTTTAAACCTTGAAAACATATTGCTGTGAAAGAAGCCGGCAACAGAAGGATACTGTATGATTCCATTTACATGCTATTCCATTTACATGATATGTCCAGAATAGGCAAATTCATAGGTACAGAAAATAACTGAGTAGTTACCAGGGGCCAGGAGAGTTGAGGGGAAATGGGAAGTGACTGCTAATGGATATGGGGTTTCTTTTGAGGGTGTTGAAAATTGATTACAGTGATGGTTGCATAACTCTATGAATAAACTACTAAATTCATAGGATTGCATAACCCTGAATTAGATTAAATGGGTAAATTGTATGGTATGTAAATTGTATCTTACTTTAAAATACATATATATCTATAAATTCTATCTATTATAGAGAAAAAAACAGATACATAAGTAAGACAAGTATCAAGAGAGATTTAAAATGCCATTAGAGAGGATCATCTAAGTAATACAGAAGGTAAAAACTATAAACTCAGAGGAGGCATCAAAGCCAAAGTGATCCATATTTTTCTTTTCTTACTCATTTTTCTTCTCTGATTTGAAAAAACAATAGAGTTCAGAGCTTGTCAGTGTACATCTGATAATACAGGCCCTAAAGTCTCAGTTCTAACCTTATTTGGAATGGCTATTTAGCATTGTCTTAGAATTAAAAAAAAATATTCAGAATACAGGCTGTTGATGGACTGTAATGACTCTCAAGAGTCAATTATCAACAGGGCCTTTGAAAGATGGACTTGGAGGCCAGGTGCAGTGGCTCACGCCTATAATCCCAGCACTTTCGGAGGCCAAGGTGGGCAGATCACCTGAGGTCGGGAGTTTGAGACCAACCTGGCCAACAGAGTGAAACTCCATCTCTACTAAAAACATAAAAATTAACCGGGCGTGGTGGCACACACTTGTAATCCCAGCTACTTGGGAGGCTGAGGCAGCAGAATCGCTTGAACTCGGTGGGTGGAGGTTGCAGTGAGCCCAGATTGTACCAATGCACTCCAGCCTGGGTGACCGAGTGAGACTCTGTCACACAAAAAAAAGAAAGACGAACTTGGTGCTGTAAGTCCTACTTATGCCCTGGACTTGTTTTTACTAGTACCAACAGTTTGGACCAAATAAACTTACATGCTCAAATACACAAAAAGACTTTTAAATACCAGGATTTGCAACACACAGGTATTATAGTACATATGCCATAAAAACAAAAGATTAAACATGCCTCCCCTACTCAAAGTTCTTAATATACTTAATAGTCATAGTTAAGAGTTATTTATTACGGCAGAAGCTGACACACAGAAGGCTCAAACTTTAGGTAGCACAGGATTTTGTTTAACAGTCTTGTTTTCATGTCTGGGGTATAGTCTGGTATAAGAAAGCCATCTAGGCCAGGCGCAGTGGCTTAAGCCTGTAATCCCAGCACTTTGGGAGGCTGAGGCGGGCGGATCATGAGGTCAGGAGATCAAGATCATCCTGGCTAACACAGTGAAACCCCGTCTCTACTAAAAATACAAAAAATTAGCCAGGCGTGGTGGCGGGCACCTGTAGTCCCAGCTACTCGGGAGGCTGAGGCAGGAGAATGGCGTGAACCTGGGAGGTGGAGCTTGCAGTGAGCAGAGATCACGCCACTGCACTCCAGCCTGGGCAACAGAGCAAGACTGTCTCAAAAAAAAAAAAAAAAAAAAAAGCCATCTGTATTTCTCCAACAGTTTCTGAATGTTAATATTTAATATTATACACTTGAACATATTTTTGCTTTCATTTACAGAAAACATACCATTAGCAATTGAATAAATCTTGGCGTATAACTTAAAACCCTTTTAATAAATGTTTGTTGATGCTTATTTAAAAGCAGGTAGCAGTGAAATTTCAATAGCTCCTAGAAATTAGATGATCAAAGAATAAACTCTATTCTCTATTTGTGGCAAACTTATAATGAATATACATTTCTACAGTCAGAGATAAAGACAAGCAGGTTAAAAATGACATCTAGTAAACTTGTCCTCCTCTACCCTGGTGTGCAACATATTTCAGTCAACTTTCAGAAAGTGGTTGGACCAAGCACTTAAATGCCCTGAGGCTGACCTGGACCAACTTTTAGGCAAATCATCCATCAGATCCTATAAGTCCTGCAGCACACTTAATTCAGACAAATAAGACAATAATTCCAAAAACAACTTAACAATAAGGACTAAGAAAGTGTTTAATTTTGAGATGTACTATTCTCAAAGACCCAAGTAAGCCTCAACTAGGTAAGAGTTGAGCCCTTATGACTGCTATAGTTCAGAAGTGCCAAAACATGAGATTAGGGTTGAATTTGCACCATCAGCTTTCTGCTAGCTGTTTCCAACTCAAATTTTCCCCATTCTGCTCTCTTTCCTTCAACCTGGTTTAACCCTGTCTGTCACACTCTTCACCATATTCTTACTACCAAACTTACTTTTGAGCACTACTTCAAAACAAAAAGAGCCAATGGAACAGAAGAAATGTACCAAGTAGCAAGGCAAACAAAGGCAAAGACTCCAGTAGCTAAGAGATTTAATTAAGAAAAAAGGCAAACAGTTTCTGAAAAATGTGAGGCAGAATCTTGGACATTGCCAAAACCCCAGAAATTTTTAAAACTATTATTATATTAAGAAACAGACTGGCGCAGTGGCTCACACCTGTAATCCCAACACTTTAGGAGGCCGAGGCGGGTGGATCAACTGAGGTCAGGAGTTCGAGACCAGCCCAGCCTGGCCAACATGGTAAAACCCCATCTCTACTAAAAATACAAAAATTAGCCAGGCAGTGGGTGCCTATAATCCCAGCTACTCGGGAGGCTGAAGCAGGAGAATCACTTGAACCCGGGAAGTGGAGGTTGCAGTGAGCCAAGATCAGGCCATTGCATTCCAGCCTGGGCAACGGAACAAGATTCCATCTCAAAAAAAAAAACAAAAAACAGTCCTGCCTCTCTAAATTGAACCCACCGAGTCCTCTGTGTCTTCCTTAAAAGGACCACAGTGGGTAATTCCATTGATGGATTGTATTCACTCTCCCTGTATTTAACAAGGTCCACCTCCTCACATCACATACAGTGATTAAATGTCTTGCTAAATGGAAAAGCTGCAGACATTAATCTTTTATATTCCGGCCTCTCCTGCCCCCAGAATAGGCAAATCTCAACTTACCCACTTTTTGAAGTGTGAGCTTTTCTTCCTATTTAGAGTTTAAGGAGTTTTGGTACAGTCTGGAAGTGGTGATTAGAAGCCCCCAGGAATCAAACCTGTTTGAATGCTACCTTGGCCACTCAAATAGTTTGGTCACCTTAGCAGGTCTTGGCCTTTCCCTATGCCTCTCTCCTAACCTTTCCTAACCTAATGCCTGATCTAACTATTATGCCTGGTTTTCCCAACCTGGAAACCAGGGATAATAATATTTCCCGTGAGGTTACTGTAAAATTATGCATGTGAAGCAATTATGTCTGGCACCCAGGGATGTGCCCAGTAACTTATCTGTTATTATCTTAGTGCCAAATTCTTCCTGCATACTGAAAAGTTAACCCAGGCTCGAGGACCAGTTAAGGAGGAAATATTGACACAAAACCCCCTTTAAATGTCTTCAGTCAGGACAGAGGAAATTCCCAGAAAAGAAAATGCACTTGTTGGGTTCCTTTTTTTCATGCAGCTTTGTTAAACATGATTTATCCTCAATAAAAACAAATATTAAGAAAAATGATGCATTTGGCTTTCAGCTTTTCCTGGTAATCCTAAAGACAGAGTCGGTTTTCCCCCCAACATTGCTTATAAGAACCCAGGGCAAGAAAGAAAGATTTCAAAATGGCCCGTTATTTTTAATGCGTAAAAGACTGATGTGAGTTATGCATTTATCCTCCTACATGCTGCTTCCACAACCTCTCAAGAGATTTTTCCCATATCTAAAAAGTCAAGTTGTTCTTTGCTTAACATTCATTCAGGAGATGAGAGGCCTGTCCTATTTTTCTTTTGTTTGACTTAAAAATAATCTCATCGGTCTATTTCAATATCAACTTCATCCCTCATCTAGGAAAGTGCTTTATCTCTCCAAGACACCCTTGAAAAGAGTAATGGATGGTTCCTTCCACCTAATGGAGATACTGAATCTAAGGCTCTTCTTACTGCCCTGTTTATCAACACATCCTCTGCACAGAAGGTGAAAAACTATATCCTACTACCACTTCACACCTGGAGAGTTTTTTTGACAAAAGGTAAAGAAAATGTTTGACTCTGTTCAAATCTTTATGGATGACAACAATCTAATATGAATCATAAACAAAATCGATTCTAAATTTTCTTGTTCTTTTTCTGTTTTCAAATATGCAAATCGATGTCTGATCACAAAGGTAGAAAGGCAGTTATTTTTATCAAACGTAAATGGAAAATACACACTTAATGCGGTACATATGTTTCACGCATTTTTGTATATGCAATGTTATATTACACAGCAAAGAAAGAAAAATTCAAAAATAATAGAGGGCTGTAGACAATTCCGGAAATTAGAAAAACTAAAGTTCATTTTTATCATATATCCTTCAGTCAAACAAGCATTCCTATAGATAACTCTTGAACGGCAGCTATTAAATAAATCGGAAAGTACAATTTACTTCTTCACTAGTTGGAACCAGAAGAATACAATCCCAATGAAGATTGGGGAAAAGTTCAAGACAAACAACTTTAAAGGGGGAAAAAAAGCACAATTAATACATTGTCCATAACTTAAAACTTTACAATAGATCTTTGGAATTAACCGAAAGCTTTACATTTAACAGCATAAACGTATTTACCGTACATCACGTACACATTTCCTTGAATTCCAATTTTTTTCCTAAAATTCATTTACAAAAGAAGTTAGAAATATAAATATCTACTTTTAAAGTTTCTACAAAGGATGAGCAGAAACTTCTTTTCACTTTTACAACAATTTACAGAAATTAGCAAGTATTTTGAAACGCAAGCGTTCCACTCTCTGCCCCTGCAGAAGAGGGGGAACATGTTAAGAAATTGAGGCAAATTCTCAACTGAAAAGGAAAAATAAATAAAGTACTCAGGGGAGAAATAATAGCTGAAAGCAAAAAATTACTAACAGACTAAAAGCCATAGAGATTCTAATCTACACTCGCAGCTCTTACCCTTGACAGCACAGAAGAGAATATCCCGTCTTACACATTTTGGAATTGCAATTCTGAAACGCTAAATCCAAAGACAAAGCCGCTCTGGGGAAAATAACAATTGCGCAACAGATCAACAGCTCCAACTTGTCCCTTGGCCCTGGCGCGGCGAGGTTTGCACGCTATAAAGCAGGAAAGGGCCAACCGAGGGCTGCTGTGACGGCCAACCGACCGCTGTCACGGAAGCCAAGGCCACGCGCGCGGTGCGCGCCACCAGGGGGCACCGCGTCCGAACTAGAAGCCCCGGGTGCCGCCGACTCCGGCCTCAGAGTCCACTGCCCTCGCCCGCACTTTCCTGCGGCGTTACGAGGGGACAACTCCGGGTGCCCGGGCCCGAACCCCTCCCTGGCCAAGAAAGTGCGCGGGGCCCGGCTCAGCCGCCACACGTCGGGGCTTCTGAGCCCGCTGGGCACTTCAGGCGCTCCTCCCTCGTCCTGGGGCTGGGCTTTCAAGAGAGCTCAAGGCTGCCAGAGAGTGATCCGGCAGATGGATGACTTCGCAAAGCAGCGCCCACAAACGGCCCAGCGGGGTGAGCGCGCCGCAGCCGGCACACAAGGAGGTCTTGGGGCGCGGCGAAGGGGCTCCGGGTCCCAGCCCGAAGGCGACCTCAGTTCCCCCGAGAGCGGCCCCGTGACTAGGCACATTTTTGCCGGCACCGAGGCGGGGGAGCCGCGCAGCCCCGGAAGGGCCGGGCCGCGCCGGCTCAGGCGGCCAGCGTCCGCCGCC
This sequence comes from Pongo pygmaeus, assembly GCF_028885625.2. Taxonomy (NCBI): domain Eukaryota; kingdom Metazoa; phylum Chordata; class Mammalia; order Primates; family Hominidae; genus Pongo; species Pongo pygmaeus. Next base: position 76,917,868 of record NC_072384.2, read on the forward strand.
TCTTGCCCCGCCGCCCACCGGGCCGCTCAAACTTAGGGGCTCCGGAGTCCCAGCTCTGGGGACCGGGGACGCGGCTGGATTCTCCCCCAAGGCCCACACGCGCGGGCTGAGTCCCCAGACCTTCCCGCAACTTCTCACCCGTTAGCCCTCGGGCTCGTCGTCAGTCGGTCACCCGGCCGCGTCCCCGCTGCCCCTCCCCGCCCTGCCCCGGCGCAGGCGCCGCGGTCCTGGCTCTGGCCAGACGTGGGGGAAGCCGGCTGCGGCTGTCCCTCCCAGGCCGCGGTTCCCTAGCTCCCCCGCCCCCGTCCCGGCACCACCGCAGGGCCCAGAGGGCTGAGGCAGCACCTGCTGGGACGGGAGTCCCGGCGGCGGCAGCTCCAAGTCCATCATGATGAGCTGTGGACCGTGTGTTGGGGATCCCCGACGGCGGCCCTGTTCCGGCTGCCGAGGCGCGGCGCGGACAGGGCGGCTCTGGTGGCGGCGGCGGCGGCGGCGGCGGCTTCTCCGGGCTCCCCGGCACTCGGTAATCGGCGACACGCCGGCGGGCCCCTGCCCCGCTCCGCCTCCCGCCCCACAAGGGCGGGGCAAGAGTCCGAGCCCTTCCTTCCCCCGCTGGCCGCGCGGGCTGAGCTTCCGAAAATCCCCCACCCGCGCCGGGGCTGACGCAAGAAGCTCGCGGTCCGGGGGCGGGAAGGGACTGCCAGCTGGGGTCCCAGCAGGCGGGGAACCTAGAGGAGGTCTCCGTTAGCGCCCCGGTGCCGGCGTTCAGTTTGCCCTCCCCCGCAAATAAGGGCAGCGCTCTCGCCCGCGAGATAAAGAGTTGTTTGCGAAGGTCGCTGGAGTTCGGACGCTTTGAAACAGTTTAAACAGTTGGAACAAACACACCCGGAGCCCCGGAAAGGCGTTGGTGTAGGAGCTGCGCCTCCCTGATTCGGAGTTGCAGAACCTTGCCCTGCTTTTATCTCACTTTACCGCCCGAGAATGGCGCCAGCCGGCGTGGGGGGGCTAAAAGTTTGGACCCAGACCGTGCCACTGCCAACTGCCCTCCCGCCCTTGCTCCCCTCCCGGGCTGGGGCCAGTGGGCCCTGCCCAGGGGAGATGTGGACAGCGCCGGCAGCTCGTGTTCGCAGTCACCCTGAACGCCCTCCTCTGAACTCCCACGTGTCTCCATTCTCCTAAGCTCAGGTCGTCAAAGGCAAACGGAGAAGTCCCTTTAGGTCGGAGAGTGGTCAGTATTGCCCACCCAGAGCTGGGAGAAAAACGGGAACCCCAAGAGAACCTCTTCCCACCAAAGCACATTCACCACGCCACAGATGGCGCCGTTCAACAGTGTGTAATACCACAACATGCTGTAATCGTTTAATCTTTACAAATTTCTTTTTCACGTTACTCACAAAATAGTACAAATTAAAAGTAGAAGTTACAAAAACGTTTGTATAGTATTGGCTCATTTTATAAAAACGTGCCTAGAAAAAAAATTGAAGGATAGTTACCAATATATTAAATGCTGTGGAATCAACGATTTTTATCTTTCTCCTTGTTACTTCCAAGTATGCTTTAAATCTGCAGTGCGTATGTTTTATGTCTTACATTAAAAACAATTATTTAAAAATTAATCATTGCCCAGAGAAAACTTCAAGTATTTGAAACCAGGAATATTGTGAACTCTTATAAGGGTTCAAAGAGGATACATAAATGGTTTTGTTTTGTTTTTTTCTTCCTCTTCTGCATTTACAATCTTTCTAACTCTATAACAAGACTGGTTTTCAGTTTCTAGCTTCCTGGAATTATTCAAAACCAGGTGAAGTAGATAATACTGGCAGTGGTTTTGCTATTTCATTGAAAAACCACACACACACCCCTGACTATAGCGATCAACGCCCAAAAAGCTGCAGAGCTTACTTTCTCTAGGTTGCATAATTTGACACTCCCAGGATTTATGTGTAAATTTGTATATTCAGATATTTCTTGAGATAAGTGAAGCCTAAATTAATTACTTGTAATTGAAGCAGGCTTCTTCAACTCCTATTAATTCCTTTGCTGTTATGTGAAAACCCTGCAACATGATCTGCACAATGAAAACAAGTTAGGAGAAAACTGTTTGCAAAGGACCTCACATGAAAGATGCAGAGACATAATAATAAAATAACATTTCTGAGTCCAAGAAAAAGACAAGAGTAAATTGTTAACAATTCAAGTTACTTATTAAAATTACGACATCAGAGAAGGTAGACAATGAGCCTAGTAGGTAGGAGATACCAGAGTCATATGACATGGTTACTGCTCTAAAGGAGTTTATGAAGTATTTGGTATTTCCTTGTTAAGCCACAAAATTTCCATTGAGTTTAGACCGAATGAAATAACCTTCACTTTTCCAATGCTGCCATTTGCTGAGAGTATGTTATTTCAGGCACCTGCAGAGTACATATTTTCAAAGGGAGGGGAGCAATATGATAAGAGTTTGAACATGTTTAAGAAAAACAAACACTAAGGAAAAGCTGTTTGGCATTTGGTTTAGCCAAATAAAGGGAACCCCATTCTCAAGACCACCCATGTCAAGGAGGTGCCCAGTCTTGGCAGACTCTGGAATGTGATTGTCTTCATATGAGAGCCTGAGCCCTTGCTTTGCCCTCCAAACCTGCCTATTGTGTTAGGAGGGCACAGATAATGCATGTTGAGAAGCTCTGGAGGAGCAAGAAAGAACAAGAAAGAGGAGGTGCTGGTTTTTCTCTCCTATCTTGCTGCCATGGGATCCTTTTTTACTGCCAGGCTCTCCTAGCTACTATTTGGAAAAAATACCCTCCAATTCGTTTTATGTTCTATTGACTCTTGTACCTTTTCACTGATGCCTGAATTATTTGCTGTCTTTGGGAAGACAGCCTTCCCTACATGCTTGAGATGTGTCAATTGTGATACCTTGCTCCAGATTTCTCATAAAAAATAAGCATCATCGGCCAGGTGCTCTGGCTCACGCCTATAATCCCAGCACTTTGGGAGGCCGAGGCTGGCGGATCACGAGGTCAAGAGATCAAAACCATCCTGGCCAACGTGGTGAAACCGTCTCTACTAAACAATACAAAAATTAGCTGGTTGTGGTGGTGCGCGCCTGTAGTCCCAGCTACTTGGGGAGGCTGAGGCAGGAGAATTGCTTGAACCCAGGAGGCGGAGGTTGCAGTGAGCCAAGATCACGCCACTGCACTCCAGCCTGGCGACAGAGTGAGACTCTGTCTAAAAAAAAAAAAAAGTATCATCAAGTAAGTCTTCTGGGTACAAGAAGTCTGGATAATGGTGATGCATCGATCCATTAGTTCCACCTCCTTTGTGCTCCAGTCTGCCAAGTTGCAAGGCACAAGAAAGTACCGATTGTTTCAAAATCTTCCATCACTTTGAGGCTTCTTCCTCTCTCAGTCACTTCCTCTCAATTGTTCTCCATGTTTGAGCCAGAAAATATTCATAATCTTTTAGAATTGTAGTTGAAATTCTACTTTGTCCAGCGTAAAGTATAGAAAGCTTCCAAAGATGGCACCCAGTAAACCACCCCTCCTGATATTGAGGCATTTGTCTAGTCCCCTCATATTGAAACAAGCATGGCTGGCCCTGCAACTTGCTTTAAGGTATGGAAAGAGGCCAGAAGTGACATGCCAGGTTTTAACCTAAGCTTGAAAAAGCCCTGACAACTTTTAATTTCATATTCTTGGAAGTCAGCCATCATCCTAAGAGGTTTGACTACCTTGATGGAAAGAGAGGCCATGGGGAAAGTCATGGAAGATGAAACTCTAAATGGAGAGAGAGAGGCTATGTGAACCAACACACCAGACATGTAAATGAAGAAACCATCTTGGACCTTTGAGCCCACCTAGTCAAGCCCCCAGAGAACTCCAGCTCCAGCTGCTATATGACTACGGTCACATACAGGAGACTGTAAGCAAGACCGGCAGAAGACTCCCTGGCTAAGCTAAGTCAACACCAAGAACTGTGAGAAATTATAATAAATCGCTTTCAGCTATTAAATTTGGGGGTGGTTTGTTTCACAGCAATTGATAACCAAAACAGCATACTGTATGTATGGTGACTATCAAAGGCAGGGTTTCCCCTGGGCTGCTTTTGGTTTGTTAACCAGCATTGGGAGCACAAACAGGGAGATGGTACTTGGTGATTTAATAAAACTCAGACTCTCAGAAGAAAATGACTTCCCTGGGAATGAGGAAGCTGTCTTTCCCATAACATATCTTTGTTGCTACATACAAAGTATAAAAACCTCATCACACCATGCATCGGTTTCATTTTATTAGATAGACGATGGAGAGATAGTCTCCTTATCAAAATACACTTCACAAACACAGACATTTTATCAATGAAGTAGATGGAGGGATAAATGCATACAGAGGTTCTGACCTTGATATGACCTCATTTGTGCCAGTTATGTAAGATACTCGCTGAATATCTGCTTAGGGAGTTTGAACTTGAGGAGCAACCTGCGCAGTGGATAAACTAAACTCCAGTATAGGCCAGGCGCGGTGGCTCACACCTATAATCCCAGGGAGGCCAAGGTGGGCGGATCACTTGAGGTCGGGAGTTTGAGATCAGCCTGACCAACGTGGAGAAACCCTGTCTCTACTAAAAATACAAAATTAGCTTGGCATGGTGGTGCATGCCTGTAATCCTAGCTACTCAGGAGGCTGAGGCAGGAGAATTGCTTGAATCTGGGAGGCGGAGGTTGCAGTGAGCCGAGATCGCGCCATTGTACTCCAGCCTGGGCAACAAGAGTGAAACTCCGTCTCGAAAAATAAATAAATAAATAAATAACAAACTCCAGTACAGCAGTGTTCAAAATATTTGGTGTATTAATTTCAAAACACACCCACATCCTTGGTTCCCTGGGGTGTATACCTCACTGTGCAAACTACTGGTACAATGAACTGTACATCTCCAAAGCCAGTTTTAACTTGTGTAGTTTCCTGCTCGTAAGAGAAAAAGTATCCTGCAGCAACAGCAATGCAGTGAGTAAAGAGAAAAATGTTTAAAAGAGTCCTTTGAATTTTATGTGTTGATACCTATATAAATATATATGCACAGAAAAAAAAAGACAGAATGCGTATACTCCAAAATGTTAACCGTAATTATTTTGACTAGATGGAGACTGATGACTTTTTTTCTCATTTTTCCATGTTTGCATTGTTCTAAATAAATAAACATACATTACTTTTTTTTTTTTTTTTTTTTTGAGACAAGCTCTCGCTCTGTTACCCAGGCTGGAATGCAGTGGTGCTATCATGGCTTATTGCAGCCTAGACCTCCTGGGATCAAGTAATCTTCCCACTTCAGCCTCCTGAGTAGCTGGGATGACAAGCGTGCACCACCATGCCCAGCTAATTTTAAAATTTTTTGTAGAGGGGGTAGTCTCACTATGTTGCCCAGGCTGGTCTCAAACTCTTGGCCTCAAGCAGTCCTCCTGCCTCAGCCTCCCCAAGTGCTGGGATTACAGGCATGAGCCATTGTGACTGGCCAGCATACATTACTTTTATAAGAAGAAGAAAAATGGTGGGAGTAGGGTGTGGGAGTAAGGAAAGAACGCTTGCTTTTCTCCCATGCCACTGGATCTGTTTTATTTTCAAATTGAATTTTAACCGCAAGCTTTGTAAATCTTTCCATTTTGTATTTATCTGAGTGGAGCCTGGAGAATTTTACCACATCTTTAAGTGTAGTTCTTGTAAGGTTCTAAAGATCCTTTCTCTTCCAATTTACTGCTATATTTGCAAAGTTTAACTCAGCAGAACAGGAGTTACCAAAGACAAAATTTTATGAATAGAGATTAAGAACTGCAGCCTCTCAGTAATATGCAAAGTAGCCCAAACATAACATTGCTTTGTGGAGAAAATAAAATACAGAAAAACATTATGCCTAGAGCTATGTCTTCAAGGCCATTTCTCAAATATTAATAATGGGAGTAGAATATCAGATAATTTTCATTTCCGTCTTTGTATTTTTCTGTATTATTCAAATCTTTACAGAAAGCATTTTTAGAATTAAGAGATAAAAACAATTAAACTATTTCCACTTTGAACAAACAAAAAACAGACTACAATGAATGGAAGAGCAGAGCATCCTCATAAACAGACCTTACAAATAATCTGTAACATTCTTGGAGGCTGGAAAATAAAAAAGGGAAATGAGATTTGCCAACATAATTGTCTCCTGACACTTTCTATTCCATGGACTCTCATTTTGCCCTTTGAGTAATATTAGAATTAAAAAAAAAACCTTAGACATCTTCTGGCCCGGAGATGGGAAGTAAATTTCACTTTGATTGCCAATTCTGATACATTGGTAGTGGCTGCCTACGGTGTTTTGCTGAAAAGTATTCAAAAACAGCTTCCCAATTTGGTAGAAAAAGTTCAATGATTGATTAACAATGTCTGCCATGGGCACAGAATTATGAGTGGTGGCACATATCAGGTATGTTTCTTCCTTGATATAGTCCAAACTCCTACTTTTACATTTGAGGAAACTGAAGAGTGAAGTGGTTACTAATGACCACAGAGGTAACTACTGGCAGAACCAGAAATAGAATAACATTTCCTGACTCATGGTATTATGTTCTTCACATACAACAAATTGATTTGGAATTTTTTTTTTTTTTTTTTTTTTGATACCGAGTCTCACTCTGTTGCCCAGGCTGGAGTGCAGTGGCATGATCTCGGTTCACTGCAACCTCCACCTCCCAGGTTCAAGCGACACACGTGCCTCAGCCCCCCAGTAGCTGGGATTACAGGCACGAACCATCATGCCAGTTAATTTTTGTATTTTTTAGCAGAGACGGGGTTTCACCATGTTGGCCAGGCTGGTCTCCAACTCCTGACCTCAGGTGATCCACCTGCCTCAGCTTCCCAAAGTGTTGGGATTACAGGCGTGAGCCACGGCGCCCGGCCAACTTGGACTTTTAAAGGCAAATTAGTACTGGGCCAGACCTAAAGGATAAGGTGTAAATTTTGACATGTTAGCACATTATTTTTGGAGGGGATTAATAATCCAGTTTATTAATGGTAATAATTATTGTACATATTTTATAAACACTCCCTACAAATAAGGGAGATGCAATTAGGCCCAATATTACAAAAATCAGAGGTGACGAAACAATTAAGTGACTAGCTCAAACCTCAAGGAAATGATTATCCGACAATGGCCCAGGCTTCGTCTACTCTAGGTCAGGTCTCTGTAGAGTCTCTTGGCTTGTGCTGTATTTACTGAGAGTACTCACAGCAAAACTCCCTAAAGATTACATTTTTCCACATTCTGTTTAATTAATTCCCCAAGGACAAAATGATGAAGTATTTTTCACTAGAGAGAAAACTTGCAAACAAATAGGAGAACAGGATTTCTGCATTTAAGAACTTCAGTGTGAAGGGTAGGGAGAAAGTAAATGGGCTGTTTGCAACTTTAGCCTCTCTACCTACCGGCAGGTTTTTAATTTTTCTTATTTAATGAAAAGGTCTAAGAGCAAGAATCAAAATGTACTGAGAAGACTATAAGATGTTAAAACCCTTCTGCTTCTTCCAATAAATTAAATTTCTCTAATTGTGTGATTCTAAAAAGCCTAACAAGCAGGTAACTTTAATGTCAGTTTAGAGCTATCCCTCCTGTAAGAGTCAGGTAACTTGTTCATCACGTTTTCTTTCTCCTGATGAAAGATGGAATATTTCAGTCTTTGGAGTTCATAAACTTTCAAAAATTTGTAATGGTGAATGTATGAATTCACTTTTTCCATGCTAACAGTTCTTGTATGCTTACTATGCATAATAACCCCAATTTTTAGATTCTTTATTTCTCTACAACATATTAGGGATATGGAAAGCAATAACAACACAACAAAAACAACAAGTATTTATTGAGTGCTAAATATGGCCCATGTACTTTATATGGGTTATATCATTTAATCCTCTCAGAAAATCCAAGACAAGTCCTTTACTGTCCCACTTTGGAAATGAGGAAACTGAGGCCTGGAGAGGCGAGATAATTTTATGTATGGTCAAGCGGTTAGTAAGTAGCTGAACAAGTCACTGACTTTAAAGTTCTTAAGCATGAAGATATGCTGCCTCCCATGCATAGTTCAAAAAATCGTAAAGGTTCATTAGGGAATTTGGGTAGAAATGTTTTCTGAAATGTTTCACCAAAAACTATCCAAGCAATTTATGTTTCATTTAAAAAACAACGGTTGCATACTTAGTGAGAGAGTTTGAGGGGAGACTCAGTTGAGTTAAACATGGATTCTACTCTGAAGGTCCTTACAGTCCAGTAATAAAACATCACACTTGCCCATAGCCAGGAAGTAGCTGATGATGCAAAAGAGGCAGGCAGTTAATGTAGCCAACCAGATAGCTGAGGTCAGGGGTTTCTCTTTTCATTTTCTGCAAAATTCACATAATATTTTAAAAACAGCTTTAATGAGGTCTAATTGATATAAAATAAATTACATATATATAAAGTACACAATTTGATAAGTACACACACACAATTGTAGTTATAATTTGTATTTTCCTGATGACTAAAGATGTTGACTATCTTGTCATGGCACTGAGGTTTTAATACATAATGTAATATTTTCTATACATTGACTGAGAGGAAGGTGTGTATCCCTAAAATATGCTTTATTGTTAGAAACTTTGCTGGTTACACAATCGAAGAGGAGTTATGGTGAAACAATATTACTAACTATTGATAAAATGACACAAAGATTCCAGAAAATATAAAATATGCAACTCAACACAAACTTGAGTTCTTACAAAAGGAAACTATAAAATACCAAGCTTTTACTTTCAACTGGTGCCTCAGAATTTCCTCTGCTACCACGCGCTGGTGGACCTACTCATGTTTTCTGAACTGCATTGAGATGCAACAACTATTACCTGTTTCTTTCTCTTTCTTGACTGTTCTCCCCTTAAATTCCTAGATGACACTATTAACAATTTAAATCAAATTGGTTAAAATATCTATTATCTATCCTAATAAGGTCACTGTAGTTTTTTTTTTTATTTTTAAAAAAGCTCTAAACACTGAATAAATAGATGTTTTGTGACAATACGGATTCATAAGCTAGAGGGAGATTTTTTTGTACACTATATATGGAGATATTTCTTGCTAAAGTTTGCCCAGTCTAGCCTCCTGGGAAAGTAAGTACTGTATTAGCAAGAAATACATCTTTTCAATTGTCCACTCCAGTTGGAAGATTAGATAATATGAACACCTGATCTCCTTATAATCAATTCAGTTTAATTTAAGAACACTGTTGTGTACTGTGTGAAGTGCCTCAGGTAAAACTTGAGTTTGTTGAGCATTATGTACAAAGCTCTCCTTCCAAACACTTTATATGTGTCATTACTAATACTAGCAATAACCATTTTGTAGGTGATAAAGCCGAGTTCAATCTGATTCAGTAACTTGGCCAAGATTCCATGGAAGAGCTCATGTGAAATTCTAGATTTGGCTGTTTCAAAACCTTTGCTGTTTTCACTGAGCTAGGCCCCAAGACACCTCCCAATGCTTTGTGAATAATTAAACATTGTAGGGATCATGTTCTATATGATAGTATTTGCCATAGACCTCATTTAATTGTATGTCATTATTTGAAGGGTGAAGTATAATTTTATGCAACTGGAATATCATAAAGCTGTATAAACTGTGCCATAATTTTCATGTTGGAATTCAATTTAAGATTTCCATGTATTTGTTTTTTTCTTTCTTGATTAAGGCTTACTAACCGTCTGCTCTCGATCCAAATCTGTAAATACATAAAACAGAAAGTACGAGGGCCCCCAGAAACCTCTCTCTGATTGCTAGTGGCTCATTGGAAGAATACCACTCTAAGATTTTGTAGTCTGATTCTGTGGCCCAAGGTCTTCAAAGCTGACAATCAGTACCAGATTCTATCAAATTATCATATTCAACTCAAATTATCTCTTTTACTACAGCTCACCTTCATAATTTCAAAAATGTGTACCCTGCTCTAAGCGAGCTATGCACTGATCATTCACTACAAGTGAATGCCTTGTTTTTCAGAAGGCTTATGTGGAAAGAGTGTGTTAGGAGGAGAGTCACACCAATGTGGCTAAAAGAAGAAAGATTAAGTATCTTTTAAAAACATAATAATATAGTATAAAAATATTATGGTATCTTTAAAGATATAATAGACGATATGGATAGTCAAAAGATGTATAGCAAAGCAGTTCAAATGAACAAAAGATAAGACTATAGGAAGGTTTGACGATAAAATGTAAAGAAATACAATTGAAATAGAAGTAACTTCACTTATATGTTTATCATTTTAATGTACAATATTGTAATGATGGAAACCAACAGTTACCCGGTATCATTTCACGGTCTTATGAACCTCAGAAACACATTGTGTTTACTGTCATAGTAGACTTTTCTCTAAGAAATTATCTGTGAAGCAGCTGAGGTTTTAACAAATGACAATCATGTAATTAATACAAATTACAATTTCTCTAGCCTACATTTCTACAAATCCTGCTGTTTACTCTTGTGTAGAGAATATAAGTGCAAGACAGGCAGACCTCAGTTTAGATACTAGCTGTGAGAGCCTGAGAAAGTAATTCAGTGTGACTGACAAAAGTTTCCTAGTCTGTAAAATGAGGGTTGTTGGGAGGCTAACTGGATTAATGTATTTAAAGTTACTCATGAAGATGAAGAGCAGTCAGATCCTCTGAAATAATCATCTGAAAACAAAAAATGACTATATGAACAACATTGATGGAAAAATAGACCACTGCCAACCCACAAATATAAAATATTGAGTTCTTTTTATAAATGCATGATATTTGAATAATGAAAAGTTATGGTCTGAACTTGAGAAACCTAGAGATTATTTGATATAAAAATAAAAGAATTGGCTTAGACTTAAATTCAAGAGCCAGAGATGGTGCTATTGATCTTCTTATCTCTGTTACTTTTTACTTTACCTGCTATGTGGAGATACTCGGTAAATGTTCCTTAATTGAATGAACAATTGCATGACTAAACTTTCTAAGGTTTGTTCCAACATCAACAGACTGCTTTTATAAGATGACGGGAAAGAGTGTGTTGCATAAACACTGTTTTGTTGTGTTAGGGCACATGTATTAAAATATCAACTGCTGGTTTGGCAAGAGATCTTTGTATTTATGTTGAAATGGGAAGGCTGCATATTTCATTTTGTATATATTTTTGTTAATAAATATTTATAACATTCATATTCTACTCATCAAGGAATTTTCTGAGGCAAAGGAACAGGATTGTGAGGAGGTCTCAGTAATGTGAGGCTTGCTTTATTGCACTAGTGAACTAGCAGGCTCCATCTAGAATATATTTTTAAAATTTTTAATAATAGCAGTGGAAAATAAAGAATAATTCTTTGTGTTCTTTGGGACTCTTTATGTTTATAACTTAGGAGCCCTTACTGGCTGAATTCTGTGGTACTACTGCCAAGAATTTGCAGACTGCACGAGCATTTTCATTTACTGAAATGTTAATGTCTTAATTTAAAATCTACCATCATACTTAATTTAGTAGCGTTAATGGCCTCTACCATTCACTTTTAAAATGCCACCTAATTCAGAATTATTTTCTAACTTCTTATTTTACATATAACTGAACTCCTGTAGGATTGGGTGAAGTCTCCTGAGAGCAGCTCACTGTGGGCGTGCAAGAGATCAACATTTATCTCAGCTGCTTATATGTGGTCTAAGTGGATTTGGCAGTGCCAGAACAATGTGACTGCCGGGACCCGGAAACTAATGCTTTCCTTGCCTAATAAATAATTTTTTTGAAATCTCCTATCTGTTTCTCAATGACTAAATTCTGTAAGGTATATAACAGACTACTCATATTGGTTTTCTCTGAGTGGCAGGTTTAAGGGTAGAGGAACATTACTTCTTACCTTACATATTTCTGTATTGTTTGATTTTTTAATAAGCACTTTTTATATATTTAATATTTAATCCTCATGATTTGAATATTTAAAAAATACAAAAAGTAAAAAGTTAATCTCCCTACTCTATCTTCCATTCACTAAATCTCCTCACTTTTCCCCAGAAACATATGTATAAGCAAATATATACTCTTTATATACCAATACTATTGTATTACACATACTATAATATATACTATCTATATATACTCATTTGTATATATAAGCAAATACATACTCTATATACCCTAAATACTATCATATTGTATATACTACAATATATATTCTGTATAAATATACTCATATGTGTATATATATATAAGCAAATATATACTCTATTTTCCTCATTTTTCACGCAAAAGGTAGCAAACAGTGCATGTGGTTCTACATCTTGTGTCTTTCATTAAAAATGTCTTGGAGGTTTGTACTGTTTATCAGTATACTATGTGGTACATCTTCACTCTCTGTCTTTCTTTCTTCCTTTTTTTTTTGAGATGGAGTCTCACTCTGTCGCCCCGGCTGGAGTGCAGTGGTGCGATCCCTGCTCACTGCAACCTCCGCCTCCTGGGTTCAAGCGATTCTCCTGCCTCAGCCTCCTGAGTAGCTGGGATTACTGTGCCCACCACCATGCCCAGCTAATTTTTTGTACTTTTAGTAGAGACGGGATTTCATCATGTTGGCCAGGCTGGTCTCCATCTTCTGACCTCGTGATTTGCCCACCTCGGCCTCCCAAAGTGCTGGGATTACAGGTGTGAGCCACTGTGCCCGGCCCCCTCTTTGTATTTCTTTCTAAAGCTGCATAATATTCAATTACATGGATGCATCATGATTTATTTAACTAGTTTCATATTGATGAATACTGGATTGTTTCTAATCTTGCTATTACAAGTAATGCTGCAATAAGTTACCTTGACCTGGGTCATTTTTTAATGATTTTTTTTTTTTTTTTGGAGACACAGTTTCACTCTGTCACCCAGGCTGGAGTGCAGTGGTGCCATCTCGACTCACCACAACTTCCACCTCCCGGGTCAAGTGATTCTCGTGCCTCAGCCATCTGAGTAGCTGGGACTACAGGCATGTGCCACCATGCCTGGCTAATTTTTGTATTATTTGTAGAAATGGGGTTTTCCCATGTTGGCTGGGCTGGTCCCGAACTCCTGATCTCAGGTCATCCGCCCGCATCGGCCTCCAAAATGCTGGAATTACAGGTGTGAGCCACCGTGCCTGGCCATTTTTTAAATGACTTTTAAATTTTTATTTTAATTGACAAATGATAATTGTATATATTTATGGGGTACAATGTGATGTTATGAGATATATATATATGCACACACAAAATGATTAAATAAATCTAACTATTAATAATAGGTCATTTTATGTGTTAAGGTCATTTGATGTGTCATTTATGTGTTAAGTATATTCACAGGGTAAAGTCATTGAAAAGTGCCTCTTGGGTCAAGGATATGTGCACTTATAAGACTGACAGATCTTGCCAAATTACCTTTCATAGAGTTGTGCCAATGTATAATACCGTAAGTTAGATTGTCAAACTTTTAGATTTTTGAAAATGTGACAAACATATTCATATTACTGCCCATGTTTCTATTGGGTTGTTGATTTTTAAAATCTTATTTATTTCTAGTAGTGCCTTGTATATAAGGGATATTAGTACTTTGTGACATGAGTTGAAAATACGTTTCCCAGTTTGTCATTTGTCTTTTAACTTTGATTATGGTGATTTTGTTTCCTTGCCACACAGACATTTTTTATTTTTACATAATTGAATTTATCAATTTTTTTAATGGCTTATATATTTTAAGTCACATTTACAAGGACCTTCCAAGGTTATAAAGACATTTTCTCATAGTTTTCCTCTAGTAATTTTAATTTGGTTTTTCACATTTAAATATATGATGTCTTTGTAATTTCGTGTATAGTGTATAGATCCAGTTTTATTCCAGATGGCTACCTAGTTACAGCCTGCCTAGAACTAGGCTAACTCGTTACAACTAGTTCAATACCATATATTGAATAGTCAGTCTCTCTTTTCCCTAGTGATTTGCAATGTCACCTTTATCGTATACAAATTCCTGTGTGTATCTGGATTTATATCAGAACATTTTCATCTGTTCTATTGATCTGTATGTCCATTTATGGATCAGTCCCACATTGTTTGAACTACTGAGGCTTTATAATGTGTTTTAATATCTGATAGGGCTAACCATTCCACATTCTCCCTCACACATATACATTTGAGAACTCTCTTGACAAATTTGAAAGGAAAAAAAATGGTATTTTTTATTGGAATTGTGTTAAAATGTTAAATTAACTTAGGGAGATATGACATTTTAACAATTTTTATTTTTCCTACCCAGGTATATCTTTCTATTTATTCAAAACTTGTTTGGGTTCTTTGGTTTTATTTTAAAGTTCTCTACATATAGGACACGCACATTTCTTGTTAAATTTATTCCTAAGCATTTTATTTTTTCTATTGCTACTTTAAATAAGGTCCTTCATCCTTATATCCTCCAGTAGGTTATTATTTGTACATATAAGATTGATTGGTTTCTGTATATTAATTTTCCACCTTTATACTTTACTGAATTGTCTTATTGTTCATAATAATTTTTCAGTTGAGTCTCTTGGGTTTAAAATCAGAGTCACATCATCTACAAATAGTGAAAATATTTTTCTTACCTTCCTATTTTTATACTTGAAGTTTTATAACGCCAAGTCATGATTGCTAGTACCTTCAGTAAAATTTTACGTAGTAATTATGATAGTGAGCACCCCGTCTATTCCTAACTTTATTGGGGCTACCTCTAGCCTTTCCCCATCAAGCAGAATGCTGGCTAGATGTGTTGTATCATGTTAAAGAAGTATGCATCTGTTTCTATTTTATTGAGTGCTTTTTACCAGGTTGTTGAAATCATGAGCATTTTAATAAACATCAACAAGAATAAAGCTACTCTTCTGATCTTTCTGTCTTCCCACCATCTGATCTCATTGTTGTTTCTCACTGGCTGGCCCTAATCAGAATCCAGAAGGGAAGGGAGTCCATAAGGGGTCAGCTTCCCAGAGCATAGAGCAGGACAGAGAAGGGTAGAGAGTAGATCTGGAAATGTAGACAGGGTATAGCTGTCGGCTATATATGGAAGCCAATAGCAGACAACAAAACAGCCTCTGTCTTTATTAGTTGAAAACAAAACATTATGGGTGGCAAAAGCAATTTTCCTGAAGCTGGTAGCATTACCTTTGTTCATTAAAAAAAGTGAAAGAAAAGTGTGGGGTCTTAGTCTTAGGTATTTTATTTTATTTTTATTTATTTATTTATTTATTTAATTTTTGAGACAGAGTCTCACTCTTTCGCCCAGGCTGGAGTGCAGTGGTGCAATCTTGGCTCACTGCAACCTCTACCTCCCGGGTTCAGTCAATTCTCGTGCCTCAGCCTCCCATGTAGCTAGGACTACAGATGCGCACCACCATGTCCAGCTAATTTTTTTATTTTTTGGTAGAGATAGTGTTTCACCACGTTGGCCAGGCTGGTCTGGAACTCCTGGCCTCGAGTGATCCTGCCCACCTCGGCCTCCCAATGTGCTGGGATTACAGGTGTGAGCCACCGTGCACGGCCAGTGTTAGGTATTTATATATGGAAAGCTACTTGTACTAACCCTTTCTAGATCTAATATATTGCATTTCCTGGTCTTAAACTCACATTCAGGATTGAGCTTTTTGAATGTAATTTCCCCTATATCTACTACCTTATTTTTAAAATCTTGCACTCCTTCCTTAGGCCTAAAAATAGTGTGCTAGTGTGGTGGATATTAGGTCAATTGTCAGCACCAGAACTAGACACTTTTATGTTCTTGGAAGGATCTGGCAGAACACACCCACTTTACTGGCACCTTGGCCAGTCTCCGGGCATGTTCCATTCAGGCCTGCCTTGGATGCCCCCAGGCATCAGCAGGGCTGGCTTTGGGGACAGCAATTTCACCTGACTATATCGTGCGATGCCCTCCCTGAGGGGTTGGTTGCCTTCTGCCAGAATTTGGAAACTTCTGACCTCCACAGCAATCCTGCCCCTCTACTGCACAGGCTGTATATCCAGAATTTGGAAACTTCTGACCTCCACAGCAATCCTGCCCCTCTACTGCACAGGCTGTATATCCAGAATTTGGAAACTTCTGACCTCCACAGCAATCCTGCCCCTCTACTGCACAGGCTGTATATCCAGAATTTGGAAACTTCTGACCTCCACAGCAATCCTGCCCCTCTACTGCACAGGCTGTATATTTAGGAGCCATCACAGGTCACAGATAGAATTGCCAGGTAAAATACAGGATGCCCCGTTAAATTTGAATTTCAGATAAGAAATAATTTTGGGTATGTGTATATCCCAAATGTTGCATGGAACATATTTATACCAAAAAATTATTTGCTGTTTATGTGAAATTCAAATCCAAATGGGCATCCTGTATTTTTCTTTGTTAAAAAGAAAAAAGAGCTCATCACAGAGCTCTTCCCAAAATAATCCTCCACTATGCTTCCTGCCACTACCTGCCCTCCCAGCTCCACGGTTCCTCCATAAGAAATACATGTATTGAAGTGTTAAGATAGCCTCGGCAGGATATTCACTATAAAGGTCAAAGTTAAGATTCACTTCTGAGGGCTGCACCTCTAACTTTAACCCGCATCATCAGGGATTCGTTTACCAGATCAGTAAACTTGTTATTTGGGCACTAAGGACATTTTAGTAATGGTTGAGAGCAAGGGTGGACCATGAAAAGTTTAGATTCTCGTAGATGTGTGTAGAGGTAGGGATGGAAGTGGAGGTGGGTTTGGGGGTATGTTAAAGCAATGCATGCAGGAAAGAGAATATTGAAGAGAACTTACACTGACAATTTTGCCTGGCTGGGATTCTTGTGTTATTCCTTCCTTGCCTCCTGATTTCCTTCCTTCTTTTTTTTTTTTTTTTTTTTTTTTTGAGAGGAGTCTCACTCTGTCACCCAGGCTGGAGTGTGGTGGCGTGATCTCAGCTCACTGCAACCTCTGACTCCCTGGTTCAAGCTATTCTCCTGCCTCAGCCTCCCGAGTAGCTGGGATTACAGGCACGCGCCACCACGCCCAGCTAATTTTTGTATTTTTAGTAGAGACAGGGTTTCACCATGTTGGCCAGGATGGTCTTGATCTTCTGACCTTGTGATCCCCACCTCAGCCTCCCAAAGTTCTGGGATTACAGGCGTGAGCCACCGTGCCCGGCATCCTTCCCTTCTTTAGTTTACACACATAGGCCCCAGGTATAGGGCAATGAGCTAGAGCTGGATCCCCGCTGAATGGAAAGCAGGAGGCGTTATATTGGAAACAACTGCCAAGCAACCAAGGACTGGGGACAAAATAGCCTGGGAGGAGAAGTAAAACCAGGAAAAAGTTTAAAATTAGGTGCCTGACATTTAAGGGAAAAAGTCCAAAGTTAATCAAGGATGACCGCTTATTGCAAGATTCAAAACCTCTAAATGACAAAACTTCTAAAAAAGGAAATGATGATAGCACGGGGATCCCTGCTGATCCATCTCCCTGCCCAAATACTTCTCCATTCCCAACATCTGTGCAGCCATGTGCAGCAGAGACAAACAGTAGCAGCACTCCACCCCCAAGCTTTGAGAACTGCAGAGCTGTGGCTGACACAGTGGCCCTATCTCTGTGAAGTACACAAACCATACCACAGCCTTATTTTCTGAGACCATCTCTATGTAACCAGCTCCCCTAAATGCTGTGGCCCAAGAGGCTAACACTTTGGTCAGTCATGGGGCAATATGGCTGCTCCCACATGGCATCCAAGTCCATGCTTAGAGACTGAAGGGGAGCCAGCCTTGGTAAACCAGGTTTGTGGTCATTTCCCTGCCTGGCATTTTTGAGCTGTACCAAGCAGCCTGGGGGTTCTTACTGCAAGGGTATGCTCAAACCTGACTTGTCCAGACAAGTAGAAGAGTTTTGGGCTCCCAATCGAGCACGGTGGTCAGTCTGTTCCAGTTTGTCTGGGACTTTCCAGGTTTGAACACTGAAAGTTCTACAGCCAGGAAATCCCTCAGTCCCAGGCAGACTGGGATGGTTGGTCACCCTGAAGTCAAGACACCTAGGCTTGGGCACCTAAACATCAGTTTCCTTGTCTGTAAAATGCTGGGACTGGCCAGTACAGCTTCTAATGTTACTGCCACATCTAATAGTCCATGATCCACTCTCATGCTCCTAACCTTACCCATCTGCAGCCCAAGTCTCAAACAAACTTCACTTGATCCAAGATCGAGTTCATGTAACCTGATAAGCTAATCATTAGTGTGTTAACAGGAGAGGATTATAGGGTTCACAGTTGAATTTTAACAATGGCTCGGGTGGAAGGCATGTGGGTAGCTGAGTCGTTCTAATGGTGGGAAGTTCAGCTGGTGAGATGGAGTGTATGGCTCTGTGCCATCTGAGAGAAAGATATTTTTAGGCAGGCAGGTTTTGAGGCAGCCAGCCTGAGAGAGCTAGTTTGACGGGCTGCTTTTAGCTGCACAGCAGGAACAGGCCACAGGCAGGGCAGTCTTGTCTGACTTGAGCCAACTTTCACACTATGACCTGAATAAAATCAGCAGTTGAAGCCACAGACTGGAGAAGAAAGGATGTAGTCTACTGATAGCAATATATATGTATATAATGCATTTGCTTTGAGCCTGGGTCTGTCATCTATAATATAGATATGTAGCTATGATCCTGGGTAGTTGAGAGTTCAAACTCTGGGGTCACCACCTACCAACTCTGTGATATTGGGCAAGTTGTAGGTTGAATAATATGCATTTGCTGATATTTAAACTTTTTGATCTACACAAACAGGAATTCCACGTGGTTCAACCTAATAGCTTACTCTCCTTTTTCCTTGGTTTCCTCATGTGCGAAACGCAGATAGCCACCGAACTTTTCAGGACACTGTGAGGACCAAATGAGAGGGACACACAAGGTGGTCAGAACAGTCCTAGCCCCACAGTCCATGCCAGTGATGTCAGCCACCACCATCCTACTGGTGAAGAGGCAGGCATACAGGGCAATTAGACTTCATCAGCTGAACCTAGAGTAGCCCAGAATCTTCCTGTCTTCCTGAGACATGGAACATGGATGAACCAAAATGAATTGGTCACCTTAGCTGAACTGCAGAACTTCATTCTAATCCCAGGGTGAGGAAAGGGGAGTAGGTTCATACCACAGGTTTTTCAGGTCATTCCAAGACTGAATGTTTGTTTTTCCTCCCAATACAATCAGGTCCTAAATATAAAAAAGAGCTTTTTATGATGAGGTTTTGCTCTAACACCATGGAGCCCTTTCTTTAGCCTTACATCTGTCTGTAGCGACCACACATGGCCATCTTCTTCAACTTAACTGTATACACACACATATGCATACATAGTGAAGCACATAAGGAACACATGAGACAGCCTCATCATTATCAGAATACAAAAAGTTACACTGAATTTCTTCTCTCAATAATTAACAGGAAGCAATTCAAAAAGAGGAAACAAAACATATGCTATGGTATTATCATTATAATTAAATCACATTTATTAACTGAAGCAAATTCACTTGAGCTTTTTATAGGATTCTAGGAAATAGATTCCTTACATATAATGAGGAAGTGCATCTTTAAGTCTTTTCATATTTTTCTTCCCTGTAACAGTCCTATGTTTGGTCTTTTCTCTTCAGGTTCATTCCCTTGACACTAACAGAGAACACTGTAATTCTAAAGTAAAATGATAGCTGGGGAACCATGGATTCCAAGGCCAGCACCTCCCCATTGTGTGGATCCCACAGATATGATGTCAGAAATCTAAAAAGAAAGAAAAGAAAAAAACCTTGAACCTGGCTTGGTTTAAACTCTCTTTAAGCAGCCCTCTTTCATTCAAACGTGAGAAAGTTCAGCTTTCAACATGTATTAACAAAAGATGTTTACAACAGAATACCTGGTTGTGCCTAATAATGGCTTTGCTCTTTGAATTAATTTTTTCCTGGTGACAAAGGCTGAGCTTTTGAACTTCTGGGTAAGGCTAGGCTGGGCATTTTTGCTTGGCTTGGTTCTCTTAAATGGTTCGAAAATGGTTGGTCTGGCACCTGGTATTTTGTGGCCAGTAATTACACTACAGTTGTTACTATGCATTACTGAAACTTCATTTTTTGACCAAAAGCCAAATGTATTCTTTAAACAAACATCTTTTGAAAGCCGAATATGCTTTGAAATGATTTAAAAATCCATTTAATGAATAGGATTACTATCGAATTTCACAAATACAAATCAGAATTTTTTTTGATGCTTCATATTTTATTTCCCCCTGCCCTCCCATCCCACCCTTGGTGATGGTTATACCCATTTGAGCATTTCTGAGCACATGATAAGTCAGAATTTTTTTAAACGATGTTTTGCTTTAGCATGGTGTCTCTCTAGTACAAGCCGTATGTGACCTTTCCACTTAAGCCATCTTAATGTTTCCTTTCCTTTCATCAGTGTGGATGTACAATGACATGCCCCTTTTATTTCCACCCCCCGGGAACAGATTTACTCTAGGGTGTGTGTTGATAACTGAGGCAGGGTGACTGATAAAGACTTAAATAGCCAGAGAAAGGAAAAATCTTTTCCACATTTAGAAGACTAGTAATCTATGGCCAGGCTTTCACAGCTGTGGGGCTTCTGAGCCCAGATCCTAATTCTTTTTTTTTAAAATTGGATTAACTAGCTCATTATTACCCAATTCTTAACTGAAAGCTTGATCACCAAGACTGCAGGATCTAGCCATGGGGATTGAGGTGGGTGGGTTGGGATGGTACACTGAAAGACCAATCAGGCAGGAGAGGCCCTCACCTGCGAGTTCCCAAATATATTGTAAGAACTCCCATCAATGCTTCGTCCCCTCACTGTTAGTTTCAGAACAATGACACACAGATACTCACCTCACCAGGACCTTATAAAGTTAAATGTGATACACATGTGATCGAGAAATTTTTTTTTTTCTTAGTATTCCCCTACCCCTTCCTCCCTGCCTCCATGCCCTGGACAGCAGGCCCTTGTCCTATTGCCTCAAGGTAGGGAAATAATGTGACAAGATAAACAGCAAAACAACAACACAACTTCTGTAAGTTGTGTTTTGTGTTATAAAAAAACCTCAGAGGACTAGAGAGGATTAGGAATAAAGCCAAAGTATTTGGAAGAAAATGGTGTGAGGAGAGAGGGGCTTCCCTGGAAGACTAGAAACACATCCCTCCACTGGTGGGAAGAAGGATGGATGAAAAGTGAGAGGGCAAAGGCCTGGGTAGGGTAGGTCCTTTCCTACTTCTCTACCTCTGTGTCTCAGGGAGGCAGCAAGCTGGGGAGAAGGATGGCTGTATGTTGTAAGCCTACGGAACTTCCCAGACCCTGGAATGGCCCCAAAATAGCAGGAAGATGCTGGGCACAAATGGGCCATGCAAATAGGAAGAAGGCACAGGTGCATCAGTATCGGTAAAGGAAGGCCAGAAGGAACTGTGGACATCTGGGTTGGTGCCTCCTCAAACAGCTGACATGAGGAACAAATGGATTTCCCAATACCTTGGCCCAACCTAACCATCCTCCCCTCCACCAAACTTTCATCCCACCCCAAATGTAAACATATCTTTAAAGGTAGAGAAATACCAAAATGATGAAATTCATTGCTGACACCTTCCAACATATAAATTAGGTAGATTCATAAAAGAATAAAGATGTATTTCTTGCATACTTGAGTTTGTACACTGAGGGCTGGGCATCCAGTTTGAGCTTCTGGGGAAGACAATGTGGCACAGCAGAGAGACCACTAACCTCAGAGTGAAAGAAGAAAAGCTCTGTCACTTAGCAATGTAAACTAAAAATAAATCCCAAGGCCCCCACTGACTAAATGGACCCCCTTGTGGCCAAGAGGACCCCAGAAAAATATTTAAAGACTTAGTTCCCAGCTACGATGGGGGGTCAGACATGCCTAATTATACTCCCCCTCTCTTTTATGGTTTAGACACAACAACTGAGCAGCATTAATGTTCCAATAGAGATCACATGACTCACAGAACAGATTCTTTGTGATAATAAGATACCGAATTATAAACAGGACCTAAGGCCATGCCAGGTGAGGGGAAGTCATGTACTCCTACACCTAAGGAAGAAACTATGCTCTAACTGCCACCAGGATTTTCTTTTTCTCCAGCAGCTAAACAAGCACTGGCCTCAAGATAAGCAATATTTAAACAATTGCAAATCATCCTGCTCATAGACTCTGCCCAACTGAACCCCCATTCCACCAGCCATAACTACAGCTTTCATTGGATGAGAGACTAATTTTAGTAACTTTTTCCTGATAAGACCACCAACCATGGACTGGTTCTGACTAGTTTACAGAGATTGTGTACTTGTGAGCTTTTGTGTCCCGAAATGACCTTTTGATGTGTAGGGCCTAACTGTAATACATTGAAATGTTAAGTCTCCATCCCAAAGTGAACATGGGTCATGTGTTACACGTATGTTTGTTCAATATGCGTGTGTCAGGACCACCCTCATGAATATTCATAGCTCCTCCTGTAACCTGTTGAATATGTATATTTAGCCAACCTGTTCAGCATAAAGCTCCATCCCAACCCCTCTGCCTTCAAAGTGCTTGTCTCTGGGCTTCTGCTGAAGGCTGAGCTTCCCAGCCTGTGAGATAGCCATCTTGAAGGCTTTATAAGAAATAAAGTCTCCTCTTTCTTTGTCTAAATTTATAAATTGTGTTTTTAAGTTAACAGTACTATGTAACTTTGGACAAGCCATGTAACTGCTCTGGGCCTCAGGGTTTCCACCCATAAAGTGGGTGATAAAACTTCTGACCACTCCTAGTCCTGTCGTGAGGAATGGGATGCTGCATGTGGATGTCACAAAATACAGTAGGACTCAACAAGGCAGTCTACATAGTATCAAATGCTAAGCATAATCAGAAGAAAAATATAGATAATAATTCCAACATGTAGAAACTTGTAGCAAAGACTGGCTAGATACTTGTCAATTTCATTTTCTCTTCCTGGCATACAAGAAGACCTTTCCCAGGCTTCCCTTGCAGTTAGGATGGGGCCATATGATTGGGTTCTGGCTAACGGGATTTGGCAGAGGTGACAGCAGTGCTTGCAGACCTACCACAGATCCTGCAGTGTGGTCTTATACATACTCTCTTCTCCCTCTCTGGCAACTTTTGAGGCCAAATGCTGAAGATGATGGCATTTTAAGATGAAAGGAGCCTGAACCTCCAAGTCACCACTTAGAGATGTTGTGCCGAGGAGAGCCCATGCACTGGCTTCTGATGCATAATATAAACTTCTATTTGAGGGTTTAACGCAGCGTATGTAGCCTATCCTAACACTGTGCTATAATAAAAAAATAGAATACGTCATTATGACAGAATATATACATTCATGTATGTATCCATATAAATATATATGAGATGTCTTGAGGCATAAAGAAGTGGCTGAGTCAATACCTTTCCTTCCATATTATGAAGAACATAAAAGTTCAATTTGTGCTGTTCTTGGGGAAAGATGTCACAGGCACAAATTGTGATGACATTCAAGTCTGTGTCCGACTTGCTCAGTGGAAGCACAGTTACCTAGAAAGCTGGGGAAATCTTCCACTTGGAGTTGACAGACACCCAGGCCCTTGGCTCTACTTCATCACAGCTGCTGAGGTTTTACTTTGCATGACCTGCTGCACCAGTTTCAGCTAGGAGACAGCCCTCTTCTTCCTCATCTTAAACTCTCCATGGACATTCAGTATTCTAACACGAAGAACCCAGGAGATGCTGTTGGATCCAGGCAATAAGAGAAACCTGTTCTGTAGGGAACACAGCTGTTAAAAAAAATCTCAAAGCAGTAGGTTTTGCATATTTGATTATTCCTATGTCTATTCCCTAAACAGTTCAAATATGCACACATTTTCTGCCTAATTTCTTCTAAAGCCATCAGAACAGTTGATGCCATTGACTGTACTCAGAGACTGAAACCTCACTGCAGCCCTGGAGGCTGCCCAAGTGCAGATAGCAGGACAGTGGTGTTTTCCTCAAAAACTACACTCTCTTTGTCCAAGGCTGGCAAAACAGTCTAGTTATCTTTGAGCTCTTGGGCTTCAAATTACCTGTGCTGCATGCTTGGTCACCACCCCTTTCTGGATAAGGCTTTATTCTAATTCCTTTAAACCAGTAGGAAGGATCCCTAGGGAGGGTTGTGTACCTCATTCCTCAATTTAACAAAGACTACCCTCCTTTGGACCAGTGGCTGGCTGCAATCCATGGCAGAGAATCCTGCCCAGTGGGCCTGCAAACTCTGGCCATTGATTATACAGAGCAAATGAGGAGTCATGAATACAATGGGAGATCTGGACTGGTGAGGTGACTCACACCTAGAATTCCAACACTTTGGGAGACTGAGGTAGGAGGACTGCTTGAGCCTAGGAGTTCTAGACCAGCCTGGGCAACATAGGGGGACCCTTCTATGTCCCAGGGAGGAGACTTGGAAATATTTGGCCACCAGCTTTAATGACCACTATACCTACTTTTCCTTTCCTACTTCCATCTGTTTTTTTGTTTTTTTTGTTTGTTTGTTTGTTTTGAGACAGAGTCTCGCTCTGTTGCCCAGGCTGGAGTGCAGTGGCATGATCTCAGCTCACTGAAACCTATGCCTCCCAGGTTCAAGTGATTCTTCTGCCTCAGCCTTCCCAGTAGCTGGGATCACAGGGGCACGCTACCATGCCCGGCTAATTTTTATATTTTAGTAGAGACAAGGTTTCACCATGTTGGCCAGGCTGGTCTCGAACTCCTGACCTCAAGTGATCTGCCCACCTCAGCCTCCCAAAGTGCTGGGATTACAGGCATGAGCCACTGTGCCTGGCCTCCGTCTGGGTTTATAGTCTCTTTCTGGTGACATTCAGCTCTAGCACTGGATCCTAGCACATTTATTGTCAATGGACTTTCATGCCAAGACTTTCACGCCAAGAGCAGCATTGGTAGTAAGTTGGGCACTGGATGCCAAAGACAGAATCAGCCTCTTCATCAGTGATATCCATTCATTTATTGATTAATTAACAGATTAACTTATTAGACAAATGCTGACTGAAACTCTGTTATACTGGAGATGTGCTATGCAATATGATACGACCTTCAGTACAAAATATAAAAGCCCAGGAAGGAGTGAGCTGATAATATTAAGCTTTTACTATGCCATTTATAGATCTCATTTCCTCTATTAAATTATTTTCTAGGCAACTTGATATTTTCTCTCCTGCATCTTCTCAATACTCACTAAATACTTACTTTATTGGCTTAAAGTAAGAAACATGAAACTATCAAAACTAATGAGCTCACACCTGCTTAGCCAAGGAGCATTTTTCACCCATGCCTCTTGGTTTAGGTGCAGGGTTTGGGGAAGGGGAAAAGACTTAAAACTGGGAAGTTGTGATGTCCTCATATAGATGGCTAGTCCCTGCAGCTTGTCTTTATGCCGTAAGTGTGACATTAGCCATTCCCAATGAAAGTGGCTGCTTCAGAAGGTGTAGGTTGCAGTGGTCTCCATTTATGTGGGGAGCTTTACCAAACCCATGACCAGGCTACATCCAAACCAATTAAATCAGAATCCTGGGTTTGGGTGAGACTCGGGCATCGATGTGTTTTAAATGTTTGGCAGGTGAAGCCATTAGCCTAGGACTATGGTTCTCAAACTTTAACATGTATCAGAATTACTTGAAGGGCTCATTAAAACACAGATGGGCCAGGCATGGTAGATCACATTGGTAATCCCAGCACTTTGGGAGGCTGAGGCAGGAGGATTGCTTGAGGACGGGAGTTGGAGATCAGCCTGGGCAACATAGTGAGACCCTGTCTCTACAAAAAATAAAAAAAATCAGCCAGGTGTGGTGGCACATGCCTGTAGTCCCAGCTACTTGGGAGGCCAGGGTGGTAAGATCTCTTGAGGCCAGGAGTTCAAGGCCCTCCTTCAAAACACAAAACTGAAACCAAACATAAAACCGCACGGATGGCTGGTCCCACCCCCAGAGTTTGTGATTCAGCAGGTCTGGAGTAGGGTCTGAGAATTTGCATTTCTAACAATTTCCTATCGGATAATGATGCTGCTGGCCTGGGCACCACATTTTTGAGAAGCACTGGTCTAGGATACCCTTGGCTACCTAAAAAACTGAATGGAGTGGGGATGGAACAGAGTAGGGGAGGCCTATTTCAGCCTTTGATTACCACTGGAGGATCTGTTTTGGTTGCACTCTTGGCTCAGATCTACTTGATAGTAATCTACTTGATAGTAATGTAGATATAATAAAACTACTTTATACATAGTTGTGAGGGTTAAGTGAAATGAGGCACAGAAGTGGCCACAATGTTAACCTGCAGGAGTCGTCGTCGTACTTCAGGAACTCAGACTGAATCAGGTTTCCCTAGAAACCCAAAGTGAACAGGAACCTTTGAGGAGGGTCTGAAACCTCCATACCACCAATGAGTTTTTTCTTACTTCCTCTCTCCTCTCTCTCTCTTTTTTTTTTTTTTTTTTAAGACAGAATCTCACTCTGTTACCCAGGCTGGAGTGCAGTGTACAATCTCAGCTCACTGCAACCTCCATCACCCAGGCTCAAGCGATTCTCCTGCCTCAGCCTCCTGAATAGCTGGGATTACAGGTGCACACCAGCACACCCAGCTAATTTTTGTATTTTTAGTAGAGACATGGTTTCACTCTGTTGGCCAGGCTAGTCTCAAACTCCAGACCTCAAATGATCCACCCGCCTCAGCCTCTCAAAGTGCTGGGATTGCAGGCATGAGTCACCGCACCCGGCTATTTTGCAATATTTTAAAAAATACATCTGTCAGTAGCGAGCCAGGTTAAAAAATAAAAAATAAAAAATACACAGTTTTGCAATGTTCCTTTCACTTCAGAATATATCTTGAGGATAGCTTCACATGAATGCATATAAATCTGCATTATTCTTTTTCTTTTCTTTCTTTCTTTTTTTTTTTTTTTCAAGACAGCGTCTTGCTCTGTCACCCAGGCTGGAGTGCAGTGGCATGATCTTAGCTCACTGCAACCTCCACCTCCCTGGTTCAAGCAATTCTCCTGCCTCAGCCTCCCAAGTAGCTGGTACTACAGGCACGCACCACCATGCCTGGCTAATTTTTTGCATTTTTAGTAGAGACGGGGTTTCACCATATTGGCTAGGCTGATCTCGAACTCCTGACCTCAGGTGATCCACCCGCCTCAGCCTCTCAAAGTGCTGGGATTACAGGTGTGAGCCACCGCGCCCAGCCTGCATTATTATTTTTCATGAGTCTGCATCACCCTGTTGCAACAATATAGCATAAATTATTTAACTAGTTTCCTGTAGGTGGATGTTTACCTTTTTTTCTTTTGTCATTATAAGCAATTCAAACAGCAAGTCAAACAGATTTGTTACATAAATTCATTAAAGTGAAACTGTTGGATCACAGATTATGTCCAATTCTCATTTTGGCCCAAACTGCCAAACTCCCTGGAAATTTCCAAGAGGTAGTATTATATAATAGCAAGGGTTCTGCTGCCAGACTGCTGGGGTTTGGCTACTGGCTTAGCCACTTACTAGTTGTGTAACCTGGGGTAAATTACTCTAAAATGCTGTACCTCAGTTTCTTCATCCATAAAATGGGGGAGAATAGCAGCGGTTTCCTCACAGGGTTATTATGAGGTTTAAATGAGAGAATACATATGAAACAGTATAACACCTGACACAAAGCAATTTCTGGGTAACTCTGACACAAAACAGAAAATCAAAAGTCAAAACAAGACAAGTAGAATCCCTCAGACAATGGGGAATGACCCAGATTGACCCATCTTGGTTTGGGTCCCTGCTTCCATGTGACACTAATGGTTCCAAATGACTCCACACTGGGGCTACGCATTTAGGCTGCACTGACAAGGCTTGCGCAGGTACAGGGCATGGTATGCCTAACGGTCTGGCCATTTCACTAGGGCCAACATGACTTCCCCGAGGGTCAGGCCCTTGTCTTTGCTTGCCTGGCACAATAGCTAATACAGAGTTAAGTGTGGGGTTTCAACACTAGAGCCTCCACATGAGTGATGTGCCCAGAGTGAGATTTAATGCTGACAACGGGTATAGGAGGCTTACTTGCAGAAACCAATGCTGGAAGAATTGACTTGCCTAAGATCACACAAAAGGAAAAGATGGAGGTGGCATTAGTATAGGAGAAAGCATTCTCTTTCCACTGTACAACACTGTGTCCAGCTACCTCTCTGTAAGTGACTAAAGGAATGGAGCTGGCCATTTAAAGAAATGATGATAATGACAATGATGTTGAGTATGACAACAGCCGCCTAACTAACGTCTATTGAACACAATGGGCCAGGCACTGTTAAGTGCCTAAGCATTTTATATGGATTATTTTACTTAATTCTCCTGACCATATGATTGAATGTTTATTACTGGTAGTTACTGGTTGAGTGTCAGGTGCTCTTCTAAGCTCTTTACACATTCCAACTCATTTCATTTTCACAACAATTCCATGAGGTAGGTACTAATATTACCTCTGTTTTAAATGAGCTGAGGGAAAGAGAGATTAGCTAACTTACAAAAACCTAGTGGGTAGAGGATTCGCACTTTTAATCCAGACATTCTGGCTATTCTTGTTCTTTTAGACTAAAGATGCAGGAGGTTGAATTAATAATACTCCTCAGTCTATAGTACCCTCTCTTCATCAGTCTCTTCACGGCCTCTCTCTCATTCTATTTATCCCTATCTATTGATTATCTATCTATCTATCTATCTATCTATCTATCTATCTATCTATCTATCTATCTGTGTACCTATCTATCCATCCATCCATCTATTTTATGTTTCTCCTCTTATTCTCCTCCTCCTCCCCAGAAGTGACCATTCACCATACTTAATTAAATGTGCATCTTTTTGTTTGCGTTAAGTTGTATAACCTGTGTTGCCACACTATGCAAGTCTTCTGTGGCTATAGCCTGCTCTAAAATGCTTGAACTATTCTACTACAAAAGCTAACTCATACTGCACGCTGCACATTGCCCTCTCTCTCGATGAGCATAAGCCAGTAAGTGAGTCTGAGAGCATGGAGATCGTATAGTCTTGGTTCAATTTCCAAAAAACAGATTTGAGTTAATATAGTTACAACAGATCTTGAAAGGTCAGCAAGATAAAAGGATAAGCTAGAGACCAACGCAAGTCCAAGGGTTGATTGGGGGTCTGGCTTCCCTAATCTTCATCAGCTCCCCTAATCCCAGATTGCCCTAAGTAATAACAAACCATGTAAGCATGATGAGCTTGCCATAAAGCACAGCTTAAGACAAGTCCCCAAGCTTCTCACTTCCAACCAGATTAGCACCCCAAGCCTCTGGAGAGGACTGAATCCATCTACACTGGGACTTTAGTAAAGCACTTAACTCACATATCCAAGTAAAGTCCTGATGGTTAAAAAGTGGTGTTCTAGGCTGAGTGCAGTGGCTCATACCTATAATCCCAGCACTTTGGGAGGTCCAGGCTGGAGAATTGCTTGAGCCCAGGAGCTTGAGACCAGCCTGTAAAACCTAGTGAGACCCTATCTCTACACAAATCAAAAAAAATCTGGGCATAGTGCAGTGAGCTCCTGTAGTCCCAGCCAATCAAGAGACTGAGCCCAGGATGTTAGCACTACAGTGAGCTATGATCACGCCACTGCATTCTAGCCAGGACAACAAAGGGAGACCCTATCTCAAAAAAAAAAAAAAAGTTCTAAAACTGGAGGCACAATTAAATCTGCATGAACCAATACAGTTATCCTAAACTCGGATCAATTTGAGACCACAGCCACCTCCACCATTCCTGAGTGTTGAGAATTCCACCCTGTACTCCCTGCCACTCTGACCAGCCCTTAGTCCCTTCTTCTCCCCCTACAACACTCAGCTCTCTTCCCTGCCATCAGGCCTGTTGTAGGTTGAATTTTGTCCCCTTGGTGAGATATGTTGAAGTCCTAGCCCTCAGTACCTCAGAATGTGAGCTTATTGGGGGAAATAGTGTCATTGTAGATGTAACTAATTAAGATGAGGTCATACTAGAGAAGTAGAGTGGGCCCTTAATCCAACAAGACTAATGTCCACGTGAAGACGGCCATGTGAAGATGCAGAAATATAGCGAGAACATCATGTGACGATGGAGACAGAGATGTGAGTGATGCATCTACAAGACAAGGAATACCAGCAATTGCCAGCCACCATCAGCAGCTGGCAAAGAGGCATGAAACAGATTCTCCTTTGGAGACCTCAGAAAAAAACAATCCCACCAATCCCTTAGTCTTGGACTTCTAGCTTCCAGAACTGTGAGAGTATACATTTCTGTTGTTTGAAGCCGCCTGGTGGTACATTTTTATGGCAGCCTAGGAAGGGCTGCAAAAGGCTGGACAGCCATTTCTGAGCCTGGGCTCCATGGGGAGATATTTAGCAAAGGCTTTGACCAGCATGCTGGTTTCATCATCCCTGGCCCATAAGCCAGTCTTGCCAATCCCAACTCTGAATAGGACACACCATCTAATTTCCCTGCTCCTGGACCCAGGCTGTCAAGGTAATAGAAAAACTAGATGAATTGATTATGTTGCAAAGTCATTGTCTCCAGTCATAACTTACTCCTTTCTGAGCCTAAGCAATCTTTCATCACATTGAATAAGTATCATAGAGATTCTCAACTACTGGGGAAAGAAGGGCTCATGGTTTGAAATAAAAACTTTGCCTCATTGCTTTACTTCATTTAAAATTTATTTCGAATTTCTAAAAACATCAGAGGAGGATAGGTAATTTTTCTTTTTTGCAGAGTAGTGTAAAGGTGGATCCATATTTCCCTTTGCTTGAAATTAGCACAAATGTGCATAGGTGGTGGAGTTGTGGTACAAATGAATAAAGCAGCCTGGCTTTCTAACCACCACTATACAAGACACTCTTATGGTTTACTAGATTGGAAGCTCCTGAATGACAAAAACCCTTTTATGTTCCCTCTGTGCATCTTCCCAACTCCCTAACGCCATTCATCGCACTTTAAAGACATTCAGTAAAAAGAGGCACAGCCAGCCAGGCGCGGTGGCTCACGTCTGTAATCCTAGCACTTTGGGAGGCCGAGGCGGGCGGATCATGAGGTCAGGAGATCGAGACTATCCTGGCTAACACGGTGAAACCCCGTCTCTACTAAAAATACAAAAAATTAGCTGGGCATGGTGGCGGGCGCCTGTAGTCCCAGCTACTTGGGAGGCTGAGGCAGGAGAATGGCGTGAACCCAGGAGGCGGAGCTTGCAGTGAGCCGAGATCACGCCACTTCACTCCAGCCTGGGCGATAGAGCAAGACTCCGCCTCAAAAAAAAAAAAAAAAAAAAAAAGGCAGAGTTGGGCAGAGTTTCCTATTCTCTCAGCAGTAGGTGGATAAATTAGTGAATTAGTGACTATTATATGATGTTTGATGCAAATACTGCAGTTTAATTTCCTCACTGCTCCCTTTCCCCTCTTTTTCTCTTTTGTCCCTTTTTCGCCCTCATCTTGTAGAGAAGGAAGGGCACAGGGGCCTCTTTCTACAATAAGGAAATCTCAGAGGAGTTATCCCAGGTCCATAGAGACTTCCTGAGTAGCACTCAAGCTGCAGTTCTCTTCAGCTGGCAACTGTTCTACAGTTTGCAACCTCAGGTCATTCCAAAGAACGAACCTCTTGAAATAAACACAGAGGAATGGGGCCTTTTATTATCTCCAGATGGGATTATGCGGCCTTGGAAGCTGTTGAAATAATTCTTCTGTGCCTGAATCAAACTTTTGTTATCTTCCAAAAGGAAAGAAAGAGAGGAGTGGTAAATTGTGTTAACTAGAAAGCCAACTCGGGTTAAATTCTGCTGATAGGTCCCCTTCCCCCACTAAAACCTAGGTTTTTAAATTTGCTTTTTATTTATTTTTGCATCCCTTTTTCCCTTTTACAATAAGATATTAAGCTGGGTTGGAATGCACACACATACACACACACACACAAAAGGACAAAATTGTAAAACCGTTGTTTTTGTGTTGTTATCCAAGATTTAGATGTTGTTTTTTTAAAACGGGGATGAAATCTGAAAGTGGAAATACACGTTTTTTAGGGTATTACTAGAAAAGAAAGTATGATAAAGTGTGTCTGTAATACTTTTATTTTTACTCTGGTGGTAGTGGCGAGCTGAGAAGTTTCTACATACATGGAGTCCAATAAACATCTATTGAACAAACACCATAAATATGTACAATTTTGGGCTATATAATTTTAAAATTGATGGTGCCACCTATTGGTGATGATATAAAGTGTAAAATGATCACTTACATAGTAAGTTATTTCATGTTTTCCAATCATGTGACTTATTCCCACAGAGATTCTGTGAGGAGCTGGAAGGCAAGCTTGGTTCATGCAGACATGAGGCGCTAATGTTTTCAACTGGGTTGCTCTCCACTGGATGCCTATTAAATTCTCAGCACTTTGGAGTATACCAGAGAAGTAAAGACATGGCCCCTGCCTTCAAGGAGCATTTTATCCAGTTGGTAAGAGACCTACCTACCAATATAACAAAATAATAAATAGCCTTGGGAGGACGAGGCCGGGAGGATCCATTGAGGCCAGGAGTTGAAGGCTGCAGTGCACTATGATCGCGCCTATACATACACACTCCAACCTGGGCAACATAATAACACCTTGTCTCTATAAAACAAAGAAATAAAACAAAATAATAAATAGCTTGACATTAAAATGTATAATGCTCTTTCTATATATATATGGCTATATTTTATATAGTATATGGTAATCATACTTTCTAAATCCTCAGCGCAGTGTCAGGACTCAGGACATGTTACTCCAAATTATGGCACCTCACTTGGCTGAGTACTTTACTTATTTATTTTTTTATTTATTGAGAGGGAGTCTCACTCTGTCGCCCAGGCTGGAGTGCAATAGTGCGATCTCGGCTCACTGCAACCTCTGCCTCCTGAGTTCAAGCGATTCTCCTGCCTCAGCCTCCCAAGTAGCTGAGATTACAGGTACCCGCCTCCATGCCTGGCTAATTTTTGTGTTTTAGTAGACAGGGTTTCACCATATTGGTCGGGCTGGTTTCAAACTCCTGACCTCAAGTTATCTTCCCACCTCAGCCTCCCAAAGTAGTGAGATTACAGGTGTGAGACACCATGATCGGCCCTTGGCTGAGTACTTTAAACTGAAGGACACTAGAAGGACCTCAGAATCAAGTGTTCTCTGACCCTCTTCTGCTCTCCTGTCTCTTGTCTCTTTTTCTCCTCTAAAGCAAGGATAGAAATAGAATTCCTCTATCCCAAGACAGGTCCTAGAAACTAGGACCACTCTTCTGCAAAGCAAGCCATAAAACCTCTAGGTCACTCTCTCCATTTTATCCTGAAGACTCTCATTCCAGAGAGGTCCTACCCATACTCAGGAGGAAGGAATGCTACATAAAGAGACCCAGAAGAACCTAAACAGAAAGACAGGCCTTGCTGAGTTTCCTCCTCAGCCTATTACAGTAAGGTCATAATCTCTTGTCCAGTTACATTTCTACATGGCTGTCCATTCTTCATCGAGCCTCAGCATAAAAACACAGTTTTCCTTGCATCTTTGGGTATTCATTTCTTTTTTGGGGGGAGGGGGGCTATTCATTTCGAAAGGCTCCCATTTCATGTAAAACTTTGGTTAAATAAATTTGTTATGCTTTTCTCTTGTTAATCTGTCTTTTGTTATAGGAGTGTCAACTTTAACGCTTAGGATGGATGAAGAAAGGTACTACACCTTTCTGCTCCTATAGCAGGAAAAAGTCTGTTTTGCTCATGACTTACTCTGGGCCTAGTACACCACAGTTCCTGGCACTCGGTAGGCAATTGATAGAATAGTTGAATTAAGTTGGGTCCCATGGTTAGATATATGTGGCTTATAGAATTTTATTTTATTTTATTCTTATTTTATTTTATTTTATTTTATTTTTTGAGACAGAGTCTCATTCTCTCTCCCAGGCTGAAGTGCAGTGGTGCGATCTTGGCTCACTGCAACCTCTGCCTCCCAGGTTCGAGCGATTTTCCTGCCTCAGCCTCCCTAGTAGCTGGGACTACAGGCGTGTGCCACCATGCCCAGCTAATTTTTTGTATTTTTAGCAGAGAGAGCGTTTCACCTTGTTAGCCAGGATGGTCTTGATCTCCTGACTTCGTGATCCACCTGACTCAGCCTCCCAAAGTGCTGGGATTACAGTTGTGAGCCACCACGCCCGGCTGCCAGAATATTTTAAATCAAGACTGGCAAAACAGATCAGAAAATATGTGTAAACACGGGAAGTAGGGCTAGAATTGGGTCCTAGAAAATTCCTCAAGGGATTTATAACCTAATACAGATGAAGCCATCAGTGCAGGGAGGCGTCTTGTAGCCTTAAATTTGGTTAGAACTTGAGATTTTTGTGGTTTGCTGTGCCAACCCACACTTTTTCCTTAGGCAAGTACTGGATTTTTGCTCAAAGTCCAAAAGCAAAGGAAGAGAAAAAGGCAGATGGTGGGTAGTTGCAAAACTATAAACATATTTTACTCCTGGAAGTCTTACAGACAGGAGTAATTCTGGGAGTATGAAAGTAGCTTAGAAAGATTTTTGCTTCCTCTCACCCTCCAACTTAATTATGTGCTGCAAAGTATTCCTATAATACTTGGCAATATAAGGCTGGGCCAGTGCCTCACACTTGTAATCCCAGCACTTTGGAAGGCTGAGGCAGGTGGATCACTTGAGGTCAGGAGTTCGAGACCACGGCCAACATGGTGAAACCCCATCTCTACTAAAATACAAAAATTAGCCAGGCGTGGTGGTGCACACCTGTAGTCCCAGCTACTCAGGAGGCTGAGGCAGGAGAATCACTTGAAACCGGAAGCAAAGGTTACAGTGAGCTGAGATTGCTCCACTGCACTCCAGCCTGGGTGACAGAGCGAGACTCTGTCTCAAAAACAAAACAACAACAACAACCACCACAACAGCTTGGCAATATGTATCAAGAGTCTTAAAAATGGTCATATCTTTTGATCCAATACTTTTCCTTCTAAGAAAATATGTTAAGGAAATAACCAGAAATGTGAATAGAGGATTTTTAGAACAAAGGGGAAAAAAACCTCTGTACTCAATATGAAAAGTTGTTTTCTAAAAATTTTACTTAAGTAATTTTGCTCTAGATATAAGACAATTCTTATGTAATATTTAAAAATATGGCACAAAATTGTGTATATATAGATTACTCCTGAATAGAAGGATTACAGGTTGTTTTGACTTTACTCTATTGTAAGTAAAAATGTTAAAGCCTTTGAAATTTAGTGGGTGTCCTAATTAGTGCATCCATTAATTTCTACTTTCATTGTCTTCGACTAGTCTTTGATTAGACTATTTACAACTCTGTAGAGAAAGAGGTGAAGATGTAGAAAATTGACATTAATGCAAATGTTTCCTGTTATAACTGGAAATGATCCCTGTTCGTGTCAATGCAAATAAATTTTGTCTGGCAGGTAATATAGATCTCTGTAAATCAAATCCATTTGAACCAGCTATAACACCTTACTAGTTTTCTCATTAATTAATGAGTTAAATAAAATCTTTGATGTGCTCATTTTATATTTATATGATAGTCATAATGTTTCCTTATTTTGAAAACTGTTTTTTAACACTATATAGTTTCTGTTTTCTAGATTTCCTATCATAAGGATGTACAGGTTATTTAGTAAACTTTTTAAGGATAACATGCATGCAGAAAAGTAGGTAAGTTTACAGTTCAATGAATTTTCACAAAATCAACACCTATGTAACCTATGTGAGTATGATCAAGGAAAAGAACAATATTACCACCCCAAAGTAGCTCTGGTGCCTTCCTCTTTGTCACTACTATCTCCACCATCCCAATAGGTAAACACCATCCTGACTTCCAACATCACTGATTTATTTTGTCTGATTTTCAATTTTATATAAATGGAATAATATAATGTGTTCTCATTTGTGCCTGGCTTACTTTGCTCACCATTATGTTTGTGAGATTCATACATGTGATTGCACAAAGTTTTAGTTCCTTCATTCTCCTTGTTGTGTAGTGTCCGTTATATGAATAGGTCACAGGTGATCCACTCGCCTCAGCCTCCTAAGGTACTAGGATTACAGGCGTGAGCTACCATGCCTGGCCTGATTTTAATTAAAAAAAAATTTTTTTTGAAGACCTGTTTTGTGGCCTAACATATGATCTATCCTCAAGAATGATCCGTGTGCTGAGGAGAAGAATGTGTATTCTACAGCTGTTGGATGAAATGTTCTGTAAATATCTATTAGGTCTATTTGGTCTATAGTGCAGATTAAGTTGGATGTTTGTTGATTTTCTGTCTGGATGATCTGTCCAATGCTGAAAGTGTGGTGTTGGAGTCCCCAGTTACTATTGTATTGGGGTCTGTCTCTCTCCTGAGCTCTAATAACATTTGCTTTTTTTATCTGGGTACTCCAGTGTTGAGTGCATATGTAATTGTTATATCCTCTTGCTGAGTTGACCTCTTTATCATTATATAATAATCTTCTTTGTCTCTTTTTATATTTTTCTCTTGAAATCTATTTTATCTGATAGAAATATAGCAACTCTTACTCTTTTTTGGTTTTCATTTGTGTGGACTATCTTTTTCCATCCCTTTATTTTAGGCCTATGTGTGTATTTATAGGTGAAGAGTGTTTCTTGTAGGCAACAGATTGCTGGATCTTGTTTTCTCTTTTTTTTTAAGTTTTTTTTCTTTATATAGAGAGAGTCTTATTGTGTTGCCCAGGCTGGTCTCAAACTCCTGGGCTCAAGCGATCCTCCGTGATAACCCATTATTTAAAACTGATGACAACTTAACACTAATTGCAAAAACAAAGGAGAGAAAGTTAATAAAAACTCCACACTACATTGCCCCCACTTTTTAACATTTTATTGTTTCTATTTATGTCTTATTCTACTATCTATGTCTTGAAAAGTTGTTGTAGTTACTATTTTTGATAGATTCACCTTTTAGAATTTCTGCTCAAGATATGAGTAGTTTACACAACACTATTATAGTGTCATGATATTCTGTGCTTGTCTGTGTACTTAACAGTGAGTTTTATACCTTCGGATAATTTCTTTTTTTTGAGACGGAGTCTCACTCTGTTGCCTGGGCTGGAGGGGCAGTGGCACAATCTCGGCTCACTACAACCTCTGCCTCCCAGGTTCAAGTGATTCTCCTGCCTCAGCCTCCCGAGTAGCTGGGATTACAGGCATGCACTGCCATGCTCGGCTAATTTTTTTTTTTTTTTTTGTATTTTTAGTAGAGACAGGGTTTCACCATGTTGGCCAGGCTGGTCTTGAACTTCTGACCTCAGGTCATTCGCCTGCCTCGGCCTCCCAAAGTGCTGGGATTACAGGCGTAAGCCACTGCACCCGGCCCCTTCAGATAATTTCTTATTGCTCCTTAACATCATTTTCTTTCAAATTGAAGAACTCCCTTTAGCATTTCTTGTAGGAGAAGTCTGGTGTTGATGAAATCCCTCTACTTTTGTTTGGTTGGGAATCTTTATCTCTCCTTCATCTTTGAAGGATATTTTCCCTGGATATATTATTCTAGGATAAAAGTTTTTTTTTTTTCTTCAGCACTTTAAATATGTCATGCCACTGTCGCCTGGCCTGTAAGATTTCCACTGAGAAGTCTGCTGCCAGACATGTTTTTTGTTTTTATTTTTGTAGAGACAGTGTCTCACTATGTTGCCCAGGCTGGTCTTGAGCTCCTGAACTCAAGCAATCCTTCTGCCTGGCCTTCCAAAATGCTGGGATTACAGGTGTGAGCCATGGTTCCCAGCCAGAGTTTAAAATTGGATATGACAGTTGGACTGGTGGGTTAGAATTCCAGTTTCTCCCCACTGAGGCCAGGGTCCATAATCTGAGCACATCTAGTTCATCTTCTCCAGATCAATTTGGTGACTCCCTACTCAGTCTCCATCTCAGAAGTAGGGACAGAAGGAGGAATCTGAAGGCAGGAGGAGCAGAAAATATGCCTTCAATACCTCTTTTACTATCAAATATCATAGAGTCTAAGGGACACGTTAAAGGTCTATCATGTGTGATTAAAGACCAAAAAGAGTGGAAATGACTAGCAGGGTTTACACTTGGGTTTCTGCAAGTGAGCAGTGATCCAACAAAGATGGTGAGGTAGGGTGGAGTGGGTGAGGGTGGTGCGGAGATTCAGTGCAGGCCCAGCCCAGCAGGCTTAGTGGGGGTGAGGCATGGGAATAGTGGTGAGGATAGTATTGGAGTTACTGTGCACAATCCAAGCTGGAATAAAACTTTAGGACACCTAAGAATTTGGGGTAAAATGGTGTAATGGACAGAATATCCTAGAGAAGTTGTGTTGAGTTTGGGGGTATAAGTGGGACATCAGGTAAGGAGGCTGCCGCAGTGGCTTAGCAGCCAGCCTGAGATCTTGGAGATAATGAACAAAGAGACCAAGTTGGCATGTTATCTGGGAGCTTGATGGATCTGGGGAGAGAGATTTTCATCTCAAGAAGGATTTTCAGAATTTACATCTGGACTTGTGCTATTTGAGATCTCCTGAGTTTGGTTCAGCAGAGCTTTCTGTAAAGCATCCTTAGCAGCCCTGATGTCAGGTGACCGGGGAGGTGGCTGTGATCTTTGGATAGCCAGGCAGAGTGGAATTCCTGTGAGAACCCCTGACAAGTACTCTCCTAAGTCCTTTGCTTCAGTGCCCTGAGAAAGGATTAAAGCTGATCCATGCCAACTCTGTCAATGGGCTCACCCTGGCTTGTTGGCTTATTGTTGTTGACAGCTTCCAGGTGTATGTTTTCTTAGAGATGGATTCCATGCAAGAAAAATGCGACTCTTGTTGCCTAGGCATTAGTTTAATAAGTAAACAAATTACAAAATACTAAAGGAGAACACGAAGGTCTTTCCAGGCTTCCCACTGGGCTCCTCAGGAACTGCTTATCTACGACTTTTCACACTAAAAAAGACTCAACAATTGTACTATAGACAGGATGTATTTTATCATTTTTATCTTAATAAATGTTTTAAAGGTTGTTCTTATCCATTAGGACTTCAGCACTGTATATCTATAGGGAGCCTCTCATTTAATTTGCAGAATAAACAATATCATTTCCATTTCAAATCTATAAAAATAAGAGTCCACGAGATTAAAGAAATTGTTCTGCATCACATAATAAGGTATTAAAAGTGGGTCCCTAGCCGGGAATGTTGGCAGGCGCCTGTAATCCCAGCTACTCAGAAGGCCGAGGCAGGAGAATCGCTTGAACCCGGGAGGCGGAGGTTGCAGTGAGCTGAGATGGCACCACTGCACTCCAGCCTGGGTGACAGAGGAAACTCTGTCTCAAAACAAACAAACAAACGAAAAAACAAAACCAACCAACCAAACAAAAACTGGGTCCCTAACTTGTAATTAAGTATCTATCCAAGTGTCTGTCTTCCACAGAGAACACACAGTCTTGGAGTCTCACTTTCTACTGATCAGGACCATTAACCCTGCAACCTGGTTAGGCTACCAGGTTGGGCAGATTTCTATAGGACCTCATCCCCTAAAGAGTAAAAATCTCTCAACTGCTCCTTACCCCCTAACTTCAAAAGGATCCAAAGGATTTGGTTACCCCACAGGCCTGAGATAAAAGCTTGACTGTCTTTGCAGGATTTCAAACCTGTTCTTTGGGGATGGCCCAACTCCACTTGTTCAATTTTGCAGCCAGAAGCACGGATTAATCATCAGTATGTGAGTTCATCTATGCTATCTGAAGTTTCTTGGCTGACTTTTAATTTATATCATAAAATAGTAGTCTGTTTAACATTTTTGCTACAAACAACATTTTTCTATGTATATTTCAAATTCTGAAGAAAAAGTCTTACTGATTAATATAAATTTGAGTTTCTTATAATTTCAGGAAGCACTTTACACAAGGAAAAAGAGAAAATCATTTGAGGGGCTAGTTATAAATACTATTTGACACAGATAGGGACTGAGTGGGTTTTCTAACTGGATGGATAGCAGGTGCAAAATTCTGATGCTATGATTTCTTATCACTGAAAAGTGCTCCACTTGTGGCAGAAGAAGGAAATGAGATGCCTATGAGAATAGAGTTGAGTCATGAAAAGAGAAGAGAGTCCCTAGATGCTCATCATCCAGGTGAAGGTGGAATAAGAGCTATAGCTATCATTTCAAAAAGTTTTTAAAAATACATAGTTTTCTGGCCCAGTGCAGTGGTTAACACCTGTAATCCCAACACTTTGGGAGGCCAAGGCGGGAGGATCACTTGAGGCCAGGAGTTCAAGACCAGCCTGGCAACATAGTGAGACCCTGTCTCTACAAAAATAAAAATAAAAAATTAGCCAGGCATGGTGGTGGACACCTGCAGTCCCAGCTACTCAGGAGGCTGAGGTGGGAAGATTGCTTGAGCCCAGGAACCCCAGTCTGCAGTGAGCTGTGATCACACAACTGCACTCCAGCCAGGTTGACAGAGTGAGACCATGTCTCTAAATAAATAAATAGGTAGACAGATACAGATATAATGTTACTTTATTTTATTATTATTTTTCCCCTGGATGGTGTCTTGCTCTGTCGCACAGAGCTGGAGTGCAATGGCACCATCTCGGCTCACTGCAACCTCCGCCTCCTGGGTTCAAGCAATTCTCCTGCCTCAGCCTCCTGAGGGATTACAGGCGTGTGCCACCATGCCCGGCTAACTTTTGTATTTTTAGTAGAGACTGGGCTTCACCATGTTGGCCAGGCTGAGTCTCAAATTCCTGACCTCGTGATCTGCCAGCCTCAGCTTCCCAAAGTGCTGGGATTACAGGCATGAGCCACTGTGCCCAGCCTAGTTTTCTTACTACAAAAGGAATACTTATTATCCAAGTTGAAAATAGAACTAAAGAGAGAGAGGAAGAAAATTAAAAACACCTGAATTCCACCACTGATTACTAATATCTGCACTGGCTTTCCATCTTATTGAGAGTTAACCACTAAATTAAGAGGGGAATGGGATTACCCCTGAAAATACCTTAAATCATTAAGTTTGGAATAGCACCTTGGAGCACGTAGAAAACCCAACACATGTGCATGACATAAGCTTTGTTAGTTGAGCAACTAATGAAGTAGTTGTATTTATAAGCCACGCTATTTAAATGTATATAAACAAATAAAAATAAAAGGACCTGTTAACAATAGAATCACACTTAGCATGGCAAGATACTCAACATATGAAGAGCACACAGGACCAGAAATAGATCAAATTCACATCAGCTCTTTCAGATTTATTTTGGGTTAGGACCAAGCTAATTGAAAAGATCAGATCCTATTGCCTTGGGAGGCCAAGGTGGGAGGACTGCTTGAGACCAAGAGTTCGAGACCAGCCTGGGCAACATAGCAAGACCCCGTGTCTGTAAAAATAAAAACAAATTAGCCAGGTGTGGTGGCATGTGCTGGTAGTCCCACCTACTCAGGAGGCTGAGTGGGGAGGATAGCTTGAACGAGGAATTTGAGGCTGCAGTGAGTTATGATCATGCCACTGCACTTCAGCCTGGGTGACGGAGAGAGATACTGTCTCTTAGAGAGAGAGAGAGAGAGAGAGAAAGAAGAAAGGTCAGGCAGAAATCACACCACCATTTAAAATGTTCTCTCTTGCACTCCCTTTTTTCCTCTTTCTCTCCATTTTCTCTTTCCTTTATTCTTTCTCATTTGCCCTCCATCCTTCCCAAATTTAGGTGAAAGCTAGTTAAGCTAAATGCAAAATGCTGTGATGCTACTGTATTACCACTTTTAAATTTAGCCTTCAATAACTTTAAAAGTTACAAAAATACACAGTACTATGAAAACATCAAATAGTATAGAAAGTATTAAAAAAAAAAGTCAAAATCTCCTTTTCCCATTCTTTTGTCTTACTCCTCAGCATTCTTCCCATTTCTAGAGATGGAGGCAAGACCTAGAGTTTGGATGGGGGGTAAAGTCAGGGGGAGTTTCTTTTCGTACTTTTATACAAACTGTGTTCTTTGTGACTGTATGTGTGTGTATTTTTATATCATGTTAGTGAGATTTAGAGAGCAAGGGGAAGTTAAATGCATGTAGTCAATCCACCACCTTGAACCAGAAACCCCTTAAGAACTTTTAAAACCATATGCATATACTTACACATGTATTTATTTTACTGAAATGGAATCATCAAGTACATATTGGTTGGTCACTTGTGTTTGTCCTTAATATATTTTAGAAACCTTACCACACTAATAAATATGTATCTATAACATTATTTTAAATATAAAAAATATAACATTATATGGATGTATTTAATTAAACTCTTATTTTTGGACACTTAGGTTGGTTTTCTATTTTTTTACGATAAACACAGTTTAGATGATCTGCCTAGCAGTTTAATCTTTGCACACATGCTTAATAACTTCCTAAAGATAGAGTTATAAATTTGACATTGGTCAGCGAACAAAATGTGCATTTTTAAGGCTTTTGAATATACTGGACACTTCTGTTTCTTACATTTTAGCTGTGCAGTCTCAAATCTAACAATGAATGTAACTTCTTTTCTAGGGTAGGACGCTACTTCAG
This sequence comes from Pongo pygmaeus, assembly GCF_028885625.2. NCBI lineage: Eukaryota > Metazoa > Chordata > Mammalia > Primates > Hominidae > Pongo > Pongo pygmaeus. The sequence goes on from NC_072384.2 coordinate 76,960,541, forward strand.
ACTGCTTTCATGTCAAGATCTGCCTCATCTTCCAAAGTGGGAGTTCCCAGCATTAGGCTTGTGGGGGTGGAAACTTAATCCGCCTCCTTCCAAAAACTGAAGTGAGTCACTACCAACCTTGTTTCTCCACCCTTTACTGGGTCCATACACAGCCCTGCCTTTTTTTAAGGCAGCCTAAAGTCTCCATTAATGTGGAATTGAGAAAGGGCATCTGTTCTGGGTCATTCTTACTTCCAGACTAGAATTTATCTCAGCTCTTAAGACAGAGCTATCTTAAGTTCTTAAGAGCTAACTTAAGAAATCTTAAACAGTTTTACAGAAGTGGGTAAAATCTCTGCAAGTCTTTGAAGAATATTAGCAATGAAAATGGTTGTTATTTTTTCAAAAAATAACAACATGAACTTGGAATGGATAGTTATTTTGGCCAGAAGATTAACATGAATTCTCTGACACCTGGGCAGATTCCCCATCTGATTTGTGCTCCTTCCCATTTGAACACTGGATACCTTTGAGAAACCTTCTTGGAGCATGTAGAAAAGCCAGTACATGGGCATGGACATACACATACCCCACCCTTACATTCTTCTTTTTGTTTCTCTTGCTATTGCTACTATCATACCACCACCACTGAAATCTAGCAATGGTTTTAAAATGTGTAATGTGGTCGTTTTTGCTGGTCAGAATACTTTCTAGTCTAAAAAGCAAAGGAAATATAAAGACAAATTTTCAACAACCTGCAGTGGTATATGCTGCTTTAAAGTTTATAAAGCAAGGCCGGGCGCTGTGGCTCATGCCTGTAATCCCAGCACTTTGGGAAGCTGAGGTGGGTGGATCACTTGAGCTCAGGAGTTTCAGACCAGCATGGACAACATGGCAAAACCCTGTCTCTACAAAGAATACAAAAATTAGCCAGGTGTGGTGGTGCCAGCTGTTCGGGAGGCTGAGGTGAGAGTATTGCTTAAGCCCAGGAGGTCGAGGCTGCAGTGAACTCTGTTCACTGCAAAGCAAGACCCTGTCTCAAAAACAAACAAACGAAAGTTTATAAAGCACCTTCACATATCCTGCAGGTGCTGTGTCCAGGGAACTCATTCCACTAAAATTGCTCTTAGTCTAAAGGGGAAGCAATGAGATGAGTTGATTACTCTCTGGGGTTAGGGATTCTATGTTTCTTGTTATGAAGTCCTGATATTCTGCTATCAGGATGATGGACTGTTTGACTAGACCTACCTGACAGAGTAGAGGAAATAGTTCTGTTTTCTCCTCTCTAGGAAGTGAGAATGACATAGAACAGATATCCTTCTCCAGGGGAGAAGGAGACACTCATGGTCACAAAAATCTAGGACAAAATATTTCAGTAAAACTAGCTCTCACAGTAAGTTATCTTACATTCAGCCACTTAGGGATTAATTTTCAAAAGATTCCAGATAAGCAAGGGCAATTTGAACTTTGTAAAACATTGTTATAAACTCTTCAATGGTCCCTTCCAGAGAGCTCTGTCTGCCCTTGAGTAGCTAGAAGCACGGTTTTGCTCAAGTCAAGAGCTGGTATCAGGACAGAAACATCTACTGCCGTCTAGAGGAGTAAAAAGTAGAGAAAATACTAGAAGTTCCACTGTAAAGTGGTCAAGTTTTTAATGATTAAGGTACCAACAAATATAAGGAATATAACATGGTTCTTAATTAAGGAATATAACCAGACTGGGTTTTAAATTGTTTTTTTAGGGACATGGACATAGATTCCTTTAAAAGCCTTATATTTAGTGGTTAGGTACCAGGTTCATCCCTAAAACCTACTAAAACTATATTGGCTCTGAAATGGCACTTTCAATTTCCTTAAGATTCCATCCTCATCCTACTCCCAATGGAAGCCTTCAATTTATTAGATAATTGGAAAATTGAGACTTGAGGCCTACTGAACCATGGGGGATTGAGGGGTGGGTGAAGGTGGGCCCTTTTGGGTTTAGTAGCACTCAAATTAGCATAAGAATATGCTACTTTTGGGAGATGACCCAGAAAATATGGCCATAAAGAACAACAATGTTCATATGTCTGAGTCCCAAGTATTAAATCTATGGGTTAGTGACTGAAGGACTTAGGTTTCTTTCTAATTAAGTTAAATTCCATTAGATAAGATTGATAACTTGGACAAAATTTGCTTTTAAGATTTCAATGAAAGGGACTCTTGTGCTACTGTTGCTCCTTATCCCATTCTGTCATCAGAACTTGTGCTGGGCATATAGCCAGTCTCTAGAAATACTTGCTTCATGAATTGAATATGAAGATTAACTAAGATGACTGGCATGCCTTGGTGTAATGGGTCTTTGCAAAGATGAATTCTTCAAGGTGATGACAAGAGGTTTGTCTAAGATTTGAGAAGCACAGTGAGTGTGCCAATGGATTATTAATGAACACTCACACTTTTAAGAGTAGAGAGTCAATCCACAGCAAAAACTTCAGCACTACTGAGATATAAGGGCTTTGGGCATATTACCTAACCTCAATGTCCTCATTTATAAAATGTAAATAATAATAGCAACACTGTCATATAGGGTTATTATGAGGATTAAATGAGACAATGCACATGGAGTAATTAGAAGAGTGCCTGGCAAGTAGGAATTAGGGGAATGACTATGCAGATGCATTTATGCAGATGAGCATAACTCAGAAACAATAGGTTAACTCAGAAACAATAGAAGGTCCTAGGCATAAAGGGGCCATGGGACCCCTAGAATGTATATGAATCTTGGCTGAATCATTGTGAACTAGTTAAGGACCAGCTAAGATACCTGCCCCATTCCAGAATCCTTGGCACTGTGTAAGATCCTGCTACTATGTGGTATGAGTTGAAAATATATCGTAAAATGATTTTTCCTAACAGCCCAGAGATATGTGGCCATGGAATAGAAATTGGGTTGAATAATAAAAAAGTCATATTTCACAACCCACTTCAGCTATTATTATTAGGCAACCAAATGATATATCCAAATATCAAAGGAGAGAGCGGGGATAAGCACAAAAGCGTTGAGAAGAATCTTGCTCTAGATACATTTTACTGTTTCAGTAGCCATGCCATAATTTCTAGAGGAGCCTATGGGGAAAAATCTGATTCTGAGGAAGGTAGGGAACTCGCTTGAAACCTCTTTTGTATAACTTTTTTTTTTTTTTTTTTTTGAGATGGAGTCTTGCTTTGTCACCCAGACTGGAGTGCAGTGGTGCGATCTTGGCCCACTGCAACCTCTGCTTCCCAGGTTCAGCTTCCCGAGTAGCTGGGATCACAGGTGTATGCCACCATGCCCAGCTAAATTTTTTTCTTTTTGTATTTTAGTAGAGATGGGGTTTCACCATGTTGGCCAGGCTGATCTCAAACTCCTGACCTCAGGTGATCCGCCCACCTCGGCCTCCCAAAGTGCTGGGATTGCAGGCATGAGCCACTACATCCGGCCTTGTATAACATCTTATATAAGATTGAGAAAACATCGGTTGCTCCACATGAAAAAAACGCAGGAAGTGGTTGTGCCTGCAAGTGAGGAGAGGTAGGGTTATGAGCTGTTTAACCTCTTAGGAGAAACAACTTTTCCTCAAGCCTTTTAGAACAATGCCTTGTACTTGATCACACGATCTTAGACTATGTGGTAAAACTATATTTCTTTAAAAGAATTCTAATATTCACATTTTCCTACCAATTCTAACCCTGGTCTTCTTTTCATTTATTTGAAAGCAGATCTGGCCAGACGCGGTGGCTCATGCCTGTAATCTCAGCACTTTGGGAGGCTAAGTCAAGTGGAGCACGAGGTCAGGAGATCGAGACCATCCTGGCCAAGATGGTGAAACCCCATCTCTACTGAAAATACAAAAATTAGTCGGGCATGGTGGCTTGTGCCTGTAATCCCAGCTACTCGGGAGATTGAGGCGAGAGAATTGCTTGAACCGAGAGGCAGAGGTTGCAGTGAGCTGAGATCCCACCACTGCACATCAGCCTGGGCGACAGAGCCAGATTCTGTCTCAGAAAAAAAAAAAAAAAGAAAGAAAGCCAACCAATTCTTGCTGTAACTTCTGAAAAAGAACACAGTGCTCTGGCAGCAATGATGATGACATTCTTCCAAGGGGCAAGATAAGAAAGAGGCAAAACAGCTGCTGGAGGTGGATATTTGGCACTAGGGAAGTGTGAAATGTGAAAAATCGCTATCACAGAAGATCAAAGGAGTTAAGAAAAACTCACAATTTAGAGCTACCTGTTTGTATTAGTCTGTTTTTATACCGCTATAAAGATACTACTTGAGACTGGGTAATTTATAAAGAAAAGAGATTTAATTGACTCACAGTTCCACATGTCTGGGGAGGCCTCAGGAAACTTACAATCATGGTGGAAGGTGAAGGGGAAGCAGGCACCTTCTTCACAAGGCAGCAGGAGGGAGCGAGAGAGAAGCAAAGTGGGAAGAGCCCCTTATAAAACCATCAGATCTATGAGAACTCGCTCATTATCATAAGAACAGCATGGGGGAACCTCCCCAATGATCCAATCACCTCCCACCAGGTCTCTCCCTCAACACCTGGGAATTACAATTCAAGATAAGAGGCCGGGCGCTCGCCTGTAATCCTAGCACTTTGGGAGGCCGAGGCGGGCAGATTGCCTGAGCTCAGGAGTTTGAGACCAGCCTGGGCAACGTGGTGAAACCCCGTCTCTACTAAAATACAAACAACAACAACAAAAATTAGCCAGGCGTGGCAGCGTGTGCCTGTAGTCCCAGGTACTCAGGAGGCTGAGGCAGGAGAAGTGCTTGAACCCTGGAAGCAGAGGTTGCAGTGAGCTGAGTTCGTGCCACTGCACTCCAGCCTGGCGACAGAGCAAGACTCCATCTCAAAAAACAAAAACAAAAACAATTCAAGATGAGATTTGAGTGGGGACACAAAGCCTAACCATATCACTGTTTTACAGAGTAAACAGTCACCTAAGTTAACTGTGTTAGATATGGTTTCTTGCATACATTTTCACTACCTTCTCTATATACTCCATCTTTACTCTACAGAATTATAGAAACTGGAAGGCTCAAAACTATGTTTCCCACTTTTCACCATCCATAAAAGTCAATACTGGATAAATTGTAAATCTAAGTGGAACAATAACAGTTTCACAAGAAAACAGAAGAATACTCACGATTTTGGAGTCCACAAAGATTTCTTAAACTGGAGACACGCAAAATAAATAAGTCATAAAGGAAAACATCTGATAAACTAAACTAATTCAAAATTATGAATGTCTTCATCAAAATACGTTATTAAAAGAGTGAATAAAATAAGCCACAGAGTGGGCTGGGCGCGGTGGCTCACGCCTGTAATCCCAGCACTTGGGGAGGCCGAGGCAGGCAGATCACAAGGTCAGGAGATTGAGACCATCCTGGCTCACATGGTGAAACCCCGTCTCTACTAAAAATACAAAAAATTAGCTGGGCGTGGTGGTGGGCACCTGTAGTCCCAGCTACTCAGGAGGCTGAGGCAGGAGAATGGCGTGAACCCAGGAGGAGGAGCTTGCAGTGAGCCGAGATCACGCGACTGCACTCCAGCCTGGGTGACAGAGCAAGACTCCGTCTCAAAAAAAAAAAAAAAAAAAAAAAAGCCACATAGTGGCAAAAGATATTATCAATACGTATACCCGACAAAGGACTCATATCCAGAATAAAGGACTACAAAAACAAGAAAAGGCAGACAAGCCCATAGAAAAATCACACAAAATACGTGAATAGGCATTTCACAGAAGAGGGTACCCAAATGGCCAATAAACAATGAAAAAGGTGTTTAATTTATTTGATATCAGAAAAATGAAAACAACAATGAGATTCAATACACTGCATTAGTCTTTGAAGAGAATGGCTAAAATTTAAAAGATGGAAAAGATCAAGTTTTGATGAAGATGTGAAAAACTGTTAGGCAGTACTTCTCAAGCTGAACCCCATGCATCAGAGAAATTCCACTTTTATATATCCAACTGAAATATGTGTGTGTGTGTGTGTGTGTTCACCAATGTTCACAGTGGCACTAGTTGCAATAATCTCAAATTGGAAACAACCCAGATGTCCATCTTTGGTAGCATGTATAAATCGTGTTATATTCATACAATGGAATACTACACAGCAATGAAAATGAAGATACTATTACTACTCTCAACATGAATGAATCTCACAAATAGTTGAGTAGGAAAAGCCAGTAATAAAATAATACACACTGTATCATTCCATTTTGTCTAATGTTTAAAAATAGGCCAAATTGGTCTAGGGTATTAGAAGCCAAGATTACAGTCAATTTGAGGGAGGATAATGCCTAGAAAAGATAATGAAGGGAGCTTCTGGTATGGTAGTATTTTCTGCCTCCCAATCTGGGTGCTAGCAATATGTCGGTGTGTTTACTTTATGAAAATTCATCAAGCTCTCTGATTATAATTTGTGCATTTTTCTGTCTGTATGCTATACTTCAGTAAAGATGGACTTATACTGAGTTAGAAACTATAATTCTAGGCTAAGCTGCTAATAGGATTTGTTAAACAATTTAAACTGTGCCAATCAGATATAATGATTTGAAATTTGAAAGGTAAAAGGAAGAAAGGCTATTTCCACTGCCTATTAGTTTTCCTTCCTTCCTTCCTTCCTCCCTTTCCTTTCTCTTCTTTCTCCTTCCTTTTCTTTCTCTTTCTCCTTCCTTCCTTCCTTTTCTTTCTCTTCTCCTTCCTTCCTTCTTTCCTTCCTTCCTTCCTCTTCTTTCCCTTCCTTCCCTTCTCTCTCTCTCTTTTTACCTTCCTCCTTCCCTCCCTCCTTCTATTTATTTATTTTTTGAGAAAGCTTCTTGCTCTGTCCAGGCTGGAGTGCAGTGGCACAATCACAGCTCACTGCAGCCTAGACTTCCTGGGCTCAAGGATCCTCCCACCTCAGTGTCCCAAATGTTTGGAACTTCAGGCATGCACCAACATGCCTGGCTGCCTATTAGTTTTCACTGGTAGTTGTTGATGTACGTGCAACATTAAATGTGGTTTTTAGTGACCAGATTTTCTGTGCCTCTGTATTGCCACTAACTTCATCTGTGAGAAATGACTGTGATGTCAGCAGTGGACTCTATAGCTTCCTGACCTCTAGATTGTAGCTGTGTGGACTGAACTGCAAGCCCAACAGCATCCCTCTTAATGCTCTTACCATTAGAAGGGCTGGAAGAAGGCTTCTCCCTCAGCCTTCTTCCAGCCCTTCTAATGGTAAGAACATATAATTTTTAAGCATATAATTCTTAGCATTCAGTACCTAGAGAAGTGTCTGCACTGAACCCCAACTGACGTATCAGTTAATAACACAACTGATAGGTTATCTAGTAGGTTTATGGTTGGTTGTAAGAATCTTTGGGAAAGAAAATTACCATTGGCAATCCTACCACCTAGGATCATCATTACCATGGGAAAGTTCTGCTTTAGAGGCAACCTAAATCTATTTTGAGGTCCTGAAAAGCCATTTACTTCACAGGATATGCTGGTTTCTGCTGCCATTCAAAAATTATTCTTAAGGCAGTCTTTGTTCTCTTTTCACTAGCTAAATAATGCCATGCTTTTAACTTTTCTTTATGTGTTCAGCAGCTTTTCCCAGTTGTGGATATTTGAAAAAAGTATTCATATAAATACTGCCTATTCTGGTAGGATTAGCTGTCCCTTTCTTTTGGTTATATTCCCAAGTTCATTCTTGCTTATCTAACCAAAGCCCTATATTGCTGACTCAAGTTTAGTTTATGGTCCAAGCCCAGTATCATGTTACTATTAGCCAAGATTTCCCATGGGTTGAGGCAGACTTGTAGAAGATTGAAAAATAAAGCTTATTGGCCATAAGTAAGAATTTTTATCTGGCCTTCCAGTACAGAACAATTCTCTAATATAGCAGCTTATAAACAATGAGAATCAGAAGCCTAAAAAAATCAGTTAATAGCCAAAGAGTGACTGAATCATGGAACTGCACAGTTAGAATGGACCTTAGAAGCAGTCTATATAAGCCAGGTATAGTGGCTCATGCCTGTAATCTCAGCACTTTGGGAGGCCAAGGTGGGAGGATCTCTTGAGCCCCAGAGTTTGAGACCAGCCTGGCCAAAATGGTGAGACCCCATCTCTACTAATTTTTTTAAAAAGTCTATATACACACCAGAACACAGAGCTCAGATATATATGCAGGATTCCAGCCCGTGCTGAATACTCTTCCAGTATGAGTACTCTTCCTAATCCTCAAGGTGTGTGGCCCTCAAAGCAGCAGCATAAGCACTTACCTGGGAGCTTGTTAGAAAGCCAGAATCTCAGGCTCCAACACCCACTGAAGCAGAATCTGCATGATAACACCCCCACCCCTTCTTGATTTGTATGCATGTTGAAATTTGTGGAGTTAGAGACAAAAGCACCACAGGTGCATGTCTTACTATTTAAAGTCTTGCCTAATTATATTACATAGAAACCTGATTCCTTCTGGACAAGGCCTGTATTATTACAGGTCCTGGTCTAATAGAGTATTTGAATAGCTGGGTTAAAGAAAAAGAAAACTCTCTTTAATAATCTTTGGAAAAAGAGGACATTTATTTGAGCTGTGCTAGTTTTTAATGTACCTATTCAGATTTTGATCCATTAGAAAAATTAATAGCCTATTTGGTAGTAGCATGTCCTGCAAAAATAAGCACAATAAATTGAAAGTATTTAAATAGATATTTAAACTCTGCAGCCATCGGTGATTTAGTTTTCAATTACATAAAGGTAATTACACTAGAATCCACCTCATTCACCCTTCCGTGAGAAAATGCTGGAGTGTTGTAATAAGCCAATGCTTTCAGGCAGTGACTGGTTTCCACTCCTTTTTGGCTGGGACCTGAATGCATTTGCTTTAAGCAGTTTAGGGTGTATGCTAGGAATATAAATTATAGAAACACCCTTTGTGACCCTTTTTACAAATGAAGTTGCATCACTATGAAGGGTGTATGTGAGGCTACAGGCCCAGCCTCTCAGATTGGGAATAGCTGACACTGCATGCAGATTTGGCCTGCTAGGTAAAGGCGGGACAGTGGTTTAGGACAGTGCCCCAGCTGGGCTCTTCCTAGACCAGTGGTTCTTAAAGTGTGCCTGCAGAGGAGGCTTCAGGGGTGCTGGTAATGTTCTGTTTCTTGATCTGGGTGCTGGTTAAATGGGTGTGTTCAGATTAGGAAAAGCCACTGAGCTGTTCACTTACAATAAATACACCTTTCTATATGTATATCTCAATAAAAAGTTGAAAAGTGCAGAAGGTTAGAGTGCATTAGAGCAGATTTCTGTCCTCCTGTCAATCACAGGTAGGTGGTCTGTGTCTCCTACTTTGAGAAACACTGCCCAGAGCAATCTAAAAGGCTACGATCAGGGAAAATTGATGAACACACTTCATTAACCCAGCATGTTCATTGAGATGGACAGGTAAAACCAAACAAATAATGCCTAATGCAGGGCATACTTGTTCTAGGTGTTACATAAATATATTCTTCTGGTTTTCCTAACATCTTTGAGAGGACAATATTAACTACATTTACAGATGAGGCAAATGGCACACATAGAAGAGGCTGAGCTGAGAGTCCGTGACAGGTCTGTCGGACCAAAGTCTATTTTATTTTCACCAGCGCCACTACTGGGCAGCTTGAAGGAGCAAATAAGTCACAAGGACAGACTGAGGGATTGAGAATGGACAGAGAAGAAACCTAGGCCTTTTTGCCAACATAGTAGATAGTCTTGAAGAACAGACTGCAAATAGGCAACTCTGGTCTTTTCAGAATCTCTGGCAAGCAGATGGCAGTTTCTCAGAGGCAATGCCCTATGGCCAAACCCATAAGACCTCCAAGCATCTTCAGAGTCCTGAAATCCAAGTACAATCATGGGCAACACAACAACATTTCATTTCAACTACAGACCTCTTATATGATGGTGGTTTCATGAGATTCAAATAGTGTATTTTTACTGCACCTTTTCTATGTTGAAATATATTTAGATACACACATACTTACCATTGTATTACAATTACTTACAGTGTTCAGTACAGCAACATACTGTACAGGTTTGTAGCCTGGGAGCAATAGGCTATACCACATAGCCTTGGTGTGTAGTAGGCTATACCATCTAGGTTTGTGTAATCACACTCTATGATGGTTCTACAATGAAGAAATTACCTAATGACACATTTTTCAGAACAAATCCCTGTCATTAAGCAATGCATGACTGCATTCTGGACTATGACCCAAATATGACTGGACATCAGAATCACCTTAGGAAGGTTTCAAACATACAGATTTACAGGCTCCACACCAGAGATCTAAATTTAGTAGGTTTGGAATGAGGCCTGAAAAGTTCTTTACAAACCACCCCAGGTAATTCTGATGACAAGCTTGGCTTGGGAAACACTACCCCAGCCACACTGACTCCATGAAAGAGTCAGACCCGGATTGACCTTGGTAGTAGTTCATCACAAGCCAACTGGAGGGAAGCAAAGGGCCCATTATAAGATGCCCTCAAACTGAATAAATGTAACCAGATGTCAAGACAAAAAACAAAGCAGAATAAAAGAAAACTTGCTATCGTAAGATGGAAACCTGTGACTAGTTTAGGCCTGCAAATAAAAGGCCTGCACTTGTGTCCCATGCATTACATGTAACTTGTTTTCTTCCCTCCAGCCTGTTCACAAAGGAAATTATGGCATCTAAAGTTTGTTTTACTAAAAAGCATTATAAAATAAATCATAAACAGTATAGCACTTTGATATCTTAGATCTCAATATGAAATCCTTGGTCTAGGGTGTTTTTAGTTTAGAAGTTTGAGAATTTTGAAGACAGCAAAAATGGACTTTGCAAAATTTAAGGAGATAATATTGCAAAGATAACAAGATCCAAGGGCACTCTTTTCCTTCTCCCATCAACCTGAACTGGTTTATTCTAGATTTAAACTATGAACTTTAATAACCTAGACTTCAATTTGACCCTAGTGTTCAGTGGTGAAAGTACATAGGTGATTATGTACAGTCAATAACTACCCTATCTCATCTGTCAAGTAGAATAAACAGCTAAAACTGGTAAGTTGATAAAGCATTTTTATTTTGGAGAGTTAATAACTTATTCTAAAGTAGATTTTAATTACTGGACCTTGCTAACAACTGACATATGAATTAATTACTTTAAATCACTATCAAGTTCAATCTCCATACAAGTTTCAAGGAGAACTGCACAGCATTCAAACATAAAGGAAATATTAATGACATAAATGATGGAACACAATCAAGTCTATTATTCATCAGTATGAATGAAAACAAAATACAGTGAGCAATAAAGACAGACTAGAACTAATATCATTTGGGTTTACGAAAACCATCTCAAGCCCAAACATGTTCTTGTCCAAAGTCCTTGTCTCATTTCAGGAAACAACCCCATGCCTCACTTGTGAGATTAGAGTCCCATGTTTTCTTTCTTTCCACATGTGGAAGTGGGGTAAAGAGATGTTTTAGCCAAGAAATACATTCTAGACCCAAACACTAGAGATATGATCAATCTCCAGGAATTTTATAAAAAGGTAATGTTATATTTCTGGATAAAAGGGAAAAAATGAGCACAAAAAGGATACATTAGACCACATATCCAGAGATTAAGGAGACCCTCTGTGTATCCTCAGTTTCCCAGCTTATTTAGATTTGTGTTTCCCGTCTTGGTGAAATACCTTTGAAGGGAAAGCATGCTTTTATCTGCAAATGGAGTTTATTAACTAGCTCTGGGGGAACAAACAATTTTGAAAGTAAATTCTATTTTGAACTTTTTGTTTTGAATCATTGTAATCTGAGATGTGACCTATAACTTATCCTTTTAGAAAATAAATTACAGATATCACAGAAGAGGTATTTTAACAACTCATATACCTTCACATTTACAGTCAACTTATTTTTGACAAGGGTGCCAAAATAATCCAGTGAGGAAGAACTAGCCTTCTCGACAAGTGGTTCTGGATAATTGGATATCACATGCAAAAGAATGAAGTTGGATCTTTACCTCACACCAAATATAAAAAATTAACACAAAAAAGATCAAAGACCTAAATGTAAGGACTAAAATGATAAAAATCTAGAAAACATAGACATAACTCTTTGTGGCCTTGGATTGTGCAATGTTTTTTGATATGAGATCAAACGCACAAGCAACAAAAGAAAACATACACACTTGACTTCATCAAAATGTAAAACTTCTATTCTTCAAAGGACACCAGCAAGAAACCTATAGAATGGGAGGAAATAGTTGCAAATCACCTATCTAATATGGGATTTGTGTCTAGAATAAATAAAAATAACTCTTAAAACTCAATAATGAAAAGACAAATAGCCCAAATTAAAAATGGGCCAAGGACCTGAATAGACATCTATATAAAGAAGAGACAATAAGCACATGAAAAGATGCTCAAAATCATTAGCCTTCAAGAAGATGCAAATACAAATCACAGTGAGAAAGCACTTCACACACTAGGATGGCAAGAATCAAAAACACAGATAATAAGTGTTGGTGAGGGTGCGGAAAAATTAGAAACTTCATACATTGCTTTTGGGAATGTAAAATGGCACAGTCATTTTGGAAAGCAGTCTGGCAGTTTCTCAAAAGTCTAAGCATAAAGTTATCATGTGATTCAGTAATTCCTTTCTTAGATATATAACCTAAGAGAAATGAAGACATACATCCATGTAAAAACTTGCATATAAGTATTCATAGCAGCATTATTCATAATATCTAAAAAGTAGAAATGGCTCATATATCCATCAAGCGATGAATGGATAAATAAAATGTGTTATATTCATACAATGGAATATTATTCAGCAATAAAAAGGAAATATTGAGAAGACTGCAACATGAATGAACCTTGAAAACATTATGCAAAGTGAAAGAAGACAGTTACAAAGGACATGATTCCATTTATATGTAATATCCAGTATAGGTAAACCTATAGAGACAGAAAATAGGTTAGTGGTTGCCTAGGGCTGAGGTGGAGGTGTTGAGGGAAAATTGGGAATGGCTGTTAATAGGTACAGTGTTTCTTCTGGGGGTGATTCAAATGTTCTAAAATTGAGTGTAGAGATGATTGCACACATTTTGAGGATACACTAAAAACTACAGAGTTTTACACTTTATTTTAGCTGAAAAATTTTTTTTGAGACAGTCTCACTCTGTCACCCAGGCTGGAGTGCAGTGGCACAATCTTGGCTCACTGCAACCTCTGCCTTCAAAACTCAAGCAAACTCCCACCTCAACCTCCCAAGTAGCTGGGATTACAGGTGCATGCCACCACACCTGGCTAATTTTTGTATTTTTTGTAGAGATGGGGTTTTGCCTTGTTGCCCAGTCTGGTCTCAAACTCCTGGGCTCAAGAGATTCACCCCACCTCAACCTCCCAAAGTGCTGGGATTACAGGTGTGAGCCACCACACCCAGCCTAATTTTATGCTTTAAATGAGTAAATTATATGATACATGGATTATATTTTAATACACTTCTTATTTTAAAAAAGTAGAAGAGACATTTATTACATCCACGTGGAAGAATTTAAGATCCAGCACATGATTCTCTCTGCTTTCTCTTTCTCTGCCAAGGAAATCATAGAAGCACATATTGATAAGATGTCAAAAAATCAAAGCAGCTGAAATATGGAGCCAACACATGGAAGAAAACTGTCCGCAGATTCATCCATACCCACAGCTGACTTTGTGTAAAAGAGAAATACAATTTTGTGTGTTTAAAAAACAAGACACGCCACATTTAAATGTTAGTGTTGAAAGAGAATTGAGATAGTTCGTCTAGTCCAGAGTTTTTCAGCCCCTTAGAATGACTGGCATTTTGAGTTGGATAATTCTCTGTTGTGGAGGGCTGTCCTAGGCATTGCAGGATGTTTAGCAGCATCCCTGGATCTCCAGTTGTGACAACCAAAAACCTCTCCAGACATTACTAAATGTGTACCACATGCCTGTTGAGAACCACTGATCTGGCTAACCTTTCCTAAAGAATGTTCCTTAGAACATCAGTTTTGCCCAATGCTGCAAAAGAAAAAGGTTCTACAGTTTAGTAAGTTTGGAAAACAGGAAATGAAATAAATTCTCCGTCTCCACACTCCTGCCCACATTCTATAAAAGGAGAAGCTCAGGAACAGAAAAGTGAGATGATTGCCTTGTGTCACTCAACCAACAACCTAATCAGAACTCTTGAGTCAGGAAATGGAGGCTTCTCAAGCCTAGATGAATCCTCTTTCCTGACTCTTTGGAAACTGAACCTCCTACCTCTCAAATTGATATCAACCAAATAAGGCTTCAAGATTTGTTGGCAGATTGTAAACTACTACTAGAAGGGTACTAGCATAGACTATCCCAAGAGGTTATCCCCCATTTTGAGATTCAGATGTAGTAGAGGGCTTGCCAAGGTGCAAATGGATGAGGACTATGGGTCAAGTCAGATGATCTAACAGCTGCCTCCCCTTCCTTCACTGTGGTTTATGACCAAACATTTTCAGTGTCACCTGATTGAGATCTAGGCTGGGTGTAGTGGCTCACACCTATAATTCCAATACTTTGTGAGGCTGAGTTGGGAGGATCACTTGAGGCCAGAAGTTCAAGACCAGCCTGGGCAACATAATGAGACCCACATGTCTCCAAAAAAATTAAAAAAAAAAAAAAGAAAAAAGATCTATTAATGAAGGTATGAAGATACAGTGTGCAGATCTGTGGGACAAGTCTCAAATCTAGCAGTGGTCAGACTGAATGTATCAGTAACCATCTGGAACTTTGGAACTTATGAAAAAGTGATAAATAACTGTCAAGATCTAAAGGGATGTACTGAAGATATGTTTGATGTTTACTTAGTTGATGGTACTTATACTCAAGGGTCAGCTGCGTACCTTGAATGTCACAATAGAATAAAAACACTCACAATTATTTTAGAAAATTCAGCTTAAATATAAACATTAATAAAACAGGAAAACTTACTCTCTAAAATGACATGAAGTGATATCAAAAATTGGGGAAAGGGTTTAGGCTACCAAAACTTTTTTAGAAATCCAAAGAGGATTGTTAATGGATTGTTGTTTTTTTATCATGTTGTAATACAATTTGGACCTATTATGTCAAACAGACTTAGAATAATACTTTTGAAGGGCTATTCTTTACAACAGGTAAATAGTACATTGCAGGAGCCAGGCCTCTCCCTAACATTTGTGGGGCCAAGGGCAAGAGTAGAAACGGAGGCCCATATTCCATGTGTCTAATGATATAAAAGTTATAAGTTGGCTGGGCCTGGTGGCTTGTGCCTGTAATCCCAGTACTTTGGGAGGCCAAGATGGGTGGATCACGAGGTCAGGAGATCGAGACCGTCCTGGCTAACATGGTGAAACCCTGTCTCTACTAAAAAATACAAAAAATTAGCCAGGCGTGGTAGCAGGCGCCTGTAGTCCCAGCTACTCGGGAGGCTGAGGCAGAAGAATGGCATGAACCCGGGAGGCGGAGCTTGCAGTGAGCCGAGATCGCGCCACTGAACTACAGCCTGGGCAACAGAGCGAGACTCTGTCTAAAAAAAAAAAAAAGTTATAAGTCAAACTGTTAAATAAAATATGTTCCATTTTCCTACCTTGATAACTCTAACTTCCAAAAGACCTGAAGGTCAGGTTTGAATGTGCAATGCTTGGAATCCTTGGAGTTCTGCACCAGGACAAAGAGGCATGGAGAGAGCTGGACCCCAACCTGAAACGCTCCCCTCTCCTCCCATCCTTGACTCTGAATGAGAAGGCCCTCTCATGCATGCATGTAGATGCCCCAGTTCACACATCCATACCCTGTGCAAGCCTCTGCAAACAGGCTATCCTTGGCTACCTCTCAGGCTGACCATACACACTAGTGGCATGGTTTGCCCTTGGGAGGATGGGTCTGGAAAAGAAGTCTAGGCAGGCCCTGGAAGTGGGCTTGGGGCATTTGAGCAAGGAATTCTGAGGTGGTCCAAGTTATCTAGAGTGTGGTCCAGAAGGGAGCAATGTGGTAATGTGGTTCTGAGTGGACACATCCCCTAGGTGCCACAGTCTCCTCACCCTGTAGTAAGGGGTGCAGCCAGGGAGGGTCAAAGCACGGCCTTCTAAAAGCCTAAAGGCAGTACCAGCAGGAGCTGGTATGTGGAATGTGAGTATTAGCATAAGACATGGAATCCTGGCACACACCTCAGGCCTGCTTCAGCAGGAGGAAGGAGGCCGGATCAAACTTGTCCAGACAGGGAAGATGGATCATGCTCACTCACCCTGGAGGGGTCACAGAAGTTTATCAATTCCTGGCAAAACGGAACAGCCCAATCTGGGAGAGCCTGCCCAGATCTAAGTGCCACTTTAGTTAATGATTTAAAGGGGCATTTACCTTTTCACCTTATGGAGAAAGTATCTGGAAGATTCTGGTGTTATTTTTATTGGGGCCACTGAACTTTCTGTTTGTGCTCCTCCTTATGACCCCTGCTCCCTCCTCCTCCACTGTTCTCACAGTGCCAAGGGCCCATCAGTCCTCGCTTGCTTGCCTTCCTTTCAGCCACTTACCTCCATAAGGATTTCAGCAATAATCCTGATAGGTGCCCTCACGCATTTGGTTCTTCATCCATTCATGTCTTCCAAATCTCCATTCCTCAATGAAGTCCACCATGTACTTTCTGTTTCTGCTCCCAAGCAAAAGATATTGCTGAAAATTAAATTAAAAATGTAAAAATCTGACCCAAGCCAATATCAGCTGACTGGTCCCAGCTGAGCCTTTACTACTCCCAGGTAATTCTCTGATTTTTCAAAATTTCCTTCCTTCCACACGTCCTCACTTTTCCTTTTCTAAATCCTTCCTGTTTCCTTCAAGCCCCAGTCCCACTGCATGCAACTTTCTCCTTTTGCTTAATAGAAGAAATAAAGATTCTCCAATGTGGGTATCCTCTCATTGCTTTTTCTCTACTGAGAAATACTTAAAGATGATATCTCTTTTCCTGTTTCATTTCAGAGAAGGAAGAGTAACTTCTCCTTTCCAAAATTTGTTTTCCTTTTGGGTCCTGCATCCTATGGACTCCTATTTCCTGTAAACATTGCACCAGGCATGGCCCTTGCTCTTTTACCCCTACCCACCCCCAAATCTGTCAGCCCCATCCTGGCTTATTTCTATCCCTGTTGAGCCTAGATGCCATTGTCCATCACTTTGAACATTGTTTTCATAAAATCATCCACCATTTTGCCCCTCGATCCTTCTGCCCCATTGTCTCAGAAATCCCAAGTCTTGGATCAACCTACCACCCATTTTCTCAGCTCTTACCATTGGCAGCCCAAGTTATTAAAGAAAATCACACAATTATTTTTCTTCTACCTGAGCTCTGGGCTGCCAACCTGCCCCTTTACCCCCATCAACACACACATACCCAGACAAACACAAGCACACCCCACCTGACTCTTTTGTCAGTAGAGTGGAAAGCAAATTAATGATTGTGGAGATCGTCTGACACTGAGAGGGACCCAGGCTCTACATTACACAATTTAAATACTAGTGCCCATATCAATTTTGGTCTCTAACCTGTTAGACTCTCAGGTGATTATAATCCTTATACTGGTCCTTCTCTGCTTAATTCTCTTTCATACGTCCCTTGGTAATAACTCTAATCCTATGGAACTCTCAACCCCTACCCTTTTTACTCTTCTCTTCTTTTCTTCATTTCTCCTTTTGCATTCACCAAACCTTGACACATGCCCTATATTCCTCTTTCTCTTCTACTCCAATCCAATCAATTCTCACATCCTATTGATCTTCCCTCCCAAACATCTCCTAAACCCACCCCCTCCTCTTCATTTTGTCATTTTCTTTTCCTTTTTAAAAAATTTCTATTTTGTAGACACAGGGTCTCACTATGTTGCCCAAGCTGGTCTTGAACTCCTGGCTTCAAGCAATCCTTCCACCCGGGGCTCTAAAGTCCTGGGATTCAGGCCATTTTGTCATTTTCTTAACTCAGGCCTTCATCATCTCTGCCTGGCCTCATTAAATTGTCTATTAAATGGAACTCCCTGATACTAGCCTCACTTCTCTCTGATTCATCCTCCATAGTCCTCTCAGAGTGATACTGCCTAGAAAAGGGAAGTAGAGGCTGAGTTGCGGGTGAGAGAATGGGAGGAAGGGAGGGTCAAAAGAGAGGAAGACCCAATATCTGGAAACCAAAGAGGAACACTGAGGGGAGAATAGAAATGTCTCCATTTAAACGTTCTTTTATGTCTCCTCATAAAATTGTTGGTCAAATCCACATTACTCACCTCTGCTCTGTGGAGTTGATTTGCTTTTGGGGAAACACAATAAAGTACTAAGTCCTACCATAAGACAGGGCACATGAAGCCAGCACTAAGTCCTACCATAAGACAGGGCACATGAAGCCAGCACCCGGCTTGCACATTCAATTTATTCTTCAGTCATTCATTCTTTTATTATTTAACAATATTTATTGAGTACCTATCAGGTGTCAGATACATGCTAGTGCTGGAGAGTGAACACTGATCGAGACAGATATTCTTGTCTTAAAAGCATTAATAGTCAAGTGGGAAAACAAACAAAAAAGTTAGAATATGATAAGTGCTATGATATGAGAAGGTTATGGGTGTGCATAGCAGGGACAAATCAAAGTCAGAGGTAGGAGGGAGGTCAAGCAGGACTTAGGGAAGAGGTGGTGTTTAACTGGAGATCAGAGGAATATGCAGGAATTAGCCAGGTGTAGGGAAAAGTTGAAGAGAATTTTCTAGGAATGTGAGAAAGTCCAGAGGCAACAGAGTATGGTGAACCCATGGAACTGAAAGAAGAGAGGAAATTATGGCAAATGAGGTGGGAAAGGTCATCTGTAAACAGATCTTAACTTGTAAATCAAGTTTACAAGTTTAGACTTTATCCTAAAGGCAATGGGGACGCTACAGATGGCTTTAAGCATCTGTAAGTGATGCTTACACAGTGAAAGACCTGTTCAGATTTGTGATTTAGAAAGAACACATGACAGGATAATATGTGAAGTATTAATGGAATGTATTCTCTCCACTCATTTCTCTACTTGGGCTCTGGGCTGCCCATCTGCTCCTTGCCCCCCACCAACATACACATACATAGACAAACATGCACACACCCCACCTGACTCTTTTGCCAGGAGAGTGGAAAGCAAATTAATGATTGTGGAGATCGTCTGCTGCTGAGAGAACAGACTCTACATTGCACAATTTAAATACAAAGGGCTCTGCACTTTAACTCAGAGATGAAACAATTAAAATGAAACCAACTCATACAAATGTGTAAATGTGAATTGGTTTTTCACCTCTATGCTGTGAGGGGAGAAGAAATGATCTGATCAGAAAGCAGGTGTGCAGGGCAAAAGGAAGGAATGTTCCTGGATTACTTCCTGGCATTATGGGGGACATGGCTGCCCCTTTGTGAGATGAAGCTACATGGGACCTGCATGTGCACCCAGACAGCCCATCCCCACCCTTCAAAGCTAGCAGGATCTGGTACCCTAGACAGCACACTGGGGCCTGCCTGTGCTGAGAGAATAGGCAACAATGGCATTAGCGACCCAGGCTAGCTTTAGAGTCACCCCAGAAATGACTAGATGGACAGCTCCCCCAGCCCCACCCGCTACTCTCACATGGACCTCCATCTTCTTCCCCACTTCCCTTGGGTAGCCAGCTCCAGGAGCCCCAAGAATAAGAGGCAAGAACAGGGGAAGGAAGGTTTGAAACTGAATTCTGAACTGAAGTATTTATGGAATCTCAGTTGACAAATCACTGAATTCATTTAAGATAATCTAGATGAAGTTGTCCACCAGGAGGAAGGCTGGAGGTTCAGATTCCAAAATCAAATTTACTCCAGGAAAAAACATTCCATGATTGCACACCTGAGGGTTTGTGGTCTCTTGCATCTGCGAGACTCCTTGCTCATTACACTCACATGGCTACTGCATGGTGAATGGTTTGAGAGGAAGATTGGAAACAGGGGTTTAGGTGAGACCTGATGAGAGTAGAGGGGAAAGAAGACAAGAAAAAAGGTAGGAGAGGTATTCAGGCGGCAGGATCAAGAGTTCTTGGTGATGCAATTGGACATGAGGTATGATGATGAGAGCAGTAAGGAATGATACACAAGTGACTAGCTGCAGCAATGAGTCCATGGCAGTGCTTGCTACCTCCAGGGGGAACTCAGGAGGAGATACATAGATTTGAAGAGAAAATGAGTTCAGTTTGAGTTTAAGATGCCTGTGGAACCTATAGGGTCTGAAGCTCAAGAGAAGGGTTGGAGATGGAGAGAGCTATCTGGGAGCAGGTAGATAGTGCCATAGATACTCAGGAAAGAGAAAGTATCCAAAAGGAGGATATGTTAAATGCTGCCATCAGGTCAAATAAGGAGAGAACTGAAAAGTGCCCCTTGAATTTAGCTACATGGAGATCATGGGTTATTTTGGAGAGAGGAATTTTGGAGAGTGAGTGGGAGGTGAGGAAGTTAAAACAGTGAGTGGACAACTTTTCCAAAAAGTTTAGCTGGCAAGAGAAGACAGGACAGTAGATGGAAGAGGATGTGGCTTTTTTAGTCTGAGAAGGGAGGAGCCAGTGGAGAGGAAGGGGTTGATTATAAAGGTAGGAGTATGAAGGAATAACTGAGAGAGTGAGGTCAATGAGAAGTCAGAGAGAGATGGGACCCAGAGCATCAGGCCAAGAGATTGGCCTTGGATGGAGGTAGGGGGAGTTTTTCTGTTATAATAAGAGGCAAGGTCAAAAAAATGTGTAAAGATGCAAGTAAGTTTATAGGTTGTGGGTGGGTGTGGTGGCTCATGCCTGTAATGCCAGCACTTTGGGAGGCCAAGGCAGGTGGATTGCTTGAGCTCAGGAGTTTGAGACCAGCCTGGACAACATGGGAAACCCCATCTCTACAAAAAATTAGCCAGATGTGGTGGCATGCGCCTGTAGTCCCAGCTACTCAGGAGGCTGAGGTGGGAGGATCACCTGAACCCGGGAGGTTGAGGCTGCAGTTAGCCATGATCATGCCACTGCACTCCAGCCTGGGCGACAGAGTGAGACCCTGTCTCAAAAAAAAAAAAAAAAAGTGTATAGGTTGTTATGGAAAACTGAGACTGCTCACATCTCATAACATCCATACCCACCCAGCTCTGATATGTGGGGTGAAAAAAAATCACCAACTGAGAATGAGAAGGTAGAGAGGCCAACACATGGAGGTGCAGGAAGAGGCAAATCCTTGAAATAGCCCCTCTGGAGGCTGAGAAAACAAGCAGGCCGGAGAATAGAGTAGGACTGCAGGCAGCAGTGAGGTCCCACTTGAGGTTGCTGAGCATAAATTTAAGGTAGCCCCAATCTGTGTGACAGGGTGATTTTTTCCTACAGTGCCCAACAGCCTAGGTAAAGGAATGGCCAAGACAGACAGCTGGATTCAGGGTACACACTCTAAAATTTGTCAGGCAGATAAACCAGAAGAATAATGAAGTAATGGAGTTGAGAACACTGGTCAGAGGCCAATGTTATGAGTCATGGAGTCCTTCCTCAGTAGATAAGGAATAGGGGACCGCAAGCATATTATAGATAAGGAGAAAGCAGAAAGACTGCAGATCTTAATAAGTTTGGAAAATAAACATGGTGAAAATAACCAGATGAAAAGAACTGGAGGACTCAAAAGTCATGGGTTCAGAGGTGCTGTGGTTTCTTGAAGACATGGCCTAGGGGTGGCCATGGGATTGAGTGATTGAAGCACAGTGGAGAAGGTAATTGGAGATGGAATCAAGAAACTGAGAAGTCAGGTATGTTTCACGGAAATACCTAGATAGCTAAAGAGGGGGAGGGATAGCATTAGGAGAAATACCTAATGTAAATGATGAATTAATGGGTGCAGCACACCAACATGGCACATGTATACGTATGTAACAAACCTGCACGTTGTGCACATGTATCCTAGAACTTAAAGTATAATAATAATAAAAAATGGTCATTGAAGAGGCTGGGTGTATCAGGGAGTTTGCTGATGATGGAATGAGATTCCCAAGGTCATAGAGGAAAAGTTTCAGAGGAAAGGGAATGTTAAGAGATATAAGAAAAAAAGTTTTTCCTAATCTCACATACTCAACCAATACAACACTTCCACTCACCAAAATGTCTGGAGGTTTTCCTCCATCTACAACCAATTCTTCAGTGGACACAATTATCCTATAATTTAACACAATTTTCCTATAATCACTATCTACGTAGAGATAGCATTAGATCCCACAGGCAGAAGGCTCAGTCTCCCAAGATTGCTTCCACTTCAGATGCCAATTCCAAGTAGTAGGTTGTTACCTATACTTCTGACGACTCGTCATAAATTGGGGGTTCCTATGAGGATTCTGCTCCTTGGGTTCAATGTTTGTTAGAGCAGCTCACAGAACTCAGGGAAACACTACTTACATTACCCATTCATCACAAAGCATGTGATGTGGTTTGGATCTGTGTCCCCACCCAAATCTCGCATCAAATTGTAATCCTCAGTGTTGGAGATGGGGCCTGGTGGGAGGTGATTGGATCATGGGGGCGGATTTCCTCCCTGGTGCTGCTCTTGTGACAGTGAGTGAGTGCTTTCAAGATCTGGTTGTTTAAAAGTGTGTGGCATCTCCCCACTCTCTCTCTTCCTTCTGCTCTGGCTATGTAAGATGTGTGTGTTTCTTCTTCTCCTTCCACCATAATTGTAAGTTTCCTGAGGCCTCTTCAGAAGCAGAAGCTGCTATGCTTTCTGAACAGCCAGCTGAACTGTGAGTGGATTAAACCTCTTTTCTTTATAAATTACCCAATCCTAGGTATTTATAGCAGCGAGAAGGGACTAATACAGGATGTTACAAAGGATATAGATGAATAGCTAGATGGAAGAGATGCATAGGGCGAGGGATGGGGGAAGAGGCATGAAACTTCCCTGCCCTTTATAGACATTCCACCCTCCAGGTACCTCTACATGTTCAGCAACCTGGAAGCTCTCAGAACTCTGTCCTTTGGGTTTTTATGGAGGCTTTATTAGGTAGGCATGATTAATTACATCATTGGCCATTGGTAATCAACTCATCTTTCAGCCCCTCTACCCTCTCTAGAAGTTGGAGGGTAAGGCTGAAAGTCCCAACCCTCTAATCACGCCTTGGTCTTTCCGGTGACCAGCGCCCCTCTTGAAGCTATCTAGGGCTCCCCAGCCACCAATGTCTTATTAGCATACCAAAGGCACTCTTATCACTCTGGAGAGTCCAAGGGTTTTAGGAGCTGTGTGCCAGGAACCAGGGGAAGAGACCAAATATATATTTCTTTTCCTTTTTTCTTTTTTTTTTTTTGAGTCACTCTGTTACCCAGGCTGTAGCGCAGTGACGCAATCTCGGCTCACTGCAACCTCCGGTTCAAGTGATTCTCCTACCTCAGCCTCCCGAGTAGCTGAGATTACAGGCTCCTGGCATCACGCCTGGCTAATTTTTGTATTTTTAGTAGAGACAGGGTTTTATCAACTTGGCCAGGCTGGTCTTGAACTCCTGACCTTGTGATCCACCTGCCTTGGCCTCCCAAAGTACTAGAATTACATGCATGAGCCACTGCGCCTGGCCCAAAAATATATTTCTTGTCACAATATCACAGGGTGGAATGGGAAACTGAGTCTAGTATGAGGATGAGAGTTCATAAAAGGATAACTCATTGAAAGAACCTCCCTCTAGGACACACATTAAGGATACTGAGGGTCTGAGGGATGGTGGGTTTAGTGGGCTGCACAGATGCAGAATTAGTGGGAGTGGAAGAACATTTAGGCCTCTTAGCCTTCAGCTTTGTCCTGGGTGTGTCATACTTCCAAGGCTCCTGAGTCTCTGGAAGGAGTGAGCTGAGTATTGATTCCAGGGATAGGTTCAGAGCTGAGGGTTGCTGGTCTGCAGCACTGGACTGGTGTGGTCTTTGAGATGACAGCAGGCCGGTCCCAGCTCCTTCACTCCCTCAGATGCCATACTGTCTCAGTACCTCGCTGCCTGTTCATTTTAGGGCTTGATTTTGTCTCTAAACTTAGAGCCCAGGAAAAAGCATTCAGTATCCTTAGAGCACTAGGAGTTGCGTTGGCAAAGACAGATAGCCTGATCCATTATAATATTAACTAATTTCAACCCACACTAATTATCAAAGGTACTCATTTAAGGAAAGATGTGGTGTTTAGAGTAATCTTGTGGAAAGACTGCTTTCATTAAAAAAAAAAAAAAAATGGGGCCAGGTGCAGTGGCTCACGCCTGCAATCCCAGCACTTTGGGAGGCTGAGGCGGGAAGATCACGAGGTCAGGAGTTCGAGACCAGCCTGACCAACATGGTGAAACCCTATCTCTACTAAAAATACAAAAATTAGCTGGGTGTGGTGGTGCGTGCCTGTAATCCCAGCTACTCAGGAGGCTGAGGCAAGATAATTGCTTGAACCCAGGAGGTGGAGGTTGCAGTGAACCAAGATCACTCCATTGCACTCCAGCCTGGGTGACAGAGTGAGATTCTATCTCAAAAAAGAAAAAAAAAAAAAGGATAGAGACAGAATTTAAAAGTTCTCTGACACAACAAAAATTGATTTTTTTCTTAAATATGAAAGATTCACTTAGTTTTTTGTTTTGGCCTCAGGTTGGTTTATTTATGTACTATATTTGTTTTTATTCCCATGGTGATCTTTTCTTCTTTCTTTTTTTTTCTCCCCTGCAGTTCAGTGGTGCCTTCTTGGCTCACTGCAACCTCTGCCTCTGGGGTTCAAGTGATTCTTGTGCCTCAGCCTCCCGAGTAGCTAGGATTATAGGAGCACACCACCATGTCTCACTAATGTTTTGTATTTTTAGTAGAGACTGGGTTTCACCGTGTTGGCTAGGCTGGTCTTGAACTCCTCACCTCAAATGATCCACCCGCCTCGGCCTTCCAAAGTGCTGGGATTAAAGGGGTGAGCCACTGCACCCGGCCGTGTGGCAATCTTTTGCTGTTGCTGTTTAAAAGACACAGGTCACCTTTTAGCTTCTGTCCAGTTCATTACACATGAACAATTTAGTTTTCTTTAGAACACTCTTGAGCCCTTGAAATGACATACATTGTAGTGGCCAGTTTTCTTACGTTTTCCCTGTCAGCAGATTTTGTTAAAAACATCTTGCTGGTAGACCCTATTTTATTAATGATGAGATTCAATGAACCCCTGAAGGGTAAGGTTTTTTTTAAAAAAAATCTCTTTTGATGGGGTTTGATGTGAACCTCAAAGGTCTTCTCTCTATGTCTGTTCTATTCCTTTTCTCTTGCATTATTAATTCACCCATAAATTGCAAACTTCTAATGAAGTGTTACCTTCATGCTAACTTCCTAAGTTTCAGGGCAGCATCTGGTGACATAGGGATCATTTTACAGCAGTGTCACAGCATCAGTTGACAAGAGAGTCAGTAAATAGCATTGTTATGGATCTTAAATGAATCCAATACTTACAGCAAACCAGGTGGCGTGGAGTTTGGCTGTATCAGATGTGCAGGGTAATGATGCAAATGACCATGCTTACACGACCCCTCTGCATGACTTAGGAACAATGCCTACATTGTCTTTAAGATAGAGAAAACACAAGTAACATGTAAGAGATGCTGTTAGAGTCAGTTCCCTTGATCACTAATATCAGTGTTCCCATGTAACTGATTAAATCTATTTGGGAAAAAGTGTCTGCCATCGTATCTTAGATTCTGTTTCTTAAAAAAAAAAAAAAAAAAAAAAGGAAGAGTGAGTTGGGGGAGGGCTGTTGATGGCAGTTTGCTGCTGCTGAGTCCGGCCGGCTGTTTTTCTGGCATTTTTTCATCTGTGCTGCCATCTAGAGAGGAGAATTAGAAACACGCAAAAATAAAGTCCCAAGATGGAGTTCAGGGAAAGTGGATACTGTGTATTTATTTGTAGAAAACTGGAAGAAACATCATGAGATTTGGGACTATAAATTTATGTTTTTCTCTTCTCTCTCTCTGTCCCTCCAAGATCCAAAACAGGACTTGGATATATGTTTCTCAGTTTTTATGAGGACATTCCAGGCATTGCTGGGAAGCCATTTTCTGGATTCGAACTGACTTCTTACATACCTAAAATTCAATTGTATAAACTTTCTGGGACCTCTAAATTGTCAGGAAGTGGTCTCACTTTATGTTAAAAATTAAATATGTTAAATGTTAAAACATTGCTGGAAATGCTCACATTCCCAGTCCTGTAGGATTTGGAAATAAAATGGCAGCTTTTTGTGTGTGAATTAACAAGAGAAAGAAGTCCTTTCAACACAGTGGAACAGTTTCCTGAAGTCTGTGCCTTCCACAGAATCTACCAGATCTGCAGGATGTTTATAGGTGAAACGTTGGTCAAATGAATTCGGGGATTGCCAGGTAAAACAATGTTAAGCAGTTTTTATAGGCTTTAATTTACCAGTGTGCACTGCCAGCTTGCAAGAGAGGAAGATGCTGGGCAAGCTTTCCCAAACTTGTTTGACCTTGAAACCCTGGGCTTTTCATAGACCTGGTGTTGTGTGGCGCTTACATTTGGAGCTATTACAACAGGGAAAGGACGTTAGCCTGCTGCATGCACACCATGCACAAACACCAGTCCTCCCTGCCCCATCCTATTCCTTCTCTCTGTGTCTCAATATTTTTGAAGTTTTGTTTTGGTTTGAGTAGAGACTGGGGAATTTAACTACTTTTTTTCTCTAGCAGGATTGTAACAGGAGTAGGATCTGTTTGATACTTGCTACTCCCAGGTAAAACAAAGTAAGTTTACCTACAACATATGCCAAATTTTGTCTCTCAGCTTACATGTCAAACAGCACATAGTAAGATAGTCTTTTTACTCAGCACGTATTTAGTGTGCTCTAATTCTGTGTAAGGTACCACTGGGAGGGGAGAACAGAGAGAAATAAAATATGATCCTTGACTTAGTCAAATCATTAAATAGATGGAGTGATAAGTTTATACACAGATTACTACAAGATCCCTTATACAGATAAATAATGGTCATACTAGATTTAGTCATCATAACTGAAATAATAGGGTTTAGTTTATGTGGAGCAAGGCCATGGAAACTATCCATGGAAAAAGAAACTAATAGCCTTACAGAAACTCTGTTATAGTGGCATCCATTGTTAGAGCATTTCACCTTATTTGAAAAAAAAGAAAAAGTCAATGGCAAAGAATATCTGTCTGTATTAATTCTGGAAAGTGGTATTCTTGATGAAACTAAGTGAACAATATTAATAATGCTTCTCTTTAGATAATTTTTCTGCATTTTAGGAGATGGACCATATATTTCATATTTTTGACTCAAAAAGTAATGTCTCTATTTAGGTATTAATAAGGATATGATCCCTTACAAGGGATACATATTATTTCCACTTCATGAAAACAACAGGGGCTCAGAGAATTAGCTTGTTTAATAGCTTGTAAAGGGCAGGCTTGGAATTCAAATCCAGTTCTGTCTGGCCCCAAATTGTTATTTTTGTTTCCCTTTTTGTGGGGCAGAGTAATTTTAGAAAATGTTTGCATACTCTCTGATTTCTATAGCCTAAAAATATGAGCCAAAGAAAAATGAGGAAAACAGCTTTCCTGTTTTCCTGTAATACCTATGAGAATTACACATACACAAATAGGAGACTGTAAGCTTTGTGAGAGCAGAAACCTCAAGGCCATATCTGTTCTCTTTGCCACACTAAGCCCAGAGCTTAGCACATACCTGGCATATAGATCCTCAATAAAGATTTGCTCAATGAGGCACATATGAATGATAGTGTTTGAGATTAGGTGGTAGGCACTCATGAAAACTTTCAATGTCTTCTTGTATTTTTTGCAAGATAGTCCACAGTTTTGAATCTGCAAAGGAGAAATAAGATAACGGTTAATGCAGGCCATTTGAAAGTATGCCTTACCTCCTCATGAAATGGTCTGAATCTGATCAAGGGCAATTTTCACATTTGTGATTGTACTTTCCAGTTAAAACTCAATAATTAATTAATCATATTGTGAGTCAATTTGTGGATGATTGAGAACCTTCCCCTGCATAGTTGTTTGGTCATTCCCCAACAAATTCATTCCCTGAAAATGGCTAAAAAAGTTAGGCTTGAAGTAAAACTAGATTTGAAGGCAACGACTAAATCTTCTTTATATCTGTCTTCTTAGAACCTTGCTTTATAATAAGAGCACAATATATTTTGAAAAAGAAGGAAGAAAAAAGAAAGGGTAGCAAAAAGGAAGAAAAATGAGAGTTAGGAATCTTGGATTTAAGCCTTGGGTTGACAATGTGAACTTGGGCCAGTCATTTCTTCATTTTGTTTCTCAGTTTCCTTTTTTGGAAGCCAGAGGAGTTGACCTAGTTGACCACTAACACACCTCCAGATTCTAATTGCCTGTGGAAGAGAGACTGGGGGTCATTCTTGGTATAAACATGCCCATGCTTCCTTGTGTCCAGTAGGGGGCACTGTAGTACTAGTGCAGCGGCCTCCGTCTTCCAATTTATTCAATTCTGTTGACAGTTTTTTTCCTGTTTTAGTCCCCTGGAAAACATTCTTTATCTTTAACTTTCAAACCCAAATTTACACTACAAAGTATGAGATTTAATTTGGTAAGGAAAGCTGGATAAACATAGGAAGAATGTAGTTCAATGATTTATATTGCTTAAAAGAGAAATTAGAATCATAGAACTATTTGCATAGTTAGGTTATAACATGTTAAGATTTTCTGTGGTCCAAAAGGGGGGCTTTGAAACTCTTTTAAAGGAAAACAAAGTGGAAAAAATTGTAATTACCAGAATAATAAAAACATAAACTTAATAAGTATGTCAAATCTATGTGACGACAACTATAAAATTGCCAAGGCTTAAACAGAGATATACCATGTTCTTGGATAAGAAGACTTGGCATTTAAAAATTTTTAAATTATTCCCCAAATATATTCATAAATATAATACAATTCCAATGGAAATGCCAATGGAATTTTTTTTGAAACTTTACAAAAGAGTTCTGAAATTCCTTGAGAAAAATTAAACTGGAAAGAGTCAAGAAAAAAAGACAACCATTTGAGAGGAAGGAGGATTTGAACTGCCAGATTTTTTTAAAAAGATAAAACAGCTGAAATTAAAACAGTAGCATAATGACAGCAAAATAAACAAACAAACCAATAAAACAGCGAGTCCAGAAACAAACCCACGTATGGTATCCTGGATGTGTTTGTGTGTCTGGGGTTTGTGTGCTTTGGTATTTGGCATCTCAACACTTTTCCTGTTATGGAAACTGAAAAAAGGCATATCTTCCTCTTCTAGACAACAAGGACATCAGCACATAACTGAAGTTTGTCCAGTGGGATTCCCACATTGAATCCAGAAGGAGTGATGCAAAGATGCAGAAACCATCAAGCTATCTACTGAGACAGTGATGATGTCAGTAATTCAGGAGAAGAGAATGGCTGGTGGTGGCACTGTCCTTAGTTTCTATTTAGGCTCTTCCTATAACAGTTCTTCACCAAGTTCTGGCAGCATTCTAATCAGACTATTCCTTCAGTGGTCCTTGGCTGATTCATCTGCTGCCAGCCTCCTTTGGCTCCTGTCTGATTCCTGAGCCTGATTTTTAACTTTCCCAAAGAATTTTGTATGTAGATACTGTTACTCTTTCAATAAATTCTATTCTATTTAATCTACCTAGAACTGGTTACTAATGCTTGCAAATAGGAATTCTGACTTGTACAGAAACTGGTAATGGGAATTCAGTTACAAACAACAGACTTTCAGGGAAATCAGGAGAATCTGGGTATGCAAACTCATTGTGTTTGAAGATAATAAAAACCAATTAATATTCAAAGATGAGACTCTGGAAACCCACAGCTTATAGCAGTAAAATAGCTAATGAAATTAATGCCTGTGAGCATTAGGATTGAGTTGGGTATTAAAGACAAGACCGTGGGGGACAGAATTGCTGTTGTCACAGAACAGTATGAAGGAAATGAGGAATTCAAGAGCTGGGTGCTAAGGCTAGCTACTTCATTTGAAGACATTAACAAATGAAAATCTCTAAATTCTCATCTTAAAACATGAACTGAAACCCAAGCTGCGAACTTGTTAAAAGAAACTTTTATATTCCTCGGATGGAGATAGCTATAAACCAATATTTGTTCTTGTTGATTGCTGATTTGCAAATCAGTCGAATTCACCTCCTTACCTGGGGTCTTAGAAGAGCATATGTTAAAGTGCTGGTTCTGAAAGAGTAATATCTTTAAAATTAAAATGCTATATAGGGGAGAATTTGAAGAACGCAGAGACTCCTTGCCCCCAAACTCTCAGCCTTCTTTGCAGCTGAAGCTTTTACTGTAAAGCTATTTCTCCTTTTTTGAAGACGCTGAAACTCCCTAGTTTGAGGGAGTTACCTTATAGGAGGTTCTCTTATACCCTACTCTTACTCGGCACTATCTCCAGATCTGTAATTAGAGTCAAACTCGCTGGACGCGGTGGCTCACACCTGTAATCCCAACACTTTGGGAGGCTGAGGTGGGCGGATCACCTGAGGTCAGGAGTTTGAGACCAGCCTGGCCAATATGGTGAAACCCTGTCTCTACTGAAAAATAACAAAAGATTAGCCAGGGATGATGGCAGGTGCCTGTAATCCCAGCTACTCGTGAGGCTGAGGCAAGGAGAATTGCTTGAACCCAGGAGGTGGAGGTTGTGGTGAGCCAAGATCACGCCACTGTACTCCAGCCTGGGTGACAGAGCAAGACTCCGTCCCCCGCCCCAACTCCCTAAAAAATTCTACTGTGCTTCAAGAGGCCGGTTTACAAAGAGAAGCTCAGTAAGATATGTCTCAAGCACCAAAGAAATTGAAGAAGTTTGCTAATTAATCTGTGGGATGTGAGTTAGAATAGATTTTAAGAATGTTGAATGAAGAAGAAGAAGAGGACATGATTTGAGATTGGGTTGAATTTACTAATAGGGCTTACAAGAGATTCTGGATTATTCTAGTTTCAGAAGCTAGGAATAATTGTTTGCTCTGCTAAATGTTCATTGACATTTAGACTGAGGGGTGAGTCATACAAAATAAAGTTGAGATGCAAATCTCTTAGGTAAAATGTAAATGAACAAAATTTTAAATTTTAGGAGACAGGAACGCTGGATTAGATTTGTCATATCTGACCCAACCACCCACCTCAATTGTGTCTTCCAAAAAAGGGTCTAGCCAGGTGCAGTGGCTCACACCTGTCCCAGCTACTTGGGAGGCTGAGGTGGGAGGATCACTTCACCCAGGAGTTTGAGGCCAGCCTGGGCAACATACCGAGACCCTGTCTCTAATTAAAATACAAATCATAAAAAGGTCCAGAAAACACTCTTTACAAAGGCCTTGAGAAACAAATCTATGAGGGAAGGGTCAGTATAAAAGTGATTTAGAGAATGTTTCATGTATACCAGCGATGACGCTGAAAAAAGGCTACAGTTGAATTTGTCTTACTGAGTTTCAGAGGGATGGCAGGATCCCAGAATGACATGGTCTAGGTAGCACATTTGCATGGGGCAAGTTGAAAGTTAGTAGGTCAGTGTGAAAATCAGAATGCTCTGACTCACGGATTCTTGGGAGGTGACTGATCATGGAGTCCCCAGGACTGAAATAAATAAGCAGTCACTAAGGTCCTACTTGATTTGTATAGCAAACAAGCAAACAAACAAAAAACCTTCATGTCTAGAAAAGAGAGACAGTTATCCAATTTCCAGATATGAATCCGTTCTCAGACACAGTTAAAGGAAATCTGAGTACCCTCGAGGAAGTGCCTACTTGAATCTACCTCCTGGAATACAAAGGGACTTGTGGCCATTTATTAGGACAGTTGTGAATGATGAAGCAGAGATAGTTCACTTTCATCTGGTACAGACAAGAATATAGCTTTACCTTCTTGCCATAGGATTACATCACCTTTTGGACCCTGGGTCAAAATGAAGTCAGCAGAAAGCTTCTTATTTCCTCATCTCACATGATATCAGATTATTCATCCCATACAGGTGGGGACAAAAGAGTAGAAAGCAATAAATACCTTGGATACCTTGAAAAAAATACATAAGCGCTCGAGTGGAAACTTTTCAAGGGTCCAGTGGTATACAGAACATGTTTGGCTACAATTCTAAAGTGAGAGATAAACTGTTGTACCTGAGCTCCTTACCAATATGAAGAGGTACTATTTTGGTGGACCTCTTTGGATTTTAGAGGCTTGCTACTAGGTCCCAGTGGAACACCTAACCCTGAGACACCAAGTGACTTTGCGTCGTAATTGCCTATCAGGATCCACGTGTTAATTCAGGCTCATAACTCACCAGGCCTGGATAGTCCTGAGGATGAGTGAGTTTAGTGAGCACGTTGCTTGTATTCTCCTGCTACTTACGTCTGTCACACTGCTGTCCCTCCCTAACTTACATGTGAGTGTCTCATGGGGTATTCACTATGTCCAATTGATTTGAGAGGAAAAAATTAAAATCCTGGTTTACAGATCCTTTTTTCTTGGCTTGAAGTGGGTTGCTTTAGCATTTACAGCTCACTCCAAGACCCGGAAAGACCAGGGGAAAGGACAATCCTTGGCTGGGCATGGTGGTTCATGCCTGTAATCCCAGCACTTTGGGAGGCTAAGATGAGAGGACTGCTTGAGGCCAGGAGTTCAAGACCAGCCTGGTCAAAATAGTGAGACCCCATCTCAATTTATTAAAAAAAAAAAAAAAGAAAAAGAAAAAAAGGGGCAATCCTCAAAATAGGCAGAAATTGAAATAATATGTATCTCATTGTTCAGTTTGCCTGGAATTAGCAGTGGCTAATAGTTTGGTAACTTGACCAGTGACTTGGAAGGGTTAAGACTGGTCACAAGGAAGCCTGAGTAAAAAGTATGTGAAAGGACATGTAGAAATGGGCCAGAAGGTGTGAACATTATACCTGATATTATCATTGAAAAGGAAAGTAGATATGATCAAATTATCTAGTTACTATGTTTAAAATTTTAATTAGCTCTGGAACTTACACTGAAGATTAATATATACATCCAATAAACTTGATCCAGCAGTGGTTGAATCTGCCAGCGTGTGTGTGTGTGTATGTGTGTATGTATGTGTGTGCATGAAAAATTCCACCTAAATCCTTCCTCACTCTTACTCTTCCCATATAAACCCTTACATTCCCTAGAGTATGGTTTAAAAGCCACTGAACTAGTTCAATCTCATTTTAGAGAATAAGAAAATATCCAAAAAATTGACTTGATCCGTCTCAGGCCATATAGTGTCTACCAGAATAAAGGCTCAAATCCTCCTCTTAAACTGGCGCTGTCTCCAAAATAGCACGTGACTTCCATAATTGAGAATAAATTCAATATAATGTCAACTCCACTCTTCCTTACTATCTAATCCATTACTCATCATGACAGAAAAGTAACACCATTTTCCATTCTTCAAAGCATGGAAAACTGAATGGCAGGATAGATGCTTGAATGAAAAAAGATTAAATATTAGAATGCATATTTGTAATTTCCATCATATTACCTTTCTCCCTTAGTCTTGGAGTGGCCTTCCACCTGTAAGTGGCCAATAGTGTAAAGGACATTGTATTCATTGTTAAATTAAGGGACAGGCAGCTTAAATCTTTCAAAGATGTCTCCAGTTGTGACTCGTATCTAAGGTTGCACTATCTAATATAGTAGTCACTAGTCACATGTGGTGATCAAGTTGAAATCTGGCTAGTTTGAATTAAGATATGCTGTAAGTCTACAAAATCTGGTGTAAATTTACCAGATTTTGTATATATAGATATATATACACCAGATACATATCTCTATATATAAACATATAAAAAAAAATTATATGTAAAATATATATATAGATATGTATCTGGTGGATATTTAGAAGACTTAGTATGAAAAGAGAATGTAAAGTATTTAATTAGTAATAGTTAAATATTGATTACTTTAAAGTAATCACATTAAACAATTTTTGTTAAAGAAAATATAGTATTAAAATTAATTTCATAAAGAGGCCAATCTGAGAAGGCTGTACATACTGTGTGATTCCACCCACATGAAATTCTGGAGAAGGCAAAACTCTGGAGACAGTAAAAAGATCAGTGGTTGCCTGGGGTTAGGGTGAAAGGAGGGATGAATAGGTGGAGCACAGAGGATTTTTAGGGCAGTGAAACTACTCTGTGTGATACTATAATGCTGGTTATAGGTCACACATTTCTCCAAACTCATAGAATGCACAACACCAAGAGTGAACCCTAAAGTAAACTACGGACTTTGAGTGTTCCATTGTAGGCTCATCAGTTATAAAACATGTACCACTCTGGTGGGGGACATTGATAATGGGGTAGGCTATGCATGTGTGGGGGCGAGGGGTATATGAGAAGTCTCTGTACATTCCTCTTAATTTTGCTGTGAACTTAAAACTGCTCTAAGTTTTTAAAAAAGCCTATTAAAATGTACTTTACATGTTTCTTTTTACTTTTAAAAAATATGGTTATTAGAAAATTTAAAATCACAAATGTGGCTTGCTTTATATTTTTATTGGTCAGTGCTGATGTAAGGGATTTAGCAAAAGAATGGAAACCAAACCAAGCAGAATTTGGCCAGTGTTTCCTGTAGCTCATTAGTGTTGTCAGAATTATAAAGATGTTAGGTACTCACACAAGTGTATGTGAGCTACTAAGCTTTCAATTTTGGCAAAGTCACCATCTGCAAATCGGAATTTCATACTTTCTAAAAAATACTGGAATGATAGTGAGCTAGTCCTCAAGGATAAGGACGGTGTCTAGTTCTGTTTTTAACACAGAACAAGTTACATTGCTGGCATTTGATAATTTTGCTTTAGAAATCAGGTGGACAAGAGCTTTTAGTTCTTCAGGGAAGGTACAGGGAAAGTGGCCCTCTGGTGAATTGCTTTGAACACAGAAATATTTACTTTGAAAATGTAAGCCTCGCATTACTTTATCATATCTATCCAATTTTATTTCACTATAAAGTTGTAACTCCTCTGCCCTTAATCATGAAACTAGAGGAAGGCAGAGTAGACAATGAGCAATGAGTTAATGGTATTCTCTATATATGATATACAGAATTTTAAGTTGGCTATAATTACATTTAATTCTATTCATTAAATCAAAGATTTGTCCCAGATCAGTACACACCAGCATGTGACAGAAATCACAGTTAATGCCTTCCTCATCGGAGACCAAGTACGACTCCTAAGTTCCAGAATGTAATGATTACTTTGGCATCCTACATTATACAGCAAATCCAGTAAAGTACAAACAACCTGCCAAGATATAATGTGAGTGTTATAATGGGACATCATACGTTTTAGCTCCATACCTGCTAGAAGTATCATAAAAGTGAGTGGCGATACTCAGTAAGAATAGTGTCTTCTCAAATCTGTTCTTCCTCCTTTTCCTGTGTTGATAGCATCCCCATCTAGTCATAGTCCTTCTGTATTTCCTCATTTTCATCCCCTGTGTCCAAGTGGTCATTCAGTAGTACCAATTCTACCTTTCAAATGTCTCTTGAACCCTTCTATTTCCCGACAATTTTCAGCGTAACTTTCCTAGGTGATTCTCTCATCAACCCTGCCTTGGACACCTGGAATAACCTTTATGTAATTAGGTTTCCAGCACCTACTAAGCTGTTTTCATTTTTCCTTCATTTTACTGAAGCTCCAAATTGCCACCAGAATTATTTATCTAAACATATCCTTCTCCAGCTTGCCAAATGGATCCCCATTACCTGCAGGATAAAGTCTAAACTTCACATGACATTTAAGGCCCTATATATTCTAATCTCAGTTTACCTTTCCAAACTTACCTCCTTACCACACCCTAGACCCTGAATGTCCAAGTTTTTTTTTTTAATTACATAATCAAAAAACCATGAACATTCCAAATTTTTAAAAGTTGATAATAGTGAGGGAACTGAAAAGATCTGTATACAGTAAAATGAACATGCCTCAAATACAAATCTATTACTTGTGGAAAATTTATTCTATGCCTTTCCTTTTGTCAGTGAAGTGGGAATTCTTTTGACAGCAAGTGATAGAAACCTAATTTGAATTTCTTTGGCCAAAATGAGAAATTATTGGCTTATGGGTTCCAAAGAAGGGTTAAAAAGCCAAACCAAGAGATAAGCAGAACTATAGTTCTACCTCAGAAACCCCATTGCCATCAGAATTCCCTTTGACAACTGGCTTGGCCCGTCTCTGTGTATCAGCTTCATCTGAGACAGAATCTGCCCGAAGCAGAAAACATGATTACTAACAGCTCTTCGGGTCAGTGTCCTTTAAGAACCATGTGACTGTCTCCCTTTCTTCATTCCAGTCTGAAAAATCCAGAGGAAGGCCTCTTATTGTACTGGCTTAGATCGGGTGCGCCTATCCCTGATTTATCAAGCGTGGCCAGGAAAGTAGGATCATGTAAACACAGAAAATTTCTGGCTGTAGCCATGTGGGTGGTGGTGGGAGATGGGGATATTACTCCTTAGGAAAGAGTGCTGTTAGTGAAGGCAATAGCACAGATATCTGCCAGAGCAAGTAATTCTTAAGAATTTTAGTGGAATTAAATCAGAAGAGCTGAAAATTATATAATTAATTATATTTAAATTATATATTTAATTATATTTAACTTCACTTATAATTACTAATTGATCCAGGTCTGCTAGCACTGTAGCTGGCCCCACCACAATAGATTTTTAGACTTGTTTGGCCTACAAGTTTGTACTCATAATTTGCTTATTCTAATTTTTTGTTAGTTTTGTTTTAGGTATCTAATTATATTTGTTCTAAATACTATTAATTTTGTTTCCTTATAGTCATAAGTCATATTTCTATTTTGTTGTTTATTTTACTTGCCAGAACTTCCAGAATTATAGAAAATAATCACTTGTGTTATTTTCTATAACACAAATGTGTAAAGTTTATATGTGTGTGTTTATGTATATGAAGACTAGTAGTGTAAGGAAGCAGGGAAAGGGTATCTCCATTAAGTGACTATTTACATTCCTATTGGAGCTAGAATGGAACTTAAAGATACCAGGGTTTGTAACAAGCCAGTATG
This sequence comes from Pongo pygmaeus, assembly GCF_028885625.2. Lineage (NCBI taxonomy): Eukaryota > Metazoa > Chordata > Mammalia > Primates > Hominidae > Pongo > Pongo pygmaeus. Next base: position 76,997,675 of record NC_072384.2, read on the forward strand.
CAGAGGATGGTATTCCCAGTTTTTGAAACAGGCCGGGTGTGGTGACTCACGCCTGTAATCCCAGCACTTTCGGGGGCCAAGGCAGTAAGATCGCTTGAGGCCAGGAGTTCAAGACTAGCCTGGGCAATGGGGTGAAACCCCATCTCTACAAAAAATCAGCCAGGCATGGTGGTGCATGCCTGTAGTCCCAGCTACTGGGAGGCTGAGGTGGAGCCCAGGAAGTCGAGGCTGCAGTGAACCGTGTTCACACTGCTGCACTCTTGCCTGGGTGACAGAGCAGAGACACTGTCACAAACAAAACAAAACATTGAAACAATGTTGGCTTGTTAAACAACAAATAGGTTGGTGAACTACTGCTGCCCTGAGATATTACCTTTCCCACCCCTCATCCTTACGGTCCAATAACTAAAGGGTTAGATCATAGCAGGGGGCTGTCCATTCTGATTGGTTTTAACTAACTGTTTTAATATTTTGATTATCAGTGATATTAGAACACAGTAATTTGACTGTATACCCCTAGTGGAATATACTACCTTGGGATACAAAAAAAAAAAAAAAAAAAACTGCAAAAAAATCTTAAATTATCTTTTTTAATGACCAAATTGTCACAGAGAGAGAGAGAGTACAAGCTGCCTCTAGCTCACTGAGCTCCAGTGGAAGGAGAAGGAGGTGAGAAAGATTTCTATACTATGGCCCACAAATCTATCAGTGGTAAAGCATTCAGGAAGTCACTGGATACAAAAGTCACCTGCAAGAGTTCACCCTCTACTGGAGTGCTGAAGAAACTTCATCATTGAGGTACTGCTGCACTGGTACTGTGGTACTCTATAAAATTAAATATTATCAGAAGTCCATAAGCTTCTGATTTGCAAACTTCCCTTCCAGCACCTGGTGCAAGAAATTTCTCAGGACTTCAAAACAGATCTGTGCTTCCAGAGCACAGCTATTGGTGCTTTGTGGAGGCAAGGGGGGCCTATTTGGGTGGCCTTTTTGAAGACAACAACCTATGTGTCCTCTATGCCAAATGTGTAACAATTATGGCAAAAGACATCCAGCTAGCACACCACATATGTGAAGAACATGCTTAAGAATTCACTGTGCTGGAAAACATTTCATTCTTCTCTCTCTCTCTCTTCTTCCTGACACTGGTAGTTGTGAGTGTTTGATTTTTTTTTCCCCATGAGGTCAAATGGTACCTACATACAATGATTACAAGTGGAAAAACAGAAGACAGAAATCAGGTATTGGCAATTTCTCCATATTCATTTGTGTACGAATTTTTAATATAAATGCAGGGACACAGATTTGATTATATGAATGTATCAAATTTTCACATGTATGATAAAAATATGCACAACTATTGTGTATCAATAACAAATTTTAAAAATGCAAGGACACAAAGCATTAATGCAAGTCAAAGTGTTTCAGTGAACAAGTTTCAGCAGTTCAACTTTTTTTTTTTTTTTTTGAGACAGAGTTTCTCGTCACCCAGGCTGGAGTGCAATGGCGTGATCTCAGCTGACTGCAAACTCCACCTCCAGGGTTCAAGTGATTCTCCTGCCTCAGCCTCCCAAGTAGCTGGGATTACAGGCACCTGCCACCACGCCCGGCTAATTTTCACATTTTTTAGTAGAGACAGGGTTTCACCATGTTGGCCAGGCTGGTCACGAACTCCTGACCTCAGGCAATCTGCCTGCCTCAGCCTCCCAAAATGCTGGGATTACAGGCGTGAGCCACCGCACCTGGCCAGCAGTTCAACTTTATAACAATATAAATAAACCTGTTAAAATTTTCTGGACAATGCCAGCATTTGGGCTTTTTAAAAACAAGCAAATTTCTTATTGATGGCAACTAAATAATGTTGGTAGCATTTGATAATACAGTCGATTCTGTGCATTCACTGTACTTTTCTGAGTTGTCCTACATGCAAGTACAGGTTTTTAATGTTGTCTGTCTTCTGTGCTATTCCTGTAAGTTTGCTATTAAAATATATTAAGCTATGTTTTTAAAAGGAGAAAATGAAAGAAACACAAACACTGGATATTTTATGATATTAAGGAATTCTTGTTAATTTTTAAGGTATGCTAATAGTATTGGTATTATTATTATTTTTTCATGTCAGACGGGTAATGTGCTGACATCATAACAAGGTTCAACAGTGGCACATCTCACACATGCATGTGAACACCCAATCATCACGCTCATGAACTACAAAAGGATCAGGATTATGTTTTTAAAAGGTCTTTCCCTTTCATGATAAATACTAAAATATTTACAGATCAAATAATATAGCTGGACTGCTTCACAAGAATCCATTGGGTGTTGAGGTAAAGAGAAAAGTGAATGGGTATAGATGAAATAAGAGTGGTTATGAAGTGACGATTTTTGTGGCTGTGGCATTGGTCACTGAATTAGTCTCTCTATTCTTGTGTATGATAAAAATTTTCCATTATAGGCCTGCTGTGGTGACTCATGCCTGTAATCTCAGCACTTTGGGAAACGGAGGTGGGCAGATGGTTTGAGCCCAGGAGTTCGAGACCAGCCTGGACAACATAGCAAAACTCTGTCGCTACAAAAAATAGCCATGATCATACCACTGCACTCCAGCCTGAGTGACAGAGTGATATCATGTCTCAAAAAAAAAAAAAAAAATCCATGTAAAAAGTCAACAAAAAAGTTACATTTATTTACTATCACTCCTGCAGGTCACATAACTAAATTCCCTAACTTTATGATTGGAAAAATTTGAGTAAAGAATTCCCCCAGGACTCTTCACAAAAAAGCACTTTGGAAAGAAGCACTTGCTTTTTGGAAAAAAAGCAAGGACTTTGGAATCTCACTTACTATACCAGCTATGTGACCTGTGGCAAATTACTTAACTTCTTCAAATCACATTTGAGTTATCTGTATAATGACGCTAATAGCATTTATCATGACGGGCTTTGTGGGAACTAAAGGAAATAGCACCTGTAAAGGGCCTAGCACAGTGAGCAGAGAGTAGATGCTCAGTAGGTGGCAACTGTCACTATTATAAAGTGTCTAAGATCATACAGCTTGTAGTAGTACAGTCAGATTTAAAGCACAGGTTTCCTGATGCACAATTCTGCCATATTAGGTTATTTCTTTTGAGTAACAAGCTTTTAATAAGTACCAGCTGAACTGAAGAAAACAGAGAAACACCTGAATGGAAATTAATTAACAACTGATAAGAAGATTTGTTTCCCTAGATATGATATGATATCATATCTTCAATAATGGCATCGATCTTGTTTCTCATTGACAGTCATGGCCTGACTGTATCCTTCCCATGACAACATTTGCTTCCACGAGGGCTGGTTTAAATAAAAGGAATTTGCTTTAGGAGGGTTTCTATCTTTAAATCTGTAACAAGAGGCCCCATATGCAGCACAACTACCTATAGATGATAATCTGACTTGACCAAGGTCACCCTACTAGATAGAGGCAGAAATGGGTTTAGAACCTATATTTCCAGGTCTGTATATTTGCTTTCAGTAAATATGCTATTTTTATTTATTTATTTTTGAGACAGGGTAGAGGGTAGAGTGCAGTTGCATGATCATAGCTCACTGCATTCTCAACCTCCTGGGCTCCAGCAATTCTCCTTGCCTCGGCCTCCTGAATAGCTAGGACTACAGGTATGGGCCACTGTGCCTGGCTAATATTTAAATTTTTTTTTATAGAGACATGGTCTCACTATGTTGCCCAGGCTGGTACTGAATACTTGGCTTCAAGCAATCCTCCTGCACTGGCTTCCCAAAGTGCTGGGATTACAGCTGCGAACCACAGCGCCTGGGCTGAATGTATTATTTTTAGATGTTTACACATTAGGAAAAATAATTTCTACTATAAGGCATACAATGTATGGTACTGTCTTTCTAAGAATCAACAATAAGGAATGTTCCATTTATCATCACATGGACTATTGCTTTTTCTTCTTTCTTTTTTTTTCTTCTGAGACATCAGTTCCAGCAGACGCCCTTTGCCAGATGCTCCTGGCACTCTGAACTTCTTATCATCTGATTTGAGGAAGAGCTGCAGGGCTTTAAACAATGTATGTATTTATTGGCATTATTCTCTTTGTTCTCTACTTACATAAGGCTCCTTGGTTCTTTCTTCTTTCTCAGTAATTTTGGAAACCTTTCATAGGAAGGGAAAAGAGAATAGGATGTCTTTATTCTCTGTACTTCTTGGTGGAAGCGGGGGAGAATATATGATGGAATTGATGAATGGAAACGATAAAACTAAAGGACTTTACCCCAGTCACTCTGCTACTATACTAATGAAAAATTTAATTGTGTTTAATAAACACCTAACATTGTGCTAGATGCTGAGAATACACAGGTGATTCAGACATTTTATCAGCTCAGTGTACCTGCCCTCAGACAGCACAGAGTTTAGTAGGTTAGGTAGATGGGTATCAAAACAACTATAATAAAAAGCTAGAAAATATAACTGTTAAACAGAGGTGAAAGTGAAATGCTTTAGCAAGAAGAGAGAAGTTCTGACAGGCTTTCAGAGAGAAAGTGGAGTGTGGTTGGGGCCATGAGGGATCTTACTTTAGCAGACTGAGAATCAGAATTTAAGACTTGTTACTCCAAGACTGTTGGTGGTTACAGCATAAGAAGGAAATTGGAAAGGACAGGGTGTATTCTGAGAACACTGGTGTGGCTCCAACTGCCAGAGGCAATTCCACTTGAGGGTTCTTTCTTGCCTTTTCAAAACAAAATGTAAAAACACAGAGGATAAAAATAATCAAACCAAACCAAAGTTAACAGAATAACAATACGATATGGAACAGGCCAGGTTCTTTCTGTTCCAGAACCCAAGTGTCAAGGAAGAGGCCATATGTATCTCTACAACATGAATGTTGCTATCCATTCATCAAATATTTAATGAACCCCATTGTGTGCTGGGCATTGGGATAAATGCTATGGACAAAGCAGTGAACAAGACAGCCGTAGCGTCTGAGTTCACAAAGTTTATATTCTGACTAGGGACACAGTGTTTAAACAGCTAATTACATAACTACAACTGTAATAGGCAGTGTAAAGAAGTGAAGATGCTAGGGGAACAGCTAACAGTCTGGAGCATCAGGAATTCTTCTTTGAAGAAGTCACATTTGAACTGAGTGCTAAAGGAAGAGTGAGGGTAGGAGCTGGAGTTAGGGGTTGAGGGCAGGGGAAGAGTGTTCAGGGTAGCACCATCAGTGTGGGTGGCCAATGAAGAGTGAGAAAGCTAAGCGGGTGAGTGAAAGCCTCTTTGTGCATGGCCTTGTAGGCCCCATTCATGATTTGGGTCATTACCCTCACACGCCAGGAAGCAACATAGTTTTGAAAGGTCAGTTTGAGTGCAAAATGGAGAAAGGATCAAAGAGAGAAAAGAATAGATGGCAAAGACCAGTCAGAAGGCTACTGGGACCTGCCTAGAATCCAGGCAAAGAAATGAGGGTGACTTGTATTAGGGTGGAGACACTGGGGATGGAGAGAGTAAGGAAGAAAGTTTGGGAGGAGGGCAAGAGCTGAAGAGAAAGTCTGGCTTGACAGATCAGCTGGATGGTGTGTGTGTGAGTGTGTGCGTGTGTGTGTGAGACAAGATCAGCTGGGATGGTTTGTTTGTGTGTTTACAAGATCAGCTGGGATGGAGTGTGTGAGTGCGAGTGTGTGAGACAAGATCAGTTGGGGTGGTGTGTGTGTGAGACAAGATCAGTTGAGGTGGTGGGTATGTGTGTTTGTGGGTGTGTGTGTGACACAAGATCAGCTGGGGTGGTGTGTGTGTGTGAGAGAGAGAGACAAGATCAGCTGGGGTGGTGTGTGTGTGGGAGAGAGAGAGACAAGGACAAGATCACCTGGGGTGGTTGTGTGTGTGTGTGTGAGTGAGACGAGATCAGCTGCAGTGGTGTGTGTGTGTGAGACAAGATCAGCTGGGGTGGTGTGCGTGTGTGTGTGTGTGAGAGGGAGAGACAGAGAGACAAGTCCAGCTGGGGTGGTGTGTGTGTATAACAAGATCAGTTGGGGTGGTGTATGTGTGTGTGTGACAAGATCAGCTGCGGTGGTGTGTGTCTGTGTGTGTGACAAGATCAGCTGGTGTGGTGTGTGTGTGTGAGACAAGATCAACTGGGGTGGTGTGTGTGTATGTGTGACAAGATCAGCTGGGGTGGTGTGTGTGTGAGATAAGATCAGCTGGGGTGGTGTGTGTGTGTGTGTGTGACAAGATCAGCTGGGGTGGTGTGTGTGTGTGAGACAAGACCAGCTGGGGTGGTGTGTGTGTATGACAAGATCAGCTGGTGTGGGGGGTGTGTGTGTGTGTGTGAGACAAGATCAGCTGGGGTGGTGTGTGTGTGTGAGACAAGACCAGCTGGGGTGGTGTGTGTGTATAACAAGATCAGCTGGGGGTGTGTGTGTGTGTGTGTGTGTGTGTGTGACAAGATCAGCTGGTGTGGGGGGTGTGTGTGTGTGAGACAAGATCAGCTGGGGTGGTGTATGTGTATAACAAGATCAGCTGGGGTTGTGTGTGTGTGTGTGACAAGATCAGCTGGTGTGGGGGGTGTGTGTGTGTGTGAGACAAGATCAGCTGGGGTGGTGTGTGTGTATAACAAGATCAGCTGGGGTTGTGTGTGTGTGTGTAAGACAAGATCAGCTGTGGTTGTGTGTGTGAGACAAGATCAGCTGAGGTGGGGTGTGTGTGTGTGTGAGAGAGAGAGACAAGATCAGCTGGAGTGGTTTGTGTGTGTGTGTGTGTATGTGTGTGAGACAAGATCAGCTGTGGTGTGTGTGTGTGAGATTGAGAGAGAGAGAGAGACAAGATCAGCTGGGGTGGTGTGTATGACAAGATAAGCTGAGGTGGTGTGTGTGAGAGAGAGACAAGATGAGCTAGGGTGGTGTGTGTGTGTGTGAGAGACACAAGATGAGCTAGGGTGGTGTGTGTTTGACAAGATCAGCTGGGGTGGTGTATGTGTGTGAGACAAGATCAGCTGGGGTGGTGTGTGTGTATAACAAGATCAGCTGGGGGTGTGTGTGTGTGTGTGTGTGACAAGATCAGCTGCGGTTGTGTGTGTGTGAGAGACAAGATCAGCTGGGGTGGTGTGTGTGTGTGTGTGAGAGAGAGAGACAAGATCAGCTGGAGTGGTTTGTGTGTGTGTGTATGTGTGTGAGACAAGATCAGCTGTGGTGTGTGTGTGTGTGAGATTGAGAGAGAGACAAGATCAGCTGTGGTGTGTGTGTGTGTGAGATTGAGAGAGAGACAAGATCAGCTGGGGTGGTGTGTATGACAAGATGAGCTGGGGTGGTGTGTGTGTGTGTGAGAGAGAGACAAGATGAACTAGGGTGGTGTGTCTGTGTGTGAGAGAGAGACACAAGATGAACTAGGGTGGTGTGTGTTTGACAAGATCAGCTGGGGTGGTGTGTGTGTGTGTTTGACAAGATCAGCTGGGGTGGTGTGTGTGTGACAAGATCAGCTGGGGTGGTGTGTGTGTGTGTGTGAGAGACAAGATCAGCTGGGGTGGTGTGTGGGTGTGTGTGTCTGTTCCATAGCAGTGAGAGGAATCAGAGTATCTCTAAGCAGGGACCAGATTTTAGACTAACACATCTGCACCACTTTTAGTTATATTCTCTTTTCCATTACACTAGAATCCCCACACTCTCGAACCAAGCCCAAAGTCAGACCAGAACGTCAAGAATCAGTCATCTTTTCTTAATCCCCATATACTGAAACTGTGCAAGATTTGGCTTGTGGGGTCACACCCTAAGCATTCCTTAATCCTTTCCCAGAACCTTGTGCAAAACTTTAAACAGAGGGAACAGACAAGGATACCAGGAAGACAAAAAAGAAAAGAGGAAACCTGTAATCAGCTAGAAAGAAAAGGATGATAAGTAAATATGGGTTAGCTGTACTGAGTTAAAGAAATACATTGGCTGGGCACGGTGGCTTGTGCCTGTAATCCTAGAACTATGGGAGGTCGAGGTGGGCAGATCACTTGAGGTCAGGAGTTTGAGACCAGCCTGGCCAACATGGTGAAACCCTGTCTCTACTAAAAATATAAAAATTAGCTGTGCATGGCTGCATGCACCTGTAGTCCCATCTACTTGGGAGTCCGAGGCAGGAGAATTGCTTGAACCCAGGAGGCGGAGGTTGCAGTGAGCCAAGATTGCACCACTGCATGCCAGCCTGGGTGACATGACAGAACAAGACTCCATCTTAAAAGAAAGAAAGAAAGAAAGAAATATATTGGTACAAGTTCCCAGGCCTTCCTGTTTTGGGTGGAGATGAAATAAACCTTTAGAGAGAATCTTAGCTGCAACTATGTTTGAGGCCCTTATCTGCTGGAGGAACAACAACTTAGTAGTGCTAAGGCTTGGACATTGTAGTCACTTAGCAAACATTTGTTGAAGTGAAGCATAATAAAGGTTCTGAAGGTTACATACACTCAGTGAAAATTATTTCGAGTCCCCAACTTCTATCATTTCATTACAAAAAGGAGAAGGAAACAGGGAGCAGATAGGGTTTGGCTGCTGTTGTGGAAACAGGAACTTTGTGTCATATGAAGTAAGCTCTGGGACAGGAATTTTAGTAATAACGGGTTGACGCTTGGCAAGTCTGCACCTTTGTTTTCTCACTTAAAGTAAGGAGATTGTATAAGATGGAGATTTTCTAAGTGCAACTTTTGGTCTAATATAGTATGGAAAGCAAGGTCCAAAAGCTTATACTGTACAGATTTGAGTGGGAAAAAAAGTAAGCAAGCCATTTACTGAAGGCAACAGGGAGCCTTCTCTGCTACATTTCAAAGAATCTTATTAAACTGAGACAGGATCCAAATGTGGATTCCTTTCTCTGGGCTCCCGACTAGGAATTGATTGCCACCACCTGTTTTTGTTCATACTATCATCTGTTATTGTCTAAAACAAATATTCTCCCTTCACTACAGTCCTCAGTTTCTCAACAACTTTCCTAACAATTCAGGAAACTAAGCACTCTTGCCAAGGACATGGGTTCATGTAAGTTTCTTCAACCCCAGCCTCCTAGGATCCTTCCCCAGGGCAGCCAAGTCTCAGGCTTCTTTTCCAGGCACCTCAGTCTTCTATAACATAAGGGGAAGTTTTTTTTAAACCATAGAAATAAATATACCTTTATAACTTAAATTTTTTTCCTATAGGTTACTGGGGTACAGGTGGTATTTGGTTACATGAGTAAGTTCTTTAGTGGTGATTTGTGAGATTTTGGTGCACCCATCACCTGAGCAGTATACACTGCACCCTGTTTGTAGTCTTTTATCCCTTGCCCCCTCCCACCCTTGCCCCCAAGTCCCCAGAGCCCATTGTATCGTTCTTATGCCTTTGCGTCCTCATAGCTTAGCTCCCACATATCAGTGAGAACATACAATGTTTGGTTTTCCATTCCTGAGTTACTTCACTTAGAATAATCATCTTCAGTCTCATCCAGGTCACTGAAAATGCCATTAATTCATTCCTTTTTATGGCTGAGCAGTATTCCATCATATATATTATATATACATGATATATATGATTATATATATATATATATATGATTTTATATATATATATATATATATATATATATATATATGATTTTATATATATATATATATATATATATAAAACAATTTCTTTTTCTTTTTTTTTTTTGAGATGGAGTCTTGCTCTTGTCACCCAGGCTGGAGTGCAGTGGTGCGATCTCAGCTTACTGCAAACTCCGCCTCCCGGGTTCAAGCGATTCTCCTGCCTCAGCCTCCTGAGTAGCTGTGATTACAGGCACCTGCCACCATGCCTGGCTAATTTTTGTACTTTTAGGAGAGATGGGGTTTTGCCATATTGGCCAGGCTGGTCTCAAACTCCTGACCTCAGGTGATCCGCCCACCTCGGCCTCCCAAAGTGATGGGATTACAGGCATAAGCCAGTGTGCCCAGCCTATATCACAGTTTCTTTATGCACTCGTTGATTCATGGGCATTTGGGTTGGCGCCACGATTTTGCAACTGCAAATTGTGTTGCTATAAACATGCATGTCCATGTTCTTTTTCGAATAATGACTTCTTTTCCTCTGGGTAGATACCCAGTAGTGGGATTGCTGGATCAAATTTTAGTTCTACTTTTAGCTCTTTAAGGAATCTCCACACTGTTTTCCATACAGGATGTACTAGTTTACATTCCCACCAGCAGTGTAGAAGTGTTCCCTGATCACTGCATCCACACCAACATCTACTGTTTTTTGATTTTTTGATTATCACCATTCTTGCAGGAGTAAGGTGGTATTGCATTGTGGTTTCGATTTGCATTTCCCTGATCATTAGTGATGTTGAGTATTTTTTCATATGTTTGTTCACCATTTGTATATCTTCTTTTGAGAATTGTCTATTCATATCCTTAGCGCACTTTTTGATGGGATTGTTTGTTTTTTCTTACTGATTTGAGTTCATTGTAGATTCTGGATATTAGTCCTTTGTCAGATGTATACATTGTGAAGATTTTCTCCCACTCTGTGGGTTGTCTGTTTACTCTGCTGACTGTTCCTTTTGCTGTGCAAAAGCTCTTTAGTTTAATTAAGTCCCAACTATTTATCTTTGTTTTTATTGCATTTGCTTTTGGGTTCCTGGTCATGAAATCCTTGCCTAAGCCAATGTCTAGAGGGTTTTTCCAATGTTATCTTCTAGAATTTTTACAGTTTCAGGTCCTAGATTTAAGTCCTTAATCCATCTTGAGTTGATTTTTGTATAAGGTGAGAGATGAGGTTCCACTTTTATTCTCCTACATGTGGCTAGCCAATTATCATAGCACCATTTGTTGAAAAGGGTGTCCTTTCCCCACTTTATGTTTTTGTTTGCTTTGTCAAAGATCAGTTGCCCGTAAGTATTTGAGTTTATTTCTGGGTTCTGTATTGTATTCCATTGGTCTATGAAAAAAAATTTTTTTTGATATATTGTCTTACTCTGTCAGGCTGGAGTGCAGTGGTGCAATCTTGGCTCACTGCAGCCTTGACCTGTCAGGTGCAGGTGATCCTCCCACCTCAGCCTCCTGAGTAGGTGGGACCACAGGCATGTGCCATGAAACCTGGCTTTTTTTTTTTTTTTTTTGTACAGACAGGGTTTCATCGTGTTGTCCAGGCTGGTCTCAAACTGCTGTACTCAAGCGATCCATCCATCTCGGTCTCCCAAAGTGCTAGGATTACAGGTGTTAGCCACCATGTCCAGCCCATAACTTTTAATGATTCTACTGTCTCCACATAGCAATGAAGGTAGGTATGAGGAGGCTGGCCAGGGATCTTCTGCATATCTGCTCTTGTAAATGGTGGCCTCTGCAGCCAGTGGAGCTCAGCAGGATTTGGGCTAGGAGTAATAGTTAACCAAGGCCCCGGAAATCACAACCATTCCAAAAGGGGCATGGACAATAGTTGGACTCCCTTAGTGTTTCAATGGGGGCAGAAATTAAGGGTCAATGGTAACATCTCATCATAAACTTCTTTATTTGAAACACTGATGGGAAGCTTTCTCTCATCTTCTTTTTCTTTCCTTTTCTTTCTTTTTTTTTTTTTAATAGAAACATATCAGAAAAGTCAGCAAACATAATCCCAAGGAAGGATTTTTGACAAAGAGCCTTTAGATAAAAACATATTTATCAAAAAACAAATTTTTCAGTCAAGGGCCTTTAGACACTGTATCATTTTCTTTCCTTATAACAGATATTCAGACTACTTCTTGGAAGGGCCCCAAATGCCTTGCTTAAGAACAATGGACAAAAGTCACAGTCTCCTAATTCCATTAGTCAGAAAACATTGTGGTTTCAGAAGTTTTTGCTTATAGGGCATTTTGTAGAGGTATCCTGGACAGGGGTTGACATGGAAACCTGTGTTTCTCCAATAGGGTTTCCATGGCAATTCTATAGATTTTCTCATTTGTTAATAGCAATAGCCTTGGTCTTGATAACTAATATAATTAAAATAGACCTGAGATTAAAAAAGGTGAATCACTCTACTTGGATGGGGTTCCCTTGTCAGGGTCAGAATAGTATATTTGGCACCCAACCAGCCTCTGCACAGAATCATCTAGAACTGTGTTAACTGATATGATGTCCATTATCCACATATAGCTATTTAGATTTAAATTAATTAAAGCTAATAAAAATTAAAAATTCAGTTTGTGACTTTCAAGTGCCATATTTCTAGTGCACATGGGGCTAGTGGTTACCCACTAGACAGCACAGTTATAGGACATCTCTATCATCATAGAAGTTCTGCTGGACAGCATTGATGTAGAAGAATCATTTATCTGTAAATGTATCAATTACTCATTCAATTAGTAATTCACTTAAATTGAGATACCTTCCTTAAATTTTTTCAGCCTCACTATAAACCAGAAACAAAGCAAGGCTGGACACGGTAATACTTGTAATCCCAGCACTTTGGGAGGCCAAGGCAGGCAGATCACTTGAGCCCAGGAGTTTGAGACCAGCCTGGGCAACATGGAGAAACATCATCACTACAAAAAATATAAAAATTAGCTGGACATGGTGGCATATGTCTGTGGTCCTAACTACTCAGGGAGGATCGCTTGAGCTCAGGAGGCAGAGGTTGCAGAGAGCTGATAACATGACACTGCGCTCTGTGCTCCAGCCTGGGCATCAGAGCAAGACCCTGTCGAAGGAAAAAAGAAAAGATAAGAAAAGAGAGAAGAGAAAGCAAACAATCCCAGCACCCAATCCTTAAAAGGATTCTTGGCTATTACATTTCATTCAGGGCTTGTAGTAACTGGGGGTAGTGTTTTTGTAACTTGTTAAAAACTATGTTCAAATGTAGCTCCAAGTAGAGGGAGGAAGAGGTCCTTATTAGTGGCGTTTGGGGAAAGGCCCATATTAAAGACATAATCCTCATTGTTCCAGAATTTGAAAATACTCTTGGACAAAGGCTCCCCATATCTCGTATGAATTTAGGGAACCTAAGAAAGTCCTCTGTCTTACCCCCTAAATACATCTTCTCCACCTACTCATCATGACACATAAAATTCTCACATATAAGTGGGAGCTAAGTAGTGTGTGTACACATGAACTTAGAGTGTGGAATAGACAATGGAGACTCAGAAGGGTGGGAGGGGAGGGGAAGAAGGATGAGAAATTACGTAATGGGTACATTGTAACATTATTCCAGTGAGGGTTCCACTAAAAGTCCAGACCTCACCAGGAGGTAGTGTATCCATGTTAGCAAAACTTCACTTTTACCCCTTAAATTTATACAAATAATTAAAAAATAATTTTATATAAATGGAAAACAATTCCTTCAATAGGGAGAAAAAACTTTTATTAGAAAATTAGATATAAAACTTTAACATAAATATCCTTGGGAGAAACACTTAGATATTTAGAAACACTTATATATTTACTAAGCTGTAAATATCTACCACTTTCCAATAGGTTTTCACAGACAGAAGAGAAAGTTCAAAGTTGCTGACTTTCTGGACTGAAATGGAACTGATTGGGGAGAGAAGGATCAGAAGGAGAAAGATTTGGAGTAAGGGTAGATTTTTACTGCCCACCTTTGCCAAAGCTTAGCCTTTGGTATTTAGGGACTATAAAGTGACAATTGGATTGACAGAACAACCATCTCTGGTTTCCATTTGCTTTAAAATTGGGGTCCCCCCAGACCCTGAACAAATTCACTAATTACTCTCAGCATAAGAATGATCAACACTGGTCTAGGCATTTGACTTTTGGTGACAATAAATTACAGAATTTCAGAGTCTGAGGAACTTTGGCAGCATTTTGTCCACTTCACTAGGCCAAGAATTTGAAAATTATCTTCTTCTAAACTTCAGGGTCTATTTCAGGGATATCATAAAATTTTACCTAAATTTTCATTTCTAAATTGCAAAACCTACTAGATTAGATTAGAAGCTTCCTGCCCATCATCCTTAGTCTCCAGCAAAGGGCAAAACACCTTATAATGTTTGTGCATCTGCTGAGCTGCAGTCTCCTGTTTTAGAGATAAAGAAAATGAATCCTAGAAAAGGAAAATGTTTTTCCCAAGGTCATGGAGTAAGGTAACAGTAAGACAGTACTAGGACTGAGTCTTCCGTGTGTTCTTTCCACAGCACTGTGCTGATTTCTCACAACTGTTTTCTTTCTTCGAATACTTAGTTGTGGAGGCTGGTACAGCTTCCCACAGTTCAGCTGGGTGCAATTATTGTTTCCGTCTCTTTTATTTTAGTGTTTTTAATTCATTTACTGTCTAGCAGTGCCGAAAGCATCAAATGGGAGTATTTTCTTGTGCTAGGCAAAGATAGTGTAGCATTAAAGAAAAATTACTAGGAAGAAATACAGCAAAATATTATCAGCATATCTCTTGGGTAGTAGAATTACAATATAAATTCAGATCATATATTTAAATAATTTTGAAAATAAAAAATTTTTTAAATTTAAAAATTTTTAATTTTAAAATTTAAAAATTTTACAAATGGTTAATTTTACTAATAATTAATATAAATATTTTATTTTCTTTTTAATCTTTTTTGTATGCTCCATTTTTTCTAAAATGATCATTAATTTTAAATATTTTATCAATATTTTTCTCATGAATTGCTTTATAATCAGAAAAGAACATTCTATGTAATATATGTATAATATTACTATATATATATGATCTCCTTCTCCTATTTGTATTGTTTGAAAGGATCCTAACTTTATTTACATAGAGCGAAGCAGTGGGCTCCCATTAAAAAGGGTGAAGGACACTTTAATTATCTTACAGATATTTGGACAGTCAAGGAGGGCATTTATTTGTGCCACTCCTTTTCCTGTATTTTCAGCTGAAAGAGCAGACTGTTGTCTGAAATGATTGCTGGCCTTGCAGCTGAAACCAGCTCAGTCCGCTTTTATTCTCAGGCTCTCTGTCTTTTGGCTCTCTGAAAATGTGCAGCCTTTTTTCATTCTCACCAACCCACTGATTTCCATACATATCATACACATATATATTTTTTAAATTTTTAATTAATTAATTAATTAATTAATTAGAGATAGGGTCTGGCTCTGTTGCCCAGGCTGGAGTGCAGTGGCACAATCTTGGCTCACTGCGAACTCTGCCTCCTGGGCTCAAGTCATCCTCCCATCTCAGCCTCCTGAGTAGCTGGCACTATAGGCGTGCACCACCATGCCTGGCTAATTTTTGTATTTTTTGTAGAGATGAGATTTTGCCATTTGACCATGCTGGTCTCAAACTACACATATATCTTTTTTTGGAAAAAATCCTTACTTATCCATGTAATGCAAGACAACAAAAAAGTATAAACTATTAGTTGTAGGGATAGATTTTGTATTTCACTTAGCAGGTAAAATGTTATTGAGTTAATTTCCTTAACATTGCACCTCACCCTTCTAAAACACATAAAAAGGAGTATAATCCTAGGCTTTTCTACACTAGAAATAAAAATAAATTAAAAATGATCCTCAGAAACTATTAATGGGGTGTGTGTGTGTGTGTGTGTGTGTGTGTGTGTCAGAGAGATACAGAGAAAAGACAGGAATTGGCTTTACTCTTCTGTGGGTCAGCCTAGATATGTTTTAAGGTGTTTAAGGTGTTTTTCTGCATTCATTAAAAAAAATTCTAATGAAATCCCATAAAATTTAAATTCTGTCTCTTTCAAAAGACAGAAAATATAGAAAATTTGAATCTCTCAATTATCATCTTATGTATTTATGTTTCTTTCCCCTTTCAGCTTCCTTCTCCAACCCAAACCACAACCACCCTCACCATACCAGTTCTCTGATGCTACTAATCAAAATAAAAAATCTGAAAACAGCATTTGTTTTGCTACTTTTCAGCTATGCCCAGATATTAATCATTAACCCATTTATGCTGGAGGTTGCAATTTTTTTGTGTGTGTGAAAAATCAGAACTTGGCGATGATCTTGAGCAGTAGGATATAAATAACTCCCACAAGCTTAGCATTCCAATAATGGAACACTAGGCATACATATTAAGAGTCTAAGAAGCTATGCCAATTTGCTACCGACATTTTTCTACTTAATAGTGTAGGTAATATATATTGTAAAAACATACACATTTTACCCAAGGGACTTGGTAAAATGAAGCTATTTCACTTGGATTTTAAAAAAATGCAGCCATACATATTTTCTGCCAAAGCCGTCTCTTATGCAAAACCTTGGCTCACCAAGCCAGATATGTCCTTCCTCGTTACATTTTTTTTTTTTTTTTTTTTTTTTTGCCATAAAAACTGCTTTCTTCAGTTTCTTATTCTCCAGGGCCATGTGTGAAGGTCAGAACCTATCCAAGACATAATGGAATAGATTATCCAGTTCAGCTAATGATTTCAGTTTTTTTTTATGGAAAAATACCTTCTGGAACCCCATCTTAGTAATTCAAATAAAGGAGGTGTCAGGACAAAGGCAGCCAGTAAAGGAGGCCCTTCCTTTCTTGTTTTCCCTTTTTCTTGCTCCCCTTTGCCTCTTGCTCTCCATCTGCAATTTTTTTTTTTTTTTTGAAACAGGGTCTCACTCTGTCACCTAGGCTGGAGTGCAGTGGCAAGATCATGGCTCACTGAAGCTTTGATCTGCCAGGCTCAGGTGATCCTCCTACCTCAGCCTCCCAGGTAGCTAGGATCACAGGTGTGCCCTACCACACCTGGCTAATTTTATTTTTTGTACAGACGAGGTCTTACTATGTCGCTCAAGCTGTTCTTCAACTCCTCAGCTCAAGCAATCCACTTGCCTTGGCCTCCCAAAGTGCTGGGATTACAGGTGTAAGCCATTGCACCTAGCCTGAGTTCTTTTAGACAGTGTTGAAATTGTATCACTGTATCCTTATTTCATTATGTCCAGTGGTATTGATAAATAAGGTCTAGGTTCATGTGTAGATGCAAATGTAGATAAAGGATGCGGCACCTAACTATCAATTCTTTATACACTTAGCAGATGTGGTTGAGGTGCCTTTTGCCTAGTCTTACTTCCAGGGGTTAATTCCTAAAATATTCTTTGGTTGCCTTCTCATTGAATTTTAGCTGTAAGCCTAGGATTTAACTAGATACAAAGATACACAGGGTTTAGAATTTACTACAAAACAGTACGTGAATTTTCTTTTACAAAACTGTTACTTTTGGGTTTCTTGACATTTAAAATAGATTTTGGGGCCCGGCGCTGTGGCTCACGTCTGTAATCCCAGCACTTTGGGAGGCTGAGGTGGGGAGTTGCTTGAGTGCGGGAGTTTGCGATCAGCCTGGGTAACATAGTGAAACCTGTCTTTACAAAAAAATAGAAAAGTTAGCTGGGCATGGTGGTGTGCACCTGTGGTCCCAGCTACTTGGGAGGCTGAGGTGGAAGAATTGCTTGATCCTGGGAGGTTGAGTCTGCAGTGAGCTGTGATTGCACCACTACATTCCATCCTGGGTGACAGAGCAAGACCCTGTCTCAAAGAAAAAAAAAAGATTTTGAGGGCAAAGAGGGACATGCGAGATAATGTCTCTGGGAGTGGGACAGCACTGTACAATAAAGTACATTGAAGGCAGCAGAAAGGTTAAAAAAAAAAAAAAAGTGAGAAGTTAGCATTCATTTCCCAGGGCCTTGCCCAGTCATCTTGACCTTGCCATTGAGCCCAGAATACTTTTGCTATAATCTTCTGCAAGGCTGGATCCAGGCAAGCTTGTAAAAAGAAAAATAAAGTTAAACTTTGTTTTTGCAATTCCTCCAAGTGGCACCTCCCTTCCTTAATCTTAAATCCTTCATAAGTTTCTTTTGCAATCTCCTAATCACTCCTAAGGGCTACCTACATCAGTAACCCTCTACCGACTCCATGCCCTAAAACATCCCAGGCTTTTCTTCCTCTTCTATCTTGATTTCATTGCCAGAGAACTCTGCCCTGGTGCCTAGTGGTACCCTTGTATCTGTCCTTATCTGTGATGAGATTGCGAGATAGCTTTATGATATCTTTACTCCCTCTGCATGCCAGCAACTTCATATGTGAAGCTTGAACTACTACCTACCTGTAGGTGGTAACTTCCAAATCTAAACATTTCTATGTGTTACAACTGTAGGCATCTCAAAATCAATGTCTCAAAACTGAACTTATTGTTTCCCCTGCAAACATGCTCTTCCTTTTCTGCTGTTAATTCATTTCTCAGTAGATCAGGCTTGAAAACTGCTTAAATTTTACACTAGCAAAAGTTTAAATGTCATCCATATCCTCAGATTTCTCTAATTTTCTATCAGAAGGAATCCCTCTCCATCCACTGTACCCTGGCAGTACTTTGCTTACATCTATAGTAGAGCATCTGGGATCAATCATCTTCTATATATTGGTAGTCATTTCTAAGGATGTATATGCTTCTTTGCAAAACCCTGCAAGTCTCAATCTATCTTTTCCCAGCCTTCCTAACTAGATCCTGGCATAGCAGATGGGGGTGGCAGGGGTGGGGTGTCACAAACTATAGAAATTGAAGCCTCTACTGAAGTATGTGCTTCAACGTTGGCTAGGTTCTCAAGTATGTCTTTACTTAGCACGCTCTTTCATTCTCCTCTGCAACTATTCCAATCGTGACTGTTCCGTTCCTCAGACATCCTTCCCTTGCCACCTCCCTGCCTCACTCTCAGCAAATAGTCTTGCTCCCTCCTTCAATTACTTCAATCAGAAAAATTGATAACACCAAGGAAGAGCTTCTTTCTAAGAAAGTACTCACTAGGCAAGAAATCTTTCTTTACCTGACTTGTATCTTGACTCCATTAGACCTACTGCTCTTTCTTCATCTGTAGAATTGGGATGATATTAGTGCCTACCCTAAAGTATTACTGTAAGGATTAAATGGGACAACCTATGTGTTGAGTGGAATACTGTGCACTAATTCAAGAGGAGGACTCCACTTCTTCCCATTGCACCTTGACACAGGAGTTACCAAGGAAAACATAACATAACCCTTTACATAGTGAAGGGTTATGTTACATAGACAGTGAAGAGACAGTGCAAGATCAACTGCAACAGTGTGCCTCAGTCTCCTGTGGCTAGCCCATCTCTCCCAGCAGAACAGTGTGCCTATGTGCAATCCTTCCACCTATCACAGAGGCACGACTCCTCCTTCTCCTGTGTGGAGGCTGAAATATTGAAAGCCTGGGATGCGTCTGAGGGCCACTGAGATACACACGTCAGCAGAGGCCAGGAATATTCATGGAGTCTGCAAAAGGGAAAGATACTCCTACACAAGGTGATAAGCCCAGCACAGGCTGCGTAGGCTGTTCATCTCTTGGTTAGGAAGTGTTCCAGGCTCAAGCCCATCCTTATGTGGCTGAACGGATATCCAGAGACTGCACGAGACTGCCTTTCTCAACACTCTGCAAACCACTTAGCATAGTGGCTGGCACAGAGCAGGTCCTCATAAATATGAATTAATGATATTACTAATAACTTTCTCTCTTCTATCCTTTTTTCTTTGTTCCTGCCCAGTAGAAAAGGTTGCCCTCTTTCTGTCTGTGGCTAATTCCACCTCACTGTGATTTACCTCCCCTCCTCGCTATCTTTTCAGTTACTGAGTCTAATTAGGCACCCTTCCCTCAAATTCCTGTCTTATCCTTTCCTCTCTATTTGGCTCTTTCCCCTTAGAATACAACAAGGAGTTTCAAAATCTCCTCATTGCCAAATAACCCTCCTTCAACACTGCATCTCTCTCTGTCCCTTCCCATGTTATTCCCATCCCTGCATAGCCACATTTCTCAGAAGGCCAGTCTATACTGATTACTCTCACTTCCTCACAGCCTCAGTCTACTGCAAGCCCTCTCCCTCCCAATGTTCCCCTGATAACACTCCCACCAACGTCTCTAATAACCCCTTGATCACTAAATCCAGTGGACATGCCAATTTTTTATCTGGGGCTCTGATGTTTCTGGCCAAACCCTCCTTGAAATTCTCTCCTCTCCCTCTGATCCTGGTTTTCTGTTTTGTTTTGGATTTCTTTCTACATCCCTGGCCAGTTTATCTTAGCCTCCCTCATGGGCCACTCTTTTTCCATTCCACCCTTAAATGTTGATACTCTCCTCATCCTTGGCTGTGGCTGGCCCCTCTGTTCTTTTCCCTCAGTTCCTCAGTGACTTCACCCATCTGGAAGGTTTCAACTACTACTTTTCTCCTGATGGTTAGGAAATTTGTATTTCATACCCTGGGTTTCCCACAGGTTTCTACTGCAGGACTCCTCTTAGGCATTTGCATGCTAATGGGCTTTGTGGCTCTTTGGGAGAGGGAGTGACAGTGATCAGAGTTTCTCACATTTATTTGACCATAAAACTTTTTTTTTTTCCTTGGGGAATCTTACAGGACTAGCACTCTGGGAAACACACCTTGGACAATGATGTTCTAGTCCTATTTCCAGTCTGATTTCAAGTGTCTCCCCTGGGTGCCCTGAAGCACCCGTGCATACTTCTATCTAGTCCTCACCATGATGTACATGTCTGATTCCCCCAAAATATCCTTGAAGGCAAGACATACATCTTCGTATCTATTGCCTGGCACAGTGTCTTGCATATGGAGGTTGCCAGAAAAATGTCTGATGAGTGAATGGATAAAGGAATGAATGGTAACCTACCTTTTCCTGGCACAGATCAGAATATTCTACTACAGTTAAAGTAGTCCAAATTGGGTAGGACTTGAATCTGAGGATTGATGTTGAACACCTTGTGTTAGGTGTTATAGTAACTGCAAAGAAATATGAGACAAACTCTTTTTCCTCAAGGCAGACAAAATGAACTTAAATGAAACTATCTGAGAATGTTTAAATGTTAAGCTGTATGGATATAATTGTAAATACTACGGGTACTCTCAGTTTGTAGAGGTCACTGAGGTCTGTGGTAGTTAGATTGGCTAGAGAATATTATAAATGGTGCTTTAGTAAGGTTATTTTGACAGGAATGTATGCAAGAGTAATTCAAAATGGGGAGCCTAGAGAAGGCTAGATTGTCCAGGAGTGAGGAGATATGATCTGGCATAAGCTATGGCTGTGGAATTAGCAAGGAAAAGGAGATTCTGCTTCTGGTAAAACTTGGTAATAGTTGGAATAGATGTGAAAGGATAGGAGACAAGTCAAGGAAGGCTTTCAGGTCTCTTTCTGAGAACTTCACTCTGTCCACAATGCTGTTGCCAATTCAAGCTAAATGTCAAAGACAAAGCTACTAATCTTCTCATCCCAACCATATACTTGCTTCTTCTACTTTACTATTTGTTTAATGTTTAATTATAATTTTGAATTCTTATTCTTTTATCCAGGGAATTAGCAAGCCCATAAACCTTGGTCACTCATTTCAATTACAGCTTCCGTATATAGATACACTGAATTTATATGTGTAAATATGAGTGTGTGTGTGTGTGTGTAATAAACTTCCTGGGTCTGTTAAAAAGGCTCAATTTTGTCCAATTGGCTGAACTTACCTTATGGCTAGTACAAGAAGTTTTTATTACATAGATTTAGCTTAGTATCATCTTCAAATGTTATAAGAATGTGCTCCCATTACCTTCAGTTGGGACCTTAAAAAGAGGCAATGAATAACTTAAGCTTCAGACTGGACACAGTGGCTCATGCCTATAATCCCAGTGCTTTGGGAGGCCAAAGTGGGAGGACTGCTTGAGTCCAGGAGTTTGAGACCAGCCTGGGCAACATAGTAAGACCCTGTTTCCATAAAAATAAAGGTAAAAAATTAGCCAGGCATGGTGGCACACACCTGTGGTCCTAGCTACTCAGGAGGCTGATGTGGGAGGATCACTTGAGCACAGGAGTTCAAGGTTACAGTAAGCTATGATTGATTATCCCACTGCACTCCAGCCTGGGTGACAGAGAAAGACCATGTGTTTAAAAAAATATTTAACTTAAGCCTCAGGCTAATTACTCACTTTAGGTCACCATTCACAGAATGATTTATCAATGATCATTGTCCTTTGAGTGCTAGCCTTGGTGATTCATATCTTGAGCACTTGCTCTATAGGACCTTATCATTTAAGCTAATGAATCCCAAAAGTATAGAAACAGGTACTGGGGAAAAACCATCCTGTGGGTGAACACATTGTATTACACAAGCTTATGCAGAATTTTTAGAGCCTTTAATAAGCTAATGGGCAATGTGACTTTTCAAGAGGGCAAGGTTAGAGTGGGAAGTGCTTCCCAAATTTATTTAACAGCATGGAAACATGCCCTGTCCCTAGAAGTGCAAGCATCCTACAGAAATTAACAAATGGAAAACCTCGATTTAGCTAAATTTCTAAAGTGGCAGATTCTTGCGATCCACATTCTTCTTTTCTCCCCAAGGGAAAAGTGCAGAAAGTTCAGCATATTCCACATGTCTCCGGGAAATGCCCATTTGCTGTTTGAGGTTGGAACAACTTTCAATAGAGTACCAGAGCTAGATGTACAATTACCAAACAAGAGTCTTTAGTTCTAGGGTAGAATAAAGGAATACTGACTTGTAATGTAAAGAGTTCTTCCTACTATATTATGCTTGGTTTCTTGGTGTGTGTGTGTGTGTGCGTGTGTGTAGTACTTTACAACTATTATCTTCAACTTTAAAAAATTTTTTAATATTTAATTTCCCATTTATCACTTTAGAGAACCCTTACACTTTAGCATAAGGCTAAAGGCAAAAGCTTTGCCTAAACCAATAAACAATTATTATCATAGGCTGAGAAGAGGAACGTGAAATAGAGTGTAAAGATTGATTCGTTTTTCTTTAACCATGTTAAATACTTGTAATCATTTGAACTGTAGCTGAAGCAGACTTACCTATTTTTCCTCCTTATGTGAGTAGCCTGTTATCATGTCATGAAATGAACTTCTTTGGTGTCATTTCTCTTCAAGAAGCCATTCTAATTGCTGCCTGAGCCAGAAGTTGGT
This sequence comes from Pongo pygmaeus, assembly GCF_028885625.2. NCBI lineage: Eukaryota > Metazoa > Chordata > Mammalia > Primates > Hominidae > Pongo > Pongo pygmaeus. Next base: position 77,020,559 of record NC_072384.2, read on the forward strand.
ACTTTCTTAGAGGATTAAGAGTATATTATTTTGTTGATTTGTTTTAGTATTTTTATGTATATCAAAATAAAATTAAATTGGAGTTGTCCTTTCCATTCTTGCTAGCATCAGGCATTAGACTGTCCCTTTTGCTATTTGTTGGAAGTTGTGTTTATCTTCCAAGGTATAAAACAGAATGATGAATGGCGTGTACTTAGGAATACTGATATTTTTACAGTACTCTTAACTTTGAACAGCACTTTTATGTGCAAGTTAAATAAATGAGAAAGGTGAGAACAAAAGTTTTGCCTCTGGTAAAGTGGCACAATCAGAACTACAATCTAGGTATTGTGACTCACAGCTTTGAGTTATTTCTATAAGAGCAGGAGGTTTTTCTCCCTCTCTGGGACTGTGAGGTGTACACCATTAGGCCCTAATGCTAAATATACTGAGTAATTGAAAATACATAGCAGCCATTTCCATCCCTGATCCAATGTGTCTAGCTTTCTACTCTACCTCAGCAAGCCCAATTGTTGTACCTAAATTATTTTATAAAATTCAGAGATAAAACCACCACCACCCAGAACTCATTAAAAAAAGAAAAAGAAAAACAATAACTTTTACATGGTCAACTGTAATTATTTTTCCTTTCGTGTTTGGGAGTGTGTATGAGATTTTCCTCTCTCCCCTTTAAGTGTGTGTAATTGCAGAATGTTTTTTTGTTAACCTTCATATCCATTTTAGATTGCATCCCTTCTTTCTTTTTTGTTTTTCTTATTATACTTTAAGTTCTGCGATACATGTGCAGAACATGCAGGTTTGCTACATAGGTATACAGGTGCCATGGTGGTTTGCTGCACCCATCAACCCATCATCTAGGTTTCAAGCCCCTCATGCATTAGGTATTTGCCCTAATGCTCTCCCTCCTCTTCCCCCCCACCCCCTGACAGGCCCCAGTGTGTGATGTTCCCTTCCCTGTGTCCATGTGTTCTCATTGTTCAACTCCTACTTATGAGTGAGAACATGCGGTGTTTGGTTTTCTGTTCCTGTGTTAGTTTGCTGAGAATGATGGTTTTCAGCTTCATCCATGTCCTTGCAAAGGACATGAACTCATTCTTTTTTCTGGCTGCATAGTATTCCATGGTGTGTATGTGCCACATTTTCTTTGTCCATTCTATCATTAATGGGCATTTGGTTTGGTTCCAAGTCTTTGCTATTGTACATAGTGCTACAGTAAACATACGTGTACATGTGTCTTTATAGAGAATGATTTATAATCCTTTGGGTATATACCCAGTAATGGGATTGTGGGTCAAATAGCATTTCTGGTTCCAGATCCTTGAGGAATCGCCACACTGTCTTCCACAATGGTTGAACTAACTTACACTCCCACCAACAGTGTAAAAGCATCCTATTTTTCCACATCCTCTCCAGCATCTGTTATTTCTTGACTTTTTTTTTGTTTTTTTGAGACAGAGTCTTGCTCTGTCGCCCAGGCTGGAGTGCAGTGGCACGATCTCTGCTCACTGCAAACTCCAACTCCTGGGTTCATGCTATTCTCCTGCCTCAGCCTCCCGAGTAGCTGGGACTACAGGTGCCCACCACCACACCCAGTTAATTTTTTGTATTCATAGTAGAGACGGGGTTTCACCGTGTTAGCCAGGATGCTCTCGATCTCCTGACCTCATGATCTGCCCGCCTTGGTCTCCCAAAGTGCTAGGATTACAGGCGTGAGCCACTGCACCTGGCCTATTTCCTGACTTTTTAATGATTGCCATTCTAACTGGCGTGAGACAGTATCTCATTGTGGCTTTGATTTGCATTTCTCTAATGAACAGTGATGATGAGCTTTTTTTCATATGTTTGCTGGTGCATAAATATCTTCTTTTGAGAAGTGTCTGTTCATATCCTTAGCCTGCTTTTTGATGGGGTTGTTTTTTTCTTGTAAATTTGTTTAAGTTCCTTGTAGATTCTGGATATTAGCCCTTTGTCAGATGGATAGATTGCAAAAATTTTCTCCCATTCTGTAGGTTGCCTGTTCACTCTGATGATAGTATCTTTTGCTGTGCAGAAGCCCTTTAGTTTAATTAGATCCCATTTGTCAATTTTGGCTTTTGTTGCCATTGCTTTTGGTGTTTTAGTCATGAAGTCTTTGCCCATGCCTATGTCCTGAATGGTATTGCCTAGGTTTTCTTCTAGGGTTTTTATGATTTTAGGTCTTACATTTAAGTCTTTAATCCATCTCGATTTAATTTTTGTATAAGGTGTAAGGAAGGGGTCCAGTTTCAGTTTTCTGCATATGGCTAGCCAGTTTTCCCAATACCATTTATTAAATAAGGAATCCTTTCCCCATTGCTTGTTTTTGTCAGTTTTGTCAAAGATCAGATGGTTGTAGATGTGTGGTGTTATTTCTGAGGCCTCTGTTCTGTTCCATTGGTCTGTATATCTGTTTTAGTACCAGTACCATGCTGTTTTGGTTACTGTAGCCTTGTAGTATAGTTTGAAGTCAGGTAGCATGATACGTCCAGCTTTGTTCTTTTTGCTTAGGATTGTCTTGGCTATACGGGTTCTTCTTGGGTTCCATATGAAATTTAAAGTGGTTTTTTCTAATTCTGTGAAGAAAGTCAATGGTGGCTTGATCAGAATAGCATTGAATCCATAAATTGCTTTGGGCAGTATGGGCATTATCACAATATTGATTCTTCCTATCCATGAGCATGGAATGTTTTTCCATTTGTTTGTGTCCTCTCTTATTTCCTTGAGCAGTAGTTTGTAGTTCTCCTTGAAGAGGTCCTTCACATCCCTTGTAAGTTGCATTCCTAGGTATTGTAGCAATTGTGAATGGGAGTTCACTGATAATTTGGCTCTCTGTTTGTCTATTATTGATGTATAGGAATGCTTGTGATTTTTGCACATTGATTTTGTATCCTGAGACTTTGTTGAAGTTGCTTATCAGCTCAAGGAGATTTTGGGCTGAGACAATGGGGTTTTCTAAGTATACAATCATGTCATCTGCAAAGAGAGACAATTTGACTTCCTCTTTTCCTATCTGAATACCCTTTATTTCTTTCTCTTGCCTGATTGCCCTGGCCAGAACTTCCAATACTATGTTGAATAGGAGTGGTGAGAGAGGGCATCTTTGTCTTGTGCCGGTTTTCAAAGAGAATGCTTCCAGCTTTTGCCCACTCAGTATGATATTGGCTGTGGTTTTGTCATAAATAGCTCTTAATATTTTGAGATATCTTCCATCAATACTTAGTTTATTGAGTGTTTTTAGCAGGAAGTGGTGTTGAATTTTATCAAAGGCCTTTTCTGCACATATTGAGATTATCATGTGGTTTTTGTCACTGGTTCTGTTTATGTGATAGATTACGTTGGTTGATTTGCATATGTTGAACCAGCCTTGAATCCCAGCAATGAAGCCGACTTGATCGTGGTGGATGAGCTTTTTGATGTGCTGCTGAATTCGGTTTGTTAGTATTTTATTGAGGATTTTCATATCAATGTTCATCAGGGGTATTGGCCTGAAATTTTCTTCTTTTGTTGTGTCTCTGCCAGGTTGTGGTACCAGGATGATGCTGGCCTCATAAAATGAGTTAGGGAGGAGTCTCTCTTTTTCTATTGTTTGGAATAGTTTCAGAACGAATGGTACCAGCTCCTCTTTGTACCTCTTGTAGAATTCAGCTGTGAATTCATCTGATCCTGGGGTTTTTTTGGTTGGTAGGCTATTAATTACTGCCTCAATTTCAGAACTTGTTATTGGTCTATTCAGGGATTCAACCTCTTCCTGGTTTAGCCTTGGGAGGGTGTGTGTCTCCAGGAGTTTATCCATTTCTTCTACCTTTTCTAGTTTATTTGCGTAGAGGTGTTTATCATATTGTCTGATGGTAGTTTGTATTTCTGTGAGATCAGTGGTAATATCCCCTTTATAATTTTTATTGTGTCTATTTGATTCTTCTCTCTTTTCTTCTTTATTATTCTGGCAAGTGGTCTATTTATTTTGTTAATCTTTTCAAAAAACCAGCTCCAGGATTCACTGACTTTTTGAAGGATTTTTTCGTGTCTTTATCTCCTTCAGTTCTGCTCTGATCTTAGTTATTTCTTGTTTTCTGCTAGCTTTTGAATTTGTTTGCTTTTGCTTCCCTAGTTCTTTTAATTGTGATATTAGGGTATCAATTTTAGATCTTTCCCACTTTCTCCTGTGGGGATTTAGTGCTATAAATTTCTCTCTAAATGCTGCTTTAGCTGTGACCCAGAGATTCTGGTATGTTGTGTCTTTGTTCTCATTGGTTTCAAAGAACCTATTTATTTCTGCTTTAATTTCATTATTTACCCAGTAGTCATTCAGGAGAAGGTTGTTAATTTCCATGTAGTTGTGTGGTTTTGAGTGAGTTTCTTAATCCTGAGTTCTAATTTGTTTGAACAGTGGTCTGAAAGACTGTTATGATTTCTGTTCTTTTGCATTTGCTGAGGAGTGTTTTACTTCCAATCATGTGGTCAATTTTAGAATAAGTGCTATGTGGTGCTGAGAATAATGTATATTCTGTTGATTTGGGATGAAGAGTACTGTAGATGTCTATTAGGTCCACTTGGTCTAGAGTTGAGTTCAAGTTCTGAATATCCTTGATAATTTTCTGTCTTGTTGATCTGTCTAACATTGACAGTGGGTATTAAAGTCTCTCACTGTTATTGTGTGGGAGTCTAAGTCTCTTTGTAGGTCTCTAAGAACTTGTTTTATGAATCTGGGTGCTCCTGTATTGGGTGTAGATATATTTAAAACAGTTAGCTCTTGTTGTTGCATTGATCCCTTTACCATTATGTAATGCCCTTCTTTGTCTTTTTTGAACTTTGTTGGTTTAAAGTCTGTTTTACCAGAGACTAGGATTGTAACCCCTGATTTTTTTACTTTCCATTTGTTTGTAAAATATTCCTCCATCCCTTTATTTTGAACCTATATGTGTCTTTGCACATGAGATGGGTCTCCTGAATACAGCACACTGATGGGTCTTGATTCTTTATCCAATTTGCCAGTCTGTTTCTTTTAATTGGGACATTTAGCCAATTCACATTTAAGGTTAATAGTGTTATGTGTGAATTTGATCCAGCCATCACGATGCTAGCTGGTTATTTTGGACATTAGTTGATGTGGTTTCTTCATAGTGTCATTGGTCTTTATATTTTGGTATGTTTCTGCAGTGGCTGGTACCAGTTTTTCCTTTCCATATTTAGTGCTTCCTTCAGGAGCTCTTGTAAGGCAGGCCTGGTGGTGACAAAATCCCTTAGCATTTGCTTGTCTATAAAGGATTTTATTTTTCCTTCTCTTATGAAGCTTAATTTGGTTGGATATGAAATTCTGGGTTGAAAATTCTTTTCTTTAAGAATGTTGAATATTGACCCCCACTCTCTTCTGGCTTGTAGGGTTTCTGCAGACAGATCCACTGTTAGTCTGATTGCTTCCCTTTGTAGGTAACCTGACCTTTCTCCCTGGCTAACCCTTAACATTTTTTCCTTCGTTTCAACCTTGGTCAATCTGATGATTATGTGCCTGGGGGCTGTTCTTGAGGAGCATCTTAGTAGTGCTCTCTGTAGTTCCTGAATTTGAATGTTGGCCTGTCTTGCTAGCTTGGGGAAGTTCTCTTGGATAATATCCTGAAGTGTGTTTTCCAACTTGGTTCCATTCTCTCCATCACTTTCAGGTATACCAATCAATCATAGGTTGGTCTTTCCACATAGTTCCATATTGCTTGGAGGCTTTGTTCATTCCTTTTCATTCTTTTTTCTCTAATCTTGTCTTCATGCTTTATTTTATTAAGTTGATCTTCAATCTCTGATATCCTATCTTCTGCTTGGTCGATTCGGGTATTGATACTTGTGTATGCTTCACAAAGTTCTCGTGCTGTGTTTTTCAGTTCCATCAGGTCATTTATGTTCTCTAAACTGGTTACTCTAGTTAGCAGTTCCTGTAACCTTTTATCAAGGTTCTTAGCTTGCTTGCATCGGGTTAGAACATGCTCCTTTAGTTCGGAGGAGTTTGTTATTATGCACCTTCTGAAGCCTACTTCTGTCAATTCATCAAACTCCTTCTCCATCCAGTTTTGTTCCCTTGCTGGCAAGGAGTTGTGATCCTTTGGAGAAGAGGCATTCTGGTTTTTGGAATTTTCAGCATTTTTGTGCTGGTTTTTCCTCATCTTCATGGATTTATGTACCTTTGATCTTTGATGCTGATGACCTTTGGATGGGGTTTTTGTATTGGTGTCCTTTTTGTTGATGTTGATGTTATTGCTTTCTGTTTGTTAGTTTTCCTTCTAACAGTCAGGCCTATCTTCTGCAGGTCTGCTGGAGTTTGCTGGAGGTCCACTCCAGACCCTTTTTGCCTGGGTATCACCAGCAAATGCTGCAGAACAGCTAAGATTGCTGCCTGCTCCTTCCTCTGGAAACTTCGTCCCAGAAGGGCACCTGCCAGATGCTGGCCAGAGCTCTTCTGTATGAGATGTCTGTCATCCCCTGCTGGGAGATGTCTCCTAGTCAGGAGGCACGGGGGTCAAGGACCTACTTGAGGAGGCAGTCTGTCCCTTAGCAGAGCTCAAGCACTGTGCTGGGAGATACACTGCTCTCTTCAGAGCCAGCAGGCAGGAATGTTTAAGTCTGCTGAAGCTGCACCCACAGTCATCCCTTCCCCCCAGGTGCTCTGTCCCTGGGAGATGAGAGTTTTATCTACAAGCCCCTGACTGGGGCTGCTGCCTTTCTTTCAGAGATGCCCTGCCCAGAGAGGAGGGATCTACAGAGACAGTCTGGCTACAGCAGCTACAGCGGTGGGTTCCGCCCAGTCTGAACATCCTGGTGACTTTGTTTACACTTAGTTGGAAATGCAGAAATTACCTGCCTTCTGCATTGGTCTTACTGGGAGCTGCAGACCAGAGCTGTTCCTATTCGGCCATCTTGTCAGGATCCTGCATGTCTTTTCTCATTTATGTTTCTCTCATCTTGCCTCTATACAATGAAGACCATCCTTCATGTTAGCCTGATTACCAATCTTTTTTTGAAGATCTATCTTATTTTTTTAAAGGCTCTTTGTACAGTTTTGTTGTTGTTGTTGTTGTTTTTTCTTTTGAGACAGAGTCTTGCTCTGTTGCCCAGGCTGGAGTGCAGTGGTGCTATCTCTGCTCACTGCAGCCTCTGCGTCCCAGGTTCAAGTGATTCTTGTGCCTCAGCCTCCCAAGTAGCTGGGATTACAGGTGCACACCATTATGCCTGGCTAATTTTTGTACTTTTAGTAGAGACAGGGTTTCACCATGTTGGCCAGGCTGGGCTCAAACTCCTGACCCCAAGTGATTCACATGCCTTAGCCTCCCAAAGTGTTGGGATTATAGGTGTGAGCCACCACACCCGGCCTCTTTGTACAGTTTTTAAAAACCATTTTGTTCTTGCGATGATTTTACTACCTGACCATTTGATGTCACAAGAACATCAAACTACTTTCTTGTGGACACTCTGCTCCTGTCCTACTTTCATTAACACTCTAGAGCAGTAGTTCTCAAACTTTAATGTTCATCAAAATCATCTGGAGGGTTTGTTCCAACACATATTGTTGGGCCCCATTCCCAGATTTCTGACTTGGTAGATGCGGGGAAGGGTCTGAGAATTTACATTTCTTACAAATTCCCAGCAATGCTGATGTTGCTGGTCTGGGGACTAGACTTTGAATCCATGCTCATTAGGATTATCTGGACAACTTTTAAAACATACATATTGATGCTGTGATCCTACCTCCCAGAGACTTGAATCAAATAGGTGTTAGGTGTGGCACTGCTCTTTAAAAATAATTCCCTAGTGATTCAAATAAACAACCAGGATTGGGAACCACTGACCTAGAGGTTGATGAAAATTAGATTTTAAAAAGCCAGCATGCCTGCCTCCCTACCTCTTGCAACTCTTTCCTTCCACAAACATTTGCTAAGTATTAGTAATGGTAAAGTTATCCTGCAGAGATTATGCACATAAAAGAGTTGCCTATGAAACAGTTGTTGTCCTCTAGTAGTTACTATAGTATATGGTAGATATAGATGTATACATAAACATCTACAATATAAGAAAATATAAAATCCATACAGGCCATATGGATTTGAATCAAACATATGAACCAAACAAAGTATTACAGAAGAGTGCAGGGGTAGGGGGGATAACTTCTAGATAAACAAGGAGGCATTATGAATGGCGGTTGTTGGGAAGGTGTTTTCTACATAATAAAATGGTTGGCAAGAAACCCTTTTTGTTAAGGGAATAGTGCATGAAAAATCTTGGAAGGTAATTTGGGGGCAAATTTTGAACACCCTTATATGCCAGAAGACAATAATGGTAGTATTGAATGTTTTCATCAGAGCTGTCAGCGTGGCAGGAATTTACAGGATGAAGTGGAAAGTGAAAAACAAACAGAAGCCTTGTCTAGGTATTAGAGACAGTGCCCTGATTATGGGGGGTAGTTCTCAAATTAGAGTTTTTTAATTAAAAAATATGAAAAAGAGTTTTACTTAGCTGATAACAGTTTTGAAGTAATAAGATGACAAAGTATTTGCAAATATTCATTTTAAATTTCTCTGTAAGTTATTGGGGGAGGTGTACCCTTAGAAAGAACTTGGATAGAAAAACACATGACTGATCCTGGATATAGGTTTGCTCTGTCTGACCTCTCATAACTCCCTTTTAGGTGCCTAGTGTTCTGATGGTATCTCCATTCTGACCTATCAAAACTTGCTCTTAGGAAAGAATGTGACATCAATCATTTATTCTCTGGCCTAGAGTATTTGAGGTTTCTCTTACATGTTTGTATAAAACAAGATTGATTTCCTACCTTCCCATCATTGCCCCCTACCTCACACACACATACACAAATCATACAGAACAAACTTCTTTCTATGGTTAAGGCCAAGCCAGTCTGTGGGAGTTCCTCAAAAATAAATATATGAGAAAGGAATTAGACCTACTGCTATGATCAACAATGTCTTTCCCTCGGGGAAAAGTGTCTGCTAAAGTGAAACTAAAAAGAAGACCCACATAATTCACCAGGTAAATATAATAATTCAAAGTGTGAGCCCGAGGGGCTCAATATCTTGATCCTAAACTATTTAATTCTCTGTTAAAGGATAACAAAGATTTTAATTTTTTGGGTGATGTTGTGTAGGGGCTTTATCCTAGAAAAGTACCAAAAAAAAAAAAAAAAAACTCCTTTGAAGATATACCAATGAATTATCTTAACAAGAAAATCCCTGACCACACTATAATTCCATATGTTCTGGTAACATCAAGAGAGAGCTCAAAAAGGAATCTGCACCTCAGAATTGTAGGATATTGAGAGTACTATTGAGTTGGGAGGAGATAAAGATTGATAGTGACGACTATTAGACTCAGAATGAATGGTCATATGCATCAAACTCTTTCCATTAAAGAGAGTTAATTTATTATCTTACTGACTATAAAAATGAGTGATTATATTTCTCTTTTACCTATAAGTAAAATTATTAGAAAGATGATTTCTTTCACAACTGTTATGAAAGTGAAAAGATGTCACTTATCTTTCCCTTTCCCTTCTTCTACCTAAATAATCATCCTTTAGTTTGCATAGTTAACTATTTTTAGGGCTACTTTTGAGTATGTTATTAATCTCTTTTTATTTAATGTGTTTTATTGATAATTGGAGACTCTCCATCACTCATTCCCCTTCAAGAACAACTATAATGAGACATCACTGGACATGAAAATTACAGTAAGGTAACCCAGAAACAGCAGTTACTATTATTGTAACCTGAGGGAGAGCAGCATCCAAGAAGTCTTACAAAAGGTTTGTGTCAAACAAACAATAAAAGCAATCTCCGAGGGACCAGTTCACTGAGTGATGAAGTGCTTTGCCAATTTAGGCAGTAAAAAGCTGTTTAATTATACCAAAGCAGTATTGCAGACTACCTAAAGCTGTTCTCTATTTTTGATGAGATGATATCTACTTGCCAATAGAGTGCATGAGTTACTATTATAATCTGATCAACATCATAGTTGAACAAATATGATTCTCCTGGTGGACTGAAATTTATCTACTACTTCAGTGGTTTACCCATATCAATTACAATGAAGTTATTGGATTGAGGTTGTGAGCAAAGTCACATTTTGTTCTGCACTGATGACCTGCATTCTGAAAGTATGGTAGGAAACCCAAAATATTTTCAAAACCACTTGTGCTAGAAATCACTACCTAAGTGTAGTTTAGAGATGAATACAGAGAAAGAGACTGAAACATAACTTTTAATATGTTCTGTATAAACTGAGGCCTAGGGATAGCTAGGGTCTTCAGTGTATAAAGTTTCTGTTTTTTCCCAAGGCTTCCAGTTGTGAGTATGGGAGATCATTTTCTTCTTGAGTTGAGATTTTAAGATTGCTGAAGGCAGAAACCATATGTTGTATTTCTTTTCTCTTCTACCACGATTCCTTGGTTGAGGTGGTCAAGGTTAAGAATAAACAAGGCAGGCTAGAGTATTTGTGCCATGTCAGATTGAAGCCTACCAGGAGTGGGACTAGAAGCTAGGAGCCGAGCTTTGCACACATAACCCCATCCGGGAATGGTGGGGATAATACAAAATTTAGCAGCCATTGCTATTGTTCTTCTCTACATCTGTGAATACAGATAAACTCAGCAAGCCCCCGGTTTGAGTGCTTGATGGCAGTACTCTGCTCTTACATTCAGATATTTATAGTATTAAAGCATTTTGAAAGTTTTACATAATTGGAAGTCATTGTTTAGCTCCCTATCTTTTGACTTTAGTAACAAAACCATCTCAGAGAGATTGGGGTCCAACTATAATTCTTTTAAAGACAATCCTTGCAAATCTATTTTCATATATCTGTAGTATTTAGAAGTTATTTCTTTTCTTTTATTCCACCTGTAGTAGCCAGTCTTCAAAAGGTCCCCAATGATTTCTGCCTCTTGAAATTCACATCCTTCTATTGTCCCCTCTCACAACCTACTAAGGTTGATGTGTAATGACCAACAGGATAAGACAGAAATGATGGTATGTCACTTCTAAGACTAGATTCCAAATGACTGAAGCTTCTATTATGGACCCTCTCTCATTTGCTTGCTGTCTTAATCATCTTTTTTCTTTCACTTCTCTCTGTCTGATGGCTTACTCTGTGGGAAACCAGCTGCCATTTCATAAGGACACTCGAACAGCCTATGAGAGACCCCTGTGGTAAGTAACCGAGGCTGGTTAACAACCTTGTGAGTGAACTTGGAAGTGGATTATCCAGCCCCAGTTAATCCTTGAGATGACTGTAGCCCTGGATAACAGCTTGATTGCAACTTTTTGAAGAGACTGTGAGCCAGAACCACCCACCAAAGTTGTTCCTGGGTTCTTGATTCTTAGAAATGATGTAAGATAATAAATGTTTGTTGTTTGAAGCTGCTAAGTTTTGGGGTAATTTATTACCCAGCAATAGTTAACCAATCTAACATAACTGCATTGAAATGTAACATACTGGCTTTATGGTTAGGTTGAAGAAATGACATCTCTTGCTGTTTTCTGCAGGTGGCCATTAATTGCTCACCAGTGCTTTGTCAAAGTACTTTGCCACTTTGCTTTTTGCAAAACTACTGAACACAGTAATTGACCTGATTACATCTTGATTCTCTGAAAGAGTTCATTCAATTCATAGAGAATGAACACATTACTCTAAGATATCTATTTACTTACATTGGTTTACCATTGGCTTGTCCCTGCAATTATCAAAACTGCTAGGTGATTAAATAGCATAATGTGTTTTATAGCTGTTTTCCTCATCTCTCACTTTCACAAATGTGGGGTAGTATTAGTATCAGTGAATACTGGAGAAATCATGACATTAAAGTTACTGACTAGCTGAGGCCACTAGGATGACTGATCAATTTACATTTATGGAGTGGCATGGTTAGCATATTTGAAATCTGACTGATGGGACAGGTCATGCATGATAAAATTTTTGCTCTTTCTTTATACTCTACTATCCTCTCTAAATTTTTTTTTTACAATATTCATTGATGGTTTTTGAAATAGTAATAAAAGGATAGGCTAAGTTAAAAAAATTATTTTAATTTAATTTTTATTTTTGAGACAGGGTCTCGCTCTGTCACCCAGGCTGGAGTATAGTGGCACTATCTTGGCTCACTGCAACATCCACCTCCCAGGTTCAAACAATTCTCCTGCCTCAGCCTCTCAAGCAGCTGGGATTACAGGTGCATGCCACTGCGCCTGGCTAATTTTTTGTAGTTTTAGTAGAGACAGGGTTTTACCATGTTGGCCAGGCTGCTCTCAAACTCCTGACCTCAAGTGATCTGCCTGCTTGGCCTCCCAAAGTGCTGAGATTACAGAGTGAGCCACCACACCCAGCCTAAGTTAAACATTTAAATATACTTTTACACTTTTTATTAGGGAAAACTTGAAAACACACCCAAGTAGAGCATACCCGAACCCTCATGTATCCATATTCCAGCTTTCACATGGCCATTCTTGTCTTATTTATCCTCTAATCCACTTGCTGTGTTCCTTGCTAACTACCTGCATTGGATTATTTGGATGCAAATCCAAGACATCATCGTTTTCCATAAGACAAGGTAACTAATATTCTTATTACAAAGCTGGGAAGCAGGAGCGCACCTGTTGTTCTCACTGATGGGTTCTAAGGAAAGTGTGAATTCCCATAAATATGTTTGTATTTCAGGCATGTTACATGACTGATCATCAACCTATATTATTTCTTCCAGGGTAAAACTGAATTTTCACAGAGTTTTATGGTGATATTATAAATTCACATTCTGAATTTGGGGTTTGAAGGTAAATATGACTTTTTTTCCTGAAATTTTAAGATCCACCAGGGAGCTGGAAGTTCCACAGATTGGTTATAATAAACAAACTCCCTCAATGATGAGTGGTCTTTTGAAGACCATGGTTAGAACTTGGGATTGTGCTTCCCATGATTACAAATGTACTTGTAGCTTAGTTGCAAAAGGGTAGGTCAGTGGGTAGCTAACTACTGAGGACTGATTTTCCTCATGCTGGTGTTTTATAAGTGTCACCCAGAACTGGCATATAAAGTGGCTCATTCACCCAAGTATCTTCCTTTCCTTTTTACAAAATCCTTGGCTGTTATGGGGCCTACATCTCTTCATAATTATTATTGCATCTGGTGTCATGTTTTTCCAGCTGGTATACTGCTTTCCTGTAGGCTTCTTGATGTTCACTCCTCCAGCAGCCTCCTGCCCCTACAAGGGAGCTCATCCTATGACCGTGCTCTACACAGGCAACCTTTCTAACCTGAGCTGTGATTACATGGATAGGTTTAGAAGCTGTTTATGGATCATACATATGGCTCATCATAAAAAAAGAGTGTTAGAATTGATTAATTAAAATTTCAGTTATGTGAATTTCAACTTTTCTTCTCCTCAAACATCACATACAAACTAAGCAGTACTTTACTTTTGATCCAGTAGCTTCGGCTTTAAAAAAAAAAAAAAAAAAAAAGAAATGAAGGTGCTGATAGTCCCTGATACTTGAATGCCTTCAAAACAGAAATAAAAAAATAATATCTAATACTTTCAAATATACCATTATTTTGCATAAACACTTAAAAAGCTGGATCAAGGACATATTTTGAGGACTATATGCAGAGGATCTGACAATGTCCTGAAAGAGTGTATTTTATAAAAAGAATCCCCTTTAGCAGAATTTGTTGGCCTCCTAGTGACCATCCTCATGCTCCTGCCTTGCAGTCTGGCTATGAGTGGTTCTATGAATGGCTCTATTTTGAGGGGTGTCCCCTGCTTTGGCTTCTCCTAGGAGGACCTTCTAGAATTAGCCTCAGCTGTCTTCCCATGACTTTGTCTCTTGGCTCATAGACTGACCCTCATTTTTCTCTTCTCATCTCTCTCTAGTCCTGCATCATACTGACCCAGGTTGACAAAACAGGAAAAAAGATAAGCCCTTTTAGGCTTATCTTAGAAAGGAAAAACAAGAAAGTGAGGATGTTAAAAAAATGAAAGAAATTAACAGCATGAAGAAGCTACCATATTTCTTTGCTTAAAAATCTAGTCATCAAATATATCAACATTAAAAAAATAGATTTCAAAAACAGAGATTGCTTCTTTCAGTAGCAGATTTAGGGACACAGTGGGAACACTGCATGGGTGATTAACAGGTCATTTTAAACATTTGATTCAAAGTAGCTTTCATGCTTTTTCAGGCTTCAGGATTATTATTGCTTGTGGTAGGAGGTGGTGCCATGGTTCAGTTAGACTAGAGAGAAAACTTATTTGACTGTAAAAAAATAAGGATGGGATGACCATTAGAGGTATGTGTACTCCTAATATACTCACAGTAGCTTTCTTACAGCTCAGCTAAGCTAAGCAATGGGGAGCAAAGTCAGCTTCCCCTTTCAGAAAAGAAAATAATGGGAAATGGTGACTAGAGGGAGAGCTAAGGGCCACTTGGGAGGATTAAGCAGGCAGGATACTCTCTCTGTAAATTCTCCTGAATAGAGAATAGGGAGTCCTAAGAGAGTCTATAGGCCTGAAATAGTCAAAGGCAGAATTAGTAAGAGATGATTATAAGCCCCTGAAGACCACTGACTTTTGCCACATCCTCAGAACCAGCTTTCTCTGGGGCTCTGGGGAAGTCTTAGCACATGCAGAGACTTGGTTCATCTCTTTGCCCCAGAAGAATACTTTTAGTCAATGGAAAAAAACAATTCCTATCATATCTGAATTAAGATAGAAAAGACTTGCCTTTGAGAATATCACTTGCTTTTGGGTGCTTGGTAGTTATTGTCTACAAAGGGTAAAGGTGGTCAGATGAAGAGAACTAAGAAACTTGGAGGTATGAAAAGGCCAAGTGCTAGGATTTATGAATAAACTATTTCCAAGCTATGCTCTCCATAGCATTAAAAAAATCATCTTGGGAACAACTTACCCAGAACATCTTTTAACTATTTACCACTGATCTAAATGCAATGATAAAAATAACTTTGTGACCCTAAAATGGAAGTGAATCAGATCTTACAAAGTAACTTAAATCATGCTATATCACAAAAGTCACACTAAATTCAGCTATCCTGTTTATCGGAATCATCATGTTTGTGTTCATATCTGGATTGGATTTGGAAATTTGATTTTGAAGTGTAGGAATGACTTTCAATATGTGATTGCTTATGACTTTCAAAATGTGATTATATGAAATTGAAATATACATATATTTCATACATATCAATATGTGAAATTATTCCTTAAATATTTTTTGCAACTTTGTTTTATTAATAGTGGCATTATATATTACTTCTGGCAATTGGTTGTCTAGAGCTTCCTCAATGCATGTTTTAACAGATGTTTTTAGAAATATTTCAGAGCTGCAATTCTCAGGATGTCATCTGGAAACCCCTGTGGGTCCTCGAGACCCTTTCAGTGGGTCAGCAAGGTCAAAACTATTTTCATAATAAGACTAAAATGTTATTTGTCTTTTTCACTCCCATTTTCTCATGAGTGTAGAGTGGAGTTTTCCAGAGGTTACACAGCATGTGATATCTCAAAAGATGAAATTCAGAAGCAGATATGAGAACCTGGCTGTCTTCTACTAAGTCAGAAGCCAGGCATCAAAGATATTTATGAAAATGTAAAGGAAAATCATTCTTCTCATTTTTTTTCCAGAAAACATGTTTTTTAAAAAATAAAATATGTTATTATAATATGCATTGGTTTATCATTCTTTCTAAGTAAACTGATAAATCAAGACTTTAAATATTTTTCAATTTTAATTTCTAATACGTTATAGTTGGATAGATGTAAATACAAACAGAAGCTCTTTGTGGGGCGTGGTGATCTCAATTTTTTTTTTTTTTTTTTTGCAACAAGGGTCTTGTTCTATTGCCCAGGCTGGAGCGCAGTGGTGTGATCATGGCTTACTGCAGCCTCAACCTCCTACCTCACTACCTCAGCCTCTCAAGTAGCTGGGACCATAGGCAGTCTCTACCATGACTGGCTAATTTCTTAATTTTTTGTAGAGGTACGGGTCTCCCTATGTTGCCCAGGCTGACCTCAAACTCCAAGGTTCAAGTGATCCTCCCACCTCAGCCTCCCAAAGTGTTGGGGTATAGGTGTGAGCCACCACACCTGGCTGGGTCTCAATTTTTAATATTATAAAGGGATCCTAGAGACTAAAAAGTTTAAGAATTGCTGCTTTAGAGGTGTTTTTTTGTTGTCATTGTTGTTTTGTTTTGTTTTTGAGACAAGGTCTCGCTCTGTCGCCCAAGCTGGAGTGCAGTGGTGTGATAATGGCTCACTGCAGCCTGAACCTCCCAGGACTAAGCAATCTTCCCGCTTCAAACCCCCCACCTACCCCTAGTAGCTGGGACTACAGGCATGTGCCATTATCCCTGGCTAACTTTCTGTATTTTCTGTAGAGGTGTGGTTTCGTCATTTTGCTCAGGCTGGTCTTGAACTCCTTGGACTCGAGCCATTGGTGCAGCTCAGCCTCCCAAAGTGCTGGGATTACAGGTGTGAGCCACTGCACCCCGCCTGTTTTAGAGTATTGATATTGGTAAATATCAAATCGTGATTATATATATTCCAATAAAAATAATTATTTTAAAGTGATTTTTCACTTGGGTTCCCAAAATACTTGTGCATCTATTTTATAATAAATCTGAGATGTAGGCAGGTCAGAAATTAGTCCTACTTAAAATATGAAAAAAATCAAGAAATCAAGAATTTTAGATTGCATACTAAGTTAGCAGAAGAGAAATTGTACATAAGGTACTTTCAACCCTCTCCGAATTATTTGGCTAATTTTAAAAGTCACTTTCCTTTTGCCCTGTATACTTCAGTGTAATTGTGACATCCAGGAGCACAGTGAATGGCATTGTGACACAACATGGAACTACCTGCAGCCACTTTCACATTAAACATCTTCACCTCCTGAGCTAACTCACTTCCCTTTACTGCAACAGACAGCTAACCATAGTTCAATGCTTTCCTGTCATTCAAACACTGTAATCTTCTTTCTGTAGTTGTTTAGGTCTTCATCCTTTCTCAGTACAACTTTTTACAATGGCCAACAGGTTCTCGGGTATACCCAACAGGTTGACTTCCACTTGGGAGAAAATTCCAAAGTAGTGATCTCTTCAGGCTTGTCATGCTAATTCCCTGCTCAAGAGCTTATAAAAGCTCCCATCAGCAAAAGTTTTTACTCTTTTGCTAAGTTTTCAATGCTCCCACGGTTGATCTCACCTTACCCATTTAATCTTGTTTCTCTTCCCTCTACCAATAATTAATTTTTTCCAGGAAGACTGTCTTCCTTACACCAGCTTCACTTCCCCTTCAATAACAGCACTTAGGATTTATGTTTTTGCTCATTAATCCTTTAATGCTCCTGCGAACCAAGCCCAGAGATCAAGATAATACATTTGGCCATGGTAGAGCCAATATTCCAACCTAGGTGTGTGTAGCACTGAAGCCACTGCTCTTAGCCATTATACCAACTATATTAGTAATTCAATTACATTAAAATGGGCTAAATGACCCACGATTGTATGCTCAGATTGGTTAAAAGAAAACATCTAAATGCGTTTACAAGAGACACATCTAAAATATATGGACACAAAAAGATTAAAAGTTATAGGATGGAATTATAAACATACCCACAAAGCTGGTGTAGTTAAACTTTAAAACAAAAACCATTATTAGAAACAAAGAGGGACACTTGATAATTATAAAAGGTTCAGTTTGCCAGAGAAATATAACAATTTTGATATATCTAATACATAGCTTCAAAATAGAGAAAATAAAAATTAGCAGACCTACAAGGAAAAAATGAATAAATCCATAATAGTGGAATATTTCAACATACTATCAATAACTAATAGAATAAGTAGATAAAATATCTATGATTTAAAAGATTTAAACAATACAATCAGCAAATTTGAAAAGGCATTATATGGAACCCTATACTCCCAAACAAGAAAGAATACTTATTCTTTTTAAATACAAAAGTGAATTATTTATAAGTGAATAATAGTGAAAATACAGTTATCAAAAACTTGAAGGAATAAAGTGAGTTGCTTAGAGAGAAATTTATACCCCATAGAGATATAGTCTCTAAAAAAAAAACTGCCAGAATGGTAGCACACACCTGTAATTCCAGCTACTCAGGAAGCTGAGGTGGGAAGATTGCCTGAACCGAGGAGTTCCAGGTTACAGTGACCTATGATCATGCCACTGCCCTCCAGCAACAGAGTGACTTTGTCTCAAAAAAAAAAAAAAGTAAAGAAAAAACAAACAAGTATAAATAGAAAATCCGAATAGCATTATGTTATTTAATCTATGAATAAAAACTTTCCCATAAAGAAAACTCTAGGTTCAGATTGTTTCTTTGGTGAATTCTACCAGACATTTAAGGAAGAAATAATGATCAATCTTATACAAACTCTTCTTGACACTAGAAAACAAAGGAGTACTCCTTAGCTTGTTTCACGAGGTCAGCAAAACCTGACATGAATATTACAGAAAGAAAAATTTCTTTTAAATTACTTTTAAATATACTTTTAAATATAAATACAAAAATCCCTAAACAACATTTTAATATACTGTATTTAGTAATATATAAAAAGGCCAATATCTCATGACCAGGTTGGGTTTATGCCAGGATTACAAGGTACAAGGTTGCCTTAACAGTAGAAGGCCAATCCTTATAATTTACCTTGCTAACAGAATAAAAGAGAAAAATCATATGATTATCTCAACAGATACAGAAGCCACCCCTGCCACCAGCCCATGCTTTTTTTTTTTTTTTTTTTAAAGACAGAGTCTTGCTCTGTCACCCAGTCTGGAGTGCAATAGCACAATCTTAGCTCACTGCAACCTCCGCCTCCCGGGTTCAAGTGATTCTCCTGCCTCAGCCTCCTGAGTAGCTGGGATTACAGGTGTGTGCCACCACACCTGGCTAATTTTTGTATTTTTAGTAGAGATGTGGTTTCGCCATATTGGCAAGGCTGGTCTTGAAGTCCTGGCCTCAAGTTATCTGCCCGCCTCCGCCTCCCGAAGTGCTGGGATTACAAGCGTGAGCCACCATGCCCGGCAAGAAAAAACATTTGCTAAAATTCAATATCCATTCATGATAAAAACTGTTGGCAAACTATGATCAAAAGTGGAGTTCCTTAATCTGCTAAAAGGTTTATTAAAAAAGCAAAACATCACAACCCTACTTCAAACAATGGCAAAATGTGGAGAGATTTCCCTTGGAAATCAGGAACATTATAAGGTTGCTATCATCTAAACTTCTATTCAACATTGCACTGGAGGTCCTAGCCAGCTGGGTAAGGCAAGAAAAAGCACAAGATATAACAATTGAAATGGAAGAAATCAACTGTCATTATTCACAAATGATATAATTCTATGTAAAAGATCTAGAAGAATATATAATAGTTAAAGATAGTGTGATACTGATACAAAGTTGATAGATAAACCAATGGAACAGAATAGAGAGCCCAGCAACAGATCGGTGCTTTTACGGACACTCGATCTATGACAGAGGTGGCAATGTCAAACAAGATCTTTTCAACAAGTAGTGCTGAGACAACCCCCCATACCAATGTGGGGGGAAAAAAAAACTTGACCTCTATTCCATAAACACCAAAATCAATTCCAGGTGAACTATAGATAAAATATGAAAGGCAAATCGATATAGATATGAAAGTCAAAAAAGCCTTATAAAAATAAAGCTTCTAGAAGATAATACAGGAGAATTACCTTCACTACCTCAAAGCAGAAAAAGATATCTTAAACAGAACACAAAAAATATAAAATAAAAGAAAAGGCTGGTAAATTTGGTCACAATGAAAGTTAGATCTATTACTCTTCAAACATCACTATTAGGCAAATAAAAAGGCAAATCACATAATGAAATTAGAAATTTGAAATACATCTATCTAAAAAAGGCTCATATCTGAAATATATAAATAATTCTTACAAATCAATAAGATGATGACAGGTAACCAACTGAAAGATGAATAAAAGCCTTGAAAAGGAGTTTCACAAATAATGACATCCAAATAGTCAACAAACACATAAAAAGGTGCTTGATCTCATTAGTAATCAGGGAACTGCAAATTAAAACCACAATAAGATAATAGTACACATCTATCAGAGTGACTGAAACTAACTAGATTGACAATAACACATATTAGAGCAATGGGAATTTTCATATACTGCTAGGGCAGCAAATTTTGTAAAATCTCTTTGGAAAATGGATTGGTGTTTCATTATCTATTACAGTTAAGCACAGTTAAACATATGTACACTTTCTGACCTAGGAATTCCACTCTTTGATGGATACTCAACAGAAATTCACATGCCTGTCCACCTAGAGACATCTACAACAATGTGCATAGCAACCCCTATCCATAGTAGTATGAAACTGGAAACACTTCGAATGTCCATTAATTGTCGAAAAGATAAACTCTGATATATGGATTCAATAGAATACTATACAGCAAAGAAAATAAATGCACAACTACAACAATATTATTAAAACTCATAAAGATAATGTTGAATGAAAGAAACCAGACACAAAAGAACATATCATAATCTTCTGTTTATATAAATGCAAAAAACAGGAGCAGGTAAAAGATACATGCTTAGTTGATAAAACCATAAAAAACAAACAAGGAAGTGCTTATCATACATCCAGGACAATGGTTACCTTTGGTGGGCAGGGAGAGTGCATAAAGTGACTGGGAGAGAGCATAAGGGTGACTTCTGGATTCTCTAATGTTCTATTTCCTGACCTAGATGGTAGATTAAGGGTGCTTGACTTGTGATAATTTATGCTTTCGTTCACTTTTCTCTGTGTTATATTTCAAAAAAAGGGTATAAAAATACAAGAATTCCTATATTTAGGGATCACTCAGAAGCTCTGAAGACAAGAAATGAAAATTAGAGCAATAATGAAATTTGGTGCATGATTCCAGGAGTTAATCTATCCTACTTAGACTTTTTTTTGTGCCTCAAGTTAGAAGATGTCATGAATGCAAATAAATCCACTCCACTTAAAATTACAGGTCATACATTCACTGCTTGTTTCTGTGCATGTGGTCTGTTCTCAATTAGAGCCAAGTTATCAAGAACCAAGTGTCCCAGGACTCAGAAAGAACAGGTTTGTTGAGATGGCCCACCTAAAAGTGATATTCACTGAGGTTTTAATTTTTGTGGGAATCACAAGAATCTCGATGGACTTGGCTTCATGTGAAATATCTGTTCCTCTGGTAGCATGAATTCAGGGTACCCTGCTTGGGTTCTACTTTTGTATGGAGAGGTGGTAGGAAACTCTTCATCAAGGTTACCTTTATCCTTATTCCCACTAATAGTATTACACAATTTTTTTCCCACTTACGGACTGACTTCTAACTAGCCTGATTATACCATGTAAATGAGGCATTGGCTTAAACACTTTTGCATCTCATAGCACCTAGTAGTGATAGGCTTTCAACAAACGCTTTTGCCGTCTATATGTTTTCATTATTGTACACATATTTAAAATATATATAACCAGTAGTTTTTCTACTGGTACATAATTTTGGTTTACATTAAGCTTTTCATCACCCAGAAGAAAGCTTTTTGTTACTCTGTTAATATCTGCAAAATTTATAAATTTTGCCTTCTGAGAGTTGGCAAGAAGCATATCTATACCTTAATTTGGACAAGGAAGCAGTTAACTACATTTACATTTAAAGTATTTTAGTAGTGTCAGATTGAGCACTCCAGGGAGTCAGGCAAAAATTAACAGATCTTTCCGAGCTTGACTGGATAGTGCTTGAACAATCGCTTAAGATCTGGAGATCTAGCACACAAATCAAGTCCTCCTCATTGTCTGCCTTTTCTCAGAACCATTAAATAGTTATTTTACATTAGCCAAACAACTCTTAGAAACTCTTAACTTTTTTACAGAGCCTGTGTTACAAAGGAGGTGGTGAATCAGAAAGGAGGTAACTGCATAGGCTTGGAAACCTTATGGAAACCCTTCTTCTTACCATTCCCAAGACTTACCTTTGACTTGCACATTACATAGAAATAAACTTATTTCTGATGGTTAGATCTGCAAGGTGGCTTGTAAAAAAGCCTATCTAATCCATAATGTACTGGAAATGGTATTATTTTGACCACACCTAATCATTTATAACATTTTTTTTTCTGACAAAAATACATCTACAGCCCTAGGTCAGTATGCAAGGGACAAATACTTCTCGCATATTTTTCTTCTCCATACCCCAGTGTGGGTTATAACAGTAGTATGAGAAAGGTAAGGTTGATATCTCCAGGCACCAATAACTTAAACTCTACAACTGTGCTATCAAATATAGTCACCATGATCCACATAAGGCCATTTAAGTTTAAATTAATTAATTAAAATTAAAAATTCAGCTTCTCAGTTATCCTAGCCACATTTCAAGTGCTCATACTCACATATAACTAGCAGTGACAGTACAGATACAGAACATTCCCATCATCTTGGAAAGCGCTCTTCTATGAGGTAACTTTGTACATTAAATATTAGCTAGGCATTTTCCGTTCCTTCCTTCCTTCCTTCCTTCCTTCTTTCTTTCCCTTTTCTTTTCTTTTTTTTGACAGGGTCTCACTCTGTTGCCCAGGATGGAGTGCAGTGGCACAGTCTCAGCTCACTGGAACCTCCATTAGCTAGGCATTTTCACATGGGGGAAAAGAGGAAAACAGTTCCTATGGGGACTGTGGCTCAGTGTCTCTCCCCAGATTTAAAGTGACAAGTCATTTATAAATTAAGTATAAGTCTCAGATTCTTACGTGGGATATGAACTCTGTCTTCATGGAGTTTATGGCCTATTGGGAGAAACAGACATGAGTAAATGAAAAGTTAATTAACATATAAAGGCAATATATGATAAATGATAAGCAAGAGGATAAATTCTCAGGGAAAGAATAGATTTAAGAGACACAGAGGATAATGTACTGTTGATGTACTTAATATAAAAGGCAAAAGAGGAAAAGGCTGAAAATAACCCTGAGGTTGATGGAACAGGATGACAGTGGCACCTTGGTGGACTACAGGGAAGCATAAAAGGGAGGGGAAAATAAGCTCAGTTTCTACCCCATTCAAAGAAGCACATGGAGAATCAGGGGATTACATTATTGCAAAAACAAAAAATGACCTACTGTATCAAAGGCTACAGGACATCTCAATTCAATAACTGATAGGTCCAGACAGCTGTTATCATATTTCTCGGCAACAACTTCATCAGTGACATCTGAGATTGGATTCTAAAGATACAGGAGGAAGTAAAACATGAGGAAATGGAGGTAATGCCTAGATGAACTGAGGGGATAGTATGCACGAATAATTCTTGGCTCATTAATTATTGGATTGAGCCACCTCCATCTATCTGTTTTGGAGACTGCTTTATCAGGTCAGAGGAGATGAGTGTGGCTTTCTTCAGATTGTGCAAGACAAAAAGAACACCATTAGAATTATGTACATGACACTGGAAGGCAAAGTGGGTTTTAAAATTTTAAAATAAGAGACAACTCCTCTAATTGACAATGAAATCAAGTAAAGGAAAGGAAGCTAGGATTTTTCTTCTGTTACCAAACATGTAGGAGCATATAGCCACTTTTCTGGTCATCAGCTGAATACTGAAAATGTCAATCAGGTACAACTTCTTTGTGGTGAGGGTAGGCAACAAAGTAGCAAAAGCCAGAAACTATTGGCTTGCAGGCTTTGATATTTAATTATACAAGATCAACTAAAGATTCTCTTTTTTCAGTTATAAATACCTAGGAAAGTGCTATATGTGTTTCATGTTCTTGCACCTCATGAATGAGGTCGTGACAGCTGTGGTGGCAATCTCTGAAATTCTTCCCAGAACTCAATCCTTAAGAACCGGGAGTATAGTTTATAACTAAAGTGAAAATTTATTTTAGAAAGTTCAATTTTAGAATCTATAAAATAAAAAACAAAAACCCCAAGCCTATATAAGTAATTTTAACATACAATGTTAATGTCCCCAAACTCTAATGGTGGAATAAGGACAATAACATGAAGTATATGGTATTTGAGATAAAATATAGCTATTTAAGAAAAGCTTCTTACTCTCCTTGAGCCTTCATCTATAAAATAAGGATAATAAAGCTTGTGTCATTGTGTTGCTGCAAAGATTGATTAAATAGATATGTATAAGATGCCTAGGTTATGGCCATTTTTTATATTTAACAAACTCCTAATTCTTTCTTGTTTCTACAACTGTACTAAATTATTTTAATAGCTGTGAAAGTATTTTACCATATTGACTAACCATTTCTCTGTTGCTAGACATTTGGACTGTTTTCAATGGTTTGGCATCTCTTTGTATACGAATTTCAAAGGACATTAGGACCTCCTGTAAAGGCCAAGTAATATATATTTTGGGGCTTGTGGGACCACATAAGGTCTCTGTTGCATATTCTTTTAAAAAATTTCTTGTTTTCTTTTAACAACCCTTCTCAAATACAAAAACCATTAGCATGAGGGCTGTGCAAAAACAGGCCACAGACTAGAGCTGGCCCTCCAACAGCAATTTGCTTAGCCCTTAATTGACAGTTTTTAACCAGTCTGGGCCTCTTTGGAAGTTCACTCTAAAGGCATAACCTCAATTTTAGAAGCTGGCAACACCCAAGAGAGCAATTGTTAGTCTCTAGTCCCACGGATGTGATGTTCTTCAGATTCCTCTGCCAATATTTTTCTTGTTAGGAAAGCATGATGTGAAAGTGGTAACAGGATGGAGAATGACAATGGCCAGTGTATGTGAGTTTTTGTCTAAGCTAATTCTTATGCAAGACACTGGCTGAAAAACAGGTGAGGAGCACTTTTCACCTGCTATCTTCCAGAAATGAATTCAATCTGTAAATAACTGAGATATCTTCACAGCTCTTGGGTAATTTTTATCCGTAGCAATAAGAAACTTTGTCTCTATTAGAGTTAGGAAGGGGTTAGGATCCAGTAATGAATGAAATAAGAACTTAAGTTGCAACTCAGTTTCTGTACTTACTTGTGATCTAGCATTAAACACAGCGTCAGGCACGAAATAGGTGGTGAGAAATAAGAAAATGATAGAGCTATTTGCTCTAATGGTTAGAGGCAAAGATGGTCAGCTTTGAGTTTACTTTGGTGACCCCACAGGGAGGACAAGCACAAGTGGTGGAACATTAGAATCTCTTTCAGGAAAAGGATGCCGCTGGATCCATCAGGTCCAGTAGCACTGCCCACTTCTCCTGCTCCAAGGCATCTGCCCTCGAAAGCCCCCAGGCCACACCCAAGGACACCACCCAGGGTTCTAGGACACCTCGAGGGCGGACGTGGTTTGGCTCTCGGTCCAGCTGGACCGGGCTGGGCCAACCTGGAGTCAGCTCGAACTCACCTGCTTGGCAGGTGCGCGCTTCCCGAGGCGTGACAGGGGAGCGCCGGCGCGGTGGGTGGGGGGCAGAGAATATGAAGCTCCAGACGCATGGCACCCGCCGCCAAGTCGCCGCGGTGGCTGCCGGGATGCGCCGCAGCGAATGGTCGCGCCGGGCGCCGCTCTGAGTGACCTTTCACCCGCGCCCAGCGGTTCCGGGCGGCAGCACAAGGCGGTAGCCATGGCGGAGGCGGCGGCTGCTGCAGCGGGTGGGACTAGCTCGGGCGCGGGCGCGAGCTACGGATCTGCAGCGGACCGGGACCGGGACCCGGACCGCGCCGGGCGGAGGCTGCGGGTTCTCTCTGGCCATCTGCTGGGCCGGCGCCGGGAGGCTCTGAGTACCAATGAGTGCAAAGCGCGGAGAGCCGCGTCGGCGGCCACGGCGGCGCCCACGGCCACTCCCGCCGCGCAGGAGTCGGGCACCATCCCAAAGAAGCGGTGAGTAGCGGTCTGTGGAAGGAGTTAGCGTCGAGGGACCAGGCCGGGCCTGTGCTGCAGGAGGGCACAGGCGAGATGGGAAGGGAAGTGACACGGGTGGGCGGAAGGCATCCCGGTCCCTGAAAGTAGGGACCCACCTCTCTTTCGAGAGAGTGGACTAGACCCTGGATTCTGTCAGGAAGGGGGCGGGATGGGATGGTGGATTTTGGTCACTATGTGAGGGTAACAGGCTCGAAGAACTCTCATTGGAGAAGGGTTTAAAGGGTTCCTTTTTCCTGAGTTTTTAGTGCCAGGAATTCATTTTTTATCTTGAATTAATACTTTTGGTGCTGAGGTCTTGGAATGGGTAGCAGAGGTTCTATTTTGCTCCGAGGAGATATAAGTTTGTACTAGATAATAGATCATAGGAATCTCTCTCGTTCGCGAAGGCCTGCTGTGGGGGAAACTGGTGGTGCCCTGGAAAAAGGTGCTGACTGGTTTCTGTGGGGTAAGTTCCGCTTGCTTAGGAGCAAGATGTGTTGACTTTAAGGGAGGAAACCGATGAATGGTAAGAAGCCATAAACTGCAAACACTAGCTAGTGGTTTAAGGTGTGGTGGTATAGCTACTGAGCTCTGTGTAACCAGAAGCTAAAAGACAGGAGTCTACCGATGAGGGATGTTTGTAAGAGATCTTGACTTTCGATTTTTTTGGAGAAATCTTTTTTTTTTTTTTTTTGTATTTTTAGTAGAGACAGGGTTTCACCGTGTTAGCCAGGATGGTCTCGATCTCCTTAATCTCTGACGAAGGCTATTAGGAGAAGCTATTTTCTGACATGTGGCTTTGTCCCCGTGGATAAACCGAGAGTGAAAAAAATAGGTAGCTAATGTTTAAAGTGTACTTTTAAGTGTGCCAAAGTTTGTGCTAAATCCTTTGTATCCTCCCAAGCTATGAGGTATGTGCGATTTTCTCCCATTTTACAGAGGAATAAATTAAGTCTGCTGGAGGCTTAGCAGATATGCTGTGTGACAGGTTAGAATTCGAAAACACATCAAATTGACTTCATGGCCAAGTTCCTAAGCTATACTGGCTTCTGATGAATTAATTCAACATACATGAGTCTTTACAAAATGCACGCTGTACCAGCAATACAGAAATTTAAAAATACAGTATTTACTCTTAAGGAATAGCTTAGTAGGTAAAATTGTAATACAGCCTTATAAGAAACTTAACTGGGAACTATACCACCTGGTCATTTAACCCAGTTTTGGGTTTGTGTTTGTTAGTGCAAAGATGTTCCAAAGTAAAGATTGTCTGAGTAAATTGTGGATGTTTGCATTACTGATAGTTTGCCAAAGGGGGAAATTGTTCTTGGCATACAAACAGTATGTTCATAGGTAAAGAAGTGAAAGACAAATTAGGGAACTGCTGAGACTTAAGTGTAGTAGGAGAGGGTGAGAATGACAGGGGACGAAGACTGGAGAGGTGAATCTTGTTTACAGGATTTTACATGGGGCAATACATGATTAGATTTACCTTTGATAAAGGTCACACTGGGAGCAAATTGAGGACAGTTGAGCATTTTGGCAATATAATGGCTGGGAACATAGACCTGGATTTCAATTTCCACTACACGGTTACAGCTGTATGATCTTGGGCAAATCACTTAACCTCTCAGAGTTTCAGTCCCCGTCATTTGTAAAAACGGGAACAGTAATCCTGTTTCGCAGTGTTGCTGTGAGAATTGAAAAAAATAGAGTTAAATGATCAAGTGTTTAGTGTAATGCCTGTTACATAACCTTTCAAAGAACGGTAGCTGCAATTTTCACTGTGTCTAAAGGCAGAGAGACTAGGAGACTATTATCCCAGGGAGAAATGCTGGGATTCTGAACTAAGGCATATTATTGGGAGTAGGCAACTTAATTGAGAAAATGCTAGGAGGTAAATTTTCCATAACTTGGTTACTGAGTGGTGGGGAGGGGAGGAATAAAGGATTTCATCTCGTCTCCTGGCTTCACTTGAGGTTATATTATTAATAGCTGTCATTGGGTTTAAAATTTTCTAAATGATTTCATGTACATTTATGTTTACTCATTTGTATGCATATATGTGATTGTACATTTTATGCAGATTCACACTCTTAGAACCAAGTAAGGAGGGCAGATTTTCCTTATGGTTAGATTTAATGGCTTGGTTTACAGCATTCAGAGAAAAAATAGTAATGTTTGTAAGGCACACCAAGATGATGGATGAGTCTTCCCATGGTTGAAGGTGACTGGTCAGGGATGCCCTGTGTGGCTGCTCCAAGGACTGAACCCATTTGTTGCATAGGTTACAGCTGGTGGGAAGCTCTCGTCTTTGGTTCAGGGTTACATGGCTAGTGGTAAAATCTAGTCCTGTACTGGTACTTTGAGATTTTTATCAAAATATGAGGGAATACAGAAACTTGTATTAGATGACACATCAAAAGCTTCCACAGAGGGTGATATACTTGATAGATTATTCATGAGGAACCCAAGTCTCCCTTCTACTTCCTGCTTAGCTGGGCCTGCAGTTGCCGCTACAGAATCCAGCCTAAAGGGAAGATAAATGTTAGGGGAAGAAGGAACCACAGTATATATCTAATAAGGTGTGAGTATGCCTATATGTCAATTATTTTGGAATAATTTTGTGATTTGTGTATTATTCCTTCCCTTTTGTTACTTTGGATGATGGCATTGCTTGTAATTGTTTTATCACATGGTTGTTTTATCACATGGTTGGTTATATCACATGGCCTGGAGTAGTGACTTCTTGAAATGCCATATTTTCATTCCTGTTACAGAATAGTCATGCATATGTTTCAACATTTATAGAGTAGTTGCTTTATGAAGGTCCTGTCCTAGGCATTGGAGGTAAAGAGATGAATAAGTAGTCTTCAGCCTCAAAGAGTTCACAATCTAGGAGGTGAGAGACACAGTGCAGTTTGATTAGAGCCACTGTAGATACAGGTACAAATGTAGCACAAAGGAAAGACTGACTTACTCTATATGGGGGCGGGAGGATGGGGGTGGTCAGAGGAAGCTTTCTGGAGAAGGTTTTAGAATGTGGATGGTATTTTGAGAGTTTATATTCCAGGCAAAGGGAACAGCCTATGGCAAAGCAAGGGGGTATGAAAGTGCATATCGTATTTACATAACTAGATGATTTAGTACTGATAGAGGTGAGAATAAAATGAAAGGAGGGCAGTGGCAGGTCATGGAGGTCTTTGGCTTGTGGGTTATCGGTTCATTCGTTCATGCATTCATTCATGCTTATACAATATAGCAGTGAACAAAAACTCTGCCCTATGGAACTTATATTCTAGCTGGAGTATAGTATGTCAGGTAGTGATAAATATAAAGAAAAATGAAGCAGCTGAAGGGGCTAGGTGATAGAGAACTCTTCAAGGAATTAAGCTGGGAAGAGACATGATCAGATTGGGTTTGGGTTTGGGTTTGAGAGAAGTCACTCCAGCTACAGTGTTAAGAATCAATTGGAGAACGGTAAGGATGGACATAGATCAGTTAGAGGAGATCAGTTAGAGGAGGCTGTTGTAACACAATAGGTGAGAAATAATGAAGAATTAAACTAAAATGATGGCAATGAGAATAGGGAGGAAATGATGTGTGTGAGAGTTTTAGAAGTTCATTAGGTGACACCATTAAAGTTTAATCACACTTTAAAACTATGTAACTAAATTAATGCCACAGGAGTTTGGAGACTGAATGACAATAGAAAAGGGATGACACAGTCCAGAGGAATGTGGACATTTCAGAGGGCTGACCAAACAAAACCTGTTGTTTACTTATCACATGGTCTCCTATGAAGTCGGCACCAGTTACTTCTTTTTCTTTTCTTTTTTTTTTTGCTATGGAGTCTTGCTCTGTCTCCCAGGCTAGAGTGCAGTGGCGCGATCTCAGCTCACTGCAACTTCCTGCCTCCTGGGTTCAAGCGATTCTCCTGCCTCAGCCTCCCGAGTAGCTGGGATTACAGACGCCCGCCACTGTGCCCGGCTAAGTTTTGTATTTTTAGTAGAGATGGGGTTTCACCATCTTGGCCAGGCTGGTCTCGAACCCCTGACCTAGTGATCCACCCACCTCAGACTCTCAAAGTGCTGGGATTACAGGCATGAGCCACCACGTCTGGCCGGCTCCAATTACTTCTATCCCAGAACATATGTTCTCATTATTTGAAGTTGCTGAGCAGAGTATTGAAGTGACAGTTTACTCTTGGATCCTCCCTTTTTCCTTAAGTGCGTGTTACCCATGTACAGTTTTTCTTTTGACCTTGCTTCTAAGTGCAATTTTAGATCCTTAAAAATCATAGTAAATGTCAATTACATATGTGACACTTTTATGTCTTGGTTTTGGATTTTTTTCAGTTTTTTTTTTTAAGGCTCTTGTGATCTTACGAAAAAGAGAAGAAAAAATCCAATGTTAACTTTCACTCCTCCACACTGCTAACCTCTTTCCTAGTTATAACTTTAGCTCCAACCTCATTGTAGTTTGCATTAGTCAGAACTGCTCAATGGCAGTTTTTACAGAGATTATAAATGTTCAGGTCAAAAAAATGATTAAGAACGCCACTAATTGTTTAGTTTACTTGCTTATAATGTCACTTACAAATGCCATTTTAATAAAAAGCAGTATATTAAGGTCGGACATGGTGACTCACACCCCATAATCCCAGCACTTTGGGAGGCCAAGGCAGGCAAATCACTTGAGCCCAGGAGTTCAAGACCAGCCTGGGTAAGATGGTGAGACCCCATCTCTACAAAAATACAAAAAAAATTAGCCGTGTGTGGTGGCACGGGCCTGTGGTTTCAACTGCTTGGGAGGCTGAGGCGGGAGGATTGTTTTGAGCCTGGGAGGCAGAGGTTGCAGTGAGCTGAGATTGCGTCATTGTACTCCAGGCTGGACGACAGGGCGAGACTGTGTCTCAAAAAACAAAACAAAACAAAAAAGTATTATTTAACATCTGCCGGAAGCTTTGGTAGATATTTTCCAGAAGGAATACAGCTGAGTTAACCTCTTGTAAATATTTCCCAAGAGGGTATCCTGAAGCCTGTAAGAGCTGATACAGTTCCTCAGCAAAGGTTATTTGCACAAGTGACCTGGCTTAAAACTTAACATCGTTTGGCAAAATTCGAGCTTATTTTGGTAGTTATGTTGAATGAAATATTTACCCTATTTTGATTTCCTAGCTAGGAATTCTAGTGATAGTAGTAATAGGAGTTTTAATTGAGTAAGTCCTAATATGACAGGATCCATGCTAAAGCTTATGTACATTATGTCGTTTAAATCTCACACAACAGCTCTGAAAAATGAGTGATACTATATGTACGTTACAGTTGAGGAACTAGAGGCTTAGAGAAGTTAATTTATCTAAGGCCTTGCATTTATGAAATGAAAGAGATGGCATTTCAACTGTGTTCTTGCTCCAGAGTCCATATTCTTTCCTCTATGCTGGATTACCACATCTGATGTTCCCGGGGAGATATTATCTACTTACTATTCTTCAAGTTGCTGTCTTTGTCATGCCAAGTTTCAAAGCTTTTGTGATTAAATAGATCATGATCAAATACTTTGTCATATAGTTAAGAAGGCATTAGTTTATGTTGTACTTACTGAATAAATTATAAAACATCATTCTGTCAAAATGAAATTCATAGTAAGAAAATGTAATGGGTGGTTTAAAAAGATAAACCAGACAGTTTACTTTTGTGAGTGAATTTTGCCATTTGACTTGTGGAAGAAGACAGTGTTTGGAATGAAAGGGAATTAGGAAGAATGTGGAAGACCCAAGATCAGAGAAGAAAGGAGGAAAAGAGAATAGGTCATGGAGGGTTTACTGCCTAGTTGCAAACTGTCTTTGGACTGTGAATGAACAGGAAACTGAAGATTTAATTGCTGTGGTTATTTGTTAATATGCTTCTCTAGATTGCATTTTAAGATGGACCAGACCTTCTCTACATAGACTTTTTTATGTTGGAAAGTTACTATAGAGCCATCTACCCTTGTGGTCATTTAATAAAAATACCTGAGAATAAATTAAGTGATCTGTTTTTAGGCTGCAGAGAAATGGATTGCTGTTGTAGTCAGATGAGATACTTTATGGAACACTTTAAAAGCAAGTGCTAAGCAAATATTACTCCTTTTGATTTTATTTACTTATTATTAAGAAGATAACTTCTGCTGTTAATCTAATTAGTATGTTAATTTCAACCCTAAACCAAATCAAAGGATCATGACTAGAGTCTACCCTTGTAGCATAAAGTATTAATAGCCCTCTGCCTATTAGTGCTCTCTTTATTTGTTGGGTCTTGGGGGTGATATTTTGTCATATCCTTGTCCCAACATCTGAGCTCAGAATCAACTGAGAGATAAGACACAGGATACAGACAGACAGGTAAAAGCGTTAGCTTTGTTACTGATAATGCTGGTTGGAGATCGTGGCTTAGATCTGTACTACCTAATATTTACCCTGAATTAGACTCCATCACAGGCAGTGTACCACAGAAGGCCTCCTCTGCAGGTGTAGAGCCTAACACATGCTACCGAAACAGTAAACAGAGAGCTTACAGCATAATTAAATTTTGCGGAATGAGCACATCTATTTTATCTGTATTTAGATTAAGAAACAGCATTACCAGTACTCTAGGAAGCCCTCTTCGTGCTCATCCCAGTGGCTCCTTCCACCACGATAACCACTACCTTGACTTCTAACATATAGATTTGCCTGTTTGAACTTCATATAAATGGAATCATACAGTGTGTACTTTTTTGTGTTTGGCTTCTTTCCTTCAGAGTATTATGTTTGTGATATTCCTTCATGTTGCATCTAGTCACATTTTGTTTATCCTCATTGATGAATAGTATTCCATTGGGTAGATATATACCACAATTTATCCATTCTGTTATTGATGAACATTTAGGTGGTGGTTACTTTTGGTTCAAATAATTACTTGTTTTAATATAAAGTGCATATCAAACTAGTGTTTTTATAGATATTACTGCATAGGAAGAGGTTAAAGTAATTAAAATAGTGTTTAAGAATTAATATATTTACTTTTCTTAAGTACATCAATTGTCTGAGGTAATAAACAGAATGCTCCCAGGTACTAAATCATTTTTATATTAAATTAAATTGGATTTTTAAACAAAGTGACCTTGCAGTGTTCACATATGATTTATGAGCTTATAAGATTTCAGCTTAAAATCATAAGTCCAACTCTATTACTCAATTACACATTTTAAATTTGAGTTACAAGTCAGTCATTCTTACAGACTAGATTCTCTTAAGTTTTGTAAATATATAAAATATCAATTTTTTTGTATAGTTTTCTTAAAAACATTAACATCTGTCTTTGGTTCTCTTAAGCATTTGTATATTTAATTCTGGATCTTTCAGTAGTTGAAATATGCTTACTCATTGAAAAAAACTGCTACCATTCCAGTAACTGCAGTTACTTTTGATGAGAGAGTTTTGCCTCCTGGGTGAGATTCGGAGGGGTAGATATCATCTTGTCATTCACTAAGAAAACTGTTACATGATTGCATATAACATTTGTTCTTGCCAGCATGTTTGAAATTACTAATCAGAGATTTGGCCAGGATGCTGACCAGATTCTTGTTGTTGACCTCAGTGGGACTCTCCAAATTCTATTTATAGTTGCTGTGTCAGAGACCTCATCCTATAAGCAGGGGAATGCTCAGGTATCCCAGGACCTTAGAATCAAGTAATGTGAACTATTTAATTTGCTATAATCACAGAAGTTCGCATTTCCAACTCAGATTGATTACCTAGTTGGGTTTTACATTTTTTCTAAAGGTGCTTGAACTAACTGTATAGGAATCCAGCCTAAGGAATATTAAAATGACACCTACTTGAATTCTCTTATCACTTTAGTCACATATACTGTGGAGTGGATATTTTGCTGTCAACTCAAATTTTGTAGGTCAACACTATCCAGTAGAGCTTTCTGTGATAGAAATGTTCTGTAATCTGCGTTATCCAGTATCATAGCCACTATGGAGCTGACTTTTAAATTTTGTTTAATTTTAATTTAAATAGGCACATGTGGCTAGTGATATACCGTACTGGCCAGTACAGGTGTAGGTGGAAACCTAACTCATTATCTTCTTTCTCATTCTCTAGAACTTATTTATCTGGGCTTTCTCATATCTCGTAGTGTTAACACTAGTCCCTCAGTCACATCCTTCAATCCCTATCTTGAACTTCTTTTCATTCTTTTAAGATCGAACTTTCTTTTGAATTTATTCAAATTAATAATTAATTCTGCAGTCACTCTGCTGCTCTCATACATGTTTGTGTCATCTGATCCTCACAACTGCCCATTTCACAGATTAGGAACTGAAATTCCTAGATACTTGCCAGAAAAATTTATTAGTCAGTTTCTAGCTACTGAGTGGTAAAGCTTAAATTTGAATCTAGATTTTTTAATTTTAATTTTTTTTTTTTTGAGACAGAGTCTCGCCCTGTTGCCCAGGCTGGTGTGCAGTGGCACGATCTCGGCTCACTGCAGCCTCCACCTCCCAAGTTCAAGTGATTCTCCTGCTTCAGCCTCTCATGTAGCTGGGATTACAGGTGCACAGCACCATGCCTGGCTAATTTTTGTATTTTTAGTAGAGATGGGGTTTCACTCTGTTGGACCATGCTGGTCTTGAACTCCTGACCTCAGGTGATCTGTCCGCCTTGGCCTCCCAAAGTGCTGGGATTACAGGTGTGAGCCGTACCTGGCTGATTCCAGATTTTTTAAAAATCTCAAGTCTAGAGCTTTTTCCTTGATATTATATTGATATCACCCAGCCCTGTTCATTTTTTCCTTCACAATCTTTCACATTCATTTTGTGCATTAAACAAGTATTTATTGGTTACTTATGTTCTAAGCACTTGGGCTATGTCAGTGAACAAAATGGAGAAAGATTTTTATTTTCTTGGAACTTACATTCCAATGGGTGAAATGGATAATTAAACATAGTAAATAAGTAAATTATTAAGTACATTAGAAGGTGATAAGTACTGTAGAAAAAAGAAAAAGTAGAGAGGGTAAGGAAGTAGGGTTCAAATTTTAAGAAGGATGTCAATGAAAACATGACATTTGAGCAGATATTTAAAGGAGATGAGTTTAGTCATATGGATATCCAGGCAAATGAGTGTTCTAGGCAGAGGAATAGTATGTGCAAATATCCTAAGAGGAAATGCACATGTGGCATATCAGGAAAGCCACAAGGAGACTGGTGTAGCTGGACTCAATTCATATCCCCTCACCTCTAACAGCTGTTTAAAATATGTAGCTTTTAAACTTCAGCTTCTGATTTACCTAGCTCTTCTACTGTTCTAGGCAGGGTCTGTTATTCATGCCACATTTTTCAGCTTTTACACCTTTTATTGTGCCATTGTCTGGAAGACGTTTGCTTGTTGATTGATACCATGTTTCAGAGTCTCTTGTGTGGGAATCTTTTCTTTTTACTTTTGAGAATTGGAGAAGCATTGATCTATCTCCTGTTACCTTTTCCCCACAATTTCTTAGGTTATGAAGAGTAACTTTAAAACATACGGTTAAGTGCTAAGTGTCATAGGATATAATATGTAGGTCTAGAGCCTTGAATTCATTTAAATCACCTAGGTACTCTCCAGCTACCTCACCCATTTGAAACGTCTACTGGCTGGCCGCGGTGGCTCGCGCCTGTAATCCCAGCACTTTGGGAGGCTGAGGTGGGTGGATTATCTGAGGTTAGGAGTTCAAGACCAGCCTGACTAACATGGTGAAACCCTGTATCTACTAAAAATACAAAAATTAGCAGGGCGTGGTGGTGCACGCCTGTAGTCCCAGCTATTCTGGAGGCTGAGGCAGGAGAGTCACTCGAACCTGGGAGGTGGAGGTTGCAGTGAGCCAAGATCATGCCACTGCACTCAAGCCTGGGTGACAGAGCAAGACTCTGTCTCAAAAAAGGAGAAAAAAGAAAAAAAGAAACTTCTTCTACCCAGGTTTGCAATTATTTTGTGTCTTCCGTATGCTAAGCACTGGGGAGGATTATTGACACATGGTTTTTGCCTACTGGGACATGTAGGTCTACTAAGGAAGACTGATGTGTCTTCTATTACTGCAAGATGTAAGGTATAGGAAAGGAATGGTGACTAATACAACAATGGAAGGGCAATTTTATATCAAACAAACCTAGTCTAGAAGGATTGGAAGAGTATTGTTCTATGTCAAGATGTTATGCAAAAATTCTTAAATCTGTGGGTGAAAATATTGATGAGAGAGAGCATTTGGATGAGAACAGAATCAGAAGAATTAGGGTAGGAAAATCTGGGCAATGTAATAAAGTTTATAAAACTGGTGTGGCAGTTTGCTCTAGTAATGATGGTCTTTCAGCCATCTGGATAGTGTTTAGAAGTGTCATTCTGCTAGGAGCTGGATGTCTGGCAGTTACTTTACAGTTATGAAGAAAATGGAAAATAATTTTGTTATTCTGAAATGTTATGCATTTTGTTGCAGAAAAAAGTAGAAAATAATAATCAAAATGAAGACTAACATTAAGAGATAACCGCTATAGCACATTGGCTTAGATCCTTTCAGACATAAGAATATGTGTGTAAGGTCACGCCATAATAATGTCTTGAAATTACCATTTTTCACTCACTGTCTTGTGTATACCTTTCCTTATCAAGAAATAATAATGTGTAAAATCGTTTTCAGTGACTCAGGAAGTATTGTATTATATGTAGGTACCATTTATCTGACGAGGACGGTGTTATATTTGTTTCCAGTGTTTCTCTATTATAGAGAATGCTGTGGTAAGCTTTTTACAATTAAATCCTTAATAATTTCCTTAAGGCACATTTTTAAAAAAGGGCCTTAATGAGTCAAAGAGCATTGGAATATGTCATTCACTGATCTCATTGGGCATGGACAGAAATAAGGAACGATTGCTTGTTTGGACTTAATTCTGACCAGTAATAAAAAATTGAAAATCATCGGAATCTTTGGAGAAAGACTACATCATATTTGAGCAGGTTTGTATCTTCTAATTTAGGGAAGCAGCTTTCCAGAAATTTAGATAAAAGGAAATTAGATGTTCTAGCCTGAGTCTCTAAAGGGGAAAACAAAACATGACCACAGGGAGCCTAAGGAATAGTGCTTAACCCTGCCTGGGTCTATGGGGGTAATGAGAAGGAGGGAGAGCTAAGACAACTGGCCTAGATGTATCAACTTAAACCACTTATTGCTATCAGTAAATAATGTACATTCCGTGCTTATTCAGATGGCTCCTATTTACTGTTCAGGCAAATCTTGTTATATGGGGTGATGTAATTTAAGGATTATGGTGTCAGCAGTTTTCATTCCCTGCTGCCCCCCTCAACATTTTGCATGTATTTAAACATGTTGCAGAATTGAACTTCACAATACTCATTAGTGTACTATCCACCTAGATTCTACTGTTACCATGTTACTGTGCTTATCACATATCCATTAATCCATTCTTTTTTTCCACCTAATATTAATCTATTTTGTTTTGATGCATTTTAAAGTAAATTGGTAGTTTCATTTTTGAAGTTAAATCTCCTTCAGAAAGGTTCTGCTTTTTTCTTTTATATCAGTTGGCTTTGATTTCCAGATAGTATTTGTTTTGCCTTCACAAATTATTTCTGGCTTCACAACTATTAGACTGCTATTCTAATTTTGATTTTATTTCCAAGTTCATACCTGCCATCTGCCATTATTTTCAGAAGGTACATTCTAGTTTGCCATGCCTGCACTCAGATTTTATACAATTGGTAACTTAAAAAAATTCTCATATTTTGGTATGTATACTAATTAGGGATATTTGTTATAAGTATTAATCTGAGCTAGGTTAAAGCAGAAAAGGGAAATTTATTCTAAGAGTACAGGGGTGCCAAAGAACCCAAGGGTAAGAATGGAGCTTGGCCTCAGGATGGAATTAGAGCCAAGAACCAGAAAGCCATCAGGTTTCTTGCTAGTATCACTTCTTGCTACTATTTGCTGCAGCCTTCTCTAAGTGGATCAGCTTTTTCTGCTCTTCTGTCCAAATGGTAAAATATGGCTGCCCCACTCCTCCAGGAATTCAGCCAATAGCAGAGAATAATTGAACCCCTTGTTTCCAATCCTGGGTTACATGTTTACATTGCTGCAATCAGTTATTGCCTGGAAGGAAGTGGTGGTAGTCATAGGACATAGGTAGCTGCCCAGGCAGCTAAATGAGCTGAACCAACTCTGGTTATCATGCATTTAAAGATGATACAACCAGATTATCTGCTCATTGTTTTTGATGATTCCTTCTCTATAATCTTGCTCCATGAGTTATTCTATTGATTTTCCTTGAGTCATCAATCTTTTTCTCTTTGTTGATTTTTCCTGCTGCTTAAAAGCATGCTCAGATAACGTTTTGAAATTTTCCACACATATCACTCTTTTGAAAAGTCCTTAACAGCCATGAATAACCTAATTATAAAACTTTTAGCCTCTTAACCAATTCCGGTACCTGGTAGATGTTCTTATCTCTTCTTAGCTTCCATATTATTGCACTATTCTGTTTTTTTTTTTCCCGCCTTCCTGTCTTTCTGACCATGGTTTTGCTGACTTCCTTCTCTTCCTAAGCTTAAAAACCCCTAAGATTAATTTTTAGTCGTTTCTTCTGCATTTGCTTCCTTAATCATTTCATCTACTTGAACTGTAATAGCTTTTACCACTGTTGGGGGAACTTTTAAGTTATTATCTCTAACTCTCAACTCTCATTTTTACATTTTTAATTATTGTGTATTTCTATCTGAGTATCTTGCTGGTTTATCCAACTCAGCATTCATGTATAAGGTCATTATTTTAGTCTCCAATCTCAGTCCTCCACTGTTTCTCTTCACTTCCGCCATTATTTAGACACCCAAGTCCAACAACACCTGAGTCATGAGTTCTTGCTGAGCTCCATCCCCCATCCCTTATTTGGTTCATTGACAAATCAGATGGACTCCAAGTCAGATGGACTCTATTATCGACTCTCAAGACACTTTGCTTTTCTCTCATTGCCACCAGCCTAGATGAAATCTTAATTGTCTCACATCTAGCCTGGTCTCCCTTTCTTTTGTTTCCTGCCTTTAAATGATTCTTCATTCTATTACCAGACCAATCTTTGTTCAGGGAAAGTGTCAGTACTTGCTGCCTGCTTGTGCTGTGCTACATTCTAACATTGCAAAAATGATTGACAGTCAGTGGAGATATATAGATAGATATATAAAAGATATGATGTAGCTGTAGTCATTGTATACAGAAGAAAGAGCCATAAATTCTTGAAGAAGATAGGAAAAGGCTTTATAGAAGTGACTTTTAGACTGGTTGCCTCCAGGGAGAGAAGGGCATTTTAGACAGGGGATATATACAGGAAGACATAAGAGGGCATGGTGTGTATAAGGAATTGTCATAACTTAATGTGTCTGGGAACAGCTGTTAAAGAAGGTGAAAATGTAGAGTGGTGCTGTGTTTAAGAATTGGGATTTCATCCACATTGGAGAGTCAACAAAGTTTTAAAGTACACACTGCTAGATTTTGACTTTTGGTAGAAGCAATGAAGATGGAAAATACTGTTTTGATTCTATTGTTCTCTATTGATTATTGAAGTAATAACACTCAATCTCTTATTTGGCATTCAAGGCTTTCAGCTGTTCTGTATGACTTCTTGAATGTGCTTTATGCTTCAGCCAATTTTATGCTGCTTATTAGATGGGAAAATCCTTGTGCTTTCTTCCTCTGTTTGACTATTGAAATTTTACCATCTTCCAAAGAAGGGAAAGTTTAAATGCCTCCACAATGAAGGGTTCTTTCAGCTAGAGATGAACACCACTGAGCTCTTGTAATAATCTGTACTCCTTATGTGGCCATCATTGAGTATACTGAAATGTTTGCTTCCTAGTTAGGAGTGTTGGAGCCAGACAGTCATAGTTTAAATCCTAGCTGCATCATGTACTGTTCATGTGACTGGGGACAAGTTACTGAATCTTTCTGGACCAGTTTTTTCATGTTTTAAATAGGGGTAATGACACCTACATCACAGGATTAAAGTGAGAAGGAAATAAGATAATGATTGTAAAGCCCTTAGCTTTACAATGTTATGCAATACTATCATTATTGCAGTAAACTACATAGAAAGGAGTAATAAGAATAGAGTGCTAAAATAGCTTCTATATTAGACCATTTTTGCATTGCTATAAAGAAATACCCGAGACTGGATAATTTATAAAGAGGTTTAATTAATTTACGGTTCTGCAGACTGTTCAGAAAACATAACTCTGGCATCAGCTTCTGGGAAGACCTCAGGAAGCTTACAATCATGGCAGAAGATGAAGTGGGAGCAGGCACTTCACATAGCAAAAGCAGGAGCAAGAGTTGAGGTTGGGTGTGGGAGGGGGAAGTGCCACACATTTCTAAATGACCGGTTCTCATGAGAACTCACTGTTGTAAAGACAGCACCAAACCTTGAGGGATCTGCCCCCATGACCCAAACACTTCCCACCAGGCCCCACCTCCAGCCCTGGGGACTACAATTTAACATGATATTTGGGCAGGGACAAATATTCAAACTATATTGGTATCTGAAGATGGAAGCACAGCAAGAAGTAGGAGGTACTCAGTGGCAATAATGACATTTTAATAGAGAAAACAAATTTCCTTTTTTTAAAAAAAAAAAAAAAGAGATGGGGTTTTGCTTTGTTACCCAGGTTGGAGTGTGGTGGTGTGATCATAGCTCACTGTAACCTTGAACTCCTGGGCTCAAGAACCATTGCCCTGAGTAGCTGGGACTATAGGTATGTGCCACCATGCCTGGTTATTAAAAAATTTGGAGCAGGGTCTCGAAGTGTTGCCCAGGCTGGTCTTGAACTCCTGGCCTCAGGTGATTCTCCCACCTCAGTCTCCTGAGTCTCTGGGATTATAGGCACAAGCCACTGTGCCTGGCGAGAAAATAAATTTCTAGTAAATGTCACCTTATGCATTAGGAAGGCAGGGAAGAACCCAAAAAGTGTAGAGCATCAGCAGTTTCTCGTACTGTGTTTTAGGCTGATTGTCAGTATCACACACGTGATGTTTGGTCATTCTTGTGCTATTTCTGGTTTGAAATTCTTCTCCGTGACTCTTAGTAGTCATGGCTCACCATTGCTTGCTTCTATGTGATATGTGGCCTTGGTGGCCACACATTGGAATTTGAATAAATATATTCTTGTGCTAAAGGAAAGTTATTTGATAAATAATTGTTTTAATTTTTATACTTTTTAAGACTTTTATAAACATGTATGAACTAGACAAAGTTCCATAGTGGATCAAACTTCCTAAAATTTGCATAGGAAAATATGATCTCTGTATAGCCCTCATTTCCCCTTCCAGATAGTCCTTTGTAAGATTTGGGTATAGATTT
The DNA here is from genome assembly GCF_028885625.2 of Pongo pygmaeus. Lineage (NCBI taxonomy): Eukaryota > Metazoa > Chordata > Mammalia > Primates > Hominidae > Pongo > Pongo pygmaeus. The sequence goes on from NC_072384.2 coordinate 77,061,935, forward strand.
ATGCCACCTCCTCTGTCATGTAATCATATTTCCATTTCCTGTTATCTCTGTCTCCTACATGGTGAGTGCTGCCACTTTGCCCTCTTGCTGCCCATTGTTTTCTTGTGGAATTCTACTCAGGGCCATCCTCTCCTATAGTGAAGTGAATTTAAAGTTTTTCCTTTCTGTTTCTCTCTCTCAATTCTAGTCTCCTGATTTTGGTAAGGTTTGGGTGAGAGCAACTTAATTGTAAACCATTTACATTAAAGCTTTGTATTCCTTTGTGGCTATTCAACAGATGAGGCTTCTATTCTTAACTTTTTCTCATGTCTTAAGGTAATGCTTACCCATGTGTGGTCTGTGGATGACCCTCATCAGAATTTTCTGAGGGTGCTAGAAATTTTAATCATGGGCTGGGTCTAGGGTGGCATCCAAGGACTCTGCTTTTAAAGTAAGTACCCAAGGTGATGTTTATACTCCCAGAAAGTTTGAGAACCTCTGTTGTTGTGATTGGGTCCTGCTTTTAATGCTTTCTTCTCTTCCCCCAAACTTTATGGGGTTCATTTTTTCCATGGGTTTGCCGGAAGCAAAGATAGCAATCCCAACTACCTGTCACTTAAAGTAGAAGGGGCTACTGCTGATTTTTTTTTTTATCATTATTTTAAGTAAAACAAACCAAAAAAACCCCAACTACTGTTTTTTTTTTTTCTTTTTCTTTTTTCTCACAATTGCAAGATTTAAGAGTGAAAACAGAGCCCATACAATGGGAGGAGACCCAAGGGGGGTTGCCACCCCCGGCTCGAATACTTGGAGTTTATATCCCAATCATTGTCCCTCCGCCTGTGCTCTCAGGTGATATATGATTTGACTATTTTTTTTTTACCTCCTGCTTTAGCCTAATTTGTATTTTAGTGAGCCCTCTTTACTATCTGATTGGTTGGGTGTGAGCTGAATTACAAGCCCCGTGTTTAAAGGTGGGTGCGGTCACCTTCCCAGCTGGGCTTAGGAATTCTTAGTCAGCCTAGGAAATCCAGCTAGTCTTGTCTCTCAGTCTTGGCTTTCAACAGGAAAACTCAAGTGCTGTTGGGGAGGTTGGCCGATGACCACTCTTAACTGCTTCCTGCTGAATTGGGGCATAGTAGGGGTCGTGCAGTTCAGATTTCCTCGGGAGGGGTGCCTTCGATCTCATCAACATTGGAGCGTGGGCTAGTAGGCCGGTCCAGGGGTCCGCAGTAGATCTTAGTCATGGACTGCATCAGGGGCTCCATTTGAAGAACCATTTATAGTTTTACACCTTCGATTCTGGAAGAGACAAACTTAACAAGGAGGTTAAAGATACAGGGATTGAAATGTATGGCCTGCAGTGCAGGGGATTATTTCTTTGGCACACTTCACAGGCCCTGACTATCTGCTTGATAGTTTTTAAAAGGCCTGATCCAGTAAATAATGATTTGGCCATCTGATGGGTGCTATCAATGCCTAAATGAAAGGTTTGGTGAAGGGTTTTAAGTAATTTCCATTAGTTAGCTGCAGGCAAAAGTATTTTTCCTTCTTCAGTGGCTAGCCATCCTGAGGGGAGGAAACTTTTCCTCGTGAGGGTCCCCATTCTGTTTCTCCTGCCGAGTACTGCAGCTTGGTTTCCCGTAGGGGATTACTCCATACTAGGGGTCCTTCTATAAGCATTTCTAATGGAGGGTCCTGCCTTGCTGCTCTTTTGGCTTCAATATCCACTTGGCGGTTCACTTCTATTTCCCTTTCCTTTCCTTTCTGATGACCCTGGCAGCGTAAGACTGCCACCTCTTTAGGTTTCTGTACAGCCAATAATAATCTCCTAAAGGCTTCCTGATGTTTGATAGGTGTTCCCTCGGAAGTTAGGAATTCCCTTTCTCTCCATATTGCTGCGTGGGCATGGAGGACTAGGTAAGCATACCTAGAGTCTGTATATATATTTACCCTTTTTCCTTCTCCTAATTCTAGTGTATAATGGCCCCTCCTTTTGCTAGGATGTCTCTCCCTAACAAAGGAGTGGGGCTTTCAGGCATAATTAGAAAGGCATGTGAAAAGAGTAAAGTTCCCCAGTCACAGCTTAGTGGCTGGGAGAAGTATTTAGTGACTGCCTGTCATAGGACCCCTCAGATAATGACAGATCTGGAGGACAGTTGTCCAGGACAGGGAGAGTAAGTCTGAGAAGGCCACACCAGTGTCCAGGAGACAGTTAACCTCCTGGCCCTCAATGGTCAAGCATACCCGGGGCTCTGTGAGGGTGACGGCATGGGCTGGCGCTTACCCCGGGCACCCTCAGTCCTGCTGCTGGATCATCTGGTTAGTGGCTTCTGACTCAGAGATCCTTCATCCCCTGGGGCAGTGGGCCTTCTAGTGATTCCCTTGACATAAGGGGCATGGACGAGGGGGCAGTTTATTTCTATTCGGACAATCTTTTTTAAAGTGTCCTTGTAGGCCGCACTGGAAGCAAGCCCTATTAGGCATTCAACTTGCCCAGCCTGTCCGTGTTCCAGAGCCTCAAAGTCTGCTTACCTGAGGGCCATGATTAAAGCAGTGACCTTTTTCTTAACTTGTTTGTCCCTTTCCGCCTGCTCTTCCTGATCTCTATTACAAAAAACCCGAGGTTGCCAAGTTCAATAGGGTTTCTAAGTTTTGCTGCAGGCCTAAGGCGGACTTTTGAAGTTTTTTCTAATGTCTGCAACTGACTGAATAATAAACTTATCCTTTAAGATTAGTTGGCCTTCAATAGAGTCAGGTGACAGAGAGGTATGCTTCCTCAGTGCCTCCCTTAGTCTCTCCAGAAACGCGGTAGGATTTTCTTCCTTTCCCTGTGTTATAGTGGACATCATTGAATAATTTATAGGCTTCTTCCTAGTTTTCCTTAGTCCTTCTAGCACGCAAGTTAGTAAATGTCTGCGGCACCAATCTCCATGTTCTGATTCTGCGTCCCAGTGAGGGTCTACACTGGGAACTGCCTGCTGGCCTGTGGGGAATTGTTCTTTCCTCTGTTGTCATCCTATCATTGACCTGCCTGAGATACCAGAGATCGCCAAACTCTCAGGTTGCAGTTATGGTGGCACTTTTCTCATTTGGGGGTTAGTGTCTGATCTAGCAGTAACATTATATTTCTCCATGTCAGATCAAAGGATTGTCCTAACCCTTGTAAAACATCAATATAGCCATCAGGGTTATCTGATAATTTACCTAGGTCTATTTTAATTTGTCTCTCTCTCTCTCTGTCTTTCCTCTCCTTGACTTACTCAATTTGCTTTTATCCTGTTCTATTATGTTGTTGTAGACCCATAGTACTGGGTCATCAGTTCTAAGGCCCTGGCCAAGGAGCCAAGGCTTGGAGATTGTATTGCAGAGGGGTAAGCTGGGTAGAAATTGGGAGAGGAGAGCATCTTACACAATGGGAGAGCAATCCTCCTAGCCATTTACAAACTTGGGGCCCTGGCAAGTTGGTGGGGAATGGGTCCCACATAACTGTCGAGAGCTGTATGCCTAAATTGGGAGGGACACGAGGGACAAGACTCCCTGGGTTCATAGCCTAGATGCCTAAGGACACAACATAGAGCTTCATTAGATCCCTTTGGAGATACAACTTGCTCTAATACGTGGGAGAGGAAATGAAGGTCTGAACCATTAGTATCTAGGAGGCAGGGATTGGAGGAAGTAGATTCAGAGGTAAGGAGAATTTTGGGGCTACACTTTCTAGAAAGTCATGGTCAGGACCCAGGAGGTATGGGTCAGAAGGAAAGGTAGGGTGCACGCATGGGCGACTGTTGAGTAGAGACTTCTGGCTGTGCTGTGATCTCAACTGGCTAACGCCGGGAGTTCGGGATGACAGCTTTCTGCCTCTAGTTGGCCCTTGGCTTCCCCAGGAAAATTGAAAGTGGAAGCTGGTTCCAGGCAGATCAATGCTCCCAACCCAGAAGGGTTGGGGGTTATTAGAAAGCCTTTTCCCAGACAGCCTCACACCTGAGTCTTAAGTCTGGCAGCCACGCTAATCTTTTTTTTAACTGGCCGACAGGTACCCCGTATTTTCCTCTGATTCTAAGGAAGGATAGGATAGAATAGCAAGGGAAAGTGGTCCAATATTACTCACCACTTTGGAGAGTCCCTTCGTGGTTGCCAAAATGTTACCAGGGTGTCCTTGCTCCTAGAGCTCCCAAGATGTTGGCGGGCCACTTCCAAGATGGCGGCAAGCCTCTTGTTCTCTGACCTGGGGTTCTTGGCCTCACGGATTCCAAGGAATGGAATCTTGGGCCATGCAGTGAGTGTTATAGCTCTATTAGAAGCCGTGGGTCATGGAGGAGAACCGTGGAACCCAGCGACTAGTGTTTAGCTCGATTAGGATGAACCCGGGCACTTAGCTGTGCAGGAACAATGGCAAGCTCGATCAGGAGTGGCAATAGGTGCCTTGCTGGATCAGGAGCACAGTGGACACCCTGCTGGATCTGGAGGGGTGGAAGTCAGCGTCAGCGGTGGGTCTGCGATGGCGGCAAACAGCAGTGGTGGATGGCAAGTGAAAGCACAGCTGGAGCCATAACAAACACAGACCAGAAGAGTATGCAGTTGCAAGATTTAATAGAGTGAAAACAGAGCTCCCATACAATGGGAGGGGACCCAAAGGGGGTTGCCCAACAATTACGGTTTACAACAAGAATACTGTGTAAATCAAGCCGGTATGGATTTCAGTCTTGGTATTTTTAGGTTCATGCCAAGGGTATTGTTGGTCTGTCCCCAAAGGACAGCTGGGGAAGGGAACTTAGGCTTGGTTTCAATGCTAAAATAGCATGTAGATTTTTGGAGACATTTGTATTTTCTTTGTCTGTGTTCAGTTTTGTAGTTTCTACAGAAATGCAAGGCTCTACCAGAAATGGCTTTGGTCACTTATGGGTTGGTCAGTATAATAAGCTTGTGATACAATTCCTTTTTTAATTACTAACAAGCATGGAGTGAGCAATGAGAGTGAATTGGCATTTTCCCACTTGGTGGTAGAGAAAGTCTGGGGTTGTTTGCCAAAATTGTCATATTGCTTAGATTACAAGTGGACAGTGAAGGGAAAAATCATGAAATTTAAAGTACAGTCCAGGGAACACAAGAGTCCAAGTGAAGGACATATCCTTTTCTCTTTGTCCTTTGCTATGACAACCTCCTGATGCAGATTTGGATTGTTTTCCTCATTACATAGACCAACACCTGAGGGTAAAGGGTAGGATGGTTGTTTCTTTCCAGGCTTTCAGAATGGCAGGTACCAAGCTTGTGTGAGTGGATATGTGGGTACACACCTGCCCTTACCACAAAATATTTGTAACGTATACTACTAAATGTATGAATGACTAATAGTGTATATTTCCATTTTCAAATGCATCATTCAAACAGTAACGAGTTTCTAATTGGTAGATTATGGTGTAGTGTGTGAGAGAAGTGTGGGAGTAAAGAATGGCACCCCAAGAACCTGAAGTGATTAGTGACTGCCCAGAGTATTCTGTCAATGTGTGGTAAAGCTGGCCTTGCCTTATTTGCCCTTCTTGCCCCCCGCCCCTTTCCTGTGCCTCTGTTTAGAATTTTTCCCCTTTATACCTGTATATTACTTTTTCTTTCACTCATTTATTCATGATAAATGTAGTAGGAATTGGACCTTTGGGACGTAGTTTTTGAGCCTTGAATTCAAGTTTTAAAGGTTTCTTTCTTTTCTTTTTTTTTGAGACAGGACCTCACTCTGTCACGCAGGCTGGAGTGCAGTGGCAATCATGGCTCACTGCAACCTTGAACTCTTGAGCTCAAGGGATCCTTCTGCCTTGGCCTTGTAGTAGCTGGGATTACAGGCTTGCACCACCACACCTGGCTTTTATTTTATTTTATTTTTGAGAATTGGGAGTCCCACTGTATTGCCCAGGCTTATTTTGAACTTCAAGGCTCAAGTTATCCTCCCACCTTGGCCTCCCAAAGTGGTGGGATTACAGGTCATTGTCCTTGGCCATAAAAAGTTTTTTAGAGCGCTAGTTTCTTGTGGACTATAAAAAGTTGACTGTAGGTAGTTAAATGTATATTTGGTTTACCATATAGTTGAAGCTGTTTAATTCATAATGGAATTCTATCATTCAAAAAAATTTGTAGCTATTGCTAAGAAGCCCAATAGATTTTATAATAAACCATCATGAAAGTTCTGCGTATATATGGAAGAAAGAATTATTTTCTCAGAACAGAGAGAAACTGCACTGAGATTCAAAGGCTGAGCAGCATATTTGCCTCAGGTTCAGAGAGTTGTGGTAACGTACATTTTTAATATATGGTATTTGTGTGAGGCCTCTAATTTTCCTCCATCTCTGATTACTAATGTCATCTGCCTATCCCATGGGTGCCTGTGAAGGATCTTGTGTGTGTGTGTGTGTGTGTGTGTATAATGTATATAATATACATATATGATGAATGTATTATAAATAATATATCTGGATATATTATATATAATATTTTGTGTTTTGTGAAATATGCAGTGTTATTTAGTGTGTATATTTTTAATTCCCTTAAATGCTGTTTTACTATGGATTTTATTGTTTCTCCTTTGTGTTTACCACTGTTTTAAACATTTCATCATGTTTCTATATGCATATCTATTCAACTTACTGCTTTTGATTGCTGCATTAATATTTGATGGAATGCATTTTCCACATTACTTATCTGCTTCTTAGTGATGCCTCCAGCTACTCTTACAAACAATGCTCCAGGGACTATATCAAATGTGTTCCCTTATGGAATTGTATATGGATTTTCTATGCAATATATACGCAGGAATTGTATAGTTGGGTCATAGAATTGGCATTACCTATGAAAGCTTAGTATATGATTGCTCTGTGGAGTGGCTTACCAGTATGCATGTGGGTTCCTTTTCTTCATGTTCTTGTTAACAGCTTTGTGTGTTCTCAAATCTCATATTTAAGCCACTTTGCATTATCACACTGCTAAGAATTATCACATTGATTAATAACTTATTATATCACAGGGTCACATTTTTATTCTGGCAACTAGAGCTGAAAAACTTACAATGGGGATATTGAGGGAAGATTGAAATTCTTGTTGAAGTTTAAAGTATTGCATGATAATGTGCAAGAAGGCTCACTGTCTAGAGGACACAGATTATACCTTGTTGACCCATCTAGAAACATGATCTTATCAGAGTCCTCGAGTTGATTACATTTAGGTAGTCTGACTGCCCTCACCAGTTACCAAAGTTAATTAACAAGCCAATAAACTAATTCATGATGAAAAGTAAAATTATAGATCCTTTTGGCCATTTCACTTGTCCTTTTTTTTTTCTCTCTAGGAAATCACAATATTATCAGATGAAGGTAGCTTTGTGAGTTTTATATCAGGGCAAGAGGAAATATTGATCTGAAGAGTGAAGCATCTTTTATTAGAATTTTGATTATTGGAATTTTATCAGAAAAACTTTTTAAAAAAGTTATTAGATAGCTGAACTTTTACAGTTGTTAACCCAGAATGAAAGTAGCCAAAATCGTTTTTTCCTTTTCCTTATTTTCTAGTGAAAAATCTTATGATTATTATGATTAGAAATAGCAATGTAGAAACCATGCATATGTATCAGGATGCTTGCAGTTTATTACTAGTAGAGGAATAGTAATGTGACAACGTCTGTAAACAGAGACTTTAAAGTGAAAATTTCCCATTTTAAGAATAAAGAAACTCTTTATGGTTTTTATAATAGTAAGGCTAAATCTAAATATTTCACCTAAAGATTGTATAATAACAGCCCTGGAAAATGCAAAATACTGAATATGTACATCATGTACATATCATGGGAGAATACTGCCACCTTGTGCATATAGGATGCTATTTTATGCCTCCATTTTCTTTTGTTACACCAGCTAATACTGTGCTTTTTCAGTTTGGTACTGTGGTTAGATGTGTAAATGTGTAAAACATTTATTTTTTTATGCAGTAAAATCAATCCAACTATTCTTTCGGCAGGAGGAGGGTTTTTTTTTTTTAATTTTTTTTTTTTTTGAGACGGAGTCTTATTCTGTCACCCAGGCTGGAGTGCGGTGGTGTGATCTCGGCTCACTGCCACCTCCGCCTCCCAGGTTCAAGCGATTCTCCTGCCTCAGCCTCCTGAGCACCTGGGACTACAGGCACGTGCCACCACACCCAGCTAATTTTTTTTTTTTTTTTAATTTGTAGTAGAGATGGGGTTTCACTATATTAGCCAGGATGGTCTTGATCTCCTGACCTTGTGATCTGCCCACCTCGGCCTCCCAGAGTGCTAGGATTACAGGCATGAGCCACTGTGTCCGGCCCGGTCTTGTTTTTTGAAAGATGTTAAATTTGGTGTAGTTAGCTCTAAGAACTGGAATGTCTGAGAGATCATACTGATTAATTGACCTCTGGGGTTAGTTGAGAATTGGATTCCTTTATTTGAATCTTATGGAAAGTTGGTGATTCTTTAATCATTCTTCATTTTAGTGCTTGCAGTACTTTGGGGTTATTCTGAATGGCAGAATTCATTACACTATCGGAGGTATAGGGAATTTGGCTTCTGACACAAACATATCCCTTGATTTTTAAATGTTTTCCTTTAGCTGAAGTGCAGAAGAATTACTAGAACACAGGGTGAGCATCCTTAATTTGAAAATCTAAAATCCAGAATGTTCCAACATTGGAAACTTTTTGAACACTGTCATGAGATAGTGATTCCTTTGCTTCCTGATAGTTCAGTGTATACAAACTCTGTTTCATGCACAAAACCATTAAAAATATTGTATAAAATTACGTTCAGGCTATGTGATAAGATGTATATGAAACATAAATAAATTTTATGTTTAGACTTGGGTCCCATCCCCAAGAAATCTCATTGTGTATATGTAAATATTCCAGAATCTGAAAAATATCTGAAATCTGAAACACTTCTGGTCCCAAGCATTTTGGATAAAGGATACTCAACCTATAATAACATGTAATAGTTTCTTGAAACACTATTGATGTAAATAAAAAAATGAGTTCTTTCAAATATTCTGGTTATCTGACAGCCTGACTTAGATGGGTTTCAGATATTATTGCCTCTCTGAAGATGAAGAATTATGAGACTGGAAGTCAGCCTTTGGATACTCACAACTAACTTAGCTGTGTGACCAGGGATGCTTCTCTGGGCAGTTTCTTTATCTGAAAAATGAGCAATTGAACTTGATGGGTTCTGAGGATCTTTTTAGTTTTCAAATTCTGTGACTATGTAAAGTTTTACTCTAATTTTAAAATGTTATGCTGTAATACCGTTCAAAATACTTATTATACTCTTATGTATAAGAAGTTATTTAAAAATTTAATCATATAGTTATATTTAACTATCAGAATATATACTAGTAATTTGGTGGGGAGGGGGTTGGAATATGTATACATAAAAGTTTAAAACTAGAAGCCTGGGAAATTTTCCTGTTTTTTATTTAACACCTGCGGTACTTGAAGATATCAGAAGATTGGTTTGGGGGTAATCTAGATTTTAATTGTATATGATTTATGCATAATCCTATTTTGGGTATAAATGCATTCCAAATGCCTACATTCAACTTCTGAGAAGACTCCAAAAGTTGATATAAATATGGTAAAGTCCATTTCATAAGCCCAATTTTATGACTGGGATGAAAAGAGAGAAAAAGGTACCTACAGCTGAAAATTTGGAAGTTCTTTAGAATATTACCCAACTTGAAAATTTAAGGCCAAAGACTCTTCAGGATGTAAATCCCTTCATTTTATAGTGTATAACAGCAGATCTTTCCTGCTCATCTTGATTCGTTTCCTCATGAAGTGCTAAGAATTAACCCATGTGGCCAAGTTTAGCTTTTTACTTTGGGGCCATCTGGGGATAATTTTTTAAATTCTAGGGATAATTTTAAGGAAAATGATTTTCGTTGTTAAGCTACATAAACATGCCAAATTCAGCCTCTGTACTGAAATGATTTCCCTGTGCCTTGCCTTGAGATTTTTGCATTTATTTTGTGTAATACCAAATTACTATTTTGTAGAGAACAGAATTATAATAAATGTTGAAATTCACTAATAAAATGCAGTCACATAAAATCTATGCACATTATAAGCCATTAAAGATGTTAATGTATTAAAATATACATTTATCCTTCTGATTATTGAAATATAATAAGAAAATACTAAGTAAATTATACTTCATAAAAGTGAAGATAATTTAATCATGAAAAAAAGCGAAGTGGAAAATATCCTAATCTGTTTTTAGAATGTGAAAATCTTATGGTTCAATCGCAAGTTTTGGCACCAAAAAAAAAAAAAAAGTAAAATCTTAAGAAAATGAGTGTGTCACTGGTAACATTAGTCGTGATGTTTTTCCATAGATATTTTTCCAAAAGCTCCGTTCCAAAATCTCTCTCTGCAATGAGGTAGGAATGTTATGGGATTAGAAAAAATATTTGGTGTTAGTGTATAACTAATCTACAAATCCAGTCTCTGGATTGATACTCTTCAGATATTTTGAAGTTTTTGTAGAAGGACTGTAGCTTTTACTAATAGCAAATCATAGTTGTAAACAGAGCATTCCTAGTTTCTTTGTCTTAATTTTATGTATAGATGGAGATTTCAGCTCATAATTAATTACCTGTATCTGGCTCAGTTGTATTATGTTCATGTTCATTTGTTTGAAAAGCCTTTGAACTAGAACAAGAATTATGATTGTAATAAAAAAACTTGCTTGTCAGTTGTTATTTTCTTCTTTCTTGAGAATTACAGAGAATAAGAGGAACACTTCCTAATGAGTGCATCTTTGTTTATTTTGAAATTTTAATGCAGCAAATAACTTTCAAGATGGAAAAGGGTTTTTAAGTTATTTGCACCATAAAACTGCATAGTTGAATTTGTGGTAAGAAGACTCACCACCAATTTATTTCAGTAGCCAAGATCAAACTAGGATACTATGCCAAACACAAAACATGTGATAAAAAGTGATGCAGTACTTCAGCATGATTGCTTATTATGTTTTGTACAGGTCCAGACCTATCCTTACATGATGTGCAAAATTGAATGATTCAGCCATTGATTTTGATAAATAAGGATTTTTACAACTATGAAATATTGGTGTTTTGGAAATTAAAAATAGCATGTTATGAAATATTGGTATTTTGGAAATTAAAAATAGCATGTTATTTTGGAATATTGAAAGTGAGTATAGCCATTAACTGTTACAATATGTAGGTCAAGGTAGAGATTGGTAGCTATATGGAATTTGAAGAATTTAGAATGTAAACCCAGCACTGAGATTTTTAATCTACTTTATTGTGTCTACTACTAGTCAGTCTACTTGGTAAATTGGTCTTTTTTTAAAAATCGTAGCAGAAGATTAATAATTATGATTTTTTTCTCATATGTGTAAAACTTTGTTTCCTTAGTTTTAATTGCAAAACTTTTTAGGTCATTCTACAATGTAAACCCAATAACATGTACAAAATGAGACATTTATATTTTAAGCATATCTTCTTCCTTTTTGCAACTTTGTATTTCTTCCTTTGAATGCATTAAATTTATTGGTTGTAGCCCTCTGTGAAGCAGGTGCTGCTCATCAGAGTGATTCTATATTCAGAAATATTAGTATATGGACATTTTAATGTGTGCTAATTTTATTTAACCTTATACAATATTAGTGGGCATAAGGTATTTTAGATGATTGTGAGTTAATAATGATATACTGTACAGTTTTAAGATGTTTAGCATTGGTCTCATTTATATATTTTTTCTTCTCACTAGGCAAGAAGTTATGAAATGGAATGGATGGGGATATAATGATTCTAAATTCATCTTCAATAAGAAGGGCCAAATTGAATTGACTGGGAAAAGGTAACTCTGGTTTATTTCTTCTTTTGTTCCTCCTTGAATTCTTTCTTTCTATGAAAAATTTTAAACATACATGAAAATATAATGATTTCTCCTTGAGTTTAAACATTATCAACATTTTGTCATAACTGCTTTTTTTCTCCTGGTAATATTTCAAATTCTGATGTTGTCATGTCACCTCTAAATATATGTATATGTGTGTGTGTGTATATGTATATTATATGTCTTAAAAAATAAGGACCTAATATAATCAATTATATAATATTATATATCCAAAATAGCAAAAATTTTTAATCTAGTTATCCAGTTCATATTCACATTCTCCAGTTGTCTCACAAACATCTTTTATAGGTAGTTTATTTGTGTCAGGATCCAAATCATGTTTATAAGCCACCCACCACCCAATTCCCATGCCATTCAGTTTTTTGAAAGTAGCTTCATATTTAAATCTGGTAATTTACAAGGAGTGTGGGTTATTATGAAAGGTGAATGATTTTAGGTCTGTGCGAATATAAATAGTATTTAAAAAAATTAGCTTCTGAGATAAATTAGGAAACAAGTGATAGGGAAAGATCAGTCATTTTTGTGATAGCTTTCCTATGTCTTAAATGTGGTTATTTGTTGATAAGAATTACAAAGTATATTTGTTCAATCATACCTCAGTAAAACTGGAAAAATATTAAAAAGAATTCTAAAGGATATTTGTGTTATTCCTGTTTGTTCTAGATATGGTCAGAATTGTAAAATGAGTTCTTTGTTGGTTTTAAGCAATACTGCCCTTGCCAAAGCTCTGTTTTTGGTTTGTCTGTTGAATTTTGATACAACATTTGAAAGGGCAATGACTACAAATATGCAATACTTGAATGCTGGAACCAAAAATAAAAAGAAATTGAGACTAAGTAAAAAATTGGATCAGATATATTATAAGTCTATTCCAGTATTGTACCCTGATTTAATATCTATTGGACATTACTATACTTAAGTTAATGTTTTTAAAACATGTGCTATATCAGTATATTAAAATGTCAGCAAAGTAAGTTTCATTCCTTTGGAGAAGTTATTTATTTCCTTTTCATTGCAATGTATTAATAATTTTTCTGTTTTTCTGACTTACTAATATTTTGTACCTAAAATAAAACCTCAGGAATAGTAATTTGAAAGTAATTTTAATGAAGGTATGAAGATGTACATTTGACTTTTTTTTTAATTAGGAAAATAAATATTATCTGTGTTCTCATTCCCATCCTTAAGTGTGACTGGGTAGCAAGCAATGGAGGCTTAGTTGAGAAATTGTGTAATTCAGGTAGAAGGGATTTCTGGTTAATATCAGATTTACCAGTGTTCTAAATGTTGAATCTTTTATGTTTTATTTAAATAGAATAATGTCTAATACAGTGGAAACATCGATGTAGAGATTGGCTTTTCAAAATCTTCTGAAGGAGTAAAAATTAATCTTCTGAACTTAGAAAACCAAATTTCTCTCTTCTCGGACACTGTCCTCATTTCTCCTTCTCTTTTTCTCGCTTTGTGTTTGGACCTTGAAGGTATACAGCATTTCTGTTTTATGGAACAGGGTAGATAGTCACTTGTATTTCAGTGAAGTCTTCTGTACAGTACTGTAGGCCATGTAATGGTTTATATGAGAAGGTGTGTGTGTATGTGTGTGTGTGTGAAATGAATGACTAGTCGTAAAACATCACAGGTAACTATACCTTAGTGGGTCCCATGGGTTCAGGATCTCGTTCTTATTTTGGGTGTTCTGGCACTTGATTTGTCAGTTTCCTGGAAGAGATGAGGCTGTAGGGGTCTGACACACATGCCACACTTCTAAGAGGCTGATTTAAAGAACCTCAGTGTATTCATTTATGGTTAGATTATTCCTTTTTCAGGGTATGGAATACTTGTTAGTGCCCTTTCTGATGTTAGGGTATCTAGAGAACAACATTTGCAACTTAGATATTCTTTGGAGAGCATACATTCAGAACAAAGGAGATTTGATGGTCTTGATAGAGATTTTTATATAGGCTGTAATAGAACCAGAGAATTTATCTGTTGGTTTTAATGGGTTGCTACCACTCCTACCAGAATGCATTCCTTAAAGGCCTCATTTCTTTGCATTGTTGACTCCTAAGTCAGAGTCCAGTGGGGGAGAGGGAGAATAAGGGTGCATCTGACTGGAAGAGCCTGCAAGGGAGACCAGGAAAGTGAATATCTGGCAAATTTGCATTAGTGGAGGGTAGCTTTTGCCTTCCTTCAAGACTTACACAAAGGATAATTCCCCAAATGTATAAATGGGATTTAGGTGCTCTGAGATTAAATATATACCAAACAAACAATAACTAAAATGAAATAACAAAACAAAATTCAATTCCCATTCTGGTGGGAAGCACCAGTACCTTGTCACAGGATAATAAACTGGGTTGAATTGAATCATAACTTTCTCTATATCTAGCCTGTTTTCCTAAGAATAATTAGTGAATGAGTAGGTTTCTCTGATTTTTATCAGAAAACATTTACAAACACTCTTAAGATAATAATATCTACTATTTATTGAGTGCCTACTGAGTTATCGTACAATAACCCTATCAGATGGGTAGAGTTATCTTCTTAAAAATAACGAGAATGAGGAAAGTTAAGTAGCTTACCTGAAGTCACCTGCTCAGTGGTAAATTGAGATTAAACAACAGGTGTTTTTTTAAACTTCATTCTTCTGCAGTTTCTATTATACTGTGCTTCTGAGTTACTTCTGCAGATAACTAAACTCATCCACTGTACTGATCTTGTTCTGTCTCCAAACCCTGGGAGCACTACACTCTGTATACCAGCATGATAGAATTAGTCATATTATAAAAGATTATCTTGTGTCAAAAATTCCTATTGTTACTGTGAAAGGCAAAGGGGAGAAGCGTAAGAAGATTGTGATATTCCTGAAAGAGAAAATGGAATTCATGACTACAAAGGCTGAGTACAAGAAAACACTGTTTGGCTGAACAGTATTAATTCACTCTTATTTATTAATAATATTAGATGGTAAGGACAATTTTTGAAATTTTTTGTAGAGACTTTCTATTCTGGCAGTGAGGTAGACTGAAATAATTCAGGCCCCTCACCTTCTATAACCACATAGAAAAGTTGGATAAAATATCAGAAGAAAGAAATATAACAGAGCTGGAAAGAAAGAAAGGGAAATCCCAGGTGCCAGAAACTAATGTGATTATCAGTGAAAATTGATGAGGTGTGGGATTCTCCTATTTCTGCTCCAAAGAACATTGAAAAGGTAGATTTTTATACGGAAATGTAGTTGGTTGTCTGTATTTTGCGGGAGGGCGACTTTGACATTTCAAACCCAGGCATTACGTTGTAAGCAATTATTAGAAACTATTATAGAATAACAGCTTTTCCCCTATGTTAGGAGAAGAGTCTGAAATGTTTTTTCTGAGCAGTCTATCTTCTGAACAGATTTATAATTTATCAGTTTATAAATCTCTAGATTTGTAACTTACCACTCTTATTCCTTCTAAGTATGAGTGAATTTAGTCCTCCTGGGTTTAAGCAGCATAAGGCAATACTCTGGAGCCAATTCTAGAGATTTTTTTTTTTTCCTTCAGCTTTTAAGTTCTGGGGTACATGTGCAGGATATGCAGGTTTGTTACATAGCTAAACGTGTGCCATGGTGGTTTGCTGCACAGATCAACCCATTCCCTTGGTTATTAGGTTATTAAGGCCACTATCCATTAGCTGTTTTTCCTGATGCTCTCCCTCCTTCCACCGCTCCCCTTGATGGGCCCCAGTGTATGTTGTTCCCCTCCCTGTGTTCATGTGTTCTCATTGTTCAGCTCCCACTTATAAGTGAGAACATGCGGTGTTTGGTTTTCTGTTCCTGTGTTAGTTTGCTGAGGATAATGGCTTCCAGCTCTATCCATGTCCCTGCAAAGGACATGATTGTGTTCCTTTCTATGGCTGCATAGTATTCCATGGTGTATATGTACCATATTTTCTTTATCCAGTCAATCATTGATGGGTATTTGGGTTGATTCCATGTGTTTGCTATTGTGAATCGTGCTGCAATGAACATATGTATGCACGCATGTATCTTTATAATAGAATGATTTATATTCCTTTGTGTATTTACCCAGTAAGGGGATTGCTGGGTCAAATGGTATTTCTGCCTCTAGATCTTTGAGGAATCACCACACTGTCTTCCACAGTGGTTGAACTAATTTACACTCCACCAGTGTAAAAACATTCCTTTATCTCTGCAACCTCACCGGCATCTGTTGTTTCTGGACTTTTTAATAATCGCCATTCTGATGTGAGGTGGTATCTCATTGTGGTTTTGATGTGCGTTTCTCTAATGATGAGTGATACTGAGCTTTTCTTCATGTTTTTTGGCTGCGTGAATGTCTTCTTTTGAGAAGTGTCTGTTCATGTCCTTTGCCCACTTTTTAATGGGGTTGGTTTTTTCTTGTAAATTTAAGTTCCTTGTAGACTCTGGATATTAGATCTTTGTCAGATGCTCCAACTGCAAAAATTTTCTCACATTCTGTAGGTTGTCTCTTCACTCTGATGATAGTTTATTTTGCTGTGCAGAAGCTCTTTAGTTTAATTAGATCTCATTTGTCAATTTTGGCTTTTGTTGCAATTGCTTTTGGCGTTTTTGTCGTGAAATCTTTGCCCATGCCTATGTTCTGAATGGTATTGCCTAGATTTTTTTCTGGGGTTTTTATAGTTTTGGGTTTTACTTTTAAGTCTTTAGTCCATCTTGAGTTAATTTTTGTGTAAGATATAAGGAAGGGAGTTTCAATTTTCTGCATATGGCTACGCAGTTCTCCCAGCACCATTTATTAAATAGGGAATCCTGGCCGGGCACAGTGGCTCACACCTGTAATCCCAGCACTTTGGGAGGCTGAGGTGGGTGGATCACCTGAGGTCAGGAGTTTGAGACCAGCCTGACCAACATGGAGAAACCCTGTCTCTACCAAAAATACAAAAATTAGCTGGGCATGGTGGCGCATGCTTATAATCCCAGCTACTCGGGAGGCTGAGGCAGGAGACTCGCTTGAACCCGGGAGGCGGAGGTTGCGGTGAGCCAAGATCATACCATTGCACTCCAGCCTGGGCAACAAGAGTGAAACTCTGCCTAAAAAAAAAAAAAAAAAAAAAAAAAGGGAAATCCTTTCCCCATTGCTTGTTTTTGTCAGGTTTGTTGAAGATCAGATGGTTGTAGGTGTGCAATCTTATTTCTGGGATCTCTATGCTGTTCCATTGGTCTATGTGTCTATTTTTGTGCCAGTACCATGATGTTTTGGTTACTGTAGGCTTGTAGTATAGTTGGAACTTGGGTAGTGTGATGCCTCCAGCTTTGTTCTTTTTGTGTAGGATTGTCTTGGCTATACAGGCTCTTTTTTGATTCCATATGAATTTTAAAATAGTTTTTTCTAGTTCTATGAAGAATGTCAATGGTAGTTTAATGGGAATAGCATTGAATCTATAAATTACTTTGGGTAGTATGGCCATTTTCACAATATTGATTCTTCCTATCCATGAACATAGAATGTTTTTCCATTTGTTTGTGTCTTCTCTGAGTTCCGTGAGCAGTGATTTGTAGTTGTCCTTGAAGAGGTCCTTCATTTCCCTTGTTAGATGTATTCATAGGTGTTTTATTCTCTTTGTAGCAATTGTGAATGGGAGTTCATTCATGATTTGGCTCTCTTCTTGCCTGTTGTTGGTCTATAGGAATGCTCGTGATTTTTGCACATTGATTTTGTATCCTGAGACTTTGCTGAAGTTGCTTATCCGCTTCAGAAGCTTTTGGGCTGAGATGATGGGGTTTTCTAGATACAGGATCATGTCATCTGCAAACAGAAACAGTTTGACTTCCTCTCTTCCTATTTGAATTTTCTTTATTTCTTTCTCTTGCCTGGTTGCCCTGGCCAGAACTTCCAATACTATGTTGAAAGTAGTGGTGGAGAAAGCATCCTTGTCTTGTGCTGGTTTTCGAGGAGAATGCTTCCAGCTTTTGCTCATTCAGGTATAATATTGACTGTGAGTTTGTTATATATGGCTCTTATTATTTTGAGATATGGTCCTTCAATCCTTACTTTATTGAATTTTTAACATGAAGAGACGCTGAATTTTATCTAAGGCCTTTTCTGTGTCCATTGAGATAATCATGTGGTTTTTGTCTTTAGTTCTGTTTATGTGATAAATTACATTTATTGATTTGCATATGTTGAACCAACCTTGATTGTGGTGGATAGGCTTTTTGATGTATTGCTGGGTTCAGTTTGCCAGTATTTTATTGAGGATTTTTGCATTGATGTTCATCAGCGATATTGGCCTGAAGTTTTCTTTTTTGTTGTTGTGTCTCTGCCAGGTTTTGGTATCAAGATGATGCTGATCTCATAAAAGGAGTTAGGTAGCAGTCCCTCCTTTTCAATTTAGTTTCAGTAGAAATGGTACCAGCTCTTCTTTGTACCTCTAGTAGAATTCAGCTGTAAATCTTTCTGGCTCTTTTTGGTTGGCAGGCTATTACTGTCTCATTTTCAGAACTCATTACTGGTCTATTCAGGGATTCAGGTTCTTCCTGGTTCAATCTTGGGAGGGTGTATATGTCCAGGAACTTATCCACCTTTTTTCTAGATTTTCTAGTTCATGTACATAGAGGTGTTTATAGTATTCTTTGATGATTGTTTATATTTCTGTAGTGTCAGTGGTGGTATCCCCCTTATCATTTTTGATGGTGTCTGATTCTTCTCTCTTTTCTTCTTTATTAGTCTAGCTAGCAGTCTACCTATTTATTTTTTCAAAAAACCAGCTCCTGGATTCATTGGCTTTTTGAAGGGTTTTTCATGTCTCTATCTTCTTCAGTTCTGCTCTGATCTTGGTTATTTCTTGTGTTCTGCTACCTTTGGAGTTTGTTCTTGGTTCTCTAGTTCTTTTAGTTGTCATGTTAGGTTGTTAATTTGAGATCTTTCTAGCTTTTTGATGTGGGCATTTTAGTGCTATAAATTTTCCTCTTAACACTGCTTTAGCTGCACCCCAGAGATTCTGGTACTTTGTCTCTTTGTTCAAATAACTTCTTGATTTCTGCCTTAATTTCACCCAGGAGTCATTCAGGTTGTTCAGTTTCCATGTAGTTGTGTGGTTTTGAGTGATTTCTTTAGTCTTGATTTTAACTTGATTGTGCTGTGGTCTGAGAGACGGTTATGATTTCAGTTATTTTGCATTTGCTGGGGGGTTTTAATTCCAATTACGTGATCAATTTTAGAGTGAGTGTTGTGGCGATGAGAAAAATATATATTCTGTTGTTTTTGGGCGGAGGGTTCTGTAGATGTCTATCAAGTCTGCTTGATCCAAAGCTGAGTTCAGGTTTTGAATATCTTTTAATTTTCTGTCTCAGTGATCTGTCTAATATTGTCAGTGGGATGTTAAAGCCTCTCACTATTGTTGTGTGTAAGTGTAAGTCTCTTTGTAGGTCTCTAAGGACTTGCTTTATGGATCTAGGTGCTCCTCTATTGGGTACATATATATTTAGGATATTTAGCTCTTCTTGTTGAATTGAACCCTTTACCATTATGTAATGCTCTTCTTTGTCTTTTTTGGTCTTTGTTGGTTTAAAGTCTGTTTTGTCAGAAACTAGGATTGTGACACGTGCTTTTTTCTGTTTTGCATTTGCTTGGTAAATTTTCCTCCATCCCTTTCTTTTGAGTCCATGTGTGTCTTTGTATTTTACATGGGTCTCTTGACAGCATACTAATAGGTCTTGACTCTTCATCCAGCTTGCAATTCTGTGTCTTTTAATTGGGGCATTTAGCCCATTTACATTTAAGGTTTTTATTATGTGTGAATTTGATCCTGTCATCATGATGCTAGCTGGTTGTTTTGCATACTTGTTTATGTGGTTGCTTCATAGTGTCACTGGTCTGTGTACTTCAGTGTGTTTTTATAGTGGCTGGTAACCATTTTTCTTTTTCATATTTAGTGCTTTCTTCAGGAGCTCTTGCAAGGCAGGCCTGGTGGTGATGAATTCCCTCAGCATTTGCTTGTCTGGAAAGGATCTTCTTCTTTGCTTATGAAGCTTAGTTTGGCTGGATATGAAATTCTGGGTTGAAAATTCTTTTCTTTAAGAATGTTGAATATTGGCCCCCAATCTCTTCTGGCTTGTAGGGTTTTTGCTGAGAGGTCTGCTGTTAGTCTGATGGGTTTCCCTTTGTAGGTGACCTGGCCTTTCTCTCTGGCTACCCATAACATTTTTTCTCTCTTTTCAACCTTTGAGACTGATGATTATGTGTCTTGGGGTCGATCTCATGGAGTATCTTACTGGGGTTCTCTGGACTTCCTGCATTTGAATGTTGGCCTGTCTTGCTAGATTGGGGAAGTTCTCCTGGATTATATTCTGAAGTATGTTTTCCAACTTGGTTCCATTCTCTCCATCTCTTTCGGGTACCCCAATCAGTCATAGGTTCAGTCTTTTTTACATAGTCCCACATTTCTCAGAGGTTTTGTTCATTTCTTTTCATTCTTTTTTCTCTATTCTTGTCTGCCTTGAAGACTGTAGTCTTCAAGCTTTGAGATTCTTTCCTCCAGTTGGTCTATTCTGCTATTGATACTTGTGATTGCATTGTGAATTTCTTCTGTTGTGTTTTTCAGCTCCATCAGATTAGTTATGCTCCTCTCTAAACTGGCTCTTCTGGTTTTCAGCTCCTGTATTGTTTTATCATGATTCTTAGCTTTTTTGCATTGGGTTAGAGCATGTTCCTTTAGCTCAGTGAAGTTTGTTATTACCCACCATCTGAAGCCTACTTCTGTGAATTCAACCATCTCAGCCTTAGCCCAGTTCTCTGCCCTTGCTGGAGAGGTATTGTGGTCATTTGGAGGAGAAGAGACACTCTGGCTTTTTGAGTTTTCAGTATTTTTGCATTGATTCTTTCTCATCTTTGTGGGATTATCTAGCTTCAATTTTTTGAGGTTGCTGACCTTTGAGTGGGATTTTTGTGTGTTCTTTTTTTTGATGCTGTTGTTGTTGCTTTCTGTTTGTTTTTCTTTTAACAGGCCACTTTTTCGTAGGGCTGCTGTGGTTTGTTGGGGGATTGCTCGTGACCCTATTTGCCTCATTTTTCCCAGACCTGGAGGTATCACCAGTGGAGGCTGTGAAACAGCAAAGATGGCAGCCTGCTTTTTCCCCTGGGAGCTCCGTCCCAGGGTGGGTAGTGACCTGTTGCTGGCCTGGACGCTCCCATAGGGTGTCTGGAGACCCCTGTTGGGAGCTCTGACACAGTCAGGAGGAACAGGATGGCTGGGTTTTGGTGGAGCAGGTGTGCCATGTTGGGGATAACCCTTCCATGTCTGGACTCTTCAGAGCCAGCAGGCTGGAAAGGCTGAGTCAACTGAACTGCAGAGACATTGGCTGTCTCTCCCCCAAGGGGCTTTGTCCCAGGGAGAGATCAGAGTTATGTCTGTGTCACCCTGTCTGGAGTTGCTGAAATTCCCACAGGGAGTCCCCACCCAATGAGGAGCAATGGATTGGGGTCCCACTTAAAAAAAGCAGTCTGGCCACAATCTGGCATAGCAGCTGTGTTGCATTGTGTGGGATTCCTTCTCATTCAGACCACCTGGACTGCCTGGAGCTGGCAGGCTAGAACAGCTGAGTCAACCTAACCACAGAAATGGTGGTTGCTCCTCCTTCAGGGAACTCATCCATCTCAGGCAGTCTCCAGCTTGTTGCACTGGCTGGCAGTGGGTCTTAACTTGTGAGGTGCTGTGGAAGTGTGGCCTGCAGAACAATGTTGCTTGGATCCCTGGATTCGGTCCCCCTTCTAGGGGAGTGAGCAGATGGATCTTCCACCTTGCTGGGATTCCTAGGGTGGAGTCTGTAAAACTCCTGGGTTACTGTGTGAGCCTGAGTTCTTTTGAGACTGCACAGCTCTGTGTATTGAACCCAAGGCCCTGGTGGCGTGGGGTCACGAGGGGATCTCCTGATCCACAGGTTACAAAGATGTGTGGGAGAAGTGTTGTTTCTCTGGTGGGGTTGCACAATCTCTCACTGCTCTGCTTGGCTGGGGGTGGGGGTTCTTTTGGCTCCATGCTTCTCCCAGTTGAACCATCACCCCACCCAGCTTTTCTTTGTTCTCCATGGGTCCAGCTGTCTGCCTAGTCAGTCCTGATGTGAGAACCTGGATATTTTAGTTGAAGGTGCTGAATTCAGTTGCCATTTTCATTCTTCTCCATGACAGCTGTGGATCACAGCTGCTTCTAATCAGCCATCTCAGTCCCTATAGATTTCTATAAACTAAAATTTTTGAAAAATGTCATTATTTTTGACTTTATGGGTATTATACATTAGTTTGGTACTTACAAATCACAAGTTAGTGTATAAATGAAAAATTTGAGTTTGTTAGACTTTGTCTTTTTGATGGCATAATTTTTAATTGAAGCTTTATCTGATTATAAAAAGGCTGTTAAATTGCTTAGCAATTGTGGAGCTCACCCTGAGGCTAGATGATTGTATATACTCATCGGGGGAACCCACCCCAAATATTTCAACGTACGTTCTATTTTCCCTAAGTGTCAGCTGGTCTGAGAAATAAAGAGTACAAAGAGAGGAATTTTACAGCTGGGCCGCCGGGGGTGATACCACATTATCGGTAGGTCTGTAATGCCCCCTGAGCCACAAAACCAGCAAGTTTTTACTAGGGATTTCAAAAGGGGAGGGGGGTGTACAAACAGGGAGTAGGTCACAAAGATCACATGCTTCAAAGGGCAATAAAGATCACAAGGCAAAGGGCAAAGTAAAGATCACAAAGCAAAGGGCAAAATTAGAATGACTGATGAGGGTCTGTGTTTGACTGTGCACGTATTGTCTTGATAAACATCTTCAACAACAGAAAACAGGGTTCGAGAGCAGAGAACCAGTCTGACCTCAAATTTACCAGAGCGGGATCTTTTCCCCACCCTAATAAGCCTGAGGGTAATGCAGGAGACCAGGGCGTAATTTCAGTCCTTATCTCAACCACATGAGACAGACACTCCCAGAGCATCCGTTTATAGACCTCCCCCAAGGAATGCATTCCTTCCCCAGGGTATTAATTATTAATATTCCTTGCTGGGAAAAGAATTCAGCGATATCTCTCCTACTTTCACATCCATTTATAGGCTCTCTGCAAGAAGAAAAATATGGCTGTATTCTGCGTGACCCCACAGGCAGTCAGACCTTTGGTTGTGTTCCCTTGTTCCTTAAAATCGCTGTTATTGTGTTTGTTTTCAAGGTGCACTGATTTCATATTGTTCAAACACACGTTTTACAGTCAGTTTGTACAATAGTGGTCCTGAGGTGACCTACATTCTCAGCTTATGAAGATAACAGGATTAAGAGATTAAAGACAGGCATAAGAAATTATAAGAGTATTAATTTTGGGAACTGATAAATGTCCATGAAATCTTCACAATTTATGTTCCTCTGCCATGGCTTCAGCTGGTCCCTCTGTTCGGGGTCCCTGACTTCCTGCAACATATACTAATATTTTTGCTGCTTCTTATGTGCTGCCCCAGAGTGAGAGTCACTTTGCCTTTAGTCATTGTCAGTCCTGATGTGCACTTCCCTCTTGGATAATTTTTGTCCACAGAATTTTTTCTTTCCATGTAGAATGATTTCATTGGCCTTGAAAACTTGTTCTGGTTCTGTATCTTCTATAGTATAGTCTATTTCAGCCCTATGGGAAAGTGATAAATTGATCTCACCGTATATTTTACAACAAAAACCATTTAATGTTCTCAAACTAATCTTCAGTCATGGAAAAGAAGAAGATCCATTCAGTAGTCACTGTGATTCAACAATTGGTATAAGTGCTTAACTTTCCCTTTATCACATCTCTGGTTAAAGTTTCATATTCTCTGCCCATGTGTTCATCTCACAAATTAAATGTTGCTGTAGCTTTGACTAAGCTAGGTTGTAAGTTTCTTAAGAACAGGAGTCATAATACCAATTCCATGTATTCTGCAATGCTAAGTACAGTCTTCTGAGTGTTAAATAAATATTATGCATTCAGATATAGAGATATAAAGACTTTAGTGATAGAAGTAGTTTTAAATTTTATACATGAGAGTAACACTAACTCTGTATCTGTAGGTTCAAGTATCTTGAAGGTGGTCACCTTTTTATTTTATGGGAATACCTGAGACTGGGTAATTAATAAAGAATAGAGGTTTATTTGGCTCATGGTTCTGTAGGCTGTGCAAGAAACATGGCATCAGGGTTTGCTTCTGGTGAGGACCTCAAGCTGCTTCCAGTCCTGCAGAAGGGGAAGGGGAGCTGGTATGTGCTGAGATCACGTGGTGAAACTGAAAGCAAGAGAGAGATGGTAGGGAGGTGCCAGGCTCTTTTTAAACAACCAGCTCTTGTGGGAACTAACAGAACTCACTCACACTTCTCTCCCTTCCCCCAGGGCATTAATCTATTCATAAAGATATACATCCATGACCCAACCACCTCCCACTAGGGGATCAAATTTCAACATGAGGTCTGGAGGGTTTGGTATCCAAACTACAGGACTCCTTTAAGAGAGTGAAAGGATAAATCACAGAGTAAGAGAAAATGTCTAATATGTGTACCTTTCATTTTATAAATATATAAAGATTTCTTACATGTAATTGAGAAAACAATAACCCAGGAGGAAAATGAGCAAAAGACTTGAACTGGCTTTCAAAATGGAGGATATCCAAATGGACAATAGTTATAGGAATAGATGCTCAATTTCATAAGTACTCAGTAAAATTCAAATTAAAATTGTAATGAGATGCCAATGGAATGTCTCAGAGATTCAATTATAGAATTTCTATTGTGTTCTTTTTTATAGTTTTTAATTTCTCTGCTAAGATTTTTTTTTTCTAATATTCACCAGGAGCACATTTTCCATTTTGTCCATTGGCGTAGCAACAATAGCTGCTTTAAAACCCTTGCTTGCTACTTCCAGTATCTTGGGTCATTTTGGGGTCAGTCATCATTAATTGTCCTTTTTCTTGATGATGAGTCACACTTTCCAGTTTGTTCTTGTCTAGTAATATTGGAGTGTGTTTTGGACATTGTACATGATATGATGTAGGAGCTCTGGATTCTGTTATATTCCTCTGAAGAGACCTTTAAAAGATTTTTTTTTTTTAAATCAAGCAATTAACTTGACTGATCTGAAACTCTAAATTCTGTCTCCCTGTGGTGAGCAGCTGAATTGTCTGTCCAGTTTTTTTTAAGCTTAACTGGGCTGCCTAGAAGATTCCAGTATGTATTCTATACATGCTATTCAGAGTCAGCCAGACATTTGGAGAGAGCTGATAGATAGGTTCCTCTCTTACTTGCTTCTTTCTGTGATTTCTCGGTATGCTTTCCAGATGCAGCATTTACCCCAAACACTGTGCTCTGGTTCTTTAAGCCAGGAAGACTAAATTTTCAGCATTTTTTTTACCTTTTGAGGCACCAGCTGGGGTCTGCCATAAGGCTAAAACTTATGTAAAAAACAAAACCAAACTGGAAACTTATGAACGTATGTAGTACTTTTTCCTTTTTTCAAGTGTAGCACACCCTTCTCCCCTATTTTTGACTGCTTTTGGTCTGTCTATACTGCCTTTAGATAGCTGGATTTTGTTTGTTTTGTCTTCATTCAGAGTTTATAGTTACATGTGAAAGTGTTGGTTTGATAGTAGCTGCTTGACCATCACTGGAAGCAGAATTTAAGCTTTAAATTTAAATGAAGATACTTTGCTCTAATATTTTTACTTTCTTTGTACCTTAGGTACCCTCTTAGTGGCATGGGTTTACCAACATTTAAAGAATGGATCCAAAATACCCTTGGAGTAAATGTGGAGCATAAAACTACCTCTAAAGTAAGCAAACAAAAATTATTACTAACTCATTTAACTGTGTTTTTAAAACCCAAATTAATTTGATTTATCTTTGTAATTCATTATATTGGATTTACTGCAACTGTCATGTTTTTTGTTATAAAGCCTATTAATTATATTAGCCTTGTTAGACTGTTAGCGGCAGTTATTCAGTGTCACAGATCTAGACCCTAGTCTCAAAATTTATCTGAGATTTATCTGGCAAACTTTTTATCCTCTCTGAGCCTTGGTTATTTTTAGAATTGGGAGTAATAACTATTTGTTCTGCCTATCACAGGGTAGTAGTGAAGTGCAGATTATTTACTTCATTAAAGAGTGCTTTGTTACAGAAATATAAGTTGCTATGATGTTTAGATTGTTTAATAGACTGACCGTAATCTAGGATTAATAGAGAATAATTTAAAATAAAATTGTAAAGTCACATTTAATATTAGGATATTTAGAATATTTGAAGAATTATAAAAAGTAAAAATTTGATTAAGATATGAGCAATTGAGGATTTTAGTTTGTTCATATAGTTTCACTTTTCTGAAAGTGGGATTAGGAAACTTTAAACTGTATATATATATGAAACTAATGAAATATTTAGCATTTCTTTTTATTATTTTTGTTGTGTTTTTATTATTATTGCATTTCTTTTTATTATTTTTGTTGTGTTTTTATTATTATTTTGCTGTAGCATAGTATTCTGTATGTCTGTTTAACTGGATATAAGTTCCATAAGTACAGGGCTGTGTCTTATACAATATTCACCACTGTATCCAACTTGTTATTAAGTGGTATAGGAATTTGGTGAGTACTTGTTGGGTTTATTTAAAAATCCACAGTTATTTTATTCTAGTTATTAAGTTAGGCTGAACAACTAATTCTACCCCTCCCAAGCCATCTTTTAACTTTTCCTAGACGTCTCTTTTTTTATCTCTTAAATTCTCTCTCTCTCTTGATCTCTTGACTGTTTGCAATTACTTGTTTTTGACATTGATACAATCCACATACTATAGTTAGAAATTTCACCAGTTTTTGAGCCCTTTTCAATTCTTAATGACTTAAAATATTAATATATTTTGTTGGAGTTCTTTTAGTATTTCCTTCTCCTATGGGATAAATTGCACAGGGTCAAAATACGTTTTTCTGTTTAACTCACTGTTGTATCAAGACCTTGAAGAGTGGCTAGCTTATAGCAGCCACTCAGTAAGTATTTATTATGCAGTACCTTAGTAAGAGATTAAGATAATATGCAAGTATCATATTTGTTCTTTGCATATTCTTATACTTTCTTTTTTCCAAATACTGTATGATAGCTTCCCCCAATCCCCCATAGCAGATTTTACTTGGCCAGCCATTTATAGACCTCTTCCTATATTCTAGCCATGCTATTAGGTGCTTTTCACAAAAATTATCACATTTAACCTGCCTTCCTTATAGTAGCACTATGGTGATAATGTCATTTAACAGATGAAGAAGCCAAGGTTCACAGAAGTTGGGTGACATGCCCAGTGTCTCATAGTTTTAACTTTGAAGTTGAAGATTAGGTTTCAAGTTACCTGTTAGGTGAAATTGAATATCAAGTTTATAATTATGTTGTGAGTTTTAAAGCAGCTCTATAAAAATGGATTTATTACTTATTTTGAGGCTTTCTGTTGATCACTTTAAAATGGCAATTGAAGAATAAGAAATGCTGAATTTTTTTTTTTTTTTTTTTTTTGAGACGGAGTCTCACTCTGTTGCCCAGAGCTCTGTCGCTCTGGAGTGCCGTGGTACAATCTCGGCTCACTGCAAGCTCTGCCTCCCGGGTTCATGCCATTCTCCTAGCCTCCCAAGTAGCTGGGACTACAGGCACCCGCCTCCACGCCCAGCTAATTTTTGTATTTTTAGTAGAGGCGGGGTTTCACCATGTTAGCCAGGATGGTCTCAATCTCCTGACCTTGTGATCTGCCCTCCTTGGCCTCCAAAAGTGCTGGGATTACAGGCGTGAGCCACTGCACCCAGCCAGAAATGCTAAATTTTATCGACAGGTATAAGTGTAGATAGTGCAAAAGTCAAGTAGCTTTCTCCCAGTCTCCTTAATCTGAAATGGGAGATTTAATACTTTGCTATCTTCCCTGTTGATTACAATCTTTAGAAATGATTGTGATTAACCAGAGCATTTGTAATTTGTTACTCTCATAAAGCTGATTTCTGTATATGTTGTTTTGTATTTTCCTATGCTTCAGCCTTACTTTGAATGTTTAAAAAAAAGTCTACATTTTATAGTCATTCTTTCTAACTTAAGTACCCAAAATTCGTTGTCTAAAAATAAGTCAAAGAAATCAATTTTATTTTCTAGGCATCCTTAAATCCTAGTGATACACCTCCTTCTGTTGTAAATGAAGATTTTCTTCATGACCTTAAAGAAACGAATATTTCATATTCACAAGAGGCAGATGATCGAGTATTTAGAGCTCATGGTAAGTTACTTTATATTAGCCCTATTTATTTTTACAAAAAATTTCTATATTTTAAGCTGTTTTTGTGTTTTTCTTTTTTTAACCACAAAACAGGTCATTGTCTTCATGAGATATTTTTGCTCAGGGAAGGAATGTTTGAGCGAATTCCTGATATAGTTTTATGGCCAAGTAAGTTTTCCCCTCCTTGTATCATTAATTTAGTATTGCTAAATTTTAAGTAAATTTAATATTGGAAATACGTTCTTTTTGGCATATGAGTTGTAAAAAATATAAATTGCTGTATTTTTAAGAGAGTTTACATAACAGTCTTGAAGCTTTCTTGACTTGGTTGTTCTGAACTATTGGTTTTAACAATTCATTTTGTTGCTGATAATTAAATCATCATTTTAAATGTAAATAATCATATTTGAGATGTCAGTGGAAAAACGTATTTTTGGATAATTTGGAAGCTTCATGAAATTAGTGTCTGATACATTCAGATATATAGAATTATTAATATAATTGAGTACTGCAAACTAATATTCGTAATAATTTGTTGATATCAGCTTGTGAGCTTTAAAAAGCCTGGTCAAACAAGTTTTATGTATTATGTATATGCATGCTATGTTTAAAATGAATAATTAAATTTTGACTAGTTATTAGGATTTGGCTGGGACGGGGGATGGATGAGCTTTCTGTTGTAATTTTGCTGTTGGTGAGTAGTAGGTACTATATTTATAAATCTGAGGTTTTTACCCATCTCTTTTAGCAGGTAATTTAAAGCAAGATGGGTATATTGTTCCTTGCTGTCCATTATTGCATTTTTTAAAGAGTTCTGTTGATCTTCTGATTCATTTTCTCTTCAGATCTTCCTTTTCAGAGTGTATATTTTATTTTTTAATAAATTGGCTCATTCACGGACTGTCAGTTCTTAAATGAGATCCTTCTACTTTGGAGGGACTAACTGAGAGAGAAATTATACTTTAATGTGGGAGCAACAGACAGGTGAGATACACAGAAGGAAAATCCAAGAGCATATGTAGCAGAGATGAAGTTACTTTCCTGATACTTATATATTAGTCTATGCATTTGGAATATTTATGAAATAAGTCTTTCATCTCTGTTAGTTTAGTATAGAAATTTTAACTGTTCCTGAGGAAAAGATATTCTCCAATAGAAGAAATATTTTTGTTTTGCCTCCTTGCTTTTTAGTAGCTTTAGGTTACTTCTCTACCAAGATTTGGAGAAGGTTTATTCCATTTATTACTAGAAAACATGAAAGCAAAATTTATCAATTCTCACTTCCCACAAGAAACCTAATAGGCCATCCTTTGATGTATCTTAATAAGAACTTTCAAGTGTACCTTCTAGGCATTTTCTTCATGTCTTTCAATATTAAAATACTTAGAGAGTTGGGCTTGGCAGTGCATGCCTGTAGTCCCTGTTACTCAGAATGATGACGCAGGAGGATTACTTGCCTAGAGTTCAAGTCTAGCCTGGACTAGTGAGTCCCTCATCTCTTAAAAAACAAAAACAAAAACAGAATAATATAGTAGAAGTATGTTTTGCTTTAAGAAATCCAAATATTCCAAAAACCCAGATGTAGTAAACAATATTTCACAAAAGTTGCTTTGCTTTGTAAAATCCCTCCCATTTTATTGGTTCCCTTGCACCTTTGCTCTTCCACTTTTTTTCATCCCAGTTTCCAAATCAGTTCCTTCTCAGTGTATATCTAGGTTTTTGTGAAACCATAAGGGTTTTCATGCCGCATGTTTCTTGCCCCTTAAACCTCCCATACACCCTTGGGAGATTAATTCAATAATCCTTTTGCCAACTTCTTCCATACTTCAAGAATCTGTATGAATGGTGTATTCCTGGCTGAATCAAGTTTATAATTTTATTCTGTTCAATATCCTAGTATAATGACTTCTTTGGAAATAGTTTCCCGACAAGTTATTAAGTCACTGAGGTCTTTATTTAATTTTAATGTGAATTTCCTACTGGAGTTGAAGTCCAAGTTTTTCTTTGCAGGAGGCCTAGTTTTGAGACAATGAAGAAATTTGAGGCAATGTCGTATTCCATAGAGTGGATGTGGCTGAATCATTCTTGCAACACACACACACACAACTGGAATTCTATTGTAGTTGTCTTTAAGTCTGGCTTTGATCTGAATCGGAATTCTATGTGTTGCTTAATAGGATGCTTAGGGCTTAAGAGTAAGGACGATTACTTCACTTATTAAATTTAGTATTTATGCATTATTTTCAGTGGCTTAAACACCAGAACTTTAGAACTGTGAAAATACAGGCTAGGTACTTGAGGATAAGCAGTGAATAAAACAAAAATCCCTGCTCTCAAGTGCCATACAATTTACTGAGGGGAAACAGATAATCCACAAGTAAATATGTAACATATTGGGTAGTGTTAAGTGCTGTAAAGAAAAGAAAAGCATGTAAGAGGGTAGCGTGAACAAGGATGTGTAGTGGGATGGGGGTGCAGTTTCAGATAACATGGTTAAGGAAGGCTTTTGATTAAATGACATTCCTAGAAGATAATTTTGCCTTGTTGAAGATTTTTTAATAGACATCTTTGGGTGTTTTGTGAATTATTAATTAGTGAGTATTCTATTTAGTAAATTTACCACAGATAGCAAACTTTATAAGCTTAATCCAAAAGCTTGAAAATAGATATTTATTAAAAATTGGAATGAAACAAATGACATGTTTTCTTAGCTTTACACAAACCTTAGAAAAGATAATTGCAACTTTTATGGAACTATTTTTGCTTTCATAAATGGATATTCATTTGTTTTCCTCAGCATTCTTATTTCCTACTGAGTCCTTAGGCTCTTAGCAACTAATACTGGAGTTTTGCATAGTTTTCTTGCCTCAAGTTTCGCTCCTCCATGCCATCTCTTATTATATCAGGAGATTGACTTTTCTAAAACAATCTCTTTGCCATCTTGTTCCCCTCCTTAAGAACCTCCACTAATGTCCTATTGCCAGTCGAGTCTTAGCACCTCTTGCTTGGCATTTAAAATCTTCCAGTCAGGTTTTTGTTACTTATATAACTTTTACAAGCATAAAGAGAACCCTTTAGTTCTGTACAAAGGAAAGGAATTATGTGCAGTGTATTTTGTGCAATATTGTAAACATTTGTTTAAACAATAAATCATCAATGGTGCTAAAATTAGTAGGTGAAAGTATGATGAGAATCAGGGTATTTTACGTAGTCTAAGATATGTAAATACTGTGTCACTAGATTTTCCCACTATAAGGATACTGTGTTTCTTGTTGAAATTAATAGGTATTTAAACAATTAATAGGTATTTGAACAATTAATACCTATTAATTTTGACAAGAAACACAGTATCCTTATAGTGGGGAAACCTAGTGACACGGCCTAACCAAATGATGTATTAATAAGTTAACATTACTAGAAATGAGACATGTTAATATCATGTGCCTCTAGATGTAATGCACTGACAAAGATGCAACATCACTTCTGTGGAATTACTGCCAAAATATGTAACCTGAACTTAATCATGAGGAAACATCTACAAACCCAAATTGAGGGGCATTCTATGAAATAACTGACCATTGTTCTTCAAAACTGTCATGGTCATGAAAGTTAAAGATACTCTAAGGAAGTGCCTATTTTTAAAGAAGACACAAGGCAACTAAATGCAGGGTGTGATCCTGGAATTGATTCTGGTCCAGAAAAGAGGACATTAGTAGGACAATTGGAAGTATTTGAATAAGGTCTGTAGATTAGTTTATTGTATCAGTGTTGATTGCTTGGTTTTGATAATTGGACTGTAGCTACGTAAGATGTTAATATTTGGGGATGTGAGATGAAGGAAAATTTTTGTACTATCTTTGTAACTTTTTTGTAAGTCAAATTATTTCAGAATGAAAAGTTAAAAAGGTAAAGTGTTTTAGTACTCAATTAATTCATTGTGTTAATGAGTGAATAAATGGAGGAAAAGTTTAGATAAAGAATTTCACAGGTTCTTATTTGCCAAGGTTATCAGATTTTATTCATGCCTCTGTAATTAATTTATTTTCCCTTTTTTCAACAGCATGCCATGATGATGTAGTTAAGATTGTGAATCTAGCTTGCAAATATAATCTTTGTATCATACCAATTGGTGGTAGGTATTGTGCCTTTTGAATTTTAATATGTAAATTTGTTCTATTTAAAATATTTGTATTTTAAATATTTGCGTCACCCTACTGAAAACAAACATCATTGTAATTGTGATGTGGTTATTCTCAAAAATTGGTCGATGATGCTCATTTTTGTTCTAAGTAGGATTCCTTAAACTGTTTGAGACATGGTATACCTTAGTTCATGGCTTTTTCCTCTATGGGCCCTAGTTGAAGCTGTGATTTAATGCCTGAATAAGAAAATGTTTCTGCTTTAGTAATTACTTTTTAACTTGTACATTTATGGAGATAATTTTCTTTTTCAAAAGCTAAATATAAATATGTCCTATATAAACCTTTGAGATTAGCATAGGAATGGTAATGAGACTCCCAACAATTCTAGAAGCTCCATATTCCCTCTTCAGCTGATGCTTTCTGTTGAATTTATGCAAAAAAGGCACTAAAATGCCATTTATTATGAAATATTTTTCTAATTCCAAATGACTGTGACAAGCAAATAGTGGTTACTGATCACAGGCATCACGTTCTTAACCAACAGTTCATGAACTCACTTTGTAAAATTACGCTGAACCTTACAGATTAACACCCCCTGTACTTCTTGTGGAAGGTGACTTTCACATGTTTTCTTTCATGCAGAACTTATAGAAGTATCAGTCAAGAATTTATTCAATATATGGTGATTTAGATCTGGTTAAGAACAGAGAACATTGTATTGTTCTTTAATGGTATCAAGAAAGCATTTTTCCTTTGACAGTAAATGTTAAGACAACAGTGTGTTTAAATACTTCTATGTATTATTCTATATTAAAATCACTTTTTCACCAAAGAACATATAAATTTGTTTTTAAATACCTCATAATCTAGACATTTTAAACTTGTTTCTATTCTAATTTATTAAAGCTTTTTTATATAAGAATATAAGATTATTTTAAATGATAAATGAATCTCATAATTGTGGTAGAAAGGAAGTAACGATGTCTCTAGTTGTATAGGATGGGTCTTTTTTTCTTTTAAGCTACCTCTCCACAGTAATTATCTGCTTAGAACTTCTCTAATCATGTATTTGGAGTTCCACAAATTGCTAGGGGCTTCACTTGAGTGTGGCATTTCCAGGGGATGGAACCATAGCCCATTGCTTTCAGTTCCGTAATATTGCTTCATTTTGGCACTCAGCATAAAATAAAGGTGAGTTTGCTTTTAGTGTGCTAGCATTTGCAAATTGTATTTTGCAAAGTATTAATAGGTATCACTTTTCTAGTGGCCCTGTCTGTATACTTGATATGAGAGATTTGCCCTAGAAATATAGCTAAAAACAGAATATTTAAACATAAAAGTTGTTGTTTCCTATTTTGGCAGGAGGAACAAGTGTTTCATATGGCCTGATGTGTCCTGCAGATGAGACAAGAACAATTATTTCTTTGGACACTTCACAAATGGTATTTAATAATTTGAGATATATTTAAAACATTGTCTTTATTGACTCCACCTTAATTGTCATTAAAAAAGAATCTAGCCACTGGGCGCTGTGGCTCACGCTTGTAATCCCAGCACTTGGGGAGGCTGAGGTGGGTGGATCACTTGAGGTCGGGAGTTCCAGACCAGCCAGGCCAACATAGCAAAACCTCATCTACTAAAAATACAAAAATTAACCAAGTGTGGTGGCGTGCGCCTGTAATCCCATCTACTTGGGAGGCTGAGACATGCGACTCGCTTGAACCCAGGAGGCGGAGGTTGCAGTGAGCCAAGATCACACCAGTGCACTCCAGCCTGGGTGATTAAAAAAAAAAAAAAAAATCTAATATCCATTTTGTTTTAAATGTATTTCATCATTACATTTTACCCTTGTATTCAGTTCTCCAAAAGGTAGGTTTACTTTTACCCTCAGGTATATATGTTGATGCTATTTTACCAAATTTGAATTTTTTTTTCAAACACCTAAGTAGAGAGAATAGTTTACCCATTGTTTAGATGAAATAGTTATTAACATTTTGTCATACTTTCTTTATCTTTCTTTTTTTTCTAGTAGTTTTAGAGCAAATTCTGATACAATGCTACTTTACGCGTAAATATTTCTGTATAATCTCGTTTAAAAAGGACATTTTCTCACATAACTATTATTATCACTCCTGGCAAAATCAAAAGTAATTCTTTATGTTATTTAGTAGTTAGTCTACATTCAATTTTCAATATAAAAAATGTCTGTTTTATAGTTCATTTGTTCAAATGGGGATTCAGACAAGGCTCACATTTGCTTTCCATTGTAGCTCTTAAGTCTCACTTTATGTAAAAGCCTCCTCTTACTCCCTGTTTTTTTCTTTTGAATGTTATAGACTTTTGAAGAAACAAGGTTATTTGTAGTATAGAATGTCATATTTTGAATTTATCTGTTGCTGCTTCTTGTCATTTAACTCTTTGTCTAAGCCCTGTAAGTTCACTAAATTAGAAGTTCCATATAAAGTCTAGTTAGATTCAGGCATTGCCTTTTGTTTTGTTTTGTTTTTACAGCAAGAATCCCTCATAGATGGTAATGTGCTTTTAAAAAAATGTCACATAACATCAATAGAGGTGTGTAGTAGCTGATTGTCTCACTTTTAGTGATGCTAAAATTGATCAAGTTCAGATGGTGAACACTTTATTTTATTGTAAAGTTCCCCATTAACCTATCTTCTTATCCCAGATTTTAAGAAAAGGCAATTTATTTCCTCAGAAGATAGCTGAAGAATAGCCTGTTCTGGAATGTTAACATGGGTTTGGTAGTATATATGGATATATGTTTTCTTTAGGTTTTTCTGTGAGTGCCTATGAAGTTTTTTTCTGCTGCTTTTAATTTCCTTTTTCTAC
The DNA here is from genome assembly GCF_028885625.2 of Pongo pygmaeus. NCBI lineage: Eukaryota > Metazoa > Chordata > Mammalia > Primates > Hominidae > Pongo > Pongo pygmaeus. The sequence continues at coordinate 77,097,114 of NC_072384.2, forward strand.
CAAAATATATGTTTGAACTCTTGGTAGCTACAAGGTATATATTTAGAATGAGTATGTAATTGCCTCAAGAGCCAGTCTGTTAGGGGAGAAGATATATATATATAAGATACCATCAGATTAATAAATTCTTTGTTATTTCATTCTGCAATTTAATAATACTGTCTTTTGTTTAGCTTCCAAAGGACCAAAAGCCTGATTATACTATAGTTGTATTGAAGTTACTGTTGTCAGCCAGGCGTGATGGCTCACGCCTGTAATCCCAGCACTTTGGGAGGCTGAGGTGGGCAGATCATCTGAGGCCAGGAGTTCTAGACCAGCCTGGCCAATGTGGTGAAACCCTGTGCCTACTAAAAATACAAAAATTAGCTGGGTGTGGTGGCGCATGCCTGTAATCCCAGCTACTCAGGAGGCTGAGGCAGGAGAATTGCTTAAACCTAGGAGACAGAGGTTGCAGTGAGCCAAGATCACGCCACTGCACTCCAGCCTGGGTGACAGAGCAAGACTCTGTCTCAAAAAAAAAAAAAAAAAAAAAAGAAAGAAAGAAAGAAATTACTATTGTCTTATTGAGAGTATAATTATGAGTTTTATGTAACATGAAACTAAAAGTGCATTCACATACATCATCTTATTTAATGTTTTTCACAACCCTATGAATTAAGCAGTGCAGTTATTTGTATGTGTTCAGATTTGGAATGTAGGCAGCAACTGCTATTTTTGTATTGTCTGTTGTGTTCTTTCCTTTTTATTATTAAGTAGATTTATCTATATTAGTTATTGCCATGAAATTGAGCATATGAAAGTAGAAAGAAAGCTTCCCTGGGATCCAGAAGAAGGTTCTATATGTTACCCAATTGCTCAGCCAGATAGAAAGGGGAAAGAAGTCTGCTCTTAATAGTAGAAAGTAATTCATGAAAATTCAAATATGTATATAAAAGTTAGGTCAAATAAGAATGCCAAATAACATTTTTTATTGGCAGTCATACGTTTGGTAAGTTGAGCCAGATGAAATTTAGTTCCTTCTTTTGAGCCCGAGGCAGGGATATGCTTTGTTTTGTACATGGGGTCTCTGGCCCTGTTTTGAATTAAAAATAAAGAAGGGATGCCATCTGCTATATTCAAATGTCTTTGCAGATTTTTTTTTTTCTAATCTTATGGTCATATTCTGATATTCTTAAATTAGATAATAATTGCTATGTTAACACAGTGCAGATAGTATTTGCACAACGCCAGGACCTGTATATGCTGTTTTTTTACATGGAGTACCTCATTTAATTATTGTAGCCAACACTTTATGTATTATTACTATTTTACATTTTACAAATGAGGAAACAATAAGCTTAGACAGTTAAATAATTTGCCTAAGGTAAGAGAAGGAATTTAAATTAACATCTGAATAAAGACAGAGTCTATGTTTTAAGCCAACCCCTGCATAATATACTGCCTTTGTTAGTATGTTGTCATGTTGTATAGTCTGGGATAATGGACTTGGTTTCCAGTGTGGGTGGTTGAGGGGAACCCTTCTTGCTTAATCACTGTCTTACCACTTGTTGCTTTGAATTAGGGAGTTATATTTCCTGAGAAAATATTAATAGTTCATGGAGATCAGATTTCTTTCTTCCTTTGCAACAGAATCGAATTCTCTGGGTTGATGAGAACAATTTGACAGCTCATGTAGAGGCTGGCATAACAGGACAAGAGTTGGAAAGACAGGTATGTTATTTATTTTTCTTATTTTTTTAAATTAACTTATTCTAATATCAATTCTGATATTATTTCTTTAATGAAAGTTTTCAAAACTGTATCCCCTCTATGAATGAAATACCTTTTATGATACATTCATTCACTCAAAGAATTTGTTTAGTTTCTATTATTGGGCTAGATTCTGAGGACATGATAGTGAATAAGGCATTGTCTCCTACCTTCGGGTAGCTTAGATTAGGACAGAAAGTTCAATAAATAATTAATTATTTGGAGTGAAAATTGCTATGTGGATGCTAAATGCAGGGTATTATGGATCATCAAATGGGGCTAGGTGGGAACGAGTTGGGCAAAGAAGGTATCATATAGAACCTGGCATTTATTTTTTTTGTTTTTAGTACTGAGTCAGTGGCAAAGGACACAGCATTTAAAATGAGACTTCAGGATGAGTCTGAGTTAGCAAAAAAGGAAAGAACAATCCAGAGGAAGGAGCATATATGCAGAGCTTCTCAGGGTGACTGTTGCTTTTTTTTTTTGTTTTTGAGACGGAGTCTCACTCTGTCGCCCAGGCTGGAGTGCAGTGACGTGATCTTGGTTCACTGCAAGCTCCGCCTCCCGGGTTCACGCCATTCTCCTGCCTCAGCCTCCCCAGTAGCTGGGACTACAGGCACCCACCACCGCGCCCAGCTAATTTTTTGTATTTTTAGTAGGACGGGGTTTCACCATGGTCTCGGATCTCCTGACCTCGTGATCCACCCGCCTCGGCCTCCTGACGTGTTGGGATTACAAGCATGAGCCACCACACCTGGCCAACTGTTGCTTTTGAGGGTCTGCAGATAGCTGAATATGGCTGAAGGCTAGTGTGTGTATGGGAGAACATGTATTTGTATATTGGGTGGGAGTGGGTACAGTAGGGGTAAAGGATCAGGCCAGGAAAACATGAAGAGTTCAGATCATAAAGGGCCTTATAAAGCCCCTATTAGAAGGTTGAACTTTACTTTTTTACTTGTATTGTTCTGGCTGCTGTGTGGTGAAATGGGTGGTCTATGTAAGGGTGGACTGAAAGACTGCAACAATAATTTAGGCAAGAGCTGAGAGTAACCTGAAGTAGTAGAAATGGAACAAAGTGGAACAGTTTGAACATGGAATTCTAGGATCTTGGTGATATATTTCATCAGCTGGGTAAATGTTGGTATTCATTGAACTTTTCAGTGCACAATTTCATTGACAACTACTCGTTTCATAAATTCATGAAATTCTTGCAGTTCTTATAGTACTTTTTTGGGATCTTAATGAATTTTTGGAAAACTTTAGGTTTCTTTCATAGATTCTAAGCAGGTAATAGTGAAAATAAATTGGTTCCTTCAACTTCCTCAAACATAATCAAGATAACGATAACTCAGCTTTTGTAAACAAAAATTGGAAAGTCCAATTTGTTAGTGATGTACTGACCATTTTGTTCAACTTGGGTTATAGAGACCCCTCTCCCCTAAACCTTTAATAGGAAGAGATGTGATGTGATTGTTATCTTATTTTGTTGTTGTTTTCTTTTCTTTGTTGAAAAGTTGATTGACATTGGTCTGCTCCTGACCATTTCTGGATGATAGGCTTTGAAAAAAAATTATTAAAGTATTTATTTTTTATTTAATGCGGTAAGATGCAGATAACTGGAATAAAATTGAACTTATTTGTTGAGACAGTGTTAAAGATCCTCAATAAATTAAGGTTTTATATCAGATAAATAGATTTATCAATTATTATAGTTTATAATGAACTTTAGTGGGCAGAATAATAGTATTTAATGAAAAAAAACCTCTAAAAAGTCCTGTATCAGTATGCTTAAATGAGGCATTACCAGCACAGCATTTTTTTTTATAACAAAGAATGGCCTTTTATGTCACCAATTTTGTATCTTTATTATAGCATTTGGTGTAGTATTTTAACCTTTCCAAGTTTCCTTTTTTTTTTAAAGGTTAGAATTAAAATTCAAGGAACATATTTCCTTGAAATTTAAATGACATTTTCCCAGACTAGGAACTTCTGATATTTTACCTACTAGTTCATTTCCCTAAATGCCAATATAGAACTTTCTTTTTTGCCTCCAGTAGGCTATAATGTAGTTCCTACAGCTATTTTGATCCCAGTTAAAGTTCTTCCTCATTAAACTTCTGTGTCCTTCAGATTCTACTTCAGTTGAGGTAACCAGTTTAAAACATCTTGCCTTTTCTTTCTGAAAGCTTAAAATGACACAAATACAGTAGTTGGGTAGCACAGATTTTAATCACTTTAACTTGTAAATCACATTGATGTTAACATGATAAAATTTAGTGGAAGCTGCTAACATGTCAATTATGGATTTGGAGAATTTTTTCTACTTTTATTAAATCTTTGGCTACTTTTATTAGTTAATAGTCTGAGGATGTCTGACTCGAATTTTTTTTCTGCTTAGGCACATCATCACTAATAACCTCACATTATCTTTCTTTGTTTCTAATAGCTGTTAGCTCTCACTGCAAACCTCAAATATAGCTCCTAGCTGTGTGACCTTGGGCAAGTTACTCACCTTTAAGCCTCAGTTTCTTTACCTATAAAGTGGGGATCATAATTCCTACTTCATGGGGTTTTTCATCAAGATGAAATAAGTTACTAATGTGAACTACTTAGAACTTTGATTGATTCCACCAATTTTTATTGAGCACTATTTGCTTCATTCAGGCTAACTGACTTTAAATATTCTTTTTATGTGCTGTAGACTCCAAAATTTATATTATCATCCTAGACTTCTTTCCTGAACTGATATAGCCACTTGCCTAATTGATATCTCCAGTTGCGTATTTACAGACATTTCAAACTCTGCGTTTTAAAAACTGAATTTTTAGAGGAAAAATTTGCAATCTTGTCTCCAAAATGTTTCTGTTCTGTAGCCTTCTTCTTCTCTTCAGGAGATGGAAATTCAATTCCTTAGGCAGCTTGGGCCACAATCTTTGAAGTCATAGATTTTTGTTTTATATTGCTTTATAATAGCTTGAGATATAATTATGATCTAATATGTACAATTTAATGTGTACAATTTGATAAGTTTTGACATATGAATATAACCATGAAACCATCATCACAATCAAGATAATGAACATATCCACCAACCCCAAAAGTTTTCCTCTTTCTCCTTTATAATCCTTCCCCACTCCCACCCACAACCCTTAAGCAACCCCCCAGCAATCGCTGATTTGCTTTCTGTCATGTAGATTTGCTTAAATTCCCTACAATTTTAATAAAGTGGAATCCTACAGTATGTATGGGAGGAGGGTCTGGCTTCTTCAACTAGGCATAATTATTTTGAAATTCAGCCATATTGCTGCATTTATCAGTAGTTCATTTCTTTTTGTTGCTCAGCAGTATTGCATTGTATAGATATGCCACTGTTTTGTTTATACATTCACCTGTTGATGAACACTTGGATTATTTCTAGTTTTGGGCTATTACAAACAAAGCTGCTATGAACATTCATGTGAAAGTTTTTGTATAGACATATACTTTTGGTAAGTAACTGGAAATGGAATGAATAGATCAAAATGGTAGGTATATGTTTACCTTTTTGAGAAACTATGAAGTTTTTTCCCAGAGTGATTATATCATTTTATATTCCCACCAGCACTGTATAAGAGTTCCAGTTTCTCCATATCCTTGCCAATACTTTGTATTGTTAGTCTTTTTAATTTTAGTCTAAACTTTAGTAGGTACATAGTAGTATCTCATTGTAGATTTGTTTTGTTTTGTTTTTTGAGACAGTGTCTCACCCTGCTGCCTGAGCTGGAGTGCAGTGGCACGATCATGGCTCACTGCAGCCTTGACCTCCCTGGGCTTAGGCAATCCACTTCAGCTTCCTGAGTAACTGAGACCACAGGCAAGTGCCACCATGCCTGGCTAATTTTTATATTTTTTTGTAGAGATGGAATTTTTTGCCATGTTGCCCTGTTCCTGAACTCCTGGGCTCAAGTGTTCTGCCCACCTTGGCCTCCCAAAGTGTTGGGATTACAGGCTCGGGCCCCTGTGTCTGGACTCATTGTAGTTTTAATTTATATTTCTCTAATGACTAGTGATGTTGAACATCTTTTCATGTGCTTATTTGCCATCCATATATCTTTATTGGTGAAGTTCTCCTTAAATTATCTGCCCAATTTTTTTTTTTTTTGAGACGGAGTCTCACTCTGTTGCCAGGCTGGAGCGCAGTGGTGCGATCTTGGCTCACTTCCATCTCTGTCTCCCGGGTTCATGCCATTCTCCTGCCTCAGCCTCTCGAGTAGCTGGGACTACAGGCGCCCACCATCATGCCTGGCTAATTTTTTGTATTTTTAGTAGAGATGGGTTTTCACCATGTTAGCCAGGATGGTCTCGATCTCCTGACCTTGTGATCCATCCACCTTGGCCTCCCAAAGTGCTGGGATTACAGGTGTCAGCCACCACGCCCGGCCTATTTGCTGAATTTTAAGATTGGGTTGTTTTCTTATTATTGAGTTTTGGAATTCTTTATTTATTCTGGGAATAAGTCTTTTTTCAGATATATGCTTTGCAAATATTTTCTTTCAGTCTGTGGTTTCTCTTTTCATTTTCTTACAGTATCTTTTGAAGACCAGCTGTTTTTAATTTTTATGAAGCCCAGTGTATTAATTTGTCTTTGTATCATGCTTCTGCTGTTGTATCATAATGCAAGGTTATAGAGATTTTCTCCCATTTGAGTTTTATAATTTTTAGTCTTACATTTAGGTCTCTAATCAGTTTTGAAGATTTCTGAGTTATTATTTGTATATGGTATAAAATTGGATTGAAGTTAATGATTTTTGCACATGGATATCCAATTGTTCAGCACCATTTATTGGAAAAGATTATCCTTTCTTCACTGAGTTGACTTTGCACCATCATTTAAAAAAATCTGTTGTCTATATATGTCTGCTTCTAGTTCTGGACTCTATATATGTCTGTCTCTGTGCTAATACCATACTGTTTGGATTACTATAGCTTTATCATAAGTCTTTTTCAAAGTTATTTTGGCTGTTCTAGGTTCTGTGTATTTCTATATGAACTTCATTTTCATATGGAAATGTCAGTTTCTGTTAAAAAAAGAAAAAGTCCCGTTGGGATTTTGATTGGGATTGCATTGACTCTATATATCAGTTTGAGGAGACTGACAGCTTAACAGTTTTGATTCTTCTGACCTGACCCATGAACATGGTATATCTTTAGTTTTTTGTAGGTCTGTAATTTCTCTCAGCAGTGTCTTATGGTTTTCTATGTACATGTCTTTCATATATATATACACATATATACACATATATGTATATATGTATATATATTTTTTAGAGACAAGATCTTATTCTGTTGCCCAGGCTGGAGTCTAGTGGCACCATCATAGCTCACTGTAACCTTAAACTCCTGGGCTTAAATGATCCTCCTGCTGCAGCCTCCCCAGTAGCTAGGACTACAGGCATGTGCCACCATGCTTGGCTAATTTTTTAATTTTTCTGGAGACAGGGTCTTGCCATATTGCCGAGACTGGTCTCAAACTTCTCGCTTCAACCTACCACCTTGGCCTCCCAAAGTGTTGGGATTATTGGTACGAGCCACCATACCTGGCCTCGTATATTTTTAAAAACAGGATTTGTCCCTAAGTAGTACATATTTTTTGGTGCTGTTGTAATTGGTATTTTTAAAAATTTTCAGTTTCTGGTTGTTCTTTAATAGTGTAAAAAATACAGTTTTTTAATACTGATCTTATATCCTGCAACTTTACTAAATTCACTAAATTTTAACAAGCTTTTTTTTTGTAGATCTCATTGGATTTTTTACATAGATGACTCTGTTGTGTGTGAATAAAGACAGTTTTCTTTCTTTCTTTCCAATCTGTTTGCCTTTTTTTCTTTTTCTCACCTGATTGTACTGGCCAGATAATGTTCAAAAGAAGCGAGACTTGTTTCTGATTTAGGAGAGATGTGTTCGGTCCTTTAACTATTAAGTATTTGTTAACTATAGGTGTTTTTTGTAGATACCCTTTATCAAGTTGAAGAAGTCCCTTTCTTGTGTTAGTTTATAGAGTTTTAATTAGGAATGGATGTTGGATTTGTGGAAAAAAATGTTATTTTGTGTCTTATAGTTGAGGTTAAGTTGAAGTAATTTATTTGAGTTCAGTCTTATTTTCTAAAGTAGAAAATCAGTGCTGATTTTTTCCCAATTATTGCTTTAGTGACATGCCACCAATTTTGATATGTTTATTTTCATTAATTTGAAAATATTTTCTACTGTTTTGATTTTTTTCTTTGATCCGTGGTTTACTCACCATGTATGTATGTTATTTAGTTCTCAATTATTTTGGGATTTTTCCAGATATCTTTCTGTCATTGATTTCTGTATTAATTTTGTTGTGTTCAGAAAATATACTTTATATGACTTGAATCCTTTCAAATTTATTGCTACTTGTTTTATGGCCCACAGTACAGCCTATTTTTAAAATGTTCCATGTGCACTTGCAAAGAATGTGTTTTCCTGCTGCTGTTTGGTGGAGTAGTCTTTAAATGTCTGTTAGGTCAGATTGACTTATAATGTAATTCAGGTCTCTTATATTTTTTATTTTCTGTCTACTTGTTCTGTCAGTTATTGAAGGGGGGTATTAAAACCTCCAACAGTAATTGTAGATTTGTATATTTCTTCTGCAGTTCTATTTTTGCTGGGTGTATTTTAAAGCTCGGTTATTAGGAGGATAAATGTTCAGGATTGTTATGGCTTCTTGATTAACTGACCCTTTTGTCGTTATGAAATGACCTCCTTTATTTGTGATAACATGCTTTGCTCTGAAATCTGCTTTTTCTGATATTAAAATAGCTATTGGAATTTTCTTAGCATGGTATATCTTTTTGCTTTTTCCATCATTTTACTTTTAATTAGTTTGTATCTTTATATTTAGAATGTTTTTCTTATAGGCAGCATATAATTGGTTCTTTTCTTTTTATCTGATTTGACAATCACTACCTTTTCTTTGAGGTGTTTAGATCATTTACCTTCAGTGTGATTTATTGTGGTTTAGTTTAAATCTGTCATCTTGCTATTCGTTTTCTGTATTTCCCTTCTGTTTTTGTTCTTCTTTCCCTCTTTTACTGCCTTTTTGGGATTTTTTTTAAATGATATGCTTTATCTCTTTAGTTTCTTTAGTAGTTTTAAGTTTTTATTTTGTTTTAGGATTTGTAGTATACGTCTTTAACTTGTATCAGCTACCTTTGAGTGATATTGTAATACTTTGCAGTATCATTTAAAAAATTTAAATAATATGAAAGCATCTTGTATATTTACCCATCTAGTTAGCCTTTCCTATACCCTTAATTTTGTCTGATGTTATTTGCCTTCTGCTTGAAGGACTTCTTTTAACATGACTTTAGTGTGGGTCTGCTGTTGGCAAATTCTAATTTTGTCTGAAGAAGTCTTTATTTCACCTTTGTTTTTAAAAAAGATATTTGAAGTGAGTATATAATTGTAGATTGATACTCTTTCAGCAGTACAGAGATGTTGCTCCACTGTTACCTACTTTATTGCTTTTCATGAGAAATCTGATATTGTCTTTGTCTTTGTTTCTGTGTATGTAATATGTTTTTTTCCCCTCTGGCTACTTTTTTTTTTTTTTCTTTGTGACAGAGTTTCACTCTTGTTACCCAGGCTGGAGTGCAGTGGCATGATATCGGCTCACCACAACCTCTGTCTCCCAGGTTCAAGCGATTCTCCTGCCTCAGCCTCCAGAGTAGCTGGGATTACAGGCATGCCCCACCACGCCCGGCTAATACTATATTTTTAGTAGAGATGGGGTTTTACCATGTTGGTCAGGCTGGTCTAAAACTCCTGACCTCTGATGATCCACCGCCTCAGCCTCCCAAAATGCCGGGCTTATAGGCATGAGCCACCACACCCAGCCTAGATTGCAGACTTTACGACACTTAACTTAAATACTTCAGCACCATCTCCTAAAGACAGAAGAATAGTGTTATTCTTTATAACTATAATACCACTATCATGTCTAAGAAAATCAGTAGTAATTTTTTTTTTTTTTTTTGAGACAGAGTCTCACTCTGTCGCTCAGCAGGCTGGAGTGCAGTGGTTCACCACAACCTCTGCCTCCCGGGTTCAAGTGATTCTCCTACCTCAGCCTCCCAAGTAGCTGGGATTACAAGCATGAGCCACCATGCCCAGCTAATTTTGTATTTTTGGTAGAGACGGGGTTTCTCCATGTTGGTCAGGCTGGTCTCGAACTCCCGATCTCAGGTGATCCACCCACCTCGGCTCTCAGGTGATCCGCCCACCTCGGCCTCCCAAAGTGTTGGGATTACAGGCGTGAGCCACTGTGCCCGGCCCCCTCTGGCTACTTTTAAGATTTTCTTGTTATCACTGGTTTGAGCAATTTGATTGTCATGGATCTTGGTGTAGTTTTTCTCTGTGTTTCTTTTGTTGAGGATTTGTTAAGCTTTTTTGATTTGTGGCTTTATAGTTTTCATCAAATTTTGAAAAACTTTGTCCATTATTTCTTCAACTCTCCAATAAACCCCCCTCCCCGCCGACCTTTAGGGACTCTATTTACTCACTTATTAGGCTCTTTGAAGTTCCACAGCTCACTGCTACTCTTTTCATTTTTTTCTTTTAGTTCCTGTTGCTATGTCTTGAAGTTCACTACTGTTTTATTTTGCTATGTCTTTTCTGCTCTTAATCCCATTAAATATATTTTTAATCTCAGACATTATATTTTTCATCTCCAGATGTTTAATTTGGGCCTTTTTATATCTTGCATGTCTCTACTTTTTGAACATACAGAATACAGTTATAATAACTGTTTTAATGTTCTTGTCAGCTGTGTCTAACATCTGTGTTAGTTCTGGATTGGTTTTGATTATTTACCCCATAATGATTATGGGGTGTTTTCCCGCTTCTTTGTAGCTTGGTAATTTTTATTTTTATTTTATATATATTTTGTTTTTATTTTTAATTTTATATTTTTAATTTTGAATGTTAATTTTTGATTAGATGGTAGCCATTATGAATTTCGATGTTTTTCAATTCTACAAATATTCTTCAGCTTTTTTCCTGGGATGCACTTAGGTGGAAACAGTTGATCCTCTAGTTCTTGCTTTTACGATCTTTTGCTTTTTTCAGTCTGAGGCTAATTACTTTCCACTACTGTGGTATGACATTGTTGGATATCCTACCTAATACTCTGTGAATTAATAGTTTTCTTAGTTGAACTAGTGGAAACAGGTACTGTTTCTGGCCCTCTGTGAGTGCTGGCACTATTCTCTAATCTACTGGTGTCCAGCCCTTTGAATGTGAGGACTTTTTTGGTGGCAGATATCATGAAAATTATGCATAGACCTTTTTTTTTTTTTTTAAGCTCATCAGCTGTTGTTAGTGTATTTTATGGGTGGCCTAAGACAATTCTTCTTCTTTCAGTGTGGCCCAGGGAAGCCAAAAGGTTGGACACCCAGATGCTGTAATCCATCTGGATTATTTCTTCCTCTGGTCTTTGGTATTTCACTCACTTGCATTTACTTTGCAGTACTCTGCTGAAGACCTGAGGGGCACACTCTGCAGATCTGCAGGCACCTCTCTTTGTGCTGCTTTTTTCTGTACTTTTTCCTATGAACTCTAAATGCCTTGATTGCCTTGACTGAGCTCTATGCTCAATCTCAACTCAGTGTTTGCCAAGTTGTGCCTGGATTCTGTTTCTGTGGAGCGCTAAACTAGGGTCAAGTCACAGTGCTCACCACCAGTGTTTACTTTCTCATAGGGATCACCCCTTCCTGACTGCAAGTTCAGTGTTTGAAAACTTTTTTTTTCTTTTTTAAAATACAGGGATGGAGTCTCGCTATGTTGCTCAGGTTGGTCTTGAGCTCCTGGCATCAAGTGATCCTCCCACCTCAGCCTCCTGAAGTGTTAGGATTACAGGTGTGAGCCACCATGCCTGGCCTGTTTCTTCTATTTTTCTGTGTTTTAGTCTTTTTAGGTGGGAGGGTAAATCCTAGCTCCTTTTACTTCAGTTTGGGTAGAGCGGGAAGTTCCTGCTCTGCTTTTTATTTTTTTCATCACACTTCTAATTATTCTGTATAATTTAATTATGATTCTTAATTAATTTCAGTTTCCTTTACTATTTCTCCTGTTTTTTTTTTTTAGCAGCATATACATTTTTCTCAATATTTCTCTATAATATAAGCACCATAATTTAGGGATTTTTTAAGTGATATATCTGAAGCTCTGCTTGTAGTCAGTAAATATTTGTTGTTTCAGTATTGAATTGGAACACAAGTGAGATAAAGCTTTTATTCCCATAGAGCTTCATGGCACATGGTAAATGGTTAATGAACACAGTTATTTTTATCTAGCATAGTATGGGGCAGAGATGTTATTTTATTAAAAAAGAAATCTTGAGTCAGACATGGTGGCTTATGACTATAATTCCAGCACTTTGGGAGGCCAAAGCAGGAGGAATGCTTGAGCCCAGGATTGGAGGCTGCAATGAGCCATGATTGTGCCATTATACTCCAGTTTGGGAGACAGAGTGAGACCCTTTCTCGGGGAACGTGGTGGGTGAATATTTGATTAATTGTATGAGTAAATCTGTGGACCTTTCTTCAGCAAATTTTTCTTACCAGCTAATGGCATTAACAGAGACACAGACCTTATAGGAGAAAGTGGCTAAATGTATATGATCTTAGATACCATTTATTAAGCACTTACTATGCACCAGCAATTGTTTCTCACTAAATTTGCATATTGTGGTATACTGTGGTATGTAAATTTTCTAGCAACAGTAAATGACAAGTTTCAAACCCAGGGATTTTTGTTTGTTTTCTTAAACTTTTTGGCAAGAAAAACCCAGGTTTTCAACCATTACACTTTCTTCACTTATTTAGTAGGAAGTTAATAAGATTTTAAACAAAGAAGTAAATTTGAATTGGTGTGGTAGAGCTCATTCAGCATGGGGAACATCTAGTTTTTTTGGTATCTTTGTCTTTTGCTTTACACAATTCCTGGTGTATAGTACCTGCTTGTAATTGGAGAAGATAATGAAGTAATCTACCAGACAAAAGAAACAAATTAATCGTATATATAATATTGGATATACTGATAGAAATAAAGTGTAACACCACACTGTCAATACTAGACAGATCAACGAGACAGAAAATTAACAAGGATATTCGGGACTTGAACTCAGCTCTGGACCAAGCGGACCTAATAGACATCTACAGAACTCTCCACCCCAAATCAACAGAATATGTATTCTTCTCAGCACCTCATCGCACTTATTCTAAAATTGACCACGTAATTGGAAGTAAAACACTCCTCAGCAAATGCAAAAGAACAGAAATCATAACAAACAATCTCTCAGACCACAGTGCAATCAAATTAGAACTCAGGAATAAGAAACTCACTCAAAACCACACAACTGCTTGAAAACTGAACAACCTGCTCTTGAATGACTACTGGGTAAATAACGAAATGAAGGCAGAAATAAAGATGTTCTTTGAAACCAGTGAGAATGAAGACACAACGTACCAGAATCTCTGGGACACATTTAAAGCAGTGTGTAGAGGGAAATTTATAGCACTAAATGCCCACAAGAGAAAGCAGTAAGGTTCTAAAATTGACACCCTAACATCAAAATTAAAAGAACTAGAGAAGCAACAGCAAATTCAAACACTAGCAGAAGACATGAAATAACTAAGATCAGAGCAGAACTGAAGGAGATAGAGACACAAGAAACCCTTCAACAAATCAATGAATCCAGGAGCTGTTTTTTGAAAATATCAACAAAATAGACAGCTAGCCAGACTAATAAAGAAGAAAAGAGAGAAGAATCAAATAGATGCAATAAAAAAAGATACAGGGGATATCACCACTGATCCCACAGAAATACAAACTACCATCAGAGAATACTATAAATGCCTCTACACAAATAAACTAGAAAATCTAGAAGAAATGGATAAATTCCTGGACACATACACCCTCCCAAGTCTAAGCCAGGAAGAAGTCGAATCCCTCAATAAACCAATAAGAAGTCCTGAAATTGAGGCAGTAATTAATAGCCTACCAACCAAAAAAAGTACAGGACTAGATGGATTCACAGCTGAATTCTACCAGAGATACAAAGAGGAGCTGGTAGCATTCCTTCTGAAACTATCCCAAACAATAGAAAAAGAGAGACTCCTCCCTAACTCATTTTATGAGGCCAGCATCATCCTGATATCAAAACCTGGCAGAGACACAACAAAAAAAGAAAATTTCAGGCTAATATCCCTGATGAACATTGATGCGAAAATCCTTAATAAAATACTGGCAAACCGAACGAATCCAGCAGCACATCAAAAAGCTTATCCACCACAAGCAAGTTGGCTTCATACCTGGGATGCAAGGCTGGTTCAACATACGCAAATCAATCAATGTAATCCATCACATAAACAGAACCAAGGACAAAAACCACATGATAATCTCAATAGATGCAGAAAAGGCCTTCAATAAAATTCAACACCCCTTCATGCTAAAAACTCTCAATAAACTAGGTATCGATGGAACGTATCTCAAAATATTAAGAGCTATTTATGACAAACCCACAGCCAATATCATACTGAGTGGGCAAAAGCTGGAAGCATTCTCTTTGAAAACTAGCACAAGACAAGGATGTCCTCTCTCACCACTCCTATTCAACATGGTATTGGAAGTTCTGGCCAGGGCAATCAGGCAAGAGAAAGAAATAAAGGGTATTCAGATAGGAAGAGAGGAAGTCAAATTGTCTCTGTTTGCAGATGACATGATTGTATATTTAAAAAACCCCATCGTCTCAGCCCAAAATCTCCTTAAGCTGATAAGCAACTTCAACAAAGTCTCAGGATACAAAATCAATTGTGCAAAAATCACAAGCATTCCTATACACCAATAACAGAGAGCCAAATCATGAGTGAACTCCTATTCACAATTGCTACTAAGAGAATAAAATACCTAGGAATCCAACTTACAAGGGATGTGAAGGACCTCTTCAAGGAGAACTACAAACTGCTGCTCAAGGAAATAAGAGAGAACACAAACAAATGGAAAAACATTCCATGCTCATGGATAGGAAGAATCAATATCATGAAAATGGCCATACTGCCCAAAGTAATTTGTAGATGCAATGCTATTCCCATCAAGCTACCACTTACTTTCTTCACAGAATTGGAAAAAACTACTTTAAACTTCATATGGAACAAAAAAAGAGCCCATGTAGCTAAGTCAATCCTGGGCAAGAAGAACAAAGCTGGAGGCATCATGCCACCTGACTTCAAACTATACTACAAGGCCACAGTAACCCAAACAGCATGATACTGGTACCAAAACAGATATATAGACCAATGGAAAAGAACGGAGGCCTCAGAAATAACACCACACAATCTACATCTGATCTTTGACAAACCTGATACAAGCAATGGGGGAAAGATTCCCTATTTAATCAATGGTGTTGGGAAAACTGGCTAGCCATATGCAGAAAACTGAAACTGGACCCGTTCCTTACACCTTATACAAAAATCAACTCAAGATGGATCAAAGACTTAAATGCAAGACCTAGGACCATAAAAATCCTAGAAGAAAACCTGGGCGATGCCATTCAGGACATAGGCATGGGCAAAGACTTCATGTCTAAAAAACCAAAAGCAGTGGCAACAAAAGCCAAATTGACAAATGGGATTTAATTAACCTAAAGAGCTGCTGCACAGCAAAAGAAACTGTCATCAGAGTGAACAGGCAACCTACAGAATGGGAGAAAATTTTTGCAATCTCTCCATCTGACAAAGGGTTAATATCCAGAATCTACAAAGAACATAAACAAATTTACAAGAAAAAAACAACCCCATCAAAACATGGGTAAAGGATATGAACAGACACTTCTCAAAAGAAGACATTTATGCAGCCAACAGACATATGAAAAAATGCTCATCATCACTGGTCATTAGCAAAATGCAAATCAAAACCACAACGAGATACCATTTCATGCCAGTTAGAATAGCAATCATTAAAAAATCAAGAAACAACATATGCTGGAGAGGTTGTGGAAAAATAGGAATGCTCTTATGCTGTTGGTGGGAGTGTAAATTAGTTCAACCATTGTGGAAGACAGTGTGGCAATTTCTCAAGGATCTAGGACTAGAAATACCATTTGACCCAGCAATCCCATTACTGGGTATATACCCAAAGGATTATAAATCAGCCTACGATAAAGACACATGCACATGTATGTTTATTGCAGCACTATTCACAATAGCAAAGACTTGGAACCAACCCGAATGTCCATCAATGATAGACTGGATTAAGAAAATGTGGCACATATACACCATGGAATACTATGCAGCCATAAAAAAGGATGAGTTCATGTCCTTTGCAGGGACATGGATAAAGCTGGAAACCATCATTCTCAGCAAACCATCACAAGATCAGAAAACGAAACACCGCATGTTCTCACTCATAAGTGGGAGTTGAACAATGAGTACACATGGATACAGGGAGAGGAACATCACACACTGGGGCCTGGGGCGGGGTGGGAGGCTAGGGGAGGGATAACATTAGGAGAAATACCTCATGTAGATGATGGATTGATGGGTGCAGCAAACCACCGTGGCATGTGTATACCTATGTAACAAAACTGCACGTTCTGCACATGTATCCCAGAACTTAAAGTATAATGATAAAAAAAAAATGCAAGTAAGAGGTACCACTTGGGGAACTATCAGTTAAAACAAGTGATTTAACTGTTTCCCATCTGTGAAAATAGGAATAATAATAGTGGCAGCTTCATAGGGTTGTTGAGCAGATTAAATGAATTAACACACTTAAAAAAAAAAAAAAGAAATAGTTAAAGTGTGTACTTAATGATTTGCTTCTGTATAATGTCAAAGTTTGTTTTGTCATGACAGTATGTGAAACCTCTCTTTTCAGTACCTGATACATCTTAGGGCTCTATGAATGTCTTTTCTTCTTTTCCCAATTTCATAAAATTGAGTAAAAGGTTATGTTTTAAAAAAAAGTTGAGTAACAGTAGTGTTTTAAGAGAAAATAATTCATAGTATTTTGTTTGGAGATGGAGTTAGGGAAAAAATATAATGTAACAGTCATAATCTTCATTTTAACCTCTTCAGCCATTTATTTAAGCTTCTTTTTTATAGATGGATATTAACCTCTTAAAACTAAATAATATATTGAATATTTAGTGGAAAAACTTTTATTATATAACAGTTGATGTCTTTTAAAATCTTGTTTTCCTAGCAGCAAAATTAGAATAGATAGAGAATTTGTATTGCTGATACGCAAAATCTAACAAATTATATTTAACTTAATAGGCTTTCATATTTTGGATTACAACTTTCACATCATACTTAAATACAAATATACAGACGTGGCTGACATATTCTACATATCTGCGTGGCTTACTTGAAAAATAGAACAGTTGCTTAACTGGGTGACTATCAAAATGGTCAACACAGATTGATGGGCTTGAGTGTAGCAGACAGCAGGTATGCAGATGGTGGTGTCTGTACCGTTTGAGAAGAGATGGCTGAGTCTTTAAAATGATTTCATTGGAATGGCTTTGGTGGTGTTGCAGTAAAGGGCATCTGTTCAATCTCAGGTGCTGTGCAGATGGCAAAGACAAGATAATGTAGAAAAATGAGAAACAAGTGACTTTAATGTACAGTAATGCACGATCTGCATCACAAATAAATGACATTATTACATGCAGGAAACCTAGCCAGATGCCTGTACATTAAAACACATGACTCCTTGAGAGAATTAAGTACAGGCAATTTGCTCGGATTTTCTGCAGGCCTGCTGCATATTACATTAGTGTAGAGAGAACAAGAGATTAAGTGCTTTATTTATTGAAAGTGTTTAGGTAAAGTTGGCAGTTATTTAAGCATAATCTGATCTCCATAAATATTTAAATTATCTCTTTGTAGAAAAAAGAGTGAGGAAGGACAGCTGGCCTTAAAACAAAAGGATGTAAGGAGTATGATTATCTGGTGAACCTGTGAAAAATAGAACTTCTTTTGGCCTACATTTTTTAATCTTGTAACATTTTCCACTAGGCAAAAGTTTAAAAAAAATTTTAGGACTAGTGTGATAAAAGTATCTTTTTTTTTTTTTTTTTTGCTATGTAGGAATTAATAAATTCAAATATCAATGACGTGGAAATTTTAAAGTAGGAGGAGTTAGTGTGTTGAGTGCTGTAAGTAATGGGACCCTTTTCACTGTAAAATGTTAAATTTTTGTTTTTCAGCTTAAAGAAAGTGGTTATTGTACAGGTCATGAACCAGATTCTCTGGAGTTCAGTACTGTAGGAGGATGGGTATCTACTCGGGCCTCAGGCATGAAGAAGAATATCTATGGCAATATCGAGGACCTGGTAACTATTTTTCTAGTTATTATGTAATAATTGATTAGTATATAGATATTATTATAAAATGATTAGAAGCCTTTAAAAATTAAGAATTGGGGCCGGGCGCGGTGGCTGACGCCTGTAATCTCAGTACTTTGGGAGACCGAGGCGGGCGGATCATGAGGTCAGGAGATCGAGACCATCCTGACTAACATAGTGAAACCCTGTCTCTACTAAAAATACAAAAAAAAATTAGTCTGGTGTAGTGGCGGGCTCCTGTAGTCCCAGCTACTCGGGAGGCTGAGGCAGGAGAATGGCATGAACCTGGGAGGCAGAGCTTGCAGTGAGCCGAAATTGTGCCACTGCACTCCAGCCTGGGCGACAGAACGAGACTCTCTCAAAAAAAAAAAAAAAAAGAGTTGGATGGTAGATTCCCCCCTCCCATAAATATACTCCTTTTGACTATAATAACATTGGACATGTATAGTAGAAAGTTAATCAAAACACAACTGTGGTCATTATTTAAGGATGCCCCTTTTCAGGTGACTACATTTTAAGCTTTGTAGATGTTTCACAGTATCCAGCTCATAAAATACGGTCAGCTCTCTATATCCACTGGTTTCGTATCCACAAATTCAACCAAATGCAGTCAAAAATATTTGGAAAAAAAAATAACAATACTACAAGGAAAATAATACAAAAAATATAGTAGAACAACAATTTACATAGTATTTACATTGTATTATTCACAAATATTCTAAAATGATTTAAAGCATGTGAGAGGATGTGCATAGGTTTTATGCAAATACTGTGCTGTTTTATGTAAGGGACTTGAGTACCATGGATTTTGGTATCCTCAAAGGTCCTAGAACCAGTTCTATGGGGATACTGAGGGATGTCTGTATACAAATATTATTTTACAAGCCTCGTGGAAATGAAGTCTTCAACTCTACCGTGATTTTAGTCCATTTACTTAGATGATTTCATTTTTGCTACTCTGTTTCCTTAGGAGATTTTGCATTTTTCTGAAAATAATTTTTCCTGTATAGAATTAAAGAGGCTGATTGATATTGTTCTACCAAGTAGTGGTAAGACCTGTCATGTTTTATGTGCACGCTGCTTTTTGTAGCTGATATGGTGCCCCTTTGCTGGGAGTTAGTATAATAATAGTATATAACTCTGGGCACCCTAGTTAGGGATTAGGTATCATTTGTTGCTTTTTCAGTGATTAGTTGTGTGAATTTGTACAAATTGGTTTACCTTTCTAAACTTCAGTTTCCTCTTCTGTAAAACAGAATAATGATATTTGCTGCATAGAATTATTGTGAGGAGTAAAGGACATAAAATGAAAACTCAAAATCTCTGGTGTGTAGTAGGTGCTTCATAAATGTTGTTTCCTTATCGTCAATATTTTCATAGTAGTTTAAAAGAACTTTAATTTGAGACTATTAAAGTGATGTTCCCAACATTATTTCTGGAGCTATTTAGCTTTGCTTTTGAAATCTAAAGTTTCCACATTTTCATCAATATCTTTGTTGATAGGAATATTAAATCTTTAATAAAATATATTGGTTCTTTATAGTTAACACCGAGGAATTAAAAACTTTTGTCTATATTGTGAATACTTTTAAAATATTTTCATTATCCTATTTATTTTTCTTTATTCAAGGCATTTAGAAAAGCATATTTTTCTTTTTGCAATTAAAATAATCTAAATTCAGTTTTGGGGAGAAAATTTGATCCTTTTGCTATTGGATTATTAAGGACTTTATCAGAGTTAAGCAAATATTTGGTAAACAGCTACATTTAGCACTGCGAAATCATGTAATTTATTTTAATCATTTTTTGGAGATATTTAAGGGATACAAATTATAAGTGTACATCCTAGTGTAATTATTTGCATTAATAATTACTTAGCACATTTTATTTTATTTTTGTTTGTTTGTTTTTGAGACAGAATTTCGCTCTTGTTGCCCAGGCTGGGGTGTAGTGGCACAATCTCAGCTCACCGCAACCTCCACCTCCCGGGTTCAAGCTATTCTCCTGCCTCAGCCTCCAGAGTAGCTCGGATTACAGGCATGCGCCACCATGCCCAGCTGATTTTGTATTTTTAGTAGAGATAGGGTTTCTCCATGTTGGCCAGGCTGGTCTCGAACTCCTGACCTGAGGTAATCTTCCCACCTCGGCCTCCCAAAGTGCTGGAATTACAGGCATGAGCCACCTTGCCCAGCCAGCACATTTTATTTTTAACTTAAATTTTTAACTCTGCAATATATAGTATCCTCTGAAGCTGTCTTAATTTATATTGTTTGCTTTTGTGAAAATTTTTCCAAAGTTGATATTCTTTTAATACATGTGGCTACAATGGAACCCATGAAAAAATTAAAGAATGTGCTAATATATTTCTTAACATTAGTGCATATTTAATTAAAGCACAGTAAGTAATGATGCTCATAGCTTATTTAACTGTTTGAAAAAAGTTGAAGATAGTTGTTTAGTCCAAATTTTTTAAAAATTTAAAAGTTTTAACATCTGAAGAGTCAGAAGTCTGTATACAATGGGATATACTTTTCATCTTAAATTCTGGTTCCCACTTGTTTTCAAGGTCATTTTAAGGAATTCCAACTATAGTCCATCTCAAATACTTCTTAATTTAGTGAATGTCTCTTCACTAACGGATTTCCTGAGCATATCTGATTACACTTTCTTGTGCTAGTGTTACAGAGCTGAAGCTCATCGCTATTAGCGGTAATCCACTGCTTCTATGAAAGGAGCCTTGCTACATTCTTCAGTTATGAAGCACTGTTAGAAGGAAAAACATTGAACTCTGTAGTGACAAAACCAAACTAAAAATTCTGGATCTTCACAAAAGAAAGTAAAGTATGATGCAGTGAGCATTTCATTTTGAAGAATTTTCTGAAGAAAATGCTTCTTTTAAAATTATAATTGTGAATAGACAATTCAAGCAATTAGAAACATTTTTTATTTAAAAATATTCATTACAGAAGTATAAAAAATGTATGCTGTAGCTGGGCATGGTAGTTCACACCTGTAATCCCAGCACTTTGAGAGGACAAGGCTTGAGGCCAGGAGTTGGAGACCAGCCTGGGCAGCAGAGCAAGACGTCATCTCTACAAAAAATTAAAAAATTAGCTGGGCATGGTAGCACATGCTTGTAGTTCTAGCTACTCAGGAGGCTGGAGTGGGATAATTGCTTGAGCCCAGGAGTTTGAAGTTACAGTGAGCTATCATCCCACCACTGCACTCCAGCCTGGGTGACAAAGCAAGACCCTATTTTTTTTTTAAGTGTCCTGTGTATATTAAATACATATCATTTTGAACACTTTTAACATCTTCATATTCCTCCTTCTGTCATGGGATTCTTGGGGTGTCACTTTTTTAGCCAGAAACCTCTGGCTGGCGGCACCTTTGCCCAAGTTTTGCCTGGGCCCACTGGGCTTGTTCAGCCCACTCGGCCTGGCAGTCTGTGCTTGGCTTACGCTACTGGTCTGGATCCCATGCTTGCCAACGGCGAGCCAGGAACAGAGCAGTGAGGAGTGTGTGAATGAGTGAGTATGGAGTCTGGCCACAGCACACAGCCAGGCATGCCAGCTGTGGCAGGACAGGCAGCTCCAGGCATCAGCTCCCTACAAGGCTGCTGCTGGACCAGGCATACTGCAAGCAGCTTCCATTGGTGGCACCAGGGAATGTGGTGGTGCCTGGAAGCTTGGAGATGCCAGGGACTGCAGAGCCCCAAAGAGTGAGCCATAGCCCTGGCTCAGGGAACTCCTAGGTCTGGGCTCCTTGAAGGGCCACAGCTCTTCTCTCCTTCTCTTTCCTCTCTTTCCCTCTCATTGCCCTCCATGGGGCGAACAAGGGGTGTGTTTCAGCCCTGTTTGTGTTACAGCCCTTTCAGCTCTGCCGTTTGGCGGGTCCTGAGTTTTTGTCCCACATCCAGGAAGAATGAGGTATGCGGACAAGTGGAGGGTGAGCAAGGTGAAGGAGTGCTTTATTGAGTGACAAAACAGCTCAGAGGAGACCCGTATTGGGTAGCTCCTTTCCGCAGGTAGGCCATCCTGATGAGCATCCAGCTCTCAGCAGAGAGCCCACAGTGGGTAGTTCCTCTCCACAGGCAGGATGTCCTGATGAGTGTTTAGCCCTCAGGAGAGAGGAGACACACAGTGGGTAGCTCCTCTCCATAGGCAGGGCATCCTGATGAGTGTCAGCTCTCAGCAGAAAGGAGATCCACAGTGGGTAGCTCCTTTCTGCAGACAGGTCATCCTGGCATCTGCCTAATTCTGGCTGAGTCCTGGGTTTTTATGGGGTTCAGAGGGGAGGAAGTGTGTGCTGATTGCTCCATGGGTGGTTATGGGCAATCCTGGAAAAAGCATCATAAGTTCCCACTCCAGTCCATGGAACTGGCAGCCCAGCCCCCAGGCTTCAGGCCCCCCCTGGCTTGAAGGTGGGGTTTCACCGGGGACCGCCCATTTCTGCCTAGGAGCCTGTCTGCCTCCTGCCGCTGTTTATGGTGCCCAGATGCCCAGGCTGTTCGTGCTAAGGGCCTCCTGCAGGCCAGTGCCAAGCTGCCCTCAGCCCGCACTTATCCTCCCTTCTGTGCTCATTGGTGCCCAAAGTCCGGAGGGGGCTAAGGCAGCAGGGGGCTGGCATGTCAGCACTGCCCTGAGCATGCGCACACCCGGCTGGGTTGCAACAGCGCGCAGGCTCAGCCTCAACTTTTCTCCAAGATTGGAGCAGGTGCCGGAATGGGGAGAAGCCAGGCGGTGGAAGGAGGCACTTCCGAGCCTGCAGGGGCCGGGGGCTTCCCAGGCCCCCAAGAGTGTAGAGATGCCTGGGTCTGCAGCCGCAGCTGGGTGGCTGCAGCTGTGTCCAGGAGGGTGGGATTCCTGCATGCTTCTGGCCCCCAAGAGCACAGGGATGCCTGGGTCCAGGGCCACAGCTGGGCTGCCGCAGCTGCACTCAGGAGTGTGCGGCTTTTGCTCTGCCAACTAGGAAGGGGGTGGGGCTTCCACCTGTTTCCAGCTCCCTTTGGCTCCATGGAGTGCACAGCCCTGGTCATGCCACCCCCACTGCAGCCGATGTCTTTGCAGCAGCCACTCCAGATGGGCTGCTGGTGCCATCACTTCTAGAACCGTTTCTAGGCATACAATAAGCACATGAATATATCTAGTTTTTAATATAAAAAGGAGGACCATATGTGTTTCATCTACTCTTTAAATTATGTCATCAATATATTAACATGTAAATGAACAGGTTTGCACCATCATTTTTAAAGAGTTATATAATTCTTTTATTGAGAATGCATGGTTTATTTAACTCCCTCTTAATGAACATTTAAATTATTCTTGATTTCAAAATTACAGAAAATAAAGGAAAAATATTCTTTTTAAAATTTCTTTGGTATACATCTTTAATCATTTTCTTTGGGTAAGCTCCTTTAGTTGATTTGTTGGATCAAGAAGTTTATACATTTTAGACTTTGGATCCTTACAGCCAAATTGCCCTATGAAAATTTTGTACCAATTGACATTCTCACTAACACCATGAGAATCTTTGTATTTTACTGGACGTTTTATTTATGTTTTTGTATTTTGTTAATTGCTAGTGAACTTAAACTTTTAAAGGGTCCTCATTGGCAATTGTTATTTTGTATTTTGTGAATTGCTTATTGATGTTCTCTGCTCATTTCCTTCAATAATAAATAGACTGTTGTTATTTATCTGTCCAAAATTTATTCTAAAAATATTTTGGATTTTTACCTAACCACTTCTGATTCAGATCTCAAGAACTATTTTTAGAGTGATCCTCCTTGACCAGTATACTTACTTTCTTATTTGTATGATGAGTCACACATCTCTTTCTTTTCTTAAATTCAGTCATTGTTTCTAC
Organism: Pongo pygmaeus; assembly: GCF_028885625.2. NCBI lineage: Eukaryota > Metazoa > Chordata > Mammalia > Primates > Hominidae > Pongo > Pongo pygmaeus. The sequence goes on from NC_072384.2 coordinate 77,121,139, forward strand.
TGCTTCATCCCAGTTTGACTTGATCATAATTAATATTTAATTCTTTTCACTGTTTTCTACTAAGTGGGATTGAAGGTGGGGATAAAGAGAGAATAATTTTTTTCTTAGAATTCTAAGTGTCTAGAGCAGTGCCTGAGATGAATAATATGCTTCATAAAGGTTATGATTATTGCTTAGTTTTAGAGTCCATTAGTTCTGTGCCATATGGATAACCCTAAATTTGGTTTAAATAAATGTGTTATTCTGTTGTTCTTAAGATAATAAATATACTTAAACCACTTTAAATCAAGAGATGTACAATCTTAGAATGGTTTTTCCCTCTTTTAAGGTTATATACAAATTTAACTTTAGTCTAAAAATTACTAAAAGATACTAGAATTCTTAAAAGCATCACAATTTATTACTTAACCCAATACTTCAATAGTAGGTTTTACATAAATATATATAAATGTCTGTACATAGACACACATTCACTAACAGATGTCTAGAATTTACATCGTGTATTGTATTAAACAGGTGGTTCATATAAAAATGGTAACACCTAGAGGTATAATAGAAAAAAGCTGTCAAGGACCTCGTATGTCAACAGGCCCTGATATCCATCACTTCATCATGGGATCTGAAGGTAAATATAACTGTAAATTTATTAAGAAAAAATACAGGTTAGTCATGCAGTTTTGTGAAAATCTTTATATTGTGACATCAGATCTTTGAAAGACATGTTTTATATGTTTAAGGAATTTTTTAAATTTTTATTATTTTAAGACTATAAAGTTTTATTATGAGAACATCTGATTAAACTTCCTCTTACATTTTGCTTTTTTATGTTTCTAGAGACAGCTTGATCTTTTAATTTTTATTTTAGAATTTTTAATGAATTTCAGGAAAAGTGGTCATTAGGATTTAAAATGGTTTATTTTGACATTTTGTATTATAGTATTCTTAAATCTTGTCAGAATTATTGGGGGAAAGGATTGGTAAAGCATTATCTTATTGTCTTGGCTTTCTATAATTATGTATTTTATAAAGTTAATTACTATTAGAAGTGGAATTTAAAATTCTGGTTCACATATATTTTAAACTTTTGTTGGTCTTTTAATTTTTCACTACACAAATAGTATCATTTGCTTGGTTACTTAATGCTGGGTAGATTTGAATGTAGTTCATCTCATCTAAAACATTTAAGTCCTGTGCAGATCTGGAAAGGACATAATAATTATGTAGGCATGGTGAATTGTATGGATAAAGTAAACATGGGCTTATTTTTCAATTTTTAGGGTGGGAGAAAGACATTCCTTAAATTCAGAGAAATAAATTAAAATAAACAAGTGTTCCTAGATTAACAGAGGAGCTCATTATTCACTTCAGAAAGTGGTCCAAGCTGCAGAAGATATATTTCTGTAACATTTAGCTATATTTGTGAATAAAAGAGCAGGTACGATAAACTAAGATGTTAGGCATAAATTCTATTCTTTGACAGTAACATCAAAGAGGGAAAGTATAATAAACTATGTTTCTTAGTGATGTGGTAGAGATCAATTGTTTGGCTGATGACCAGTAGTACTGCTTAGATGTTTTTCATGGTAACCAATGACAGACCTTTGTCAAGATATCTCACCAGTTTACTCAGTTTATTCCTTTTCTGATCAGCATACTCTTCTATGAAAAAACAAAACTATATTTGTAATAAGAAAAATAATGTTAAATTCATTTAAAATAAGGTAGTTACTTAATATTATTATGGGACTTCTTATACTAATGCATCATCTACAAATTAGAGGAATGTAACTTTTTGCCATCAGAAGTCAAGTTGAATAACGAAAATAGCTATTAAAACTCATAATTTTTCATTACGTTATTGATATTTACATAATTGGAGTCAACTCCGTAAATATAAATAATTTTTTTTCAAATAGCCACATTATACTTTTTTTTCTCCCATCAGTTAGCCTTTTAAAAATTCTAGTTGCTAGATATTATGCTGGGGCATTTGAGACAGATAATAACAGACAATTATACAACAGCGTGACAAATTACATGATCAAGTAAAATGCAGAAGAAATATAAACAAGATGAAGTTGATAGGTGCTTACAAAGGCTTCCCCAGAGAGGCCATACTGAAAGTGGTCTTTGAGGTCGATAAGAAGAAAATAATTCCAGGTCAAGTTGAGGGAAGACAGAAGAGGGGAGTTGCCCTGCAGAATGATCATGATGTTGGTGGTCTTAGAAATGAGAAAGGGCCATGTCTGCCTCATTACGAGGCTGCTGGTTTTTCAGTATGACGGGAATGTAAGGTTTAATTGTGGAGTAGAACAGGCAGCAGGTCTAGGAGCAGAATGGTAAGGGCTACAGGGTAGTTCGAGAGATAATTTGGTCTTTTCGTGCCTTTTAAATTGGTTTGAACTTTTATCTAAAAGACTGGGCTACCTCCTTAGGTAGTCACCAACTGTATGAATTTAAGGAAGGGACAAACTTATTATAGTAAAGTAAGCAAAGAACTATAAGAGATTGGGTTGGGCGTGGTGGCTCACACCTGTAATCCCAGCACTTTGCAAGGCTGAGGCGGGTGGATCACTTGAGGTCAGGTGTTCAAGACCAGCCTGACCAACATGTTGAAACCCCATCTCTACTAAAAATACAAAAATTAGTCGGGTGTGGTGGTGCATGCCTGTAATCCCAGCTACTCAGGAGGCTGAAGCATGAGAATCGCTTGAACCCGGGAGGCAGAGATTACAGACTGCAGTGAGCCTAGATTATGCTACTACACTCCAGCCTGGGTGATGGAGTGAGACTTTGTCTCAAAAAAAAAAAAAAAGAAAAAGAAAAAAGAAAAGAAAGAAATATAAAAAGAGATATGGTTTATTTAAAATTTATGAGACTAAATTACTATAGTTAAATGAGATTTTATTACAAAGTACATGCAACATAGCATACTGATAAAAGAGCATGAACCATGAAGACTATCAGATCTGGATTTCCATCCTGATTCTACTACTTATATTTCCATGACTTTGTATAAGTTAGATAATTTTCAGTGCCCAATGTCCTCAGCCATAAAATGGGAATAATAAAATTATTCATCTTCATAAGTGTGTTATAAGGATTAAGTGAGATTATGCTGAACAATTTAGTGTAGTAAATACTATTGTAGCTGCTTATTATTTTGATATCAGTGATCTTTACAATCTATGGTCCCTAATCCCCATTTCAGTTTGTGAATATAGAGTTATTTTAATATAGGCCAGGAGACAGCATGATTGAAATAGTAAATTTATATGAAATCATATTCTTATGTAAAATGTATTTTATCTGCTATTTTGACCTACCTGTGTAATAACTTCCTGCCTTAAATGTGAATCATAAACTTTTCTTGAGCTTTAAAAAAATTTCTTTTACTTCAGTCAAATCATTTGATGACAACCTTGAAAGTATTACTATCCAAAAACCTATTTTCTCCATCCAACTAAGTTCTATATGTGATTAAGCATATTAAGTTTAATGTGTTTGTCTTGTTTTGTGTTATGAATTTTTCATAATGATTTTTTTCAACAAGTAGCTTTCTCCTATTTTAGATGCTATAACATGATCGGTATAATGAAAAATGTAATAAATATTCAAGCATTTGAAATGCTTTCCATTCTGTTTCTATATATGATATATGGATTTGCTTTTTTATTTGAAAAACAAAGTACATTTTTGTTTTTTAACCCATGACTCACCCTTTTTTTAGTCTTTGTCTACAATTAAAGAGATGAAATACTCAATGTCAGTTCTTTTGTAAAGTTTCACTAGTTATTCTTTGCTTAAATGAAGATCATCCTTTGGTAGTTTCCTCAGGAAAGGCACATTTATATATCCCCAGAGTTCTGGAATGTTGCAAATTGGTTTTCTGTGGCTGTGATACTTGAAAGACAGCTTGAGTGAATATACCTTTTGGTCATTAATTTCTTTAAGTTTCTTTAAAATGCTGTTTCCACTGTTACTTTGTTTTATATATTATTTTAAAGAAATATGATACCTGTTTAATTTTCTTAGTAGGCTAATTTTCTCTTTTTGCCTGGAGGCCTTGAGGATTTTTTTTCTTTATTGCTAAAGTCTAATACTTTTGCAACTTAGAGTTGATAGTCCTGGGTTATTTTGCTTCAGTACCGAGTGGACCCTTTCTATTTGTAGATTCAGGTCTCCTTTTATTTCTGTAAAGTTTTTTTTTGGATTGTAGTGTTAAATATTAGGGTTTTTTTTTTTTCATTGTTTCAGTTTTCATCCTCAGGGACATTGATTATACATATATTTGACTTTCTTTGCTAGTTTTCCATTTCAGTCACTTTTTCTCTGACCCTTTTTCTCTGACTTCTTAATTTTCATTCTCTTGATTATTTTTCTGGGTTTTTTTTTTCAATGCCCTGTATTAAGTTTTATTTGAATCTATTTTGTATTCTCCTTTGGGTAGTTTATAACATAGCCTTTACTAAAAGTGCCTTTTTTTGGTTCTGTTTCTTTCCTCAGGTTAGTCAGCTCTTGTTTCATTTCTTGTTGTTGATTTTTGTTTGTTTGTTTGTATTTCTGATTCAAGGTATTTTTTCATATCCCTGTTGCTTGATTGACGATATTTAATTCATGTTGTGTTACAGCTTTCTTCAGGATCGTGGCTGGTTTTAGGGTGGAGACTTTTCACCAATAGTAATGTTTTTATTGGCGTTTTCTGACTTTTGTAGTTGTTTTGTTTAGAGATCTGATCTGCCTTTTTCTAGTCCTATTTTTTACTTGGAAAGGGCTCCTATTTTGAGAGTGTTCTTTCCTGACACTTCTACCCTCTGCTATGCTATTTGTTTATAAATGGTGGTGTTTTTAGTGAAGGAAGAATTGGCATGTCTTCTTTCTCTTTCATTTCTATAGGGTCTTTAATTTCTCTTTATTACTTTATTCTTTCTCTTTACTGGCTTGTCTGCAAGGAGTCCACATACTTTTACGTGTGTACACGTGTACACATCTTGCTTCTCCAAGGCAGCCATTTCTGGTTCCTTCCATTTTCAAACTTCTTCCCATAGCTAGGGCTATGGACTACCAAGTCCTGTATAATATTTTGGCATTATTATTGCACTGTTGTTTTCTGGGAGTAATTTTGGCTGTACTTCGTCCAGTTCCTCTGTTACTCTCTACTTTTTTGTGTGTAGTCTTTTAAGAAGACTCCTTTTATGTACTTTTCATCCTTATAAGCTTATAGCAGCTGGAAGGCTACAGGAAATCTGTTGGAATTTTTTCTTTTTATCTCTACTTAGAGGTAATTTGAAAGTTGCAGTGTTTATTGTTTCCTTGTATGCTGAAGATCTAGGTCCTGTGTGGCTTTGTTTTCCTTGTTGATTTTTATATTTTGGGGAGTTGAAGAAAATAGAGGGAGAGAAAAGATTCATAATCAAATGCCTGCTGTTCTTAATCCTTAAGTCCTGAGAATATATTTTCAAATTATGAGAGTTACTTCAAGCAGATACTTGCATTTTGTATCAAATAGCATTTGAAGCCTTCAGTTTTCTTTGAGAACAAACATATTTGAAAATTACAAAACAGAAAATTCGTAAGTTTATTGACACTATTTTTTTTTTAAGCAGAATGGAAAGTGAATGACTTACAAGCATCTCTGATGTCACATTGCCATGGAGTTATTTGGAAACAATTATATAAAGTGAATATAAAGTACTGGCATAACATACATATAATTAATAAATAATTTAAGTAGTTGTATATTACTCTATTGACATAATATTCCCAGAACAAAAGAATCAATAAATACATTAAAACTCTACATAAATGGGCCTTTTGATGCAGTGAATTTGGAATATCCATTTGTGATTGGCTGAGTTTGAACTTAAGTCAGAATGGAAGCTGCCCCTGTCAAACTGCATTTGGGACCTGGATGGATTTTTATCTTACACTGGGACCATGCAGAATTCCTAGCTGGCTTGTTGCACAGGCTCACCTTGGTCATTTCATTAACTTTGCAGTAATGCAATGCCTCGTTTTGTACTACTAATTTTTTAAAGTCTCATTTATAGATTTATGGTGAGTTTCACTACTTTAGATTGCCTATAGTATATATATGAAGCAATATACAGAAATTTAAGTCATGATGCCTTCTTACTAGTACCTTAGAATTTTGATGTAGAATGAGAATTTTAAAGTTTGTTAATGTAACAGTATATACATTTAAGAATAAACTTTTTGAATAAGTAATAACTTGTATATTTATACAATTTGGATATGTAGAAACATGGGAAATTCAAAAGTTACTCAAGAATGTTATAGGGAAAAATTTGCCTCCTATCCCTGTCTTACAGGCATCTTCCCTGTCCAAAGGCAACACTATTGCTACATATAACTGATGCAGGATTTTTGCTCCTTAGCTCAGCTAAAATCTTGTTTTATGACCAGGAAGAAATTAGCCATGCAGACACATTGAAAGGTGAGGAGAGCGGAAGTTATTAAAAGAAAGCTGTCAGCAAAAAAAGGGGTTCTGCCAACAGGCTCCCACCTCACAGATCGAATACCGGGCCGCCACATGCACAAGCTGAAGAGCCCAGGCTTCTTCCTCCTGCACAAGACATACATTCCTGGTGACTGCACCCCACTCTTCCAGTGCACAGACAGGCCCCCAGTCTGCTGTGGGCATGCCCAGACAAGGCCTTGGTTAGGTTCCCTCATCTGCACAAAAGCATCTGATGTAAACACTTGTGGAGTGGGTTAGAGATTCTCTGGGACCCTCTGTTATCTGCCTCCTGTATCTACCATAACCATGTATGTATATATTTTTTAAAAAACAAGTGGGAGTTTACTACTCTTTGCTCATCACATTTAGAGCCAGTTCATTCTTTTTGACAGCTGCATGATATTCCATTCATTGAATATACCTTGATGTATTTAACCAAACCCCTGTTGGTTGGCATTTAAGTGGTGTCCAATTTTGTCTTTGGCTTATATTTAGATTACAATGCTGTGATTCAAAGAAATATTCTCAAATGTCTTCATTTCTTAGAACTTAGGAAATATTTCACCAAAAGCTTAGAACTTGGAGTTTGGTTTTGAATAGAAATGTTTTCCTGGTTAAAGTCAGGGTTTATACTCACCTTCTTTAATGAATTTCAATCTTGTGAGTTTTGAGTTTGATCAAGTGGTTATTAAAGTTTTCCATAGTCTATGGACAGATTAGAGCAAATAGAAGAGATGATTCATGCCTTAGGAATTTCTGCCTGACAAATTTCCAATTTATTTGTAACAAGAACTAACTGTGAACATGAGATGTTAATTCCAAGATACCAGGAATTTCTAAAAGTGTTGAAAAGAGTGGAAAGAATGACAGATAATCTTAGTGATATTGTCAGTATAGTGGAAGGAAATTAGCAAATTAAAGTGATACTACTTGTCTTGGTGAGAAAGCGTAGGTGTGGGAGATAATTCTGTGTTAGTGGGTAAGACAGCATAGTACTAATAGGTAACCTGTCAACCCTTTGCCTCTTCTGACAAAGTTTTGGAAATTCACCTCAAAAAGAAACTATCTTTTAGCTATCACCATTCCTCCCTCCAGCTCCCCAGCAATCCTGCCCCAAGCCTAAGCAACTACTGATCTTCTTTTGATCTCTAGATTTGCCTGTTCTGGAAATTACACAGAATTGGAATTATATAATATATAATCTTATGACTGGCTTCTTTCACTTACCACATTTTAAAGATTCAACAGTTGTAGTGTGTATCAGTACCTCATTCCTTTTTTTATAACTGAATAATATTCCACCGCATGCATATTTTGCATTTTGTTACTCCATTCATTACTGAGATTGTTTCCACATTTTGGCTGTTATGAATTGTGCTGCATTAAACATTTATGTACAAACTTTTGTGTGACATATTTTTATTTTTGGGGGGTTTATAGCCTAGGAGTGGAGTTGCTGGCCATATAAGTCATAACCCTATGTTTCACCATTTGAAGAATAGCCAGACTGTTTTCTAGCGTGGCTGCACCATTTTACATTCCCACAAGCAGTAGATGACGGTCCCATTTTCTGTAAGTTATGTAATTTATTGCTGTACAGTTGTTCATAGTGTTCCTTTATAATTCTTTTTGTTTTTGTAAGATTACTAGTAATATCCCCTATTTTATTTCCAATTCTAGTGATTTGTGTCCTCTCTTTTTTTTCTCGGTCACTTTAGCTAAAGATTTGTTAATTTTATTGATCTTTTTGGAGAACTACCTTTTGGTTTCATTGATTATTTTTTATTGATTTTCTATCCTTGATCTCATTAATTTCACCTCTAATCTCTAATAATTCCTTCTGTCTGCTTGTGTTAGATGTAGTTTGCTCTTCTTTTTCTAGTAGCTTAAGGTAGAAGATTAGGCTATTTGAGATTTAAAAAAATATGTACAGACATTTACCATCACAATTTCTCTCTAGGTATTGCTTTACCTTATCTGATAAGTTTTGGTATATTGTGTCTTCCTTTCCATTCTTCTCAAACTGTTTTCCAGTTTCCCTGTTGATTTCTTCTTTGACTCGTTGATTATTTAGTAGTGTATTGTTTAATTTTCACATATTAGTTAGCGTTCCAGTTTCTTTCTTATCAGTTTCTTATTTCATTCCATTGTGGCTTGAGAACATACTTTGTATTATTTCAGTCTTTGAAAATTTGTTCAAGTTTATTTTATGACCTCGCTAGCATGTAGTCTATCCTGGAGAATGTTCTGTGAGCACTTGAAATAAATGTATATTCTTCTGTTGTTGGGTGGAGTGTTCTATTCTGTTAGGTCTAATTGGTTTATAGTGTACAAGTCCTATTGCCTTCTTGGTCTTGTGCCTAGTTGTTGTGTCCATTATAGACAGTGCGGCATTGAAGTCTCCAACTGTTATTGTTGAATTATCTATTTCTCCCTTCATTTCTGTCAGTTTTTGCTTCATATATTTTTGTGCCTTGTTATTAGGTGCATTCTGTTTATATTTGTTGTTTTGTCTTCCTGATGGCTTATCATTATAAAATGTCCTTCTTTATTGCTAGTAATATTTTGTTTCAGTCTGTTTTGTATGATATTAGTATATAGTCCCTCTAGCTTTCTTGTGGTTGCTGTTTGCATTATATATTTTTTTCTTTCAATCTAGTCGTATCTCTGAATTTAAAGTGTAGATTCTGTAGATAGCAAATAGTTGGATCTTTTTAAAAAAATGGTCTCACTATCTTTGTCTTTTCTTTTGGTTGTTTAGTCCATTCACATTTAATGTTATTATTGGTATGGTCGGATTTATGTCTGTCTTTTTTTTTTACCCCTCTCTATGGGTCTCATGTCTTTTTGTTTCTGTAGTTTGTGATTATTGCTTTCTTTTGCCTTAAGTGAATATTTTCTAATGTAGCATTTTAATTTCCTTAGTGATTTTTTTCAGTATACTTTTTTGAGTTACCTCCTTAGTAACCTCTGTAAATGTTACAAACCAACAATACATTGCTAACATTACCACTATATATAATTGGCTTTCAAAGAAGCTGAAAGAAGAAACGAGAGCAAGTACAAGTACAGGTTGAGCATCCAAACATGAAAATCCAAAATCCAAAATGCTCCAAAATTTGAGACTTCTTGATCACTGACTTGACATTCAAAGGAAATGCTCAGTGGAGCATTTTGGATTTTGGATTTTTGGATTTGGGATGCTCAACTGGTAAGTATAATGCATATATTCCAAGATTTAAAAAATCCCAAATTGAAAACACGTCTGGTCCTAAGCATTTCAGATAAGGGATATTCAACATTTCTAGACATAGAACTTTTTTTATATTACCCATTTTGTTATCCTTTCTGCTTCTCTTCATTTGTTCCTGTGGGTTTACATTACCGTCTGTAATCGTATCCTTAGCCCAATAGAGCTTTACTTTCACTCACTTCTTTTGTGCTCGTATTGGCACATATATCACATTTGTATATGTTATAGATCCAAAAATACATCATATATGTATTGTTTTATACTAATGCTTTTTAAATCAGATGTGAGAAGAAAGGAGAAGAAATATGCATTAATACTATCTTTTGTAATTACATAAAATAGAAGAAGACTCAAAAGTGCTCTTTTTTGTATATATTAATTTGAATTACTGTTTGGGGTCACCTGCTTTTAGTTTGAAGAACTTCCTTTAGTGTTTATTGTAAGCCTTTAGTATTTATTTCCAGCAATGAAGTCCTCTCAGCTTTTATCTGGGAATGTCTTTATTTTGTTTTCATTTTTGAAAGATAACTGCTGGATGTAGGATTCCTGGTTGACACATTTTTTCCCCCTTTCAGCATTTTATCCCACCACTGTCTGACTTTCATTGTTTCTGCTGATAAGTCAGCTGTTAACTTTATGAGTTTCCTCTTGTGATTGATGAGTCATTTTTCTCTTGCTGTTTTCAAGATTTTTCTCTTGCCTTTGACTTTTAGCATTCCTACTATGATGTGTCTGTTTGTGGATATCTTTGTGTTGCTCCTATTTGAAATTTGTTGAGCTCCCTTAATGTATAGGTTATTGGTTTTTAATAAATTTAGGAAGTTTTCAGCCATTCTTTCTTTGAATAATTTTTTTCTGCTCCTTTCTCTGTTTTTCTTCCAGTACTCCCATTACACGTAAATTGGTGTGCTTAATGGTTTCCTGCATTTCTCTGAGGCACCATCCATTGTTCTCTCTGTTCTTCATGTTGCATAATCTCTATACATCTATCTTCAAGTTTGATATTCATTCTTTTGCCAGAGACCATCTGTTGTTAAGCCCTTCTAGTGAATTGTTCATTTCAGTTATTTTGCTTTTCAACTCCAGAATTTCTATTTGATTCTTCTTAATAGTTCATCTTCATTTATAATCTTTAATGATGTGACATTGTCATCAGAATAATCCAGAATAATCCAATCAAATTCAGGCACTTTAGAAGGGATAGTTCTGGAGGTTAGTGTTTGGGATTTTTAGGGGGAGTGCAAGAGGGGTCCTCCCCATTGTCTCCCAGGCAAACTAGATGGCCTACATTTTAGGCTATATCTCTAGTGAATCTACCTGTGTCTTCCCAATTACCTTTTTACCACATCATTCACTGTTTTTGAGAATGTCCTTGGACTTGGACTTCACCATGCTCTGTTGCAAATAAAGTCATTTCCATTGGAAAGAGATTAGGAGCTATCTGTCTTATGGCCTGTTTCTCTCCCTCCCCAGAGAGAATCTCTGAGCCATGGCTCAGGAGTTAGGGGTGGGGACAATGGCATGTTTCTATCTAAGTAACACCTCTGCTTTAGGAGCTGAATGTTGGGAGAAAGTGGGGAAGGAAATTAGGTTATCTAGGTTTGCTTCTCCTGGCAAGAAACCAGCCCTTTATGAGCCAGGACAAGGGGATTGAGACCCCAGTTTTAGTGTGCTACACTCAAGGTAGAGCTTTTGTCCCACAGTTGGGGCCCAGCTACAGGGGAGCACTACCTCCCAGCTGCACTCACCTGGAACTTAGCCTTGGGAAAAGGTAGCTGGGGTCAGGATATTATATGGAATAGGATCAAAATTGTTTCTGAAATTAAGAAAGTCTTTAGATATATATTCGAGAGAAAGGAAAACGTGTCCATATAAAAACTTGTACATGTGTGTTCATTGCAGCATTATCAATAGTAGCCAAAAAGTAGAATCCCATATGTTCATCAACTGATGAGCAGATAAACAAAATGAATTATACTATACAATGGAATATTTGGGAATTAAAAAGTAATGAAATATTAATACATGCTATAGCATGGATGAACCTTGAAACATTTTGGTAAGTGAAATAAGCCAGTCACAAGGCCAGGTATTATGAGATGCCTTTTACATGAAATGTCCAGAATAGGCAAGTCTGTATAGACAGAAAATAGATTTGTGGTTGCCTATGGCTAGGGTGTGGGAGTGGAAATGGAGAGGGTTTGTTTAGTGGATATGGTTTCTTTTTTGGGATGATGAAAATGTTCTAAACTTAGATTGTAATGACAGTTGCACATGTCTGTGAATATAACACAAAACATTGTATTTTGGGGCCAGGTGCAGTGGCTCATGCCTATAATCCCAGCACTTTGGGAGGCCAAGGCGGGTAGATCACCTGAGGTCGGGAGTTCGAGACCAGCCTGACCAACATGGAGAAAACCCGTCTCTACTAAAAATACAAAATTAGCCAGGCATGGTGGTGCATGTCTGTAATCCCAGCTACTCGGGAGGCTGAGGCAGGAGAATTTACTTGAACCCAGGAGGCAGAGGTTGTGGTGAGCCGAGATCGTGCCATTGGACTCCGTCCTGGGCAACAAGAGCGAAACTCCATCTCAAAAATTTAAAAAAATACCATTTGACCCAGTCATCCCGTTACTGGGTATATACCCAAAGGATTATAAATCGTGCTGCTATAAAGACACATGCACACGTATGTTTAGTGCAGCACTATTCACAATAGCAAAGACTTGGAACCAACCCAAATGTCCATCAATGATAGACTGGATTAAGAAAATGTGGCACATATACACCATGGAATACTATGCAGCCATAAAAAATGATGAGTTCATGTCCTTTGTAGGGACATGGATGAAGCTAGAAACCATCATTCTCAGCAAACTATCGCAAGGACAAAAAACCAAACACCGCATGTTCTCACTCATAGGTGGGAGTTGAACAATGAGAACACTTGGACACAGGAAGGGGAACATTACACACTGGGGCCTGTTGTGGCCGGGGGGGAAGTGGGGAGGGATAGCATTAGGAGATATACCTAATGTAAATGACGAGTTAATGGGTGCAGCATACCAACATGGCACATGTATACATATATAACAAACCTGCATGTTGTGCACATGTACCCTAGAACTTAAAGTATTATAAAAATATATATATATAAATAAAAAAATTAAAAAAATTAATAATTGTATTTTGCACTTTAAATGGGTGAATTTTGTAGTCTAAATTATGCCTCAGTAAAGATGCTAAAACGAAAGAGAACGTTTAGTCACTTTTGTTATCTTTTAAATTTTGTAAGGCATATCTATTTTGTATTAAAATATTTATCAAGCCAAACTTACAGAGCTTTTATGATCATACAAGTCATACGTTATTTTATAATCTCAGTAGGAAATCATGTGTATATGTGGTGAATATATTGTGATCTAATGTAATTTGCTTTTCATAGACTTGTCATAGTTTTTAATCCTGTGTTATATATTGACAAGTTGTTTAATTATATTGTAAACGTATTGGAAGCTTTGGTTTTTGCGAAACTTTTAAATTTCTTGTGTTATGAAGATCTGCAGTTTCAAGGATTTCTCCCCTTTTTTACTCTTTTTTTAAAATGATGCTCAGAAAATTTACTAATAAAGTTATTAATTTCTAACATTTGTACATCAGTAACCATTCATTTGGAAAGCTTGGCTTTGTGAATATAATAGTTTAACTTATTTTTTCCTCTCTAATTAGTCCCCCTTATAATAAAGAAAAGAACATTTCTTTTTTTAATCTTTTTTTACTTTTTGTTTTGTTTTGTTTTTTCATTTTTTAATTTGTGTGTGTGTTTATATTTTTTCTTTTTAAAGAGCATTTCTTTTATTGGTGGTCATCTTATGTTAGATATTTATAATGACTACTTTGTCTCCATCTGGTATTTTTTGTTTCTTAAATGGGCATCTCAGTAATGCCTTTATCTTTTCTTTCTATTAATTCTTAGGAAAAAAAGCAAGATAATGTTTCCTCAGATTTCTTCTATCATCTTAGATTCTCATTGAAGGTTAGGGTTTTTTTGCCCAATACATTGTTTTTAAGACTAAAAATAAGCACAAATATCAAAATACACTTTTGTCTGAATACATATGAGACATAAGAACCCATTGTTTTTCAATTTTTTTATTTTAATAAGTTGTAATACTTTAAAAACCATTTAAAAGTAACCTTCTTGGAGAAAGTTTACTTTAAAATGTTGAAAAATATTTGTACATGACTAAGTAAAGCGTATTCCTAAAGCTTTTTTGAGAAATTATAAAATTTGCTTAATTTTATAATTTTTTCTAGAATGACTTGAGTAGCCATTATTCCCCAGGTAGACTTGATAAATTTAAATGTGCATAATAAATTGAATTAATAGATTAAATAGATTTAAATATGATTTAGAAAATTGTCATGTGATGTACTGAATTATTCCCCCTTCTTTTTTTCAGGAACTCTTGGTGTAATAACAGAAGCTACAATAAAAATCAGACCAGTCCCTGAATACCAAAAGTATGGCTCAGTAGCTTTCCCTAATTTTGAACAAGGAGTAGCCTGTTTAAGAGAAATTGCAAAACAGGTAAAAGAAAAAATATATATATATACATATATATGTTTATGTATTTATATTTTTCAAATTCTACTGCATAGTTGATTGTGATATGTTACAACTAATCTTCATATTTAGTTGTATTATATTTGTGGTTTTTACCCAGTTCTATATGAAAAGGTAGTGTTGTACAGTCATCCTTTAAGTGCAGTTACTATTTCTTTGAGTAAGTATATTGCTATCAAACCTATTTCTTGGTCTAAATGGCTATATGATTGTAAGCCAAAGTAAGATACATACTTTGATTGGTAGCTTCAGATGACTTTGCCTTTTATTGACTGTTATGTGTCTTAAGTTATTTTTGGGTAAGATATTTTATGATTAATTGAAGTGATATTTAATTTAAATTGAGACATTTATTGAAATTAAAAGTAATGGCTAAATATCAAAGACCCCAAAATGTAAATATAGGTAATTCAACTTCATCAATTCATAGAATGTGCTGCTACTAGGCTATACTTTGTTTTATAATATTATCTAAGCTATAGCTTAAATTAAGGAATATAGTATGTATAATAAGCTAAAAAGAATTTTTATTTTCTCCTCTCCTTAAAAAATAGTAAGATTTTTTTTAAGACAAGACAATGCTAAGTAATTTTATTTATGTATTTAGTTCTGTCAGTATGGAAATTTCTACATCTCTCTCGGCATTTGGTTTATTGTTTAAACTACAACTGTTTATGAATAATTCTTAATTCAACTTTTCCCAGCAGGGAGGAAGTCAAGGGAATGTACTCTAGCCTCTCTTTTTTTTTTCTTTCTTCAAACTCCTGAAATTTTAATACTTCCTATCAGCTGTACCCAAGTAGAATCTTGAGGACAAGGAAGTTTTTGATGTGACCCATATAGGTCAGCTTCCTGATATCCAGAGCAGTGTGGAGGAAGAAACTGTTGAGGCAAAGGAATCATATTGAGCAAGCAGTCTATGTTTATCTTGGAATTTGTAAGGTACAGAAATGGAAAATGATGAAGAGTCTCTCATTTTCCCATCATCTCAAGACAACCGCTATTAATGCTTTAAAGAACTTTAAAATGAGAAAAAATATATACATTATTTACTCACATATATATCATTCCCAGTGCTGTTTATTCCATACACTCATAAAGTTTTACTTTCTAAGACATTCATTCTGTCTGGCAGTTTCCCACTTTCATGAAGTACAGCTATATGACCACCTAATTCACCAGCTGATGTGGTAATTTTTGTAATTTTCAAGTAGCTTCACTTACTTGTCAGTTAGATTGCTAGACTTAGTATAGTTCCTTTGATCTTGATTGCTAGACTGCTCCTGGGTAGGGAGAGGATTCAAAAGGAAGTATTGTCCTGGAATAAGCATTCTTGGACTTGAGGCAAGTTACTTTGGTAATGGTAAGGCAGAAGTGATTAGGAACAGTTGAAATCCTTACATTAGAGGCCCTAATTCACTAGAACTTTGGGGATATGATATTACGGTTAGGGAGCTAGAGTACATAGTGTTAACACCATGTTTGCTAAAATGGTGAGGTGGCAATAGTATTTAAAACATTAAAGGATTATTAAGTAGAGGAGGATTGGAGATAAGTTTTTGGAGTAAATAGTATTTGTTATACTAAAGTAACATCTGAGCACTGAGTGGTGACATTCCAGTGTGTTCTGGTACTTGTTTCTAAAATATTCCATCATTCAAAGGCAGAGGAAAGGAGTTTCAAATTAAGATACCCCAGATATTAAGAAGTAAAAGAACTTGCAGAGCCTTATGGTTTTGCCCATGAATTAATACATAAAAGAACAGGAAGCTAGGGTGTTTCTTGTTTGTTTGTTTTTTTAATGACCAGAAGTTCACTAATTGAAAAATAAAACAAAAATATTTCCATATATATTTTCATTAATTTCAGACTGTTCTTAATGAGCAGCTTTTAAAATTTCAAGTGTTTTCATTTTGTATTATGATTTATTCTTGTGTAATGATTTTGGATTACAGTCATTGGGTGAACATCCTAAGAATTTTTAAAAATGAATAAAAGGACAAGTTTTACTGATTTGTGTAAGGATGAAGGAAAATTCCATCCCCTGCTTGTCTTAAATAGTTTTATTTTCCTTCTGTCTTTGTTGAGCTTCACTATTCCCCCCACAAAAAGTATGTTTTTTTGTTTGTTTTTTTTAAGATGGAATCCCACTGTGTCTCCCAGGCTGGAGTGCAATGGCGCGATCTCGGTGCACTGCAACCTCTGACTCCCGGATTCAAGCAATTCTCTTGCCTCAGCCTCCCGAGTAGCTGGGATTATAGACGACCACCACCATGCCTGGCAATTTTTTTTGTATTTTTAGTAGAGATGGGGTTTCGCCGTGTTGGCCAGGCTCGTCTTGAACTCCTGACCTCAGGTGATCCGCCCACCCTGGCCTCCCAAATTGCTGGGATTACAGTCGTGAGCCACCATGCTCAGCCACAAAAAGTGTTATTAAAGAGTTGTAGTTCATATCATTTCTTGTTCAAGTCTTAAATGACATAACTGTAATTCACCATTATTGCCTCTAATTTTATGAAAAAAAAATATGAATGCCAAATTAGATTTTTCCTTTTTGAGACAGGGTCTCACTTTGTCATCCAGGCTGGAGTGCAGTGGCACGATCACAGCTCAACGCAGCCTCTCAATCTCCTGGACTCAGGTGATCCTACCACCTCAGCTTCCTGAATAGCTGGCACCATAGGCACACACCACTATACCTGGCTAATTTTTTTTAAAAAACTTTTGTAGAGTTGGGATCTCCCTATGTTCCCCAGGCTGGTCTTGAACTCCTGGACTCAAGTGATCCTCCAGTTTAGGCCTCCCAAAGTGTAGAAATTGCTGGCATGAGCCACCATGCCCAGCCTCAAATTAGATTTTTAAAAAAATTACAGAAGTTATAAAAGTAGTTTGGATTTGTATTTATTTTCAACAAAAGATCTCAGAGAGGTCATGTTCAGTCTGTATTGCCCAACTCTGCCCCTTTAATAATATCTCCCCTCTATAGAACACAGATTTAGTATACTCATAAATCTTTTGATTAGATGTGTGCATATTTTATGTTTTCTTGATGCTCCATCTACTTTTCCACACTGCAAATAGTTACATGTAAATCTATCTTAAATTTCATTAATAAGAAATTATGTACAAATGTATCAAAATACTAAGTTTATAATTTCATTGCAATGGAAATGTTGATTTCCAACATTTCCAACATAAATAGTTGGTGTAATCTGATACGGTTTTTATTACAATTCGATATGCCCCTGATAGAAAGTGACACAGAAGACCTACTTGTGCTATTGAAAAGCAAGTATGGAATTTTCCTTCATCCTTGCAGAAATCAGTGAAACTTGTCCTTTTACTCGTTTAAAAAAATTCTTAGGATGTTCACCCAATTATAATCTAAATTCACTACACAAAACTATAGTGAGCCAGGCGTGGTGGCTCACATCTGTAATCCCAGCACTTTGAGAGGCTGAGGCAGGCAGATTACTTGAGCCCAGGAGTTTGAGACCAGTCTGGGCAACATGGCGAAACCCCATCTCTATAAAAAATACAAAAATTAGCTGGGCATGGTGGCATGTGCCTGTAGTCCTAGCTACTCTGGAGGCTGAGGTGAGAGGATCCATTGAGCCCAGGAGGTCGAGGCTGCTGTGAGTTGTGATTGTGCCACTGTACTTCAGCCTGGGCAACAGAGCAAGACCTTGTCTCAAAAACCAAACAAAAAAAACTGTATTAGCTATGTCTTGGAACAAAATAAAGATAATGATTGATAGACAGTGCTACCATGTGGTTAAAAAAGCAGGTCATAAAGAGAGGTCCTTTCTAGTCTATAGCTATGACAATTTGGTTCTATGTACTTAGTAATTGACAGTTTTTAGAAATATAAATATTATGAACTAGGAAGTTTGTCTTACTTGAAACTGATTTTAAAAGTCCAGATAGATAATATTCTTTTCTTGAGCATTGCTCTTAATAATGGAGCAATTGCTAAGAGTAGTTACTGGGATTTGGACATCTAACAATTTTGGAAACCTACATATTTTACTTCTATTGTAATGCACATGTAGAGAGGCATTAATGTTTATCTTACCTGGAAATGGATAAAAGGTTTTATAATGGTTTAGGGAAAGTTGTATATTAGTTTGTAGAACATACAAGTCTCATATGTCAAGAGTGGTACAGTATTTGCTACCTTCCTTTGTAATAGTGTTTTCAGGCAGAAAAATTGAAAAAAATCAGGTTTTGGCACTAATCATTGTTCAATTTGGGATTTGGAATTTCAGTTGATAGCAGGGGAATTAAGATCCATTAAAGTAGATGGTACATGGCTTATGATTGTGCCAAATTCTTGATTGAATAATGAATTGGTTGCTTGTAATTCTTCACTGTCATTTTATAGCACTTCCATCTTTGCAATATTTTCAGATTCGAGTTGCTTTTGAAATGGGAAACTGTAATTTTGGATAAAAATCTTTTGGGAAAGAACATACATGACTTCACAAATAGCAAAGTGGGCTATATGTATATTTTTATTACTATTCTTACTGAAGGAAATAAATTAAGCAACCTTACACTGGCAGCAGAAGGATTCTACTAAAGTCTCTCATCCGATCTTTGTCCATGTAGGAAGTATCCTCTTTCAATACTTTACTGCCTTGTGAGAAGCTAGAAAGGAGGATTTAGTGGAAGATTAATGTGATCCTTTCTCATAAGTGGCAGTCCAGTATCATCTCCTACTTTATTCAGTAGATGGGTAAATGATTTTTTAAGACTTTCTCAGAAAATACATTTCCTACTGTAGCCTCTCAAGAGGAGGAAAATAATGTTTTTTAATCAGCATATCAGTGTTAGATATAACATTTTATTATTCTCTAAAAGATATAAATAAAATTGTTAGTTTGGAAATAACGATGTCTTTACAAGGTTAAAAAGAAAACCGAGTGTTAAAACAAGCTCAGAAGCAATTTCAGAAGTTTGGGTTTTTTTGTTTGTTTTCAATAAAAACTTAGGAGTTGTGCCCTGTGGTATTTTGAGAGGAGCATTTATTCCAACAAGAGGAAAAACTGTATTTGGTATTGATTAGTACTCATTCCTCTCAAAACTCTTCTCAGTAAAACCTAGTTTCTTCGAACTAGGTTTTTAGAATTATAGATGAAAATGCAGCTTTTCTTCCCACTACCTTTTGACAGAGGGTAATTTTTCCTTCCTTCTATCACTTTTATTTTAAACAATTTTAAACTGATACAGGTTTGGGGTTTTTTGTTTGTTTTAGTGATTTTAGATTATAATTTGGGAAGACATAAATTTTACGAATTGTTCTGTTTTAAACTTAATTTATCTTGGAAGAGTTCAAATAAATTGGAAGGAGTCAGGTTTAGCACTTACCTTATAAAACACTTAAAACTTCTTTTTATTCAACAGTAATTCTTGGGAGTATTTATTACATAGAGAAACTGAAATTATTTTAAATCATTTTTTTTTGTGTCATGCTTTTCTTTCTCTGAAGCAGAGAGAATAACCCTACTCAAATGTTAGGTTAATTGGATCATTTACTGTTTGATCCAGCAAAATTAAGACAGTTATGAGACATGTTCTCTACCAGAAGCTACTCAGAGCAAGTTATTATACCTTTACTAAACTGAAAAACTATAAAGTTATAATTAGGAGACTGGCATTATCTTTTGGTCTTTTCCTTAATATAAGTGGAGGGCAATATTCACTCCCTATTATGTATTATTTTGTTCTTTAAAACCAAGCAACAATTGACTTGTCAAAATAAAAAGTTCTTATTGTTTATCATTCGGACTCCTAGCTGTAAGTCAGTATGTCGTCTCTAAGATGACCAACCAGTAATAACTGTAGCCTTAAATAGTCTATCATTTCATCTGTGATACCAACTCTGACTTATTAGTTAGAAGAAGAATTTGTCTACATTGTAAGTTTTTATATCCAGAAATTCACATTTAACAGATTATCTTTTTTTACATAGCCTTTTTTGAACTTTTTTTTTTTTTTTTTTAAGACGGATTCTCACTCTGTCACCCAGGCTGGAGTGCAGTGGTGCCATCTCGGCTCACTGCAAGCTCCACCTCCCAGGTTCATGCCATTTTCCTGCCTCAACCTCCCGAGTAGCTGGGACTACAGGCGCCCGCCACCACGCCCTGCTAATTTTGTTTTTGTATTTTTAGTAGAGACAGGGTTTCACCGTGTTAGCCAGGATGGTCTCGATTTCCTGACCTTGTGATCCACCTGCCTCGTCCTCCCAAAGTGCTGGGATTTGAACTTTTAAATTAATCAATTTTGTTGTGCGCCTTATTTGAGGTAGTGTGCTCTTAGCTTGATAACCAACATAATGCAATGGATAGTATGCAGTTAGATGTGGTTCCTCACTTCTAGTGAGGATGTTGCATATTATGATAGTTTTTTGTGCCCAAATTTTTATATAGTACGTGGAGTTTAGTATTGAAGCATTTGCTTCTGATACAACATGAGATTGATAGACTATTTCCAATGTAGTCTCTAGGCTCAATAACTTGGGCTGTTCCAGAGTCTACATAGGATGTGGATTTACCCTTTGAGGAAACAAATGTTTTCAATCAAGTATAATTCATTCCTTAGCTATGGACCAGAGTTACATGGCTGCCATTCAATGCTTATACTTTTATAGTTTATCCTTATGACATTACATTAGCAGAAACCCCTCAGACATGTGAAATATATGTTAATATTGAATTTATTTTGCTGGTAACTAGTCTTTTAAGAGGTACCTTCTCAAATATGTCTCATCTGAATTGCAAGTTCTGATTTTTTCTGTGACAAGTAAGAGCTATGACTTAGTTTTAGAAAAACCAGTTTTGCAGAAATATTTTGATGTGTTTCTTTTTTTTTTTTTTTTTTTTTTTTTTGAAATGGAGGCTCCTTCTATTGCCCAGGCTGGAGTGCAGTGGCACGATCTCAGCTCACTGCAAGCTCTGCCTCCTGGGTTCACGCCATTCTCCTGCCTCAGCCTCCTGAGTAGATGGGACTACAGGCGCCCACCACCGTGCCTAGCTAGTTTTTTGTATTTTTAGTAGAGACAGGGTTTCACTGTGTTAGCCAGGATGGTCTTGATCTCCTGACCTCGTGATCCACCCGACTTGGACTCCCAAAGTGCTGGGATTACAGGCGTGAGCCACCGCGCCTGGCTGAGGAAATATTTTTAAATAAAATGATAGGATTGAGAAATATGTTGCTTTTTAAGTTAGTGCAGAGAGTACTAAGTAAATAAGACTAATCAGAGTAGTTTTTACTATTAGATTATGCAATCAAGTAAATTCCTGGTTGTAGCATCCCTAAAGGGAAGAAATTGCCAGCAATTTGACTAAGTCAGTGTTGTATCTATGTTGTGAGGTCATCATGGTTATTTCATTATTAAAGTACAAAAAGTATACTGATATTTCTGTATTAGTCCATATCAGGTTTCATATAGTTTCAGACTATTAAGTGTAAAATATACTTAGGTATAAGTTCAATGATTTGAGAGATTCTAGTAAGGGTACATTTATCATAGCAGGAAAGAAATCAATTATTTCATTAACTCAGTTTTAGTAAGCAATTTCTGTCTGAGTGTTCTTGAATTCCCTGAATTTATCATTAACCCATCATTAAAATTTGTAAAAATATTCCCTCTCAGGTTAGTTTTGATCACTTACCAGTAGGGGTCACTTTAACTCAAGGACCTTTTTCCCTCCTTTACAAAATCTGTGGAATACTCTCAGCCCTGCATTAGTGAATAACATGGGAGTGAATTTAGAGCTCAAGTTCTCAGAACTTTTGCTGTCTCTAACTTTTAAAGGCAATCTTTTGGGGTTTTTTTAAACCTACCAAATTAGTTTTAAAGCAGTGGAAACATAACCTAATCTTAACTGTACGTATAGTAACTCAAATTGAATGTTGTTTTTTAAGAAGAGTAACATTATTTTGATCTCTTGATTATAGAACCTTCCATTTAATTAACTGTAGTGGTAACTTTTAATTATTTCGAATTATAAGAAACATTTTCAGCTTTGTATATTTAGAATGATGTACAATGATTTACAAATACCAATTACCAGGAGATCATAAACCAACCTAAATGCTATTTTTGAGTGCTTTACTTATATAAGCATTTAGTTATGACAATAACTGAAAAACTGTACTGACTTTTTAAAAGTCTGGTACTATTGAAGTATGAGACTTTAAAACTGTTGGTTTGAATTGGATAATTTCAAAAAAGTCCATGTTAAAATAATTTAATATCTAAAATTAAAAAAAATTTCTTTAGCTTATTAGTTCTTTTTTGATAGTGTTTGTCTGTTACCATCTACTATGCCTCCTTGATACTAATAGGAATACTGGATAGCTAGCTTATGTGACTTGATTATCAAGTTAAAATCACACTCAATATAATTGAATATTAGTTGCTGTATGATACAGCAGTTGCCCTGGAGCTTTCTTGCCTTTTTTCCAGCTTTTCAATTTGAAAATTTTAAGCATACAGAAAATTTGAAAGACTGGTACAGTGATCACCTGTCTATCCACTTCATATATTCAACAATAATTAAGTTTTTGCTCTGTTTAACATGTACGTGTATGTTTTTTGGACCATTTGAAATTAAGTTGCAGACTTTTTTTTTTTTTTTTTTTTTTTTTTTTTTTTTTAAGACAGAGTCTCACTGTTGTTGCCCAGGCTGGAGTGCAATGGTGCAATCTCGGCTCACTGCAACCTCCGCCTCCCAGGTTCAAGTGATTCTCCTGCCTCAGCCTCCCAAGTAGCTGGGATTACAGGCATGCACCACCTTGGCTTGCTAATACTGTATTTTTAGTAGAGTTAGGGTTTCACCATGTTGGTCAGGCTGGTCTCAAACTCCTGACCTCTGGTGATCCACCACCTCAGCCTCCCAAAATGCTGAGCTTATAGGTGTGAGCCGCCACACTCAGCCTAGGTTGCAGACTTTACGGCACTTAACCTAAATACATCAGCACCATCTCCTAAAGACAGAAGAATGGTGTTCTTCTTTACAACTACAATACCATTATCATGTCTAAGAAAATCAGTAGAAATTTTTTTTTTTTTGAAACAGAGTCTCGCTCTGTCGCCCAGCAGGCTGGAGTGCAGTGGTTCACTGCAACCTCTGCCTCCTGGGTTCAAGCAATTCCCCTGTCTCAGCCTCCTGAGTAGCTGGGACTACAGGTGTGTGCCACCACGTCTGACTAATTTCTTTTTTTTTTTTGTATTTTTAGTAAAGATGGGATTTCACCATGTTGGCCAGGCTTGTCTTGAACTCCTGACCTCGGGCAGTCTGCCTCCCTTGGCTTCCCAAAGAGCTCGGATTACAGGTGTGAGCCACTGCGCCTGGCCAATCAACAGTAATTTGTTAATGCCATCTAATATTCATTATATAAGTTTATTCCAGTTATCTGCAAGATATGTTTTAAGAATAGTGTTTGCAAACCAAGATTTAATCAAGACCTGCATATTTTAATTGTTTTAAAGATTAAATACCCATAGAAATTTACTATACTAAATGTAATATACTTTCCTTTCCCTCCTTTTTGTTTTGTTTTGTTTTGTTTTTGAGACAAGGTCTTGCGCTGTTGCCCAGGCTGGAGTGCAGTGGTGCAATCTTCGCTCACTGCAAACTCTGCTTCCCAGGTTCGAGTGATTCTCATGCCTCAGCCTCCCAAGTAGCTGGGATTATAGGTGTATACCACCACGCCCAGTTAATTTTTGTATTTTTAGTAGAGACAAGGTTTTGCCATGTTGGCCAGGCTGATCTTGAACTCCTGTCCTAAAGTGATTTGCCCACCTCAGCCTCACAAAGTGCTAGGATTGCAAGTGTGAGCCACTGCGCCCATCCCCTCCCATTTTCTGATATATGTGTACTTACGTGAATTGTTTTCATTAATAATACTTGCCATTGATAAAGGTGCGGTAGAATGTGGTTGATAGCAGGAGATGGAATTTACAAGTTGCTGGTAGGAACTTAAAATGTTTTTGTTATGAATGACAGAGTGGCTGTTACTCTCTCATATTTTACTTATATGCTTAAGCCAGAATATATAAATATATATGTTATATGTATATTCTACTTATGAAGAAAAGAAATTTGGTCTAATCAGGCTTTGTATATTTTATTAGAAGTCAATGTGCCCATTTTATTAAAAACATTTCAGATTTGTAAATGTGAAGAAAACTGATTTTCCTTTAGTATTTTTGGAAACTGGTAACGTTTTTAGAAGTATCAACCCAACTACAAAGATACCCTTATGCCAATATTTGAAATTACTCAGGTTGTACATTTCTTTAACATTTTTAAACTATTATACATTTAATATGACTACAAAATAGAAAATAAGATAGTTTTAATGTAATTTTTGTTTGGAATATGACTTTAAAGCTGTGTATGTGCATGCACACATGTGTGCATGTGTGTGTGTTTTAAGTGATTTTTTGGAGGCTGTGTGGTTTGCCTGAAATAGTGCTCATCTAAAAGTCAGAATGTCTTCATCTTCTACCTTTACTGTGGATAAAATACAGTATAGTTCATAAAATGGCATAATACTTGAGGCACTGGATTTTAGTTTTAGAAACATCTTTGTTCTAAAATAATCCACTTTGGGGTCTGGTATTTCTTTTAGGATATTCTCACATGTCTTTGCCAGACATTAGGCAGCTTTTTCTGCTGATAAATTTAAAATCTGGTAACTTATGTTTGTATTTATTTATCTATATCTGTAGATTTCTTCTCTCCAAATATTTTATAGAAGTCATTGATATTTGTCTTCATAAAAATATATGAAAAGTTAACTTTTTTTCCTTTGTAAATCCTTAGGAACTAAACTCTTGATCTCTTAAATATAGAAAGATAATAATCATATTCTACCTGTCTAGCTTCTTACTGTATTAAATTTGTATCACTTTTTTTTTTTCTTTTTAAAATAGAGATGTGCTCCGGCATCTATTCGCCTCATGGACAACAAGCAGTTTCAGTTTGGTAAGTAAGGAGTGGTAATTTTAAAATGTCATTTAGCCACAGAAATTTATGAAACATCAGTAGGAAGAGTACGGAGTGCAGAGGTAGAAAGAACGTCAGTCTTGCCTTTCAGGAAGATGTCAGTCTAATGAAGACAGACAATTACATAAATGAGTGAGGGCAGCAGTGTTGGAGGGCCTGTGAAAGAAGACTGCACTGGATATCATGGGCTGCAAATGAAGGAATTGATTCTTCTTGATTTTGCTTGAGGATAAAGAGTCAGAAAAGGCTTTTATAAGAGAGATGCTTGAGCTAAATCTTCAAAGGTGAATAGAAGTTTGCCTAGATGTCTCTTCTTCTTCTCTACCAGACTTCTTCACTTGGCAGCAAAAATGTGAAGGTGTGAAACTCAATGATGTGTGTTAGGGGACTTCAGATCGTTCTATGTGGCTCAAATAGAGGGTAGGGTTAGAGTTGTTACATGAGATAAAGTTGGATGGGTGGGCTAGGGCTTTGCAGGATAGATTTGGATTTTGTCTTGTCAGCAGTGAGATTTCTTTGAAGAATAAAATCAATCAACTTTACATCTTAGCTCATTCTGGCAGCATTGTGCAGGATAGATTAGAAGGGTACATGCATGGAGGAGAGACACTAGGAGATGAAACAGTTCAAGAAGCAAAGTTTGAGGGCTTTGAGCATGGCAGCAGCAATGGAGAAAGAGAACGGATGATAGATTTTCAGAAAATCAGTTTGCTAACTGGATGTGGAAGGCTAAATAAAAGGAGGAGTTGAAGACAACACCTAGACTGATTTGATTGGGTAGATTAAATAACATAGAAGAATGGATGGTGGTCTTGGGAAAAAGATATGATAATGGGTTGTAGTTATATTGTGAAATTTACTTTGGGATTTAAGTTTATAGAATTTAAATACCCTCAAAACAATTCCTAAAATCATGGGAGTGATCGTTCAGTAATAAATACTAAAGGCAAAGATAGGCAGGCTTTTGTCATGTCTAAAAGTAAGCTGAGATTTTAATTTAGGGAAGCATGGTTATAGTTATATAGAAACTTAACTGAAGTCAGGTTCATAACATATCAAGAATTTTAAAATTACATTCTTCTAAGTTAGTCATAATTGTTTATTTCTTTAAGTAAATTACTTTCAAAATACTATACTACTGACAAAAGTTTAAGATAAATATGTTCTATAAGTAATGAAATACTTAAGTGAAAAACCACTTGTGTGTTTTGGCCTGCATTTAGAGATCCAGGTCTTAAAGAGAGCCATGCATCTAATTAATAAGACTGTGTTATTCATTTATATGTTATTGTTGTTGTAAACAATGTTAGACCTAGGCACCTTTGTAAAATTAGTTATGATTTGGCCATACTTATTTATAATTGGAATCCATAACAATTTAAAGTGAAGGTTTAAAGAAAGTCTTCCTGTCATCCCTCTTCCATGTTCTCATTACTATACGTGAAAACATACTTACTTGCTCCCCTCTAGCTTGCTCCCCTCTGTGGTATTATAGGTTCTACCTTCTCTGGTCTTCACTGTGTCTCCCCTCCGTCTGCCCTTTACTTAGCCACCAAAGTGACCCTTTTGAAATACAGATCTGATCATGCTTTTTGGCTGTCCATATAACCTTTTTTATTTCTCAGTTTTAATTGAAGCCTTTACATTAATATATCCTGCCATGGCTTCATGATCAAGCAACAGAGGAAATAATGCTTAGCACAACAAAAGGTGTCCAGACCCTGCACTAACCATATGGCTGATTGGTCGGTGTTTATACTACATTGGTTGTTAACAAAGCACATGCCATATTATTAGTTGTTAATATTTTTAATATAATCTCTACTTCAGGTACAACTCTTAATACATTATATTGACATTATCTAATTTTAGTATATTGAAATGATATATATCATTTAGTATATTGAAAGAATCCACATATGTCCTCTATAAACCAAAGTTTCTCAAATTTAGGGTATGTTTCTTAGTCGTTTTTCTATCACCTGCACTTATCACATAATAGGCATTTATATGTTGATTCAATTAATCATCAAACTGGCAAGGGGGTGAACAAATCCTAGATAGCATAGTGCTGATCACATTGTCAGTAGCACACTTTATAAAATTCTATTCATGACTGTTTGTCAGAGTGGTATCCCCACTTTACAAATGACTCAAAGACTCATTATTTTGACCACAGTCCACAAATCATATGTGGTAGAGCTGGGGATGAACCCAGATTTGTCTGACTACAAAGCCCAAGAGTTTTTGCACTGTCTGTAACCACTGTTTTAAAATATAGATAATTAATAAATCCTTTTAAATGACTTGATTAACATTGAAATAACAGAAAATTCACTGATCAAACTGTCCAGCTAGTAAATTTGGAAATGAGTTTAATATTTTAAAAAACCACAATAGCGTCTGGGTGCAGTGCCTCACGCCTGTAATCCCAGCACTTTGGGAGGCCAAGGCAGGCGGATCACCTGAGGTCAGGAGTTTGAGACTAGCCTGGCCAACATGGTGAAACCCTGTCTCTACTAAAAAAAAAATACAAAAATTAGCTGGGTGTGGTGGCGAGCACCTGTAGTCCCAGCTACTAGGGAGGCTGAGGCAGGAGAATTGCTTGAACCGGGGAGGTGGAGGTTGCTGTGAGCCGAGATCACACCACTACTCTCCAGCCTGGGTGACACAGTGAGACTCTGTCTCAAAAAAAAAAAAAAAAAAAAAAAACCCCACTACAGCTAGAATATATTTAAAATGTAATTATATTGATAGGCAACATATTTAAGAAAAAGTAAAAGATAGTATTATCTAGTTGATACTAATGCTTGACCCACTTAAAAGTCAGTATCACTTTTACAATAATTTATTCTTCAAAGCTATCATGTCACCTTAGTATCAGAGATGTATGTGAGTAATTCTACAACATTAATGGAAATTGTGCATATAAATCTCGATGAGTTAAGGTGAACATTTACCCTTAAGGATTATTTCATATCAGAGTAGTATCATATGGAGTCCCCATGCATTGTATAAAGATAAGTGAATCTTTTGTATAAGGGCTTTTGTATAAAGAATAGATAGTTTCAACTTCTGCCAAGAACACAACATGCACATTCAATATATAAATGTTTATATATGTATTTCTAATTGTTGTTAATATAGGATGAGTTCCATTTGGGACCAGAAATGAATGTTTTGATGGTACGTTATTTCTATCTTTATAGATATTAGAAATTGTCTCTTAAAGCACTAGTTATACTAGGAAGCATCTCTGATAGTTTAAAATAAAAGAAAAAAATCCCCAAGCATATCTCTTACTTGTGATCCAGGAGTTCAAAAAGATTGCTAGGTTGATTGCTATCTAACCTGCAGTTCAGTTTGTTTGTTTGTTGTTTTTTTTTTAATGCCCCAGGTATAGCATAGATATCTAATTCTTAGCCTCTGGTTAAGATTTCTATTACTTGGTCTTTTATGTAACACAGTTTCCTATTATAATCAGCAAAAATGTAGTAATAAGTAGTATTACAGATTGAGATTCTTATAAAAAATGGATAGAAAAAACTACCAGTGATAGTTTTAGAAACAGCTAGTTTGCTCTTTGTACCTATTTTAAAAGAAGGAAAGGAAGGGCCTACACTTTAAAAACAAGCAAAATCCCCAAACCTTATAGGCTTTTTTAAAAAACGAAACTTTTTATTTGGAGATAATTTTGATTTACTTAAGACTGAAATTCTTTATAAAAATTTTGTGTAAATGGTATGACACCTTTTTCTGAATTGGGCTGCTAACACTGAGGCCAGATGCATCTCTTAAATGTAACAGTCATAGGAGTTGAGTCGTTATTACTTTCTGAAAAGTGAGAAAACAGTAAAAGGTTTTCACTCAATTAAGCTTAATCTGCAGGCAAAGATGTTAATTTAACAGACTTTGAGACTCCATTTATGTTATTTTGGCAATTTTAACTCTCCGGGTGTGATTAAGGAAGCAATTGCTAGTTTTATGCCAAGAATTCTGGATGAGTTAACAATTAATTAAGAAACAACCTTAAACTTGGCATTAACTCCATATTTGGTTATAGTTCTGAATAGTTTCTATATAATTTAAAAAAAAAGTAAAACCAGCCATCATGGGTGTTCTTAATGAAATAAAAATTAATGAAGTAATTTTATTATGTGTAAACCATACCATTGAAAGAAAACCTAAACTATGTGTAGTATTAATTACATATAGTAATTTGACTTAAAAAATCAAATTGATAATGGGTTTTGTAAATAAAAAGTTGTGAGATTTGAAAGAAGATAAAAGTAGCAAATATTAATATAACTATATATCTTAATATAAATATATAAATAACATGGGAAGATTTTAAAAATTAAAGTTGTGAAAACTTTTACTTTCTTTTAGCATACTAAGTTGGGGTAGCTTCTTGATCTTCTGAAAAACATAGAATAACCTATTAATATAAACTTTTTTCTCTTCTTAGGTCATGCTCTTAAACCTCAGGTTTCCTCTATTTTTACATCATTTTTGGACGGATTAAAAAAGTTTTATATTACAAAGGTAAGAATTTTTATAAAATGCTAAAATTTTAAATGCTTAAGATATCTGTTTTCTGCTTTCTTCCCACATGCACCTATTATAAGGGTGTTTTTCCATGTTGCTATGTACATTTCAGAATTATAATTTTTCATGTTGGAATAAATATTAAGTAAATCAGGCAGTCAATTTCAGAAAATTTTAATTCTTTTCCAGTTTGGAAGCTTCTAAAAATAACACTACATTTGAACAGTTTTGTTTTCATAACATTTTCTATAGTTTGAATTTTTTCCTTTATGGAAGGTATCCATAAAGTGAAATAAAAGTGTGGATTTTTTTTTAACCTTTGATTGTTGAATTTTTTTCCTGGAGTGTTAAGCCATTTTATAATACACGTGTACCTTCTTTTCCTTGCATCCTTGTTATTCCATGTGGGATTCTTTTTGTTACATTTTAAATTTACCAGGGGGAAAACAGTACTTTCTTCTAGTTCATGTTTTTTGAAGCTCCAATGAGACTGAACGTTAACACTTTCTTTTATTTTCTAGATCTAATTTTTGTGTGAATTCGTTGGATATGGTTATTTTTGCCAGGTGGTGGTGGGGGGGCAGCGTCATGTTTTTTTCTTGCTACTTTGATGTATCCCTTTGAGATTGGAATTATTAGATGCCCTTTGTCATAAATGTTGTAAATAATTTTTTTTCCCAGTCAGGCATCTCCTTTTTTAATAGGGATTTTTCTTTTTTGGTGTAAAAGTTTCAAATTTTTATATCTTTTCCTGTGATTATTTAATACAGTCTAAGCTTAGAAAAGCCTTCCTTCCTCCAGAAATATGATCAGGGCCATTTTCTTCACTCTCTCTCTTATACTAAATGAGGATTAAAAAAAAAATTGTCTTTGTTACTATTTGTATTTATTTCAATTTTATTATGTGAAAAAGATCTAAATTAATCTTCACCTCCTGCTCCTCCAATTGTTAACCAGTTGTGGCAGCACCATTAATTAATCTGTGCTTCTCATACATTGATTTGCTATGCCTCATATCTTATACACTTATCTAAGAAATAGACTCCATTTTAGTGCATCTCAGTCTTTTTTAATGAGCTTTTTGTTCTTGAAAAATTAAATAGATTTCATTGTTGTAGGTCTATTTTTCCCTCTTGCTATTCAGAATTTTCCTTGTTATCACCATCACCTATTATTCTAGAAAAATTTTAGAAACTTTTCATCGTTTTAGGAAGTTCATTGTGTTTTTTTATTAGAATGAATAAACTAGTATATTAATTTGGAGAAATATTGAGTGGTTTATAATACTTAGTTTATGCATCTAGGAGCGTATGTCTTGCTCATCTTTTTTTGGATATGTTTTAGATATATTTCCTAATATATTTCTTTTTAAGATTATTAGATACTATTTTAGTTTTATGCATAAGATTGCCTTTGAAAACTTTATTTAATAAGAAGTTATTGTTAGTATGTATGGATGTTGTTGATTTTTGCTTCCTGTCCAATATATCCAGCTACTTTATTCTATCATTCTGCAGTTTTTTATTTGATTCCTTATCATAGTTATTATTTCAACAAGTTATTTGTTGTATTTACATAAGCAATATGTTATTATGATTAACACTGTGGCATACTTTGAAATAAAGTGTTTTTTTCTGTGCTGAATAGTTTTGCTACATTGTAATGATCTGAAGAGGTTTATTAAACATTCTTAGTGATTGACATGTAAAGTTCCAAAGCTCAATTTTTAAGAAATCAGTGTATTTGAGCCCAGATCAGAAGGAAAAGAGCAAAATGTATTTTGATTTATTGTTTTGTAGGATAAGACTTATCTGTAATAATAATTTTTTTTTTTTTGTAGTTTAAAGGATTTGACCCAAATCAGCTAAGTGTAGCCACATTACTGTTTGAGGGGGACCGTGAGAAGGTTCTTCAACATGAAAAACAAGTGTATGATATTGCTGCAAAATTTGGGTATGGCTTCAAGTTCATAATGCCAAGAGAAAGAAAGTTAAAAGCTAAGATTCTAATATCACCAAGCAATTATTAAAGTACTAGGCATTAATGTCTCCAAGCAGACTGCATGTCTCAAAGCAGTTATTAATTTCAGTTTAGTATTAAATTTGTGGTAACTTATGATAGTAAATTTAAAATATTGTTTTGGTTTACTTCCAAAATTTTTAGGAAGTTAGATTGATATATTGCTCTTGTCTAATCATATATATATTATTATTAAACATTGTATTTTTCCTAGATTTTTACATTAATGTCAATTTTGTGATATTTGTTCTACTAGAGTAAAATAGAAAATTCATTGTCCTCTTACTCTGTGGTGATAATAGTGTATGTATAAAGCATGCTACTAGTGTGTTTTTAAAAGGAAATTGTGTTTAATTGAAGATATTTGATAAATTATCTATACTCCACCCCCTGTCACTTACTATTTTGTGCTGGTATAAAGAAACAGAAAACATTTCACATCTATAACCAACTGAATAATGGTAGGGTGGTTTCTGTCTGTCTTCTTGATGGATTATAAGACTGATTGATGAGAACTATAGTGAAAATGCCATTTATCAGGACTACATTTTTTCCTTTCCTTTTAAAGTACATAAACTAACAGTTTCTAGACACTAATCTTTTCTTTTTTTATTTCAGGGATTAAAATATATCATATACATTATGCTTAATATGAGTTCTTTGTAAATATTTATTTTCATTTCTTTTTTGTTGTTTTTTAAGAAAACGAACACTTAATTTGGAGCCATGTGTTTTAGAATGCCCCATTTTTATGTATTTTTTTCATATCTAATATTAGCCCTTTATTTCTAGGGTTGTCTGAATTTAGTGTTAACGTGCAGTATTCTTAAAGGGGGAAAGTCTTAGACTTAAATTTTAGTTTTCTTTTGCACTATTTTTAAGTATTGAAAATGTCTCACTTTTATTTTTACCATATTCTGAAATTGGCAAATGGAATTTTAATTTTTTCAGTAAAAGAGAAAGTTTATTCATCTTTCATCTTTTCTCGATAGCTGTTTTGGGAATTGCTGATATTTTAACTAAATCACTTAAAGATAATTGTGCTATAAAATCCATGTAGTGACCAGATGGCTTGAATTTCAGGTCATCTCATTTTTGTTTGAATTTTTGAAATGTACATGTTTTCCTTCCCAGAAGGAATTTAGCCCTATGTATGTACCCGTTTTTTGGTTTCTAAGTTATAGGGAGTACGTATGTAATTTGATTAAAGGACTGTTTTCTTAAAACATATGATATTAGTAAGACACAAAGAGATTTAAAACCTACTCTAGCCTTAAATGTTAGAGACTGAAACTTTACAAAATTGTTCATTGTATATTTAAATATTTACTTGGATTTCATAATTTCTCAGAAGGGCTTGTAGGGAAACGGAAGAGTGCATTTTGCTTTATCATTTAAATAACTGTATATAGAGTTAAATTTGCTTAGTTTCACCTCAGTCGTCTCCCTGCTCACACACACCTCCACATCTGTACACACACCCACACACAGAGGAATTTCAGTTTTTAGGATCTATCTTTATAATTTCAATTAAGTATGGCTAGTAAGTCATTACTAGTTAGTAATGTGTCACATTTCCTGTTAGAATGGGGTAGGATGATGACATAATGCGTGTTTGTTGTGCCTCATAATTTTTATAGGGCATGACCTATCTTTTTCTTGTGCATCATTGTTGATGTCTAGTTCATTCTAGATACTTGATTTAATAATTGTTGAATGAATGAATGAAAGTGAATACTATATTTTCCTGATCTCTTTTATTCTACTTTGTTTATGCCTAATTACTTGCCACTTGTAAAACAGTGTATTTTCATCTTTAGGTATTTGTCAATACATTTTGTCATGATTTTTTTGTTTGTTTGTTTTTGTTTTTGTTTTTGTTTTGAGACGGAGTCTTGCTCTGTCACCCAGGCTTGAGTGCAGTGGTGTGATCTCATCTCACTGCAACCTCTCCCCCCCGGGTTCAAGCGATTGTCCTGCCTCAGCCTCCTGAGTAGCTGGGATTACAGGCTCATGCCACCACGCCTGGCTAACTTTTGTATTTTTAGTAGAGATGGGATTTCACCATGTTGGTCAGGCTGGTCTCGAACTCCTGACCTCATGGTCCATCCGCCTCAGCCTCCCAAAGTGCTGGGATTACAGGCATTATTTTGTCAGTTTTAATTTGAGCCACCAACTGACATGAATGTCAGTAATGCCAGTTTTGTTTTCTCATATGTCACTATCCATTTGCCAATTAAAACTATAAGTGAATCTTCTTTAAAATATGGCATCCAGCTGCCTTCAGATACTGACACTTAGGCCCAAGCACTATTGCTGTACTTCTAGCAGTTTTGCTTACTCAAACAAAACTTGTATCAAATTTGTCCATTAAAAATAGGTTATAGTAAATGAGATTCAATTTAAAGCAAGGGTAAAGAGTTAAAGACTGACTCCGTTTGAGGTCTCATTTTTTTTTGCTGTTATTTGTTCCTTCTTAGTTATCATTAATTTCTTAATGTGCTTTCATTCTGGCTCCCTTTTATTAGATGTGGACATCTTCTATTTTAAACAACCCAGATTGTTATTTGGCAGATTACTTAGATTACTTAGAGCCATTTCGATTATTATTATTATTATTATTTTTTTTTTGAGGCAATGTCTTGCTCTGTCACTCAGGCTGGAGTGCAGTGACCTGATCATGGTTCACTGTAGCCTCAGCCTCCCTGGGATCAAAGGATCCTTCCTCCTCAGCCGCCTGAGTAGCTGGGACTACAGGTGCACGTCACCATGCCTGGCTAATTTTTATGTGTGTGTGTGTATGTGTGTGTGTGTTTTGTAGAGATGGGGTTTTGCCATGTTGCTGAGGCTGGTCTCAGACTCCTGGGCTCAAGCAATCCTCCCACCTTGGCCTCCCAAAGTGCTGGGATTACAGGCATGAGCCACTGTGCCTGGCCTATTTTAAGTTTTTAATACTTGGAAATATCTTCTTTTGGTTTTCTATCAGAAGTTCTAGTATTCCACCAGTTTTCTGTAGGCACTAATTTTTTGTTCTAATCACTGAAGATTCAAGGATATTTTACTTAGGTAAAATGCCACTCTTCCCACCCTCAATTCTCAATCATCTCTCCTGCGTAACAAGACAAAGGAAAGCACCACCAAGTTTCTTTCTGCTACAGTTTTCATGTGCTAGTTTAGCTCCTGTATTTTATTTTGAATTGGGGCATTTTTCATCTATCCCTTAGTTTTTTATTTGTTTATGAAACTCTCTACTGCCTTATTAGCTTTACATTGATTTTTGTGAAGTACTCCCAACAATTTAGAGCATTTTTATGTGTTGTCTTAGCCATTTTTTCTCTTTGCTTGCCCTTCGCTCCCACCCCAACACAGTTCAATACCTTTGAACACATATGACCCAACAGAACATAGTAGCTACATAATGAATAATCATACTTTGATTGTTTATCCATGTTTGCTAGTAATGTATTTTAACTTCTCCAAGAGCGGAGCAGCATAAACATTACCTGTCAGCACTCATGACAGGTGTTTTGACATTTACCATATAACTTAAGGTAATATGTTATCATTATTTTTAAAGCATGCTTAAGTTGTTTAATGTAATTCAACATGAGAGTGATTAGGTTCACCAGATGGCCCTTTTATATAAAAAGATTGTCTCTCATTCCTTTTTCATTAGTCTTTCCAGTCCTTCCTCATGAGACAGCTTTAAATTTGTTTAAAAACCTTGAATTGATGTTTGAAATTTGTGGGGACAGCAGGAAGTAGGGGATCGATGTTGCTACTTTAACATAAAGCAGTTTGAATCTACAGGCAGTCATTTTGGAGTGATTACAAAAGTCACAATTTAGAAGCATTTAATTTTTAAGCCCTACTATTCTTTAATATATTGTATTTTAAGGTAATTCTGGCTAGAATATTGACAGTTCTGAAAGCTAAAAAGAGAAAAGTTTCAAAAAGTTCAGTCATAAGTCTATGATTTCCTTGTAAAGCCCAGACTGACTGTACTTCTTTGGGCTTATGAATTTAGAAAGAACATCCAATTTCTTCCTGCTTTGAATTAGAAAATGCATGTTTCTCTGTGGTTTGTCTCCCTGGATCCTAATGTGAACAGATCTGTTTCCTCCCTGCTGCCAGATATTAGAAATATTAGAAGAGGGTCTAAAGAAAGATGACTTGGTACTGAAAAGTAGGACTTTTTGTCTCATCTCGACATAACAGGCAAGCCTACTAACTGTTTATACCTGTTACTTCTCATCAGATACATACTTGGCATTCTCTTTTCTCAAATATTCCCAACACAGGTGTCTTGCACCTTTTCCTACTCCTCACTCTCTTTTCCTTACCTTCCACCTCTAGGTTCAGGATGGATGAACTGTTTCTGTTTCCTAGACCTGTGGTGCTTTTTCTCTCTTGGACTCAGAGTCTGACTGTATTTTATATCGACTTGAGCTATGGGCTAAGCTATTTTCCTTTAAGCTCTTGCCACAGCAGTTTTCTGACTTGTTTTCCTTTTGTTTTGAAACTTTATTTGGCTTTCTACCTCCAACCTCACATCCAACTCAGAATTGTGTTCTCTCTCCTTCTCACTTTCAGTTGCTTGACCAAAGTTTTATCTTCTTTGCTCATTAACATTCTAATACAAACAGTCCCCTTCATTTTTTTTATTATACCCCATTCTCAAGTAGTTCTAGACTAGAGCTGCTTATATAAAATCTTTGCCACTTCTTTTGGATAACACCATCTACCTATAGTGGCAAGTCAGGAAATTTTGATTTAGCCCATTTAGCTTGAAATTATCTTGCAGTATTTGTACAGAACAAGAGTACATCTACATTGTAGTGTTTACTTACTACCAAATTCAACACAACTTCAGAAGAAGAAAATATTTAATTATAAGGTGTTAATTGAGGCGATAAGATAAACAATTTTTCCTTTAGTTGACTAAAGTTAAAATTTTAATTTCTGTATGATAATGGAAAAAGCATAATTAAAAACTATTTACTAAAGGTAGTGGAAAAACAGTATTCATTCATTGTCTTTTAAAATAAGAATAACTTTTACAAACAAGAGTGCTTGGACTGAATTATGTGTTTATATGGGATTAATTCTAACTAGATCATCAAATACAATTTCTATGGATGAAATTTTCCAATTGAAAGAGATAGTTTATATGTTCATAGTAGTAAGACCTTACCTGTGTTGGTCTTGTATTTGTTTATACATTGCTTTATAAAATATTTCTGTGTAAGTATGTTTTGTCTCTCATTTAAATCATAAATTTCATAAAATAAACACCACATCTAGCATTCCAAATACTATGTACTCATCTTGTATTCTGGAAGCTTCTCAGTATTGGAGAGTTCCTAGTCAGTTGTCACATTTCTTCAAATATGAGTGAGACAATAATAACATGAATATATGAGTAAGAATGTGATGACTAAAATAAGAATACTTGTGTGAAGATTATTTCAGCTTATTTGTTTCTCATAGTTAATTCTTTCTGTGCTCTTTTGAGAA
Organism: Pongo pygmaeus; assembly: GCF_028885625.2. Lineage (NCBI taxonomy): Eukaryota > Metazoa > Chordata > Mammalia > Primates > Hominidae > Pongo > Pongo pygmaeus. The sequence goes on from NC_072384.2 coordinate 77,158,605, forward strand.
TATGGGTAGAAGTAGTTGAGTTTATGAGTCAATTTTATTTGGTGGATAAAAGTTTGAAATTAAGACGAAACAGAAATATTAAAAGTGTTTTCAGGTTTTTGATATTCAAACTTATTCTCTTGACAGCTTTTTGATACATTTATGATAAATGAGATTAAGATAAAAAAATTTATTAACAGTTTGTTCTTTAATTACAGTGGGTTGGCAGCTGGAGAAGATAATGGACAGAGAGGTTATTTGCTGACCTATGTCATTGCATACATTCGAGTAAGTTATATCATATTTCCCTTGCCACTTAATTTATGTTGCAGACAACACTTTTTCTTACTTTAAGTGAATGCAATTGTCTTTCCTATTTTTTAAAATTTGAAGCTACTGTAATTTAGCATATCATTTTACATGAACCTTGTTTTAGCTACAAGTCTTCAGAAGCCCATTTAAACCTTCTCCATATGCTCTTGAAGAAGTTAAAGATGATTTGTCTTTCTGCTTTTTAAAAGAATGGAGCCTTTCTCTGTTTAAAAGTTGAGCATACACCATTCATAACATTACTTGGTTAAAATCAAGCTGTTTTACTTAGCAACATTCTTCACTTAGTAATCTGTTTTAATGATGTGTAAATCTTTAACTGTTTTAAAATTTTGGTATTTAACTTGAAGTAGTTATTTGTTCACTGATGATGATTATAGAATTAAAGAAATAATTATGTGTACTTGAACACTCAAATGTTTCTAATTCTAGATTTTCTACTTACGATATACTGAAATAGTCTTATTATCTCGTCTGTTTTATTTACTGATATGAAATTGTTCTTTTGAAATTTTATTTTTTCAATTTAGTTTTGTTTTTCTACTTTGGTTGTAACAAATTCAAATTTCTTAATTGCTTTCTGCTGCTGCTGGGGTTACTTTATTTTTTATTTTTCCTGTTTACATAATTTGAATGATCTTACTCTAAAAGGTCATTTTTTCAGATATCCTATTGAGAATTTGGCTTCCACAAATACTCAGCTTTCTTTTTTTAATCATAAAATTTTTTGGAAATTTATACATAATAGATGTACATATTTTCAGGGTACATATAATATTTTGATAGCTTCATATAATATGTAAAAATCAAATCAGGATTGGGATATCCATCACCTCCAACTACTAAATTTACTAATTTTTCTCTTGGAAATTTTGAACCTTATATACAACAATTGTTGTAAGCTTATGTACAACATGTTTTTCTCTAAAAAAGGCTGAATTAATATGTTCTCATTTTAGCAAAAATTTAATCCCAGCTAAAATCTAAATGTTAAATTGCAGTGAATTTGAAGCATATAGTCCTCCTCTTTTGTCCCCTGCCCCCACAGTGATGATGATAAGTAAAAGTATATTTATTGCCTGTTCAGCATTTTAGAAATTTTGATTAAGAGATGTACTGATCATGAAAGGTAATAGATGATTGTAGATCTTGTAAATAATATCTACCTTTATAGGCTGCCAGTATCATAGTTTCTTGCCATAGTAAGCATTTTGAATATACATAAAATGTTGTTTGCTAGGCATTTTCTCTGAGGATATTAGCCTTTTCTTCATAATACTGAATTCAGAATTCTAGAAAATGAAATATAACTGTAACAAGTACAGCATAGACACAATTTGGAGTATCTATCTTAATTTTTAAGGTTCTAGTTAATGTTAAAACTGAGTCAAAAGCAAGTTAGGGATTCCGCCCCCCCCCACCCTGGGATTACATGTTTTCTGTTTTTATAAGTTTTACAATGGTTAATACCATTGTCTCTAAATATATTTTTACTGAATAAATGAGTGTATTAGAGAAAAACACATGCTTTAGATCAGATCAGTAATTTGGGGATTTTTTTTTTTCCCAAACGCAGGTGGGTTGAAATGACTCATTTTACTTGAAGTGAAAACTTAACATATGTTGAGTTTTCTGCCTTATAAAATTTTCTTTAAAATCTCTGGACTTCTGTGAAGCTTTCTTTCCAATTTTGATAACAAAACAATTTTGCTCTGGGTAAAGAAATTAAGTATTATAAGTTACTTGTAATATGAGTATTATATCCTCTATACTGTAAAATATTTTCCTAGTAGAAGTGCCTCCAGATGTTTGATCTATTCTGTCACTTCAGATAGATGCACTATATTACTATATTTTCTAAATTTGTTTTTAAAGAAAAGTTGATTTTAAGAAAAAAAATCTCCTCCTTCTAAACACCTTCCCCCCGTCCCCCACTTCTTGATCTTCCTGCTCCTTTGATCTTGACTAATTTTCGATATTGGTTAATTTACTATTTATGCCACTAAAATTCTGTTCTGTCAGTATTCTCTACATGTACATAGACTGTTCCTGGATAGAAACTCCATTCACTAAAGAAATAAATTTGAGTTCTTACCCTGAGTCAGGCACTGTGCCTGGTGCCAAGGATACAGAGAATAGGACAGACAAGGTTCCTTTAGTTACGGAGGCTGCATCTCACTCCAGGGACAACTTTTCAGTGCTCTTATGAGGTGGATAGTGAAGAGTGGATGAAGTTAAATGAGAAACATGTGATACTAACAATGAATATGAAAGACTAACAGTGTTATTGATTCTTCTGCATCTGTTGTAGTTTCTTGATTTTTCTGTTTGTGTCTTAATAGGACTTGGCTTTGGAATACTATGTATTAGGAGAATCTTTTGAGACTTCTGCTCCTTGGGACAGGTAAAATATACTAAAGTGCCTGATATTATTCAAATACGCGATATGAATTGCTTGAAGTAATGTTTCTTTGTGTGTGAATATGTAAATTTAAAACATTTTATGAAGAAACATTGAGACAAGGCAGCTACTTTATTTAAATTAATATATTCATCAGAATGCCGTATTTTCAAGTGTTTTATTGGGTGGAGGGAGTGGAAGAAAATTTGTCTGTGATCCAAAGAACGAAGGTATTGTTGAAGTTTACATTTTGAAGAATGTTATTGAATGCTCAGTGTTACTATGTGGTTATACTTAGCTTTGACTTAAATTCTTAAGTGATTAATATTGCTTAAATGTTCTCTAAAAAGTCCTCCCAAAGTATAAAACCAGTTAACTGTCCTTTATAATATTATTTAGTTTTTGATATTTGTATGTGTAAAAATGGGAATTTAAGTGATTTATAACGGAAATTTAGTTTAGGAAATTACGTACAATTTCTATTTTTAAATTTAAGCAAAATGTTGATACTGGAGCATATATTAGGAAATGGCCCAAATAAGATAGATGGAAATAGATTTTAGAAGGGTTTCTTTACTGGAAATACGTACATACAGTATTGGTTAGTGAATTAATAAAAACTGATTAGGAAATGTGAAATGGTTTATTAACAGACCTGTGAGTTTTATTATAACTCATCCAGTAATAAAAAAAAATTCTCAAAGAGATTGTCTATACAATCCCTTATTCAAAATGCTCAGGACCAGAAGTGTTTGAGATTTTAGAATATTTGTATTATATATTTACCAGTTGAGCATCCCAAATCTGGAAATTTCACTGGAAATCACTGGAGCATTTCTTTTGATCATCATGTTGGTACTCAAAAACTTTCGGATTTGGGGACATTTCACATTTTGGATTTTTGCAGGATATTCAACCTGTATATTTTTATTTGTTTCTAGTATACTGATATTTTACTTTTCTTTATAAAATTTATAAAGTATTTTAAATGTACAATGAAGTGTATAGGACATAACAATTCCCTGTGAATCTACTTCTTAGATTGCATATCTTAATATTTTGGTTTCTTCCAATCTCTCTTTTTTCCCCCAGAAAACTTTTTACTTTTCTACATGCAGTCATCATCTACTGAGTTAGTACGTTGGTGTTCATATTCCATGCATTGTTAGCTAGTAACCCAGTTTATATTATACTATCACTCTGTCATTCACAATTTTTTTTCTTTTTTAAATCAGATTTCTCAAGTTGAAATGTTATTCACAAGTTTTGATGCTAAATTTTAACACGGGGAATAAATCCTTTAAATAAAAAAATTATCAAGTCATCAGCCTTTGAGTAGTAGAAATAGTTTGGCAGCGGCTGGGCGCGGTGGCTCACGCCTATAATCCCAGCACTTTGGGAGGCCGAGACAGGTGGATCACGAGGTCAGGAGATCGAGACCATCCTGGCTAACACGGTGAAACCTCCTCTCTACTGAAAATACAAAAAATTAGCTGGGCCTGGTGGCGGGCGCCTGTAGTCCCAGCTACTCGGGAGGCTGAGGCAGGAGAATGGTGTGAACCCAGGAGGCGGAGCTTGCAGTGAGCTGAGATCATGCCACTGCACTCCAGCCTGGGTGACACAGCGAGACTCCATCTCAAAAAAAAAAAGAAATAGTTTGGCAGCTATTCATAGTGGTCTCAAAGACCTTTTTTTAGTATGAAATTAGTTTTTATTTTTAACTAAAAATAAATGCTTAACATCTTTCCAAAATCAAAACTAAAGACGAATACTTAGAAAAAAAGGTAGAAACATATTTTTCCTTCCCTGGAGAAACCAGTAAGGTAGACGTTCTAACGGAGCTCGTTTTTTTCCACAGGACTAGTCTACGCAAACAGAATCTCTCTCCAGCCCTTTTTCTATGTCAGTTCTGTCTACCTGGCAGGAAAAACCAAAAGAAACCCCGAAACAACCCCTCCCCACAAATACAACACAAGACAAGGGACTTGAAAGTTGGGGAAAACCTTTTAACACGTCTAAGACCATTTTTGTGTTTAATTCCTCTCCTTGGGTATCTTAGCCAGTTTGGCCTGCTATACAGAGCACCTTAGACTGGGTAGCTTAAATGTTCTTAGACAAGAAACAATTATTTCTTACAGCTCTGGAGGCTTGGAGTCTGAGATCAGGATGTTAGCATGGTTGGGGTTTAGGTGAAGGCCTTCTTCCTGGTTTTATAGATGGCCATCTTCTTAGTAATACCTTCACCTGGAGGAAAGCAGAGAGAGAGAGAAAGCAAGCGCTCTCATATCTTTTTATAAAGCACTAATCCCATTCATGCAGCTCCACCCACATGACCTAATGACCCACCTTCTAATACCATCTAACTGGGGCTTAGGATTTCAATATATGAATTTTGAGAGGGATGCAAACATTCAGTCCATATCACTGGGACAGTGGGTTAGTGCAATGGAACCTCTTAAGAGTTAATGAATTTCCTTGTCATCAGTTAGTACTGATGATTGACATCTTGTTTTTTTATTCTTCCAACTGTGGAAGCTAATAATGTGCATTTTTTTAATTTCTCTTCATCTGTTCTTTATATATACTTGCATATTTATTTAATTGACACACTGATGATTTGTGTTTTATGCAGTTACACATTTGTTTTCCTTTAAAACAATTTCTTCAGCTGAAGTTTTAATAAATAATATTAATGGAAGGCAACTACATTTTTATGTAAAATTTACTTGTTGACAACCATTTAGCAATTTTCTTTTTCTTTCAAACCTTTAACTAGCTAGAGGCCATGTTTGCAGTAGCCCATGGGATCAGGGTCTTTAACTTTCACACATTATTAGATTATTGGCTTTTTCATGTATAAGCCACTTAAGGGATTACCGGTCATACTAGTTTTTGTGTATTCCTAAGTGTCCCATCCTATTGTGTTCCATCTCATCCCTACCACAATGGCTGCACCTGTTAGGTTCTCAATGAATATTCTTCATAGATTCTTATGAATGAGCTTGGGAATAATTTGAGAGTACAGTCTATAAAAATAGATATCTTAAGGGTTGGAGATATAAATTTTTTGTTGTTGTTGTTGTTGAGATGGGGTCTTGTTCTGTCACCCAGGCCAGAGTGCAGTGATGCTATCACAGCTCACTGCAGCCTTGACTGCCTGGGCTCAAATGATTCTCCCATCTTGGCCTCCTAGCTAGCTAGGATCCCAGGTGCACGTCACCATGCTTGGCTGATTTTTTTTGCTTGTAGAGATGAGGTCTCATTATGTTGCCCAGGCTGGTCTTGAACCCCTGGGCTCAAGCGATCCTCCTGCATTGGCCTTCCAAAGTGCTGAGATTACAGGCATGAGCCACTGTGCCTAGCCGATGTTACAGATTTTGGAGACACCAGCGAGTCTTCTGATTAAAACTAAGAAAGTGGATACAAACACTTATAGATAGTATGGAGTGAAGGAAAAAAAAGAAGGCCTAAGAAAGAGGTCCAGGGAACCTCAACATTTAAGGTTACAAACAAAACAAAAGGTGGCAAAGTGTATTTAATAATAATATCTAGAGGATGTAGAGGTAATCCAATGATGTGAAAAAGCCCCAGGGAAGTTTTTTTCAGGGAGGAAATGGTCAAGTGTTAAATTTGCTATTAAGTAAGAATTTGAAAGTATGCAGTTATGTTTCTGTCCTATAAAAGGATTGATCCAAGTGGACTGTGTTAGCCTTTGATCAAATTCTGTGAGAGAATACTTTCAGAAACCTTTCCCTAAAAATCATTTACTGAAAGTGTCCCATTGTGGGTTATAACTGTTCAGTCTGGTCCTTTCTCCATCTCCTTTTCATTATTCAGCTATCAGTGAGGGTTTAGATATAAGGAGCTCTTAATATTTTCCTGTTTACTATTGTGTTTAAGATGATTGGATACATTTAAGTGCATTTAAACTCAGTGGCATAACTCGCAAAGGACTGTAACAGCAGATGATTGTATTCTTAGTTTTTTTTAGACTACTTAGCTGTAGCATTTAAATTTCATTTTCTAGAGCCAACATAAAGAACTTGTTCCAAAAAAAAGAACTTACTACTTTTATAAATTTGTAATATACATTAACTCTTGTAAATGTTAAAGCTTAATAGATTTTATTTATATTTAAAGATTTGTTTTATAAGGTATATATTCAAAATAAAGACATATTAAATATCGGTCATCTAAATGTTTTATGAGATATTTTTCAAACGTGCATCCTTGCCATGCATAAGTGATGCATAGATAACATTGATAAGTCATGTATACCTGCAACTCTCGTAAATTAAAGAACTTAAGAACATTGTTTTATAAGATTAGAATTTATAAAACTTCTAGATACTGTACTCATAAAAATAAAAAATTTGACATGCTAATAAGACACTGAAGCCCTTTTTGTATTTATATTTTAATCATATACTGTTTGTTCTTATTGACAATATGGATAACTTTTATAAAGTGTGATCTGTTTAAATGCTACTGTTTTTATCAAATTGGTTCTCATACAGTCAAGTCTGCGTCTTGAGACTAGAGATAAGCCAACCTTTTGAGTTTTTCTGGTGTCATTTCAAGTCTCATGATGCTAAACAAATCAAGGTTTAAAACACAGACTCGGTGTCATTATGTGGCCAGGATATTTATTGGGGAATAAAATGGGACTTTAATATCGAATAGTCCAGCATAGCACATTAATACTTTACACAGTTTGTCTTCAGTAGATCTTTGTCAAATTGGATTTCAGCTTGCGAGAAAGCTATCGAACATTTGATATAACATCATGATTATAATTTCTTTTGAAAGACAGTGCTCTGTTGCCCAGGCTGGCGTGCAGTAGTGCAATGTTGGCTAACTGAAACCTCAACCTCCCAGGCTCAAGCAGTCCTCTTGCCTCAGCCTCCAAAGTAGCTGGGACTACAGACATGCGCCACCTTGCCCAACTAATTTTTTTGATTTTTAGTAGAGACAAGGTCTCACTATATTGCCCAGGCTAGTAACATCATGATTATTAATTGAATCATTATTATTATTATTATTATTTTATTTGAGACAGAGTCTTGTTCTGTTACCCAGGCTGGAATGCAGTGGCGCAACCGTGGCTCACTGTAGTCCTGCCCTCCTGGGCTCCGGCAATTCTTCCACCTCAGCCTCCTGAGTAGCTGGGACTACAGGTGCGTGCCACCATGCCTGGATAATTTTTTAATATTTTGTAGAGATAGGGTCTCACTGTTGCCCAGGCTAGTCTCAAACTCCTGGGCTCAAGCAGTCCTCTGGCCTCGGCTTCCCAAAGTGCTGGGATAACAGGTGTGAGCCACTGCACCCAGCCTGAATTATTTCTAAATTAAGGAAAACTTCTTAGACATGGGTAAAGATTGGTATTCCTGTAACCTAGAATTGAATTTTCATTAACATCTTTATAGCTTTTTTTAAAGCTCTTAAAATCTTATAATCAAATTGATTTTGAAATCAGGCTTTCCTAAGTGTAGGAAACCGCATTCAGGAGACTTGAGTATGTTCTTGTGACTTTCTGTTTTCCTTAAGTCAAAAAAAGAAAAAACTTTCCTCTTTTTGAAGTTAGTAATGGAGGGCTCAATTTGAGTGATCAGGGCTCTTTTCCATTCTTGAAAGGACAACTATGAAAGCTTTAGCTAAGAAAATGTCAGACTTGAATGATGCCAGATTAACCAACGTTTATTAGCATTTGTGTAGTTCTCAGTTGAAAACTTAATATTGTATTCATTTATCTTTTTTTAGGGTGGTAGATCTCTGTAGAAATGTAAAAGAAAGAATAACAAGGGAATGCAAAGAGAAGGGTGTTCAATTTGCTCCTTTTTCTACATGCAGGTAAGTTTTAAAAATTGTTCTTATACTTCTTATTCTGAAAAAAATGTTTTTTTAAATCAGTGGGGGAAATATAATTTTCCAGCTGAGAAAAAGCTTCAGTCTATTACATTTGGCCAGCTTTCCTAACCTTCACTTACCACCTTGTTAGGATTGTGCCACTGGAATTTTACAGCAGTCCTGAGCCTTTTAGGAGTAGGACACCCTTCTGTGAGTAAGCCTTCCCCACCATCTGGGTGGCATGGCAGTGAAGAGCCAGGTGTCTGGACTCCTGGAAAAAGAAGAGGACTACTCTACTCACTGAAACTATAAATTATATAGTCAAGAAATTATAAATTATATACATAGTCAACATGACTGAAGAGTGAAGGCAGTGTTTTGTTATTTACTAGTAATTTAATCTCTTCAAGCTCTAATATTATCAGTAAAATAGTGGTAATGCCATTTCTACATGGGACTGTTGTGAAAATGAAATGAGAAAGCATATGAAAAAACTGTTAGGTTCTGCTGTAGTATTGTTTTGACATAATTACATTAAGCTTGAGGTAGATAATCCATACTAGTGTTAGTAAGGAAAATTTGTATATTTCCCTTTCCTTTCCAATGACAAGTCCTCATTAAGGCATTCGGTTGTTAAGCCTACTTGCTCCTTATAGCATGATAATTTGCATATATTTGTTTTCCAAGACTAGAAATATTTCTGTATTCTTTAAACTGCTAATTGTGTGTGTGTGTGTGTCTTTGTTTTTGTCTTTTCTCTATCTTTTCCATTGTCTTATCTTGTACTTTCCTAGTACTAGTGTTGTGTTTCTTAGTTTTCCTTATTGTTCCCATTGGGAAGAGATACCCTTTAGAATTTGCTAAATTGCACTTCTGCAAGGTAAGAAAGTAAAATTTTAACATGAGATCTGAGGAAAGCATTTTTCTTACACCTTAAATGTTCATTTCAATCAAAAGGATCTCCTTAAAGTAGTCGTTTCTGCTTCTGTGTGGGAGAGACTGTCCAGGTTTAACAAGCCTTGCAGAAAGTACCAAGTCATCTGTATATTAACATGTTTTAAACAAGTACACTGATGATAGGATCAGAGATTATAAAAGCTGAAAAAGTAGATTTTAGAGATTATTTGCTGGGCATTCGAGATATCTGCCAGGAAGGGCAAAGACAGGTCTTGTTCTCTGTAGTAAAAAGCTTACAATGGGATTAAGCTAATGTTGACAGTGGGTGTAAGAATGTCATGTTACTTTTAATTTATTTTAAATTTGGGGGTATCTTTAACAATGCACCTTTTATCTTAAAGTCCTTAAAATCTAAGACAAAAATTTTTGTGTTTATATTATCAACCCAAACTGATGCTTCATTTTTCTCTTGATAGCCCAGTCTTTTAGCAGACAGTCAGCTCTCTTTTATTGTAATCCGGAAAACAAATCAGACATAATAATCCAAAAACTATTTGTTACCATTAGATTTTGAAACATTTTAGATAGTCAAATCTATTCTTGTGTAGTTGAGAAATTTTTATTCCTTTGTTTTGTCAAATGGTAACTTAATAGATTTTACCCTTCCCCCTTCTTCCTTCTGCCCCCAAGTTCCTGTTCAACATCTCTTAAGAACCCCACCCCCGCTGTAACATTATGAAACTATCGTGATAAACCACTACCTATGGAAAATGATTAGGAAGTAATCAGTAAGGCAGAAGCCTTAGGGCACATTCTGTAATTACACTTAAATCTAGGTTCTTCAGAATGTATTCATGAGGCCTAAGAATCTTCATTCTGTATTGTAGATAGGTAGAATTAGTATATTTAGACTGAATTGGCCATATGTCATTTTTATTAAATAGCAGTAGCTGTGTTTTAAGAATGGTTTTCCTATAAAAGCTTATATGTTCAGTTTCTGTGACCATCTTATAAAACCAGTTAGAATATGCAAAGCCTAGTTACTTGAGTGGCTTTGATAAATAAGACTTCTATAGTTCTTATGGCTCATACTTGATTAAACTAACATTTAATTAGAATTTGATTTCAGTTTAGTTTGATTTGACCTGCTTAGTAGTGGCTAAGGAGATTGTTCCATGTTGAATATGTGAGATGTATTTTTTAAACCAGTTTTTTATCAGGTGCTATGCTCACTACCTGGGTGATAAGATCCATACTCCAAACCTCAGCATCACGCAATATTCCCACTTAACAAACGTGCGCATAGACCCCCTATACCTAAAATCAAAGTTGAAATAACATTTTACAAAGCTGTTCCAAAGTTATTTAAAAATAATTATGGATCTATTTAAAATCAAGGATCCTAAGAAAAATAACTCAGGTGTAGGGTACATTTATTGAGTTCATTTATTCATTTTTGTCCATTAAAATGTACTTTGTACATTGGAATGGAAATTCCAGTCCAGACTTTTCTGAAGAAGTTATATGGGAAGTAATTGCTAGTCATTGAGTCTAATACAAATAAAGTACTCCAAAAAGTAGAGAGCACAAAAAAATTTTTTTTAATTAAAGTATAATGTAGTGACTTTGACAACCACGCTATTACTTGTCCAGATGATTTTGAAAGAGGTTAGTGTTTAAGTGTCTTAAATGATAGAGTTGATCTATTGTAAAAGGTGTTAGATCTAAGTCACTTTCTGAAATGGACCCAAATTAAGGTATTCCAGAAGGTGTTTTTCATTATTTGGACTTGTCTGAGATACTAATCAATCAGGCCCATCACGCTTTGTTATGACTTCAGTAATCTGTTCATCTACTGAAAACTGAACTGTGTAATACATAGATGCTGGATTTGTTGAAAGATGATAATGCTCTGTTAATATTTAGTTACATCTATTTATGAATGTTAGTGATTCTTTTATGAGTGATATATATTTTACTAATTTCTGTAAGTTCATTTCATTCATTTATCCTTCACACTTTATTTGAATTTGGTTATTCCTAATGATAGTGCCCTTGTAGTTAAAATGGTTCTCCGTTGTTTCTTCAACTTTGTATATCTGGTACTTAAAATGTAAATATTCAAGGGATCTTTTTTTATGAGGATGAATTAACACTAGAAGAGAAACACAGCTGGCAAATTGACAGTAGCATTGTTAAACAGTTCATTTCTTCTGTTCTGAGGCACCTAACATTTGGCCTAAAAGGCGATTAAAATTGTAGATTAGATTCTATTTGTATTGTGTAGTAAAAAGAGTATTTCCTCTGCATTTGTTCCTTCTGTTAAATTAAATTCTTTGTGGGAGCCTCTGTAAATTGCATATGGAGATTTGACTATGATTACCTTACCTCCCTTTTAAATGCTTTCCTAATTGCATTTTGAAAGCTCAGATATATATATGATTTAATAATCTAACATTCTTGATATCTTTTGTATATACACATTCAACATGTATAAATATTGAGTCATAGTATTTTAAGGCTGTGTCACTGCATTTGGTACAATCATCCTGTTTGTTTTCCAAAGGCTTACTAATTATTAATGTAAACTTAGTGAAGATGCTATATTTCACTCAGTCTGATCATATTTGGTATTTGGACATTTCTCCCATTTCTTAGTTTTTAATTCTCATATCTCATACTTATTTCTTTTAACTTTGAGGGAGTTTGGAAAACTTAACTGATCACCACGTTTCATCTGGTCTGTTTAGAGACTGACTTTAAGTGCAGTATACTTAGTTTTTTAAAAAAAGAATCCCTCTTGATGGAGATGGGCCAATTGGAGAAACATTTACATTGCTTTTAAATTTCTAATTTTGGGGGAGGTGTAACTAGACTTAAAAAAAAATAGTATTGTACAAATAGTTCCTGTGTACCCTTTACTCATCTTCCTCAAGTGCTGATATCTCATGTAATTATAGTATGATTATCAAAATCAAAAAATTAGTGTTGTTTCAATATGATTACCTAACTCACAAATCTTTCTTTATCATTTGTCCCACTGATATCTTTATCTTTCATAACCTTCATACATTTGAAGAATACTGGCCAGTTATCTTGTAAAACATCTCTCAGTTTGAATTTGTCTGATGTTTTCTCAAGTTACACATTTCAGCAAGATTACCTCAGAAGTGATAGTGAAGTGCTCTTCATGGTAGATCATATCAGAAGAAGCATGATATTTATTAAGTCTCATTATTGGTGACATTAACTTAGACTACTTGGTTCGGGTGGTACCTGCCAGGTTTCTCCACTCTACAATTACTGTTTTTTCCCTTTGTATTTAAAAAAATATCTTATGGCTGGGCACAGTGGCTCACACCTGTAATACCAGTATTTTGGGAGGCTGAGGTGGGTGGATCACTTGAGGTCAGGAGTTCGAGACCAGCCTGGCCAACATGATGAAACCCCGTCTCTACTAAAAATACAAAAAAATTAGCCAGGTATGGTGGCAGGTGCCTGTAATCCCAGCAATTTGGGAGGCTGAGGTAGGAGAATCGCTTGAACCTGGGAGATGGAGGTTGCAGTGAGCCAAGATAGCACCACTACACTCCAGCCTGGGCAACAAGAGCGAAACTACGTCTCCAAAAAAAAAAAAAAAAACAAAAAAAAAACCCAGAAACCTTATGGGGAGAAACTTTGAGACTATGCAAATATCCTGTTTCTTATACCATCTCCTAATCACATCGATATCCCACTGTTGTTTCTTGATTACAACAGTTATTATTGTGATACTTGTAAATGGTGATTTTCTATTTTAATCATTCATTTTACATTTATCAATTGGAATTCACTGTGAAGAAGAGCTTTCCTCTCCTCTCTTTTTCTGCCCACCCCCCACCCCTTGCCACTAGATAGAATAAAATATTCCAGATTTTATTCTCTGGAATATAGCCATTATTGTCAGTGTTCACTTTGTTGCTCAGATTTTCCCAGTGTGGCTATTGGGAGTTTTTTTAAGTTGGCTTCTGTGTCCTTTTGATCTGGGAAAGTAGGTTTTTGAAGAGGAAGAAAATGGGCGCACATACTTAGGAAGAGTCAGTGATTGAGGCAAGGTGAGTAGCATGTGAGAAGATATGAGGCCTAGGGAGAAAGAAAAGCAGGTCTCTGTGCCACAGAGGATCTGTGTTCTGTAGAGTTGGTCCTGAGTGAAGGTACGTCTCCTCAAGCTTTCACAGCAGTGATAGCCATTGCTCCTTTCATATTGGTTTCTTCCTCAAGTTCTTTGGTTTTTCTTATTCCTGATATCAGAATTGTAGTTATTTTCAACTCATTTTTCCCTGCTTTGTTCCCTTAATCTTTTTGTCCATCTGGTTCCTCTACTCATGGATGTCTAGCTTTTTCTACTCTCCTTTGTTATCTCCTGATTGATTTCTCCTATATCTTAGTAATATTGGCATTTGTTTTACCTAGAACAATATCTTATGTTTCTTTGTCAGTCTCCATTTAGGTATGCCTTTCCAGAACACTTTTCCCAATCTGACCTATCCCAATTTTCTTATTCTTTGTATAGACTGATTTCTAAGCTGCATAAGCTAATTGATGGTGTCTGTCTGTATGTTCTCTCAGCATTCTTCAATCTTGTTTGTCATTCTGTATCTTTAGACTATGTCATATTTTGGCTATATACAGCTTAGAAGAGTTTCTTCTAGTGCATTTAAATTATCTGTGTAGAAAAAAATATTATTGATATTTATTTTATTGTCATTTATTTTTAAAGTTATAGCCAGAACTGAACAGTGTCTTTGTTTTGGTCTCAATTGCAGTGATTTGCTTTTTTTCTACCCAGAATCTTTAAGTCTGTTGAGCCAGGAGAATCCAAACAAATGATGAGTTCATAATATTGTTGCCAGAGTGTGACAGGAAAAGGGTCCCGGGATGATCCAGACCTCAAGAGAAGGTTCTTGGATCTCACACAAGAAAGAATTCAGGGCAAGTCCACAGTGCAAAGTGAAAGCAAGTTTATCAAGAAAGTAAAGGAATAAAAGAATGACTACTCCATAGACAGAGCTGCCCCAAGGGCTGCTGATTGCCCATTTTTATGGTTGTTTCTTGATGATAAGCTAAACAAGGAGTAGATTATTCATGCCTCCCCTTTTTAGACCATATAGGGTAACTTCCTGATGTTGCCATGGCATTTGTAAACTGACATGTCACTGGTGGGAGTGTAGGTGTAGCAGTGAGGATGACCAGAGGTCACTCTCCTGGCCATCTTGGTTTTGGTGGGATTTAGCTGGCTTCTTTACTGAAACCTGTTTTATCAGCAAGGTCTTTATGACCTGTATCTTGTGCTGACTTCCTGTCTCATCTTGTGACTTAGAATGGCTTAACTGTCTGGGAATGCAGCCCAGTAGGTAGGTTTCAGCCTCATTTTACCCAGCTCCTATTTAAGATGTAGTTGCTCTGATTCACACGCCTGACAAGAGGACTTAATGTACTTTGAAGAGATTATAATTTGCCCATTCTTTATCAATATGGATTTTTTTAATAATGAAAATTGACTTTAGTCAGTGTTTGCATGTCCATATGTATTCTATGCACTTCATGTTCCTATCCTCAGCAGTGACGGAGCCAATGAAAGGAACCAAGTTTCTTGTTTTGAGTCTAATTTTGCCTTTTTCAAGGGGAAGATGTTTTGCATCACATCTGTTTACTGTGGCAGTACAAAATATAGTTTTCACTTGCACATATGGACCTCATTGTGTTGTCCTTTGGCAGGAAAACATGCTCTTGAAAAGTAATGGAGTTGTACTATTTGTAGTATGGAAGTGCCTCAAATTTTGTCTTATACAAGTCACATGAAGAACTTAATTGTGCATCAAATTTGTTAAATAGCAGAAAGAGAAAAAGTTAGTGTTACTTTTATTGTCAAGATATGTATGTTTTTAAGTAATTTTGTTAAATGTTATTTTGATTATGCAATTTAAAACAGTGAATACTCATACTTACGTGACTATATATATATTGTTTTCACACATGCTGCTGATAGTTCTCATTACTTCTAGATAACAAAACAATAAAATCAGTGAAAATGGCATTTCATCATAAAATGCTGATACAACGTGTAAAAGTTTTTGTGTTATTTCCCAATAGAAGTTTTAGTAACATGGGACAGACATGAAAAAGATTGAATATGTACCTATAATGACTAATTTGGTACTTCAGTGAAGGTAAAATTCTTGTTTTGCACTGCGTCATCAGTTCACCTGTTTTGGCAGACAACTCTAAAGCAAGCCAATGTGTATTCCTTCCATGGAGTAGAGGCTGGGAAGAAACTGAGATTATATCTTAAACTAATCATTTGGGTCATCTTGCCTTTAAGTTTCTAGATGTTAAATCTGATTTCACTTAACTTAAAGCCCCTGTGGGGATTTTGTTTGTTTTTTAGGGTGACTCAGACTTACGATGCAGGTGCATGTATCTACTTCTATTTTGCCTTTAACTACAGGGGAATTAGTGACCCACTGACCGTGTTTGAACAAACTGAGGTAATTTTGCATACCTGCATATAGCTTTTACAGCTGTTGATTAATTTCAATAAATTTTACTGTCAATTTATGAATTTTAATTTGAGTCTCTTTAATCACACATGGTTTGCCCAGCTGTTAGCCTTTAGAAATGAAAAGCATATTTGTTGTCCTGGCTTATGTACTGAATTGTGAGTCTAAAATTAATGTACTGTACACCTAGTCTGTGATTCTTTGGTTGTTACAGTACATAATAGCTGATTAAATTAAATAACAATTAGGAATTCATTAAATTAAATAACTATATAGGAATCTTAGATATCACTTTCACAGCCCACTCATTTCCACATGGTAGTTGCTGTTGAGGTCAGCAGCCCTAATGCCGTTGGTCTGTGTTGTTGTAATGACATTCTGGTTTGTAATTTTTTTATCTGCTACAGCTGTAAGTGGGTGCTTTGGGTTCATTAGCTAGCAGTTTCTATTACTTTCTTAAAGAGTGTCAAACTGTTTATTTTTATAAAGCTTTCTCTTGATAACCAATATTTCTCCTTATGAGTATGCCTAAACAGACTAGAGTGTGGAGGATCCTGTGGGAAGCTGAGGTTTCTTAAAAACTCAGGTGTTCTGCTCTTTTAACTGCATTGCACACCTGCTAAAGCTAATTTCAGTAGCACACTTTTAGACCCAAACTATAGAAAGGGTTTGGTTGGCTTCCTCCTATGCCTCCTCTTTTTTTTTTTAAGCAGCTTTTTTGAAGTACAATTCAAATACAATAAGCTGTATATATTTAATGTGTACAGTTTTGACATATGTATACACCTGTGAAACCATCACCCCAATCAGAATAATATTCATCATTCCCAAAAGTCTGAGTACTTTTTTGTCACTTTAGCCTTTCGCTGCTTCAGTGTTGCCCTCTGGCTACCCAAATGTCTCTTCTGTACAGTACCACAGAGTGAAATTGCTCCTTCTTTCTCAGTCCAAACTGCTGGTCTCTAAGTGCTACTGATCTCAAGTAGCTATTGCTTTATTTAAATTAATTTGTTAGAGGATATGAGTTCTTAGAGCAGAGGATGGCATATGTATGATTCATTCGGAAAACCCTAAGTAATGAGGGTTTTTTGGAGATGAAGTCTCACTCTGTTGCCCAGGCTGGAGTGCAGTGGTGTGATCTCGGCTCACTGTAACCTCTGCCTCCTGGGTTCAAGCAATTCTTCTGTCTCAGCCTCCTGAGTAGCTGGGATTACTTACAGGCGTGCACCACCATGCCTGGCTAATTTTTTGTATTTTTAGTAGAGACGGGGTTTCACCATGTTGGCCAGGCTGGTCTCGAACTCCTGACCTCAAGTGATCCACCCACCTTGGCCTCCCAAAGTGCTGCGATTACAGGCGTGAGCCGCCGCACCCAGCTGAGGGTTCTTATAGATTACTTTGCAGTGGGATGTGGTCCATCTGTCCCACCTGGGCCCTCTCCTACCCTGGCCTAACTCCTGATAGTTTATACATACACAACTGAGTAATTTTGAGAGGCCCCAGGTACTATAGATATTTTACCTCGTAGCCATTGTGTATTCACGAATCATTAGGAACTGAAGGCAATTCCAGTTTCTGTCATCCTTTTTTACACTGCTCTTTAATCATTCTATATTTTGTTACAAGTGTTTATCTTTTCTTACCTGTGTCCTCTATAAGGAGCTTGGTTAGGACCTTACATATTAGGGTAAAACGAGGTTTTTCTTTTCACTCTTAGGTATCCATAAGACTGACAAGTAATTTATCCCAAGTCATTAACCTAAGAAGTGTTCTCCATAAAGGCATTTATGGTTGATTTCTAATAGGTTTAATAAAGACTCTAATAGCTTTATAACTCTGATTCACACTATATGATATTAGGCAAATAATTTAACCTATCTAAGCCTTATTTTATCTGTGAAATGGGAGTAATTGTAGTTATTTCATAAAGCTATACTGAAAATGAGATACTGCAGGCAAATTACTTGGAACTTTTCTGGTACACTTATAGGAAGCAGTCAGTAAATTTTAGTCACTTTGTTGGTATATGATGAGATGGTATGTGATGATGGTTGGTATAATGAGAGATGTTCGTTACTAATTAGAACCTGACTCTACATTTACAACTTTGCAGTTATTAATATTATTAACAATTTAGTGTGCTGAATGGTCATTTTATCTTTTTTCCCTAGAATCTCAAGGTGATCTTTATAGACATTGTGACTATTCACTAGAAAAAAACTTACAAAGCTAGGCTACTTATTTAATTGCTTTTTAAACACATTTGACCAAAAGAGGAAAGTTAGGCTTCTAGTTTATTGTTTAACCCAGGAAACATGTGCCTCCTTTGGGAGTTGGGTCTTTTTTCTTTCACTGCAAAATGAAATCTAAGTAGCAACAATTTGTTTTGTTGTTTCCAAATACAGGCAGCTGCTAGAGAAGAAATCCTTGCTAATGGAGGGAGCCTGTCACATCACCATGGAGGTATTCTTTTTTGGAAGTAGAATTTCTAATATTCTTACTTTAAAAAATATTCAGTTCAGTAAAATGCTAGGGAGAGACATGGTATGAATAATATGAGAGTACTTGAGGTTTCTTTAAAGTTTCTGTGTCTTTGAAATAGCTGTTACTGAGGTAGATAGTTAGGTTGTGGTAGTAGCCACTAGAAGCTTACTTTGACAAGCCTGCCTAGAAATGGAGCCCAGCCAACCTTCTGAGGTCTCAGGGACCTCAGAGGTTATCAGAGAATAGCCCAGCTTGCCTGGGAGGTACTTGACCATTACAGCAAAGGTTTTTAAAGGATGTTGGGGAAGAAAACCTACATAAATGTTTTCAGCCGCTATTGGAATGTAGCTGGTCATCAGTTATATAATATATTGAAGAGCTGTTTGTTCTGCCCACCCAAAGCTCAGCAAATTAATCAAGACAGTATATGAGAAAAATCTTTTTTCAAGGTTTTAATGCTGTTTTGTTATTACTTAGTGGTCATTTTGGTAAGTATCAAGTGTTGTCAGAATTTATCATATCACCAATAAAAATTATTACAATATGTCTATCTTTGTTACTAGCATGCTTATGAAAATAATGAGGCAACCCTTTAAAACTTAAACAATGGCCATTCTGTTATTAAAATGGCAATGTTTGAGGTTATCCACTTGTTCTGTAGAATAGAAATTTGTTCTTAATATATCCCTCAATATAATTTGATGGCTAGGAAAATAGAAATGTGTAGATTTTTAAATAGTTTTTAGGAAGCACAATGACAGTAACCACCTAATTTAAAAATTCAACTGCTCTGGACTCCTTTTTTTTCCTGTTTAATTTTCACTCATTGCACTTATTATCTAATATGCTGTCTATTTGTACTTTTTAAAATTTTCTCTTCCTACTGAAAAGTGAGAATCTATGAGGACAGGAATTTTTGTTTTGTTTGTTGCTATATGGTAGCACCTAGAACAGTGCTTAGCCCCAGTCAACCCTCCATACACTGATGCAGAATGAATGAAAGAATTCTGTTGGAAAAGGAGTGGACTATGGAAGGTGTGTGTCCATACCATATTCTTACAGCAAGGTCTGGAAAAGATTGCTAATGTTGATGAATAAAATAGACAGCTCCCAAAGTCATTGTGTCAATTTAATCTTTTGCTATACTTTTCTCTTAACACCCAGAAATAAATTTTTAACTTAGTTAGCCAATAGCATTGAAGACAATATGCTCCTCTCTCCTTTTTCTATTTATTTTCCTTTCATTTGATGGTGGTTCTCATGAATGCTAGCATAACAAAAATGGAAAAGGGAGGGAAATGAATATTAGAAACCTCTCAAGTGGAATTAAAAACTTCCGATTACTCTAAAAGTCCAAACCTAATTTTGGAAATTTGAATGAGGAGTTACTTAAAGATACTTAGATTTTAGCACCTTCCTTTAAAATTTTCAGAAAGCCATATACATTATTTTAAATATTTTTTATTCTGTTTCAAAATGACACTATTAATATTCAGGGAACTTTAATATATATAAATATATCATGAATTATTCATTTGTTCTTTGTCTAACTTGATTACATGGGAGAGAAGAAGCAAAATGATTTAGCCATAATTACTTGTTCGAAGAAAAATTAACATTTTCCCACTGTAGCCAACAAATTTGCCCTTTGGTATGTGTCAGCAGCCAATAGTTTACTTTCTCTTTTAAAATCAAGAAATGTGGTTTCTGTGTTTATAATGGTAAATATGGGGGAGAAGTGATTCTGCAAGAGGGAGAGAGCAGCTGAATCATATATATAACAAGGAAAGAGAGGCTTAATTTTCTTTAGGTAATTGGTTATTAGATGAGCTGTTTCCTTAATTGTGGGATGATGTTCTCAGTTTACTCAATCTTTATACAGTGTCAGAAATTCTCTAGAAGTTGGAAATGACCAAATGACTGCATGCATTACAGAGGAAAACCAAACCAACAGTTTTTTCCTCGGCCAGTGACTTTGCTTCTTTAGGGTCTATGATGAAATTCAAGTCCCTCTAATAGTGTCTATTTGTAAGATGCAGAAAGTGTAATATGGCAGAACTGCTGATTTTACTTGTTCAGATATACCCCAGACACTGAGAGCTTCTTGGTAGGCTCTAACAGAGTCTGTGTAAACATACTTGAAATAATATATTCATAAAGCTGTCATTACAGAAAAAAGGAAATATGCACAAATTTAAAATAATAGAATTAACCAACTCTAGTGCAAATCTGTTTGAAACCTGGATTTCATTTGTGAGAGCTATGGTAATAGTCCATTATAGTAGTCAATTCACAGAAATAAAAGTTAATTAACAAATAGTTAGAAAATGTTAATTTATAAGATCATGTTTATTCAATTCTTGATCACAAAGCAAATAATGTAAATAATTTCTTATCTTTTTTTTTTTTTTTTTTTTGATACTGAGTCTCACTTTATCACCCAGGCTGGGAGTGCAGCGGTGCGATCTTGGCTCACTGCAACCACCGCCTCCCAGGTTCAAGTGATTCTCATGCTTCAGCCTCCTGAGTAGCTGGGATTACAGGCATGCGCCACAGTGCATGGCTAATTCCTGTATTTTTAGTAGAGATGGGGTTTCACCATGTTGGCCAGGCTGGTCTCGAACTCCTGATCTCAGATGATCCGCCCACCTCAGCCTCCCAAAGTGCTTGTTATATTTTTTGATACAAAGTATGCTTAATACCTTTTAATGTTGTATAATCTGTTTTCCATATTATAAGTACTACTGGTCTACTAGACAGTATGGTTTCAAAGAATGGCAATCGTTCCCATGAAGGGCCTTATAGTCCAGTAGAATAAAATATTACACGATTTCAAAAGCTACTGACAAAAACTGATGGGATTATATTATTGCTACTTTAAGGTAAGAGTCTGCCCTTTTCTTTGAAGAACATTCAAAAGATGCCTTTAATAAACATGTAAATGCTATAGATGCTGAAACAGTGAAGAGAAAGGGGATAGAATAAAGGAAGAGAATTAACATTTATAAAGCTGTAAATATTTGCCTAGGTGTTCTGCACAGTTAACCTCCTTTAATTCTGCTTAATGCAGTGGAATAGATATTATTCCTGTCTTTCACATGAAGATGCTAAGGTTCTGAATATAAAGTAACTGGCCCAAAAATCAGTAATAATTGTTAGTGCCAGAATTTGTATTTGAACTTAGGTCTTCCTGCCTTAGTATCCTTGTCCTCTTAATTAAAAGCCTAAAGTGTCTGGAATGAGTAAAATCTAAAAAGATTGAAAATGACAGGCTTTGAGAAGAGACATGTAATTAATTTTTTTTTTAATGTATATAGGCTGGGCATGGGAGCTCACACCTGTAATCGCAACACTTTGGGAGGCCGAGGCGGGTGGATTGCTTAAGCTCAGGAGTTCGAGACCAGTCTGGGCAACATGGCAAAACCCCGTCTCTACAAAAAATACAAAACTTAACTGGGCATGGTAGCGTGTACCTGTAATCCCAGCTACTCAGGAGGCTGAGGTAGGAGGATTGCTTGACCCTGGGAGGTTGAGGTTGCAGTGAGCCGTGATCACATCATTGCACTCCAGCCTGGGTGACAGAGCAAGTCCCTGTCTCAATCAATCAATAAAAGGAAAATAAATATTATACATTACTATTTTTCTTTTAAAATATAAAATCTGTTTCTTTAGTGAATTAAAATTTTAATTTCCTCATAATAGATATTTTTATTGTTTTCTCAGTTCTTTCCCATAAGTCAATTTTACTTTCTGGTTGCTTTTATACTTCCTGATTGTAGGTTCCTAACATGTCAGCAGTATCAGGTAATAGAACAAATGGCGGTCATATCATGTTACATTAAAGCTATGTGTATAAGTTATGTGCATTTTTCAGGTTCTAGGTTTATAGGACTTCTTTTATTGAAGACTCCCAATTTGGTGAAATAATTCATTTTTAGGAATTATTGGCTTGAACTTGAATCTAGCAAGGTTTGATGGCATATTAATTTATTTAGAGGTTTTGCCTCATTTAAATAGAAATCTTTTATGTCTATCCTATTTCTCGTATTTTTATTTTCTATGTGGTCAAAATATGACTGCATGGAAACAGACTCTGAAATACCTGGTTTTCTCTAGTGCTTAGAAAAAGAAACTTGACAAGTCTGAATACAAAACATACTTTAGGTATGCTGATAAAATGAAGATGCTTTCTCTTTTCTATTTTTTTCTCTTCTAAATTGCTAAATATTGGAGTCTTCGAGGGCTCAGCCCTCAGACCTTCATTTCTCTATATTCACTCATTTATTTGATGATTATCTCAAGTTTCACAATTTAAAAGACCATCTATATGCTAACTCCCAGATATCAAAAGATAACACCTCTACACCACTACCCTAGTTGCAATCACTATCTTCTGCAGTAGCCTCCTAACTGGTCTTTCTTCCACTCTGCTACTGTGTTCTCATTTCTCTTGCTGCTCGATTAATCTGTTAAAAAAATCAATGGTTTCTTCTCACATTCAGAACAAAATGAAAACTCCTTATCCTGACCTTCAAGGATACATTGTATATCCCTCTCTCTGTCCTCATCTTTGATTACTTTGTACCTCTAGCAGCATTGGCCTTCTTGCTATTCCTCAGACGTACTAATCCCTTTTCCCATTCAAGGCCTTTGCTGTTTGTTCCCTCTTTTTATAATGTTCTTTCTTTTGTTCTCTCCTTCAGATATTTGCATGGCTCACTTTCTACCATTGTTTAGGTCTCTAATAAAAATGTCACCTTCTTAGAGGGATCTTCCCTGTCCTCTTGTGTAGTTTCTCTATTCCCCATTTGAATTAAATTCGTTGAGGTTAATGACTTTATCTTGTTTGTCACTGTATTTCTCACTCCCTAAACAGTGACTGGCTGCTCTACATAGTTCTACATCATAAATGCTCAATGAATATGTTAAATGAGTGGATAAGTGCATGCCCAAATAAATGCTCACAGAATTTGAACAGTTTTGCAAATTCTCAAATAGCTCTGAATCTTGCATATTAATCTTTTTTTTTTTTTTTTTTTGATATGGAGTTTCGCTCTTGTTGCCCAGGCTGGAGTGCAATGGCGTGATCTCCACTCACTGCAAACTCTGCCTCCCGGGTTCAAGCTATTCTCCTGCCTCAGCCTCCTGAGTAGCTGGGATTACAGGCTCCCGCCACCACACCCAGCTAATTTTTTGTATTTTTAGTAGAGACGGGGTTTCACCATGTTGGCCAGGCTGGTCTTGAACTCCTGACCTCAGGTGATCCGCCTGCCTTGGCCTCCCAAAGTGCTGGGATTACAGGCGTGAGCCACCACGCCCGGCCGCATATTATTCTTTTATATTAGAACAGCAGTAGTTGGCTGTGGCTCACACCTGCATTCCAAACACTTTGGGAGGCCCAGGCGGAAAGATTGCTTGAGCCCAGGAGTTTGAGACAGTCTGCGCAATATAGCAAGACTCCATCTCTACAAAATCTAAGAAAAAAAACTAGCTCACTGTGGTGGCACATGCCTATAGTCCTAACTACTTGGGAAGCTGGGGCGGGAAGATAGCTTGAGCCCAGGAGGTTAAGGTTGCAGTGAGCTGGTATCGCACCACTGCACTCCAGCATGGGTGGTAGAGAGTAAGATCCTGTCTCTTAAAAAAAAAGAAAAGAAAAAAGGCAGTAGTCTCATAGTTAATTTAGCTTAACATTTGGTAACTAGGCCTAAATATTGAATAGAGGGTCATAGTTAGTCATAGAAAGTCTCAGTTTATTCTCTAATATTTCTGGGAAAGTATATCAGCGGAGTGAGTTATTCATTGCAGAAGTAGGGTAAAATAATGTGCATTTTTCTGCAACTCCATACCACCAGCCATTTAGTGTTCTTCCATAAATGCATTAAGCATGTAAGGTTTCATTCAAACTTTTTGTCTTAAAACCAATATAAATTTGAGTGGCTGAACAACAGAGGGGAAAGAATGTAGGCTCTGGAATCAAATCTATATTGGATTCCTGGTTTTGCATTTAACTGTGTGACCTTAGGGAAATAATTTCTCTGACTTACACTTTCCTCACCTGCAAAATGGGAATAATGGTACCTGTCTCATATGTTTATTGTAAGACTTAACATGATAATCTATGTAAAACATCTAAATGCCTTACCTTTAGTAAGTGCTTAAAAAACAATAGTTTTGTTTGTTTGTTTGTTTTTAATAATAGCAATAAACAGCACGAGGTGGCAATCTGTTTGGCACTCTTGCCTTAACCATTAAAGAAAGGATTACAATGTATTTGAGAAAGATCCCTACACTCAAGGGATATGATTCAACAATAGTTTTAACACTTCATTTATAAACTACAGTTGATCTCACTCTATAGGAAAGTTTCTTACAATCAGCATGAAAGAAAAATAAATTTCCTTCACAGTGTTAGCTATGAAATGTGCTATCGAAGAATGTTATTTTTGTAATAGCTTTTCTGTTTATAGGTAATCATGTAATTTGTATATTTCAAATGCCTGCTGCTATTCAGTATAATTTCATAAAGCAGAAACCTTTTCAACATAAATTTTAAATAATGTTCTTAGTTACCTTGCTAAACTAATTCAATGCTAGAGCTTTTGAGAGATCACTTATTTTTATGTATAGAAAAGATTTTTCTTGATTTGCACCCTGAACTTAAAACTCAAGTTGAACTCATAGTAGCGTCTTTATTTACTGACCTTCAGGCAGTGTCATGACACTCTCAGTACCATTTTTGAGTTCCAGAGTAAAAGGGCCAGGGGTTGGGAGAATATTGATGCAATTTCTCTTAGAGGATTTGGCCTGTAATTGTGATTAATAACAGTTGCTTTCACTATCTGGAAACAGACAGGCTGGTTGGTCTGCCTACAATCATGCTGTGATAAATGGAGCTATTTTAACTCTGGTTTTGTGTATCAGAGAAAACAGATGTAGTCTGGAACTGGAGGCTATAGGAAATATAAAGCCTAGTTAACTTAATCTTCATAGTGCTTATTTTTGTAACTGACGAGCTGGTCAGTTTAAATAGCAAAGTTTATGTCAGCCATGTATTTAATTTCAATTTATGACTTAAGTTTTTAAGTTGTTCGTTTGCTAAAATTATACCTAAGTCCTTGTCAGGAAGTTAAAAACCTTGATTAAGTATAACCATCCCTAGTTTAAATATTGATTTTTTTTTACCTAACCAAAATTACTCCCTATTATAATTATAGGGCAGCTGCTGTTAACCTTTTTTTGGTAGTCTTACCGGAATCTAATAGTATTAGAAACTTTGAAAGTAAAAGGAAACTACTCAAAGAAGCTGAACAAAAAAATCAGGTTTAGGGCCATTTGTTAATTTGTAGTGTGAAATAAAAGGCATATAGATTGGAAAGGAGGAAGTATAACCATCCCTATTTGTAGGTGCCATTATTGACTGTATAGAAAATCCCAAAGAACGTACAAAAACAGAGTCAGCAAGATTTCAGTATACAAGATCACACACAAAAATCAATTACATTTCTAAATACTAACAATTAAGCATATAGAAACCAAATCTAAAATATAATACCACTTGCAGTTGTTCCAAAGAAAATGAAATAGCCATAAATCTAGCAAAATATATACAGAATTTGTATTCTGAAAATTACAGAATCTTGATGAAAGAAATCAAAGAAGACCTAAATAAATGAAGAGACATACAGAATTCATGGTTTGGTAGAAAACTCAACATAGTAAAGCTGTCAGTTCTTTCCAAATTGATCTATCTGTTTAGTGCATTTTCTGCCAAAATTTCAGCAAGATGTTTAAATAGATATAGAAAATATTATTCTAAAATTTATATGGTGAGAAGGAACTAGACAGCTAAAACAAATTTGAAAAAATGAATAAAGTAAGAGCAGTCAATCTACCTTATTTCAAGACTTACTGTATAGTTGCAGTAGTCATGACTGTGTGTTATTGGAGGAGGACACATAGATCAGTGGAACAGAATAGAGAACCCAGAAATAGAGCACACAAATATGCCAAGCTGAGTTTGACGAAAGTACAAAAGCAATCTAGCGGAGGAAGCATAGCTTTTTCAACAAATAGTACTGAGGGGGAGAAAAAGAACTCTGACCTAAATCTCATACCTATACAACAATTTAACTCAAAATGAATAATGAACTTAAAAGTAAAACAAAACTATAAAACCTTTAGAAAAATGCGTAGAATATCTTCAGGATCTAGAGCCAGGCAAAGAATTCTTAGACTGGACACTAAAAGTACAATTTATAAAAAATTGGTAAACTGGATTTTATCAAAATTAGAAACTTTTGCTCTATGAAGGACTCTGTTAGGATGAAAAGATAGGTTATAGAGTAGGAGAAAATATGTGCAAACCTTATATCCAAGAAAAGATATATCTATTATATATAAATAATTCTCAAAGCTCATTAGTAAAAAGCAAATATTTTAATTAGAAAATAGGCAAGAGACATGAAGAAAAATTTCAGTGAAGAAGATATACAGATGGCACATAATCACATGAAAAAAATGTTCAACATCGTTAGCTATTAGGGAAATGAAAACTAAAGCCACAGGAGATATCACTACACAGCTATCAGAATGGCTAAAATAAAAAAAAATAGTGACAATATCAAATTCCGCCAATGATGCAGAGAAACTGAATCACTCATACATTGCTCGGGGTAATGTAAAGTGGTACAGCCATTCTGGAAAACAGTTTGGCAGTTTCTTATAAAACTGAAGATGTAATCACCACTCAACCCAGCAAATGCACATTTGAGCATTTGTACCAGAGAAATGAAAACTTACGTTCACATAAAAACCTGAACATAAATATTCATAGCAGCTTTATTCATAATAGCATAATAGACCCAAACTGGAAACAGCCCAGATGTCCTTCAGCTGGTGAATGGCTGGCTACACATACTGTGGTACATCCATACCATAGAATACTACTCAGCAATAAATAAAAACAATGAACTATCGATACATGCAACAACTTGGAATAACTCTCCAGGGAATTATGTTAAGTGAGTAAAATCCACCCCAAAAGGTTACATACTGCATGGTTCTATTTCTATAACATTTTTGAAATGACAAAATCTTAAGAGTAAAAAAAAGATTAGTGATTTCAAAAGTTGAGGCTGGAGAGGGTGTGACTGTAAACAGCGCAGGGATCCTTGTTGTGATAGAACTGTTCTTGACTATATCAATGTCAATGTCTTATTCCTTTGATAGCTACCAGATGAGTTTAGCCTTTCCAACATTGAATCTTTATCAGATTACTATAAGATAGAAAATTTGTTTTGTCTTTTAATTTTTTCAGTTTCTTTGACTGGCCTTTTCTAATAAAACTTATATGTTGATTATAATATTTTTCCATTGAAGCAATGTTATAGTTAGAGTGTAAGAACATACTGTGGATACCAACTTAACCCACAATTTAACTGAATATTAAACTATTAATATTTCAGCTATAGCATAGGTTAAACAGATTTGAGAGCTGACAGAGAAAATCTGTAGCAAGAAGATACTGATCCCTGCTCCCCACCCCACCATCCCCCCACCCCTGTGTGACTACAGGGGCCAAACCCAAGACAAAAGGGCCAGGGACAACATTGTGTTGGCTGTCTCTTACCACATGCTATACCTTTAGTAGCTTCTAGCCTCAGGTATATCACCAGGAGGGTGAGTATAGGTGGCTTGGATAATATCACTTAGCTTTGGATCTCTAAAGAGAACTTTTTCTCTTTGACAATTTTATGTCTATAACTTATAAATAATATGTTTCTTAGTCTGAGAATGCCTGTACTACATTATTACATTGTTACAGAATACTTTTATAGTTAGTTTCGTGTGATTAGCAAAGTTAATCCTGGGAAGAGGTTGATTGTCCCCTCTAACACTCCTTTCTTACATAATCCAGCAGTAGTTTGGTCAGATTAAATTAAATCTTGAAATACAAAGTCAATGCTCAGATCACTCATATAAGCTGCTAAGTCTAGGTTTTCTTCTTAAAATCTGACCTATAGAATAGTGCTAAAGAGATATCCAGGATACTCAAACTAGAACTTTCAAAATATAGTTGTTATAATGGTTGGATGCTTTTTGCTTTGGCTGAAGTCTACTTCTGAGCTTCACCTTCAATAATCTTCTAAATGTATGGCCCATTTCATAATTTGTTCTTTTTAATAAGTCTATAATCTTTTTGACTTATAATCAAATGTGTGATTCAAAAAATTAAAATTTAGCTAGAGACCTCTGTGACCAGCAGACGCTGGATTTGTCCCTTTTAGGTTAGGACTGTTTGGTAGTTTCTGCTAAATCTTCAATTCGTTAAGCCTCAAAGAGTAGTTCCAGATAACTTTTGGTGGCCAGATTGGCCTCCATGTCCACATTTTCCATGTGCATCATTTTACCTCTTATACCTTGCGTACATGTCTGTTCATTCATTTATGCTGTTGATCATACCACAACTTCTTTCTTGCATTCTTTCTTGAATCTCTTAGCATCCAGGGGAATAGTGAGCCTATAATTTGAAAAACTGTACTTGAAAGTTTTCATATTCTCTATTCCAAAAGTAAAGTTTTAAAAATGTACTATGTGTTGTGGAAGAAAACACACAACTTGTTTGATCCAGTCTCTATATACATTATTAGAAATTAAATTGTGAAACAGTGAGCTCCATTTTTAATTTAAGCACAGCCTCCCCCCCCCCCCCCATTAGTTTTCTTTCTTTTCTTTTCTTTTTTGTTTCTTTTTTTGTGTGTGAGCTATGGGGTCTCGCTCTGTCACCTGGGCTAGAATGCAGTGGCATGATCTTGACTCACTGCAGCCTCAAACTTCTGAGCTCAAGTTCTCCCACCCAATCTCCTGAGTAGCTGAGACTGCAGATGCATGCCGCCACATCCAGCTTATTTTTTATTTTTTTATTTTTTATTTTTAGAAATGGGGTCTCACTATGTTACCCAGGCTGGTCTTGAACTCCTGGGCTCAAATGATCTTCCCACCTCAGCCTCCCAAAATATTGGGATTACAAGCATGAGTTACTGTGCCTGGCCTAGTTTTCTGTAATATTCAGTATTTGGCCCATCTTTTTTATGTCTTATAAAATACATCTAAATACTTAAGTACTTAAGGAATCATATATTTAGAATAATAGAGAATTATGGAATGCAAGGTACTTATCTTGTTTTCAGAGATGGTGATCTTGGCTTTTTGTAGCTCTAGTGTTGACGCTCAGGCTAGATTTATACTTCTAGAGCATCAGAAGTCAAAGGAATATGTTGGGTCAGTAGCTATGAATACCCCACATCAGATGATTCAGGTCTAAAAAAGAAGAATACGCTTTATGTGGTATGTGTACACATGCCTTTCAGTAGATAACTATCACATACAAGGTAAATTGAAATAGTTTTAGGCCACCTGTTATTTGCTGTCTTTAGTCATTCATTTTCCCTTCCTTTAATATGGCATGCTACATAAGGGACGGAGTATAATTTCTTCCCTTTCTGAAAATGAGCTTTACAGGTGTTTAATAAGGAACTGCTATATAGTTGTATATCCATGTGTGTTACATGGGTACAGATCAGTATGGTCAGCTAATTTCTGAACGCCTAGCAGTACAACTAAGAATTGTACAAAGGGCATTATTAGTGGTGGTCTTTAGCTCTGGAATAAAAATCTTGTACTTTGAAGTGTGTTTCTTCTCCAAGATTAAGGCCTGTGGTGTTTGTTGTTTTATTGATCCATGTGAGGTAACTACATAAGGTTCTCCAGAATCTCAAGAAGACTCCAATAATTGTCTTGTTGTTAAGGCATATTGAACGTTTTCGTTTGAATGGGTTTTCTATCTGTATATGTATCCTGTGAAGTAGTTGACTTAAATTGTTAAAGCCAAAGATTTCTAGTACCTTTAATTGCATAAACCAAGATTTCTGACCCCATTTCAAATTGTATTATCAGTGGCAGAAGAAGTGCCAGACCTCTGCCACGAAGGGGTTAAATGCTTTTATCAAATGTGTTTATGAGGGGCCACAGCTTTGTTGGCTGTACTGCTCTTTTTTTTTTTTTTTTTTACTTTCTACTTCACTAATCAAATGTATATTAGATTGATTATTGTAAAAGTATAAACCATAGAAAATTTGACAAGATAGATGTGTAAATTATCCTTCTGACAGAACTAATGATGCACTCCAAGCACCTTCTGTTTTCCAGCGCTTGGTGAGTGACTTCATTAAATATGCAATGGCTGTTGGGTGGCTTCTCAGACGAAGGTTCAGTTCCTTGTGGAATTGCATTATTACTAGAGGTGTAAAACCAGGCAGACAAGCTAGCTGTTGGGCATCCTGCTGAGGTTCTAATGTGCTCCATCTTGTTGGAGCAGTTGTTTGCAGTCTTTTCAGGACAATTACATCCATAACCACAGGATACATTCAGTGAAACTATATTACAGATAACAGTGGAGACTGGTATTCACTGCTTGTCACCCCTCTCTCTCTTCAGCTGCCTCAGTGTGGGCAGCTTATAATAGTATAGTAAAGCCACTTTTACCATTCACAGAGTAGTTGTTTAAAAAAAAAAAAAAATCCTGTGGAGCAAATCTGCAAAAAACTGATTTTTAACTTTTTTAAAAAGTGCTTAAAATCATAGAATATTAGAGTTGAAGAGACTTTATAAAGTCTAATCCATTTGCAAGTGAAAAAACAGGCTGAATCATAGTCATGGGCAGTCCCTTAGGAGATAATAGAAGGTCCTGGTAGAATATCTTTTAGGTGGTAGAGATTGCAGGAATAGGGATTTATTTACTCTTAGCTTCTGGTTTTAGAGCTATCTCAAACAAAGTTTTTCATTTTGAATTTAAGGTGTTTTTCCTGCTGAACTTCATTTCCCCCCATCTTAATACCAGCAATACCTTTTTATTTCTGAAAGCCAAGCAGATAATTTGCTTTCTGAGATTATCACAGTATTTATTATTTTGATGACAATTTGATGGTTTCTTAGAGAACTGGACACAAAAGATGGTTTTAATTGAGCTCGAAATGGTATTTAAGGTTTCCAAAAGGCAGATGCTATGATGTATCACTACAGCCTAATAAATGGGAATGCATTATAGA
The DNA here is from genome assembly GCF_028885625.2 of Pongo pygmaeus. Lineage (NCBI taxonomy): Eukaryota > Metazoa > Chordata > Mammalia > Primates > Hominidae > Pongo > Pongo pygmaeus. Next base: position 77,190,191 of record NC_072384.2, read on the forward strand.
ATGACAGGCTGAATACTTTAATGAAAGAAGGTTTCCCATTTCAGTTGGTCAATTAAATCACTGTTGATGACTTTGGATCATTAATGAACATTTGTGGAAAATGACCATTTGAATTCAATTAGTACAATAATAGGTTTTTTGGAGAAGTACAAGTACAAATAATCCTAACTGCAAATTAAAAGATTTATCCGTTTTGCCACAGATAAGTTAGCGTATTGCTTGCTTTTCAATACCAGAGCAAACTGACATTTCAGAATTCTTTTACAGATTAAGTACATATTCTTTCTTACAAAAGTTCTACTTACAAAAGGTTGTGTTTTTCATTGAGTACCTTTTGAAATATAATTTATGCTGCTAACCGTTATGTTACTTCACTATTCTCAGAACAAATTAGCAAGACCTAGAAACAAAAAAAGGGAACTTTGTACAGTATGTAAAAGCAAAAGATTAAGTTTACGATGGATTAGGTATTTGATTTATTTAATGCCTTAGGAAAAAATTCTAAATCTGGAAAAACAGTAGGAAGAAAGTAACCATTATTTGGGAACATGCAAATTTATTTAAAAGTACTGTGAAAAGAAAATGTAAATAGAAGCTTAATAGCCAGATTTTTTTCTTAAGCCTATTAAAGTTTCAAATTTTCTTATTATTTTAAGCCTTTATGTTCGTTAAAATATTTTAAGGATATATATCCTGTCATTTTTGCTGAATTTACCCAACAAATTCATCTCAATGTGTTTTTCTTTAGTTAACTTCATTTTCTCTAAAACTTGGGTGTGTTGTGGTAGTTAAGGCAGAGGTGGGTTCTTTCGAAATGCACGTTTTTCTCATTTTGTTATTTGTAAAATGGGCTGTAATCTCCGTCCAAGCTTCCTTCAATCTCCATTTCATAGTTTATAGAGAAAGGAGACACTGTGGAGCACAGACTTCCCCTGGGAATACATTGGGCTTAATGAGCTTGATAGTCTGGTGGGCTCAATAAATCAAATAAAGCAAAACATTTCTCATTTTTGAATAAAAGCATTTATCACACAGTGTTTGTTCACTCATGGTCACAAGATTGATTGGTTCCCAGCATCATAGCATATATTGAAGCATTTTTTATTTTGTTTTTCCAGTGGGCAAGTTACGGAAGCAATGGCTAAAGGAAAGTATCTCTGATGTCGGCTTTGGGATGCTGAAGTCTGTCAAGGAATATGTGGACCCCAATAACATCTTTGGAAACAGAAACCTTTTATAAATCCATTAGTATCATTACAGAAAAATGTCAACTTTTTTTTTTAAGTTTTCAACTGTGGTTATACTAGTAATCAAATATATCATGGACTATATTTTGGATACATTTGTTTGTTGGTTTAAAATAAGTTTGTTTTCATTCTGTAGTTTGTTTTGTTTCTACATCTATGGATTGACAGATGGTATTCCTAAATCTCTCTCATTGTAGGTACGTCATTTTACAGCCAACGGTTGTCATTTCAAATTTTAGTCAGGCAGCACAAAGCTGCCAATTATTCCAGAGGAAGCTGCTGCCAGCTGTTTTGTATTGTTGCTTCCTCTTGGGGAACAAAGGCAGATTTGGTATCATTGATTGCTCAGCTAGCCTCTTTTTAAAAGAACGTTTCTGGGAATCAGATGTCTAGGGAAGGAGTCCACTGAGGAGTGATACACATGTACATTGTTTAAGAGCATAGTCTAGTGTGAGTAGGCCAATAAGGGGAAGGATATTCATTAAAGAATTTAGGCAACCTGATATTTAGAAAGCCTTCACGTCTGTAAGGTGCTTGGCCTACGTTTTTTTTTTTTTTTTTTTTTTTTTTAATTAGTATACATGCATAAAACCTTGTATCATCAATATACAAATTATTCTGTTAGGGGACATGTTTTTTTCTCCATGTTTCTGTTTCTATTGAGGTATGAGTTGTATTTGTATCGCTGAGATAACCTATTGTTATATTCTAATTCATTGATAATATGTTTTGTAAGAAAAGCTGACATCCCTCATTGCAAGTGAAGAACAGGTTTACCGTGAAATGAATGCCTTTATTCAACTTAGAGTCCTAATGTTTCTGATTTCACATTCTTGTTGCTGAAATGCAGAAGAAACAGCTACAGCAGGAGCAGAAGGAAAACTCTTAGACTTAATGTCTCCAATTGCAAGAGTTGTTTCACTAAAGAAACAGTCATCATTCAACTACTGAATTTGAAAGCCTCAGCAGTTTCAATGACAAAAATCATTTTTGCTTTTTTAAAATTAATCCCAATGGCATGATAAATTTTCATATAAAAAGTAAAGTTTCAATTTAGTTTTTAATAATGGTTTAATGCCTTTTTTGAATAACTGGTTTAACCTAATTTTTTTTAAATGTAATGTATTAATGCATATACCATAATCAAAAGTTTGAAATATCCTGTTTCTTAAATAATGAGAACATTAATCACATTTAGCAAGCATTTGTACATTCAAACCTGGATATTAAAGTGAAATGATTACTTTGAATCACTGTCTGCCAAGGTTCATGATTCACATTTTGAGATGGATTCTTTTCTTAATGCAATACCTAACTTTTGATAATTTTTTAAAACTAATATTTGATCAGATAATGTAAGTCAAAATGCAGACGATCCTTTAAAAGGATGCATTGTCTGTGTATGTAGCAACAGCTCCAAAGTATTTTTGGGCAGTTTGATACCTTTTATATCTGAAGTAGCCTTAACCAGAAAAATGATAACTTAAAATTGACAAAATGATATTTTTAAGACTTCAAAATGATAAATAATTTTTAACTATTAAAATTGGCCTCAAACTAATAAATCTGTAATTAAATTAGAATTAAATATCAGTTTAACAACAAAATGAAATATTTATTTTTTAGAAGCTGCCTCTCTTCATTGGTGATTTACTTTTAATTATAAAATTTCCAGCAGATCTTTGCTTTAAGCCCTTGATATTTGACCTAGTTGGACACTTGATGAGGAAGTTGCCTCTAGAATTATAAAAATCTCAGCTTTATAAAATGCATCTGTTCATGAAGGTAATTTCTTTAATTGGTGATCAAAATATAAAATTAAAGAAGGTACTAATGTCTCACTGGAAGTATATATATATATATATGTGTGTGTGTGTGTGTGTGTATATATATATATATATGTTTCTGAGTAATTTTTTAAAAATAAAACAGGTTAATAAGAAGATCCATTCCTTTGCATGTGATTGTTATAACATTCTTTCCCAGGGAGTTCAATTTCAACAACCTCAGAAATCCGTACTTGATATTAGGAAACTATAAATGTAACACCTGAAATTATTATGTTCACTATTCTACATGAACCTTATGGAAATTCATGATTTATGTCTTTGTTTTTCTTTTTCCAAGTATATGCAGGACTCCCCAACCTTGATTTTATAATGGTGACTGCATTTTGTAGGTGGAATCATTTCTACCGAAATCATTTTGAAACACAAGAACATTGATCAGTACTGTTTCACTCTGATTTAGTAAATCAGAAAGCCTCCCCCCACCCCCAGCCCCCACTTTCACACACCTACTTCTGGGAGGTGCCTCAGTATAGACTTAGTATCTGTGAAGGACTGAGTTCATGAATATGCACAGAAGCACTTAAACCATGCCTCTTATTTCTATAATATCTGAAAATGGCTTCATAAAAGTTGTCAGGAGAACACTGTTTACGTGACACTTCTTAACTCATTTTTAATGTTTATTTTTAATTTCAAAAACCTGTTGCCTATTTGGTTTTCAGTACTGCATAACACTGACCTTCTTAAATTAGTCATATTTGCAATAATTTACTTAAATTTGGTAATGTCACATTTGGGTTGGGGTTTCAGTGGGAATAGTAACTTGCCACTAGTGAGAAATGGCATTGAATACTAAAGACTCAATATGAACAGGCTTTATAGACCCTTAGAGAAACTGTTGCCTTAATGTTTGGTGCAATTTCTAGTAGTGCATAAGTGAATTTAGTCTTATGATAAGTAACTTGAGCTGTTTTTAGCTTAGTAAGAATTGTGGAAACCACATGTTTATTGTGCCCATCATTTTACACAAAGAGGATTATATTATTTCTTCTAAGGAAGTAGGAGTTTTCTTCCTAAAAGTGCTTACATATTGTAGTACTATTACTTAAAAGTTATTTATGAAGTTGGAAGCCTTCTAGTTTGCCTAACTGTGTTGATGTATTTTGAAAACAAAATTGCAGTAAAGGATGAGCTTCCATCAGTGTGTATGGTATACCAGATACAGATGGTTGCAAGGAAACCTTTTCCCCCACTAGAATAGTCTATTGGTAACTGCTAAGTCCTAGCTTGCATTTTTGAAAATGCCTTTCTGCATGTTAGCACCCAGACTTTCCTTTGTCATATTCCTTTATAGCTACAACTTAACTGTAGCTTATCAGAGAAGCTCTGTAGTCCTACACTGAAGTGTGTTCCCTTGGCTGTTCATATGGGGCTAGGTTTGGTTGAACTTCTATTCTGTATAAATGTTAGAACACAGGTACTACAGATTGATTCACAAACTGCATGTGCTGGTGCTTGAGGCAGCCAAAATGGAATGCTGTGGAAAGCATATCTATATCTTAAAAAACACTCAGACAGGAGTTAAGGACAGCTTTAATAATTTTTTTGTTTACCACTTAATCTTTATCAACTTTGATTTTAGTTAGGGCTTAGCTCATGGTTGAAGAAAAGTGGAAAATAACAAGTGCCCATTTAGGTTTGAAGAATCCAGAATGTTTTACCTTTGACTTTATGAGTTATAGAAGCTTGGCTTTGCTCTAGGCTTCATGTTCCCAAATGAGCCATATGTCAGTATATTCACTTAATTCTTACTAATTTCAGTTTCCTGTAAAGGAAACAACTTACACATTGATGCTTAAATCCAGAAAGTATAAAAGGTTTTCTTAAACTGTTAAAATATAGTGTCTGATATAAAGGATGTAAGTTACTCAGCTTTCTGCTCCCTAAGCCAAACAGTGTTTGTCTTCAGTGTGAAATTTAACTGTAAAAACTACCTGTAATGTCAAGAGATTATAGATCATATTATTAATAAAATGGACCTGGGTCTAAGATTTTTTTTTCTTCAAAGGGAGTGTGAAGCTGTTTATTCTTCTATTTGCATATGAGTTTTTCTTTTAGCTTTAGTTTTCCACGTTCATATTTCCACTGATTTGAAAACACAAAATTTATTTTTATAATTTTGTTGCTTGTAGCATAATCAAGTGCAACCTACTTGTGACTAAATCTCTTTGGATTTATAGCTGAGGATATTGTTAGCTAGGTTTTGTCAATCCCTAATCATTTTTTAAAATCAATGCTGTATTCCCAGGAGGCGTTGAGACTCCTGTGAACCTGAAGCACTCCCTTTTGAACCTTGGAAGATCCTCAAAGAGTGAGCACTCCTGTGCTCTTCTAATCATAATTAATTCCTTAACAAATCAGAGTAAGGACCACTGACATATACAACACTCAAGCCAAAGAACCATCACAGAATTTAGTAACTTTAGTTTTGTGAACATGAAAAGATTTCTTTTTTGGTTTCCAAAGGAGATTATTTATTTTTCCACAAGGAAAAACATCTTGCAGAGACTCTGAATTCCAAATCTGAGTGAGAAAGAAAAGGAAAAAAATCTGTTTCATGGTGGATTTCTAAGCAACATATATATGTGTTTTAAGACAACCTTTTGTTGGCAGTGTTTTTCCTGAACACCACATGCACCCTAGGAAACATGTTTTTCCTTTAATCTTGTTCACATATCAGAAAAGGACGTGAAATGCTCATACTGGCATACAAGTTTCTATAAGTAGTTATTTTTTTAGCTACTTATACTATATCCCCAAAAGCTCACAGTGCCTTGTTGGGATTTTTTTTTTTTTTCCATGAAATAGCCATTATTTTAAATGAGTGAGAGAGGATAAGTCTTTAGACAGGTCATTCAGCAGTTCAAGACTATTCCTCTTCAAGAACATGTCAGGAATTAAGCAGTTATATGTGGAAACACTGGTAATTCTTTCCACAGTGTTGTTTTGGATAATCTGTTCTAGTATATTTAACTAATTGTATGGTGGACCTGTATTCTGATACACATCTAATCAGTCAATGGGATTTGTATGTGCTTTTCCTTCCTACATTTTCATTCCTACTGCCCCAACCTAGTAGCCCTAAGTTGTGGCTTGGTGGATGTGGCATTGAGCCTCAAGACACTACATTCTTTCTGGATGTTTGCTCACAGGCTCCCTGAGGAGCAGAACCTGTGGAGCTGGGGAGTGCGGGTGGTTTCTATTCCTAATATTGTGTGTCAGTCCTTTTTCATGTGATGGTGCCTTCAGAATAACGAATATTTCTGTTCTGGACAATGATTAAATCTTATGACAAATATATGTAGGTTATATTAATTCTTGTCCATTTTTGCTAAGCCTGTGAAATACTTTGGCTCTGATACAACTTGACTTGAATAATATCTTATCCTGAGTCTTCCTCCAAGGCAGTACATATTCCTGCCAGGACTGTAGTAATCCTTTGGGAACTACATGTGAGTAAGCACTTGTATGTAAGCCATTATACTGCTGTAACTAATGCATACAAACAATTCTTCTCTTTACATTTATACTCTAAAAGGGGATATGCAGTGGGAAGGAAAATTCCTGAGAGATTCCAGCATAGCTTTGTCAATTCCAACTGAGCCATACTGTTTTCCACAAGGGCTCAACACATAGTCAGTATTCTGTGCTCTCAGTGTGTGTTCAGATTCTCCTCTTACTGGTTTTCTTAGACTGTATTGTTCTATAAGCAAATGCCCATGTGTGATTTTTAAGATGTGCTGGGGAAAAATAAATCAATACCACAACCACCCATTGTTATAGAAATTGTTGTTTATTTCATGTTGATTCTATTTAACGTTTGTTGACAGCATGCTATACTCGGCAAAAACAAACAGGATACACTTTGTGCCCATGAGAACCCTCTCCGGTAGTGAAGGGCATGTGCAGATGCTGATTACATCCCTGCCTGTGGCTCCCACACTGAAAGGAAGGTTGTAGCTGTCTGGCCTCTGAAATGACTGAAGGTCAGACCTGTTGAACTCTGTCTTACATGATACATTTCAGTAATCACTAGCCACACTAAGATTTTAGCTCTTGTATTATGTAGTTAAGAAAAGCAATTTTCTACCTGGCTTATGTAAGTTCAGATTGAATGAACCCTAGAAATCATCCCATCTTATTTCTATTTCATCCCATCTGAACATAATTGCTACCTAACCTTCCCCAGGCTACAAGCGGATAACCAGTCTTCCTGAACATTTGCTGTGAACATTTGCTGTGAACAAATGCAAATTCATTACCTTTCCAGGAAGCCTTTTCCAACTTCTGTAATCTTCAAGTATTAGGAAGTTTTTAAATTATTATTAGACTGAAATCTGTGTTCCTCTTCCATCCATTATACAACTTCTGCCACCTTTAGTCATAAAGAATTGTCCCATTGCTCTGTTGAAGGGCTGCTTTTCAGGTATTTAAAGTCAGGTCTCATGTTCCTCAACACCTTCTCCTGTCAACCTTTGCTCCTGTCATTTCTAGACTTTCATCTTCCTAATCTTCCTCACATGTGCCCATTTTACATTTTTAAAGTGAGGTGTCTAGGCCTGAAAACAAATCTTCCAGAGTAGTACCAATGCTTCCTCTAGTGTAGTCACTAATAAAAAAGCATTTTTGGTGGGCATTGCTCTGTCAACTCATACTGACTATATGCTATTTACCAAAGATTGTCTTTTTCATGTGACATTTTGGCCACATCTCCTTGGAGGCTAATTTTTTTAAAGCCCCATTACTTCTATTTAGCTTTACTAAAATTTGTATCTTACTGGAGTTAGTTCCATATTTTCAAAATGTTAGGATCTAGATTCTTGCCCAGAATATTTTCTGTGTCATCAAGCTTCAGGTCATCAGTAAAACTGAGACAAATATTGTCTGGATTTTCATCTAAGTAATGACAGATAATTGGTACATTACAAGGGCCTACTTGACCCATGATCCTGACATTTCATCCATGAAAGAACATTCAGGATTCAGACATCTACACTTTCACTTGACATACAATTGTCCAACTTATATGTTTACATTTTGGCCACAAATACGCTTTTTATTCAGTTAATCAGTATTTATGTCAGATAAACAAGTAATCATGTTTACTTAACATTTTCTGCTGCCACAGTGAAATCCTGATAAAGCTACTACTACAGTTTCCTGTGCTACCCTATAAGAAAAAGAAATGAAACTTTCTGGCCATCACATTTCCTTTTGCCTATGTTTGGCCTCAGGGGCATGTCTCTCTTTTTGAAAGACTCAAATCCATTTTGTGCTGCATTTTCTGATGTCGTCTGTTGATTGAGCCTGGTATTGCCTGATGGACAAGCTCTGAAATCCACCCTTGCATAGTTTTGCCATGTCCTTTGTACCTCATTGTGCTAACATTAGATAGGTGAAGCTGCTCTTTTTTGAAAATGGCAGAATTTTACCACTGTAAAGTAACTTAGAAGATAGGATTCTAAATACAAGAAGCAGTGGATAAGGTTCTATTTTGGACATTTTGGGTGTGATTCATTTTTCTCTATGAACTACAAGTCACTTTCCCTATTCATTTCTTTTATAAAGTGAAAAACTCTGAGGTTCTTTCAACTCTGTCTCAGTAATTCTAATGAGTCTGTGTTTTTTTGCTGAACACTACCCTAGAATTGATTATTATATAATTAATTTTTAAATTCATCCTTTTTTGCCAGACAGGCAAGAAGGTAGCATTGTTATCACAACAACCCTGTGAAGTAAGTGGTATCATCCCCTTTTTACTGGTGAAAAAAACTGAAGTTTGGTTAGGTTAAGAAGCACCCACCATTAGTAGCTGGGAAGTGGCATTGCAGGGCTGTGGAGCCAGGTGACTAACTCCAGTACCTGTGTGCTGGCTGTTTCACTGCTGTAGGCTACTTGTGCTGGATGACTATGATGTACACAGAATTTATTTTTAAAGTAGATTATTAGTTGTTGTCCTCTACAGAAGGGCACAAGTGTTGGGGTGATCAGACCCAACACCAGGTCATGGGGGTGATGAAGTCCAGTGGAGTCAAAGGAATGAGAAAAGACAGTTTGAGAGAGAAAGTGGGTCTGGGGGCCAACGCGAGTATGGAGGCTGCAAAGGCCCCGAGCTCTGGAAGCCCAGACTGTTTATTGGTGATCAAACAAAGAAACAGGTGATGAGAATGTGGGGTTGAAAGGGAGCGTTGCATTAAGCACATGATTTACAGCTGTGATGGTTTAGCATTTATATGGCCAATTCTAAGACACAATTGATCTAGGAGCCTGGGAGGGCTAGAAGCAAGGAGCCAGCAAGTCTAGACACATTCCAGAGGCCACGAGGGATTTTATGCCCTGAGCCCTGGATTCTATCCAATCCATGAGGGGTTTTATGCCCTGGGCTTAGATTATGGTGCGTCAGGGTAATCTTCCACCCTTTAGCACAGAACTCAGTGTTCCAAAGGCCACGAGGGGTTTTAGACCCTGGACCCCGGACATGTTCCAAGACTCTTTTTACATTATGTCAGACATGCAAACCCTGCCTCAGCTTCTCCCAACACTCAGCTTTTCCCAACAACAAGTAATAAGATGGAGTCTCTTTCTACTACAGAGTAGAAGCTGCTCTCTTTTTGACCACATGCCATACACTCCCAGAAAGGTTTTTTCTCAGATATTGTCTTGCTGTGTAAATGTTTAACCCACAGTATCCTGCACTGATTTTGTGGGTTTAATATGAAACTCATAAAAGGAAATATCTGATGCAGTTAATAAATTTGCATTTGTATAACTTTAATATAGTACTCTTTGAGCTGCACTTAAAAATATAAGACAACCTTTTTCTATAAGTTATACATCTTCCATTGGGAGACTGGAAATTGAAAGAACTGTTTGAGATTAAAGAAATGTTTTATTATAACTTAGAGACAACAATCTAGGTTCTTAGGAAAGTCACAATTCCTTAAAAGTACTAATTTAAGAATTCAGGTTGCTGCTGTAGGGTTTGAGCTACATTAGGGTACTCAAAAAGTATATATAACTAGAATGAAAGTATCAGTTTAGAATCTGATGGTTACAGTCATGGTGACTATGTAGTTGGACAACCAAAACCCTAGAGTTACTGGCTCATGACAAAATGTGGTTTGACTTAATACGAAGGGCATAGCCCAAAAACTGAAAACTACTGAAAACCCACATGTCACTTTAGTCCCAGAGGTAGGTCAACAAGGGATAAGAGGCATTTAGTAAATGGTGCAGAATGAGCTGCAAGTCACACTAATACCAGGAAACTACTCTGTGGCAGAGAACACTCTCAGAAACACAACCTCTAGGTCTTTCCAGATCACCCAGAGTCATTAAGAAAAAGAAGAAAGGGAACCTGAAACATAAAAATTATATTTGAAAATCCTGATACTCACTTGTAAAGTCTTTCTTTAGTGATGTTATCCTTTTAAAGTTAGGTTGTTTAGGTAGTCTCATTCTGCTTAACTGTAGTCAGACTTCCAACACTGCTAACCCTCCAGGACACCAGGGAGAAAATGAGCCCAGATGACGATTATAGGGCAGAGGGGTCAGAAAGTTACTTCCAAAGCTTCCCCTCCAAGCCATTTACCCTTTCTAATTTCACATTTCCTAATAAGTATATTTATCTGGGCATCTATCCCATAGCCCTCTCTAAACAAATCATTCTGACCTTGGGCCAAACCTATCACTGTGATTCTGTTTGGATTCCATCTGAGGTGCTCCTCTAAGCCTGTGAGGCCATACACCCCTCAGGTTAGGAGTGTCCCTCCTATGATTACAGCTGTCCCATTGCCAAATGACCCACCTTCATCCCCACACAGTCATCCCAGTTCCCAATTGTCTGCTTCTCATGAATGGGTCAGAGTTAGCCACCACACCTGACCTTCACAGATGGTATTGGAGCAAACATCCATTCTGCAGCTGAGGCCACATTCAAAGGGGGACCGTCGTGAGGAATAAAAATCCTTTGACAGGTGTGTCATGCCACCCATCAGAGGAGTCTGTGCTTGCTGGTTCTGCACAGAGAGATCAAGTTCTTGTTCCTGAGAAAACAAATATAACTACTTGTGTATAAGTACACATTCCTATTCTGTGTGTGCCTGTGTGGAGACCAAGGGGTTGACTAAGACGAAATACTCAATATTTGATTCCTTTAAAAGAGACCATGCAGGTATTATGAAGAAATCTTAAAATATTCCTTATATTTCCATAACGAACTCATTTTTGTCAAGAAAAGTGCTTTTAGCACTTTATATACTCTAGAAGCACAGAATAAAGCTTTCATTTGAATTTTAGGTACAGAAGCTTTCACTCAAGTGGCAAAATATGGGGTCATTGTGAAGTCATTTTCTTTTTAGAATCAAGAAGCAAAGCAGGGTACTTTGAATGTGAGTTTTAAAGATATATATCCTGAAAATAAGGACAAGTGCCAGGGGAGTTAGGAATGCCCTGTCTTCCCAGGCCTCAGCACCAGACTTCTTGACTCTGTGTGGTTCATAAGACTTTGTTGTTGCCAGCAGCAATCTGAATCTGGGTGGGTGCCTCTCTGAGAGCCAGGGTAAGGAAGGGGACAAATGGCATGGTTCACCTTTATTTCTTAGTGGTGTGAGCAGTCAGGATTTCCTCATACATTACTAAGCAGGAAATCCCAAATGCCCAGCAGCAAGGGGTTAAAAACCATTCTGAAAAGCTTTTTATGTTCTGAAAAGTCAAATTACACATACATGAAAACCACAAACACATAGCACCTGGGTAAATAAATTGTGGCCAAATAAAGACCAGGCTATTTGCAAAAGGGAATCTGGAAAACATTTGTTTTTGGGTGGTTAACATTAGTTACACTTTATGCTTTTCTTTCCCCCTAAAGAAAATAGTGTGGTTTAGAAGAAACAGGAAAAAAAAAAAAGAATTTTAATATGGCCATTGAAAACAAGATTTCAGTTCATTTACTTTCCAAATCTTAAGGGGCTACCAAGATTGACAGGGGCACAAAGCTACTGCAGCAACACTTTTAGTACAGAAGTTGTTAAACAACATTTCCCAGACATTGAATGTGCTATGGGATGCAGTGAAGAGGTCACTAAACATTGCTTGTCCTCCACATGTGAGACTAAAGCATCAGTGGTAAATGATAGCAGCTCAGATAATTAAGATTTAAAATGCCATAAATTCAAAACCATTGAATTTCACAATAAGCCAAATTTCCTGGTATAATACAATTTGAGCACTCAGGAGGTCATGCTACAGAGGAATTATGCTAAGCATGTTTCTTATCAGTACTTATGTGACTAAGTGTTTCCTTTTCCTTGAAGGAAAAAATCATCTCATTATGGCAGAGGTTCCCTATCATTCAGAAGAAAGCTACTAGGTTGAACTATGAGAAACTGCTAGTCTTGTACATCAAAAACTGTCAAAATCAACAACTTCATATGATTCAATCTAATACACTTGATTTTTCTAAGCCAGGTCAAGTTAGGATTGACAGTTACTTTCTGTGGGAAGAGAGGAGTGAGGAGTAGGAAATCAAATAGTAAGGCTGTTGTAAGGTTCAGAAAATAAAATGCCTGATCAGAATGCATGTGGCTCCCAGTGGGAACTCCAAATTAACTCTTGGGAGTTGCGGACATGAAATGAACATTACAACTTAGAATTGACCTTTTTGGCCAGACCTGGTGGCTGAGATTTTTCCTTATCCAAGAGGCTACAACATGGAAACACTGTACACCCAGCATATCCTAAATTGCAAACACAAAGGGAGGAATTAAGAACTGAGAACTGGACCCAGTGATTTGCGCCAATAGTCCCAGCTACTTGGGAAGCTGAAGTGGGAGTATGCTTAAGCCTAGGAGCTGGATACTAAACTAGCCTGGGCAACAAATGTAACAAAACCTGTGTCTCTTAAACAAACCCCTGAGTTCTCAGGATAGCTCTGTTATTTCTCACAGAGATAGATATTTAAAAAGTTATCATGGAAAATAGTAACAGTGTATCTTGTTCATATATTTAAATTATTAAAGGGAACAAAAGAAAACCAGGGAAATTTGTTCTTTGATAATCGTTCATTGTCTCTACATTATAGCACCATAATTTTAAGGCAACAAAATTTTTTACTGACTTTTGCACGTTAAAAAAACCCACTTATAAACTAAGGAATTTTGGTTAGGTAAAGCATTATATCCATATTAATAAACACTGCCAAAATATCCTAAAGTCTATATAAAAAGTATGCATTACAAATTAATGAGTGTAAATTGTGAGACTAGAACACACAATCCCTGAAATGATTATTTAAAGACTACTCTTAACTATTACTGAGATAGTCCTTGGTCCCTGAATGATGTAATCCTTGTGCAAAGGCCCCTCAAGATACATCAAAGCACAAAAGATAACAGAGGAAAGGAAACAAATGTATTACAACTTCTGATATAAACATTCCTCATAAGTTTGGAATTTTTCATAACTCCTGGGGTAAACGTTCTTAGAATATTTCACTTTCTGGGAAATTTAACAGCAAAAGTTTTAGCTACCTTTTTTTTTTTTATAATGCATAAGTGTACAAAGTTCAACATGTAACAAATATAAAGATGCCAAAGAGTAAATAAAGCAATGCAAATTTACGTAACAAAGCCATTTGATAAATGCCATTATCAGCTATTACTATATATTCCATCCTATAATCTCATAAATCAAAGCTTTTATCTGCCTAGACTCATATGTGACTGTATTCTTTCCAATATGCATTCTTTCTTCTTCCAGGGGTTGTTCAATAACAGCAGGTATGTTTCTGCCATGAAGTTCACAGTGTTCTAGAAACTGGACACATTCTTGAATAACACTATCACGAAGCATGATTGTGTGTTTTGACATGTTTTCTAACAAGGACAGGAAGCATCTTTTGGCATAATACCAGGTGTCTGTTCCCAGCTTTTTGTTGTAAGGTTCCAAGCTTTTGATAACTCGAGAAATACCAAAGTCATAATTTCCTTTGGCACAATAAAGAGTTCCTATCACCAAATTCACAATGCAGAGATGGTACATTTTCTTATCTGGGTCATCATAAGAGAGCTGCTCTTCCTCCTCTTCAATCTTCCTCATCAACTCCTCTGCTTCTTCATTTTGACTTGTCATAATATAGGAAACACAGAGATTAGCCAGTACAATAGCACTGACATTCAGGATGTTATCATAATGCTTCTTGACTATGGGTTCATAGAAACCAATGGCTTCTTTGTATTTGTTTTCCTGCATGAACAGAACATGAGCCACATTCAACTTCCACACATCATGGTCGTTACAGAATTCCACAGATTTGCGAAAGATCTTTTCCACCATTGGATAATTTTCAAGATTCCAGTAGATTTTTGCCTGAGCCATCAACACAGGAATATATTTCTCCATGGTTTCATCATATTCATTCACTGCCTTTTTGATAGCTTCATCATCTCTATTGTGTCTTGCTTCCTGTACTTGTATGGTGAGTTTCCGGAGGATCTCAGTCAGCATCCCTGCTAGCCCATCAAGCTTAATGAAAGCCTCTTCAGGAGCTGTCTGGCAAGTGATCAGGGCATCCAAGAAGTCATAGAGATAGGGTGTGAGGAACTTATAAATCAAATGGGCATTTTCTGCCAGGACATCTGCTGCCAGGTCAAAATACTCATATTTACAGTAGAGCAGCAACAGGTTGCCAAAAGTCTCTGGAGGAAAGGGATTCTGTTGGAGCAAAAACTGTAGCTTTTCAAACCCTTCTGTAGGCCTGGCATCCATGTTCATTAGTGCCTGGTTGTGTAGGGTCACAGGGTCCAACTCTTCCTCTGCCCTGGGTGGCATGTCGGTGAGGGCTTCTTGAGCTGCCTCATAGTTTCTCAGTTGGTATTCTATGGCTGCCTTAAGGTTGAAGGCTTCCACCAGAGCAGTCTGATGGAGGACTAAGGTGTTGCCAACACTGCGAACATCAATGCCCTCAGTGGTCATGCCCACACCTAGCTCAGGGTGCTGGCGGATGCCACGCTCAATAATCTCAGCGATATGCTTCAGCGCTGAGGCATACTGTCGGCTGCTGTAATAGGCCAAAGCCAGGTTGTAAGAAAGGTCAGGCTGGTAGCCCGAGGCCTGCTGGGCAGCAAAAAACTTGGAGCATGCAGCTTCATACTGTCCCTCCTTGTAGAGCAAACAACCCAGGTTGACCTGGCCATCGGTCTCATTCTCGCCTCCACTTTCCTCTCCCCCTTCCCCACTCAGCAGCTGCTCTACCAGGCTCCTGGACCCTGGCAGATCGCCCTCGCTGTACTTGATAGCAGCTTGAAGGTGGAGGACCCGGCTATGGTAGGCGGGGTTATCCAGGAGAAGGAAGGCGACCCGGGTGGCCTCCGGATAAAGGCAGGCCTTGTACAGGGCCTGGGCCTGGTACAGGCGGTACTGCTCCAGTTCCGGGTGCAGCTGGCCCAGCTGCTCATAGCAGTCGGCCGCCAGCGCGAACTCCTGCAGGCGGTAGTAGCAGTAGCCTAGCAGCGACAGGCCGGCGCGGCTCCTAGGGCTCCGCTGAAGCTCTCGGCCCAGCAGCTGCACCGCCTCGGCGTAGCGCGCATTGCGGATGAGGCAGTACACGACCGCTGTGAACTCCCCGTCGGGGATCTGCGCGCCGCTCAGGCCCGCCATAACCACCACGGCTGTTATGCGTGCGGTTACTACGGCAACAGAGCAACCGGAAGCGGAAGACTGCCGGTTTCCTTGTCGCAAGAAATCTGTTAGGAATAAAAAGGGACCATTCTCGTCAGTCTCTCAATTTCGGCTTGATCTTCAAATACTCTGGACTGCGGAGTGGCGGCATTCAGGAGGGGAAAGACTACTCCTCCGGGCCGTTCAGAGACTGAATCTACTCGTCCCGGCATGCACCGTTCCTGTGGTTCCGCGGCGCGGGACGTAGCCGCTCTGCATGCTGGGAGGCGTAGTCCCGGCTGTACTTACCGGACCCGTGGCCCGTGGGGATGCAGGGTAACCCTCCTTCCCTGCCTCCTAAAGATGAGGGGCGCTCACTGTGTCTGTTATGGCACCGTGGTCTCTGGCGCGGCGGAGGAAGGTTTCCGGCCCCATGTTCCTGGCGTTTTTGAGCCTTGTACACGGTGCGGTCGATAATATTGCTGGCTTTTGGTTTAGTTTTAGTAAAAGAACCGGGATGGCAAAAGGCGAGTTATCTCTTGGAATTCCCCCGGAATTAGAGCACGTTCTTTTTGCACTACCCCGAGGGCACAGTTTGTAAGAACAGAATAGAGCGGCGAGCAGGAATCCTTAATTTGGTGGTTTGCAGAGGTTAATGAGGAAAAAGGACTGTGAATCTTGATTGGTACTGGGAGAGTTTCGGTTTTAGGTCCAAGTATCTCCCGCTCTTTTTTCCCATAACAACAAATATTACTGAGTATATATTGGTGTTTACCCTTGGCCATCCCCATTGCGCTGGAGTTCCAACTTTCACTACTAAGTAGAAACGTTGGAGAAATGCATGACTTCAGTCTTTTCCAAGAGGGGAAAATCCAAGACATTAAAATGTGCTCCTTTCCCTATGCATTTTTACTCTTCTCGCTTGACTACTAAATTAGTCAGCCAGTGACGTGTGGGTGTGTTAGAGACAGACATGCTCAGTTTGTACTTATTAGCCTTCTAGGGATTTTGGTTATTGAACTGATAAATATGGATTTTCTTCTGTTAAAATAAAAAAAGATTGCCTACACTTTAATTTTTTTTCCAGATTCTTAGTTTGAAGATTTCTGTACAGGTTTGCTAGGCTGTACAAGATATCATTCTGGGTTTTCTTTCATTCTTTGTTATATATTTGGAATAGATGCTGTAGATTCCATGTTATTATCCTGGGGCTATTTTTGTATAATTTTTTTTCAATTTATTAGTGGCCATGATGGGGCTGTGAAAAACTAGGGGCTTAATTATTCCACAAAATTATATCTAATCACCAATTTAAAAAATACCCCTAGATTAAACTGACCTGGAGACCATAGACTTTAAGGGAGAATAAATACAATTTTTCAATCAAGAATTAGGGACATAGACAAGATAGCAAAATATGAATTTGGCTTATCCCAGTGAGGTACTTGTAAATAGTGTAGTTTTCAAGGTAACAATAATAGTTGTAATTCATTAACATCTATCATATGGTGGCCTGGGACAGAGCATTGTCTTTTGTAGTCTTCCATGATGTCCATTGGCCTCACTACCACCCATGATAAACAGTCCAAGTCAGAGCGTGTCTTTGCTATATAATTAAATACTTCAATGCAGGTACCTTACTGCCTCTTCAACAGTATTGCTGTTCATAAATCTTTTCTACATATAAATTTTGGAGCCAACACCAACCATATTGCATCACATTCTATTAGACCACCTATATATATTATTTCTAATCATAATAACCACCCTGTATTCTGCATATTACTGATGAAGAACATGTGAATCAGAAAGATTAGGTAACTTGCCTGAGATGACACAGCTAGATAAGAAGCAGCTGAATCATGAAATTCCAAAGCTAAGTTCAGTAGGTAATAGTCACTGATGAATTAACTCTATCTATCACGTATGGGCCCAGTTATAGGGGAATATTAGTGTCTTGCTTTTTTTATGTTGTTATTTTCCTGTTAAGGCAACCAGCCACCTTGGTTTGGCCAGTGGAAATTTGAACTTCTTGCCCTAAGTCGTAACTGTGAGCAAGTATTAGAAAGTGATTAGTTGGGAGTGGTCACCTGTTATACCTAAAAAGGAACTTCAGTAGTCATCTGAATGCTATACCATAAAGCAACTGACTTCACGTACTCATATATTCTTCTCTCTTGCTGAGAAGTTTGCCACAGTTCTGTCCTTCTAGATGAGAACAGACAAGAAACCTTGTACTGCATGAATACCAAGAAAGGGACAAAGTGCACTCATTTTAGAGAGGTTGAGTGTAGTTCTGGACCATGCAAGAACACCAGGGAAAGCAGTTGAGGAAGGCTTCTGTAACCCTATTTCAAAGCTCCTTTCTACCCAGTCTCAGCTACAGCCTTATCCAGTTTTCAACCCAGAACTGTTTGTAGATTGAAAGATGCTGGCTAGCGCTGCTCAATATTCAAGGAGTAGGGGGTGTTCTGCTTACTGCCTGCCCGATTGACACTTGTCCCTTGGAAACAATATCCAAAAGGCTTAATATTTAAAAATTCTGGCTCATGCCTGTAATCCCAGAGCTTTGGGAGGCCAAAGTGGGAGGATTGCTTGAGGCCAGGGTTTCAAGACCAGCCTGAGTAACATAGGAAGACCCCATCTCTACCAAAAAAAAAAAAAAAAAAAAGGCCAAGCGTGGTGGTACGTACCTATAGTCCCTGCTACTCGGGGTGCTGAAGCAGGAGAATTGCTTGAGCCCAAAAGTTTGAGGTTGTGGTGAGCTGTGATCCTACCACTGCACTCCAGCCTGTATAACAGAATGAGACTCTGACTCTAAAGAAAATAAAATAAAATTCTTATATATTGAGCTGTTACCTTGGGTAATAATAAATTAAGGTAAGAAGACAGAACATGGAAATGAGAAATTGTCTTTCCTGTCTTTCAGCTTTATCTCTATTTTGCAGAGTTGTATTTGCATCATGAAAGCATTCACCTTCAAATGGCTTCTTGAAAATGTATGAAAAGTAAAAGGACTATTTTCTCCTCCAAATTTCTGGGATCCCTACTGGAATCAGTTGGGGTTCTCCTCTTTGTGTTGCTACCTGTCAGCATGGCAGCTGGAGTGGGCAGGAGGGAGGCCATTCTGTGTCTCTTCCTCCTTATTTCACGTGATGCTGCTCCTTAGGCCTGGCTTGAAAAAAGCAGGACATTCGGCTTGAACAGATGGAGGGCAGGGTCATTTTCAAAATGAAATGAATGCACAGATCACACTGTGAAATTGGCATGACCATCACTGCTGCTGTGATAGACCGATCTTTATTTGGTCTCAGATAGGCATATGGGGAATAGATCAGCTTTTTGGGTGGTAGAGGAGGGAAAGGAGGCCCTTTAATTAATGATAGAAACTCTGGAAAGCAATAAACAGAGTGGAATATCATAAAGTATCTTTTTTGTTTACAACAAAATCTTGAAAAGCTAGAACATATATCAAAAAGTAGGTCTATAATACCACTCCCAGCAGTAAGAAAGCATTTGGTGTTTACAATAAAATGATTTAGTGCCTTATTGAAAGGAATTTAGCTTTTAGGAAATGGTTTAGGACTCACAGTGGATTTTGCTGAATAAGCAGAGGCATGTTCACCATGTGGAAGAATTCCATTTAGGTAAAATGTATAGGAGCAAAAAGCATGATGTTCGGTTCCTAACACTTTTGTGTTTCTGCCTGCCAAAACATGAGATGATCAAATTGCATGTATATTCTATTTGGCAGTCTCTTTTAAAACTACTTGGAAGTGATTGTTTCATGAAAATAACTACTTCTTGTTGGTAAACATTGTTTATTTATGAGTATTTCAACCACAGCTGTGGTCAGACATCTTCCTTAATAAAGGAAGACTTTCTGCAAAACCACTTTCTACTTGTTATTTCTGTCTCCCATTCATTCCAAGGCATTTTCTTTAGGCTGTCCAGTTATGGGATTAACTTTTTTCTCTGGTAGTTCCAGCTCTATTAATATTTTAAATAGTAATGTATTTTCTTCTTAAATATGCCTTGCTTTTGATCAAACAGTTTTTATTTCTGGGTTTATGGTATTGCTATGGTTTGGATGTGGTTCGTTCCCACCAAATCTCACAATTTGATTACCAGCATGGTGGTGTTGGGAGATGTTTAGGTCATGGGGCTGGATCCCTCATGAATGGCTTGGTGCCATTCCCATAGTAGTGAGAGTTATTGCGCTCGTGAGACTGGATTAGTTCTCGTGGAAATGGGTTAGTTCCCATGAGAGTGGGTTGTTATAAGGCAAGTTGCCCTTGGGTTTTGCCCCTTTGCACATGTCCACTTCCTCTTTGACCTTCCACCATGTTATGATGCAGCACAAACAACCCCGCAAGAAGCTGAGCAGATGCTGGCACCATGCTTCTTGTACTTCCCAGCCTGCAGAACAATCAACTAAATAAACCTCTTTTCTTTATAAATTACCCAGCCTTGGGTATTTATTCAATTACAGTAACACAAAATGGACCAACACAGAAGATTGGTACTGAGGAGTGGGATTTGCTCTGTGGATACCTGAAAATGTGAAATCTGCTTTGGAATTGTGTAATGGGCAATGGTTGAAAGAATTTGGAGGAGGAGCAGGCTAGAAAGAGACTGTATTGCAGTGAACAGAGCATTAAGGGCAGTTCTGGTGAGGGCTTAGAAAAAGACAAAAAGATGAGGGAAAGTTTGGAACTTTTTTGAGATTGTTTAAGTGATGTGACCAAAATGCTGATAGAAATATGGATAGTAAAAGCCGTGCTGATGAGGTCTCAGATGGAAATGAAGAATACCTTATTGAAAATTGAAGTAAAGCCCATCCTTGTTACACAGTTGCAAAGAAATTGGCTGCAGTGTGTCTACTTCCTAGGGATTTATGGAAGGTAGCACTTAAGAGTGATGTACTAGTGTATCTGGTGCAAGAAATTTCTAAGCAGCAAAGCACTCAAGAAGTGATGTGGTTACTTTTAATAGCTTATGCTCAGTTATGGCACAGCAAAGTAATAATCTAAATGCAAAATTTATAATTAAAAGGGAAGCAGAATGTAAACACTTGAAAAATGTGCAGCCCAACCATGTGAAATGAAAGAGTGTTTTCAGGAGAATAATTCAAGGGTACAGTCAAGAGACTACTTGCTAAAAAGATTAGTATGCATATAAGGGAGTCAAGTGCTGTCCATCAGGATATTGGGGAAAAGGCCCAGAGGCCTAAGAGGGCAGAATGGTTTTGAGGGACAAGCCTGGGTGTTTTCTGTGAAATTGCTGCCCATAGCCACTTCACGCTGCTGCTCTTGCATCCTGGTGACTTAAGCAGCTCCAGGTGTTACTTGTGCTGCCACTCCAGAGATCCCAAGCTGTAAGCTTTGGCATCATCCACATCCAAATGGTGCTAATTTTGTAGGCATGCAGGATACAAGAGTTGTGGAGGCATGGCAGCTCCCACTTAGATTTCAGAAGATGTATCAGAAAGCCTGGGAGCCCAGGGAGACTTGTCAAAGGGGCAGAGCCACTGCAGAGAGCCTCTACTAAAGCAATGCTGAGCAGAAATGTATGATCAAAGCAGCCATAAAGAGTCCCTACAAGGGAAGTAGGAATTGAGGGAGTAGGGCTATCTTTGGGACCCCAAGATTGTAGAGCCATTGACAATGTGCAATGCCTGCCTGGAAAAGCTATGGGCATTAGACTTCAACTGTGAGAACAGCCATGTGTGCTACACCCAGTGAAGCAAGTGGGGCAGGGCTGCCCAAGACTTTGGGAACCCACCCCTCACATCAGTATGCCCAGGAGATGGCACATGATGTGAAAGATTATGCAGGAGCCTTAAGATTTAATGTCTGCCCTGCTGGGTTTCAGACTTGCATGGGGTCTGTCATTCCTTTCTTTTGGCCTATATCTCCCTTTTCAAGTGGGGATGTTTACCAAATGTCTGTCCCACCATCGCATCTTGAAAATAAATGACTTATTTTTAATTTTACAGGCTTACAGCTGGAAGGAGCTTTCTATGAGTCTTAGATGAGACTTTGGACTTTTGTTGCTGGAACAAGTTAAGACTTTTGGGACTATTGGAATGGAATGATTGTATTTTGTATATGAGAAGCACATGATTTTTTTGAGGCTAGAGGCAGAATGCTATGTTTGCATATGGTTCATCCCCATCAAACCTCATGTTGAAATGTTATTTTCAGTGCCACAGTATAGGGAAATGGAGCCTAGGGGAGCTGTTTGGGTCAAGGGAATGGATCCATTATGAATGACTTGGTGCTGTTCTCGCAGTAGTGAGCTCTTGCTCTCATGAGACTGGATTAGTTCTTGTGGAAATGGATTCGTTCCCATGAGAGTGGGTTGTTATAAAGCAAGATGCCCTTGGGTTTTGCCCCTTTGCACATGTCTGCTTCCCCTTTGACCTTCTGCCATGTTATGATGCAGCACAAAAGCCTCACCAGAAGCCAAGCTGATGCTGGCACCATGCTTCTTGTACTTCCCAGCCTGCAGAACCATGAGCTAAATAAACCTTTCTTTATAAATTATCCAGTCTGATGTATTATGCTATAGCAACACAAAATGGACTAAGACGGGTGTTATTATCCAAATAAATTTATTAGGCAGAACACAATCACATGATTTATACAAAGGAATTAGCAGAGAAGACACAGTTTTCGGTACTACCATTGAAAAATTTGTTCCTCAGAGTTAGAGTGTGCTGTGGGATACACTAATGGGGATGTTATGCAGATTATTTTAGCATGTTTTACTGCTTTCACTTTTAAGAGGTAAGCGACATTGAAGTATCATGTCTTTCCTCTAGACTGGAACCTTTCATGGTCAGAGATATCCTGTTAATGCCTGTTTTTATTTCTGCAATAAAGCCATGAAAGTAATACATTGGATGGGAAGGATCTTTGAGGCCAATGGTCAAAATATAAGATTTCCAAAAGAAAAATGTCATCAGCCTGTAGGAACACATGTTCTGGCTTGCAAAGCCTTCAGACTGTTTTTTCCATGGCATCAGACAACCTTTGATGGCCAGCCATCCAGTTGTCTGAAATGACACAAATTTTCATTTGACTGTTGCCTAAGATTTTATAGGCCTGGTCAGATTTATCTTTAAGTCCTGAGAAGTGGCAATATGCAAAATTGTCCTATTGCATTATGCTTTAAATTTTCTTGCTAAGATTAATGCAGTATATACAATTAGCTTTCCTTAGACCACACCAGCCTTATGAATAATTAAGAACTGGATGACAATTGCCATGGTATTTGAGCAGCAACCTAACTACCACACTTGTTTTTTGAGCCTTTTTCTGTGGAGAGTTATGGAACACATTTCCTGGGTGTGTTAGACCATTCTTGCTCTCATGGCTAGAGTGGGAGCAAGGGAGAGAGGGAAGAAATGCCACATACTTTTAAACAACCAGATCTTGCAGGAACTCAGAGTGGGAACTCACTCATCACCAAGAGGATGGCACTAAGCCATTCATGAGGGATCCACCGCATGATCCAAACGCCTCTCACCAAGCTCACCTCCAACACTGGGGATTGTATTTTCACATGAGATTTGAAGGGGACAAACATTCAAACCATATCACTGGGTCTGTGCTTGTGGACTAAGAGACCAACCTAGAAAACAAGCCTGGCCTTTAAGCCTCCTGCTGTCTTACTCCCCACATTCAATGACTCAAGTTCTAACAATTCTGCCTGTGAACTAACTGAGCTCTGTATACTTCTCTCCAGTCTCTACCACCACTGCTCTGGTTTCTGCCACCACCATCTCTCTCTTGGATACGGCAGTAAGCCTTCTTGCAGAATAAATGGTTTCCCCTCATCTCTTCCTGGAATGCTTCCAAAGATTACGAGGTACTTTATCTCCCTTCTTTGTTCAGGATTTTACTTTGGGGACTTCATTAAGCCTTTAAATGCACTTTACCATTTCTCCCAGGAAATCATGGGATCCTTGTACAAAATAGACCTCCCAGTGGTTTGTCTTTCTATGCTAGTGTTTCTGTCTCAGGTATGGAGTGCTGTTGCTCTCACCCCAATGACTCTTGCAGCCTGATTGTATAGGAATGTCTTAGGACTGAGACTTCAAATGATTTTGGAAGAAATGGTTTCTATAAATGGTATTAGAAGTTGAGGGTGATATAGAGAACTTAAATTGATTTAGTGACTTTCTTTTTTCTTTTTTTTTTTTTAGATGGAGTCTCACTGTATCGCCCAGGCTGGAGCACAGTGGTGCAATCTCAACTCACTGCAACCTCCACCTCCTGGGTTCGAGCAATTCTCGTGCCTCAGCCTCCCTAGTAGCTGGGATTACAGGCATGTGCCACCACGCCCGACTAATTTTTGTATGTTTAGTAGAGATGGGGTTTCACCATATTGACCAGGTTGGTCTCAAACTCCTGACCTCAAGTGATCTGCCCGCCTTGGCCTCCCAGAATGCTGGGATTATAGATGTGAGCCACCATGCCCGGCTGTGACTTTCTTCTAGTGAAGAATTTAATAATGTTATTTTGCTTTATAAGCACATCAAGTACTTTTCTTACCTCTGGATCTCTATGCCATTGGAGGACTTTTTAGAGATGGTGATACAGTTTGGCTGTGTCCCCACCCAAATCTCATCTCGAATTCTAACCCTGATAATCCCCACACATCATGGGAGGGACCTGGTGGGAGGTAATTGAATCATGGGGGTAATTTCCCCCATCCTGTTCTCAAGATAGTGAGTTCTCACTAGCTCTGATGGTTTTATAAGTGTCCGCATTTCCTCTGCTGCATTCATTCTCCCTCCTCTGCCCTATGGAGAAGTGTCTTCCACCATGCTTATAAGAATCCTGGGCCGGGTGCGGTGGCTCAACCTGTAATCCTAGCACTTTGGGAGGCCAAGGCGGGCGGATCACAAGGTCAGGAGTTCGAGACCATCCTGGCCAACATGGTGAAACCCCGTCTCTACTAAAAATAAAAAAAAATTAGCCAGGCGTGGTGGGCGCCTGTAGTCCCAGCTACTCGGGAGGCTGAGGCAGGAGAATGGCATGAACCCAGGAGGCGGAGCTTGCAGTGAGCCGAGATGGCGCCACTGGCTTTTGAGACAAAGCCAGACAACGTCTCAAAAAAAAAAAGAATCCTGAGGCCTCCCCAGCCATGCAGCGCTTTGAGTCAATTAAACCTCTTTCCTTTATAAATTACCCAGTCTCAGGTATTTCTTCATGGCAGCATGGGAACAAACTAATACAGTTTTGTCTTTCTCTGGCCTCAGCAAATGAAACCATGAAGACCTTTCATTCCATCTGTAAAGAACCTATAAAAACAAAAAAACAAAGAAATAAACAAAAAATTGATCAAGACATGAAAATGTCCTCAGGTAGCAGAGTGTGTTTAAAGATACCATTTCAATATAAAATCATCTGAAGTGAGATCCCTGTTCTGCCATCAACAACAGTGTAGCCATGAAAAAGTTCTTAACCTCATTGAAACACAGTTTTCTTATTGGTAAAACAGGAACAAAAAATGTCTGTGTAAATTTATTACAAGAGTTCAAGATGATACAAAGCATCTGGCCTAGAGCAGATATGTAATACATTTGAACTATTAGTGTTACATAAATGGAGCTATTGTGGTTCCTTGGGATTCTTAGTAGACTATTTTAGGCTTAAACGACTATGGGCCAAAATTATTAAGTTAAACATCTGCCATCTAGGAGTAGATGTTCTCCTTCCACTTGATGTTACATTCCTAAGAATGTCTGATAAGACCAGGCGCGGTGGCTCTTGCCTGTAATCCCAGCACTTTGGGAGGCCGAGGCAGGTGGATCACGAGGTCAAGAGATCTAGACCATCTTGGCCAAACAACACGGTGAAACCCCGTCTCTACTAAAAATACAAAAATTAGCTGGGTGTAGTGGCACATGCCTGTAGTCCCAGCTACTCGGGAGGCTGAGGCAGGAGAATTGCTTGAACCCAGGAGGCAGAGATTGCAGTGAGCCGAGATCGTGCCACTGCACTCCAGCTGGGGTGACAGAACGAGACTCCGTCTCAGAAAAAAAAAAAAAAATGTCCGATAAACTCTAGAATGTGGAAGGGCAAATATCTGGCAGAAAGTAGTGTGTTTATTAAACCTGCTTCTCTCTAAGAAATGAAAGTTTCAAGTTAAACAGTTTATTTTGTTCATTAAACAAATTAGTAAGTAATTACTCCACTCAAGGCATCATGAAGGATCCAGAAATTTCAAGAAGTTTACAGCCCAGAGGAGATACTACAGCTACATTAAAAAAAAAATTGCAATCCAGGCAATGTGGACAGTGCCTTAAAAGTGATACAACATGACACAGAGGTTCAGAGTTATAGTAAAAACAAACCCTGGTTTGGCTAGAGCAGCAGTTTGCAACCGTATCAGATACCTTGCCCCTCCTTGTAAAACAAATATTTTCTAAGGCCCTCTTTACTATTTTGAAATGAAATTCATATGTAATATATAATATTTACACATATAATTTCTTCTTTTTCTTTTTTAAATCTCAGGTGCATAAACTGATTAATCATAATCTTTAGTCATTGACACACTTTCATTATTGATCCATGCATAGCTCTCTCCTAGTCTTCTCTTTGTTTAGTTTTAATAATGTAATAATCAGCAGTGAAGCCATCACCCAGCATGAAAGACAAGACCTTTACTATGACCTACATTTGACTCTGGAGATACCTCCGAAACCATCCTCCATCTCTTTTATCCTAGGTAACCATCACCCTAAATCTATTGTTTTCATTGTCTTGCTTCCCTTTTTATATCATTTCATTGTATCTATATGACTTTCTTGGACATATTTTTATTTTAGTTGTTTTAGCTTTATGAAAAGAGTTCACATGGCATATACCCTTTTAATGTTATTCATCCATATTATCGCATATGTCATTGTGGAGATTCACTGGTTTCAACAACCATATTACATACCATTGTGTGAATTTGGCATGGTTTACTTGCCCACTCCCCTGTTGATGGGCATTTTGATTGTTTCTGAGTTTTTGCTGTTTTGAAAAGTGCAACTGTGGACATTTTTATATGTGCCTCTTTGTGTACACATCCAAGAGTTTTTCTTGTATATATACCCAGAAGTGGAATTGTGTCAGTAGACTATTTGAATGTTTAATGTTATCACATAAAGCCAAACTGTTTTCCATAATTGTTGCCCTAATTTACCTTCCCACCCAGTGTATAAAATATTCTGTAAATATACATCCTCTTTAACACCTGCTATTGTCATAATTTATGTTTATTGGCCATACAGACTTTCTCTTTTGTAAAGATCTTGTTGTCTTTTGCTCACTTTTCTGTTGGATTGTTAGTGCTTTTCTTATTGATTTGTAAGAGTTCTTTATATAGTCATTATACTAGTTCTTTATCAGTTATGTGAATTGCAAACATCTGGTTTGTAACTTTTCACTTATATTTAGGGTAAAGTAATTTTATTAATCTTTTATAGTAAATAATTTTTATGTATTGTTTTAAAAACCTTTTATTTATATCTAAATTATATTCTTTTTTTACAGTTTTGTTTCTGCATTTAAATTTTTAACCCATCTGGACTTGAGTTTTCTATATGATGTGAGGTTGAGATTCATTTTAATTTTTTTTCCAAATAACCTTTTTTTTCTCAGCTCCATTGATTGAACAGTCTTTTAGTCTACCTCAATTTAACATACCACCTCTGTCAAATACAAAGTTCCCTATAAGCATAGGTCTGTTTCTAGGCTGTCTCTTCTATTCCACTGATAAATTTTATCAAGTTCTGGACCAATGCCACATTGTCTTAATCTCCATAGGCCCATCATAAATCCTAATATCTGGTGGGGTGGATACCATCTTTGTACTTTCCTTTTTCAGAGGTAAATTGTTGTGCCAATTCTTGGTTCTTACTTTTCCTTACATGGCTAATTTTAAAAATCAACATAATGCCCCTACTATAATATGAATAATAAAAGGAAAATGATTTACAGTAAAATAGTATGTAGTTTAATGTATATAATGCTAGGTCATGACAGCAACAGAAAAACCTCTCCGCAAATATTCAAAATGCCCCCTAAGAGTAGTGCAGCTCCCATTGAGAACTGTCAGCATAGAGAACCAAGGGACACTATAGAGAAGATAGCATTATCACTTGAGCCTTAAATGCTGGATGGAATTTGTAGGAAGTTCATCCTGATGAAGTTGTAAAAAAATTTTATTTTTTTTTGGTAGACAGAGTTTCACTCTTGTTGCCTAGCTTGGAGTGCAGTGGCGCGATCTCAGGTCACTGCAATCTCTGCCTCCTGGGTTCAAGTGATTCTCCTACCTCAGCCTCCTGAGTAGCTGGGATTACAGGTGCCCGCCACCACACTTGGCTAATTTTTTATATTTTTAGTAGCGGTGGGATTTCACCATGTTGGGCTGGCTGGTCTCGAACTCCTGACCTCAGGTGATCCGCCTGCCTCGGCCTCCCAAAGTGCTGAGATTACAGGCCTGAGCCACTGTGCCCATCCCTTTTTTTTAGTTTTTTGTTTGTGGGGAGCTGGTGCAGACCAAGGCGTGTTAATACCTATATCACAACCCCTTAGACTAGTGTAGTCCAACACACAGCTCACCCACCTGCTTTCTTTTGGGCAAATCATCTAGAGACTAAATTAAGTTCTGAGAACATAAACCAATAAACCAAAGCTATAAATCCAGCTTTAATAAAAATGAAACAGGTTTTCTACATTCACTTTAAGCTGTAACTTTATTAAGTACCTTTACATTGTATTTTATTAAGCATGTTTGTAATAACTTTTTTTTTTCAATTGACAAGTATTTCCTATTGTTTCATTTTGCCTCTGTGAACAGCTTAGATCTTTTAAAAAATAAAATTTGGACATTTTAAAAGCATGGTTGTGATTGCTTGAAAAAGCCAGGTAGTAGGAAAGTGGGGAAAGGGCCCCAACTTCATTATATGATGACTAGGCTGGCCTAGTGGAGAATTTTATTCTTTCTTAGGTGGTAGTCCCCAAGCTGCCCTTCACTCTGTTGACTCCATGGGTAGGGGCTGGGAGGAAGGGAGCTATTCATTTGTCCATCTAGTAATCAGTTTCTCTATAAATCTAAATGTCTAACTACAATTTCCTTTAGATAGAATAGCAAGATAGAATAGCTAGTTTTTTAGACAATCAGTAAGACAAGAGTGTTAGGACCTTCTTGAAGGTCTCATAGCTATTTCTGATGTTGGAGGAGGATGTTCACATTACATGTTTCATAGTGTAAAAAACTACATCACTGATGTAAGTTTGTAAAAGGCTTTGAGCCTGATTCTAAATACAGTACCTCTGAAAATTTGCAATATTATTTAAACCAGATATTTTCTGTACCCAAGTCATGCTCTCCTATGATATTTAAATTAAGATTTTTTATTGCTAACATATTCCAGCATTCCTCCACCATAGGGTTGCCAGATTTTGCAAATAAAACTACAGGACATCAGTATAAGTAGAATAAGTATATTTTGTATACTTATTTGTATACATCAGTATAAGTAGAATAAGTATATAAGTATATTAAAAAATCATTTGTTGTTTATCTGAAGTCCAAATTTAATTGGGCATGCTGGATTTTATCTGGAAACCCTACCCCACCCCAATATTTCATACTCAGATTTCTCACTTCTACTGAATTCTTGATTTCTCATGAATCTCACTTTTCATGGCATATCCCCTCTTTAGTCATTATAACTATACAAATATGAAAGTCACCCCTTTTCCTTACTTTCTCCCCAACACCATTGCCACCAGATGTTATAATACTAAGGAAGGGAGTGTATTTAAGCATAGTCACATTAAAGAAAAGCCATAAAAACCCATATCTCTTATCCCAGATACAATGTGTAGCTACATGTAAACAAAACTTCAGTGTATTTAGGTGTCTATATATGTAACACATTTTGATGTATTAAACTAATTAATAATTATATGCATTGGTTAATAATGATCTTCATTACTTGTTTTGTTTTTGTTTTTTTTTTGAGACGGAGTCTCGCCCTGTTGCCAGGCTGGAGTGCAGTGGCATGGTCTCAGCTCACTGCAACCTCTGACTCCCCGGTTCAAGCGATTCTCCTGCCTCAGCCTCCTGAGTAACTGGGATTACAGGCCTGCGCCACCACACACAACTAATTTTTGTATTTTTAGTAGAGATGGGGTTTCACCATTTTGGCCAGGATGGTCTTGATCTCCTGACCTCATGTTCCACCCACCTTGGCCTCCCAAAGTACTGGAATTACAGGTGTGAGCCACCACGCCCGGCCCATTACTTTTAAACCTATACCTTGGCATTTTCTTTAAATGGATTTGATGATTTTATTGAATACATTTAACTCAACTTCTTTTAATATAAGACTGGTATCCATGGCAGAATAAGCAACTTTATACTGAAAAGATTAGGTATTTCTATTCTTAGAAAGTCCATGTCTTATCCTGCACTGGAAATTTCTCACTCACTTTCTCTTCTCCTTCTGTCATAGACTGCCCCCTCTCTTGCTGGTCCATCTCTTCTCATCACCTCTTCTCATCTCTCCTAGTTTATCTCCATCCCCAGGCCCCCTCTTCCTCCAGCACTGCTCTTAGAAACTCAAAAATTCTTCTCACTTTATAAACCTTCTTGTCTCATCCAGCCCAGGCCCTAAGGATCATCTTACTATAGCCAAAGTGGCTTATCAAAATGTTTTGGTAAACAAGACAAGTCTCCACCAGGTAAATTCTGCTACTAGCTCCTAAAACAATGTTTACCTCCCTGCTACTGTTACTAAAGGGGAGAGAAACATGGGGATCAAAAATGCCAGTTTAACCAGGAGGATGAAGAGTGGAGCGACCCTCCATGGTCCTTGAATTAATTTCGAGCCACTGTGGAAAGAGGGGTGAAGATCAGAAGCTGGTGGAACTGCTCAAGAGAAACTTCGTTGGGCCTGGATGGAGATGCCTCAGTCAGGTAAACAGACAAGGCTCTGGGGGGATGTGGGGGAGCGGGCAGGAGGAGGCCTTTTCCCACCTTTCCTGACTTCCTTCTGGTAGCTGGAACAGGGGAGACCTGGCTGGCACTCAGGAACAGATACTGGCATTCTTTTTTTTTTGAGACGGAGTTTTGCTTTTGTCACCCAGGTTGGAGTGCAATGGCACGATCTTGGCTCACTGCAACCTCCACCTCCCAGGTTCAAGTGATTCTCCTGCCTCAGCCTCCCAAGTAGCTGGGATTACAGGCGAGTGCCACCACACCTGGCTAATTTTTGTATTTTTAGTAGAGACGGGGTTTCATCATGTTGGTCAGGCTGGTGTCAAACTCCTGACCTCCAGTGATCTGCCTGCCTCGGTCTCCCAAAGTGCTGAGATTACAGGCATGAGCCACTGCACCCGGCCTACTGGCATTCTTCTATCAGGCAATATCCTCTTCCAGATGAGTTGTATGCAACTGGAAGGGGAACCACTACGGAAGAAGGAGGGGGGACTGCTGTTCACAGGCTAGTTTGTGGAACACTGTGAGGCTGCCTTTTGGGCCCCCCAGGAATAGCAAGGGGAGACTCTGACAAAAGAGTCAAAAGTGACAGAAGAGAGGTCAACAGAGAGCTCACACATAGTTATTTGGTCTATGGAGGAAACATTAATTACCTAGACCTGGAAGGATTACTCAGTAGGCAGCCTCCTTTGAAGAAGTAGCATCTGCAATGTGAAGAGAAGTGCATCCATGTGTGATTTTTTTTAGTATTGTTTCTACTAGCTAATGCAGCGTAAAGACAATGGCTTCCTGTCAAGGAAATGGTTGCAGTGTTTCTAGTAGATGACAGATTTCTCTCCTTTGCCTTTTAAAAGATAGGTTATGAATGTTGGTAGCTCTCAAATGAGAACACGAGAGACTATGAGGATCAGATTAAGCCATTGGGACAGTGGCCCTGAGCTGTGTCAGTTCATTCCACCCTCATGGAATCTAAGACTCCCACCTTTTTATTGCCCTCAGAGATAGGTCTTCAAAAACACACCCCCAAAAGAAGAAAAGCAAGCAAACAAATTGAACCATCAACAGTACAGAAAAAGCAAAATGGAAACCAAGACCTGCATTCATTACAGCCCGTCGGGATGACTCCAACCCTTTAGCTTAGAACCCACCGAGGTATGTGGAGGTAAAAGCTGCCGGCTCCTGGCAGCCACGTGAGAAGCAAATCCATTTGGCTGGTGGACATTTTTAAAGCCTGCCACATATGTTAGCTATTTTTATGGCAATTAAATTGTTGAGGGATCTGTGCAATAAAACCTTTCACAATAAACCATGTGGAAAATCATCTAATCCAACCCCTGGAGGTCAAAAGCCACAGCAACATGTTGCTTTGTACCATGAAGAAGAATGAAGACTCTAGACAGCTTGCTTTTCCTCTTTTCTTTATAGACTGGTGCTCCGGATTTGGTGTGGAAGGTGAATTGTGTGAAATGGCAGCAGCAGGGCTGGAGGTGGGGGAGCCTGTCTTGCCAGTTTGAACCTAGGGAGTGCTCTGCCAGTGACTTCCAAAGCAGTGTCATTTCTGTGCTACCCTTTGCCACATCGGGAAGTAGATACACAAATTAAGGAATATAGGGAAGGGGAAGTGGAAGGAGAGTAGTTACTTGATGCTTTTCGTCAGGACAGGGAAGTAAGGGACATCAGTCAAAACAGGATTTCACTGTGAAAGAGCATGGGGTTTGGGAGGTCTGAAAGAGATGTTATGATCCTATATATTGAGACATATGCATGGAACACGCAGCTTTCAGAACACTGGGGAACCCTTTCATTTTCTCCTGAGAAAATGCAATAGTCTAAATGAAAATAAATGCTTATAAGACTTCTAGAACACATTCTTACTAATTTGTACTTTTGAGGATTTAAGCATAAGTCATTTCGCTATATGAGAGTCTAGAAAGTCTTTATAGTTTCAAGAAAGCCTCTGGGCCAAAAACATTTGAAGTTTCTCATTAACCTCTAAAAAATGACTAGTTCAAGTTGTTTACTTCTATTTGGAGTTCTTTCTGAAAACTTCTATCATTCAAATGTATTTATCTCCTAAAATAGGCTTCTAATGAAGTCAGCATACTATGCAATGCTCTTTTCTCTTTCCTACCCAAATGTTTTAAAATTTGAGACTTAGAGCACATCTGAATAGCATGAGATGCGTGGATAGAACTGTTTGAATAGAAAGAATAGGGCTAATATTAACAATCGGAATACCCTGAGATCTCAAATGACTAAGAGACAGTGTCACTCTCATTCTTACTCTGTGATAGTCTAAATTCTGCCTGAGGAGTGACACAGGTATTCAGGCCATGCTCGGTGACCTCACCTGTGGACCCAGGCCAATTCTGGATGGATGAAGGTGTGTGGACAGTGTTTTGACTCCTCTTTCTAAAACATCTTTACAGTGCAGTTCATTTTGTTGAAGGATGGTTTCTGATCAACAGAGCATGTGCAGATAAAACAACTGACCAAGAGATTGAAATTTCACTTCTTGGTTGTTGAGTGTGGTCCCAGGGACCTGAACTATTCCATTCCCAGAACAAACCTCCACAATCATGGTTATGGTGGCACTTTCAGCCCAGTCTGAATCTTAGAGAGCATCTGGCACAAACCTCATATTTTAAAGGTGACAGAACTGAAGCTCAGAGAGGCAGGGGTGACTTTGACATTCAACAAACTAGGGCAAGAACCAAGGTCATCTGAATTCAAACCGCAGGTCTTTAAGTAAATAGTAAATAGTTGTGTTATTTGCTATTTATCTACTCTGGACTTGCGTCTTCTATAAAATGAGAGTATTGGGTGATTTAATATGGTTTTTCTTCTTGGTCCCAACATTCCTCAGTTCTTTCCACTGTGCTGTATCTTTGATCTCATTCATTCATTCCATACTGAGGAGGGTTGCTTGGAAGCAGCTGCTCATCAGGGATCATATCTCTCAGTTTGCCCCCACTTCCCTCTCATCCCTTGCCTCTAGCTGGGGCCAGTTCTTAGAATGGGATGTGACTGGCACAGAAGCATGCCACTTCCAGGCAGATGCAATTAGGAAGTAGGTGTGTCATCTTCATTCTTTCTTTCGCATTCTCTAACTGGAATAGAAGGACTCCAAGACCCTAGAGGATGGTGGAGCCATAGGATGGAAGGAACCAGAGTCCCAAATCACTCCATGGAAGACTGCCTGCCGAACAACTGCACTGGACTGTTATGTGCACCTGAAATTAACTTCTATGTCTTAATTTTTATTGTTGTTGTTAATTCTAGTAGCATTACCTTGACTAATTCAGTCAGGCAACAGGCACTTAAGTAAATGCTTACTATGTGCATGCCATTATGCTGGGTAGTAGGCATCCATCAGCAAATAACACACATTTCTGCCATTAAGAAGTTCAACCTGGTAAGAGAAGACATATAGGTGTGCAGACAATTGCAATAGAGTATGGTAAGTACCACGGTAAATATGAGATGCTGTAAGAAACCATAGCCTTGGGTATTTCAGGGAAGACTCCCAGCAGAAGTTGTCTTTAAGTGAAGTACCAAACAATGGTGGGATGACTGAATGTTTGTGTCCCCCACAAATTCATGTGTTGAAGCCCAACCCCACAATGTGATGGTATTTGGAGATGGGGCCCTTTGGAAAGTAATTAGGGTTAGATGAGGTCATGACGAGGGTCCCTCATGATGGGATTAAGGCCCTTATAAGAAGAGAAAGATATTCTCACTCTCTCTCCTCTCTCCTCTCTCCTTTCTCTCTCTGCCATGTGAGGACCCAGCAAGAAGGTACTCATCTGCAAGCCAGGAAGAGAGCCCTCACCAAAACCTCACCATCCTGGCACTCTAACCTCAGATTTCCAGCCTCCAGCACTGTGAGAAATAAATTCTGTTGTTTAAGCCATGCAGTCTATGGTATTTTGTTATGACAGCCTGAGCTAAGACAGATGGATATTTCTTTCCAAAGAACCAACCTTTGCAAAGGCCCTGAAATAAGAGAGAACAACACTTATTTAAGGAGCTTGGTGGCTACAAATAAGGATGGAGAGGTAAACTGAGGTTGGATCTGAAGGGAGCGCCTCACTAATGAATTGAATAAGGTTCCCAGGAAGACAGGCTTCTATCCTGCACCAGCCTTGCAGTGGCACCTGAGGATGATGGGATGTGTCTTGGGACCTGTGGGCATGGTTGAAAGGTTAAGCAGGCAGAGAGAAATAAGGCATTGACCTAGAAATGGTACTAGTGAGATCTGTAGCCTCTCTAATAAAGAAGAGATCTAAATGCTATCAGCTTGCAGATCAGGTGGATTTGACACAGCTTAGCAGTAAAGAGAAAAGATAAGCAACTCTGAAAAGTATGGTTCACTTACCAATAATATTGTTAAGTAGGCATGCCTTCAACTCTCAAATTCATGGAAACAGAATACTGTGGCTCTTCAGGTTGGCAGTAAAAGCAAGTGCTTCAGGGCCACGGCAGGACTTTGAGTCTAACACTAATGAATTCCTCCTACAGAGACAGAAGTCATTATTTGCATTGTGGTTTCTGACTTGGCAAATAACCAGAGGGATAAATTAGGAATCTCCCAACCTATTTCCCAATAAGCATCATTTGGTGGACTTTTTTATTGCCTTTATTCTAGGTTTTTCCTCACCCTCAAATCTTCACAAAAGAGGGAAGAAAACAGAATCTCCCTTCTCCCAAACCTTGTCTAATCTTTTCATAATTCATGATCACAGAGCTGCTGTAAAAACCCAGCCTCAATGCTGTGCTTATTCTCTGTGTGCTTGGCCAAGCACGCAATTCCATTTACCAGCACTCCAGTGAGCATGTGGTGATAAATAAAGCTGCCACCCTGCACTTGCCCACTGTGTTTAAAATGACACATTGGACAAGTGGGTCTCTAGTGCCTCCACTTTTTTCGTAAAAGACTAAAAATGGTCTGCAAATGCAGTAAATCTTAATTTCTAATATAAACTCCAAATACAGAAAAAAAATAATAGGCCACTTTAGACCAAAGTGAATTTGATGACCAGATGGTGAGGTCTAGAATATTAAAGAGATAAGCAATCTGAAAACTCATCTGGTAGCCGCCTCATGGATGCGGTTTCTCCTTTTCTCTCCTTGAAGCAAACTTGCCTTCTCACAGAGCAACTTTATGGGGAACTAAAAGCACAGATGCAGGCAGAGCCAAGTGAACATTTAAAAATGCTAAATTTTTAACTGCAAAGCCCCAGAATTTAAAAATGCCCTTTTGTTATGATTGTTCATACTAATAATTCACTCTTACCACACAGTTACTCTGTGCAAGTCCATGCGGTGTTCTTTCATGCATTATCTCATTGAGCTTCTCGGAGCCTGTGAATTTTCTTTTCAGATCTCCCACTCAGAAATCAAGGGCCTTCTTTTTCTTTTACAACCATTAATAGGAGAGTTGAGATTGCATTACCCATTGAGTACTGAGGCGTAGATGGGTGATCTCTAAGACGAATGAGTCAGCATTAAATCATCTTGTTGATATATAATAATAGACTCCTTTGCCTGGCAGCCAAAGACCTCCTCAGCGCTGTCCAAAACTGCTTATGAATCTTACTTCCAGCCCCTCTGCTTCATCTACTCTGTGCTCCAACCTCATTACACTGTATTCTTTGTCCCCACCTTTCCCACCTCTGTGCTTTTACTCTCTAGTTCAGTCAGTTGCCTCGATTGCCTTTCTTTTTTTTTTTCTTTTTCTTTCTTTTTTTTTTTGAGACAGTGTCACTCTGTTGCCCAGGCTGGAGTGCAGTGGTGCGACCTCGGCTCACTGCAACCTCCACCTCCCAGGTTCAAGCAATTCTCTTGTCTCAGCCTCCTGAGCAGCTGGGACTACAGGTGCATACCAACATGCCTGGCTAATTTTTGTATTTTTAGTAGAGATGGGGTTTCACCATATTGGTCAGGCTGGTCTCGAACTCCTGACCTCAGGTGATCCACCTGCCTCAGCCTCCCAAAGTACTGGGATTACAGGCATGAGCCACTGCGCCCAGCCAGCTTGATTGCCTTTCTCCCCAATCCTCGTCTCACATTCTCGACCCAGCCTTCAATCCAGCTCAGATTTCATATGTGCTGTGAAGCCTGCCTCAATTCTCCTTCCCCAAGTGGAAGTCATCTTTCCTCTTCTGACCATCTGACACTCTTTATTAAATTCAGAAAATCTGTCTTTGCAAGGATGTACACAGCAACGAGGTTATAATAGCAAAAAGTAGGAAACAACATAAATGCCCATCAAAGGGGTATCAGTTAAGTAAATTATTGTGCTCTGGTATACTGTGGAGAACAATGCAGCTATTAACCATGGTGATATATATCTATATGTTTACTGATTTGGAAAGACGACTACTACCAATTGATAAGTGCAAAAATAGGGATGATTCTATCTTTAAAAACAAAGGTAATTTAAATATCACCTTCTATATTAAATGGCTTAAGTCTCCCTCCCTCCTTTTTACTTGCCCAAGCTCTGACCCCAGAAGTGG
Organism: Pongo pygmaeus; assembly: GCF_028885625.2. NCBI lineage: Eukaryota > Metazoa > Chordata > Mammalia > Primates > Hominidae > Pongo > Pongo pygmaeus. The sequence goes on from NC_072384.2 coordinate 77,227,481, forward strand.
CCTAATGTTTCTGGAAGTCCTCAAAGGGTGAGGAGGGAGGATCCCATATGCTCACAGCTGCAGTCCCTATTCTGCATCTGTCCTTGAAGGTGCTCTAAGATGTTTCATTGCTTCACCTTCTAATAGAGCCCGTCATGGGAATGATGTTGATTCACCCCAAGCCATCAGTCTGTGGGTAGGCACTGCATTCCATTGAGTGCAGTACTCATCACGACCCCCCTTCCTCCTTTGTTCACCATATGTGATGAGACACACGATAAACAGGACATGATCCCTATCCTGAAAAGGCTCTTCGTCTTTTCAGGCTTCCATTCCCAGGCCCTGCTTGGAAGTTCCTTTGTAGCTATAGGATCGTAGTACTTTCCCCTAGGGTAGGTACATGAACTGAGTTAGAAGATCTGGGTTGAAATCCCAGCTCTGTCACTTACTAGCTTACCATCTTAGGCAAGTCATTCTCTCTGAGACTCAGTTTCTTCATGTAAAATAGGAGTGGCAATGTTACCATTTAGCTTTCTGGTAAACAATGAATGAGATGTGATTATCAAAGTTATTCATATATCATAAAAATCTCCCATAAAGGCTATTATTAAATACATGCCCAGTTGCACACCTCCTTCTCTAACCTATGCTATATGCCAATTTATACAACTTCTGGGAATTTTTAAACTCTAGTTTTTGTTTTAAAAAAAGGCCAGGATGGGAACAACACCTGCATGACCTCACTGATCTGACCTTCAGCGGACCCTTTGAATGTGAAAGGCCTGATGTCCGCAGAGACCCTGACTCAGGATCACTGAGTCTCACCATGTTAGCAGGATCTAGGGTGGCAGCACTTCAGTGGATCCAACTCTTGGTAAAAACTCACAGCCCATTCTCAAGTTCTCATCCAGACCGCAAGATGGGATCCAGAAAACCACTACCTCACATATCAGATAAATAGGGTCCCTTTGCTGAAATACAAAAAATATGCATTTCCACGAAACTGAGGATTTGAACAAGCAGCCCACACCCAGGAGTTTGAGGAACATTAAATAAATGCCCCCAATTTCTCTTGTTTTTTCACTGCTGAGCCTCTCTAGGAAGAATTATCTGTTCTGCACTGAAGGCCATGATCACTTTTGGGTGTGTGGATTGTTGCGTGTTTCCCCTGTTGAGTGGTTTCCTTTGTGGGCCTCAGTTATAGTTACGAGGTGTTAACAGGCTCCTGGAAGAGCCATCACATCAAGTGGAAGGTGTTAGATTTTGATTCTGGCTGTGGTTCAGGTTTATTTAATTTCTGTCTCCTCCCCCCACCTCCCTACTCTCAACCTATTAAGATTTAAACCCTTTGGCCCATAACTCCTGGTTTATTATTTGTATCTGTTTGGGGGCTATATCCACTGTCATTCTTAGCCTTTATAGCTTTGGAAATAGCCTTTTCTTCCATCATGAAGAGGTTGGGCCTTGATGGGAAAACCTACCATATTCAAATACTTTGTACTGTTTTGATGCCCTTCTCCTGGGAGTCAGCAAGAACTAACTAAGTCCTTACTGCTATGGCCCATGTAGTTGACTTACAAACAACACATATAGATTTGTCTTCTTACTTGCAGTTTTTATTTTAAACCCAACTAGTTGGGTGCTGTGACTCATGCCTGTAATCTCAGCACTTTGGGAGACCAAGATAGGAGGATCACTTCAGCCCAGGAGCTCAAGACCAGCCTGGGCAACATGGAAAAACTCTGTCTCTACAAAAAGTACAAAAATTAGCTGGGTGTGGTGGTGTGCGCCTGTAGTCCCTGCTACTCAAGAGGCTGAGGAGGAGGATGGCTTGAGCCAAGGAGGTAGAGGCTGCAGTGAGCTGAGATCGTGCCACTGCACTCCAGCCTGGGCTACAGAGTCAGACTTTGGCTCAAAAACAACAAAATATATATATATAAATAAGTAAAAGTAAAAATAAAATAAACCCAACTGTACCCCAATCCTTCTTCAGAAGCTCCCTCTGGGTCAGATGTGGGGTTTTCCTGCTGGTCATTTCTCATCTTGATAAACCCAGAACTCTCAGTGACTACTCTGTTGATGGACAATCATTGTCTCTCATAATCTGTATCTCTCTCTCTTAGTCTTGATTTTAAAAAATACATATTTATTGGAGAAAATTTGGAACATCAAGATGCACAAAACAAAACATAAGAATCACAGATGAGCTGTCTTTGTGAGACAATTGCTGTTAACAATTAGCATGTCTTTCTAATCTTTCATCTAAGATCAAATGGACTATTTAGCAGAATTGGGACCATCCATTTATGCACTTTTGGTAAGTTTCTTAAAAAAAATGTATCAGAGTCATGTTACTAGGCCTGGTTTAGCATTCTCACTTTGCTGGGTGTAGTGGCTTGCATCTGTAATCCTAGCACTTTGGGAGGCTGAGGTGGGAGGATCATTTGAGCCCTAGAGTTTGAGACCAGCCTGAGCAATAGAGTGGTACCTCATCTCTACAAAAAGCATTTAAAAATTAGCCAAGCATGGTGGTGGGTGCCAGTGGCAGGATCACTTGAGCCCGGGAGGCGGTAGTTGCAGTAAGCTGAGATCACACCACTGTACACCAGCCTGGGCAACAGAGTGAGACCCTGTTTCAAAAATTGTTTTAAAAAAGCATTCTCACTCTTCAACATCATTCCTCATGTTCACAGGACACTGAGAGTGCCTGTCTTCAACAGCTTCTCATGCACCAGTTCTCTGTGCTCACCTTATCTGGTTCCAGGTTTCAAAGTGTTAGCACACTGGGGCTGGAGACTTTTTGGAGTCATCCAGAAAGCCCCAAGTATGAAACTATTCCAGTTCTGAACATGGGTATGGACTTACAGGACGAACAATGTCAGCATAAAAGTGTAAGATATTCTCATGTCAAAAAGAACCTAAGAAATCTGCCCAGGGCCCTAACTGAGTAACTTAATCGTCAGATCTATTGATTTCTTTCTACAACTGCCCACAGATTGGAATGCCATTCTTTGTCATTTATTTATTTATGTATTTATTCATTCATTTATTTATTAAGTAGACTTTATTTTTCAGAGCAAGTTTAGGTTTACAGCAAAGTTGAACATAAAGTACAGAGTTCTCATATACTTCCTCCCCCACCATTAACATCTGGCACCCCAGTGATACATTTGTAACAGTCCTTACAGTCTCATGAACCAACAGTGACACATCATTATCAATAAAAGCCCATAGTTTACATTAGTGTTGTGCTTTCTATGAGTTTTGACAAATACATAATGACATGTGCTATGGGTTGAGTGTGTTTGTCCCCTCCAAAAATTCAGGTGTTGGAAACTTAATCCCCAATGTAACAGTGTGGGGAGATGAGGCCTAATGGGAGGTGTTTAGGTCATGAGGCTCCACCTTCCTGAATGGATTCTTTTAGAAAATGGGCCTTTGGGAAGAATGATCGGTCTCCTGCTCTTCTGTCATATGAGGAATAGCATTACTCTCCTCTGGAAGATTCAGCAAGATGGTCCTAACCAGATACCTGATGTCAACACCTTGGACTTCCCAGCCTCCAGAACTGTGGGAAATAAATGTCTGTTGTTTATAAATTACCCACACTCAGATATTTTGTTGTAGCAGCACAAAATGAACTAAGACAACATGTATTCACCATCATAGTATTGTACAGAATAATTTTACTGCCCTAAAAATCCTCTATGCTTTGCTTATTCATTCCTCTCTCTCCCTAGACCCCTGAAAACCACTAATCTTTTTACTGCCTTCATGATTTTTCTCTATCCAAAATGTCATATAGTTGGAATTGTACAATATATAGCCTCTTTAGATTGGCTTCTTTCACTTAATAATATACATCTAAGGTTCCTCCGTGTCTTTTCATGGCTTGATAGCTCACTTTTTTAGCACTAAATAATATTTCATTGTCTAGACATGACACAGTTTATCTGTTCACTTATTGAAAATCATCTTGGTTGCTTCCAAGCACTTACTGAAGGTCATCTTAATTGCTTCCAAGTTTTGGCAATTCTGAATAAAGCTGCTATAGACATCTACAAGCAGGTTTTTCTGTGGCATAAGTTTTCAACTTTTTTAGGTAAATACTAAAGAGCACTATTGCTGGATCATATGATAAGAGTATATTTAGTTTTGTAAGAAACCAACAAACCGATTTCCAAAGTTTCTATACCATTTTGCATTCCCATTGGTGATAAGTAAGAGTTCCTTTTGATCCACATCCTTGCTAGTATTTGACATTGTCAGCGTTTTTCATTTCAGCCATTCTAATAGGTGTGTAGTGGCAACCTTTTTTAAAAAAAAAAAGATAAAAAGCCTTTTTTAGTTGTAATTACCTGACAATGAGTATGTGAATATGAATCTAATATATTATCTACTCTCTGTTCTTAAGCAAAAATACAGTAACTTCTGAGAGCCACACAGTTTGTCCCTTAGCCCCTCTGTTTTAGCACCATACTTGGCACCCTATAGGTGGTTAGCAAATATCTGCTGGTTGCATGGCTTCTAATGACCTAGATGCCTCTGCTTTTGAGAACCATAAGGAATCCATTTAGAAAGTTTCAGACCAGCATTTAGGCATATGCATGCACATATACATGCATACGTGCGTGCGCGCACACACACACACACACACACACACACACACTCTTATGCTCTAGCTTGGGACTGTATTATTTAGACTCTTGAGCTCTAGACTCTGAGTACATCCAAATGTTGGCCTTGAGGCCAGTAAGTGATAACAAATGAAGACTGTTTCATTGATGTTTTATTTTGGTCAATAATCAAGTCTAGTATTATATCTGAGTCTTAGACCATGAAAAAGTCACTCCTGTTGCTGCCCACATGAACAAATCTCACACACCTGCATCAAAGGACACACACATCTTGTCAGGATAGAAGCAAAGGCTGATGACAGCTGTGTTCACTGCCCTTCTCCTTCTTTTTTCCTTCCATCATGGTTCTTCTTAGGAGGGTTCTTGAAGTAAGGAGACCTGGCATTTACTGAATCCTTTGGAGGTAGACCTACCATCCATTTATTCTGCTCCCACTGTACTCTGTACCTATTCTGCACTATGTGCCTGGTATAGGGTAGGTGGTAAATGCATGTTTGTTGAATGACTAATGTAGCTCTGAGCTGATGTAGAAGTCCAGAGTTTGCTAGTAAAGAACCACATAACATTCCTAGGTTCATTGTTTGGAGCCATTATTGTAGCTGCTTTGCAACTGCAGAAATCACTACAGGTTTTCCCTTATGAGCCCACATCCATAGTCAAATGTGGAGCTGATACTCCCCAACCCCCTACCTCCTGCTTATTGTCAAAAACACACCACACATTGTAGCAATCATATTGCCAAAGCTTTACGGCATCCATAAATTGAAAACTACTGCCTCTGACAGTTATGGCCCTGTGTCAACACCAGATCACGTTGACTCTTCTGGAATGTGTTTGTGAATGTACTACACCAGCCTTGGAAGCTGTTGACATCAGAGGCTGTAAGTTAATTAGATGTGGCCCCAGAGCATTGTGGGTCTTGCCATCTAGGAGAATTTTTTTTTTCCTTAAATTCTTCTCTTTAATTCAGTCACAGGGCAGGAGCTGTCTTGGCTGCCTTATTTGGTGGGGAGTCTGAGTTGCCAGGCAAGTGATGATATCTGTGAACAACTTCTCTTTCTTCCCTTTTGGCAGATGGTAGCAGGAATGGCTGGGGACAGTAAGAAATGGTGGTGGCCGTGAAGTCCGCTCTGAAGGAGGGACTACTCACCACATGCATGTTTTGAGCAGGTTCTGTCCAACTATGCCAGTGCAACCCTCTGGGCAGGATGTTGCTGAGAACTGTGCTGTGACTCCATTTTAGTGGCCATGCAAGCTGTGGGCTCCCTGGCCCTCGTACATGTAATGGAGTGCCTGAGAGGACATCCTGGCTCTTTGGAGGTCCTTTCTCTGCCTTATTTTTCCTCTCTGCTGTAACATCCTTGTCCTTCAGAAAGAAAATGAGAATCTCCCACTAGTTAGAATATGCCCCTGAGTATATACACAATTTCTATTATAAAGGAGCCAAGAAAGGAAGAGGATTCTGACTGGTTCTATCAGGCTTCAAGGAAAATGGCTGTTCTGTGAAATCTTCAAGACTTGGGTTCCTTCTCCCACTGCCGTGCCCTGGTGCAGGGCATTACTCCAGCCTGACAGGTTGTCATGTGTGCTTCGGCTGACAGGAGCCAGACAGTAACACAGAGAAGTGGACATCTAGGGCAGTGGGAAATGAAGCCAAGGAGGTCAGGGAGAACCCTGCAGAGCTGCTCACTGCCAACCTCCTTCCCTGCCCTGTCATATTGATTCAGCTTCAGGTGCCAAGAGCTGAGCAAGATGCAGAGGAGACAGAGGAAACACACACACACAGAGACACACACACACACATTTCCACACAAAACCACCTAACATGCATCCATGCAAGTGTGTGGAGGCTGAGTCAGTACCTCAAGAGTTCTGAGGAGGAAGGCAAGAAAGATTGCTGTGGGCTGAGGTTTGGATAAAAGTCTTCATAGACAGAGGCCTTGACTGAGATTCAGGAAAGTGTGGCTCAGGTGACATTCCAGGACAGGCAATAGTGGAAGCAAAGGCAAGGTGACAGGAATGAGGAGCTGTGTTCCAATGAGGGAGAAGCTTGGGAAGATGGAGAAAGGAGGCAGGGCAGATAAGCTTGAGGATGAGTGTGAGGTCTTGGGGACAGGAGTTTTGTCCATTGTATTCCCTCCTGTGAATACCTACAGCCCTGTTGCCAATTCACATTTTTTGACTATTGTTGAAAGGTAACTTAAGGTTAGAAACAGAAAGAGCGTAAATGCCTTAGGCCATGTTCTTCAGATACGTGGAGGATTTAGGTGGGATTTTGGGTGGGGTGAGTAATTGGTAGGTAATATGTAGACTCATAGAAGAGAGAGGTGCTTTTAGGCGGTGACCTAATTAAGAAACAAATGTGATAGTCCAAGCATGAGCTACTTAAGGACTCAACTAAGTTAGAGAGAGCTCAGAGGGAGTGAGGGGTGGGGATCAACAAGAGACACAGTAAGGTTTTGAAGAGCAGGCTCACAAAAAATGAGTTGGAGAAATCTCAGGAGACCCTCTAACCAATCCTCAGTCCTATTTAAGGCAGTGGGGTGGCTGCAGCCATGGAGATTTTGCTGTCAATCTTTGGGGATACAGATGCTCCACTATTTCCAATGGGGTTACATCTCAATAAACCCATTGTTAAGTTGAAAATATCGTAACCTAAAAATGCATTTAATACACCTAACCAACTGAACACTGTAGCTTAGCCTCGCTACTTTAAATGTGCCCAGAACACTTATGTTAGCCTACAGCTGGACAAAACTGGCAACATAGTTCACTGTAGAGTATCGGTTGTCTACCCTTATGATTGTGAGAGAGTATCATACCACTTTCCACTGACTTTGTATCATTTTTGTACCATTGTAAGGTTGAAAAATCCTAAGTCTAAACATCTTAAATCAGGGACTGTCTGTATTTCAACATTTTATTACTATTTCCAGAGACATCCTAGAAAAATCCCTCTGCTTTAATTTAAGTTGCTTTGTGATTCATTCATTCATTCACTCACTTATTCATTCATTTATTCTTCAACAATTACCAAGCATATACTTTGTGCTTGGCCCTCTGCTAGGCTCTGAGGATTCATTCATAAATCAGACCTCCTGCCTGCCCTCAGAGAGCTTACAATTCAGTAGACATCATATACATGTAAACATAGACATATGTGCAAGTAACATAGGGTTGTGCATCTGCAAAAGGCACAGTGAGCACATAAAGGAAGATGTCAGCTCTGCACTGAGGTGTGGAGCTAGGAGCATCTTAAAAGAGGAAGTGATCATTGCAGTTTTTGTTTTAAAGGTTTCACCAAATGGACAAAACGGAGTCAGAGGGAGAATTTTCCAGCAAAGAGCAGAGTATCGAAAAGCCTTAAGGTGGAAATGACTGAGGTGGACTCTGAAATTGGATTCTAAATTCCCTACGGTGAGGCATGGTGGGCTGGATATACTAGAAGTCAGCAGGTCACTATGGCTTGATTTACTGTAAGTGTGATTGGAAATAATACATTTATATTAAAGCCAGAAAGGCTATTACAAGGCAGGATACAAGAATATCAAAACTTATTCTAAAACAAAAGACTTCCCAACACGTTGGGAGGTTGAGGCAGGAGGATCACTTGAAGCCAGGAGTTTGAGATCAGCCTGGGCAACATAGTGAGATGCTGTGCCTATAAAAAAAAAAAAAAAAGAAAAAAAAGAAAAGAAAAGAAAAAAAAAGCAGCTAGGCATGGTGGTGCGTGCCTGTAGTCACAGCTACCTGGGAGGCTGAGGTGGGAGATTCACCTGAGCCCACGAGTTCCAGGTTGCAGTGAGCCATGATTGCCCCACTGACTGCGCTCCAGCCTGGGTAACAGAGCAAGACCCCATCTCTAAAAAAGTAAATATAGATAAGTAACTGTTTTAAAAGAATTCAAAGAGATGTCAAGGTTTTCGCAGACTGTTTCAGGGTATGCCCTTGCCCTAGTCTGTTCAGGCTGCTATAAGAGATATCACAGACCAGGTGGCATAAAAAAAGAAATTAATTTTTTCACACCTCTGGGGGGCAGAATTCTCAAATGCAGGTCTGGCAGGCGCAATTCTGGTGAGGGCTATCTTCCTGCTTTGCAGATGGCAGCTTTCTTGCTGTGTCTTCACATGGCAGAAAGAGAAAGCGTTAGTGTCTTTTTCTCTTCTAAAGACACCGGCTCTATCAGACTGGGGCCTCCCTCTCACACCCTCACTTAACCTTTGTTAACTCCTAATAGGCCTTGTTTTCAAATGTAGTCACATGGGGGTTTAGGGCTTCAATATACAAAATTTAAGGGGGACAGTTTGGTTCATAGCATGGAATCCAGGTAATGAAGATGATACTTCTTTTACCCACCTCTTCATTGCAAACAGTCAGCTGGCACTAATACGGCTTTCAAGAAACTCGATGTGAAAGTTATAAAGAAAGGAGAATCTCACAAGAAGGCCGGATAAGTGAGCTGCAGACAAATCACAAGGGCCCTGCATTTAGGCTAAGGCTGTCCCAAAGGCGGCAGGAATCCCCTGAGAGGGAGAGTCTTGATTGATTTAGGTTTCTGGAAGATCCTTCTGGCTGCAGTCGGCAAGTATTTAAGGGAAAAGCCTGGAGGCAGAGAGATTGGTTAGGAGGCTCTAGCCCTGGGCAGGTGAAAAGTTGAGGCTTGACAGGTTATATATAAATGAAAGATGTTTGGGGGATAAAATTAAATAAATTGATGCCCTATTTGATTTAGGGGGAAGAGGGAAGGCAATGGAAACCTGTGGGTGACTCACAGGTTTTTGGCTTGGGTAAATGGTATTCCTCTGTTCTGGATTTCAGGGGAGCAGAAATCTGCTCCAGGACTCACCTCTTGAGATCTAACCTACTTACAAACAGTAATCAAGTCCCCTCCTGTTCTTGGTTTCCTGAGCTCTTCCGCCATTTTTCTCACATTAAAATCCAGTTGTTGGCAAGTTAGAGCAAACACAGGTGTGAAAAAAAAGGGAGGCCAGGTGCAGTGGCTCATGCCTGTCATCCCAGCACTTTAGGAGGTCCAGGCAGGAGGATTGCTTGAACTCAGGAGTTCAAGACCAGCCTAGTCAACATGACAAAATCCTGTCTCTACAAAAAGTACAGAAGTCCCAGCTACCCGTGAGGCTGGGGTGGGAGGATCACCGAGCTGGCTCCCTGATCGCTCGGTGATCACTGAGGTGGGAGGATCACACGGAGGTCAAGGCTGCAGTGAGTCGTGATCACACCACTGCACTCCAGCCTGGGTGACAGAGTGAGACCCTGTATCAGAAAAAGAAAAAAGAAAAGAAAAAAGAAAAAGGGCTTCTCTGGGTTGAAGGTGGTTGAACAGCTTCACTTGCTGTTTTGGACCACCCAGTTGGTGTTCCGCCCTGGTAGATCGAGCCCTTCACTGTGCTCTGTAAAGTCTTGGTGGACTGTCAATCAAATTAAGCCAATCTAGTTGGCTTTACTGGGTCACTTGATCCCAAGATAGTCAAACAGATTCACCAGGAATTTTTTTTTTTTTTTTGAGATGGAGTCACGCTCTGTCACCTAGGCTGGAGTGCAGTGGTGCAATCTCAGATCACTGCAACCTCTGCCTCCGTTCAAGCGATTCTTGAAGGGTTCAAGTGATTCTCCTGCCTCAACCTCCAGAGTAGCTGGGATTACAAGTGCTGCCACCACACCCAGCTAATTTTTGTATTTTTGGTAGAGACAGGGTTTCACCATGTTGGTCAGGCTGGTCTCAAGCTCCTGACCTCAGGTGATTCACCCGACTTGGCCTCCCAAAGTGCTGGGATTACAGGTATAAACCACCAGGCCCAGCTTTCACTAGGAATCTTGAACAGCTTGATACTGGAGAGAAAATGTCCTGAAGGGGTAAACTGTACTGTATGCCCTGTTACCTTGATCCCAAGACCTTCCCTTCTTCCTGCCCTTTCTAAGGCAAAGAGATTCAGCATTTCTTATGATGTTGTGAGCTGGCCTGTATCCTTTCAGTAAATTGTGTGTGTGTTTTTTTTTAATTTAACATACTTAGTTTCCATTATTTGTAACTAAGGAACCCTAGCTGATGTCCAGAGAGTGGCAAGAAAGGCCCAGTACCCCACAACTGTCTCTGTTGGGCCCTCCTTGGGCTGCGGGTGGAGCCCAGAGTTCTACTGCCTCATTATGGCCATCACATGCTCTGTGCAGTCCCTCTGCCCATCTGTGGCAGGGAGTGAGGTTTGTCCCCTTCATGTCGAAACCGTCTTCCCATCTATCCCAGGCTCAGTTGACAACCCTATGGAAATTACTTCAGCTGTCTTGCCCAGCTGTCAGACTGTACGGAGGAGGGAGTCATAAACGAGGGGATGGTAGAAGACTGTCCACAGGACTGTCCCCAGAGAGGGTATGGGAAAGGACAGCAGAGGCTCTGGCTGCTAAAGAGAAAGTGAAAATGGAGAGTCAAAAAGGGAGGGAACGACAGATGGAGGTGGCCTCAGGTGAGCTCTGCCAATGCGACATTAGCTTTCCTTACTTTTTTTTTTTAAAGGTACTATTTCCAGGATCTGCTGCCAGTAGTTTCTGAAATGCCAGGTCTGAGTGCCAGGGTAAGCTGGAAAGCCAGCCAGCCAGGACTGCAAGTGCCAGAAGATTACAAACACAGCCACTCAGCGCAGCTTGCTGGATAGCCCCGTGCCTTCTCATTTCTGCCAAATGGATGTGGCTATTAAGGTAATCTTCCAGGCCTCTGGTCCAGGTGCAGGCCCAGAGAGGCAGACCCAGCCTGGAACCCTGGAGCTGGCCTCTGGCAATGGTTTGGGGGCTTTAATGAATGGTCCTCCTTGTCACATTTGGGCAAGTCTGTATCCATCAAAGAAATTCAGCTCTCTCCATATCTCCTGCTGCCAGGAGTGATTGCAGAACATCTGTCAGTAGTTGGATCAGGACTCACTTCTGTCTCTATAATCCTTTGAGCTTTCTTTAAACAAAGAGGCTTACTATCTTCTTCCCCATCCTCCTTCCAAAAGTAAGCTGTCAAAGGGCATTAATACAGAGATGTTTGTGTTTTATGTTTCTAGAAAGAAATATCAAAGACAACAATAATACTAGAAGAATTGCCCTGGGCAGGTACTCACTATCTATCCTATACGCATAACAAATCTAAATATCAGGTAACTGATATTTGGTCTAAATATCAGGCCTTAGGTATAAATTTATTATTTATTGAGCACTTCTGACGTTCCAGGCATTGTGCTAGGTGCTATCCAGGAAGGCTCTGAGGAACTTAGTTTCCTGTTTAATAGGAGACAATGACAGGGTCATAAATAACTGGAGTTCAAGGTCTAACATTCAGCTAAGGTTCAGCTCAGAGCACAGAAGTTGTGGTAGGAAAGGTCTGTTCTTAAATTACCCCTCCTCCAACTGCCATCAGGGAAATGTCTGGTCCACTCTTTGGTACTTATCACATATCTCCTTGGATGGTCAGCTCTCCTTGTAGGTGTGTGCATGTCTCTCCACTTATAGGGGAGGGCAGGGAGAGACTCACCTTTGACCTTGTATCTCAGAAGAAAGTGAGTGCTGATTGATGGACTGGTTGGCTCAGGAAAATTCAGGGATTTTCACGGTTCACTTTAGGGCTCCTTATGAGTGGCAGTTCAGGAAGGAGACATTTACTCATCGTTTTATACCCTTCTGTACTCTCTGAGATTTGTTCAATATCCTTAAATATTTAGTGCCTGGTGCCAATTGTCTCTGAGTATAAAATTGGCCCTGGTTTGTACGATGACATTCAATGTAGCAATTTTTAATGGTGTTTTATGAAGAGCACAAATTCTGGATCATCTAGTAGAGGAACATATTTGGCTGTGAGTGTATTAGCTGGATTAGGCAGGTTGGATGTGCTTCTGATAACTGAAAAAAACACAACAGGGACATAACAAGCACATAGTGGCAGTTTGGCTTTCCTTCTTAATGACAAGCAGCCTTTGAAAACTACATATTCTGAGGCTAGGCACGGTGGCTCATGCCTGCAATCCCACCGATTTGGGAGGCCCAGGCAGGCAGATCACTTGAGGCCAGGAGATCGAGACGAGCCTGGCCAACATAGCAAAACCCCAGTCTCTACTAAAAATACAAAAAAATTAGCTGGGTATGGTGGCGCACCTGTAATCCCAGCTACTTGGGAGGTTGAGGTATGAGAATTGCTTGAACCTGGGAGGTGGAGGTTGCAGTGAGCTGAGATGGTGCCATTGCACTCCAGCCTGGGTCACAGAGTGAGACTCTGTCTCTAAAATTAAAAAATAAAAATAAAAATAAACTATACATTCTGAACTACTATTAAGAACCTCCTTTCCTACTGGACAATCCCTGCCAGCCACCTTCCTGGCTGTACAGGTGTGGAGACCTGTCCCTTTCCACATTCCCTGTGCTATCCTTCTCCTGAAACAAAAAAGACCCCATGGGACAAGGAGGGACGTGCTAGGTTTCCTAAAGCTCAGAGCAATGAAGTTCCCTTAGCTCTGTTGAAAAGTTTCTATCAGACTTTATCCCCAAGGACCTTGGCCAAGAAGCTGATTGTTTTCAGAAGACGTCTTAAACACTCAACGTTCCCATGGCCTTCATATCAGTGCCTTCCTTCTGGAAGACTTTTCCCTTCTCCCCAAAGTGAAGACAAGTGCTGGAGTAGATGGAAGTTCAGCAACTTCAAGATAAATGCCAAATTACAAAGACATAGTCACCTGGAGTTGTTATTGTCAGCCAGGCACTGGGGAAACAGGCAGAGTGGGCTCTGGAGCAGGCCCATTGGAATCCAGGTTGTATCAGTTATGGGGCCTTTGGCAACTTAGTTACTTAACATCTTTGAGTCTTACTTTCTTCATCTGTAAAATAGGAATTAAAATATCTTCTTTGCAAGATTGTAAAGATTTGAAGTAATAAATTAATCCATAGTGATATGATTAAACTTTCATTCGTCCATCAAACATTACGTGTTGACTACGTGTTAAGCAGTATGCTGGGTGCCAGAGAGGTTTCAAATATTAATTCAACATGCCATTGCCCTGCAGGGATTCAAACCTAGAACAAGAGGTGAAAAATTTAACAAATACATTAAATCAGGTGATGAATGCAATAATAAAATATGTACCAAGTTTACTGGTGTTACAAAACAGGAGTGAAATTCAGAATTCAGAAATTACAATAACAAGTACTGTTTTGATAAGTATGATGATTTCTTCCCAAAGAATTGCTGATTATACTTAATTAGTTCATTTATTAAATAGCTCAGATGCCTCATGTGGGTCAAAAAGTCAAGAGAGGGTCTCTGTCTCTTTTTCCTGTTCCTACTGCCTCTGCTTGGTTGAAGGTGGCATCACCTGCAGGCTGGTGACCTGTAGCAGCCTCCTGGCTGATCTTTTTACCTCCAGATGTGCCCATCACCATCCATTTGTTTGCTAATTGTTTTTGATGTTAGTAATAGTTCCTCATACCTGTATAGTATTCCACCTATTTACACTCTTTCCTCAAAAGGCATCTAAACTGACCTTCACTACAACCAAATGAGATGTAGGAAGAACAGAGTGATTATCCTTATTTTTAAGGAAAGTGAGAGCCTTAGAAGCCAAATGACTTATTTGAGGCCAAACTGAAACTGAAGCTCATCCCTTCTGAGTCCAAGCCCAGTACTTTCCTTTCCATGTCTCTCAAGCAAAGGCACTGGACTCTTAAATAATGTTATGGCTTCTTGTTTCTCAATGTAACTGACAAGTTTGTTTGTTGTTAGAGCGCAGGAGAAGCATCTGTTTGACTAGAGTTGTCTGACATTCCCAGTCACTCTTGCCAAACCTGAGATTAATTAGGGAGTGCAACTAAAGTCCTCTCCTATTCCAGAGGCCTCTTGAGTCAAGCTCCTGTCATTGGCCTAGGGTCAGTTTTCACAGCCAGGTGGAGGTTCTGGGTGAAACCCCTGGCAGACAGGGTTTTTTCCTTGCTCACGCTCCAAGGGGCACCCTCTGAGGGCCAGGGCTGGGGTGTAGGAACAGAGTGTACCAGGCACAGCTCTGGTTCAAGAGGGCTGCTGGGCAGTGTCCAGGCTTCTTCTTGTTCTGGCGTTACAATAATTGTCTTCTGAGCAGCACTTGATTCTGCTTCATTAATTTCACATATTCCCTCATATGTTCATTCATTCATTTATCCATTTATTCAACATATATGAAGCACTATTTAAGCACTAAGTATGCAAATCAGAAAAAAGACACAGTCCTGGCCTCTTCCTTCTATCTCTCTGAGGACTTGTACTGATTGCATCAGTCCTGTACCTGCTTCACTGACCCCACCCCACAAGGGAATGCCACATGCTCACAGCCCTCCTGCCAACATGACCAAGTCTGGTACCATGTGACCTGCCCTTGCAGCCCAGGCTGATTGGACCAGGGCTGGGCACCTCACCCAGAATAGATATACAATTGGCTAACCCCTAATGTGGCCCTCTGGGAAAGTCTGAGCCACATCAATCAGATCCATGCTCCTGGAAATTTGAATTAGGAAATATAGAGTGATGGAGGCAGTGCAGAGGCACAAGCTGTAGGGCTGACTTGTCATTGAGTCCGGGCCATGGCTGGCTGAAACCACATGTAAGCTAAAGTGATGGAGAAGAAGAAACTGTGATTAAAGTTCAAGGGAGGCTTACACCTATAATCCCAGCACTGTGGGAGGTCGAGGTGGGAGGACAACATATGACACAGTTTGGCTCAATCATAGGACCTCATATGCTTGGCTCTAAAAGGTGGGTGACTATCCACATGGGACTGAATGAAATCCTCTGTTGAAGTGGCAAATTGCCTCTTGTCCCTGACAGACAATTCAGTGGCATGGACAGCCACTGAACTCAAGTGTGGCTGATCTACTTGTTTATCATTTGCATGTTTGTTTAGACAGTGTGCTAGAACCCACTGCTTATGACCACAAACCCCTAAACCTTGCCATTTCCCTTCAGTTATGAAGCACATTCTATAGCCTTGTTTTCTGAACCCATGTACCTTGCAGAAAGTTCAAGACCAGCTGGGCAACAAAACAAGACCCTACTTCTACCAAAAAAAAAAAAAAAAAAAAACGAAGTGCAAGGGATACAATGGTGAACAAATAAACAAAACTCCTCTCCACCTGTGGCAAAAATCTTGACACAGTGCTTGCATGAATACAAGGCCCTATGTAGTCTAGGTCTTGCACACTCACCAGCTTCATGTCCCCAACAAGGGCTCTAGGCGTGTTGCAATTTGCAGCTCCAACATGCGATTTCTGAGACATGGTGGGATTCTTTCCATCATAGTATTTCTGTGTGGAATGTGCTTTCTCCACCTCTTAATGCTTGCTCAACAGCAAGCTCAGCACAAACACCATCTTCGCCTGGAACTTTTTGCTTGACTGAGGCTCCATTTCCCCATCCCAGTGAAAGTGGGAAGCCCTTCTGTGTGTTTATATAGTGCCCTATATGTATGCCCTTACAACACTATCCTTTACATTTGTTCACTCATTCATTCACCTATTCAACAAAGTTTTTTTTTTAAGCACCATCTCTGTTAGGTGCTACGGAATAAGACACAGCCCTTGGCCAAAGGTCTCCCCATCTTTTAGGGGAAAATATATGGAATTGAGAAAATGTCATTTAGTTTGAAAGGTGCTGAGATCTTTGTAATTGTTAGCTGCTCATTGGCCTTCCCATGAAACTGTGATTTTATTGCAGCCAAGGACCTTGTCTCCACCTCCTCAGTAAATAATTGTTGAATGAATAAGTATGAGGAGACTCATCTAAGATTGATGAGTTTTGCTGGAGAAATAGCCACACTATTTTGTTTTCTTATTTTATTTATTTATTTTTTGAAACAGTCTCACTTTATCACCCAGGCTGGAGTGGAGTGGTGCGATCTTGGCTCACTGCAACCTCTGCCGCCCAGGTTCAAGCAATTCTCCTGCTTCAGCCTCCCGAGTAGCTGGGATTACAGGCACCTGCCACCATGCCCGGCTAAATTTTGCATTTTTAGTAGAGATGGGGTTTCACCATCTTAGCGAGGCTGGTCTTGAACTCCTGACCTCATGATCCACCTGCCTCGGCCTCCCAAAGTGCTGGGATTACAGGTGTGAGCCACCATGCTGGGCCATAGAGGACACTATTTGGAAGACACTTTTCAATTGGTTTCTCATCACGGAAATTCACTTTCTTTCTCTGCAGCCATTCCAGTATCACTTTCCCAGGGAAGGGGAAGGGGAGGAAGGCAAGTGCTATGTAGAGAAGGAAGACATGACCTAGGCACAGTTCTGATTAAAGAGGAAGGGGAAGTAGGAAGCCTTTCTGGGCAGGAAGGAGAAAGAACGGCAAAAAGTCAGACCTGAGTGTTCTTAACTCTTCTTTCACTTGGGTTCAACATGGAGAGTGCTATCAGGGGAAAATACCCAGATAGACTTGGGGGAACATCTAAAAACATGGTTACTCCTTGCTTCTTCAGGGATAGCTGGAAAGACTGAATATCTCTTCGAAGACTCATGAGAGGCATAGGCCCACCTCCTGCCTGATGCTGGAAGATAGAAGTGGCTGAGGGCTGTCCGGATGGATGAGCTAAGCTAGCACTTCCCATGGCCCTTGCCTTTCAAATGGTAAATGGTCAGGGCCAAGATATCCAGTGGCTTCCAAGAAGAATGATGGACTACAAGGTACATGGGTTCAGACAACAAAGCTATAGAATGTGTTTCATAACTGGAGGGAAATGGCAAGGTTTAGGGGTTTGTGGTCATAAGCAGTGGGTTCCAGCACACCGTCCAAACAAACACACAAATGATAAATAAGTAGACCAGCCACACTTGAATTCAGTGGCTGTCCATGCCACTGAATTGTCTTGTCAGGGACAATAGGCAATTTGCCACTTAAACAGAGGATTCCATTCAGTCCCTGGTGGATCGTCACCTACCTGTTAGAGCCAAGCATATGAGGTCCTATGATTGAGCCAAACTGTGTCGTATGTTCCCATCCCTGTGGCTAGTGGAATTGAACTCCTTTCAGAAGACAGGTGTGTTTGCAGTGGAGGGTACCGAGCAGATAAGTATTTTAAAAATAAAAATAATAGTGGATTCTGATGATTGTCCACTGCCTTGGATTAGCTGACATAGCTGCATATCCACCACTGACTGTCCCCTAGTCAGGAGGGGACACAGTCTCTCAGCCTTGGAGACAGTTTCACCTTGAAACCATTCTGCCAGTCGGATAATCTGGTTACTTCTTACACATACATTTCACTGAGCTACGTCTTTGCTTAGGGCAGCTTTACACCTCCTTCTCAAAACCAGTTACTTCCATAAAGGATCTGGGATACATGGAGGTGGGGTTAATGCATTCAAAGGAATAGTCAGACATGGCAAGAAGGTGAGTTTCTAATAGAGATGTTTCCAATTAATCATCCTCACATTTCAGATGGGGATAGAGCAGAGAGCCACCAAGGGCCTGCCAGCCCAGGCCTGCTTGCTTACACAGCTCCATTACAGCCTGTTGTGCAAGCAGCTGACCACCAAACCCACCACTTGCTAGTGGGCATGCGGCTCAGAGTTAAGTGTTTCTGGGTGTGAGGGTCCAGAGGGTCATAATTGAGAACTGCTGTGCCCCTCAGCCACTTACTCAGGTTGCATTCCAGGGATCAGTGGGTCTGTGTGGAAACCTGCAGTTGAGCCTACCAGGGTCTTACCAGAGCTCAAATTTGTGTCTAGGCAAAGCCAAAAGGTTTGTGGTCATAAGCAGTGGGTTCTTCCTTAGAGGAAGAGGCAAACAATTCAGACTGGCTCCTGGATAGACAACATTAAATACAATCCAGGCAGAGGTGGAAACATCTGTCTGATGATGAGCCATTTCTCCCTGTCTTCTGATTGAGGGGCAGAGGTGGTGGTAGGTAAGGGAGATACTGGCTGCTCAGAGCTATTTGCTGTCAAAGGCTCAAGCAGATAGGCAGAGACCTTTCAGCTCTTTCAATGTGATCTTGAAAGGAGATTCCTGTGCTAGGTTACAGGCTGAGTATAAGTGAGGTCAATGGAAATTATGTAACCAAGAGGTTAGGGTCAAAGACATCCTGGCTCCCAAAGCTGCTGGCCCCTTGGCACTGGCCCCATTAGATCTGTGATGTTTCTTTCACAGCTGCACTCTTCTTTCTGGTTCATACTGTATCCACCACCAAACTGCTGAGCTCCACCATGTGGCTCTAGATTGTCTTCTGTTATAGAGGGAATTATATTGATGAATTATGTTTGTCAAAGAAATGTCAAGCTTTCTCTCCCTAATAATGACAAATGTTTGTAACTTTTCTCATTCTGCCAGACTTTTCATTTTATAGGTTTGTTTGATAATGGGACTCATGATAGATTGTATTATTATTCAAAATATTTGCTGTTCCTCCCTGGGAGAAAATTATACTTCCCCCACTGTCTTAGTCCATTTGTGCTGCTGTAACAGAATACCATAGACTGGGTGATTTATAAATGATGGAATTTGCTGTCCCTTCAGTCACCGCTCCCACCTTGGTCTGTGCCTCCCTTGGAGCTGCTGCCTTTGAAGTCGGTGGCCCAGCAGGACTTCAGCCCTTTCTGTCACTGTGGCTCGCTTGAGCAGAGCTCTCTGGCCCACCACATCTGCACCACTCCCAAATCTGGCCAGTAACTTCCAGCTGCAGCAGTGTGATCTCTCCAGATGACTAGGAGGGATGTGCCCAACTGGGATCTACCCTTCCCCTTCCCAGGCAGGAGATTTGGCTCCTCCCACCACCAAATCCAGCTAAGCCATTGGGTTTTGGGGTAGGGAAGCCAAGGAGTTACAAAAGCTGAGTGGTGAAGAGGGGCTGAAGGGGCTTGTGGTGAGGGTATCAGTGACTAGGGTGGAAGATTGTAGGGTCCAGCTCCACAGGATCGGTGGGTTTTTCTCCCTGAGTGTGGGGACGAGAGATTGTAGAAATAAAGACACAAGACAAAGAGATAAGAGAAAAGAGAGCTGGGCCCAGGTGACAACTACCACCAAGACGTGGAGACTGGTAGTGGCCCCGAATGCCTGGCTGCACTGTTATTTATTGGATAGAAAGCAAAAAGGGCAGGGTAAAGAGTGTGAGTCATCTCCAGTGATTGACAAGGTCACGTGAGTCACATGTCCACTGGACAGGGGGCTGTTCCTTGTTTGGCAGCCGAGGCAGAGAGAGAGAGAGGAGACAGCTTATGCCATTATTTCTGCATATCAGAGACTTTTAGTACTTTCACTAATTTTTCTACTGCTATCTAAAAGGCAGAGCCAGGTGTACAGGATGGAACATGAAAGCGGACTAGGAGCGTGACCACTGAAGCACAGCATCACAGGGAGACAGTTAGGCCTCCAGATAACTGCGGGTGGGCCTGACTGATGTCAGGCCCTCCACAAGAGGTGAAGGAGTAGAGTCTTCTCTAAACTCCCCCTGGGAAAGGGAGACTCCCTTTCCCGGTCTGCTAAGTAGCAGGTGTTTTTCCTTGGTACTGACGCTACCGCTAGACCACGGTTCGCTTGGTAACGGGCGTCTTCCCAGACACTGGCATTACCGCTAGACCAAGGAGCCCTGTAGTGGCCCTGTCGAGATGTGACAGAGGGCTCACACTCTTGTCTTCTGGTCACTTCTCACTGTGCCCCTTCAGCTCCTATCTCTGTATGGCCTGGTTTTTCCTTGGTTATAATTGTAGAGCAAGGATTGTTATAATATTGGAATAAAGAGTAATTGCTACAAACTGATGATTAATGATATTCATATATAATCATATCTATGATCTATATCTAGTATAACTATTCTTATTTTATATATTTTATTATACTGGAACAGTTCATGCCCTCGGTCTCTTGCCTCAGCACCTGGGTGGCTTGCCGCCCACAGGAGATAGGTAGGAGACAGGCGGGGTAGAAATGGAAAGGGAGAACCAAGTTAACTGATGACCAAAATAACATTATTACACCAATAAAAATATCAGTATTTCTATGCATAAAATAGCATTTATATCAAACATCAGACAACCAAAACCCAGCACTGCAATCACTAGATAGATCCCTCATGGTTATTATTCTTAAACGGTGTATGGAGTATTTCATACAGTGGAATAAACTCTTAAGACCTAACCCAGACATCATTCCTATTTTTCTCCCCTTTGTGTCTCCAAAGGTCCTGATCCCGACTCCAGCCTGGAAGGAGGTAAGTTATTTGTGGGAAAGAGAGAGAGGGAGGCACAAAGGGGAGGGATTAATGAAAACAAGACTCCAGAGGACCTAGCCCAGAATGGAGGGTAGCCGAGCTGGCCATCTTACTGTGTGGGCTTCCCCAAGTGCTGTGTCTGGCAGCCCTCTATGCCAGCGCAGGAGGAAAATCTGGTTGAAGGGAGAGCAGGGAACTTTTATGATGCCCAAAG
Source organism: Pongo pygmaeus (assembly GCF_028885625.2). NCBI lineage: Eukaryota > Metazoa > Chordata > Mammalia > Primates > Hominidae > Pongo > Pongo pygmaeus. The sequence continues at coordinate 77,248,513 of NC_072384.2, forward strand.
ATTTCCCCAAGACAGATGTTTTTGCTTCTTGGCATTGCATTTCTGGAGGGGCAGAGTGATGGACTCACTGTCATTGAAAATGACTGTGTCCCTGTGGTGAAATTGGCCCAGCCAGGACTGGTAATACACTGAGGTGGTTCCCTAGTTTGGTTAGTTTCCTAGAAGTTGAAAGCCTTATTTCTCTGAGCACATTTCCCTTTAATCACTGTGCTTTCCAGAGACCCAGGCTTCAGCTGTATCCAGCACAAAACAATTTGGGTGCAAGCCACAAAGAGGACTCTAACAGCATGCATAAAGACTCCAACTCCCTGAAATTGATGTTTTTCTTCTCATTACTGCCATTCCCACACATGCCTATAACGTGGATTTGAAATGGCCTGTTTGTATAAAGACTGCACACTGTTTCAAGCCATCACAACAATGGATAAGAAGCATTTACACTATATTTTTTAATGCAAAAGACAGAGTTACCCTAAGCCACGCTGCAATTAGCTTTGAATGTTTTTTATCAGGGTGCAGTCTGCTGTGCATGAGACTGAGATGAAATGCCATTCCAGGTGACTCCGTGACCCTATGTGAGTATGTGTGTTTAGGCACCTATTTAAAACATAACCACAGGCCAACATACGTTTTTTGAAGCACATGGATATCATTACTACACTTGAATTTTGGGTTGGAAGGAAATACAGCAGTTAACTACCTGAAATCTCAGAAGACAAAATAAGAACACCATCAAGTTTTAAACTGTGGGACAGAAGATTGCCAAATATAGGTTCCATTAAAAAAATTAGGAACTAAGTTATGTTACATACTTGAGTATTTTTGTCACAGAGTTATTACCTATAACTGGAAGATTCCATTTCTACTAAGAAGTGGAGTAATAAATGGAAAAACATCAGTTGTTGTACCTTTGATTCCAATCCCATTGTATTCAGACAATGCAATGAATTTCTCACAAGCTTTTAATATGTAAAAACAATGCACTAGTATTCCTAATATTTTAAATGTATTTTGCTTGTCTTTTGCTAGTGGCAAAGAGGATCAGCATTAAGATGTCTGTTCATCAGTTTCTTGATGTCTGCCCATCAGTTTCTCTCTTGATCAGGTGCTCCACCAGACTCAATTTAATGGAAGAAATCTCATTCAGGTCCTGGAAAGATTAAAGCACCTTACCCTTTACTTCTAAATTGAGTTCCTCTGGGAATCAACTTGAGATCCAGTTGAATGAAACCAAATGCTTTGGGAGATAGTTTGCGTTGCCTTAAAGTTTGCTCTCTTGAGGACTGTAGACACCGCAAACAGACTTCTGTACTGTGTTCGGCTACTGTAGTCAATGCACTGAGAAACTCTTAATATTCCTAGGGCTTCCTAAATGGCCTAGAAATAAAGCTAACAGAAGAGGGCAATATATTTCACATAACTAACTTAACAGCATACCCAAAGTTATTTCTTTTCAAATAGCTCATGAAAGGACCTGGTCAGAATTTTGGTGGCAATAGAAATACCTGAACATGAATCCATCAGCTGCCCTTTAAATCTCCAGACTTTGAGTCTATTAAGTATGAAACACCACCCTGGAGGCTACAGCCTTTACAGGTCTGTGTTTCTTCTCCAAAAAATAAAAAGAACAAAGTCACCACTCTCCTCTCTCAGCTGGAGGAAAACTCAGTAGAAACTCAACACTCTTTTTCAGTGAGAAATACCTGATGTCACATATTTTGTTTAATAAAGACTGAATTGGTTGTACACTAAGCCGATTTAAGAATGTGATCTGCAACTCACAGTCTTAATTACATGGAAAAAAAGTGAATGAGTTCATTAATGCTGTAAAAAGGAATAGTGACCCTACCTGCCAAGTAGCAAGGTGGAAATAATTAATCTGGTCAATTAAAAAGAAACAGATAATTTAAAACACAAAGGCTTCCAGGTGGGGCACTGCATTCTGCTCTCTGGAACTGCAACTTCTTACTGTCAATTTTGGTCTTTTCAATAAGTTTTCTTTGTTCTTTCCTTAAATTTTTTTTTTTTTTCACCATGGATCAAATCAAATAGAAAAATCTGTCTGAGCTACAAAGCACGACTTGTTGCATTATGTCTTATGTCCTAAAATGTTGATTGATTCTAACTAACATGCACTCTGGAAGTGCTCTGGGGGCAGCGGGGGATGGGTGGGGGAAGGGGTTACCAAGTTCCAGTATCATATCCAAGATTCTTTTCTCTCTTGGTGGGAGTCTGTTACATCTTACTTTCCCTTCAAAATTGTTTGCCTTTCCTGGGGTTTTAATAATATTTTTAAAGTGCTGGAGTCTGAGCCGCACTGTCTGGCTTATCTAATCCCATTTATGATCCTATAACCTTGAAGCTTGCCATGGCCTGGCTGTCAGCACCAGATTCTAAATACATGGGGCAGTGTGTTTGCTCCATGGAACAGGAAATTAGTCAAACAGTTACTTTTCTACAAATGTTCATAATTTCTCTTGACATTTACAAGCCAGTAGTAGTTCTTAGACATCGAATGATCTCAAACCCCTCAGGGAGCAGTGAGTGGTTATCTATAACGCTGCCCTGTGCAGGTATTTGTGCAGAGTGTCAGTGCACTCCATTCCATTGCAGCAGAAAGCTTGAGCACCGTCACCCAGCGCTGGTCCAGTCTATCTGTGCACTGCAGGTACAAGGAAAAAAGAACGTATTAGTACTTTAATCCTTTTCAGCTGATCCAAGCTCCATCTCAGGACAAATTTTAATATCATTTTCATTTTAACCATGGCAAAGGTTGAATAAAGCAGCATCTGATTTTTTCAATCTGCTCAAGAGAAGACTGTTTTTGTGGTGAGAGTTTGACTGCAAAATTCTGGTTGCTAAGGAGGAAAAACTTCATCTAAGAAAACAAATGCTGCTGTGGTGAAATGCGATTTGAAAGTCTGTATTTCCTAGGTGTTAGACTTGGCAAGTTAGAAATAGTGAGGGTGGAGAAAGGACGCTTTCCGTGGATGTGCTCAAACACACTAGTACATATTGTCAGCTCTGCAGGAGGCGTGCTGTTGGCCATATGTGTGTTGCGGAGTGAAATGGAATAAACAGCTGCTGCCAGGAATCCAATTCCTGGCAAGGAGGCAAACCCAAGTCCTTCTGTTTCCAAAATAAAAATCACCAGAGGGATTCCCCTTACAGCAGTTCCAGCCAGTAGTTTTATAAAAGCATAAAACATCACTGTATTGTGGTTTATAATAATCCCTTACATTTGTAAAGCATTTTACAGTTTATAAAGTGCTTTACATACATTATCTCATTTGAGCCTCATAATAGCCCTGGAGAGTACTAAGCAAGATATTGAGATTCTCTTTTCACAGATGGAAAAAGGAAGTTTCAAGGAATGAAATGGTGAGCCTGGTGCCCCAGCCTACAGCCATCCAGGCAGAGACATCCAGGGGCTACACTGGGGGCCTTGGGGACCCAGTAAAGGGATTAGTTTTTGTGTAGTTGAGGTGCAAAAGCAACTTTACTTCTCTTTCCTTTGTGCAAGCATCAGCTTGCTCTATCAAAGGGCTTCTCCCACACTTTTTGAAGCAGCAAGGGAGGAAAGTAAGTTGTAAGGGAGCAAGCGGCAAGGGGAAAAGGTACTCAGCATACTGAGTGCAGAATCTAGTTTGCCCTTGATGGCAGTCAAGGCTATTTCAGTTTCAGAACATACTGCAGAGATCAGCCAAGGTCACCTCAGAACTGCCTGGAGGAAGCAACTTCGATACTGTTCAATTGTTCTCAGACACTGCCACCTTTGTATACCCTTTGCAGAAAAACAGGCTTTTTTCCTAGAACTGCCAGGCTTGTGGTCGTGTGAAGGCAGATTTATAGGAAGAACCTACATAGCCTTTTATGAAGAAACCCCTTTTGACCTTAGGAATTGGTGAGATGCAGAATTGTCCTATTCTGTGAGACAGGGGACATCACAGGTGGATGCTGTGGTGGCCCTGTTGTGGGCTGCTTTAGTCCTGAAATAGGGAACTGCTCTCTGGTAGGGACATAGAGACTTCTCTGACATGTACCTGGTTACCTGATCAGGTCTCAGTGGGCCCGCTATCACGCCTTGGGCTTTTGTGCTCTTTGGTTCTAGTTGCAGAATCTAGAAGTATAAGCTAGTGGTTAAAACACAAATCCTGGAACCAAAGTGCCAGTTGTTCTGTGCTTACCAAATGTCTGTGGTGACAGAGGTGTACCTTACCTGAAAACATGGGGCTACTAATAAAATCTGTTTCATAAGGTTGTTGTAAGAATTAAATGAGGAATTATTTGCAAAGTGCTTAGAGTTGTGCCTGGGGTGAGGCAGGTGCTCTATCCCAGCCCAGCTCCAGTCAGCCTCTTGCTGCTCCCTGACAATGTTTCAGTTATGATAGTGGTGACATCCCTCCTTCCTGTGTCAACTGTAACTCACTGTCCCAGGATCCCCGAGGAAGATGCACAAACCAAGAGGCATTTTGCCTCTTGCAATTTAATCATGGATATTTTCATGCTGCAAAACAACCAGGGTTTATAGGGACACAATACATTTTAGTTGAGTTTATTTACATTTTTGATGTTAAAACAAAAATGGCACCCCAAAAATTTAAACAGGCAAGAAAGACTTTATTCAAGGCTATTGCAATAGGGGAGAGAGGCCAGAACTTCATCTGAATTCAACTCCATTGGAAACAGGGTGTTTTTGAATGCTGGAGTGAGAGGGAGATGTGTGGGCTATCTGTGTTTGCTAATTGGCTTTACCCAAAGGAAAGCAAACTTCTCATATCTTTATGACAGGTGGTAGTTTTACAACTTGGAGCAAGGCACCCACTGAAGTTAGGCTCCTGTCATTCTGCAGGATATGTTATGAGGCTCAAAGCTATCTTCTTTGATGATTATATTTCAAAGACATGGATCCTAGATCCTTGACAAACACATTTCCGGGTAGTAAAACTGGCAAGGGATGTTTTAAAAGATTTACATATATCTCAAAGGAGCAGAGAACAAATTTACAATTAAAAGTTTCCTAAAGAAAATACAGCCTGGCCAACATAGTGAGACTCAATTTAAAAAAAAACAAAACAATAGTCACGCCTGCTGGAGCACTCCTGTGGTCCCAGCTACTCCAGAGGCTGAAGTATGAGGATCATTCGAGCCCAGGAGGTCAAGGCTACAGTGAGCTATAATAGCACCACTGCACTCCAGCCTGGGTGACAAAGCAAGACCCTGTCTCAAAAAAAAAAAAAAAATGCTCTAATAAAAGAGAGGTCAGAGCCTCAAGTCAGGAAGAAGCCCGTCTGAAGTTTAGTTACGCTGAGGGAAACATTAAGGCTATCTGCGTCCTTGGTGTTTTAGAAACTGGGTGGTGATTTGCTACAGAATGCCCCTTCCAAAGAATTCCTTTTGAAGGTGAACACAAGAAGCGCAGTGCCCCTGCTAGGCCACAATAGGAGCCCAGCTTCTTTCAGTTACCCGAATGTCCAGTCTCAGCACTTTCCTTTTTCAAGGGACAGCTAACTCTCACTGACTGAGAAAGGAGACAGCCTCATTCTACCTTCTGTCGTGACCTCTCTGAGTTCAGGTCCACTTGATAAGGTGATGTCCCTCCCCTGGACCAAAGATTGACACTCTGCCCCTTCAGTTCATCCAAGGTCATGTGGTTTGGAAGAGCCTGTATAGCAGAGGAAAAGTCATGACCCTGCTAATTAGGACTTTGCCCTGAATGTCAAATGGGGTGCACTTTAAAGATATAAGCCTGCTCACAGGAAAAAGACCCTTTGTGGATTCCTACTCCCAACCTAGGTCACAACTAGCCCATCAGCCTTCAGGTGCACACCCACTTCTTTCAGGAAAACTCCATTCCCAAACACCCCTAGTCATTTGGTCTGCAGAAGCCATCCAGGACTTCAACCAAACGGTTAGTGATGACTGTTCCTATTTAAACCTCACGAAACAATAAGGTGTGGGGTGGTCGGGGGGCAGGGGGCATTTCTTGTTGTGTGGAGGAGGGTGGGTCTGAAGTCTACTGGTCAGATTTATTTTTCAATATTTCTACCAGGGTGAGCTATAGGCATGCTCATCCCTTCACCTCTTATGCTGTGTCTGCCAGTCTCATCCAATGGCCACATTCATTTTCACGGATGATATAGTTTATGATTTCTTTATTTATTTTGAGACAGAGTGTCGCTCTGTCGCCCAGGCTGGAATGCAGTGTCCCTATCTCGGCTCACAGCAAACTCTGCATCCCAGGTTCAAGTGATTCTCCTTTGCCTCAGCCTCCTGGGTAGCTGAGATTACAGGCACCCACTACCACTTCTGACTAATTTTTGTATTTTTAGTAGAGACAGGGTTTCACCATGTTGGCCAGGCTGGTCTTGAACTCCTGGCCTCAAGTGATCCGCCCGCCTCGGCCTCCCAAAGTGCTGAGATTACAGGCATGAGCCACTGCGCCAGGCTCTGGGATGATAGAGTTTAAATTGATATTGAGAAGTATTTCCCAAATTTGCAAGGTACCTTTCCTCTTCTCTCTCTCCTCCTTTCCCCCTTGGGGCATTAGGCCCCATTTTTGTATAGGACAGTGTTTGGTTTCTTTCCTGTTCTGCTCTGGGAGGACAGCAGGGGAGAAGAAAGTTATTGCTAGAATATTAAAGGAGCTATATTACCCAAAGGCTATTCTGATCCTCCTCTGGGCCTTTTGTGTATGGGGCTAGAATAGGGAGGTTGCCAGTTCTTGCTGTGTCGCCCACGGGGTTTTGGCTATAGAAATGCTACAGAGCTGTAGTTAAATTGTATTTTACTCATTCAAAGGAGCCACTTTCAAATCTTAAAGCAGACCCTGACCTGCAGAAAATCAAATGTTAAAAATCAACAGATGTTTGAGCAAGAGGAAGTACAATACCGAAGGTCTCTTCGTTGTTTGCCACATACAAGGCCTATGAGGGTAAATGTGGCATGCTCAAAGTAGCACAGATTTACACTAATGTTTGCCCAGGCAAAGTTTTCAGAAGAACTCAACTACCTTTAATGTTGATTCTAAAAGGGTGGTATATTCTTAGAGCACCCGTGGTAAAAAGAGTATGAAGCTCTGGACATTTGGGGAAGAGATAAAGAACCTGCTGGATTGTCTGTGCAAGACACAGGCGCTGACCTGGAGCTTACAATAGGTGAAAGGACTAACCTGCATGGAAGGGACCCACACTCTGCACTACAGAACACATGGGAAGACACAGACCCAACTCACAGCAAGCCACATGTTGCCCACAGCAGGCCAACAGGCTAAGCATGTTGAAAGGGTTAACCACAGAGCAGTAATGTAAGAAATCTGTGTAGCAGTGTGAACAGCCTCATAAAAAACGCCCAGCCAAGACCAGCTACATAGTTTTCAAAGCCCAGTGAAAAATGTAAATGTGAGGTCCCTTGTTCACAAATTATTAAGAATTTCAAAACAGTGACAGCAGAGATTAAACCAAGCACGAAGAGGATCCTCCTATGTGTAAAGCTTTGTGTGACTGCACAGGACCCACATACAATGAAGTGAACCCTGTGTCTCCAATAGAATCAATCCAAATATGTAGGGTATATCATCAAAACACTCTAATGCATTGATTTTACTTAGCAGAAAAGACCTTTGTCTTCTCCACAGAGCAGCTATGTCAACAGAAGGAAAAGAGATGGAGTGGACCTTCCGGGGATCCAGGCTGAACAGGGCTCTCCTCACTCTAAGGTGAAGACTTTGATTCTCTGTCTCCTTCTAAGGTGACGGGGTTCCTATTTTAAGCTATCTGCCAGTATGTGTTGTTGGGTCTGAATTGCGTTGGTCCTGTGAAAAGGTTTCTCTTATACATGATTTCTTTCCCATCTCCCCCTTTCTTAGCAAACACATTGCTCTTTAAGAGATTCAGGGAAAAAAAAATTTTTTTGGCAAGTTTTACAGGCTTTTATTAGATATACGCTGTAATTTCAAACTGATTACATGATGTCTGGCTTTCTCTGAACCCCAATTCAATATCCTGAAGAAGGGGAAGCTTTATTGCAAGGCTGAGGCACATGCCAGGAGTGGGGTCTGGTGGGGAGCGCTGGCGCTCACGGGGCTGCTGATTGCTTTGGCTCCACCCCCTAAAATCTCTGGCTGACTGCGGATCCTTCATCTCTGCATTGCTTTTTACACGGACTTTTTCATCCTTTTGAATTATGTTTATTTTGCAATTATAAACTTTTTTTTTAAAAAAGACAAATCATTCACAATGCTACAACCATAATATGCCAACTGTTTTCACTTTTCCACATTTTCTTACCGTCCTGGATTAACGTTTTGATTGTTGCATTCATGCTGGAATTATAAATTTTTGTTCCGGTATAGTCGACGTTTAATGCCTTCTATGCTCATAAAGGTAAAAATCATTTACAAATTTAAAGAACAGGAAGGAACAATAAAGCCAAGAAGAGGCCTTAGAATTGCCTGCAAATAGAATATAAAGATTATGTAATAGTTATAAACTTTTTTCAGTAAAAGACAAATCATTCATAATTCTACAACCTTAGTACTCCATCTGCCTCTAAATGCTTAGTACTCCATCTGCCTCTAAATGCTTAGAGGCAGTGAGCCCAATAGAATAGAACTGAAGTGATTTTAATGGTTACCTATTTTATAGAAGAGAAAACGGAGTCTCAGAGGTTAAATGACCTGCCCAAAGTTGCACAGCCCCTAGGTGCAGTCAGGACTAAAGTGGGCTGTGAAGGACTTGTTCACATAAGCCGAATAATCCTATTTCCACACTAGTAACTTTCTGTGGGACATAAGTTCTTTGAGTGTCTATACTTTGTGGAATGAGAGAGTTGGAACAGATGCTTTTAAAAATCTTTCCAACTCTAAAACTTTGAATCCAACTCAAAATGAACACAATTGGATCCCAGCCTAGTCAGCCCAGGATTACCACACACATAATGAAAAATGTGGTAATGATCAGAACACTCACGATTTTAACAAGATGTTTCGTGCAGTAGCTAACTGGATTCTTAGAAAAGCTGAAGGATGGATCTCAGACTGCACTGTGACAATACATCCGCTGTCAGACAGATCCACAGGCTGGTGCTGACACTGTAAAATGACTAACTCAGAGTAAAAGGAGGTGGTGGTCAGCAAACAAACGGAGGGGTGATCCTGTTTTCCGCAAAGATCCTTGAGCTTAGAGGACTTTCCAAGCAGAATAAGGCTCCCTCTACTGGTAGGATTTGTCGTCCACCAAAAAGTCAGAACTTGTTAGGTTTGTGAGAAATGGGGGAAAAATCCTAATATCAGAACAGATTAGAGTGGTAAGGAAATGTGGAAAAAAAAAAAAAAAACATAGTTTATAAAGTTTCAACTCTTCAGACAAGAAAACACAGCTCTAGAAAGTTTAGTTGTTTTCCAATACATTTGTTAGGCAACATTCTCCCGAGGAAATTTTCGCCATAGGTGATGAAAATATCTGACTAAAAATATAAAGCTAGCTTTTTGAAAATAGTGAATCAATGTAAATAAAAATCACACTTTTGATCAGTGGAGAGTAGGGTTCTCCCCACACTCTCACAAGAAACTCTTTCATTTGCCTTTACCAAGATTTCTTAAACTTCAGTCATTCATCACTGTCATGCTTCTTGCCATAGCCTAGTACTATGTGTATTATTTAATATTTTTCCTTCAATAAAACCATTTTCATTCTAGCTTCATCCTAAGCAATAGAATCCATGAAATTTCAGGTTTGATGTGGTGTATTTGTGTATGCGTATGTGTGTGAATGGGTACATAAACCATACACACGATAAAATAAATACATGGCTCTTGAAAAATGTTCATCTGTGTGCCAACTTCTTCTCTGTTAATTATTGCATGCGTGTAACGTGCTTTACAAAACACTGAGGTAGCACCTCATGTTTAAGTCATGTAAATACGGTAGTCATAATTTCATCATTCCTTTAAAGGCAAGTTGTTGATTGCCTTTCTTCATCTGGTCTTGCCCTTCTGCCTTATCCTCTTTCTTGAGGCCTTTCTTCATCTCCTTTCCATCCTTTGACAGTCATTTGGTTTAGTATTCATATTTCCTTTCCCCAATATGGTGAGGAAAATGTCTTTCTCTACTCCCCACTGGGGACTGTGCCTCATTTGATACCGAACTCAGGGAAACCACATTGAAACAAACTGGCATTTGACAGGATGAATAAAAAGACCTTTGTATCCTTGTAATTTCCTAGGAATTGGGGCTTGAAGAATATTGAACAGTGATGTTATTTCTATTTCATCCTCATAGTCAGCCTTCTCTGAGGAAATGGCACATAAACACAGAAAGACCAATGTACAAAAACATGTTTAATAAATTATTCCTTGAGGAACAGAATAGAGTCTGTTTTTGTTCGGGCACTGTGAAGGCTGAAATACCTGCAGGGAAGAATGGAGATGAGAAAAAGCCTGATCTTCATGAAATCGTTTCCTTTATTAAACATTCCTGTGGAATTAATTCGTGCTCTGATTCTTCAGTAAAAAAAGCGACCATTATGCATTTATGGCTGGATCAATACAATTCCCAGTTAGTTATAACTTGATACTGCTGTGAACCCCCAATTATTTACAGTGAATTATCTGTATTGAAGCTGACCCACAAAAGATCAGTTTTGAAACGTCTTGTCATTGTAATCTGTTTTCTTTGCTCTAACCTATTATATCATCTCTGTTAACAATAAGAAGTGAATAACCTAGGTTGGGCATGGTGGCACATGCTTGTACTTTCAGCACTTAGAGAGGTCAAGATGGGAGCCTTACTTGAGGCCAGGAGTTCAAGACCAGCCTGAACAACATAGTGAGACCCCATCTGTAAAATTTTAATTTTAATTTTAAAGAGAAGTGAATAAACAGCCTTTCAACACAAAATATTACACTTTTAAGCAACTTTGGAACCAAAGAGCTCAGAAAGATTTGCTTCAAGTACAAGCCATTTTATAATAAGAAGTGCATTACCTAAACTTATATAGAAAACTCTTCTCCCAAAGGAAGGAATTGCAGTGGCTAAATTTTCATTTTGGTAACATTTGCATAAGAGTTTCAGAATCATATGGAAGATTTTTACCAAGTAGCCTATGATAAACCAAACATGGATGAAAATGAAAGTTACAGCAGAAATTTAAGCATACTCAATTCTAACAGCAGCTGATCCTGAAGACTGAAAAGCTAATACAAGACTCTGGGACCCATGTGGAGGAATGGGTTCTCCGCATTTACCGTGGCTCCCCAAAGAGGTTCTTTCTGATGGCAAACAGATGGAAACCCCATAGAGAGGTAGATTCCCACTGTGACTATCACAGGGCTACATCGTGCTTTGGAAATGACATCAGCCAGGAAATCAGTGACTGGAGTTTCAGATTTCATAGAAGGATTTTGCTTCGTTTTTTGTAGGCCCAAAGATGGCAGGAGGAGGCAATAAATTCTGCCTTAGAACCTCTTCTGCTAGATGTTTAAAGAGATTATAGGAGTAAATCAACTGTCCCAATCCCCTGATGTGATATGGACCATCCGGTTTGAATTTTAATTTCTAGCATCCTTCTTTTAGAGAACCGAAATAAGCCAACAACTCAGAATTAAGTTGGGCCTGATAAGTGTAATGCAATGCTGAGGGGGATTATCAGGAAGAACTAAAGTATTTATTTTTATGAAGCTTTTCCCTTAACCAGATTTATAGCTGGAAAGGGCCAAGGCTGAAATAGTGCTGTACATAGATTACCATTTCTCACCAGAGAATAGATTAGGTTGTCTCACTTCAACGCTGAGGTTTACTATACATGAATAAATGCTGCTGTTATTTTCATTCTTTCATCATTACTGAGATTTTACTGAAATCACCTTCGTGAATGTGGAGAAAATTCTAAAACTGGGGAATATGTTTTCTATGCCTTGCTGTATGCATTGGTATTTACCTTGTGTTTTTGCCAAGAAGCAGTAAGCAAGGTTTAGACTTAGTTCTTTGGGTGGAACAATTTAACTCTCTATTTACCTCTACATAAGTGAATGCTCTTCCAGTGAATTCATATCCAATTTTATGAGTAGCTGTTGCAATTTCAAAAGACTTGATGAGCAGTTAATGCTAATGAAATCAAGGTTTTGGGTAACATCTTTACAAAGGTCAGTTAATTCTGTCCTACTCACCTGAACTTGAGGAGTGACGCTGGGTCTCAAGGAAGACATACTCCCAGAGTGTTTGGGTGCATAAAGATTCATCACCCTATGAACAATAGTCAAAATGTATGGCCTATATGTGGTGCCAAAAGAAATTCAATGACACTTTAGATGATGAGGCATCCTTTATTTAAGGTGTGTATGTGGGAACTATATCCATAGGTATACAGGACCACTGCAATGGGATTTTGCGGTAGGGGAGAGTGATTAGGCTTAACTCCACACATAGCATGGGCAAGGGGGAATTTATAGCCAAGGAGCAGGGTGGGGGTCAATGGATGGAAAAGTACTAAGAGGAAACATTAGGGCTAAGTGGGGATTCTGGCCAGACTGACATAACAGGTTTCTTGCTGAAAGTAGGCTGGGGTGATCAGACATACCTGAGGAATGGTGGAGAATAAGAGACCCAGTAACATCTGGAAGGTAATCAGATATGAAGGAAGAGGGAGTCTACTAAGCCAAGAATTCTTGTTAAAATTGGACAGTGCAGGCCGGGCGCAGTGGCTCATGCCTGTAATCCAGGACTTTAGGAGGCCGAGGCAGGTGGATCATGAGGTCAGGAGATCGAGACCATCCTGGCTAACAAGGTGAAACCCTGTCTCTACTAAAAATACAAAAAATTAGCCGGGCATGGTGGTGGGCACCTGTAGTCCCAGCTACTCAGGAGGCTGAGGCAGGAGAATGGCATGAATCTGGGAGGTGGGGCTTGCAGTGAGCCGAGGTCACGCCACTGCACTCCAGTCTGGGTGACCAAGACTCCGTCTCAAAAAAAAAAAACAAAACAAAAAAAACTGGACAGTGTAGGGACAAATATGGAAATCCAAAAGTCAAGGCCTACTTGAAAAGTTCAGGGGAGCCTGAGTAGAGTTCTTTCAAAGAGAAAATCTTTTTTAATGGTGTTTTCTGGGTGCTTTTAGAGACAAGAAGCAGAAAAATATGGCTCAAACAAGTTTAAACAACAAGATATTATTTCCATTCTACTGAAGACTCAGAGGTGGGTCAGGCTCCAGGATCATCAAGTACACAAATTCTTTCTGTTTCTTAAGATATCTTCAAAGTCACCTTCACCCAAAGTCACCACGACCCTCCATCAAGGTCACAAACTGGTGGCACCAGATTCAGATCAACAATGCTTGATGAAGAGAGACTTTTTCTTATATCCTTTTTTTTTTTTTTTTTTTTCCAAAGGGGTAAAGAAAGCTTTCCCAGCAGCCTTCCAGGAGACTTCTTGTGTCTTAGTAAGGATTGGGTCACATGCCGTTTCCTAAGTTAATCATGGAAAGGGAAATTATAGTGATCAATTAGACCAGCGGTTCTCAACCTTGACTGCATTTTGAAAGCTCAGGAAAATACAGATACCTGGGTTCCACCCTCAGAAATTCTTCAGTTGTTTTGGGATGCAGCCTGGCACATGTGGTATGGTTTGTATCTGTGTTCCCACCCAAATCTCATGTGCAATTGTAATCCTCAGAGTTGGAGGTGGAACCTGGTGGAAAGTGATTGGATCATGGGGGTAGATCCTTCATGAATGGTTGGCACCATCCCTTTGGTGCTGTTCTCATGATGGTGAGTTCTCACAAGATCTGGTTGATTAAAAGTGTGTAGCACCTCCGCCCTCATGCTCTCTTGGTCCTGCTCCTGCCATGTTAGACGCCTGCTCCCACTTTGCCTTCCACCATGAGTAAAAGTTCCCTGAGCCTCCCCAGAAGCAGATGCTGCCATCCTTCCTGTACAGCCTGTGGAATCATGAGCCAATTAAACCTTGTTTCTTTATAAATTACCCAGTCTCAGTCAATTCTTTATAGCAGTGCGAGAGTGGACTAATACAGCATGAGACCTTTAAAAGCTTCTCAGATAATTCTACTGGGCAGTCAAACATTTTGAGAACCATTAGTTTAGACCAAATGTTTGGGGGTGGGGGCAGAGTGAAGCTGGAGAATTCATACTGAATTATAAACCAATATAGGGCTGGGCACAGTGGCTCATGCCTGTAATCCCAGCACTTCGGGAGGCCAAGGCAGATGGATAGCTTGAGCCCAGGAGTTCGAGACCAGCCTGGCTAACTTGTGAAACCCTGTATCTACAAGAAAAAAAAAATTAGCCAGGTGTGGTGGTGTGTGCCTGTAGCCCAGCTACTCGGGTGGCTGAAGTGGGAGGATCGCTTGATCCCAGGAGGTCAAGGCTGCAGTGATCCATGATCACACCACTGTACTACAGCTTGGATGACAGAGTGAGACCCTGTCTCAAAATAAATAAATCAACATAACCATTGAGTATTGTTAATTTCCAATGCAAATTTTTAAAAAATGTATGTGTATCTATAAATGCATACATGGGACTGGAGTCTGGTTTGGAGGAATCCAAATTTATAGGAAGAACAGTTGAATATGGCTCAAATATTAGGAGAACAAATTGGGTGCATCCAAAGTCAACCAAAAGCATTTGTAAGCATGGTTATGATAATGCACAGTCACTTTTTGACTTTAGCAAAGCTAAACTAATAAACTAAGTGGAGATGACAGTGAAGGAATTCAGGACACGCCACTCCAAAATATGCTGCCTTGGCATATTAGTTGTTTTGAAATAGAGGCACTTGAGAAACAGCAGGTATAGGAAGGGCACTCTAATCTCCCCTTTTCTTCCCGAAAGCAGGAGATGAAACTCCCAAGTGAAAGATACCCTCCCTATACCAGTACAAAAGAAACAACATGCTTATCACCAGAGACAGGGAGTTGAGGCTGAGAGAAATCTGTACAAACTTTGTTAAACTAACTTATCTTCCTAGTTACTTTTCCACAATTTCCACCCTTTGTTCAAACTACTATATAAGTGCTTAGGCCAAGCCACTTCTTTGGGTATTCATTGTCCTTGTGGGGGCTCCCATGTAAATAAAATTTGTATGCTTTTCTCCTGTTTAATCTGTCTTACGTCAATCCTAGCTGAAAACCCTAAGAGGACAGTAGAAAATTTTTCCTCTCCTACAACAGTAAATGACATTTATGAGTCTTTGAAAACAAAAAGAGTATTTTCATGTTCTTAAATTTTGAAAACCCTTCTTAGCTTCCACTGTCAAACTGTATAGCTTTTAGCTACTTCAGTGTTTTTAAAATTCCTTCTATGAAAGCCAAAGTTTTCTTAAGAATTATTGAATGTATGATTTAAAAAAATGTTTTAAAAAAGTTTCACTGGTTTAAAAGCTATATTTGAGTGAATTGGAATACCCCAGATTAAGTGCCTCTAAAAAAATTCAGATCCTTTGATTTGTTCCATTTATTCATTTTTCATCATTTCTTTAGGTTGGGCATCAGGATTATTTTATTCTCAAACATGTTGCACCACAACCTTCACACCAGCACAGAGCAGTCACATGGTCACTACTGTGTGTGTATAGAACAATGGTTCTCAACCTTGGCTATACATTAGAGTTACCTGGGGGACTTACAAAAAAACTGACCCCTCCTCCCACTCCCATCTCCATAAATAGAAATAGAATCGTTAGGGGTTAGAGCCAAGGCATCTTTACTTTTTAAAAAGTTTACCCACTGATTCTCATGTAGAATGTGGACTAAGAATTATTAGTACAAAAAGAAAAAAGAAGGTAAATAACAGGGACTTAATCATGGCTCAATTGCTTGCTTTTAATTTTTCCTCCCCAAAACCTAAACTAAAATGAGCAATCAATCTCCTGGAAGAGGGTGTTTAGCAGTTTAGCTCAAATGGACTTTGCAAGTAAAGGTAAAGCCTTATGGGGCCTCAAAAGTCTCTGGTAACACTTTGTAAATACTTGTGAAATCAGCTGGCTCTATGCTGGGATTTTTGGATAAGTGAGTCACAGCTCTTTGCACTTAAGGTGTAGGGAAGCCTTCTGACGGCCATTTTTACGTGTTTGGTGGCTGGAAACTATAATGAAGAGAAGAAAATCACTGACTTGAAGAAGGATCATATAAGGTGATTTTTTTCAAAGTAGTGATGAAACAACAGGTGAGTCAATGATCTTTCTGCCTAGCCCAGATTGCACCGCAGCTAAATCTGCGCTGCTGCAAACAGCACAGCACACCTGCTCAGGAGCCCTCAACACACTTTTGTAAACCACAGTGTAATTTAGGCCAGCCCTGGAATGTTCTAAGTGTATTTTGGAAAAAGCCTATTAAACCACTGATTAAATTATCAGCAGGAACTGAAGTGGCAAAAGTCATAGCTCTGGGAAAAGAAATGCCTAGCACTGATAGAAAAATTTGTAAAGAAAGCAAACAAACAAAAACAAAAAATACCTAAGAGAAGGTGTTATGGAACTGAACAGGGATTCGCCCTCCTGGCACAATAAGGCCAAACATCCACACTGAGGTTTGCAGCAGGAGAAAGGAGGACATTTATTTGCAGAGTGCCAAGCAAGGAGGATCAGGCAGTTCTAGCTTAAGTCCTGACTTATCTTATGGTTTGCAAGCAAGGGTTTTTTAAAGGCAGGGGTAAATTTCAGGAAAGCAGATGTTATAGGCAAAATTGTAAATCAATATACGGCGTTTACACATTGGTTTGGCCTAAAAGGGCAGGATATCTTGAAGTGGGGACTTACTGATCATAGATAGATTGAAAATTTTTCTAATTTGCAATTGGTTAAGGAAAAGAAGGTTTGTTTAAAAATTCTGGGGTCAGCAGAAAATAATGTAAGCTCTGGCTCCTGGGTGTGGGTTCCTCCAGGCACCTCAGAAAAAAATTTAGACCATGAAGAATGGCAGTCAGAGTTCAGTCCTCAGTTCCCCCTTATTTGAGGTCTATGTGCAGGCAGATCTGTTTGGTGGGGGTCTGGGTTTCTGAAAAACAATTCAGGGACATATGTTAGGATGTTATCTCTTGTTCCTATAGGGGAACCAAACATCCTGTGATTCCAATTTCTTTGGCTATGGCCTTAAGTTACTACTACCTCCTTGCTTATCAAGTTGCTTATTTACTTTTCAGGGCTAGCTAGGTGCCTGGAACTCAGGATTTTCCTTTATTTCCATACTTGGAGGGCCCTGTAGGCCCCTAAGAGGGGTCCCTGCTCTGTCTAAGAGAAAGGTGGTAGAGTGGAAAGAGCAGGAGAATTGAGCAAGACGCCCTGAATTCTGATCTGGGCTTTGCCCGGATCCTATTTGGCTCTATCATATTATCCTGGGGAAGTCATCTTAATCTCTCTGAGCCTCAGTTTTATGATTCAAGAGATGAACTGGTCTAAGCCCTCATTGTTCAGACTCTAGCTGCAGATACATTCCAGATGTTTATCTTAATCCTTAATTTGTAATTTAAAAGAACCTATTTAGGTCATATCTACAAATGTAAAAAAAATCACATTTATGATTTCCCATTTTATATTTTACATGATTATTTCCAGAATCATTTTATAATTTTACCAATCATTTCATTATAAATCTTATATACATTGTCAGAAAAACAGTCTCCTTATTTCTGAAACTACTTGCAGCGTCTTGGTCAAATCATGTATAGCTCTCCTCTGTTCTTTGGCATTTTGTGAAAACAGTTTAATGGTAATGAATCAGTACAAGAACAAAAGTTCTAGAAATAAAAATATTGTTTTAACTACGGGAAAAATTTTTGCCTTTTCCAGTAAACATACAAAATAATGGCACTCCTTAGCATATGTGAGTATGTGGTATTGCCTTCTAATTAAATATTTTTCAGCAAAGTGTTGCTGTTATGGTCCGATTCTTGAAGCTTTCTTTTGCTTTACAATGTTAGGGTGTGACCATCTCTTCCTATGGTACTTCACGACTTAAAAATGGAACAGACACTTTATATTCACAAAAGTATATATTCTCCTTTCCATATACACTATAGTGTATGGTTTTGGAAAATCTGGAAGAATTGGGACTAAAACATTGAGACTCTGATTAGAAAAACTAACCAGTAATTTACTGTTGAGACTTAAGATCTTGAGAGTTTGTGGGTACTCTGTGGACACATGTTTTACAGCAGATGCCATGAGTGCTGGTGAAACTTTTAGTCATGTGTCCTTTATCTTAAGCATTTGACTCTCCTAATGAAATAATTGAAAATAAAATATTAGCAGCAATAAATGCTTTCCCACATACCTTACTAGGGTCCTGTTTGCATAATATAATTTTAGCCATTTGCTGTTTTGAATTAAGGTATTCAGTCATTGATATTGATGTGTTCTATTTCGCAAATGTGCAAATTTCACTTTTGAACAAGGACTTGGGCCCATTTTATATGTTCACATGATATTAATATTTGCAATCAAGTTATTGGCAGGTCTCACTTAAACTAACAAATGCTTATTTTTCACACTAGAAATGTACTTATAAGTCTCTATATTCTAATAATTTTTCCTTATGAAGCAATTCCTTTTCTAATAAATACACATTATGATGTTGCAGAAAGGATTTCAGTATGTGGTGGATCAATCTTGGCCCAAATCCAAAGGAGCTGATTTAATTAAACAACCAAAAGAACCTCAATTAATAGTGGTATCAAGTATAATCACTTAGTAAAGACTCACTCCCCAAGAAAATATTAAACACTATACCTATAGCTAATAAATTAATTACCGTTTGGCGAATGTCTGGCCCTATTTTTCAATATAAAATGATTATAGATTACAGTAAGGCAAGTGTCCTCTAAAGTTGAGTATATTTAATTCCCGGTGTTACAGAATTTAAAATGATACAAATACTGCATGTCTTTAAAATTTCAGTCTGTTTTCCTATTGAGTTCAAAAAGTTTAAAAGATGGAGGCTACTACAAATATATAAAGAAACTTCACTCTATTCTACAAATTATATAGATCTAGTACTTTTGGTGAGTCCTCTTAAATTTTTTTCTGGCATTACCAATCTGAGAGTCACTTTTTACCAATATATGTTGTTTTGCAAAAATGCATTTTTAAAAGGTTTCCAAAGTCACCTTGATAATCATAGTGCTCACTCACCTGACACTTACTGCTAAAAGGTTGTTATGCATCTTTTATACCTGGTTGAGGTTCAACTTCCAGCTATCAGAGAAAAGTGTCCCTATAATTCTATAATTGACAAAAGGGAAAAGACAAAAAAAGGGAAAGAGAACGGGGTGGTAAGAAAGATTGATTTTTCATTTCTTATCTTGTGATACATTCTGCAGCAGTAAACACCACTATCTCTCAAGTAGACCCTTTGAAGACAGGGGGAGAAAACACTCTGAGAGAAAGCTTTAAACTAGAGATTGCCTTCCTATTCTATGTGGCTTTGACCTTTTGGAAAGTGCATGGCCTCTTCTCCTTGTATTAAATAAAACAAGAATATAAGGACTGATGATTTGATTTGGTGAGTTAGTTATGGAAGTAGTTCTGGCATATCTTATTTCCATTCTGTTATCCATTACTTCTGTTCTGTTAATGGCAGCAGACACTTAATTAACTACTGAGATTTGGACATGCAGGGGATCCAAGGTGGATTGTGAAGTACATCATTAGCTAAATCTCCATTACATCTTCACTTCACCTGTTCCTCTGTTTTCCAGATTTCTGGCAAACTGGCATCTAAAGGCCTTCATATTAGAAGCAGGAGAGGCTCTAAATATTTCAAGAATAATTGAGGAAAAAATACACATTACAACAGCTTGTCAGACTACTGAATGGAAGGGTGGTTCATCATTTTTTGGAAGGATTAAAAGCAAATCTCCTCTTCCCGAACAAAAACAAACATTAGTACAAAAACTGAAAGAGGAAGTTAAGAGAATTATACAATTTCTAAATAGTTATAAAATTATTAATTTATGCACAACCATAACAGAGACTGAGGACCACCCTATATATATTCATAGCTACTGTTGTAGGCAAAAATTCCAGGTAAAAAGGCAAAAATCCAAATTCTTATTAATAATCAGTATAACATCCAACAATAACAATCACTTACCGTAGGGGTTAACATTTACTGTAAGCCAAAATCCTACAAAACATTAATATAAAATACAGTTATATATTTCCTGGCTGATTAGCTTATATATCCAGGTCATAAAAAAAGAAAGGCAACTTTTTTCTATATGGCTTATACAGAATCGGATGTTACAGCCAAAAGTAATTGTAAAGGCTTCTGATAGTTCAAATGATTGTGAAACCCCAAAGAATAAAGGAATTTCTGAAAGCCTAAAATTAGAAGGTATGGAACTCATACTTTCAGTCTTCTCATTCTCAGTTCAGTGCTTATTTTTTCCTAAAAAATTAAAAAGTAAAAATTAAAAATTTCAGTTTTTAAAAAACTGAAAATATTAATAAGCTTCCACACTTAATATATGTTAGTATTCACAAGGAGGCAAAATCATTTCTGTAAAATCAAAAATAGAACATGAAGAAAAACGTTTATTATAAAACTTAAGAAACAACCAATCAACCAAATTACAAAAAAAAATTATGTCACTGACCAAACCTCATAACCTGAAAAGAACCAAGAAAAGAAATTCCCATTATACTTGTACTTCTAAAAGGGCTTAGAGAAGGTCTAAACTAGACTTTGTTGCAATCCAGAAAGTTAAAGGACTAAAAAACTGGAGAAATAGAGTTAAGAATTAGATTTATTAGACAGCATAGTCTATCCTGAGATAGCAAAATAGACATGGCTTTATTTGCTGATTGAGAAGTGGTCCAGCCGTGGGCTGGCAGTCATTTACATATCAGTGACCAAATGCAAACATACCCGTACTAACAGTGCTTTGGTCCATGACATACCCTTTTGACAGCCCAAAGCCGAAACATCAACTCTATCTGGGGTTACTTGCTTATACAAAGATGTTACTCTAGCAATTGTTGCTTGAGGGCAAGACCAGATGATTGTCACTAGTAGGAAGAAAGCAGAAGTGATGCAGCTTACACTGCATAGTCCCTACTCTTCTGGATTAAATGAAAAAGTTGCTCAAACATAAACTTGTTCTTATAAAGTGGATAAGATTCAAAATAAGACAAATATAAAGATGCCAAGGCTAAATACAGATAAAAAAAGTGTGATACGTAAGAAAGCCATTTTGAAAAAAGCCACTATCAGCCGTAACTACTTATTCCATCCTATAATCTCATAAATCAAAGCTTTCAATTGTCTGGACTCATCTGTGACTGTATTCTTCCCAACATGCATTCTTTCTTCTTCCAGGGGTTGTTCAATAACAGCAGGTATGTTTGTGCCATAAAGTTCACAGTGTCCTAAAAACTGGACACATTCTTGAATAACACTGTCATGAATGACTATCATGTGTTTTGACATGTTTTCTAACAAGGACAGGAAGCATCTTTTGGCATAATACCAGGTGTCTGTTCCCAGCTTTTTATTATAAGGCTCCAAGCTTTTGATAACTCGAGAAATACCAAACTCATAGTTTCCTTTGGCACAATAAAGAGTTCCTATCACCAAATTCACAATGCAGAGATGGTACACTTTCCTATTTGGGTCATCATAAGAGAGCTGCTCTTCCTCCTTTTCAATCTTCCTCATCAACTCCTCTGCTTCTTCATTCTGACTTGTCATAATATAGGAAACACAGAGATTAGCCAGTACAATAGCACTGACATTCAGGATGTTATCATAATGCTTCTTGACTATGGGTTCATAGAAACCAATGGCTTCTTTGTATTTGTTTTCCTGCATGAACAGAACATGAGCCACATTCAACTTCCACACATCATGGTCGTTACAGAATTCCACAGATTTGCGAAAGATCTTTTCCACCATTGGATAATTTTCAAGATTCCAGTAGATTTTTGCCTGAGCCATCAACACAGGAATATATTTCTCCATGGTTTCATCATATTCATTCACTGCCTTTTTGATAGCTTCATCATCTCTATTGTGTCTTGCTTCCTGTACTTGCTTGGTGAGTCTCCGAAGCTGCTCAGTCAGCATCCCTGCTAGCCCATCAAGCTTAATGAAAGCCTCTTCAGGAGCTGTCTGGCAAGTGATCAGGGCATCCAAGAAGTCATAAAGATAGGGTGTGAGGAACTTATACGTCAAATGGGCATTTTCTGCCAGGACATCTGCTGCCAGGTCAAAATACTCATATTTACAGTAGAGCAGCAACAGGTTGCCAAAAGTCTCTGGAGGAAAGGGATTCTGTTGGAGCAAAAACTGTAGCTTTTCAAAACCTTCTGTAGGCCTGGCATCCATGTTCATTAGTGCCTGGTTGTGTAGGGTCACAGGGTCCAACTCTTCCTCTGCCCTGGGTGGCATGTCGGTGAGGGTTTCTTGAGCTACCTCATAGTTTCTCAGTTGGTATTCTATGGCTGCCTTAAGGTTGAAGGCTTCCACCAGAGCAGTCTGATGGAGGACTAAGGTGTTGCCAACACTGCGAACATCAAAACCCTCAGTGGTCATGCCCACACCTAGCTCAGGGTGCTGGCGGATGCCACGCTCAATAATCTCAGCGATATGCTTCAGCGCTGAGGCATACTGTCGGCTGCTGTAATAGGCCAAAGCCAGGTTGTAGGAAAGGTCAGGCTGGTAGCCCGAGGCCTGCAGTGCGGCAGAAAACTTGGAGCATGCAGCTTCATACTGTCCCTCCTTGTAGAGCAAACAACCCAGGTTGACCTGGCCATCGGTCTCATTCTCGCCTCCACTTTCTTCTCCCCCTTCCCCACTCAGCAGCTGCTCCACCAGGTTCCTGGACCCTGGCAGATCGCCCTCGCTATACTTGATGGCAGCTTGCAGGCGGAGGACCCGGCTGTGGTAGGCGGGGTTATCCAGGAGAAGGAAGGCGACCCGGGTGGCCTCCGGATAAACGCAGGCCTTGTACAGGGCCTGGGCCTGGTACAGGCGGTACTGCTCCAGTTCCGGGTGCAGCTGGCCCAGCTGCTCATAGCAGTCGGCCGCCAGCGCGAACTCCTGCAGGCGGTAGTAGCAGTAGCCTAGCAGCGACAGGCCAGCGCGGCTCCTAGGGCTCCGCTGCAGCTCTCGGCCCAGCAGCTGCACCGCCTCGGCGTAGCGGGCATCGCGGATGAGCCGGTACACTACCGCGGTAAACTCCCCGTCGGGGATCTGCGCGCCGCTCAGGCCCGCCATAACCACCACGGCTGTTATGCTGCGGTTACCACGGCAACAGGGAAACCGGAAACGGAAGACGACCGGTTACTTTGCCACGGAAGGAATCTGTTAGGAATTAAAAAGGGACCGTTCTCGTTAGTCTCTCGAGTTCAGATTGATCTTCAAATATTCTGGACTGCGGAGTGGCGGCAGTCAGAAGGGGAAAGACGACTACTCCGGGCCGTTCAGAGACTGAATCTTCCCGGTCCCGGCATGCATCGTTCCTGTGGCGCCCCTGCGCGGGCGTGGCCGCACTGCATGCTGGGAGGCGTAGTTCCTGTTGCACCGACCCGACTCGCGGCTAGTGGGGACGCAGGGTCACTCGCCTTCCCTGCCCCCTAAAGATGAGGGGCGCTCTCTGTGTCTGTTGTGCCACCTCGGTCTCTAGCGCGTCGGAGGTAGATTTCCGGCACCATGTTCTGGCGATTTTGAGCCTTGTACATTGGTGTGGTCTATACTAATGCTGGCGTTTGGCTTGCTTTTAATAGAGATTCGTCAGTACAATAAAAGGACCTTTTAATAAAAGGAGCGGGATGGCAAAAGGGAGTTAACTCCTTGAATTCCCTTGGAATTAGAGCAGGTTCTTATTATACTACCCCGAGGGCACAGTTTGTAAGAACAGAATACAGCAGCAAACAGAAATCCTTCTTATTTTGGTGGTTTCCAGAGGTTAATAAGGAAAAAGTGCTGTGAATCTTAATTGGTACTGGGAGAGGATCTGTTTTTGATCGCAGTATCTCTCCTTTTCCATGACAAAAAAATTACTGAGTATATGTTGGCGTTTACACTTGGTTGTATCCATTGCTGTGGTCCTCCAACTGTCTCTGCCAATAAGAAATCAGTATCTTTTGTCATCTCCCATGATATCCATTGATCTCTCTAGCACCTAATATAAACCTAATCCAAGTAAAAGTGTGTTGTTTGCTACATAATTACTGCAAATCTTTTGTATGCATCCATAATAGTGTTACTGCCCATAAATCTTTTCTATATATAAACTTCACAGCTATCATACGGTTGATATGATATCAACCATATCATATAGCACCTCTATTAGAGACTGTTTACATATAGTATTTCTAATTTGAATAAGCAGCCTGCATTCTGCATATTGCAGTTTAAGAAGTCTGTGGACTAGAAAAGTTTAAAGATTTAAGTATTACATTATTAATTAAATCAAACTATTAAATTAATAGTTTGTTTAAGGCCACATCTAGGTAGGTAGGGGCTGAACCATGATATCCAATAACCAATTTCAATAGGAAATAGTGACTGATGAATAACCCAATCCATGTATCTCATGTACATGAGTTTGTAAGGGCCCATTGTTTGGTGCTAAGTGTGTATAAGGAATATTATTGTCTTTGTTTCTCCATTAAAACAATGAACTAAACTTGTGTAGGTAGTAAACTTTGAACTTCCAGGCCTTGATTCCAGCTGTGAGCAGATGTGACTACTGGAGTTGTGTAGCTCGTATTTACCCAGTATCACTGGAAGGAGATTTTTAGTAGGTGTGTGATTGCTCATATCATCATATGGCTGATTTTATGTACTTACTCTGTCTTCTCCCTTGCTAGGAATTGGCAGAGTTGTGTCTTTTTGACTGGAACTAGACAAGGAGCTTCCCAGTGCATCAATTCCAAGAAAGGGAAACTGCACCCATTTCAGGATTGAATGGGACTTTGGCTCACCTAAGACCCCACAGAAAGCAACTGTGGAATATTACTGTAACTCTATTCTGAGGCTTCTTTCAATCTGATCTCTAGGTGCACCCTTTTAGAGTCTTAAGCCCAAGGAGGTACATGGGTAGAGGATACTGCTCAGTAATAAATTGGGGAAAGGGGTGCATCGACTTCTTTACAGCTGGCTGCCTGATGGTTCTCCCTTGGGAATTTAGGCTCAGTATTTTATTTATTTATTTATTTATTTTTTAGAGACAGGGCTTTGTTCTGTTGCTCAGGCTGACATGCAATGGCATGATCATAGTTCACTGCAGCCGTGAACTCCTGGGCTCAAGTGATCCTCATGCTTCAGCCTCCTGAGTAGCTGGGACTACAGGTGCACAACCATGCCTGGCTAGTCTTTTTTAAAAATGTTTTAATGGAGATAGGGTCTCACCATGTTGCCCAGGCTCATCTCGAACTCCTGACCTCAAGCAACCCTCCCACTTTGGCCTTCCAAAGTGCTGGGATTACAGGTATGAGCCACTGTGCCTCGCAAGGCTCAGTATTTTAAAATTCTTATGTATGTACTGTTACCTTAGGTAATTTGCTATTAAATTAAGGTGAGATGACAACATGGGAATGGGAAATTGCCCTTCATTAGTCTTTCTCTCTGCTTTGCAGGGTTGTATTTACATCATCTTCAAATGGCTTCTTGAAAATGTATGAAAAATAAAAGGACTATATTCTCCTCCAAATTTCTGGGATCCCTACCAGGATTCAGTTGGGGTTCTCCTCTTTGTGTGGGTACCTGTGAGCGTGGTGGCTGAAGTGGGCAGGAGGGAGGCCGTTCTGTGTCTCTTCCTCATTATTTCATGTGATGCTGCTCCAGAGGCCTGGCTTGGAAAAAGCAGGACATTCTGCTTAGACAGATGGAGGGCAGGGTCATTTTCAAAATGAAATGAATGCACAGATCACACTGTGAAATTGGCATGACCATCACTGCTGCTGTGATAGACTGACTTTTATCTGGTCTCTGATAGGCAGTTGGGGAATAGATTAGTTTTGTTGGGGGTGGTGGTGAGAGAAGGCCGTTTAATGATAGAAATTATGGAAAGAATTAAATAGGGTGGAATATTATAAAGTGTCATAAAGCATCATTTTGTTTGCAATAGGATCTTGAAAACCTGGAGGATATATCAAAAAGTAAGTGTATCGTACCATTTCAAGTAATAGGAAAGCATTTGGTGGTTACAATAAAGTGATTTGGTGACTTGTAGAAAGGAAATGTAGTTTGATGAAATTTGAGTTGGACTCGGTGGATTTTGCTACACAAAGGGAGACATGTTTATCATGTAGAAGAGTTTCATTTAGGCAAAATAGATAGGAACAAAAAGCATGATGCTTGGTTCTTAGCATACTTATGTTCTGCCTGCCAAAATATGCCATGATCAAATCCCATATTCTATTTGTGTGTACAATCTATTTGGCATTCTCTTTTAAAACTAGTTGGAAGGTATGTCTTATTTATACTGTATCTGTGGCCCCTTTCTGTTGGTAAACATTGTTAATTTGTGAGTATTTCAACCACAGCTGTGGTCAAACATCTTCCTTTATAAGGGAGGACCTTCTGCAAACCCATTTTCCAGTTGTTATTTCTTTTTCCCTTTGATTTCAGACCATTTTCTTCAGGATGGACAGTTTGTGGAGCTCAGTTATCTTGCATCCCCTTTCTCCCACTCCAGTCTTCTACCGTGAATAGAGAAGAAAACTATAAGTTAGTGCCAAATTGGAAATATAGTTGACTGACTTTTTGGAGCATCTGTTCCATCTTTTAAGACTTTGGGAAAGAGTGTATGCTAAAATCAACACTTGAGAACATTTGTGCTCAGATGGTGTGACATTTAACCTCATTATGAACTCTCCTTTTGCTGGTAGTTCCAGCTTTATTAATATTTTAATTAGATTTCCTTCTTGAATATCCCTTGCTTTTGATCAAGTAGCTTGTATTTTGGGGTTTATAGTATTATTGTCTAAATTAACTTCCCAGGGAGAACACAATAGCATTTTGGTTTATAAAAGGGATTAATAGAGAAGGCAAAACTGTGGATACAGTAGCATTAAAAAAAAAAAAAATCAACCATTCAAACAAAGAGCTACTCCAAGCCCCTGTGTTTATGCACTACTTTGAGTATCAGGCCTGCTTTGCCTAACTTCCCTCATTAATCCTCACAGCCCTTCTGTGAATTAGGTGAGCCTTATTGTTGGCCCCACTTTAAAACTGCAGACTGCAAAGCACAAAGAAACCAGTGATTGCAGCAGCCAGCAATGGTGATTACTTATGCTGGCCAGTAGTGGGCCACACTGCACCTCTTCCCTCTCTCTCCCTGGGCACCTCCTCTCCAGTCATTTGAATTGGCTTTGGATCATTTGCTGCAGTTTGTTCTAATAGAACAGGCACAATGGTGTAAGAATTTTAAAGTGTAAGCACCGAAGCCGTTGTGTAATTGTATGGCGACAGTGTGGCTAGTGGCCCTGCATTGATGCGATCCCCCTGTGTAATTGCCCATGCAAATTTGAGCAATCTGTAACGGACACAGGAACCCAGCATTTGGCTGCAGACTCTCCTACCTCCAGAAAAACTTCGATAATTTGAAGAACCTTTTGTCATCTTTAAAAAGCTATATGGACAGGGGTGTCCTAGTGTCCCTCTCACACATGAAAACATCACAGATCAACACAAGGTTAATGGACTAAATTAACAGTCAACATTTAAACTGTAGGTATTTGGATGCTTGCTTCCTTTTTTCAGCCCTGAAATCATCCTTCTCAAAGGAAATAAAGATTATTCCAGAGCTTTAGTTAAACTCTAAGTATTTTATTAAAAACAAAGATATTCAGGTCTCTTAAAGCGGGCTTCCAAAACTATGGATTAGTTGCTTGTGAAATGGCCAAGCGGTCTATAATGTAATATTCTTACAATGAAACATCAGTCTGGGAAATCTACACAAAGGGAATGATTTCAAACAACTCAATTGAAAACATATTTCCTTTCTTTCACGTAAAACAATAATAATTAGGAAGGAAGTCAGTAGGAGATCCTTTTTAGGTTATTGTACATGAAGAAAATGGCAAAAGCAATTTCCCCCCAAGGGAATGAGACTCAACAAAACTTAGCCTCCTATTTCTAATGCTATTTTTAAAATTTCATCTAAATATGTCTTAATCTAAACTAGAGTAAAAGAAAAATTGAGATTCAAATACACACGCATATACACACAGAAAATGAACACAGATATAAATGGTGGCACAAATAATACATTTTTCACAGCAAATCATTTACTTAATAAAAAAACACATTTGTGTACTAGCGTATACAATAAATGACATTGGTGTAGTTATGTTATACAGATAAACAATTTATCTTTAGCAGTGCGGAGAGATGTACCAAACATGCAAGAACATTCAAAATTAAATTTAAAAAAGTACAACCCCAAATTACTAGCTGAAGACAAGGTCATGACAAACAGTGTCAGCATGACATTGGGCATTGCTAAATCTAAATGCTCACCATGAAATTTTCCAGATACACCTCACTTTATTTCTGCCCTCTATATGTTTTATTCTATTATTCGTCACTTAGGAAGCTGGTGCAATTTTGGCCTTCTTGTAGTCAGACTTAACCTTTACATTTCCTGATACATTTGAGTTTTGGGAGTCCTTTACAGCATGTAGCAGAATAACAATTTCAGAGACTGTTACTCTGAAGCAGATAATGAAACTTCATTACAGTGGCATTGCCAGAGTTTTTAGGGTCCCAAATTAGGTTTTGTTCTGTTGCTTTAATGAATCCTTTTTGTGTTTTGGTGGTGTTGTTTTTTTTTTTCAGCCAAAGCATTTTTCTTTATATTTAAATCTTTCCCCAGTATGTCTAGGTTTCTGTCCCACTGGAAAGAAATTGTTTCACACTATTACTGGAGATGAAATTGGTTTTTGTCTTTCTGCAATTTCTAAGAGTCAGCAGGAAAAATAGATTTTAAAATAATTTTACTGCAGAATAAATTGGGCAGATTCTGTTTAATCACCTAGTGTAAGTGGAAAAAGTATGACAAATTTTGATACACAGAAAAAGCAGCTGGATTCTGGTAGCATTAATATTAGATAATATTGTTATTACATTAACACAAAATGTTAAAGATGATTTCTAACCCAATGTATTTGCAAGTATACAATACCTGGAAATGCATAGACATCTCAGATTTTAGAAACAAAATGCATGTGCAATTTTAACTTCTCTTGACTTACTTTATAAATTCACTTCTAAATTAATGACTACCATTTATGGGATATGTATGATATCAGATAATCTAAAATTGTTTTTTATGAAATAAAAGGACATATAAGCTGGGTGTGGTGGCTCATATCTCTAACCCTAACACTTTGGGAGGCCAAGGCAGGAGGATCGCTTGAGCCCAGGAGTTCGAGACCAGCGTGGTCAGCATAGTGAGGCCTCATCTTTACAAACAATACAAAATTTAGCTGGGTGTGGTGGTGCACACCTGTGGTCCCAGCTACTCATGAGGCTGAGGCAGGAAGGATCACTTAAGTTGGAGAGGTCAAGGCCGCAGTGGCTGTGATTGTGCCACTGCCCTCCAGCCTGGGTGACAGAGCAAGACCCTGTCTCAAAAAAAGAAGGACATATCTTTTTTTAAATTGTATTGATGACTACATCTTTCATCATAATTAGAGACAGGCTCAAGATACATCTGTAGTATGATTGTGTTTACATCTACCCCATATATGTAACTTTTTATTATGTCTTTATTAAGAAGATGACTGCTTTAGGTTTGTTGCTATTTTATTTGAGAAGAATAAAAAAGAAAATTATCTGGAAAATATCTTTAAAGCTAAACACATCTTGGTCCTTTGGTATGGGGACTGAATAAAAGTCAGTGCTTTTATGTAATAGATGGAGAATCTAAGATTTGGAGAGTCCTAAGATTACAGGTTCAGCTGGTGGCCAAGCTAGGAGGGAGTTCCAGTCTGCTATGCACTGAATGGCACCCTTTGCAGTATGCGAAGCTGTCCCTACCCACCAGGATTGCCACTACATTGTAGATTGTGCACATATTAGCTACATACTGACTAGTAAGAATAAATATGTCTGAAAAAAATACATCTCATCGAAAAAGTAGGATGAAGTTATTTCAACAATTAATGCCAAGAGACCTGAGGAAGCAAACATAATCTGGTCAGTTTGAGTTTTTACAAGAAGGCTCATATTTCAAATGTCTTTCTCCAATAGGAAATAAACATTAATAATAAGGACTGGGAAACTTTCTTTCTCTTTTTTGGAAAAGCAGATTATATGGATAACTGCATATGCCTCACATTCTTGCAAAATTATAAGTTACTTAGAAAATGGATTAAAAACGCCTGAAACCCACAAGAGTTCAACCTCTAACCTCTGGGGTTGTTGGCACCAGGAAGCTGCTACCTTCCTTTCCACTGCTTCATAGTCATGGAGACACAGACCCATGGCATTAGTCAGCAGTTTCTGAATCTTGACCCACAATAGGAAAGATACCTCAAGACAGGATAAATAGATGGAGGCAATTACAAACAGCTACTAGATTGATGGTTGACATTGTCAGGGCTCCACTGTATGGCAGATTGCAATGGTGTTGAACTCCCCTTGCTACCAGTGGATGTTGCTATTGGCAACCATGCAGTGAAGCCAATAAAAAGGCAAGAAAATGAGAGGAAAACTCAACCTTAGTGGAAGCTGTAGGGTTTGTGCTATAAATTATGTTCCCCTTAGCAATATGTAGCATCAACGTTCAGGATAGCTACAGTGCTCACAGCAGCCTGCAGTCTCTGTCAGACCCTGGGTCCAGTTTTGTCATAAAGCACATGCTTTAAAATGTTGCTGTAGACGGACTGGCATCCGTTTGTCTGGGCTATTTATTTATTTACTGTTGGGGAAGATAACAGATGTGGGCTCATCTCTGCCTCACACAGACTGATTTTCAATTCCCGTTCGTGATATAAACATGATGTGGCACATTACCCAGAAACACCTGCAGTGCTTCGGAGCTGCAGACACATCATGATCTCGCAGACCAGACTCTGTCCCTGACTCCACCCACCCTTTGTTCCTCACCTGAAGGAGGAGAGACAGCCCTGCAGAAGCTATTTTCCTTTATAGCAGAGTGATATAGAAAACTGGCTTAATAAAATCCATAAATCTGAACAATCTCCTCTTACCTGCTCTGCAGAGGCAGTTTTTTCCTGCACTCATTTCCCCCTCTACTTTCTCCAGTCTTCCCTGCAGAGATAGCTGTAAAGAGTAGCTAGGAACATTATTTTTTAGGGCTCTCACTCCTTCCTTCTCCCCTTTCTCAAACCCCTCCCTGCTCAAGTGTCTCTCTTTTCTGAGCAATTGATAACAGGGTTCTACACCTTCATTTTTTTTGGTTGGAAGTGCCATTTTTCTTTGTTTGGATTGACTTTCACCTTTTTTTTTTTTTTTTTTTTTTCCATTTACCTTAACCACCTGTCTCGGTCCCTGTCTTTCCTTTATTGGTGTTCTTACGTTTCTTTTTCTTCTTGCTTTTTTTCCCCTCTTAGTCTGGTTTATACTTTTTTTTTTTTTTTTTTTTTTTTGAGACGGAGTCTCGCTGGTCGCCCAGGCTAGAGTGCAGTGGCGCGATCTCGGCTCACTGCAAGCTCCGCCTCCCGGGTTCCCGCCATTCTCTTGCTTCAGCCTCCAGAATAGCTGGGACTACAGGCGCCAGCCACCATGCCCAGCTAATTTATTTTTGTATTTTTTAGTAGAGACGGGGTTTCACCGTGTTAGCCAGGACAGTCTCGATCTCCGGACCTCGTGATCCGCCCGCCTCGGCCTTCCAAATTGCTGGGATTGCAGGCGTGAGCCACCGCGCCCGGCCTATACATTTCTTTTACTTTGTTTCTTGCCATAAAGAGTCTTTTTCTCTACAATTACCTGCTCTCCCCTCACTTCCATTTTGGTATCTTAATTTTACCCATTCCTTCTTCAAACATTTCCTGAATTGTCTACTGTGTGCCAGGAAAACAATGTCACATGTAGAACATTGCCCCTATTTCTTTAATATTTGTAAAGTTAATGATTGATAATGATTAATAACAATAACAAGGGCCAGGTATGGTGGCTCACACCTGTAATCCCAGCACTTTGGGAGGCAGAGATGGGTGGTTCACCTGAGGTCAGGAGTTTGAGACCAGCCTGGCAAACATGGTGAAACCCTGTCTCTACTAAAAGTACAAAAATTAGCCAGGCGTGGTGGCGGGCACCTGTAATCCCAGCTACTCAGGAGGTTGAGGCTGGAGAATTCCTTGAACCCAGGAAGCGGAGGTTGCAGTGAGCCGAGATCGCGCCATTGCACTCCAGCCTGGGCAACGAGAGTGAAAACTCCATCTCAAAAAACAAAGAAACAAAAAAAAAAACAAGAAAAATGGTTTGTAAATTTTAGATTTTTTTAAGAGCTGGAATGGCCCTCAGGTTTAATCTAGGCCAGGGATTTTCAAACTCTTCAGAGTCCCTGTGGGCCCCCATGTATGTAATCAAAGAGATGAAGGTTTGTAGGTGCTCTGGATGTCCAAACCCTGCTTATAATTCACATAGGAATTCAGCTTTTTGACGTTTTATATGTTGGGGATTCATTGAAAGATTTATTTGAACAAAGAGTTGTAAGGTTAAAACATGTTCAAGAATCATTTTCTAGTCTAATCTAATTTGACAAATAAGGAAACAAGCTTAGAGAAGTTAAGTGACTTGTTTAAGTCAATCCAGTCAATAATGCCAAAGCTAGGGATAGAAATCTATCTTCTAGCCCAACGTTCTTTGGATAAGACATACCATGTCCACAATTTCTCAATATAGGGAGCAAAGCAGCTTTCTAGTCATTACATCTACTTAATACAGTTTACTCTTACCTATTGGAAACCTGGCTTCCTATAGAATATGCGTTCTTTGCCCAGACTGTTATTTCTTAACATTTGAAGCATTATTTCTTACACTTAAGAAAAAATCCAAAATTAGGGACCCCTATAGTTTGCTTTAAGTTGGTTACTGGTAGTAATCTTACATTTTATACCAGAACTCCTCACTAGGAGAACTCAAGGTAGTCAATGCTTAGTCTCCATGGCTCTGCTCTGTCCTGTGAACTATAGTTTCTAGATGTCACTTGTGGTAAATCCAGCTACAGATTTCCTTCCACCCTTACTTTAATCAAAATCTATCAATCCATTCCTTCTGAGAGAAAACTTTGTCTGTAATGAAGGTTGAATTTGAAAACTCTGGAAAAGGGTACCATAGTCCCAGTCTAGAATTACCCATCAAACACATTTGCTATACTCCTACTATGTATTCCTTTTTAGGGGGAGAACTGGGATTGATCAGTATTTATAAGGATAGTATAATTTACCTTTTAGGTAGGCAATTCTAAAGGATCCATCAATAAGAAGCTCTAGGATTAAAAATAAAATACCTCTATGGAATGCAAATTAGGATTCTTGGGACAGTCTGACACAAAAAGGCATTCAGGGACAGGAAGCAAAGACAGGCAGTGTTTGGCTTGTAACAAACAGAAAAGCCCTATACAAAATGAAGCAGCGCTAATGACGCTTTTACTGTTCAGTGTTCCCTCAGCTCAGAGTGAGTAGGCCGACTGTCCACAGGTCCTTGGATCCAAAACAGTCCCCTACCCAGAGCCTTCATTTCAGCCCATGCGTGTTCATTAGGGAATAGTGAGGGTCCTGGGGTGTGCTCCCTGCCCCACCTCTTTCTTTGTCCTTCCCGTTGCTCTCTCTGCTGCTGACCATGCTTCAAGGTGAAAGCCCAGGCATGCTTCCCAGTGCATCCTTGAGATGTTAGGTCTTTCTGAGCTAAAAGAACAAAAGGATGACATGGCTGGACTGAAACTGGCCCTTCAGGCTGCAATCATTTTGCAGCTGCAGCTGACCTGGAGGTTTAGTTCCTGTCTTCCTTGGCTACTATAACACTGGCAGGGGAGGATGAGGCAGTTGAGGCCAGCAGTCGTTTTTGGTGCAGCTCTTCCCACTTACTTCTGTTTGTAGCTACTGAATCTAGCATCGGCTTCAGTTTCATGTTGACCTTCACCAGTGCCTAAAACAAAACAAAACAAAACACAGGTGGAGGAGAGAGGAAACAGAGTAACTGACATGATTTTCCACCTTTCATTTATGAAGAGAATGGAAACTGGCTATAGGAAATGAAAGTGATGATTATTTTGGTAAACAAGAGCTATTTACAAGAAGTAAATATGCATTTAACACCAATATGTTGTATTAATAGAGCCTACTTAGAGAATGAAAAAATAAGACATCACCAGCATGGCTGTGTACAACTCTAGGGGACACCAGCCGTGTAGACTCAAATCCTGTTTTACAACTACATCAAGCAAGACAGGAAACAAAATATCCAGCTCACATATGCCTACTTACGTGTGCATCTTTGCCTGCCATAGAGGGCTCCAGATCTCAATTGACTATGAACTTAAATTTTTACAAAATAATCCTACAATTGCTTTACCATAGATGACTCTGGGTGGACTTACTTGAATAGGAAAGGTCAGGTAAAATCCTGAAGTGAGGAGGTGCTCATTTTTAAAGCTAAAGATCTGGGAGCTGTGCTAGATATACAAAGCATGGAAACATGCATGGAAATAGACATGGCAGAAAAGGAATCAGTGTGGAAGAGAGTGACAGAGGGATGAAACGGGATGAGGGAAGCGGAAATGTAGGGTGTGGCCAGGGGCAGATGGACCACCAGGCTGACGAAAGTCAGGCTTCAGCATCCTCACTTGTGCCAGACCCTTCTAAGTATATTCTTTTGTGCTTAATTTTGTGTGTGTGTGTGTGTTTTTAAGAGTCCTCCTCTTCCCAAATTGTATAAGCTTGTCTCACCGCTCCTGGGTTGCCCCTGGTAGTGGAAGGAGAGCCCTAAAAGTAAGATGGCTTACTTTAATTTAATGCAAATGAGTCCTTCTTCAGCTTTCATATCAGAGGG
Source organism: Pongo pygmaeus (assembly GCF_028885625.2). Lineage (NCBI taxonomy): Eukaryota > Metazoa > Chordata > Mammalia > Primates > Hominidae > Pongo > Pongo pygmaeus. The sequence goes on from NC_072384.2 coordinate 77,283,493, forward strand.
CTTCTCCAAGATAGGGGGTAACATGGGGGCAGGGCTGAGGATTTTGTTTCTGAACTGGGACTAGAACAAATTCAAGGAGCTCAGATTAAAGAGCAATAGGTAAATATTTTACAGGTCAGAGGAGCTTGGAGTTTACTCTGCCCAACAGGAAAATTCCACTATTCTCTACTTTACTGATTATTGTCTTTCTTTTAAATGCATGAATATCTACATTTTCCTTATTTATTTATTTTTTTACTTTTCATAATGAAAGGCTTCTAACATATTCAACCAGTAAAATATGATCAGCAAAATATCTATTATGTATCTATATGCCAGTAAAGATGAATAATAAGTAAAGCCACCCAAGTAAAACATATGTAACAAAGGATCTAGGAGCCTTTTAATTTTCTGGACAGCTCAATGAAAAGGGAAATAAGATTTTGATGACATTTAACTTTTAGAAACATGATCTTTGTCCTTTTAAACCATGAGGTTTTGGGGGGTGTTTTAAAAATAATACCTTTTCTTCCCTTCACAGTTATTTTATACATTTTAAGTAACATGTTAGTGTTAGAAAATATAGAAACAATAGGTTTAAAAAGTAGGAAATGGAGATAATTTATAATCTCATAACTCAAGAGATAGACACTACTAACTTTTGGGTTTTGCCTTGAATGGAATCTTTCTATTATGTTTCTAACTGGTTAAATGATCAGAACATCTAAAATATGGCTCATGCCTGTAATCCCAGCACTTTAGAAGGCTGAGGTGAGTGGATCATTTGAGGTCAGGAGTTTGAGACCAGCCTGGCCAACATGATGAAACCTCATCGCTACTAAAAATGCAAAAAAAAAAAAAAAAAAAAGCCAGGCGTGGTGGCACATGCCTGTAATCCCAGCTACTTGGGAGGCTGAGGCAGGAGAATCGCTTGAACCCAGGAGGCAGAAGTTGCAGTGGGCTGAGATCACACCACTGCACTCCAGCCTGGGCAACAGAGTGAGACTCTATCTCAAAAAAAAAAATATATATATATATATATATATAAAATATATACATGGTATTTTATAATCTCAGTCTAAAATGGACAGAATCAATGAGAGTGTTATGGATTTTTAAGGATTCATACTTCTTGGGCCTGTTTTCCATTTCCAGGGTCTGAAAGAAGTATAAAAAGCTGGCATCCCACGTGGATGAGGGGGAGCTTCCGTTAACACCTAACACCTCCTATGTGTTAAACACATTGCCGGCTGCTCTGCATACTTCATCTCAGCTATTCCTCACAATGACTGTGCATCTTACAGATGATAAAACATGTCCCCCACATGTTAGGATCATGAATGATCCTTAGTCCTTCCATCACAGGAGGAAGGTAAGAATCCACATAGGAAGTTGGGGGTTCCTTTTGTAATCTTTCCATTTTTTTAGGAAGCTATGGAGAAAACCATTGTTTTTCTCAAGTAAAAGTCAGGGATAGGACACTAGCCTGCCATACAAAATGAAGATATAGAGAAATCTGCTGAGGATATAACATAAAAGGGAAGCTCTTAAAGAGTCAAGAAGAAAAAACAAGGAATAATAAGGTACACATCTTGAAATTGTATGGCTTCAACCTTTGTCAATGCACAATTCCAACCAGCTAGTAATTGTATCATTCCTGTTTTTAAGAGACTGTGATGGTGATGAGGAGACTGAAGACATGAACTTCTGAGGACACATTGAATGTGATTGCTGTTGTCATCAATTTGGGGTAAGGGTTGACACCAGGACCTTCCTTCTGACTTATTCATACGCATCTCTCCTTTCTTCTCTCCTCTTATCCATCAATTCTATCACCCATCATCTTGCATATGTATACAACTCTCATGAATTCTGACGTTGTTCTTTGAATGTAATCTTATGTCACTTGAGGCCTCCCCAACCCTTTAGACTTGAGATTAGACCTCAAATCTATTTCATGCGCTGGGGGACCTTTCAGACTTCTCTCAGTGATTTCCAAGTCTTACTTCCTTGTACTCTTTGACTTCTTCTTGAGTCTATTTGGCCCTCTTGACTCCATTCTGCATCATTCCTAATGCAGTATTTCACTTTAGTTCCCCTTTTCACAGGAAATCCAATCACCCTCAACATTTTGGATGCCTACTAACTGTACCAAACTTTAGAGGTTGTCATAGGGGAAGTGACTTACCCACTGACTTACTCTTACATACTCCTTTTCATCTCAAAGGGCACAGTCTTTTACCCCATGGAGAGTAATCCAGTTTTCTCCCCAGCCCTAGCTCACTGCTTTTATATAAATCTGGACTGCCAGCCAGCCAGTTTTTTCCCAGGCTCCCCAAAATTCTGACAAGTTAAAGTTTCCCTTTCTTGTTGCACTAAGGCCTATACGGTAGTTTTTATTTTCCTTATAAAGAAATAAATAAAAGAAGGAACACAGAAGTTGTGAGATTATTAGCCTATGGAAAGGTGATTTCCCACTTTATGCTTTGGGTCAGTTAGCTATTTTTTGTTCTGTGGACAGGGTTATATTCCTGGTCCCATGTAAACACCTTGCAGGTGCATCCCATTCATCACAAGAGGGACAAAAGGTGAACATATCATTAAACCACTATGATTTCAGCACACCTTGTGAAAAGCCTTCTCCAAGCCTGACTGTGGTTAGGGAGTAGTCAAAATAGTAAGTCCTCCAACAGGAAGAATAGCTCTTTTTCTGTTAGAATGCCAGAGTGTATGACTCCAAGCACAACTGCAAACCACCTGTTAGTAAACCTAATTTATCTGCTCAAATAATCCTCTGCTCCAGGGAGTTACATGAATATGAGTAAAATGTAACTAGATGTAAGTTAAGGGAGTGCGGGTGGGGGTTGAAAGCCCAATGTCCTTAAGACAGTATATTCTGTCTCTCTCTTAACAGTGATGTTTATCACACTAAACAGAAACATCTAATTTTAAATCAAATTTACTAGTTATTTCATACGATAATAAAACAAAGCAACATTGTAACTCCAGCAGTGATCAAAATCCCCTTTATTTCCATGAGAAAAATACAGGTGCTTGTTTTCTGCTCAATGCACAGTGTTTTTATTTAGACAATAGTGTGAGGTAGCCACAACTGCCATGGTTTTATTTAGTATAGCTTGGCACCAGCTCCTTTTTACTCTGATCAAGCCTTTTAATTAAACTGACTACTATAATTCCTATGGAAATTAGTGTTTATGTTATTTTCCTGCTACAAAAGCATTTCTCCAGAACTTTTTTTTTTTTTAATCCCAGAGCACAAATTGGAATTTTTTTCTGCTTCATATGTAATTAAAAACTCATTTGATTACAATATTTCTGGCTCTGTCTTACTTATTAAATTCCTGTAATCAGTTTTCTTTTATGAAGCTGCTGGGAAATGATCTCAAAAGCAACACATTTTTTTCTTCCCTGGCAGGTACCCAAGCATTTACGAAATTACATTCATAGCACCTGCCCATGATTCGAATCATTCCACTAATTTATTCCTTAAGCCATTTAGGTTTATTTGGCATAGCCCCAAACAGCTTTCTTCCCTTTATCCTTGCTCTTTGTTCTCCTCGCTTCCTTTGTGTGGAATAAGGAAATTGGGGAGGGAGGAGGAATACATATTTCTCAGAATTCCTCTTTCTCTTTGTTTTATATTCTCCTGAAACACAGAATTGCCATATTAGAATATCATTTTCCTGTGGCCAGGTGCTGGTTCTAGGCAAAGGTAACAAAACTCCTATCTTGAAAACTTACTTTTTTTTTTCTTTCTTTTTTTTTTTTTGTGAGACGGAGTTTCGCTCTGACGCCCAGGCTGGAGTGCAGTGGGGCGATCTCGGCTCACTCCAAGCTCCGCCTCCCTGGTTCAAGCGATTCTCTTGCCTCAGCTTCCCGAGCAGCTAGGACTACAGGCGCCCGCCACCACGCCCGGTTAATTTTTTTGTATTTTTAGTAGGGACGGGGTTTCACCGTGTTAGCCAGGGTGGTCTCCGTCTCCTGACCTCGTGATCCCCCCGCCTCCGCCTCCCAAAGTGCTGGGATTACAGGCGTGAGCCACCGCGCCCGGCCGACTTACTCTTACACTCTAAATTTGTTACAGAAATGCAGTTAGCTGAGAGAATATGGAACTATTAAAATACTAGTAAAGCAAGGGTTTATCCACGAACCTAAATTCCAAGGCTTATGGTGATTATGTGTAGTGAGTCATCAGCAAGAGAATTGCTTCTAGTATTTAAAAGTTTCTCATCAAGTGACACGGGATGGGTTCTGTGAGAATGCTATTGTCTAGTCTGACTTGCTCCTCAGTGAAAGAGAAGGGGGAAACTTAGCACCCATCTGATCACTCTCCATATACACACGGAGGAACTCTAAAGGTTATGTATGCGGCTGCATCAGCCTTAAGACACCTGACTCTCCTCTGTGACATCCCTGCTGCGTGACCACACAGCCACCGTTGAAACCCATTCAGAGGCAGTGCGTGCACCACCTCCCAGGGGAGTCCATTTAGTTTTTGATTGTTCTGTTTTTAAAATGTTGTTCCTTTATGTTGAACTGAAATCTATACCCCTGTAACTTCTACTTAATGGTTCTAATCCTTAGGGTGCTCTCTCTTTAAACCAGAATTTTCTTTAGTAGTGTAGGACTGATAACTCAGCTTTTGTTTCAAGTGTAGGTTAGAGTTGATGCTGACCTAAAAACCCTATTTGGGATGCAGTGCTTCTCCCTTGGGGCAACCTTTTTGAGATCACTGGGGCCCCATGTTCCTTCCAGTTCCCTCTTGGCCCATCGCAGACAGGACCTGGGATACTTGCCCCACTATGGGACACAGCCTGGGCATCTGGTTATCTAGGTGGCTGAGGGACCCCACTTCTTTCCTGATTTCATCCACACTCCATTGTTGAGTTCTCTTGTGACCAGCATATACAGTTTATTCCATATTTTATTTATGTTTTGAATAAGGAACACATTCACATAGTTCCATGGATACAAAAGGGTACAAAGGTGCAATATAAAATCTCCGTTCTACTATTTCCCAGACACTCAGTTTCCTCCCCTAGAGGCAACAGATGTTTTCAGTGTCTTGAGTAGATAATCAAGAAAAATTTTCTGAATATGTAAGCACATAAATATATTTGCCCCTTTTTACAAATGGCAGTACACCATACAGATTGATCTGCACTTTGCCTTTTATTCTTAATATATCTTGGGAAAAACTCATATCACTACAAAATTAGATTTCCTCATTTTTTATGGCTATCTAGTATTCCACTGCTGTCAAAATTTGTTTAACCAGTTCCTTTTTGATGGAACCCAAACATTGTTTATATTTGGCCATTACAAATAATGCTGTAATGGATATCCTTGTACATAACCTCTCTATAGGTATGAAGTTTATCAGAGAGTCAAATTCTAGAATGGGTATTGCTGGGTCAAAGGGAATGTGTATTTGCATTTTGGTAGATATTACTGAATCAACAAATATAATTTTACTTAAGATATATAGCAGGATTTTTATAATAGCCATACTAACAAAAGAGAGGGAACAGAAACCATAGCTACTGTTTAGATTAAGGCCTTGGAAAGATAGTGTGAGGGTGGGTAAAGCTAAGAAGAATACACAAATCTAGAATTTGATCCCTCTCTTCTCTGTATAGTCCAGATGCTAATTTCTACACAGTACACTTGGTATCACTGAAGCATCACAATCACGTTGTCCAGAAGGTTTTGGTTTTACTCCCTCTCTGAAAGAAACTCCCCAAATGGCACTTGAAGCTACTGAAATCTCTTACAGCAAATTAATCATTTTTGACCAGTTACAGGTATTTTCAGTGTGTTTCATGGACTCTTACTGTCATTAGCAAACTTTTACTGAATGCTTAGTTGGTGTCAGACTGTAATAAGTGCTTAACACTGTCATATAATTTTCTCAGGAACTTTACGAAGTGGTTATTATTATTATCCTCTTTTTATATATATAATTGAGAAAAACCAAGGCCTGGATGAAGAACTCACTCGTGGTCATTCACTTGGTAAGTGAAGAACTGAAACTGCAGGGTTTCTCTACCTCAGTACTATTGATGTTTTGGGTTAGATAATTCTTTATGGTGGGGGCTGTCTTTTGCATTATAGAATGCTCTAGAAGCCAGTAGCATCCCTCCCCAAAGTTGTGACCACCAAAAATGTCTCCAGATATTGCCAGATGTCCTCTGGGGAGCAGCGTCTTCCCAGTTAAGAACCACTGCTCTGCTGCCTCTAAGCATTATCTCGTCTCCATCAGGTCTTCAATGAATTCAGCTTCCCCTCAAATAGAAGGAGGAATAAAAGTAACTAGCTACAGTCTGAACCCCAACAGCATCTCTGGTAGCAGAGAAGGAAAGATTTCTTCTTGGGCCAAATACATATTCTTCCTCACCTCCTTTTTCTGAAGACATTTAGGAAGGAGAAATAAGAGGAGTTTCTATATATTGAACGTTCACTGTGCTGGGCTGGGCCCAGGGCCTAAAGGCCATTATCTCATAAAATCTCCACAGTAGTCCCACGAAGTAGGTACTTTTATCATCTTCACTTTATAGATAAGGAAACTGAGGTTCACTTAGGTTAAGTGCCTTGTCCATCGTCATATAGTGAGAGATGGAGCCAGGATGTTTACCTAAGTCTTTCTGACTCTAACGCATTGTGTGAAAAATTCCTTCCCTAGAGAACTAATCCTTTGCCACTCAGCTCACATTCTGTCTTCTCTGTGAAGTCTTCTCCGGTCTTCTGGTATGGAACCAGAACTCTCCTTCCTTAGGCATGCCTGTAGCACACTCTCTATCTCTCCAATTCGATTGCACTGAAAATGTCTTTGTATTTTTTTGCAGTTCTTCAAAGATCCTGTCTTCTGGATTGTATTTTTGTCTCTTTGTACTTGTCTTTTTTCCCCCTTCTGGCTCCTTTTAAGCCAAGTTTTAAAAGTGCTGGTTTTCAGCAATTTGATTCTCATGTGCATTACTGTAGTGTCCTTCATGTGTCTTCTGCTTGGCTTCATTGAGAATCTTGGTTCTGTACGTTTATTTCCACCACCCTGTCTTCAGCTATGTTTTACGTCTGTCTTTTCCCTCTGGGACTCTAATCATACATATTTAGCCATTGGTGTTGTCTCACAGCTCAAATGATGCTCTGCTCATTTCTCTTCCATCTTTTCTATATCATTTTGGATAGTTTCTGTTGCTGTCACTGAGTTTTTCTTTTGCAGGGCTTAATCTGCTATGGATCTCATCTACTATACATATATATATATATATATATATTTATTTATTTTTATTATTTTTTTTTTTTTGAGATGGAGTCTCACTCTGTCACCCAGGCTGGAGTGCAGTGGCGCGATCTCCGCTCACTGCAAGCTCTGCCTCCCGGGTTCACACCATTCTCCTGCCTCAGCCTCCCGAGTACCTGGGACTACAGGCGCCCGCCACCGTGCCCGGCTAATTTTTTATATTTTTAGTAGAGACAGGATTTCACCATGTTAGCCAGGATGGTCTCGATCTCCTGACTTCGTGATCCACCCGCCTCGGCCTCCTAAAGTGCTGGGATTATAGGCGTGAGCCACCACGCCCGGCCTACTATATTTTTTTTTTACCTCAAAAATTAGAGTTTTCATTTCTAGAAGTTTGATTTGGGTCTTTTTAATATCTTCCATGACCCCTTAATCATGCTCAATCTTTCCTCTATCCTCTGAAATATCTAAGTATAATAACTATCTTAATGTCTTTTTCTACCAAGTCTATGATCTATATAATCTCTGAATTTGTATTGATTGATTTTTCTAATTATTATGGGTCAGATGTTTTTGCTTCTTTGCATGCTTGATAATTCTTGATGAATATCAGACATTGTAAAGTTTATATTGTTGGGTGATGGATTTTTTTTCCTTTGCTTTAAGCCTTTTTCAGTTTTGTTCTGGAATATAGCCAGGTTATTTGGAAATAATTCAATCCCTTTGAGGCTTGCTTTTCAGCTGCGCAAACTGGGTCCAAAGCAGCCTTTTTTTTGTGGAGGGCTAATTTGCTCCCACTACTGATGTAATACCCTTCTGAGAACTGTATCCAATGCCTCATGTATTTCAAGGCTTTTCTTGGGTACGCTGGCTGGCAGGAGCATGGACTATTTTCCCCAGTCTGTGTGACCTCTGTGGATCACTTTACTTGCTCCCTTTTGCTTCAGCCTCAGTAGTTTCCTTACATGGATATGATGAACATCACTAACCTGAAGACTCAAAGTGGCCCTCTGCAGATCTCTGGAGCTTTTTCTGTACAGTCCTCTCTTCTCTCTTACTCTTCCCTGGGAACTGTAACCTTTTTGGCCTCCCTAGACTCCTAGCTCTGCCTCCTTAACTCAGCAAGATCACTGGGCTCTGCCTGGATTCCCCCTGTCCGTGCCATGGCCTAGAAATTCTATCCAGGCAACAAGCTGGAGCAGTTGTAGGACTCACTTCATTCATTCCCCTCATTCAGGAACCACTGTATTATGTTGTCTGTTGCCCATTGTCTGAAAAGTGTTGTTTCATATATTTTTCATGTTTTGGGTTTTTTTGTTGTGTTTTTGTTGTTGTTTTGTTTTGTTTTGTTTTGGCCCCTGTTACTCAATCATGGCTAGTAGTAGAGGTCCCTTATCACTGGTTTTAAAAACTCTGTCTTGCTTAGTATCCCACAAGCTCAGAGAGAGAGAGAATGGAAACAAGGCCTTTTATCTTTGAATCTTCAACATCTGGCACAGTGACCCCAGGAAGCAGCAGCCTCTCCTCCATTCTTCCCCATAGAACAGTGGCAGGAAGAAGGGTTAAGGCTAGGACAGCTGCCAGTGGCTGAGAGTGGGGTTAGGATGTTCTGACCTGCTACAAAATCCTGCTGTAAAAACACACCTAGAATGAGCCACTTGGGAAATGGATATATTTTCTCTTATTACCATTATTCCTGGGCCTTTGTTTTTATCAGTTTGCCAACCTGCTAGGAGCCAGATCCTGGCCTTGGTGTTTCTCTGCCATCGTGGTCCACATCTGTTATCATCTGGCTCAGTTTGTGCTTATTATTTGACCACAGTTACTTCTTGGAACCCAGCTGCTGGATAGATAGGGCAGATGTGGGACAAGGGAGGAGCAGAGAGAAGTCATGCTCTTAGAAAAAGTGAGTACTCCTATACTCTGTTGTTGGAAAGGGGCATAGAGGAACCCCATCAAATTAAAACCAGATTAGTGTTTGAACCTGAAAATGTCCAACGGTGTCATTAATATATTTTTCAAAACTTTGAGGAAATTGTCTGACTATTCATTTATTAAGAAAAAAAGACATTTATTAAGAAAAAAAAGGACAAAGAGAGAAGATGGTTTTGGCCTCCTGTTGTTGAAGTCTATTTCCAGAGCTGCTAGTGACATCACTTAGTATTTTTTGCCTTCTCTCACCCCCACCTTACCCAAGAGAATCAGAAACTAAGTGACACAATATACCGTAGAGGAGGAAGAACGTAGAGTATTTTTTAATGTTGATTTTTAAAACTATAAAGTTAGACTTGGAACTTATCTTATGTATCTGTTTGAGGCAGCATATTCCTGTTATGAGGTCATGATCACTTTACTACCATGATTATTCCCTTTCTGGATGAAAATATCAAAAAAATCATTGGAAGTTGGCATTTTGAAATGGAAAACCACTGATGATATGACCAACTGTTATCATCTCTGCTCAGATTCTTCAGCAGGAGGGACAAGAGAACATGCAAATGGTGGCAGGCCCTGAAATTCTCATGAATTCGTGTGCCTGTCCAACAGTTACAGATGCAAAGAGCATCTTCAAGAAACAGCTTCCTGTTCAAGGTGTATGACTTCAGAGACAGGTAGCCAATTGTGGGAGCAGATCCTAAGTTATAAATTAGTGAATTATTGAACTGCTAATCCCTCTTAGGTCCAAAGGTTAAGATTATTCATGATTTAATCTGAGATACTCCCAGATTTTACATGCCACACCTCAGTGCTGCAGTTGGCTGGAAATCACTTTGGCTTTCCAGCCTTCTACTTTTTTATGGGTTGTAGAGGCCAGAAACTCAGTGGATGGACTGTTTACAACTGAATTCCTCACCTTCCCTCAAGCCTTCCTCTTAGGTTTACTCTGTCAGGGAACTGGGCATTATCATCTATCCAGCTGTCCTACCCAGAAATCCATGGATCATCCATGACATCTTCCTCTTCCCCTTACATCCAATCTGTCACAAAAGTCCTGTCAATCCCACTTCCAAAGTATCTTTGAACATGATTCTGTTGCCATTTCCACAACCCTGGTTTAGGCTACCATCATCCCCCTGACTGTTTTAAATCAGCAGCAGCCTCCTAACTAGTCTCCCAGCCTTCCTCCACCACTGTCCAATCGACACTCCATATTGAAGCCACCATGGAGCAGTCAATCAGAAACACAAACCTGAGCTTGCCATTCACTTCTCTGAGACTTTCAGTGGCTCCTATTTGATATGAATATGCTCATCATCACAAGTCCAAATCCCTCAATGTGGCTATAAGACCCTATCAGAAAGGAGTATTGTGGTAGTAAGAGAGAATGAAATCCAGAAACAAAACAAAACAGAAACAAAACCATAAAGATTGATGGAAAACTTGGGTTATGGTACAAAAACAGAACTTTGAAATGCCAAAATAATTCCACCAAGTTTTCTAGAAATCCTGAAGTACATATCTTTATATGCATTTTCACATTTTACTGAGTCAAAAAAAAAAAAAGAAAAAAAAAGCTAGACTCCACATGGTGCGTTTGGCAGGAGAGAGTTAAAGCGTTAGTTACTATATGTGAGAGCAGATGGAGCTGGCTGTGGTGTCCAGATGGGAGGCAGCAAACAGACTCCTCCTAAACCTCACTCCTTCCCTCCCCAGTTCAATGGCTTTTGAAACTCAAGGTTGTGTAAAAATTAATTTGCATTAAATTGCTTAAGATAATGTATTAACTACCATAGAAGGCTTCCAGCAGTTTTTAAAACTTGCTTTGAAAAACAAATAATCAAGCTATAAGGGTGAACACAGAAGGAAGCCCAGACTTCCTTGGATGTTTTTAAGCATTCACATTAAAGATACCAGCCTTAAAACGTATCTTTTTTGTGTTATTTGCAGAAGTTGGAAAATTAATAATAATTATTTATGTAGGTTACACATGTAACTGTGTAAGACACTGTGGTATATGTGTGCTTCATATAGTTTATCTCATTAAATTCTCAAAACTACCAGGTATGTGCATTATCAACCCATTTTAGAGAGGAGAAAATCAGGCTCAGAAAGGCTACATAATTTGCCTGCGGCCTCAGAGCCAGGGTTTGGTCCCAGGTCTCTGACTCCAGAGCCCAAGTTAGTAACCACCTACCATATGTGTAATGCTGGCATGTGAGTTTGAATAGGTCAGCCTGCTGGTTAGAATTATGAATGAAAAGTGCATTTCTAGATAGGAATTGCCTGTTTATCTTCAGGAATATCTCATTAGCTAATAAATGTTTTCCTTAACAGACTCAAGTGCTGCTGTGGTCTCAGATATGTTCATATGACATAGGTCTACGGAGGTCAAGATTGGTCAGAAGGCAAGTAAAGGGCAGAGTCACCCTGGAAAAGAGTGAACAGGGTTCAAGGTTACCTACATACAAGGCTGAAGTTTGGCAACACGACCAAGGGTGAAATAATAAGAAAAGACTTAAGCAGAGAAAAGGACTTAAATAGCTGATTCAGTGGGTTCATAACAGCTGAGTTCTTCTCAGACTAGAAAACAATGGAGTTTAAAGGGCTCTAGCTTTATAATTCCTGCCCTGTTTAAGGACATGGTCATTTATTCTGCCAGAACTGTGGTATCCCTAGCAGAGTTTGCTAGTTGCCTACCCAATACACGTTTCAATTTACCTTGAGCTTAGGAGTGGCCAGGGAGATGTAAGCAGAATTCATAAAGGCTCAGAGAAAACTCTTTAAATGGGGCTTATTCTGCCGGGAGGTGCATTCTCTTGCCCTTGTCTCTATCTGTTTCTTGCTGTTGGAATATTGATATGGTTTGGCTGTCTCCCCAACCAAATCTCATCTTGGATTGTAACTCCCACAATTGTAATCTCTGCCTAGGTTTTAGACGTGACATGTCATGGGAGGAACCCAGTGGGAGGCAATTAAATTATGGGGGCAGGTCTTTCCCATGCTATTCTCATGATAGTGAATAAGTCTCACAAGATCTGATAGTTTTTAAAATGGGAGTTTCCCTGTACAAGCGCTCTCTCTTTGCCTGCTGCCATCCATGTAAGATGTTACTTCCTCCTCCTTGTCTTCCACCATGACTGTGAGGCCTCCCCAGCCGCATGGAACTGTAAGTCCCTTAAACCTCTCTTTCTTTTGTAAATCACCCAGTCTTGGGTATGTCTTTATCAGCAGTGTGAAAACGGACCAATACAGTAAATTGGTACCAGTAGAGTGGGGCATTGCTGAAAAGACACCTGAATATGTGGAAGCAACTTTGGAACTGGGTAATAGGCAGAGTTTGGAACAATTTGGAGGGCTCAGAAGAAGACAGGAAAATGCGGGAAAGTTTGGAACTTCCTAAAGGCTTGTTGACTGGCTTTGACCAAAATGCTGGTAATGATATGGACAATGAAATCCAGGCTGAGGTGGTCTCAGATGGAGATGAAGAACTTGTTGGGAAGTGGAGCAATGGTGACTCTTGTTATGTTTTAGCAAAGAGACTGGCAGCATTTTGCCCCTGCCCTAGAGATTTGTGGAACTTTGAACTTGAGAGAGATGATTAAGGGTACCTGGCGGAAGAAATTTCTAAGCAGCAAAGCATTCTAGAGGTGACTTCGGTGCTGTTAAAGGGCATATGAAACACAGCATAAAAGTTTGGAAAATTTGCAGGCTGACAATGCAATAGAAAAGAAAATACTATTTTCTGAGAAGAAATTCAAGCCAGCTGCAGAGACTTGCATAAGTAATGAGGAGCTGAAAGTTAATCCCCAAGACAATGGGGAAAATGTCTCCAGGCCATGTCAGCGGTCTTCACAGCAGCCCTTCCCATCACAGGCCCAGAGTCCTAGGAAGAAAAAATGGCTTCGTGGGCCAAGCCCAGGGTCCCCCTGCTGTGTGCAGTCTAGGACTTGGTGCCCTGCATCCCAGCCACTCTAGCCATGGCTAAAAGGAGCCAAGGTACAGCTTGGGCAGTGGCTTCAGATGGTGCAAGCCCCAAACCTTGGCAGCTTTCATGTGGTGTTGAGCTTGCAAGTCCACAGAAGTCAAGAATTGAGGTTTGGGAATCTCTGCCTAGGTTTTAGAGGATGTATGGAAATGCCTGGATGGCCAGAAAGAAGTCTGCTGCAGGGGTGGAGCCCTCATGGAGAACCTCTGCTAGGGCAGTGTGGAAGGGAATGTAGGGGGGAGCCCCCACACAGAGTCCCCACCTGGGCATTGCCTAATGGAGCTGTGAGAAGATGGCCACCATCCTCCAGACCCCAGAATGGTAGATCCACTGACAGCTTGCATTGTGCACCCAGAAAAGCTGCAGATTCTCAATGCCAGCCCATGAAAATAGCTGGGAGGGAGGCTGTACCCTATAAAGCCACAGGGGCAGAGCTGCCCAAGACCACAGGAACCTACCTCTTGCATTAGGATAACCTGGATGTTAAAACTCTTGTTTTAACATGGAGTCAAAGGAGCTAATTTTGGAACTTGAAGATTTGACTGCCCCACTGGGTTTCAGACTTGCATGGGGCCTTCAGCCCCTTTGTTTTGGCCAATTTCTCCCATTTGGAATGGGTGTATTTATCAAATGCCTATACTCCCATTTTATCTAGGAAGTAACTAACTTGCTTTTGATTTTACTGGCTCATAGGCAGAAGGGATTTGCCTTATCTCAGATGAGACTTTGGACTATGAACTTTTGAGTTAATGCTGAAATGAGCTAAGGCTTTGGGAGACCGTTGGGAAAAACATGATTGGTTTTGAAATGTGGGGACATGAGATTTGGGTGGGGCCAGTGGTGGAATGATACAGTTTTGGTGTGTCTCCACCAAAATCTCATCTTGAATTGTAACTCCCACAATTCCCACATGTCGTGGGAGGAACCCAGTGGGAGGTAATTGAATTATGTGGGCAGGTCTTTCCCATGCTGTTCTCATAATATTGAATAAGTCTTAGAAAGTCTGACAGTTTTAAAAATGTGAGTTTCCCTGCACAAGCTCTCTCTCTTTGCCTGCTGCCATCCATATAAAATGTGATGCTCCACCTTGCCTTCCACCATGATTGTGAGGCTTCCCCAGCGACATGGAACTGTAAGTCCATTAAACCTTTCTTTCTTTTGTAAATCAACCAGTCTTGGGTATGTCTTTATTAGCAGTGTAAAAACGGACTAATACAAATATGCACATGATAGTTGGAGCCAGAGTGGCCATCTTGTGACTATGAGGCAAACTTGACTACAGCAGCCATGTGCTAAGGAAAGAAAAAGGAGAACTAGGTTTCTTTATCTTTTTCTTTCTTTTTTTGTTTTTACATAGAGTCTCACTCTGTCACCCAGGCTGGAGTGCAGTGGTGCAATCTTGGCTCACTGCAACCTCCACCTCCTGGGTTCAAGTGATTCTCTTGCCTCAGCCTCTCTAGTAGCTGGAATTTCAGGTGTGTGCCACCAGGCCTGGTTAGTTTTTGTATATATATAATTTTTTTAGTAGAGACAGGGTTTCACCACGTTGGCCAGGCTGGCCATGAACTCCTGACCTGAAGTGATCCACCACTTTGGCCTCCCAAAGTGCTGGGATTACAGGCATGAGCAACCATGCCTGGCCAAGAACTAGGTTTCTGATGGCTGCCATATAATTGCAGTATAGCATTGGCTTTTCTAGATTATTTTTATTTTTTACTAGGAGCTAAATATAATTCCTAAATGAGAAAATTGATTTCATATTGTAGGTCTCTATTTTCTGACTACCTGTGCAGGTGGCACAGTGTTTTGGGCATCTTGATACTCAAAGGTAATGCTTAGTATGAAGGCATATTAGCTCATTAGAATCCAACACAAGAATAATTCAGATTTGCAGCTGGAATATTAAGGGCATAGTCTACCCAAGTTATAACAAGAGATGATGTTTGTAGCATCAATGTCTAATATCCTGTAAGCTAATTATAGTATTAGTAATAAGTTAGAAAGAGACCATTTTTTTCCCCAAGATTTGAAGCAGATTAGTCGTGCATGTAAAAGTGAAAATGCAACAATGCATTATAGCAGTTTTATCTCCTTCTATCTTTTCTCTTTCCAGTTCCTTCCTGACCTCTCAAGTTACTTGTTTTGCTTATTTATATGCACAAGAGATTCTTTTGTGGAAAATAATATTCACAAATGACATTAACATTCTGAATTAATGAGGCAGGAATGTTAGTCTTTTTGGATTGACTGCATTGTTATTTCCATAATATAGGGTGAGAGTCTGAAACTAAAATGTTTACAGGGCCAGGCCAGTAAAGTTAATGAATGAAATAGCCTGCATGATAGAGTTGGGAGTGGTGGGGACTATGGCAAACTGGACATTTTACAACTTTAAAAACTGTATTCAACTGAATGAAACACGTCTGTGAGCTGAATCTATTCTGTGGGCCACCTGTTTGCTTGCTGTGATGGAAAGTAAAGCACATCTTGCTAACATGAATTAACTACTGAGTACTCATGTGCCCTATGTTCCAGGAGCCATACTTGGAGTTCTTCATATGTGAGCTGATCACAACTCAGAATGGTGCTGTGAGATAGCTATTATTGGCTCTGTTTTGACAGATATGGAACCTGGAATTGGAAAAACTAAGTTAAAGAGCCAAAGTTTACATGATTAAGTACACAGCAGAGCTGAAATGTCTGTCCGGGCTTGGCTGAGTACAAGGCTCATAGTGTCTTTACATCAGGGGTCTCAACTGGCACACTAGTAACAATGGGTATCTCACACCTTACTGCAGTGTTGAGGACAATGGTGCAACCTTTTTTGTTCCATGTCTCTGATGCTGGTTCAGAACAGATTCACAGGAAAGTGGAGGTCTTGCTGAGTAAAGAAGAAACACCACTTCCCAAACGTTAGATGTAGTCTGTGCACCTTTTATCTTTGACTCATCTACTCTACCCTGCCCTGGGAAAATAAAACAAGAGTTCTAAGTTGTAAAGGACAGGCAAGCCTAAAGACAGCTCATGTAAATGGGAGCAAGAAGAACAGCTTCTTGTGTTATAATGAGCCCCTCCAGGATGCTGTCCTTGGTTATCCTGTTAGTTGGATTTTCAGAGCAGACTGGTAGCTAATCAATCATGTTCATTGTGTAGGCAACTTTTGACTTGGAAGGAATGGCTGCTGACCCAGAAGCCACAGCCTTTGATGAATGGGGCTTCTTACAAGAGGTGGTTGGAACATGTAACTGAAAAGCAGCCACATGGTAATAATCCACTCTTCCATATACTGGAATGTTTTCTGCTAATACCATCACCTGAAATTTCATAGAAATATATAAAACTCTATTATTTTTTCAAAGTTCAATGTGTAAAAAGGATCACTTAAAACTTTTAGTTTGTTGAGCTGCAAACATTCATTCACTGTACATTTTCTGTATATTTCCCACATGCCTCAAGTTCTAGGATTTCCTAAAATAATGGATAGGGTGTCTGTGTGGGAATGGGTTTACAAATACAGAATTGCAAATATCTGTCCTTGGTGCGAATGGTGCTCTGTGTAAGTCACTATAGGACCTCAAAGAATGTATTCTAGAATATTCTATTAGCATTGGTTCTAAATTTTTAGCTTATATTTGAGAGCGCCAAAAGAATCCCAAAAGAGAGTCCTAACTATACACACTAATGAACTGCTTAGTGAGCACCATGCAAATATGATGACTACTGAGCATTTCTTGCGAGAATTTAAAGGTGGCTTCCTACCTAGCACCAGACAGTGCTCAGTTCTGAGACAGGGATGAACCATCAAGTCCATGAATCCCAATGTCCCGGATCTACAGAGGACCAGACCCAAAGCATCCAGGAGAAATGCTTTGTCTTTAGGTAAAGATCCTTGGGGGATAAAAATCCTTTATTATGTTGGTGGTCTCTCTCCCTATGGCAAGGGAAACTTCTTTTTCTTAATTTTACAGCCTGATAAAGACAGTGGGCCAGCCTCAGTAGCTCATGCCTGATCTTTGGGAGGCTGAGGTGGGAGGATCGCTTGAGACCAGGAGTTTGAGACCAGCCTGGACAACACATTGAAATCCCGTCTCTACAGAAAAATTTAAAAATTAGCTCGGTGTGGTGGTGTGCACCTCAGGAGGCTGAGGCAGGAGGATTTATTGAACTCAGGAGTTCAAGGTCACAGTGAGCTATGATAGCACCACTGCACTCTAGCCTGGGTGACAGAGTGAGACCCTGTCTCCAAAAAAGAGTGACAATTTTGAGATAATAAAAAGATAGAAAGGGAATATGTTACATATACCACTAGGCATATGTCTGAGGAGGATATTGTATCATTAGCTGGCCTTCTCTTTGTCCTAGAAAGGGGCCAATCTGTCTACTGGAAGACCTGGTATAAGGTATGTTATTGTGGCTCTTCTTTAATTACATTACTAACTCCCCAAAAGCCAAAGATATGAGAAAAGTTTGTTTGTGTAGGCACAGAGGGACCAATATTTTCAGTAGTTTTATTTCATTTTTAGAGTGCAGTTTAAGAGGGAACATAATAACTTTATAAATTAAACTTCCTAATGGGCAACATTTTCTATCTTTTAAATGTTGGAAAGTTTCATATTAATTTAACTCTCGAACATTGACCATGTAAAATTAAATAAGCAGCCAGTAAAAAGACAAACCAGATTTCCTTTTGAACTAAATTCTAAAGCTTATATGAAAAAATAAGAATCCTAGAAAATATTGGAAAAGAATAATAAGAAAGGTGAAACTAGGATTATTAGACATTAAAATATATTATAAAGTGATATTAATTAAAATAGTATAATTAGGCAGATAGGTCAGTAGAACTGATAGAAAGACTAAAAATAGAACCAAAGTTAAGGGAATCAGTATATGATAACAGTGACCATTCAAATCATAAGGAAAGAGTTCAGTCAAAAACTGATGTGAAGAAAACTAGGTAAGATAAATAACAAACTTGGAAAAATATTTGTCACCTTTGCAAATAATAAGGGTTTATTTCTTTAATAGACAGTGAGCTCCTATGGATCGGTAAGAAAATAGCCCTAGTTCAATAGAAAAATAGGCAAAAATATAAAGCATTTACAGAAGAAATACAAATGGCTTCTAAGTAAATAAATCTATACTAAAAATATGATCATACTTATTTATAATATGGAAAATGCTAATTAAAACTATAATGAGATAGATTTTATATCTATCGTATTAGCAAAATTGATATTTGGTAATACATTGTGTTGGTAAGGGCATAGAGAAATAGGCATCTCAGACATTACTGGTAGGAATGTAAATTGGTTCAAACTCCACAGAGAGAAATTTGGTGATACCTATCACAATCTCAAATGCTTATACGCCAAATGCCCAGTTATCTTATTTCTGGGTATTTCTCTTACAAATAAAGTATGAAAATTGTGTATTTATAAGAATATTTATTGCATTGTTTACAACAGCAAACAATTAGACACAACATCAATGTCCATAAATAAATAATTAATTGTTGTTTAAATAATTTATTTTTCATCTTTAAAATCTAATACTATGCAGCCATCAAAAACAATGAGACATCTTCTGCATGGAGACTGAAAAAGAATAATCTAAAAAATAAATTAAGTGTAAAGAAGCAAGATATGGAGCAGGATATACACTATGCTCATATATGTTCATAGATACATACGCACTTACACACAGATACATATGTGTGAGCATAGTATATATAGATGCATGCATATGCACTATATTTACATAGAAAACAATGTATAAGCGTTATGTATTAAAAACAGTGTAAAAACACACTGTATATAAACTATCTTTAGAGGCATATGCAGGAATTGGTTAACAGTGGTTGCCCCAGTGAAAGGAACTGGGTGACTTGCAAAAAGGAGTGTGAGGGAGGATCTCTTTTCTCTGATAATTTGTGCCTTTTGTACTTTGTGAATTGTGTTCACTGAGGGTGTCTAAACTATTTAGCAATAAAAAATTTAAAAGTCTATCATGAACAGATAAAGAAAATAGCAATCTTTGGTCATGTGTTAGAAGTATTAAGTCATCTGATTGGTTAATTGTTAAAAAAGGCTTACAAGTACAGGGGCAAAAAGTAGAAATGCTTATTTCCACAAAGATCAAAAAAATTTAGTGCTTTACCACCATAATTCAAAAATAATTTTAATACTTAATGTATGTTGCAATAACATCATATATAAATAAACACCTCCCTTCTCCCACTCCCCCATCCACATCACAAATAAAGGCTGACTACCTCATTGCCCCTCAGCATTTCCTCTGAAAAGCGATCAATGTCTCCTGCCTGGCCATTAAATAGATTTTGAAAAACTCTTCAATCCCTATCAGTCTCATATCCTTATTTAGTTCCTCAGATTTGCCCTCAGCTGGGAATTTTGCAGGCAACTGTGATTCTGTTGTGTTCACCACTCATTTGAAGGGTCCCATCCATCATCATTTCTAGTCCTTTTCTGATGCAATGTAGCTTGTTCTTTGTCTTTCTTATAAACTGAATGGCTGTTAAATTATCCATTTATCTTCCTTCAGATTTTCTGTTCAGTTTCTCAGGCCCTATCAGGGCTGTCTTTTCTACCTTGTTTGCTGACTTTTCATTCCATTGCCCCTGTTCTTGGAGGCATCTTGGTTTACCATGCTGCCCTTCAAAACAAACTCTCTGGTTCAGTCTGTTTTTTGCTTGTTTGAAAGCAAGCAGAACTTGCTACTTCAGTAAATTTCCTTTTAAAATTTTTTTCCTTAGAATAGTTTTGAAAACTTTCAGGTAATGTATTTCAAATTTTATACATAGATAGTAGGATATATTGGAACAAACCTGAAACTAAAAGTCCAAAGTCTAGGGTTCTAAACCCAGCTCTGCCATTATCAAGTCAGGTCACTTAATAGTGACCTTTCAGGGTTTTGCTTTCCCCTCCTACGGATGGTCTGCAGGTATGCACCTAGTTAACTATTCTAGTATAAAAATAGCATGTTTCTTCTGTTAAAGGTGACCCAGTAAATGATCTGAGGTTTGTATAATACTAACACCTGCACACACATTATCTCAGGCAGCACTAGGTCATACTGGTTAGGAGTCACAGATTTGAAAGCAGAAAGAATCTATGCCCTGTCACTTACTATCTATTCTTAGGTAAGTTACAGAAGCTCTATAGCTTCAGTTTTCACATCTGAAAAAAAGAGATCCTCATAGCATCTAACTTGGTATTGTGAGGAGAATTAAATCAGATCATGCTTGGAAAGTTAGTCTTGAGCACATACTAAGTGCTCAAAAGTGTTGTTATGGACTCACTACATCTTTGTAAGACAGGAAGCTTGGCTATTATTATCCAAATTTACAGCAGAGATACTGAGGTTGAGAGATGATATTAATGATAACAATAGTGACTCACATGCTGGAGGACTTTAACTATAATAGGTGTACTCTTTCCAAAGCTTTTCCACATACTTCACCTCCCTTTGTTCAGACTTTTGGAAAGGTTGATATTGTCTATCATCAATTCCACTTGCTCCAAGAAGAAAGTCACTTTGTGAGGCCCAAAACCTTTAAAAAGTAGCAGAGTGAAGCTGCTTTCAGCCAAACCTACGAGCCAGTGGTGATCACCATAAAAAGAAAGCTGAGGATAGCGAGTCCTCAGTTTATGAATGTAGAGGGCAGGTTTGAAAGAGGACACTTAGAAAAACACTCAGCCCTTACTGCCTCCTCTTAGGCCCTCATCTTAGGTCTTTTTATTCCTCCCTCCTGCTGTCTCTCTGTATGTCTCTGTTTCTCTATTTCTCTTTTCTTCTTTAGATTTTTCAGCTGTTCAGATCACCTGTAACACTAAAACCTAAATTCGATGATGATATATTGAATCAAAGACTTGGAGAATAATTTGTCCTTTTTTGTTATTTTATGGTTCTGTAGCTCATCCCTCTGCTTGTAGGAGTTATTGGTTCAGATGCTGAAACTCCCCTAATTCACTGGGGCGATTGTGAGCAGCAAGTATAACCTCCCTAGTTTCTCATCTGTGAAATAAAGGCAGGAATGTTAACACCGCCACAGGGCAATTCAAGAGTGATAGGTTATTTCAGGGCATCCTGAAAGCACAAGATGCTGAGAAAATGCAAGCGCTTACTAGTAACAATGTGATAACCCAATCTTTCCCGTTCCTGTCACTCTCTTGCACTTGCTTTGTTGCTGAGGCAGCCCTGTGGGGTCTCCCAGTGGCTGATAACAACACACATACACTGCTGCCGCAGCTTGGATGAGGGAAGAGGTTGGTAGATTCAGCTGTGCTGGGCATCCTGGCTGAGTAACAGAGACAGTGAATGTAAACAATTAAGATGTTCTAATAAAGGAACCCAAAGAGGGTCCCAGAGGCTAGAATATCTACCTCCTGGGGGCAAACAGAGGTTTCCTAAGAACCTGTCATCTGAGCAGAGTCCTCAAGTAAGACTAGGAGTTGCATGGGGAGAGAAGGGGAAGGTAGGCCTGCAGACGGCTAGGTGAGCCCAGGCATGGGGTGTGGAACATTTAGCTTATGGCAAGAGCAGAGGGTACAAAGGAAGGAGAGAGAGGAGGGGGGATGGGAAGGTCAATTGTGCCAACTAAGATTTTTTTCCTGTAGTAAGGGGGAGGGAGGGCCCGAAGGACTTTAAACAGGTGAGCCATGCAATCAGCTGTGCTTTGGGAGGATAGCTCTGGTGGTGACATGGAGCCTTGAGGATGGGACTATACGCATGAGACTGGGATCAGAGTGGAGGCAGCTGGCAAGGAGGCAGTCAGGAGACCCTACTAATATAGGGGATCCAGATGAAGGAGAAAAATCATGATGGCACAACTAGAAAGTAATAGAGAAGAAAAAGTACCCCAGGCATTTTGGCCTTGTTTTACAACATATTTCTTAGCTTTTTGATGGCAATGGAAGTTTTTTTGAAGTTGTCTTTTGTTTCCTGCCTTTACTGTACGCTCTGAATTCCCTTCTCTTTCATGCTTTTTGGTTTGCATCTATTCTTTCATATTGGAGGCTTTGCTCAAACATTCTGGAGCCCTTATCTGTTTGCATATATTTAAATGCAAGGCACTGAAAGACAAAAGACCTATTCAAGGCAGAGTACAAAGTGGACCAGGGCAGGTAAGTGGGAGAGCTGTGATTGTCAAGTGGTGGCTCCATTTTAAGGGCATCCTACAGGGAATTGGTTCATCGAGAGAATATGAAGTGCAAGTCCATGCAGATCTTGTCTCTGAGGCTGTTCTGTTTCCCTAGAGAAGATTCCCACTTTTCTGCTTCTGGGGGTATCTGGCTGCTGGCACTCCAGGTGCAGAGTCATAGGGCATCTGAGAGTCCAGCAAATCATTTCATGGGCTTTAGATTTCATCCACCGATTCTCTCCATGAGTGCTCTGAGAGAACTCTCCAGTCTCCTGACTTGGCAGTGGCTACACAGGCTGTTGACCTGGCTGTGTGGGTTGTGGGAGATTCCTGAGATCCCATTTACCAACTTCTAACCTTTCTTTCCCTCTTGTTTCCAGGCTGATTCCTCAACCTCGCTGTTGTGAGTTGACTTGTGTCCTCCCAAAAGCTATGTTGAGGTTCTAACCCCGGTACCTGTGAATGTGGCCATGTTTGGAAATAGGGTCTTTGCAGATGTTAGTTATCAAGGTAAGGTGAGATCATATTGGATTAGAATGGGCCCTAAATCCAATGGTTTGTGTCTTTATAAGAAGGTCATGTGAAACACAGACACAAAAGAACGTTATGTGAAGACAGAGGCAGAGGATGTCAAGAACTGCTAGCAGCCATCAGCAACAAGGAGAGATGCATGGAACGGACTCTCCCTCAGAGCCTTCACAAGGAACCACCCCTGCTGACACCTGGATTCTACCTCCTAGAACTGTGAGCAAATATATTTCTGTTATTTTAAGCCACCCAGTTTGCTGTATGTTGTTACAGCAGCCCTTGGAAACTAACATATCCACTCTTGGCTGTTCCTAAGTCCTGAGCATCTCAGGCATTCCTTCTGAAAGGCAGATCGGCTGGCTCCCTGTTGCTCTCCCCTTGTGCAGACATTCTGGGAGATTACTTCCTTCTTAGCTTCCAATATTTGAGGATAGCTTATCTCCACTTATTTTCTGTTTCCTTCAGAGTGTATATCTTTCTTTGAAAAAAAGAAATGCAACTCTATTATTTCTAATCATGCTTAATACTATTAAATAAGTCGATAAAATGAGGCACCAAAGTGCTCATTTCGGAATTATCTCTATTAGGAAAAAAGTATGGGACAATTAAATAAATTACAACAAGTCAATTGATCGAAATACTAGGCTGCCATTTCAAAGGATAATGTGAAAGCTGGATGCGGTGGCTCATGCCTGTAATCCCAGCACTTTGGGAGGCCAAGGTGGGCAGATCACTTGAGCTCAGGGGTTGGAGACCAGCTTGGGCAATGTGGTGAAACCTTGTCTCTATGAAAATACAAAAAAATTAGCTGGGTGTGGTGGCGTGTGCCTATAGTCCCAGCTACTCAGGAGGCTGAGGTGGGAAGATTGCTTGTGCCTGGGAGGCAGAGGTTGCAGTGAGCCGAGAATGCACCACTGCACTTCAGCCGGGGTAACAGAGTGAGACTCTGTCTCATAAAGAAAGGAAAAAAAAGGACAATGTAAAAATTATGTAGAAAACATGGAAACATATTAAGAACTTTATGTTAAGTGACCAAAGCAGAATACACTCATGTACCCTGGTAAAAATGTGTTTGGATGTGGACAGTAGTAGGAAGGGGTATCAGGAATAAGAGAATGTGAGGTTCTTATTTCTCCCAACAGTCACTCTTGACAATTTAGGTATTCTCTAAGGTGATATATGTTTTCTTTACTGTTCTCGTTTGCTTTTGATACCTCAACAGCAGAGTTTTTAACATTCACATATATTTCTCCTTCTTTCCTTCGTCCCTCCTTTCCTCCCACACTTGCTGCTTCTCTCCTACTTCTTCTGAAGAGAGCCACAGAAGACAGGGTCATGAAGAAAAGGCAAATAAGCTTTTAAAATATGCTCTCTAAAAAAACTAGAAAGTTACTTAAGGGAAGAGAACATTCCAAGCCTTGTAAGGACTTGGGGTTAAGAGACATTTAGCTTCATGGTTCCAAAGCAGAAATCCTTTAAAAAATAGTTATGTATGTTGGTCAGCTGGATAAGAAGAATTAAGATAAGAATTAATATCTTATCTTCAATCTGTCCTCAAAAACCTTATTGAGGGTATATCCTATTTTTTCCATTGGATTCCAGCATTTTAATATGGACTCATGGCACTGTTTGAGCTCATAAAATACATATGAATAGGAATATATTAATATTAACATACAAAGAATGGGTATTTTTTTCAAAGCTTTATGAAATAAAACAAATTATAGTCCATTTTATTTACCAAAAAATATACATAGAGATGGTTGTTTATCAGGTCAAAAGACTTTTTGGAGATGAAAAACATCAGGTGTGCTGGAAGAACTTTGAGATGTAGCGAAGGGTATGAGATGCCTTCACCTGCCAATTATCATGCATAATGTTGGAAGGAACAGGAACTAATCCATTCTTCTATTAATGAGTACTCTCTGCTACTCAGAACTTCTTCCTGCCCAGCACGTTCTTTTTTACTTTTCCTTTCTTTCTTTTTTTTTTAAAGAGATGGGGTCTTGCTCTGTCACCCAGGCTGGAGTGCAGTGTTGCAATCATAGTCACTTCAGCCTCGGACTCCTGGGCTCAAGCAATCCTCCCACCACAGACTCCCAAGTAGCTGAGACTACAGGTACACACCACCATGCCTGGCTAAGAACAGAGCATATTCTTAGTTGATGTTTGTACTGTTTACTTTTAGACACTATAGGATCCTAAAAGTTTTCTAAGTCAAAGAAAGATTACATTTTAATCATGATAAATTTAGTGTATTTTATTGTATTATAATTTCTTGAAATCATATGTATGCAATATACAATATAAATTTCTTGAAATCTATCTGTGACATATGTTAGCTCCATCTCTTAACCTGAATATTAAAATAACTAGAGGACTACATTTTCTGGCAATGCTAGATAAAAGAAAATTTAATGTATTTCGTAGCTGAAAAGGTCAAAGCTCTGAATTTGTGGCTATTAACTGGCCCTTTACAGTAGAATTCAACTATGATGAGAACTAAACCACTTTATAAAAAGATATCATAGGCCATATACTCCAGCTTATGGGCAGGAATATAACAGTGCATACTCTGATGAAAGGTTTTATACATAGTCATGCACCTCATAATGGCATTTCAGTCAATGATGGACCATATCTACAACCATGGCCCCATAAGATTATAATATCATATTTCTACTGTACCTTTTCTATGTTTAAATATGTTTAGATGCACAAATATTTACCATTGTGATACAATTGCTTACAGTATTCAGTGCAGTAAAATGCTGTACAGGTTTGTAGCCTGGGAGCAATAGGCTATCCCCTATAGCCTAGGTGTGTATTAGGCTGTACAATATAGGTTTGTGTAAGTACACTCTACAATGTTTGCATGACGAAATTGTCAAAGACGCATTTCTCAGAATGTATCCCTGTTGTTAAGCAACACATGACTGTATTTATAGGTGATAACTAAATGACATTATAAGGTTACTTCATACATTCCACTGCTTATATTGCATCCCATCATTCACTTTTCTGTTTCTTCATTCCTTTGCTCAACAAACATTAGCTGAGCAGCTCTAATGTGTTAGCACTGTGCTAGGTGCCAGGAATATGGTGGCTCCAGGAAACCCGTCTAATGGGGAAGAGACAGAAAAATAATCACATACAGAGTGTGTGGTTATAAAGAGATGGAGACAGTGCCGTGGAATGTTGTGGGGAAGTAGAGGTTTTACAGAAGTGACAGCTTGGGCTGGTGTCTTCCAGGCACATATGAGAGTGAGGAGGCATAGGCAGAGGCCAGGGAAGATGGACCAAAGGGCTAGTGAGTCCTGTGCTTGGGCAAAGGGTGTCTGGGGAGGAAGTGGGCAGGGTGACAGGAGATGAGGCCAAGGAATAGGTGTGAGCTTCAGAATGAATGAGGGGGTTTCCGAATGCTAAAGCAAGGACTTTGGAAGGTACCTTATAGATGGTGATAGTAACCTGAGGTCTTTAAAGCAGGGAGAAGCTGTGATCAGATTTTTTTTTTTAAAAAAAGATCATTTTGTCAAAAATTTGGAAGATAGACTGTAGTGGAGGGGCCTATAAATTACATAAAACTGACATTTTTGAATATTAATGTTTCTCTTCCATTCATATTTGACTAATAACACATACAATATTTTCTGAGATAAACAGGCTTTACTATCTATCAGCACTCAGATTTGGGTACATTATTATGTAACAAGGACAATATTTTGAGAATAGTAAGTCAGTGCATTTTCCATTCTGCTTAAATGGTGATGCCTGGGGCTCCTCTCCCATCATCTCAGTAGGCTTCCCTCCTTCAGGCAAATGGCGGTTCCCAGCTAGAAACAAGCTGCCATCATTCAGCTTTGAAAAAGAATAGCCCTACTTGTAGCTTTGCATGGTGAAGTGGCTTTCTACAATTCAGAACTCTCCTTTCTCTATTAAGAACCAAACCTGGCTAAGTTAGATCTTCAAGTTTTACTACAAAGCTCTAGCAGGAAGAACACAGAGGAGACCATCTAAGGATAGTTCCCATCAGTAAAAGCAAAGCAAATGGAAATATTAGGGGAAGAGGGGGAGTGGGGAGAGGGGCAGGGAGAGAGAAGAGAGGAGAAAGAGAGAGGGGAGAGAGGCCAGAAAGATGGGGGTGAGATAGAGGGAGATCAAAAGTGAGTAGTCCTGGCTTCACATTCCTGGGGGGGTCAAACTTTAAAGGTAAGGGGAGGGCTTTTATTTCAAATTTCAGAGCCTAATGCAGGAAAATAATAGAATCTTCCTAAAGCAAGTTGGTATCGCCCA
This sequence comes from Pongo pygmaeus, assembly GCF_028885625.2. Classification (NCBI taxonomy): domain Eukaryota; kingdom Metazoa; phylum Chordata; class Mammalia; order Primates; family Hominidae; genus Pongo; species Pongo pygmaeus. The sequence goes on from NC_072384.2 coordinate 77,310,643, forward strand.
GGCAGCATATTAGAAAAGACTTAGGAAGTTATGTGGACAGCAGGGTGAAGAGAAAGTAGCTGGGAGTTCATGGGTGCCCCGGGGGGACTGAGGAAATGCCAAGAGACCCAATCAGCTAGAACTGGCCAGGAAGCTTCTGGGGGTGGTGGAGGGGGCTTGCCAAGAGGCTGCCACAAGGACCACAGACTTAAGTAGCCAGAGCTGGTGGCCAGGGCTGGCACAAAGTGCTCATCACACCCACATCATAGTCACACGGGGCTGGCACAGCATCACAGCCAGAGTTGCGACCAGCCACCTCTCAGTTAACCCAGAAAGACCCAACAGACAAGATGTGCACCAGGGGTCCTTCTCTTGAAGGTCGCAAAATCATCACAACCATAGGTGAGTTCCCTGGTACCTAGATGTCAGCTGGGGAGGAGAAAGAGCTCTGATTAGGAGTACTTTAACCAGAAGAGATTGAGATACTTTAATAGTCAAGTTTAAATAATAGTCCCTGAATGCAGCCACCACCCTACTCCCCATCACCAGGAAAAAGTGGAGCCAGATAGATCAGTTATAGAGAAAATAGGAAGTTGTTTTCCTTCCTTTCTTCCTTCCTTGCTTCTTTCTTTCCTTCTCTCCTCCCCTTCCCTCCTCTCCTTCTCCTCCCTTCCCTTCCCCTCTCCTCTTCTTTTCCCTCCCTCTCTCTCTCCTTCCCTACATTCCTCCCTTCCTCCCTCCTTCTTTCTTCCTGTATTTTTTGAGTTATGTATGATGCCATTCCGTATATATCCCCCCTTTGTAAGGATAAGTAAGAAACTAGACCCAACTATCTCTTCCTTTTCATCCACAAGAATACTAAAAGTCAGAGAAACACTTATAGGAAACTAACTGATTTGAGTGGTGTCTTTTTTTTTTTTTTTTAAATATCTGATGAAGTTGTTTTTAGGGAACACTGGATTACTTTTTTTTTTTTTTTTTTGAGACAGAGTCTCGCTCTGTCACCCAGGCTAGAGTGCAGTGGCGCGATCTCGGCTCGCTGCAAGCTCCGCCTCCCGGGTTCACGCCATTCTCCAGCCTCAGCCTCCTGAGTAGCTGGGACTACAGGCGCCCGCCACCACGCCCAGCTAATTTTTTGTATTTTTTTTTTTTTTTAGTAGAGACTGGGTTTCACTGTGTTAGCCAGGATGGTCTCGATCTCCTGACGTCGTGATCCGCCCGCCTCGGCCTCCCAAAGTGCTGGGATTACAGGCTTACTGGATTACTTTTAAAGTACTTTCATCAGTATCCAGAGAAAGTGTCCTGGAGTAGCACCTTATATCCTCTTTTCTAGTTTGTCAATTTCTAACTCCCATTCTACGATTTCAACTATATTTTAAAGTTTTTTTCTCCCTTTTTTCCAGAGAGCCTATTAATATTGCATCACGTGGAATGTATTTTTCAAAATGACCATTAAAAGTGAAGGCAGAGGCTGGGCATGGTGGCTCACGCCTATAATCCCAGCACTTTGGGAGGCTGAGGCCTGCAGATCACTTGAGGTCAAGAGTTCAAGACCAGCCTGGCCAACATGGTGAAACCCCGTCTCTATGAAAAATAAAAAAAAATTAGCCGGGTGTGATGGTGCATGCCTGTAATCTCTGCTACTCAGGAGGCTAAGGCAGGAGAATCGCTTGAACCTGGGAGGTGGAAGTTGCAGTGAGGCGAGATCAAGCCATTGCACTTCAGCCTGGGCAACAAGAGCAAAATTCTATCTCAGAAAAAAAAAAAAAAGAAAAAGTGAAGGCAGAGAAAAAAATCAGAGGTTACTGTAAATCTTAACATTAGAAGCCCTGCCTGTTTCAGAAACCTCATGACATTTTAATAGAGAGGCACTACTCTTAACAAAATTCTCCTACTCTTAATGGAAACAGAAAATTATTCTGCTAGATGCTGACCAGGTCACATCCTTTTGCATTATCTGTGAGAAAATATCCACTCCAAAATCAAAAGCCAGTTTGGGATGAGCTAAAAATCAGATTACATTCATAATAAAAATGAAATCCCTCAGTCCTTAACAAACAAAAGATTTATAATGACTCTGCACCACTGACATTCTAGGTACACTGAGATTTGGTTAAGTTGAGAATGAAAATAAGGAGCCAGAACTTAGCTTGCTATTGCAGAGAAAAGCTCAAAATGATACTGTGACATGAGGGTTTCTGTTTATCCCTAAGGCTGGTGTGGCAATGACTTCAGAGTTTGATTGTGTCTTTTTTTTCTTCCTGCGATGTTGAGCAGCAGGGCTAATGGATCCCCAGCAGGGTGCAAAGACAGCAGAAAGTGCAGGAATCAGATGTCAATGTATTCCTTCGAGATACCCTGCTAGGACACAGCTAACTAACCAGGGCTTGAGTCTTCTCTTGGGGAATGTGCTTTGATGGTTCCCTGCCCACTCTTGGCTTCCTGATTAAAAGGCTGTCACCCATAAATCAAGACTTCATCCTGTTACAATCATTTTCTTTTTTTTTCTTTCTTTCTTTCTTTCTTTCTTTCTTTCTTTCTTTCTTTCTTTCTTTCTTTCTTTCTTTCTTTCTTTCTTTCTTTCCTTCTTTCTTTTCTTCTCTCTCTTTCTTTCTTCTGTCTCTCTCTCTCTCCTTCTCTGTCTCTCTCTCTTTAAGGAAAGTCTGAAGATTAAAAAGAGAGCAAGTTCCAGAGAACTCTATGCTCACATATAAACATATGGATATAAGCCTGGCCTACATCCTTATTAGATAACTATTCATCGATTTGGGACTGTTCTGTGCATGTGTCCTACCCACCTGGCATGTTGGGAGAGCTAAATCAATGCCAGAATGACATGCTGTCTTTCTCCACTTGAGATAGAACCAGTCAGCCTCTTTCGTTGACAATACATATGGTAAAGAGGGCCTGCACATCGTTTTTTTCTGTTTTATTTATATATTTTTATATATTTTCTGTCTGTTGCTTTCTGTCAATCTCAAGATTACTTAGATAACTTCCTAGTGAATACATTTTGGAGGAAGGGGAGTTCCTCATTGTTTTCCCTCAATGTAGTAAAAAATTGAGTGGAACTTGAAGCTATCTCAGAGATAAGAGTTTCGATTTTAAATGCACCGGGCATCCAAAATATACCGGTGCAGGTGCCAAGTAGGCACATAAATAAGTAGCCCTTCAGGCACTGAGCGTAGTGATAATCTTCATCCTTTGCTTGGAGAAGAGCTAAACTCAGCAAACAGGAACACAAACAGAAAGTGCTTTATCTATTTGATATTTGACAAGCACAACCCTTTTAAAACCATGAAGTAAAACCGAACTACCCAGTGAAAGTCAATGAAGTCAAAAAGCTGTACCAAAACCATATGCGTGTGTACTGCCCTGCTGCATGGCCACCTGCCCCTGCCAAACTCGCTGTTCTGTCCCTCTGCTGTACCCAAGAGCCTCCAGCTGTGGGGTGCCCTGGGTCAACTCCCACCCTCTGTAGACTCCAACTCTCCAACCTCCTCCACCTGCAGGAAGATCCCAGCTCTCTCTATGAGAGTGCTTGCCTTGGGCTCTACATGAAGGTTCTTGCCACCCAACCTTGCCCTACCTTGGGGTCAGGCCTTAGCTGTTAGAGGGGACATGCGTTGTCTCATGTGTACTCCTCGGTATTCTTTTGCCGTATGCCTAGACCAACATGGTAAAGCAAAGCTGAATTCTTATGCTGTATTTCAGACCAATCACGTCAGGGATTCCTGCCACCTGCACACTTCCCACTTGCCTTCGATCCTCCCAGACTCCTTATTATTGCATTTTTATGTTCAAAACCCCAAACTTGACTTTCACTGAGTTATCTCAGTGAATGGTGTCACATCAGTGACCTTCCTGGCTTGTCACTTCCTCGAGGTGTTGTGTCTTCCTACAAATGGTGATTCCTGCCCACTGACTGATTCAATTTCATTTCAGAAGCACCAACAGTTAATGTGAGATTATCCAGTTAAATAGTGGAGGGAAGGGAGAACACTGCATGAGATCAAATAAAATAAAATAGGACCCTCAGAGAGGATACTTAAACTCACCCTACAAAGTTTCAGTTGAGGGCTCTTAAAATGATTGGTTTCAAAGCCTTGTATAAAACTTACAAATGAAATAATGAGATCTTTTTTTACTTAGTGATGATAAGGAATCAAAAAGAGCAAGATTTTCACCCCCTGTTAAATGAAAAGATAGAGCAGCAAGTATGAATATGAGCTTCTGCAAATAGCTCCTTCCATATTCCCTTTCAGCATGACACATCTCTCCCCAGTTAGTTAAATAATAAAAAATGGTGCAAGAAATTTCCATCAGAGGTGAAGTAGGGCATTAGAAAGGTCACTACACCAAAACAAAGGTCAGGGTGAGCAGGACACAACTCTAATTTGGTGGGAGCATCACTTAATCTTTCTATATGTTAATTTCCTGAAGCTGAAAATAGCAGATGTATCTAACTGACAGATAAGTAGTAAAGTAAAACAGATGTGAAAAATCAGGACAATATATAATGTGAAGGGATAATATTACTCCCTAAATTCTAGAAACTGCTATTTCCACTTAAATTCAAGTAACTTCCTTTGTAATCTAAAGATTTCAAAGCATTTAATAGGAAGCATAAGATAAGTCCTAAAGGATTGTGAATCAGTAATAAAACAAATTAACATGGAAAACCATATGAGGATCTTTTACAGCTTTTCCTATAACCAACACATAGGAAGAGTGTATAGACTTTGAGTTCACTCCAAAATAGCTTTGCAAACTAGTACCAAAACTTAATCAGCTTCCCACCCCAATACATATCTTCATCCTCCTAAGCTTTACCCAAAATAAAAGGAATGTAGTAATTGCATGAATAATTTCTTCATCCCATTTATTGCCTAAGTGTGCACACAAAACTGAGTAACATTAAAAAGTAATTCAACATGTATAGTCAAGGTCAGTTTCGCAAAGCAAGATACACCTGACCCAAAAGTTGTTGAACTTTGCACATGGGGGCCCGCTTATTCGGAGACACTGAGGATGGGAGGAGCAGACAGGAAGAAAAGAGAGTTGAGGATCCCCTTAAAATAAAGTATACATCATTTTCTATTTTGTTTGCCCAATCTTCCATTATTAAATAAAAGAACATTATGTTCCTTTTATAACTAAAATAAGCGATTGTAGATTATTTTAAAACTTTACCTGATTTTATGGTATCATGTATTTAATGGCTAATATAAAACAAAAATGAATTTATTTTTGTTATAGTTATCAAAAATTACATATCCATCTTCAAGACAGTATTCTAAGTTTGTTTGTTTTCAGGGTTCTGTGACAGGGCTCAGCAGTTCCTAAAAGTGCTGAAAACAAAGTGGTAGATGATCTTGAACTTGATGGTTGTGAGGTCCTTAAAAAACAATACTGTGTTTTTAATGGGGTTACATAGGGTGAGGAACTAAAGAGCTTTTGCTTTCCCTGCATGTTTCTCACTTTGAAGTTAGGAAAGCAGCTCAGTCTGATTGAGCTAGGTTGGGGGTAAAGAACTTGCCAGGTTTTTACAAATGAAAGCAAATGCTTAGAAGTAGAATTAAAAGCCAATGTACAATAAACCGTTAGTGTTAACTGATGCCAGCCCTGATCCGTACTCAAAAAGTGCAGTGTGAACCATTCAAAGCGACACTTTTCTCCTTTCAGAAGGAGAGGCCTACACACCAAGCAGCAAAGCTGGAATCATTAGCGCATCTCGCTCAAAATTCACTGGTTGGGATTTGTCACATGCATCTCAGAGACAAGCAGATTTTGAAGCTGGAAGGTGTGTTACAAAACCCCCTGGCTCAGACCATGGGGTCAGAGCAGAACACCATGTTTCATGGAATCCTCATTCCCACATTATATTAATAAAGAAAATTTGTAAAAAAAAATTCCATGGTCAAATATGTTTGAGAAATTGAGCTGATCAAGTTTAAACATGTTTCTTGGGCCTGTGAGCTTTTTTTGAACAGATGGCTATTAGATGATGGCTGGATGTTCATGTTCTATGGGACACAGTTTGAGAGACAGTAAATAAAATATTATTATCCCTGGTTTACAGATGAGGGAGTGGAGGCCCATGGAGATTATATCCTAGGAAGTGGAGAATGCAGGTCTGCAGCCTCCTAGAACCAACTCTTCCCAGCCAGGGGACAGTCAGAAATCCAAGAAAGAAAAACTGCAGCCAGAGCTCTCAGCAATGTACATACCCTGGAAATGTCTCCTAAAATGAGTGCTTTTGAGAAGTACACACTTTTCCTTTTCTGATTCAGTCAGAACACGTAGGCCCTCCCAAATCAAAGTACCTGATACAAAGGCATGCAGATGCTATCAATCCACTCCAGTTGCAACCGAGGCAGTTCATCCTTCCGATTCCGATCAAAAATTGCCTAGAATGGGGGGCAGGAAGAACTCTGCTTTATTACACCAAAGTATTTTACAGGGTGCTTTGTCAAACACTTTGCTAGAATGATCCATTTTTTTACAAACTGAACCCTTCGCAAATCACAATAAATCTTTACACATACTTTCTTCTCCTTTATCTATGATGAGAAATAAAATGTTTTTACCTCTTTTTATGAGATTTGTAAGCAAATTTACTTGAAGTTTCTAGCGTGCAACTTCTTGGGGCAAAAACCTGTCTTCAAATATAAGTAACTGCTACTAAATCAAGTCATCAGGTCACTGTGAATTGGGTACAGGTCAAGGAGAAAGGAATATGTTTTACTGCCACAAAAATAATGCAGGCTTTTATTTCTATAGTGAGAGGGTGGGATAGAATAGGACAGATTGGAAAATATCCTTAAAAGCAATTTTATTGTAAATAGAAACCATTTATACTAATTTTTCAGGGTAGGGGTTGATTTGGCAACTGCATATGTTTTTCAATAAGGTTCTGTCTTTAATAAATTTTTAAATATTTATCTATCATTGTATGGATGATGGTGGGTGGACTCATTATCTCTTCATTCCCAGCCCTTAAGCTTTATGATGATATAATGTTCGAGATAATTTAGGTATATTTTTGAGAAAAATAAATGACATTTTTCTGTTGGGCAGACTTAAGGGAAACAATCAATTGGAATTTTAGTGTTAAAATTAATTCACTGAACAAACACTGCCAATTCTGTGCCAGTGAGACTGTCTCTCCCTTTGTTCTTAAGGAGTCAGGCCCAGACCTGAGAAGCTCCCTTGTGCCCTTACCTATCTAGAAGACTGGGCTATCTGGTTTTAACTTGCCCTCCGTTAATGCTATATAGTAAGTTTTATCTTTCCTTTACATAAAATGTGGCATTCACATTATTTTGGTGTCCTTATAGGCCATGAGGGTGGAGACAAGCAATCCCCTTGGTCCAGAGATGTTGGAAAATCCTGCATCCTTCAGATGTATGAACAAGAGTGGGAGTGGGCGGGGCAGAAATCACTAGCTGCCAAATCTGAGGAAAATATCTCCAAATTGGGGAGGAGGTCACTGATTCCCCCAGGCTCTTCTCATCCTTGTCTTGCAATGGAAAATGGCAAATAGCAGGAAAGAAGACTGGAATTTGGAGAAAATTGTGAAAATGTGCTGGAGAGAGGGATAGTTCTTGTGAATAATATGAGTCTTGATCCAAAATGTTTCTTTAGAGCTAGGTGCTGTGGCTTATGCATGTAATCCTAGCAGTTTGAGAGGTTGAGGCAGGAGGATCACTTAAGCCCAAGAGTTCAAGACCAGCCTGGACAATAGAGTGAAGCCTCTGTCCCTAAAAAAAAAAAAAAAAAAAAAAAAGTCAACTGTGGTGGCACATACTTGTAGTCTCACCTACTCAGCAGGCTGAGGTGAAAGGATTGCTTAAGCCCAAGATGTCGAGGCTGTATTGAGCTACAATTGTGTCGTTGCATTCCAGCCTAGGTGACAGACTGAGACTCTGTCTCAAAAAAATATAAAATAAAATAAAATAAAATAAAATAAAATAAAATAAAATAAAATAAAAATAAAGAAATAAATATACAAAATGTTTCTTTAAAAACTATTATTCTGGGCTGGGTGTGGTGGCTTATGTCTGTAATTCCAGCACTTTTTGAAGCCAAGGAAGGAGGATCACTTGAGATCAGGAGTTTGAGACCAGCCTGGCCAACATGGCGAAACCCTGTTTCTACTAAAAATGCAAAAAATTAGCTGGGCGTGGTGGTGGGCACCTGTAATCTCAGCTACCTGGGAGGCTAAGGCAGGAGAATAACTTGAACCCGGGAGGCAGAGATTGCAGTGAGCCAAAATTGTGCCACTGCACTCCAGCCTGGGCGACAGAGCAAGACTCCATCTCAAAAAAAAAAAAAAAATTATTATGTTTTATTTTCTGTATAGTTCTCCCTGTCTAAAATTTTCATATTTATTTAATTATTCCATTTCTAGTGGATATTATAAAGTTACTTTTTAAAAAAATGCAGTGTTTTTTAGCATATTTACAAAGTTGAGCAACTATCACTACAATTATAGAACATTATTATCATCCTCAAAGAAACCCCATACCATTAGCAGTCACTCTCACTTTTTTTCCACACTCCCAGCCTTAGGCAACCACTAATCTACTTTCTCTATCTATGGATTTGCTTATCCTGCACACATTTCATATAAATGGAATCTTATGATATGTGGTCTTTTGTGACTCGGCCTCTTTCACTGTTTTCAAGGTTTACCATGTAGCATGCATCGGCACTTCATTCATTTTTATTGCCAAATAACATTTCATTGTATAGATGTCTTATTTATTTGTTCATCAGTTGATTGACATTTGAGTTGCTTCCAGGATATTATGAATAATAGCTGTGAACATTCACATACAAGTTTTTATGTGGATGTTATGTTTTCATTTCTCTTGGGGATATACCTAGAGGTAGAATTTCTAAGTCATATGGTAACTGTTTAACTTTTTGAGGAATTGACAAACTGTTTTTCGAAACAGCTGCACAATTTTACATTCCTGCTAACAATGTATGAGGTTCCAATTTTTCCACAGCCTCACCCAACACTTGTTATTGTCTGTCTTTTTTGCTATAGCTATCTTAGTGGCTGCGAAGTGATATCTCATTGTGGTTTCAGTTTGCATTTCCCTGATGACTAATGATTTTGAGCATCTTTTCATGTGCTGTGTGGCCATTTACATATGTTCTTTGGAGATATGTCTGTTCAGATCCTTTGCCTATCTTTTAAATTGAGTTGAATTTCTATTGTTCAGTTAATAATAATTCTTTTTATCTTCTAGATACTTGGCCCATAAAAGATATATGATTTGCAAGTATTTTCCCATAACATGGGAAAATTTACTTTCTTGATAGTGTCCTTTGATCCATGAAAGTTTTTAATTTTGATAAAGTTCAATTTATTTATTTATTTATTTATTTTTATTTTTTTGAGAGAGCCTCACCCTGTCACCTAGGCTAGAGTGCAGTGGCACAGTCTGGGCTCACTGCAACCTCTGCCTCCTGGGTTCAAACGGTTTTCCTGCCTCAGCCTCCCGAGTAGCTGGGATTACAGGTGCTTGCCACCACACCTAATTTTTGTATTTTTAGTAGAGTCGAAGTTTCACCATGTTGGCCAGGCTGGTCTCAAACTCCTGACCTCAAGTGATCAGCCCGCCTCAGCATCCCAAAGCTCTGGGATTAAAGGCGTGAGCCACCGCTCCTGGCTGTTCAATTTAATTTTAGTGAAGCTCAATTCAACATCTCTGGACCAACAATTCTGGGTCATTTTATCTTTTGTCTCCTGTGCTTTTGGTTTCATATTTAAGACACCATGGCTAACCCCAATCCAGAAGATTTATACCTATATTTTCTTCCAAGAGTTTTATAGTTTTAGCCCTTACATTTAGGTGTATGATCCATTTTGAGTTTATTTCAGGGTATGCTGAGAGATAGGGAGCCAATTTCATTCTTTTGCCTGTGGATATGCAGTTGTCCTTGAACCACTGTTGAAAAGATGTTATCTTGGCACCCATGTTGCAGATTAGTTGACCATAATTTTAAGGGATTTATTATTGTACTAGTCACTTCTTAATCAATGCTTGATGAGAAAAAAATGAGTGTGAGGCCCCACACAGTCCTGTGCTTCACAGCATTTTGCATCTCATAAAATGAGTATTAGTAATCATTTATTTCATGTCTATATTTCCCACCAGTTGACAAGGGATCCTTGAGGGCAGGGAAGATGGTGTCTTACTCATTGCTGGATACAAGGTGCCTTGCTTCATGCCCGACACATGGAGGCACTCAGGTAGGCTTTCCTAACTGACTCACTGCTTCCAGTCCTGACCCTCTGGCTGTGGGCCAGATTAGCCTTTGTCTTCATGAAGTGACTCCCATGACTCCTGGGACCATGATACCTGAGGGGGCTCCAGGACAGTTTTCTTCCTAAATATCAAGGGATAATGGGCACAGCAGCTGTCAGCTCTGGGTGCATGCATTTTTACAGATATTTCTGGAAAAGAACTGAGGGCTAACCCTGCCACATCAGCCAGGCCTCCCCTGAGGAGATGGTCATCAGTGGTGCTCTGCAGTCTTTGTGAGAAGACAGGAGCATTTAGAGCTATGTTTCTACCACAAAATTAATTTCATTTATGTCTACAGAAAATGCCTTACCTGAGCCTACAGATAAAGGCTCCTTAGTGCTGCTCTACTGCACCTACCGGCTCACCAGTGCTGGCAATTTACTCATATTTTTTTTCATTTAATTAAATGACCTTTGGTATTGCTGCATTGTAAACCCTTCAGAGTATGCCTCTGAAACGGTTTTTAAGGGGGGAAAAGCTTTTATTTGAAAGTAGATATGACAGAATTTGGGTCATGCTAGGCTTTGTACATTAACTGTATGTATCCTAAGCTAATATTTTTATTTTTATAACCAAATTTGGTGACACCACCAAAAAAAGGGATGTTTTGAGAAACTAAGTCAATGTTGCTTTGAAAACTCAAATAATTGTTATGTGTGTTTCAACCTGTGTAGCCTCCTGACCTTTTGTACGTAAGCAACCGATTAAGAATATTCAAAATTAGCAAGACTGTGCGTTCTGACTTCAAGCAGGTGAAACTATTCAAACTAGGAACTAGTTCTCTTGCTTTTCCTTGTTTTTAAATGTCAGCAAAGAAGAATGTCTTAAAACTTGAAGACCTTATAAATATCTCCAAATGTTCAAGCTCAGTTAATTTGGGTTCTCATAAACAGACATTCTTGACAATTGATACCTTCCTTGAGTATCACTGAATCTACTGTGCTATGCTAGGCTTTAAAATGCTTTGCACCACTCTCAGAGTCATTGGGTTATATGTTTTTAGCTAATCATTGGTTAGTAATAAAGAGGCTGCCCCTCTTGAGGTGGTGACTGAGGTAGTTATGTCTTCTGCATCCTTATGCTTAAAGACAGCATCATCTTGAGCCCAAAGTAAACATTCTTAAGTAATAACTGAGCAGATGAGTCCAATATAAATAGCGTTCATATCACCAGAACCTAGTTCCCCAGGTGAAACTTTTTCATTTTACAGACAAAGAAAAGAAACAGAGATTTGAAATGATGTGCTTTTGGGATTTTGAAAGTTGGAGATTGGAAAATAAAATCTAGCTTCTCAAAGCTAGACAGCCTGCCTTTAATTTTTGCTGCACAGTGTTTCTATTCTAAAGTAGGCATACATGAAATGCCAGCACTGGGCTTTGAATTATTCAAACTCCACTTTGCTCATCCTCCCTTGTGCCTACTTGTCCCACTGTGGGTGCGTAGAAAATGCTTGTTAAGTAGCTCACCACTCTTAATCAGAAACTTGGGAATAAGAGTGTTTAGCATTTAAGTTTAATTAAGGTTTTAAACTTTCAGGAGTGCTTCCTTAAACCCATTTTCAGTCTTTCCCATTTCCAACTTGTAATTTGGAATTGTTTTTGAAAATGTCATTCAAAAGGGTAAATACGTGATAATTAAAGGATGAACTCACTGAAGGAGTGAGTTTGAGCTCTAATCTCTCCCGATCTCCTTGTTCGAAGAACTCACTGGTTACAAGTTCTGCCACCTGAAACATATAAATATTTTAATTCGTGGTTATGTGTAGTTTATCATGAGACTCAGAAGTTCTTTCTTGCTTATGTATTTGGTGATCCTCATCAACACAATCATTTAAAAAGCTTATGAGGAAGTAAGTATATTAACCTTTCATGTTTGAAGGTGTTACAGAACTTAATGAAACTGATTTCCTTTTAATCAGGACAACTTGTGCAATGTAATTTTAGATGCATGCCAACAGGAAATCTCCCACAGTACAGCTTCCATATTTGGGATGAGGTAACAGGTTGCCAGCTTCAAAGAAGGAAAAGTTCTTATACAGAAAAGTGAAGCAAATATTCATTTAATAATAATGTGTAATTATTGTTATATTATGTAATGATAGTTTAGCCAACTTTTTATTGTTTCTATGTAGATTCTTTATTTTGTTGCATACTTTTATGTTAGCCCAGCTTTAACTTGCCACATGAAAACTCCTCAACTCCCTCCCTACCAATATTTGTATGCACTCTGGGAAGGATAACCCCAGGGCACATCCTCTGCTTCCTACTGTTGCAATCAATCAAGAGGCAGGACTAATGCCAGATTCACTGTTCACAGCAGACTTTTACAGTAGGTCACGGTATAGTTTGAAGAGCGTGACTTGGTCTTCAGGCTCTCTGGATCTACGCACTAAAAGTGTTAATTTATGGTAGGCTCTACTTGGTACAAAGACAATGGGACGCTTGTTCTACCTTAAACCTTAGAGACTTATATTTTTCTACTTTTAATCCATTAGCTTGGATGGTCAGCAGCTACTGATTATTGCCAAGCTAAACAGATTTTTTTTTTCTTTTCCACACCTTCACTTCTCAGGATAGTGTGTGGGAAGCAAATTGATATAACAGATTAAATGTTGAATGGCTATTTTCAACGCTACTATGGTGTGCATCTAGGAAATTTCTGAGATGAACTAGCTGGATTTAAAAAAATTGGGAGAGTAGAATAAATCCCAGACAACTTCATGGTAAGAGGACATGGATACCAAAGAAATTTTTCTCTATTCCAAGTTCTTATGAAGATGAGGTTCTTAAATCTGGCAAAGATGAGACAGTTTAATTTTGGTCAAGTGCACAGTATCAAGATAATTTAACTCCGTTGATCTCTCAAGAGATTTGCTAAATCACAGATTATAGATAAAACTGAAACACAACACTAAACTCCCACACACACACACATCTGAGAGTAGCATGTGTGCAGTCACATATAAAGAAATCAAATACCCAGTAAGTTCAGATTTCTATATTTCTATTAAGAAACATGGGCCCCTTTCAAGAATTGAACCACAAAAAACTAGTTGGAACTGACTGAAAAATCCCCTTCACCCCAGCATCTTGTATATGTGCCTGTTTTCTAGGACTCAATTCACCTGTCTTCTCTCCAGTCTCTCCTGCTACCCTGCATTTCAGCACACCAGGCTTCTCTCTTCTTTCTCTGGCCTTCCTTTGAAGAGGAAATGGTCCCCTAAGGGTATGACCTCATTTATTCAGTTCCCAGAACTCTCCCTCAGATTGCTCTAAGCTAGGTCTTTTGCATTAAAGAATGTAAATGTGCACATCAGGCGCCTCAAGGTGGGAGTCCTGCATAGGTCTGTAGCCCCTGGAAAGAAAAGAAATTAAAACAAAATTCTGTCGTTGCTCTTTCTCAAGTAGTTGCTGGTATCTCCCCTGTGCTCCTTTCACAGCTTAACTTGCACAACTGCTTTGTTTGTACTTAAAAACCCAATCAGGAACATTAAGTGGTTCCTGATTGAATTTTTTATTAAAGAAGGAAATTGAGATGCTAATCAGGCCTTGGGGGAATCACTGGGAAACCCACATGCTTAGAGTCTTGTTTGCAGGAAGGGAAAGTGGAATAGACCCCAGCAGAAAACATTTTGAAAGGGAATTTTAAAAAATCAACATCCAGGAAGTTAGATAAATATTTTTTAAAGAAGGGCCTATTGTTTTCTCCAAATGTTTCCTAAAATTTTGAAGTGAGCATTAAAAAACAAAAAAATTTAACCCATCAATTTGGAGACAAACAAGAATGAGATTGCTAGCTTAGAACTGTGACAAGCTTTCCGATGGAAACATTAGGAAAAACATGGTTTTGTGTTTTATTTCCCTGAAATCTTACATTTCTGCACTTTTCAACAGAACCTCACATCCAGAAAATAAAATAATATTTACACTAGTGACCGAGAAGACCACCTACAAGCAGCTATTGGGCCTCCCAAGTTGGCCTAAAATATCAAGGCAGAAATTTTTTTCCTTGCAAGTACTTTGCCCTGTCACTTTTCTGTTCCCTGGGGCTACTGCTCCTTGAGTTCTTGACATGCATTTCACTGGGGTTTCTGAAGGTGCTGGCACATCATACCTCACCCCATTCCCTTTTGGCTCTTCTCTAGTTTTCTCTCAGTCCTCCCAACTTCCTCACACTCTCCACCTCCTTCCATCCCTAGCCTCCCCCAGTACTACTCTTTTCCCCAATACCTGGAAGAGCCTCCTACCTCTTCCCTGCAGTCTACTCATCAACTCTCCCAGAAGGGAGGCCTTCCCACATGGGAAAGGGGAGGGGGGAAGATGAACAGTGGGCAGAGATGTGGAAAGAAGCTAGTCAACCACACAAATTCTTCACAATTATCCTGCTTTATGTGACTTTCTGTAACTTCAAATATGTCACACTGAAATTTAAACCAAAGCACTATTGGTGGAATACTCTATTGGAAAACTGCCTGATCTACATTGGACAGTGTGAGCAAGAAATAAACCTTTATTTGTGTTGAACAACTGGAATTTAAGAATATATTTGTTACTGAACCAAGGCCTAGCCTAGCCTTGACTAATACAAAAATTGGTACGGAAGTGAGGTGCTGCTGTTAGAAAAGAAGAGAAAGACAGAAAAAGACCCTAAAATACGTGTCATCAGCTTGGGGGCCAGGTATCAAGATAGTGAGGAGGCCATAAAGATGAGAATCCATGACAAAATAATTTGTACAATTATAACTAAAAGCTAACAATGTTCTGAATAAACTTACAGTCTTTGGAGATGAGATTAGAAAATAAAATGTTAGTAGCATGTGATGGTTGCCATTGACTGTTTTGCGAGGAATTACAGGAAGTGAGTTTAGAAAAGGAGGAACAGGCTTATACCCAGGAATGAAAGGAAATGGAAATAGTCACAAATTCAGGGACTTGCAGGGATGGAAGATAAAATTGCTTCTCAATTCCAAACTATGAAAATGAAAATTGCGATACACTTTGACAAAGTTTGATTAGGACTCAGCTTTGTAATAAGAATCAAATCAAAGGTACTGCCAAGACACCTAGAGTTAGAATCTGAATGAATTAGGTAGTTTGCAGCATGTCCTTCTAACTGGACAAAAATGGCTCAACGAAATGATTTACCTATATGGTTCTCTCACTGAAGCCCGTTAGGCCCAAGGCACTAGGAATTAAGCCAGAAGAGAGAAAGAAATAAATATATTTGCCACATTTCTTTATTCCTAAATGTAAACAAGCAAATAAATACAGAAAATCTAAGATGTTTGTATGGAATGTGGATGTGGTTATGGGCAAATGGAAAGGACTTGAATCAAAAACATAAAAAGCTGACTAAACGTACAAGAGAGTTTTGGTGCTAAAGAAACCCTAAGCCCATGATTACACAAAACAAGTGTTGGGACTTCAACCTTCTTTAGGTGAGAAGAAGGCAGTTTGAACTTCAGATAGAGCTAAGAAGGGTGATGGGAAAGGAATAATTTCCCAGGGAGGATTGAAAGGTCAAGGGAAAAAGGAACTGGAGAGCATCTCCCAGAGAATCAGGGTCCCCTGCATGGTAGAACATCTCACAGTGAGTACCCAGCGGGATTTTGGAGTTGCCATGGACCACGCACCACTCCACATTGCTATGAATATCACTCATCTCTTCCCTTTCCAAATGGGAGTGTTATAATTGGTATTTGTCTTTGAGTGTATGTTGGATGCTGTATTTTGGGTGTGTGTAGGTCTTTAATCTGCATCCAGATCTGTTGTAGAGACTAGCATGTATCTCCCAGAGATCCTGGACTTAAGAGTTTGATGCCATGACTGATGGGACATTTGGGTTGTCTTTATTGGAGGAAGGATGGGTATATTTTGTCTGCTGGAGGGAGAATGAATCATATGTTTGGTGATGAGAAGGGCAAATTCTGGTAGTCATGCATTCACTATTTCTGGCTTTCTCCTTTCTGAGCAAATAGAAGGATGGTACTTCCTGGTTGGGTGGGGTCACGTGACAAGTTCTGGCTGATGAATTGTTGCGGGAGGCATTTAATTGCCAGTGCGAGACCTTCCAGGGCCTCTGTCAGAATGATCTAGGTAGTGGCTGTTCCTTCAGCCCCAATACAGAATAAGGACAAAGTGGCGCCTGCCAACCCTAGGTGCCCATGTTCGTGAGCAATTGGTTATTTAAAGCCACTAAGATTTTGGGTAAAATGATAACATAGCCTATTCTGTGGATACACTTGCATCAATTAAAAATGCTGACTGATGCATCCTGTGAAGGAACCCATAAAACACTGCTAAGAATGAAAGCTTTGGAGCCTAATCTGCTAGAATCTATACCTAGCTCCGCCACCTACAAGCTGTTTAAACTCAGGCTTCTTATCCTTTCTAACCCTCACTTTTCCCATTTGTGAAATGGGGATAATAACTATATTAGTTTCCTAAGGCTGCTGTAAATTACCATAAAGTTAGTGGCCAAAACGACAGGAGTGTATTCTGTCATAGTTCTGGAGGCCGGGAGTTCTACATCAGTTCACTGGGCAGAAATCGAGGTGTCAGCAGGGATGTGCTCCCTCTGGAGGCTCTTGGAGAGAATTCGTTCCTTACCTCTTCCAGTTTTCCTTTGCTCACGGCTGCATCACTGCAGTCCCTGCCTTGTCTTCACATTGCCTTCTTCTGAGTGTGTAATTTCCCCCAGCTCCCTCTTATAAGGACATTTGTTATTGGATGTAGGGCACACCTGGATAATCTAGGATCAGTCTGCAGTTGAGATGCTTAATCACATTTGCAAAGATACTCTTTCCTTTGACGGTAATGTTTACAGGTTCCAGAGATTAGGACCTGATATCTTTGGGCGGCCATTATTCAGCTGACTACAATTTTAAGGATTAAATGAGATAATATATGTAAAGCAGTCAATAAATATTAGTTATTTATTGATATGGAAATGTATCTTATTTTCCCTAAAATGTCAAGTCTTTAGATGCCAAGTTACTGTTTTGGACCCCAGACAGTAGGTGCATCATAAAACGTACATAATGATTAACCTCTAAATACTATCAGTAATCCCTGATCTTAAGTTGGGTAGTTACTTAAATTGAAAACTATTCTTGGGTGCAGCGCACCAGCATGGCACATGTATACATATGTAACTAACCTGCACAATGCGCACATGTACCCTAAAACCTAAAGTATAATAATAATAATAATAAAATGCAAAAAAAAAAAGAAAACTATTCTTATAGAACTAATGCTTTGTGGCAGAGAAATCAGATAGGTGGTAAAGGCATGGTTTGTTTTTCTGCAAGTTAAATTGGATACTGCATATTTTGACCACAGAGGTTTCTGATATCTAAATAATATTTAAAAAGAAAAATATAATTTCCTTTTTGCCTCCTTTTATTTTCAGATATAAAAAAAAACAAGACCTTGTACTAAGACGTGATTATCTTGCCAAAAATCCTATCTTTGAAAAGAAAAATATAATTTCCTTTTTGCCGCCTTTTATTTTCAGATATAAAAAAAACCACAAGACCTTGTACTAAGACGTGATTATCTTGCCAAAAATCCTATCTTTGAAACTCTTGCCTTAATGGTCAATGTATTATTCAGATTTCGCGCATTAAAAATATCTTACAGAGTCAGAAATACTATTGCTTAGTGAAAGCACGATAAAAAAAAAAAAAGGGCTGTGCAATAAACTATGTCGTGCCTAAGCCTCCTGCTATTTTTTACACCATGTTAATACTGATGCAAATTGACTAGGGTTTCAGTGCCTGGTAGTCAGGGCTCTGGGAATATTGTGTCCCCCTTACCCCCCCAGTCCCTCCTCTGCTGAGCCCTGCCATTAATCACCACTTGCCTGTCTCGAGATCTCCCACGGTTTGGTCACGGCTCCAAGGTCACAGGCTGTCATTAACATTGATCTGAAAAACAGAACCAAACAAAACAGCCTGAATAACCTTTTGTTGCATTCCTAAACAAACCCGTCCTAGATACATAAATAAATAAAATAAAATGGAAATGAGGCCAGCTCACATCTTCCTTTCCTCAACAAGGGGCAGCACTGTTTATAGTCCCTGTGTTCAGCATCTCCATCGTGTGGCCACGCTGCTTAGGAAGACAAAGCTCTCACACATCCTCTGGTGGCCCTTTTGTTTTGTCTGCAGCAAATCAAGGAAAGCAAAGCACTACTTTCTGTACACCTGAGCTAAGCAAGCTCTGCTTAAAATAATTTATAATGGACAATGTTGTTGGGTTTTTTTAAACTATAAGCGAGAGAATCAGTATATAACACTGTATACATGGCTGATGAAACTACTTACCAACTTATCATTGATTGATGGGAACAAAAGAAAACCCACACCAAAGAGGCAAGGCACATGCCACATAAGGGGCTCCTTCATTTTCATCCGCTCTACAGAGCTAAGATTTATGGGCAAGAGCCATATCGTTTCACTCCAGTTTACTACCTGGCTCCAACCATGGTTTATAAGCATTATGAAGAAGAAACATACTCAGCTCCAGCTTTCATTAATTTGGGCACATAAGAAAGCACAGGAATGGTCTGAATCAGAGTTTTGAGGGGCAGGGTTAACCATAATTCACACTGAACCATGGAAACACGGGGAACAATTCAAATTGTAGATAGCTCTGGTGCTTATATATAATTTAATGTGGTGGGAGGAGGAAAAATAAGGCACACTCTGTCTCAAATCTGCTTTCTTTGTGCTGAAAACCAGCAGAATGTGATGAAAAGTAACATAGGATTTGAGCTGGGAAACCACATCTTGGCTAACTGCTTTTGGAAGAAAGGGGTATGCAACCAAAGGTCAGAGGGCTGTCCTGATGTCCGGTGTTAACATTTCATACCCTGCCAGATCTAATGCCTTGGAAACATGTCTGCTGCCCAGATGGCAGAGCATACTTAGATGGCAGGGGGGTCCCCCCACAGGAAACTCCTCCAGGGAACAAGGCAGGGTCACAGATAACAATAGGTCATTCAAGGCACAACCAGGCGGCACCGGCATCAGCAGCCCTCTCAACTCGAGCAGCATTGATGAAACCTCTAATTCCAAACATCCCTGTGTTAAGAACTACGCAAAGGGAGACACATCAGTCTATTCATTTTTGACCTTCTATATCAGGCATTTCTACACTGCTTACTGTGTGTCTGCTTCTGTACTAAGTGCTTTACTAACCAACTGCTAACTAAACTACTAACTAAATGAATCGTCATCACCACCCCAGAGGTAGTTGCTATTATCCTTATTTTACAGATAAGTAAACAGAAGCACGCAGAGATTAAGTCATTTTCCCTTCCCAAGGTGAGTAAAGGATTCAGGATTCTGTGCCTATCACAAAGCTACCAGATGCCCTCTTACAACACACGGATGCTGACAGTACTGGAGGGGGACAAGACTGGCTAAAGCATTGGATTTCTCAGCATCTCTCCTGCATAGCAAATAATCTCTATGAGGTTGCCTATTTGTATCATAATGTGGATAATTACTTAGGTTCTGTCCAGTTGATAATTTGAAACTTACTCTTCAAATGCATATCGCCATTAATCAGTTGATCAACAAGTTTACTGAGTATCTGCTAGGTGCTCAGATGATAATTCTAATAGCTACCACTTATTGGGAAGCCTCCACAGGGTGATTGACTCAGTCTCTATATGTGGTAGTGATACTATTATTATCTCTTATTAAAGTTAAAAAAATAAGGCTCAGAAACTTTAGGTAACTTGCACAAGGTTGTACAGTTATTAAGTGTCAAAGCTGGGATTGGAATCCTTTTCCTGACAGAAGAATCTCTACTTCAATGAATACAGTGGAGCAAGAAGTCCATGCAGAGAAAGGAGACAGGACAGGCTGAGAGGTAGGACGGGTAGAGTGGCTGCAACCTTTGTCCATCTGGCACTGGGGAGTCAACTAAGCCTGAGGACTCAGGAGGGACCTGGATAGACCTTTAGGGAGGAAACTTTAGGTGGTGGATGTGAGGATGGTTTGAAGAAGGAGAGGGTGGAAGGAAGGAGACTCATTGGAGATATAAATTGATAGGAGCCTAAAACAAGGAAGGGAGAGTGGGAAGGGAGGCACAGGGATGGAAGATTGCAAAGGAAGAACTGAAGAAAACAAATGAGCAGTTCTATCTTATTTTTTAGATTAAGACTCTTCAAGAAGTGAAAGATCTTTTTGAGAGTAAAAGACCAGGGAGAGAGTTTTTACCAACTGTTTTAGACTGAGGTCCCTATAATTCTAGTTCAATTTACAGTGAGTTAACATACCTCTCCTCTATATGCCAACATTATTTCAATAATAATCTTGTGACAATCATTATCTTCTTGATTTGTTCTGTAGTTGTAAAACAATTTAAAATGAACAAATTTTAATGTTAAAGATATATTTAAATTGAGTACAAAGATTGTGTGTAGACTGAAATCTGCACTTGCCAAACAAAAATATGACACTTTGCAGTTTGCGCTTATTTCACTGTTTTAAATTTTAAACATGAATGAAACCCACGAATGATCACATAACATGACAGAATGAAAGTATCTCAAGTTATATGTCTTCATCTTTACCATCACTGGGCTATCATTGTTTATTCTGAATATAGTCTTTGAAAGCAGGAATATGAGTTCTGCAAGGTTGGAAACACAAACGACACCCAGAGAGTTTGAGAAGTTCTGAACAGTTAGGAACTTACTATTGAAAATGTATAGCTGCATCTACCTATGTCAAGAGCCAGCTGTATGCATGGACACTCTTAGAATTAATTTACATTACGTGTGCAAGGAAAGGATAAATAATAAACGTGCTTATTTGAAGCTTTCATATCAATTATTTTTATCTTAACAGTAACCTCAGCAATTGTTTGGAATTTATACCAATAAAAGACATTTCTTAGGAGGTATATCTCACCATTGACTATTTAGAATTGCTGGCACATGGTGGTAATAAAAAGCAGACTGACTTTTAGTTGGTTTTATTACTATTTTAAAATTCTCTACAGATGGTTCTCCCTTAGAGCACCACCCTTGGTGCAAGGTGGTCAGAGTGTAACCATGAAATGGGGGAGGGAGGGCAGATGAGGGGAGAGGGGAGAACCCAGAGCACCTCCATTTTATGTAACATGCTTCCAAATAAGATATTTCTTCCATATGGGGTTCCTTGTCAAAACAGTTTGAAAATCTCTGTAGGAAAATATCTAGGTAGAGAAACTGAGTGAGAAATGGCATTTCAGGAAAAGAGCTCAGAAGAGAGGCTAAGCCCAAGAAAAGGGCTGGGAGTCATTTGAGAAGAGATAGTAGTGACACTAGAAGGATGCTGAGGAAAAAGAGAAGAGAATAAAAAATACATCCTTGGGGGACGGTTCTGTTTAGTATATGGTGGGGGGAAGAAGGGCTAGAAAAGACTAAGAACGAAAGAGTCAGAAATAAAGGAGAGAATCCAGAAGCAGATATGGCTTTGCAGAATCCAAGGCTGTAGAGGGTTTTAAGAAAAGAGAGCTCAACACAATTAGGGGCTATAAAGAGATCAGGAAGCTGAAGAGAACAAAGGTTGTAGCTTTTAATACTTGGAAGGTGACTGTGGTTCAACAGAAGCAGAAATCACATAGTATAGACTTAATTCCTCAGTAAGGAATAGATAAATACTCTGTGGTATATCTGTATTTTGGAATACTGTGCAACGATAAAAGATGATGAGGTAAAAACATGTAAAGAATTCCAAAGCATGTAGTTGAGTGGAAAACCAGGTTCACATTGGTATGTAAATATACAATTTATGTTAAAATAGACAATCAAAATACACACTAAACAGTATTTTTCCTAAGGGTACATGTGTATGTAAATGCTTTGGAAATGGTCTGGAAAAACACAATACACTAATAACAAAATACAGCTGTGCAACCAGTATGGGAATTGGGGGTTGAGCTCAAAGGAAATCTGGGGGCTTATTAGCAATGTTTGATTTGTTACAGAAAATATATATTCATATAATTACTCATGGCATTAAAAATTATACAAAAAGAAAGAAATTGCCTTACAAGAAATTAGGAAGTGTGGGAGTGAAGGGAAGGAGAAAACTATGAGGGGGCCTGGAGAAAAGGCAGCTTGTAGGGATGACTTTTTGATTGGGGAGGCAGAAGTGTGTTTTTAGGTCTGGAAAGGTCATGATTAATAAAACAGATTTTGAAAATGGAAGCTGAAGGAGCATGATTGATAGAGCCAGGTTGGGGTGGGGGGTGGGGAGGTGGAAGGAATGGAATTAGGGCACCAGTGGAGGGGCTGGTCTTGAAGATGAAAAATGAAGAAAAAGGTCTGTAAAGATAATACAGAGGAATATTAAAGTATAGAGGAAAAAATCTAGAGCCCTCTGGGGAGAGGGCTGCAGGAAGGTGACATGAGGACAGCTACAGAGGGTGGGGCAGGCAGTGGCCTGTGTTCAGAAGATGGTGCCAGAGATTTTATATAGCAGATATGGCAGGATTATGTCAAGGTTTCCGCTTGGGGTAATCCAGTAGTTGCCTGGTTGTGGAGCAGACCCAGTGTGCCCTAACCCTGGCCTCACGAGCTCTCCCAGCAAAACTTAGCAATGTTAGAACAGGAATAAGACAGCAGAAGGTCTGGGGTGGTTGAGGTAGAGAGAGTGGAAGGATGGGGTATGAGAGAAAGAGGAATAGTGCTCACTCTCTGGAGTGGCTGCAAGAGAGGCTAAAATTTGCCCCATAAACAGAGTGGGTTGCTACTGTCCTTTCTAAACAACTTGCAAGACGTCCCAGGCAAAGGCTAGAACAGACTCCTTATCTCCACCTCCAATATTGTTCTGACTGGTTATCTATCCGCAATGCCTATTGTCTCTAAAGAAAAGCAAAAGTTACTCCCCACTTCCTTTGTGCTATGTAACTCTGATTTCTAGGATGCAAAAATTCCTTGTCCACCCAACTTGCACCCCTACTTCCCCAGGAAACAGAAGAAATCATGGCTTGCCAAAACTGAACCAATTTGAACTTCATTTTCTAATTTTGATGGCAGATTTTTGAGACAAAAATAAATTATAAGATGAAAAGACATTCTCAGTAATTTCTCTAGTTATTCAACTGATCTCTGAATGTTTTGAATGTAAGCTAAGATTTGTTACTTTAAAAATCACTTCTATGCTCTTAGTACTGTCAGAAAATTTATTTGGACTAAATGTCCAAATAATGAAGAAACACATAAACAAGAGCTTTTTCTTACCGAAATATATCACGATGGTTTTTGATGTTCCAATCATATTCTCCTTTACTGACAAGTTCAAAGAATTCAGTTCTCCTCCTGCAGGAAAATCAAATGAAGAAAGAAAGAAAAAAAAAACTGGAATGAGATTTCCCAGTCTGTGGGGTGACATAAATACATTTATGGGAAAAACATAAGACCACCTGAACCAAGTAACTTAATATTTGAAATCATGAGGCTAAAGCACTATCAAAATAAATCACTTTCTAAAAAATGTTGAGACTTCAAGGAAAAGCCACAATCATTTCTGAATGTATTTACAACGGAGGAGATTATAGAGCCATAAAACAGAAAACAATGTGGTGCAGCATTTAGGATTATGTGCTGTGAAGCCCTTGTGACACTTACTGAAAGTCAGAGAAGGGAGGCAAGGACAAATAAAAAGTGGGGACAATTCTAGAATGTTCTTTTATCATCCAACAAAGAATTGAGCTGCATGATGATCCAAGATAAGATAAACTCCCTGGTAGTAAATTCAAGATAAATATATTTTTTTCCAGGTTAGAAAATAACTATTTCACCATTTCAGTGCTTAAACGCATAGGCTATGAAGTCTGAAAGTAACTGTGTTTAAAAACTCACTCAGCAACTCACTTGCTGTACAACTTTGGAAAGTTAATTAAATCCTCTGAGTCTCAATTTCTTAATCTCTAACACGGGGATTTCAGTTGCTAACTCATAGAGTTACTGTGAGGATTAAATGAATGACATGTGGAAAGCATGTAGCATAGTGTCTGAACATTTTAAGTGCTTGACACTGTAAACCAAAAATAAAATTCTAAGCCCCTAACCAAATAAATGGACTTCTGCTCTTGGCCAAGGGCATTCCTAAATTAATCTGAAATGCTAGTACAGGCCATGATGGGAAGTGGGAGTTGGACATGCCTCATTATTCCTTCCTCCCTTTTGGAATTCAGGTACAGCTGACCAGCATTAACATTAAAACAGAGACCTTAAGACTGACAAAGCAGACTCTTTGTAGCAATAAGATACCAACATGACAGATAGCAGGCCCTAAAAGAAATCAAAGTATTTTATCCCAAAATATATTTATTTGACATATTTTGAAATGGCCTTGCAAAGCTGTCTCTTTTGGAGAAAATCTACATTCTGTAGAGAATCCCCTTCCCTTTCCAGGTCTTTTTCCTAATCCAGGGGAGAATTAAATAAGAGCTTGGCACCTTTTAAAGTCTGATAAGAAATATTTACAATTTATTCTCGAAGGCTGCTACTTGGAGGCTTCATCTGCATAACAAAAACATTGGTCTCCACAACCCCTTATCTTAACCCAGACACTCCCTTCTACTGATTCCAGGTCTTTAGATAAACCCTTTCAAATAACTGCCAATCAGGAAATCTTTGAATCCATCTATGACCTGGAAGCCACTCCCCACTTCAAGATGTTCCGCCTTTCCTGACTGAAGCAACGTACATCATACATGTATTGATTGATGTCTTATGTCTCCCTAAAACATATAAAACCAAGCTGTAGCCCAGCTGCCTTGGGCCTATGTTCTCAGGACTTTCTGAGTCTGTGTCACGGGCATGTCCTTAACCTTGGCAAAATAAACTTCTAAATTGATTAAGACCTGTCACAGACACTTTTTGGTTTACAACTCACACATACACCCATGGAAATCCATTTGGAGATGCGTAGATATGGAAAAGACAAGCAAGGAATATTTCAGTTAGATGATTTTCAGTTTTAGTGAGAAAAGGAAAAAAAGAGGACATCACCATTTTGATGTAAGAATCACCTCCCAGGTTTTCATCCTCTTGGCACTTGCTAATGAGAGAATATTTAAGAGATCCTAACACACCATTTCCCAAAGCGCATCTCTCAAAATGCTAGACTTAAGAGGTGCTCCATGTGAAGACGTTCCTGGCCAAGTAGGTTTGAGAAATGCTGCCCTTAATATATCTCTCTTGGAGACACCATCTATATTAGCCTTTGAAGTCTCTGAGAAATATGGAGGTAGAAAAGCCTGTTTAACCTTATTTCATCACAAAATTCCACATAGTACTGATGTTTCAAAAACTACACTTTGGAAAATACCACCATGACATACAATTTATGGTAGAAATCAGACTAGGATCTCAGAAACTTAGTGCTGACCCTCTGTACTGGGGGACAAAGGACAAGAGGTTGAGAACAACTGGCTCCTCCGTGTCTGGCCTGGGGTGCTTTTCACCAACTGACCAACTGTGTGGATTTCTTGCCAATGGGTCAGACTAACTACTAAAATTACTTGAAAGGAGACAGGTCAGGAAGACAAATGTATAGCTCACTTCTGTATTAGAGACACAAAGACAGGTCCTGGATCTATCGTTTCAAGATGATGCAGGTCAAGGCCATACTACATACAGCCTGGAAGAATCTCCAAGACAACCTTACAGCAACTGGAGAGATGGCATAACCCAATTACACAGAAGGGCCCAGGAACTCCTTCTACTTTGGGTGGGCAGGTGTATACATTTCTTTTCTTCATACAACTTTCTTATCTTCTTCACTTGATCCATTCCCTTCTTCATGACCAATGGTCGTGTCTTTTTCATATTACTGAGATAGCCAAGTAAAACGGGCTCCCCGGAGAATCTCCAACCCACCTGCACATTGGGAGGATGGGTGAGGCCTCGGGAAGTTTGCGCTGTTTGCAGTAGGGAGGAGCCTGGCCCCTTCTGTTCCTGTGTGGGAACCTGGGATTCAGTCTGTGAGATGGGGGCCTGTTAACAGGAACCTCTCTTGCTTTGCTGAGTCTTTTTCCTTTTTGCCCAATAAATTCCATAACCTCTCACCCTTCAAAGTGTCTGCTTGTCTAATCTTTCCTGGTTGTGTGACAAGAACCCAGTTTTTTCTACAACACTAGCATCACTGACTGTGAAGTGAAATAGAAAGGGAAGTGGTGGAGTGGAAAGAGCCCAGGTTTGGACCCACACCGACCTGGCTTAATGCTGACTGTCACTTATTAGCTGTGTGATCTTGGGTGAGTAACTTCACATTGCTGAGCCTCAGTTTCCAGCTTTGTAGTGAGAAATTGAGATAAGGTGCACTAAACAGTTGGCCCTGTTAGATACTCAATACCTGAAGCTATGGTTAATTTGTAAACAATATTAATACTATTACTGCCAACAATAATACAAAGTGGACTAACTGGACTAATAGAGATCTAACAGTTTGCCCAGTTTTCTCCTCTCACTACATAGAAATTCATCTTTTTTTCAAATTATTGTGAAGTCTAACAAGTATTTATTGAACATGTACTCTGTAACAAGTCCTTATTAGGCTTTATGGTCACAAGATAATTGGGAGTTATTTTTATTTTTTTTTTCTTTCTTTTTTTTTTTTCTTTTATTATTATTATTATTATTATTATACTTTAGGTTTTATGGTACATGTGCGCAATGTGCAGGTAAGTTACATATGTATACATGTGCCATGCTGGTGCGCTGCACCCACCAACTCGTCATCTCGCATTAGGTATATCTCCCAATGCTATCCCTCCCCCCTCCCCCCACCCCACAACAGTCCCCAGAGTGTGATGTTCCCCTTCCTGTGTCCATGTGTTCTCATTGTTCAATTCCCACCTATGAGTGAGAATATGCGGTGTTTGGTTTTTTGTTCTTGCGATAGTTTACTGAGAATGATGATTTCCAATTTCATCCATGTCCCTACAAAGGACGTGAACTCATCATTTTTTATGGCTGCATAGTATTCCATGGTGTATATGTGCCACATTTTCTTAATCCAGCCTATCATTGTTGGACATTTGGGTTGGTTCCAAGTCTTTGCTATTGTGAATAATGCCGCAATAAACATACGTGTGCATGTGTCTTTATAGCAGCATGATTTATAGTCCTTTGGGTATATACCCAGTAATGGGATGGCTGGGTCGAATGGAATTTGTAGTTCTAGATCCCTGAGGAATCGCCACACTGACTTCCACAAGGGTTGAACTAGTTTACAGTCCCACCAACAGTGTAAAAGTGTTCCTATTTCTCCACATCCTCTCCAGCACCTGTTGTTTCCTGACATTTTAATGATTGCCATTCTAACTGGTGTGAGATGGTATCTCATTGTGGTTTTGATTTGCATTTCTCTGATGACCAGTGATGGTGAGCATTTTTTCATGTGTTTTTTGGCTGCATAAATGTCTTCTTTTGAGAAGTGTCTGTTCATGTCCTTCGCCCACTTTTTGATGGGGTTGTTTGTTTTTTTCTTGTAAATTTGTTGGAGTTCATTGTAGATTCTGGATATTAGCCCTTTGTCAGATGAGTAGGTTGCAAAAATTTTCTCCCATTTTGTAGGTTGCCTGTTCACTCTGATGGTAGTTTCTTTTGCTGTGCAGAAGCTCTTGAGTTTAATTAGATCCCATTTGTCAATTTTGGCTTTTGTTGCCATTGCTTTTGGTGTTTTAGACATGAAGTCCTTGCCCATGCCTATGTCCTGAATGGTAATGCCTAGGTTTTCTTCTAGGGTTTTTATGGTTTTAGGTCTAACATTTAAGTCTTTAATCCATCTTGAATTGATTTTTGTATAAGGTGTAAGGAAGGGATCCAGTTTCAGCTTTCTACATATGGCTAGCCAGTTTTCCCAGCACCATTTATTAAATAGGGAATCCTTTCCCCATTTCTTGTTTTTGTCAGGTTTGTCAAAGATCAGATACTTGTAGATATGTGGCATTATTTCTGACGGCTCTGTTCTGTTCCATTGATCTATATCTCTGTTTTGGTACCAGTACCATGCTGTTTTGGTTACTGTAGCCTTGTAGTATAGTTTGAAGTCAGGTAGTGTGATGCCTCCAGCTTTGTTCTTTTGGCTTAGGATTGACTTGGCGATGCGGGCTCTTTTTTGGTTCCATATGAACTTTAGAGTAGTTTTTTCCAATTCTGTGAAGAAAGTCATTGGTAGCTTGATGGGGATGGCATTGAATCTGTAAATTACCTTGGGAAGGATGGCCATTTTCATGATATTGATTCTTCCTACAATTGGGAGTTATTTTTAAATGTCTCTGAGTTTAGCCAGGGCTACCAACAAATAAATAGGTAATTCCCTCTTTAAATGTAATATTAATGAGAATAATAATATTGGGACTAGAGTGATGTGAGACAGGCACTCACCTGGGGCACAAAACTGCAGTGAGTGCCAAAAAACTTAGTTATCAAGATAAATATTTTAATGCGATATTTAACAAAATAAAAATAAATGTAAAACATCCATAATGAACACAACAACATTCTAAATAAAGACAAGATCTGAACTTGTACTTGAACCACTCACCTCACTTACTTCACCCTAGTTCCAGCCCTGATGAAGTTGATATTCACTGGGTCTTTACTGTGTTCCTGGCAGACTTAATGGGGTCTGGCACTCACTACTCACATAACTGACCTTGAGTAGGTTACTTAACCTTGCTGGACTTCAGTTTTCTTATTAGTAAAAGAGTTATGGTAATGGGATCTACCTTTGTAGGGCTGATGGGAGGATCAAATGAAATGATTTACGTAAAACATTTAGCAGATTGCCTGGCAAAATTAGGTTATCAGTAAGGATTAGTTACTGTGATTAAGCTCAGAAGGGTGAGTACCTGGCTCAAGATTTCACAGATGGTGAGTGGCAGAGCTGGGATACAAACACAACAGGTTAAAATAACAGCTGCCCCAAGCAGCTAAGATACATCCAGGGTGTCCTTGGAGCACGGAGGAAGGCACTTCGCTTGGCTGGGAGGATCCTGGAGGATTGTGAAAGACTTTCTGAAAGCTTGTCAGCCATCCTCCTTGTCGTCATATGCTCCTGGGTGGCCGTTTCAATTCTATGAGTTATTCCAAGAAATCGCTAGAATGAAGCTTCATGAGGACAAAGGCTTGGCCCACTTTTGTTCACTTCTGCCCCTCAATATCTACAACAATGCCTGACATGTAGTAGAAGCTCAGTAAATATTCGTTGAATTGATGAATGAATGAGAATGATTATTTTAGAAAGCTAATCATTAAACAAACAAACTCTTTAAACACTGGTTTCACCTAGATCCTAATTTTTCTAGGGGCTTCACAGTTGCCATTTGGAGAGATTGAGGTAAGTAAACAACACAAAATCTATTCAAGAAAAGCCCTGTCAGATTCTTGCAGAATAGATTCTAACTTGAACCAAACGGGCAACATAACAAGTTGTAGGAAGTAAGAACACCATTTCCATCCGACATCTGACTCACCTTCCACTAACTATTGTTGTATCTGCCCATAGTATGTTCACTACAGGGAACATAACATCTTCGATGCAGAGTGAAAGCATGTTCTCTGGGTGCCTAACTCATTGCAGAAAACAAATTCCTTTTTTTTTTTTTTGAGACGGAGTTTTGCTCTTGTTGTGCAGGCTGGAGTGCAATGTTGCAATCTTGGCTCACTGGTTCTGAGGCGCGATCTGCCCCCTGGCTTCTCCTGGGTTCAAGCGATTCTCTGCCTCAGCCTCCCGAATAGCTGGGATTACAGGCATGCACCACTAGGCCTGGCTAATTTTGTATTTTTAGTAGAGATGGGGTTTCTCCATGTTGGTCAGGCCAGTCTCGAACTCCCGACCTCAGGTCATCTGCCCACCTCGGCTTCCCATAGTGCTGGGATTACAGGCATGAGCCATCGTGCCCGGCCCAAATTCCTTTCTTTAAAAAATGCAAATCTGTGATATAACAATCAAACAGCATCATAAGAATAAATTCCCCAATGATAGAAATTTTAACAGCTAGAGTTGCTGGTGTGAAAGTCTTAGATCAACAGAATCAAAATCAGTCATAGACTTCACATCACATTAGCAACGCTAGGACAAAAGGGAACACCCACTATTCCTAGGGAACAGTGAGAGGAGCCTTTTCATTGGGTATATCAAAACGTAGCATACTAATTTGATTTTTCCTTCACAGACAAAAGGATGGCTACTTCGTGATAGGTTCTACTTACTCTGTCGTCCCAAGGTTTGATTATGTTCTTAGGAGATATTAGGAATCTTTCTGGATAATAGGAATCATGAGGAACTGATCAACTTGTATAATTTTGTCAAGAAAAACATGAGAGGCCAGGCATAGTGGCTCACGCCTGTAATCCCAGTGCTTTGGGGGGCCAAGGGAGGAGGATTGCTCGATCCCAGTAGTTTGAGACCAGCCTTAGCAACAAAGTGGACTTCCGTCTCTAGAAAAAATACAAAAATTAGCTACGTGTGGAGGCACGCGCCTGTAGTCCCAGCTACTAGGGAGGCTGAGGTGGGAGGTTAGATTGAGCCTGGGAAGTCAAGGCTGCAGTGAGCTGTGATCATGCCACTGCACTCCAGCCTGGGCGACAGAGTGAGACACTGTTTCAAAAAAGAAAAAAAAAGAAAAGAAAAGTGTAGTCGCTGGTGGAACCATGTATAACACATCTGGTAATGTATTTGGTCACATATTAAATAGCCAAAGAGATATTTTAAAGTTTAAACCAAAGTACATGTAAATTCTTTTTTTTTTGGAGATGGAGTATCACTCTTGTTGCCCAGGCTGGAATGCAATGGTGCGATCTTGGCTCACCACAACCTCCGCCTCCCGGGTTCAAGTGATTCTCCTGCCTCAGCCTCCTGAATAGTTGGGATTACAGGTGCCTGCCACCATGCTTAGCTAATTTTTTTTATTTTTAGTAGAGATGGTGTTTTGCTATGTTGGCCAGGCTGGTCTCGAACTCCTGACCTCAGGCGATCCACCCACCTCAGCCTCCCAGAGTGCTGGGATTACAGGTATAAGCCATTGTGCCTGGCCACATTTAAATTTTTTTTAAGTTCCTGAAAAAAATCCTTCTTGAAAGCTCAGGTGATACAGTTAATCATTTTCACAAGGCTACAAAAAGGATTTTGAAGTGATGATATGGCAAGATCATGTAATAAATTTATTGTGCATATTTAATAAATTTAAAAGGTATAAAAATTACACAATGGACATACATAGAGTTTCCATCTACCTCCCTGCCTAGAAATAAAGCTCTGCCAGTCCTGTTGAGGCCCTGTGCACCTCCCAACTGTTGCTTCTGCCTTCCTCCCACTCACCATACAATGACCATTTTCTAAATTTTGTATAAAGCATCATCATGTATATCCTTATAATTTTACTAGGCAAATTATATATAATATTGCTCTATGTGTTTTAAAAGTTTATACAAATAATGTCATAATAGTGTATGTATTCTCTGGCAGCTTGCTTTTTCCATTCAATGCTTGCGAGAGTTACCCATGTTGTCATATATAATTCTAGGCCATTCCTTCACACTGATGTATGCTATTTCCATCTATTATTATACCACTGTTTATTTACCCATTTCCTGGATGATGAAAATTTATATTATTTCCAATATTTCTTGCTATTACATACAATGCAGCTATGAACCACCTTGTACATGTTTCCTTGTGAATTTGTGTGAGTTCTCTCTCTCTATATATGAATATGTACATGTATACGTAAAATTGTTGGGTCATAGAATGACTTCTTTTCTCTGTTTGAGTTTTCATTATAGTTATAGACTGGTAGGGCTGTATGGAACTTTTGAGAAAAATCTCCTATTAATTCTCTCATTTTATAGGTGAGGAAACTCAAGGTGAAGGAAGGTTAAGTGACTTGTCCAGGGTCCCAGGGCAGTTACAGAAAGATCTATCGTTGCCAATAAAAATTACTACTGTGGTATTTGCCAGATGATGATTTTTCCATTTCCACCTTTCCATGTGTATTGACTGAAATCTTCTATAAGGAAGAACTTTTCCTTTTGGGTAGATTACAAGTCCCCAGCCTCCCGGTTCTGCCCTCTGAGATACTCTTTGTAAACTATGTGTAGCATAAACCTTTGGGTCAGATAGCTTTTCATGTTGTAAGTGTATGGACAGTGGGGCCAGCAGCCCTCATGCGATGTAACAGCATCACAGGCTGCTGTACCAAGGCGATACCAAGTATCAAGGCAGACACAGACAGGGTTCTTTCCATCATCAACAAGGGGGTGCTCCAAAGAAGAGCTGCAGATAGCCTGGGCCAGATTGGTGGTTCACAGCTCCAGGTGATGTATTTCTGACCTTCTCCCTAGTAATAATCATTACAAAGTAACAATGTGAAATTCACTGTGCTTTTGGGAACAAGTTTGCCTATACAGCTGTTCTGTTAGCATCTAAATGTATATGTGTATATAGATTAAACAGAGTAAACAGCATGAACATATGTGAAATGTTAGAAACGGGGGCATTTTTAGAAGCATGAGGCT
The DNA here is from genome assembly GCF_028885625.2 of Pongo pygmaeus. Classification (NCBI taxonomy): domain Eukaryota; kingdom Metazoa; phylum Chordata; class Mammalia; order Primates; family Hominidae; genus Pongo; species Pongo pygmaeus. The sequence continues at coordinate 77,343,483 of NC_072384.2, forward strand.
GCTAAAAAGAGTATTTGAAAATCCACAAAAATACACAATACCCGCTGAATCCAGACTTCTTTGTCATGAGGAGCTGTATCATTAACTTCTCACGCAGATCATGGGGAACCTTGGTTTTCAAGGACAATGGCAAGTACCTCAGCTAGTGAAAAGCAACTTACTGGAAAATCTCATTTATAATCAGATATGTTTTTATTAGGCTTTTATCCTGCTCTCCTGACATATGTCCCACTCAGAAAAATAGCAGTCTTTAAAAAAGCATAATTTGAACAGAACTGCTAAAATTACCTTCAAAAATAATTCTAAAGATTGGTTACCAGTCACCCATCACCACATTGAAAATCTTTCTGGTTTGTAATTTATCTGCAAGGCATCTTTTATTTGTAAAATGAGAAATCATCATTTCTGTGTACATTTTAATCATGAAATTTTTTTGCAAATTTGTGTATCTATACATGTACTTAGGTATATATATTCTTTATCTATCTATTCATCTAACTCCTTTGAATCTACTAAAAGTCCATAAACATTAGGAAGGTTTTACTGCTGAGGTGGCAAATCATCATTGTAACTCTCCTCAATTTCTTTTTTTTTTTTTTTTATTTGAGATGGAGTTTCACTCTTGTTACCCAGGCTGGAGTGCAATGGCGTGATCTCGGCTCACCGCAACCTCTGCCTCCCGGGTTCAAGAGATTCTCCTGCCTCAGCCTCCCGAGTAGCTGAGACTACAGGCATGCACCACCATGCCCAGCTAATTTTGTATTTTTAGTAGAGACAGGTTTCTCCATGCTGGTCAGGCTAGTCTCAAACTCCTGACCTCAGGTGATCCACCTGCCTTGTTCTCCCAAAGTGCTGGGATTACAGGCGTGAGCCACGGTGCCCGGCCTGTAACTCTCCTCAATTTTAACTCCAGAGTTGTCAGGCAGGGGTTGCAGGGTGCACGGATGTGTGGATGGGGTGAGTGGGTGCTTTTGGTCTTCTTACAGCTTGCTCAACAGGCAAATCATACATCTGCAATTAATTGTTACATGCAGATTCTAGAGAGATTTCTGGACTTTTTTTGCATACAAACATTGGAGAGGAATAGAAAATTAATATACAGATGTTAACTCCAGTTATTATGACTAAAGAAAAAAAGTGTTCTATTTAATTTTGAAGTGAACTTTCTCCCTGCTTCAGACTAGCACTGATAATACAAGGGTCTGCCAAGAACCTGAGTGAATGACCTGTTTGATGCTGTGCTTTTGTTGATGGCCCAAATAAAACTGGCAAAATGCAGGAAGCAGAAAGATAAGAATTACTCTAGATGTTGAAAATGGCAGAAGATTAGAGACCACAAGGCCCTAGCAGTCAGTTCATTCAAACCACAATCACCAGGCAAAGAAGCTGTGTAAGCCATGGCTAGATGGAGCGCACTCCAGCTGCTCCTGCATTCACTTCCACACAGCCCTTCACTGCTGGATGTTGCTGCCTTCGCTCTTCCCCACTGGGCTCTGAGTCCCTGAAGGTAAGAACCGCGTCCTATCTGCTTGTACATTCCCAGCAACTAGCACAGTGCCTGGCACAAAGAAACCATTAAGAAGTGCTAGTTGGCTACATTTCTCATTTTTTAGTCAGTTTTGATATCATATGGATGGGGATATGGAATGAGTATATGGAAAAATTCTTTGAAATATGTCAAGAATTACCAAAATACTTCCTCCATCAACCTACTACAGGGGCTGCTGTCCTAATGTTATAATAATATATAATTTCAATGAGTTAAGTAATCAGGCTTTGTTAAAATATAATAATGTTTGGGATAGAGTAATGGCTTAAGTTCTATCAGTCATTAACACCTTATTACTAATCAGTTTACTTTCACCCTTTCCAGTATGGGGTTGGTTGAGCGCAGGCAACTGTAGAAGTTGAGAACACTGAACATAGCTGGCTTTTAATAAACTTTTGTTGAATGATGAATGAATATTTGCCTAGCAGTAGAAACATTGGTTGAGTTCCCACTGTAATTTTTTAAAATGAATTGTCTAGATATTAATCTAATTTTTAAAAGAATTGGTCAAACTATCACATTGAACAATTTAAAATAGTTTAGTGCATTTTTCTGTCATCATCAGATGCTTTCGAGAAATGCTATTTACTGCATCCCTTTTGAGAGACAAATACAAAGAAACCATCAGACTGGGCATTTTCCATAATTGCTGATGAGTGTAGATCGCAGAGAGAAGTGGCAAATTTTCAATTTGAAGATAAGTCTGATTAATTTAGGAAGCCAATCTTAAAAGCATTGAGCACCCAAGTGGATTTATCTGAATTATTGGAAAATTCTTTGCTTAAATCATGCTCTGAGGCATTGTGTCATGCAGAACTGATCACAGACAACTTAGTGACTTTGGACAAATTACTCAATCTCTTTAAGCCCAGTTTTCCCTATTTATCAGATGGAGCTAACAATATCTACCTTGCACATTGATATGATAATTCAGTATCAAAAAGTTATTTTGAGAACTCATTATGTCACGCAGTGTGTCAGGTTTTGTGGGTTCCAAGAGTGAGCTAAAGAGTTAGGTGTCTGCATTCATAGAGCTTCCATTTCAGTGCTGATACAGGAAGATACTGTAATGCCTAGAATGGTGCTGGGCATGGAGCAGGCACCTAGAGGATGAGATATAGTGTTACGTAATCACAACCTGTTGAGGATCCGTGCTAAACTGTTTATTGCTACCCAATAGCAACAACCCCTGTGACTGTATTAAAGCTAAAGAATTTTCAACCCCTGGTACACCAACTTAGCTCAACTTCACACAAGAAGCCTCTAATTGCAGTCTTAGCCCCACCAGATTGGGTCCAAGCATCACTGACTTGGAGCCTCCACATCCACCCTGCACTCCCAGTGGTGGGGCCTGGCATTAGTTGAATTGCTAACACTTAGCATGCTGACACAAAATGTGTTTGGAACTAGCTTTAGACATTTACATCCTCAAATTTCTGCTGTTTCTAATGCCCAAATGTTTCCTGGATTGGCCCCAGTTTCCCCTTGAGTACTCTTGGACTACTATATAACTGCAGAGTAACTAAGAACATTTTGGAGTCCAACTACTTGGTTCAAATTCCAGATATACTATTTAATATTGTGAGCAATTTACTGAATCACTCCAAACCTCAGTTTCCTCATGTGTACTGTGGGGTTAATGAGAAAAGAAAAAACAGCTCAGAGCAGTCTGAGCTCCTTGCAGGCCCAGAGAGTAATGAGTATGGGACTTCAGTTATGCTCCCCACTCCCCTAACCCATGCTTGGGGGCCACTGTTGAAAGTCATTTTGTTTCTGACTAGCTGCCTCACCCACTATCTTCATGTTCCTAGAATTTGTGATACAAGAGACAATGTAACAAAGCCAATCAATAGCTTATGTTATGTTAATGTAAATTCTTGGTAAACAATGTAGAAAATACCTCTTCTTTCCTTTTGAAAATCCACTTGTAACTGCTGCTAATTGGACTGTATATTCAGGGCAACTTGAATCCATGCTCCGGGGTTGCAGTCCTCAATCTTGGCCCAAATAAACTCTCTACTTATATTAATTTTGCCACAGCTTCTTTCTTTTAGGTTGACGTTAATAATAGTACCTATTTTAATAGGACTGCTTTCACTATTGAATGGCATAATGTATATATAAAGGTCCTAAGTAAGCACTCAAAAAATATTAGTTGTTGTTTTTATTACTAATAGTGGAAGGTGCATAGGTCATCTTTGTTGATTTACATGCAGATAAATAGTACAGGGCATTTGTATCATCCCTTTGAAGTTATAACATTTGTAATTTTAGATCTCTCTGCACACTCCAACAAGCATCATCTTTTATGGTGCATATTTTATTAAGTTTTCTGGCTGAGTGATTCCTTTTTTTATAAGGTACTTTACATTGCCAAAGCTCTTTCATAAAATTAATCTCTTTTCACTGCCACAAGGATCCTAGGAGATTAGAATGGGTGATATGCCTATACCCCTGTTGCTGACAAGGAAACTGAGGCAAAGAGAGATCTGACTCTCAAAGCTGGTGAAATTACTACTTAATTATCAAATCCTTATTCACTGCAGGGACTCAGAAACAGGCACAGAAATCAATTTCAGAAAGTTGCTCAGCAGTAACTGGAAAACGTTTTCAGTGAGTTGGAAAATCAGAATGAATCATTAACCCCCAGGCTCAGGTTGTGAAACTTAGAAATTCACATTAAGGATTTTGTTTGTTTTTGTATTTTAATCTTGTGAATTCTGCTTTCATATGCCATTTGAATGACGTAGAATCCCAAGGACACACAAGGTCTTTAGAAATTAAAGTCATAAGTTTTTGTGGATGTTTTGAAAGCCTTTCCACATTTCCATGAATCTCATATATTTTTTTCCTTTTAGAGCATGGCAAGAAATCTTGCCTCTAGGAATGAGTCAGAAACCCGTCTCCAAAAGGCAGGGCTCTACCCTGCCCAGCCTGGCCCTTTCCTAGAGTGACTTTCTCCCTCTAGGGGAGGAAAGCAGTGAGCTTCCTTTTTGGTTTCTTCAACTGTATCATGACTTTTGAGTTGAGTAGTCAGGGCAGAAGAACCAACAATAATCCAGACTTCCAGAAACTAGTTGTATGGGAAGCCTCATATCCTCTTGGCCCACCCACCCCTCTCCTGCCATTGCTGCTACACGCAGTGCCTCAGCTGTCCTGTGGATCACATACTTTCTGCCCTGGCACTGCTCTGACTTCATGTGTGGGAACAGGGATGAGATGGCTGCAGGAATGCCCAGTCATCAGGCACACACAACCTGGAAGTACATGAGAGTTAACATCCCACAGATCGACATTTGGTTGATGAGGATGGTGGTTGGTGGACAATTTTGAAGTGCGATATATGAGACTTCTCAGATGGTCCCTGCAGGATCAAGACTGGCGGACCATAGTGGTGAACAACAAAGAAATGTGTCCTTCCTTTCACTGGCTTCCCTCCTTCCCCATTTCACTGTCCCAGCCCCTCACTCTTATTCTTGGTGTCATTTCCAAAACTAAACTACCTGAATGCAAGCCTTTATCTCCAACTTTGCTTTGGGAGAGGACACAGGGGCCTCAAGCTGGTGTTTAAACTGATTACAGAACACCTGGAAAGAGTCAACATTATCACATAATATATCCCCAATTAAAATGACAATGATTTCTTGATTCTTCCATTAGAGAGGGAAGCATGGTGATTGAAGAAAAAGCCCTGAAAGAGGAGGTGTGGGTTCCAGTTTTATCAATAATGAGTTATGTGACCTAAGCTACGCTGTTTAACCATTTGGACCTCTGTGCCTGATCAGCAAAAAAGGAGATGAATTGGATTGCATCATTTCTAAGATCCTTCCGATTCCACAATTGCACATTTATTAAATAAAAACATCTGGGCGACAGTTTGTAGTAGCTGCTATCCCCCTCATTATAACCCTAGGGATTGTTCTGGCTAAAAATATGGCAATATTTTAATGCAACTTTAGACAGGCAAGTGAATCAATCCTCTGAAAGTCTAGATTAGAGAATGGGCAGCTATTCAGAACCTCAAAAAACAATAACGCTGATGAAATGAGAACAAGTCAGCTTCTTTGGGAGTCAGCAAACATTAGCAAGGGCTGCAGAATTAAGATAAGAACAGAGTAATGAGAAAACGAGTTGCAACCAACTTCGTTGACTGCATGCCAGCGGTCACTCAGTGATTTGTCAAATCCCTAACAGGGCTTGATAAATGGACTCTGAGTGTTGATATTTTTTTTTTCTCTCTTTAGAAGTTACTTGGAAATATGGCTTGGGAAAATGCTTCTACTTTGAGGAAAGTAACATGAGATCATGCAAGTGTCAGGGACAGGCAATAAACATTAAAAGGATACAGGCTTTCCATAAATCCCAAATCAAGGAGCATTAATCCAGAAAATAGATGAAAGATCATGACATTTAAGTCAACCAAAGGGCCACAAAACATGCAAAATAGATAGGTTATAAAACAAATGAGGTTGTAGATGTCACCATTTCTAAGACATGACATAGGTACTGTTATCTCCATTTTATACTTGAAAGAAAGGCTCAGAGAAGTAAATAATTTATCTGATGACACACAGCTAATTAGTGGCAGAGCTGGGATTTTAATTTTCAAGTATATATTTTAAACTAATTAAAAATTATATTTATCAAAGTAGTGCATGAACATAGTTAACAAATCAAATAGTACTACAAGAGATATAATGAAATATAGCAGTGTTTTCTATTTTGCTGGCTTTTTTCCTTTGCCTGTGTTTCCTAATGCTTTCATTTGATTTTTTTTATTTTGGCTATCATGTTCTCAATTTTCAAAAGCACTTTCTTTTTCATAGTTGCTCCTATTATTATTTTTAAAAAGCATCCTGTTCTCGTTTCATGGATGCAATATCTTAGCTCTCTGAGAATACTAACAACAGTTTTTAGTTTTGTTTTCTTCCTCTCCCTGTTTTCTCTGAATTTCATTTTTTTTTTCTGTTTGTTTGGCCTCTGTCTTTCATATCGGATGCTGAAAAAATGTTCCGTGATTCTTGGTTTTCTGTGTGTAATAGTAAGGCATTAAAAAGCTAAATGGGAGTTGTGTGTGGCGGGGAGGGGTATAATTGCTAGATAAAATCATTTGAGTTTCAGATAAAAAATAATTATTTTAAAAATATTTTTTGATACATAATATTTATACATATTTATTGGGTACATATGAAATTTTGTTACATGCATAGAATGTGCCATGATCAAGTCAGGGTGTTTAGGATATCTGTCACCTTGAATATTTATCATTTCTACTTGTTAGGAACATTTCAAGTCCTCTCTTGTAGCTATTCTGAAATATACAAAAAATAATTTTTAGTATAAATATGTCCCAAATGTTTCATGGGACATCTAACTATTCTAAAAAAGTATTTATTGTTTATCTGAAATTTAAACGTAACTGGACTTTCTGTACTTCTACTTGCTAAATCTGACAACCCTGGGTGTGTGGCCTATAGACTCCTAGCTTCTAAGTGCTTGGCTATGGGCTATAGGTTTTCAATCCAGAGACTGGTTCCATTTAACTTAATCCCTTCTTCTGAGCACTGTATCTCATTCCCACCCTGTACCTCTCCTCAGTTCAGAGCTCTTCATTTTATTTCTCCAGAGGATAAATTTCTGGCCTTCTAAAGGTAGAATAAAGGGAGTGACCTGGCTGTGTTAGTAGACTTCCTGAGTGCTAAGCGTTCTATACACTAACTTTCTAGCATTCTCTTTGAGCTTTTAGTGTCTTAAGCTTTGAATGGCCCTTACAATTGAACCTAATTCTAACTGATGCAATGCCACAGTGCTTTTCAAAGGGAGTCATTTCAAAGCGAATGGTACAAGACTTCCTAGAAAAAGTGATAGAAGAGACAGATCTTAAAGGATGGTCAGTCAGGAAGATGGCGAGTGGAGGAACAGGATTCGATGTGGGAATGGTGATACAATCAGGGCACAGGGAGCATTACACAGGGTGTTCCAAAGGGTAATGCGTAGACTAGTCTGGTTGATGTAGACCAATCATGTAGGGGAGAAGTGGAAGGAAGAAATGAAAAAAGGTTGGGGGCAGATTATAGAGGGCCTTGAAAGTCAAATCGAGTTTAGAACTTCCTTTGAAAGCAATGAGGACACTGAAGGTTTTTGAGGTGGAAGCTGGAGATACAGGTCTACAGTGTTAGGGAGTTTGGAGTGAAGAATTGCAGAGTCTTCTATACACAGGTCATAACATAAATAGAGGTAACATAGAAATGAGGCCAGGGGAGTGATCTGAGTAGAGAAAGAAGAACATGTTTCAAGAGCTTATACACAGGAGCAAGGAGAAAAGAAACCTGCCAAGGATCTAGAAAAGAAGAGAGAAAGGCAGCTGGAGATTGGGGAAACAAGGAGAGTAGAAATTAATAATAACTCATTAAACCTTCAGATATCTCAAAGAAGATGGAAACTATCAGAAATGAGTACAGGCCATCAAATTTGAGGAAATAAATGTCTCTGATGACCTCTGAGTGTACAATTTTAAGAGAGTGTGGAGATGGACTCTGCTCTTCACGGTGTAAATGGGTGTTGGGAAAATAGAGGTACTAAATGTGCTCTGTTTATTTAAAAAGGTAGACAGTAAAAGAAAGGTAAATAAAAAAGCAATTAAAGGTCTCCATAGGGTCAAATGAAAAATTTTTTTAAGGGAGTGACATGGTTTGGTCTTTAAGATAGGAGAAAATTGTGCAAATTTCCAGGCTGCTAAGAGAGGTGGCGCCTGATAAAGCAGGTCCCACTGGAAATGGGAGGGTGCAACTTCCAGCTCAGAGAAAGGCCTGAACTTTGGTGAAAAGGAGAGAAAGCTCTTCTAAGAAAGAGATAGAAAAGAATCAAGGAATAAACTGTTGGATTGTTAGTTAATTTTCCATCACTGAATATTTTTCATCTTCATTATCAATGCCATTATACAGCTGATCAGAAGTTAACAGTCTTAAATAGCAATATTAGCTAGCATCTAAGATAAAAATGGCCATCACTTAGTTTCAGAGTTGTGTGTCAAACAAGCTTATAAAACAGAAGAAAAATAGAAATCTTGTGACTGTAGCCTTGACTCTCTTGGCTTATACACACCACTTTAATGGACTTCATTTATATGAGAGAGAAACAACAACAAAAAAAGTTTAGCTCATTTACACATTGATATCAATACTAGAACAGGTAACCTCCAGTGTAGACCTGGAGATTAATTACAGGATGGAACTTTAGATATCCATTTGTCAAACAGATCAAATGCCAATACCTACTCAAAGTACAGCGTGAGGTCTGTTGCCAATATTGACTGCTTCAAAAGCTGCATAAGGTCACTATATTCCTTGGAGGACAGGTTAGCAAAGATATTGTGACCCTGTAATGAGAAAGTAAAAAGTCACAAAGGACATTAAACCTGTGGTTGTTGATTACATGTTTTTCCTCTATTTAAAAAAGTCTGGGAACATTAAAAAAATCACTTTTTAAAAAGCATAGTGAAATTTTGTATAAATATAAACAGATTCTCTGGCAAACCTAGCAAAGCCAGAATGCACAGTCATTTTTGACAAAGTCTAACAAGGGACACTTTGTTACATGCTTAGTCTCAAACGGAAAATCTGTAGTTGTTGGAACTTGTCTTACTATGAATAGGTTGTGCCCACAATTCCATCTGACTACCCATTTCCTATGGAATTACTTAGAGGAGAAGTTTGTGAAACATTTGGGAACATTTCTCCCCCTAAAATAAATGCTATTTTCACTACCAGTAAAGGTTTAAGCTGGCATTTTGGAAACACTTGCTATGGCAACAAATGACTTTAAGAAGAATAAAAAGCCATTAGAACAGTGGTTCTCAACTGGGGGCCATTTCAACAATGGGGAACTTTAGCAAGGTCTAGTGACATTTTTGATTGTCACAAATGGCTGAGCTGTTACTGGCATCTAGCAGTAGAGGCCAGGGATGCTGCTACACACCCCATGATGCACAGGAGACCCCCAGAGCAAAGATTTACTGGCCCAACATGTCACTGCTGCTGAAGCAGAGGAAACCTGCCTCCCACCATTAAGGTGCGCTTTGATGAAGTGTGTAGCAGGCTAAATTCAGTATGGTAAATATGAATAATTACTGAATAGTTAGGATGCATAAGACATCGTTCTTGGCACAGTGGGACTCTGAAATGACGTTTACCTAAGTAAAGTTGGGATGACATCTTTATCTTCATACCTTTGACAGGTACCCTTGTTTTCATCAAAATTTGTGTTAGCTACACTTAGGCTAAAATATTTGCCTTTAGTAAAGTGAAAAATTCTTCTGTAAAGTGACCAACAATTCACTTAGTTTGTTTTTAAAGTCAGGACTTTTCATTTTTTAGGTTTTCTTAGTGTGAAATATGAACTCATGAGCATCTGGCCTGGGAACTGGACCAGTTTTAAATCTCGTGTTGAGAGCCGGAAGATGCTGGAGAAGGAAAGTGGTGGAATGACTGTCTGAGAATGAGCCATTCTCCAATGAGAGGTAAATTAATTATTTCAGGGAACTAGGATATCAATTAGTAAATTATCTCTTACCAGGCACCAGATGATTATCTGTTTCCCCGAGTTAATTTATTTCATTGGGTGAACCCGCCACTCCTTAAAGACTAGAGTATAGTGGTTCTACCTGGGACCAGGTCCAATATTAATAATAATTTTCAAATGAGCTCTTCAGACTCTTAATTCAGCTGTTAAGAAGAAGACAAATAACAAAAGGAATGCTGCACCATAATTCTGCCCAGGTTTTTTTGCCTGCGCATTACCCAATGATCAATCACAGGCAGGTGTTCTGGGGCTGGGGAAAAAGTGGTAGGAAGCTATGGAAAAGCAGTCACCTGGGTCCAGCGATGCACCCAGAATCTCCCAAAGAAACACAGCCTTTAAGAGCAAGTCACAGTAAAAGTTAACATTGAGATATGAAGAAATCTGGTCTGAATTTGAGGATGTGGATTATTTTATGAGGATGTGCATTTTACTACAGTCATGCATCACATAACAGGAGGGTATATTCCAAGAAATACATTGTTAGGTGATCTCCTCATTGTGTGAACATCATAGAGAGCACTTACACAAAACTAGATGATACAGCCTACTACATACCTAGGCTATATGGGATAGCCTATTGCTCCTAGGCTATACACCCATACATCATGTTACTGTCTGTAATACTGTGGGCAACTGTAACACAATGGTTGGTATTTGTATATCTAAACCTATTTAAACATAGAAAAGGTACAGTAAAAATATGGTATTATAATCTTATGGGACCACTGTCATACCAATGTGGTCTCTTGTTGACCAAAACATGTTGCATGTGACTGTACTTTGAAGGATATATAATCACTAATGCCTTTTACAGCTAAGAGTGACAGTGTTAGCCAGAAAAAGTTAATTTGCAATCAGTGTATTGTTTATATGCAAATTAGTCTTCTACAGTGCCTTAACGTTTTGGTCCCTGAAGTAGATTTGAGTCTCCCTGAAATACTGCATCTACTCTTTGTTTAGGGAGGCGGTGAGTGTGGTGTTAATGGAAAGACATGCAGATGTGGAGGAAGAAAGGTCTGGGCAAACTTCCTCAAGCTATCTAACTTCTCTGCACCAGAGCTCATTTGGAAAGTGGAACAATAATAGCACCTGCATTTCTGCCTTTCTGATGGGCAGGACCACAGGGGACTGGAGGCAGTGCTGGGACAGTGCATGGTTCTATTATTGATAGTCTCTGTTCTTCATAGGGAATCCCAGAGTGAAGGACGGCCAATGTGTTTTGTTTGCATGAACACAAATTCTGAGTGAGTGGGTTTCCCTGAGGAAACCTGACATCCTGTTTATAATACGTGTTATTACAAAGGTGGTGGTTTGTCAGAGGTGTATACTCATCACCTTTACCAGCACAGAACAGTTAGTTTGAACCAAAGTTCTTCCATAGTTCTCAGCTAAGACACTGTTTTTGGAGGACACTTCCACAGCCACAGAGGCCAGGATGCTGGCTTCTGCCAGTTACCGAGAGCCTAACTCTTGGTGTTTCATTCCCAACTGAAAATACATCATTCCCAGCAGGTTTTCCCTTTTGCAGTCTGCATTCAGGTTCTGGAGTGCCAACTCTCCTTTATGGGGTCGAAGGCCTCCATGATATTGCAAAAGACATGCTTTCTCAAGATACGCTGGAGGTAAAAATCCTCCATATTTAATGATGCTATTCCAGCGAAGCAGAGCCTTAATGATGATAATAATAATAATTAATGGCACAGCTAGAGAAGCTAGAGAACTGACAAATAATGGGGAACAGATGATCCCTTCCTGGCCTCAAAAAAAAAAAAAGTGTGTATGCTTGCAGAAAATTAAACAGATCCTTTCCTGGCAATTTAAAACTCAGATGCCGCAGCCAGAGTCAGTTAGTGGTTTCTGTTTTTCTCTGTGGAGAGCTAAAAGTATAAAATTCCAGCTACTTCTAACTCCTGCATTGCCACATGAAGCAAAATCAGGCATATGGCATTAGCCCTGGGTCTTAAGTTTAGCTGCAGTTCTCACTTCCTAAGTGGTCCCACCAGCAATTTTAAGTTCTTTTAAGTTGTATAGTTTCTCAATTGTGCTAATAAAGTGTAACTTGCTCACCCTGTTTTTGCTTCTACCATCTTTTAAATTGACTGAGAGTTTCACCAAATGGGAATGTTGGGCCACTCACTGTTTGGATCAAGTTCTCTTAGTGCTCTGTATCCTTTGAGGAAGGTCAGGTCATGCTCTGGTGACAAGCAGTCTATATCTGTTACCCTGCTAAGTGAATCTGAAAAGCCTCCTAACCAATAATGAAATCCAAGTGAATCAGCTCAGGAAGACTCTGCAAGGTCCTGCTCAGGCATGTAAAGGAACAGAAAAAGCCACTAAGGCCCATTAAGTTGACTTAGAAATGGTTTTTCCACTTCTTTGTGTCTACCCGTGGCACCACAAAGAAAGGGAGGGAGGAAATAAAGAGTTGTTTTGGTTTCTGTTAAGGGGAGAAGCAGAACATCAGACCTGTACCTCACTTTGAAGGATCATCACAGCGTGGTTGAAATGGTGATGCTCCAAGGTAGCAGAGGTTCCATAGAGTTGGGCCAGGGCGGAGCCACTCCTGAAAGAGGACAGAGGGTGAGTGAGCAGGGCCTAGCGATGGTTCCCTCACACCAGCTTTTTGGATCAAATTGCTTTTCTTGCTTTTGGCAAAGGACCATGAGCAGACACATTCTCAGGTAACTGCTTTTGTAGTCCATTCATCTATGAAATAAATCGTTCAGGAACTTTCTCTATATAAGAAAGTTCCTAATACATAGAACTTTCTATGTATTAGGCTAGATGCTGCAAATGATATTTGATGAATTCAACGCAGTCTCTGCCCCTAAGAAATTTACAGACTAGTAAGAAAGATGAGATGAGATAACAAGGAAAAATAATGCACATAAAAACAATGCAAATACTAATCACTGTAGAAATGTGCTCCAGGTCCAATCGAAGTGCTATGGATGTTCTGAGGAAAAAAAGACATAATTTCTGGCTCCGGGGATCAGGGAAGCTTCATGAACTCAACCTTCTGTGACTTCTGAGTGTTCAGAACAACGGTCTTATACAAAATGTATTTGACCTTCCATAGGAGAAGACCTTGTGAATATTCTGCAGAGTGCATTTTATCTACTCTACATGAAAGGCTGACAGCCTTCTACTACGGCCTCCCAGTCCATAGTCACACTGTGATATCTCAGTGTGGAACTCTGAAAAGTTCTCTGGATTTGGAGGGAAATCTCAGCTCTTCCTCCAAGTAGTAGCTTCGGGCGGTTACTTGGCCTTTTTAAGACTCAGTTTCTTTGTCTCTAAGATGATATTATCTACCTAACCTGTTATTTATGAGAACAATAAAATATTTGAAAATGCCTATTACAGTTCCCAGCATGTAGTAGATTGTAGTCTATATTAATTATTAATCAATAATTAAAACACATGACTATTTCCATTTTAAATTAATAAAATACTCATTGATACTTAAAGTGATTACTTTGAGTTATCTGTAAATTTCATTTATGTAGAACAACCCATTCCTTAACAATGTCATTTCTGCAAAGTGTTTGTTACTTGGGAGTCTGAGGCAGGAGAATCGCTCGAAACTGGGAAGCAGAGGTTGCAGTGAGCTGAGATCATGCCATTGCACTCCAGCCTGGGGGACAGAGTGAGACTCCGTCTCCAAAAAAAAAAAAAAAAAAAGTTCAAAAACGTTCGCGTCTAACTCTGTTTAAGAAATGGGAGTTAGAGCATCTTAAGAATCAAGAGACATCCCAGAGAAGCCCACAGTGTAAAAGGCAGCCATGGGACTCAGGATAAGGATCCATCTAGATCATTTTGTTCTTTCTTGCTTATTGCAGGGGGCTTCGACATTGAAAGGGCAATTTGGCCTTAACTTGGAAATGCTGGAGATTGATTGCATACAATCTGCCCTGCTAATGAGAGAAGCAAGGACTGCATCTGAGTGCAACATGAAGACTTTTGGTCCCAAGCTTTCCTCCAACTTCAGTGGGAGGCAGCCCAAAACCACCGTCGGTTCGAGGGTACAAGGGACCTGCAATTCTTGAAAAGACTCTCCCAATTCTTCTCCCAACATGTGGTCAGCTGTTCCAACAGGATTAGGTTCAGTAGGAATTATTGAATATAATATAATATAATGTAAAATATCAGAATTATTATTCTTAGGTGCTTAGTAAGGAGGGTATTAGATTTTTTTTTTTTTTCCTTTTTTTTTCTTTTATTGTAATTATTATTATTATTATTACTATTATACTTTAGGTTTTATGGTACATGTGCCCAATGTGCAGGTAAGTTACATATGTATACATGTGCCATGCTGGTGCACTGCACCCACCAACTCGTCATCTAGCATTAGGTATATCTCCCAATGTTATCCCTCCCCCCTCCCCCCAACCCACAACAGTCCCTGAATTGTGATGTTCCCCTTCCTGTGTCCATGTTAGATTTTAATCATGTATGTGTTATTTCTTTAAATCTTGCCTTAATTTATATCATTTAATAAGTACAAATTTGCTAGGCAAATCTTAGTGATAAATTAATATTTTATGTTAGTTACTATTTGTCTTACATAGAGTTCATTTCTATGAAGACACGTGTTTCAAAACGTATACTATATGCCTTTGTCTTGGCTGTTGAAATTCTGCAATGCTTTATATGCATATCACATCCTAGAGCCTGGCATAGAGTAAGTGCTTTAAAAAATATTGGTTGCTTGTCTAATAAGCTTACAGTAGTTACTGTGTTGAGAGATTACAGTTCAAGTTGGGAGGTTGATAATAAGTGTGTTAGCATATTTTATAATACTAATATTATTATTAATAAAGCTACCATTAGTATCTACCATGCAGTAGTCTATATATTAACAACTTAATACATTATAGCATTTAGTCATGACAATGACCATGATATAAGTATTATTTTCTCATTTACACATGAGGAAAACAGGGCTCAGAGAAGTTGAGTAACTTTTCCAAGGTCACACAGCTAGCTTGTACCAGTTCCAGATTTGAATCCAAGTTTTTAAGCTTCTTATTACATAATGAAAATGATAATTATAACATACATTTCTGATATTTGATTCTCCATTTTTACTAAGCTGGTTGTTATCAATGAAAGAAGATTTCAAAATCTAATTCAGAATTCTATTAGTATCATTGCTAACCACAGGCTGATTCCTGTGATCATTCCTATGAATCAGCCATGCTCACATGTACCTCACTTACTAGTGTGAATCTTTTGTATCTAGTCAAGATACAAAATGTTATCTCTTCCCTTATTCATGTTGGGTTAACAGACTCCACAAAAGTTGCATCAGCTTGATGATCAGAAGTCACTCTGTATCTTCTTTGTTTTGGTGAATAAGGAGATATTTTCTCCTTTAAGGGAGTGGGGATGGGGACGATAACACCACCTTTTAACAAATACACCATGGCTTCTGATGCACTGCTCCTTCCTGTGCGTAGGATGGAGGCCTCTCCCCCATATCCATATGTCTCCGATCTGGTGTGTTCTATCTCCCAGTATTTGTGCAAAGGCAGCCACTGTCTATGGTTTGAGCATCTTCCTCGTCAGATTCCCTCTTTGTTCCCTTCTGTAATTCCATCTTACATTATGCTCAGCCTCACACAATACTGATTCAATCACAGAAAATAGGTAGATTTTGCCACTGAACCAGACTAATGCCATGAAAGTGTGGGGAGACTTTGTTATTCATTCATTCATCTATCATTCATTCAACCAATAAGCATTGATAACTATTATGTCAGTCCCCAGGCATGTGGAATACAAAGAGAAATAAGACATGTTCTGACCTTCAGGAAGCTCACAATCCCCTATAATTGTGTCAGGAATTTTTCTCTGATCAACCTTGCACTAAAAATGCTCACTTTTCTTCAAACAAGGTGCCATCTAAGCCCTCAGAGAATGGAGCATGGTACTAACCCAACTTTGAGGGGTTTGTTAAAAGTAAAATCATCTAAGCAAGAATACTTCCATTTCCAAATGGATCCCTTATTTACACTATTAGATTTGGTCCCTGGCAGATTTTCTAGACTGCCAAACCCCTCAGTGCCTTTTGTCTCAGGCCAAGTCCCATTAAGAACGCTGCCTATATCTGCTGTTACACACTGGGAACTTCCTGGAACCACCAAGAGCCAAGTCTACAGTCTTGATATAAGTGGCAAAAAAAAAAAAAAAAAAACATATCTGTGAAGGTAAGCTTTATCAATAAGTATTCTACAGAATACTAGTTCTTCTGAGTGTTAAATGGCATTAAGAGAAGAAGTAAAAAGGGTTCCAGGGCTAAATAAGTTTGGAAAATGCTGGCTTTAAAAAGTGAATCTGTTTATTTATGGTAAGGATTTTCCAGAGGCGGCAGTATGTGAAAATGCATTGTGATTTTGTGGGAGGGGAACATAATTAGCAGCATTATCTACTTTTAATTGATCGTGAAACCTTTTTTTTTTTTTTGAGACGGAATCTCGCCTGTCACCCAGGCTGGAGTGCAATGGCGCGATGTCGGCTTACTGCAACCTCCACCTCCTGGGTTCAAGCAATTCTCCTGCCTCAGTCTCCCAAGTAGCTGGGATTACAGACATGCACAACCACGCTCAGCTAATTTTTTGTATCTTTAGTAGAGGCAAAGTTTCACCATGTTGGCCATGCTGGTCTTGAACTCCTGACCTCGTGATCCGCCCGCCTCGGCCTCCCAAAGTGATGGGATTATAGGCATGAGCCACCATGCCCGGCTGATTGTAAAACCATTTTTAAAGAGGTCATGTCTCTCACATAATACACTTCCACTTATAAAGGTATGCTTCTACTTTCTCACATAAAATATGAAAAAAAATACCCTGAGATCAATCACATATGGAAAAAATTGACTTTAACAGCACACCTCATTTTAATTGTTTGTGCTAAGTATATCCATTATATACGTGTCTTTGGGGCACACATCCTTTAGTTGTGAAAATATGATTATATATATGTAGGGTGTATGGAGAGAGGCAGAGCAGAGAATCCAAATTCCATAAGTACAAATACCTTTATACATGTAAGTATTCACGATGTGCATTATTGATGGTAGGTCATCTTAACATACTAAAACTTTTCATTTTGGATAGGCAGCTCAATGAGGAGAAACTTATTAAAAAGAAAAGTCAAGGTGGAAATTTCCCTACAGGCATTGACACTTTGCACAGGCACCAAAAATGTGTGCAAATGTAAATGTACCTTCATTACTTCCCTGGATATGCATATTCTTTGAAAAAGAGACTGAATGGCAGTGTGCAGCCGTGACTTAAAGGAAACTTTAAAAAGGAAAACTATGAAAGGTAATTAGGAAATTGAGAGTTGTTGCGAGATGGTGAGGAATGGGATTAGGCTGTCATGGCAGATTAATGTGCCCCAGTATTTCACTTCTGGGACCTGGCCGAAAGCGACAAGATGGGTTTTCATTCCCAAGAAATGAGTATAAGAGATTATGCTAGAAATGAATAGAAGAAGTCTCCTAGGAGAATATACTACAAAGCTGCTTGGTACTGATATTTAATCATCAGGGCAGCTGTAATAGAGAGAAGGATGAGTGGGGAACGCTGTCCCTAGAGAAAACAGGGGAGAGGTGTGAACAGAGCAATTTCAAAGCACTGTGGTATTGCTGCCCTCTCTACCTATTGATCATTCATTGCACGCACTCCAATACTTAAAAATTAAGAACAAAATATGAAAATGCGAAGGTTCACTTATCAGAAAGGCTAAGAGAATAAATCAAATTGTGCTCTAACGAAAGCCACACTTTTTATTGTAGAGGCATTTTGCATTTTATATAGTAATTTGTGCCTTGCTAAATGTCTCCTGTTTTTTTTATAGCCTTATATATGAAAAAAAGGTAGCATATACTTTGCTGCATAATAATTGGTGCATTTAAATCCCATTTTCAAATCACTTCAAAGACTACAATTAGACTGGGAGCACTTTAAGAGAAGGGATGTTTGCTATATCTCTTTATTTCTCCCACAATGCCTAGCACAGCATCTTGAATATAGAAAGTACTCACTTACTGGGAAATAAAAAACAAGAAAAGAAGATAGGTTTCTTGCAAGGGATTTTCTAAACAATGGCACACTCACTGAATAACTCTCATTCTAATCAATAAAAAGGTAGTTCCTTGACCATGATGCTAAAAAGCCTCTTTCAGCATTCATTGTCAAGGGAAATCTTAACGGAGGTTGGGTAATGGTGGCATTAAGTGTCCTAAGTGCAAAAATGACTCCATAAGGTAGGTGCAGTGCCCCTGACATCCCATGAGCTGATAAACTTTGTACAAAGTTAATTGTCTTGAGAAAAATGCATCACACTACCTTGGAATAGGCAGATTTGATCATGTGATGTGAGGATGCAAAAAGCTCTCTGAAATCTAGTACTAGTGACTCAATACCTACCTCATATGTGTGAATGTTGTTTAGTCTTATACAAGCAACCTGAGATTTGGGGACCTTGGTTTTTTTTTTTTTGTAAAATTGAGGTAGTGTAAAACATGACTAGTAAGGTTTAGTTTGGTTTTATAATTTTTATGGCTTCACGTTTTTGAACTGTTGGATGTCAAAATATATTTTAGTTCAAGAGCTCACGTATCTGGAAAGGCAGCCAATAAACTGGAAGCTTAACAACTCAAATAGATGTCACAAAGTCATGGACCAGAGTATGATACAGTGGTTAAAGAATGGCTTCTGAAAACAGACAGCCTTGGTCCAGGCTCCACTCTACCACATGAATGGATTTGGGCAAGTTTGCTTACCTTCCTGATGCTCAGTTCCTCCTGTAAAATGGATACAAAAATATCAACTCTACAGAGTTGATGTCAGTAAGGGCTTAAGACACAGTAAACAATAAATAAACTGTAGTTCTTCTCATTGTCTCAGGAAGTGTTAGTTGCAAAGAACAGAAATGGAGAACAACCAGCTTCACTAAAAGGAAGGCTGATTGAATGATACCAGGAACTCTGAAGTAGCCCACTCTAGTGGCTGGATCTCCTAGAAATAGAAACAAGGATGTAGAGAGCCAGGGATCAAGCCTGCCATTTTTCAATCTTTCTCTCAGGTTACACAGTCTCTCTGTTTTGCTTCTCTTTGAATATCAGCTCCCTCCTTCTCTCCTCTTTGTAGACTGGTTTTCTTGTTTCTTTCATCAGCTTGGTATGTGGTCATCATAGCTTTTTCCAAATGGCAGCCTCAGCTCCCAAATCTACATGAGCCTGCAGCTTGGATCCCTGCAGCTAACTGTCTTAATATCACAGTAATCTAACTCCAAATTCCTGTGAGATAAAATCCGATCGGTCCAGCTTTGATTAGGTGTGCACTGTTGGTCCCAACAGCTGAGGGATCAACTAGCAAGAAGAGTAGCCTCTGTCAGTGCCATACATCAGCTCTCTCTCTGGGGAGAGGCCATTGGTATCTGAGTATAAGTATTGGGCACTTCACTCTTGAAAGGACTCAAAAGGCTCTGACTCTTGTTTTACAGACACAACTCTAACACAGTTATCCCATCTTTCTGCATAAGTGGCAGAGTGGTAGGGGGCTGGAGAGAGCATGCTAGAGGGAGATACACTGACGATGATACCATTGGCCTGGGGGAGAGAGCAATCCTAAAAAAATAATGCAGTGCAGACACAAGAACTCCAAACAAGGAGCAATCGGACCCTACAATGAAAGCATACACAATGTACACAATGGGCTCCAGCTGTTTAGTGCAGCATCAAGACAATGTATAAAACAATGTTTCATTGCAGCACTATTCACAATAGCAAAGACATGGAATCAACCTAAATGCCCGTCAATGACAGATTGGATTAAAAAAAATGGGTATGTATACACCATGGAACACTATGTACCCATAAAAAAGAATGAGATCATGTCTTTTGCAGGAACACGGATAGAACTGAAGGCTATTATCCTTAGCAAACTAATGCAGGAACAGAAAACCAAACACTACATATTCTCACTTACAAGTGGGAGCTAAATGATGAGAACTTATGAACACAAAGAAGGAAACAATAGACACTGGGGTCTATTTGAGGCAGGAGGGAGAAGAGCAGAAAAGGTAACTATCAGGTACTGGGCTTAATACCTGGGTGATGAAATAATACATATTTAACAAACCCCCATTACACATGGTTACCTATGTAACAAACCCTCACATGTATCCCCAAACCTAAAATAAAAGTTAAAAACAAACAAGCAATGTTTTATAATAATTTATAAGAGGTTGCATCTGTTAAAGAAATCAGGAAACTTTGTTAAAGTGCTGTAGTTAAAAATATCTCATCCACTCATGCAGTTATCCTTTGTTTGTTCATTCACCAAACATTTATTGTTTATTATGCTCCCCCAGGTACTGTCCACGCACTGTTGCACATGCCAAATAAGAAGGGAAGACACACCTGCAAGTCAGCAATTAAAATGGCATGAAGTGCACACTTTGGAAAAGGCATAACCAGGGCATAGGAAATTGACCATGGGGGTACATTAGGGTGGACAGAAACACGAAGATGATGCTTTCAGAGGAGTTTTGGGGAAAGAAGGAGAGAAAGGCATGCCAGGCAGGGGAAACAGCATATTGGGCAGCAGAGAGATGTGACTGAGCAGGACCCCACCAGTGCTTCTTGGAGTCCCTGTGTCCGGAACATAGATGCATGAGTGGGGTGAGCTGGGGCGAGTGGGCACTGGGCCAGGGAAATGGGCAGAAGTCCGAATGAAAAAGGCCTGAATGGGGCTAAGCTAAGGAACTGGAACACTACTCTAAAAGCCACAGGAGGTGTGGATGGCTTTTAAGCAGGGGAGTGACCTGGTCAGCTTTGTGAATTAGAAAGATTATTCTGGAGTGCCAAGCAGCCTCGGGAGGAGAGTCACGCTGTTCGTTGTAGGAAACCAGGAGTCATGCCAAGAAGCAGTCCTTGCTGTAAGCATGCAGAGGAGGCACTGGCTTTGAGGGGTGCTGCAGGGTAGGCTGGGTGACTGGCGCATTTTTGGTGGGGCCATTCCTTGGGGTAGAGAATGCACGAAAGAGGGACACGCATGGAGAGAAAGACTGAGGTCGAGGTGACTGTAGGACTTCGAAGAGGAGGTGTTCCTCAAGCAATGGAATAAGTGCCTGGAAATAAGCTGAGAATTATAGTTAATAGAAATGTATTCAGGGCTCATCAGCAGATGGCTGGTGGCCCTGCCTAAAGGATCGTGAAGAGCGAGAGAAGAAGGGGGAGGGCATCATCAGTGAAGGCTGGGGCAGGGGGACAGAGGCCTGAAGCCAACGGAGATTCAAGGCTGTACAGGTGGATGAAAACCCTTTGTCTGTGAGACAAAGGAAGAGAGAGTTTCAGGAAGGAGGGAGCGACAAAGTATATCTCATGGCAAGAGGTATTATGAAAGAAGGACAACGAAAAGGTCTGACAGCTTCGAGAAAAGGGGGCCACGGGTGTCATTCCTGAGGTGGTTTCTCCAAATGAGTGGAACCGGAAGCCATGTGGGAGGACAGGGGTTGGGAGAAGGGAAGGAAGTGGACCCAGACAGATTTCCATGAAGCTTGGTTGGGAAGGAAAGAGGGAAATAGAACTGAAGCTGGAGAGTGAAGTGGGGATTAGGGTAGGCTTTTTTCAAGATGCGGGGGAGCTGTTTCTATTAATAGGATGCAGAGAGCCAGCAGAAAGGGACAGTAGATACAGCAGGGAGAGGAAGATTGATGGCACAAAGTCCCAGAGGAGAAGCAAGGAAGGGTCCATGGCAGAGGTGGAGGGATTAGCCTCGGACGAGGGAAGGACAGCCCTCTTACCGAGATAGGAGGGAAGGAGGGAAGGATGGGGATGGATAGATAAGTTTGTAGGTGGCAGGCGAGGAAATTGAGAGAGTTCTCGATTGATGGCCTCAATTTTCTCCATGAAGTAGGAGGCAAGGTGATCTGCTGAGTGGTGCGGGGGAGGCGGGGGAGTAGGAGGTGGTTTTGGAAGACACAAGTTTGGTATATGAAACTGCTAAGAGCAATGGGGAATGGGGCTGGCTAGGGACACAGAAAGACTGGCAGCGAGTTCTAGCGTCCAGCCAAGTGGGAGGAATATATATTTGGTATGTCTCTAACTCTCACAGCTGTGACATTTTCTCCTAAAGCTTTTACGAGTCTAGGCAGAGTAGCAAGAGACTGAATTGTTAGATTGAACCAGGACTGAGTTTCTGCAGAGTGGATGTCACAGAGACTTGGTCAGGAAATGATAGGATATTGAGAAGAGAGCACTGAAGTGATGGGCTATAGGATACAGATTGGACAGAGGGCACAAAATTGAAATTCATCTGCTAGATAAGGAGTAAATACAAGAGTCCAAGACTCGTGAAGTCTTAGTGGGTAGATGTTTGGAGGAAAAAAGAGAATGGTGAGCTGAAAAGAACCTGTTGACAAAGAGCAGACTGTGAAAGTTTCAGATAATAGAGGCTGACTTGTTCTAGAGGCTAAGAAATCAGTCATCTGAAGTTAATCTTACCTCTTCGTTGAAGCCTTCTCTACTTTCTCCACCCCAAAACTTTTCTCTCCAGCCTCTGAAAGCCTGTATCTTTTGTTTGCAGGCAGACAGTGAAAGGAACATTAAAGGCAGACTCTCAATATACAAGTCAGGAGACCTGGGTTTTGGTCTTATTTCTAGCACCCGTAAGTTCTGTGGCCTTGGCCACAGTATGAGCCACAAAGCAACAGCTATCTTGACCAGGAAAACCTGCTTAAGGACAGATTATTCTATCTATACACATCATGTGTGTGGCAAACGGTTGCCCAGACATCCCTGTATTTCTGTAATTCCTTTGTTTCTTCCACCTTTCTATGGGAGTAGGGAATGGGAGGAGCAAAAACTATATTCCTTGAATGTGGCTTTATTTCACTACAGTTTATACAATACCCAACATCAAAAGAATCCTGGAAGAGACTCTATTGGAGAAGGAAAACTATATTTTGCTTCATCAAATTTCCTAAGACTGCGTTTATTTTAACAGTCTCAAACCAGAGTTTGAGAGTAGCAAGTCTGAGAAGCTTATAACACCATAAAGGCAAATATTCTGGGAGGAAAAAAGTAGACCCTTTAAAATCCAAGCTTTGTTATCTGACTAAGGTCAATAGAGACCGACCAAATCAACAAGCATGACATGAAGGGCAAATTTGCAATTAAAAGAAGAATAGGGAATTATAAAGATGGATGGGCCCCATGACATGCACGCCCAAGCCTGCGTGGCCTTGGCCTCAGATGCCAGAAATTAATGCTTTACTCTTTAGCATTCGTCACCTTTGGCTCTGAACAGGAAGGCAAATGCATTAAAATAACAACAGTTTAGAACACTTACTTAGCTTGGAAGGCATTGTTGGTTCCCCTGTGGTCGAGGTCATGGCACAGGCATCCCACAATCACCGCTAAAATTTCCACCTCCGTCAGAATCTCTTGAAACCCAGCAGTCTGAGAAGAAGGGGAAAATGGCAACAGTCACTACTGGGGCACAGAGGATGGATAAGGTTAGGTGCTGAGCAACAATCAACTCTGTTTTCATACCCATATCATTTAAGGAGATGATTAACTGCCACTCCCTCAGACAACAGTAAGTTGGGTGGTCAGTTGCACAGCCTAAGGTCCCTACAGTGATGAATTAGCTTGCTGTCACAGCAGCCCACGCTGCCACACTGGGACATAGTTCAGACTATTTTGTTCCCTTTTTAGAGAGAAGGTTGGACTATCCAGAGACAGTGACAGTTTGGCAAAGGCCCAGGGCAAAATGTGTTTTGTTATTATACACTTTAATGATGAGCATAGGGTTTGGAGGTTGGAGGTTGGGGAATAGGAGGGGGCAGTGAATTTCAAACTGAACACTACACCCGCCAGATCCCACCCAAATGAGAGCAGGCAGAAGGAAAACACAACCCTTCTTTTTTTTTTTTAACATTAAAAGGAGAGACTTTAACATACTCAAATTGTTATACAATGACATCCTAGAGTTTATCTTGTAAATACCCTAATCCATATTAGGTTGGTAGACAGATGAAATTCATACAGATAATAAGGCAGTGCATGTCATGGACACCAGAATTTGTCAGAGGATTGTCAAACCAGACTGAGGATTGAGTGGGGTATCCATTACTGGGAATTCTTTTTTTCTTATCTTGTGGTAGCTTGCTGGTGAAATGCACAGCTGCGATGTGATTTCTTTTAGAAGCAGGTTAATATAATTATGTAACCAAGAGCAGCAATGCTTCTTGGGTTGCTGCTGGCCCTTTCATTAGTTTAGAAGAGGAAGTGGACCTCTGGGAAAGCAGGTCTATGCATTTTCTTGATCGAAGGCCTTTATATCTCCCCCTCTTTTACTTTGTAAGTCTCTCATTTCATTACTTATTAAAATCTTTATCAGAGAGTGGGAGGAGGGGGAGGGTTAGGGTACAAATTGCTTCACTTTTCATGTGTTTTTTTCCCCCAAATCTAGGATCACTGGCCCACATCTGTAAGACACTTCTCTTAGAGCAATGAAAATTTTGTTTTTAAATTGGTTATGTTTGTGTTGCAGAAATAACTGAATAACAGGTTCTTGTGTTGACAATTTTATTTTATTTTATTTTTTTAGGAGACAGTGTTGCTCTGTCACCCAGGCTGGAGTGCAATGGCACCAACTCGGCTCACTGCAACCTCTGCCTCCTGGGTTCAAGTGATTCTCCTGCCTCAGCTTCTCCAGTAGCTGGAATTACAGGCACCCACCACCATGCCCAGCTAATTTTTGCATTTTTAGTAGAGATGGGGTTTCACCATATTAGTGAGGCTGGTCTTGAACTCCTGACATCAGGTGATCCACCCATCTCGGCCTCTCAAAATGCTGGGATTATAGGTGTGAGCCTCCACGCCTGGCCGACAATTTTATTTTAAAAAATAGACTTGGGTCCACTGCTGCATTTAGAAATACATATAACTTCATTTGTATAGCAAATGGGAATGTTAATAAATTGGGAGTATGAAATAGTCCATGTCAAAGCTTGCATATGCCGGCCAGGCGCAGTGGCTCAAAATTGTAATCCCAGCACTTTGGGAGGCCGAGGTGGGCAGATCACCTGAGGTCAGGAATTCGAGACCAGCCTGACGAACATGGCAAAACCCCATCTTTACTGAAAATACAAAAATTAGCCTCGCTTGGTGGCACACACCTGTAATCCCAGCTATTCGTGAGGCTGAGGCAGGAGAATCGCTTGAACCGGGAGACAGAGGTTGCAATGAGCCTATATGGTGCCACTGCACTCCAGCCTAAGCGGCAGAGCGAGACTCCATCTCAAACAAACAAACAAACAAATAAACAAACAAAAAAGCTTGTATACGCCCTTCATTTTAAAATCTGCAGTTGGCTGTTAGTTTTTCTAAGTTAATTTTATTTTACTTAAATTATTACCTGCAGTAACTAAAAAAATTCAAATTATACTGAGACTTAGAATTAAAAATCAGTAGTCCCTCATTATTCTCCTTTCTTGATTCCCGAAGGCAACTACTTTCTATTTTCTTTTTTACCTAAATTCGTAGTTTTCCCACCATATTTCTTTCTTTTTTTTTTTTTTTTTTTGAGACGGAGTCTTGCTCTGTCGCCCAGGCTGGAGTGCAGTGGCGCGATCTTGGCTCACTGCAAGCTCTGCTTCCCAGGTTCATGCCATTCTCCTGCCTCAGCCTCCTGAGTAGCTGGGACTACAGGTGCCCGCCACCATGCCCACCTAATTTTTTGTATTTTTAGTAGAGACGGGGTTTCACCGTGTTAGCCAGGATGGTCTCGATCTACTGACCTTGTGATCCACCCACCTCGGCCTCCCAAAGTGCTGGGATTACAGGCGTGAGCCACCGCGCCCGGCCCCCCACCATATTTCTATATAGCATGCACATATTATTAGCACTTGGTTATTCACCAAGTACTCATATTGTCCTTTCTATGTACCATACATTGTTCTAAGAGCTTTACAGCCATTTAACTTATGGAGTTCTCATAACAGTCCTGTTAGGTAGAAACTATTACTGTCCCCAGTTATAGATGAGAAAACTGAGTCACAGAGAGGCTAAGTCACAGGGTCTCCCAGCTAGTGCATAGCAGAAGGGAGCAAGCTCCTAGCGTCCTTTCACCAGAATCTGCCCTTGAACACTGGCGAAGTCTAGCAGCAGGTGAGTTTACGGTCACCCTCCCCTCATACTCCCAATGTGATCCACAGAGCTTTCCTATATTACCATCCTATAAATATCATTCACCACTGAGCCAACCAGTATACAATGATTGTTTCCTTAATGATGTACATTTTCTTGTTTCCTGGAGTTAGGATTTCTGTGAAACATCTAAGTCTTCTCACACCCTACACAATTCTGCAAAATGCTTCTCAAAGCAATTTTGAAGTGAGCCAGAATGGTCGCAGCTTGTTTCTAGATCCTTCCTGTCCTGGGGACTCCTTCCTGCAGCCCGACCCTGGGGTCTGGTCTGGATTCTCTCCTCTGTTGCCAGCTGCCCTTGGAGCTTCCTCCACCATCATTCAGGGGGTTCCTCCTTCCCCTCCTATGTCTGGTCCCCCACCTCCTGCAGCCCATGCCTTTCTTTTTCCTCAGTTACTCCCTTGTTTTACAGGAGCACATCTGCAGGGGCTTCATGAGAAAACGGCTTACTTTTTTTAAACACTGGGGGAGTTGGTTGTTTTTGAGGCTTTGCATGACTGAAAAAACATCTTTATTCTATTCTCATACTCAGCGTGCCTCACAATTCTAGGCTGAAACATTTTCACTCAGAATTTTGAAGGCCTGCTGTATTGTGTTCTAGCTTCCAAAGTTGCTTTCGAGAAGAACATACCATTCTCAATCCTAATACTTTGAATGTTACTTGATTTTCTTTCTTTTAGAATTTCCTCTCTCTTTCTGGTGTTCAGCAATTTCACAGAGATATGCTTTGGGTTGGGGCTTTTTTCCCCATTCAATTTGTGTGTTAAGCCTAATCTGGAGAATCAATTTCTTCAGCACAATGAAGAAATTTACTAATCCTTTTTTCTTTTCTTTTTTTTAAAATAATTTTCTCTTCAGCAGTTTTTTTCTGCCCTATTTGAATGAAACTCCAATTAGTTGGATACTGGACTTCTGGTACTGATTTTCTTATTTTCTTATCTCCCCTTTTCCATTTCCTATATAAGCCTTTCCTCTTACTTTCCAGGCATAATGATATGTTTAGTTTATAAGCATTTTCTTGTTTGCTGCTCCTTGTCTTATAATAGCATGCTATTCTTCTCCCATGGATGCATGATCTTTTCTTGTCTTTCTGAAGATATTGATTATAATTCTTCTGAAAATTTCTTCTGTTCCCCGTATTACCTTTTTTCTCTGAACTCCTTCTTTTCTCTGTGTTTGGTGGTTTCTCTCAAGTGTCTGGTAACCTTTGGTGGTCTATTCATTCTTAAGAGTAAAGCATCACAAAGCTCACTGTGCACCAGTGTATGTGGGTGGTGCCTGGAGATTGCTGTGTCTTATCACGGGGTGACTGTGTGGCCAGCTGGTCTTTTGCTGGAGATGCCCAAATGTCAACATCTAAACTCATTTTCTCTGGACTTTCCAATCTGTTGCCTGGGAATGGTGTAAACACATGTGTTGGCATCCTGAGAAAAGAGAACTGTAGCTGTCCACCTGTGAGGATGTAGGCTTTCACTTAAGCCTCTTATTTTGAGTGTGCACCTCATCCTAATTTTGCTTTTGGTTGTGTACCCAACTCTGGGATTCAGTTTTTCTGGCAAATACTCTGGTTATGGCAGAGACAGGGGGAAGAGTAGCCCTCCAATTACACAGAGAGGGGATGGAGACTTGGGCACTCAGTTTCCATCACTCCTTAATTCCACATCACCTCATTTTCATGGTATCTGAGGCCTCCAGTTCCTGAGTCTCATTAGGTCCTGGGGGGTAGCATTATTTATTGTGGGTACCCCTTCCTCCACACCCTCAGCTCTGAAGACACTTGGGTTTCTCTTCTCTGCTAAGTTATGAACTGTCCTCCCTTCACTTTCTGCCTTCATGTGTTATGAGTCCATGCAAGGCAGGATTTGTGTACATTTCTTTTTCTCCGTATTATTTTAGGATGATTTTTGAGAAGGGGAGGGGGATAAATGTCTTTTGTTGTCATCTCTATCATCTTAAAACTCAAAATGTTGGGTTTGGTCTTGCTAATACTAGGTAAAACTTGAAAAGTCTATCAAATATGAAATAATTACCTATGATACTCCGGAAATAAGTGTTGTGCAATGATATTGTGCTAAAATTTAGAGAGATTTTGCCCATGAAAAAGCTATTGACTAGAACTAGCTGATGAATCAGAGCAGTAAGATTAGAGATAATGTTAAAATAAGGTAATTTGACTAGAAATTTAATCAGTAGTTAAAATCAAACGCCATCTAATAGATTTGAGATCAAAATCTCCAGCCATTTTTAAACCATCAGTTATCATCCATTTTATAATAAGATGGAACATATTTTGCTAAAATGTTCCACACAGTCCCTGTCCCCTGCTCTGCCCAGAAATCTAGCATCTTGGTCTTAAACTACTGGTATCATGGATACTTTTAAGAACATAACAGAGCCCTAGACTCTCTTCCTAGAACATTTTCTATAATTTTATAATATCAAAGACTATGGAGCCTGTCTCTAGATCCTCGGAGTAGACAATCCCTGAAGTACAGCACCCACACACAGTCACACAAAACATATTTACCTCTCCCGACTGTGATACCTGAGTTACTGAAGCAGCACCTATCTCTTGACTGTGATTTAAAGCTGCCTGGTAAATGGTTTCTGGGAGTCATCAGGCCTGAAAAATGCCCACCTGCCACTAAGTGTCCTTTTGCCCCTCCCCCATCCTCATCCATCTTCCTCCCAGGGCTATCCATTCAGGCCTGCATGTACCGATATTGAGTAGAAAAAGTCAACTGCCTGCTGAAGACAATACACTTTCAAAAGAAAACAGAGAGGCGGCAGGAAGTATATTTTAATGCATTTACCCCATTCTTGACTCTGGTTTATTCTTTTATTTTCAAATAAAATTATATCTTTCTGCTCCTGACCCAATCATTATGGTTTTTATTGAGCTTTAATGTTAATATATCTTCTCACCTGTATTCCCTCACAGTTCGTATCAGAAATATAAGCAGTAAATACAATATATCTAAGTAGAGTCAGCCAGGGCATATAAACCTATTTCCCATGTCACCCCCTCCAGCAAAGCCTTTCACCTGCCCTCTGAGCAGGCCTCCAATGATATTCCTTCATTGGGCTGAAATGTATACTGGGATAAGCCTACCCCCAGCCAATACAGCATATAATAACTAGAACTCCAAAAGACCCAAGCCAGTAAGATTGATTCTCAGGGTCTCCTGGACTACCCAGTAATTTCTATCATTAGCCAATGTAAAATTTGAATCAGCCAGGATGTACTCTCATTTTAATGATGATCCTGTATGATACCAGTGAATGGGGGAATATCATAGCCAGAGAAAAATGACTGTTACTTTGTGACTCTGTTGAATCCAAACAGGTGTAAAAACACCCATAATATCAACACTAGATGGTGCTATAGACAATTTACTAATTTAAGAAGTGTTATTAAGTGCCTATTATATACTGAGCACTGGGTAGATTTGAGAAGAGGCCTGGGATAATGTCAACAACAGTTAACTTTTATAGCGCTTAGTATATGCCAGGCATTTTCCTGAATACTTCACATTCATTAGCTCATTTAATCCTTACAAGAACTCTCTTGAGATAGGTAACTGTTCTTATCTTCCCATTTTGTAGATGAAGACATTGAGGCACCAGGTTACAAGACTATAAAGTAAGAGAGGCGGGATAAAAGCCCAGGTAGCCTGGCTCCCCAGTCTGTGTTCTTACTCACTGTGCTACACAGCCCCTAAGTCGAGGTGTGGGTTCAGTTGCACAGCTTTTAAATCCTATTGTGATAATACAGTGTTAGATAATAGGGCTGTAAAGAATCCCTTGGTGTGTGCTTTATTTCACGAAGGACGTTATTCTTGAGTAGGAAGAGATTGATATTGCAGAGCCATTGGATATTTTTAGTTTAAATATGGCTCTGTCACATCAATACGTGCTTGATAATATATAGTGCTTTACAAATGAGGTTTGGAGAGAAAAGAAAGATACAATAGTTTGTAATATCTCAACTTTATAAAATGTTTAAATATATGTATAGGAAAAAGACTGTTAAGATGTACATCAAGATATTATCAGTAGTGGAATTACAGTTGGCTTAAATTTTTTTCTTTGTGTCTAAAATTTCCATAAAGAACATTTGTTTATAAGAACATCTATATTTATACACATGTATGTATATTTGTACATTCTTTTTTGTTTCAAGAATTAGCCCACACTTCATCAAACTGTCCCAGCTTGAAATGAAATAGCGATATTCTAAAAAGTGTCCATTCATTCATTGAACAAATATTTATTATTTACTGATTTCCTGGCACTAGGAACAGGGCAGTGAAGAAGACAGCCGCCCCTTGCTGCACATAGAATCTGGTTACCCCTCGAGCCAGCAGAGTAGTGCCACAGAGCACTGTTTTCTAAAGAGAAGCTGTCATAACATTGGTTGTGCTTTGTGGAAGACAGAACTGGTAGAAATGTCCAGCTCCTCCTGCTTGGTTTCTGGAGGAGGTGCACCATGGACTGCACACCCTTGCCATGTGTGCAGTCCTGGCTCAGCAATCTGAGAAAATGATGCCAGAAATTCTGCTCTCACCTTTCTTTTTGAACCCAACTATCGGAAGTATTGAATTATAAGGGATTTCCTGATGAGTTCATCCTGTTGATTCTGAGATGTAGCAGATGGCAAACTAAGACAGAGGGAATCTAATGATGTACTAGAAATTCCTAATGGTTGCAGACACCCTAAAGCTGAAGATAGTAGGCTCCATATGCTCCACCATGGATTCTGATGTCCAGGCACTGCAGCAGAGCCCTAGGTGGATTGGCTAAGGTTGAGGGACAATATGATAGGTTTTGAAGAGTCTTTCTTCCTCTTCTTCATCTTTCTCACTCTTTTGGACAAGAAGAGGAAAAAGTAAGGCTCAGACAATTCCAAGGGGTTGGAAAAACATGGTTTCTCAAGGAAGTGCCTCCTCTAGAAGAGTCTGCACACCATATTCCTAATCTGTGTCATCGTGCCTTCGCTGATCTACAGATGGCTTGAATTTGAAGGCCTTATGAGCTTGGGACAGAAAGGCAGTATTTATAGAAAAAGCATTTAATTTCTGGTATTTTTAAATTTCTGGCATGCAGAGTGTTGCAGGGTCACTATCTGGGGTCTTTGTTTGGTACATTATTAAAATCACATTTATTTCAGCCAAAAAAGTGCTCTTTGAAGGTTTCATTGTAAATGCCACAAACAAGATGCTCATACCATCGTAAGAAAAAAAAAAGCCCCAATTTGCAATGCTGGTGGCTGGTCCAGCTCTGCTGGGTCATCCTTAACATGAAGAGTCTGCTTGTGAAACTTACATCTCCTAATAGAGGCTGATGGTTCTATAAGAAGGGTGCCTTCAGTCACCCCCCAGTTCAGCACATATCCCAGTCATGGGTGGATCACGGTGGTCAGAGAATTGTTAGGGCAATGTTAGGGCTCCGTGTGCGTGGACAGCAACCCCAGTATGCTTCTTTTTCAGACCCTATTTTATTTGCTTTGTGATGGAATGGCAACCACTCAACATATAGATCCTAGGGGCAGCCTGATGGGTATCAAACTGTTCCATATGCTCCAAGGCAATAATATTTAGCAGAGGACTATCTCAAGCTTTGGAGTGGAAGCAGATTTCAATTGCTTACTAGGAGTGCTTATGAGTATTTATACTACTGGATGTCACAGCATACCTTCTTTTTAAAAAACGATCTTACCTTTGTCAATCAGAGACAGTGTGTGATGAAAGCATAAGGGGAAGCACAAGTATGCAACCACAAACTTCAATGGAGGGGAAAAAATCCCTACTGAGCAAACTATAGCATCTAGATTTAGTAGTCATACTCCCTCAGCATTTACAGTAATGTCTGTCTACCAATAAATGGGTCTGCTGAGGAGAAAAGGGGGCACCTTAGGCCCATTTTGAGGTCCAGAGATCAGAACCTTTCCAGCTGATAGGGAATCACCACCTAGCACCAACATGCTCACATATCTCCTTTACCAGAGTATGCAATGCAACAAGCCAATTGCAGGTTGTCTAATTATCCATGGGAACGGGATAGTTTTGATTGAATTTGCTTATCTTTCTTTTCAAGATGAATGCAACCAAATATTGATTTGGCATTAATTAAATATAGATTTAGGCCTAACTGATCCTTTCCTTACCAAGCTCAGAGTTGGAAAAACCTTACAGTCTATATATAAATGACTTTCTTTCCCAACCAGAAGCTTCTGAAGGCACTTACTATCAAATCATAAAACCTTAGTCACGTTTTGGGAATATGTTGACCCTTAGCCTCAACTACGGTTGCAAGTGCTTGTCTACGTAAGTCTAAGAAAGGCAACACAGTCCAGTACAATTATATATGTTGCATAGATGTTTGATGCATACATTTAAAAATTGGATTAATTTTATATATAACTTTATTATTATATTCTATATAACCACTTCTAAGTCTTAATTTTTAACCTGTTTATTAGCATAACTTTCAAATTCTTTATTTTGGAGAGTTAAAAACATACAAAAAATAGAATACTATTAATATAATGAACCCAGTGCAGTCATTGCCCAACTTCAGCAGGAATACAGGTTTTGCGGCTTGTTTCATCTGTCTCTTCACATGCAGTGTGTGTTTGTTTTGTTTTGTTTGCTAGCATATTTCAAAGCAAACCTCTGGTATCTGTCAACACTCTTTATTTCATTCTCAAGAAGTCCTAATGTGGTCAAATAAAATTTGCTCAATATATTTCTGCTCTCTTATTTTGATAAAATGTACAAAAAGATATACAAATTGTATAAGGAAATTTTCAACTAAATAATAAGACTTGAGAAAGTTGAGGTTTCTACATCAAAAGATAATAAATAAACATAGCTGTATGTATATAGCACATATAATGCATTTTAAAAAGAACCAAAAGAAAAAGATCAGATTCTTAAGGACTTAGCTTTCAACCCTAACAATGTTTGTGCTTTATGATGCTTTTTTGACGACAAGGACGGTATGTTTTGTCCGTGTTTAGAAATATAATTTATATTTTATTTCCGATAAATTACCAGTGAACTGCATATAATATAACATATGGTTTATGACCACAGAAAATGAAGCAGATCACTTCCTGCACATTAATTGTGTAGAAAGACTGATCTCTCAAAGTGCCACAGAGCCCAGGTTGGTGAATTTCAAGAATTTGAGGCTTCTTCAAAGCTTACCCCAATTTTTATTAGCCATAATTGAGCCAAAACTAAACATGAGACCCATGAAAAATTAAAACTTTTTATAGCTTCCAACTTAACACCCTTAGGTGCCAGGTTTCAGTCCCAAGAAAGTGCCACTAGGAAATCATACACCGTGGAAAATGGAGGCTGTGATAAATGACCATGGCTCTGCTGCTGGGTCTCCCCGACCTGGAGGATTTGGCTGGTGTCATAAAACACAAAGCGACAGATTAAGCAGTTTACCAACATCATAAAAATCTCAAGAATAAATTCACTTTAATCAAAAATCCTATATTGTAACTAGGCAGCCCCAGCCTCGAAACCACATACATTTACGTATAAGCCTATGTCCATGAGCAAGAGGTTATACTTTCCCTGTAACGTCGGACATGATTATGGTCATACACTTTTACAATTTACATGTCCTAAGAAAAATACCCAGCTCTGGCTGATGGTGCGGGAGAATTTATTTTCACTAGAAAGGGAATGACCCATAACTCATGAATGGCAGGGCTTAAAGTGAGTTATGGAGGTTACTCTCCTGTGAGAGGAAATGGATTGGATTATCCTTCTGCCCAATTGTATGTTTGGTTGTTAGCACACCAGGTTCTTAATTATGTGCAGCTTTGCCTTTTCTCTTTTGTAAAATAAATGTGGATAAAGGGAATGTCAGCTGGAAGCATGGAGTGCCTAATTGGGGCTCTAAGATGCAGTCAGAGAGAGTAAAAATAGAAACCTTTTTTAAATGATTAAAAGACAGGAGTCTTAAATGTAATTTAAACACAGTATTCAAATTGATTAGCCCCATAGTTAATTTATTGTGTCTGGTGCTGATATTCTGCAAAAACATTTAAAAATAATTCCTTTTCTAAATTAAACATTTGCCATCTTGTAGGTTACATTTGCATGAAGATTAAAGAGTTGGTTGTTCTATCATGTAGATTTTATTATATTATTACGATAATGCTGCCATTTATTTTAAAGTAAATATAACAAGTTACTACTTTTTTTGATAAGGAAATGCAATGTAAAAATGATGTTTGATGATTACAAATATGATTACTGTTTATTATTTATTTTAGTCAGTTACAGAACAAAACATCTAGATCTCTCTCTTTGTAACTTCCAGTGTTACAGTCTACAAAGGAATTTGATTTCTGTTGAGATTAGGATTCTGATTATTGAGTAAAAATATTTTATTTAAAATTTCAATTGGTTCTATATTTCTTGGACAGGGAGGGAGGAGTTTCAGCTGTGCTTCTAAGATCTTCCAGAAGGACTTTTCTACCTCAAAAATCAAGGACTTTCCTGGAAACTGCAGTCAGAGGACAGAACATCAGCCTCAAGCTGGTGAATAGGATGGATTTTCTCCCTAAACATCCCTTCTGCTCTCTAGTTTGAATTATCAATAAAATGGTTTGGCTTATCTCTGAAAATAACCTTGTTGACAACACAAATATGGATTTCAACACGCTACCTCCACATTAAGATTTAAGAAGCCCCCAGTAAATGTCAGGGAGTGTCAATGTGTTTGCTGTGATACTTGGTTATTATTAGTGTTTAACTGCAATTCCCCACCAGCGCCACGCTGCCAGCACCACCATAAATTTTAATGTGATCATGTGCTCTTCTCTTTTCATATCCAGTGAATTCTGCAAGATCATAATATTCTATATGAACCCTAGTTGAACCTTAGTGTGATATGAAGAAAGAACAAGATTTCAAGCAATGATATTTGTTCATCATTTTATAGCTTTTTTAAACTGGACACTAAGCAACATGGTTCCTTGAATAATATTACCCTAAACTAAATTCACTCATTCAATTAATCTTTATTGATATCCTACGGGATGCAGGGCATGGCCCAAAGTGCTAATGAGTACATTTATGGGATAGTAAAGAATACTGGCTCTTAAAGAAATCTTTTTTTTTTCCCCTTGGAAAATCTGTCAGAGCTCATACATCATTTATAAAACCGAAAAAAATGTCTCTGCAACCTTGGCACCACTACATGCCTTTTATTTTACAGAATACAAACAAAAGCAGAGTCATTTCCTATATCTAGT
This sequence comes from Pongo pygmaeus, assembly GCF_028885625.2. Lineage (NCBI taxonomy): Eukaryota > Metazoa > Chordata > Mammalia > Primates > Hominidae > Pongo > Pongo pygmaeus. Next base: position 77,379,129 of record NC_072384.2, read on the forward strand.
CTACATCGTGAACATAAGAAATATGTCCCTCATCTTTTATCACGTATTTATAGTTATAATTTATTTATTATGTATGTGCATGATGGAATATTTGTTCTATAAACTCCTATTAGTAAAGTTAATTTATATGGTGATCATTGATCTGCAGGTTTTCTTCCTCGTTTTAACCACAAATAGTAACTCACTACCTACTGTATTTGTCAGAGGAATTCAAAGTATTTGGGAAATTTTAACTATCTAAATATCTCTTTAAAAACAAAGAATAACATTGAAGCTTTCAAATTTATAAACGTGAAATTTCAGACCAGAGGCATGGAGCAAATTAATAAGTCATTAATAGGGTTCCCAGTGAACAAAATGTTTATCATTTTATATCAATTTGCCTGTCCTGCAGAGTAGTTCTTTTTTTTTTAATTTCTAAAGGAACAAAACCGCTTTGTTACCTAGACATGAACCTGAATACTTTTGCAAAACACAATGCTGAGTCAATAAGTTTATTTTCCACCCGTGAAGTCATTTTAGGGTTAAAGGCTAGGAAGCTAGGGCGTATATTTATAATTTGCTCGTCCCGTTGTACGTGGTGCCAAAATTTGTTCAGCAGTGACACACAACTATGCATCTCCCCATTCCCAGAGACAATGGGCTTGGAAAAATACACAATCACAGATTTAAGGTCACACGGAGAACACTATTATTCACATTAACAGCGCAGTATGCAAGGTGGCAGTCATAAAACAGGCCCATCCTGATGGAAGATGCTCTTTTCCGACAGACTGGTTTTGTTGCTATCTCTTTTAGGAAAAACATTTATTTTGTGGTGGGGTGTGTACCTCAGTATTCCCTGTGCTAGAAGAAAAGAAGCACTTTCAAGGAAGGTTGGTAAGGTTTTTTCCCCCTTTTCTGGAAACCAGCTGGTAAACTTTGCCTTGGAGCGCCATCTAGAGGAAGCCTCAGCACACACACGCTGTGCTTTCTTAGCCTTATGACATGAACCAGGCTGAATCCAATGGTTGGTATATGGTGAGTTTCCTTTCTTTTCTTTCTTTTTTCCCCCCAGATTAATAGAGAATTTTGGTTCTAACACAACCCACAGACAGGAAATATGAGATCACTGGAATGGAAATTTAATCACTGATAAGATCAAAACATTGAAAGGCTTTTAGAATCTTCAGGGGTGCCAAAAGCATGAGTGCCCATTGGTGGTAAGAAATAGGGCATCATTTTACCATAGGCTGAGTCACATTCCAGAGATGAGAATTGATGAGCGAGTTAAATTTATTTTTAGCTACACTGATTGAGTCGTCTTTGTTACTTCTGTAATTATTTTCTTAATTAAAAAATTCTGATTAACCAGACTGACCAAAGTCAAGCTTGGAGAAGATACTTATGTTAGAGAAAAACAAATGTTGACACTTTTAACCGACTGTAACCCTTAGTTAAGTTCAACAAAATTTAATGAGCAGAAAATACTATCTTTTCCAGATGTGGCTACTCAATACAATGTGAAGGAGAACAAAATAATGTTGTATTCTTTCTGAAGTCATGTTTTTGTTTTGTGATCTCCTCCACCCACCTTCCTTAGAGAAATTTAACAATGAAGTCTCCTCTTTCTGTGTTAGCACGAATGCAAAAAAACAAAACCTAAGCCTTCTCCAACAATGCTTCTGTTCAAGATTGCTGAGCATACTTGCAAAACAACTGCACCCTGGAAATATTCTGACGATATGAGCATCCCCATTGTGGTGATACAGTTTAAGAATTCTATTCTCTTCAGTTTCTTGGAAAGGATCAAAATTGCCCATATAATGGAAATACCCACTGCAGAAAACTGGATATATATTTCCTTTCGCTCCTAAGTGTCCACTGTGACCCTGCTGCTCTTGCCAGTTTCCCCTATTCCAACTATTTTAAGGCTTGTCATAAAAATCTGTCTCTGTCCTTGACATTTCTAACTCAAAAATGTCACAGCTATTTCTTTTTCCTTCATTGAACAGGGTTCCTGCTTACTTATTTTGGCAATTCAGCATAAATCCATAGGTTTTCCAAAATAATGGGTTAAAAAGTTTTTTATTGAATGTCCTCTGTGGGCCAGACACATGAACTCTATACACAAAACATTATACCTTATTTACTGCAGTAGGATATGGAAAAACAAAATGAAGAATTTTTTCCAAGCAATGGTTGTTACTTGAGCTATTAAGCCTCATGGTTCAAAGCATCTTCCTTTCTCACTTGACTGGCTCACTCCTCTGACGGTGGATGCAACAGAAGAATGGAACCAGTCCAGTTTTCCCAGGCCAGTCTGCCTGTTTCTTAAGCAGTTGAGGACCCAAAGCACAAGTCCCTAGTATAAAAGACATTCCGGCCCCATCTTCTTATGCTAGATGCACATTTCAGCTCATGTCAATTCAACATACATTTTTTGAAAACCCACCAAGCACATGACAGAGTGCAAGGACTGGTGTGACCCTCAATAAATGGTGGTTGAGCAAATAAGTAGATGCTGTTGAAAAAACAAGAAATGATCTCTTCCCTCAGCAGCTTACTCTATAGGAGTAAGTGACAGATTTGTAACTTAAAATACACAGTAGCAAGAAAGATGTGTTGTACTAGATACAGGACATGGAAAGAAGTAATTATTGATGATTTGGGAAAAAGGGGAAGACTTTGTAGAAAAACTGGCACCAGCAATGCCTTAAAGGATGAGTAAAATTTTAATAGGCAGAAAATGAGGCAGAGATTTTTTTTTTTTTTTTGAGGAAGAAGCAGAATCGTCTTTGTTCATTGGGACCAAAGGAAAATGCGTTTCATTTGGTGCTCTGATTTTGTGTTTAAATTTTTGTCTGGGTGCAAAAATATAAGGTATTTATTTTATGTTGGAAGAATCCAAGACTCACATTCTCTTTTTTTGTATGAAATATGTTTACACACACCCACAGACATGTATGTAGACGTGTGTATATATAACTATGAGGCCAAAGAAACCAACATATTTAAGCCAGAAAACATTTTACTTGATGATAGCGTAACAATGTAATAGAAATTATGCCAAAACAAGCCTTATTTCTTGCCAGAAGAGGTAAATAGAGGATTTGTTTCAATCTTTGCCACAAACATTTGCTTTCAGATTAAATTCCAAGGCTTACATCTGCCCAGTTGCAGTAGATATCTCCGTGAAACAGACTGGCCACCATCACTGGGTTAAAATCCCATGGGACAGAGATTTTAAGGCAAGTAAGCCCTAAACCTGGAGAGTGCGCACTCTTAGCCCTCTTTTCCCCTTGGCCTCCCTGGGCATTGTCTCAAATAAGCATCCTCTCAGGATTTCCATATTCCTGCGGGTGATGTTCACACCTCCCTACTGGCTTCCCACCAGCTATAAGAGTCATATCCAGTGATCTCTTTGTTCTGTTACTCATCTACATTTCCTCTGCAAAAAGATTACTTTAAAAATCTGAGCATTTCTTTTGTAAAAGAACAAGTTTACCAAGAAAAAATACTGAACAGAAGCTCAATAATCATTCCAAGGCTACACCGGCTTCAAGGGGTCAACGATGTTACAGCTTTCAAGCTCAGAAATTGCTGGCACATATATACTTTCATAACCAGGGCAGGTAAGTTCCAACATAAAATGATCACATGGTAATTTTTCAGAGAAATGGAAACATAAAGGAGAAGGCCTGCCAGTTGCTACGAATGAGAAATGATCTTCCACCATCACTAAGCACACTTACGGTTAACATCGCGAACATCAGCTGACACACGTTGAAGGCATGTCTCCAGTTGTGGTACAGAACCATCCGATAGTTTTTCCTCACTGTCAAAAGCCACCTACACAGTGTCTGAAATGGGAGGGAGAGGGTGCGTCAGGCAGTTGTAAGTGATTCCAGTGGACCCTTATCTCAATGGTGCCTTATGTGTGAGTAACCCTCAGTGATCAAAGGCCTTCCACAAACATCTCTTCTGGTTCTCACAGTAATCCCATGAGGTATGCAGGGCAGGGATTATCATCCCCATTTTGTATTTGGGAAACCAGTGGTTCAGAGTGGCTAACACGTTGTCCCAGGTGAACTGCTTGGATCACCCAAGACAGACATCTTACCTCGTAGTCAATTTTAAATTTCTGTACCATCCCCAGCTCCATGAACATCCGGAGAGCAGCTGTGATCATGACATCAACGTCGAGAGAAAAGTCATCAAAATGAATGTCATCGATGGCAAGTTCTGACACCAGAGGGATGTTGGCTGCCTACAAAAGCAAAAGACATAAGTCAAGCCAAGTTCACCAGCTTTCCCAAACCCCCATCCTGCTCTCCTCCCCTGCTTATCAGAAGTGCCACATAAATCAGGCCTGACCTGCACTTACACCCTGATACAGCTAAACTCTGAGCTGTAAATGTATTTTGTTTCTGAACTGCAAATGCCCCAAGCAAATGAAGGTGGGGGCAGGGTTGGGGCGGGGGGAGGGAAACTAATCTGAAGATAAAATACACACACCGGATCTAGTCTGCAGAATTTAGAATACAGAACTGTCAAGTTTATGGAAACTGTGGTCATACAACATATTCTGATGCATATTACGGAGCACTAAATGCAAGAAACATCTGGGCAGCCAGCAGCTGTGAATTTTAATTGATGCTATTCAGGAGAAGGAGATGGGAATACACCACTTTGCCTTGTTTCTATATCCTTATATCCTGTAGCTTGCACGTGTTCTTTGTTACACACGTGTTCTGTATATTCGGAATGATTGAAAGGATCAGACAGCACATCTCTGGTGGGAAATATGTTGTCTTAATAAAATAGAGATATCTGGAGGTTTAGCATAAGCCTATGTTTCACTGAGGAGATCAATTTTGCTGTCTTGTTTAGCTTCATTCTATATAAACATCACAACATAATTACAATACTGGTCATATATATTCAAGGTTTTCAAAACACCCATGTTAGGCAACTGTCAATCAGCTACCCTACAAACAAGCCTAAAAAGGAGAAAAAAAAATCTTTGGAAATCATTTGTATGGTGATTTCATTGGGTTTACCATATTCTTTGGATCACTCTTGGTAAGGGAGTCACTTTTATATTTTCAGGTTATCGGAGACCATTCTGTATTCATATTCCTATCTATTCACTGGGTTTAAATTACCCTGACAGTAATTTATGCCCTGGAGCTACTTACTTTGGCTAAGAGATTCAATCCAACTCTGGCTGCTCTAAGCATTCCAGAAACCACATAATTAATCCTTCCTTCCCAACTCTATGCTCTTCCATAGGTGGAGCTTAGTTTTCCATGTATTTGTAATTAATTCAACCCCTAAACTCTCTACCAGTTGTCTAAGTCTCCTCTCAAAATGTTCATATGCTTTGGGCATTCCATCAGTTTCATGAATAAATCACTCCTGGAACTTCCTGCATTTCTCCAACCTAGACCAACTATCTTATAAGTCTGATGAGTAGTTTTCATCCTAGGATATTCCTTCACCATAAGTGTGGGAATGGTTTTCTCTCTCTCTTTTGTTTCTCTAGCCCACATCTTTCTCTTTCTTGCTTTCTCCTCTCATTTTGGTGAGACACATCCCCTAACAGATTCCCAAGAAAAGGTGTGGGGTAGATTTGTGAGGCCGTGCAGTCTGAAATGCTTTTGTATTACTGTCACATTTCATTAATAGTTTGCCTAGGTAAGATTTCTAGGTTGGAAATCATTCCATTAGCATGTTAAAGGCATTGCTCTTTGAGCTTTCGATGTTACTTCTGAGAAGTCAGAAGCTATTCTGGGCTATTATACTTTGAAAATAACTCCCCCCTCCAACCGAATTTTTGTAGAATCTTTTTGCTTCAAGAGTTCTGAAATGTCATACAAATGTGCCTTGGTGTGAGTTTATTTTCATTCATTATCCTAGGCACTTTATAAGCCCTTTTCTTTTTTTTTTTTTTTTCCCAGTGTATCTATTACAGGTTTTTGCTTTGTAGTTACCATGAGGCTCAGCTTTAGCTGTACTAAATTATTTTAAAGGCTTATCATTAGCTACAATAAATTATTAAGATGACATCTTAATTTTGATTGCAAAAAAAGAGACAGAGGAAAAAAAGATACTTAATTCCATCCCCCTCTGCATTTTGATTTTTTGTTGCCACTTTAAATATTTTTTTAAAATTTATTTATTATACTTTAAGTTCTAGGGTACATGTGCACAACGTGCAGGTTTGTTACATATGTATACATGTGTATGTTGGTGTGCTGCACCCATTAACTCGTCGTTTACATTAGGTATATCTCCTAATGCTATCCCTCCTCCCTCCCCACACCCCACGACAGATCCCTGTGTGTGATGTTCCCCGCCCTGTGTTCAACTGTTCTCATCGTTCAGTTCCCACCTATGAATGAGAACACGTGGTGTTTGGTTGTAAGCTCTTTTCTTAATTGGAAAATTGTGTCTTTTAATTCTAGAAAAACACTTTAAAATAAGCTCTTTGAAGATTTCTTTCTCTCTTTTGTTTTTCTGAAATTCCCTTAACTTGACCTTTGGACTGGTTTGTCTTTCTTTTCTTTTCTTTTCTTTTTTCTTTTTTTCTTTTCTTTCATTTCTTTCTTTTAGTTTTTATTTTCTTTTTCTATCATGTTTTTCATTTCTCATATTTTTTCTTTTCCTTTTTGTTCTGTTTTCCAGGAAATTTCTTCTTACTGTTGAGATTTTAGTACCACAGTTTTCATTCTAAGAGCTATTCTTTTGTCGTCTGGATATTCCTTTTTACGTATTTTTAATAGTACCCTAATTTTATTTCACGGATACAATATTTTCTCTTACCTGCCTGAGGATGTGAATGACAATTCTATTTGTCATTTTCTTCTCTTCTTATAATTGGCTTTACTCTCTGTACTTTGAGTCTCTCTTTTTTTATTGTGGTAAAAATACTGTAGTGTGTACAGTACAGTAGTGTTAACTATATGCACATTGTCATACAACAGATCTCTAGAACTTTTTCATCTTGCATAGCTGAAACTCCATACTTATTAAACAACTCCCCATTTCCTCCTCCTCCCAGCTACTGACAACCACCATTCTCCTTTCTGTTTCTACGAGTTTGATTACTCTACCTCATACACGTAGAATCATGCAATATCTGTCTTTTTTGTCATTGGCTTATTTGACTCAGCATAATGTCCTCAAAGTTTATCCATGTTACAGCATATGACAGGTTTTCTTTTTTTTTAAGCTGAATAATATTCCATTGTATGCATATACCACATTTTTGTTCCATTCATCAATCAATAGTTTCATCTCTTTCTTCATCAGTCAACTTTCAATAAATTATTTTAATACATTAGAGGCTTTAGAAATATTAGACGGTTTCCTTAGCAGCCTGGTAATCTTTAGTTTTCCACTCCTGTGTAAAAGTGGGGCTCTAAAAGTTTCTATTGGAGCTTCTGGGGGCTTCTCTGTAGGGGGAATGTGTCTGACCTGTTTCCTTGGGGAAGCCACCAAATATCAGTGTCTTTGTGTCTTTACTCTTTAGCTACTCAGAATCCCCAGAGAAGAGTCTTCTGGCTGGAGCCTAGTGGGGAAGCAGGTTGGAGGAGGAGTCTCAGCGTTGGTTTCCTGTTCATTCAGTCCTCCTGTTTTCACCCTGCATGCCCACCCTACGCTCTGCACTGCCGATTCCCTAACCCAGAGACCCAAGATTATACTCTCTCCAGAGGACAAGCCTCTAGTCTTTATGGAGTGGGGGAGTAGAACAAAGTATCTGGGGCTCTAACTGCTTCTTAGACTCTCTGTCTTCCTGTTTATAAGCCCATCTTCATTTGCACTTCCAAAGGTACTTAGTCAATTTCTGAGCTATTTGTGGGGAGGAGTCTATGGTATAAATCTACTTGCCTCTCAGCTTTTCCCATTGCTAGGTTATTTTGGCTGTCTTGAGTTTGCTAAATTACTTCCTATTCATCCATCTGTTTTCTAGCGTCCAAAATTTTGTCACCATTAAGTCCCTTCCCAATTTCTTTGGCTTTGAGAATTTATGCATTAAAAAAAAACACCTTTATTTTTGTTTTAGTAGGGCATGGGGAGAGAACAAAAGAAAATGAGTGTAGTTAATCTATTATCTTTATCCAAAAATCAATGAAGTTATCTTTATTAAATGATACCTAGAATGGTCAGCTTGGAGAACTCAGAGGGAAGCCAGCCTTTAGTCTGTAGGCCCTTTGTTTCTATGTGCACAGGTCTGGCTGCAACCATGTAGATCTCTTTCTCTTATTCTGCGCCCCTGTGGGTTCACTTGTGCCAGTGAACTCACTTATTAGGCTGTAACAATCTTAGAGGCAGATGCCATGTTTATTCTCCTTAGGGAAGCTCCAGAACAATTCTTTACTCCTATCATGTGTTTGAGGGTTTGTAAATAGAGAATACCAAGGTCTCAGAAAGATCTGTACTTGTTGTAATTTGTTCCAATTCAAAATCAGATGTTAGTGAAAAAAAACACTTTTCAAGAGATAGAGGCCCTGTCCCAAAAGACACAAATCTTTCTGGTCTCAGGAGAGAAGTTTGGTTCTGAATTGGCAAAGGAGGCTAAACCTTGTTACAGTTTGTTATCAAAGAAGCAGAAATGGTGATAGAGGCAGCATTGCTCCACTCCAGGTGGCCCCTGTCTTGTAGATTATTAATAGTGTATTCCCTGATACCATTATAAATCCTCTACCTTTCAAAGGCACTAAATTCACTTAATTATCTTAAAAATTAAAGAATATAGGAATTTTTTCATTATGAAATGTTAATGGAAAGGAAATAAGAACATTACGTTGAAAATGTAAAATGACCTCTGGTTCACCAAGACCCATCCTTATTGACCTTGTCTTTTTTTCCCCTAATAGGTTGATTGATCCATGGTTAAATCATACCGGTGTGTAGATCACACTGAGCCCTGCCATAAACCCTTGCTGGCACTTGTAGATGAAAGAAAGTTCCAAGCCTTTCAAGAATGACCATTTTCAGCTATTTCGAGAAGTCTGGGTAGTTTTCATCCCCACATTGCTGGGTTCAAGAGCAGGTTCTGGAGAAAACTATGAAGAGTAACAGGCAGTATGTATCCTGAGCAGACAAGCATAGAGATCTGGTCTGCAAAAGATTTGGGAATAGCCTTTCATTGACAAATTCCTTGTTATAGAGACACAGTGCTCCCCATTGCTTCCAGTAAACAGAAAATGAGATTGCATCTTCCAAACCTATAATTACTCTAGCCATAGGATATTAACAAAACAAATCAAAGTCAATTTCTCCAAGTGTCAGTCTTCAACTTTTAAATATTTATAAGGTGTCATATCCCTAAATCAAAGAGGAGTGCCACAATCCAAAATAACTACTGAATTAATAGCCAGGAAATAACATTTGGATAAAAGAACCATTTACTTTACTGCAGCAATAAATGAAAACACAGAATTATGAGTCCTGGAGCTAATTTGAATAATGTTCAAGAAGTGAGACTCTAGCTGGTTGGAAGTACCTGATATCCTTTGACCATTCCTCTTCTTTGTTTGGGTCTTAACAGTTAAGTGGTTATCAAAGGGAGTCATAAAACTGCCTCCTCTAAAATTGAAAAGGTAGCTTTACAAAGAGGACATAAAATGTTAAAATACAATCCTGGATCCCTTGATACATGAATATTACATTTTGTGATGCTCAGAAAATGGGAAGAAACAACAAAGTGGGTGGTAGTCCAGCCCTGGCAATTCAAAGGAAAATTGACTTGTTGCTAATTCCAGCCCACTCACTCTCTTAATCCTCTGGACAAAAAGCAGTAGTCAGGGGCCTTATGATTCTGGGATTAATGGAGACAGGAGGTTGAGCTGTGGTGATGTGGAAGGGACAGCAAAGTTCTTTCTTTTGCCAATATAATTATAGCCCTTATTATGTGCCAGATACTGTTTTAGGATTATACTTTGCATATACTCACTCATTTGATGTTCACAAGAACCCTAAAAGCTTGGGAATAGTTTTAATTCCATGTTATGATGAGGCAACTAAAATAAATAATGAATAAGTTGGTCAAATTTGCAGCGTGATTGTCAGAGGCAGATTTGAACCTGGGGAGCTTTGTGCTAGAGATTGGCTCCTAATCATCACACTGCCTCTCAAAATGGGCCTATGCCAAGCGAGGGTCCCCCTTTCTGTATTATGCAAACTAACTTGGGTGCACCATGGCTGGAGTTTGGGATTTATATCCAGATGACTAGCTTTTCAACCCGTTTTTTATTATGAGTGGCCTGGACCCACGTGAGGGACAATGTTTTTGTCTTTACTTATATAAAACTCACTTGGGAAAGTCTCTAAATTCACAACTGACTTTGGAATGAACCCAAATTGTTACTTTGTGTTGACTGTAGCTAACCCAGAAACAACTCAAATACTCCCAAGACCATGCTGAAAAAATAACTTGTCTTCTGGGGGAGCAAACAATGAGGAGATGACAAAGGAGGAGATAAATGGTATTAGCAGAGCAGTGATGTTATGAAAAAGTAGGTTTTTGCTTGATCACAGGAGTTTGAGGCTGCAATACACTATGATCGAGCCTGTGAATAGCCACTGCATACACTCCAGCCTGGGCAACATAGCGAAACCCCATTACTTAAAAAAAAGTAGGATTTAAATTCTTCTGGCAATTGTTTTCTTTTGATGCCATTCATTAAATTTGCCTTGTAGTTGCCTAGAACACTCTTCATGACAGATATGGGCTCTCATCCTACCTTTAACACTTACTTGGCTGAGTGGCAGTGGGCAAGAAACTAACGTAAGCCTCAGATTGAGCATTCTTTGTATAAACAATCACAAAATTGTGCTGCATGGCTGTTGTGAGGAGTGAATGAAATAATGCACACAGAGCCTAGCACAGTGCTTGGAAATAGGAAATAGTAAGTAACGGTGCCTGGCATGATGGCGCTTGATGTTGGTGTGTTGTTGTTACGCTCATTATGATTTTTATACTGATAGCAGCCCCATAGAAGGATAGGGTGAGTGGAGAAGATTTTGGTAACTAGACTCTGAAGAGCCAAGCTCTATCCTCTGCCCCAAGAGACCGCCCAGTTTAATCCATTTTAATTCAGTACATATGTATTGTGCACCTAACTGTACGCCAGGCACTGGCATATGCTGTGGTTACGTTTGTAAAATCAGTGTGGTCCCTGTGCTCGCAGCCTGTCAGAGGATACAGAGAAGCAAACAGGCAATTACAGAACAGTATGGGTTAAGAGCTGCGATGGGGGAAACACGGGGCACCGCAGGAACCCCTGGGAGCGTTTAGTGAAATACATTCGGCTTCACGTTCCTGCCTTAATTCCAAACTGTCATTAAACCTCAGCTTTATAAAGTATATTTAGTAATTTAAACAGTTAAAAATAGTTACTATGATAAAAAATGTTTAAAGGTCATAGAGCATGTATCAAAACCTAAGAAAAGCTGTGGACTCCATTCCTGAGATGCTCGTGGGCTACCCAAGAAGAAAGAATAAACAATGATTCGTGGAAAAAAAAAAAAAAACCATAACAACCAGAAGCATAAAGTTCAGAGGCAACAACAGGAGTGGGCGTATGAGATGAAAAGAAGCACAATGGAGGAGGATCATCTGATGTGGGCATTGGAGGGTGAATACAAGTTCACCAGGAGAATAAGGAAACATGGCGGAGAACAGCACTGCAGAGTATTGTTCCAATCTCCCCTGAAGATGGTGCAATACCAGGAGGCACAGACAGAGGGCCCCATTGTTAACAAAAAAACAGTGCTTGTTCACAGAGATCCAAGACTTCCTCTAATAGGCTTGGACCCCTTAGCTGCCTAAACAACTGTAAAACTTGAGTTCATCCAAGTAAAGGGCATCCGCTTTGCCAAGCTCCAGTGGCCTTGGACCACAGAGCAGGCGCCTGGCTTGCCTGTGACTCCAGGACTGACTTCTGTTTGCTGTCTATGCCAGGTTGGCTCCCTCGACCTGTGGTAGTGACCAGTCGCCATTCTCTATGGTCAAACCTCCCAGAACTTCCCCTTTGAAGCTCTGGTCCCAATTTTAGTTGTGGCAGGTGACAAATGTTTGGGCCCTTTTCGTATGGGAAAGCAATTGCCAGTGTTTCCTTTTCCCTTTCTTTGCTGCACTCAACAGCAAACCCTTTATTTCCTCTTCTGGGAAAATTTGAAGACCAAGCAACCCTCTGTGTCCTCCAGGGAAAAGGAATTTGTTTTCGGTTGAGTGGGGTTCTGGGTCTAATGGGTCTATCTATTTTGAAAGAACCAGGGGAAAAGAGAGAGTACTCTAGAGCCAGAAGGAAGGAAGGACGTGCTCCCGGGGGAGATAAGTAAGAGAGGAAGGGCCAGGCGTAGTGGCTTATGCCTGTAATCCCAGCACTTTGGGAGGCCGAGGCAGGTGGATCAACAGAGGTCAGGAGTTCGAGACCAGCCTGGACAACATGGTGAAACTCCGTCTCTATTAAAAATACAAAAATTAATACAAAAATTAGCTGGGTGTGGTGGTGGGCACCTGTAATCCCAGCTACTCAGGAGGCTGAGGCAGGAGAATTGCTTAACCCTAGGAGGTGGAGGTTGCAGTGAGCATTGCACTCCAGCCGGGGTGACAGAGTGAGACTCCATCTAAAAAAAAAAAAAAAAAAAAAGAAAGGGAAGAGGAAGAAGAATTTCCCGCTTTCACAGAGATACACGAATGAGGAAAGAGAGGGAAGGAGAGAGCCCCCGGGAGCATGGCTGCTGATCCTTGCACATTAACCTAGAAAGTGGATGCACCTAGCAAAGGACCCCCATGGAGGCAAAGGACTCCCATGTTGGAGCTCCCATGAGCTAAGTGACAGTTGAATCAGAATCCATGGACTGTCCCATGTTTAAGTTGAAACCTCTCATTATTTGCACTCAAGAGTTCACCAGCTCTTCCTCCCATGGAAGAGTGGTGAGGACTTTAGCTCATCAGCGTCCAGCACCTCAACCACTGACCACCCAATGGGAATGACACCTGTTTGGGCAATGCACCCTTGCTTAGTCACCAAACACACAATACCTAAAGACACTAATAAAGCCAAGAAAGAGGCCGGGCGCGGTGGCTCATGCCTGTAATCCCAGCACTATGGGAGGCCGAGGCCGGTGGATCACTTGAGGTCGGGAGTTCGAGACCAGCCTGACCAATATGGAGAACCCCCGTCTCTACTAAAAATACAAAAATTAGCTGGGCTTGGTGGCACATGCCTGTAATCCCAGGTACTCTGGAGACTGAGGCAGGAGAATCGCTTTAACCCGGAAGACAGAGGTTGCGGTGAATCAAGATCATGCCATTGCACTCCAGCCCAGGCAACAAGAGTGAAACTCCACCTCAAAATAACATAACATAACATAACATAACATAACATAACATAAAAAATAAAATATAAAATAAATCACATTATTGGCTGGGTGTGGTGGCTCATGCCTGTAATCCCAGCACTTTGGGAGGCTGAGGTGGGCAGATCATGAGGTCAGGAGATCGAGACCATCCTGGCTAACACAGTGAAACCCCGTCTCTACTAAAAATACACACACACACACACACACACACACACACACACACACACAAATTAGCCAGGCATGGTGGCGGGTGCCTGCAGTCCCAGCTACTCGGGAGGCTCAGGCGGGAGAATGGCATTAGCCTGGGAGGCGGAGCTTGCAGTGAGCTGAGACCACGCCACTGCACTCCAGCCTGGGCGACTCTGTCTCAAAAAAAAAAAAAAAAAAAAAAAAAAAAAAAAAAAAAATGCCAAGAAAGAGGGGCAGGGTTCTGGATACCTACAACCTACAGGAATGTTGGGAGGGTGGGAGTGGGAGGTGGAGAAGGCTTCTACACCTGAACTAGGTTGGGAAGCTGAAATGAAGCAGCTCAAAACTTCCTGAGAGCCAAGGCAGTGGTTAACGATGTCCATCATTAATATGTTGTGTAATTATTGTTGAAAGTCTGATGGACAAGGATAGGAATTGTGTCTGTCTTGTTTACTGTTGTGTCCTAAGTGCTCACTGCAGTCTTCACCACTGTAGGCAGTACCTGGCACATGGGAGAAACTCATTAAATATTTATCAGATGAATGAGTGAAGGCTTGATAATCCTGCTGAAAGTCATCTTACTAGTTTTTCCCAAACCATGCCACAATATCCCCTGGTGAATTTGAGGTTGTGTGAACTTTTTGCCAACTACCCTGGTGATTACCTCACACTTAGATACATGTGCACATGGAAATCCAAGATCAGGTAATATAGGTGAGTCAAGTTGCCTTCTAAGTTTGTGTGAATCCAATGCTCCATTTGTTTATACATCACTGGGGCAGTTTATAGTAGAAGACACATAGAGGCGTCCCTAACCCTGTGACCCCAATCTTCAAGTTCCAATCTGAGCTCACCAGCTGGGTAACTCTGAGGTTAGCCAGCTTCATCCCTCCAAGAAGAAGGTAGGTCCTTGCAGGGTGGATGTGTGAGTGCAGCATGGTGGCTCTGTGAGTTTGTCATGAATTTCTTGTAGTGTCCTTCTTTCTATGTCTTAGTAGCAGGAAACTGATGGAAGGAAGGAAGTGCTCTTGGGGGAGATAAGAGGCAGTTAAGCTTGTGTTGACTACATTACACATTAAGGTTTAGAGATGTGCGATATGAATTCCCCAAAGATGATGCTGCCAGTCCAGCATGATCTTTCTGGCTCAGAGATTGCTGCCTTTTGTTTTGGTTCTGCCCAGAACTACTATGCTCTCTGTATATTGCTTCTTAACTCACATGCTCGGTTGAATCTTAATGGCTTCCTGCCTACATCAACCTCAACCTGCTGCACTGTGGATCTTTCTTGAGTCCTCACTGACCCTCCCTGCTGCAGCCTCACCAGAGAGAGGGAAGGCACAACCACTATTCCTTCTTCCATATTCCATGGTGCTTGGTAGCACACAGGCATGAGACAACAATTCAATGACTGTTTCAGTGACTAGGCAGAAAAAGAAGGAAGATAAGGAGAGAACTTGTTCACCAGCAGGAAATGAAGCTGTCTGGAAACATCAGCCTCTAGAGATGGACCAGGGTTTGTAAACTAATAATAGAGACCGCATGAGTTGGTTTAGCACTTTAGTGTCAAACGGCTAAACCTAATGAACATCATATTCCCTTGTTTCTGTAGTTTAAAATGTCAAGTTTATCAAAGCATTGCCAGTAACAATAAGTCAAAGGAACAAGCCAACACTAATATGGAACCAAGCTCTTAACGCACAAAAGACAGCAAGGGGCATCAAGCCTCACGGCCTGTGAAATGGTAGAGAACAATGTTACAGGGCAAAGGGAACTGGAGGCTCAACTTCCTGTTTTTATCGTTTTGTTCAAAATTAACCTGATCTTGCCCTGCTTGTCCTGGGGTGATGAGTGCCAATGGTCCTCTTACAAAGTACTGCACTCCACCGTGCGGCAAAGCCAGTGAAGGGTGAAACTGGAACCTTGGGATTAGACTTAGTAGCTAATGGCAACAATAGTGGGCCACCTTGAGGATGAAGAGGATGGTGCAGAGCCACTGCCAGGAGAGGAGTTTTATTTGGGTTTTCTATTCATGTTACTAACTGGATCCCATGCTCTTCCTCAATCTTGTCCTGTACCCCAGGCTCCCATATTTTGGCCTGCTATTTGGAGATAGGAGTGTACTCTGTCACCAGTGACACATGAGGCTAGTTACCCAATCATCACCTTCCAGTGAGCTGGTCAGAAGAAATGTTTCAAAATTTATGCATTCAGTATAAACAATTTCCCATCCTGTGCATCAAAAAGTATCGTAGAGTCTCTTTGTCACTTCTGAAATGAAGCATCTCTCTGCTGTTGTCTCAACATTCAGTTGAGTGTCTTCTTAGAGAAAAACAGACTCTAGTTCTCACATATTTTTCACAGACCCTCTATGCAGCAACATAAGTAAGAATTTATATACTTTTACTTGTAAATCCAGTAAATATTTTTATTGGTTTTTGCCATAAAAGCACATGAAGCATTATAAAAGAGGTTTCTACTCTTAGGGCTGGATAAAGCCATCACTCGCAGTGAAGAAGTAATCTATCAAATGAGGCAAAGAGGGGTGTGTGTCCTGATTCCTGAGCCACAATTCCCTGTCTTGAATTGTACCTGGATTTATTCTTGGCTGGATGGTGGTGTTCCTGAATACACACACAAGTACATGCATGCACACATGTCATGTACGCACTGCATTTTTAATCTGCTTTTTGACTTCTCTCAGATACTTTATTAGTCCATTCTGTCTTCAGTTCTGTTAGACTGTTATTCCACACAGACAAACATTTGAATTTTGCCTGGACTGTGTTGTTGGTGAAATATGTTAGTATTTGACTTAAGCTGAATATGGTGGACAGAGCAACTACCTTGGAAATGAAATTATATTTGAATAACCCACATACAAAGGTCAGTGAAGATATTCATAAATTTAACAACACTAACAGCTTTAATTTAAAAAATTAAGAACTCAACCATGTTTAGACAGGTTGGCTAGTTTTGTTAGTGCTGGGTGGAACATGCATTAGAAATTTTTTTTCATCATGGTGCATTTATTAAGACATATTGTGTATCAAGCATTGTGCTAAGTGTTTTATAGTATTTCATTTAATCCTGCAACAACCCCATGGGTAAGATTCTATTACTAGTCCCAATTTAGCCTCCATAGCACAGATGAAGTAACTGAGGTTAAGAAGACAAGCGACTTTCTCAAGGTCACATAACTAGAAAACTGCTGGGACTAGAAATCAATCCCAGTGAATCTAGCCCTGCCCTCTGTGTTTGTAACCACTACCCTATATTGTCCACACAATCATTTGAATGCCTCTTAGCTTAGATCCACTGTGGCACAGCATGGAATTATTGCTTCCAGAGATTTTCTGCCATGCAGCTTTACAAAACTTATTTATTTTTGTGGTCTTTGTGAATCTGTCTCTCATCATTCATAAGTTCCATAAGGAAAGGATTAAGATTCTCAAATGTCAGCAATTATCATAGCCTAGTACTTTTCTCATGGCTAGTACTTAATAAATGTGGGTTGGTGGGATGCCAAGTGCATAATCTTCTGAGCCAAACAGATGTGCATTTGAATCTGAGTTTACTGCGTGCTAAAGCTGTGGCCTTGGGCATCAGTGTCCTATTCTGAGAAAGGAACACAATGATAACTATCTTACAGTCATTGAAAAGCTTAAGTGAGACAAAATACTTAGCACAGTGCCAGGTTCATAGGAGGCCCTCAGTACACGACAGTGTGTTAGTCTGCAAAATACCACAAACTGGGTGGCTTAGACAACAGAAATTTATTTTCCCACAGTTCTGGAGGCTGGAAGTACAAAAGCAAGGTATTGGCAGGTTTGGTTTCTCTTGAGATCTCTCTCCTTGGCTTGTGGATGGCTGCCTTCTCGCTATGTGCTCACACGGCCTTCTCTCTGTACATGTGCACCTCTGGTGTCTTTTCCTCTTCTTGTAGGACACCAGTCATTGGATTAGGGCTCAACCATATGACTTCATTTAGCCTTAATGACCTCTTTAAAACCCCTATCTCCAAATATAGTCACATTCTAAGGTACTAGGGATTAGGGCCTCAACATATGAATTTGGGAGTGGGGAAGAAACAATTTGGTCCATAACAGACAGTTATCATTATTGCAAATGAATTGAGCACTAAATATCTAGAAATTCAAAATAAATGTTCCATGTCAGACCCAAAAATGGTGGTCCCTTTAAAGTGTCCTGATTACAATTTTAGTTCTTCCTCTCCTTGGTGCCTTAGAGAAGGCAACTTAGAAAGGCTTTTTCTCTTTAGGGAACTGCACCATATTCACTCTTGGAAAGAAATATATTCAATATGGGGTTATCCAAGATACACTGGAGGAAAACATGATACATCAAGTCCAAGTTAAAGATAAGAACTGGGTGTGATGGCTCATGCCTGTAATCCCAACACTTTAAAGGCCAAGGAAGGAGGTTCACTTGAAGCCAGGAGTTGGAGACTAGCCTGGGGAAGATCCTGTCTGCACAGAAAAAAAATTAGCCAGGCATGGTGGTACACACCTGCAGTCCCAGCTACTTGGGAGGCTGAGGTGGGAGGATTGCTTGAGCCCAGGAGTTCAGGGCTGCAGTGAGCTAGGATCACAACACTGCACTGCAGCAGCCTTGGTAACAGAGTGAGACACTGTCTCTTAAGAAAAAAAAAAAAAAGATAAGGATCAGAGGACTGTAACCTTGTCAAATGCGATTATCAGGCTGCCCGGTCTGCCAGGGAAGGAGACTCTCTTGTTGAGAGCTGGCAGTGGAGTGCTTCTCCAGTCTAATAATCTTGTTGAGTGCACCCTCCCTTACCATGCCTAGGTTCCTATCATTATACTCCCTGTATTTAGAGAAAATTATACATGACTATCCTATTGAGAAAAGGTCCAGGAAAGATTTTCCCTTCTCAGGGAGCCCTATTGTGACAATCCCAGTTTGTCTCACCCCATCTAGCTCTACGGAACCCCTGGCCTGCAGCTCTAATCCTCTCTATTGCCCCTGATGAAGTCCTTGTTGGTGCCTCTAAGCACAGGCAATGTCTGTCACTTCGATCTTCCCTTACATTTTGTCCTTTTCTCTCCTACAGCATTTACCATAGACTGCTCTCCAACGAAGTTGCTGTGCAGTCAACCACTCACTCAGTTCATTTGACAAATACTTAGTGAGGGCTTGCTATGTGTCAGGTACACTGCCAGGTGCTGCGCAGGTATCTATGCATCCCACGAGACAGGGACTCTCTGAAGGGCAGGACAGAACAGAAACTGTGTTTGCTTCATTTTTGTACCAGCTAGAGAGTCCACCCCTTGGCAGGCTGTCCCTAAATGTCAGCTAAATTCAACGGACAGATGTGAAAGGGGACTTTCTCTGAGAACACTTTCCTCAGGAGGAAGATGAGGCTAGGAAAGTAAAAGGAGGCAATGTCTTGAGGTCTGAAGAAAAGCTCCATTTCCAAAGGTCAGTAGAGGTAATGGAGGTTCCGACTCTTAATCCTCGTCCTGAGAAGGGAGGCCCCAGCTAAGAGGAGAGGTGGCAGAGCCAGCAAGAGGAAAGTGTTAGGGACCAGTCCCAGAGCACAAGCGAAATGATCAAGCAGCTAAATATCAGCTGCTTTTCCTACTCTGATGCTTCTGGAATTCGTGGGTAATGTGTTTCTGAATTCGCCTCCTGCTTCTGCATAAAAAACAACATGATTTAATGATGTGGAGAGTCATTTGATAAAGCTGTTGATAATGATTTTTCTTTAGCTCTCTTTTGGGACAAGGAAAGGGAAAGAATCAAAGCTTAATACAGATGCTGATTACAGAAACCAGGGGTGAAACTCAAGTTTTAAATAATTGTACTTATTTTCCATTACACTCTCATAGTTTCTGATAGTTATAGGATCACTGAAGGTTAGCACCACACAAAGGTTAAATGTGCAAATACTGCTCTCTTGGTTTCAGCTGTGAAAGAAAAGAGATAAGAACAAGGACATATAAAGAGGGCATGAAATTTGTAAGATGAAGGACAGGAAAGTGAAGGGTGAGGGAAAGAAATTGGGTTATCAAGTACTCACTGAGCACCAACAGTATGCCTTGAACTATGCAAG
The DNA here is from genome assembly GCF_028885625.2 of Pongo pygmaeus. NCBI lineage: Eukaryota > Metazoa > Chordata > Mammalia > Primates > Hominidae > Pongo > Pongo pygmaeus. The sequence continues at coordinate 77,398,768 of NC_072384.2, forward strand.
CATTGGATGACAGGGCACAGGGTAGAAATGCCTGCACAACTGTCAGATAAAAGGGTACAGGGTAGAGACGTCAGGAAAATCAACCTCACTTGGTCTAGGATGGCCAAGAAGTTATAGTTCACTCAGATCCCTTGAAGAGAAATTAAAAGGAAGAGAATTAGAATTTTTTAAGTGGCTACCACCTGCAGCTAGTTTCTTGTTGAATTCACACCCTTATAAGGCTTAGAGAGTTAACTAACTTGCTGGTAAGAATCTGCAATAAGTTATTACCATATTATAAACCCATAGGGAAAAGGTAGGGAGTGGGGTAGAGTAAGAACTTGGACAGTTTTACAAGTCTAACACCCAGGAATCGGGAAGGGGTGATTGAATAGGGCTATGCATGAAATTCAAGTTGGAAATGAGAGATTGTGTGAGCAGAAGACCCTAAAATATCTGCCAGCCTTGACTGGATGAGATAACTTTTGCTTTTTAGGTATCTGTATCACTGAGAAAGAAAGATAAGCTAGCTACCACCTGGGGTCCACCTGGGGGCTTTCCTCCCCTCCTCTCCTCCTCTGCCCCTGCCCAGCAGTGAAGCCAAGCAAGAAAGGGAATAGTAGGGCTGGAGACTTAAAAGTTAAAACCAAATGGGGACTCCAGTTCAGGAAACAGAGGGGAGGAGAAAACCTTGAAGCTATAAAACAGAAAAAGCTGGAGGTATTGGGGGAAGGGAATAAAGGGATGTGTGCAAGAGGAAGAGTTATTAAGTTGGGGGTAGGAGGATGAGAGACATGCTCTAGTGACCTTGCAGGGTGCCCCTGAAGTCTATCTGTGATGATCTGCCTGGGGGAGAGTGTGCCAACCAGTTGGACCTCTCTGATTGTTTCATGCTTTTTTTTTTTTTTTTGACTATATAACTTTAGAGAGATCAGCATGAACCTAAAGTATGTTCAAACTTCCTTTGGATTCCTTTGTGCATGTTTGCTCTGTGGAGGGCAGGAAGAGAAAGGACATCTTGCACCTGCCTGAATTACTGAGTGCTGAGATACCACCAGCCATGAGGTGTAGGAGGTCAAGGGTCCAGTTCACCTTATTCAATCACTATCTATCAGGTGGTTTTCTCTACTGGGTCTCTTAATGGGGATAATTTCTGAAAGGGATGCTTTCCTGCTCAGTGGCTGTGATGAATGGTATTATTTCCAGTATCCACTTTTCTACATGTGAGAGGATTCTACATGAGCATGCATTGCCATGTGACCCAGGGCCTCCCAAAGAATGATGATATTTACCCGTCCAATGACTTCAAGCTTGGCCGTGACTTGCTTTGGCCAATAGAATGTGAATGGGTTGATATATGCTCTCTCACACGCACATGCATGGAGCAGAAACCATATGTTTATCATACGGTTTTGCTAGCTCTCTTGTTTTATTCCTTCTGCCATAAGAATGGCACGTTTCAGATGGGGCTTCTACTTCAGCCTGAATCCTGGATGAAGGAGCAACAAAGCCACAGCCAACCCATCGCCCAAATGTAGTGAGAGCTAGAAACAAACCTTTACAGTGCTTCTTTCTGCAACATAACCTAGTGAAAGTTGTTATCACGACAATTTTCTCTGTATGCTCTCCTCATTTTATATTGCCCCAGCATTTTTAGGTCCAGTGTTTGTAATAAAGGATATTCATTCCTTTTCACAAATACCTTTCCTTCTTATCCCAAGCTATAGAAGACCATGTCACAAAAAATCATGGCATGAAAGAGAGAGAAACTGGTATATTGAAAAAGAAGGAGAAACTGAGTATATCTCAGGTCTTTGGGAGAGTTAGCATTTTGGTTATAAAAGCACAGTGGCCAGAACTCTTACCAGGGCATATTCTGTTCCAACCACATCTAAAATGGCCTCCTATTCCCCTAGACAGAAGCATCGGCTTCCACCCTAAATCAGTGGCTCTGCTACTAAGCCCTGTTTTAGATTCACCTAGAGAATGCATCAACTCAGATTTCCAGGCCCCACTTTGAGAGTCTGATTCAGTAAGTCTAGGATGGGACCTAGAATCCTTATTTCTTAAACATTCCCCAGGTGATGCCAGTGAGATGCCAGGGTGGGAAGCCAGGACTAGTCCCACTCCACTGGCAGGCTTGCTAGGCCTTGAGAGTGCCAGCAAAGCCCAGGCCCTGAAGGGTTCTGAGGCTGGCATGAGATGCTGGCCTCTCTGGGCCAGATGAGGGCCCAGGCCTTGTGCTGGAGAGCCCTAGGAATTTTAGGAACACCCTGCCCCCAGTGGTCCTTCTTGGCAGGAGGACAGCAACAGCATATGTGAGTGTATTTGTTTTCCTAGTCCTCTTGTATATCTTGCCCACTACAGCTTGTCAGGTGGGCTGAGTCCTCCTCTACGCCTGAGAGGTGGGGATGGTATCAGCCATGGCTGCCAGCTGAGGAGACCAGGGAGCCCAAGAGGTCTTCTGCTGAAGTCTCCATAGAGGTTGATAACCACCTGCCTGTGAACTCACTGCTTACCTGTGGGGCCTCATGCCTTTCACTAGTCCTTGGACTGCTGCCCTTGAAGTCTCCCAGGAGCCAGACCTGAGCCTCAATGAACAAAGGAAAATAACAATGCATAGGAAGAACCCAGCCACCAGAGAGAAATAGAGCTGCTGGGGGAGACAGAAGACAATTTGCATATCATCATCATCATCATCACATCTAAGGGTTAGAGCAGGAAAAATGGGTCTAAAAATGAGACTTTCTAAAAAAAATTAGTAGGTAAATCGAACAAGATGTTTCTTGTTGAGATCTGAAGTAGTGAGTTGGAAGATTAAGCAGAAGAAATACACTGAAGCATAGAAAGGTATAAAAATTTGGAAATCTGGAGGGAAAACACAAAATACTTGGCAGATAGATTCAGGAGGAAAAGGAACAAACACTGGAAATTCCAGAAGAAGAAAAAGGAACCTATTGAGGAAATGAAATAACTAACAAACCAAAATAAGCCATTTCCCTAAACCAAGGAAAGACCAGAGTCTGTAGAAACAATGAAAATGACCCATACTCAGGCATGTTCTGATATCACATCTAAGGTAGAAGGAAAAAGAATTCTACAAGCTGCCAAACAGAAACAATGCATAACTTAAAAAGGAAAAAGAATCAGTCTGGTATTTTATCTCTCAAGGCAAACTTGGAAGCTAAAAGATAACATCTATGGACATATGAGACAAAAGAATTGCAATCCTAGATTCCTATACCCAGCAAAGACAGGCTTCACTTGCCAGTGTGAGAGAAAGAGATTTGTGGCTGGGTAAGGCAGAGCTTCTAACCATACAAGTAAGCCTGAATAGAGACTCTGAGGGTGAGAGGGGAAGAGGGGAGGAAAAAAGTGGTGAGAATGAAACTTGCAGTATAGAGAGCTAAACCTAAATGTGAGGTAATAAAAGATTGACTGGGATTATCTAACATTAGCATCAAATAAGGATTACTGAAATAAGATAGATACCAGAGGAAACTAAGAACTATCTGAAAGTATTAAACAATGACAGAAAAACTGAGGATAGAGGCAGGGTATGAACTGGGCAGGCACAGTAGAGGAGAAAAGAAGGAAAAGCAAGCATTCTGTAATGTCAGCTGGATAGAGGCCAGAAGTAGGAGTATTCTGAAGCTTTATTGTGGTGGTGCAAGAGTCCTGGGGAAACACTGACCTGTTGTCTCCGTATAACAGTACTCTGAGGGTAGGATTCTCACTAGTAGAGGAGAAAGTAAAGAACAGTTTGAAAAGCATCAATGATTTTGTCAGGGACCTGCTTCATTGCTCCTGAAATATAGCCAGTGTTCCCTCGACTGTGCCTTGTTTTGACAATTTGGCTCCTGTTTCTAAATTCACCCCACCTGTGGGAAAGACCCTGTTCTGACCTTGGTGCTCTACTTTGGCCACATTTGCTTTTGGCTCTGAACTCCCAGCAGCAGCCTGGTCTCCAGCCTCCGTGCACCTCAAGTCACACACTTCACCTCTACATAGAATGGGTGGCACAGGGAGTTTGCTGTGGAGCATCTGGGCCAAGTCCAAAATAGCTCTGGGTCTCCTACTCTTGAAGGAAGGTAAAGAAGTCAATTCTGGTGGTGTTCCAAACTGGTCTCTTGGGCTAGTTTAAAAGCTTAGAGATGTTGGAATTATCCTTTTCACCTTTCTCCTTTCCTCTTCCACTTCCATCCCCACCCAGGATCCAACACTGAAGTTTCCATTTTGAATTTTGGGTTCTCAGGCAACATCTGGCCTGCCTTTTATCATATTGCCTGTAGCATTCGGGGATTTCAGCAAAGCCTTTGAGAGACCTTGGTCTCATCCTCAGCTCAGCTCATTAGGAACAAACAAGAGATTGGCTGTGGGCCTCTGAATATCACTCAGAACACCTGAAAATGATAGTAGGCCGATCCCTGCTTGTCTAATGCCAGAGAGGTCGAATAACCTGCCCAAGGTGAGAGCACCTGCTGGTGGCAGAGCCAGGATTAGAATCTACCATTTCCAGTCCAGACCCTCCCGATCCTCTAGTACTTGCCAAGTCCCCTTTCAATCTGAGGCAGAATTTACCAATATTCAGGATGCCCTGCTCAATCTCTCTTAGATCGGACTCTAATTGGTAGCACTGTGTAGCTTGTGTCTGGAATACGAGGCATTTCAGATCATAAGGGTCATACTTCTACTTTTATGCCAAGAAAGCTCCAGCACATGGAAACACGTTTAATAAAGCCAATAAATGATATGATAAATAATTTATTTAAGACAGAATACTTTTAAAGTCAGAATTACCACCGATAGGAAATATTTTGCCTCCATGAGGATGATTTGACTAAACAGAAATTCTAGATGGAGTCCATTTTTTGGACTCATACAGGAGTCCTGCATGCTAACCCATCAGAGAAAGAGAGTAGACAGATTGTAAATTTATCTTCTGAAAATGAATCAAGTCATATTTCTCTTCATTCTGGTTACTCTTGTAAAGACACAGCAGGTGAATAAAGCCGTTTTTCTATCTTATCTATTTGCGTATTATTAAACACTGAGATTGTGCAATGCCTCTGCCTCCTAGCAACAGTGTACTGGTAATTCTTGGAAGAGTCATGAACTACAGGGTGAATGAAAAAAGCTTCTTGCTCTTATCTAGTGTTGTGGGATATATACTATAGGCATGAGACAGCAGTTATTTTTTTTTATTCTTTTAAAGGTCACAAAGGATAAATGATTACAATAACATTTCACCCACTGATTCTAGGTTTTTACTAGTAAATCCTGATGTTGATTTCAACAGCTGCAAATCTTTAATTCAAATATTTCTGATTGGACCATAAATCCTGAAAATCAAATCTTTTTCTGAATAAAGGATCTATGAAAATAGATGATGGATTTCATGGGCTGTCAAAGCAAAAATGTTACATTTCGTAGTTTGTTATTGAATATGATATAAAACACCTGCAGGTAGGTTATTTATATTGATAAAATTATTATTCTTCAACATTGGAAACTGTTTTCTGGGGAATAAAAATAAAATATAAAAATAGCTTTTACCACAACTAGAAACTTTGTGCTTTAGAATTAGATAGTGGAAAATAATGTGGATAAATGCCAAAAGCCATTTTCTTTAAGTCAAATACAGTGTGTGCTATTGCAAGGATGGCTAGGCCAGGCTGAGCTGCTTTTCCCATCAGACACTATATAGAGTACCACCCATCTACCATTATTTTTGCTGGAAATACAGGAGTTGTTGTTTTTTTTTTTTTTTGTGAGAGAGGGTCTCTCACATTCTGTTGCCCAGGCTGGAGAGTACAGTGGCACAATCATAGTTCATTGTAACCTCAGACTGTTGGGATCAAGCAACCCTCCTGTCTTGGCCTCATAAAGTGCTGGGATTACAGGCATGAGCCACTGTAGGAGTTAATATTCTAACTCTCTTTTTTGTTGTTGTTGTCATTGTCCTTTTTTATACTTTCTTCCCAGAGGTTAACAAACATTAGATTTATATTTCAGTCAGGTTAAGTATGCCCAAAGTTATTCTTTCCTTTCTGGGTAGTGATTGTGAGATTAAGAAGCTAGTTTGCTTTGCTATTTTCTATGGCTACTGTCGGTGGGCCATACTCCAGCCAACTTTCTCAGGCAAATCTAACACCACAGCTCCCCAGACAATTAAGAGTTGTTTTAATGATTAAATTAAGATAACACATGTAATCTGGCATATAGTAAGTGCTCAACTAATGATAGCAATAATAGTAATACAAATTATCATTATTATTTTCATTAAACCTAACTTGAATAATTTCTAAGGCCCTTGGCATGGAGTATGGTCACTAGTTTAACATGATTTAGAAATTGCTCATGGTTATATATTACCAACTACAAATGGAAAAATGACATTGTTGGAAAGGGAATAAGTCAGAAATTCAGGGAATATGCAGGCTCATATTAGGAAGGGAAGATGCAGGCTCAAAGAGCTCCCTTCTCAGATCTTGAAAACTAGAGTTTGGGTTTCATTTACAACAGTACATAATCTCAGCTGCACATAAGAAACCTTGCCACTTCTGCTCAGTAAAATACAAATCACTGACTACCCGTTTTTATTTTAGGCAGTTAGATAGTTAGTACATCGTTAATTTCTGCACATACTCAAGCTCAATATCATTGTCAGTTCGGTTTTATTTCCAGCTCCTTTCAGAGATCCCTGGCTGGAGGTAAAGACTTGCTCTTTGAGTGTCTCTGGGTATACTAAGGCAATATGAATCTTTAGGAGCTCCCCTTCTTTGGGGGCAATTTATAACTCAAAGCAGCAACAAATTTTCTTTTCAGGGTGGAAATAGTGACAATAAAGAATGAAGCAGCTTTGAAATATACATTACTGTAATTAAAGTGACTTGCTCTTTGGAAATTCCTGAGATAAGTCTTTATTGCAACTATTATTTAATGATGAGCATAATAATTAAAGGCTCATTCTCGAAATAGCATCAGTGCCAGGATCTGGATGATCCTGCGGCATTTCAGATTACAGAACATGGCCACTGGTGGATGCCTCAGCTCAAGATTCTCTCTGCCTTTCTTTTGACAATGTGAGGCCAAGGCCAAGTCCAAGGCAAGCATGTGCTTAGACTAGTGTTCCCTAGTACACTGTTATAGAAGCCACTAGCTGATGGGCTTTGTAAAAGGTGTGGTCAAAACTGGCTGGGCAAAGTTAGTACTCTACCATTTGAGGCACAATGCCCACAAGGGTATAAAGTCTCAGAAATTGTACAGTAAAGGCACCTGTTTAACTTTATTTAATATAGCATTTAAAAAAATTATTTTAGTACCAAAACACTTTTTGTGGGCATGTGGTACATCTATTAATATTCTGTGGAGCAGTGTTCTGTGAGATACCAGTTTGGGAAATATTAGCTAGAACTGTGCTTTTCATTCCTAGCTCTATTACGGAATCACCTGGGGGCTTAAAAAGTATATCAATTCTGGCCCACTGCCCAACTTTTTCAAAATTGGTCTGGGGTGACATCCAGGTATTGGTATTATTTTCAAAGGCTCCCTTCCCTAGGCAAGTCTAATGTCCAGCCAAAGCTGAGAGCTTCTGACAGAAGCCTCTCATTTATGCATCCCGATTATCCTCTTTCTAATGCATTGAGTCACAGTGAGTAAGAAAAAAAAAAAGCTCTCCAAACCTCTGATGTGTCTGAGAAAGAAGCTTTTCCTGGGGTCAGATCTGGATCTACTCACTGATCTTGGAGTTTTAGCTGATACGTGGATTTGCCTGTTCATGGACTTACTTCCTATCACACTTCCTTCTCCTTGGTGGTTGTCATTTTCAGCAGGAAGGGACAGGCTGCCTGCTCCACCCAGAACCTTTCCTGAAAACCTACACCTGCCACTATATCAACTTTACGTAAATGACTAATAGCGCTTCCTCACAAAAAATGATGAGAACCTCTGCTGTAGGTAAACATTCCAAGACTTTATCTACAATTTATGAAAGCCTTTCTCCCATTGAGCTGGCAGGTCCTGTTAGCCCCAGAAATGTCCGTATCATTAGTGCAGTTTCCCTGGGAAGTGGGAACTGGGGAAGAAGCTTGGGAGATGGAGCCTCAGAAAGCTGTGTCTCATGTAGATTTCTAGCTTTAAATTTGTTCCTTGTGTCTGAGATTTTCTAGAGTTTTACTGGAAAAGAAAACCCATTTCTCCTCCTCTTTAGATAAGAAACAAAAATTTACTGATTAAGCAAGACCAGAGAAAAAATGAGATGACTTTACAGAGTAATTTTATAATATTCAAAACAAATGAGATTCATCTTATTTAAGAGTACAGGAGAAATGGACACTTAATATTTATTGAGCATCTACAATGTGCTAGGATACATACAGGTTTTTTCATATTTCCATCTTATTTAATCCTGACACAACCCCTTGAGGTGATTCTTCTGTTCTCACTTTTGTGACTGTGGAAAGGGAAGCCCAAAGGGCTTAAGGTATTGCCCACAGTGGGATGTGAGACAGAGCTGGGACTTGAACCCACGTCTAGTGATGGTGATGGCCAAACCAGAGCCAGATGAGCCAGTTCCCCACCTCTGCAGCGCTCACCACGAGAAACAGAATGTGAAAAACTCCAACCTCAGATCAGTGACCTGTTGAGAGCTCAGGTTTTTCATCCGGCCTGCATCGTGACTCTCAGTGTATTTCATATCATCTCCAAAATAGTATCTGAATTTTATATGCATATTGTCTTCAATGTTCTACTCTGGGCTTTGAAACGGAAGAAGGGTTAATGCTGTGGTGAAATGTGGCCTGTCCTGCTCCCTGGGTTCTTCTTTCACTACTCAAAAAATATGTAGGTGTCAGGGTAGACTCCTATAATGGTAACAACATGAGCTTTGGATTAGACCTGGATTTAAATCTTATACTGTGATTACTAATTCTGTGATCTTCAGTGACTTATTTTACCTCCTTAGGCTTCAGTCTTTTCATCCATAAAATGAGGTAATAATAACATTCGTCTCATAGAGTTGTGAATAAACAAGATTAAAACTCAGGACTCCTGAATTTACTTTCCATTAGATGCATATACCCAAACATGTAAAAGATCGAAATGTTTCACAGCTTTCCAAGGCTTATCATCTGTGAAGCTCAGGTAGATTTGCAAGTTGGGGTTTATTTATCAATTCATTAATTCAGTCATCAATGTATTGCTTTAGTCATTCAACAAATGTTTTATTGAGTGCCTACTATGTGTCAGGCATTTTGTTAGTCACCAGAGATAATAGCAATTTTCAAGTAGCTTAGAGTCTAACTAAGGCAAATCTGACTGTGTCATTATTTATACCCATTAGAGGTTCACAGGAATGATATTCACTCACTAATTTGTTAATGCGAGTCTGCAGAATTAACATGCATGTAATAGTATTCAATCTAAGTTAATACGTTTGCCCATTGTTGATTATCATAACTGTTAGTTATAGTTCATTTCCAATCCGACTAGCTCTCTGGAAAAGCAAAAAGCACCTTCCCTCCATTTTGCTTCTCTGAACCGGGAAAGAGCAGATGCCCAGGTGAATGGCAGTGAAGAATGTATATTCAGTGAGCTCTTACAAATCAAACTGTTTGCCCTGAATTAGGCTCAAGTCCGCAACTAATGACAACTAATGTATGGATTCCTGGCATTGAAGCATTTGGAATTTAACTGTTTGTTGTCATTGAAAGTGAATGCCTTTCCAACATGTAGCCTGAAGTGCTGAGAGGGCAGATCCTCAGCTAGGACTGAATGTCAATAATTTAATCATTTATTTTTTCTTGTCTGTTTTATGACATGTTCTTTTCAGATCATTCCCTAGTTGCTTTGATTCACATATACATTCCATCAATATTAATTTTCTGTGTTATAGTAACAACAAAAGAGTAAAACCAGAAAGAGGAAAACCTTATTTTTCCCTATGAATAGCCCAAGTCCACATGAAGGAGAAATTAGAGTAGACAGGTGGCACCGCAGCCTGTTATTCAAGGCCCAGGCAACCCTGACTAGTTCCTTGGTTCTCTCCTTTGCTTTTCTCTGAGGAAGAAAAATCAGCTTGAAGAGTCAAGCAGAATGACGAACGTTTTAAGGGCAAGATAATTCACAGGATCAGTTAGTGATAGAGTAACTTTGGGGACTTGCTTTGCATTTAGAATACCCACCCTACATGGCATGTTAGTCCTAGCAGAGAGAGGCTTGCTTCCACACCAAAAGCCCTAATTCACTTTCCACGAAGGCCCTCCCCATCCCTCAGCAGCACTTCCCTTTATCAGGCAGATAAGATTGGTGGGGGCCAACATCTATCTTGTATGCATCCTATGACACTGCAGATGAAAACTACCTGCCCTGGTATGGTGCCACATTTTTTACATTTGATTTTTATGGATGAAAGCATTGCTTCATCTGATACTTATAAAATACCACATTTGCCACTGAGAGGCTTCTGTGTCCAAACATCTGCCCCGCCCCCCATGTCTCATCTTGATCTTCACAGCTGAGGCCTATCTGGATCATCCTCCTTTCCAGCTGACAGTGAGAGAGCCAATGAAATGCCTTTTCCTGTTGCTGGGTGACTGCGAATATTTTGAAAACAAGTTCCTTAAAGGCAGCAGCTTCAAAGCCCGCCATTGGCTGGCTGGGCATACTGTGCAATGCTGACGCATGAAGGCTGGCAGAGGAGTGACAGTTGGGAATAGCTATGCAAATATATTACTGGCCTGGTGATCCACTGGAGGGAAAGACTATTTCAAGGCTGAGTGACAACTATAACATACCCTGTCAGAAGAAAAATAAATCTCCCTGAGTCTACATTCAGGCATTTGAAGAACATTGCAGACAATACTGCAGACAAAAAATAAATGCAAAAAAAAAAAACAAACCCCCAAAAAACCAAAAAAACTCAAGGTTGTCCTACCCTCAGATCTCCTGCTTTTTATGGTCTGATGAGCAGTTCTTCCTGTTCAAGAAATACATGGGTATTTCCACATACTTTGGTAGAATTTGTGTTCATACATTTTAAAGCCCAAGCTTGTTTATTTGGCAAATAATTTTCAACAAAGTCATGAAGGATTTTCTTTGCTTCCTTGTCTCCAGTGTCCCTTCCTTCACCTTCCTCCCCTGACCTTCAAGTCCAAAAATCCAGCAGGCACAGTATGTGGTCAGTGTCAGGGGCAGCATTGGCTGCATTTTATCTCACTCTGTCCACTTAAAATATTTGCATCCTGGTGGGAGGATAAGCACAGTCCTGTCCAAACAGCTTTGGGATTCATCTTTGCAGCTGGAGAGAGCTGTTTGGATACAAGTAACTGCTTTTGCTAACACGGGGTTAACTGTTCACACACAAATCTGCCAACGAGCCTCTAGGAAGGAATGTCCTTCTACTAATTGAATTCCAATGAGGCCAGGAAGTAGATTAGGAATTGAGCTATTTTACTATGAGTTTCAAATATCAGATCTAGGGATGTTTGGCCTGTCTGATCTCCTTAATTCTCCAGCAGGTCCCAATAAATTCATGAAGAAATGACTAGAAGAAATCTGTGGGTTATTGGTTGTTCCAGTTGCAGGGGGTTTTTCTATATATCAGAGACTACGGTGTTCAAACATAAGAGAAAGAGGCTGATCTGAGATGACCTGATGGGCTAGTTATTAGTGAGGAGTTCCTGGACCAGTTTAACTGGCATGTCCCTGGAAGTTATATTTATTTGCCTTATAATATTTGGGTACATTTGAGAGCCAAATCAGGGTGAGCATCAGTGGGGTCACCCCTGATTCTATTTAGTTGTGGAAATAGAAATGCTTTAAGGACATAGTAGAACATTCTTTTCAATAATGCTATATAGCCAACATCACTTGTGGAACCACTTCAGCAGACAGAGCGATCACTTGTGGGTGTCACCCAGTTTCTAGACGTTATGAAGAGGCTCTTGTGAGCATCTCGCCTGTATCCCAGGAAATGCCTGCTTGCCATAAAAGAGGGCATGGGGTCATGCAAAAGTTACCTGCATGTACTGTGAAGGACAGCTATGATACCTTCCACCAGGACCTCTTTCCTTTCTAGAACTGGCCCTCCTTCTGCTGCGACCCCATGTTTCCACCTGGATTTGATTTTTCCAACTGACACACTTTTCTAAGCACACACTCCTCATCACAGTTGACTGGTCCAGGGATGGACAGGGGAACCAAGCGGGCCAAGCGGACCAATCAGAAAATGTCCCTGATATTTTCCAAACTGGAACTTGGGAATGCATAGTTCCCTTCTAGAAGGGGTTGCTGAAAGATGAGAAACCCAGGCTCTGCCAGAGGCCACCCTTACCCCTTTGTAGAGCAAGCCAGTCTGCAGTGAGTACCCAAGGGCTCCATGTGCAATGTGAGGCTTTTCATATTTGGCCCAAGGGGCCACCTGGGTGCTTAGTGGAGAGTCACAGCAGCCAGCCCCAGGAATGGCCAAGTGGCTCTGAGGGTAGCAGATGGTTTTGCAGGAGCCCATTCTGTGGGGCAGGGTTTCCTTTTGGTGTGCACTATACTCTCATTTGTAACACTTCCTGGGAAGACTTTGGGCTTTTGCATACTATATAGAGGAAGGAGATTTTACATCTGGGACCTTGGGGCCATTTCAACCCTGCCTTCCCACTAATGAATTTACCACACAATAAGAGAAAGAGTTCCTGTGGGGAGAGAAGCTTGTTTGAACCCCACGTCAGACAGGGCCACTGCTAACACTAGAATAGTGGGCCCCTGGTCTTTCAGGGGTTATCAAAATAACCAGCTTTTGCCCTCACACACAACTCCTCAGAGAACCGGAGTAAAGCTGTTTTCAAGAAGACCACTGATGGTTTAAAAGATATTTTAGGCAGAAGCATAAATTTCTTCATGGTTTTAAAGGGAAAGAAATTCCCTTTAAATTCACATTGGAGCAATGTCATCACAGAAAGCCTCTCACTCTCTTATTGTTCGTTTCTGAATTCTAAATCTTTTCTGTTGGTGGTGAGGGGAAGAGTAAAAAGCGGTTTTCCTCAAAAGCCAGCTTCAGTGGTTTACAGAGTTGTTTGACAAACTTAAGCCCAAGTGTTGAGGATGGCCACCTGTTCCCACAGAAATCACAAAGCTTGGTTTTCACAGAACTCATCTCCATCTCCGGGAAGGCCAGAGGTGAATTATAGTATGTGTTAGGAAAATGAACCTAGTAGCAAGAGGAATGGGATCACTCAGCACAGGAATTGTTTGAAATTTGCCCTTTGGAGAAAATAAGTGCTGTTAGCGCCCACAAACATATCCCTTGAAGTTGATATTCTAGAATCTTCAAGGCTAAGGAATCATACCTGCTCAAGCAATGGGGCTGGATTACTTTTCAAACTATGTAACCTTAAAACAAACAAACGAACACATAAACAAACCAAAACATTCTTAGCAAGGTCTGTTGAAACCTGAACCCATCTATCGAGAAAGTAAACCAAGATTATTCAAGGGCTCACAATGAGACGATAAGGAGAGGGTCAAGCCAAGACTAGAAGAATCTCAAACAAAAAGCATTCCATGACATTTCAAAAAGGGTCTTACAAATTCAGCATGCCCACCCATATCTCAATTTCTTAATGTGTGCAATGTAGTTACCTGGGCGTTTCTCTTTGTACCTCAGTTTTATCATTTGTAAAATAAGAACAATAATAGTAGGGTTTTTGTGAAGACTAAATAAATTAATACAGGTAAGGCACCAAAAACAGGCCTGGCAGCTGGTAAAATGTTCAGTAAATGTTTATTTTCCAGATGACTGTCACACAGAGTAGACTGAGCATATACTGGGGCCTAAGAAAAGGGCCTCAGCAGCATGAACCAAGGTCTCCAAACTGGCAGTGTAACATCTCTCTTAGCTGCCTGATCCTTAAATGGGATAGAGCCGCTGATGCGGCTTCAGAGGCTTGCTGTTAACATTCAATGAAATAAGAGCTATGAAAGCACTTAGAATCAGCAAAAATGCTGTGGTTATCATAGCATTTCTCTTAGTGAACAGCAATATTTGAAAATGTATAATGATTGGTATCATGTTATCCTACAGAAAGCCCAGGAAATGTATTTTAAAGTCCGTCCACCTGTAGATGCTTAATAACAGAACAGTATTTAAGCCTCTTATCCCTGGATAGGTTGAACAGAGCCTCACTGTAAGTTCTTACCAGCCCTTCTCAGACTTTCACCTTTCGTGGGTGTGGATTTGATTATAGTGAGTGTAAAGAAGTACCTGTGGATGCTGCTCTGGGAAGGCTTTCAGAGCCAGTGTGAGGCCAGATGCTAGGGCCCCCAGCCTGGGGGGATGAGGTGAAATCTGTTTTGAACTTAGATCCCTTCTACCATGTGGTCTTATAGAAACGATTCTAGAGTTTTCTGTTACAGTGGGACTCTAACAGACTTGCAGTTTTTATTAAAATTCGGACTTGTTCACAGCCTAATTCCTTTTAGTCTCAACGAAATGCTTTAGGCCCTGGATGGAAACATCATCCTGAATTACATGACAGTCTTAGAATATTCTCTGTGGAGGCCAGGCACGGTGACTCACGCCTGTAATCCCAGCACTTTCAGAGGTCGAGGTGGGTGGATCACAAGATCAGGAGATCGAGACCATCCTGGCTAACACGGTGAAACCCCATCTCTACTAAAAAAAAAAAAAAAAAAAAAAAAAAAAATTAGCCAGGCATGGTGGCAGGCACCTGTAGTCCAAGCTACTCGGGAGGCTGAGGCAGGAGAATGGCATGAACCTGGGAGGCGGAGCTTGCAGTGAGCCGAGATGGCGCCACTGCACTCCAGCCTGGGTGAGAGTGCAAGACTCCGTCTCAAAAAAAAAAAAAAAAAAAAAAAAAAAAGAATATTAAAAGAACATTCTCTGTGGCTATTCTTGTTCATAATGCTGAGTTTAATTCCTTGGTTGTATAAGTATATGGGCATCAAATCCAAAGACAGAAAAATTCTGCACAGATATTGTGTATTGACTGTAGATGTTCTGATATCTGGCTAAGGTGGTATCTTTGTGAACATAAGTTATGAATTGCTTCTAGGGAAGCAAAAAGCACCTCAACAGAGCTACCATTTCACCAACACGCAGCATTCTGGGGAAAAGGAAGAGAAGGAGTGCTTGATGGCTCTATCAGCTCTGGTAAGGAAATGAACGCATTGAAGGGATAGAGTGCAGGCACACAGACATCGAGGCTCAAGTCTCCTGGCTGCATGCATGCTGCAATTACACACCACAATAAAAAGAATTAATGTAGCATCTGACCTGCTGACCTCCAGATGCCTACTGCACCACCTCATCAACAATCCCCAGACCTCCACAGTGCCTCTTTGGCCACCCACTGGCTGCCTCACGGGGATACAGCAAGCACAAGGGCCTTACCCAGGCTTTGTTCTTAAGGCTAAATCAAAGGGGAGAGTCCCCCAGTCCCTCCACCTCGTGCCTGGGCAAATGAATAAGCTGTCCATGTCACTAACATATTCCAGGTCATGCGTACACACAAACATTATTATATCTCGATATTACTTTTAAATTACTATCTTTGGGGTTTTAACCATTTTCCTAGAAATGTGGCTCAGCAAATCCTTACGTGGAGCAAGGATGGCACCCAGTGGCCAAAGTGCTTCATCTCAGACCCTGTTTTCTCAGGGATTTTCCATTTGCTTCTCTCTTTGGAGACAATGAATTGCCATGAGATCCTTTTGTAAAGCCAGAGTTGAAACTCCAAATCATATGACTATCCCGTTAAGCTGAAGCATGTGCACACACACACAGACACACGCACACACACACAAATGGAAACAGTATCAGGAGCTAATTCAGAATAGCTAAAATTTTTGAAAAATCTTTAAAATTTTACCTTGAGAGTTTTATGTTAAAATCATCATATTTCAGATGTGCAGATTACCATCCATGATGTTCCCAATATCAAGTATCACTATAAGAAATATTATAAAAAATGCAAGCCCAGTCTCACATTCTTCACTTCATATCTTCCCCCAAATAGTCTCTAGTTCATAAGTGCTCATGCCTTAAACATAAGACTTTATCACCTGACAAGTGCTTTATCATGAAACTGATGTTTGCAATCTCATATCCTTTTTATCTTTCGTACAAGGTACTTGGCAGGCCTGGAGAGCACAGGATAATAGAGTGGGACTGCTCTTTTTCCTTTGAGCTTTCCAGATGTCAAGAGATTTTGATACAGCTAGATAGCCAATCAGACTGTAAGGAAGACAGGCGAGATGTCAGAATAATGAATCATATACTCTCTTGCTAAGAATGATGCAATGTCTCCATAATGTTTCTGTTTCCAATTTCCTTAGGTTTCCAAGTAATCTAAAACCTCAGGGCAGAAAGTCACATGGATAGCACAACCACAATACAAAAAGAAGTTTCTAATAAAACAACATTACATATTAATTGCCCAAAGAGTACCATAAACAGTCTTACTAAAAGCCAATATGTTAAGTTCAGCCAACAATTCTGTCTGTCTTTCTCAGACGTCATTACCATTCATGCTTATTTGACCCCTAAAATGTCAAAATGCCACCAAGATTCCAAGAATAATAGCTGAATCAAAAGAAATGACTTAAGAATGAAACTCCATGACATTGCTTCCATTTTCCTACTCCGCCACTTGAAGAACAGCATTGTCTTCAAGATCAGACAAAACATTGCAGAAGAAAAACTAAAGCAGAGGGGTTCCATTTTTCTTGCTGGTTCTTTGATCTTTAGTTGCCTTCTACGTAAAATGGAAATATGCTAACCCTGCCCTCACCAAGACTTTGTGAGCCTCAAGTGAGATAATGGACATATACATGTTTTTATACACTGCTATTTCTTATTATTTAAGACATTTTTATTATTTAAACATTTATAGGTAGCATTAGTGTATAGTTTTTATACTGATGAGATTGAGACTCTTGTTTTACCCACATAATCACACATCTTCCTCATGAGTATTATTATATTATATTACCTTTCAAATATAATATAGTCATGGGGGGCTTTGGAAAGTACTTATATGTAATTAAATCAAGCTGAGCTATCTTGAACAGAGCTTGAATTCAAAAATTTGAGTATTCGAAAATCATAAAAACCCCTAAATGTTTTGTCAACATTTATGTTGTTTTATGTTGTATTTTCCCCTTTCTTCCTAGAGATAAATTTGATAGGTTCATAAAATTATAGCATTTTTTAGCTAGAAATGGCTTTGTTTTGCAGATGAGGAAACCTGAAGCCTAGAAATTGAAATTAACCAAAAGGTCTGGTGGCTGGCTGCTTTGTCTTTTTATACACTTGCTTGCTCTTGTCTTACTGTGTCCATGGTCTTACAAAGACTGTTAAAAGGGCTACTGAGACTGGCTACTGAGACTGGCTACTGAGACTGCAGAAAACCCTTCAGCCAGACATTGTCTCCTAACTTCCTATTTCATAGGGTGTCTTGAGACCAAGAGAATTACGTTTCACAAACACTTAAAAGATTTTGGATGAATCCATTTCCAAATGAGAAAAAATAGGAAGAACAGCCAAACCAGAGCATGATTTCAAAAACAGGAAAGACAGAATATAGAACTATATAAAATAGTAAATACAAATACAGATAATGAAGTATTAGGTGTTTTGAAGGTCAAAAAAATAGGTTTAAAAAAATTTAGTCGCAGGGTGGTGGTAGCAGGATACATGGAAGAAACGTATTTAGTAGTAAAGAGATTGCTGAATCAACTGAGAGTTAAAGGCAAGGGACTTTTGCCTCCAGCGGGGAAGAGAGACACTATCATTACAGCACACTCCAAAGAGGATAGGAGTACCTATCCTAAACAAAGAAAAGGAATCCCTTTATTTTCATATAGTTTAGGGTGCACAGGACAACAACCAGGAACATAAAAACAAGGGGTTTCAAACAGCATAAAGCAAGGGTTGGGGTGAAATTGTCAGAAATTTCCATTGTCATAGGTCCCTGCTTCAAAATTCCACCCAAGCATTATAATTTCTTGTGCCATAAAAATGGCAAACATTTCAAGGAATTTGGTCACAAGGTAGAAATTTCTCCAGCACCCAGGTGCAAGGCATGGCTTTAGGTGATATAAGGGTTACCAAATGAGTAAGTCAAGGATTCTCTCCTAAAAATGCATCTACTTTAATCATTTGAGTAGACAGGTGCACCAAGATTTATATTGCAAGGTAGAAAGTGATGAATATGGTAGGAAGAAAGGCAAATGAGAAGGTCACTTTTGACTGAAGGACAGCAGGAATGACTTCATGGAGAAAGGGGCAGTTGAGAAGGGTCAGATAGATTGTTAAGGCTTTATATATACAGATAGGGAGAAGGATGGGTGCAAAAATATAAAAGGACAGGGAATGGGCAGAAAACACCAAGTAGAACTATTTGGTTAAGGATGGCTCAGTGGGAGCGTGGGAAACAGGCTGGAAAAGTGAGCTGAAAGTTAGAGTTTGGAATACTTTTAATGTCCAATTAAATAATTCGAATTGAAAGAATCTAGAGGCTTCTAGAAGATACTAAACTTTGTGACCTGGAACCTACACCAACAGAAGAGTTCATCTGTTCATCTGTTAGCTGTGCACAGGATGGATCTGGGACAGGGTCAACAGCAGGAGGCGGGAGCCCAGCTAGGAGAGCAGTGTGCAATAATAATGGCCTGCCTGAGGGAGAATGAGGATCTGAATTAGTGAGGGCTGTGAGGATGGACAGGAGCAGGAGATGTTTGGAAGGCAGAATGGACAAGACTGCATGTGGGGGCGGGCAGTGATGAGGACCCCATGATGACTGTACAATGATAGCCAAAGTGCACAACTGGAGATTGAGGACTACAGAAGCCCAACAGCCAGGAGGTCGTAGCTCTGTGCACACTGAACGAACAGTAGAGGGAAGGCCACCCATTGTCATGGTTAACCCAAGCCCTTCTCACTGAAGTGAGGAGCTACGTGTTCTTCATTTCCTGGCGTCACAGATAGAGTTATCAATGGATCTAATTAGAGGAAAACTAAAAAGAAGATAAAGTGATACAGTCCCAGATGCGCTAGTGTTCTGGAAGGTTCTGATGACTTTAACCTCTCCAGTTCCCTTCACAGTTCAGGAGTCAGGGATCTCACTGGGCCACACTGTTGCTCTCCACTGGACCTTCAGGACTTGTTGCCGCTTTGTTCCTAGCGCTCTGAAACAAAAATGAGCCCTCCTTTATTTCACTGCCTCAGGTTCAGACTTCCTGCGCCTTCCCGTGTGACACTTAGGGAATGCAGTGAACTCTGCTGTGCTAACATGGGGGAGGGAGAAGGTGGGAGAAAATCTTCCGGGCCCGCTCTTCCTCCCAGGGAAAGGAGATGCTCACAGTGACCTTCTGGGGACAGTGTCCTCCCTTTGTTTTCAAATAGAAAGAAGTGACAAATAGTGGCTGCTGAAGTTGATGTGAGGGGAGGTCAGGGTCACCACAGGATGTATTTTGGTCAGGCGGGTCCTTGAAGGGCCCTCAATCCCTAGCCGCTTAGCTAAGCAGGAGGGAAGACCAGCCTGGGCTTGCAGACCTGGTTCCCCTCATGCTCAGCACCCACTCCCCCGCCCTCCGCCACTATCTTCAATATTCAAGAGTGACAAAGTACAACCATCCTTTTTCTGATGTGGCATTTGATTAAGACACAATTCAGAAAGACAGCCGGACATTTGAACGCAAAGCACTCCGCATATTTATGGATGCGTCCTGAGCAGTGCAAGCCGCCCGGCTCGGCTACTGCTTGTGAGCAGGAGATGCCCTTTAGGGTGCTGATGCAGCTGTTTTCTCTGCAGTCAATTTCCTGGTGAAGGTTCAATAACTTTCTCTGACGATAAAAAAAAAAAAAAAAAAAAAACTCGGATATTAAACTTGACATAAATACTATTTAACGTCAAAACAACTTCCTAAATTCCAAAGGCAGGCACAGAAGAGGAGACAGCATAGGCTAGCTAACGAATTCCTTTTATATGGCTTCTAGGTAATCTTTTAAACCACCTTAGAAATGAGCCGAGATGCACTGGAAAGCCACTGTTGGGATTTCAGAAGGTAGCATTTCAGGAAGGCCATGAGAACTGAGACTGTAGAGAAACAAGACAAAGCTCCTGCCCTCTTTCTGGTACCCAGAAGTCCTGCTTTATCCCCGGCTGTGGAGGAGCCTCTATGGGTCATCCGCCCTGAGGGGGAGGAGCTGGAGGTGCCCCTACCAATGGGGTGGGTAGTAAGCTCCCCGGCCTCTGCCATCCCGCAGCTGTCCATGGGACTCAGGTCTACCCCTCTTCCTCTTCGGCATTCTCTGTGTCGCCTGAGTTTGGGTAAATGCCATGGTGTTACCCTCTGTCTGCATAGTGCACTCCGCCTCTGCAAGGGGCTGCTGCAAGGATTGGGCTCTTCCACGGCTTTGGAAATTGATTGCACAGGGCGGTGGCTAGCGCGTGTAGTGCCTTTGTGCCAATTGGAGAAGGGAGCGCCACCTGGTGGATCAACTACTAAAAGGCACCCCATGCACTTGGCCAGCCAAGGGAAGGGGGACAGCCCTGCACCCGCCTGCTGTGCAAGGGGCCCTAGTGCAGGGCATACGGCAGACACATCTCCTGGCATAGCTGTAAAGGCAGTCTTGAGGGCTGAAGCCTCCTATTATACACGCTAGACTATTTCACGGATTAAAGTGTCTTCTCAAATCTAATTTTTTTTAAGTCTAGTAAATCACATCCTATTGCTCAGTCTGCAAAGGAGGTCATAAGATCCTATTTTTGATGCAGTCATTCTTATTTCAGTATATAAATGCCACAAGGAGTACCTATTCTTGGTATTTTATTTTATTTTGTTTTATTTACTAGGATATTAATTTGTGGCCTAGGCATTAACATTGAAAACTTGAAATATGTATGAGTTAGTTCAAACCCAAACCCCAACCTAAGTTATTGGTGCTTAATTACTGAGGCAGTTATAGTGCTGTAAATGAGTTCATCTCTGATAGCAGCCATAACCCATGCAGTTCTCAACTGAAGGAAGGGATGATACAAGGTGGCAATATAACACCACAACATCCATGAGTTGATTTTAATTGGTAAACTGGCAATATATAGTGATAATTGTTTGGTCTGTCCACTGCATTGGAATTTAAGGAAAGTCCATAAAATTATGGGAGCATATAATTGGGGTACTAAACTCGTTTTCTTATGTTATCACAGCTGGCATCTTTAGGTTATTGAAAGCCTTTAAACCAGCCATCTTCAAGGAGATGTAATTGTCAATATGGTCTTTATACATTATTCCTGTTAGCACAGAGCTGCAGAGATATAAAAAGTCACTAAAATCTGCACAAATTTTCTGTAATAACTTTCTTATTTCAAGTTCATGGAAGATCAGTAAATGTTAATGAGGATTAAAAACCATTTTTTAGATCCTGGTTTCCTCATTAGATGCACAGGGCAATCAACCCATAAAGGATAATTTATTGATACTACAACCTGAATCAGACTTTCAAAACAGTTAATTCATTAGTTCCAGGAAGTTCTGTGATCTTTTTGTGTATAGGTGAACCTACAAGAAAGACTGTTTCTTGAAGTATAAATGATATATCAGAATCAGGAAAAATAAACCCAAATTCTGACATTCTTGGATGAGTAATTATATGTTGTTTTATCTATTTATTCTGCCTGGACAGTCCAAGGACACTTCTAGAAAGGTTTTCACACTCTAATCCCATTCTCCCACCTGTCACTACTACACGCTCCTCAAGGAAATTTTTCCCAACAGAAGTAATAGGGTTATCAGAACAAAACAGAACAACAATGCTCCCCCTAACGAGGCATTCTAGAATAGGGGGAGAAAATCCCAAAACATAAAGGAGTATGAAATAGGAAGACCAGATATGAGGAAGGGTAAGATGGAATCAGCCTAGCATTAATGATTATTAAAAGATTCACTACAGGTTTATCTTATGTGAAATCAATCTTCCTTTAGGGCCCACAATCTCTGAGTACAAATGGTACAAACTAAGAGTAATTAATGGTGTATATATCGCATTCTCCAATAGTACAGAGTCTCCATCTCTCCTACTTATTTTTGGAAGTCCTCAGGGTATACCTTACCTGTCCTTAAAATGTGACCACTGAGCCTGCATTGATTCCATCGATGCCATCAGCTTCCGCTGGTCACACAGGTAGGAAGGGGCCCTGCCACGGGTCCGTAGTGATGCTTCCTTCATTAGGCTGCTGCCTTCTGTTAGCACACTGACCCATTCTATCGGGAGCATTTGATGCCCTGAAACCATACCAAAGTTCATGCCTTCTGTGTTTACTCACGTTCTCAGCTGAGAACATGGATCCATGGGAGGCTGAGGTGAGGGATAAATCCAAGGTACAAAGTACATGCCGAACTTGGAATCATCTAGACACTGAGGTCCGTGGCCTTAATTTTCATGAGGAAGAGTTCTTGACTCAGAAGGTCTGTTAGTCTCTCATGTAAATAACTACAACTAGCTTGTCTCCCAGACATTTCTGCATCCCAGATGTGGTGCAGCTTGGGTTCCAACTGAAGTCTGTCATGTTTACGTATGTAAAATTTGACCTACAGATTTTTGTCAGCATTGGATGAATCAGTTTCTTCCCAAACTCTGGCTTAAGCTCTGAATCACTGATCACTAATCTGGTCGGGTATAATCCAACACATTGGGACTCAGCCATCCTTTAACTCAGTGGTCCCCATCCTTTTTGGCACCAGGGACCAATTTCATGGAAGACAATTTTTCCATGGACCTGGGAGGGGTGGGGGTGTGGGGATGGTTTTGGAATAAAATTGTTCTACCTCATATCATCAGGCATTAGATTCTCATAAGGAGCACGCAACCTAGATCCCTCACATGCATAGTTCACAATAGGGTTTGCGCTCCTATGAGAATCTAATGCCACTGCTGATCTGACAGGAGGTGGAGCTCAGGTGGTAATGTTTGCATGCCTGCTGCTCACCTCCTGCTGTGTGGCCTGGTACTAGTCCATGGCCTGGGTTAAGGACCCCTGCTTTAACTCATGAAATCTCATGGATAACTGATTCCAGACTTCAAATCATTGCACACTTAAAAAAATTTTTTTACAATCATGTTTGTTAAAAAAGTACTGCAGGCAGGAAGAATGACAATATACTTGAACGTAAACATGGTTTGTCATATATATTGGTCAAAACAAAGCATGTATTTACTATTATTTAGCTACAATGTTAGAAAACTGCCATTGAACGTACTCCAGCCTGGAATTTCAGTAAACGCTTTTCACTGTCTATGTGCAGGATTATGTTAAGCCCACTACATTTTAATGTTATTGCTGCAGTTATAACAGACATCAGCTACCAATTAGAATAATGTTTTATTTACTGTATATATCAAGAAAAATCCCATTTTAAAATGGTTAAAATGATCTACTATATCTCAGTTACATTGTAATAGGATACTAGCTAATATCTGTCATGATAAAATCTGGAGTAAATCAGTTAAATTCTTAATCTTGATAATTTTAAGATAAAATAACCCTTTGTTCTCAAATTTAAAAACTTCATATTTTAGTATATTTGTGAGCTAACAATATAAATGCATGCCAAATTCCAGGACTATGTTTTCTTTAAGCAAAAAATTAAGCCTGAATGTTGGTGCCTTTAGAAAGTAAACAGCTAGGCCAGGCATGGTGGCTTATGCCTGTAATCCCAGAATTTTGGGAGGCCAAGGCAGGCAGATCACAAGGTCAGGAGTTCGAGACCAACCTGACCAACATGGTGAAACCCCGTCTCTACTAAAAATACAAAAATTAGCAGGGCATGGTGAGGCGCACCTGTAATCCCTGCTACTTGGGAGGCTGAAGCAAGAGAATCACTTGAACCCGGGAGGTGGAGGGTGCAGTAAGCCAAGATTGTGCCACTGCATTCCAGCCTGGGTGACAGAGAGCAAGACTCTGTCTCAAAAAAAAAAAAAAGTAAACAACTATGGATTTTGGCCTGCTATATCTCTGGGCAGCTCTTGCAGTCATATTTAGTCATATGAGTCAAAGCTCGTATGATCATATTTGCTGTCTTTCTTCTTGCCTACCTCTACCCTCTTTTAGCAATGATGATAATCATAATAATAGCAAAAATATAATATAAACATTATATTAGCATTTTAGCAGGAACTGGATATTTTCATAAATAGGATTTCTAAATAATTGAACTTTATTGGCTAACATAAAAAGGCTTAAATATTTTTGATGGAAAATTTATAAAATTTATATACATTAAGTAAAATTTATATGAAATATATAAAATAATTATATATTATCACCATTTTAAAATTTTCTTAATGACTAACTGCTTCGAGTTCTAGAACCATTGGTGCTCTTCAGATTTATTTATTCATTCACTTATCTATTCATTCATTCATCCATTCAACAAGTATTTATTGAGTGTTACTATGTCCCAAGGACCATAAAAGGCAGGAGAGACACAGCAGTGAATAAAACACAATTAGTGCTGTCGTGATGGAGCTTGAGTTCAAGCTGGTATGCAGGATGTTTTCCTCTGCAACAAATGGGCCCTGACTGCTGTGGTTTTAGTTGTACTGTCTCCTCCCTCTGCTGTCAGCTGTCACTTCTTGGTGGCACCCTATCTCTCCCTTTTTATCTGGGTTACAATTGCAGGTCTTTCCCCAAAGCATCTCTCTATGTCAATAATAGACCCTATCCTTGGATAGAGCCTGAGCAGTTCCTATGCTCGCAGTATATGTGCTGCTTCTGGCCCTTGTGAGGAGTTCTTTTATCCCTACTCTCAGTGTTTGGAACAAACATCTTCCTTTGCTCCCTTTCATCATTCATGCGCTCGTGTTTGGAACAAACATCTTCCTTTGCTCCCTTTCGTCATTCAAGTGCTCAGTTCTAATGATCTGATTCAATTCTTAGGCCCAATGGTCTCTGCACCATATATATGCAAATGGGACTCTTAGAAAAGTATCCATCACCAAGTGATATTACATTCTAATATTGCAGTATAAAACATGATCTTTCTCATGACTGTGGTAGCTTTTCCTGATAATTTTCTGAACTGCCACCTAAATATAAAAAGGCAGGCACCAAAACTTTCAAAAGGAAAGGAAATCAATTTCCCTTTACTCCCGTGTTTTGCTCATTGCTAAAACTGCCTGGTAGGAGTGCAGGGACACAAGCAAGAATTCTGAATTACACCTAAGGAAATGGTAGTTACTAAGGTGATAAGGAATATCTAACATTCATAGACCCATCAGATGTTGGAGTTGAAAGGGGATCACTCTGTGCGGTAGTGAAGCATGGTGGTTAAGAACTCCAGTTCTGGGACCAGATTGCTATACCTCTTACAATTGTTTGAACTTGGCCTGGCATCTCCATGCTTCAATTTATTCATCTGTAGAATAGTATGTTTTTCACAGGATTGTGAGGATTAAATGAATTAATGCAGGTAAAATGCTTGGTAGTGTGTCTGGCACACAGCAAGCACTTAGTGTTAGCTATTATTATCTCAATCTCGTCACATATTTTTACAGATGGAAATACAGCCCTAAGCTTTTAACTGAACAGCAAGTTAGAGGTAAAACTGATGCCAAAACCGGGTGTCCTGATTCTCACCATATTACAGATTTTTTTCCCTGATATCGTGCTTTCTTAATAAATGGGAAGAAATACTGAATCATGTAAATGATTATAAAATGACTACTCAGTTATATATAAGTCCTTCTTCCCCTCTAAAACAGAAATATACAAATATACTTTTGCCCAGTGCTAGTCCTCCAGCTCCCAATGGGCAGGATTAATTCTCTAGAGGCATGTGAGGGAGCTCAGGAGGCCAGGAGAAGTTTAACTGTATGCACTAATAAGGAAACCATTTTCTTCCTTACCTTAAACTTGTCAACTTCAGCTTTTGAACATGTTGCATGGTATGATAGCACCTGATTCAGAAGAAAAACAAAATTTTAATGACTAGACATGACTGTATTTTCTGAAATTCTCCTGGCTTAAAAATAAGCTTTCCTTATGTATATCACCTTGATTTAAAGGTGGACTTTAATGTATGACAACAAACAACATGTCTAATAACATTCTCTGACGTAATTCACATATTAAAGAATATTTTATACCGGGATTTTTCTATGGGTAGTTATATCACCAAAAGGACAATGGCCAGGTGCAGTGCTTCACACCTGTAATCCCAGCATTTGGGAGGGCAAGATGGGCAGATCACTTGAGCCCAGGAATTTGAGACCAGCCTGGGCAACATGGCGAAACCTTGTCTCTACAAAAAATTCAAAAACTGGATAGGCATGGCGGTGTGTGCCTGTAGTCCCAGCTATTCAGGGAGGCTGAGATGGGAGGATCACCTGAGCCCAGGAGGTTGAGGCTGCAGTGAGCTGAGATCATGCCACTGCACTCCAGCCTGGGCGACAGAGTAAGACCCTATCAAAAAAAAAAAAAAAAAAAGACATGCTGTGGCTCAAAACTATAGTTCCCAAAGGATGTGAATACTTGTCCTGTGAAATGCTCTACGAGCAAATGAAAAGCTAGAGCATGTGTGTGTGATCTGTAGCAAACACTGTAGGCTGATGACTCAACTTCCGTTTCCTCACCTATTCTCATTTGCCTGCTTTTATTATATTAGGAAAGATTATATTGATATATATCAGTGACCCCTTTTGTAAGAGGATTGTACTTCCTTGTCCTATTGACATCAGCATTGGCATGTGACTTCTTTTGGCCAATGGGAAAAGTAACAAATGCCCTTTTGAGTGTGTCTTCAACAGCAATCACATAGTTCTGCCACCTCCTTTTTCCCTCCACCATGGGAAGGGCATGGCCTGAGAGGGGACGATCCTTCAGTCTGAGCCCCCAAATAAAGCAGGTATATTGAGCAGAACCGCAGCCAACCTGCAGCTGATGACATGTCATGTGAGTGAGAATCAACTTTTGCATTTATCTACATCATAACTCATTGACACAGAGGCTTAAAAGTTAAAAACCCCAATTCACAGGCTCCCTGCAGCTGGGGGTGGTCCTATAGGGTGGCCTTTATGACACTGCCTTGGTCAATGAATTATAAGTGGGAGTGTCGGCACTGCTTCTTTCTTTTTTCTTCCTTCGTGGTACAGCTGTAAAGCCTAGAGGTGCAGCAAAATGTGGTGTGTATGAGGTGACAAGCATGGCAGTGAATGCCAGCTTCCTGTGAACAGAACAGAAAGGGAAAGAGAAAGGACCCTGGGCTCCCCTGCCCCAGAATTCTTGTTGTGTGAGACAAATAAATGCACATTGGTGGCATTTTATAAGGCATATTTACAGACATATGCACACTCACACATAAATAGCATATGTATGTTATATGTTTTATGCTGCCAGACACATTTTTGTTGTTGTTTTGTTTTTGAGACAGGTCTCACTCTATTGCACAGGCTAGAGTGCAGTAGTGTGGTCACAGCTCACTGAAGCCTTGACCTCCTGGGCTCAAGCGATTCTCTCACCTCAGCATCCCAAGTAGCTGCGACCACAGGCATACACCACTATGCTCAACTAATTTTTGTATTGTTTTGTAGAGACAGGGGTCTCATCATGTTTTCCAGGCTGGTCTGAAACTCCTGGGTTCAAGCGATCCTCCCGCCTCAGCCTCCCAAAGTGATGGGATTATAGGCATGAGCCTTCACACCCAGCCTACATTCTTAATCTACACAAATCTCAAACAAATAAGTCTGGGAAATGCTAACTCCTTCTTCACCTACCAACCTTAGAGAATCACAGTGCACATTTGGCTGCAAAAAGTAAAGTAACATGCTTTATTTCATTAAACTTAGTATTTCCCAAATCTAATTAGCCACAGAACTCCATTTTAGGTAACATTAAACTGGTAACATTCAACCTAATAACCTATTGACCAAGAACTTTGAGAAGCACTGACCTATGGCACATACCATTTGTGTGATACAAGCAAAGCCACAATGGAAGCAGTGTCTCAGGGTGGTTAGAACACAGCCTTCAGAGTTAGGCTGCCACGCCTCCACTTCCAAGCCCTGGGAGCTCGGGCAAATGGTTTAATCTCTTTGGGTCTCATTTATAAGGTGGTACAACATAATACTACACAGGCATCTCCTGCTTAATGTAGAGGCTCCTCCTGAAAACACTAACAAGGAGCCTACTTTTAATTATTTTTAATTGGAAAAAAATTACAGTGTATTATAAGATCTGCAGCAACTTCTTAAAACTCAACCAAAGCACAGTAAAATTCATAGGTATATATAAAACAAAAAATACAGTTATGTTATAGTTACTTAAAATGTTACTTTCTGTGGGAGGCTGAGGCGAGCAGATCACCTGAGGTCAGGAGTTCAAGACCAGCCTGGCCAATATGGTGAAACCCCATCTCTACAAAAATTAGCTGGGCATGATGATGGGTGCCTGTAATCCCAGCTACTTGGGAGGCTGAGGTGGGAGAATCGCTTGAACTCGGCGGGTGGAGGTTGCAGTGAGCCAAGATCGTGCCATTGCACTCCAGTCTGGGTGACAGAGTGAGACCCTGTCTCAATAAATAAATAAATAAATAAATAAAATTAATGCTACTTTCTGGTCATAACTAATGTAGTTATTAACAAAAAGTTTCTTTGTGTTAAGTAATACTTTCTCTTCCATTGTAAACATTTTTCTTACAGAAAAATGTTGTATTGAGAGATAAATATGTTCTATGAGGTTTGGTTATTAAAAATAAAGATATATTCTACCGGGAAATTTTAACTATGGAAATATTCTATGGAGTGGGCCTGTACTTTACAGAGTTCTTAGGAAGATTAAATGCAATACTACATGTAGAACACGTGGCAAACAAATAGCCAACTTATATGTATTGTATTAATATTTAATTAAAATTCTACCAAATAAATATTTGGCTGGATATTATGTTAAGTCATTATCTTATCTTAAAATATCAATAGGTATTTCAGTGCATAGATGAATTGATTTTGCTCTTTTGTTTCAGTTTTACTGTGGTAAAATTTAATTTGGCTGTCATTTTATTAGAATTTCTTACTGTTTTCAAGTCTATTTCTGCAGATTCACTCTTCAAACTTTATCTTTAAAAAATATACCACAAAAACTCAAGCTGCAATTCAAAATATCTGCCACCAGGTGGTGCTTAGGTTTGTTTAAATCAACTCTTCCCACTTCCATTATTAAAAAAAAAAAAAAAGCTGTTTACTCCACTAAATTGAAACTATTTGAATCAGTGAAGCAGACAATTATTACAGATTAAGACTTTTTGCTCATTTAAAATTACAATGGTTTGTTTTGTTTGTCATTGAGTTGTAGGAGTTCTTTGTATATTTTGGATTCAAGTCCTCTGTCAGACAAATGTTTCATAAATATTACCTCCAGTCTATGGCTTGTCTATTAATTTTCTTTTAATGTGTCTTTTAAAAAACAGAAGTTTTAAATTTTGATAAAGTGTAATTTGTCAATTATTTAAATTGCTATCGTTTCACATATTATTTCTTTATTTTTTATTGAACAGAGTCTCACTCTATCACTCAGGCTGGAGTACAGTGGCGTGACTTCGGCTCACTGCAGCCTTGACCTCCCTGGCTCAAGTGATCCTCCCACCTCAGCCTCCCAAGTAGCTGAGATTACAGGAACACACCACCACACCCAGCTAATTTTATTTTTTATAGAAACAGGGTTTGACTATGTGGCCCAGGCTGGTCTTGAACTCCTGGATTCAAACAATTCTCCTTCCCAAAGTGTTGTGATTACAGGCATGAGCCACTGTGCTCAATCTCACATATCCTTTCTAAAATTTTTTTACTGCCCCCGAGTTGTGAATATATATCTCATGCTGTCTTCTACAAACTTTATAGTTTTATCTTTTGTGTTTAGGTCTATGATACGTCTGAAATTAAATGTATGTATAGTTAAAGAATAAGACCTTAATGAAATAAATAAATACTTTGGTTACTTTTTCATGATTCTTAAATTTCACGGGCCACATCTTAGAGCTAAAGCTTTTTTGGATTCTATCCTGAGATTTTAAGCCTCTACCGGCTAATCTATTAAGTACATAGGAATTTATTTATTCTACCTAATTAGACAAAGTTAATGATAAGGAAGCTTTTGGTTTACCTTCTGAATCTTCTTGTTTCTGAGAGTCCTGTTTCCTTTTGTAGGACTCCGAGAACCAGTAGGGGGGGAGAGAAATGGTCTAGCTAAAGAATCTTTCAACTACCTTCTTCCAGAAGAGTACAATCCATGTTGGTGAGCAGGGAGGAATCATCGGCTAATAGGAGTACATTGTTCTAAAAGACTGGGCCCTATTGCTAAACCACAGTCCAGGAAGATGGTAGCATTGTTCCCTCTAAGAATCCCTAGAAAAACCAAAAAGCCACAGGAGTGGATTCCTTAAGATAAGAGACCCTTAAATCTTGCTTAAGAACTCTGATTTTCCTCTTTAAGCGGTTCCTTTCGTTTGGTCCTATAGGATTTTCTGGGATGCATTCAGAAAGATGGTGGTGCTTCAGTTTACCTTCAGTGTTTGCAGGTTTTACACACAGGGCACAGCGAGAACCCAGTAATATTTGTACCTCTTTCATGTATTATATCAATTTAGCCATCATGCGATTCTGACTGGATGTAAATACACAACCAAGCTAAGTTTTTCCTTAGCTCCCAGCTTCTTGTTGAAAAGCTTGTGACCAAATGTAATCACCTTGCTAATTTTAATAAGCATCTACACATGCTATTGTGGTCACATAGGACTTTTCCCCATCACCTATGGTCACTGGCCATGTCTCATTCCCTCCTCAATATGCCTCAGTTTTGGTTCTGCCCCCACCTCTCCACTGAAATAGCTCATGTCAAGACTTTCAATTTCTTGCCGACAAATCCACTGATGAATCTGCAATTGCCTTTTGCAGCAGTATTAAACTTGGGAGAGCACTCACTCCTATTTTGAAAAGTCTCCTCTCTGGGCTTCCATGACACCACATTATTTTGGTTTTCAACCTATTTCTTTGGCTGCTCTTTATGTTTTCTTTTTTGGCCCCTCATCCTCTACCTTAACTGTAAATGTGGAAGCTTCTAGGCTCAGTCTCTTCTTCAGTGATGCCATACACTCTCATGGCTTTATACATCATCTCTGTGTTGATAACTTTCAAATCTCTTTGAGTTTTGCACTCACATATTCGTCTACCTACATTACTAACTTCCAACTTGGTCAATTCACTGGCTTTTCAAATTTAACACATCTAAATATACATGAAGATTTTCCCTTATGTGATAGACAGAATAATGCTCCCCCACAAGATGTCCATGTCCTGATCACTGGAATCTGTGTATATGATATGTCACAAGGAGGAACTGAGGTTGCAAATGGAATTAAGGTTGCTAATCTTGTCACCTTGAGATGGATTATCTTGGATTATCTGGCTTTGCTTCATGTAATCACAGGGGTCCTTATAAGTGAAAGAAGGAGGCAGGAGAATGAGAGTGATGCAATGTAAGAAAGTCTTGACTAGCCATTGCTAACTTTGAAATGGAAGGGGCCACGAGCCACAGAATGCAGGCAGGTTTTCTATGGAAAAGGCAAGGAAATGGATTGTCCCCTAGAGTCTCCAGAAGAATGTAGCCTCACATACATCTTGAATTTTGCCCAGTAAGACCCATTTCAGACATCTGATCTGGAGGATTGTAAGATAATAAGTATGTGTTGTTTTAATCCACTAAGATCATGGTAATTAGTTACAGCAGCCACAGGAAACTAATATACTGCACAAACCCCTTTCTCTCTCAGTCCTCCCCAGCTCTGTAAGTGCCACTCCATCCAATCAATTAGTATCAATTGGATACTAATCCAGTCTCCTTGGTACACATCAGCCAGAGTGATCTTTAAAAAGTAGAAATCAAATCATGCCATCTCCCAGCTGAAAAGTCACCAGTGGCTTCCCACTGCAATTTTGCTGTATTTCCTTCAATGGCATCCACAGATTGGTCACAGATCTCAGGTTCATGAGGTTAGGTCCAAAGCCTGGATCGTGACTGGACAGGTCCTGCACCATCTGGCTGTTGGCACATTCTCAAACTAAACTTCGTGCTGCCAGTGCTCCGTCTTCTACGCAATTGGCCACACTAATTTTTGTTCATTTTTGTCATTTATACACCAAGCGCTTTTCTACCTCAGAGCTTCCCTGTCCTCATCACCTCATTGGTATCATCTTCTGAAATTAAGTTAAATGTCACCCCTTCAGTGAATTATTCCCTGACCACCATGAGAAATCAGCCCCTGTTAACTCCATTATTCTCTGAGTTAACTGGCTGTTTCCTTCACGCCACTCGCACAATTGGAGTTACCTGTTATCTTATTCATCACCTGCCTCCCCCACTAGACTGTAAGCACTTTGAAGGCAAGGACTGGTCTAGTTTTGGTCATGAAGGTATATCCTATCCCTGGGAGTATGGCTGATACTTAGTTGGCACTTAGTAAATATTTAACGAATCAAGAAATAAAAAATAAAACGATTTTAAAAGAGTGCCTCCATTACCATATGTCTCACTGTTTGTATTATTAGTGGCCTGAATTAGTGTATTTTTTTCAATGAAATCATGATATGCCTTATATATGAGCATAAAGTAAGCAGTGTAGGTAGGATCACCAGTTTCAGCAAATAAAAATAGAGGACACCCACAGTTAAACTTGAATTTCAGATCAGCAATAAATATTTTCACTATTTGTGTCATATGCATACTTAAAATTGATTTATGGTTTATTTGAAATTCAAATGTACTTAAGTGTCCTGTATTTTATCTGGCAACCCTCCTTCTACATGCTCCAAATTAAGAAGGCTAGAAACAAATCCAGAAAACGCTAAGCTACATGCCAAAATACTGTTTCTCCTTTCACCCCCACCTCACAACATCTCCCAGTGACATTTCTTCCAAAATATTTTATCTGGCAAGCTTACCAAATGCCTCAAGTCTGAAATATTTTCAGCAACGCTACTATTATGAGGGGAATTGTGCCCCCCAATCCCCACCAATTCATTTATTGAATTTCTAATTCCTAGGACATCAGAATATGACTGTATTTGGAGACAGGGCCTTTGAAGAGGTACTTAAGGTAAAATGAGGTCATGTGGGTGTGTCCTAATCCAATATGACTGGGGTCCTTATAAGAAGAGGAGTTCGGAATATAAATAAGAGAAATAGAAGACCATGTGAGGACACAGAGAGAAGGTGGCCATCTGCAAGCCAGAAAGATAGCCCTCACCAGAACCTGACCATGTTGGCACCCTGATATGGTTTGGCTGTGTCCCCAACCAAATCTCATCTTGGATTGTAGTTCCCATAATCTCCACATGTCATGGTAGGAATCTGGTGGGAGGTAATTGAAGCATGGGGGGCAGTTACCCTCATGCTGTTCTCATGATACTGAGTCCTCATGAGATCTGATGGTTTTATAAGTGGCTTTTCCCCCTTTTGCTCAGCACTTCTCCTTCCTGTACCATGTGAAGGAGATGTTTGCTTCCCCTTCTGCTGATTGTAAGTTTCCTGAGGCTCCCCAGCCATGCTGAACTGTGAGTCAATTAAACCTCGTTCCTTTATAAATTAACCAGTCTTGGGTATGCCTTTATTAGCAGAGTAAGAAGGAACTGATACACACCCTGATTGTGAACTTCTAGCCTCCAGAACTGTAAGAAAATAAATATTTGTTGTTTAAGTGACTCAGTCTGTGGTATTTTGTTATGTTATGGCAGCCCAAGCAAGTTTACACAGTCACATAACCTCATTAACCTAAGACCTGTCACAAATCTATGGAGGCCATTGAAGAAAATATAAAAAAAGTAATTCTTAATTACTTTTAGCATAGTCAATCTTCAAAAGAGAATCGTTACTGTTTTACATACATAAATAATATTATATGGCACAGATAATGACTAAAAATCAGGCAAATTTCTATAGTTGAGAATAAATCTTAACAAATTACAGAATAATATTATTTAAAACTACTATTGCCCTACCTTCCTGGATAAGTTAGTTTCCTCCACAATTCCAAACTATATATTTCATAGCAAGTATCTAGGTTCATCATACATTTTTGAATAATAATACCTTTGATCAAGTAAAAAAGCTTTAATTGAATGCATTATAATAGTTTTGAAGAAAGAGGCATTTGTAAGACATGGTTCTATAAATATACTATCATTCTCTATGAGAAACATTGTTAGGTTATGAGAGTATTACTATAACGTACATATCAGTTAATTTTTTCGACAGCTAAATAAAATTTGTGTAAAGCATACATACAAAAGTAAACAGTTAATCCATAGAACACTTGATGAGCATTAAACTTTCACAAGAAAATTTCTGATAGATGGATTTATCTTTTGTGTTGGTATTAATGGAGAAAATATTTTTGACTCAGTTTTGTTGGTGAGCTCTGACTTAAGAAATTTTTATAGTTTCTAAAATAAATCACTATTTGCAAAACCATACCAACTTTAATTAACTTTTGGATTGAACTTGCTTCCAGCAAAACAACAACAAAAAAGCAGATAAGGCAATTATCAGACCCGTGAAAGAGAGAGGAAAGAAGTCACGTTTTTGTGTTGCATTTACACAGCAGGAAAAGACAATTAACTATATTTCAAAAGAAAAACAACGGGCAGAGCTATGAGATAGGACCACTGGATCAAGCCTTGCCATTCTCTACATGCAGTTCAGGACCAGAACCAAATGCCTGTCTTGCAGCCCCCAGAACTGTCCCTGAGTAGCTGGAAGACAGATCTCTTGCACCAATTGTCTTGAATGTTAATTTGTTGTGGATTTGGGCAGCCATTTGCTCCTGAAATGAGATATGGACCATTATACCAGCAGAGAGGAACACAAATGTAAAGAAGCACTTAAGAGCGAGGAGGAACAAAGACCCCACTGAGGATCCAGACTGAGTGTCTCAGGCACAAAAGGGCTGCATGAATACGTTTATTGCTCTGCTGGCAAAGTGGCACTTGGTAAAGGCTGGATGGCCGACTTAAGCTAAGATGATCTGAAGTAAAATCCCAAATAATTTATATTGATGAGCTCCAAAGAAATAAAGAAGCTTTGCTCTCAGCAGTAGTCCTTAAACTAAGAAAGATGACAAACCACAAGGAGTGAAAAGCCAATTTACTTGGAATAACCCGACAGAAGTGTCATCTAACTATGTGAAGAACCATACTCCAGGATTTCTTAACAAGATGATGACAGTATTCAACGATATGGCAACTGAACAGATGCGTTGAAACTGAGAAACCATCAGTTTTTATTGTCAAGTATTTAAGACACTGCTGTATAATAGAATGAAATGTTCAAAAGGTACTTCAGATAACTGTGTCTGCTGTGTGATCTGTTATCATGACCTTCAGAATCGATCATAAAAAATATTTTTTAAAAATCGAAGAAAGACTCATTTTTTAAAATTGAAAGTAGAATAAAAGATACCTGCCAAACATGGGGTAATAATAAAATACAGGCATACCTCAGAGATATTGAGAGTTTGGTTCCAGACGACCTCAATAAAGTGAATGTAGCATTAAAGTGAGTCACACACGGTTTTTGGCTTCCCAGTGCATATAAAAGTTATGTTTATACTATGCTATAGCCTATTAAGTGTGTAATAGCATATCTAAAAAACAATGCACATGCCTTAATTTAAAATTACATTATTGCTAGAAATGCTAATGATCATCTAAG
Source organism: Pongo pygmaeus (assembly GCF_028885625.2). Lineage (NCBI taxonomy): Eukaryota > Metazoa > Chordata > Mammalia > Primates > Hominidae > Pongo > Pongo pygmaeus. The sequence continues at coordinate 77,434,518 of NC_072384.2, forward strand.
CCTTCAGCAAGTCATAATATTTTTGCTGGTGGAGGGTCTTGCTTGAATGTTGAGGGCTGCTGATAGATCAGTGCAGTGGTTGCTGAAGCTATGGCAATTTCATAAAATAAGACAATGAGGTTTGCACATGAATTAACTCTTCCTTTCATGAAATATTTCTCTGTAGCATACAACGCTGCTTGATAGCATTTTACCCACAGTAGAACTTCTTTCAGAATTGGAGTCAGTCCTCTCAATTCCTGCCATTGTTTTGTCAACTACATTTATGTAATATTCTAAATCTTTTGTTTTCATTTCAATAATGTTGACAGCATCTTCACCAAGTGTATATTCCATCTCAGGAAACCACTTTCTTTGCTCATCTGAGAAGCAACTCCTCATCTGTTCAAGTTTTATCATGAGACTGCAACAATTAAGTCACATATTCAGGTTCCACTTCTAATTCTAGTTCTCTTGCTATTTCCACCACATTTGCAGTTACTTCCTCCACTGAAGTCTTAAACTCTTCAAATTCAGACATGAGGGTTAGAGTCAACTTCTTCCAAACTCCTGTTAATGTTGATATTTTGACCTCCTCCAGGGAATCATAAATGTTCTTAATGGCATTTAGAATGGTGAATCCTTTCCAGAAGGTTTTCAATTTATTTTACCCAGATCCATTGTTGGAATCACTATCTATGGCAGCTACAGCCTTACAAAATGTATTTCTTAAATAATAAGACTTGAAAGTAGAAATTACTCTTGATCTATGGGCTGCAGAATGAATGCTGTATTAGCAGGCATGAAAACATTAATATCCTTGTACAGCTCCACCAGAGTGTTTGGGTGACTAGGTGCATTGTCAATTAGCAGTAATATTTTGAAAGGAATCTTTTTGTCTGAGCAGTAAGTCTCAATGGGAGGCTTAAAACATTTAGCAAACCATGCTGTTTACTGATGTGTTGTCATCAAGACTTTGCTGTTGCATTTATAGAGTACAAGCAGAGTAGATTTAGCATAATTCTTTTATTTTTTATTTTTCAGAGAGGGAATCTCACTCTGTCACCCAAGCTCGTCTTGAACTCCTGACCTCAAGTGATCCTCCCACTTCAGCCTCCCAAGTAGCTGGGACTACAGGTGTACATCACCACTTCTGGCTTGATTTAGCATAATTCTTAAGGGCCCGAGGATTTTCAAAATAGTAAATAAGCACTGGCTTCAATTTAAAATCACCAGCTACTTATCATAGCCCCTAACAAGAGAGTCAGCCTGTGCTTTGAAGCTTTGAAGCATTGACTTCTCCTCTGTAGTTATGAAATTCCTAAATGGCATCTTCTTCCAGTAGAAAGCTGTTTTGTCTGCATTGAAAATGTGTTGGCTAGTGTAACAACCTTTATCAATGATCTTAGCTAGATGTTCTGGATAACTTGCTACAGCTTCTACATCAGCACTTGCTGCTTCATCTCATACTTTTATGTTTTGGAGATGGCTTCTTCCCTTAAAGTTCATGAACCTCTGCTAGCTTCAAATTTTTCTTCTGCAACTTCCTCACCTCTCTCAGTCTTCATAGATTTGAAGAGAATTAGGGCCTTGATCTGGATTAGGCTTTGGCTTAAGAGAATGTTGTGGCTCATTTGATCTTTTCTTCAGACCACTAAAACTTTCTCCATATCAGCAAAAAGGCTGTTTCACTTTCTTATTATTCATATGTTCACTGGAACAGCATTTTTAATTTCCTTCAAAAACTTTTCCTTTGCATTTACAACTTGGTTGTTTCGCATAAGAGGCCTAGCTTTCAGCCTTTCTCACTAAGCTGAATCATGCCTAGCTTATGATTAAAAGTGATAGATGTGCAACTTTTCCTTTCATTGGAACACTTAGAGGTCATTGTAGGGTTATTACTTGGCCTAATTTCCGTGTTGTTGTGTCTTGGAAAATAGAGAGGCCCAAGGAAAGGGAGAAAGATGGGGAAGAGCTGGTCAGCAGAGCATTCAGAACACAAAACATTTATCAATTAAGTTTACCGCCTTATATGGGCACAGTTCATAGTGCCCCAAAGGATTACAATAGTAACATTAAAAATCACTGATCACAGATCATTATAACAGATATAATAAGAAGTATAAAATGTTGTAAGAATTACCAAAATGTGACACAAAAACACAAAGTAAACACACACTGCTGCAAAAATGGTGCCAATAGAGTTTGTGGTCAATTTGAGACCTTGCCCATCTTGGCTGAATTCTCTCTCTTTTTTTTTTTTTGAGACAGAGTCTCACTCTGTTCCCCAGGCTGCAGTGTAGTGGCTTGATCTCAGTTCACTGCAACCTCCATCTCCTGGGTTCAAGAGATTCTCCTGACTCAGCCTCCAAGTAGCTGGGACTACAGGTGCGTGCCACCACACCCAGCTGATTTTTGTATTTTTAGTAGAGAAAGAGTTTCGCCATGTTGGCCAGGCTGGTCTTGAACTTCTGACCTCAGGTGATTTGCCCGCCTCCGCCTCCCAAAGTGCTGGGATTACAAATGTGAGCCACCATGTCCAACTGAATTCTCTTTTAATTAAACTTCTTGACCAAAGAGATATGCCGTTTTTGCATTTTGTTTTATTCAAAGGTATGAAGTCAACTCTCCAGTGGTTTGAGTGGGCCCTCAACTTGGGATGAGAAATTCATTCATCATTTTTTCACCCAAATAAAAAGTTTAATGTAATCATTCTATGTCATTACCCAGATTGAAATGTTAATTTTAGTAACCACACTTTAAATCTCAATCTAATTTTTAAATGCAAGCCATTAAGATGCATTCATAAGGCTAAATACTACTCATTAGCTAGTACATAATGACAACACTGATATTCATTTGGCAGTTTCCCAAACTATCTTTCCCTCTAAATATTGGTACCTGTGCCCTTGCCAGAGGATAACATATCTTGTATTATATAAATCTTGAAATTTAACAGGTACTTTGCAACTACATCCAAATTATTATCTGGTGAATTAAGATGACCACACATTCTTTGACACTATTTCTATGAGAGGTGGGGTCTATGTCCCTTCCCTTTGACTCTATGTGGAGTTTGTGTTTAAACCATTAAGTTGCCAAAAAGTGGTTAAAAAGGAATAAATAAACAAAACATTATCAACATTCAACTGGGACTTGCCACCCTATGCCATCCAAAGATTTCTGTAATCAGGTGTCAGCTGAAGCTTCCTTGTCTTTCAAAATATAGGTAAGATCAACCTGAACCCCTAAACTCATGAAATACTATGGAAATTCAAAGCCTTTTTCAAAATGTCTACACATTCTTGGCAGGTTTATATTCTCATCCTGGCCTTTGAGTTCTTATGTATTCTTGTGCTGTATCTGTTATATAATCATCACACTAAATGTGAAATTCATCTCCCTCCTCAATTTCCACACCAAAAAAATCCACTCACATCAAGAATTCATAAATTTAGTATAGTGCGAAGAAGGTTCTTTCTTTTTTTCTTCCTTCCTTCTCTCTTCCCTTCTTCCCTACTTCCTTTCTTTCTTTTTCTTCTCTTTCTCTCCCTTTTTCTTTCTTTCCTTCCTCCATCCTTCCCTTCCTTCTTTCTCTATCTCTCCCCTCCCCACTTTCTTTCTGAAAAGACAAATTATGAAGTTGCATCAAAACAAACAAACAAACAAACAAACAAGCACCCTCTCATGAAGTATCAGCTCCACCATTCTCAAAACAGATTTTGCCCCTGCCACCAATGGGGCATTTCACTGACCATTAATCTTGTACAGTCTCAGCCTTTACTCATATTTCTGGCTTCTCTCCAATGTAACTTTTTTTCTCTCTTCCCCCTCCCTATATTCAAATGTATAATAACACAATTCTCTTCATTTCTCATACAGAATCATTTCCCACATCCTCTGATTACTAGAGGCAGTCAATATTCATTCCCTCATAATCTGTACAATATCAAGAGGGCTTGTCAAGGATTTTCCCATAGAACTCCTTCCTTAGTCTTAGTGAGGAATGCTGGGGCCTATGGTTAGATAACATTTCATTCACCTTGTTATACTTCAGAAGTTCTCATATGTGTCTTAAGTTATTTATTAGCTCAGTGGTTAGATTCTAGTCTTGTCCATGTTTTTGAGGTGGTTTTTTTTCCCCTGGAATTTGGACTGATTTCTAAATTCTTTCTCAGCAACAAGTACCCAAACTAACATTTTCACATTTGTCTTCCATTTTTTCTATTAAGCTCATTAAAATTACTACTACCTTTTTTCTTGAGGCCCTGCAAGCTAAAGCTTATTCCTTGCAATATAGGCAAGAAAAACGTCAGATTGCCACTGCCTTCCTCTTCTGTAACTAAAGATGCTTTAAGTCTAACATCTGGATAGATTTTGCCCAAAATTAACCTTTGTTTTTATTCTGTTTCCACAAAAATGCCTCTTATTGAAAATCTGTTTGGCTTTGTATTTCAGATAATAGGGTACTGGTTTTCCAGCCTATTCACTTAGATTTCAAATGGCATTGATCTCTTCCTATAAGCATTGTTAAACTGGGGTTAAGCATTTTATTAATTATCAGTAGGTGCTATTTCATTTAAAAAAATTATTTGTTATATTCAACAGGTATTCAGATGGGTAAAGTTTATATCTTCTAGGCTACCAAAGTTCCAGACAAACATGATAATTGACTCAAGGGTTCCAGCCTGTGCCACTGCAGGAAGGACTGAGTCCCTATAAATCATTAGATAAGGTAGTGAGAGATTTCTATGCCTCCAGAGCAGATAGAGATGACAGCTCCTGTCCAGGATGAAGCAGTTACAGAAGATGAAACCTCTGTCCCTCTACAACCTTTTAGGATTAAGGAAGAGTTGATAGTCTCTGAGGAGAGATGAAAAAGGAATTCAGCAGGACTTGTTTCACAAGATACACAGACCACAAAGACTGCTGATAAAACAGGATGTGGTAAAGAAGTCTGCCAAAACCTGCCAAAACCAAGATGGCTATGAAAACAACCTCTGGTCATCCTCACTGCTCATTATACACTAATTATAATATATTAGCATACGAATGGAAACTCCACCAACATCATGACAGTTTACAATTACAATTACAGTTACAAATGCCATGGCATTGTCCTGAAGCTACCCTATATGATCTAAACAGGAGAGGAATCCTCAGTTCTGGGAACTCTCAGCTGCTTTCCCAGAAAACTCATGAATAATCTACTCCTTGTGTAGCACATAATCAAAAAATAACCATAAGTATAGTCAGTCAAGCAGCCCATGCTGCTGTCTGCCTATGGGGTAGCCACCCTTTTATTCCTTTAGTTAATAAAGTTGCTTTCACTTTACTCTGTCACTTCACTGCTGGCTTTCACTTCACTCTGTCACTTTACACTTTATTGCTGGCTCTTGAATTCTTTCCTGCACAAGCCAAGAACCCATGTGACCTTCCAAGCTGAGTTCCAATTTTGAGGTTTGCCCTGTGACATCTTTGGCTTATGAAAGCAATCTGATTAAGATCCAGCTTAAAATTATAATCATGTAAGTCAACTCTACTACATAGTTTTGAGCACAGAAACCAGAATTTATGCTGTGAATTGCTCTAGGCTTGTAGTCTGAACTTGTTGTCTCCCCATTTGCAGGGGTCAGTGGTAGGACTTAATCTGTTTATACAGATTAACTGCTGTATAGATTACCTACAGCAATTCTTAAGACAGGCCATTTCCTTTCATTTAGTAAAACTTTGTTTTCTTAATTTGTCAATGCTTAGTATGCCAACAATGGGGGGGCCAGTATAGTTTGGTCTTTGAGCATAGGGGCTTTGTGTCAGACTGCTGAGCTCACAATCCTGGCTTCACTAGACCTGTAACCTTGGCCTAATTATATAACCTATGTCTCAGTTTCCTCATCAGTAAAAGGTGAGAAATATATGTACTTTTGAATCATATTTCACTGGCCAGAGCAAGTTACAGCACTCCACCTGATTTCAAGGAAGTGAGGCAGTGTAACATGATCATAGGCCCAGATGGGAGAGAACCAGAAAAAACTGGTGATGAGCACTGATGGTTACCACAATGGTTTGGGCAATCAAATAGCAAGTTACGTTAGAATAGTGTTTAAAATCGGAGCAAATGAGTCCAATGTATGAACTCTAGTATATACATTTGTGGTTTATTTGACTTTTGCTTACTTCCTGATTCTCTTCTGTGTTTTCAGGGTTGTGTTTGATAGATATGATCTCCAAATAAGTGAGATTATAGTATATGTTTATTAAATATTGTTTATATTTAACATACACAGTACATAGAGTATATGATCATTAAATACTATTGCTTTGACTATATTTTGTTACCTATAGAAGAAAATAATTATGTTAAGGAAAATGATTGGCTTATTTTTGTTCTATAACTTTTGGGAAATGCTTAGTTATTAATTTCAATCATTTCAATGTCCTTAAGGTGAAAGAAATAGCCTATTTCTTTGGAAAACGTTGCATGTGATAATGAGTCTTCTGATTTTTCTAAGTTTTTAGTATTCTCCTATAAAGGATCTCAGGCATTAACACTTAAAAAGGTTTTAATGATTAATTCTTAGTGAGATTAAATATGGCTCTATACATATGCATACTGGACTATAATTTATAACTATTTCAAAATAAGTGTTCCATTCCCACAATTGCATTACTCCTCTCATTCTGTTTTAAAGTGAGGCTGTTTTTCTTAATCATATAGGTTATTAAATGTATTAATGTTTCACAAATGCTTTTCTAATGAACTACTTGCTTATTTGCTTTTCTCATTAATAAGAACAGAGAAGAACATAGCATTCTTCGGGTATAAATGAGCAACCTGGATTGGTTATTGCTGTTTCTGAAACAACTATAATATGTGCCAAATTGTTTTCAAATCTATAATTTATATAACTAGAACTTTTAGTAGTCTGATTTCACTTAAGACCATACTTCTGAGTAGCATGTTATTAAATATTTATATATACTGATTTTCCATTCCTCTCCCCCCATGGTTTTTGCATAATCAAAGGATTACCATTATGATTTGAGAGGGAGATACATTGCTTATTTACACTGGTTATGCAGGAACACCATGGAGCATTTTATGTTTGAAATAGCCCAGCTCTGCTAGGAGCTCCTTCTGAAGTAAAAGGAATAAGGAGAGACCAGGCCTAGTTTGGGCCACTGTCAAACTCACTAGGGCCACAGAAGTGACTGGTCACCATGGATGAAATAAACATGCAAAGGGCAATTTCCAATCCGTCTGGGCCAAGGTCGGTGGCCATGGAGATCAGATTAGATTTGAGTAAACCAGGGAATCACATCAATGCAGTCTGGGATGTACCAATGAATGAACCATTCATTCAATCAAGACATATACATTGAAGACTTAATTTGTGTCCAGAACTGCGCAGTCACTAAACAGGCAAACATACAAGTTGAAATAATTGCTACAAAGTCAAGTAGCAAAATGCTGAAAGAAACCATGGGAGGAGGTGGGAAGAATGGCAGGGAGTGGCAGGGAAGTTGGTTAGGGATGACCTCTTTGAAGACATGATACTTAAGCTGAGACCTGGAAAATGATAAAGAACCAGCCAGCCAAGGGGTAGGGGAAGAGCTCTGGGCAGAGGGAGCAGTCACCTTTGTGTGGTGTTAGGGCATGTGAGTGGGCAGAGGAGACAGGAGAGCTGGGCACAGGCCTAGTCATGCAGGGCCTTTCAGGCGGATAAAGACTTCATTAGAGTCCATGGGAAGCCATCCAGGGTTTCAGGCAAGAGGCTGACATTGTCTCATTAGTTTTCCAGTTATTATGACCTTGGAAGGCCCTAATGTGCCCCTCCTCAATGATACCCCACCCCAGAAGTGACAACTACTCTGAATTTTGTGGCATTCATTTCCTTGGGGTAGTATATAGTTTTGCCTGTTCTTGAACTTACATAAATGGATTCATATTACATGTAGAACATGGCCCTGGTTGTGTAGAGGGTGGACTGCAGGTGGGCAAGAGTGGAAGTGGGAGGGATAACAGTGGCTGGACGAGGATGGTGGATGGGAGACCTTGATCTGTGGAGACAATGCACAGGGATCTGCAAAAAAAAAAAAAAAAAGAAAAAAAAAAAAAGAGCTTCACTCAGGGAGGAAAGGACCAGAGCCACAGAAGCACTCGGTCCCGGGTCCCGGTCCCTGAAGGAGGGAGCCATGCACCAGAGACCACCAAAAAGGGGAAGGAAAGGGCATGTGAGGCCACATACAAGCAAACTGGAACCCGAAACAAGGAAGGCTGCTTCCCTCTGCTTGTGAGTACCTAGGGCTCCATCACTCACACTGCGGCAGTACAGGGATCAGGCACGCTGACTTGCTCCGGTGTCTAGTCAGTAGAAGGATGGGGAGGGACCGGACCACTTTAGTTCACGGCCATCTGAAGCTGCAGATAGTGAATTTCATTATGAATCTGAGGCAGGAATAGGCACCAGTACTGGGAAATACAATGCCTTTAAAGATTTCTCAGTCAACAAATATTTATTGAGTATCAGCTATGCTTTAGGAACTATTGTAGGTGCTAGGGATACATCAGTCAAAAAAAGAGACAAAAATCTCTGCCGGTATGGGGCTTATGATCTACAGTGGAGAGAGTGGAATGAAATAAGTAAAAGGTAGAGTATCAAGTGATGATGAGTGCTATGGAGAAAAACTAGGCAGGGAAGGGAGATTAGCATGTTGGGGGCAGGAAAGGGGGCACGGCAGATTTAAATAAGACTGTCTGGGAAGGTGGCACTGAATAGTACAAACAAAACATGAAGTTGCAGAGAGATCAAGCTATGTGGATATCAGGATGCGAGGGTGTAGGGTGCAAGTGCAAAGGTCCTATGGCACAAATGTGCCCAGCTTGTTTAAGGAAAAGCAAAGAGGCCAGTGGGACAGAGTGAGGAAAGCGAGAATAACAGCGGGTCATAGAGGGACCAGGGATTAGATCACAGAAGTTTTGGAAACCATCGTAATTTGGCCTTTTCTTAAAACAAGTAAGTGTAGGCACTTGCTGGGGATAAAAACCAATTTCCCAGAGGCAGGCTCATCGAATTGGGCCCAGTATACTTCCTAAATTAAGGAGCTATTTTCCTCCTTTTCAAAGAGATAAAGGCAGCTTTTCCCTCATTTCTGTCAAGCTCAGGGGCTGCTGTCAGCCCCTCAGACCCACATGAGCCAGATCTTTTTCTTTGGGTGAATCTAATTCCTTGGCAATCTGGGTATGATTCCCACCCCTACTCCCACAACGTCCCCCCAACACACCCCACAAACGAATGTCTGCTGTTTGTTAATTGGTGTCTGGTTTTTTTGTTTGCTTGTTTGTTTTTAAGACAGAGTCTCACACTGTTGCCCAGGCTGGAGTGCAGTGTTGTGATCTCGGCTCACTGCAACCTCTGCCTCCGGATTCAAGCGATTCTCCTGCCTCAGTCTCCCGAGTAGCTGGGATTACAGGTGCCCGCCACCACGCCCAGCTGATTTTTTGTGATTTTAGTAGAGACGAGGTTTCACTATGTTGACCAGGCTGGTCTTGAACTCCTGACCTCGTGATCCGCCCGCCTTGGCCTCCCAAAGTGCTGGGATTACAGGCATGAGCCACACTGCACCCGGCCGGTGTCTGGTTTTTAAAATGGTATTTTAACCTTTATTCTTATTTCATTCTACAGGATGAATTTAATCACTTACAGGAAGTTGAATGTGAGGTTGGGAGATGGGCCTAATGGGGCCAAATTTGGAGTTTCTGGACAATGGGAGGAGTGTTTAGGGTGGGACACACTTTTGGAAATAGATATATAAAAGTAGGAGGGTTTGAAAACTTCCTTACATTCATCATCTGGTGACGTCTGATGACAGGAACAGGAAGGGGCTACAACAGGTAAATGTTTCTCCAGTCTCTGCTCTGGGCCCAACACCTGAGCCAATGTTCTGATTGGCTCGTTTGCTTCCATTCCAAGAGCAGGTGTTTTTGCTAGAAAGTGTTGATTACCCGCTTCGGCTTAACTGCCACAGAGTTTATCAATATATGTGATGTACACATTTAGGGCATGGAGAAGGGGGTGGGGGCTTTTATGCTCTTTGTTTTTAGGTGCTAGTCAAAGACCTTCTGAAATGCCTTCTTGGGTGCCTAAAGTCAGGCCTCTCCTCTCCACTGGGCAGGGAATTGAAGATAACCCCAAGCAGGTTTTGTTTTACCCTTTATTGAGATATGATAATTTACATATTTATGGGGTACATGTGTTTGCTACATGCAAAGAATATATAACGATCAAATCAGGGAAATCGGGCTATCCACCACCCTCAGTGTTTATCATTTTTATGTGTTGAGAAATGTGGATCCCACCTCCCTAAGACTGCATCATCAAATACTTTCAGGTGGTTAGGGAGGGCCACGTGAAGCAAGTCTCCCAAGTTGTCCCTGGGGATTGTACATAATTATTACTATTATTTTGTTTAAACCCCCCATATATATATATATATATATATATATATATATAAAAAACCCCCCATATATATACGCAAATATATATGCAAATATATGCATATACATGCAAATATATATGCATATATATGCAAATATATATATTTGCTTTAAGATTTTAGCTACAGTAAGTCTTTTTGGAAAGACCTGACTGTGACTTTAAGGCCATAATGAAGGCAGGTGCTGGGATGGAGACACTCAGAGCAGGAACCTGGTTAGTGTCTTTGTGACACTCAGATGACTGACTTGTGAGAGCTGGCCTGGGTCCCAAGCTTTGAAGGGCTCCACTATGTCTCTCCTATCCCCTGGAAAGAAAAGTCCATGGATTTCTGGGACGATGTCATTCAGATTATATTTCAGGTACCTGGGATCAGCCAAACTAAATTCCAGGTATCTCAAATTCCCCCAGGTACCCCAAATGCCCCAAGCCCATTGCCAGGACCTGCATGGGCTTCTCCCTGAGATTTGGGCTCCTCTGGATGCACCTCTGTAGGGGCTGTGTGTGGGGTTGACCGAGTTTGAAATGTGCATAATACAGGGCTCACACCTGTTCAAATCCAGCACAGTGTGGAGGGGGATCTAGGGGGAAGGGGAGGTGAGCAACTCCAATGTCTTCTAAATGGTTTGTAGGCTTAGTTCCTTCTGGTTGGATTTGGGGTGTGATCTGCCACCTTTTGAATGCGGCATCCTGGTACTGTCCCCTTATGACAGCACTATCAAGATACTGAACACTGGGCCTAAAGTGAATGTCAGTTTCTTACTTGGCCAACTATAAACATGGCTTTCATAAGCCAATGTTTTACAAGGGAAGCCAGCAGGCAAAGGCATGGCTGTTCCACTACAGAAAGCTGTTCTCTTTCACACACTGTGGGGTAACTGACCTGAGTCAACTAACTTAGACTCAGCAACTGCTCCAGAAAAAAGTGAGCTGCTGGAGCCCAACAGAGACGCTGGCTATTACTCCTAGGATCTGCACTGTAAAACCAAAAGCATTAGGGTTGAAACAAACAGTTTCCTTACTGACAAGTTAGTAATTTTCAGTGAGGTAAAAGAGGAGGAGGACAATACATTTCCAAGGGTGCTTTATTCAGTTTGAGCTTTTAAATCAATGGGCACGTCTTCATTATTTACCCTTAATTACTGTCATCACAGTCTCATAAACCAGAAGCATGCCCCCTGGTGTAGAAAACAGGCCCTTTACCTTGGCTCTCTTCCCACTTCCATCAGGGCAGCCAAGGGCTCCAGTGGTAAATGCCCTCCTGCAACTGATAGGACATTCCTCAAAAGAGCCCTTGCAGTACAATTTGTACAACGTGGCCCTTTGAAACAGATAGATCTGAGCTTGAATCCTGGCTCTACTTCTAGCTGTGAAATGCAAGCCACAAAAGCCCTCTCAGCAAGTTTCTAAACCTTTCTGAGCCTCAATTTGCCCACTTGTCAAATGGGAATGATACTGTGTACTCCATGCTGTTTTGGTGAAGGTTCAATAAAATACATATGCAAAACACATAATTAATGCCTGAAACATAAGCATTTAATAAATGTAGCATCTCAAAAAGCACCAAAATAACATAGCAAAAGCAGAATAAATAAAAAGAATGTAAGCTAATGAAAGAAAAATTTTAAACAAATAAACCAGAACAAATGCATCCAAATAACAATTACTTCTTAAGGCTACCATGGGGACTATGTTAAGTTACTCCGAATGTTCTGCTGTGTTTGGGAACTCTTATCCAGGATCTCAAAGTACGTTCCTTAGACCATGACAGTGGTGGCAATCATTTGAGAGCAGATTTGATTTTGGAAAACCACCAAAATCATTTAACAGAAAATAAAATAAAAACATGATCAACATTTTGTTTTAAAAAAGTATGATCATGAAATACTAAGATAAATTTTCTCTTCACAGCTGCCAGAATGATCTCTCTAAAATGTCAAACTAATCATGTTCCTCTCCTGCTGAAAACACTTCAATGATTCTCCACTGCTTTTAGAATCAAGTTCAAATTCCTTTGTGTAATACAAGCATCCTTTGGGATCTGACCCCTGGTAGCTCTCCAGCCTCAGGCCCTGCCTCTCCTCTGCTGTGCCCTTTTCCCTAGCTGCATTGAGGTGCTTGAATAGCATGCTACTTCAGTTCTCCCTACTTTTACCTATGACTTTCCTTCTCCCTGGAGCATTCCTGCTAGTTGTCTTTAGAAATTGTATAGCTCACTGCTACCTGTCACTCTGAAATTGCCTTCTCTGCAAAGCAGTTATGTCTGACTTTGAACAAGATGCCCCCTCCTCTATGCTTCCCCTAATGTATCTACCTCTTTCCTGGAGCTCGTTACACTTGACAGTAATCATACTTTCATTTGTCTCTGTCCTCTATTAGACTGAAATCACATGAGATTGTACTACAGCTTATGAAATTTACATAGTCGTAGTCTATGCTGTTTTGGTGAAAATCGAGTTCTTGGCACACAATAGGTGATCCATTCGTAACATTAATGATTGTTTATCTTACAAATCTCATGGTTTCCATTAAAGTGTTTCAAACATATTTAAATGATGATATAATTATTAGAAGTAGTACATAGACTCCCCTGCTGACTATTTGCAGAGAAGCACCATTTGTCCATATACATAAGTTCTTTTTCGTTGCTGTTAAAAAATTACCTTACTGGATTCTGGTATAAAATGATATCTGATGAAGAAAGGAGTAGTGGAATATAACCCTAAGTGTAAAACAAATATTGGTGTGTATATATCCTGAGTATATAAATATATTGAGATAAATAAATACATAAACAGAGAGAAGAGACAAATACCCCATACAAAAGAATTCTAAATAATATATGTAGATAATTCCTCTTCAAGGAGGTGGAACATAACTCCCCACTCCTTAGGTGTGAGCTGTGCATAGTGACTTCCTTCTAAAGACTACAGTGTAGAAAGAGGAAAAAAGAGTAACTGTACATTGGGGAAACCTGACAAACACTACTTCCGCCAGACGATCAAGGTTAACATCAATCATGGTAAGTCATTTTGATAGTATGTCCCCTTGATATGATGTGATTAAAATGGCACTTAACCTCCGTGCCTTCCTCCCCCAAACCCAGAATTTTGGTGTAATCGTGAGGAAAACATTGAACAAATTCTAATAGAGGGAAACTCTACAAAATACCTGACCAGTTTGCTCAAGACTGTCAAGGTCATCAAAAATGAAAGTATGAAAAACTATCACAGCCAGGAAGAGCCTAAGGAGACATGATGAATAAATGTAATAGGGTATCCTGAATGAGATCCTGGTACAAAAAGGGGATATTTGGTTAAGATTAAGGAAATACAAATCAAGTATGGACTTTAGTTGATAATAATATAGCAATATGGTTCATTAATTATAACAAATGTACCATATCTTAATAGAGGAAACTGGGTATGAGGTATAAGGGAACTCTCTGTACTATCTTCCCAATTTTTCTGTAAATCTAAACTGTTGTAAAATATAAAGTTTATTTCTAAAAAATGATGCCTCATGGCTGATTCTCCATGTAAGTTCTCCCACTTTCCACAGAATACCTAAATGAATACCTAGAAACCATCAATAACTAAAACTGATAATCTACTACTAGAATATGAGACGAATTTTCACCAAGTATAAGGCAGATGCAGCTGGATTGAGAAAAATAACTAGTGGCTTAACCGTGCTTTATATCTGCCCCCAAAATAAAGCAGTCCCCCTTGGTCTGAAAGAAGATGGGAAGGCATTGTTCTGAAAGCAGTCTCCAGAGGGCAGTGTTCCTTTCTCTACTGTCCGAGCTCTCACTCAGAGACCCAGGATCTGTACTAACCAGAAAATTAGCCAGTTCACCTTCTACTGAATGGTAGCTGTTTTTGAAGTATTCGCTTTCATCTTGTGGGAGAGAGTCACTGCAAATAAAGCACTGTATGATGGTGGGGGGTGGGGGATGTTATAATATAAGTAACTGCTACTTTTGACATTATATGAACACAGTGGTAAATATTTCACTGGCGTTAATTCACTTCATTGTCATAACAATCCCACAAGGTTGGGAAGTGAGAACAATGAAGCACAGAGAAATTGACCTGCCCTGAGATGCACAGGTAAAAAAGTAGCACAGCTGAAATTAAAATCCTAATAGTCTCAGAACAAAGGTTAAAAAAAACTTAAGAATAATCCTAACAGTCTAATTAAAAAAAAATTTTTTTTTTTTGAGACAGGGTCTTGCTTTGTTTCCCAGGCTGTGGCACGATCATAGCTCAGTGCAGCCTCAAATTCCAGGGCTCAAGGGATCCTGCCACTTCAGGTTCCTGAGAAGCTGGGACTATAGGTGCATGCCACTATGCCTGGCTAATTTTTTTTTCCTTTTGTAGAGATGAGATCTTGCTATATTGCCCAGGCTGGTCTCAGACTCCTGGCTTCAAGCAATTCTCTCACCTTGACCTCCCAAAGTGCTGGGATTACAGGTGTGAGCCACCGTGCCCAGCCTCTAACAGTCTGATTTTAAAGCCTGACATTTTAATCACCTAACTGTAGTTCATTTAAAAACCCTCGTAGCAGTGTATGCTGAGGATTGAGATTCTTGTACTTTAATTATGATTTTTATTTGTATTTTACTATACTTGATCCACTCAACAAACATTTCCCACATGTCTACTGTGTGCTGCTGGTACTGGGCACATAATGGTGAACCAGACCCATAGACACATCTCTATACATAAGGGATCCAGAATCCACTGAGACCTGATTGGGGGGAGAATATTCCATTTCAGCCTAGCAGGAGTACACTAGATCTATGTTTACCTGCTAGATGCTGAGAATCAGCCTAGTAACTAAATATTAATACATAAGTTTGCTCCCCTTTTGTATATCTAACCAAGGAGATTCAACAGGACATAAGTGGACCACAAGAGAGCTCAGGGGCAACCCCAAAGTCTTGCCCGTTGGCAAACACTGCAGTCCAAGGGAAGGAGAGGAGCACCCTAAAAACCCAGAGAGAATGTTTTAATACATCTGATAATTGTTTCATGCATGCAACCTTTTAGAAATCTTTTTTTTTTTTCTTTTATTGTAATTATTATTATTATTATTATTATTATACTTTAGGTTTTATGGTACATGTGCCCAATGTGCAGGTAAGTTACATATGTATACATGTGCCATGCTGGTGCACTGCACCCACCAACTCGTCATCTAGCATTAGGTATATCTCCCAATGTTATCCCTCCCCCCTCCCCCCAACCCACAACAGTCCCTGAAGTGTGATGTTCCCCTTCCTGTGTCCATGTGTTCTCATTGTTCAATTCCCACCTATGAGTGAGAATATGCGGTGTTTGGTTTTTTGTTCTTGCGATAGTTTACTGAGAATGATGATTTCCAATTTCATCCATGTCCCTACAAAGGACATGAACTCATCATTTCTTATGGCTGCATAGTATTCCATGGTGTAGATGTGCCACATTTTCTTAATCCAGTCTATCATTGTTGGACATTTGGGTTGGTTCCAAGTCTTTGCTATTGTGAATAATGCGGCAATAAACATATGTGTGCATGTGTCTTTATAGCAGCATGATTTATAGTCCTTTGGGTATATACCCACTAATGGGATGGCTGGGTCGAATGGAATTTCTAGTTCTAGATCCCTGAGGAATCGCCACACTGACTTCCACAATGGTTGAACTAGTTTACAGTCCCACCAACAGTGTAAAAGTGTTCCTATTTCTCCACATCCTCTCCAGCACCTGTTGTTTCCTGACTTTTTAATGATCGCCATTCTAACTGGTGTGAGATGGTATCTCATTGTGGTTTTGATTTGCATTTCTCTGATGGCCAGTGATGGTGAGCATTTTTTCATGTGTCTTTTGGCTGCATAAATGTCTTCTTTTGAGAAGTGTCTGTTCATGTCCTTCGCCCACTTTTTGATGGGGTTGTTTGTTTTTTTCTTGTAAATTTGTTGGAGTTCATTGTAGATTCTGGATATTAGCCCTTTGTCAGATGAGTAGGTTGCGAAAATTTTCTCCCATTTTGTAGGTTGCCTGTTCACTCTGATGGTAGTTTCCTTTGCTGTGCAGAAGCTCTTGAGTTTAATTAGATCCCATTTGTCAATTTTGGCTTTTGTTGCCATTGCTTTTGGTGTTTTAGACATGAAGTCCTTGCCCATGCCTATGTCCTGAATGGTATTGCCTAGGTTTTCTTCTAGGGTTTTTATGGTTTTAGGTCTAACATTTAAGTCTTTAATCCATCTTGAATTGATTTTTGTATAAGGTGTAAGGAAGGGATCCAGTTTCAGCTTTCTACATATGGCTAGCCAGTTTTCCCAGCACCATTTATGAAATAGGGAATCCTTTCCCCATTTCTTGTTTTTCTCAGGTTTGTCAAAGATCAGATGGTTGTAGATATGTGGCATTATTTCTGACGGCTCTGTTCTGTTCCATTGATCTATATCTCTGTTTTGGTACCAGTACCATGCTGTTTTGGTTACTGTAGCCTTGTAGTATAGTTTGAAGTCAGGTAGCGTGATGCCTCCAGCTTTGTTCTTTTGGCTCAGGATTGACTTGGCGATGCGGGCTCTTTTTTGGTTCCATATGAACTTTAAAGTAGTTTTTTCCAATTCTGTGAAGAAAGTCATTGGTAGCTTGATGGGGATGGCATTGAATCTGTAAATTACCTTGGGAAGGATGGCCATTTTCATGATATTGATTCTTCCTACCCATGAGCATGGAATGTTCTTCCATTTGTTTGTATCCTCTTTTATTTCCTTGAGCAGTGGTTTGTAGTTCTCCTTGAAGAGGTCTTTCACATCCCTTGTAAGTTGGATTCCTAGGTATTTTATTCTCTTTGAAGCAATTGTGAATGGGAGTTCACTCATGATTTGGCTCTCTGTTTGTCTGTTATTGATGTATAAGAATGCTTGTGATTTTTGCACATTGATTTTGTATCCTGAGACTTTGCTGAAGTTGCTTATCAGCTTAAGGAGATTTTGGGCTGAGACAATGGGGTTTTCTAGATATACTATCATGTCATCTGCAAACAGGGACAATTTGACTTCCTCTTTTCCTAATTGAATACCCTTGATTTCCTTCTCCTGCCTAATTGCCCTGGCCAGAACTTCCAACACTATGTTGAATAGAAGTGGTGAGAGAGGGCATCCCTGTCTTGTGCCAGTTTTCAAAGGGAATGCTTCCAGTTTTTGCCCATTCAGTATGATATTGGCTGTGGGTTTGTCATAAATAGCTCTTATTATTTTGAGATACGTCCCATCAATTCCTAATTTATTGAGAGTTTTTAGCATGAAGGGTTGTTGAATTTTGTCAAAGGCCTTTTCTGCATCTATTGAGATAATCATGTGGTTTTTGTCTTTCGTTCTGTTTATATGCTGGATTACATTTATTGATTTGCGTATATTGAACCAGCCTTGCATCCCAGGGATGAAGCCCACTTGATCATGGTGGATGAGCTTTTTGATGTGCTGCTGGATTCTGTTTGCCAGTATTTTATTGAGGATTTTTGCATCAATGTTCATCAAGGATATTGGTCTAAAATTCTCTTTTTTTGTTGTGTCTCTGCCAGGCTTTGGTATCAGGATGATGCTGGCCTCATAAAATGAGTTAGGGAGGATTCCCTCTTTTTCTACTGATTGGAATAGTTTCAGAAGGAATGGTACCAGCTCCTCCTTGTACCTCTGGTAGAATTCGGCTGTGAACCCATCTGGTCCTGGACTTTTTTTGGTTGGTAAGCTATTGATTATTGCCATAATTTCAGCTCCTGTTATTGGTCTATTCAGAGATTGAACTTCTTCTTGGTTTAGTCTTGGGAGGGTGTATGTGTTGAGGAATTTATCCATTTCTTCTAGATTTTCTAGTTTATTTGCATAGAGGTGTTTGTAATATTCTCTGATGGTAGTTTGTATTTCTGTGGGATCGGTGGTGATATCCCCTTTATCATTTTTTATTGCATCTATTTGATTCTTCTCTCTTTTTTTCTTTATTAATCTTGCTAGCGGTCTATCAATTTTGTTGATCCTTTCAAAAAACCAGCTCCTGGATTCATTGATTTTTTGAAGGGTTTTTTGTGTCTCTATTTCCTTCAGTTCTGCTCTGATTTTAGTTATTTCTTGCCTTCTGCTAGCTTTTGAATGTGTTTGCTCTTGCTTTTCTAGTTCTTTTAATTGTGATGTTAGGGTGTCAATTTTGGATCTTTCCTGCTTTCTCTTGTGGGCATTTAGTGCTATAAATTTCCCTCTACACACTGCTTTGAATGCATCCCAGAGATTCTGGTATGTTGTGTCTTGGTTCTCGTTGGTTTCAAAGAACATCTTTATTTCTGCCTTCATTTCGTTATGTACCCAGTAGTCATTCAGGAGCAGGTTGTTCAGTTTCCACGTAGTTGAGCGGTTTTGAGTGAGATTCTTAATCCTGAGTTCTAGCTTGATTGCACTGTGATCTGAGAGACAGTTTGTTACAATTTCTGTTCTTTTACATTTATTGAGGAGAGCTTTACTTCCAAGGATATGGTCAATTTTGGAATAGGTGTGGTGTGGTGCTGAAAAAAATGTATATTCTGTTGATTTGGGGTGGAGAGTTCTGTAGATGTCTATTAGGTCTGCTTGGTGCAGAGCTGAGTTCAATTCCTGGGTATCCTTGTTGACTTTCTGTCTCGTTGATCTGTCTAATGTTGACAGTGGGGTGTTAAAGTCTCCCATTATTAATGTGTGGGAGTCTAAGTCTCTTTGTAGGTCACTCAGGACTTGCTTTATGAATCTGGGTGCTCCTGTATTGGGTGCATATATATTTAGGATAGTTAGCTCTTCTTGTTGAATTAATCCCTTTACCATTATGTAATGGCCTTCTTTGTCTCTTTTGATCTTTGTTGGTTTAAAGTCTGTTTTATCAGAGACTAGGATTGCAACCCCTGCCTTTTTTTGTTTTCCATTTGCTTGGTAGATCTTCCTCCATCCTTTTATTTTGAACCTATGTGTGTCTCTGCACGTGAGATGGGTTTCCTGAATACAGCACACTGATGGGTCTTGAGTCTTTATCCAATTTGCCAGTCTGTGTCTTTTAACTGGACCATTTAGTCCATTTACATTTAAAGTTAATATTGTTATGTGTGAATTTGATCCTGTCATTATGATGTTAGCTCGATGTTTTGCTCGTTAGTTGATGCAGTCTCTTCCTAGTCTCAATGGTCTTTACATTTCGGTATGATTTTGCAGTGGCTGGTACCGGTTGTGCCTTTCCATGTTTAGCGCTTCCTTCAAGAGCTCTTTTAGGGCAGGCCTGGTGGTGACAAAATCTCTCAGCATTTGCTTGTCTGTAAAGTATTTTATTTCTCCTTCACTTATGAAGCTTAGTTTGGCAGGATATGAAATTCTGGGTTGAAAATTCTTTTCTTTAAGAATGTTGAATATTGGCCCCCACTCTCTTCTGGCTTGTAGGGTTTCTGCCGAGAGATCCGCTGTTAGTCTGATGGGCTTCCCTTTGATGGTAACCCGTCCTTTCTCTCTGGCTGCCCTTAACATTTTTTCCTTCATTTCAACTTTGGTGAATCTGACAATTATGTGTCTTGGAGTTGCTCTTCTCGAAGAGTATCTTTGTGGCATTCTCTGTATTTCCTGAATCTGAATGTTGGCCTGCCTTGCTAGATTGGGGAAGTTCTCCTGGATAATATCCTGCAGAGTGTTTTCCAACTTGTTTCCATTCTCCCCGTCACTTTCAGGTACACCAATCAGACGTAGATTTGGTCTTTTCACATAGTCCCACATTTCTTGGAGGCTTTGCTCGTTTCTTTTTATTCTTTTTTCTCTAAACTTCCCTTCTCGCTTCATTTCATTCATTTCATCTTCCGGGGCTGATACCCTTTCTTCCATTTGATCGCATCGGCTCCTGAGGCTTCTGCATTCTTCACGTAGTTCTCGAGCCTTGGTTTTCAGCTCCATCAGCTCCTTTAAGCACTTCTCTGTATTGGTTATTCTAGTTATACATTCTTCTAAATTTTTTTCAAAGTTTTCAACTTCTTTGCCTTTGGATTGAATATCCTCCCGTAGCTCGGAGTAATTTGATTGTCTGAAGCCTTCTTCTCTCAGCTCGTCAAAGTCATTCTCCATCCAGCTTTGTTCCGTTGCTGGTGAGTAACTGCGTTCCTTTGGAGGAGGAGAGGTACTCTGGTTTTTAGAGTTTCCAGTTTTTCTGCTCTGTTTTTTCCCCATCTTTGTGGTTTTATCTACTTTTGGTCTTTGATGATGGTGATGTACAGATGGGTTTTTGGTGTGGATGTCCTTTCTGTTAGTTTTCCTTCTAACAGACAGAACCCTCAGCTGCAGGTCTGTTGGAGTACCTGGCCGGCCGTGTGAGGTGTCAGTCTGCCCCTGCTGGGGGGTGCCTCCCAGTTAGGCTGCGCGGGGGTCAGGGGTCAGGGACCCACTTGAGGAGGCAGTCTGCCCGTTCTCAGATCTCCAGCTGCGTGCTGGGAGAACCACTGCTCTCCTCACAGCTGTCAGACAGGGACATTTAAGTCTGCAGAGGTTACTGCTGTCTTTTTGTCTGTGCCCTGCCCCCAGAGGTGGAGCCTACAGAGGCAGGCAGGCCTCCTTGAGCTGTGGTGGGCTCCACCCAGTTCAAGCTTCCAGGCTGCTTTGTTTACCTAAGCGAGCCTGGGCAATGGCGGGCGCCCCTCCCCCAGCCTCGCTGCCGACTTGCTGCTTGATCTCAGACTGCTGTGCTAGCAATCAGCGAGACTCCGTGGGCGTAGGACCCTCTGAGCCAGGTGCGGGCTATACTCTCCTGGGGCACCGTTTCCTAAGCCCGTCGGAAAAGCACAGTATTCGGGTGGGAGTGGCCCGATTTTCCAGGTGCCGTCTGTCACCTCTGGAAGGGGAACTCCCTGACCCCTTGCGCTTCCCGAGTGAGGCAATGCCTCGCCCCTGCTTCGGCTGGCGCACGGTGCGCTCACCCACTGACCTGCGCCCACTGTCTGGCACTCCCTAGTGAGATGAACACGGTACCTCAGATGGAAATGCAGAAATCACCCGTCTTCCGCGTCGCTCGCGCTGGGAGCTGTAGACCGGAGCTGTTCCTATTCGGCCATCTTGGCTCCTCCCCCCCTTTTAGAAATCTTATGCTTAGTATCTTCAAAGATACAAGAAGAAAGAGCATCATTGAAACTGGATCAGAAAACCATATAGGCAAAATACGTTTGAATGAAATTTATAAAACAAACAAACAGAAGAATGAGTTAACATAGTTCAACTGTCACTTGCTCAGGGTGGTCTCTCCTGAATGTATCCACAGTAGCCCCATATTTTTAGTCACTTTTTATTAAAACATCCTGCTTCATTTTCTTTTGATACAGTATAATACATTTATCTTGCTAATTTATTTGTTTACTTATCTACTGCCTGTCTTACTAGAATAAAAGGTTCATGACAATATGAATACCGTTTGATTTTTAACTGCTGAGTCCTCGGTATGGAGAATGGTGTCTACCAAAAAGTAGAAGCTCGACAAACATTTACTCAGTGAGTGAATATATAGACAACAACGGAGATGGTTAACATGTGGAACAGTTTGAAGAGAATTCAAATTATAATAAAAGAATTTAAACCCACATTGGAGTTAACAAAGATTTTTTAAATGCAAGAGCTCAGAATCAACAAATCAATGGAAAAGAATGCAGACCAGAAATGGGCCAACACTTAATGTTTTAAACAATGGTGCCAAAGTGATCCCATGGAAAAAGAAGAACTTTCTAATAAATGATAAATATTTTATTTAAAAATGAACCTCAATGGCTATCAAGATGAATCATAGAGCAAAATGTAAAAGCTAAAACCAAAAAGTTTTTATAGGAGAAAACAGTACAATATATTCTTGATTTGTGGGTAGGCAAACGTTTCTTAGATCACTAATAGCAATAAGCTTTAAATTAAAAAATTGATAAATTAGACTTCATCAAAGCTAAAAACATCTTCCTATTAAAAGACACCATGAAAAACCGAATAAGCAAGCTGCAAATTGGGTGAAAATATTGACAATACATATATCTGACCAGGGACTAGTATCCAGGATGTATAAAGAACTCCTTCCAGTTAACAATAAAAAGACAAGCAATCCTATTAAAAGTGGTCAAAAAAATTGGACAGCTCACAAAAGAAGATATCCAAGTGGTAAATAAGCACATAGAAAAGAGTACAACATTTTTAGTCATAAGGGAAATGAAAATTAAAGCCATAATAGAATATTATACACTTACCAGAATGACTAAAATTAAAATCAATGATGGCATTAAATACTGGTGAGACTGTGGAACAACTAAAACTTTCATAGTTACTTGATAGAAATGTACAATGGTATAGCCACTTTGAAAAAATATATACCTGGAAGTTCTTATACAACTAAACACATACTGACCTTTTGACCAAGTAATACTAGGTATTAGCCCAAGAGAAATCATAGCATATGTTCACAAAAATACTTACACAAAAATGTTCATAGCAGCTTTATTCATACAGCCCCAAAATGGAAATAGCCAAAGTATTGATCAAGAGAAGAATGGATAAACTATGGTATAATCATATAATAAAATGTTACTTAGCAATTAAAAACATCAAAGTTATATACCCAACCTGGACAAACTTCAAATGCATTATGGTGGTTGAAAGAAGCCTTACCTAAAAGAGTACATATTGTATAACTGAATTTACATGAAATTCTAGAACAGGTAGAATTAAGGTAGAAAAAATCAGAACACTGGTTGTGTCTGGGGGTAGCAGTGATATCCTGGGGATGGAGCAAAAGGGAACTTTCTGGGGTGATAATATATCAAGACATTTTTTCCTATTGAAAAATAACAAAATTGTTGTTTTAAGCTAATACATTTCGGGGCATTTTGATATGCAAGATTAGATTGCCAAAACAAAAAGATTATGCCTAACCAAATGTTATGAATACAGGTATATTCATACTGCAAAAGCACTTGTATAAATTTAAAAATTTGCTAATGAAAATGTAACTAAAAATCTATAATACATGAACAAAAACTAGGAAACTATAGGGAAAGTGCATATTCCAATTCTTTTTTATATAGTAAGAAGTTAAAAGATACTGGTTCATTTTTGTCTTTATTAACTAGAGAAATATTGATTAAAGAATGCTTTTGTAAAAAAAATGAGAATAAATAATTTTCACTTCAAGTAAGGACTAAAAGAAACTAAGCAAAATATAGTCCAAATAGTAAAATTCAGAAAAAGAAAAGCATAAGAAAGTAGACGCTCAGATAGAATAAGATGAAATAGTAGATATAAAGCCAAAATCCCTCATTAAAAGCAGAATCTTAGATTAGATAAAAAATTACATTCAGAGCAGTGAGACTGTATCACTTATAAAAAAAATCTCCTAACAACAACAACAACAACAACAGAAATAAAATAAAAGAGAGACCAGGAGCAGATGGATTCACAGCTGAATTCTACCAAACATACAAATAACTAATACCAATCCTCCTGAAACTATTCAAAAAAATCGAAGAGGGAATTCTCCCTAACACTTTCTACAAGGCCAGTATCACCCTGATACCAAAGCCAGACAAGGACACAACAAAACAAGAAAATTACAGACCAATATCCCTGATGAACATAGACACAAAAATCTTCAACAAAATACTAGCAAATCAAATCCAATAGCACATCGAAAAGATAATATACCATGATCAGGTGGGATTTATCTCAGGGATGTGAGAATAGTTCAACATATGCAAATCAACAAGTGTGATACATCACATAAACAGAATTAAAAACAAAAACCATAAGATCATCTCAATACATGCAGAAAAAGCATTCAATAAAATTCAGCATCCCTTCATGATAAAAATTCTCAACAAATCAGACACAGAAGGAACATACCTCAACAAAATAAAAGCCATACACAACAAATTCACAGCCAACATCATACTCAATGGAGAAAAGTTGAAAGCATTCCCTCTAAGAACTGGAACAAGACAAGGATAACCATATGCAGAAGAACAAAACTGGACCCATATTTCTCACTACAGATAAAAATTAACTCAAGATTGATTAAAGACCTAAATGTAAGACCTCAAATTATAAAAATTTCAGACAAAATCCTAGGGAAAACTCTTCTGGACATTGGCCTAGGCAAAGAATTTATGACCAAGCCCTCAAAAGCAAACGCAACAAAAAGAAAAATAGACAAATGAGACTGAAGCTAAAACGTTTCTGTACAGAAAAAAAAATCAACAAAGTAAACAACCCACAGAATGGGCAAAAAATTTCCAAATTATGCATCTGACAAAAGGCTAACATCCAGAATCCATAAGGAACTCAAATAATTCAATAAGAAAAACAAGTAACCGCATTAAAAAGGGGGAAAGGACATGTAAACGGGCAACAAATACATGAAAAAAATGTTCGACGTCACTAATCATCAGAGAAATTCAAATTAAAACCACAATGAGATACCATTTTACACCAGTTATAATAGCTATTATTAAAAAGTCAAAAAACAACAGATATTGGCAAGGAGGCAGAGAAAAGGGAATAGTTATACACTGTTGATGGGAATTAGTAAATCTTTATGAAAAACAGTATGGTGATTTCTCAAAGAACTAAAAAGAGAACTACCATTCAATCCAGCAATCCTACTACTGGGTATAACCCCAAAGAGAAATAAATCATTATATCATAAAGATACCTGCACTCATATATTTATCACAGCACTATTCATAATATCAAAGATACGGAATCAACATAAATGTCTATCAGTACAGGACTGGGTAAAGAAAATGTTATATATATATATCCACATAATGGAATACTATTCTGCCATAAAAAAGTATGAAACTATGTATTTTGCAGTAACATAGATGGAACTGGAGGCCATTGTCTTAACTGAAATAATTCAGAAACAGAAAAGGCAAATACTGCATGTTCTCACTTATAAGTTGGAGCTAAAGAATGGGTACACATGGACATACAGAGTAGATTAATAGACATGGAAGGCTACAAAAGGTAGGAGGTTGGGAGGGGGTGAGAATTGAAAAATTACCTATTAGATACAATGTTCACTATTAGGGTGATGGATACACTAAAAGCTGACTCACCACTACATAATATATCTATGTAAGAAATCTGCACTTGTACTCCCTAAATATATTTTTTAATTAAAAAAATTAAAAAAATATATATTTAGATGTATGTAGTTTACAAAAATGAATGCCTAAAACAAAATGACCCAGAAATAAAAAATAAAATAAAAAGATGAGTCAGGAATTATTGGTTTAAATATATATCCTTAAGAAGGATTTACCTAAAACCCCAGTAGAGGTTATGTCCCCTCTCAGATGCTCTTACGGCATCGTGTATTTTCTCCTTACAAGAATTTATCACAACTATTACTATATTCTGGTTTGCATGATTTTTTTTTGGTTTGCCTCCACATTCTAAGATCTTTAAGGCAGAAATAAGTCTGCTTTGCTCACTGCCTTATTTCCAGTGCCCAGCACAATGCTTAGAAATAGGAAATTTTCACTGAATGACTGTATTCCAGAAAAGAAGTAAAATAAAAGAGAAAGCACAGATAACAACATTAATTTCAAACTAAGTCGATTCCAAGGTCAAATCAATGAAGTAAAAGAGTACTCTTAAATCTATAAAAGAAACACTTCATGGTCTTGAACCTGTTTTTGCAAAAATATGGAATAAAAAATGTATAAAACAAGAAATATTAACAATTCAAGGAGAAGGGATAGATGATAGACTAAAAATATGTTTATCTTCGTTCCTGACAAACTATCATGAAATTACCCAAAATGCTAATATCTGATACATTCAGATCAGTAGTGGAAAACAGAAAGGATTGGCCAGTGGTTTCAACTTATGGATAGGTAAAGAAGATCTCAAAAGATTATCACTGCCTTCATAACAAGAAAAAAGAGATAAAGTAAAAATCATACTTCATTTTAAAGCTGTCAAAGAGTGAGTGTGAGACAAAGAGAAGTCTAAACAAATAAAATTCCAGTTAAGAGAAGCCTTTTATAGACCAATAAAGAGCAGTGACTGCTTCCATACCTGGGACCAATTGTTTACATAGTGGAGAGATGAGCCTGCCATCATAGAGCAACTCCTAAAAAGGAGAAAAACTAGCAATTTTTCAAATGATAGCATGGGTTGGCAAACAGACTCTTATCTGGAAGAGCCACAAATGCAAAAGTAAATCTCTTGGCTTGAAAATTCTCTGCCACAGAAATTGATGATGAGTGCAGGGCCAGAAAATGGAAATCGTACATTCTTGCACATGAGTAAGATTCAAGGCCCTGCTGGAGTTGATGCCAAAGAGAACTGAAATGAACTCTAGCCGCAACTCAAACCCCTGCCAGCTCAAATCCTGATTGTGACCAGTCACTCAATGCAGCCTGGGTAGTTGGGATTGGGTTGAAGGGCAAAGGGAAATCTTCATAATCTCTTTTTAAAGCAGAAATAAACTGAAACTAATAAAAAGCTTCAGCCAATCCCCAGCTAAAGCATTGCAGATGGTCAAATTTTTATGATCAACCTCTCATTCTAGGTGTCTGACATTTTTTAAAAATCACATATCCTCTTTATGAGAAATAGAACAAAACAAAAGATTTTATTTAGTTCAAACAAATCTAGTAAAAATATTATTTATTTTTGTCCTTCTATACAAGATGTTTGGTATGCAATAAATACTTATGAATACATACAAAGAAGCAGAAAAATGTGACCTATAATCAAGAGAAGAAATAATCGATACAGGCAGACTTACAGATGCCCTTGATGTTAGAATTAAAGACCAAGAATCCAAAATAACAATTATAAAGAATTATGTGTTAAAAATTTATAGAAGAAATTTTAGAATATATAGAAAAATTTATAGAAGAAAAGGTGGATATAATTAATAACAGTTGATAAGTTTCTGCAGAGAAATAAAACCTTAAAAAGGAACCAAGTCAAAATTTATAGAACTGAAAAATGTCAGAGTGTCAGAGAACTGTGGGCCAATATCATTTGATTCAACATATACGTAACTGGGTCCAGAAAGAGAGAGAGAATAGGAAAAAATAAGTATTTGAAAAGATATTAGGCAAGTATTTTCTGAAATCAATGAAAGTTATCAACTCTTAGATCTAAGAAACTCAGTGAACACCAAGCATAAGAAACATAAAGTAAAACACATTTATGTACATCATAGTCAAATGACTGAAAAACAAAGATCTAAAAGGAAATGGCAAAAGCAGTAAGGGAAAAAAAAAATTACATTTAGGGGAACAACAAAAATAATGGCAGAGTTTTCACTAGTAACAATGGAAGCCAAAAGACAGTGGTATCTTAAAAGGGCTGAAAGAAAGAAAAAACTGTCAATCCAAACGATAAGGTAGTTAGCTTTAAGAAGTAAGTTACCACTGATTTTTATTTCTTCTAGATACTTTTTACATTTTCTATAACAATTGCATTGTTCTTATAATTTAAAAACATTTGTGTTTTTATTATTTTATTTTATTTTTTGAGACAGGGGCTTGCTCTGTTACCCAGGCTGGAGTATAGTAGCATGATCACAGCTCACTGCAGCCTTGACCTCCTGGGCTCAGGCAATCCTCTCACCTCAACCTCCCAAGTAGCTAGGACTACAAGCGCATGCCACTATGCCTGGTTAATTTTTGTATTTTGTATTTTATAGAGATGGGGTTTTGCCATGTTGCCCAGGCTGGTCTTGAACTCCTGGGCTCAAGTGATCCTCCTGCCTTGGCCTCCCAAAGTGCTGGGATTGTAGGCGTGAGCCACCAGTCCTGGCAAAAACATTTTTAAAAGAACAAGTAAGACAAATATTGTATATGGGTTACACTTAGTATACAAGAATCCTCAGAAAACTATCTGACTAATCTTTATCCTCATACCAAATATCTACACGATTACTACTGTTTTCACTAGTCTTTGTAAAATATTTATATACAAAGATTAACTAAAATAACAGTTTTCATGTGTCAATAGCCCTTTTATAAACAGATTAAAAGTAAGAAACAATCACATCTCTTGGGGTAGGTGAGAAAACATTAATGAAAGAGGTGAAATTTGAGGTTTGTTAGAAAATACTTTAAGGAAATGGAGAAAAGTTTCAGAATAAAAATTTCAAGATATATTTGAGAAACACAAATAAATCTAGGTTTTTTCATGGAGGGATGAAGTGAGATATTGATGTCAATAGTGGAGAATCTTGAAAGATCTAATTTGTAGGCAATGGAGAAAGAAATATTTACCTAATCTAACATGTTTTCAGTAAAGAAGAATGTACAAATGAGAACAATTCTGTATCCACTGGTGTGCTACATTTGGATTTCTAATTGACAGCTTGGTATTCCCTGTACCTGTGAATTAACATGAGTAGATAGTTATCATTTGGACAATCACTAGATCATTGTCTGACAGTAACTTGGTCTGAAAAAATTATTTTGGTAGATAAAAGGATGTTTAAGTGGAACTCTTTCTGAGTTTATAACTTAGAACAACAGGTACTGTATTCTAAAGGTACATGCTAAGCCACAGGACTTGGAAAGAAAATGCCCCAAACTAGGTCTACCTCCTCCAAGCTGAGCTGCTCACTGTTCATCTCTGAATTGTGTAAGAAAAGGGTAACAGTTTATGAGAGAGCCTTATATGGAAGATTTCTTAGCTAGGGTTTCTTAAAGCTTCCTTCTACAGAACTACTTGGAGAACCTAATATGTATTTCCCCAGGATGTGACATGCTAGCAGACACTGGTAGCTGATCCATACCTAAAAATTCTAAAGGTTAGTGGACAGAAGGAAGAGACTGGAGTGCTACATTGAGGGGACCTGTGTTTGTACAATTTAATGAGCAAAGACTCATTAAATTGAGTGAGTTTTCCCCTGACCCAAAAAGACCCATGAAAAATAATCAGACCATGGAAGCAACCCTAGTATCCACTAATATATGAATGGATAAACAAAATGTGGTATATACTTACAATGGAATATTACTCAAGCCTTAAAAATGAAGGAAATTCTTACACATGCTACAATATTAATGAACCTGGAAGACATGCCAAGGGAAATAAGCCAGTCACAAAAGGACGAATATTGCATGATTCTATTTATATGAGGTAGCTAGAGTAGTCAAATTCATAGACATAAAGTAGAATGGCAGTTGCCACAGGATGAAGAGAGGGGAGTGGGGAGTTAGTGTCTCATGGGTACAGAGTTTCAGTTTGGGAAGATGAAAAAGTTCTGGAGATGGATAGTGGTGATGGTTGCACAACAACGTGAATGTACTTAGTACTACTGAACTTTACACTTAAAAACAGTTAAAATGATAAATTTCATGTGATTATTTTACCACTCTTTTAAAACAACAACAACAACAAAAACAACAAAAAATAACCTTCACCAAGAGGACTGCCTAGAGAAGTGAGCTGACCCCCACAGAGGGAGGGTCAGGATGGGCCAGTGGAAGCCAGGAATGAGAATGGATTATAAGCTGTCAGTCAGGAGAGGCAAACCCACAAGTAATTGCTAACAGGAGATTCTCAGCCAGGCAGTTATCTGAAGAATTTATAAAAGCAGCTCATTACAAAAAGAAAATGTTGGTGTCTGACACAGATGGCCCTGAAATCAAGTTAGGAAATCATAAGACTTTGCCCTTTCATCCTACCTCCCTCTTGAGCCCTGTACCTGAATTGGGAGATAAGGTGAAGTGAGGAAGAGTAAAGAAGCTATGACTGTGTCTCTCTCCTGACTACAGGCTTCTAAATGAGGAGAAGGGAAGAAGCTGAGAGACAATTTAACATCTGTGTGTGCCAAAAAAGTGGTGGAATGGTACTAGACAGTTTATACAGGAGTGGGGATGATTGATTCAACAGAGTAAATTTAAAGGAAGAAGAGTGAGAAAGAATGAAGTGGCATTCTACTTGTAGTCTCTGAGTCTAGCCCTTTCATCCAGTGAGAGAAAATCTTTCCTCGGAGCTTAGAAGATTCCTGATGAAAGAATCACTGCTTCCACTTCTCTCCTTCTCCCTTACCTTCAGGAAGTCAGATTGGCTTCTTCATCCTCATCTAAGGATATATCCCATGGAAGATGGTATCTAGGAAGAGGTCTACCATCCTCCCCAAATAAAAGCAACTCTGTATCTGTACCCATGGCTTATGAATGAGGAAGGGAATACAGAGCTGATGTTATGCCAGTCTGTGGTCAGCAAGACTGCCACTAAGAGTGACTGTCAATTCTCCCAACATAGCCCAAGCTTTTCCATTCCAGAATGTTGTCATGGCAGACAAAATGATTTTTTGTGGTGGGATGCATTCATTTATTCAATATACTTTTATTGAGTACCAATTATATATAGAATACTGAAAAGAATAAAAGCTAAAGACATGATCACACACTTCAAGGCACATATGTTTCAGCAGAGGTAAACATACAGACTTACAATTAATGACAATGTAGGGCAAACAGGAACAAAAAAGTTTTGGGATTAGAAGTTTTTACAGAGGAGACTACATTTACATTGTGCTTCGAATGATGGGAACATTTTGAGTGGATATGGCATAATTGAAACAGAGAATGACAAAAGTGGAGGGGAGGTTAGAGCGGAGATCAGATGGCAGAGAAACAGGTAGCTGGTCTTCAGACTATGACATCATTGGGTTTGTAAGTAGCATAGAATACTCTTGAGAAGAGAAATGAGAGCCAGGGGTAGGAAAATGGTATGAGATTTCTGAGGGCCTCAAAGGCCAGGACATTTGTACTTTAATAGGTAATGGGAGAGTAATTTAAGGTCTATGAGTGGGTGAGTGATGAAATCTAAAATATGTTTTAGGAAGAACAAGTAGAAGGCTATTGCAATTGTCCAGTGCAGAGGTAATGGAGCCTTTAAGTAGGATGGTTGCTGTCACAATTGTAAAGGCAGAAATAGATGGGAGAGGCTTTGGGGAGGTAGAATAAATGAGGCTTGGATCCTGATAGCATATGCCTTTTTCTTACTCTCTGTCAAACCCTCATTTCTTCCCTCTTCTGATCCTAAAGCTGTATGCAGTGTCCCTTAGCACACAGACTTATATTTTCTGGCAAATTTCTCTTCAGTATTAGGTAAGGCTTCATTTGCAGTAACTGTGAAAGACACCCCAAAGGACAGTTCCTGATGTTGAAAATGAGGAAGTTGTATTCTACATCTACATTTTTATTTTCTCTGTATTGTGGCTTTTAGAAAATGGTTCCCCCTTTTACCTAAGAATTTCTACTCTCAGAAAATATGAACATACATTAGCATAGCTCTTCTGAAGCTCTTGGTCATGTAGAATGGAAATCAGGATCATGAAATTAAAGTTATTAAAAATGATAGTAAATGCCTCTCTTTGTTCCATTATTCAGCTTTAAGAGCATTTCTGCTCTCTAAGAGCCTTAGAGTATTAATTTCATATATTTAGGACAAAGGATTTTAACAATAGAATTGTATAATTAAATTACAAGAAATTAAGAAAAACAGTCATCAAAATAATTGAGTTGATAATTCAATTGTTAAACAAAATCTGGATAATGTATTTAGTCACTCCAATTTTTAAAGGCTAGAACAGTAGAAAATGTTTTGTATGCTTACATTTCTATTTCTCACCATGTGTGGATTATGGCTGAAATAAGCTGAAATTGCCAATATGTGACAACAGGGAAAGGACTGCCTTGCATGGTAAATCTTTTGGGGAAGCTTTGTCCTTGGAGATGTCTAGCTTTTAAAGACCTGTTCTGTTTCTGACATGGTAAATTTTGTATTTCTATGCCCTAGACTTTTCTGCAGATACATGTATAGTAATACAGGCTACGGACAATGGGCCTGCATTGAGCAAACACTAGTGCCCTGGAGCAGCTGCACTTGTGATGCTTCTGGGATGTTCAGTGGTGTGACTAAACAGCATGTATCAAAGAACTACGAAACAGGCAATCTGTTTTCAGCTCTGACTTTAAGCAGGAAGTGATTTTCCTGATAAAACAGGCGAAAAAAATTATAGCTCCCCAGTCAGCATAGTCTTACAAGAAATCTTGGGCTAAGTAGACAAAATTCAATGAAGATTAAGGACTCCAAATGCACTGGTTGGTAGGAACATCTAACTTTTATTAAGTACCAATTGTAACTAAACACTCTTTCTAAACACTTTCCCTGTATTTTTTTTGTAACTTAAAACAGGCTTGCAAATTTTTTTTTAACTTTTAATTTTTGTAGGTACATAGTAGGTGTATATATTTATGGGGAAAACAGGCTTCTTATACCCATTTAACATATGAATAAAACAAGATTGAGAGGTTAAGTAGCTTGCCCAAGGTCAATAGCTACTGAACCAGGATTCAAGCCTAACTAACTGATCAGGCTAATACTAAAATCAACACTTTAAATCTTCTCCCTACACTGCCTTTTGCATGGATAAAGTTAGCAACCTCCTTCTGCAGGGGATACTGACACAAAGCAAGATCTGCATTAAAAGTGTACTTAAAGCAATGAAGTTTCTGGTTTAGAAACAGGTAGATCAATGGGACAAAGTAACATGCAAAGAAATATACTTGAATATATATAAGAATTTATATAATTTAATGTGGTATTTCAACTTGTTCAAGCAGCCAGATAAGCTAGATATGAGCAGGAGGGTGAGTGCCCTGAGAAAAGGGAGGTTTGGAAAAATCTCATAACCCAGATACCACCCAAAACATACATCCTAGCTATGAGCAGAGAGGAAGGGAAACACCTATGGAGAAAGAGATGCCCCTTTACTCCCAGTAATCACTCACTCTGCAATCAAACTGTCCTGTCAGAATGTAGCTAGCTACATGCTGTTAAGCGGGTAAAGAGGGAAAAAGGAGAAATTCCTAAGAGATACACAGGTGCAATAAGTACAGATTTAACCACTTTCCAACCTTCCTCGGGCGGTGATAATGAGTAATGCAGGCATTATACAGAATTTGTATCCAACACTGGCCTGCACATACATGTGAACCAACAGTAAGGGGGAATCCCACAAATTTTGAGTGGAAACTAGGTGGGGGAAAAGGTGGGGACTTAAGGCAGAAGTGGGAACTAGACAAAGACAAAGGCAGAAACTGGAGGCGGAGGCAGAGGCAGAAGCCTGAAGAAACAGTCTGCCATAATAACCACAATGCAGAACTCTTGGGGCTGCTGCTGGCTCATCCCCTTTTAAACACCCTGCTCTGCCTCATCTTTCAGCGTGCACTGTCTCTGCTACTACCTAACCCTTGATGCTACTACTCCTGTTTCTCCAGCTGGACCAGCCTGCTCCTTTCTTGGAGGGTCCTTCTCTCAATAAACTCTGTACTCTTTATTTTCTTTCAATAAATCTTTTGCTTACATTACTAATTGGTCTCTTGGCTGAATTCTTTCTCCCAAGTAAGACAAGAACTGAGGATTCCTGTACTTTCCAGTAACAAAATCATTAGGAAAAGTAGCCAGTATTAAATAAATATATAGAAATCAGTGGCTGTTTGGGAGGAAAAAATAAAGTTAAAGCCCTACTTTTTTTTAAGTGTACTTTCAGTGAGCTCTGAGTGTTTTAGAGACTGTACTCTGCCCCATTTGTGAGAATTATTAGTCTTTCCAGGGAATTTATCTGGAGAATATTTACTTTCAGAGGATATACCATGGAGGGAAGTATTTTTATGAAAAATGTCTTGGGAATGAGATTTTTAAAAGACAGAAGAGAACAGTGTGGTGCTGTCTCTTGAGTCTCATGAACACACAGCAAGACATGTATTCCAATTAACTCTTTAGGCCATGAACTACTTGTGCTCCCTTTTTAAGGAAGGAAAAGATTCTAGGGTAGTTTTTGTTACTGGGTGCTGTGGAATGGATTATTTCCCTCCACTCTTGTTGCTAACTGAAAAAAAAAAAAGACACTGCAATAAGGTTATGGGACTGAAAGAGCTACATTTAGACACAGCTCTTTTGGAGTCAAGGTCAAGTAGGACAATAATGGAAGAGAATAAGCAAAAATGAGACAACACAAGGAGAAGAGGAACCTGGGCACACCTGAGTGGGGAATCTTCCCTTAGCCACAGTGGAAAAGGGGAAAGGACTAGCCCAGGATCTCAGAAAGAAGGGATAGGAATGACAGAAGGGTAACATGGCATTTGGCTTTCTCTCTTTCTCAGCTCTGTTATTACTATTTTACTTTTTAAAAAAATTTGTTGGATAATTTATATTCTCATAAAGTAGCTCAAATATTTTATGGGACTAAGCAAGTTATAAATACATACTTTTAATAGAAATATTTAGAAAAATATTACACTTACACATATTCATATATAATATGTATAAATACATAAATTTAAAAATATATATTCAGAAGTTGATGTATATTATAATATATGTATATCTCATTCCTGGATACTCTTGCATATGGATTCCTAGGCCAGGGAGCGGGGTGGATGCCACCTGATCACTAGTGTCAAGAATTTCGTACTCAGTGGGGTGGGAGTTGGCTGAGAGTGGAAGTGGCAAGAGCAAGATGGCAACACCATAATTCTGACTGGGAATGCCACTTTCGACACTGGCACAAAATAAAGCATGTGGAACAAAGAAGTCAACTTCTTGAAAGTTTAAGATTGTCACAAGGCTAAGAGTTGGGCTAGAGATTTGTGAGAGTCAGTAATAATTTTTGTGTCTAAGGACAGAGGGATCTGAGTTACATAACCAGGAGGTGTTCACTATGAACTGAAATAAGCAATTCATGGGTAAGGAGACTGTGGCCAGAAATTCTAGGGTACATGAGCGTTTTCTAGGTAATAGTAACTGTGGCTCATTGGGGTAGGAGTAGTGCCAGTGAGAGTGGTGCCTTTTACTGAATCTTCCCATCTGGGGGTAAATGGCCATTCATGCTGCAACCCAGTTATTCTAGCTCCTTCTCAAGAGGATGACGATGTGCCAGAGGTAGGTGAGGAGTGAGAATATGGGCATATGTAAGATGTTCTCTCTTTGTGTGTTAATTATACTGTGACATAATGAAGTAGGATTTAGATGGGACTAGTGTATGGTGTGTCCTTTTTAATAGCTGCAGTTACTGAAAAACAATGGGTGAAGCAACACTGTGGAGATCAGAATTTGATGATGGTGAAGGAGGCATAACTCAACATTTGCTGTTCTAAATTCCTGTCCTTTGCTATTTCTCCCCAATCCATGGTGATTTCTCAGTAATAAATATACTACTATAAATAATAATAGTATTATTGCTATGATTTTATTGAATACTTATTAACATCTTCACATGCTTCATCTCATTTAATTCTCACAGTTGAGGTAAGTGACAGATCCAGGATTTGAAAACAATTCTGCACACAGACCTTAATGCTATACTAATGATTCTTATCAGTTGGTTGCATATTTATAGTTCACTCATTTATTGACGCATCCGATAGATACTGTTTTTAGTCCTTACTATAAAAAGATATTACATATAAACGAAGCAGGGCTGTCCCAGAAGAACAAAAAGCATCCCTTACCAAGGTAAGGGATTCTTTCCTTCTCCTTCTTTCCCTCCCACCCTCCATTCAAAAATTATTCAATAAATCCCAACTTTGCACTAAGCACCCTGCTAGGCATTGCAAATAAAAATCCCTGTGCTTCTAGAATTCATGATTTAGCCAGAAAATTAAAAGCACATAGACAGATAACTATAATTTTATATCTTTTACATCTCAAATCAGAGCAGTGCAGGTAACATCAATTTGCCTACTTCTTACATCTGGCTTGACACACAGAATATTTTGAAGATTTCATGTGTATTATATCATACTCTTCTATATATTTTTATCTTGGCACTGACATTTTATCTTGCCTACTTAGTAAGTATTTCACAGATATAAAGAAAATGTTTGGTAAAATCTACAGAGCAGGCCAGGCGTGGTGGCTCATGCCTGTAATCCCAGCACTTTGGGAGGCCAAGGCGGGCAGATCACCTGAGGTCAGGAGTTCGAGACCAGCCTGGCCAACATAGTGAAACTATGTTGCTAAACCATCTCTGCTAAAAATACAAAAATTAGTTGGGCATGGTGGTGCATGCCTGTAATCCCAGCTGCTTGGGAGGCTGAGGCAGGAGAATTGCTTGAACCCAGGAGGTGGAGGTTGCAGTGAGCCGAGATGGCACCACTGTACTCCAGCCTGGGCAACAGAATGAGACTCAAAACAAAAACAACAAAAACAAAAACAAAAAAACTACAGAGCAGAAGCTAGAAAAAAAATGAGTCTTGAGTCAAAACAAGCATCTGAGATTCAGGGAAGATTAGAACTGCTCTTTTGGAACTTAGTGTCTGAGAGGACATGTGTGCAGACATGGGAGCAGGTCAAGGTTCTTGATGGGACATGTGTTGCGGGAGGGAGGAAGAAAGGGAATCAGATAATGACAGGAGTAGCTTTCCCCATCTAGGTCATATATCCTTGTAGTGAATTCTTCTCCTATGATAAGAAAAGTTGTGACTTTATAGATTATCTACATATTCATATCTAGGTTTAAAATAAATTTGAAATCCTGCCAAATTATCTTTGAATTGTCACTATTTAATAAATGTAATTTTAAAAAATCTATATCTAAACATAGGACTTATATGAATGGGCTTCAAGGCATCTGTGAACCCCTGAAATTATATGCAACATTGTGTTTCTCTGGACTTCATGAGATTTAAACCCACAACCTAAAATGATTAAGGCCCAATGAATAATTAAAATTTGAGAAATTAAGCCCCACAACCAGGGAAATTTTTTCCCTCATAAAATTAGAGCTGACAGCATACAAACCTGACATAAACACTGTACTTACATCAAGAGCCACAGACTGCTTGGCCCAGGACTTCTTCACTTGATCATACATAATTGTGTTGTTGATGCCAAGTCCACAAAAGATGACAAAAGCCT
Source organism: Pongo pygmaeus (assembly GCF_028885625.2). Classification (NCBI taxonomy): domain Eukaryota; kingdom Metazoa; phylum Chordata; class Mammalia; order Primates; family Hominidae; genus Pongo; species Pongo pygmaeus. Next base: position 77,471,946 of record NC_072384.2, read on the forward strand.
AGGAAAGGGCAAACCTGCTAATTAAACATTGCAGCAACTCATCGGCAAAATCTAATATGAAAGCAGGCAGTCACCAGGGATGGGTCTGAAAATACAATCTTGTTGTACACAGAGGTAGGCCTTGGGGAAATAGGCACATTAAAATTCTTAATTACTATTGTTATATAACAAGTTTATAGCTCACACTGCACATGAGGAAAAATTATGAATTTAATGTCATTGTAGAGAAACTATTTCATATGTTTAAAAACATACTTACACGCTGTTTAAATAGGTTCTTAATTTATTTAGGTTGTGGACTGATTTTAGTAAATCCATTCTATTTAACCAAAGCAACCTCTTTTAGTTGCTAGGCTATAAAATACTTTGGTAAAGAAACCAAGTTAATGTAACCATAAGGTAAGTGTTAAGGGGAAGGAGGATTGAGTTAGAACCATTAATAAAGAAGCTATGAGGTATTCTTGATTAGAGAAAGATAACCATGGGTTTTCATGTTGGCTACTGGTACAGTCTATGAGGAAGCCCATTCAAGGCTAGCTTCTCCAGCTAGAGCGCCTGGAGTGAATGCACGGAAGCATGTAAACAAGAGAAATGTGAGGGCAGTACACCTGGCAGAGCTGGTTCAGGGTTTCATGACTCTGAACACACACAAGCAAGACAAGAGTAAGAAAATAGCACTTTGGGGAAAAGAGAGGGTAATTCTGTAATAAAATTAGGATAAAAATAATGGATGGTTTCAAAATAATCCAATTCATAAAAAATAGGATCAAATCTCACTTAAGCATTTACATATTCCTTAAATCTTCCTGTAAATTTTGCCCTCCATTTAAGTATAATAATAATTGACTAATAATTGTTTGTCTTTTCAAATTTGGGCAAGCTGCAACCAGGGGACTATTGATGACTCCAAATAAACCTTGGTTTATAAATTTATTTTCTTACCTCAAAAAGTCGTTGATCCGCATCATCAAAAGGTTTCCCATCAAGTCTGTTTAACACTTGAGCCACTCCTGTGGGGAAAGAGTGGATTATGTGGTCATTTTCAGTACTGGACATTGTGTTTCTCAATAGAGTAGCCACAGCTAACTCTACGCCTTTTTTAAGGAACTGCACTGAGTTTAAACTCTGGTCTCTCAAGTGCCTGCCGATTTCATGAGAATAAATCTGAGGTGTAGGACAATGCACTCTCTCTTCAAGGCTGATTTATTTAGACTAGATCTCAGTAGTCTGGAGTTCTACCAAGGCTTTAATCTGATTCTAGATGACTAGTTACAGTAACTCTAATATATTGCCATATATTATATATACAACTGAGTATATATGTAGCTGAATATGTGTGTGTATTCAGCTACATATATATATATTTCAACTGAAAAAAATATATGTATATATATATATTTCAACTGAAAATATATATATATATAAAATTCTCTGAAGCACAATACTTAAAAGAGGCAGTATGGTATTGTGATTAAGAACATAAGTTTTGGACTTAGATGATCTGAGTTCAAATTTCAACTCCACCATCAGGTGTGTGACCTTGGGCATATTACCTAACTTTTTTAGCACTCAATTTCCTCATCTGTAAAATGAGGATTAAAATGTTAACTATCTAAGAAGGTTATGAAGATTAAATGAGATGTTAGAATGTTCATAAAGCATTTAGCATATTGCTTCACTCAGAGTAAACATTCAAGAAATGTTAGGAATTACTACAAGCAATAAAAGTTGATATAATACAGTTAACCTTCAAAGCAAAGTTAGTTCTGTTTCCTGCTACCAGAGGGTACATATAGTTCTAAAAATCTTAATTTATGAGTGATTACTTTTTCCAAACTTCACTTCTAGTATTATACCAGATATTTTAGGGCATGACTTCCCAAACACACAAGTTAAACAAGAAAAATCAACTATCTTGAAAACCATTAGCCTGTGTCCTCATTTCGTATGAAAGAAAAAAAAGCAACCAGCTGTAATTCTAAAGTATGCTGGTATTTTAAAAAATACCCAACTTCCCACCAGGGAGGTAAGTCATCATATGCAAGAAGACATATATATAAATAATGAAACACAAAACTATTAGCATGTAACCAGGCAAACTGTCCTAATTTTGAAGTAATAAGGGATGTTTACTTTTAGGATTGAAATGTAGGACTATGAGATTGCCACAGAATATCAGCAAGCAACACATGGTGTTTCTTATGGACTTTCCCTTTAAACATAAATTTATTTAAAACTCTGTGCATGATGTAGTTTAAGTCTTTGTACTAGAGGCTTAGATCCCAAATCTTAGAATATTCTTTATGTTCAGTAACATACCAATATTCTTATGCAGATTAAGCTGATGAATTATCTCAGAATTCAGATCTTAAAAACACTCACAGAATACTAAATCCTTTAATAAGCAGCAGTGTCTTAGACTTTAACAGGCAATTTTAGGGGGAAGCAGAGAAAGGCAAATGGATGCATTAGTTACCAAATGAATTAGTGTTCTTACGTCTCTTAGGAAAAAAAGTCACATTTTTATTGTGTTTCAATAATTTCAACTAATTCCTCCATCCTTCATGACTTCTCTATTTCAACCATGAATTCTCCTTGCCTGGGCTTCTTTCTTGAATTTGATGCTTTCCTAATTGAGTTTTTTGAGGAGAAGGAAAGGTGAATGGAGGAAGAGAAAAACTGGAAGCTGTTTTTGCCCATGATTCCCTTATTGTGAGGAAAATGTGGCCTATTTCAGAACTGCCCAAGCAGAAAATGCATGCTCAGTATATGTCCAATAGAGAATGTTCTTTCTTCCTTTGCCTTTACACCATGTATAAAAGCACAGGTGTAAACACATTGACATAGTAAGAAAGTCTGCACTAGGAGTTAGGAAGCCTGAGTTTTGTTCCGGACCTTGCTATTAACTTTGTGGCCTTCTTGAAGTCATTTCTCTCTCTCTCTCTCTCTCTCTCTGTCTCTCTATGGCTTTTTTTTTTTTCGCTCTCTGCCTCTATTTCCACAGGGTGAGATAAAAGAGTTCTATTGGTTGATAACTCAGATTCTCTCCAACTTTAAAATTTATTGGTTCTTTCAACTTAATACATATTTGTTCAAGTTGTGGATAATGTTGGTTCACTAGGAGTCTGCGCTTATGAAATTATACAAGAGTGTGAGACATAGTTTGATGAGTCCTGGCCATAAAAAGAGGGAACACATAAAAAAGATATGGGAGTATTTTAAAGCAAACTTCTGTTTCTTTATTCAAGAAGTTTAACTATTTAGGTCATCTCTTACCAATTATTTGGTGGTTGTTATTCCAAATAGGGACACAGAGAACAGATCTTATGTGAAAACCAGATATCTGGTCTGCCTAGGAAACAAGAAAGAAGTTAATTAAAATTGAATATTAACTATTCATTTTTGATTTACAGTTTTTCCATTTTTCATAACAGATATTCAAAAATAACTTTTTAAAGTTATTTTATACATTGTAACCTAATTTTGTAATGCATAAACTCACTCACCTGCCTCCTTCATCACAATGAACATCCTAAAGAAATCAAACCCAAGCCAAATATGAATCAACCAAATAAATCCCAAACCAACATGACCTCCTTCAATCCCTGCAGCCATAGAGACCTGGACATAAAACTATCTTGATCATGACCACACCACTAGACAAGAATTGCAGCAACTGTTTCTCCTCTGGGTATTTAAAGCATTTTAATTAAACCAGTGATCAATTTTTATCTTTGACTGGGTACACTTGTTGGTAAAAAATGTTTGTGCCTATAATGCTGTCATATTTACATTTACTTTTAATACTCTATATTTTTACTGTTACTAAATTATTACGTATGTTGTCAAATCTATATACAAAAAAGGTAAGATAGAGGTAGAGGTTTGAATATTTTCCTTCTGTACCCCAAAAGATGTCAGGAGGTGACATTTAAAATACAGAGGTATAATTATCAACATCAAACATTGAGTAACAAACTCCATTTAATATTAAAAACAATGGTCCATATTTGAATGGTTAGAGAGAAACCGCTAAGAGTGAAAGGGTCTTGGGGAGTTAATATGACCTTGATTTTCAGTGAGGAAGGTCAATCTATTGTTCTAATACAATAGGAGAAAACAATAAGATATGAAGGTTTTGGATCATGGATATGGAGATAAAAAGATATTTTAAAATATTCTTTGTTGAAGGCAAGAGCCACATATTTTAAACACTTGAAACTAAAAGTTAATTTACATACCTAAATTTTATATTTGGATTTTTTTCTTTTTGTTTTTTTTTTTTATTTTTATAACATTTATTACATTGTATTTATATATACATACATATGTGCAAGTGTGTATGTGTGCATTTCTTTTTTTTTTTCTTTTATTATTATTATTATTATTATTATTATACTTTAGGTTTTATGGTACATGTGCGCAATGTGCAGGTAAGTTACATATGTATACATGTGCCATGCTGGTGCGCTGCACCCACCAACTCGTCATCTAGCATTAGGTATATCTCCCAATGCTATCCCTCCCCCCTCCCCCCACCCCACAACAGTCCCCAGAGTGTGATGTTCCCCTTCCTGTGTCCATGTGTTCTCATTGTTCAATTCCCACCTATGAGTGAGAATATGCAGTGTTTGGTTTTTTGTTCTTGCGATAGTTTACTGAGAATGATGATTTCCAATTTCATCCATGTCCCTACAAAGGACGTGAACTCATCATTTTTTATGGCTGCATAGTATTCCATGGTGTATATGGGCCACATTTTCTTAATCCAGTCTATCATTGTTGGACATTTGGGTTGGTTCCAAGTCTTTGCTATTGTGAATAATGCCGCAATAAACATACGTGTGCATGTGTCTTTATAGCAGCATGATTTATAGTCCTTTGGGTATATACCCACTAATGGGATGGCTGGGTCTAATGGAATTTCTAGTTCTAGATCCCTGAGGAATCGCCACACTGACTTCCACAAGGGTTGAACTAGTTTACAGTCCCACCAACAGTGTAAAAGTGTTCCTATTTCTCCACATCCTCTCCAGCACCTGTTGTTTCCGGACTTTTTAATGATCGCCATTCTAACTGGTGTGAGATGGTATCTCATTGTGGTTTTGATTTGCATTTCTCTGATGGCCAGTGATGGTGAGCATTTTTTCATGTGTCTTTTGGCTGCATAAATGTCTTCTTTTGAGAAGTGTCTGTTCATGTCCTTCGCCCACTTTTTGATGGGGTTGTTTGTTTTTTTCTTGTAAATTTGTTGGAGTTCATTGTAGATTCTGGATATTAGCCCTTTGTCAGATGAGTAGGTTGTGAAAATTTTCTCCCATTTTGTAGGTTGCCTGTTCACTCTGATGGTAGTTTCTTTTGCTGTGCAGAAGCTCTTTAGTTTAATTAGATCCCATTTGTCAATTTTGGCTTTTGTTGCCATTGCTTTTGGTGTTTTAGACATGAAGTCCTTGCCCATGCCTATGTCCTGAATGGTAATGCCTAGGTTTTCTTCTAGGGTTTTTATGGTTTTAGGTCTAACATTTAAGTCTTTAATCCATCTTGAATTGATTTTTGTATAAGGTGTAAGGAAGGGATCCAGTTTCAGCTTTCTACATATGGCTAGCCAGTTTTCCCAGCACCATTTATTAAATAGGGAATCCTTTCCCCATTTCTTGTTTTTGTCAGGTTTGTCAAAGATCAGATACTTGTAGATATGTGGCATTATTTCTGATGGCTCTGTTCTGTTCCATTGATCTATATCTCTGTTTTGGTACCAGTACCATGCTGTTTTGGTTACTGTAGCCTTGTAGTATAGTTTGAAGTCAGGTAGTGTGATGCCTCCAGCTTTGTTCTTTTGGCTTAGGATTGACTTGGCGATGCGGGCTCTTTTTTGGTTCCATATGAACTTTAAAGTAGTTTTTTCCAGTTCTGTGAAGAAAGTCATTGGTAGCTTGATGGGGATGGCATTGAATCTGTAAATTACCTTGGGAAGGATGGCCATTTTCATGATATTGATTCTTCCTACCCATGAGCATGGAATGTTCTTCCATTTGTTTGTATCCTCTTTTATTTCCTTGAGCAGTGGTTTGTAGTTCTCCTTGAAGAGGTCTTTCACATCCCTTGTAAGTTGGATTCCTAGGTATTTTATTCTCTTTGAAGCAATTGTGAATGGGAGTTCACTCATGATTTGGCTCTCTGTTTGTCTGTTATTGATGTATAAGAATGCTTGTGATTTTTGCACATTGATTTTGTATCCTGAGACTTTGCTGAAGTTGCTTATCAGCTTAAGGAGATTTTGGGCTGAGACAATGGGGTTTTCTAGATATACTATCATGTCATCTGCAAACAGGGACAATTTGACTTCCTCTTTTCCTAATTGAATACCCTTGATTTCCTTCTCCTGCCTAATTGCCCTGGCCAGAACTTCCAACACTATGTTGAATAGAAGTGGTGAGAGAGGGCATCCCTGTCTTGTGCCAGTTTTCAAAGGGAATGCTTCCAGTTTTTGCCCATTCAGTATGATATTGGCTGTGGGTTTGTCATAAATAGCTCTTATTATTTTGAGATACGTCCCATCAATTCCTAATTTATTGAGAGTTTTTAGCATGAAGGGTTGTTGAATTTTGTCAAAGGCCTTTTCTGCATCTATTGAGATAATCATGTGGTTTTTGTCTTTCGTTCTGTTTATATGCTGGATTACATTTATTGATTTGCGTATATTGAACCAGCCTTGCATCCCAGGGATGAAGCCCACTTGATCATGGTGGATAAGCTTTTTGATGTGCTGCTGGATTCTGTTTGCCAGTATTTTATTGAGGATTTTTGCATCAATGTTCATCAAGGATATTGGTCTAAAATTCTCTTTTTTTGTTGTGTCTCTGCCAGGCTTTGGTATCAGGATGATGCTGGCCTCATAAAATGAGTTAGGGAGGATTCCCTCTTTTTCTATTGATTGGAATAGTTTCAGAAGGAATGGTACCAGCTCCTCCTTGTACCTCTGGTAGAATTTGGCTGTGAATCCATCTGGACCTGGACTTTTTTTGGTTGGTAAGCTATTGATTATTGCCACAATTTCAGCTCCTGTTATTGGTCTATTCAGAGATTCAACTTCTTCCTGGTTTAATCTTGGGAGGGTGTATGTGTTGAGGAATTTATCCATTTCTTCTAGATTTTCTAGTTTATTTGCATAGAGGTGTTTGTAATATTCTCTGATGGTAGTTTGTATTTCTGTGGGATCGGTGGTGATATCCCCTTTATCATTTTTTATTGCATCTATTTGATTCTTCTCTCTTTTTTTCTTTATTAATCTTGCTAGCGGTCTATCAATTTTGTTGATCCTTTCAAAAAACCAGCTCCTGGATTCATTGATTTTTTGAAGGGTTTTTTGTGTCTCTATTTCCTTCAGTTCTGCTCTGATTTTAGTTATTTCTTGCCTTCTGCTAGCTTTTGAATGTGTTTGCTCTTGCTTTTCTAGTTCTTTTAATTGTGATGTTAGGGTGTCAATTTTGGATCTTTCCTGCTTTCTCTTGTGGGCATTTAGTGCTATAAATTTCCCTCTACACACTGCTTTGAATGCATCCCAGAGATTCTGGTATGTTGTGTCTTGGTTCTCATTGGTTTCAAAGAACATCTTTATTTCTGCCTTCATTTCGTTATGTACCCAGTAGTCATTCAGGAGCAGGTTGTTCAGTTTCCACGTAGTTGAGCGGTTTTGAGTGAGATTCTTAATCCTGAGTTCTAGCTTGATTGCACTGTGATCTGAGAGACAGTTTGTTACAATTTCTGTTCTTTTACATTTATTGAGGAGAGCTTTACTTCCAAGGATATGGTCAATTTTGGAATAGGTGTTGTGTGGTGCTGAAAAAAATGTATATTCTGTTGATTTGGGGTGGAGAGTTCTGTAGATGTCTATTAGGTCCGCTTGGTGCAGAGCTGAGTTCAATTCCTGGGTATCCTTGTTGACTTTCTGTCTCGTTGATCTGTCTAATGTTGATAGTGGGGTGTTAAAGTCTCCCATTATTAATGTGTGGGAGTCTAAGTCTCTTTGTAGGTCACTCAGGACTTGCTTTATGAATCTGGGTGCTCCTGTATTGGGTGCATATATATTTAGGATAGTTAGCTCTTCTTGTTGAATTAATCCCTTTACCATTATGTAATGGCCTTCTTTGTCCCTTTTGATCTTTGTTGGTTTAAAGTCTGTTTTATCAGAGACTAGGATTGCAACCCCTGCCTTTTTTTGTTTTCCATTTGCTTGGTAGATCTTCCTCCATCCTTTTATTTTGAGCCTATGTGTGTCTCTGCACGTGAGATGGGTTTCCTGAATACAGCACACTGATGGGTCTTGAGTCTTTATCCAGTTTGCCAGTCTGTGTCTTTTAATTGGAGCATTTAGTCCATTTACATTTAAAGTTAATATTGTTATGTGTGAATTTGATCCTGTCATTATGATGTTAGCTGGATATTTTGCTCGTTAGTTGATGCAGTCTCTTCCTAGTCTCGATGTTCTTTACATTTCGGTATGATTTTGCAGTGGCTGGTACCGGTTGTGCCTTTCCATGTTTAGCGCTTCCTTCAGGAGCTCTTTTAGGGCAGGCCTGGTGGTGACAAAATCTCTCAGCATTTGCTTGTCTGTAAAGTATTTTATTTCTCCTTCACTTATGAAGCTTAGTTTGGCTGGATATGAAATTCTGGGTTGAAAATTCTTTTCTTTAAGAATGTTGAATATTGGCCCCCACTCTCTTCTGGCTTGTAGGGTTTCTGCCGAGAGATCCGCTGTTAGTCTGATGGGCTTCCCTTTGATGGTAACCCGACCTTTCTCTCTGGCTGCCCTTAACATTTTTTCCTTCATTTCAACTTTGGTGAATCTGACAATTATGTGTCTTGGAGTTGCTCTTCTCGAGGAGTATCTTTGTGGCGTTCTCTGTATTTCCTGAATCTGAATGTTGGCCTGCCTTGCTAGATTGGGGAAGTTCTCCTGGATAATATCCTGCAGAGTGTTTTCCAACTTGTTTCCATTCTCCCCGTCACTTTCAGGTACACCAATCAGACGTAGATTTGGTCTTTTCACATAGTCCCACATTTCTTGGAGGCTTTGCTCGTTTCTTTTTATTCTTTTTTCTCTAAACTTCCCTTCTCGCTTCATTTCATTCATTTCATCTTCCGGGGCTGATACCCTTTCTTCCATTTGATCGCATCGGCTCCTGAGGCTTCTGCATTCTTCACGTAGTTCTCGAGCCTTGGTTTTCAGCTCCATCAGCTCCTTTAAGCACTTCTCTGTATTGGTTATTCTAGTTATACATTCTTCTAAATTTTTTTCAAAGTTTTCAACTTCTTTGCCTTTGGTTTGAATATCCTCCCGTAGCTCAGAGTAATTTGATCGTCTGAAGCCTTCTTCTCTCAGCTCGTCAAAGTCATTCTCCGTCCAGCTTTGTTCCGTTGCTGGTGAGGAACTGCGTTCCTTTGGAGGAGGAGAGGTACTCTGGTTTTTAGAGTTTCCAGTTTTTCTGCTCTGTTTTTTCCCCATCTTTGTGGTTTTATCTACTTTTGGTCTTTGATGATGGTGATGTACAGATGGGTTTTTGGTGTGGATGTCCTTTCTGTTAGCTTTCCTTCTAACAGACAGAACCCTCAGCTGCAGGTCTGTTGGAGTACCTGGCCGGCAGTGTGAGGTGTCAGTCTGCCCCTGCTGGGGGGTGCCTCCCAGTTAGGCTGCTCGGGGGTCGGGGTCAGGGACCCACTTGAGGAGGCAGTCAGCCGGTTCTCAGATCTCCAGCTGCGTGCTGGGAGAACCACTGCTCTCCTCACAGCTGTCAGACAGGGACATTTAAGTCTGCAGAGGTTACTGCTGTCTTTTTGTTTGTCTGTGTCCTGCCCCCAGAGGTGGAGCCTACAGAGGCAGGCAGGCCTCCTTGAGCTGTGGTGGGCTCCACCCAGTTCAAGCTTCCAGGCTGCTTTGTTTACCTAAGCGAGCCTGGGCAATGGCGGGCGCCCCTCCCCCAGCCTCGCTGCCGACTTGCTGTTTGATCTCAGACTGCTGTGCTAGCAATCAGCGAGACTCCGAGACTCCGTGGGTGTAGGACCCTCTGAGCCAGGTGCGGGCTATACTCTCCTGGGGCACCGTTTCCTAAGCCCGTCGGAAAAGCACAGTTTTCGGGTGGGAGTGGCCCGATTTTCCAGGTGCCGTCTGTCACCCCTGGAAGGTGAACTCCCTGACCCCTTGCGCTTCCCGAGTGAGGCAATGCCTTGCCCCTGCTTCGGCTGGCGCACGGTGCACTCACCCACTGACCTGCGCCCACTGTCTGGCACTCCCTAGTGAGATGAACACGGTACCTCAGATGGAAATGCAGAAATCACCCGTCTTCTGCGTCGCTCTGGGAGCTTCTGGGAGCTGTAGACCGGAGCTGTTCCTATTCGGCCATCTTGGCTCCTCCCCCCGGATTTTTTTCTTTTTGACATTTCTCTTTGAGAAGTTAATTTTCCAGATATCTTCTATTCATTGTAACAATATGTTAGTTTCTCTTTTTCAATGTTTTTTGAAGATTAACATGCATGTAGAAAGGCCCCAAAATTGTAAGTTACAGCTTAATGGATTTTTACAAAATGAACAGATCTATGCAACTACCACCAAGATCAAGACATAGAATATTATCACCACCCCAGAAGCCACCTCCAAGCCCCCAAATTCTTGTACATACTTAGTGCACATATGCATTTCTGATAGGCATATACTTATAATAAAATTGCTGAGTTATTCACATGTTCAGCTTCAAAATATATATTTTTAAAGTTTTGCAAAGTACTTGTACCAGAAGTGTATGAGAGTTCCAGTTGATTTATATCATCACCAACATTTGATGTTGTCAGGCTTTTAAAAAAAATTTTGACAATTCTGATAGATATGTGGTTGTATCTCCTTGTGAAAGTAATTTGATTATCTCTGATGACTAGGGTGACCATAAGTCCTGGTTTAAGTGTGTTTTCCTGACATAATTATTAATAATATGCCTTTCATTCTCAAAAGTGTCCAAATTTGGACAATAAATTTATAATTTTCCTACTTATGATTAATGAAGTTGAGCAACTTTTCATATATTTATCATCTATTTCTACTCTCTTCCATGAAGTGCCTGTTCAGAACTTTGGCCTTTTTTCCCGTTGGGTTGTCTGATTTTTAAAAATTGGCTTGTAAAAGTTTCTTCTATATTCTGGATAAGAGCCCTCTGCAAGATATACATGTTACAAATATTTTTCTTATTCTATGGCTTGCTTTTCCACTCTTTTAATGGTGTCTTTTGATTCAGAGATCCCTAATATGATATAGTCAAATATTTCAATTTTTAAATTTATGGTCAGTACTTTTTTGGTTTTATTCAAGAAATCCTTCCATACTCCAACCTCATGAAGATATTCTATGCTTTTCCTAGAATCCTTATTGTCTGAACTTTCACATTTAAATTTATAACCCAACTGAAAATGATTTTCATGTATAATATGAGCTAGGAGTCAAAATTTCTTTTTTTTTTAATGGATATTCAATTGATACAGCACTGTTTTGAGGGAAAAAGCAATACCTCTCCCCATCACTCTACTGTGCCATCATTTTCATTAATCAGCTGTCCATATATATTTGGATCTGTTTCTGAACTCTCTATTCTAGTCCATTGATCTAGGTATCTGTCCTTATGCCAGTACCATACTGTCTTAAATAATACGGTTGTATAATAAGGCTCAGTATCTAGTAGTGCAAATCCTCCAACTTTGTCCTTCTTCAAGATTGTCTTGACTATTTTTGACCTCTGGCATTTACATATAAATTTTAGAATCAATTTGTAGTTTATACACATACATATACATTCCTGAGATTTTTATTGGTATTTTTTGAATCTATCAGTTTGGGGGAGAATTGCCACCTTTACAAAACTGAGTCTTTCAATCCATAAATATCCCTTAATTTATTTAAGGCTCTTAAAATTTCTCTTAGCAAAGTTTGGTAGTTTTCCATGTAGTGTTCTTACACATAATTTGTTATATTTGTATCCTGATGTTTAAAAACTTCATGTTATTGTAAATAACAGTAGTATTTTATTTTCTAATGCTTGTAATTGGTACATAAAAATATAATTGACTTTTTAATATTAAATTTGTTTCCATCAATCTTGCTACATTCAATTATTAACTTTAATGCCTTACCTGTAAAGTGTTTTGGATTTTCTCGCCACATGATCACATCATCTTATCCTTTAATTCTTATACCTTTTAGTCATGTAATTTTAGATTATGTGATTTTTCCTTTTTTAGTTTGTTAATAGAGTGAATTACATTTATTGATATTTGAGAATTCCAGATGAAAAAACAAAAACATAAGCATAAATCATTCGCCCAGTGTACTCTTCCCAAAAATATTTATTTACTACCTCCTATGCACCAGACACATTGCTTAGTATTGAGGATAGAAAAATGGATTCAAATAGTCATTACCCTTGAGCTACTCACAGTCTAGGAAAGATAGAAATATTGAGATAAAATAAGTGTCCAAGTAGAGGATGTTCAAACACTATTGGAAAGACAACAATGGACTCTGTTTAGAGAAATCAGGAGCAGCCCAAGACCCTTTACAATGACTCTTCAAAGACAACAGTGATGATGATAAGCTCACATTTGTTAGATGTTCACTCTCTGTCTGGCATTCCGCTCAGCACTCTCTTATGCATTATTTTATACTTTTTACAACCACCCCATGAAGTAGGTCCTGTTATCATCCTCTCTTATCAGATGAGACTTAGAGGGATTAACTGCCTTGAATGAGAGAGATTGGCTCAAAGGAGCACAGTCAATGGCAAACACATCCATCAAAGTTATCTTCCAAAAAAACAAACTGGTTTTCTTCCCCTTCCTAAGGATAAAATCTGAATTAAGGCAATACCAGTAAGCATGAAGAGAAGAAAGCCAATTTTAGAAAGGTATAATCTACAGACTTAGGCTAGCCACAGCAGCACTAGGATGGCTGGGTCTACTTTGTTTTGCTGAGGGAGCGACACATACCATTATACAGAGCACTGGGTCTGAGGCAGCACTGAGTAGTAAGCACAATTGTCTCTGCCAACTCTGGGACAACAGTAGCTCCTGTCTAATGTCTCCTATGAAATCTGGGCAGCTGAAGGACAGGTCATAATGCGCAAGAAGAAAAGGAACATTCAGTAAGAAAGACAATTTAGAAGCTGGTGGTGAGAAAAACAAATCTTAGGCTGTTCGCCAGTTAAATAAAAGAGAATTTTGTTTACCCATCACTTTTAAAGCACTACAGTTCCCCAAAAGAGTTTTTTTTATTCTGGGAAAGTGGGAGTATGCACTCTCCCATCCTCATGGAGGATAACATTGAGGTTTCTGGCTTGAGTAAAGGTGGAAGAGTTCCTTGAAGTGGGGAACACGGGAAATTTGAGGGAAATGATACGAACTCCCAATGGACACACATTACAAGTGAGAGGGGCTGGAGATACTAATCTTGGAGTCACCAGTCCTCTGGGTTAATTGCATGGGTAAGATTTAAGTTAATTGCATGATTATTGCAAGAGAGAACTTGTCCAACAAAAAGACTAAAAATTGAACTTTGGGGAACACAATATTTAGTGCTAGAAGAAAAAGGTGACATCAGTGACAGGGATGGACAAGAACTCCAAAGCTCATGCTCTTAACCTGAAGGCTTTACTACATCCACAATGTGTGAACAGATTTCTACAGCCTTTCCGGAAATAGGTTTATTGATATGTATCCAGAGCCTAAAAAAGTATAAATACATACTCTTTGACCTATCAATTTCCTATCTAGCAATTTATCCTCTGGTAATTATCAAAGCTATGCACAAAGCTTTACATGTAAAAGTGTGAACCATAGCATTATTTATCTTAGTGATTTATTAGAATAACATGAATATCCAACTGGAGGGAGTTGGTTAAGTAAATCATAGCACATTCACACAACAGAATATTATGCATCTAATTAAAATCATGCTATAGAAGAATAGTTACTCATATGGAAAATATTTAATATATTAAATGATAATAGTGTACAAGCCTGTGGGTATACAAAAGCATATTATATACATTGAAGGATCCTGGAAAAATTATGACCATAATAGTTTCCTTTGAATTTCTTGGCTATTAGAATTTTAAAATTATTGTTCCTAGTTTGTAAATTTTAGATAATAAACACAGATAATTTGTCCATAAGGGAAGAAGTTCTTTTCTAAGTAGAACTTAGGGGGAGCAACAGTGTCCAATGCTATAGAGAAGTCTAATAAGATAAGGACTGAAAATGGCTTACTGAATTTAGCAACATAGTGGGATCATTGAAGGCAAAAATGGTCAAGGGAAGAAAGGATGTGATCAGGAATAAAAGTCAAGTGGTTAGTCCTGGAAGAGAGGAAGGCCATACTGAGAAAGCAGAGCTGCATCTATTCAGAGCTGGAGTCTTGTATGGGCTGAGCACAGGAGAAGAGGTGAAGCATCAGAGAATGCAGAGGGTGTCTTTAAAGTGTTTCCATTGTGTTTGAGGGAAGGAGGTGAAGCTAAGGAATGGTGATGATCAACATGCTTGGTGAGCCCAATCAGGTGGGAGAGGAGAACAAGGAAGGATGGCAGAGTGTGAGGAGAGTGAATTTTTCCATTTTAAAATCATTAATGAAATTCCCTAATTGCCTATTTGCGGCAGCAGCTATTGTTTCTGGAAAACTGTGCTAATCCAGGTTAGTTCATGTAACCATATGAAAAGGCAAGGCCCAGGAGTCCATTTTATCCTCTGCAGGGGCTGGAGGAAAAGGAGAAGGGAGATGAAAAAAGCATAGGATGTCTAAAGAATAAATTCCAAACAGGGAGAAAGAGTAATAAGCAAGTATGAAGGAAAGAATCATTCCTGTTCACCAGATAACCCCAACTCTCCATATCAAATCAGTCAATGGAGCTCAAAAATGCCCATCAGCCACACCACCCAATGAAGTCACCCAAAGTTTCAATGCCTCAATTTTATCATTAATATTTATCTCCTGCACACCAAAATGGTAACATTGGTTATCTTCATATTTTGGCCTCACAGCTGATTCTCATCTTTGTGCTTTTTCTTGTTTTCCAAGTTGTTTTATGAAAATTTGTGTGTGAAAGGGTTTCAAAATTTGTAAGGAGTTTTACAAATACAAATATTGCTAATATTGAAAGGAACACCTGCCAAAAAATTTGCTTTATTGTTCCACACGGTGCCTTGGTCATTCTTGGTTTAACATTCACACTATTAGAGTCTCAAAAGTTAGACCACGTGAGACAAAGCAGCCTTTCTAAAAGGCAACAGTTAAACTAAATATATTTCTGGGAGTGCTTAGTTCTTTCCAAGCAAAGACATGTCTACTTAAAAATGTCACCTAGTTTCTGTCCTCATGGGGCCTTTCCAATTAATGGATCTAATTAAAGATGGTTTAGCTCTTGGAGCCATCAACATGTACTTGTTATATTTTCCAGCCTCTCAAAGGTGGTCAAAGGAAATGTTAAATAAATTGGTGATAATATAATACTATTTATTAATGTTCAGCATATTTCCTTTCTTTAGAAAGATATGTACAACTTTAACAATAATCTAAAGCAACACTTTCTCCCCAAAGATAATCTATTGGTGAGAAATTCTAGTAACCAGACAAGCTGAGGGAGCCAATGTTCCAAGTCAGTCCCTTGATTTCCGTGAAATAATAGAGAGAGAATTGAGTTTGGCCTATCTTACCTGAACATAGGATTAATCCTAATGGCTTGTAGAATAGTGCCTGTATATGATTCCTTAAATTCCTGAAAAATAAACGATTGTGTTTGGAGCTGAGGCATTTTCTCCACTGCCCATGCAGCAAAGTCTGTTAGATTCTTAGAACTGTGGGACTTGTATTTGTTTTCACTACCCACTGCTTCCCCATTTTATATTTTATTTAAGTCTTAGTAATCCCCCTAACTTCTAACCTCTAACTTGTGTGACTTGTATTTGTTTTCACTACCCACTGCTTCCCCATTTTATATTTTATTTAAGTCTTAGTAATCCCCCTAACTTCTAACCTCTAACCTTCCTTCCCCTCCTGCTCATCTGTAATTCTTATGTCCACTGTCCAATCTACCCATCTTCTCAGGAAAAGTTCTCAAACTGGTTCACACTAAGTAACAGAAACTGAGAGAAGACTGACAAGAGCAAATGAATTTCAGCTGATCCACAAAGCGTTGTCTCTTAATGTTTTCAATTTTGCACATTTCCCTTTGTAACAGAAGCATAACTGATAGACCAGAAGGTGTTACAGAGAATAGAGAATGACCTGTCCTGCCAGGCTTGCTCTCAGAAGCCACTGTGGGGGTGCGGGAGTGCTCCACCACAAAGATCTGGCAGGCAAAATGGGCTTTAAAGCTCTAAATCAAAGAATCTCAGAGCCTGGAGCCCCATTATCCTTAAGTGCTACATGACAAGGATAAGTACTATTGAGTTGTCTATAATAGGCTTTAAAAAAATCAGAGGAAAAACTTTACATGGAAGAACTGCATGGGACTGAAGAGCTACAGAGTTCAGATCACACCACCTTAGTGTTAATTGTGTAACTCTGGGCATTGGCCTTCCATGGCAGAGGAGATCTAGGTACTGATGGGTTTCCCACCTCTCCTGAATTTGTAACAAATAAATGGACCACCAAATCCATCCATGCATAAGGCCTGCCCTACTTTCTAGTTAATTTCTGACATTCCCTTTGCTGAATGAACCTTTTCTATTTAAATGTTGAGTCCAAGTGTTCATTCTTATTGTAGGCAAAAAGCAAATACTGCATGTGATGGCTTTGAAAATTCTCTCCATAACTATACAAATGGAAGGAAATACTGAATTAAACAATAGAATATAATACCTTAGACTGACTAAATAATGGCTTGTTTTGCATTAGTGTATTTGTTTTAATGCGTTCTTTGAATCTAATAAAAAGAGAAGGGCAGAAAGTATCACAGATGATATATTAAAGTGCAACTAACTACAGAAAGTTGAATTCTGAGGCACATTGCCAGTTGAAAGCAAGGACAGAATGATTGTAATGGTGAGGATATTCGTAAATAGAGTATGCATTCTAAGAAGTCACCTAATACAACAGGTGGTCATCTGCAAATGCAGTTTATGTACATGCTATTGGGACAATCTCAGACAATGCTCCTAGTTGGAATAAATCCCAAGAAACAGAGGCAAAGGCGAATAGAAAATAATCCATCTGAATTCCCCAAAGATACAGCAAGGCAAATTGACTTGTTTAGATATTGTATTATTTCAAACATGGTTTTAGACAATTGCTTATAACTTTAAGAAGACTCAAAATAACCTGGTAAAACATAATTTCATATAAGATATAGACAGTCTAAGATTTTAGAATATCTTTAAAATTTTTCATGATTATAAAAATAATATGAACACATGAAAAATTTAAAGCACAAATAAAATCAAAAGCCCTAACCCTTCCATCTTTAGAGATAGCAATTATTAACAGTTTGGTACAAGTCCTTCCTCATCTTTTCTTATAAATATGTATTAAGTTCATATGTCAATATATAATATATTTAATGACAAATCATATTCATAAATTACACATAGATAATATATTTGACAATATTGAACAATATTCAACAAGAATGTCTATTATGTACTAAACATTGTTCTAGGTGTTGGGGATACATCAGTGAAAAAAAACAACAAAATCCTCACCTTCACAGAGCTTACATTTTAGTGATAGAAGAGATGGTAAACAATACAAAGATAAGTTAATAAATTATATGTTAGAAGATGTTAAGATGATGGGGAAAAAACAGATAAGAGGGGTAAGGAGTACCAAGGGTATCAGGCCTCACTGTCAGGTAACATTTGAATAATGGTCTTAAAGAGGAGAGGATATGAGCCATGCAGATATTGGGGGAAGAGTATTTCAGCTGAGGGAGTAGCCAGTGCAAAGCCCCTGAGGTGGGCGTGTAAGTGGCACGTTGTAGGAACAAGGAGACTAGTGTGGCTTGCGTAGTATGAGTAAGGGATGGGGGTGGATGATAGGGTGCCAGATGGTGTATGGCATTATAGATCTCTGAAAGAATTGCAAATTTGGCTTTTACTCCAGTGAAATAGGGAGACACTGAAGAGTGTGTGAGCAGAGTTGTAACGTAACTTAAAATTTAATAGCCTCTGACTATTGTGTGAAGAAAAGAGTATAGAGGGGAAAAGTGGAAGGAGAGGGACAGTTTAAGAGGATTTGTACATGAAATAGTACAGGGATGATGGTAGCTTGGATCTCGGTGGTAGCAGCTGAGTGGTAAGAAGTGGTCAGATTCTGGATAAATTATGCATTTGGACTTCCTGATGAATTCATGTTCAACATGAGAGAAAGGGAGAATCATGCCTATACTTTTTTTGACATAAGCATCCTGAAGGATCATGTTGCCTCAATAGAGATATGGAAACAGAGAGAGGAACAGGCTTGGGGGGCAGGAGACTGTGGCCTGTGCTTTAGTCATGTTAAGTTTAAAATACCTATTAAAATATGCATATACTGTTTATGTATATATACCCACATATATTATTCTATACATACTTCTATACATTATTTTAAACATATTTCTCTGTTTACTTTTTTCTTATAGACATTTTAAAATATCAGGATATATAGATTGCTTCATGGGATAGACATTGTGCATGGACTAAATTTTAGTCTTTATTAGGGTATGATAGGCAAAATTCTTTTTTTTTTTTTTTTTTGAGATGGGGTCTCACTCTATAGCCAGGTTGGAGTGCAGTGGCGCGATCTTGGCTCACTGCAACCTCCGCCTCCTGAGTTCAAGTGATTCTCCTGCCTCAGCCTCCCAAGTAGCTGGGACTACAGGTGTGTGCCACCATGCCTGGCTATTTTTTTTTTTTTCGTATTTTTAGTACAGACAGGGTTTCACCATGTTAGCCAGGAAGGTCTCGATCTCCTGACCTCGTGATCTGCCTCCCTCAGCCTCCCAAAGTGCTGGGATTACAGGCGTGAGCCACCGTGCCCAGCAAAATTCTAAGATGCCCTCTAAGAATCCCACCTGCCACCACTCCCAACTCTGGCTTCCTACATATCTTGAATAATCCTTTCCCTTGAGTGTGGACAGGGCCTGTGAATATGTTAGCACAGTCACTTCCCTGGTGATGTTACGTTACATGGCAAAGATGATGGGATAATCACTCCTGAGATTATATAAGCCACTCTGGACATTATGTAAGCTTCTGTCACAGCCAACTGGAGTGAGATTCTCCCATTGGATTTGAAGAAGTAAGCTGCCATGTGATGAGAGGGCCACATTCTAGGACTCAAGGGCAATCTCCAGGAGCTAAGATAGACCCTGGGCCATGGCCGGCAGAAAAATGAGAGCCTCAATCTACAACTGCGAGGAACTCAATTCTCCCAACAACCTGAATGAGCTTTAAAAAGAACGCCAAGATCCAAATGAGAATTCCACATGGCCAATATCTTAATTTCAGCCTTGTGAGACCCTGAGCAGAGAACTCAGCAATGCCATGCCCAGACTTCTGACCCACAGAAACTGTGAGATAATAATCAGGTGTTGTTTTGGCTGGGCGCGGTGGCTCACGCCTGTAATCCTAGCACTTTGGGAGGCAAAGGTGGGTGGATCACTTGAGGTCAGGAATTCAAGACCAGCCTGGCCAACCTGGTGAAACCCTGTCTCTGCTAAAAATACAAAAAATTAGCCGGGCATGGTGGTGTGCACCTGTAATCCCAGTTACTCGGGAGGCTGAGGCAGGAGAATTGCTTGAACCCAGGAGGCAGAGGTTGCAGTGAGCTGAGAATGCACCACTGCACTCCAGCCTGGAAGACAAAGAAAGACTCCATCTCAAATAATAATAATAATAATAGTAATAATAATAATAATAATAATCGGGTGTTGTTTTAAGTGCTGAGTTTGTGGTGATCTGTTTTGCTGCAATAGAAAATTAATATACATAATAATCCTGACAATGTCTTCAGAAACACACATGGATACCCTGTTCCCATGGAGCAGATGACTGATAAAGCTACAAAACCTAAGAACAGATAACCCATAAACATGAGGGTTTCTTGTACTGTTATAAATAAATATAATATTATATTGAGTAGGTCTTTTCTGTCTTACATTCTTTTCATAGAATCTTGTAACAGAATAAACCATGATTTTCATAAGGTCGCAGAATTTAAAGCTCACAAACGTAGTTCTAGCTCTGTGACATCTTATATAATCTTCTGTCATAATTTTTCCACCCATAAGCCAAAGAGTTTGGCCTTAAAACCATGTATGCTATCAAGCCCAGCAGGTGCCACTTTTGAGAGCCAACTCAAACAGGCATTCAGAAGGCAAGTAATCACTATGGCTCGCCTGCTAAGTCTGCTCTGTTCACCACAAGGAGGGAACTCCATTAAATATTTAAGGCAATCACTAAGAGAATACCCAGCAGGTAAACAACTATGATTACTTGCCCCATAGCCCTCTCAGCAGGCATCTGACAGCACTTGGGATGGGGTTTACATCACATTAAAGACATCCCTTTGTAGCTTCTATCAAAAGGAAGACCAACAGTTTCAAAACTGAGATTTCAAAATAAGGATCATTCTCTTGCTGCATATCTTTGGGCAGAGTTTCTAAGGACTTCCCTGAATTTTATCAAGATAGGAAAGACACAGAAATTAGAAATCTAGTTTCCCTTCATACCTTAACTGTATGCCTAAAGCAAAGCTTGATAGAGTAAATTATCTCTTACTAACAGAAAATAGCCACTGGTGTCATGAATTCCCAAATTGGCAAGCTTCCTATGCTAGTCTGAATTGAAGAAGAAACTATCAAATGCACACAAGTGGGTGTACTGGGATCAGCACCAGCAGTTATCAATCTGAAGAATTCACAATATGGTCCATGGGGTAAGTCATTCATAAGTTGCTGCTGAAATATTTCATTCACATAATAGGGAACACCTCCCTATCCCACCAACACTGATCAGGAAAACCCATTTGGGCTTAACATGAACAAAAACTAAACCTCTATTATATTAAGCCACAGAAATTTTGAAGTTTATCTATTACTTTAACTGATACAGGGATTGTAAATGTAGTCATCAGGGCTATGTTTGAAATATACAAGTGTAACTGGCTTTAGCTGTGTTTTAAGGATTGGTGCAGCTTTAGCTGTATGTTTTAAGGATTGGTGGGTTGCATAGGCTTGGGCAGTACAGGAATTACAGTAGGTAGCTAGTCAGGAAGGAGCAGGGCAGGAGAGGCCCCCTCCGACCCCTCCACGAATGTCAGGTGACCATCAGGTGATGGTCAGGTGGTTGTTAAACTGTCTCTCTAAAATAATAATTGGCCGCAGCCAGTGCCAACAAAAGGCAGTCTCCCAATAGATAGAAAAACCCTGAAACTAGTGATCAGTAGTGTGATGGTTAATACTGAGTGTTAACTTGATTGGATTCTAGGATGCAAAGTATTGATCCTAGGTGTGTCTGTAAGGGTGTTACCAAAGGAGATTAACATTTGAGTCTGTGGGCTGGGAAAGGCAGACCCACCCTTAATCTGGGTAGGCAACATCTAATCAGCTGCCAGCACAGCTAGACTATAAAGCAGGCATAAAAATATGAACAAGTCAGATCGGCTTAGCCTTTTAGCCTACATCTTTCTCTTGTGCTGGATGCTTACTGCCCTTGAACATCAGACTCCAAGTTCTTCAGCTTTGGGACTTGGACTGGCTTCCTTGCTCCTCAGCTTACAGCCTATTGTAGGATCTTGTGATCATATGAGTTAATACTCCTTAATACTCCTATCTATCTATCTATCTATCTATCTATCTATCTATCTATCTATCTCCTATTAGTTCTGTCCTTCTAGACAACCCTGACTAATACAAGTTGCTTCCTGATAAGATCTTGGGAGTTGGGCAAGCAGACTCAAGCATGTGCATTAAGAGGCAAAATGGCAGAGTTTAACTGGTATATGACCTTCGAGAAACATTCAGCTGGTAAGGGAAGAATGCCTCCAGTAAGCATGCATACAACTCCAGTAAACACACTATGCGTGCTCCCCTTCCAAGCGCTAGCAGGCCACTATGCAGACAGCACACTCCAAGGGAAGAGTCAGGGAGAAGGAATGAAAGATCCTGGAAGTATGTCAATGCATAAAATTCCAAGTCAAAGATCAAATAGCGCACTTGATTTCTCAAGTCACCTGCTTGGCCCTCCTCCAAGAAAGTACTTCCTTTCATTCCTGCTCTAAAGCTTTTTTTTAAAAAATTTTCAATCCTGCTCTAAAACTTGCCACAGTCTCTCCTTCTGCCTAATGCCCCTCACTCAAATTCTTTCTTCTTAGGAGGCAAGAATTGAGGTTGCTGCAGACCCACATGGATTTGCCACCACTAACACAGCCAGCCCCCACATTTAATCATCTCCAATGTGCCTAGGAAACCTGGTGCGTGGATGTCTGCACACTCTTATCATACTGCTGGCTCCTATAAGGGAGGACCTGGTGACTATATCTGCACAGTTTATAAGATATTTATGTAGGACTTTACATGTTGCAAACTAAGTGGTATGCCCAAGACTCCACAGCTCATGAGCAGAGCAGATAGGACAAAAAGGTAGGTATGCTGGCCATGAGTTCATGTACCTGTGAGGAGGGAGAAAGGAAGAATGTGGTGACTCTATTACCTAGGCAGACCCTCAGCAGCTGATGCTTTCCCCAAGAGGATGCTAAAGGAAAGATCATTGAATCAGGAACCAGAAGGCCCAGAGTGTGTTCTGTGCTCTGCCTTAAGAAAGCTGTGTGGCCTTGGCAGACCAGTTCAGCTCCCCAAGTCTCCATTTCCGCCCCTGTAAGCTAAAAAATATCCAATGTTTCTATTTACTGAAAGTTGATGTATCCATAGTATGAAATCCCAGAATAGGGCCAATCCATTTTGGGGCATTCTATCCCAATTTCTGAAGAATCGGGGTCAGTTAAAAAGAATTCAGGTTGCCAGAATTAGCCACTGAGCTATTGAGAAATTTAGAATAGATATTAGTGATAGAGGCAGGAGGCAGACAAAGGCCTAGACAGATAGAGAAGGATCTCTGGAGAATTTCCAACCTGCCCCACAAGTGTTACACCAGATGTTTTGTGCAGATAAGGGAACCTGCACAGGGGGCTTACCTGGGCATGCCCGCAGCATACTGGAGGCCCACATGCACTGGGGGAATGGTGTGGGGCCACCAGAAATTCGGGCCTAATGCAGGGGAGGAGCCTGGCCTCTTCAGCTGGTGTGTAGTGGCCCTGGTATTCAATTTGGGAGGTGGAAACCTGCTCACAGGACCCCCTCTCTTTGCTGAGAGGTTTCTTTTCACTTAATACATTCCACCCTCCTCACCCTTCAATGTGTCTGCCTGCCTAATTCTTCCTGGTCATGAGACAAGAACCCAGATTAGCTGACCTAAGAAGCAAAAAAATCCTGCATCATTTTGGTGGCCTCTATGGGGACTTGTCAGAAGGGTGAGTAAAATGCGGACCCAAACATCTCTCTCACTTTTGTTTCTGAGCTTTCTCATCCTCAGACTTTTTCTGAAGGCAGAGGAAATTGCCCCCTTCCCCGCCCCATCATTCTCAGGCATTGGAAATGTCGGCCTCAGTCCAACCCATTCTTTTTCATGGATTTTCCTTCATTTTGGGGGGAATGTATTGGTACCTATCTTTTCTTTTACAATATTAGGGGTGTTTCACCCTCACCCCAATGGTCGCAGGCATGTGTACAGGACAGACAGGTGAGTGGTGGCTCCCTGCCCCACTCCTCTCCTGTCTGGGTCACACAGCCTGGGCCTGGGGTGGCTAGCTGGCCAGTGTTCCCCACCAGGCACCCGCAGAGTCTTCCTTTCCCCTGGCCAAGGGATCCAGCTCGGTGGGAACCCCAGCAAGGAGACAGCAATTAAAGGTTTCTCTCTCTGATGAAGAAACCCATTGCATAAGAATAAGAGGTTTCTCCCCCAGGAATCTTCCCAGGCTTGCACCTAAGCTTTTTTTTCTTCCTTTTCTCCACCCTGTTAGCTGTTAAAACAGCTTTGCAGATATAGGGAGCTTTTCTATGCAAGAGTTTTTTTTTTTCCTTTTGGAAGCCATCTTGTTAGGCCAGGAACCAAATTCACAAGACACCCTTTTTCTCTCCCTTGTTTGAGGAGAACCCAGCTCCTCAGCTTTACCTTAGCATTCAGCTTATGATAAGGAGGCAGCAGCCAGCTGCTGGCTGCAGTCTGTCAAGGTCTAAGGAATGCAAAGGTTATGACAACGGTGGATACAGGGTGTATGTGGGTGGGTACAGGTATTCCCACCCTCTAGGCCCCTCTGTTAACATGAGTGGAAGCTGCACTGACACCTATGGATAGCACCCTGTCAAGGTTGCCAGGACTTGAAGATACAAGGACAGAAGAAAGAAAAGAAACACCTCTTGTTTCTCTCCCTCATGTACCCCATATTTGCCAGGAAGACAAAGGAATTAGGGACACCTTATCCCATCTTCGTAGCTGGGTAACCATTCATCTTTAGTCTGTACCTCTCTCAAATGCATCCTGAGGCCTGGGGGCTCCTTAGAGAAAATGCCTTCTTTTTCCTCCTCTGTCCTCTCTTCACAGACGGGTAATTGTGTCCCCCTACTACAGGATACTCCCCTCGGATGCATCCTCCAAACTGGGAAAAGTTAATTTCCCAGACCTTAAACTGCTTGGCTTAGAACTGAGCTGAGGGTGAGAGGTGACAGCATGCTGGCAGCCCTCACTCGCTCTTGGCACCTCCTTGGCCTTGGCGCCCACTCTGGCTGCACTATAGGAGCTCTTCAGCCTGCCACTGCACTGTGGGAGCCCCTCTCTGGGCTGGCCAAGGTTGCAGCCAGCTCCCTCTGCTTGCAGGCAGGTGTGGAGGGAGAGGCACAGGTGGGAACTGGGGCTGCGCGTGGTGCTCGCGGCCCAGCACAAGTTCTGGGTGGGTGTGGGCTCCGCGGGCCCTGCACTCGGAGTGGCCAGCTAGTGCTGCCAGCCCTGGGCAGTGAGGGACTTAGCACCTGGGCCAGCAGCTGCAGAGGGTGTGCTGGGTCCCCCAGCAGTGCTGGCTCACCGGCACTGTGCTCAAATTCTCGTCGGGCCTCAGCTGCCTCCTTGCGGGGCAGGGCTCGGGACCTGCAGCCTGCCATGCCCGAATCTCCCCCCTGCCATGCGCTCCTGCGCTGCCTGAGCCTTCCCGACGAGCGCTGCCCCTTGCCCTGCAGCACCCGGTCCCATCGACCGCCCAACGGCTGATGAGTGTGGGCACACGGTGCAGGACAGGTGGGCAGCTCTACCTGTGGCCCCAGTGCGGGATCCACTAGGTGAAGCCAGCTGGGCTCCTGAGTCTAGTGGGGACTTGGAGAACCTTTATGTCTAGCTAAAGGATTGTAAATACACCAATCAGCACTCTGTGTCTAGCTCAAGGTTTGTAAATGCACCAATCAGTGCTCTGGGTCTAGCTAATCTAGTGGGGACTTGGAGAACCGTTATGTCTAGCTAAACAATTGTAAATACACCAATCAGCACTCTGTGTCTAGCTCAAGGTTTGTAAACACACCAATCAGCACCCTGTGTCTAGCTCAAGGTTTGTAAATGCACCAATTACTGCTCTGTGTCTAGCTAATCTGGTGGGGACTTGGAGAACTTTTGTGTCTATCTTGGGGATTGTAAACACACCAATCAGCACCCTGTCAAAACGGACCAATCAGCTCCCTGTAAAACAGACCAATCAGCTCTCTGTAAAATGGACCAATCAGCAGGGTGTGGGTGGGACCAGATAAGGGAATAAAAGCAGGCTGCCCGAGCCAGCAGCGGCAACCGGCTAGGGTCCCCTACCACGGTGTGGAAGCTTTGTTCTTTTGCTCTTTGCAATAAACCTTGCTGCTGCTCAATCTTTGGGTCCGCACTGCCTTTATGAGCTGTAACACTCACCATGAAGGTCAGCATCTTCACTCCTGAGGCCAGCGAGACCATGAACCCACCTGGAGGAATGAATAACTCCAGACAGGAGGAACGAACAACTCCAGATGCGCCACCTGAAGAGCTGTAACACTCACCACAAAGGTCTGCAGCTTCACTCCTGAAGCCAGCAAGACCACGAACCCACCAGAAAGAAAAAACTCCAAACACATTCGAACATCAGAAGGAACAAACTCTGGACACACCATCTTTAAGAACTGTAACACTCACCACAAGGGTCCACGGCTTTATTCTTGAAGTCAGTGAGACCAAGAACCCACCAATTCCGGACACAAGGGGAAGGGAATCCAGAAGCCTGACATGCCAGCAAAAGGGTAAAAGTTTCTTTTACCACTTGGACTTTTGGCCTCTCCCTCCCTGTGCAAACTGGTAAAAGGAATGGTAAGGATCACTGTTTATATTCTCTGTAAAGTTTTGATTAATGAAAAAGGATTTATGAGTTTGGTCTTAAGCTGTAGCCAATCTGGTATGCTTTGCATGTCTTTCTATATGGTTCTGTCAGAAAGAGGGGTACTTTAGGATAGGATGTGGGTGTAGGACCCCATAAGTCCACTTTTCAAGTCAGCCCAGCAAACTGGTCAGTAACAAACTTTGCTGCAGGCTTGCATCTTGTTTACATCCTTGGGAGCATGACCTGTAACTACGTGGGAGTGCTTTGTTTTAGTCTCTGACATTTTACAATGGTGGCTCAGGTTCAATCCTGGCTTGGAGAATGAGTACTTTTTTTTTTTTTTTTTTTGAGATGGAGTCTCACTCTGTCACCCAGGCTGGAGTGCAGTGGCGCGATCTTGGCTGACTGCAAGCTCCACCTCCTGGGTTCACGGAGAATGAGTACTTTCAAGTTAATAGCTGTGTGACGTCTACCGTTTGCTGATTCTCTTCCCCTCCGTGAACAACTTTTAGCTTCTCTTCTTAAATCTTCCCTTTTCTGAGCTACCATTAAAGATTCTAGATGTTGTAAAAACTGCTTACCTCCCACTTTGAAAATACTTCGTACACTGGTAGTTAAGTCATAACCTTAATTGAGGCTTGTTGGTTTCACCTCTGAGGTTACTTTTGGTAAAGTTCAAAAGCCAGAAATATTGGCTGCTTGGCATGGCTAAAGTCAGGTAATAAGGGATTTAAAAGGACTTTCTTAAGGAGTGCTCAGCTTAATTAAAAGCAGATACTCAAGTATGTTTAAAGGACCTTTATGGTTTTTTTCCCTTCTTGAATCTTGTTTTTCTGGAAAAAGGTTTCTTCTCAGTTGACTGAATTATTTTTCTCCATTTTGTCTTGCCACTCTTAATGCACACATGAGAGGCCCTAAAATAATTTCTGATGGCCTGTGACTCCTTGGGAAAAACAGAGAAGACACCACAGATCCCATTTTGTGAGAAACCTCTGTTTTCCTCATGGAACCTCAGAAATTAGAGGCAGGTAGATCCCTCTCAAAATCTGTTTTTGTCTTCCAGCTGTACCTGTTTGTTAGGCCCTAGAAAACACAAGCTTTCCTAGCCTTGCTCTTAAAGGGCTACACCCAGAGGCCAATAATCCAATTAGATTGGCAAATGAAAAATCTTACAACTACTAGATTTTCTTCTCTCTGTCTATATAATCATATATGTGTTATGTGTGTTATGTTTATAAAGAAAAGAGCTCTAATTAATGGTTTGAAGGAAAATAAGCACTTAGATGAAATTTTTTTTAAAAGAAAGATAAAACTGTAATACTTTTTAGTATTTAGTCTGTCGTTCCTTCTCCAAAGAGGTACATCTAACTGCCATTAGAATAGGGGCAAAGACGGATCTTAACTGCTTCCTGCTGACAGGGGGCACTATTTTGGGAAGATGGCAGTCAGATCTCCCTCAGAGGCCTATCTAAGGGTCCCCAGTAAAAGGGAGCCATCGTCTGTGGTTCTGGTTGCATGACCGTTTGGAGTTCAATGGCCTAAAGGGGAGAAGAGACTAACTTCTCTGACATAAAATCAGTCCTAACTCAACCACAATGGAAAAGTACATAAATGGTTGACATCTGTAAATCATTTTCAGTGCTCCAGTCATATAACCAAGTTAGTAGTGTTCTACCTTACCAGAGGAGAACCAAAGAACTTTTAACTGTGAACTTTCCCAAGGAAAGGTAAGTCAAATTTCAGATTTAATGTATAAAAACTGAGGAGAACTAGAGGGTAGTCAGTGTTACGATAGCCAAGGGAGCAGCTGGAAAGGCACCCAGCCCAGACTAGGAGTTCATTTAAGGATTTAGGAGCCTCTAACCTCAAGAAGGAATAGAAAATACATGGAAAATGTAGCCTGGGGAAGAGAGTTCTAGGCAGCTACAGGGAGGTGGTAAGCTTGGGAATATAAGGTTTTCCTGCAGAGATCTGCAAAGATGATCTGACTGAAGTTGTAAATTAGACTTGGACCCCAGCCTCCCTGCCGTCACCATGTCCTGGCAACAGACAATGGAGACAGCACAGGGCAGGATTAAGAGTATGGGCTGTGGAGTCTGAGAGGTAGTAGGACTGAATCTTTGTCTGCCTCCAAAGCCATAGAGCAGCTCTCAATTTCTGTAAAATGGGAATGATGACATCTACTTCTCAGGGTTGAAGGTTAACTGTTCAGTTGTTATCATTACTAACCTATCCCTTGCTTTGTAGCCAGTGTGATCATTCTAAAATATAACTCTTGCTTCTCCCCCATTTAAAACTCAATGGTTCCCCATTGCACAGAACAAATACTCCAATTTCTTAACATGCCTTTCAGAGTTTTTTGGTGATCTGGTCCCTGCTTCCCTCTCCAGTTTTATGGATCATGGCCCTTCAGCCACATTAGATCATCTCACTTCCCCAACTCCCCATGCCTGCTCAGCTTCGCCTGGAACACATATCTCCTTACCCTTCCTCACCAAAAAAATGCCTGCTACTCTTCAGAGCTCAGCTGGGCAATCTTCAATAGGAAACCTTGTATTTAATGAATGTGTATATTCAATATGTATATATGAGTATATATATATAGAAAGAGTACACATATGTACATAGAGACATTATCAGTTTATGTGAATTTATCTGTATGATACTCTACACTACCTTAGAATGTAAACTTCAAAATTGTTTTAATATATTCTGTATATCAACACAGTGTGCCTAGATAATTAACATTAAACAATAACACCAACAAATTTACTGTTTCTTGGGAACAATTTTTATAAATATGGTAGTTGTTTTAGGGTCTATTGGGAAATAACTGTATTATATACACTTTTTATTAAATAGTTCATAGTTTAATATAAAATATACCCAATCATAAAAGAGCATCAGACTAAGGATAACCATCTTGCTACAAATCATGGTAGAGTTAGACAAGTTTTTCTAACTTAGAGTCAACAGTTGGCAATGCTAAAAATAAGATCACAGGGGAAGGATGCAAAAGAATTGCTGGTAAATGTTCCTTTTTGTGTTTCAACTATTTTCAACAGTGTGATAATTGAACCTTAGGATTGCAACCAGAGGGGCTCCTCCTACCTCTGCATCAAAGCGCGGATCCTGGTAGGCATCACTGATGTTCACTGGAAGGCCTGTTGAAGCAACCAGCTCAGCAATGCTGTTATTTATTAGCCAGTCGGAGTATGATGATTTCTCCATGCTTTCTTTGAAACTATCAGAGCACCAAGGTAGGCAGGAAGAAAAGAGAGAAACGTAAGTTTTCTTGAAATCAAACCCTATAAACTACACTAATATCAGGATAATCTGTCCTTATTAAGAAGCAATAAGTGACATTAGTCACAGAGCAATAGCAAGGTAATTATCAGTAGCTACTTCAAAATGACTTACCTGCTATAATGTATAATAATTAAATCCATGGGCAGAAACCATAGATTCCCTATGATTCAGAGAGAAACTCTAGGTTGTATTTAGGTCCCAAAGCTGGCAAACATATGTAAGGACCAAAATTAACAATAAGACACCAACAACTAATAAAATTCCATCAGCTTTCCAGTTTGCCCTTTTTAACTGAACAGACTAGATGTTTTGGCACAAGGAAGAATGAAACCCAAATGGGGAAAAATCAGGAAGTAAATTGGGAATTTAAAAAATTACAAATGCAGCAAAAGAACATATCTAGACTATGGTCTTTTAATTAGTAATTATTTGAAAAACAAAAACAATTTACTATCTTAGTCATTATTTTAATAACAGTAATATTTTAATAACTATTTTAGTATCTTAGTTAACCATTTTGGTAATTTTTGATTATGTTTCTTAACAATAGCACATATTCCACTTATAAAATCTCACTTAAAAGCCTATTTTAATGCAACAGACCCTTAACATTAATAATTAAAACTATTTTCATATTTAATTTGAACAAGGAATTTTATGCTAAATGATTTTTTTGAACTTTCCCTTTTATCACTTTCACGATAGACACTACATATACAGAAATGCTGTAAGAATTATTTAATATCCCTCATTCTTCTCCTCCTTTCCATCTTTTCTTCCACAAGTATATATTGAGCACTGCCAGGAGCCACAGAGATACAAAATTGAGAACTGTTCGAATTAGTATTGGCAAGGAAAATTTTCCTGGAAGATGTCTGATTTGTGGCTTGGCAAGTGATAACTGAAATTATGTGAATGGATGCAAGCATACTAGGGCAAGGTTTTCAAGCTGCCTTCTGTGGAACCCTGGATTTCATGAGATGTTAAATGAGTATACTACAGCAAGAATAATAATCACTGTATTGACTTTTTAATCTAAGCTGCACTATATGTAAGAAAACACTAAATGTACACATCGTCTTTGTTATTATGCAATCATGTCCCTGTGTGAAATTATGCCACATTGAGAAGGCAGGAAACTGCATGGAAAGGCCACTGGATGCATGAGTGAGTGGGACACATAAACATTATTTACCATCATTAATATATCTCATCTGTAATGATTGCTGGCCTGTGTCTGATAAATTCAGCATGTATTTGTAATGTTATTCATCCCTTATTGCATATTAAACATTAATAATACATAAACTTTATTCTCTACGGCTCTCTGGCTGAAAAATGGAAGTTTTAATAAAAAGCTGAGTGTTGTAGTTCTTAGATGGCACCTAAATCAAAGAAGTAAAAAGACTGAGTACTTCAAAGAGAAGAGGAAGCATTATTTTCTAAAACAAATCAAAACAAAAGAACAAAAAAGTTATTTTCTTTTTGCTGTTTTATATACATCTCATTTCATGAGATGAAATTTTATGTTGTGCTGCAATGAAAGCAAAATCTAGGAGAAACAAGATAATGCACCTCACACAAAGATCTAAATGACTTAGTGAAGTCATTTCTAAGTTTATAAAAGGGTATGGGCTAAATTCTGATCTTTCTTTCAGGGATTAATTGGCTTGCCAGTTCATTCTGCACTGTGTACTTTATTCCACATTTTAATTTTTGAGGTGTTCTGTGATCACACCGTTTCGAAGCTGCTGACCTAGAGTGTTCTGTGGAGTGTGGGAAGCAGCGCTGCAGCAGGAGCTGGGGAGAGGTCTGGGCACAGATGTCAAGGGAGGAACTTGAAAAACGGTTGGGTGGGGTGGGGCTCAAGGAAGGAGCCAGTTTTACCAATAAGTGTCAACAACTTCAAGCTGGGTCTTTCAGGATGAGAAAGAGTTCAGCAAGGAGAGATTGGAGGACTTAGAAGGAAACAGCAGGAACAAAAGACACAAATGCAGCAGAGTACAAAGTGTGTACTTGGCACAATGAGTAATCGTATGGTGGGAACAAAATTGAAAAAGAGGTCAAGGCTCAAAGGTGAGGCCTTGACCAAGTTGCTGAGACCTTAGTTATAGGCAATGGAGAACTATTTAAGAATACGGAGCAGGGAAGTGACGTGGTTTAAGATGTGATTTTAGAAAGCTTAATCCAGGTACAATGAGCAAGAAGAACTGGGTAAGAGACACTGAAGGTGGGAAGAGGTCCTGTAAACCACAGAAGTCATGCAGGTGGGAGGTGATGGTGCTGGTGACTCAAGAGGTACTGCAGAAGATTCCACAGGCTCTGTGGCCAGATAGCAGTGGCTTACATTTTGTTCCCGACTGTGGCCCTATTAGCAGAACACAGTCATTTTAAGGAGTGGGGAGATAGGAGAAAGATGACAGATATTCTGTAAGCTTGGGACATGTTCATTTTTGAAAGTCCAGGAACAAAATCCTATCAGTCCTCAGGACTGAAAACTCTAATCCAGAGTTAGGATAATTTTCAGGGAGAGTAAAATGCATGAGATCACTCAGGGACAGAACATGTAGGAAAATCTATATCTAGGGAAGGGAAGGAGAAGAAAAGTGGTAATAAAGGGGGAGGGGAGAAAGAGAAGAAATTTTAGGAGGAAAAGCTTAAATTTATTGCCATCTACTGTGGGCCAAGGGTCAGGCCAGATACTTTACCTGACTAATTTGTTTTGTCCTCAGATAAATCCTATGAGATGGATATGCTACTCTATATTTTATAGATCAGAAAATGGAGATCTAGGATGCTCAATAACTTTACCAAGTGGAGATAGAATTTTCACCTAAATCTGACCCCAACATCCTAAATTATAGTATTTTTCCTGTTGCCTTTCAGAAGGAGTTAATGGATAGCATTATAGCAAGAATAGTGGGTTGTCACCTAAGAACAAATAGGGAAGGGCAGTCCACATCAGAGAGAGTTTAAGGAAGCTGCTAAAGATAATAAACACTTCAGTCTGAGACTTTAGTTACAGGAACAGGGAGGAAAAACCACTGTAGTTGATAATTAAGAGCTTTAGGTCCCTACTTACAGAATTCCCAAAGAAGATATGATGACAAAAACACTTACTGAGCAGGGGCTCCTGAAAAACTCACTCTAAATCTAAAACATGCTTAGAATTTGGCTTGGTTCAGTATGCATACTGAATTGAAATCATTGTAAAATCAGTGAACAGTGTAGAAGGAATACTGACTGTGCAAGGCAGGGTTGAGGCCGTTTCTAAAGTGTAAGCTATGATCTCTGCTCTCAAGGAGCTTGCTACTTAACTGGGGAGATGAGAAATAAACACACTGACATTTAAACAATATAAAAATTAAATGCCCATTTCAAATTTCAAATGAAAAATTTTTCACATAGATGTGTTGATAAGTTACTAAGTCAACTGTACCAATCACGAGTGCTGAAGACGTCCATGGAGGGAGAAACGACTTCAGGTGTTGTAATCTAGCTAAGGCTTCAGAGAAGAGGTGAGATTCAAACTGACCTATAGGTCAGTACAACAGTGCAAACAGATTTTCTGAAAATCACCTCTGCATTTCTTCAGTTTAATGTTGCACAGGAACATAAATTAAGGCCTGAGTGATCAGATCCTCAGAGAGACAGACAGGAGAGCTGATTTGTCACTTGGTATTTACATCACTGTCTTAGTCCATTCAGGCTGCTAGAGCAAAATACCATAAGTTGGGTGACTTATAAACAACAAATATTTATTTATCACAGTTTTGAGACTAGGAAGACCAAGATCAAGGCACTGGCAGATTCAGTATCTAGTGCCTTCTTGCTTTAGTTCAGTGTCTAGTGCCTTCTTGTCCTCACATGGTAGAAAGAATGAGGGATCTCTCTGGGGCCTCTTTTATAAGGGCACTGATTCCATTCATAAGAGCTCCACCCCCGTGACCTAATCACCTCCTAAAGGCCCACCCTGTCATACCCTCACATTAGGGACTGGGTTTCAACATATGAATTTTTGGGCAGATACAAACATTCAGACCAGAGTAATCACATTCTGGCTTACGCACCAGCTCAATTTTGGAATTCCTAATGGTCTACTATAATGCAGAATCATAACACTGAGTTAGAGCTTTCAAAAGCTTGCTTCTCTTCTTTACAAACAAAAGGTAATTTTATGTTATGATTAAGATCATGAGTTTTGGCATACCTCAATCAAATGTCCCCTTTGCTGCTTTCTAGTAAAGTGATCTCAGGAAAGCTTCATCGGTAAAATGGGTATAATACTACTACTGTAGAGATTAAGATGATAATTCATGCAAAGTGCTCAGCATATTATTTTCTAAAAGCATCACATTTTCTAAACATTTTCTAAAAGCATCACAACTTTTAAAGCAAATTCTGCACATCACAGTACCCCTTTATACATTTCAGTGATGTGGTGTTGTGAGTTTAATCACAAAGGAAAGGGCCCAAATTATTTCTGCTTTTGGAAGGACACATCTAACTTTTAGAGTAAGCTCTTTCAAAAAGTTCCTACAGCTCATCACCTCCCCCTGAATTATGAGGGAACTTTTATTCAGTATGGTTTTCTCTTTTGCAATTGGTTGCTGTTGGGACAGAACATGGTAAGATCACAGACACAGCCATGTGTAATTGTGCAGGTTCTGCCTTGCACACGGATGCCCTATAAAAGGGAGAAGTGGGGGGGGGGGTGTGGAAATTAGTCTAACTGTGCTTGTTTGCTTGAAGTTGCATCCACGTGGAGAGGGCACCTTTTCCTAATTCTCACAGAGACATTTCTATGGGCTTTCAATGGCCCTCCTTCAAGCTTTTCTTCAACACATCTGAAAACTGGGCATGTAATCTCACCATCAGTGACAGGAAACTCACTACCTATCATATATAACGTTATATTTTGTGGCAGCTCAGTTTACTTTCTAATAGTCATCATCCTTGGTTCCAAGTTCCATGGTTTGTGGCCACAGAGCATGGACCTCATTATCTGACAGCCCTCAAAATATTTAGCAATAGTTAACATGTCACCCATGATCATCCACCTAACATCATTCTTCTCCCACCTGTCTCCAATTCCTTAAGTTACTCCTCTTGTGGCATACCTTCCTTATTCGTACCATGCCAGTCCTAGATGTAGCCCCCCTTGTTAACAGTCCTTTGGAGTATGAAAGCCAGTCCAGTCCACAGTTCTCTCCATGGTGTCTGAGTAGGATGAAGGGGGTATGACCACCTCCTTCATTCTAGACCCTGTTTCTAGCAACAAACGTCAGGAGTGATAGTTCCCAATAGGTCTTATTTTTGATAAGTTTTTGGAAGTTTAAATTAATATTAACCAACTTTCTTGAGTCTAAAAACTCCCACCAGAGATATCAAAGGCCAACAAATCCAATACTAAGATTTTCAGTTTGGGCCAGAACCAAGATAGAGACTCACTGCTGTTTAGAAACACAACTACACCTTGATTACTCCCAGGCCTCCAAAGCTTATGGGTGCAAATCAGTTCATGTCAACTCAGTGGTTCTTAGCTGCCATGTACATAATTGTAAGACCACAGACACCTCCAAGTCCTTCCCTGACCTCCAACCTTTGGGGATACTTATTCTTTAATTCAAGGCCCGTTGTTAAAGCCTACTGCTTAGAAATCACTTGAGGGAGCCTGACTGGTAGCTCCCAGAGTGCCAAAGCTTCACAGAAGAAGGGAAGAATACTGTCTGCCAAGCTCTATGCAGCATGTTGGTGCCTGAGCCCTAATGCCGTATTGCTTATGCCCACATTTTCACAAGTTTCCTATTTAAACAGCTCCTTTTGCCTTTGCCCATACCACTCTCTATAGACATAGAGGGTAGGGCTGGGATGCCCATTCACATTAGACGAGTACTCACGTACCAACTAATTCTTTCAACAAAAAGACAAAGACCCTTATCAATCTCCTCATGCAAGTGAATGTCTGGTGTGAATGTTGGTGTGTTTGTGTGTGTGTGTGTAGCCAACACATTAACTGTACACTGGTGCATAACAAGAAAAAACAGTGTAGAGTTCTTAGCAACATTCATTTGTTGTTGAAGACTAATGGTTGATTGAGAAACCATTCAAATGTTTCTAAAGTTTTTTTTTAAAGCAAATCATTTGTCCATGTTTAATTTCACTTGTCCATGTTTAATAGCTTTGTACATTTAAGTCACAACACTATTTTGATCCCTACATTGGGGATATTTTTAAAAATTCTGGCTTAAAGGAAAAAAACTGCAGACGGTAAAAATGTATTGATATAAGTGTTTGAGAAAAGTAAAAGAAATATCGTTGACACCTGAAATTCAGTGAAACTTCCTTAAAAGGTCATAATTAACCACTTAATAGCTTATTTTAACTCTCTACAAAGTAGACCTCCCTAAGCTCGATTCATTTTAGCGTAACACTCTAATTGTAAAGAAATTCTTTATCTTGTTATTTTGCTAGAGAAAGGTGTATAAGAAAATGTAGGTTTTTAAGTGAGTTTCACATAAAGGCTGTAGTTTAGATTCTTCTCAGTGGTATCTTGCTTCCAAATGTGAGACTCAAACTGACTTCAAAGAGAGCTTCATGAGCTCAAATATATTGACTGTAGAGGGATAAAAGAGAATTGCCCTATTACAGAAAACACGTAATTCCTGATATGTGGCTGCCCCTGAAGTGAGGGCCGGTGAGGTATATATAAACCTCAGGGTTGACAAGTTGCAGAGTCGTGTAGGAGGTAAATCAATACAAGCAAAGCAAAACAAGACAAAATAAAATACCCCAGAACAAGTGACTCAACATCTTTAATTGTCTGAAAGTCCTGGCTTAGCTGAAGGTTCAAATACAGAGAACTGTGTGAAAATAAAAAGACTATCTTCGGCATTACTTTTCCAAAAAAAAAAAAGAGTCTCTACATTAGAAGACAAAACATCTTAATAAAATAATGCTAATCATTAGATTGTGCTTGTGTTCATGTTTCTCTTCTCAACATAAGAGTTTACTTAGATGTCTTCACTAGAAACTCTCAGGAGTCTTTCAAGAATGACAACTAGTTTGGCCTCTACTAAGTGCTGGACAGGAGTGAGCCAAATCTTGCATTAAGTGAACAATAAGGATCTTTTCCTTGTTGTTGAAAGAAGCTGGCACATGGAAACCCATCCTTACATGGATGTCAGCCCAGCCTAGCCCCTACTTATACAGAAAGGGGTATGGGCAGAAGCCAGAGGAGTATACTCTCAGGGAGCTCACAATAGTGATACTGAATTGTTATAAATGGCCTAATGGAAGGATGTGGAAGGATGTTGGTCTAAGCTGGTCTTTAGAGGATAAGTAAGAGTTCACCTGGAAGAGAAAGAAGATAAAAACAATTCAGACAAAACTATAGCATCAGTAAAGCTTTAAAAAGTGTGGGGTTTTCTCCATCGTCTCAGCCCAAAATCTCCTTAAGCTGATAAGCAACTTCAGCAAAGTCTCAGGATACAAAATCAATGTGCAAAAATCACAAGCATTCTTATACACCAATAACAGACAAACAGAGAGCCAAATCATGAGTGAACTCCCATTCACAATTGCTTCAAAGAGAATAAAATACCTTTTATTTATTTATTTATTTATTTATTTATTTATTTATTTTAGTAGAGATGAGGTTTCACCGTGTAGTCCCAGCTACTCGGGAGGCTAAGGCAGGAGACTGGCGTGAACCCGGGAGGCGGAGCTTGCAGTGAGCTGAGATCGCGCCACTGCATTCCAGCCTGGGCGACAGAGTGAGACTCCATTTCAAAAAAAAAAAACAAAAAAGAAACCTAGAAATACAACTTACAAGGGATGTGAAGGACCTCTTCAAGGAGACCTACAAACCACTGCTCAATGAAATAAAAGAGGATACAAACAAATGGAAGAACATTCCATGCTCATGGATAGGAAGAATCAATATCGTGAAAATGGCCATACTGCCCAAGGTAATTTATAGATTCAATGCCATCTCCATCAAGCTACCATTGACTTTCTTCACAGAATTGGAAAAAACTACTTTAAAGTTCATATGGAACCAAAAAAGAGCCTGCATTGCCAAGTTAATCCTAAGCCAAAAGAACAAAGCTGGAGGCATCACGCTACCTGACTTCAAACTCTACTACAAGGCTACAGTAACCAAAACAGCATGGTACTGGTACCAAAACAGAGATATAGACGAATGGAACAGAACAGAGCCCTCAGAAATAATACCACACATCTACAACCATCTGATCTTTGACAAACCTGAGAAAAACAAGAAATGGGGAAAGGATTCCCTGTTTAATAAATGGTGCTGGGAAAACTGGCTAGCCATATGTAGAAAGCTGAAACTAGATCCCTTCCTTACACGTTATACAAAAATTAATTCAAGATGGATTAAAGACTTAAACATTAGACCTAAAACCGTAAAAACCCTAGAAGAAAACCTAGGCAATACCATTCAGGACATAGGCATGGGCAAGGACTTCATGTCTAAAACACCAAAAGCAATGGCAATAAAAGCCAAAATTGACAAATGGGATCTAATTAAACTAAAGAGCTTCTGCACAGCAAAAGAAACTACCATCAGAGTGAACAGGCAACCTACAAAATGGGAGAAAATTTTTGCAATTTACTCATCTGACAAAGGGCTAATATCCAGAATCTACAAAGAACTCAAACAAATTTACAAGAAAAAAACAAACAACCCCATCAACAAGTGGGTGAAGGATATGAACAGACACTTCTCAAAAGAAGACATTTATGCAGCCAACAGACACATGAAAAAATGCTCATCATCACTGGCCATCAGAGAAATGCAAATCAAAACCACAATGAGATAGCATCTCACACCAGTTAGAATGGCGATCATTAAAAAGTCAGGAAACAACAGGTGCTGGAGAGGATGTGGAGAAATAGGAACACTTTTACACTGTTGGTGGGACTGTAAACTAGTTCAACCATTGTGGAAGACAGTGTGGAGATTCCTCAAGGATCTAGAACTAGAAATACCATTTGACCCAGCCATCCCATTACTGGGTATATACCCAAAGGATTATAAATCATGCTGCTGTAAAGGCACATGCACATGTATGTTTATTGCGGCACTATTCACAATAGCAAAGACTTGGAACCAACCCAAATGACCATCAGTGATAGACTGGATTAAGAAAATGTGGCACATAATACACCATGGAATACTATGCAGCCATAAAAAAGGATGGGTTCATGTCCTTTGTAGGGACATGGATGAAGCTGGAAACCATCATTCTCAGCAAACTATCTCAAGAACAAAAAACCAAACACTGCATGTTCTCACTCATATGTGGGAATTGAACAGTGAGAACACTTGGACACAGGAAGGTGAACATCACACACCAGGGCCTGTCGTGGGGTGGGGGGATCAGGGAGGGATAGCATTAGGAGATATACCTAATGTAAATGACGAGTTAATGGGTGCAGCACACCAACATGGCACATGTATACATATGTAACAAACCTGCATGTTGTGCACATGTACCCTAGAACTTAAAGTATAATAATAATAAAAATAAAAGAAGTGCAGGATTTTCTGTATTGGTATAGTAAATAATAGAGCTGATGCTTAGGATACATGGTGGAAGTGGTGAATAAGGCTACTGCAGAAGAGGCCAACCAATATATTGTGTGGTTTCATGCACAAGCTTTGTATCCCAAACTATATCCATACAGATGACTCTTTCTGTTTTTCGTTTTTAAAATGTCTTTTTTTTTAACTTTTAAGTTCAGGGGTACATGTTCAGGGTGTGCAGGTTTGTTACATAGGTAAACATGTGTCATGGGGATTTGTTGTATGGATTATTTCATCATCCAGGTATTAAGCCCAGTAACCATTAGTTATTTTTCCCATTCCTCTCCCTCCTCCCACCCTCCACCCTCCAGCAGACCCCAGTGTGCACTGTTCCCCTCTAGGTGTCCATGTGTTCTCATCATTTAGCTCCCACTTATAAGTGAGAGCATGCTGTATTTGGTTTCCCATACAGATGACTGTTCTCTGTATCAGCAGCCCCTAGAGTCCAGAGTTCCCTACGTATATACCTAAGTACTTTCTGGAGACTTCCTCCTGAGCACCTCAAATTTGCCATTTTCAAGATCGAACTAACATACTACCCTTGATGCACTAGTGGTCATTAATGAAGAGTGTGACCATTAACTAAAAATAGATTATTATGGTGGGACTGAAAGTTGCAATATAAGCACAATCTATTTTCTCATTACCAAGGAATGATTGTCAATTGCCCTTCTGACAGCTTGAGTGTTACCCAGTGAGTGGTAGGAGCTAGAGAGGCAGAGTCAGGAACTCAAATAACTGTTTGGGACAGACTTCTTTTTAATGCTTTGCAAGCCAAATATTGATTTTTGATCTATATGATAGTATCTGACATTTTGTTTCATTGACTAGAGGTCAATCTGAGGTTGGATTCACAAAAAGAAACTGCATTCCTTACTTTTTTCCCCCTCAGCTCAGCCTGTCTATCCCTGGAGCCCTTCCTGAAGCCTCCAGCTGTGCAATGCTTTTTGAAGTTGTCTTTTAATTAGGAGATTAGGGAACTAAGTAAATACCAGTGGGACTCAAAGCTAGGACCTCAGCAGGAGAGTCTCGAACACCCAGGACTTGGGACATTAATAATCTTTTAATGGCTTAAGTATATCTTTGAAGGTTATCGAACAAGTCTTTTAGTCATAAAAAGTAATGGGAGAGAGTGTAATTAACAAGCAGAGCCAGCCTGTCAGCTCTTACCCTGTGGTAGGAGAAGAAGATGCTCTAAGTTGCAGGAGTTCCTAAATTTATCATGATCTGTTAGTGGACTTGCCTTTAATTTCTTGCCTGAGGACACTTCATCACACTTTTATTCCTCTCATTTTAAGCATTCTGTATTAACAGAAATTAACGCATGGTAACCAAAGAACACATTTTCTATCTTTTATTTCCTCAACTTCTGCAATTAGAATGATGAGATTTATCACCTGGTGTCACTGTGCAGTTGTGACTCTCAGATGGGTGTCAGATGGCATTGCTGTAAGTGGTTGGTATCTACCATCTAGCATCATATAATGACAATTGCCTGCTTCTTTCACAGCTGAATAAATCTGGGTGTTTTTTCTTGTTGTTGTTGTTGTTAATCTTGGTCCAACATTTCCTGTCGGTGAGATTACAGATAATTTTATTATTATCTCTAATTTTTAGTTTCCATAATGGAAAACATGGGAAATAAAACTCACTTTGCAGGGCTGTTTTGAGGATAAAATAATAGAATGTTGAAGGCTGCATAGCGCATAGAAGGCTCTCAATAAATACCGGCTTTTTATATCACAAATATTTTTCTTTAATTAAAAACACCAAGGTGAGACATGCTCTGTTTAACTGCTTAACTCCTAGGACAGTAGAGATGTTAAATGTTTTTGACGGTGGCATCATTATCAGATTTGGAGAAATACTGAGGAGAAAATGTGCCAGCTGGCAAAATTGCCAATACTAGAGCAGTCAGGATTCTATCCTGCTGGAGGTTTCAAGTAGCCCCACTATCTCTCTGTGAGGGTGCTGTGGATACCTCCATACATCTCTAGATTGAGGGCACACCTTCCCAACAAGTCCTGCATATATATATCTCTCTCTCTATATATATATGTATATATATGTATATATATCTTCATATATGTGTATATATGTGTATAGATATATATGTATATATGTAGATATATATGTATATATATGTGTGTATGTATATCTATATATATGTGTGTATACACACACACACATAGACACACAGCAAGAAAGGAAGCAGATTCAATTTGTTAGAATATTAATTAAAGCATGTTAAATGAGAGACCTACTAAAGCAAGAGAGTCAAACATAAAAACCAACTGCTAAGATTTCTAAATTGCCATAATTCTGTTTACTGCATAGTATTAATCTGAGGGACAGCTGACTTATACAGGCTACTTTATTATGCTTGATCTCAGTACTTATTCACATGGCTTATTATCATGGAACATTTTTATAGCTTTCATTCTCGTCTGTGACAGTTTTACTAGAGTGACAAGCTCATTGGTCTGAAATAAATGGGGGTAATGAGAGCCTTTGAGTCTTCATATTCAATGCCATGAAAAAGAAAAGATGGAAATTACATATGGGTAAGAGGTAAAGATTAGATGCTTGAAAAATACATTTCCAAATTCATTAAGATGAATTTGGAAGATAAACAACTTCATTACCAAGGCTTCCTTTCCTTCATTGATGTTTAGCTCTTATAATTAATATCATGCAAATGGGGCACAGACACATACTTCACTAGTGCCAGGGAGTATATTTACAAAATAGGGTTATTTGTGGGGGGAAAATATGGAATCCCAGAAGTATCAAAGCAACATGATTCCCTGAGAGATGTGCTTAGGTCAAGCCTATAGTGTTTCAGTGGATCACCCCAACTTCATACACTCTGCATATTTTTTAGTGAAAGGCGGCAGAGAATATCTTGGTGACTTTGTAACAATGAAGCTTCCCGGTAAATGAAGTGGCCTTGATACCAAGAGGGAGACTCAGAATTCAACTTCTGGCACCAGTCTTGTCTTCCATTGAGCTAATTCAGACCAGCTCAGCCACCTCCTTGCCAGAAAGGGAGTAGAAATGAGCCTCTAAGGTTATCTGGATCACTTGCTCGTCAATTGACAACATTAAATATTGGCAAAATGAGGTTCAGCAACCCTTAATATGCTAGAGAGTAGTCAAAAAGAAAGTCCTTGTTTAAAGGAAGTTACATAGCAACACATATCTTGCTTACATTCCAAGACGACAGGTCATGGTAGTGATGGTGCTGTTTTAATTTTTTAACGTTATAAAGGTTTTCTTCATTTCCTTGACATTGAAATATGTAGCATATTTTTATTTATACAAAACACCTATTACATCCTTCCTAGCAGAGGCAGAGTAGAAGAAAGAAGATCCATGCAGAAGAAAACAGAACAAATATGAAATATTCATTATATACTGTGGAAATATTTTGTCTCATATCAGTTTGTAAGTTTGACTTACATTCCCTATTACCTTGGACACAGAGAAATAAAAGAAAAAGTAAAGAGAAGAGGAAGGAAGTTCCAGATTGGCAGAGTAGATCACTGAAAATTTGCGCCTCCATAAAAGCAGCGAGAATACTAGCAAAAATTGTCAAAATCAACTTTTTCAGAATTCTAGAAATTAACCAAAGGCTTACAATAATCCAATGAGTATTTATTCAACTGTAGTTGAATCTCAGGAAAAACGGCAAGATCTATGGCTTTTTTTTTTTTTTCAGTTCTGGTTTTTATTGTGTTTTTTATGTTCCACACAATTTCTGCAAAGTTAGATGCAAACTTTCTGTAGAAGCTGCTCATACATTTTGTGGCATTTATAAAAGTGCAGAGGTAGCATATAAACAGGTGAGAGAAACTCCCTAAAAAAGGTCAGCCATTCATACCTTATTTGCATCTCCCTCTCTCCATCTCTGGGGTAGCTGTGAAAATCAGCAGCCTAGCAGCCACTTGCAGAGGAAGAATGAGTTTGGAACTCCCCAAAAGCTCTATCCCCAGAGAATTGTCACTGTTTGACCTGTTTAGCAGTTCCATGGAAACCTCCATTCACAGAACTTGTCTTTATTTGACCTGACTCAGAACTTGTTTACTGAGAACAGCCTTTACCCGCAGGGATATTTGTGGGGAAAAGTCAGCAGTAATTGTTTAACATGGCAATTGCTTCAGGTGGTGATAACACTTGCAGCTAACAAGAAGCTGAGCAAAAAGCTT
This sequence comes from Pongo pygmaeus, assembly GCF_028885625.2. NCBI lineage: Eukaryota > Metazoa > Chordata > Mammalia > Primates > Hominidae > Pongo > Pongo pygmaeus. The sequence continues at coordinate 77,515,519 of NC_072384.2, forward strand.
AATGAGATAAGCTTGGGAATGAGATGCTCCCAGAAGGCTTTGAAAAGCTTGTACATATTCATAGACATCTAGAACGTATGCAACACATACACATACACACACACACACACACACACACACAAACACATTACTGTATGAATGTCTGGGAAAGAACTGAGAAGGCTCTCACCTCTAGCAGATTTTGAAGCTCTGTGTAAGTGGAAAATGAAAACTAAGTAAAATCCCTGTTAGAGGATTGAAGGCATCCCTCACATGCACATAGAGCTCCTCAGCAAAGGCTGGAAGATTTATTGGTTCAGGCTTTTAAGGAAATCTCTGTCCCATTAGCTGACAACTAAGTTAACTGAGCAGAACCTTCAGATGCCAAACCCCCCCAAAAAGACAGACTTTAAAGAATTAGTTCTGGAAAGTCACTGAACAGCAAATAGCAGTAACAACAATAATAGCAACAAACAGAAACGACAACAAACATTAGATGGTGGGGTGAGGGGATAGACTTGATTTCCAGAGTTTCCACATTATATTATTTAAAACATTCAGTTTTCAACAAAAATTCATAAGACGTGCAAAGATACAGTAAAGGATGCTCCATATATGAAAAAAACAGTCAATTGAAACTGTCCCTGAATAAGCCAAGATGTTGGACTTACTAGACAAAGTATTTAAATGAACTATTGTACATACATTCAAAATACTAAAGGAAATCATATCTAAAGACTGAAAGGAAAATATGAGAAGGCTGTCTCCCAAATAAATAATATCAATAAAGAGAAAGAAATTATTTAAAAGAACCAAATAGAAGTTCAAAAATTGAAAAGTATAGTAACAGAAATAAAAAATTCACTAGGGTACCCAACAGCATGCTTGAAAAGGCAGAAAAAAGCATCATTGAACTTGAAGATAGATCAATTCAAAACATCTAGTCTGAGGAACAGAAAGTAAAAGGAATGAAGAAAAATGAACAAAGTCTCAGTAACATGTGGGATACCATCAAGCATACAAACATATGCATAATGAGGATTCTCAGTAAAAAAGGAGACAAAGGGTCAGAAAGAATATTTGAAGAAATAATGGTTGAAAACTTCCCATACTTGATTAAAATAAACATTAATCTACACATTAAAGGAGCTCAATAAACTACAAGTAGGATAAACTGAAAGAGATCCACATCTAGACACATTATAATCAAACTGTCCTAAGATAATGACAAGAGAAAATCTTGAAAACAACAACAGAGATGTAACTCATTATATAAAAGTAACCCTCAATAAGATTAACAGCTCCATCATCAGAAACTATAAGGCTAGAAAACAGCTGAATAATATATCCACACTACCAAAAGGAAAAGACTATGAACCAAGAATTCTATATCCAGTGAAACTATACTTCAAAAATGAAAAATTAAGACATTCTTAAATAATAAACAAAACTGAGAAAATTTGTTTCCAGTAGACCTGTCCTATAAGAAATACGAAAGAAAAGCCTTCAGGCTGAAATGAAAGGATACTAGGGAGCAATTTGAATCCACATGAAGAATAAAGAGAACCAATAAAGAAAATTTTATAAGTAAATATGAAAGATAGTATAAATGTATGTTTGTAACTCTTTTTTCTCCTATCTCATTTAAAGACAATGGCATAATGCAAAAATTATAAAACTGCATTGATGGGCTTATCATATGAAAAGATGTAATTAGTAGGACAACAATAACACAAATGAAGGGGTAGGGAACAAAGCTATATGGAGCAAGGTTTTTGTATACTATGGAAATTAAGTTGATAGTAATCCAAACTAGATTGTTACAAATTAAGATATTAATTGTGATCCCCACGGCAACCACTAAGAAAATAACTGAAAAAATTGTATAGTGAAAGAAATGACAAGATAATTAAAATGGTACATTAGAAAATATTTGTTTAACTTACATCTAAGACCTCAAACTATGAAATTACTACAAGAAAACATTGGGGAAAATACCCAGGACATTGGTCTAGGCAAAGATTTCTTAGCAATACCCCAAAAGCACAAGCAATCGAAACAAACATGGACAAATGGGATCACATCAAATTAAAAAGCTTCTACACAGCAATGGATACAACAAAGTGAAGAGATAAACCACAGAATGGGAGAAAATATTTGCAAACTACCCCTCTGACAAGGGATTAATAACCAGAATATATAAAGAGCTCAAACAACTCCACAGGAAATAATCTAATAATCTGACCAAAAAATGGGCAAAATATCTGAAAAGATATTTATCAAAAGAAAACATACTAATGGCAAACAGGCACATGAAAAGGTGCTCAACATCATTGATCATCAGACAAGTTCAAACCAAAACTATAATGAGATATCATCTTATCAGTTAAAATGGCATATATCCAAAAGACAGGCAATAACAAGTGCTGGTGAGGATGTGGAGAAAAGGGAACACTTGTACCCAGTTGGTGGAATTCCAACCAAGAGTGTATAAGTGCAATATACAAATCCAGCAATCCCACTGCTGAGTATATTCCCAAAAGAAAGGAAATTAGTATTTTGAAGAGATATCTGCACTCTTATGTTTGTTGTAGCACTGTTTACAATAGTTAAGATTTGAAAGCAATCTAAGTGTCCATCAGCAGATGAATGGATTAAAAAAATGTGGACACACAATGGAGTTCTGTTCAACCATAAAAAAGAATGAGATCCAGTCATTTGCAACAACATAGATGGAACTGTACATCATTATGTTAAGTGAAATAAGCCAGGAAGAGAAAGACAAATGTCATATTTTCTCACTTATTTGTGGGATCTAAAAATTAAAATAATTTAACTCATGGTCATAGAGAGTAGAATGATGGTTACTAAAAGCTGGGAAGGGTAGCAGAGGGTTCAGGGGAAGGTGGGAATGGTTAATGTTTACAAAAAATTAGAAAGAATGAATAAGACCTACTATTTGATAGCACAATAGGGTGACTATAGTCAATAAGAACTTAATTGTATATTTTTAAATAACTTAAAGAATGTAATTTGATTGTTTGTAACTCAAAGGACAAATGCTTTAGGGGATGGATACTCCGTTCTCCATGATATTCTAATTTCATGTTGTATCAAAACATCTCATGTATCCCATAAATATATACATCTACTATGTACCCACAAACATTTTTTAAAAAGAAAGAAAATATTTACTTATTTAACACAAAAGAAGGCAGTAAAGAAGGAATAGGGGAATACAAAGGACAGAAGGCATATAGAAAACAAATACAGAAAAGGCAAATGTAAATCCTAGTTTATCACTAGTTACATTAAATGTAAGTGGACTAAACACTCCAATCAAAAGGCAGAGATCAGTAGAATGGATACAATAACATGATCCAATTTTATGCTGTCTACAAGGGACATACTTTAGATTCAAAGACATGACTGGGTTAAAGTAAAAAAATGGAAAAAGTATTTATATTACACCATGCAAACAGTAGCAAAAGAGAGCTGAAGTAGCTATTCATGTCAGACAAAACAGTTTTTTTTAAAAAAAGAGTTACTAGAGATAAATAACAATATTTTATAATGGCAAAGGGTCAAACCAATAAGAAAATATAACAATTAAAGGATTCCCTATTTAATAAATGGTGCTGGGAAAACTGGCTAGCCATATGTAGAAAGCTGAAACTGGATCCCTTCCTTACACCTTATACAAAAATCAATTCAAGATGGATTAAAGACTTAATATTAGACCTAAAACCATAAAAACCCTAGAAGAAAACCTAGGCAATACCATTCAGGACATAGGCATGGGCAAGGACTTCATGTCTAAAACACCAAAAGCAATGGCAACAAAAGCCAAAATTGACAAATGGGATCTAATTAAACTCAAGAGCTTCTGCACAGCAAAAGAAACTACCATCAGAGTGAACAGGCAACCTACAAAATGGGAGAAAATTTTTGCAATCTACTCATTTGACAAGGGGCTAATATCCAGAATCTACAATGAACTCAAACAAATTTACAAGAAAAAAACAAACAACCACATCAAAAAGTGGGCGAAGGATATGAACAGACACTTCTCAAAGGAAGACATTTATGCAGCCAACAGACACATGAAAAAATGCTCATCATCACTGGCCATCAGAGAAATGCAAATCAAAACCACAATGAGATAGCATCTCACACCAGTTAGAATGGCAATCATCAAAAAGTCAGGAAGCAACAGGTGCTGGAGAGGATGTGGAGAAATAGGAACACTTTTACACTGTTGGAGTGACTGTAAACTAGTTCAACCATTGTGGAAGACAGTGTGGAGATTCCTCAAGGATCTAGAACTAGAAATACCATTTGACCCAGCCATCCCATTACTGGGTATATACCCAAAGGATTATAAAACATGCTGCTATAAAGACACATGCACACGTATGTTTATTGCGGCACTATTCACAATAGCAAAGACTTGGAACCAACCCAAATGTCCATCAGTGATAGACTGGATTAAGAAAATGTGGCACATATACACCATGGAATACTATGCAGCCATAAAAAATGATGAGTTCATGTCCTTTGTAGGGACATGGATGAAGCTGGAAACCATCATTCTCAGCAAACTATCTCAAGAACAAAAAACCAAACACCGCATGTTCTCATTCATAGGTGGGAATTGAACAATGAGAACACTTGGACACAGGAAGGGGAACATCACACACCGGGGCCTGTTGTGGGGTGGGGGGAGGGGGGAGGGATAGCATTAGGAGATATACCTAATGTTAAATGAAGAGTTAATGGGTGCAGCACACCAACATGGCACATGTATACATATGTAACAAACCTGCACGTTGTGCACATGTACTGTAAAACTTAAAGTATAATAAAAATAAAATAAAATAAAATAAACTTAAAAAAAATCTTTGTACAACAAATATTCATAGCAGCATTTTTATAAAAGCCAAAAAGGGGAAAAAACAAAATATACATCAATTGGTTAATGGATAACAAAATGTGATATATCTATACAATAAAATATTATTTGATATTAAAAAAAGAAAATATAACAATTATAAATAAGCATACAGCTAATAACACATCCCTAAAACATATGAAGCAAAGGTTGAGAGAACTGAAAGGAGAAATAGATAATTCAACAATAAAAATAGTGGAGACTTCAACATCCCACTTTCTGTAATAGAGCAACTAGACAGAAGATTAACAAGAAAGTAGAAGACTTGAACAACACTATAAACCAACTAGACCTAACAGACATCTATAGAGCACTCCACCTAATGGCAGAATATATATATTTTTCAAGAGCACAAGAAGCATTCCCTAGGATAGCCCATACGTTAGGTCAAAAAAAAAGTCTCAATAAGTTTAAGAGGGCTCATATGATAAAAAAAAATTCTCCAAACACAATGGGATAGAATTAGAAAGAATAACCAAAAAGTTTGGGAAATTCACAAATATTTGTTAATAAAACAATACTTCTAACAAACTAAGAGTTAAAGAAGAAATCAAAGGGAAATTAGAAAATACTTTGAATGAAAACAAAATACAACATACCAAAATACAATGGATGCAGCAAAAGCAGCACTTAGAAAGAAATGTATGGCTATAAATGCTTACATTAAAAAGGAAAAATAAGGAATAAGGTCTCAAATCAATAACCTCACCCTCCACTTCAAGAAACTAGAAAAAGGAGAGCAAACTACACCTAAAGCAAACAGAAAGGACATAATAAAGACTAGAGGGAGAATAAACAAACTAGAGAACAGAAAGCAATAGAGAAAATCAACAAAACAAAAATTTGTTTTTTGAAAAGGTAAAACTGGTAATCCTTTAGCTAGTTTTGCCAAGAGAAAAAGAGAGAAGTCTCAAATCACTAAGATAAGAAACAAAAGAGGGGCTTTAACTACAAACTTTGTAGAAATAAGATTATAAAGGAATATTATGAATAATGGTATGCCAAAAAATTAGGTAACAATTATAGACCATGTGTTAAGTCATAAAGCAAGTATTAAAACAACTCAAGGAGAATTTTAAAATTAGAATAAAGTTATAATAATTAGAGAGGTTAAATTAATAATTAAAAATATTTCCACAAAGAAAATCTCAGCAAGAGATGGCTTCACTGGTGAAATTCACCAAATGTTTAAAGAAGACTCTTTTTTAAAATGTCAGTCCTTAACAAACTCTTAAAAATAAAAAAAGGGGAGACTGCTTCCCAGCTCATTCTATGAGGGTAGCATTGCCCTGACACCAAAACCAATTATATCACAAGAAAGCTATAGATCCTTATGGATATAGATGCAAAAATTCTCAAAAATGCTAGTAAACTAAATCCAGCAATATTTAAAAAGGTATGCACACCATGACTGAATGGCATTTATCCCAATAATGTAAGATTGGATTAACATCCAAAAATCAATATATATAATATACTATTTTAATAGAATAAAAGACAAAAATCACACAATTATCTCAATAGACAAAAAGCATTTGACAAAATCCAACATGCTTTCATGCCACTTAACAAACATTCGACAAACTAGAAATAGAAGGGAACTTCCTCAAACTGATAAAAGGACACTTAACAAAAAATGCACGGCCAACACAGTAATGGTAACAGACTGAATGTTTTACTTTTAACACCAGGAATCAGACAAGGATATTGGCTCTCTATTTAACCACTTCTGTTTAACAATGTACTGGAGGTTCTAGACATGCAATCAGGTAAGAGAAAGAAATAAAAAGGCATTCAGACTGTAAAGAAAAAAGTAAAATTATCCCTGTTTGCAGGTGACAAAATCTCATATACAGATAATTTTAAGAAATTCATAAAAAAGCTATTATAATAAACAAGTTCAACAAGGTTACAGGCCATAAGATTGATATACAAAACTCAGCTGTATTTCTACACACTAACATTGAACAAATCAAAAATTAAGAAAATAATTTCATTTATAATAATATCAAAAAGAATAAAACAGGAATAAATGTATCAAAATAAGTGTAAGTCTTTTACACTTAAAACTACAAAACATTGCTGAAAGAAATTAAAGAAGATACAAATAAAGGAAAGACAACTTATATACAGGAGTTGGAATACAATCTTGTTAAGATTGCAATACTCTCCAAATTGATTGACAGATTCAATGCAATCCCTAAAATAAACTCAGCTACTAATTTTGGAGAGATGGACAAGTTGATTCTAAAATTAATATGGACATACAAGAGACCTAAAATAGTCAAAATGATCTTCAAGATGAGAAACAAAAAGTCAAAGGACTCACACTTTTAGATTTTAAAACTTACTTGAAAGATACAGTAACCAAGACAATGTGATACTGGCATGAAGACATACAGATCAATGGAGTAGAGTTGAGAGTCTCATAAACCTATATATCTATGGTCAATTGACTTTTCACATGGGTGGCAAGACAAATAAATTGGGAAGGAATAGTCTTTTCAACAAATGGTGCTGGAATACTGGATGTCCCTGTACAAATGAATGATATTGGACCCCTTATCTCACGCCATGTACAAAAATTTAGCTGAAAGTGGATCAAGGGCCTAGATGCAAAAGCTAAAATAATCAAACTCTTAGAAGAACACATGGGCATATGTATTCATGCACTTAGATTAAACAATCACTTCTTAGATATAATACCAAAAGCACAAGTAACAAAAGAAAAAATTTATAAACTGAACATCAAAATCTAAAACTTTCGTGCTTCAATAGACACCATCAAGAAAGTGAGAAGACAACTCAGAATGGAGGCAAATATACATAAATCATAAATCTGATAAGGGACCTGTATATGAAGTATACCAAAAACTCGTACAACTCAGCAATAAAAAGACCATTAACACAATTGAAAATGGTAAAAGACTTGAATAGACGTTTCCCAAATAAGACATACAAATGGCCAATAATCACATGAAAAGACGCATAACATTGTTAGCCATTAGGAAAATGCAAATCAAAATTACAATGAGATGCCTCTCCAAGGAACTGTAAAGTATACTTACTGCAAGGAAGAAGTACAATTATCTCTATTTGCAGATGACATAATTCTGGAATCTCCTAAGATTCCACCAAAAAACTGTTAGACCTAATATATGAATTGAGTAAAATTGCAGGATACAAAATCAACATACAAAAATCAGTAGCATTTTTATATACAAATAATGACCTAACTGAAAAAGACATCCAGCAAACAATCCCATTTACTATAGCATAAAATGATACAGAGAAATAACTTTAACCATGGAGGTGAAAGATCTGTACACTGAAAACTATAAACCACTGATGAAAGAAACTGAAGAAAATACAAATAAATGGAAAGATATCCTATGCTCCTGGATTGGAAGAAGTAATATTGTTAAAATGTCCATACTACCTAAAGCATATCCAGATTCAGTACAATACCTATCAAAATTCCACTGGCATTCTTCACAGAAACAGAAAAAACCATCCTAATATTTTAATAAAACATAAAAGACCCAAATAGCCAAAACAATACTGAGAAAGAAAAACAAAATTGGAGGTGTCACACTTCCTGATTTCAAATTATATTACAAAGCTATAGAAATAAAACAGTATGATATTGACATAAAAACTGACACACAAGCCAGTGGAACAGAATATAGAGCCCAGAAATAAATCCAAACCATGTATGGTCAACTAATTTTTGACGAAAGCACCAACAGGACACAATAGGAAAATAATGGTCTCTTAAATTAATGGTTCTGGGAAAACTGGATTTCCAAATGCAAAAGAAGGATATTGGACTATTATCTTACACCATACACAAAAATAAACTCAAAATGAAAAAGACCTAAATATAAGACCAAAAACTATAAAATTCCTAGAAGATAACATAGGGAGAAAACTCCTGGACAATGCCTTGGTCATGACTTTTTGAATATCATACCAAAAGCTCAGTCCACAAAAGCAAAAGTAAATAAATGGGACTACATCGAATGAAAAAGCTTCTGTATGCCAAAGGAAACAACCAATAAAATGAAATAGCAAACTATGTATTGGGAACAAATATTTGCAAACTATATATCTGAAAAGGGATTAACCATCCAAAATTTATAAAGAACTCATACAACTCAAAAGTGGAAAAACAAACAGCCTAATCTAAAAATGGGCAAAAAATCAGAATAGACATTTCTCCAATGAAGACATTAAAATGGCCAACAGGTACATCAAAAGGTGCTCAACATTATCAACATCATTAATCATCAGGGAAATGCAAATCAAATCCATTGTGAGATACCACCTCGTACCCATTAGGGTGGCTAATATCAAAAAGTCAAAAGATGACAAATGTTGGTGAGGGTGTGGAGAAAAGAGAACTCTTTACACTGTTGGTGGGAATATAGATTGGTACAACTATTATAGAAAATAGTATGGGGTTTCTAAAGGGGTTAAAAATACAACTACCATATGACCCAGCAATCCCTCTTCTGGATACATATTTACAAGAAATGAAATCACCACCTTATAAAGATATCTAGTTTCTCATATTCATTGCAGCATTATTCACAATAGCCAACATATGGAAACAAGTAAGTGTCTATTGATTAATGAATGGATAAAGATATTGAATATTATCAAGTGGTACATATATATAATGGAATATTATTCATTCCTAAAAAAGAATCAGATGTTGCCATTTGCCGTGACACGGATAAGCCTGGAGGACATTACGCTAGGTGCTACAGGACAGACACAGAAAGAAAAATATTGCATAATCTCATTTTATGTGGAATCTGAAAAAAATTCAAATATACAGAGAGAACAAAACAGTAGTTACTAGGGGTAGTGGTCAGTGGGAAGAAAACAGGGAGATGTAGGTCCGAGGATACAAAGTAGCAGATATGTAGGATGAACAAGCCTAGAGAAATAATGTACATGAGGACACTAGGTAATACAATTGTATTGTATGTGGAATTCATGCTAAAGGAGTAGAATTTAGCTGCTCTTGCAACAAAAACAAAGAAATGGGCAACTGTGAGATGATGGCTATGTTAATTTGCTTCACTAAAGTAACATTTTTACTATCTATATGTATTCCATAACATGTTGTATACCTTAAATATACATAATAAAACTTATTTAAAAAAGAATTTAGCAAGTAGAAAAAGTGGTAGAGAAGAGAAAAATGATGGTCCAAATATAGAAGTATTTGATGTGAATTGTGGCAGAGTTTCAAAGAAAATAAAATTACATAATATGTGAAAAACAAAGAGACAAATTGCCCAGCAAGGATATGGACTCATCATGTACTTCAGAAATGGCATAAAGGGAGATAATCAATCATGAGATAGCACTCTTCAAAGGATAAATTTTTAGATCCAAAATGATCTTAAGTAACATGAACTATGTTTTGGGGTGACTAATGGATGGGATAACCTATAGTGTTCTTTTATTATATGCTTGTTTTGTACACATGAGGGATGCCATAAACAAAATGAGTTCCCTTTTGTATTACTACTTAAAAGTAATCATACGGGTCATTTTCCAGTGGTCATTCACTTCTTGCTACTACATAATGTTTAGGCTTAGAATTCTGAGCCTGAATAGCACCCTAATTGTAAAAAGCATGGTCATTAAAAACAAACAAATTGGCCAGGCACAGTGGCTCACACCTGTAATCTCAGCATTTTGGGAGGCCAAGGTGGGTGGAACACCTGAGGTTAAGAGTTCAAGACCAGCCTGGCCAACGTGGCGAAACCCAATCTCTACTAAAAGTACAAAAATTAGTGAGGCTTGGTGGCAGGCACCTTAATCCCAGCTACTCAGGAGGCTGAGGCAGGAGAACCACTTGAACCCAATAGGCAGAGGTTGCCGTGAGCCGAGACTGTGCCACTGTACTCCAGCCTGGGCAACAGAGCGAGACTCCATCCCCTGCACCCCCCAAAAAAACAAAAACCACAATGAAATGCTATGTCATATCCGCTAAGATGGCTATAACTAAAAGAAAGACAGAAATAAAAATAAGTATTGATAAGCATCAAAATGGAACCCTAATTCTTTGCTGGTGCGAATGTAAAATGGTATAGCCACTGTAGAAAACAGTCTGACAGTTGGTCCAAAAGTTAGACACAGAGTTACCACATGACCTAGCAATTCCACTTCTAGGCCTATACCCAAAAGAACCGAAAATCTATGTGCACTCAAAAATTTGTACATGAATGTTCTCAGCAGCATTATTCTTAATAGCCAAAAAAGTAGAAACAACATCATCAACTGATGAATAAGAAACATATGATATATCCAAACAATGGAATATTATTCATCCATAAAAAGTAATGAAGGAATAAAGTGCATGTACAACATGAATGAATAGTGAAAACATTATGTTAAGTAAAAGAAACCAAACACAAATGGTCACATATTATATAATTCCATTTATAAGAAATGTCCAAAATAGACAAATCCATTGAGGCAGAAAGTAGATTAGCAGTTGCTAGGGCCTGGGAGGAGGGAAGAGAGGGGAGTGGCTGCTAATGGGTAGAGTTTCTTTTTTGGGGTGATGAAAATGTTCTGGAAGCAGACAGCAGTGGTATGGTTGAACAACCTTGTGAATATACTAAAAACCACTGAATTGAACACCTTAAAATGTTGATTTTGTGGTATATGAATTACATCTCAAGAAAAAAAAAACTTAAAGATAAGAATAATTAGCATAAAGCTGATAATTACGCTGCCAAGTAAGAATAATAAAAATTGTTTGGCATAGTTGAATAAATCAAGTGATACTTACTGAGTAGCCCACCAAGTGCTGTGGCCATGGAGATGCCCTATTCACATCTCCCTTTAGGAGAACCTCATCAGGAAGTATAGCTGATTGACACCTCCATCTCCACGCCTCTGGGTCCAAGCCTCCCCTGGAGCTGTTCCCCGTCAATGACTGAGCGTGATGAGGGCAGGAACTGGGTCACTCCCGTGGAAGCATGATTTCTCCAACTGGCAAATTCTGCTCAGGACTTCCCATTGGCCAGGCAGTGATTTTTTCCAAACCACACTGTGACCAAAGACTCTTTATATTCACTCCACACTTGTCTCTCTTCTTCCACAGAGCACTGTGGTCAAATGCTCTCCCCATCTACTGCCGATCCTGCTCTCTTTAGCTTTCACATTTCTTTCTCCTGAAAAATCTTTTGCTCATCTAATATTGGCATATGTTCTTTGGAGAGCAGAAGTGACTCATGAATGTATGTCTAAGAAGGAATACAGTACAAGACTTGAAGAATGTAGCTGAAAGGTCTTGGTAGGACTGAATGTGTCTGCATGTGTCTCTGGGATTCCAGGGATATATTGTATTCACTTGTACTAAACAGATGTATAAAACAGACTTACACAAACAAACTACTCTCCAAGGTGCCTAATTCGAAGGATAATATGTATTTGAGTGAAGTAGTTCTTGAAATGCTTGGGAAATACCAGTTTCATACAATCATGGTATTTAATAATAACCAATATAGGTACTGATTGAGGCCACAAACACTGCATGGGCAAATCAGACAAGGCCTGTAAGTCTAAAGCAGTGTTTTTCACACTGTGGGTCACCGCAAAGTGTAAATCATGAAATCAATTTTGTGGGTCATGACAGCAGATGTTTTAGTTTTGTTTTTCTTTCCTTAAAAGAATAGATAAGAATATAGATGCATAGTAAAGGTAAGCATACTTTCATAAAATATTTGTCTTAGATATGTGTGTGTATACTTGTGTGTATATTTATGTACACTCCCTAGGTTTGGATATTTTTGTCACGGATTGCATTAGAAAAGGTTTGAAAGTCATGATCTAAGGGATACACAATAAAGTTGGCACAGTCAGAATTTACATAAAGACATTTAGTAACATTCTTTAAAGTAGGAACAGAATTTCTGATTCCCAACAGCTTCACCAGGGTTGCATGCTTTTGAGTGATAATGTCCAAGTGGAGTACGTCACATAAAACCTTCTGGTGCATGGAGGTGCTCCTCCAGGCCCAGAATCATATTCATAATCTGATTAGGTACTGGAGATCACCTCATGTAACCCAGGTACATCTCAGAGTTATAAAATGTGCAATATGGGCTGGGTGTGGTGGCTCATGCCTGTAATCCCAGCATTTTGGGAGGCCAAGGTGGGTGGATCACGAGGTCAAGAGATTGAGACCATCCTGGCCAAAATGGTGAAACCCCATCTCTACTAAAAATACAAAAATTAGCTGGGTGTGGTGGTGGGCCTATAGTCCTAGCTACTCAGCAGGCTGAGGCAGGAGAATCACTTAAACTCAGGAGGCAGAGGTTGCAGTGAGCCGAGATCACCCCACTGCACCCCAGCCTGGGCGACAGAGTGAGACTCCGTCTCAAAAAAAAAAAAATTGCAATATGATTGCAGGGTACAATCATAGTACACTCAGGAATAAACAAAATCCTCACTCATCATACTTCGTCTCTGCAGGTTAATACAGTCTATTCCAAGGTTATTCCTGAATGTATCATTGCTGCTGGACAAAGACAAAGGATGGTAACCCAGACATCTCTGGGAGTCTTGCTAAGAGATTCTTGGACTAACTATAGAGCTCATCCAGTGGTTTGTCTCACTAGAGCTACGTCTCGTGGAAGTCAATTCTCCTTAAAAGAATCATAGGATTTGGGCCATGGTGGCTGGAAATCTAAAGGAAGAGTCACAGAGAAGTCAGGAATGGTTGCAAACCATTGCTAGAAGGGGTAATCTGTTTTGCAAAACTAGATTCCGCACAGATGTGTAAAGGAAAAGAAAATAAAAGTCAATAAGGCATTGAAACAGAAGATTCACTCTTCTAACCTAAAAAATTCAATGCAGAAAACTAATGTTGAGAAAAGTCACAGGGCTGTCTAATCTTAAAATTTAAAGAAACTCTAAACTCTCTTAGGTGCTTCTCAAAGTTGAGCTATATGTACTCTCCGGGGGAAATGTAGATGAGCTAAGGGGTGGAAAAGCCACAGGAAAAACAAAGCGGTTCTAGGGTCATATTATGTCATTGAACCTATGAGAGCATCGATTGTAAGATGGACTGTTGTTGTCAGCCCACTAAAAGAAAAAAATGCTATGAGGCAATGCATTATCACTTAAAATATTTTAACCTTATTTTAAAAGATATTTCAGATTCAATATAAATTCTATCATATACCATTCTTGAAGGAAAATGTAAAACTATACAAGTTGATTATACACAAGGGAAAATAAAGAGTGTCACTCTTCTGAATCAATTCTCAATTCAGAGTCATCAGTGTTCACAGATCTTATCCTCAAAGCCATCAGGATATTAATGATGCAGCATGTATCTTTAAAAGTGCTCTGCTATCATCTCCAGAAATTTCTTCCAAGCTGCTGACACTCTCTTGTAAGTTTTGAGGTCGTCACTTATTGAACTTAGTAGACGATGCCATTGGAGGGTTTTTAGATAAAACCAAACTCATATTCCTTCCTAAAGTGATCTTTCCTTGGTTTGTTGGCTGAAATTTTAAGGGTTGCTAATGTCCAGTCTTGCCACTAGAATTTTTTTCACTGTGCAGATACATGTCTAAAAATGCACCAACAGCTAACATCACTTTGAAGGTTAAGTAAGACTCCTGGCCATCTTTCCACATGGCTGTACACCACTCATTCATCAGCTCACCTGTCATTCATCTCTATTTGTGTGTATGTGCATGCATGCATGAGTGCACACACATAAGATAATAGCATTGAGTTCAATCTCATTTTCATCTGAGAATGGGTTCAAACTCACACACTAAAATTGCATTCATTTCCCACTTCTGCATAACAAATTACTATATATATATAGCAGCTTAAAACAACACCTATTTATTATCTCAGAGGGCTGGAAGTCACAAGTTCATCATGACATGCTGGATTTGCTGCTCAGGATCTTACAAGACCAAAATCAAGGAATTGACAGAGCTGTATTCCTTTCTGAAGGCTCTGGGGAAGAATGGAGCTCATTCAGGTTGTTGGCAGAATTCAACTCCTTGCAGTTGTATGACTGAGGTCCAGGTTTCCTTGACATTTGGCCCCATCTATATTTAAACCAGCAACATTTGTTGAATCCTGCTCATGCATAACATGTCTCCGACTTTTCCCTTCTGTTGCACCTTTTCAGCTTCCTTTTGTGTCCTCAACTGGGAGATGGCTCTGTTTTAAGGGTTCAGGTGATTACATCAGACTCACCTAGATAATCCAGAATAGTCTCCCTATTTTAACATCAATTGATTAGTAATCTTAATTATCTCTGTAATCTCTTTGGCTTGTAATGTAACGTGAATATATGACAAGTGGTGAGGATCTTGGGGGCCAACATTCTGCCTCCCACACTTAGTTTGATATTGTTCAAAATTAAATACGGTGACAAGTTTTGATCACCTGACATCATGCATGACATCACATTGAAATGCTGTACATTTTGTCATCTATGTTCTCAATGTTAATTGTTTTAGCACTCTTGGCATTGGCAGGTATGTCAAAGGACACTGAGGTTTTCTTAGCATTTCCTATTTGACTAAATTCCTAGTTTTTCCTAAATGAATTACATGTCAGTGGATGTTAAGCAGTTTCCAATCAGTTGAAAATTTTTGACAAATTGATGTTCCACACCTTAATAACAGTCTTGCATCATGCATGAGTTTAGTTACATCAGCCTCTTCTTGTTTTGAAATTTATTTCACTTTTTATGAGAGCTTTGGCAATTTCTCCTGCCTTCAGTTGCATAACTTGACATGTGTCAGGCGACCCATGTAGATGTATTTCAGTAACCAAATATAGCACCACTTCATCTTCTTGGAAGTTTCTTCCTTCATTGTTGCTTTGAAAAAACATACAGAAATGGGACCAGTTTTCCAAAAACAAATATTTTCATCACTAATATCAAATTTACACTCCACTTCTTATTTGTATGTTTTTCTGCAAAAAAAATAACTTTTCATTTCAATGCCAGACCACACTGTAATCTCATTGGACACACATATTAACCAGCATTTAAGTCCAATCTATGTAGTACCGACAACGTACAATACACAATTGAAGAGATAACACAAACAGCTCTGACCAAGTTTGTACATGCACAGGCAATAGCTGTGTCACCAACTGTCACTAAGACATCACTGGTAGTAAGATACCATCCTGACTTTCAACATGTTAAGTGTGAGAAAAAGTGCCTTAAAATCATTGAGCAACTACTATGTGCCAGGCATTGTGCTCTTTCAGCAATTCTACTGAATTTTCCTGGTAATCTACTTGCAAGTAATAAACGTAATGGATGAGAAGATTAGTGCCAGGGCCAGGCTAACTGGATTTCAAATATTGCCTCTGTAACTTACTGTGTTACCTTGGACATATTTCTTAACTCTTATCTGTAATATAGGAAAAAACAGGATAATTCATGTGCAGTACTTAGCACACAGTAAAACTCAAAAATAGTGTCATGTTGTTTCTGTTGTTTTTAACTGAGCTTAAGAGCTGGCTCCTTTTCTTCCCATATGCTCATGAAGCAAATACCTGTATTCTCCCAGTTAGTGAAAAAGTATTCATTCTGGAAATAGAATCTCTTTTAGTTCTAATTCCTTATTGTTCTAAAATATACCAGATTATCTCATCTTGCCTTGAGTGTACTGGTTCACTAAAGGACAAGAGCCATCAATATTCATGACCAGGGAACTTGGAGAAAATACAGTGTTTAAAAAAGGAAAAATGTCCACATAAAAGGTTTAACATTCAGGCTACTTAACACTCTGTCCTCCACCTTTTCTTTTGTGCATCCCTCTCCCTACATGCACTTGGATCTCTGTGGGTTAACATCTAACAAAAGCTTTAGGAATTAAAAGGTCTGTAAAAAATGGGGTACACTCCGGGCGGTTTAGGGGCTAGGCAACAGACTATGACACCTGGGGGAGAAAGTGAGCCTTCTTCCCATTTCTGCACAAATTACCCAGCCTTCCCCAGGTTCGTAAAGGTCACCAGTGCACCTAAGGTAGTGCTGGGGAGCTGTGGCACAGCACTGGTGAGGAGTGCAGTTATGACCGTGGGAATTCTGGAGTGGGCAAGGAAGCCCACATCATAGGACGCTGCTCTGTCATGGCCAGAGGGAGAGGATTTATGGGTGGTCACTTGGAAGAAATGATGAGTCAGTAGTAAATAATCATAATAATAATAATAATAATAATAATTATTATTATTATTATTATTATTTTAAATCTTAGGCTTGGCATGATGGCTCACGCCAGCACTTTTGGGAGGCCAAAGCAGGAGGATCCTTTGAGGCCAGGAATTTGAGACCAGCCTGGGCAGCACAGTGAGACTCCTATCTCTACAAAATAATTTTAAAATTAGCCAGGTGTGGTGGCATGCACTTGTAGTCCTAGCTAATTGGGAGGTTGAGATGGGAGGATTGCTTAAGCCCAGGAGTTCAAGGATTACAGTGAACTATGATTGCACCACTGCACTCTTGCCTGGGCAACAGAGTGAGACCCTGTCTCTAAAAAAAGAAATCTTAGAAACTCCAGGAATACTTCAAGGATGGCTTTTACAAGGGACTAGGGTTCTTATGCTACACTACATAGAAATGCTTAAGCAGCCGAATATATAAATTACAACTATTAATGTGACTATATTTATTTAAAGCCATAGTCTGGAGGCCTGGTGAAATCTGGTTATGTTTGTATTATATTTTTAACCCACTCCCATCACTGTTCATTGCCCTTGAGATCCTTGAGAACAGAGACTGCTTTTAATTTTTAAAAAATCTCTGTAGCCCTATCACCTAGCAGAGGACTCAGCACAGAGTAGGTACTCAATAAATGACTGTTGAAGGAAGGAATAACTGCCTCCAAGGAACAAATTTATAATAAACAGATAGAAGTTATAGGAATATAATTCAACATAAAATGCCTTTCTAACTACTAGAACCCCTTATAAATACAAGAAGTCTATCATGACATAGTGAGAATCCTGCCACTAGAGGTGTTGACAATCATACCCTGGAAGAGGAGCACACTTCATGGAGGGAGATGGATCAAACCATTTCCAGTTCTTGAATTGATTGGTACTCATTGCATGGAGACCAACAGGAGACTAGCTATGACAAAGCAGTGAAAGACACTAAGCAGAAGTGATGAGTCAGAAAAACTGGTTTTTATTTTAAAATGGCTTCAAGGACTATCTATAAAAATCAGCAAGCCTCCCCAGGGACACAAACACTGCAGAAGGCCGCAGGGACCTCTGCCTAGGAAAACCAGAGACCTTTGTTCATGTGTTTATCTCCTGACCTTCTCTCCACTATTATCCTATGACCCTGCCATATCCCCCTCTCCGAGAAACACCCAAGAATGATCAATAAATACTTAATTAAAAAAAAATCAGCAAGCCTCAAACCAGAGTTCATCAGAATTGAAATAATACCCTGAAACATTGTTACAAGGAGCCATAGAAATTGTCTTCTAAAAACTACACTATTATAACTCTGACTGATGTTCAGAGGACTAAAGTATCTAATAGACATCATCTATAGTGAAGATGTTAAATGATGAAAGGTTAAAGGAAAGATCAGACTGTGAGATCAAGCTGTGATTTTTAGACTCATAGCCCATTTCAATGTCCCTTCCATGTCACTGGTGAAGTAAATTCTGGAGTCACTTGTCTTGGTTCCTTTAACTTCCAGTAAATGACTGAAGGAACTCAGATCTACACGAGGAGAATTACTGGACAATGATGGAAAGGTCTTCTGAGATAAATGAACATTCTACATTAATTTAAAAGCCATAAATAGAATGATGAATAGGACTATCTCATAATGTCAAAGTTCAAAGGCACTTTTCAAATGTCCCTTTAAAGAAAACCTGACCTTTCTTTCTGTCTTTTATTATCAGAAAGTTTGCCAAGAGCAGTGTAGGTCTTGGGTCATTTCATTTTGACATGGAAGTTCTCTCAGGATTAAAAATAATAAAAATCAGAAGTATTTAATTCTGAAATGACCATGAGAACATGTTCAGCAGTATAAAAAATAACAATATTGAAGCATTAGGACTTCAAAGGTTGTGTTTTAATAACTACATAAAGCTTTCCCCTCTCATATATGAGAGATATAACTTATATGAGGTCATGAATAGCTAAAGATATCAGCATGAATAGATATTTTTCTATTGTGTTTCATGTTGTTTTATAACATTCTATTCAGGAAAATTGCTGAGTATACTACCAGTAACTTTCTATGCAAAATATCTTGGTTAGGTATAGATTAGCTGGCATTAAATATAGATGTGAACATAAATACATTTTTATGACTATAAAACCTCTTACCAAAGACCTCTTTTTCCCATTTCAATTTCCATTTTAAGGTATTATTAACAGTCAGTAAAATTCACCCTTTTTTAGGTAAATTTCTCCAAGTTTTGACAAATACAGTTGTATAATCACCACTGCAAGCAAGATACAGCGTGGTTCCATCACAACCCTCTACCCCTTTGAAGTCAACCCCTCTCTCCATCTCCTGTCCCTGGAAATGAACTGATTTACTTTCTCTTCCTATAATTTTGACGTTTTAAGAACGTCCTCTAAATGGAGTTATATAGTATGTAGCAAAGGCCCCTTTTAAACTTCATGCACTTGATAAAAAGTAATTTACCTTTTATTTTTACTTACTGGTTTCTATTTCCTGAATTTAAAGGCAATAATAGATATAAAAATCAAATTACTCTTGAGTATTACATCTTGAAATAGGTAATTACCCAGAGGGCCTTTAGAACATATAGACCTTTAGGACTTCACTTCTGAAGTACTGAATCAGAATCTCTCAGTGTATGTTCTGAGAATTTAGTTTCTACTAAACTTTCTAAGCCTGATTCTGATTGACCCATTAGATTTGGGAAACATTAACCTGACAGGTATTCACTAGATGAGATCAACAACCAGATTTTAAATGACGTGTGGCTATGGAATCAAAGTTCAGAGGTTGGGAGAGTCTTATCTAGGTGACCTTGTCCTTGGTGGCTACCACTTACTGGTTGCAGGGCCTCAAACAAGTTACTTAAACTTGATGAACCTTGGCTTTCTCCTTTATAACATGGGGGGAATGCCTACTTCAAAAGATTGTTTGGGGGATTAAATGCTTATAAATCATTTAGCATACTACATGGAACACATAACAGTCAAATAATGGAGGTTGCTCATATTTTAGTATCAATATCTTCATCATTGTCATCATCATCATACTGCCCTGAGTGCTTTATGATTCTTTCTCCATGTCTGCATTTTGGTTAATTTCACTATTTTTTAACCCTTTCTCTAGAGGCAACCAAAGAGAATTTTTGTAGCAACACAGCTATTATTCAAGGCAGTAAAAAGCTAAGATAAATTCACTGATTGCTTGCAATCTTCACTTCTACCCTGTTATAGCCTCAAAGATGCCAATGAGAACAAGAAGTGAATTACTGGAAACTCTCTGTCTTTTTTCCAAGGGGATGTTATTGGCCAAGTATGGACAAACAAGAGGGAGGAAGAGAAACAAAGAGCAAAAATAAAGCAAAAAATTAGGCTGTCTGTACAGCTAAGATATATCTAAAATTTTACTTTTTTTATTGGAAGATTTAGTCAAATATGTGATGTGAAAAGAAACTGAAACTGTTGGCTTAACAAAAACAGGTTTGCTCCAGTACTATTCCATATTAACTTACCTAAATAACTTGGATTCAAAGTTCAGGAGTCAGCAGAGTATCTTAAGATTTATTTCAAAACATTACAAGGTGGCCGGGCATAGTGGTTCACACCTGTAATGCCAGCACTTTGGGAGGCCAAGATGGGCAGATCACTTGAGGTCAGGAGTTCGAAACCAGCCTGGCCAACATGGTGAAACCCAGTCTCTACTAAAAACACAAAAATTAGCCAGGTGTGGTTGTATGCCCCGGTAATCCCAGCTACTCAGGTGGCTGAGGCAGGAGAATCGCTTGAACCTGGGAGGCAGAGGCTGCAGTGAGCAAAGATTGCACCGCTGCACTGAGCCAAGATTGCACCGCTGCACTCCAGCCTGGGCAACAGAGCGAGACTCCACATTAAAAAACAAGACAAACAAACAAACAAAAATTTACAAGTTTCAGGGAAAAGAGAAATAAAGCTAAAGGCAACATTTTAATCCTATTACAAGTACTAAAGTACTTTAATCCTATTACAAGTACAAGGCCCTAAGAACTGATTGCAAGCTAGATGTATATGCATTTATTTATTTATTTATTTATTTATTTATTTATTTATTTTTATTTTACTTTTTTGAGGCGGAGTCTCGCTCTGTCACCCAGGCTGGAGTGCAGTGGCGCAATCTCGGCTCACTGTATAAGCTCCGCCTCCCGGGTTCACTCCATTCTCCTGCCTCAGCCTCCCAAGTAGCTGGGACCACAGGCGCCCGCCACCATGCCTGGCTAATTTTTTTTTTTGTATTTTTTAGTAGAGACGGGGTTTCACCGTGTTAGCCAGGATGGTCTCGATCTCCTGACCTCATGATTCGCCCGCCTCAGCTTCCCAAAGTGCTGGGATTACAGGCGTGAGCCACCGCGCCCGGCTGTATATGCATTTATTTTTAAGATACGGTTTTAATTTAAACCCTGAAATACAGAAGAGTCACGATATTTGGTTGTACTTGCTAATATAAAGAACTACTACTATCTTCTAAGAATTATGCAATACCGCTAACACCAAGGACAAAAGAACATCAAAAGACACATGAACCCCACAAGCCTTACCTGTTCTCAGCATCAGCACTGCACTTTGGGGACATCAATTCAAAGGATTTGGTAAATTTCACCACCTGTCGCATAGAAAGATAATAAATCCAGGTCAATTAAAGCTTTATTGCAGTTTAAAATAATGTAATAAACATTTTCATCTTTATAATGATTATAATACTTGGAGATTAAAGAGAGATTTTTAAGTGGAGAAATCCCAAGAGAGAGTAGAAGAGAAGAATCCCATCCTACACCTTGTAACTTATTTCTTACAAAGCATACATTGTCAAAGTTGTAATACATTTCACTAAACATGTACATATTTTTACAATTAGGTGTACAATGAACTATGGAGGTCAGCTAAAGGAAAATCTCATTTGAATACTTGAAAAGAAAACTGTTCTTTTAACAACCCAATCAACAACAATAGAGACCCAAGTAGGGACAGAACACCCCTCAAAGAAGATGCCCTCTGTCAACCCCAGGCTCCTGGAGTTAGCTCATCATTAAGCTTGGCTCATCATTGTTCTCAGGTGAGCTTTGTGGTACCACCACCTAAAGGGTAAAGAAGAGGAAGCCACCTTATTCAACAATCATTCTTGTGTGGACGCTTCCTCTCTCACCTCTCCAGTGAAACTAGCATACCAGTGCGAGAGTTGACCAAGGCTTATGTTGAGGGGAAATTTATGGGAACAGAAAATGTCAATGTAGTTTTTCTTATTATTGGCTAATATTGAGTTTACACTGTAAACCGGGCCCTACAGCAGAAGCTTTTTTGATTATTTCTTTATTATAAATCTAAAGTAGAGAATTTTATACTCAATCTATAGATGAGGAAACTAACCCATAATTTTTAAAAAGACTTACTCAGTTTCACACAATTAAATAAGGCAACTGGCATGAAAGGGATTCTCTCTGATGCTAGAGTGCCAGCTCTTTCAACACTACAAATGTTGAGTGAGAAAGGCACTATTTCTGGTCCTTGTAGGGGTGGATGGAAACCTTTCCTTCTACCCTCTGAAGGTTTGCTGAAATAAACTGCCAATAGACAGATTAACAGGAGAACAAGCATACAAATTTACTAATGTGCGGAAGCACAGAAGCCATATGAAATATGAGACTCAAAGGAGGGCCAGATGGTTGAAGCTTAAACAGCATCCTCTTCATAGGGGAGACGGATGGGGGATGTAGGCAGTTTTGAGGGGTAGAAAAAAATTTCAGAGGAATTAAATGAGCCCAAAGAACAGACAATGACCAGGGACAAAGTTTCTCTGAGCTCTGGAGGAGGTGGCAGGAAGGTAAGGGGTGGAACTTCACTGTGAACAAAGGTTATCTTCTTTTTTTTTGGACAGGTTCTCACTCTGTCACACAGGCTGGAGTGCAGTGGCCCGATCTCGGCTCATTGCAGCCTCCGCCTCCCGGGTTCAAGTAATTTTCCCACCTCAGCCTCCCAAGTCGCTGGGATTACAGGGGCTTGTCATCATGCCCAGCTAATTTTTGCATTTTTAGTAGAGACAGGGTTTCACCATGTTGACCAGGCTAGTCTTGAATTCCTCACCCCAGATGAGCCACCAGCCTTGGCTTCCCAAAGTGCTGGGATTACAGGCACGAGCCACCACATGTGGCCAAAGGTTATCTTATTATGCAGATAAAGTCTCCCAGGTAGTCTCTCAGAGTGCCCTCAGAACAGATGGAAAGTCTGTCTGGGCACGGGGACATTCGTCAGTCTTCCTTCCTGTGATATGTGAATAATATTCTCTGGTTAATAAAATTTCAGGGAGGGGATGGAAGAGAGTTCCAGCTTGTATTTGTGAGGAGGAACAAGAAAAGGTTAGAAAGTTCTTGGCTCTGAGGGGACTCAATTCTAAGGCCTTTTAATTTCCTTTAGATCAACGTGCTCAGTATGCCAAGGCACCATGCTTTGAAGTATCCTTTTCTGAGCCCCAATACCCTCTTTTGACAAGATACACCACATGATAGAAAAACAAGCCCCTATAGTGAAAGGAGTCCATCTGAATGTCATCGAATGCTTCCAAGGTTGACATTTAGATTTTCCTTAGCCATATGCAGTCATGCTTCAAAGGCCTTTTAAATTAACCACTTACAAGGAATTGATGGGCACCTGAGAAAATGATTTGGAAACTAGGAATAGATTAAATTATTAAAACAGCTTTATCAGTGAGGTAATGAACTCAAGCTAGGCAAATGCAACATTAGGGAAAAAATAGAAAAAAGGCTCATCACAAAGAAAATTGTGTGTGACTAGATGAATGTAGGGCAATGACAATAGCTCGACTGCAAGGAAATACCCTTGACAACTATAGAACATATTTCATTTCATATTGTAATATGAATTAAGCCTCTACAGAATCACTCATTGTGGCAAATTTTATTTTCCAAAGATGGTCACAACAATATCTCCTATCCCATATTCTTCTCTTCCATGTAACCCTGCCACTTTCCTACCAAGTGGTAGGATCTACGTCCTCTCTCCTGAAATCCGGTGGGCTTCTGAAAGCTTCAACAAATAGAGCATATGGAAGAGATGCTCCATGCCTTCCAAGGTTGTTGTAAAATGCAACACAGCTTCTGCCTTGCCTGATGAAATATGTGTGCTTGGAGCCCTCGGTCACCATGCAAGAAGTGCAACTTCCCTGAGGCCACTATGCCGAAAGGGAGCCAAATCACATAGAGAGGTCATTTTCCTGCAAATGAGGGATTTTGCACACATTATAAACAATCCTTTATGTATGTATCAATGCTTACAACATCCCAGAAGGTAGATTTTATCCTCATTTTATTGACAGCAAATTAAGACTTAGGGGGTTAAGTGGTTTGCTGGAAGCCATGCAAGCAGGAAATTGCAAAACTGAGATTTGAACCATGCTGTTCTGATTCCACAGCTCCAGTGATTCCACTTCTCACTGCTTTAATAAGCAAGATCAAGTGTTATTGCAGCAGTAAATTATTTGGACATGACTCCTTCAAAACCAGAATAAACTCTACTTTTATTTACTAATTCTACAAATATTTATTGAGTACCTCCTATATGCCCAAATTTGAGTAAACACAGACTAAAAAGTAACTTGAAGTAAAACACTTGGCTTGGTATAAGATTAATCCAATTATCAATAAACTGTTAATTGTTTCTGCATTTGAAAATTGAGCAGGACATTTTTTAAATTCCTGATCTGATAAACGAGATTAAATTCTCCAATATTACTAAGAATGCTTCATTTGGCCTACTTCTTACTATTGATTAGAATAATTTACAGCGTGGTAAGAGTAGATGTTAATTTCTGCAAATCTGATAGCAATACAAATAAATTTTATCCAAGTAAAGATGCAAATGATTTCTGTGCAGGAGAAAAGAAAAACTCAATGGTTACAATTGTATTATCCTGACTGGTAGTAACCATTTTAAAAAGCTAATCTAGCAATCTTATGCTGGCATTCTTTCAGTGTCTGTTTTAGAACCAACTTTGCCACCCTGCGGTTTCTCTTTTTAATGAATTAAACAAATCTTTGATACATGCTTGCTTTAGATTTCTGCAAGAGTTAAGTTTTTAACTTTTTGAAAATTATCTTTCAATACAACAAATAGGTACTGTCTTATGTGTCAAGCAGTGTAGTATACACTGGAATTACAAATGTGAAAGTAAAAGAAAATAAAATCTCTGCAGTTATGGAGCTTGCTTTATGGTAGGGAGCTTAATTTGCCCTGGCTCCTCAAAACTAGTGCTCCCTGGAAAAAATAAGTGCACTTCTGGTTTCACGCCTTAAGAAAACAAATGTGAGAAATGTCCAGAAAATGAAAGAAAATAAAGATCTTTTAAAAATATTTTTTCCATCTGAGGAATAGCAACTGAGGGATATAAGAAATGGAATAGGAAATAATAGGAAATAATGGCATTTTAAAGCCATAGAACCTATAGATCTACAGAGAATGGATAAGATATATACATGTCTCTTAATGAAATGACAGGGTGTTTGAACTCTTGTAAAAGAAGTTGGAAAAACTGCTAAATGGAAAAAACACTTTTTTTTCTAAAATGTTAGAACATCTTACTCCAACATAAGTTACAGGCTGAAAAGAAAAACAGGGACAAAACTTTTATTTGTTTTGTTTTCTAAATTCATTTTTAATGTATAAGGGGAAAGTCAAGGACTATGTATCATTCCACTTCAGCATTCCATAGAATGCATTAGCTGTGTCCTCCAGTAAAATGGGTTATGGTGCCATGATCAAAGTCAGACACTGTATTCATGAACCACGATTGACCTTGTATGTAGGAAAGAACTGAACCTTTCCTAAAGAGAGGTCTGGCCTTTGTCCTTGGCTCCTGAGAGGTAATCTCTAAACCCTTGGAATGCCTGATTAATGTGCAAAGAGTAACAATGTGATTTAGAATGGGGGCTTCGAGCCCCACCAACAATATGATTTGGGTGGGAGGTTTGGGACACATGGTATCAGTTGACCACTGAAGGAGTGGAGTCAGAGGTCAGCTGCATGGGCAGGCCAACACCATTTTTGTGATCAAGCCCCAATAAAGACTCTAGAAACTAAGGCTCAGGCCCTGGTTGGCAAAATTTCATGCATCTTGTTACACATGATAGCCAGGAGACATTGACACTATCCGTGACTCCATGAGCAGAGTCCACATGTGGAATTTTCCTAGACTCTGCCCCATGCTAATGTTAATCTGTATGATTTCCTGTAGTAAACGTAACTGTGAGTGTAACAGCTTTCACTGAGTTCTTTGAGCCCTTCTAGCAAATTATTGAAACTTAGCATGGTCTTGGGAACTCCAAAACTCATAAATGGTATCAGGAGTGAGAGAAGTATTGTAGGCTATGTTCCCTAACTTTACACTTATATCATAATTCTTAGGTTCCTGTGTCTTTAGAAGAAAAATGAAGATACTGATGTTTACTGATCTTTGGTTAAATATTGATTATCCAGTGTCTATAAAGTACTGGATAGCATAGGGAGATACCAAAGAAATAATAAATAAGGTCTCTAACCTTTTAAGACTTAACATTTGTGATGGTTAATTGGTATCTGTCAACTTGACTGGGCTAAGGGGTGCCCAGATAGCTGGCAAAACATTATTTCTGGGTGGTCTGTGAAGTGTTTCTGGAAGAAATTAGCATTCGAATCAATAAATTGAGTAAAGAAGATTGTCCTGAGCAATGTGGGTGGGCATTGTCCAATCCACTGAGGGCTCAGATAGAAAGGAAGAGGAAGGGCAAATGTGCTCTCTTTGTTTGAGCTAGGACATTCATTTTTCCCCTGTCCTCAGACGCTGGGACTCCTGATTCTCTGGTCTTTGAACTCAGACTGAATTACATCACCAGCTTTCCTGGTTCTCTAGCTTGCAGACAGTAGAGTGTGGGACTTCTTAGCTTCCATAATATGTGAGCCAATTCCTAGAATAAATCTCTTTACCTCTATGTATCTATCATCTATCTATCTATCTATCTATCTATCTATCTATCTATCTATCTATCTATCTATCTAGTCTCCTATTGGTTCTGTTTCTCAGGAGAACCACAACTACTGCAACATTTTAAAGAAGAAAAATTTAAAGTGCAAGGTGAGTTGACCTCTGAGGTTAGATTCACAGCCAAACTGACCCTGAGTCATCAGATTATTTGGCAAGGCAATATGCATGTGGCATTAGTCCATGATGAGGGCAGCAAGATGAACAGTTGAGAAGTAACATAATTCTGGAGATGTAAATTCATCTGCCAGCCTCTCAGTCGTCAAAAGCAGGAGCGGGCAAAGGATGGCCCATGGGCCATATCTGGCCTACCACCTGTTTTTACTAATAAAGTTTCATTGTAACAAAGCCATACTCATTAATTTAAGCATTGTCTGTGCCTGCTTTCTACTATAACAGTAGAGTGAATAGTTGCAATTGAGATCGTACAGGACACAAAGTCTAAAATATTTAGTAGACAGACCTTTATTTTTAAAAGTTTGCCAACTTCTCTGGTGTAGAGCCATTTCTAGGCCAGATCAGTTATTTTTGCTAAATTGTTAATGGCTAATGATAGGTTAATGTATTAATATTCTCATGTGATACAGCTATATTCAGAAAGAGGATTCTTGAAGTCATAATCTTTTAATTTGAAACAATATCACAATGATAGAAATTTTAGGCACAGGGTAAGTGGTACGAGATATACTTGAGGATATATCCCCAGTTGGCAGGGGACAGTTCCACTCCAATTAAGCCTGTTGTCCAGGGACAATTATTAATAGTGCCCACTTTCACGCTCACAAGTGTCTTTGAATAGCAAATTCTAGGCAGGCAGGCCACTGGCTGCTCCTCAAAGCATCAGACAACTTATATTTTTAAAAAGAATTGAAAATATAATGCATTCAATTATAAAATTGTTTATAGTCAGATACTTGGGTTAAAAAATTAAACAGCAAAATCAGCTTAAATATTTGGATATAATTTAATGGGATATATAGAATGACACTGCAGAAATTATGACCAATACCAAATAGGTGAAGGCATAAATAAAATAGAATAGAATTTATGCTTTATTCCTGACTTGGACCGATTACATAATTCTTAGTTTTATTAATTTTAAAAGTTTACTATCTAAATCCAACTTTGATTTTATTATACATTTACTAAATGAACATGGATTAAATAAATTAATATACACACACTAAGTAAAAAAGAGAATCTTATAAGGGAAATATCAGAAGTGGTTTCTACATTAGTGATACTAAACAACTAGTTTCAAGCTCCCTTTGCTGCTGATCAGCCCTGATTATTGCACCCTGGGGAAGGGAGCGTACCTGCCAAGTGAAGTAAACAAAACATCTCCCTGCTTGTTCTTTGGAAAAGCTCCATGGACAGAAGTCTTTTTGATTTGGATATTTATCAAGTGCTAGTTGGTCTGGCTTCTCTCTCTTCTTTTAATTTAAAAACAAGTTAAAAAAATAAAAACTATGCTCAAATAGATATTCCTGGCACCAAAATAAAAATTATCTACTAAGTAATTATGATTTTTGTTTTCTAATTTCCTGAATCTCTATTTTTCTATAAGAGGACTACTCAAAATGGCAAAAGAATGAATTAAATAGGCCAAGTGTGGTGGCTCACACCTGTAATGCCAGCACTTTGGGAAGTCAAGGTGGGTAGATAACTGAGATCAGGAGTTCGAGACCAGAATGACCAACATGGTGAAACCCCATCTCTACTAAAAATACAAAAATTAGCCACGCATAGTGGCACACACCTGTAATCCTAGCTACTCAGCAGGCTGAGGCAGGAGAATCATTTGAATCTGGGAAGTGGAGGCTGCAGTGAGCCGAGATGCACCACTGCACTCCAGCCTAAGTGACAGAGCAAGACTCTGTCTCAAAACAAAAGACAAAACAAAAAAAAGAATGAATTAAACAATCATCTCTTACTATGCTTCTTAATAAATCTCTCACTTACGCCAATTTACTCTAATCATTTATTCATGCAGTCAGCATTTATCAAATACTTAGTGCACCAAGCACTGCTATAGGCTCTGTAAACACCAAGCGGCACAAATCATATCCTATCCTTGAGAAACTCACAACACAGTACAGAGGAGGAAACAGTTCACAAATGTTTCACCACAATGTATGTCCAAAATGCTACCAGTGCACAGAGGAAGGTGTTAAGGAAGTCTTCATGTGAACTGCGTGACGAGCAGGAACGCTCTAGGCTGACAAGTGGGGGAAGTTTCCTAGGCTGAGGAAACAAATCAATCCATTCTGGGAGAAAATACAGAACTCTCAGAAGAGTTTAACTGAACATAATTCAATAAAGGGGCAAGCTATAGAAGTGTGGGTAGGGTGAAAAGAACCCAATAAGGAATGGTGAGGCACCCAGGGACTAGCAACTTTGGAAAGCAGTTAACACTTCTAGGTCTGAGGTTACACAAGAGGAGGGAGGGAAGAAGGGAAGGGTGATTTTGAGATCCTGGAGGTGATTTTGATATCCGTGTGAAGAGAAGCCATGGAAAGATCTAGCCACCCCTAGAACTGGTAAAGAAGGAATAAGGAAAATAACTACACCCAATGTCTTTCACTCCTCTGGCCCTTAAATCTTCCGCTCATACCTTCTATTTGTCAAACCCAACTGGCAGCCAGAGGACAAGAGAGCCCAAGTGGTGTGGTAAGCAAAGATCAGCCCTCAAGGGCACTGAGGGAAAGACAGAAAGACCAACCATAGGTAGTTGGGGAGTGGAGAGGTTCCAGAGAGTAGCCAGTAGAGTTGACAATGTTGAACTTTACCTGAGCTCTGCGCTCCCCCAAGATAGTAATGATAAAGAAATCTCTCTACTGCTGTTCCATAATTGGCTATCCTCAACAGACCACTCTGCCCTAGCACATTTCAAAATAAGACGTTTCTCCATTCTTCCTCATGACTCCTGTAAGGCTCATGAATGATGTAGGTAACTCCCTTGTCTATAGGTTTCTGTGAAACCCGAAGTGCCTTTCTTTTTCTTTGAGATGTTCACCATTAATGAACATTCTCCCTATTGCAATAGCCAGATGAAATGATCTTCATTGTCTGGTGCAATTTGTCTTTCACTGGGACTATTTGCACAAAGATATGTATCTTTTGTGCTAATAGGCTAGTATATGCTTAGGCTGACCATGGGCAGGTGGGGTAGAGGTGAAGAAAAGGATAGAGCAAGGCTGAGGACCAGAGAGGAGAACCACAAGTTAAGTTAGAAGCAGAAGTGATGGGCTTTGAATGTTGGGTAGTGTGAGCAATATTATACAAGCAATAGACAATTACCAATGTTTTGAATCATAGGAGAGGCCAGTGCATGTTTAAAAAGAAGCAGTAATTGATTGAAAAGAAGAGTGCCCTGTTTGCAAGCAAGAAATGAGTCAGGAGAAAAATGTCCTAGTGAGAAATCAGTAAAGACAGAGTGAAGAAGGTGGTAGAAAGAGTGAGAAGGAAGGGCTAGAAATGATGTTCCAAGGTAGAAGCAACAGATCATAGACACAAGTGAATGTAGAATAGTGAGAATGACTTAGAAACTACTCTATGGTTTTTAGCTTGAGTTACTTACTGAATGGTGATGATTCTATTGGCTAAATAGGAAATGTCAGAGGTGGAGAAGATTTGGGATGGGATGTAATGGAGATGGACAGTGGGGTTAGGGGTTCAGTAGTTGGAGATTTTATATATATATATATGCATATGTATGTTTAACATATAAATGATTAATTATGTGAGTTGATTTACTATATTGATATACAGTTATTAATAAAACGAGTTAATATGTATGAAAAAGTAATATGATACATTAATGATGTGAGTGTGTGTGTGTGTGTGTGTATATAGTAGTATATATACACATTTTTTCAGTTAATATAATTGGCCCTCTTTATCCATGGGTTCTGCATCCACAACCAAATGCAGGTTGAAAATACAGCATTCAGGGCAATGTGAAACCTGCAGATACAGAAGGCTGACTTTTCATATCTGGGGGTTCTGCAGGGCTGACTGCAGGACTTGAGTGTGCATAGATTTTGGTATCCATGTGCTGTCCTGGAACTAATACCCCACAGATACTGAGGGATGACTGTGTATATAACAATAATAGTTTGGGTAATCATCAGAGGATTTTTTTTTTAATACTCTCCACTTTGCACACTAGAAAAACACTTGGAACAAAAATCAAACTGAATTTAAGTGGGCTTCTTTATAGGGAGAAGGAAAATCGAAGAAGGAAAGGTAGGGAAATGGAAAGTAAATGATATAGAAAGGAAAGGCTGAGGCAATTTTTACAATTCACTTGAGAAGGAGGGCACTGAATTATGGACTGCCCCAGAACAATCGGAGGATGCTCGCTCCATCTCTTCCCCTTGAATGTAGGATTCAGGAAGACCATCTAGTTCACTGTCTTAATTGTATGTATATTTACGTAAGGACCAAGGAGCTAAGGAGGATATAAGAAAACAAGTGTGCCTAGCTAGCTTATGCTTCACAGTTTTGTAAAGAAACTCCAGACACTAGCCAGGTATTTATAAGCTTAGTTAGAAAGTACTTTGTAGAGTTCCTAACAATGAAATAGCTGCCAGCCATCAG
Organism: Pongo pygmaeus; assembly: GCF_028885625.2. NCBI lineage: Eukaryota > Metazoa > Chordata > Mammalia > Primates > Hominidae > Pongo > Pongo pygmaeus. The sequence continues at coordinate 77,547,345 of NC_072384.2, forward strand.
GATGATACATAAGAAGAGAACACTTGTAAAAACTAGGACTTGAGACAGTGCCTTAGGACATAAGATTAAAATGTCTACATTCACTTTCCTTGACTACACACAAAAATAAATAGAAATAATAGTAAATGCATGAGCTGGAAAGAACTAAGAGAAGTGATAGGAATTGCTTAGACAGGTTCATGGGATGGAATAACAGTAAGCACGGAATACTCAGTTCAAGGAGCTAAATAGTTCCTAATGTTAACAGCAGCAGCCAGCTATGGAGCAATCTTTCTTTCTTCCCAGTCTAATGGAAAATGCCATTGACAAAATTACTTAAAATCAATGGACTGAAACACTTTAGAGAAGCAAAAGGGGGCAAAATATTAATTTTGTCAGGAGAAAGGGCTAGAACAGCATTCCTCATTTCTATTTTTGGCATCCATTCAGTAAACTGAACAGTTTACACCCGAGTGCGTAGCTTAAAGACCACAAATGCAGTTTCTAAACACAGAGTTAAGATATTGGTGAATCAAAGCTTCTACAACCAGAATTAATTTTTTCTCCCTTATTCCCTTTAAATATAAAGGCCATAAAATATAAATTTGCAATAAGCAGTTTTTTTTAAGTATTAGAATCACAAAATACAAATAGAACTTTTGTTTTCAGGAATTATTCTAATAAAATAGAAATAAAACTTATTTTTGGAGGGAGAAACTTTTATTTTCCTGAAATGATACTGTTTTGTTTTCTAATTATAAAAGTAGTGTACAGAATGCCAGTAGAGATGGTGCTATAAGTTCATGCTTTTACATATCTGATTTCTTCCAAAAACAGAGAAAAGACTGATAAAACACAGAGGAAATCAGAAAGACATTTAGAGATTGAAAGGAAGAGAGAAGAAAAGGAGAGGGGTAGGGAGGAGAAGGGAAAGGAGGGAAAAGATCTCTAAAGTCACAAGCCTGAAGACATGTAGGCCTGCTGCACTCCAAGTCCAGAAACAGGCTGGCAATGATGGTCAGAATTTCAGCTCCTGCTGGGGCATGGGGAAGAGGTGACCCAGCTTCACCCCAAGAAACTGAACCAAGCTGCCTCCAGCTTGGTGTAATATTACTACACAGCAGGAAATCTGAGCCACCAGAAGCTGGACAAACTATTACACAGGTAGGAAAGAGGGCAAGAGAGAAAGAAAGAAAGAAAGCAATGGCGTAAGCAAACAAACAAAAACACTCTCCCATCAAAATCAGCTGCAATCCCAAATTCAAAAACACATAATTAATACAAACAACTAAATCAACAACCTATATAACTGGACAAAAAATATTGAGGAATCTGTTAAGCTAAAAATTTGAACACACCTGTAACCAGAGATTGATAGATGAAGAATAGAAAAGCATTAAGAATATAGATGACTTGGACAACATTTCATTCTTGATTAACAGGGTCTTAGGAAACGTCAGCTGGACATGCCCTTAAAAGAAAAAAAAAAAGATTTTCCTCAGCTGGGTGCGGTGGCTCACGCTTGTAATCCCAACACTTTGGGAGGCCAAAGTGGAAGGATTGCTTGAGCACAGTGGTTCGAGATCAGCTTGGGCAACTAGTGGAACCTCATTTCTACAAAAATTAGCTGGATGTGGTGGTGTGCACCTTTAGTCCTAGCTACTTGAGAGGCTGAGGTGGGAGGATCACTTGAGCCTGGAGGTCAAGGCTGCAGTGAGCTGTGATGGTGCCACTGCACTCCAGCCTAGGTGACGGAGTGAAACCGTCTCAAACAAACAAACAAACAAGCAAACAAACAAAAAGGACTTTGCTCCGTGAGAGAAAAGAGAGGGATATGAAAAGAAGTTTCTTTTTCTTCTCCTGGACACAGTTATGTGTGGACGTGCTGCCTGGTACACTATAAAGGGAAAAGCCAGCTGGTGATGGCCAACCACTGAGACAAGCAGAGGGCAATGGACAGAGCCTGGGTCCCTGATCACATCATCTAGCTGCTGCGTCATCCCCAGAACCACCTCCTGGAGACTTCTAGTCATGTAAGTTAATAAATGCTCTCAGTGTGAAGGCCACTTGCCCTTGAATACTCTGCTACCTGCAGGAGTTACCCAAATTGATCCATAAGTTAGATCAATTTCAATCAAAATCTACACAGAGTTTTCATGGAACTTGCTAAGCTGCTATTAAAATTTTATGGAAGAATGACAGGTCAAGAATAAGCAAGCCAGTTTTAAAGGGGAACAACACTGAGGACTTGGCCTGTCAGATATCAAAATGCATTACAAAATTACAGAAATTCAGATAGATACTGGTGCAGAAATAAACAAATAGACCAGCAGGACAAAATTGTGAGCTCAGAAACAGACCCAGGTATATATGGAAACACTATAACTTTGAAGTGCCATTACAAAGTGGAGGCAAAACAGTTCTAAGACAATTGGTTATACACATACCGCTTTATACTCCACACAAAAACAAATTCTAGGTAGATAAAAAAGACCATGCATACCAAATGGATGTAAAAAGATATACAATAATGCCATTATAGCGAAAGGTAGATAAAGATTTTTATAACAAAACCCTTAAAGCAAAAATCAAAAAGGGAGGTTAATAAATTTGACACATCAAAATTAAAATATTCCACAAATATACCTGTTGAGAGAGGCAATCCACAAAACCAAGCCATGCATGTCAGGACTGCAAGGCCCTAGTTCGGTTCTCAGGATTGTATTTGCAGTGAGCAAACCTGGGAGATGAAGTAACATCTTTCCACAGACAAACATCAGGCTTCATACCACTCAACAGAAAAGGGATGTATTTCCCAAGCACAGTGTTGTAATATGACCTCTTCTGTAATTATGACCCAGTGCATGTGCATGCCCACACCCACCTGTTGCACCTGTGGAACTTGGAGAACATGGGGAACCAGCATCATTATTATGGTTTACAATATAAGGTTTGCATTTGTATCTACAAACATATGCTCCACTGTTTTTTAGCCTTACTTCGATATTTAAATACGTTCAATACTCAATACCCATCTTACTTATCCCAACTTCCCCACACATCACCTGCTTTGCTAGATTTCAAACTCTCATATTTTTCAGGAAGGGCTTCTTAGAACTACATTTGCTGTGCTCTTCTTTGCATATTTGAAAATAGCTCTCTGTGACTTGTGTAATCGTCTATGAGTTCGGCTTTAAATTTTGGATTTAAAATTATAGGGTCACATTTTCTTTCCCTGAGGACTTTGTAGATATTGCCCATTGTCCTCCAGCACAGGAGACTGCAACTAGGAAGTCTAACATCAGAAAGAATTTTTCTGCAATAGGTGCTTTGATTTTTTTGTGTGTAAATGCCCATATGCTTTTTTCAATATCTGAAGTCTATTAAGACCAAATGTGTTTCAGTGTTAAGCAGTCGGTATCAATTTTGCCTGAAATGGTGTGTTCCTTCAGTCTGTAAATCCAAGATTGCCTTTATTTCAGTAAAATGTCCTAGTGTTATAATTTTGAATTTTTTTTTTCCTGTTCCATTTGCCATGTTCTCTTTAGAGTTGCCCAGAATACTTAGTTTGGACCTCTGTTATTCTGATTCCATTTTTATCATTCTCCTTTTTTAATGCTTTATTATTTTCCATTTTGTTTTCAATTTTATTATTTGTGTCCCTAAAAGTATTTTAGAAGTACTATTTCTTCTTGTTTTTAATGTAGTATTCCTTTCTGTGCAGCTACATATTTTTCTTCTACTTTTTTTCCAAGTTCTACCAACCCAGTTTCTTATCTTTTATACTGCTTATCATTTATTCCTTAAGCTTTTGTATCTCTTTCTTGAACAACTTTATTTTTCCTGAGAGATCTTATTTTTATTTCATTTCATGGAAAACTTTAAGTGTTTTTCTGGTGTGTGTTTTTCACTTGGCTTTTGTTTTCACATCCCTTCCTACTTCTTTTCTTATAGTATCTTGCATGAGCCCCATGCTAGTGGCTCTTTGTTGTGTGTTAATGTTTAGATGAATAATGGACACGGAGGGTGAAGTCAGGGGAATGATTTAGGGTGGCTGCATTTGAATTTCAGTTTATTGTCTTTGAGTGTTTTCTCACCAACACTGCTCTGAGTAGCCATTTCAGCTTCTGCCTGGTGAGAAGTCTATGCTTACTGTAAAGTCCAATATGACATAGGTATTTTTGTGTAATGAATTAGCCTTTAAATCTCTTCAGCTGGCCAAGATAAGCAGCTGCAGGGTGACTTGCCACTCATGTTCCCATTTATCCTGATACATCAATAACCTTGTTTCCAGGATGACTTGTCTGCAACTTTCCTTGTTCCACTCACCCTGGCCACACCGTCTGCCAATCTATGGCAGCAAGGAGGACTCAAGAAACATCCCCGAGCCTGCCCAGGCACCTGCTCTTACTGTTTCAAGCAAGTATACATGACTTATTTTGGTGAACATCGTGCTCTGCCCAAGATGGCTGAAGGCAAGTAACCTCACTCAGCCTTTTATTAAATACTTCACCTTATCTAATTTCCACTGAATTAAGCAGCCCTCCCAACCTTATATGGGGTGGAAGTGGAGTGATGACTTGTGGCATGGGGTTATGAGTACTTCTTTTGTGGATTATGGAGCCTGCATGTCTTGTTCTGGGTCCAGATTGGTCTTTAATTGCTAAAAGTTAAGATAAATCCATTTAGCAAATCCTCTCTCCTGACACCCTGACTTTTAAGTTTGTTCTCTTGCGAAGAGGTTGACTACCTGCCCTTTCCTTCCATGAGATGATAAACCCATGACTCCTCCTGGAAGAGAAGATACAAGAAAATATGACTCAAAAGGAGAAAATTTAAAGCTCCATAAATTTAATAGTTGTGAAAATGTAATCTTATTTATGTACCCTTGTTTTGATAAAAACAGCTTCTTTTTATATATGTTGTTTCTACCCTTTATTATTCACCTAAAATTATATCAAAGACATTGTTCCTATGAATATAGTCATATATCATTGTTTTAAAACACTACATAGAATTTCATTATATAAACTTCTATTGATATTTGAATTATTTATATTTTCACTACTATAGGAATGCAGTAAGTATTCTTATATACTCATTTTCATCTCATCTCCATCCATTTCATTAATCTAAATTTTAAGAGGAGTTGCTGGGTGCAAAGGCTATCCCTTTTTCAAGTTAAAATATATTTTCAGCTATTCGGAAGGCTGGGGCAAGAGAATTGCTTGAACCCGGGAGGCAGAGGTTGCAGTGAGCCGAGATCACACTACTGCACCCCAGCCTGGGCCTCCCACCTGGGTGACAGAGCAAGACTCCATCTCCAAATATATTTTTCCAAACTGATGACCATAAAAGTTATCCCAACTCAAGTTCCCACTATCAGTAATGAGAAAGTCAATTTTCTAATGCCCATACTCATACTGGTTATTATAGTTATTTTCAAGCTTTACCAATCTGATGGCTGAAAAAATCATAGAGCTGTTTGAAAGTGCTTATTCTCATCAGAATTGAATGATTGTTCTAAAGAGCCTTTACCTACCAAATGAATAAAACATATTAACCAGTATTTTTGCATTTGCTTTTTTAACATTGAATCTTTGATTCATATGAAGTTTACATTGGCATTACAGAAATAAGGCAAAAAGCTGGGTACGCATTTCTCAATGTTATAAGAGGGCAAAGGATTATCTAGAACAGTGGTCTGTAAACCCTTGTCTGCTAGTAAAATCTGATCTACTACCTACTTTTGTCAATAAAGTTTAATTGCAACACAGCCATGCTCATTCTTTATATATATTGTCTATGACTGCTTTTGTGTTATAATGGACAAAGTTGAGTAGCTGCAATAGAGACTGTGTGACCTGCAAACCCTAAAATATTTACTATCCGGGCATTTACAGAAAAAATTGCCAATTTCTGATCTAAGAAATGTACTTAGTTTCTTCCTCTCACTGGTTAATACAGATAAAAGACTCCAGATTTAGTGAAATTACATGTTAGTTTGTACTTTTCTCTGGTAGAGATACAAGTCATTCTCTCCAATAGAAAAGATAATCTTGAAGGTTATAGTTTATGGCTTAGTTTTGTCTTTAACCAGTATTGTTTTTAACATTGAAATTGTATCTTAACATTGCCCATAAACACCTAACTTCTCAAGTGCTCTTTGGACTGGTTTTAACATCATATTGGCTCCCTCACACATTAATGAGTTTTAAAAATCTTCAACTTGCATTTATTTTATATTTATATGAATCATAATTTTGCATTTTATAAAATTATATTTTTATAGGTATGAACTAGAAATCCAGCTTCTTACAGTTTTTTTTTTCCAAATTGCCAGCCATTTGCTTCCAAAACATTTATAGAATAATACATCATTCTCCCCATCTATCTAATTGTTATATATGTGGATTGAATACAAGATAACTAATTAGAGAATATAATTTGCATATTGATTATAGATTTAAAAGTTCACAGATACGGCTATACAAAAAAGTAACATATTCTTTTTCTATAACTCAACTAAATTTATCTGCTTGAGCCCCAAGTTTGCTTATTGGCAGAAGACAAAAGAGATTACTCCAGTTAAACTCAGCCACTTCAGGTTTTCTCAGTCATTTCAGATTGAGACTCATTTAATACTGAAATTTTCACCAAGGAGACATGCGCCTTTCTGGGTGCTTGGAAGAGACATGGCTGGCCTGCAGTCACCCGCTCACCCAGACTGGCCTCTGTTCTGAGATAAGAAGGCCTTGCTGGCCCTCAGCATAGTCATTCCTAACACTGGATATGCATAAATATCCACAGCCCCTCCAGGACTAGGTCACAACCCTGTCTCTTCCTCATCCTGACAGCCAGGCTTCTTCAGGCCCCAGCCCTCCCTCTGTTAATGTCTGCCAGGAAATGGGGAAAGCTGCATTTGCTGCTCATGCTCCTTTGGGACTCTAGAAAAGCTGTCAGGCTCTCACGGCCTCTTACCGCCTCTGACATTGTCACCTCTTTTTTCCTGCCATGATGCCTGGGGGAAGCTTCAACTCCCCCCACCTGCTCTCCAATGCCCACCACCACTATTATACGGAGAATAGAGTCTGGGAGCAAGGTTAGGAAGACTGACAACCTCACATTTATTATTCTCCTCTCCACCTCTCCTCCCTTAGTCCAGGCAATCCAAGAATGGGATAGTCTAGAGCTTCATCTATTCTCTTTTCATTCTACTGTTTTGTTCATAATTTTAGGTTCTGATTCATTCAAGCCTTTAGGAAAAAGTTTTGGTTTTCCAGAATAACCCTGCTATAAATTTTATATTATTTATTTATTCATCTATTTATTGATTGATTGATTTTCAGAGGTGGTGTTTCACTATTTTGCCCAGGCTGTCCTTGAACTCCTGGGCTCAAGCAATCCTCCTGCCTCAGCCTCCTGAGTAGCTGGGACTGTAGGTGCATGCTACTGTGCAAAGCCCTGCTATAAATTTTAAAAGCCCATTTTTGAACTTAAAAACCCATTTAGCTGTTCCTGTATTCTGAGTAATTCCTCCCCTGAAGTAACATACCACATGCTTACTGTCAAGTTGGGGAGGGGTGTGGACAGGGGGACTTCCCTTAACCCCTTGATATCAATCTTTTTTTCCTGAAATTTTTGTTTTATGTTATGTAGATAACTATTGGTTATAATACATCTAAAAATGGAACTAACACTTTGCATAAGGAAAAGCTCTTTGGTGTTTATCATAAATACCAGGGGCATCAGAGGTGATGAAGACTGTCTAAGAAGCATCCTGCTAGTGATAGGTTCATTGATAATAATAAGGAAAGAAAGGTCATAAGTAATGTGGAAAAGGTATAATTGTGGATTTGCTTGGTAATATTGAGATCTTATATGGATTCCCTTATTATTATAAAAATATACCTATTATTGAAATGTTTCCAGTAAAAATAACTTCGTCAAGTTTGAAAATATTGTAATACCGTAGATTAGAAGGGTGGTCATTTTTGATAATCTTCTAACTTGGACTAGTTTTTATGGTGTGGTCTAACTCTTTGGCAGATGACTAAAAAAGTACAGATGATGGAAGCTGATATTGAATGTGGGGGCAGAGATAAACATTTTCCTGTTTATCCTGGCTTTTTCTCCTGAATGTGGTGGGACTGTTTCTAGTCTCCTTTCTATAATTTCTACTGTACAACTTCGGTGGTGCACAGCACTGTGACACCTACAAGCCTAAAGGTTTGAGAAGCCTTTGGTGAGAAGTGTATTAAAGGAATGCCTAGTGTTGGTAGGTTTTCTGCTGGGGATGCCACATAAATAGATACCTTTACCCCAAACTTCTCCCACCACCTCCACAGGCAGCAGACTTGCCAACAAGTCTTCACTGCTTCTGGAACAATACTGAGCAGATTAATATTTTTTTTCACCTGGTTCACTTTTAACCTTTAGAGTTCATCCCTATGGTGTTAGAGGAGCTCATTCTCACTATAAACTAAAAATAAAATCCTACTCTAACTGAACAGACCCCCTCTTGGCTAAGGGGACCCAAGTAAAACCTTAAAAACTGAATTCCTGGCCATAAATGGAAGGAAAGTCGAATAGCCTCCTCATTATTTGCCCTCCGTGTTGGAGTTCATACACAGCTGAGCAGCATTAATGTTCAAATAGACATCATAAGACTCACGAAACAGACTCTTTGTGGCAATAAGATACCAAATTATAAACAAGACCTAACACCATGTAAAGCAAGGGTTAAGTCATTCCTGTAGGCCACCAATCTTGCTACATAGCATCCTTATTTTAATTTAAAACATTCCTTTCTGCTGACTCTAAGTTTTAAATAGAGCCTTATTCCTTTAATCAATTGCAAATTAAAGAATCTCTGAACCTACCTGTAACCTGTAAATCCCTGCTTCAAGATATCCTGCCCTTTCAGACCAAACCAATATATACCTTCCCTGTATTGATTTATGTCTTTGCCTGTAACTCCTGCCTCCCTAAAATGTATAGAACCGAACTGTGATCCAACTACCTTGGGACCACTTATTCAAGGCTTCTTCTGTTTGTATTTTCCCTGGACCACAGTCACTCATATTGGCTCAGAATAAGCGTGTTTACCTATATAACAAACTTGCACATGTATATCTGAACCTAAAATTAAAAAAAAAGAAGTGAGTTTCATATTTCAAGAGACGCTTTTTTGGAGGTGCTCTGAGGGACTTGATGGCAGAGAAAACTTTCAATAATAAGTCTGTAAAATACACAAGGTAATAGAAACAATTATCCATCTAAAAAACGCTATTCTGGGCTGGGTACTGTGGCTCACACCTGTAATACCAGTACTTTGGGATGCCGAGGTGGGTGGATCAACGGAGGTCAGGAGTTCGAGATCAGCCTGGCCATCATGGCGAAACCCCAACTCTACTAAAAATAACAAAAATTAGCTGGGCATGGTGGTGGGTGCCTGTTATCCCAGCAACTCAGGAGGCTGAGGCAGGAGAATTGCTTGAACCCAGGAGGTGGAGGTTTCAGTGAGCTGAGACTGTGCCATTGCACTCCAGCCTGGGGGACAGGGCGAGACTCCATCTCAAAAAAAAAAAAAAATGCTATTCTGCCTTTAAAAAGAATAACATTTTGTAATTCCAAACAACATGAATTAGCTTGAAGGATGTTAAGTAAAATAAGCCAGGTACAGAAAGACAAATACTGGATGATCTCACGTATTTCTAGAATTTAAAAAGTTGAACTCATAGAAAAAAAAAGTAGAATGGTAGTTGCCAGAGGCTAAAAGTAAAAGTGAGTAGAGAGTTGTTGGTCACCGTGTACAAGTTTCATTAGATAGAAGGAATATGTTTTTGATTATACATATACATTATAAATTATACATTAATAAATAATTATCCCACAATATATACATGTATCAAAACATCACACTGTATACCATAAATACATAAAATTATTATTTATCAATTAAAATTTAGAAAATTAGAATTTAAAAAATCAAAAAACCAAAACAAAACAGAAATAAAATATTTTATGGAGTTTGGTTTTTCCATCAATATCACTTTGGAGGGGGATGGGTAAGAAAAGAGAAGAAATGAGGAGTTGTGGTTCAGAATTTTCTGCCCCAACATTAGTCTTAGAATGTTCAGCAGTGATAGCAAAGAGGCCTTTTGAACTTTCAGTAGAATACCAGCCAGCGCTGTTATCGTTTGTACCATCTACTCTATCTAGATGGTGTTTTTTGACCACTCCTCTCCCTACTTTATACCATGAAGATATTGCTGTTTCTACTGCTCCCTCCAGCTCTGCCCCAACATTCTATATCATCTTCCATCATCTATATTTTTTTGGTCATTTGCCAAAGAGTTAGACCATACCATAAAAACTAGTCCAAGTTAGAAGATTAGCAAGAATGACCACACTTAACTGGTTTAAGTTGCTTTTATATCTGTTTACAAGTGAGCTAGCAAACAATGAGTTTGCCTGTGTCCAGATTCCAGCCTGCATACCCCTGACCCTCACCCCCAGCCACTTGCTCCCACAGGGACCTTGGGGTGGTTCAGGTTATCCTGGCAGCCAAAGCCCCAACAGTTGCCTCTTCCTGCCTTTGTTTAATGGGGGCTTCTCTGTGGCCCTGAAACCTGCCAGGTATTAATGAGCACCCCCACCACTTTCCGTTCCTTTAAGGGGCTTTAGAGTCAGGCAGTGGAGGTGACGGGCAAGTCACGCAACCTTCTGAGCCTTATTTCCTCATCTATAAAATTATTATAGGATGATAGTAACACCTACCTTATAAGATAAGGATTAAAAGAATGCAAATGTTTCACAACATTTCTGGAAACACTCCATAAATATGGGCTATTGGAGTGTGTGTGTGTGTGTGTGCATGTTCTCCCAAGGTTCAGCTGAGATTTATACAATCACATGGTACTTTCCAGGCTATTGTTTGTGTAAACTGCACTGACTGAAACAGAAATAACTCCAATCTCTGCTAAAATCTGGGGAAACACTCCTGAACATTTTAAACATATACAAATTTTAAAAGAAACTCAATATTGTAAGTCTTACAATACTTATTATTAAATCTCCAAAATTTACCCTAAGGTTCCTATTCTTTGAGGAAAACAAACCCAAAGGCAAAGGGAATAATCTTTTGTAAGTAAAGTGTGGCAAAATAACATTCTGTCAGGTATTAAAGCAACTCTTAATTGCTAGACAATTCCCGATCTTTGAAGCAAGTTCTCAGCAAAGATATTAAATTGCTGCCAAGGGTTTAGACATTTAACTTCAAGAATTTAGATTGATGATGATTATTATTTCAATATTGTTGCTTATCTACCCAGCAGATTTCCCCCTGAAAGCCAAAGGGCTTAACAAAACCAGAAAGCTGGCCACAAATTGCCACGGTGAGGCAGCCCTAAGGCCCTGAACGAGATGTTTCCCTATGGAGTGGCAGGAACCCCTGCAGGGAAGTGAACAGCAGCCCCCTTCACCTGGTAAGGCTACTCTGTGCCAGAATTTGCAGGTTAACAGCAGCTGTGAAAGAACCTGGAAGCCTCCACAGGACAAATGTGCTGCAGGGAAGGGCCCAGCTTCGGTTGGCCATTCCATTCTGCTCGAGTCCAGTTTGTCTGGGCTCCAAGAGCTAAGGGTACTGAATCTCCATTCATTTGTTTGCTTCCTCCTTGCCTTAAGAAGGCCATGGAGCATTGTCTGGACTGAAGTCCACCCCCCGAAATGCTGAGGGCCTTACCCTTCATAGGTAAATAAAATGTGAGACAGACACTTGAGTTTATCTTCTAATGGAGCTATGTGAGGTTGGGCAAATCACTGAATCCCTTAGTTCCCTCATCTGCAATTACAAAGGCCTGGGATAGATCTCCAAAGTCCCTGTTAGCTTAAAAGTCTATGTTTCTAAGTTGACTGCAAAAAGAGAATGAAATACACATAAAGAAAATAAAAAACTCTTGTTTTACGAAAAGTTGCCCCATGGTTGAAGAGTCATGAAGAGAGTGAATCAAGTCACAATTTCACAAGTTTAATTATAAATAAACTCAACTTTATTCCATTCACACAGTCTTCAACTTTAAAAGATAAAAGATAACTTACTGGTGATTCGATGTCCTCTAGGAGTAAAACAGAACAGCGTTCACATTTCAGCAGAGTTTGGGCCCGATGCATTATTTTCTTGACAATTTTCTCCAGGTCAGTCTGTTCTTCAAAGAGGTCATTAACCACCTCTAGCAAAGCCTAGAAAAGATGAAATGGATGTATTTAGGTGGATGTAAAACTGAAAAAAAGTTTCTTTTTTCTTAAAATTTAATTTAGTCTTTGCCTTAATAAAATATAATAAATCTTTCTGTGTAGCTAATTTTAAAAAATTTTATGATTGTTTTGACATATTTTTATCACTCAATTTTACAACACATGTTTAAACTGCAAAATACAACTTGAGAATAGAGCTAGTTCTTGTAACAGGTGTGAAGATAAGTAATTCAAAACCTAAGCTATTGGAACTCCAGAATATTTTGAGTCTTAAAGGATGCTGATTATAGGGGTCACTTGAGAGGCAGGCGTAACCAAGGCAGGTATAACCCTTGTTTCTCTGACTATAGATTAGCCTTCTTCCTTACCAAAATTGTTTTGTAAAATGCTGAAAATTACTAATGAGCACCAGAGAAGACCCCTTCCCTCTTCACTGTTGATCTTCATTACAGATTAACTTCCCTCTTACTCTTCTCACACAAGGACTCCATGGCCATAACATTGCCTTAAGATGGAATGTTAAATATACTCTTTTAAATTGGAAAGAAAATGAAAACCAGCTATGAAGAAAACAAGCTGTATAGAAAAGAAAACAAACTGTAACTAATTATATTGCTATAACTCATACACCAGCCTTGTGTAGGAAATGCTGAAATCCTATTAAATTTCTTTACTCTGTGCCTGTAGAAGCAAGAGCTTAACTTTTTAACTTTGGAACATTTACCCCATTTCTCTGGAGTCTGCATCTCCCGGATTGGCCATTCCCAGCTTTTCACTTGAATAAACTCTTTAAAACTAGATTCTGATTATTAATATTTCAGTTTGACACAGGGATCATATAACCATTAGCTATAGGCATTTCCCCTTTTCTGTAGTAATTCTTCTTCAATGCAACTAGGTACAAACCCAATATTTTGGCCGGGCGCAGTGGCTCATGCCTATAATCCCAGCACTTTGGGAGGCCAAGGAGGGTGGATCACAAAATCAGGAGTTTGAGACCAGCCTGGCTAATATGGTGAAACCCCGTCTCTACTAAAAATACAAAAAAAATTAGCCAGGCATGGTGGCATGTTCCCGTAGTCCCAGCTACTCCAGAGGCTGAGGCAGGAGAATAGCTTGAACCCAGGGAGCAGAGGTTGCAGTGAGCCGAGATCGCGCCACTGCACTCCAGTCTGGACAACAGAGTGAGACTCTTTCTAAAAAACAAACAACAAACCAAAACCAAAAAACATTTTATAAATAATGAATACCTCCAAAGCACATTGATTTCAGAAACTTACAAAGCAGCTTTTCCTCACTATCAGGAAGAAACAGATTCTTGGTCAAACTTGAGACATTTTCACTAATACACATCCCTTACATAACTCTGAAAGAATTAGAGAGGTGAATGCTAATTAAGGTTCAGATTCTTAAATATATATATATATATATAAAGATATGTAATTTACATTTAGTCTTTGCTAAATATAAATACATAAATTACATATATAATATAAATATATATAATATATACATACCCTTCATATATATAAAATATATATACCCTCCATATATATATAAATATACATATACACACATACACATATACCCTCCTTAATTCCTCTACCCAAGAGAAAATACTGCTTTATCCCAAACTGTCCAGGAGAACATTTAGATATTTATATATCAGGAAAGAAAACACATTAATTTTTTTTAAAACAGCAGAATGAAAAGCACACGACTTAGAAAAAAATCTTAACCTCTAACTTGAAAACTGTGTACTTATTTAAAAATTAAATTGTAGTAACCTGTGGTTTTCTCTAGCTAAGAAATTAGCTGCAATTTTTTTGCCTTGAAATAATGTTTGTTTGCTCAGGTCAGGTATGGATTTGTGAAAAATAAATAATAAGTAATATTTGTTTGGAATTTTTAATGGCATGGATGTTTCCAGAGATTTAAGAATAGTAGGTTATGTACAGGTGGTAGACATTATGCTTCTCTCAGAGAGCAATCAGAAAATTACACAGTCAGTGAATTGCCCAGAGGGCACTTGATTCAACAGAATGTAGAAAGAGGTGCAATCTCAAGTCTGACCTCTCATAAAAGGATTTCATGAATTGTCAAATTCACATCTATTCATCATGGTGCTGATCATCATCTCAGGGACATGACTAATTTTCAACTTCAATAATGAATTTGATTTGTCCTGAAATTATTTGAAATGTGAAAATTTCTTCTCTGAATCTATCCTGGTAAAAAAGCATTTGAGTAGCTGGGCGTGGTGGCTCATGCCAATAATCCCAGCACTTTGGGAGGCCAAGGCAGGCAGATCACATGAGGCCAGGAGTTCTAGAGCAGCCTGGGCAACATGGTGAAACCCCGTCTCTACTAAAAATACAAAAAAATTAGCCAGGTGTGGTAGTGCATGCCTGTAGTCCCAGCTACTCAGGAGGCTGAGGCAGGAGAATCACTTGAACCTGGGAGGCAGAAGTTGCAATGAGCTGAGATCACGCCACTGCACTACAGCCTGGATGACAGAGTGAGATACCATCTCAAAAAAAAAAAAAGAAAGAAAGAAAAGAAAAGAAAAAACATCTGAATGAGTTAAGAAATCCATGAAATGAGTCCAGTTCACTGAGCAATTGAAAGAGGACCAAATATCCTGGGTAGGGTTATTGAAACTGCCATTGCAAAATTATAACTGAGCTGACCTAACCAGCTCCATCTTGCTTCTAATCTCCAAACTGTCCTTGTTCATTTCTGGGCATAGGCTGAACTAACTTTGGGAGGAACACAGTTTATGGTTTATTGTTTAAAACAAAGATGATAATAGCCCTTTCCCAAACAAACCTCCTTCTTCCCTGGGGACTAGAATGCCTTCATAGGACTAACAAATTAGCCACAAGACCAGAAATTATGGCTTAGGAGTCATACAGCTGACTCTTCCTAAACTGCTCCTCAGATCAGTGCTTGAGATATTTTGCAGACCTTGTACCTGATGGATCAGCTGGCACCACCCAGATCGATAAATTGGCTCATCTGATCTTGTGACCCCCCCATCCATGAGCTAACTCAGGGCAAGAGGACAGTTTCAATTCCCTATGATTTCATCTCCGACCCAACCAATCAGCCTTCCCTACTCACTGGCCTTCCCCCACCCACCAAATTATCCTTAAAAACTCTGATCCGGGGGGACTGATTTGAGTAATAATAAAACTCTGGTCTCTGGCACAGCCGACTCTGTGTGAATTACTCTTTCTCTATTGCAATTCCCCTGTCTTGAGAAATCAGCTTTGTCTAGGCAGTAGGCAAAGTGAACCCACTGGGTGGTTACACTGTCTCTAAAGAAAGACTGAACAGAGCTAAGGACCATATTGCTCCATGATCCCAAAGCAAACAGGAACATCAAAAGGTGAAAAAACTTTTAAGTGAATCTTGATATTTGGCATTTGGACAGCAAATCTCTGTAAGGGGTCAATGAACAATAATTTCATATTCAGACATTAAAAATGAGACAATTGTCTCAGTAATTACAAGCAAAAAGCCCTGTCATTAATGGGGAAAACATTATTTCTTTAATCATCTAGACTATTTCTTCAGATGGATCACATTAACTGAACAATTATTTAACTTTTCAATTTGTTGTGATTGCATGGAGAGAGCCTCTGGGATCCATATACAAGAACATTTATCTCAGAGGAAAAACTAATTGTGCCTTGAGTCTTGCACTGACAAATCACATTATAGTAATTTTATTGTTTCTAATTTAAATTGCTTTATTAACAAGTGATAGAAGTTTTACAAATAACAATGCAGACTAGCTCCAGGATAGGAGAAAAAGAGAAGAAAATCTAGGATAATATCTGTTAGGCCTCTGAGCCCAAGCTAAGCCATCATATCCCCTATGACTTGCAAGTATACATCCAGATGGTCTGAAGCAACTGAAGATCCACAAAAGAGGTGAAAATAGCCTTAACTGATAACATTCCACCATTGTGATTTGTTCCTGCCCCACCCTAACTGATACGATATATTCTCCCCCGCCCTTAAGAAGGTACTTTGTAATATTCTCCCCCACCCTTAAGAATGTACTTTGTATGCCTATCCCAAACCTCTAAGAACCAATGATAATCCCACCACCCTTTGCTGACTCCTTTTTCAGACTCAGCCTGCCTGCACCCAGGTGAAATAAACAGCCCTGTTGGTCACACAAAGCCTGTTGGTGGACTCTCTTCACACGGACGTGTGTGACAATATCCAATTCAACAGATAATGGAAGTATTTTACACAGTTGAATAGGCCCTGCTTCTTGATGTCACTTGCCTTCCAGGAAATGAGTATCTGCATTTTGTCCCTCTTTCTAGTGACCTTCTTTTACTCCTGGACGTGTCCTTGGAGCTTTCCATTCTCTTATCTACATATTCTTCCCTAAATTAACCCAGCTAGATCCCTGGCTTTAAATAGCCTTTATATGCTACTGGTTCCCAAATCTTAATCTCCAGTCCTGACATCTTCCCAGAGCTTTAGACTCCTGTATCCAACTGTTTACTTGCCAGCTGTGCCAGCCAAGAGTCTCTTTCACTCATTTCCCATATCAGCAAGCCCCCATAGATTTCACCACTGATTTTGGAGGAAATCTGTCACTTCTCACTGCCCTAGTCCCAGCCATATTATTTTTTGACTTCAATACAGTTCTTTCCTAAGTCCTCTTACTGTTCCAGCCTTCTCCCTCCCTCCCCAGCCAGTTTATTGTCTCCAGGGAGGCCAGAGTGAACGCTATTAAAAGTAAGTCAGACTCAGCTCAAAATCATCTAATGGCTTTCCATTGCACTCAGAATGAATGCCAAAGCCCTTGCCATGCCCACAGGCTTTTCTACCATCTGGCCTGCCTCCACGTCCTCATTTTATTTTTTTTCCCTTTCACTCTCCCCCTTTCTCTCTGCTCTCTAAACACACTGACCAAGCTTTCTCCTGCCCCAAGTCCTTTGTGTTTGGTATTCCACAGCCAGAGATGCTCTCCGCAGACCTTTGCGTGGTTTTGCTCCTTCTTTTCATTCAAGTTTCTGCTTATAGATCATCTCCTTATAGAGACCTTTTTGATAACCCTCTAAAATAAACGTCCTCCCAACCCAGCCTTCCTCAACCCTTTATCCCTTTATCTCACTTTATTTTTCCTTGCAGTATTTATCGCTACCTATACTATGCAATTTAAAAAAATTGTTTTCTTATCTAATATGTATTGTTCTCATGAATAGTAAGTTCTGTAAGGGCGGGGCTTTGGATAGACAGCATGTGAAGGGAACTACACAATCAATACTTGTTGAATGAATAAATTAATTGTGCCATACACAAGAATGCAAAGATTAATCATACATGAAGCTTCACTTAAGGAGTTCAAAATGTAGTTGGAGAGGTGGGCCCTCCTTAAATACCATAATACAGTGTGATAAGTATTCATAATAGAATAGTGGCAGTAGATACAAGGCAAAACCATAAGTGAAGAAGGGAAGATTAATCAGAAAGCTGAGCTGGGTCCTGAAGAATGCGTGAGGCAGATGGTGTGGTTGGAAGGAGTCGGACTGACATCAGGCATTGAAGGCAGAGGGAGGAATATGGCTAACGGTATGATCAAATGAAACAGATTGTTTGCTGGAAATTGGGGACTATATTGCTGGAGTTCCAGATGAAAGCAGGAGCATGGTAAGACATGGGCCTAAAGATGAAAAGAAGATCAAATCAGAGAAAATATGTGGTATGCCATGCTAAGGACCATGGCTATATTAGTCAACTGTGTTCATCTGTTTACTGACAAAAATATCCATAAATCATAATAATTAGCAAATGAAATTTTAATCAACTTGATGCCCAGAATAATTAGGGGTTTCAAACCTTTTTGAACGTCATTTTGTTAAATATATTTCTAAGTTGTTACAGTAATCTTCCTCTATTTAAAATTAGAATGAGTATAATATAATTTAATCTCTATTTGATAATTTAGCATTTTTTGAGTACTAGACTTTGCCTTTTTTGCAACTTAGATCCATAGCTCCTGAAGGTATAAAAGCGCTCTCTAAGTGTTTCTTTATAATACTATAAAATAGTCTTTGCATTATTGTTCCAAGTATATAGTGAAGGGCACTTTCAGAAACCCTTTCAATTCAAAAATTGTTTCAATCCAAAAATTGTTTCAATTCAAAAATAAAATCTGGGAAGTGGGAGTAAGATCACGTTTGTAACATAACTTGCTTCTTAAAGGAACTTAGTTGTAAAAGCATCACCAAATTGTGTTATTCCTTCAAAGCCATAAGTAAGCAAGGATATATCTGCTGCCTTATAGTATAGATGTGATATTAATTTCCTTTTTTTTTTTTTGAGATGGAGTCTCACTCTGTCACCTAGGCTGGAATGCAGTGGTGCGATCTCCACTCTCTGTGACCTTCGCCTCCTGGGTTCAAGCAATTCTCCTGCCTCAGCCTCCCGAGTAGCTGGGACTACAGGCACCACCACCACGCCCGGCTAATTTTTGTATTTTTAGTAGAGACAAGGTTTCACCATGTTGGCCAGGCTGGTCTTGAACTCCTGACCTCAGATGATTCACTCACCTCGGCCTCCCAAAGTGCTGGGATTACAGGCTTAAGCCATCGTGCCCAGCCAATTTCATTTTTAAAAGAAGCTTGTAGTGCTGAAAAAAATGTATATTCTGTTGATTTGGGGTGGAGAGTTCTGTAGATGTCTATTAGGTCCGCTTGGTGCAGAGCTGAGTTCAATTCCAGGGTATCCTTGTTGACTTTCTGTCTCGTTGATCTGTCTAATGTTGACAGTGGGGTGTTAAAGTCTCCCATTATTAATGTGTGGGAGTCTAAGTCTCTGTGTAGGTCACTCAAAATTGACCACATACTTGGAAGTAAAGCTCTCCTCAGCAAATGTAAAAGAACAGAAATTATAACAAACTGTCTCTCAGATCACAGTGCAATCAAGCTAGAACTCAGGATTAAGAATCTCACTCAAAACCACTCAACTACATGGAAACTGAACAACCTGCTCCTGAATGACTACTGGGTACATAACGAAATGAAGGCAGAAATAAAGATGTTCTTTGAAACCAACGAGAACCAAGACACAACATACCAGAATCTCTGGGATGCAGTCAAAGCAGTGTGTAGAGGGAAATTTATAGCACTAAATGCCCACAAGAGAAAGCAGGAAAGATCCAAAATTGACACCCTAACATCACAATTAAAAGAACTAGAAAAGCAAGAGCAAACACATTCAAAAGCTAGCAGAAGGCAAGAAATAACTAAAATCAGAGCAGAACTGAAGGAAATAGAGACTCAAAAAACCCTTCAAAAAATTAATGAATCCAGGAGCTGGTTTTTTGAAAGGATCAACAAAATTGATAGACCGTTAGCAAGACTAATAAAGAAAAAAAGAGAGAAGAATCAAATAGATGCAATAAAAAATGATAAAGGGGATATCACCACCGATCCCACAGAAATACAAACTACCATCAGAGAATATTACAAACACCTCTATGCAAATAAACTAGAAAATCTAGAAGAAATGGATAAATTCCTTGACACATACACTCTCCCAAGACTAAACCAGGAAGAAGTTGAATCTCTGAATAGACCAATAACAGGAGCTGAAATTGTGGCAATAATCAATAGCTTACCAACCAAAAAGAGTCCAGGACCAGATGGATTCACAGCCGAATTCTACCAGAGGTACAAGGAGGAACTGGTACCATTCCTTCTGAAACTATTCCAATCAATAGAACAAGAGGGAATCCTCCCTAACTCATTTTATGAGGCCAGCATCATCCTGATACCAAAGCCGGGCAGAGACACAACCAAAAAACACAATTTTAGACCAATATCCTTGATGAACATTGATGCAAAAATCCTCAATAAAATACTGGCAAACTGAATCCAGCAGCACATCAAAAAGCTTATCCACCATGATCAAGTGGGCTTCATCCCTGGGATGCAAGGCTGGTTCAATATATGCAAATCAATAAATGTCATCCAGCATATAAACAGAACCAAAGACAAAAACCACATGATTATCTCAATAGATGCAGAAAAGGCCTTTGACAAAATTCAACAACCCTTCATGCTAAAAACTCTCAATAAATTAGGTATTGATGGGACGTATCTCAAAATAATAAGAGCTATCGGTGACAAACCCACAGCCAATATCATACTGAATGGGCAAAAACTGGAAGCATTCCCTTTGAAAACTGGCACAAGACAGGGATGCCCTCTCTCACCACTCCTATTCAACATAGTGTTGGAAGTTCTGCCCAGGGCAATTAGGCAGGAGAAGGAAATAATGGGTACTCAATTAGGAAAAGAGGAAGTCAAATTGTCCCTGTTTGCAGACGACATGATGGTATATCTAGAAAACCCCATTGTCTCAGCCCAAAATCTCCTTAAGCTGATAAGCAACTTCAGCAAAGTCTCAGGATACAAAATCAATGTACAAAAATCACAAGCATTCTTATACACCAACAACAGGCAAACAGAGAGCCAAATCATGAGTGAACTCCCATTCACAATTGCTTCAAAGAGAATAAAATACCTAGGAATCCAACTTACAAGGGACGTGAAGGACCTCTTCAAGGAGAACTACAAACCACTGCTCAAGGAAATAAAAGAGGATACAAACAAATGGAAGAACATTCCATGCTCATGGGTAGGAAGAATCAATATCGTGAAAATGTCCATACTGCCCTAGGTAATTTACAGATTCAATGCCATCCCCATCAAGCTACCAATGACTTTCTTCACAGAATTGGAAAAAACTACTTTAAAGTTCATATGGAACCAAAAAAGAGCCCGCATCGCCAAGTCAATCCTAAGCCAAAAGAACAAAGCTGGAGGTATCATGCTACCTGACTTCAAACTATACTACAAGGCTACAGTAACCAAAACAGCATGGTACTGGTACCAAAACAGAGATATAGATCAATGGAACAGAACAGAACCCTCAGAAATAACGCCGCATATCTACAACTATCTGATCTTTGACAAACCTGAGAAAAACAAGAAATGGGGAAAGGATTCCCTATTTAATAAATGGTGCTGGGAAAACTGGCTAGCCATATGTAGAAAGCTGAAACTGGATCCCTTCCTTACACCTTATACAAAAATCAATTCAAGATGGATTAAAGACTTAAACGTTAGACCTAAAACCATAAAAACCCTAGAAGAAAACCGAGGCAATACCATTCAGGACATAGGCATGGGCAAGGACTTCATGTCTAAAACACCAAAAGCAATGGCAACAAAAGCCAAAATTGACAAACGGGATCTAATTAAACTCAAGAGCTTCTGCACAGCAAAAGAAACTACCATCAGAGTGAACAGGCAACCTACAAAATGGGAGAAAATTTTTGCAACCTACTCATCTGACAAAGGGCTAATATCCAGAATCTACAATGAACTCCAACAAATTTACAAGAAAATAACAAACAACCCCATCAAAAAGTGGGCGAAGGACA
This sequence comes from Pongo pygmaeus, assembly GCF_028885625.2. Taxonomy (NCBI): domain Eukaryota; kingdom Metazoa; phylum Chordata; class Mammalia; order Primates; family Hominidae; genus Pongo; species Pongo pygmaeus. Next base: position 77,569,063 of record NC_072384.2, read on the forward strand.
TGAACAGACACTTCTCAAAAGAAGAGATTTATGCAGCTAAAAAACACATGAAAAAATGCTCACCATCACTGGCCATCAGAGAAATGCAAATCAAAACCACAATGAGATACCATCTCACACCAGTTAGAATGGCAATCATTAAAAAATCAGGAAACAACAGGTGCTGGAGAGGATGTGGAGAAATAGGAACACTTTTACACTGTTGGTGGGACTGTAAACTAGTTCCACCATTGTGGAAGTCAGTGTGGCGATTCCTCAGGGATCTAGAACTAGAAATACCATTTGACCCAGCCATCCCATTACTGGGTACATACCCAAAGGACTGTAAATCATGCTGCTGTAAAGGCACATGCACACGTATGTTTATTGCGGCATTATTCACAATAGCAAAGACTTGGAACCAACCCAAATGTCCAACAATGATAGACTGGATTAAGAAAATGTGGCACATATACACCATGGAATACTATGCAGCCATAAAAAATGATGAGTTCATGTCCTTTGTAGGGACATGGATGAAATTGGAAATCATCATTCTCAGTAAACTATCGCAAGAACAAAAAACCAAACACCGCATGTTCTCACTCATAGGTGGGAAGTGAACAATGAGAACACATGGACACAGGAAGGGGAATATCACACTCTGGGGACTGTTGTGGGGTGGGGGGAGGGGGGAGGGATAGCATTGGGAGATATACCTAAAGTATAATAATAAATAAATAAATAAATAAAAACAATTTTACCAACTAGAGTATAAAAAAAAAAAAAAGAAACTTGCACCCCTTCCCCCAAATAACAACAGATAATGTGTATCCGCTTCCATCTGGGCTTATTGCTTAAAGTGTACCTTCAACCACAGCCTTGCAGAGTTATACAAATAAAAAAGATTCCTGTACTATTCAAAGATCATTCATTGGCTGTTTTTAAAAGACATAATGACTTACAGAAACCAGAAAGAGTTTTGAGGAGTGTCAACAATGTTTTTATTTACTCACTCTGCTTCTTTCATATTCTTTCCTTGAGGCAGCAAAGAGCTGAGCGTTAGATATGGCGATTCCACAAAATGGAAGATACATCTGCATAACCTGGGACAAAAAGAGTAGTAAGAACATTAAAACATAAGAACATTGATACATCCCTTGTAGACTAAATTCCACACTTCCTCTATATGCCTGATTGTAATACTTTATTTGTATCTATAGAGATTGAGTACAGAGAGTTGTTGATACCAGTATTTTAACTTCAGAATGAATATTTTTCAAAGTTAACTAAAATATGTTGTAAATCAAGCTTTAACTAGAGAATTCACATCTATGAGACATAAAGTGAAGCAACAGATTATGAGGGCTGTGACATAGGAACTGTGCCTAAAGCAGCTCGTATTATTTCTTGGATAAAAGAAAGATAAATAAGTAAATGAACTGTGATATACCTGGAATTTAAGGCATGTGCCCATACTCACATTTGGAGGTAGGCAGGATATAAGTCAATTATTTTGTTGGCATGTGGCATATACCATACGTATACGGCATACAATTCACATCTGTAGCAGGGATTTCAGCTTGATTCTAGACCTATCTGCTACCAGTTTTAAACATGCCTGTCAGGATGGGCCCAGTGGGAACTCAGGGGTCAGCAGGCCTGGCAGCCTTCTGCGACAGAGTTCTAATTGTGTCTGCCACTGTGTAGACATAACTGGACACAAATCATACTCGTGGGATGCTTCTGCAGAAGCCTGATGAGGAAAGGCTGGGAGCCTGTAGTGGAGAAGTCCTCCTATGGGCAGAAACACCCAGCCGTGATGGGCCTACCCCTAACAAAGACTTTCTCGTCATGGAGGTTTATGCATAGGGATTTTTACTACTGCCTTGCACTCTCAAGAAATTCATCCCCAGAATCTCTGATTCCAGAGAGATAGAATGCTCTAAGTAAAAACTGAAAGAACTATTTCCCTAAATTCTTCGCAATGTAGATGAAACAAGTGACATACTTGGGACTTCTCTAAAGCAAGAGGGAAAAAAGCATGTTTATATCATAGACTCTCTATGTCTCTCTTTCTCTCTCTCACACACGCACGCACGCACGCACACACAACGGTGCCCTAGGAAGAGGTACAAAGCGCTGGCAAAATAGAGCAATTCCTGCTGTATCCAGCAGAGGGCAGTGCAGTGCCTGCTGTGGGTGAGGGATGACAGCAGCCTCCACCAACTCGGGAAGCACTTGTGAAGCACCCGGGACATCCAGAACAGAATCACCTGGAGTGCAAGGCAATTATGAAGAAGACTTGAGGTACACAAAAGATGAAGGGCAATTCACATTCCCTATCACTGAATTTCCTATTAAAATCTTTCTTTGGTTACCTGGGCATGATCAACTCTGACCTAGGGTCCTGGAAAGAATTTCAGAGCCATATAAAAACTAAAGCTATGACCTCATTTTTAAAGAAGATAGAGAAACAATGGGATCAGAATTAAGAAGACATACAAAAATCAATGATTTTTGCAGATGTTTTGGGGATAAATTCCTTCCCTGGATTTTCACATGTCGCCTTCTGGAACTAGATGTTATTTCTGTTACCCCCTACTTTCCCCTTTCTTGCTACTCCCCCTCATGCCTTAGAAAGTCTGTCCATAAGCCAAGATAAAGCTGTTGGCATAAAGCTGCCAGATATTCCATTAGAATTTCCCTGCCTTTAGGCAGAATGGGACCACTTTCAATATCACCTACACATAGAACAAGCACTTTCCTTGTAGTTTTCTGGAGGTTTTGTTTTTGGCTCTTTGTTTTTTTCTGCCATGGAGACTGTGACTATAACGGGGATAAAAGCAAGGAGGAGATGTGGGTTACTTATTTTAACTTTCACTACTTATTTGTTTTATTTATTTTTGCCTTTAGGGGACAAATTTAAGGTGGTTGGTAAGTCAAGCAAGTAAGAGGAGAGTGACCAAATGAACATGTGAAATGTTTTCTAATATATCATAGGCTTGCTTCACTTCGTTTGTAATTCCAATATTTACTGAGTTCCAGGTATTATGTTAAATTAAAAAGAATCTGAATTTTAAATCAAATAATCTTTGTTCTTTTTACAGTTTTGCTGTGTGAAGTGCAACAAATCATATAAGCTCTTGAACCTATTTTCTTATCTGTAAATGCCAGGTTTATGGTCTTTTTTAGTTCTAATCTTTGGTGATTCAAATAATGTGAAACATCATTGAGCTGCAATATTCTGTTTACTAGAGAAAACAGAATTCAGTAAACATGCTTGCACCTTATTCAAGAAAAAATAATTTATAATAGTAATTGCCATCGGCTAAGCCCTTCTGTCATCGTGTCAGGCATGATGCTATGTGTCAGGGATGATGTTAAGCATTGTATATGCATTATATCTGTTTTATATTCACTTATGTTTTACCATTAATCCCAGTTTGCAGATTAGAAAACTGAGGCTTTAAGAACTTACCCAAAGTTCTTGGGAGATAATTCTCTGGATATTTTATGTTTCCGCACACGTGGCAAAGAGAGGCACTGGCTGTATCTTTCTGGAATGCTTATACAATGAACAGCCTTGGAAGACAGAGATACTGTCTCCTTTCAGAGCAAAGAACAGAAGTCTTTACTATCCAGTATAATAAAGACAATATCCCCCTCTAGACAGAGGTCAGGCAGGCTCACTGTTCATTATAAAAGATTTGGGTTGCTTACATTTCAGGTTCCTCTGCTGTCATGCAATCTACTATATGTGCTATTACTGGGGTCAGGGAACCAGAAAAAATGCTGATGCTCAAACTATTGCTATTGTTGTGAGCAATAAACTGTTTTTTTGTCACGGATCCAGGAGTCTCATGTCTTCTGTCAGCATCCATGAGACTGTGGCAGACTAACTAGCCTGCATGTACAGTATAGTAAAATCAGACCCTTTACAAATCTTAAGAATGTCACCTAGATAGTAAATAGAGAAGCTTAATTTAGAATCCAAGCAGCCTAACCCTAGGATCTACCTTCTTAACTTCTACATTCTCCTGCTTCCCAAAGTCATACATATCTTTCATACCATTAATATGATAGTCTGGTTAACTGCAATGCAAGATAGATGACTAAGACTAGTAGTCCATTATTCCAGTGTATGTGCAGTCATAGGAGACTGCAGAAGCAGGAAGCAGTTCTGGTAGAGCAGGCAAAACCCAGTTTCCGGAGATAACAAGGCAACCATTCTCAGGGGGCAATTTGTCTAGCAGTTGGTGTAAGGGAAATCCTAGGTAGAGAGCACACCACACTGATAGGCATCAGAGTGTGGTTATGAAGGCCAGAGTAGAAAGTTTGGGCAGAAAAGAAACTGAGCCTGTCAGCAGGTAGCAGAGCCCTCGCCTCCAGGTGGAGCTTTAAGGATCAGCTTATACTCTTGGTAGTGAAAGGGAGGGAAATGGCAGAAGAAAAAAAGGGGCCCATCAGGTATGAAATGTGAGGCACTATGTTTTAATGAGACACAGAACTGCTCACAGATAGGGGCTGTGGCAAAGCTGGGCCCACAGGTGAAGGTCCTGTGGTGTGGCTCCAGCTATAGAGTGGAAAATGAATCAGGGACCAGGAACCAGGCTGTGTTCCACACATGACTAGAGACGTTCCAGTCTTAGCCCAGTGGGAACACTGCAGTGCCCCCGGGAGCCTAGGAACAGTCCAACATCAAACTGTCAGTCAATCGCAAATCTCTTCATCCTCATCCAATCTTGTTTCTGTTAAACCTAGTTTTTAATCTAAAAATTTAGAATTTGCAAATACTTTTTCCAAGTAGTATAAGCTATTCTTCATGAATAGTACAATGTACTATCAAGAAAGCATGCAAATCAGATTGGTATTAGTTCTTTTCATCTACCCCACTGTGTCCGACAAAGCACCCCTCAATTTAGTCCTGACAGATGAATGATATTTACTTGTCACAACCTCAGGAAAAGCAACTCCACAATCTTCCTCCATTTTACACATCTAGCAAATGTCACTTTCATGAAATTTTCTCATACAAATGTAACAAACCCCTTATATCACAATATACTTCCAATTCTTATCCTTTAGTGGAGATGAAAAACAACAAAAACTCTGCCATTTTAAGTCAATTACAAGGCATTTAACGTGGCATTTTGAATGGCAAAAGAGACTCCTGCTGTCTTGTTTTGTGTACTCCAATTTTTCAAGTTAATGCTTCTATAACAGCATCCAAACAAAAGCAAATGGCAAAATGAACACCCTACTCACTGTACTGGGAATGCACAGATCAGTTCAATTTAACAAGAGCCGCCTGACTGCCTTCTCCCATCAGGCCCTGGGTTAATATGCAGCCTGTACACTAAATTGCATGATACCATTACTATTTTCAAGTTTACCACTAGTTTCAACTATATCCCTGAGATGATTACTAGCCAGCTCAAATTCCTCCAATATTTTCACAAAAATACAGGCTAAAGTTCAAATTTCAACTCCCTGTTAAGGCCTTCCAAATGTTGGCCCTATTGGACATTATTATTATTGTTATTATTAATGTTTGTTTAGATTTACCCACATGTGTACCAGTTTTTTCCTCCTCATTCCTTCCAACATCCCTTCCTTCTTTCTGTGATACAGTTTTATTTTTTTTCCAAAGACAATCCTTTAGAGTATCTTTTAGCATTGGTGATAAATGTTTTTAGTTTTGTATGCAAATATGTTTATTTTATAATCAATCTTAAAAGGTAAGGTATTTGGGTATGCAATCCTAGGCTTACAGTTTTTTCCTCTCAGTACTTAAAAGATATTATTCCCTTATCAAGTGCAACTGATGCTGCTAAAAAGCCAGCTGCCAATCAAAATCTTGGTAGATTATCTGCCTTTGTCTCCGGTTTCTTTTAGGTCTTCTTTATGTCATTGGTAGCCAATTTGTATTTTGTCAGCCTCAGTCAAAGGCTTAATTGAATCATGGTAACCTCCAATGTATATATTGGCCAAACATTACTGTGGATGGAGACAATATTATACCTTCATGACTCATTGCACACTGAGAGTGAATCTTTGTTAGTGTAGGAAATGTTCTACCCTGTGTCATTCATTGGCATGACAATTCAGCCCTCTGGGGTCAGACTCAATTGCACAATGTATATGCATATGACAGTATGATCTATGGAGTTTCTAAAGAAATGTGCAGGAGAAGCAGGCAAATACATTTTTGAAAAGAGGCAGTAAGAAAAACTGAAGCAGTGTAGAAATAGAAAATGAAAAACAAAATATTTTTATCTTTTTTTTCAGTCCCAGTGCTACAGATGTCTTAATATATACATATATATATATATATATATATATCGCTCTATTCTGTTACTCTGCTCTTTCTGAAGTCCCTCATTTCCAAAAAAACCAACTAATTTGGCCTTCATTATGTAGTTTCAGAATGCCAAAGGTCTAAAAAGCCTTAATGACTAAGAAGCTAATGAGTCTGTACAGGCTTGTGCAGCACTTTTCGGCTTGAAAGCACTTTATGAACATTGGCTAATTAATCTTTACAACATCCCACTCAGAAATAAAGTTAAACTGAAAATCATTAAACAGTGTAAAAAAGTCATTTTAGCCTTGGAAACTCATTAAAATATCACTAATATGCATAGAATTTGAGCACTGGGCCTTCCATCAATGTACACAAAAAAAGACAGTAGGTAGCCAGCCTTTTCAAACTTGCAAGCCACAAAGAAAGGCTATTAAAGCCCCATTGTGTGGTCTGGTCCAATTATACATCATTAAAGAATGCTGGGGGTCTACACTGGAGAATCTTAGTGAAGGGGGCCATCCCGTTTGTGGACCCTACTTGTAGAAGGCAAAACAGCTTGAAGGGCCACATCACTGTCAGCTAAATGAACAGGTGAAAAAAAGGTTTTCCCACCTACAGATAATACCTCCTCCCTTTGTGTAGATTCTGAAAACAGAAGTGACTCTTAAAGTCACTTCTGCCTTCAGGCAGTAACTATATGATAAAGCTTCACTGATTTGGAGCCCACTGATTTGGAACTGGGGATGTTTTAAGACAGTTGTGATTCAAATGCTGAATAAACTCTTCAAGTAGAGTAATTTAGAAAATAACATATCAAAATATGAAAGCAGACACATTATTTTCATACGATGAAATACTTTCAGAACATTTTTAGGAATATAATATTAAAAATAATTTTTAAATGAGTGTGCAGTTTTCCAGAGATTCCAGAGGAAAGCCCTGCTTCCAGAGGTGTAGCTTCATTCACTGCAATTTTGTTTCTACACAAATTCGATAAAGATAAAAGGTGGAGCTTTTATTTTAAGAATCAGAATCATAAATGACTCTTGTTAGCTCATACTAAAATATATGCCCTTGGCTAAGGCATGCCTTTTTCTACCAGTGTTCTGCCCTTTTCAAAGAAAACAGTCTCCAAAAGATACAAATAAATATAAAATATTGTTTTAAAAATTGTAATGGGGCCAGGCGCGGTGGCTCATGCCTGTAATCCTAGCACTTTGGGAGGCCAAGGCAGGTGGATCACTTAAGGTCAGGAGTTCCAGACTAGCCTGGCCAACATAGTGAAACCCCGTCTTTACCAAAAATACAAAAATTAGCTGGCCGTGGTGGTGCACACCTCTAGTCCCAGCTACTCAGGAGGCTGAGGTAGGAGAATCACTTGAAGCTGGGAGGTAGAGGTTGCACTGAGCTGAGATTGTGCCACTGCACTCCAGCCTGGGTGAAAGAGTGAGACTCTATCTCCAAAAAAAAAAAAAAAAAAAAAAAATTGTAGTGGAATAGATGATCCAATTACATGCCTTTTGAAATTGTCCACTATGAGAATTGACATTCTGAAGAATAGGGTGGGAGACTTCATTCACAAAAGACAAGGGAGAACAAGAGGGCAAATAAAAAAGAAGGAGAAGCTTTGTTTTTTGAGACAGAAACAAGGACAAGATAATGGATCAGAGATGTGGGGAGGAAAGCAAGGAAAGCAAACCCAAGGGGGGTTCCTCACTGGTCCAAATTTGGGGCAGAACATATCCTAAAGCGTGAATCTTTACAGGCTCCCCTTCTCCTGTCTAGGCGTCCTCATCACTCTTCTTCCATGTTCCCTTCTTAGGACAGGGAAATTGAGGTGCTTCTACTTCTGTCCCTGAGTATTAAAGCTGGGACCCCAGGGAGGTTGGAATGAGCCCCCTTCCACTACTCTAGCCCCTCTCCTACAAGCTAGTGTTGGCTAAAATATCCCCAGGAGGCTATCCAGGGGCAGAGATGCTGAATTCAGTTCCTAGCAAGTAGCCTAGTGGCATCAACACCTATTCTCTTTGACTTTTTGGAGGCTCTGGTCTACTGAGTGCTTGAATCATGTAGGTACTACTCATATCACTCAATAACCTTATTTCTATTTGGTCCTATGTCCACCCCCACAACTTTAGGGAAATAACCTTCTCATGTCTGGGGGCAGTTTTTAATTCCCACCCTCTTACTTCCAGACACTCAGGGAAAACCCTGAAGGAATCTATTGCAGGACCCATGTCCTTTCTAAAATAATTTTTTTTTCTGATCATAGATTTCAAGAGAAAAAAAAGTACCCATATTTCTGCCACTCAAGGTTAACCATTATTAACATTTTGGAATATATTCAAGTTTTCTTCTCTCTTTTTCCTTTCACATAAAGCCAAATAGGCTAATCCTATACGTAATATTTTATCAGCTTTTTTCACTTTTTATAACTAGCTGTTACCTAATATGACCAGTTTCTATGGATGCAAAATATCCCACTGTATGGTGCAGAAACATAAAATTTATAGAGAAGGAAAGTAGATTAGTGGTTGCCTGGGTTAGCAGCAGTAACAGGATTTGCTGTAAATGGGCATAGGGGATCTTACTGGTAGTGGGTTCTAAAACTGATTTATGGTGATGGTTGTACCTCTCATAACGTTACTAAAAGTCATTGAATTGCTCACTTGAAATGCGTGAATTTTATGATATATAAAATATACCTCAAGAAAGTTTTAAAAATTACCATAAATACTCTGTTCATGGTATGGATTAATGTAGTTTACTTAGTCAATCATAGAACGTTGGACATTTAGGTTGCTTCCAATTTTAGATTAATAATTCTGGGGTTAAACATCCTAGAAATTAAATCTTTCCAAATCCCATTATTATTTTCTTAGAGTAAAGCGTTGATATTGGAACTTACTTTATTCAACACACAACTTACATAGTGCTTTTCTGTACCAGGCAATATTCTAAATGCTTTACTAATATTAATTAATTGGGGTGTGTGTACCCTTTAAAATAATCCTTAACAATATAAACACATTTACTTTTTGCTAAAAGAAAACAGTAGAGAAGTGCATAGAGTAAAGTAACGACAGTTCCCCCTTAATTCCCTGTCCCACTGCCCACTCTCTTCCCAAGGTACAACCCTGCTAGCATTTGTAGTGTATTCTTCTGGATGTTTTATGGCTACAGTCACACAATATCTAGTTTTAGGGTTGTTTGTAAACATAAGTGGGATCACAATATAAGTTATTTTCAATACCTTCTTTTTCACTTGGCAATATATCTTGGAAATCTTTACATGTTAATTCAAAGAGAACTTACTTCATTCATCTTAATGTCTGCAGAATATTCTAGGGGGTGGTTGTATCTGTTACTAGACATTGCCATTGTTTCTAATTTTTCTTTATTACAAATAATGCTGCTGTCAACTTTCTTACAAATAAATCTTCATGCACCTGGGCAATACTTCTGTTTGACAGTTTCCTAAAAGTGGAATTTTAAGGTTGAAGAATATATGCTCAAAAAATCTTAATTACTACTGCCAAATCATCCTCCAAAAAGGCTCTACCAATTTATACTCCCACTAACAGTAATCAGAGGATTCATTTACCCCAGCTCATACAACACTGGGTATTACCATTCTTTTAAAATCTTGTCTATCCGACAGATAAAATCAGTACTCATTTTTGTATTAACTGACATTTACTTGATGAATAGATTGAACGCTTTTCATAATCTGTTGGTTGTCTGTTTTTAAAATATGGCCTCTTTTGCTTATTTTGTTTATTTTTAAGTGGACATTCATCTATTACTTATTGCTCAGTAAGTACCCTTTATGTGCTAAGAATATTAAACATTTTTCATTTTCACAATTCATGAATCTTACCTGATAATCTCACTTGATAATCAAACAGTAATTGTCATCTGTTTGATACAATCCATTAGGCCTACAAGCTATGAGTGCTTTGTCTAAGATGAATAATATTATGGCTCAGTAAACTTGGCCTACTCCCTCTCACAGTGTGAAGAACTTTTACAAAGATATCTGCCTATATAACTCTGCCAAGGTTATTTTTATAAGCAGATTGACCTACATATATCATCCTGCCCATTTATTCCATCTGCCTTTGTAACTCACAGCTTCTGCAAAAAGTTGGTTTGAGCTACTGTTTGATCCAGGCATTCTTGAGTTTTAGTTATTAAGATCATTATGATTCCTCACTTACCCAGCACAGGTATAAATGCAGGAAGCTACACAATAGAGAAACTTAGTCAAGGTGTCAAGGTATCAACACCCTGAAATGCTAGAAAAATCTTATTATACCACAATGAACATACGAACATAAAATTTCCTCTTAGACTATTTTCTGATGAGAAATGCCTAAGTTTTTCTTTAAATTTGAAATGCATTCACATTATTTCCTCCTATTAGTAGCAGAAGGCTTTCTTTCACTGTCTCATTTATCAAACTCCTTCCTTTTTATAATTCCTGGTTCATAAAGTACAGGACATTATATAAAGGCAGAATCATACAGCATGTGGCCTTTTGTGTCTGGCTGCTTTCACTTTGCATGCTGTTTTAAGGGTCCATTTATATTGAAGATATATCAGTACTTTATTCCTTTTAAAATTTTGTTTTAAAGAAGTAGGTTTTTTTAGGGCAGTTTTAGGTTTACAGAAAAGTTAAGTGGAAAGTACAGGGATTTCCCATAGACCCTGCCCAACACACAGTTTCCCCTATTATTAACATCTTACATTAGAGTGGCACATTTGTTACAACTGATGAGTCAATAGTGACACATTGTTAACTAAAGTCCAGTCTACAAAGTTTACAATAGGTTCACTCTTTGTGTCACACATTCTGCGGATTTTGACAAATGTACACGTTCACCGTTACAGTATCATACAGAATAGTTTATTGCCCTAAAAACTCCCTGTGCTTCACCAGCTAATCTCTCCCTCCTTCTCCCCAAATCTCTGGCAACCACTGATCTTTTTACTGACTCTGTAGCTTTGCCTTTTCCAGAATGTCACATAGTTGGAATCACGCAGTATATATCCTTTCCAGATTGGCTTCTTTTACTTAGCAATATCCATTTAAGGTACCTCTACATTATTTCATGGCTTAGTAGTTAATTTCTTTTTATCACTGATTAATATTCCATTAACTGGATATACCCATGTTTGTTTATCCATTCATCTATTGAAGAGCATCTCAATTGCTCCCAAGATTTGACAATTATGAAAAAAAGCTGCTACAAACATTCATGTGCCAGTTTTTGTGTAGACATAATTTTTTGACTCATTTGGATAAATATCCAGGAATGCAATTGCTGGATTGCATGGTAAGCGTATCGTTAGCTTTGCAAGAAACTGCTAAGCTGTGTTCCAAAGTGGCTGTGCCATTTTGCATTCCCACCCTTTCCTATGTCTGGATCCTCCCTGTCCGTTCAAAGAAGGAGTGTTTCCCTTCATTTGGTATTGCTTCCACCTTCACTGTGTAATCTACATCTGCTTGGCTTCATGTCCTCACTTCCTGTCGTTTTGCTTACAGTTTTGCAGTCTTCAGAAATGGCTGGCTTGTGGCCTGTCTATGACATCCCAATTACCTGAACATGAAATACAACTATTCTACATTCTTATTTTCTGCAGCCTTTAACACTTGATCACCAGCTAGATATGAAACTTTGGCTTCCATGGACTATACACCCCTATTTAATCTTTTTCTATGTTTCTGACACTCATGTTCAAGTTATATTCCCGGGTTCAGTCTTTGGTCTTCTAACTGTCCCTTTCTACATTCTCTCTCTAAGGATTTATTTATTTCCACAATATAAGAATATTACAAAATAAAGTGGGTTGGCTATGCAAGAATTAACCTTTGAGCAAGAGTCAGACAAGACAACAAATTCAGTACTGCCACATATTTAAGACAGCTGAGAAGACTTCCTCCTTCTGCTCTTGAACTTTGGTCTGTCATGAATTCCCTCTGCCTCTGATTTCACTTTACTACATCCCTAACCCCACTTCTAATCAGTCACATCTGCTACCTTCCAGACCCACGTTTCAGTCTCTAATCCAGACACAGCTTGAGCTCTGAAAACATTTGCTTACTCTCTCTTATAGTCTAATTTTAGTATTCCTGGTCCTAGACTGAACTGAACTCTCAATTCAACCATAGTGACTGAACAGGCACCAAAGTCCCTTCCTTCTATCTGTGTCTTCAGCAGTTACCTCTGGAACGACTCTCAAAGTGGGCTCTCTAGTGCTGACATTTTCTCTGTGCTCTGGCTTCACATCACCAGGTGCCTAGCGGACATTTCAACTTGAAGGTTCTTTTTATTTTATTTTATTATTATTTTAATTATTTATTTATTTATGAGACGGAGTCTAGCTCTGTCGCCCAGGCTGGAGTGCAGCGGCACGATCTCGGCTCACTGCAAGCTCCGCCTCCCGGGTTCACCGCCATTCTTCTGCCTCAGCCTCCCGAGTAGCTGGGACTACAGGCGCCTGTCACTATGCCGGGCTCATTTTTTGTATTTTTAGTAGAGACGGGGTTTCATCGTGTTAGCCAGGATGGTCTTGAACTCCTGACTTCGTGATCCGCCCGCCTCAGCCTCCCAAAGTGCTGGGATTACAGGCGTCAGCCACCGTGCCCGGCCAACTTGAAGGTTCTTATACTACCACAAACTCAGCATTCCGAAACCAAGTTTATCATCTCAATTCCCTCTTTCTTCCAAAGAAAGAGGGCTTCCGCCTCCAAAACCACCCTATATGTGCCAAAAAAAAATAATAATAAAAATATTAAAGTTCAAATCACCCAATTCCAAATCCTGGGAGCCATCATTGATTGCTATCCAGATGTAGGCATAAGCAATTCAGGAGCTTTTGAAACTTCTGTTCCCATGGCCTTGATTTCCCCTGCTCCAGCACTGCCATCACTCACCATCTCTGGTAATAGTTCCCAGATCTCTCACCATTGCTGCAACAGTAGCCAAGATCCTCTCATCCTTGCAATGTGACAAGAACCCAGTAACCTTTGTTTTCCATCCAGAAAAGCTATAAATTTAAACACACTGACTATCCATCCCAACGTGCTCCATTGTCTTAACTTTTTAAAATGTAAGGTATAAATATGTCTTACACATATTAAATACTAGTCTTTTTCAAACTACATTTGTGTGAGCATTTTCATTCCACATATTATGAAATACATGTGGTATGAAATTCATACCACATACAGTATTTTTAAAAATCTCATTAGAAGCTCATCAGAAAGTATCTCCAATATTTAAGACTGTGGCTCAGCATTTTACAGACACTTTGGAAGATATATAATAATCTCAGGAAAAATAATAAGGAAATATAAAATTGCTATTTAGAGAAACACATGAGACCCAGAGGGGATTATTCTACTTATATATCTTTTTTTTTTAATTTCCAAAATAATTCATCATCCAAATGCAACACCAATGACATGGATAATAAACCATACTATTTTTTAATTTCCAGTAATATTCTCCAGTGGAGTTTAAAACAGAGAAGGCTATGAAAATATGCTTAGAGCATTAATATTTAATTAATGTAATAGTACCCTAAAATGAATATTATAAATGTAAAAGCCTTGATAAAATTCGTAAGTTGTATCTATGCAACTAAAACACAAAAGTGGTACCTAGTAAATTCAGGGCATTCTTAATGGATAGCCTTGAAGACTTAAAGAGCTTTAAAGGTTGGCCTAACAACAAACAAAACTTTGTGAAGGGCCAATCAATCATTTATTAACAAACTGGGGTATCAATCCAAAATAGCAGAGGGGAAACTGTCTACATGAGTCATCAGTAATTCGGCAAGATTTCTCATTTGGTATCCTAGAACAGTCTAGCTTACAAACTAAGATGCTAGCTTCGAAGCCAAAATACTTTATTGCCCCTATTCACAGTTTCTACTTTCCACCCATATTCAGTCTGTCTGCAACAGAGTCTCAGCCTTTCCTTTATTGCTTCCTTTCTCTTCATGGTTCAGCTATTTATTTTGAGGGCTCAATTACATACAAAGTAAGCAGAAAGAATAAATGATAAGCCTAAAGACAGCAGAAGGAAAGAATTAATTAAAATAAAAGCAGAAAATAGTAAATGAGAAAACAACCATTAGAATTGATAAATAAATCCAGAAATAGCTCATGTAGGGAAAAGCAATAAGGCAAATAAGTCACTAGCTAGTTTAATCAGAGGGGAAAAACCCCGAAAATATACTAAAACAGAAGTGATCAAGGAAATAGAGTCACAGCTACAGAAGAAAACGAAAAGAATTATAATAGACATTTTTTGCCATAATCTCAAACTTAAATATTTGCAAACCTGATGTAAACTTGTATATTTTAAGCAAAATATAAATTAACAAAACTGAATCAAGTTCTTCAAGAAGACCTGAGAATTTCTGAGTAAAATAGTCACCGCAGAAATAATAAGGAAACTTGTAAAAGACTGATTCTCAGAAAAGGGGCTAGTCCAAATGGCTTCACAGGCAAATTCTTTCAAATCTTCAAGAACAAGAAAATTCCTATGCTATTCAAACGATTCCAGAATCCAGAGAAGGAGACTCTCAAATATTTTTTGAAGACACATTATTTATTACTGGTAGCACATCATGATAAAAATAATGCAAAAATCAAACTTACAGAATAGATCCCTTATGAAAACAGATAAGAAACATCCTAAATAAAAATATTAGAAGATTTAACATCTTTTTTTTTTTTTTTTTTTTTTTTTTTTTGAGACAGAGTCTCGCTCTGTTGCCCAGGCTGGAGTGTAATGGCATGATCATGGCTCACTGCAACCTCCGCCTCCCGGGTTCAAGCGATTCTTCTGCCTCAGCCTCTTGAGTAGCTGGGACTATAGGCGTGCACCACCATGCCTGGCTAATTTTTTGTATTTTTTTTTTTTTTTCATTTTTATACAAGTCTTTTATTTCACATATACTTACAGATTTCTCTTGGTTATATATCTTGGGATAAAACTGCTGGCTCTTAGGTTATGCATTTATCCAAATTACGAGATATTTCCAAATGCTTTTCAAAACATATGCACCAGTTTTCACTTTGATCAGCATTGTATAACATTTGAAGTTATGCCACATCCTGGCCAACACAGAATATAGCTATAATATTTAATTTTAGCCATCCTAGTAAATGTCTGGTGGCATTGCACTGTTGCTCTACTTTGTATTTCCCTAGTGACTTATTAGATGAAGCCCCTTTACATGGCTTATTGACCATCCAGATGTCTTTTTTTTTTTTTTTAACTTTTTTTTTTTTTATTATTACTATTATCATTATTATACTTTAGGCTCTGTGGTACATGTGCGCAACGTGCAGGTAAGTTACATATGTATACATGTGCCATGCTGGTGCTCTGCACCCACCAACTCGTCATCTAGCATTAGGTATATCTCCCAATGCTATCCCTCCCCCCTCCCCCCACCCCACAACAGTCCCTGAAGTCTGATGTTCCCCTTCCTGTGTCCATGTGTTTTCATTGTTCAGTTCCCACCTATGAGTGAGAATATGCGGTGTTTGGTTTTTTGTTCTTGCGATAGTTTACTGAGAATGATGATTTCCAATTTCATCCATGTCCCTACAAAGGACATGAACTCATCATTTTTTATGGCTGCATAGTATTCCATGGTGTATATGTGCCACATTTTCTTAATCCAGTCTATCATTGTTGGACATTTGGGTTGGTTCCAAGTCTTTGCTATTGTGAATAATGCTGCAATAAACATACATGTGCATGTGTCTTTATAGCAGCATGATTTATCGTCCTTTGGGTATATACCCAGTAATGGGATGGCTGGGTCAAATGGAATTTCTAGTTCTAGATCTCTGAGGAATCGCCACACTGACTTCCACAAGGGTTGAACTAGTTTACAGTCCCACCAACAGTGTAAAAGTGTTCCTATTTCTCCACATCCTCTCCAGCACCTGTTGTTTCCTGACTTCTTAATGATTGCCATTCTAACTGGTGTGAGATGGTATCTCATTGTGGTTTTGATTTGCATTTCTCTGATGGCCAGTGATGGTGAGCATTTTTTCATGTGTTTTTTGGCTGCATAAATATCTTCTTTTGAGAAGTGTCTGTTCATGTCCTTTGCCCACTTTTTGATGGGGTTGTTTGTTTTTTTCTTGTAAATTTGTTGGAGTTCATTGTAGATTCTGGATATTAGCCCTTTGTCAGACGAGTAGGTTGTGAAAATTTTCTCCCATTTTGTAGGTTGCCTGTTCACTCTGATGGTAGTTTCCTTTGCTGTGCAGAAGCTCTTGAGTTTAATTAGATCCCATTTGTCAATTTTGGCTTTTGTTGCCATTGCTTTTGGTGTTTTTGACATGAAGTCCTTGCCCATGCCTATGTCCTGAATGGTAATGCCTAGGTTTTCTTCTAGGGTTTTTATGGTTTTAGGTCTAACATTTAAGTCTTTAATCCATCTTGAATTGATTTTTGTATAAGGTGTAAGGAAGGGATCCAGTTTCAGCTTTCTACATATGGCTAGCCAGTTTTCCCAGCACCATTTATTAAATAGGGAATCCTTTCCCCATTTCTTGTTTTTGTCAGGTTTGTCAAAGATCAGATACTTGTAGATATGTGGCATTATTTCTGACGGCTCTGTTCTGTTCCATTGATCTATATCTCTGTTTTGGTACCAGTACCATGCTGTTTTGGTTACTGTAGCCTTGTAGTAGAGTTTGAAGTCAGGTAGTGTGATGCCTCCAGCTTTGTTCTTTTGGCTTAGGATTGACTTGGGAATGCGGGCTCTTTTTTGGTTCCATATGAACTTTAAAGTAGTTTTTTCCAATTCTGTGAAGAAAGTCATTGCTAACTTGATGGGGATGGCATTGAATCTGTAAATTACCTTGGGAAGGATGGCCATTTTCATGATATTGATTCTTCCTACCCATGAGCATGGAATGTTCTTCCATTTGTTTGTATCCTCTTTTATTTCCTTGAGCAGTGGTTTGTAGTTCTCCTTGAAGAGGTCCTTCACATCCCTTGTAAGTTGGATTCCTAGGTATTTTATTCTCTTTGAAGCAATTGTGAATGGGAGTTCACTCATGATTTGGCTCTCTGTTAGTCTGTTATTGATGTATAAGAATGCTTGTGATTTTTGCACATTGATTTTGTATCCTGAGACTTTGCTGAAGTTGCTTATCAGCTTAAGGAGATTTTGGGCTGAGACAATGGGGTTTTCTAGATATACTATCATGTCATCTGCAAACAGGGACAATTTGACTTCCTCTTTTCCTACTTGAATACCCTTGATTTCCTTCTCCTGCCTAATTGCCCTGGCCAGAACTTCCAACACTATGTTGAATAGAAGTGGTGAGAGAGGGCATCCCTGTCTTGTGCCAGTTTTCAAAGGGAATGCTTCCAGTTTTTGCCCATTCAGTATGATATTGGCTGTGGGTTTGTCATAAATAGCTCTTATTATTTTGAGATACGTCCCATCAATACCTAATTTATTGAGAGTTTTTAGCATGAAGCGTTGTTGAATTTTGTCAAAGGCCTTTTCTGCATCTATTGAGATAATCATGTGGTTTTTGTCTTTGGTTCTGTTTATATGCTGGATTACATTTATTGATTTGCGTATATTGAACCAGCCTTGCATCCCAGGGATGAAGCCCACTTGATCATGGTGGATAAGCTTTTTGATGTGCTGCTGGATTCTGTTTGCCAGTATTTTATTGAGGATTTTTGCATCAATGTTCATCAAGGATATTGGTCTAAAATTCTCTTTTTTTGTTGTGTCTCTTCCAGGCTTTGGTATCAGGATGATGCTGGCCTCATAAAATGAGTTAGGGAGGATTCCCTCTTTTTCTATTGATTGGAATAGTTTCAGAAGGAATGGTACCAGCTCCTCCTTGTACCTCTGGTAGAATTCGGCTGTGAACCCATCTGGTCCTGGACTTTTTTTGGTTGGTAAGCTATTGATTATTGCCACAATTTCAGCTCCTGTTATTGGTCTATTCAGAGATTCAACTTCTTCCTGGTTTAGTCTTGGGAGGGTGTATGTGTCCAGGAATTTATCCATTTCTTCTAGATTTTCTAGTTTATTTGCGTAGAGGTGCTTGTAATATTCTCTGATGGTAGTTTGTATTTCTGTGGGATTGGTGGTGATATCCCCTTTATCATTTTTTATTGCATCTATTTGATTCTTCTCTCTTTTTTTCTTTATTAGTCTTGCTAGTGGTCTATCAATTTTGTTGATCCTTTCAAAAAACCAGCTCCTGGATTCATTAATTTTTTGAAGGGTTTTATGTGTCTCTATTTCCTTCAGTTCTGCTCTGATTTTAGTTATTTCTTCCCTTCTGCTAGCTTTTGAATGTGTTTGCTCTTGCTTTTCTAGTTCTTTTAATTGTGATGTTAGGGTGTCAATTTTGGATCTTTCCTGCTTTCTCTTGTGGGCATTTAGTGCTATAAATTTCCCTCTACACACTGCTTTGAATGCATCCCAGAGATTCTGGTATGTTGTGTCTTGGTTCTCGTTGGTTTCAAAGAACATCTTTATTTCTGCCTTCATTTCGTTATGTACCCAGTAGTCATTCAGGAGCAGGTTGTTCAGTTTCCATGTAGTTGAGCGGTTTTGAGTGAGATTCTTAATCCTGAGTTCTAGCTTGATTGCACTGTGATCTGAGAGATAGTTTGTTATAATTTCTGTTCTTTTACATTTATTGAGGAGAGCTTTACTTCCAAGTATATGGTCAATTTTGGAATAGGTGTGGTGTGGTGCTGAAAAAAATGTATATTCTGTTGATTTGGGGTGGAGAGTTCTGTAGATGTCTATTAGGTCCGCTTGGTGCAGAGCTGAGTTCAATTCCTGGGTATCCTTGTTGACTTTCTGTCTCGTTGATCTGTCTAATGTTGACAGTAGGGTGTTAAAGTCTCCCATTATTAATGTGTGGGAGTCTAAGTCTCTTTGTAGGTCACTCAGGACTTGCTTTATGAATCTGGGTGCTCCTGTATTGGGTGCATATATATTTAGAATAGTTAGCTCTTCTTGTTGAATTAATCCCTTTACCATTATGTAATGGCCTTCTTTGTCTCTTTTGATCTTTGTTGGTTTAAAGTCTGTTTTATCAGAGACTAGGATTGCAACCCCTGCCTTTTTTTGTTTTCCATTTGCTTGGTAGATCTTCCTCCATCCTTTTATTTTGAGCCTATGTGTGTCTCTGCATGTGAGATGGGTTTCCTGAATACAGCACACTGATGGGTCTTGAGTCTTTATCCAATTTGCCAGTCTGTGTCTTTTAATTGGAGCATTTAGTCCATTTACATTTAAAGTTAATATTGTTATGTGTGAATCTGATCCTGTCATTATGATGTTAGCTGGTTATTTTGCTCATTAGTTGATGCAGTCTCTTCCTAGTCTCGATGGTCTTTACATTTCGGTATGATTTTGCAGTGGCTGGTACCGGTTGTGCCTTTCCATGTTTAGTGCTTCCTTCAGGAGCTCTTTTAGGGCAGGCCTGGTGGTGACAAAATCTCTCAGCATTTGCTTGTCTGTAAAGTATTTTATTTCTCCTTCACTTATGAAGCTTAGTTTGGCAGGACATGAAATTCTGGGTTGAAAATTCTTTTCTTTAAGAATGTTGAATATTGGCCCCCACTCTCTTCTGGCTTGTAGGGTTTCTGCCGAGAGATCCGCTGTTAGTCTGATGGGCTTCCCTTTGATGGTAACCCGACCTTTCTCTCTGGCTGCCCTTAACATTTTTTCCTTCATTTCAACTTTGGTGAATCTGACAATTATGTGTCTTGGAGTTGCTCTTCTCGAGGAGTATCTTCATGGCGTTCTCTGTATTTCCTGAATCTGGATGTTGGCCTGCCTTGCTAGATTGGGGAAGTTCTCCTGGATAATATCCTGCAGAGTGTTTTCCAACTTGTTTCCATTCTCCCCGTCACTTTCAGGTACACCAATCAGACGTAGATTTGGTCTTTTCACATAGTCCCACAGTTCTTGGAGGCTTTGCTCGTTTCTTTTTATTCTTTTTTCTCTAAACTTCCCTTCTCGCTTCATTTCATTCATTTCATCTTCCAGGGCTGATACCCTTTCTTCCATTTGATCGCATCGGCTCCTGAGGCTTCTGCATTCTTCACGTAGTTCTCGAGCCTTGGTTTTCAGCTCCATCAGCTCCTTTAAGCACTTCTCTGTATTGGTTATTCTAGTTATACATTCTTCTAAATTTTTTTCAAAGTTTTCAACTTCTTTGCCTTTGGTTTGAATATCTTCCCGTAGCTCAGAGTAATTTGATCGTCTGAAGCCTTCTTCTCTCAGCTCGTCAAAGTCATTCTCCGTCCAGCTTTGTTCCGTTGCTGGTGAGGAACTGCGTTCCTTTGGAGGAGGAGAGGTACTCTGCTTTTTAGAGTTTCCAGTTTTTCTGCTCTGTTTTTTCCCCATCTTTGTGGTTTTATCTACTTTTGGTCTTGATGATGGTGATGTACAGATGGGTTTTTGGTGTGGATGTCCTTTCTGTTAGTTTTCCTTCTAACAGAAAGGACCCTCAGCTGCAGGTCTGTTGGAGTACCTGGCCGGCCGTGTGAGGTGTCAGTCTGCCCCTGCGGGGGGGTGCCTCCCAGTTAGGCTGCTCGGGGGTCAGGGGTCAGGGACCCACTTGAGGAGGCAGTCAGCCTGTTCTCAGATCTCCAGCTGCGTGCTGGGAGAACCACTGCTCTCCTCAAAGCTGTCAGACAGGGACATTTAAGTCTGCAGAGGTTACTGCTATCTTTTTGTTTGTCTGTGCCCTGCCCCCAGAGGTGGAGCCTACAGAGGCAGGCAGGCCTCCTTGAGCTGTGGTGGGCTCCGCCCAGTTCAAGCTTCCCGGCTGCTTTGTTTACCTAAGCGAGCCTGGGCAATGGCGGGCGCCCCTTCCTCAGCCTTGCTGCCGACTTGCTGTTTGATCTCAGACTGCTGTGCTAGCAATCAGC
This sequence comes from Pongo pygmaeus, assembly GCF_028885625.2. Classification (NCBI taxonomy): domain Eukaryota; kingdom Metazoa; phylum Chordata; class Mammalia; order Primates; family Hominidae; genus Pongo; species Pongo pygmaeus. Next base: position 77,590,315 of record NC_072384.2, read on the forward strand.
GAGACTCCGTGGGCGTAGGACCCTCTGAGCCAGGTATGGGCTATACTCTCCTGGGGCACCGTTTCCTAAGCCCGTCGGAAAGGCACAGTATTCGGGTGGGAGTGTCCCGATTTTCCAGGTGCCGTCTGTCACCCCTGGAAAGGGAACTCCCTGACCCCTTGCGCTTCCCGAGTGAGGCAATGCCTCGCCCCTGCTTCGGCTGGCGCACGGTGCACTCACCCACTGACCTGCGCCCGCTGTCTGGCACTCCCTAGTGAGATGAACACGGTACCTCAGATGGAAATGCAGAAATCACCCGTCTTCTGCGTCGCTCGCGCTGGGAGCTGTAGACCGGAGCTGTTCCTATTCGGCCATCTTGGCTCCTCCCCCCAATTTTTTGTATTTTTAATAGAGGTGGGGTTTCACCATATTGGCCAGGCTGGTCTTGAACTCCTGACCTCGTGATCCACCCACCTTGGCCTTCCAAAGTGTTGGGATTACAAGCATGAGCCACCGCGCCTGGCCAGAAAATTTAATATCTATACATATCTGTATATTAGAAAGTTGAATTTAGCCAAATATTAAAAAATGAAACATGACTAAGAATTTATATTTAGAATAAGCTGATTGTTCAATGTTTCAAGATCAATTATTCCAAACTTTCATATTAACTTTTAAAGGAAAAAAATGATCATCTTAATATTCTAAAAGGTCATTTGATAAAATCCAATACCCAATGGCTATAAAATTAATAAGTTATAATGGGTATTAAATAATTTTTTAATGGAAAAACATGCCATATTTCTCAATAAAAAGATATTGAATCAATATTAAAAAGATATCAATTACCTCTCCAAATTAATCTATAAATTTTATTCTAGTGAAACGTAGAATGATACTTTTGGAATTTAAAAAAAAAGGTAATTCTAAAATTCAAATGAAATGAAAAATGTTTAACAATAGTCAATATTAAATGAAACGAGAAATAAGAGGAACCAGTTGTAAGGTTATGATGACCAAAACAGAATAGTACTAAGGACATAATAATCATGCAACTTAAAGGAACAGAAGTCCAGAACAAAATACATAAAATAAGTTCATATGTAAGAAAAGGATGGTTTCATCAATAAATCGTGTTGGGACATAGTTCATCATTTAGAAAAAAGCCTAAAAATTAGAAAATCCTTTTTGAAAAAGCCCAGGGAAATTAAAGACAGAATAAAAATATATAACTATAAAAGCCATAGGGGAAATATGGTAAACATTTACATAGTTCTTCATTGTGAAAGGCCTTTCCAACCATACCCTATACGTGGAAATTATATGAGAGACTTCACACTCATTTAAAATTGAAAACATCTATATCTCAATATGTAAAATAAATTAAAAAGCAAAACACACTGGGAAAATTATTTGCAATGTTTATGATACTTATGAACATCTAAGTAGGAAAAAATCAGAAAAAAACACCTCAAAAATGGTCAAAAGATATAAACAGGAAGTTTACCAAAAAGAAACCCAAATAGCTAAAATAAGAACAAAAAGTGTTCAGGACACTAACTATCAAACAAATATAAATAAAAATAACAATGAGCTATCAGATTTCTCCTACTATATTGACAAATATTATCATTAAAATTAATCCCCAGGGCCAATAATAATATGGGAAAACAAGCATTCTCATATAATTATTGAGGGAGATTCATTGGTGCAACAATTCTGAAGAACAGTTTTGCAAAATATATAAAATGCCTTTAAAAAGTACAGGCCCTTTGTTTTCACAATTCTATTCTTAGAAATTTATTTATTATTTATTATCACCATGAGTACTATTTATTATACTTAAAAATAGTGAAGATGGTAAATTATATATGTATATTTTGCTTCAATCAAAAAATTGTTTTGGGCCAGGCGCGGTCACTCATGCCTGTAATCCCAGAACTTTGGGAGGCCAAGACAGGCGAAGCACGAGGTCAGGAGATCCAGACCATCCTGGCTAACACAGTGAAACCCTGTCTCTACTAAAAATACAAAAAATTAGCTGGGCGTGGTGGCAGACGCCTGTAGTCCCAGCTACTCGGGAGGCTGAGGCAGGAGAATGGTGTGAACCTGGGAGGCGGAGCTTGCAGTGAGCCGAGATCGTGCCACTGCACTCCAGCCTGGGCAACAGAGCGAGACTCCATCTCAAAAAAAAAAAAAAAATTGTTGCAAAAATAACTTTTTTTTTTTTAGAATTAGGAAAGAAACCATATTGTACAAGGTTTTTTTTTAAATTGACAGTATCCCGAACATCACAAGATCCAGAAATGTAGCATATTTGTATTAATTTTTCCAAATTTTTGATAGCATGCTTTTTTATTGCCTCTGCATGTAACTATAATTTTTAATATTATTTTCCTATAGATATACAGAAAATAATTCCATTTTCATTAGCATATTGATACAAATGAGCTTTATATTATTTATGATGGGATGCATAATACATACAACTTTACCCAGAGACACATTTCCTATTTGCACTACTAGTACTGGTTTGTGTCCTACAAATGCAGGAATTCCAATAAATTATATTTTGCATAATTCTCATCTAAAAGCAAAAAAAAAAAAAGAGAGAAAAAAAGCATGTTTATCATGGCATATGCTGCATTTTTGAGTATGCTCCTGATAGGAGAGCATAAAACTTCTATTTGAATAGGCATCTATGAAAAACCACATTTTACAAGTCTGATTGGAAGATTTTTTTTCCATAGACTAGTTTCTGACTTCGCACATTTCAAACCTTGTTTCTTCTTCACTATACATATTCTTCCAGACCCACATACCATAGACCACTTTCATATCAAAATGCAACCACTGACCTTGTATATCTGCATCAAGATGTTGAGTGAACTAGGATGGTGAGCAAAAGAGTATTCAGAAAAGCTGTTCCTACAGCATAAAGCTAGCAACAACTTTCCACAGAAGGGACTGGAAACCATAAAAATTATCCTACTAAACTCAAATTAAAGGTATCTACAGCTGGACTTCTTCCCTAGCTACATCCCAAGAATGTCTGTGGCCTGATGAATGGGGAAATCTGACAGACAGGAAGCTGGAAGGGAAAAAGAGTTATCTCAGATGAATATCATTAAAATACTTACTTTTGTTGACTTTACAAAACTTTCCTCCTTCTCATGTTCTTTTGCAGAATGATTTTTTTCCCATCTGACTTACTTTTTAGCATTCCTTGAGGCTTGATTCTGAGACTTCCTATCTCACTCTCCTCTCCTTCTAAAAAATCTTATCTACAATACTGGATTAAATTGCCCTCTGCATGCATGACTCTCAAGTTTATATTTCTAACCCAGTTTACCCGCTTGAGTCTAAGATCTGTGTGTATCCAACAGCTTACTCAATATTTTCACTTAGATGTCTCAAAAGCACCTCAAATACTTTATGTCCAAGACAGAACTCATAATTAAACACCCTCTTGAAGAGTTAATGGGTGCAGCACACCAACATGGCACATGTATACATATGTAACAAACCTGCACGTTGTGCACATGTACCCTAAAACTTAAAGTATAATAATAATAATATTTAAAAAAAGAGAATATATAACAACAACAAATAATAATAATAATAATAATTAAACACCCTCAACCACTTATTTCTCTTCCAAGAGGAGTATATCTTAGTGAAGGTACCATCTTGCCACAAAGGGCTGAACCCAAAAACCTAAAGCCATGTCCCATACCCAACATCACCGAGTCCAGCTAATTTTACCTGTTAGTTATGTCTCAACATTGTCTGCTTCCTTTAATCATCACTTCCCACTCCCTCACCCCCATCCCAATCCAAGCTACCTTTCTGGGTGTTCCACGGCTTCCTATGGCTTAGAGGGCCTACACTCAAAGCCCTTCATAATCTATTCCCAACACACAGTGGACTTTTCTTGACCCATCTTCCAGCACTCTTCTCCCTCTACATTTCTTGTATTCCAGTCACAATAGATTATCCATGCCCATGTACAACTAAGTTGTATACCTATGTCTTTGTTCATCATAATTCCCTCATTCTAGAACCTTCTTGCCTACTCTGTGCATCTGTCAGACTCTACTTATTTTACAAGGACCAGTTCAAATATCTCAATAAAATCTTTCTGGACTTTTCAATTTGCTCTACCATTTTCTCTCTGCACTCTCCTCACTCCACCAAAGAAATGGCACTTTATATGCTTTTATAGCTCTAATGCTTTTATAGCTCTTTGTACATACCTCTAATGCAGTACTTTTATATTAAATATTTTTAATTTATTAATTTATTATTTATTTTCATCTAATTTTTTTAAAAAATACAGGGTCTTGCTCTGCTGCCAAGGCTGGAGTGCAGTGGCACAGTCACAGTTCATGGCAGACTTGACGTGAGAGGATCACTTGAGCCTAGGAGTTTCAGGTTGCAATGGGCTATGATTGTGCCACTGCACTTTAGCCTGAGTGACAGAGCAAGGCTCTGTCTCTCCCCCAGCAAAAAAAAAAAAGGAGAAAGAAAAGAAAAGAAAGTACAGGGGTAGGGTTAGCTTCAGTAAGTGATGAATAAGATCTTGAATGAGGTCATTAAAATTCTGACCCATCCTCCTTTCATCTCAGCTGTCCCTCACTCTCATTGACCTAAATTGGGTCACGTGGTCATTGTTGACCCAATCTCTGAGGCCAAAGAAAACCAATCCTCTAGTAGACTTAGCCAGAACTTAGCCATATGCCCATGATTGAGCTTTGAGTAGAACCAACAAAGACTAAGAGGTGGGGACAAGATAGTTCTCTAGAGGAAAATCAAGTCCTCCTATCAAGATGCTGGAGGACTATCAAGATAATATCAAGATAATAAATGTACACAAATATAAAGTTATTTGAGAAAGTTATAATTAACCTTCATTTCAGGCAGAATTCTCAGTGTTACTTATTTAGATTTCATAAAATTTGAAATCTACTTCTAAAAATATTCCGGAATTCTTAAGAATGTTAGGCTGATGTTTTTGAACACCTAGCACAGAGTGGTGGCTCCAGCAATATATGTTAAATAAATAAAAGAATCAATTAATAAATAACACAGTCTGTAAGAGGTCTAAAATAATGTATAAAAAATGTCATATATAAAGACATATATTCACCAGGTCAAGAAACCCAGATATCTGCTTTACTCTAAAGTGTAATTTATTATTTAATGAGTAAGCAAGTTGGACACAGCTTGTGTTGGCTTAAAGAAACATTATTTCCTTTAAAAGAAATAGTTCAGAATATGAGCCATGGCTTTAAATTCTTGTCTTCACTTACTAAAATAAATGTAATATGATCATATATGAACCCAAATTGTATTTTGGATTTATATTGATATATTATAGCATCCATGGCCATGATAAAATCAGAGCCTGACCTAAGCTGACACTACGGAAATGCTGACTACCAAGTAGAGTTTTGCCTGAGCCAAAAGCAATGATGCCTATTTGTATTGGTCTTAAAGGGCAGAAATTTTCCTTACGAATATCTCTGGCAGACTAACTCTTGCAAGTTAGTTTGATTCCATGACTTCTCTAACACTTATTCATGGCCACAAGAGCTAGAGAAGGCCATCAACTCAAGGAATTTATAAGATCCAGTGTCAAATCATGAAGAGAAAGTGAACTCCTTGATATCAGAGTCAATATTTTATTTATTTTTCTCTCCTTCTAAAACAGGGCACAATCTCTGGTACAATGTTTCTCAAGAAATAATTCTTGAATTGACATGCACACATACACACAAATATATAACTTTATGGCTTTATATGTTGATTCACATTCTGCCGGCTGTTAAGCTTTCTTTAGGCACAATCACTTACCAAAGGAGAATGTGGGGCAGATCTTCCCATACACACAGCTACCAAGAAGCTTACAAGGCAGGCGTGGGTTGGGGTAGATAGAGGATCAACTTTTACATTATGCAGTCTTTTCTTGTATACAATCTTCCCTATTCTTTGAAGAACAAAACCTTGAAAAACTAAACTGTGTTCTTTTAAGTCAACATGGAAGATCAATAAAAAAATGAAATCTTTTTTCTTCAGGACACTCGCTGGAGTTTGCAGGGGAACCTGAGTGTTGCAGAGGGGGAGAATCAGGACAAGGCTAGCCAACTTTCCTCTGCAAGTGCTACCAGCCTGGGTTCTCTCACAGTCACCCAAATCTCCTTCCTCCATTTGAAGAAGAATAGGAAAGCAGCAAAAATTCTCTCTAAATATATATCAATTTAGAAAGATAATAAAGATAGTAGAAACCAAAACAAATAAACAATTCCTGTCATTGGAAGCATTATTTGTGTAAATTCCACATTAGACTCAGCACTAATCTTATTTTGCCAACATCTCATAGATAGCCATTCTCAATATATGCTTTAAGCTAATTTCAGAAGTGTTTTTTCATTTTCTAGGAAAAAAAAAGATTCTTGATTTATCATCTGTACTTCTACTAAATTTTTTTAAAGTTAAAAAGGAATTTATGTTTTCCTTCTTGATTTCATGATACTTTAGGGAAAGTTTATAGCAAAATACTAGCTTCAGATGTTCTTATCTGTACTCTTACTGTCTCAGAAACAAATTCTATGTCTAAAAGAATCAGCTTAAGGCACTGGTTCACTGATACATAACTCAATATCTCCTCAATCTTTATGTTATAATTCAGTAGATAGAACACAAATAAGCAAGTAAGAAATTAAGGCACTGAGGGCAAACAGCTCTAGGGAGTAAAATATGAAGCTCACAAATAAGAGATGCAGCAAGTTTCAGATTTTGGTTTGAAAGGTTTAAAGGAAAGGATTGCTTCTCAGATATGCTCCAAAGAGGAGTTGATAATTTCATAGTATTTCATAGCTATTTATTGATTTTGCTTAAGTCCAAAACGTGGTACAGATAATATTTTATTTATTATTATCTATATTTCCTGTTTTTTTTTCCTTCTACTCAGTCTACCACTATTCAGATATTTTGGGGCCTATGTACTTAAAATCCTGGCTCATTCTGAGGACCTGAAGGCCTGGATCATTCTGGTAATTTTTTTACTCCACATCTGGAAATCCTAATCAATGATCACCTGCACCATGAGAAAAATCTCTTCACTGATCTTTCTGCCTCCAGTGTCTCCCTGCTGAGATCTCCTCTTCTCTCTGCCACCATTTACTCCCCAGATCTGACCATGTAGTCTCTGCTTAAATGTCCTCAGCAACTCCCTATTGCCTTCAGGTCAGGGCATTCCTGGACCTTCACAATCTGACTCCAACATATATTCCACTCTCATTTTCTCTTGGCCCTCGCACAAGTGACCCTGACCCACACCTATGAAGTGAAATATAAAACCAAACAATAGCTCTCTTCCTTTCAATCATTAATTTTTAAAAATCAATTATTGCCATGACAGCTAGTCAAACTTTTCAGGTCAGCCTTTGCATTTGAAATATTTTCTCTTTCTTGGTTATTTAGCATAATTTTCAAAAAATTTGCCTTAATGTAAACCTGCCACTTGTCGTACTTAACGTCAAATTAGCAAATATTTCCTAAACGTCCAATACCCAATATGAATATCAAGCACTGATTTTGTTCTATGGAAATGTGAAGAGGAAAGACATCCATTTCTTAACTGTTAAGATTATAAAAGAGAACAAAACTCTCATTACACTCCAGGATACCAGACTGTTGGTTCACATTGTCAAAGGTGAAACTGTTCCATTAGGTGCCTGGTAATGAAAGAATTAAGAGTAAAGTATTTAACAGAGGAGTTCCAGAAAAACACATTTTCCATAAACCTTTGCTGACAATATATCAAATCATTGGTAAAGTGGGACAATAAAATAACTATTTTAGTAACCCAATCTTTGCATTAGTTTGTCTACCTTTGAGAAAGAAATACTAACATTAACTACTTTCATAAAGCAAAAGAGTATCTCAAAGCTCTGACTTATTTAAAATACAATAATGCCAAGTTCATTATATATTATTACAGTGGATTTTAAAAGAACATAGCTCGGGCACGGTGGCTCATGCCTGTAATCCCAGCACTTTGGGAGGCCGAGACAGGCGGATCACCTGAGGTCGGGACTTCGAGATCAGCCTGACCAACATGGAGAAACCCTGTCTCTACTAAAAATACAAAATTAGCCAGATGTGGTGGTACATGCCTGTAATCCCAGCTACTTGGGAGGCTGAGGCAAGAGAATCGCTTGAACCTAGGAAGCGGAGGTTGTGGTGAGCCGAGATTGTGCCACTGCACTCCAGCCTAGGCAACAAGAACGAAACTCCGTCTCAAAAAAAAAAAAAAAAAAAGCCATAAGATAGAGGAAACATCAATTGGTAAATCTCATCTAATGAATACTCACAAAGCTTTATGACAATCACTTGACAGAATGTAAAGATTTTATTTATGTGATTCTAAGAATAAACTACACTTTGGTAGGCTGAAGCAGGAGGATCACTTGAAGCCAGGAGTTTGAGACCAGCCTGGGCCACAAAGTGAGACCCCATCTCTATAAAAAAAATTAAAGAATTAGTCAGGCATGGTGGTGCACACCTGTACTCTCAGCTATTCAGGAGTCTGAAGCAGGAGGACCACTTGAGCCCAGGTGTTCAAAGCTGCAGTGAACTATGGTCTTGCCACTGCCTTCTAGCCTGGGTAGCAGATGGTGACCTTGTCTCTAAATAAGAGAAAGAGAGAGAGAGAGAGAGAGAGAACTGTGGAAAACTAATATAAGTTCAGTATCTCCAGTTCCCGTATAAGTTCTGATTCTGACTGAAACTGAAGAATTAACTTTGTTTAAATTAACAGAATAGCCAGGCACAATGGCTCATGCCTATAATCTCAGCACTTTGGAAAGCTGAGGCGGGAGGACTGCTTAAAGAAAATTTTTTTAATTATCTGGGGGTGGTGGCACATGCCTGTGATCCCAGCTACTTGGAAGCCTGAGGTGGGAGGATTGCCTGGGCGTAGGAGGTCAAGGTTGTAGTCAGCCATGATTGCGCCACTGCACTGTAGCCTGGGTTACAGAGAAAGACCCTGTCTCAAAAAAAAAATAAAAACAAAAACAACAGAATAGTCTAAAAATAATCTTGAAGTTAGGTTTTCCATTTTTATGTTCCTTAAAGTGAAGGTGTTTGAGAACCTTGAAAAAGTAAACTGTGCTCTTTTAGGTCGACATGGGGGGATGATTAAAAAAAAAAAGAAATCTTTTTTCTTCAAAAGACTTGCTGGAGTTTGCAGGGGAACTCGAGTGTTGCAGATGGGGAAAATCCAACAAGGCTAGCCAACTTTTCTCTGCAAGTGCTCCCAGCCTGGGTTCTCTCACAGTCATCCACACCTCCTAATCTCCTCCCTCCATTTCGGATGGCTGTTCCCTCCTTTCCACAAGAACAATGTGCACCAGCCCACAGGATGTCAGCTCATACCCTGTTTTGCTCCTGGCACTTCAAGAGGAGTTCACACTCTCTGGGGTTTAGAGACCATATTTGGAGAGACCACTTTTTTGTTAGCTGAGAATCTCCATTTGCTGGGCAAAATGTTCAGGAACACTGATTCAATGTCTCTCAGATGAATCCTGAGAAGGGAAGACTACTATACTCTGAGTAACTGTATGCTGTAACTGTATTTTAAAGGCTGCATCAGTATTTTAAAGCCTGCTAGGATGAACTTGAAGCTTCATCCATACCAGGACAAGACTCTTGTTTCAGTTCATAATTCTCATGAAGTGGCTTCTGTGGTTTACCTTCCCTTTCAACATTTGGCATTTTCCTGGGTTTCTTTTACAGTTAATCTCAATTAAATTACTTCAGGAGGCTGTATGTGGGTGAATGTGGGGGTGTGGGAAGAGAGAGTTAATTTTGTAGTTGAATAAATTCCACTTAGAACTTTATAAAGCTTTCCCCCCAAGTCTCACATCAAGCTCACAGCACAGAAATCATAGCACACAGTGTTGCTTTTCTTTCAGTCTGCTCCTGTGTGGGACTCTAAAGACAGCAATAGGATCTGTAAATAGGTTACTGCTGTTTGAGCAATAATCCTACCATTGTATAAGTTATTTACTTAACAAACCAGAGTTCCAGAATAAATATGATTATAATAAACAAAATATACTCCCTGCCAAGAAACAGCAATGAATCACCATTTACAAGTTTGATAGAGTAAGTGTGGGCTGTTCATTTTGTCAGTACCTGTATGTGATTTGGCAGTTAATACTTTAGATTTCTCATTGCTCAATTTAAAGCTTATTCTTAGATAATTCAATTGATCGATTAATTTTGTGAAATTCAACAGCCCTCTCACAATATCATTATATTTGTGCTGCTATTCATAAAGTGACCAGTGTTTCTGAAGCTAATTTTTCTGATAAATTTGAGAAAACAGATTAGAGACTCATTTACTCTTAAACAAGTTCCTTCAGTGCATGTAGGAGACAGACTGTGCATGCTCATAAAATGAAAAGGCCTGTAGCCAAGCAGGCAAGCAGGTATTAGCAGCTGTACAATGGCTACCTTGCAAGCAAACAACCATATTCAATAAAAATACCTGGGTGAGTTGTAAATGAGCTTAATACAGATCAGAATAGACCAAAAAAAAAAAAAAAAAAAAAAAAGTCTTGGCATGAGTCCCGGTATGCATCCTAGGGAAGCCCAGGGTAAAGGCAGAAGCAGTAATCAGAGTTAAAAGTAGAATCTGAATAACTACTCTGAATAACAGAGAATACTGAATAGTATAGAAAACTGAAAAACAGCCTCCATGGCCCAAGTCTCTTCTATCTGGAAATAAGATTCACAGAAGAGTAGAAAGGATAAGAAATCTCATCCCACAACTATTCATAGGGAAGCTACCACATGCACTGTGTAGGACAGCCATGGACATGGCCAAACACAGAGAAAGTAGAGACAGGCATTGACTAACACAAGGCCCAGAGTCGTTTTGGGAGCCCTGGACAAATACAAATGCTCATCCTGATTAACACACCCTGAATCCCAAAGAGGATCCATGAACAAACTGGGACCTACTAAGGATTCACAGAGGATGGTAGAATGCTTGGAGCCTCAACTGGTCTCTGAACCTTAATTAGAAAAGCCCCAGAACTTGCACATGGAGGGAGTCTTGCACTGTGGCTCCTTAGCCAGGATCACCTCCCCTTGGGACTCACATTGTCACAGGCTAATCCATAGATCCCACACTTTTCCCCATCAAGAACATCTTTTTATTATTTTTTTCTTTATGGATACTATGTTTTAAAATCTCCACCTATCTGGCAGTGAGCCAAGATTGCGCCATTGCACTCCAGCCTGGACGACAAGAGCAAAACTCCGTCTCAAAAAACAAAACAAAACAAAACAAACAACAAAAACTCCACCTATCTCTAATTTTCTTTTGTTGTCAACGTTCTATTTTATTTATTTTTAATTGACAAATAAAAAGTGTACATATTTATCATGAACAACATGTTGTTCCAAAACATATATACATTTTATCATGGCTAAACTGAGCTAATTAACATATGCATTCCCCCACATATTTCTCATTTCTGTGGTGAGAACACTTAAAATCTACTCTCAGCAAGTCTCAATACATTCAAAAAAGTTGAAATCATGAAAAACCATACTCCTGGACTACAGTGGAATAAAAATAGAAATCAATACCAAGAAGATCTCTCAAAACCACACACTTACATGGAAATTAAACAACTTGCTCTTGAATGACTTTTGGATAAAAGATGCAATCAAGGCAAAAATAAAAATAAATCTTTGAAATAAATGAAAACAGAGACAAAACATACCCAAATCTCTGAGATGCAGCATAAGCAGTGTTAAGAGCAAAGTTTACAGCACTAAATGTCTACCTCAAAAAGTTAGAAAGATCTCAAATTAACGATCTGACATCACACCTAGAGGAACTAAAACACAAGAACAAACTAACCCCAAAGCTAGTAGAAGAAAAGAAATAACTGAAATCACAGCTGAACTGAATAAAATTGAGACCCAAAAATCCATACAAAGAACCAACAAAACCAAAAGTTGGTTTTTGAAAGGATAAGCAAGATCAATAGACCACTAGCTAGATTAACAAAACAAAACAAAACAAAAAAAAAAAGAAAGAAAGACCCAAATAGATCCAAATAAGCAAAATCAGAAATGACAAAAGTGGCATTACAACTGATCCCACAGAAATATAAAAGATCCTCAGAGATGATTATGACACCTCTATGCACACAAACTAGAAAAGCTAGAGGAAACGAATATATTCTTGGAAACACAGAATCTCTCAAGATTGAATCAGGAACAAATTGAAACACTAAACAGACCAATATCAAGATCTGAGATAGAATCAGTAATAAAAATCCTACCAACCAAATAAAATCCCTGGACCATATGAATTGAATTCTACCAGATGTACAAAGAAGAGCTGGTACCAATTCTACTATAATTAGTCTAAAAAATTGAAGAGGAGGAATTCTTCCCTAATTCATTCTATGAAGCCAGCATCGCCCTGATACCAAAACCTGGTAAAGACCCAATGAAAAAAGAAAACTACAGGCCAATATCTTTGATGAACATAGACATGAAAATCTTCCAAAAATGCAACAATACATAAAACCAAATTCAACAGTACATCAGGAAGTTAATTTATCATAATCAAATAGGCTTTATTCCTGGGATGCAAAATTGGTTCAACATACACAAATTAATAAATGTGATTCACCACATAAATGGAATTCAAAACAAAATCAAAAGATCATCTCAATAGATGAGGAAAAAGCTCTTGATAAAAATCCAACATCCCTTCATGATAAAAACCCTCAAGAAACTAGGCATTGAAGGAATATTCTTCAAAATAATAAGAGCCATCTATGACAAACCCACAGCCAAGACCATACTGAACAGGCAAAAACTGGAAGCATTCCTCTTGAGAACTAGAATAAGACAAGGATCCCCACTCTCACCACTCTTATTCAACATAGTACTAGAAGTGCTAGCCAGAGCAACTAGGCAAGAGTTAAAAAAAAAAAAGGCACCTGAAAAGGAAAAGAAGAAGTCAAACTATCTCTCTTCGCTAATGATATGATTCTATACTTAGACAATCCTAAGGACTTTACCAAAAGGCTATTAGAACTGATAATTTTAGCAAGGTTTCAGGATGTAAAATTAATGTACAAAAATCAGTAGCATTTCTATACACCAATAATGTATAAGCTGAGAGCCAAATCAAGAACATAATCCCATTTACAATAGCCACACACACACACATACAAATAAAATACCTAGGAATACATCTAACCAAGGAGGTGAAAGATCTTTACAAGAAGAACTAAGAAACACTGTTTAAAAAGATCGTAGATGACACAAACAAATGGAAAAAAATTCCATGCTCATTGACTGGAATCATCAATATCATTAAAATGGCCATATTGCTCAAAACAATCTATAGGTTCAACACTATTTCTATCAAACTACCAATGTCATTTTTCATAGAACTGGAAAAAACTATGCTAAAATTCATATGGAACCAAAAAAGAGCCCAAATAGCCAAAGCAATCCTAAGCAAAAAGAACAAAGCCAGGCTGGGCACAGTGGCTCATACCTGTAATCCCAACACTTTGGGAGGCCAAGGTGGGTGGATCACCTGAGGTCAGGAGTTCGAGACCAGCTTGATCAATATGGTGAAACCCCATCTCTACTAAAAATACAAAAATTAGTTGGGCATGGTGGCATGCACCTATAGTCCCAGCTACTCCAGAGGCTGAGACAGGAGAATTGCTTGAACGAGGGAGGTGGAGGTTGCAGTGAGCCAAGACCACACAACTACACTCCAGCCTGGGTGACAGAGTGAGACTCCATAAAAAATAAAAAAAATAATAAATAAATAAATAGCCAGAAGTATTACTCAACTTCACACTATCAGACTATACTACAAAGCTATAGTAATCAAAACAGCATGTACAAAAAACAGACACATAGACCAATGGAATAGAAAGGAGAATCCAGAAATAAAGCCACACACCTACAGTCACCTGTTCTTCAACAACATCAACAAAAATAAGCAATTGTGAAAGGACTCGTTGTTCAATGGATGGTGCTGGGATAGCTGGCGAGCCATGTGCAGAAGAATCAAACTGGACCCCTACCTTTCACCATATATAAACATTAACTCCAGATGGATTAAAGATTTAAATGTAAAACTTCAAACTATAAGAATCCCAGAAGAAAACCTAGGAAACACCATTCTGAACATTGGCCTTGGGAAAGAATTTATGACTAAGTTTTCAAAAGCAATTACAATAACAACAACAAAAAAATTGACAAATGGGATCTTATTAAACTATAGAGCTTCTGCACAACAAAAGAAACCATCAACAGAGTAAACAGACCCTACACAATGGAAAAAACATTTGCAAAATATGCATCAGACAAAGGTCTAATATCCAGAATCTAAGAGGAACATAAACAACTGAACAAGCAGAAAACAAATAACCCCATTTAAAAATAGGCAGAAGACACAAACAGACACTTCTCAGAAGAAGACATACAAGTGGCCAAGAAACATGTAAAAAAATGCTCCACATTACTAATCATCAAAGAAATGCAAATCAAAACCACAATGAGATACCATCTCACAGCAGTCAAAATGGCTATTACTAAAAAGTCAAAAAACAACAGATATTGGCCAGGCTGTGGAAAAAGAGAATGCTTATACACTGCTGGTGGGAATGTAAATTAGTGTAGCCACTGTGGAAAGCAGTTTAGAGATTTCTCAAGGAACTTAAAACAGAACTACAATTCAACACAGCAATCCCATTATTGGGCATATACCCAAAAGAAAATAAATCATTCTACCAAAAAGACACATGCACTTGCATGTTCATCACAGCACTTTTCACAATAGCAAAGCATGGAATCAGCCTAGATGCCCATCAACAACGGATTGGATAAAGAAAATGTGATATATATACACCATGGAATACCATGCAGCCATAAAAGAGGGTGAGGGCATGTCCTTTGCAGCAACATGGATACAGCTGAAGGCTATCATTCTAAGCAAATTAATGCATGTTCTCTCTTATAAATGGGAGCTAAACATTGAGTACTCATGGATGTAAAGATAGCAACAACAGATGCTAGAGATTAGTAGAGGTAGAGGGGGGAATAAGGGTTGAGAAACTGTTGAGTACTATGCTCAGTACCTGAGTGACAGGATCATTTGTACCCCAAACCTCAGCATTACACAATATACCCAGGTAACAAAACTGGACATGTACCTCCTGAATCTAAAATAAAAGTACAAAAAAAAGATATTGATAAAATTCCCACCAAAAGCACACTAAATATCTTGTTTTATTTAATTTACATAGACTTGTTCTGGTTAAGCATGTTGTCTCTTTTAGTCTTTTTGAATTATTTAATTACTCATGGCCCTCCATCTTTTACCAACACCTCAACTCTTACCCACCACTACTTACCACCACTTCTCAGACTGCGAGGGGTCAGGAGTTCCTGTGTTGGAAATTGTTGGGCTAAATAGCTACGAATTTGCAAAGGACCAGAAAACAAGAGTAGTTTAGCTGCAGTGAATGTCACTGTGAGACATCATTTTACCATGTTGATTTATATATAAAATTTTCAAGGTAGTGCTTTTGCTTTTAGTGTGAAAACTGATTGCCTGAAATTGCCCTCTTAGTGCAAAGTTGTATTTGTTCTGAGGCATGACACAACAAATCACAGGCAGTACCCAAGAGACCACACAAACCAACGACCCCTCCACTCCCTCCACACTCAAGGTGGGGCCCTTGCCTCACCCTGCCAGCCGGAGGCCATGTCCTGAGATCCTTGGGGGAAGGAGCAACCAGAGGCAGATCTGTTGGGGCAGGCTGCTCAGGGGCATGCCATGGAAGGAGCTTGAGACTTGGAGCCAGAAGACCTAGGTTTGAGGCCCAGCTCTGACTGTAACACCTACCATAAATGTGATGTTGAGCAAAATAATTAACATCAGCCAAAAGGGAGTAATAGGGATCTTAGCCCCAGCTCCCTATCTCCAAGAGATGTCAGAAAGACCAGAATACCTAAGGAACTGGCCATTCAACACAGCAACCTGATCAGTTCTCAACCTGCTCTATGATGTGCCTGGGAACATAAAATCACTCCTC
The DNA here is from genome assembly GCF_028885625.2 of Pongo pygmaeus. Lineage (NCBI taxonomy): Eukaryota > Metazoa > Chordata > Mammalia > Primates > Hominidae > Pongo > Pongo pygmaeus. The sequence continues at coordinate 77,606,460 of NC_072384.2, forward strand.
AACATATGTTGTCTCTTCTTTATATAATTTTGCTTTATTTTCTCCTAAAACTCTTTTGGGAAATTCAAAGTCTTCTAAGACATCTATGTATTTATCTTAACCTACTGTCTTAGGGAACCACAGAAAAAGATGGGTGGAATGTTATTTGAGAGAGTGAGATGTTGACAGAGAGGAAAAAGGAAAGCGCCTGTTTTACTTGGCAGATTGAAATGTGAAAAACTGAGCATCGAACCATAATAACGAATGTTCTTTTACATTTTTTTTCTTGCTCTCCCAGAACATATTGCTAAAATTTTCCATGTCTGGTCTATTTTGAACTTGGCTGTATTTTGGTATTTGGTGACAATGTCAGAATTGCAGCCCATCATTTCACATTCTGTGAGTGACACCAGATCTATTTTTCATTCAGGTTCAAAAAAAAAGCTCACATTATTTTCATTGGAACCATGGCCAGAAAGCCACCCCTGTGCTCTTGATGTAGTTTAAGCAAAGTGTTTCACTTATCAACTGCTCACAGATCTTCCCTAATTGAAAAAATGCTGAGAAGAACAGGTTTCTAAAGATTTCCCATCACAGAGGGTCTACCACAGATAGGTGGCTATTTGAAAACTGTCTTAGATTGGAAATTTATTAATTTATTCCAGGACTTTAAAAATTAAGGAATATGGCCGGGTACCGTGGCTCACGCCTGTAATCCCACCACTTTGGGAGGCCGAAGTGTGTGGATCACCTGAGGTCAGAAGTTTGAGACCAGCCTGACCAACATGGTGAAACCCTGTCTCTATTAAAAGTACAAAAATTAGCCCGGTTTGGTGGCCAGCGCCTGTAACTCCAGCTACTCAGGAGGCTGAGGCAGGAGAATCACTTGAACCCAAGAGATGGGAGGTTGCAGTGAGCTGAAATCGCATGATTGCACTCCAGCCTGGGCGACAAGAGAAGGATTCCATCTTAAAAAAAAAAAAAAATGAAGGGATACTTTTATTAAGTATTTATATTTTAATATCTTTTTGATACTTCTCAGAGCTTCAATTTTCTGAAAGTTTAGGCTGCTGGTGAACTGTGTGGACTAGTTACTATGCCCCTAAAAAATTTGAGAGGCATCTCTTTACACATTTCAACAGAAGAACGCTGTACATGCTTTTACAGCACTCTAATTAGAGTGACCATACATCACAGTTTGGGAGTGACCTGGCTTCTGCCTGTTGAACCACCTCCTTTCGCTCACAGTTGGATGATACATTATATGGTCACTCTACCTCTAATGCACTTAGTTATAAATGTCAACCCTGAGGGAGACATGAAAGACACACAACTGATTAAAAACAGAAACTTAATAATAAATTGAAAGCTTTTTTTTTTGATGGAGTCTTGCACTGTCACCTGGGCTGGAGTGCAATGGTGCAATCTCAGCTCACTACAACCCCTGCCTCCCAGGTTCACGCGATTCTCCTGCCTCAGCCTCCCGAGTTGCTGGGACCACAGGCGCACACCACCACACCTGGCTAATTTTTTGTATTTTCAGTAGAGACGGGGTTTCACTATGTTGGCCAGACTGGTCTCAAACTCCTGACCTCGTGATCTGCCTTTCAAAGTGCTGGAATTACAGGTGTGAGCCACCGTGTCCAGGCCTCTTGGCAAGAAGGTATGACTCTTTTCTTGTGAAATCTACGCACTAAGTTGATTTAAATTTACTTTCTCTCTTTTCTTTCCAAAAACCTACAATGGGAAGAGCAAGAACACTTTAACTTTGCCTTGATCTCCAAGGTGAATAGAAGATCCTGTATACCCCAGACAGGATGCAGATTCATCTGTCACTCAATACAAGGGGCACTTCCAGGAAAGTTTCTCTTTTTCCAAGAAATAGAGAAAAAGGCTATAGATTTTATTTTCTGAAGAGGAGCCTCAACCAGCCAAAAGACACTGCCACAAACACTAGGTGCAATGCAGAGGAAAAAAGGACATATCATATGAAGACAGGCAGAAATTGGCAACTGTGAGTATTCCCAATATTTTTCTTTGACCTGCAACCTCAGGGATAAACAGATGAGGAGTTACTAGGAGAAGCTAAAAATTTCAGAGTGAAAAAGGAAAGAATGACAATTAGGATAAAAGGAAGGATGTAGGAGTGAAAGGGGAGGTTGGAAGGGAGGAGGGAAGAGTGCTAGCAGCTGGGATTGGAGTTGTTAAATATGTTTAGGAGACAGAGTTTAGGGGACATGCTGCTTAGGATGCCTCCAAAAGTAGTGACAGAAATATGAGCTTAGGGTTTCTTAAAAGGGAAAAGACTTATCATCACACATGGAAACTCCACAGTAAGGAGGTAGGGTTAGGTGATTCAGATTCCAAAGGCTCTTCAGGGACATCCATCCATCCCTCTGCTCTGCCATGCCTACCAATCTAAATACGTGTGGTGCACAAGCAGGCTGGCTTGCTTTCCTCAGGTTCCAGCAGAAGCAGTTCTGTTTCTTCTCCTGTGTCTTCTTTCTAATTAGTGAGGACCATCCTCCTCAGAAGCTTCTTGGCAGCCTCCTCACATCCCATTGACCTGGCTGGAACTGCATTTCCTACTTATGCTTACACAATTCCCTGGCAAGGAAAATAAGACCACCAGATAGCCTAGACCCACCATAATTCACCCACCTGTGGCTCAGGATTAGGTTCCCCTACCTGGGAACCCATCGTAGTGAGATGTAGTGTAGATTCCTATTAAAAAGAAAGAAGAGGAATAAAGAGTGTTTGGTATGTGTGATTGCTGAATTGTTTTCCCCCCCAAAATCAGTATGTTGAAGTTCCTTACCAGCACCCCTGTACCACATAATATAATCAGGGCTGGTCTTTAAAGTGGTAATTAACATAAAATGAAGTCACATAAGTGAACTCTAATCCAATATGACTGGTGTCCTTAGAAGGAGAGATTAGGACACAGACAGGTACAGAAGGAAAACAACGTGAAGACACAGGAACAACATGGCCAGTGGCACACCAAGGAGACAGGCCTTAGAAGAAACAACCAAGCTGACACCTTGATGGTGGACTTCTAGCCTCTAGAACTGTGAGGAAATACATTTCTGTTGTTTAAGCCATTTTTGCCTCTGGTATTTTGTTATTCCAGCCCTAGCAAACTTGCATAACATGCAACCAGGAACTTCTGTAATAGAAGAAATCAGAGCTGGGAAAGGATTTTTAAGATATTTTGCTAAGCTAAACATTGTTTATCAACAACTGCTAACATTACAAAAGGAGAGCCAAGCAGACATTATATATCTCCTGGCAGAGGCATACTACACTACAACTAATAAAGCCATATTACCAAAAAAAGAAAGGAAGGAAAAAAGGAAGAAAGGAGGGAGGGCAGAAGGAGGGAGAGAGTGAGGAAGGAAATAAGGAGGAAGGGAGGAAGGAAGGAGGGAGAGAGGGAGGGAAGAAGGGAAGGAAGAAGGAAGGGAGGAGGAAGGGAGGAAGAAAGAAAGGAGGGAGGGAGAGAGGAAGGAAGAAAGGAGGGAGAGAGGGAGGAGGGAAGGAGGGAGGGAGGGAAGGAAGGAAGGAAGGAAGGAAGGAAGGAAGGAAGGAAGGTCGACTCTGAATTTAACCAAGACACTAGATCCAACTACCAATTTACAGAAATAGATAGTTACAGAGAAAAATGTTAGCTACTGGAATGCAATCAGCAAAATCCATATTGTGGGAAACATTACAGGGCAAATATTCTTGGATTGAGGGACTGTCTAGGACATGAGACTTTCAGTGCTAACACAGGGAAAGTCCTAGGCAAACCAGGACAAGTTGGGCACGTTAGCCTTCTCTTTAACACACAAATCACAAGAGAAAAAAAGAGAGGACAAAGGAATCTATACTTTAAAAATATTTAACAATATATCAGCCAATCATAAGTGGACCTTGTTCTGAACAAATAAAGTGTTATAAAATTTTATGAAGCAATTAAATTATCATTAATTTTTAATGCAAAAATAGTTTTTCAATTTTTTTTAAAAGAGTGAATCCTTCTGTTTTACAGATATATAACTTAAATATTTGTGGATAAAGTTGAATGATGTTTGAAATTTGCTTTATGATAACATGGGAGGAGGAGGAGTGGGTAGGAGTGGAGATGAAATAGGATCGTCCAGAAGTGAATGGTTGTACAACTGGGGGATGGGTTTACTATACTATTTTATCTAATCTGTACAGGATGAAGCTTTCCATAATTTTTCTTAAAACAGTATCTTTTAAAGATTTTTTTCAATACATTAAGAATACATTTGACCCAGCCATCCCATTACTGGGTATATACCCAAAGGATTATAAATCATGCTGCTATAAAGACACATGCACACGTATGTTTATTGCGGCACTATTCACAATAGCAAAGACTTGGAACCAACCCAAATGTCCAACAATGATATACACCATGGAATACTATGCAGCCATAAAAAATGAAGAGTTCATGTCCTTTGTAGGGATATGGATGAAACTGGAAACCATCATTCTCAGCAAACTATCACAAGGACAAAAAACCAAACACCGCATGTTCTCACTCATAGGTGGGAATTGAGCAATGAGAACACATGGACACAGGAAGGGGAACATCACACTCCGGGGACTGTTGTGGGGTGGGGGGAGGGGGGAGGGATAGCATTGGGAGATATACCTAATGCTAAATGACGAGTTAATGGGTGCAGCACACCAACATGGCACATGTATACATATGTAACAAAACTGCACATTGTGCACATGTACCCTAAAGCTTAAAGTATAATAATAATAATAATAATAATAATAATAATAATAATAATGAATACATTCTCCAATTTGGTTTTTTCTTCAGAGGTTGAGTATCTAAATCAACCTATTTGTTGTTGGGTTATGTTTTTTTGAAGACATCCAGGCCAAAAGGCAGTCCTGATGATATTTGGAAGCATATTTGAAAAAGTACATGAAATGATAATCAGGATTTAATAGAGTCCTGAGAATTGATTCTATTTTATTTATTCCAAAATAGCTGAACTAAGAAGGTGGGATTTCAGCAGCTTCTTGAAGGAAGGATGCAAGTTCTATTTATAATAACTTGCCTTCCTATTTGTCCATTGCACTCCTAGCTAATACCATTATCAATTTCATTTAGAAAACATACATTCTGGTAATTTTTAAAATACAAGCAATTCACTTCGCAAATAATAGGAATCAAGAAATCACACTGAAGTGTGTTCTGTGTGGTATTAATTGCTGTTATGGGATAAGGGTTCTGTCAAATAAATTTAAGAATCACTAAATTAAACAAAATCTTGGGAAATACTTTTCATTCCCTGCACTTGAATATATACTGTGAGTCTCTTAGTAGGACATCGTTTACCTTCTGTCTTGCAGTCTAAAAGAAATGGTGCTTCATGATGCGCATGCTGGGAAGCACTGACTTGTTTTCAAGTTTACATATTTCTTAGTCAAATCAAAGCTTGACATGACCATATTTCAGACCAGACCAATCTGGACTAAATATCAAAGAAAGAGAATACATAGTAAAAATTAACACCAGTCGGGGGAAGGTTAGGGTTCTTAATCTTCTCCACAACTCTCAGCTGAACTCCAGGTAATGAAAGCGCCTTTCTCAGCTTTCCTGCCAGCACTCGTTCAATCCCTGCTGCAAGCTGAAAACTGTGCTAGGTGTTTTGAATAGAGTATCTCATTTAATCCTCACGGCAATCTTCTGATTTAGGTATTAGTAACTCATTTTGACAGATTAGGAAACTGTGCCTTGAAGACATCAGGTAGCTTGTCCTAAACTTTCCACCTAGTAAGTGGAGAAGCTGAGATTCCACCAAGTTCAATCATTTGCTTTCTTCTAACTCTCATGAGGACCCCTTTATCAGTTAAATTCCTCAATCCCCAAACCCTAAACCCCTCCACTCTTCCACATCCTTCCTACCTATCCTTTTCCTGATGCCAAGTGTTTATATAGCAGCATGGCAATTTTTCCTGGATTGATTCAGGTGTAGAGATTCCAATTTTTTCCCAAAATACCAAGTACCCTGAATCACTATTATTGCCCCACCTGACAGGGTAATTTAAAAAGCACCTTAAAGCACATTTCAATCTCTCTACAAAGAGATCTAGAGTACAGAATGCTTCACCAGTCCAGCCAAATGGGGTTCTGGAATTACCTTTATTTGACCTGATTACACCAGCTGCCCTCTCCTTCCTCCCCTCTCCCCATGCTGCCATGGTTATTTTAGTGCACAGGGATTGGAGATAGGGAAAAGTAACATGTTCTACTTTAAGGAAGGCAATTGTTTGCCATAGTCAGGACTCGGAAGATGGAGGGACAGAATGTGGAGTGTTGCAGAACCTCCAAACATTTCTCCCTGTGGCAGAAGCCCTGGATAACTTTGTAGCTGCAATTCTAGAGGATATTTTGGCACGATTTACAGGCTCAGGCAGCATAAATGGACCTTAAACATCATCTAGCCCATCTAGTTGAGATAAGCTCAGGGAATTTCAGTGACAAAAGCAGGGTCACTGTGGCTACGGAGAAGGATTTCATACTCCCATTCCAGTCCTTCTGTAATGAGGGCCTTCCTTTCCCATATTAATTATTTTCTACAAGAAATGCTATTGTTTTAAACATGTTCATCTACATTAGCCCTGTAATATAATAGCTATGAACACAGGCTTTGCAGCCAGACTGCTGAGGATGGGACCCTGGCTTCATCATTCCCTCATTTTATGACCTTGGACAAACTTCTTAACCTCTCTCAATATCAGTTCCCTGGTTGTAAAATTGGGGTAATAATAGATTCTACCTAATAGAACTGTTGTGAAAATGAAATGAGATTAACCACGTAAGGCATTTAGAACAGGACCTGGCACCTAACAAGTGCCCAGCAAATGTTAGCTATTATTCCTTATACCATCCATTGAAGCCATTATTTTTTAAAATTATTTATTTGTTTTTGAGACGGAGTTTTGCTCTTGTTGCCCAGGCTGGAGTGCAATGGCACGATCTCGGCTCACCACAACCTCTGCCTCCCAGGTTCAAGTGATTCTCCTGCCTCAGCCTCCCGAGTAGCTGGGATTACAGGCATGTGCCACCACGCCCAGCTAATTTTGTATTTTTAGAAGAGATGGGGTTTCACCATGTTGGTCAGGCTGGTCTTGAACTTCCGACCTCAGGTGATCCACCCGCCTCGGCCTCTCAAAGTTCTGGGATTACAGGCATGAACCATCGCACCCGGCTAAATTTTTTAATTGTTGTAAAAAAACACATAACATAAAATTTACCATCTTAACCATTTTTAAGTCTATAGTTCAGTAGTCTAAGTATATTCACATTGTTGTACAACAGACCTTTAGAACTTTTATCTCTTCCAAAACTGAAACTTTATACCCATTAAACAACTCCCTATTTCACCCTCCTCCCAGCCCCTGGCAACCATCCTATTACTTTCTGTTTCTATGAATTCGACTACTTTAGATACCTCATATAAATAGAATCATACACTATTGTTCTTTTGGTGACTGTCTTATTTCACTTAGCATAATGCCCTCAAGGCCATTCATGTCGTAGCATGTAACAGGATTTCTTCCCTTTTTAAAGTTGAAAAATATTCCATTGTAGGTGTACAATACCACAATATTGTTTTTCCATTTATCCATCAATGGCCACTTAGATTGCTTCTACCTCTTGGCTATTGTGAATAATGCTGCTATAAACATGGGTGTACAAATATCTCTTCAAGACCCTGCATTTAATTCTTTGAATATATATCCAAAAGTGACATTGCTGGATTATATGGTAGTTCTACTTTTAATTTTTTGAAGAAATGCCATACTGTTTTCCAGAGTAGTTGCACCATTTTACAATCCCACTAGTATTTCACAACGGTTCCAGATTTCTCCATATCCCTACTAACATTTGGTATTTTCTTTTTTCTTTGTTTGTTTTTGATAGTTGCCATGCTCATGGGTGCGATGTGATATCTCATTGTGGTTTGAATTTTCATTTCTTTAATGATTAATGATATTGAGCATCTTTTCACATATGCTTCTTAGACATTTATATATCATCTTTGGAGAAATGTTGTCTAAGTCCTTTGCCCATTTTTAAATCATGTTAGTTTTTGTTATTGTTGGGTTGTACAAATTCTTTATATAGGCTGGATATTAACTCCTTATCAGATATATAATTAGCAGGTATTTTCTCCTGTTCTGTATGTTGCCTTTTCATTCTATTCATTGTGTTCTTTGACACCCAGAAGTTTTTGAGTGTGATATAGACCCAGTCTATTTTTCCCTTTGTTGCCTATGTTTTTGACGTCATATTCAAAAAACCACTGCCAAATTCAGTGTAATGAAGATTTCCCCCTATGTTTCCTACTAGGTTTTATGGTTTTGGGTCTTACACTTGGGTCTTTAATCCATTTTGGGTTAAGTTTTGTGTAAGGTGTAAAATAAGGCTTTAGCCTCATTCTTTGCATGTCGATGTTCAGTTTTCTCAGCACAACTTATTGATGGAGCCACTTTTAAATGTCCTTTACACGTTCAGAAGTTAATGTTGAGTTTGTTTGTTTTAACGTGTTTACAGTATGCTGTCAAACGTTCTGAAAAACATGATCAGAGCATGGGACTTTCTTTGTCATTTGTAAGGTTATTTGCATGATTTATTCTGGAATCTTAAGGAAAGAAGACCGTATGGTAATGTGAAAGCAGGCTTCTAGTCTATGAAGGATGAAAATAAAGACCTGGACCCATCTTTTCCTTCCGTCCTCTAGAAAGAGACAAGAAGAAAAGTATTTTACCTCAGGGCAGGAGAAATTTTGGATTAGAGGATATGGAAAATATAACCAAAATAACCAAAAACCAAATAACCAATAACCAAAATATAACCAAAAGAAAGTTCTGTCAATGTGTAACTTGTAAAGTGTTCTGAAACAGCCTTCATCATTGATCTTTGCAACAGATAGGGTGCCCTCTGAGTTATACAACAAGGTGGAACTACACTAAGGATTCTTGCTGATGTGAATTTACTTTTCAAGACTCTGCTTAAAAAACTGATGGAAATTTAGGTTGCTTCACATTCTTTGCTATACCCAACAATTAGAAAATGAACAGTTTTATTAGATCTCTGCATTGCTTGATCTGTTACACAATCACTTCTATAAATATAGCTCTACTTTAAAATCTTAATTTTAATTTTACATTAAAAAGAAAAGCAACATGTATTCATTATAAATTTGAAAAACACAGAAAAGCATGAAGAAGAAAGTTAAAGTCTGGACCCACCCTTCAGCGATAGCCCTCCATCCAGAGATAGGCTTTCTCAATATTTTCTTTTGTTTCCTTCATATACGTATATAGATCACGATAGACGGTAGGCAGGTAGATAGGTAATTGTATGTGTGTAAGACCTTTTTTTTTTTTTAACAGAGTCAAAATAATACTATGCGCATGTGTGTATATGTATATACTACTTTTTCATTTAACATAACATGAAAATCCTTTTGTGTTATTATAAATTCTTTGAAAACATGATTTAATGTCTGAATTGGGATATATAGTTTATATGCTTATTCTCTTACTATTTTCTAGAAATTTTCCAATTTTTTGATTTTATAAAACACTGTGATCCTTGAAACCTAGTATCTGTTTGCATCCATGATTATTGCCTTCAAGCAAAATCTTAAAAGTAGAATTTTTGGATCAGAGATGAAGAAAACTTTAAGAATCTTAAAATACCTGTCGAATTCTTTTCTAGAAAAATAACACTTGTTCTAATTTATACTTTCATGTACAATATATAAAACTTCATCCCAGCTGGTCTTCTCAAACTCTAGATAGAAAAATGATAGGTAGAAAATAATATCTGTTTATTTTTCATTAACTTTCACTTCCGAGAGTTGAACTTTTTTCTTATGTATGTTAATCAACTGAATTTCTTTGCCAATTTTCTGCTTATTTTTCTACTGATTTAAATTGTTCAAAAAATTAATAACAGGCTGAGTGCAGTGGCTTGTGCCTGTAATCAACACTTTGGGAGGCTGAAGCAGGAGGATTTCTTGAGTCCAGGAGTTCAGAATCAGCCTGGGCAACACAGTGAGACACTATCTCTACAAAAAATAAAATTCAAAAATTAGCCAAAAGTGGTGGCACATGCCTGTAGTACTAGCTACTGGAGAGGCTGAGGTGGGGGGATTGCTTGAGCCCAGGAGTTCAAGGCTGCAGTGAGCTATGATTGCAACATTGCATTCCAGCCTGGGTGACAGAGTGACATCCTGTCTCTTAAAAAAAAATTTAATAATAAAACGATTTTATATATATTACCAAAAGTCTTAATCTTTTCCCATGTCATATGGAGATCTTTCTGGTTTATTTTTGTATTTAAAATGTTTAATCACAAGATATAAACTGATATAAAACATCTTAAAAAGACAGGAAAAATATTCTAGTGCTCATCCTACACACACAGTATTTGACAAGGTGCTGTACTCTTCAAGAATGCCAAATTTCAGACTCATTCCTGCCCCATTCTAGAGCTAAAATCAGTCATCCTAAACAAATTTTGGGATTGCCATTTATACTGGTAAGTTATAGAAGTGATCTGTTACACAATCACTTCTATAAATACATCTTTACTTTAAAATCTTAATTTTAATTTTACATTAAAAAGAAAAGCAACATGTATTCATTACAAATTTGAAAAACACAGAAAAGCATGAAGAAGAAAGTTAAAGCCACCCATCCTTCAGCGATAGCCCTCCATCCAGAGATAGCCTTTCTCAATATTTTATTTTGTTTCCTTCATATATGTGTATAGATCCATCCCAGCTGGTCTTATTTGAGTAAGCATCTGGATTAATCAGACCTTGAGCCAGGGGGAGTTCAGAGCTTCTTCAGCCTGCTTCCTGCTCCATTGTAAAATGGAGGTGATCATAATAATAATATTTCTCACATCATGTGTTGTGAGAAATAAAGGCGATAAAACATGTGATGTGCATAATGTAGTGCTTGCCATATAGTACTTAATTAATACCTAATGAAAATGATCCTGTATCTGTAATGACCTGATTAATACGACTCCCACTGAGGGCCTAACCTAGCCTCATCACAGCACCCAAAGGAAGGAGCTGTTGGGTAACTGGGAGGTCTGCATTATTCAAAGACAGTATAGTCATTTCAGATTGACAATGCAAACTTTCACAGCTTTTGTACTATCATTCTTACAGGGTGTAATGCAAATACAAATAAATATCTTAGTTGCCTTTGACAGTGGAATCTAGGTCTCCTTTATTTTATATTCCCCTTTTCATATTAATTCTGGAATAGCAGGAAAAATAAAGATAATACTCTTTGTTGAGAACATGATATAACAATTTGTGTATAACTTAAATGTAAGTACTGATACTGTAGATACGTGATCTACGTGATTCAAACTTATGATAATGTTGCATTCAAAGAACCACATTTCAACAGCCACTTTCTTCTGACACTATCTCCAAATTACAAAAGCAATTTTATTTCTTAATTACATATCTTGGGAATCCTAGTAGTAACTCTTAACAATACTTTCCTACTTTCTGTTCTCTCCTTTCCATTTTTTTGCACCTTTTCCAGACTCTCTAGAGTTCAATTTGCTAGAGTTCCCCAGGAATGTCTTGCCTTCACTCTTTCCTACCTCTTGTTTTAGCTCTCCTTCTTCTTTACCTTTATAACTCACTTTTGCTTAGTTATTTCTCTCATCTTCTGCTACCTGGGTTCTGCCCATCTCTGTCTATGCTTTAGTCTTCATCCTCAAAGTCTGGTATCTGGTCTAAAAATGACAAAATCTCCCTGAAGTCACAGGGCAGGATACATCTAAGTAGGCATGACCAGACTATTATCCTCAGTATTAATTAGTCTAGCCTAGGAGACAATGAGGGGCAGAGATTTTCAGGATGGGGAGAAATGGGAAGAAAAGGATATGGGGAGTTGTGACATCCATGTCAATACCATGTTAATAATGCTTAGTCCTTCTCACGCCTGTAATCCCAGCACTTTGGGAGGCCGAGGCGGGCAGATCATGAGGTCAGGAGATCAAGACCATCCTGGCTAACATGGCGAAACCCTGTCTCTATTAAAAATACAAAAAATTAGCTGGGCGCCGTGGCAGGTGCCTATACTCCCAGCTGCTCGGGAGGCTGAGGCAGGAGAATGGCATGAACCCGGGAGTCAGAGCTTGCAGTGAGCTAAGATAGCGCCACTGCACTCCGAGATAGCGCCACTGCACTCCGGCCTGGGCGAAAGAGCGAGACCCCATCTCGAAAAAAAAAAAAAAATTGTTAAGTCTGTAGAGTATATATTAATATTCTGTTTTTACAGATGAAGAAACTGTGATGTAGAAAATTAACATTATTAATCTATGCAAACACAACTAATATTTTACCAATTCAAGTCTGTGTAACTTTCCTGTTGTGAATCTTTTTTGTTAGATAGAAATGTTCCTCTGAGCTAAGTGTAAACAAGTTTTACTTAAAAAAAAGTATGAATAGAAATAAAACGAGAAGTCTTATACAAAAGTGAAGGAAAGAAGAATGATATTTATAAGGAACCAGGTGTCCCTGTTGTCTAACTGAACAACTAATTTCAACTTGGGCAATTTTAGTTGCCTGGCTAAGTACATGAGGCTTTAATAGCTGGATTCTAGTGAAAGTTTATTATGACAGTATCTTCTTGATCACTGAATATGAAAATGTCTTAAATTTAATAAGTGTTTTCCATAACTTATCAGTGGAATTCAATGACACAAAATGTTGAGAAAGATAGTTTATATTAGTTTTCAGGTGTTGTTATTGTCAAGACAGTGAAGAATCTAAAATCCTATCCCACTTGAAATCATCTAGTTAGCTTGTCATAATTTTATGGATGGTGACAGAAGGCATGAGATTCCTGGGTCAGAGACAAAGAATTTTACTTCTTAGAGTAATAGTGGTAATGAGAGTATCAGCATTTGTGAAGGTTTTCTGAGACTCAATCCCAAAGGGCAATGCAAGTGGGATATGTGACACCTGTTCATGCAATGGGCAGTGCTATGGGGGAGGAATTCTGAGCATTATAGAAGAGCCCAACTCTTCTATAATGGGCAGTAAGCTTACCTGACAGTAAGCCCCAAAGGAAGATTTATCTTCATTGTACTTGGCAGAAACAAACTTGCCCTTTCCTCAGAGAAGAGAATTATCTTTATCTTCCAAGGCTATTTTCTTTGCAAACATTCTTAGAGGATTGTTTAGGGGAAAAAAAAAGGCAATTTTTTTTTTATACTTTAAGTTCTAGGGTACATGTGCACAACGTGCAGGTTTGTTACATAGGTATACATGTGCCATGTTGGTTTGCTGCACCCATCAACTTGTCATTTACATTAGGTATTTCCATATGGAGATCTTTCTTAACTCACCTCCTGCCACTTCTCACCACCTAAACTTCCTCATTTATAGTTTGTTCCCACCATGCTAAATGTCTTGCCAATACATGACAAAGTAGACTCTGTTATGACTCTTTGTTTATTCCATGCCCTCTATTTAGAAGGCCATTCTTCCACTTTCCACCTAAGAGACTCCTACTTACATTCCAAGGATTAAGTATCCCTTCCTGGAACAGACTTCTGTTATTTTTGCTTGATAGCATCCATTCCACTTTCTTCCAGTAATTGCACCTTGATTTCTCTTTGGGAATTACCGTTCCCTCATTGCACAGCGTTTTGATTGCACTGTAAATCAAAGTGCCTCCCCTGTCTTATCTAAGTGGTAGGCATGTGGCCCACACCGGATTTTCTCTTGTGAATCTTGAGGGAGGCAACACAAGGACAGAAAATATTTGGAGTCAATTCATCCTACAGTAACTCCCCCTAGGAACTGTCCTTTAGTTTCTGATACCTAGATGCTCAGAACTCAGCAGTTTGGGTACTTTCTGAGGCCTGGTTCAGCTTTCTTTCTTTTATTCTTTTTCTGCCAGAAACCCATATCCTTCCAGGAAACTGATCCCTCTTTATTTTCTTTCTCTCTTTTGGCTTGTTATCTTGAAGAGGTTGCTGTTACTTGTAACTGAACAGGTGATATTAATAACTTACATTCTTCCTTCTTGCAGCCCTTTCCAACTCTCTCAGAGGTCTCTGCCATCTTTCTGTGGTCCGCCCCCACTCTGTACATTGCACTTACACTATATTATAGTTATTAGTTTTCTATTTCCCCTCTCATATGTGATTCCCTGACAGGCAATTACTGCTTTTCCTGGAATGCCTAACACAGAACCTGGGACATTTTAGACAGTCATAAATGTGGGCTTAATTTAAAATGATTATTAAGCTTCACAACTCAACCATTATTTGTCTTTCCAAAAAGCGGGAAAATATTTCAGATTTGTCGCCAAACCTCTGTGAGTATTTTAGTTTGGCTTAAATTAAAAGCAAAGTCCATCAAAGCAATGGAAATGAAATAGGCAGGTAACTCATGAACTCAGGTATAGAAATTTTATAACATAGAAAAATATGAAACAACAGACAAGGGCCTAGCTGTCACAAAACTGTAATCTCCATCAGAAACAAACAAACAAAAATTCCAAGAATGATGCTGAAGCACATTAGAAAGAAGGGCAACTTTATCACAGAGCTTCCTGGTGAGGTTCCTACAATCAAAAAAGCCAAGGTAAAGATTAAAGGCATAAACATAATCTGCATGCATTTTCCATTCCAAATAGAAAATCACTTTGATCATAATACATTCACAAAGAAAAACTGAGAAATCCCTTAGCTAGAAGGAAAGAAAAGTGAATATCATGTTTTGAAGAAAAGTGAATATCCTGTTTTTAAGAAAAGTTAATATCATACAAGTTACATTATATCTTTCTGAAAATTTATTTTCTCCAGACTGAGAAAGCATTATGACTAAGGCATAGATACTAGGAAAATAATCAGTTCCAATTTTTTTCATTAATGTTGAGTACAAGCTGCTACTTCAAAAATATCTTCATCAGATTTAAATTATTCTGTAACTCCGTTCCCTATTTCCCATCTCCTAAAATGATGTTAATTTATCATTCTCAGGAATGCATTCTCATCATCTTAGAGGAAATTGTAATTAAATAAACCCTTGGTGAGTTCATCCCTGAGGTGAACATGAAGTGAGCACAAATCCTTCTAATTCCCATGGAAATTCCCAAAAGAGTGAGAAGATAAGTGCCCAGATAGCCAGAGATCTCCTTTAGAAAAGGATAGTTCACAAACTAAGGTTATTTTTTGGAAAACTGCTTGCAAAATCGAATGCTAGAGTACCAAATAGAAAAATTTGAATATGTAATTGGGCATCAATTTGCGAATATGTCTTAGTGGAAAGTTTTACAAATGGAAACTTTATCATGGGATTTCACTTCCTTTACTTGGTGAAAGGCATACTAGTGACTGTAAATTATTTCTCATCTAGAATGCTCTGTCCTATTCTCTTTGAAATCCTGAATCCTACAGATTCTTATGTGTTCTGGTCTACAATGCTTCCCTGTTCTCTTTGAAATCCTCAATCCTACAGATTCTTATGTGTTCTTAGCCTTGTAAAATGTCAGAGGCTGTTCATTTTATAACTCCACTATCAGCCAAGTACTTCTAATGGGGGGAAAATGTTACTTACAATTAAATTCTTTAGTTATAGCACAATTACTCATTTCTATCATTCTTACAGCATATCAAGTATCCTCCATAAACGAGCCCAAGAGAGAGGTCCTTTTCAGGTTTATTGTATTTGAAAAGTCACTCATAATATAAACATCAGAAAGCTTTTCTGAGATGGACTGGTAATTAGAGCAGCAGACAAAATGCTAGAAGATTCAATAGTTCTTGAAGTCAATTCCAGATTTGGACAGCTTCTTTGTACATCAGCCTCCATTTGACATAATGAAGAAAGACAGAACAGCGGTGCACATATATAATGATATTTCAATAGAAAAAGGGATTTCATTGCCCAGGGGGAAGAGAATCAAGTGCCCCTTAGTTAATGCAAGACACACGATTCCCTAATAAGGCCATTCTGGAATTTATTGAAAACATTGCTCTGTGCAAATGGTTCTTAACTTGGCTACATTTTAAAATTACCCAGGGAGAGTTAAAACAAAGTAAAACCCAGTAAACCTGGTCTCCACCCCCAGGGGATCTGAGAATCTGATTCAATTGGTCTGGGGTGGGATGAATCTAATATGCAGCCAGGGATGAGGAGCTCTGTCATAGGGAATCAAAGTAATCAAAATGATAGTTAAGGCACAAAACTCACAATATGGAGACATTTATCTTTAATTACCCTAAAGCATGCAAGACCTATGAGTACTAAAAAAGCAATATTCTCCTAACCTACCACATCAGGACCAGTGGAGCATAATTCAATTTTTGGGAATTAGAAAGCTTCTTCAAAAATTCCTGGTCTCTGTGATCAATTCTTGAGTCAATTTGATTCTTTTTATTAAAACAATGGGAAAGGCATATTGATGTTTTCTCTTAGATTTTTCCCAGGTAGGAATAATAATTCTGTAACTGCAAGAGTCATCCAATTCCATGTTTTAATGAGAAGCATGGTGGTATTTATGCTTTTATAGCCTGGAATGGCTAACTTTTTTGTTTGTTTCTTTCCTGAGAATTTAATGAAAGCTGAGTATGTGTATACATACATAATTTTATGTAGAATTTCAGTGGGTTCACAAATCACCCACAATTCCCTGAGAGTTCACAGATGCCAGGTTAAGAAGTCCTGCTTTACAGACTTCTCCATAAGTTATTGGTCACGAGTGATAAAAGATGAAAAGGAGAAAGGGCAATAAATGAAGCTAGAGGTGTAGCAGTTAGGAACTGGAAATTCCCAAAGTATTCTAGGACAGTGCTTCCCAATTAATGTGTCTAAGAGACACTGAAGAGCTGGTTAAACAGCCAGCAGGTCTGCAATGGCCTGAGATTCTGCATTTCTAACATGGGGCTGGTCCATAGTTCAGACTTTCAGTAGCAAGATACTTAAAATTATGTCATCAACTGCACTGGCTGCTCGTAGCACAAAAGAACATAAATGTACAAATATTTCCACTTTTCTTGAAAACTCAATACTGTATATAATATATGCTATTTTTCCCAACAAAAAAGGATAAAGAAGATGGCAAACTTAATTCTTTATTTTCAATGGTCTCAGAACTTCCATGGTTAGAACTGTTAAATTCAATAGTGTTTCTTTTCATGGAACCAAATATTATCAATTCAATGGAAGTAATTTTTTAAATCCTAAAAACAACACAAAACAAAACAAAAAACTTCCCCTGGGTAATGTTGCTCAGGAAGAAATGAAATCCCATTATGTAGTACACTGTGATTTTTAAAGCATTTTTGTCTGGAAAAGAATTACACTTCAAACCCAGTTGTGAGCCTGAAACCAGCTTTTCTAAACCAGAAAATAAAACAGAGCCCATTGAGCTATGTGATTCTCCAGGTTATTAGAGACAAGAGATGGAGGCCCTCTCTCTTGTCACACTCAAAGGTGCCAGAGGGTTGGCTGCTCACAGCCACCTTTGGGTTTTAGTTACAATAATTCTTTCTTTTAAATAGTATTCTTTTTACGATTATAAAAGTAATAAGAATAATAAACAAGAGCAACACATGTTATTGTTTTAAAATCTAGAAAGTCTTCAAAGATGTAAAGAATACAAAAATACCCGTAACTCCAAAACTATTTGTTGAAGACCAACCTATACATTGCTCTATCCTTTACCTTTGTTTTTCCAATGCCTTTTTTTTTTTTTGAGACGGAGTCTCGCACTGTTGCCCAGGCTGGAGTGCAGTGGCGCAATCTTGGCTCGCTGCAACCTCCCCTCCCGGGTTCGAGCTATTCTCCTGCTTCAGCCTCCCAAGTAGCTGATGCGTGCAACCATGCCCTGCTAATTTTTGTATTTTTAGTAGACATGGGGTTTCATCATGTTGGCTAGGCTGGTCTTGAACTCCTAACCTCAGGTGATCCACCTGCCTCAGACTCCCAAGGTGCTGCAATTACAGGCGTGAGCCACCGTGCCCAGCCTCAATGCATTTTAAAAAATAAATAGAATCCTAAAGTATTGCAGCATGCTTTTTCCTCCTTAGTACATACAAGGATGTAAAATGGTTTGGCAAATGGCCTCGACAGAGAAATGTTTGTGAGCAGCACAAGGCCATCCCAAGAATAGTGCAAGCCCTTTGTGAAACTACTTGCATTTTATCTCCGCTTTGAGTGCTTGTGCAATTTTATTTAACTGTTGAACAAGTATATTTTATTTTGGATGTGGAAAGAAAATTTAGACTAACAAATCTATATCTACAAATGGAAATAAGATAAGGCTGAGAGGGGTAAGTTATTCCCTTGTGACCTTAAAGAGACAATCATGGAATATCATTCTTGCACACACTGGGATTAATTAATCTCCCTCTTTTGGCTTCTGCACTATGAAGGAAGTACAGAGCATGGCTATCAAAAGAGAAATGCTAAAACCTCAAGGCGAATTTCATCAGAATCAAACCTTAAGGAGCGGACATAATTCCTTAAACTGAGCAACTCTCAGAGCTGGGTTTAGTACAGAAAAGTGCTATTTTTTTCCTGCCTCTCCGTATAATTCCAGAGTTAGAGATTGACAAAATAGTAACAGCAAACTGAAAGAAACTGAGAAAAATAACTAAAGGTTTGTCTCCTTAAATTTATGAAATAAAAGGAGAAAAAATACTGAATTAATAGATTGACTAATTGAATAAAATTTATTGAGCCCCTATTACAGTCCAGGCACTGTGCTAACTATTGGGAATGAGAAATTCCCATGAAGATAAGGTTGCTGTTCTCCAGTAGCTTACACGTCATAGTGGAGGAGGAAGAGATGGGCAATAAACAAGTAAATGAATGAGATAACTGTGCTGCTATAAGAAAAGAGTAACTTGAAGGTCAAGGGACTCATTTGGAAAAGATCTCCCAGGGAAGGCGTATTGAGTGAAAAGAAGAAGCTGATCTGGCAACCAGAGCCAAGAAGAGGAATGAAGACGTGTAACAACCCTAAGACTAGAATGAGCTTGGTATGTGTCAGGAACAGAAAAACCCCTATGGCTGGAGAGTATTGAACATGATGGAAAGAAGACGGAAAGGTGTCTCAAAGGAAGACAGGCCTAGATCATGTAGGACCTTGGAAGCCAGGGCTGAGAATTTGAATACACTGCCAAAAGTGTCCGTGGCAGTTTTTCATGCATAGAAGTGCCATGATCTGATTTATATTTTTAAAGTATCCCTCTGGATACCCTAAAGAGAATACATAGTTATGGAGCACTAGTGGAATCAGGAGGACCCAATAGGAGGCTGTACCAATAGTTCAGACAAGAAATGAGGGTGGCTTGGATCATGATCAGGATGGTAACTGTATAAACAGAGAGAAAGGACAGACTGGGATATATTTTAAGCCAACAGGGACTTGCTGATGAATTGATTAATTTGAGTAGTAAGAAAAAGATTTCAGGGTTGAACAATTGGGGGAATGGTGTGGTCCTTTATTGGAATAGGAAAGGCTTCAGAGAAAATAGGTTGCAAAGAGGCCTAAAAGTTGATATATCAATTGGATATCCAAAACTCAAATCAAGTAGAGTTGGATTTAGATAAGGAAACAAGGAGATACAGGTTTATTAAGTATTGGTGAGAAGTTTCTCTATATATTATATTTCTTTAAATTTTACTCCTATTGTAATGCCTTCAAAATTTTTGGTATTAGAAATACTGCTTAATGTTTATGATTAGAATAAATAATTATACTATTCTTTCAATAACGTAACAATAAAATTCACACTCTTTTTTTTCCTAAATAGCTAAGCATTAACCCCAGCTTACACAGTGCTGTCCTTGCTTACTGATACATAACTAAAGGTTTAGAATTAGCCCAGCACCTCCTGGCAGGGTTGATGAGCAATCATTGTCATTATTTTTTTTTTTTATCCCAGGACCACTTAGGAAATTTCCCCATCGCTTAGAGTTTCCATTATCTTTTTCATCATTATTTTAGAGTTTCAAAGTGTCATCAGAGAATAGATATAAAAATAAATTAAAGCAGACTTTAATTTAAAACTCTAATTGAAGTAGAGATGGGGACCCAAAATTCTCCTTTTCATCCACCTAGAAGACAGAAGACAATTTGAAAATAGTTCCACTTTGATACCATTGTGTATCAAAGAAGAAGCTAAAGGTACCATTTTGAAACTCATCAGGAATGAAAAAATTTCAACTAAACAGTAGAATTAATAATGGTTTTCATTATTTATGAGTATTTTTTGAAATTGAATTTCATTATAAAACATTAGAGTCATTTCATGTCTACATTTTTATAGCCAAATTTGTATGTAAACATACTTCAGAATAAACTTAGGAGAACTACTCCCAGGTTGCTAAAAATGCCCAGGCTGCCCACATGAGAGAATTAAAGCAAGTTATATAGAAGGGAACTTGAGATTTTCCATAGTCATATATAATTATCTAAAACAGAAAAGCTGCCAAGTCAAGAAGAAAAAAAAATGAAGCACATGAAAACAAATCTAATATAACACGTTAATCAAAAATCTTTTACATGTACAACGTAGCTATTTAGGGAAAATAGGTGGGCCCTAAGCAAAACTATTGAAAGTTATCTTGGGCTGCCCAGCATCCCATATTTAATATTAGTCTAGTCTTGCCCTAGACATGACCCCTTTAAATGGATCCATACATATCCTAATGTTGCCTCCTGACTGGTTGGTCTTTCAGGTCACAAGTTGATGCAGAACCACAGTCAGTGGTAAAGGAGATGTCAATCCCAGATAGCAAATGCTTCAGTAATTACAATATTGAGACTCTCATGCTAAGAGACGTATATGTGATCCAGATGGCTTTTCAGAAACTTCCTGATCATTCCTCCAGGATGCTGCCCCCAAACGGAGTAAAATGGCTTCCTCTTACAAACAGCAGGAAGAGTCCAGGTTTCTCAGCCCAACATTCAATGTCCTGTATAATTTGCCTCTCTCCAGCTGATATCTTCAGGCTTTCCTCCCATCCTCTCCTACACAGAACCTCTACTCTAAACTCTTTCTCTGTCACAGAAGAGAATGTGAATTCTGGCCTCCAGGTTTTATTTTTATTTTTTATTTTTTAATTAATTTTTTTTTTATTATACTTTAAGTTCTAGGGTACATGTGCACAACGTGCAGGTTTGTTACATATGTATACATGTGCCATGTTGGTGTGCTGCACCCATTAACTCGTCATTTACATTAGGTATATCTCCTAATGCTATCCCTCCCCCCCTCCCCCCACTCCATAACAGGCCCCGGTGTGTGATGTTCCCCTTCCTGTGTCCAAGTGTTCTCATTGTTCAATTCCCACCTATGAGTGAGAATATGTGGTGTTTGGTTTTTTGTCCTTGCGATAGTTTGCTGAGAATGATGGTTTCCAGCTTCATCCATGCTTCTATTTTTTTTTTAATCAGTGAGAATCTCACCTAAGGTGTGAAGCTCACCCTTCTCTCTGCCCAGTCACAAGTCTTCATGGAGCCTGCCCTGACGCCCAGCCTGCTGAGACCTTTCCTTCTCTAGTATAGAGGCTGTATCACTGGCAATGTGCCTTGTTACAAATAACTGGATGACATTTCTTTAATCAGTCTCCCAAATCTCAGTATTCACATACCCTTCATTATTTTTTCCCATATTCACATACTACCTGTTACGTTTTGGTCTTTATTATTTTTTTGAAACCAATTCCCACATTTTTACTTACATTTAATTTTATAGAAATTTTTAAATCGTGACCATAATGGAAAGCCAATACATACTACCTGTTATGTTTTGGTCTTTATTATTTTCTTGAAACCAATTCCCACATTTTTACTTACATTTTATTTTATAGGAAATTTTAGATCATGACCATAATGGAAAGCCAATAACATTTTGCATAAATTGAAGATAATTGTAAAATATAACCATTAATATAAAAATGTTCGTCTATGTAGGCCAGGCATAGTGATTCACGCCTGTAATCCCAGCCCTTTGGGAGGCCGAGGTCAGAAGTTCAAGACCAGCCTGGCCAAATGATGAAACCGCATCTCTACTAAAAACACAAAAATTAGCCAAGTGTGGTGGCATGTACCTGTAATCTCAGCTACTCGGGAGGCTGAGGCACGAGAATTGCTTGATCCCGGGAGGCAGAAGTTGCAGTGAGCCAAGATCACACTACTGTACTCCAGCCTGGGTGACAGAGTGGGACTCTGTCTCAAAAAAAAAAAGTTTGTCTATGCCTACTACCTAAAATTATCTCACATACCTCAGTTTGGGAAATGCTACTTTATGTTGTCATCTCATATTGCAATTTAAGCCTTGTATCATGTAACTTATTATGTGTGTATATCTATTTCCCCAAATATACTATAACTTCCTAAATAAGGTCATATATTATACTTCACATTCTACAGTGTTTTTAGTCCAGTGTGTTGCACTTGGTAGGTATTAAATAAATATTTGTTCAGTGAATAAATGTCCACAAATGTGTCAATATCCCTACTCACAGTTTATAGTTATACAATCAGTAAAATGAAAATACTCAAACTTAATAAGCCCATTTAATTATATAATGAATTTATATAATATACTATCATGGATATAAAATATATTATAAATAAAGGAAAACTACATCGCTATTAATAGTAACAGTGCTAATCACATGAGATTCTGAATTTTAAAATTTTGAAGTGATAGCTCTTAGATTTTATGAGATTAATAAACAGGAATAGATCCAATAGTTAATTGATGTGCCTTGCTTTAGACAAACCCAATAGATCAAAATACAAGCATATATGAAAGATGAATTACGGTCAGATAAGTTACATTGCAAAATAAATTTAGAGTAGAGGCCATTTGAACAGCAAATCCTAACAACATTTTAAATGCAGCTTGACTCGTATTCCAGGAACATATTTATTAGACAAATTAAAGTGTGCATTATCATAAAAATGAACACAAGTAAATGCAGGGGGAGATAATAAAAAGCTAAAAAAACACTCAAAAAAAAATCTCAGAAGTTTTCTGATTTGAACTGGAGGTTTGGTTAATACTGTATCCAAATGCATTTTTTAAAAAAATATTCTGAACTGTTACTTCCCGAAAATCAAAGTTTCAATTTTCAAAAGAAAAGTTGCCAAGAAGAATTTTTAAGACAAAGTAAATAGAGAAATTGGTTGGGATGGTGGGAATTATTCCAGATCCCTGTGCCTTCTGTAGGAAAAATAAATAAAATCGGGCAGTCAGTAGGCTTTCTGTATCTATGTCCTTTAACTATTTCAAAGAGAGAAAAATAAGAAACTAAAATCTACTGCTTCCAAATGATTAAATATCTTCCACTAAATTTATAAAGGTTCCTACTCAGATAATTTTTTCACTCATTCCCTCAAAACACCAATATTTCTGTATCTTCAGGATGAGCTCTATATGGATTCGAGAGGAAACATCAATCAGAAACAGACCTGAGTGTGTGCTAGTGTAACCTTGCATTCCACATACCCCCATAAATATGCATTATGATATGGTGACCTACCCTCCTCCATGGAGAATTATGAGATATCAGAGCAGGAGCAGATCGTTAAAGGCTTCTACTATAATTCCTTTGAATATGAAAAATGACTCCAAGGAAAAGTTATTTTCCCAACTTACAAAGATAAACTCAAGTCCAGTGAAGTTAATAGGCCCACTCCTTGCCTGCATCTAGCCACAATTCAGCTACCCAAGTACTACTCTCCCCTGGTCCACCTGCAGGGTGAGAAAGTAGATCCAGAGAAACACCCAACCCATTCTTTCCCTATTCTTTGCTTCTCTCTCAAAATCTGTTTGCAGAAATATGATATCTGAAAATAGCTCTTATCCTAAAGCATAAGTATAGGGCAAATTTCCAGAGAGTATCTAGAAAGCCAAAAATAAAACTTGAGGATGGGGCAGGGTGGCTGCTTGAGAACTGGAGTCCAAGTGGGAGATGTTTCCAGTGGCCTCCACCATCCAGCTGCACCCCTTCAGACTGGGTTAGGTGCAGGGAAAGTACTCTGCTTTACTCTACCACTGCATGCCCTCCACTGAACTGTCATCGTGAGTGGATTCTGCAAGGGAGGCCCTGAGTCTTACCCATCTTCGTATCTCCAGTGCCTAGCACAATGCCTGGTATAGAGAAGATCCTCAATAATGGTTGTTTTTTTAAATTACTGTATATTATTCAATTTCTATTATTTTCCAGGTGATACATATAAATAACTTGAAAAAGTCAAATAATCAACAGGATTTATTTTATTTCTGTTTTGTTTTGTTTTGTTTTTATTGAGACAGGGTCTTGCTCTGTCACAGAGGCTGGGGTGCAGTGGCGCCATCTCAGCTCAGTGCAACCTCAAGATTTATTTTTAAAAGAAGCATTATCTTCTATCCACCAATCCCCCAAATACGTAATACACATATCTATTTCTCCGAGTTAATCATATTAAACTTTTAGCTATTTAGTTGATTATGTATTTACTACTTAACTCTATTTCTATTTTTTTTCTTTCCAACTTTTATTTTAGATTCAGGGGGTACATGTGCAGGTTTGTCTCATGGGTAACTTGCATGTTGCAGGGGTTTTTTGTACCGGTTATTTAATCACCCAGGTAATAAGCATAGTGCCTGACAGGTAGTTTTTTGATCTTCACCCTCCTCCAACCCTTCACACTCAAATAGGCTCTAGTGTCTATTTTTCCCTTCTTTGTGTCCATATGTTCTCAATGTTTAGCTTCTACTTAAAAGCGGGAACATGTGGTATTTGGTTTTCTGTTTCTGTGTTAATTTGCTTAGGATAATAGACTCCAGCTCCATCAATGTTGCTGCAAAGGACACAATCTCATGTTTTTTAAGGCTGCATCGTATTCCACGGTGTATATCCATGTCCATCACTGATGGACATTTAAGTTGATTCTATATCTTTGCTATTGTGACTAGTGCTGCGATGAACATGCATGTATATGTGTCTTTACGGTAGAATGATTTCTATTCCTTTGGGTATATACCCAGTAACGGGGTTGCAGGGTCAAATGGTAGTTCTGTTTTAAGTTCTTTGAGAAATCTCCAAACTGCTTTCCATAATGGCTGAACTAATTTACATTCCCACCAGCAGTGTATAAGTGTTCCCTTTTCTCTGCAACCTCACCAGCATCTGTTATTTTTTGATGTTTTAATACGAGCCATTCTGAGTGGTGTGAGATGGTATCACATTGTGGTTTTGATTTGCATTTCTAATGATTAGTGTTGCTGAGCTTTTTTCATATGCTTGCTGGCCATATGTATGTCTTCTTTTGAGAAGTGTCTGTTCATGTCCTCTGCTCATTTTTTAATGGCATTGTTTGCTTTTTGCTTGCTAATTTAAGTTCCTTAAAGATTCTGGATGTTAGGCCTTTGTCAGATGTATAGTTTGCAAATATTTTCTCCTATCCTGTAGGTTGCCTGTTTACTCTGTTGATAGTTTCTTTTGCTGTGGAGAAGCTCCTTAATTAGTTCCCATTTGTCAATTTCTCTGTTGCAATTGCTTTTGGAGTCTTGGTCATAAAATCTTTGTCAGGGTCTATGTCTGGAATAGTGTTTCCTAGGTTTTCTTCTAGGGTTTTATAGTTTTAAGTTTTACATTTAACTTTTTAATCCATCTTGAGCTGATTTTTATATATGGTGAAATGAAGGGGTCCAGTTTCATTCTTCTGCATATGGTCAGCCAGTTATCCCAGCACCATTTATTGAATAGACAGTCCTTTCTCCATTGCCTGTTCTTGTCAACTTTGTCGAAGATCAGATAGTTGTAGGTGTGTGGCTTTATTTCTGGGTTCTCTAACCTGTTCCATTGGTTTATTTGTCTCTTTTTGTATCAGTACCATGCTGTTTTGGTTATGTAGCCTTGTCGTATAGATTAAAGTCAGGTAGTGTGATGCCTCCAGCTTTGTTCTTTTTGCTTAGTATTGCTTTGGTTATTTGGGCTCATTTTGGTTCCATATGAATTTTAAAATAGTTTTTTCTAATTCTGTGGAAAATGTAATTGGTAGTTTGATAGGAATAGCATTGAATCTATAAACTGCTTTGGGCAGTATAGCCATTTTAGTTATTGATTCTTCCAATCCATAAGCATGGAATGTTTTTCCATTTGTATTTGTTGTCTCTGATTTTTGTCAGCAGTGTTTCGTAATTCACATTGCAGAGATCTTTTACCTCCCTAGACAGCTGTATTCCTAGGTGTTTTATTTTCTGTGTGGCTATTGTGAATGGCATTGTGTTCTTGATTTGGCTCTCAGCTTGGACATTGCTGGTGTATAGAAATGTTATTGATTTTTGTACATTGATTTTGTATCCTGAAACTTGGCTGAAGTTGTTTACCAGATCTAGGAGCTTTGGGGCAGAGAGTATGGGATTTTCTAGGTATAAAATCATATCATCTGGGAAGAGAAATAGTTTGACTTCCTCTCTTCCTATTTGGATGTCTTTTATTTCTTTCCCTTGCTTGATTGCTCTGGCTGAGACTTCCAGTACTATGATGAATAGGAATAATGAGAGTGGACATTCTTGTCTTGCTGTAGTTCTCAAGGGGAATACTTCCAGTTTTTGCCCATTTACTATGATGTTGGCTGTGGGTTTGTCATAGAAGGCTCTTATTGTTTTGAAGTATGTTCCTGTTCCTTCAATGCCTAGTTTATAGAGGGTGTTGTTTTTTTTTTAACTGAAGAGATGTTCAATTTTATTGGAAGCCTTTTCTGTGTCCATAAGATGATCTTGTGGTTTTGTTTTAATTCTGCTTATGTGATGAATCACATTTATTGATTTGCATATGTTGACCCAACCTTGCATCCCAGAAATAAAGCCTACTTGGTCATAGTGGATTAGCTTTTTGACATACGGCTAGATTCAGTTTGCTAGTATTTTTTTGAGAATTTTTACATTTATGTTCATCAGGGATGTATGCCTGAAGTTTTCTTTTTTTCTTGTGTCTCTATAAGGTTTTTGTAACAGAATGACACTGGCCTCATAGAATGAGTTAGGAAGGAGTCCCTTGTCTCAGTTTTTTGGAATAGTTTCATAGAATTGGTGACAGCTCTTCTTTATACATCTGGTAGAATTTGGCTATGAATCCATCTAATTCAAGGTTTTCTTCTGGTTGGTAGGATTTTATTACTGGTTCAATTTTGGAACACATTATCAGTCTGTTCATGGTTTCAATTATTTACTGATTCATTCCTGTATGTTTCCAGGAATTTATCCATTTCTTCTGGGTTTCTAGTTTGTGTGCCTAGAGATGTTTGTAATAGTTTCTGAGGATTTTTTGTGTTTCTATGGGATTGGTGGTAATGTCTCCTTTGTCTTTTTTTTTTTTTTTTTTTTTTTTCTTACTCTCCCTGTGTTGCCCAGCCTTGAGTACAGTGGCATGATCCCGGCTCACTGCAACCTTCGCCTCCTGGGTTCAAGCAATTCTCCTGCCTCAGCCTCCCAAGTAGTTGGGATTACAAGCATGTACCACCACATCTAGCTAATTTTTTATAGTTTTAGTAGAGACAGGGTTTTGCCATGTTGTCCAGGCTGGTCTTGAACTCCTGTCCTCAGGTGATCCACCCACCTCGGCCTCCCAAAGTGTTGGGATTACAGGTGTGAGTGACTATGCCCAGCCTCCTTTGTCACTTTTGATTGTGTTTATAATAAAGGTTTTTTGATTGAATGAAGGAATTATTGAATAAACGTTAATTTCTAATATCTGCCTCACAGGATTGTTACAAGCTTAAAGCACCTAGTATAGACTGACAGTAGTAAGTACTGAATAAACCTTAGCCTCTAAAACCTGGCCCCAATCTACTGTCTCCCCAGGGCCCATCCCCACACACGCGCCTCTTCTATATGTGTGTGAAACTATACTAGTCACTTTCTCTAATTTACTAGATGTACTAGGTGCTGGGCATTGTGCTAAGCAGTTTATCTGCATTTATCAGCTAATTCCCACAACAATTGTGGAAGCTAGGTACTGTTATTATTGCCATATTAGATGTAAATTCCATGAGGACAAATGTATTTTGCTTGTTTTATTGAATAATTGAATAAATGAATGAATAAATGAATACCTATTTCATGAATGCAGAAATGGAGTCTGAGATTCAGCCATTTGCCCAAAGTCACACAGATAATAAATGGTAATTCAAGCCACATTGATTTCAATATCCACGCTTTTAATCACTTTCTCACACCCTCTCAGCTGGGAGAGTGGTGATTAGGTGTTTATCAGATGAGGTGCTAATTCTTATTTATCCCCTAGATCTTGGTAACAAGGTAACAAAGACAAACAACAACAACAACAAAAAACAGAGACTGTATTTATTCTGACTCTAAACTGTAAGATATTATTTTTTCTCCTAATAAATCAAGGTTTATCAACATAAACATTTATTTTTATGTCAACACCAATTAGTCTTCCCTGTGGTTCTCAAAGCAATAAAATAATTTGTTCAGGCAAACCCAGCTAAAAAGACAAATATTTCTCCTTTTTGTTAGATTTTGATTGATTCCTATTTTATCTAGATCACAGAAATTATGCTAAGGTAGAAATTGTTTTTTCTATAGCAAACTAAAGAAAATTTATAATTCTGATGCTCTTCTAAGTGATGCTCACTAGTTGAGAAGGTAACAAAGAACTACTACATACAATTCCAAATAAACTGAAGCTTACATAACTATTTTAAAAAGCAAACAATTCAGGTGAAAATACTCATATGCAGTCAAATAAATTCCCATAGGATGAACCAATTTTTCCATTATTAAAAACTCTCAACAAACATGAAAAAAAAGCTCATCATTACTAGAGAAATGCAAATCAAAACCACAATGAGATACCATCTCACACCATTTAGAATGGCAATTATTAAAAAGTCAGAAAACAATAGATGCTGGCGAGGCTGTGGAGAAATAGGAACACTTTTACACTGTTGGTGGGAGTGTAAATCAGTTCAACCATTGTGTAAGACAGTATGGTGATTCCTCAAAGATCTAGAACCAGAAATACCATTTGATCTGGCAATCCCATTACTGGGTATATGCCCAAAGGATTATAAATCATTCTACTATAAGAACACATGCATATGTATGTTTATTGCAACACTATTAACAACAGCAAAGACTTGGAACCAACCCAAATGTCCATCGATGATAGACTGGATAAAGAAAATGTGGCACATATACACCATGGAATACTATGCAGCTATAAAAAAGAATGAGTTCATGTCCTTTGCAGGGACATGAATGAAGCTGGAAGCCATCATTCTCAGTGAACTAACACAGGAACAGAAAGCCAAACACCACATGTTCTCATTCATAAATGGGAGCTGAACAATGAGAACACATGGACACAAGGAGGGGAACATCACACACCGGTCCTGTCGGGGTTGGGAGGCAAGGGAAGGGATAGCATTAGGAGAAATACCTAATGCATGTGGGGCTTAAAACCTAGATGATGGGTTGATGGGTGTAGCAAACCACCATGGCACATGTATACCTGTGTAACAAACCTGCACATTCTGCACATGTATCCCAGAATTTAAAGTAAAATAATAAAAGAAAACTCTCCAGTGTTTGCATTATACCCATAATTTCACTGTTAATGTTGATATAAACACTCAGTGTTCCATGGGCACTATATTGTTAAGCTGTGCTAATAGAAATCAAGGAACAGAGATGTGCCCTGTAATATATGATACTGAAACCTATGATTCCTATATGTGCAAAATTTTATGTAAAGAAAAAAAGTAAGCCTCTCCCTATAAATATTCATTATTATCAACAATCAGATC
The DNA here is from genome assembly GCF_028885625.2 of Pongo pygmaeus. NCBI lineage: Eukaryota > Metazoa > Chordata > Mammalia > Primates > Hominidae > Pongo > Pongo pygmaeus. The sequence goes on from NC_072384.2 coordinate 77,636,325, forward strand.
TTAGTGACTAAAAGTGGGGTTTGCAACTAATTATGTCAGTACCAATCTTGTATTTACAAGATTGTATGACACTACTTTGTATCTCCTGGGGAATAAATGGGTATTAAAAATACATATAACCATGCAGACTTGTCATTCTAAAGATTTTATTTTCAAGTAAATATTTTTGAATATCTATAATGCATTTGGCATTCTGCTAATTACTGGAAATACAACGTTGAAAAAAAATTGACCTCTGCTTTCATATTTATGCTCAGGAAGGAAGTTAATAATGATAATTCTATCCAAGAAACATTTATTGGATGGTATCATATGGGGAACTTTAATGAACATTAGTGACTTTAAATGAATTCTGGACTAAAGGAATTGAATAAGCAAAGATAACGAGCTGGGAATATGCATTTCGAGTACTGTAAATGGCAAAAATTCCAACGCAAATCAAGTGTGAAACATATGGGCGATTCGTCCAGAGACTTGAGAAGTAGTTGAGACTCAATCCTGAAACCATTCAAACGCCATGCTAAAAAGTTGTGGTTTTATGCTAGAAGCAATAGAGAGCTGTCAAATATTTAAACTGACACGTTCACATTAGGACTGTAAAAATGTAATTCTAGCAATAGTAGTCCAGAGAGTGACAGCAAGAATCAAGAATGCAGAAATATAAACTCTCATTTTTAAAGGTTATAGATCCAAGAGTCATTTCTAGGTCACATTGATAGACTTTGACTATATCTAATTAGTTAGATATAGACATGAGATTAGAGGGAGGAGCAGAATAAAGTATGATGCCAATGCCTCCAGCCAAGTAGTTGAAAAACTGACCAACACAGAAAACTCAAGAGAATGATGAAACTCAGGACACAAGCAGAGGAAGTTAGTGAGTTTGATTCAGGGTATGTAGCATTTGAGAAGCCAGCAAAAGATCCAAACAGAAATGATCTGCGGGGCCTTGGAGCTTCAGAAGTCAAATAAGCCTAGTGACCTAGGTTTAGCATAAAAGTGTTAGTTGAAATAATGTACACTAGTAAGACTCCCAAGAGATAGACTGTAGAACAGAAAGGAAAGCAGAAGACAGCAACTTTGAAGACACCACTACTTCAAGATAAAAGAAGTGAATCACGGGAGGTACAACAGGGGAAGACTGAGGCAGGCAGTGGACCAGAGTCTTACAGCATGGTGTCATGGCAGTCAGGGAGGAGTTTCAGGAAGGAGGGCTATCAGCACCGTCAACTGCTTCAGAGAGATTAAAAGGATGACCATGATTACTTGATACCTGGGGATCATTACTTATTGAAGCAAATGTATTTACTATTGTTTGATTAAAATAGTCATCTGGGGATATACATTCACACTTGAGTAATAAAGCTGTCAGAGAGCTACAAGTCCCTAGATTCTATAGGACTGAGAAGCTGCATAACAAGAAAACCCTATGTCTTCATGTTCCAACAAACATTGCTCTATAGAAAAAACCACCCATTAGCAAGGCCTTAGGCAACTCACAAGACAGCAGCTATGCATGTGAACCTTGAGCAGGCTATTTTATAACAATACAAAAATAGTTACCAGCCACCTACAGTATATTTACTTTTCCTTTTCTTTTCATATTGATTTTCTCCCACACAAACTGCCCATGAAGTAGGAAGGAGAAGTCAGTAGGTTTACATATGTGGATATTAGAACTCATGAGGGCTAAGTGACTTGCCCAGGTCCCCACAGCTAGCCTGTCAGGCTAGGAAGGCTAAAAAGTCCCTAGCAATTATCCTACCTCCACAGATACTTTCAGTTTTAGGAAGCTTTTCACAAAGCCATGGACGTCATCCTGCTACCTTAGCTGACTAAACTAATACTAAACTAAACTGAAATAACTGACTAAAACATAGATCTGTTCCAAGTTGAAGAACACCAAATAGGGACATCCTTTATTGACTGGTCATCCACTGTCTAGACAGAGAGAAGGAGATGGGGGAAGGAAGAGGAAGAGAGAGAGGATGGAGGAGGCTAATATTTATAAGTCCCGTTATGTAAGGTCACCAGGGTATTTCTTTTCCTGCCCATTAATATAATGGCAGAAAAGGGACAATAATACCAGTCACTCAACTTATTACAGAGCTGGTGGGAACATCCAGACAATTCAAAAAGAAAATTCTAGAAAATAGCAACCTCTAAGTAATTCAGAAAAAAAAGGCAGTTATAAAAGACATAATGTGACTACCCAGTAGTGACTTTCCATTGTGGACTTCTGGGCATAATAAGAACTGGAAATAGAACCATCTAGACACCAATAGAGTCTCATAAGAAAGTAAGTAATATAAATCACTTTCTTATTTGTCTTCCTCACTTAGATGAAAGTGATACCAGCAGTAGGATATAAAAGCTAAATCCATCAAGCTAAGTTTGTATAATAGGTGAGCAGAGCTACAAAGAGTGATTTAGAAATCTCAAGGTAAAAGTGGTAGACAATGTCATGAAAAGGAAAAAGACCACTTAAAAAATGGAGACCATTTGTAGAAGAGGATTACATAAAGAACCCTGACACTGAAGGGCATGCAGGAAAGAGAAGCCTGAGAAGGAATGGTCCAAGAGACAGGAAGAGAACAGTGACAGAAGGCCAGAGAGATTTCAAACAGTATCAGTTATTGCTCTAAGATCAAAAGGAGCCGATGACTCAAAATACACCCTGGGATTTGCCTGGCAGGTAATACTCAACCTCAGTGAAGCATCCAGTGAAGTGGTAGAGAGAAAGCCAAATTAAACTAGAGTGAAGAATAAATGAAAATGGATGGAATGGCCACATCAGGTGTAAAATCCTCCCTCAAGATGTTTATCCTTCAAGGAAAGCAGAGAGAGAGAGAGATGTGAAAAGAATGGCTGAATTGCAAAAAATGATGTTTTATGATAGGGGAGAGGTTAGCAAGGGGGAACGAGTTAGAGGAGAAGAAAAAGCTGAAAGAAAAAAAAGCTATAAAGAAGATGGGTGGGCAAAGGGTCCTATGTATATGAGGAGGAGTTGGCCCTAGATAGAAGAAGGGACATCAGAGGCTAAGAAGTTAGGACAAGCATCCCGACTGGTCAGTTTACAGGTGAGGGCTCCTAGTACATGCCCTTCTCTGTAACCAACGAGCCAGTTACCAAATAAATAGGACTAGGGTAGAGGTTGGTAGGCACTTACGTGGGGAAGAAAAGCTTTGGATCTGCTACTCTGAGAAAAGGGAAGTTGTGCCTATGATAACAGCTCTGATGAGAGATGGGGAAAGCTTCATGAGATAGGGCCAGAGTGGAGAAGGCAGTTTGGGAGTTCTGTGGCACAGCAGGCAAGATCTGACAGCCCATTAGATATATGTGGCTGTGACTCAGAATACTCAAGAAAATGGCTTATATGAATTTCTTCTTTTTATCTTTAAAAGCTTCCCCCTTTCCCCAACCCCTTTGGATGTGTCTATGGTTCACCATAGAATGCATATCCCACATTGCAATCCCTTGCTATTCCTGAATAAACTCCTTTTTGGAAAGTCTGTCTCTGTTGTTATTTTAGGTTGACATATAAAACTAGTGACTTCTTCCTATTTTATAAACAATGTGTTGGGGGTGACCAATATAAAAAGAAAAAGAAAATGAAATATGCCTTGCATGGTTGGTAATTATTTTTATATTGTTATGAGATAGCCAACTCAAGGTGCAGGATGCATAGATGCTGTCTTGTGAGTTGCCTAAGGCCTTGGTGGTTTGTCTATACAGCAATGTTTTTGAAACATGGAACACCTACAAAGAAGTAGGGTTTTCTTGGTATGCAGCATCTCAATTCTGTGGAATCCAGGGACTTGTATCTCTCCGACCGACAGCTTTATTACTCAAGTGTGAATGGATATCCTCAGATGATCTTTTTTTTTTTTTTTGAGATGGAGTCTTGCTCTGTCGCCCAGGCTGGAGTGCAGTGGCACCATCTCGGCTCACTGCAAGCTCCGCGTCCCGGGTTCACGCCATTCTCCTGCCTCAGCCTCCCGAGTAGCTGGGACTACAGGCGCCTGCCACCATGCCCGGCTCATTTTTTGTATTTTTAGTAGAGATGGGGTTTCACCATGTTAGCCAGGATGGTCTCGATCTCCTGGCCTCATGATCCGCCTGCCTCAGCCTCCCAAAGTGCTGGGATTACAGGCGTGAGCCACCGCGCCCGGCAGATGATCATTTTTATCAAACAATAGTGAAAACATCAAACAATAGTAAGAACATTTGTTTCAATAAATAATGATCCCCAAATATCAAGATTATCTTAATCATCCTTTTAATCTCTCGGAAGCAGTTGACAGTGCTGATAGCCCTAGTTCTTGAAACTCCTCCCCTGACTGCCATGACTATGGGTCACAGTCAAAAAAGTTCCAAACCTACTGCTTTAAGGTGGACCAATAAGTAGAAGGTGACATCCTAAAAAAAATGAATACCAGATAAGGAGAAATTTTAGGCATTATAAATCAAGTCTATTCCCAATTCTCTCTATCTCTGATGAGTTAATAGAAATCTAATTTGATGGTTTTAGCTTTTATATCCTATGACTAATGTCCAATCAACTGTCTGTATTGTGTAACTACTGGTCTAACTGTAATTCTTTTTTAACTGCATCAACCTGTGGCATTGTTATAAATTAAACTGATTTCTTGGTTTGGTTTTTTGATCAGTGAATGGAGTCAAACTGTAACATAGACATAAGTATTAGTAAAAATACAGCACCTATTTTGACCTTTGGAAGACAGCTGTTCTCAGAATGATGGGGTTATTCTCACTGATACAATTTTGGGTTTTAAGTTTTAGCCCAGGTTCAGTGTCTGTGACATCTACACAATTCAATGCAGATTTATTTAGTTTTTTACAAAGACATTGGTTGGATTTTTTAAAAGAAATTCTTTTGAAGCAGAAAATTGACTCCATGTAGATTTTTCACTCTGTTGCACATATGAAACTACACTGATTTGGGTGATGGAAAAAAGCAGAAATAATTTGAGAGGTGTGGACGAAAAGGCCAATAAGGTTATAAATTTCGAATTACAAAGAGTCAAGAGAATATTACCAACCTTTTATTGTCAGAGAAATGAAGAGTCTTACTTGTGCCCTTGAACATGAAAGGTGGGGTTGTCAGTGAATTTCAAGAGTAATTCTCCTTTAAATAGAGGTGAGTGGTTCTCAATGAGATATGAGGGTGGTGTGAAAGTGGCTATGACCTTAATCCAGTGAGAACTAGATACACACACACACACACACACACACACAGCAGAAGCTAGAGTTAAACCAATCTCAGTTCAAATCCCAGCTCCTTCACTTAATAGCTGTGTGATCTTGGGCAAATCACTTAACCTCCAGTAAGCTAGTTATCTTCATTTGTTAGTATCTTGGGAAGATAATAATAGCCTTCCTGAGATTGGTCCTAGATGTAAATAAGACAGTTTTTGTCAAGTGCTCATCACAGGGCATGGCAGAAAGTACTAGCTCAATATTTACTGTATTAGTCTCCTAGGGCTGCTATAACAAAGTGCCACAAATTAGGTGGCTTAGAACAACTGAAATGTATTGTCTCACATTTCTGGAGGCTAGAAGTCTAAACTCAAGGTGTCAGAAGGGTCCTGCTCCCTTTGAGACTGTAAAGGAAAGATCTTTCCTTGCTGTCTTCAGGTTCTGGTATCCCCAGGTATTTTTTGGTTTATGGCAGCATAACTCCAGTCTTCACATGGCATTCTCCTTGTATCTCTTCACAGAGTCTTCCCTTCTGTGGATATTGGTCTCTCTGTCCAAATTAACTCTTTTTAAAGCACACCGGTCATATTGGATTAGGGTCTACCCTAATGACCTCATTTTGACTTGATTACCTCCGTAAAGACCCTCTTTCCAAATAAAATCACATTCTGAGGAACGGGGGTTAGTACTTCAACTTATCTTTTGCAGGAGTGTGGGAAGGACACAACTCATAACAATTATTTATGAAATTATCTTGCTAGAAATATTCTGCAGCAGATACATTAGTACATGAAGTACTTCAAAATTGTAGAATATCCTTCTCTAGTGATTCATTTTCTGTTTCTTTTCTTTTTAAAGGAAGGAGTACTCAGTCTTTTCAATGGAATGACGTAGGTATGAACTTAATGAGTATCCTTCCTGCGCTTAGCTGAATCTGGAAAGGCAGGATATTGACCTCTTTGCCATTCTATAGATTCCTGGTCTTGAGACAAAGAAAACTGGCACAGGCCTTTGCGACTGGGCCTGCAAAAGTATATACTACACAGAGAAAGGGCACGTATCCTTACTTTGAATGGTGTGTTAATCGTCTTAACAACTTCAATTGTACTAATCACAAATGGAAGAGAACAGCTCTTTAATGGAACTCCAATGAATATAAATTACATACTTAATAATCAAAATGAATTCTTTTCAGCTAATTTCTTTTTTTCTCCTTAAATGTCTTGAGTAATATAAGCTTTTGTTATTTTTATTGGCCAGTTTTCTCTGCCATAACCCTGATTGTAACTCCACTCTCATCACGCAACTTAATGCCCAAACACTAGACATTAATTTCTATTTCTTCATATGTTTTACAAAATGATATATATTTTTGCCCCAAACTGCAACATGCTATGAAGGCTTAATATTCTGACATTGCAATCATGGGTACAACCTAAAAAAAGACTTCAAATTAGTTAGCAAAGGAAATAAAAATAGGACTCTCTGAGGACAGAATGCAGGCCAGTAGGGGATACAACAACTTGGTGGGGGTTTTTAGGGCTATATTGATTCATTCAAATGCCTTAAAGACCTCCTATGACAGAACCATGTGGCAGAGAAGAAAGATTCATATGCCAATGTGAAGGGAGAAGAAGAATCAAAATGAGGAGGAACGGATTAAATATTTCACAATTTAACAAGATGACATTTAAGGCACCTAATTTCTTGCCTTCTAAAAACTGCTAGCAAAATGTAATTTCTTGATAGCCAGAAAAAAGAATTCAAATGTACACCGGCCTCTTGTTACACTATAAAAATAAGGCCAGGCATGGTAGCTCACACCTGTAATTCCAGTACTTTGGGAGGCCAAGGTGGGAAGATGGATCACTTGAGGCCAGGAGTTCGAGACTGCCTGGTCAACGTAGTAAAACCCCATCTCTACTAAAAATACAAAAAGTAGCCAGACGGGGTTGCACACATCTGTAATCCCAGTTACTTGGGTGGCTGAGGCACAAGAATCACTTGAACCTGGGGGAATTTGCAGTGACCTGAGATCACGCCATTACACTCCAGCATGGGTGACAGAGTGAGACCCTGTCTCAAGAAAAAAATCATGAAAAATTTAACTGTAAATCCAGACTTCATAAAGCAAACATATTTTCCCTTTGACAGTATTAAGTAATTTAGAGATGGTTTGTTTCTATTTCTAATTTGTCCTCAATAACAGTCATTTCTCACTTTGTAATTTGTCTTTACCTTGGTTTTCTAAAATAGTGATTAAAAACAAATAATTACACGTGCTAGGGATGCACTTCTTAAAGAAACTTAGTTTTAGATTCAGCCCCATTGAGGACCTGCTGTGCTTGTTAAGTGGGCAGCAGTGATGGATGAAGGCCACACGGTGGCACTATAAGCAATGGGCTATTGATGATGCACCTTTTAATCAACATCTACTCTAAAAAGTGAGCCAGTCCAAGTAGCTTTGAGAAAACTGGAAAAGTCTGAGGCTGCGATGCAGAATAAAGATGAATAAAGATTACATAAATGAAAATAAAGCAGCTATAATCAAAACCACACTCTAGGCCATCTACCAAACCTAAGAAGCCACTTACTGTGATAAATTAATTACTCAAAAAAATAAATAGATAAATGCATGAGAGTTTTCCTATTTGGTGGACTAAAGGAAACTTTTTCATATGTTCTGGGTTTCTTATTATTTTTTATTTTGAAATACATGGCACTGATGAATTTATCATTGAACTGCAAGATAGACAGAAAACTAAGAATTATTAGTTCACTAGGTATAGCCATAACATAAACAAGTTTAGTCATCAAGTCTGTGTAATCTGATTGTTTCAGTCAACTAAGCAAGGCAACTGACTTTGACAGCTTAGAAAAGTGATCTTCTAGATGAAGAGTTCTGAAGCTGACTGGAAGCTCTTATCAGAAGTGCATGACAAAACCGACTCCCAAAGTAGCACCAATTAATAAAACAAATTAATAAAACAAATTAGCAATATACCTTCTCTTTAATGCATTGGTGCTCTATGAAATTTTTTCTACTTAGCAGCTATCAATCAATACCAAAATGATTGTCTCTTGCTGTGCAATTGTTGGACAGCTTGGGAAGCGAAGTGGTTTATATAAAAATTTGAAACGTAGACATGAATGGAAAAGACCACTATAATTTGAAAGTGGCTTACTGCTACCCTGATTTTAGACTGGTGCCTAAGGAAAGAGCTAAAAGCGATGCATAGCAAACTGCATGAAATTGCTTGCTCTTGTAAACAGATTGTAGCAACAGGGTAATGGAAAACTTAAGACTATATATTAAAAATATAGAATGAATAACTTTCTCATGATACCCTACCATATTGCTGAAGATAGGCATGAATGGCATACATATACTTTTAACTGAGTGAAAAAAACTCCAGAAAGAAAGAAAACATAGGTTATATCAGTGCCTCCTTACAGCATTTTCAAATTATAGGATTTTATTCTTTATGTTTTTATTCTTGATTAATTTGCACCTAATTGTATGTTTCAGTTCCCAATTAAATCAAGAGCTCCTTGGGATATATAATGTATCTGCTAATTTTTAACTCCTCCATGGTTATAAAAATCCTATTAATAAAATAAAAGCTACACATGTTAAGTTCTCATTAGATGTCAGATATTGTGATAAGTACAGTAGATAGCATTATATACATAAACTTCACCAAAAAACCCCCATGAGATTAGAACTAATGCTCTCTCTATTAATAAAGAGAAAACAGAGGTACAAGTTAATTTGCCAAGTACTACTACACACTACTAAGTAGCAGAGCTAAGTTTTGAATTCAAGAATATCTTCTAGCAAAGCTCCCAGCTCGCCTTGTAGAGCAGAGATTGAAGCATGGTGGTTAACAGCCACAGTGCCTGAGGTCTACCCGGCTCCAAAGCTGACTGGCTTTATGGTCTTTGGCAAGTCGCTTAGACATTCTGTGTCTCTATGTAGTTGTTATTACACCACCCAGCAGTTCATAAAGTAGAAATTCAAAAACTCTTACTGAGAACCTTCCAACTTCTCTCAGCTACCTCCAACCAGTTGCTCTAATGGACCAATAAATCAATTGGCAATTGATACAATTGAAATCAGGTGCATATTTGATTTTTCCAGTAATAGTCTTCAATTGCTTCTGATAGTCACTGTGCTGTGACTATTATCACTTCAGGTGATTATAGTTAATATAGTGCTTTTTTTTCTTCAATAACTCTACTAAAAATGTCTACATGTCAAATAGAGTTGGTAATTGAAATTAATAATGTAGATACATAGTAAAGCTTTCTTGAAAAGTGATCATTTAGAGTTCTGAATTTTAATATTACTATACCTTATTGAAGGATTGACACAATTTACCTCCAGCTATTTCATTTAATCTGTGCGTTGCTGTGATTTGAACTAAAATTACGCAAGGCATGGAACACGGGCATAACAGAGGTTCCTCTCATCTTCAGGGGACTCATTGAAACAGAAAAAAAAAATCAGTAAGGGATAATATTCTCTTCTCACTTGCAATGGCATTTTGGGCATTCAGCCTCTATATTTAGAGAAATTCATTAATTCTTTAATCAGTGGCATGGAGGCAATGCAAGAATTCTGAACTCAACGTTAAGAAACACTGATTTTCATCCAAACTTTGCACTGTGTATCTCACTGAACAAGTCTTTTCTATCTGCCTCAGTCTCTTAATCTGTAAAATAAGAGGATTTCTGTTGTTGAACTTTAAAGTTTTAAGAATTGATACAGTACAAAGACAAAAAGTGGGATTGCAAGAGTTTTATAAATTGCTATGTGAAGAGCAGAACAATGCGCAAGTGCTTGCATTTGCTTCTTTAAAGCTTACACATTATGTTGCAGAAGGGTGGAATTGCCCGAAAAAACATGAGCCAAAGTGATCTTTAACCAAAACCCTTTTATCTAGAACAAGTTCTCTCAAATAGGAAGCTATCAAACTATTTCAAGCAGCAAGGAAACAAGGCAAAAAGGATCCTTTTGCTCACTTTCTGGGTCCTTTTTTGTCCAAATGTAGAGTAAGATTAACCCCACCCAGTTGTATGCAACTACAAACACTGCAAAGAATAGTGATAGCACTAAATTACCATGACCCTGTAGGGTCGGGGGAACACACAGGTGAAACACACCTGTTATCATCTTCCACCTGGAGACCTTCAGGAAAGTGGGGATTCCAGATCCTAACACCAGGCTAATCCGTCCTTGAATCCCTTCCCCATTCTCAGCTTTGTCTTCTCTCCTGACACAGAGTCAGCCTTCAGGAGCCATGAAACTAGAAAAGCCGAGGACAAACAGAAGCATCTCTAGCAGCAGGGTCAGAGCCTTTTCACAGTCCCTGTGTGCCTGCTCTGCCCACTATGAACACGTTTCATGAATGTTCTGTGTTCTTCCTCTTAGACACAATATCCACAGTGATTAAGGAGCTGGTTCCAGTCCATATTCCACCACTTACTACTCATGTGTTTTACCCTCTGGTCCTTGATTTTGTCTTCTTAAGAATGGGGATAATAGGGCCAGGCACGGTGGCTCACGCCTGTAATCCCAGCACTTTGGGAGGCCAAGGTGGGAGGATCACGAGGTCAAGAGTTCAAGAACAGCCTGCCCAACATGGTGAAACCCTGTCTCTACTAAAAATACAAAAAATTAGCCGGGCATAGTGGCATGCACCTGTAATCCCAGCTACTCAAGAGGCTGAGGCAGGAGAATCACTTGAACACGGGAGGTGGAGTTTGTAGTGAGCTGAGATCGTGTCACTGCACTTCAGCCTAGGCAACAGAGTGAGACTCCATCTCAAAAAAAAAAAGAATGGGGATAATAATGGTATATATCTCACTAGATGATGAAGATTAAATGAGATAGTGCATGCAGAATGCTTAGAATGGTGTTCAGCCATACATAAAAGCTACCATAAAATGTTAACTTTGAAGACTAAATATAATACTTAGTGTCCAGTATTTTTCAGCAAACTTTCTGCAATTACATCCTTCAATGTGTTTTTGCAAACAGAGATAGATTAACCAATTGATATCTACTTAAATAGTAAAACTGCAACGATTCCATGAAGACCATGTCCCCCAAATATGTCCCCCACCAGCCTGCAGTGCTACAGCCAATACCATTTTCTTTCTGCTTTATGAGGGCAGCTTTTCTTACTGTGAGAATCGAGAGGCAGAGGACTCTCTAACCCTTAAGGGGAAGAAGAGGGAAAAGGGTAAAGAACCAAAGGCCTCAATTACATACTCCAAGAATGTCAATTACATATTCCAAGTTTCCTAATCTTCTCTAATGTTTGCTAAATCAAGTATTTTTCCAACCATTCAATTACCATAGAACAACTATTAATTGATACCTTACACAATCACTGTTCTGAGGGACGTTCTTATTGAAATGTTTAACTTTGAACCACATTTTTCTTATCTCAAAGTGGGGATAACGATACATACCAAATTGGGTAGTTACATATAATAAAGAAGATGATGTAAATGAAAGTCTCTACCACAGTGAGCCACTCCACACTTTCACATCCCTGCAGGAGTATCTTTTCTCATCAGAAATAAATGTTTTATTAAATTGCAGGATGAGTAGAAAACAGGCTGCTGTCTCTAGAATTATTTTGTTCAGAAACAAATATTCTATGCATGACTATTGCATTAAAAAATGGAGTCAACTCTCTTCTTATAGAATTTTAAAGAATGAAGACATTTCTCAGTTGTGTTTTAATTTTTATCATTTATTATGTTTTTATTTTTTGCTTAATACTTTGTGTTATGACAAAAGAAGAACCAGGCAATATTCTTTTATTAGCTTTTCAATGGCTCTAGAACATTCCTTCAAAGAAGTCTTTGTAAAGTCTTTCTTCCCCACTGTCACAGTCCATGCATTAAAAGCTGACCAGCTATGTAAAATTAAAGTCAGAAAGAGGAGACAGTATAAACACAATTTCTAGTGGATTAAGTGTGAGAAGTCACTGAGTACCACCATTGCCACACACCAAATCTTGTGCAGAAGTGTTTTCTCATGTCTTCTAAGTTTTGTGAGAATCTTCACTCTAAAGCTCTAACTGATGAAAGCAACCCAGGCCTGGATCAATAAACACATTTACTTTGAGCCTTCTATAATTATCCTGAGACCAGGAGTTCAATAATGTCACACATGCTCAGGCTTGGTATTCACAGTCACCTCTTGATGCTTCCATGGTTCAACCCAACTCTGTGGCCAACACAAATAAGAAACTCTTCGATCTACCTTGTGTGACTTCTCAGAGAAAGAGTTTGTTCCTGCTATGCTGTAAAGGAGTACACGCTATCATCACCCACCTTGAAACTTCAGTGGTTTCTCTAGCTTTAATATTCTAAGACACTGTAAATAAAATTCATGCATTCTATTACTGCTTTGCAAATTGTGTAAATGTAAAGCAAATTCCTCTCTACCTTCATTATTTCAAGACTAAAAAAGCAGGCTTCATAGGCGTGCAACCTGTGCAGTCACAAGAGACCCCATGCTTAGAAGAGTCCTGTGCTTGATTTAAAGTCCTACTGTCCCAGGCTTAAAATTCTTAATTTTTGAACAAGGGTCCCAGCCTTTTCATTTTACACTGGGCTCTATAAATTATGTAGCCAGTCCTGCCAGAGTGTCTGAATTGTCTAACTCTATTCTCATGTGGCAGTCATCTTCTCTTCACTGTCTGTGGCAGTGGGAATAAGACATGAATTAATGTTGGAAGTCAAAAGGATGAGCCAAGCTGAGGGCCACTGAGAGCAGCTGTGGAAAGCCTGGTCATATGACAGGTATACAGGCAGCAAGAAATGTCCATTGAAACTGAGTCCTCTGAAACCTTTGTGAGGTCTTCTGTGGTCCCGTTATTTTTACTTTACTCAAAACTAATCAGGGTTTCTAGATGCATCAAGATATATGTGTTATCTGTACATAAAAAATGTATCACTTCTGTCTGCAAAATTTCAGTATTATATCTCAGACAGGATGGCAAAATAGGCTTGCCTGCTAACTGTGTTCCAAGCTCCACATACACTTGCTCAACTTTTTGGTGAGATGAGTCTGATTCAGTTGTATTACTCAGCATTCTGTTAAGTGGCCTTCAATACTGTCATACAGTCTAAAGCAATTGATAGCTTTAGTGCCTCTATTACATCAGAAAATACACAATGACAATATGAGCAATCTACTCTTTTTCAAGAAAGATATGCAATTCACTAGAGATGTGGAATGCTGTTTCCTAAAGCAATATCAATTCTGGATGTGGTTATGATGAAAAGCTATTAGTCATAGCACAGTAAGAACAAAGTCCAGAAAGAATACTCTGCCCAGAGTCAAATCTTTCTATCATACTCAGAGGCGAGCTACAAATAAGAAAGGAAATTAACTCTCATTTCCTCTATAAAACAGAGGATATTTTTTCTGTGAATTCCTTCATGCACAAACTAGGGACTGATACCATTGACACAGTGGGGAAATGACTCCACTCACTGACCCAGTGGGGATGCAATCCTAACAGTTATACTTATGTGTTAGCAAGGATCTTCACTGCAGTTAATGAATGTCCCGATTTTGAGAGAGAATAGCTTTTCTGGTTGGCAGGAATCAAGAAGCGCATGCTGTTAGTCACTGCTCCTCATCTGAAATTCCTTCAGCATGAGGTTAGGAGCATTTATCTAAATACCAGGAGTCCACTGGAATCCTCCAGCCTCACCTCATGCCAGAAAGAGTGGATCAATGACACATTCTGGTCAAGACAAAAAGTAGCTGGAAATTACCATCACATCCTAGCACTGAAAAAAAATAAAAACCAAAAACCAAAAAAACTCCTTGAGAATTCTCAGCTTATCACATTATCTGGCCATGAAAGTTTATTCATATTCCAATATTTTCCATCAGATGTCTCAAATCCTTTAAGAAACAAGATGGAAATGAAGGGAGAGAAGGGGGAAAGAGAATGAGAGAGAATTGACTATGTGACATTTGAATCCAACCTAAAACTCACACCACTCACTACAGTTTCAGCTTCTTTAAATAATAATAATATGCAGAACCAACATACTTTTTCCTTTGATAAGCCTCATCCCAGCACCAATGGGGATAGGTAAGGATAGAGGTGGAATAAGGATTAACCTAGTACAAGCTACGTGATTAGTAACCATGTACTCTTTTCAGAAGGAAACATAAATTGTTTCAATCAGATAACTGCCTAGTCGATGAAAATTCACTTGTATATGGAATTTTCTGCATATCAGACTTTGTGGTTCCTGCTTTAATGTTACAATTTTAACACTCACTTATTTTTGCCTTTTAATAATGTGGTTGATCAATAACAGAGCTTAACGATTTTTATTTTCAAAATTTATAGCAGTAATTTTTCAGAGTTACAAGTATCTGGGGGGGATAGTTTCAAAAAGTATTTAAGGCCAGGCAGTGGCTCACACCTGTAATCCCAGCACTTTGGGGGGCTGAGGCAGGGGGATCACAAGGTCAGGAATTCAAGACCAGCCTGAACAACATGGTGAAACCCCATCTCTACTAAAAATACAAAAATTAGCTGGGTATGGTAGGGTGGGCCTGTGATCCCCAGCTACTAAGGAGGCTGAGGCAGGAGAATTGCTTGAACACAGGAAGTGGAGATTGCAGTGAGCTGAGATCGCACCATTGCACTCCAGCCTGGGTGACAGAGCGAGACTCTGTCTCAAAAAAAAAAAAAAAAAAAAAGGAAAAAAAAGGCGGAGTGTGGTGTAGTGGCTCATGCCTGTAATCCCAGCACTTTGGGAGGTGGAGGTGGACAGATCACAAGATCAACAAAAATTAGCTGGGCACGGTGGTGCGCTCCTGTAGTCCCAGCTACTCGAGAGGCTGAGGCAGGAGAATTGCTTGAACCCAGGGGGTAGAGGTTGTGGTGAACTGAGATCATGCCACTGCACTCCAACCTGGGCAACAGAGTGAGACTCCATCTTAAATAAATAAATAAAATAAAGAACAAGTATTTAAAATATATCTTGGCTGGGCACAGTGGCTCACGCCTGTAATCCTAGCACTTTGGGAGGCCAACATGGGTAGATTACTTGAGGTCAGGAGTTCGAGATTAGCCTGGCCAACATGGTAAAACCACCATCTCTACTAAAAATACAAAAATTAGCTGGGTGTGGTAGTACACACCTGTAATCCCACCTACTCAGGATTGGGAGGCTGAGGCAGGAGAATCGCTTGAACCTGGGAGGCGGAGGTTGCAGTGAGCCAAGATTGTGCCACTGTACTCCAGCCTGGGCGACAAAGTAAGACTCTGTCTCAAAAAGTAAAATCTAATATATCGGGCCGGGCACAGTGGCTCACGCCTGTAATCCCAGCACTTTGGGAGGCCGAGGCGGGCGGATCATGAGGTCAGGAGTTTGAGACCAGCCTGGCCAACATGGTGAAACCCTGTCTCTACTAAAAATACAAAAAATTAGCCGGGCGTGGTGGCAGGCACCTGTAATCCCACCTACTCGGGAGGCTGAGGTAGGAATATCACTTGAACTCAGGAGGCGGAGGTTGCAGTGAGCCGAGACCACACCACTGCACTCCAGCCTGGGCAACAAAGTGAGACTCCATCTCAAAAAATGATAATAATAATAATAATAATAATAATAATAATATATCTTACATTTGGAAATGAAAATATATATACTCTTTTCATATGCAAATTATAGAAAGTCACATCAAACAACTTTTTCATAGCTGGTCAGGATAGAATTCTTCTAGATTTTTATGATGGCATGAGTTTTTAAGTGCTGCAAAACATCTATATAAAGAGCATTATCTTCTTCCAATAAGTTTTTTGAGATTTCTTTTTAATTGGGTACATATTGAGGGGAAGAGATTTGGGCCATAATACAATCTCTTATTCTCAGCTCCAGTCCGACAAGAGACCCTAATTAAATTTCTAACTGTTCTCTAAATAACACATTTACCCTTATAGTAAAACTCATTTATAATAATGCTTTGGGGGGAGTACCTGATAACCCCTTAGAGGCTTCCTAATTATAAAAGACTAAATAATATATTACTGCTTTTTCTTCTAATTCTAAAATAATACATCTAACATAATCTTAATAAAGACAGTAGAGATAAAAATAGTACCAAAAAATCTACAGATCAATTTCATTATTCATATTAAGTGCTAACTGAACCCAGCATTATATCAAAATAATACACTACCACCAAACAGGATTCATCTCAGACATAAAAGTAATACAAGACCAAAGTTTAACAAAGTTTCCAAACAGTATATAAATTAATACAGCGGAAAATAAAAATTGTCCAGAAATCAGATGGTGGTTAAGTGTGGAACAAGATTCCAGGGCGTCCACTTGCTTTAACTGTCAAAACGCCTGCATCAAAAACACTTGAATCAAAATGTTCTATGTATATAGATGGTAAACAGAAGTTACCAAAATATTTCTACCATTCATGCTATTTGCCTCTTCAGTAAGTATCCGCCTGCTACCTATTCTTAATCCATTTCCACTAATGTTTCCATGTCTAATGGTTAAGAGTACATTCTGTATAAAGTTTTATTCCAATGGTTCTCTTTATTCTTAAATCCTTGTGTCAATGATTTGGCCAGAGATCAATGGTCATCAGAAGATAGTTAAGTAGCTGAAGCACTCTTTTAAGATACTTCAGCTAAGCATGTGTCTGATTTACATAACAATTTTTAAAGATCCCTCAGTTTGACATAATAGAACATTGATCTATCCAAATATCAGCCTTAACAAAGTCAGAACTGTGACTGCCTAAAACCTCACCCCTTAGCATTTTGACTTGATTCCAATATAATTGAGATTGTCAAAGAACATGACAATATATACTTTACTTCAGTGATAGCTGGAAAACAGATATTCTTTTTTTTCTCCTTTTTTCTTAATTCTTAACTCTCATGGCTGAAATATATAGATGATTCTCCACAAGCAGAAACATGGTACACTCCACTATCTGTGAGAAGACAAGCAAGGAAGCACTTGAGACTTAAGTTACACCACTGACTGTTGTTTCTAGGGGCACTTCTCAACCAGAATTTTCCTACTCATAAAATGGGGCTATCATTGTGGTTTTGCTCACCAAGGAAATACAGAGCTGAATGGAACCACCACTGTCATCTGGCCCTCTGCCCACAGGCAGCCAAACATCTGCGTGGTAGAGAGTAAGGCTAGGGGACAGTGGCATTTGAAGGCACAGATTCAACTCTCAGCTGTGTGGTTTTCTAATTGTGCAACCTGGAGCAAATAATTTAAAATCTCAAAACCTCTTTATTTTTCTTCTTTTTTTTAAAAAAAAAAATGTTTAGCTCTAAAATGAGAGTTTGAATAAAGTAATTTTTAAAGTCCCCTTGCTTTCTAAGATTTTCATACATTCAGTGTGCATGGTTCTTAAAATTTTTCTGTAAGGATTGATAAAATAAGGCTTGTGCAGCCTTTATGTCTTTTAACAAGGCAGTGTGCAACCTGATTATCTGTGACTTCATTGATATAATCTTCCAATAGAATATTGCATTTCCTATTGATTGTTTATCTGTATATTCTGGCATATTGAGTGACATCATTTTTACAATTCATCAAATGGGGGTACTCTTTACTTTGAGCTCCCCTCTTCCTAAGTAGTAGGAATAATCAATGCATTGTTTATGAAAAATGACAAGCTAGGAAAAAGGAGAGGAAAGAAGAATGACTTTCCAGCTCCACTATTAACTTCTTGCTAGACAGGACAGACTGCAGTTACTTTATCTATAAAGAAAAAAATTTAACAATTCTTACCTACCTCATAAGAATATTGAGAGAATTATATGAGTTAATATATATGTATATATGTGAAGATTAGACTCTGCAAATGTAAATTTTTTTTTTCTAAGGCAGAGTCTCACTCTGTTGCCCAGGCTGGAATGCAGTGGCGCTATCTCGGCTCACTGCAACCTCCCCCTCCCTGAGCGATTCTCCTGTTTCAGCCGGCCAAGTAGCTGAGACTACAGGCACCCACCACCACATCTGACTAATTTTTGTATTTTTAGCAGACACACGGTTTCACTATGTTGGGCGGGCTGGTCTCAAACTCCTGAGCTCAAGTGATCCATCCGCCTCTGCCTCCCAAAGTGGTGGGATTACAGGCATTAGCCACTGCGCCTGGCCTGCAAAAGTAAATTTTGATGTTATCATAATGATTGATGTTTCCACCAGCTTCTAAGAGAGTAAACATAAAAAGCTGTATACATGGCACATATGCTACCAACTTCCAGTTGACTGTCTTTCTAAACACAGCACCAGACCCACATGTCTGTGTGTTGGATAAGCTTCCTGCCTTTAATGTCCATAATGAGCATGATACAAACATTTTACATCATTGAACCACGAAGAGCACAGAGTATTTTTCCAAGTTTTTTTCCTAGGGATAATTGTGAAGGATCACCTTCCAGGTGAATGGCTGCGACCTTGTACTTCCAGCACAAATAGAACTGTGTTTTATATACTGATCCTAGTGAAGATGTAATTTCAAGAAGGAGAATGACTTATTACAATGTGCTTGCTGAGGGAACAATAACCCTTACTTGACCCAATGATCTGTGCATAATCTTCCCCTTGGTAACAATTTGAAGACAAGAATGTAAGAAGCAGTTTGGTTTCCCATTTTCTTTTACTTAAGAAATCCATGCTGCTGATCAGAAGTCTGCCATAATTTGTAGTTTTGTTGTTTTAAACTGGATGAGTCTTTTTTTTAATTACAAAAAGAAATTCATTTCAAAAGCATAAGGGGACATTTATGTTTAAACAAGGTGATAAACAGGTGTCTTGCAAAAGAAAAAAAATCCACGGTATTAAGTTTTTCATTCAAATTCGGAAGCAAAAATAACCGAAGTTGTGCACTATTGTCTTAGGAAAGGGAAAGGGAAGAGTGAGGGGTAAGGGAACAGTAAACTCAGTATCAAACTTGAGAGAGTAAAGTCACTTCTGCTCAGCTGTGAGTTTACAAATATGCTTATAAAGAGGAAAAGTGGAAAAATTATACTTAATGTTCAAATTTATTTAGCCGTAGTCTCAACACAATTTCTGTAGTTGAAATGGCTTTGGGCCACTGGCTGATCTATCTCTGAGGTCCAGAGTGGCGGGTCAGTTTTCAAATGGCAATTTTATATTCCTTTGTCTGTTCAGATTCCAAGGGAGTTTAGGTTCAGCTCACAGTCTTTTGGAATGTTTAGAGATTATTGCCACCAATCCATAGCCAAGCTGACCAACTTTTGCTCACTTGTATCATTCTAGCCTTTGAGAACTATTTTCCCCATACATATGTGCAGTAATTCTAACAAAGGAATTTTGCTTCTTCTGCAGTGAGAGGTAATGGTAATGAAGACACCTGCTTTGGAATCACAAACTATTCCTCAAAAAATACATCAGACTACTAGAAATGTCATCCAGGCATTTGATTTGAATAGCAAACTTGAGGAGGGAAGATTAACTGTGAAACAAAAATATACTAAACATTCAAATGCAGAACAAAGGCTCTATGCTACTAAAAATCCCCATGACATTAAACACTCCACAAACACCCCCACCATCTGCTGTTTTAACCTAAAAATTCTATTGGCTAACTTATACAATAATTTTGATTAATAACCTGAGAAGTTAAAAATCTTGAAAATGGCAAAAGCAAACTGAGAGAGCATCCCTTCCTTCTTGGTACCATGTTATCAAGTCACTTTTTCTGGGTAGCCCTGGTTATGAAATCTCCAAATTCTAAATTATACTATCTCTTCCTGTAGAAATCTATACATAGTCAGATTCAGTATTTTGGCTGTATTTCACCAACAGCAATCTCCAATTTGTCTTTGAAAATGCAGCCCAGCTGGGCGCGGTGGCTCAAGCCTGTAATCCCAGCACTTTGGGAGGCTAAAGCGGGTGGATTGCCTGAGGTTAGGTGTTCGAGACCAGCCTGGTCAACATGGTGAAATCCCATCTCTATTAAAAATACAAAAATTAGCTGGGTGTGGTGGTGGGTGCCCATAATCCCAGCTACTTGGGAGGCAGGGGCAGGAGAATCACTTGAACCTGGGAGGTGGAGGTTGCAGTGAGCCGAGATCTCGCTATTGCACTCCACCGTGGGCAACAAGAGTGAAACTCTGTCTCAAAAAAAAAAAAAAAAGAAAAAGAAAAAGAAAATACAGCCTTTATTTTTAGTTTAAATAACACTAATCATGTAAGTGCAACTGACTTAGAATCCTTTGCTACTGGGAGTAAACACCTAAATAACAAGTTAATAACGGATTCAGCCTCAAAAGGATAATCACTGTGTCAGACTACCCATTCCGGGAATTTAAAAAAGTGATTTATGTCATGTAGTCAAGTTTCACAGCATACATACATACATATATACATATATATATACACACACATATATATACACACACATATATGCTTATGTATGTACGTATATTATATATAGACATTTCTATTCAAATAGTAAGGGTCCATATTCAAAAGTTTGTATCACAATATATGGAAAAGAATTAAGTAAGCAGTGCAAAGCAACTTACTTTCTCCTAAAAATGTAATGTCATTTTTTTTTTTAATTTATTTATTATTATACTTTAAGTTTTAGGGTACATGTGCACAATGTGCAGGTTAGTTACATATGTATACATGTGCCATGCTGGTGTGCTGCACCCACTAACTCGTCATCTAGAATTACGTATATCTCCCAATGCTATCCCTCCCCCTTCCCCCCACCCCACAACAGTCCCCAGAGTGTGATGTTCCCCTTCCTGTGTCCATGTGTTCTCATTGTTCAATTCCCATCCATGAATGAGAATATGCAGTGTTTGGTTTTTTGTTCTTGCGATAGTTTACTGAGAATGATGATTTCCAATTTCATCCATGTCCCTACAAAGGACATGAACTCATCATTTTTTTATGGCTGCATAGTATTCCATGGTGTATATGTGCCACATTTTCTTAATCCAGTCTATCATTGTTGGACATTTGGGTTGGTTCCAAGTCTTTGCTATTGTGAATAATGCCGCAATAAACAAACGTGTGCATGTGTCTTTATAGCAGCATGATTTATAGTCCTTTGGGTATATACCCAGTAATGGGATGGCTGGGTCAAATGGTATTTCTAGTTCTAGATCCCTGAGGAATCACCACACTGACTTCCACAATGGTTGAACTAGTTTACAGTCCCACCAACAGTGTAAAAGTGTTCCTATTTCTCCACATCCTCTCCAGCACCTGTTGTTTCCTGACTTTTTAATGATTGTCATTCTAACTGGTATGAGATGGTATCTCATTGTGGTTTTGATTTGCATTTCTCTGATGGCCAGTGATGGTGAGCATTTTTTCATGTGTTTTTTAGCTGCATAAATGTCTTCTTTTGAGAAGTGTCTGTTCATGTCCTTCGCCCACTTTTTGATGGGGTTGTTTGCTTTTTTCTTGTAAATTTGTTTGAGTTCATTGTAGATTCTGGATATTAGCCCTTTGTCAGATGAGTAGGTTGTGAAAATTTTCTCCCATTTTGTAGGTTGCCTGTTCACTCTGATGGTAGTTTCTTTTGCTGTGTAGAAGCTCTTTTAATTAGATCCAATTTGTCAATTTTGGCTTTTGTTGCCATTGCTTTTGGTGTTTTAGACATGAAGTCCTTGCCCATGCCTATGTCCTGAATGGTAATACCTAGGTTTTCTTCTATGGTTTTTATGGTTTTAGGTCTAATGTTTAAGTCTTTAATCCATCTTGAATTGATTTTTGTATAAGGTGTAAGGAAGGGATCCAGTTTCAGCTTTCCACATATGGCTAGCCAGTTTTCCCAGCACCATTTATTAAATAGGGAATCCTTTCCCCATTTCTTGTTTTTGTCAGGTTTGTCAAAGATCAGATAGTTGTAGATATGCGGTGTTATTTCTGAGGGCTCTGTTCTGTTCCATTGATCTATATCTCTGTTTTGGTACCAGTACCATGCTGTTTTGGTTACTGTAGCCTTGTAGTAGAGTTTGAAGTCAGGTAGTGTGATGCCTCCAGCTTTTTTCTTTTGGCTTAGGATAGACTTGGCGATGCAGGCTCTTTTTTGGTTCCATATGAACTTTAAAGTAGTTTTTTTCAATTCTGTGAAGAAAGTCATTGGTAGCTTGATGGGGATGGCATTGAATCTGTAAATTACCTTGGGCAGTATGGCCATTTTCACGATATTGATTCTTCCTACCCATGAGCATGGAATGTTCTTCCATTTGTTTGTATCCTCTTTTATTTCCTTGAGCAGTGGTTTGTAGTTCTCCTTGAAGAGGTTCTTCACGTCCCTTGTAAGTTGGATTCCTAGGTATTTTATTCTCTTTGAAGCAATTGTGAATGGGAGTTCACCCATGATTTGGCTCTCTGTTTGTCTGTTGTTGGTATATAAGAATGCTTGTGATTTTTGTACATTGATTTTGTATCCTGAGACTTTACTGAAGTTGCTTATCAGCTTAAGGAGATTTTGGGCTGAGGCGATGGGGTTTTCTAGATACGCAATCATGTCGTCTGCAAACAGGGACAATTTGACTTCCTCTTTTCCTAATTGAATACCCATTATTTCCTTCTCCTGCCTAATTGCCCTGGCCAGAACTTCCAACACTATGTTGAATAGGAGTGGTGAGAGAGGGCATCCCTGTCTTGTGCCAGTTTTCAAAGGGAATGCTTCCAGTTTTTGCCCATTCAGTTTGATATTGGCTGTGGGTTTGTCATGGATAGCTCTTATTATTTTGAGATACGTCCCATCAATACCTAATTTATTGAGAGTTTTTAGCATGAAGGGTTGTTGAATTTTGTCAAAGGCCTTTTCTGCATCTATTGAGATAATCATGTGGTTTTTGTCTTTGGTTCTGTTTATATGCTGGATTACATTTATTGATTTGTGTATATTGAACCAGCCTTGCATCCCAGGGATGAAGCCCACTTGATCATGGTGGATAAGCTTTTTGATGTGCCGCTGGATTCGGTTTGCCAGTATTTTATTGAGGATTTTTGCATCAATGTTCATCAAGGATATTGGTCTAAAATTCTCTTTTTTGGTTGTGTCTCTGCCCGGCTTTGGTATCAGGATGATGATGGCCTCATAAAATGAGTTAGAGAGGATTCCCTCTTTTTCTATTGATTGGAATAGTTTCAGAAGGAATGGTACCAGTTCCTCCTTGTACCTCTGGTAGAATTTGGCTGTGAATCCATCTGGTCCTGGACTCTTTTTGGTTGGTAAGCTATTGATTATTGCCACAATTTCAGCTCCTGTTATTGGTCTATTCAGAGATTCAACTTCTTCCTGGTTTAGTCTTGGGAGCATGTATGTGTCGAGGAATTTATCCATTTCTTCTAGATTTTCTAGTTTATTTGCGTAGAGGTGTTTGTACTATTCTCTGATGGTAGTTTGTATTTCTGTGGGATTGGTGGTGATATCCCCTTTATTATTTTTTATTGCATTTATTTGATTCTTCTCTCTTTTTTTCTTTATTAGTCTTGCTAGCGGTCTATCAATTTTGTTGATCCTTTCAAAACACCAGCTCCTGGATTCATTAATTTTTTGAAGGGTGTTTTGTGTCTCTATTTCCTTCAGTTCTGCTCTGATTTTAGTTATTTCTTGCCTTCTGCTAGCTTTCGAATGTGTTTGCTCTTGCTTTTCTAGTTCTTTTAATTGTGATGTTAGGGTGTCAATTTTGGATCTTTCCTGCTTTCTCATGTAGGCATTTAGTGCCATAAATTTCCCTCTACACACTGCTTTGAATGCATCCCAGAGATTCTGGTATTTTGTGTCTTTGTTCTCGTTGGTTTCAAAGAACATCTTTATTTCTGCCTTCATTTCGTTATGTACCCAGTAGTCATTCAGGAGCAGGTTGTTCAGTTTCCATGTAGTTGAGTGGTTTTGAGTGAGATTCTTAATCCTGAGTTCTAGTTTGATTTCACTGTGATCTGAGAGATAGTTTGTTATAATTTCTGTTCTTTTACATTTGCTGAGGAGAGCTTTACTTCCAAGTATATGGTCAATTTTGGAATAGGTGTGGTGTGGTGCTGAAAAAAATGTATATTCTGTTGATTTGGGGTGGAGAGTCCTGTAGATGTCTATTAGGTCTGCTTGGTGCAGAGCTGAGTTCAATTCCTGGGTATCCTTGTTGACTTTCTGTCTCGTTGATCTGTCTAATGTTGACAGTGGGGTGTTAAAGTCTCCCATTATTAATGTGTGGGAGTCTAAGTCTCTTTGTAGGTCACTCAGGACTTGCTTTATGAATCTGGGTGCTCCTGTTTTGGGTGCATATATATTTAGGATAGTTAGCTCTTCTTGTTGAATTAATCCCTTTACCATTATGTAATGGCCTTCTTTGTCTCTTTTGATCTTCGTTGGTTTAAAGTCTATTTTATCAGAGACTAGGATTGCAACCCCTGCATTTTTTTGCTTTCCATTTGCTTGGTAGATCTTCCTCCATCCTTTTATTTTGAGCCTATGTATGTCTCTGCACGTGAGATGGGTTTCCTGAAGACAGCACACTGATGGGTCTTGACTCTTTATCCAATTTGCCAGTCTGTGTCTTTTAATTGGAGCATTTAGTCCATTTACATTTAAAGTTAATATTGTTATGTGTGAATTTGATCCTGTCCTTATGATGTTAGCTGGTTATTTTGCTCGTTAGTTGATGTAGTTTCTTCCTAGTCTCCATGGTCTTTACATTTTGGCATGATTTTGCAGCGACTGGTACTGGTTGGTCCTTTCCATGTTTAGCGCTTCCTTCAGGAGCTCTTTTAGGGCAGGTCTGGTGGTGACAAAATCTCTCAGCATTTGCTTGTCTGTAAAGGATTTTATTTCTCCTTCATTTATGAAGCTTAGTTTGGCTGGATATGAAATTCTGGGTTGAAAATTCTTTTCTTTAAGAATGTTGAATATTGGTCCCCACTCTCTTCTGGCTTGTAGAGTTTCTGCCGAGAGATCCGCTGTTAGTCTGATGGGCTTCCCTTTGAGGGTAACCCGACCTTTCTCTCTGGCTGCCCTTAACATTTTTTCCTTCATTTCAACTTTGGTGAATCTTACAATTATGTGTCTTGGAGTTGCTCTTCTCGAGGAGTATCTTTGTGGTGTTCTCTGTATTTCCTGAATTTGAATGTTGGCCTGCCTTGCTAGATTGGGGAAGTTCTCCTGGATAATATCCTGCAGAGTGTTTTCCAACTTGGTTCCATTCTCCCCATCACTTTCAGGTACACCAATCAGATGTAAATTTGGTCTTTTCACATAGTCCCATATGTCTTGGAGGCTTTGCGCGTTTCTTTTTATTCTTTTTTCTCTAAACTTCCCTTCTCACTTCATTTCATTCATTTCATCTTCCATTGCTGATACCCTTTCTTCCAGTTGATCACATTGGCTCCTGAGGCTTCTGCATTCTTCACGTAGTTCTCGAGCCTTGGTTTTCAGCTCCATCAGCTCCTTTAAGCACTTCTCTGTATTGGTTATTCTAGTTATACATTCTTCCAAATTTTTTTCAAAGTTTTCAACTTCTTTGCCTTTGGTTTGAATATCCTCCCATAGCTTGGAGTAATTTGATCGTCTGAAGCCTTCTTCTCTCAGCTCGTCAAAGTCATTCTCCGTCCAGCTTTGTTCCGTTGCTGGTGAGGAACTGCGTTCCTTTGGAGGAGGAGAGGCACTCTGCTTTTTAGAGTTTCCAGTTTTTCTGCTCTGTTTTTTCCCCATCTTTGTGGTTTTATCTACTTTTGGTCTTTGATGATGGTGATGTACAGATGGGTTTTTGGTGTGGATGTCCTTTCTGTTTGTTAGTTTTCCTTCTAACAGACAGGACCCTCAGCTGCAGGTCTGTTGGAGCACCCGGCCGTGTGAGGTATCAGTCTGCCCCTGCTGGGGGGTGCCTCCCAATTAGGCTGCTCGGGGGTCAGGGGTCAGGGACCCACTTGAGGAGGCAGTCTGCCCGTTCTCAGATCTCCAGCTACGTGCTGGGAGAACCACTGCTCTCTTCAAAGCTGTCAGACAGGGACATTTAAGTCTGCAGAGGTTACTGCTGTCTTTTTGTTTGTCTGTGCCCTGCCCCCAGAGGTGGAGCCTACAGAGGCAGGCAGGCCTCCTTGAGCTGTTGTGGGCTCCACCCAGTTCGAGCTTCCTGGCTGCTTTGTTTACCTAAGCAAGCCTGGGCAATGGCGGGCGCCCCTCCCCCAGCCTCACTGCCGCCTTGCAGTTTGATCTCAGACTGCTGTGCTAGCAATCAGCGAGACTCCGTGGGTGTAGGACCCTCTGAGCCAGGTGCGGGATATAATCTCCTGGCGCGCAGTTTTTTAAGCCTGTCGGAAAAGCGCAGTATTCGGGTGGGAGTGACCCGATTTTCCAGGTGCCGTCTGTCACCCCTTTCTTTGACTAGGAAAGGGAACTCCCTGACCCCTTGCACTTCCCGAGTGAGGCAATGCCTCGCCCTTCTTCGGCTCGCTCACGGTACACGCACCCATTGACTTGCATCCACTGTCTGGCACTCCCTAGTGAGATGAACCCGGTACCTCAGACGGAAATGCAGAAATCACCCGTCTTCTGCGTCGCTCGCGCTGGGAGCTGTAGACCGGAGCTGTTCCTATTCGGCCATCTTGGCTCCCCACCTTGTAATGTCATTCTTACATTTTAAGAAAGCAATGTAAATATTATGGTTTTATGACACTAGGCAGGAATGTTGCACCACTGCCTAGCAGCTTTATTAAACAATGAAAACAAAATGTTAAGATTTACAGTTACTCTTCTCCATATATGGGGCAAAAAACTAAAACAGAGGAAAGAGGAAAATCAGCAACTTTTCAAAATCGATCATCTTTATCAGCAGAACTAGACTGAATTTCACTACATTTTAGAATGAACAGCTCTCAACAACATTATCAAGATATTTAAAAGATTCACAATTTGAAGTCTGAATAATGATATTGCAAAAACAAGTCAATATTGCAGACAAAGCATCCAAAAATATCACTGTGGTTTTACCTTGGACACAACCATGGTCTGTTACAAAAGTAGATCATACATACAAAAGTATAAAGAACATTAAGTTTTTAGCTGAAGGCAGCAGTCTGTTTAAAGGGACACCCCCGGAAATCCAATGAGTAGTAGAATTTAAGTATATTAAGCTCATGACTATGCTGAAGAATGCTGATGTCTTATTCAGTAGAGTCTTCCACGACTATGATTTCTTCGTGTGTCCCAACCTCAGCCCCCTCTACTTTCCCTGAAGGCTCCTCTCATAATTAAAGTTGCCCAAATTCCTGCTATATTTCTCACTGGGAGGATTATAAATCTGCCTGGCATCTCTTTTTTGTCCTGCTGAAGATTTTTGGGGTGGTGAACCCGAAGTTGTATATTCACTGGCTCTCTTTTGCCCAATCTCAACTTTTTGTACAGGTTTCCAGGATAGTGTTACTGTGCTCTTATAAGAAGGAGGAATGTGGAAGAGATCCTTGATTAAAACATTGATATTGTTTGTTGCTTTCAATGCAACAACTTTAATTTTGTTCTCTTCTGTTTTCTGTTCTCTTCTGTTCTCACCCGTTTCACCCTGGAGAGCTAAGTGAAGTTGCCTGATGTAAACTTGCAGGCCTCGTGCAAAGTATTGCAGCCTGATTTTGAAATCTTTGAGTTTTTCTGCATTCAGTTTGGCTGTTAAGAAATCTGGAAGTTTTTGGCCCAACTGGTGAAAACTGTACAACAAACATTCCACATAACTGAACTGTAGCTTGGGTTCTTCATCACCAGCATTCCCTCCATTTTCTGCTTCTTCTGGAGGGAGGGGCATGTATTCCAATAACTTATCAAATAGTTTCCCTAAATTTGTTTCTAGTTTTTCCATGTCACCACAAAATGAACTCATCTCCACCAACAATTTCAATACCTCCAACTGTATGTCAAGACCTTCCACTGCAGTAGTCAAGATACCAAGGTTAGGGAGAACCTGCTCACAGAAATATGTCACAGACCTTGTGGAATGGACAGTTTTAGAGAAGAAGGGTACTGCCTGCCAAGTGCACTGTAAGAGCCTGTCTACACACTCAGGATCTGAGGGATTGAAGGTCTGTTCTAGGTCGGCCTGTTCAGCCACCAACTTTACAAGTTGCTGTCTTCCACTTACTGTCTGTAAGCTTTTTAACCCAGACAGTAATTCATGAATAGAACAAATTCTTCATGAGTCACATCTTCTAGGACGTGTTTGGATTCAGTTAGTATAAGCTCTTCCACTTCCTTTGTTAATACTTCATCTGGTAAATTCTTAAGTTTTGTAGAAAGGAATTTAATTGCTCGTTCTCTAACAATGTCCTCTCCTTGAAGTATTTGGCTGAACAATGAACCTAAAGTCCCTTTTCCATCCATGTTAAATATACTTAACAGGGCATTGTTCACTAGGTTAAATTCTGCAGAGCCATCTGCCTCCAAAAGTTGCATTAGTATATCTGCCACTCGAGGAAGATTTTCTCCAGTGGTAAATTGAGGCAGTTCTTTAATTGCTTGATGTCGAATAGATATATCTTCATCCTCACAGAGGTCTAACTGTGCATTGATAGCAGAATCAGCCAATTCTGGAAATGCTTAAAGAATTTCAGAATAAATTGAGCTGCTAATCATTTTTCCTTAGTACCACCTTTCACACCATCCAGTATCACTTGATAGGCATCTTTAGGCTGGCCCACTCGCTCTGTGGCATCGGCCATGATGCCATAGTTGCCATAAAGCTCCTCTACCATTGGCATGGTGAGCGACAAGCCCAGGGCCTGCTCCAGCTATCTTCACCCTTGCCGGCACGACCGCCACCTCAGCACTTCTCCAAGCTCACTACCTGCACTATTATGCCCAGCTGGATGGCTCTTTAAAGTGTAAAACAATGGAAACATCCATGGCAACAAACCACAGCATCAGGATCAAATCTTAAAACAATGGGCACTCTAGATCTAGTGCAAAATGTATTTTCAGTCTCATAGAGACAATAATTTCTGCCACTCTGTTTCAGAGGTTAAAAGAATAAGAACAGCAAAACGCCCATCATGTCCTGTGATTGTCCTAATCATGATGGGAATCATGTCCAAGTGTTAAGCCGAGACTTAAAAATAAATTTAGAGTCAACCACTGAAAAGAAGCAATGGACATTTATAGGTTCATCCAAGGATCATGGTTCTCTGTCTTCACGACAAGGGAAAATAACTGAAGACTTATTCTGATGCCTCACTCTGGGTTTGGAAATAGAAAGTGGAATACCTATAACAAATTTCAGTTACGCTACATCACAAGTATCACTGAGACATTCGGACAAACAAAATTGATGTCGATAATAAAGCTTTGCAAAATTAATCAGAAACTTTTTTTAAGAGAAAGAAAGAAGACAGATATGGATAGGTTTTTTGTAAATGAAGTATACCAAATAACCAAGCACTGAGAATGGAGTTAAAACTGCCCAGACGCTATGATGCTACCCAATGCTATTAAACATTGGGTGGCACCTTTAAAGAAAAGGTACTGATTTCCCACAGCCACTTATTATATGCTATGGAGAGCAATTCTTCCAAAATACCAAGCACACTTTTTGGATGGTTAAAGCCCGTTCCAGCCTTCTGATGGTGTCAATTAATTCTTGTGAGGAATCATTTTAAATTCTCTCCAGTGAGAGAGTTTGCTATTATATTTTAGTTTTATTTAAACCCCCTTTCAAGAACTGTGTCTAATAGACCTTCAAAGCATCTCTGGGTAGCTCTAACTTACATAACCTCATTTTTCAAAACCACTCATTACTTTCTTCCCCTCTTAACATACTCTCACTCCAGCTTGGGCCCTCCCTTGGGGCACCTTGCCGCCTGCTTTGGTAATATAGTCGTGCCTACCTTTGAGACTTTTTCTCATTTCTAAATAGAGTGTGCAGAATATGAAAGGGGTGGGGGAAATGCTCTTTTGTTGATTGGCAATGGAATCAGAATCTGACAGTGAAAATAACCTACAATCATATCTAGCCAGGATATTATCCATGGCACATGTGGGAGAAATAAAAGGAAATAATGGAAAATGACCAGAAAATGGTTTCATTCCTACCTTCAATTCAGAAAAGAAGTAAAGGAAAAAATAAATATCCAAGTAGATTTTTTAAATCACTACCTACTGTTAAAAATAGAAATTACAAAGTATGTCACAGAGTTATATTATATTTGAAATTCTCCAACAGGAAATATGATGTGGCTTCATTTAAACAGCATACTCCATAAATTTTGCTATACATAGGAAAAAGCTCTAAGTAGGCTGCAGGGTAATTTACACTGGAACACCTCACTTTATCACTCAGTGCAATCAAATGCTATTTGCAAATTCTGATTTGAGGCACAACTTTTTAAAGCAAGAAAAATGCTAAAATTAGACTAATCCTCACCTTCTTTTCATCCTCAGTTGAGGAAAATATAATAAACAACCATAAATTTAAAAATGTTTTGTCAGTAAAAGCACAAAATTGAAGAAAATGAAAATATTAAAGTATCTACCTCATAGCTGTATATGTATAAAGCCGTTATTATTTTTTAATGATTTCTAACTCTTTGTTAGTTTTAAACTTTTTCTTACAGACACAAAGCTCAAGTGTGGTTACAAATATTTATGGAAAGCTGAAATGCCACCAGGCAATGTAATTTAGAAATAATGTTTTCCTCGTGTCAAGTACCCTCTCCTCACACACACACACAAAATTATTAAACCTCAGTTTATTTAACCTTCTATACATGTATATCAGGCCCATCTACCTGTTCATGGGTCCCAAAAGTGAAGATGCAACAGTAGGGAACTAATGAACATCCACCGAGTGTCCCCATGTGGTGTGCCAAGACAGACAGTTGCAGACAATTCCTGGCTTTGCAAGCACAAGTCAAGTGACCCTGGACACATTTTTAAAATCGCTCACATTCAGTGTTCTCATCCATAAGGTGAGAATTATAATAATATCAACAGGGTTGTTGTGAGGATTAAATGAGACAGTATATGCAAAGCACCTATCACAGAGTACACACTTAAATGTTTCCATCATTTTCTCATTTAAGAAGAAAAGAAAACACTGAGAAATACTGCATGCTGTCCTGATGTCTATAATTTGCTTTACAATCCTTAGCAAAGACAATGTGAAAGTGTGTGTGTGTGCGTGTGTGTGTGTGTGTGTGTGTGGTGTAAGTTTAACATGCCATCAAGGAGCAGACAGTCACCCTAGTGAGAATTTATACTCCAGGGGTATTCAGAAAGCTGCACTCAAAATGTGGCTACTACAAGTGCTCCAGAGATCTTTGTCTGCCTTCAATAGCATGGGGCCTTGCAACGTTAGAAATGGATTTCACTGGTGAAATCAGTAGCTTGTTAATCGGCACAATGGATTTTAGATATCAACTCTTATCACTGCAATTAGTCCTATTCAAGATACATGCAGTTATAATATTCTAAGTCTCTAGAACATACAACCTACCTTTGCATTAATAAAGTATGAAAATCTAGTAAGTTCCAAACTTGTTTCCTTAGAGATAAGCCCTGAAGTTGTTTAATCCTGCCACTGGGTCAAAGGATTGGTGCTTGCCCACCAGCAGAAAACCAGATTCTGCCTTTGAAATATTGTTAGGAAAGTTAGTATTATCTAAAATAAAGAGAGCTTGGGCTTCATGAAGACTGCTGAATAGAGTATATGAACCATTTGACCCAACTTGCCCACAAAATTTTGTTTAAATAAACATCTTTATGTGTGGCAGGATTTGGTCTATCTGCTTTTTATTTGTATTTTTTATAATTTCTACTTTTATTTTAGATTTGAGTATGTAGGTGAGGTTTGTTACATGGGTATATTGTGTGATGCTGAGGTTTGGGATATGAATGATCCCATCACCCAGGTACTGAGCATATAACCCAATAGTTAGTTTTTCAAACTTTGCCCCTTTCCCTCCTTTCCCCCTCTAGTAGTCCCCATTGTCTACGGTTGTCATTTTTATGTCCATGATCACCCAGTGTTTAGCTCCCACTTAAAAGTGAAAACATGAATTATTTGGTTTTCTGTTCCTGCATTAACTTGCTTATGATGATGGCCTCCAGCTGCATCATGTTGCTGCAAAGGACATGATTTCATTCTTTTTTATGGCTGCATAGTATTCCATGGTGTCTATGTATCACATTTTCTTTATCCAATCCACTGTTCATGGGCATCTAGGTTGATTCCATGCTTTGCTACTGTGAATACTGCTGTGATGAACATTCAAGTACATGTGTCCTTTTGGTAGAATGATTTATTTTCTTTTGGATATATACCCAGTAATGGGATTGCTGAGTCAAATGGTAGATCTGTTTTAAGTTCTTTGGAAAATGAGATCTGCTTTTATTAAAACCAAATAGCAAGATTATAGGAAAGTAGCCAGCTTCCACCAAATTCAAACTCTTTTGAAGCTATTATGAGGTACCTAGGAGGTATTATGAATAACCTAGAAGTTGTGTGGTCGAATTGGCTTAGGTCAGTTTGCATCATGCTAGTGTTTATTTTCTAGTTAAAAAATTATGCCAGTTATAAAAAATTATATCAAAAATTAGACCAATGGTTGATTAATTCCTTGTGGAAGGCATGCATACACTGAATAAATCAAAGGGTAGAAATAAAGTGAAATTAGAAATCAAGGGAATGCAATTTGTAAAAATTATCGAAGCTGATAAAAGTTTAGTGAGTTCATATACTGCTATTGGCATTATGAATTAATATAATTTTCTGGAGAGAAAAATGAGTGAAATTTATCAAGAGCCCTTAAAACAAACGTTCCACCAATAAGCACATGAAAGGATGATCAACATCATTAGCCATCAGGGTAAGACAAATGAAAACCACAATGAAATACCACTTCACACTCACTAGAATAGCTACAATTAAAAAGATAGTAAGAAGTACTGACATGGGTGTGGAGAATTTGGAACCCTCATACATTGCGAGTTGCAATTCAAAATAATGCAGCTGTTTTGCAAAACAGTCTGGTAGTTCCTCAAAAGGTTAAACGCTAGAGTTATTTTATGACCCAGCAATTCAATTCCTAGAGAAGTGAAATCCAAGAGAAGTGAAAAAACTATGTTCACACAAAAACTTGTAAATAAATGTTCATAGAAACATTATTCATAATAGTCAAGAAGTGGAAAGAGCAACAAATATCCATCAACTGATGGATGAACAAATAAGATGGGGTATATCCATATGGTGGCATATTACTGGGCCATAAAAAGAAATGATGTACTGATACATGCTACAACATGGATGAATCTTGAAAATGTTATGTTGAATCTTGAAATGTTATGCTAAGGGAAAGAAGTCAGTCACCAAGGATTACATATTATATGGCTCTATTTATATGAATTGTCCAAAACTGGCAAACCCACAGAGATAGAAGGTAGACTGGTAGACTAGAAGGTACCACTCCTAGACTGGTATTAGGAGTAGGAGAGCTGGGGGAAATGGGGAGTGACTGCTAATGGGTATAGGGTTTCTTCTGGGGTGATGGAAATGTCCTAAAATTGAGTGTGGTGATGGTTTACACAACTCTGCAAATATACTAAAAACCATTGAATTAAATGGAGCATTGTATGATATGTGAATTATATCCCAATAACACTGTTTAAAAAATTAATGTTTAAATCCCTTGACTCAGTAATCCTAAGCATTAGTTTGAACCATATAAAACTGCAGATATCGGATCATTTTTGACCTACAAAACAGCAATTTAATAGTTCAACCTAACAGCTATTCTAAGACACAGTCCAAGACTTATTTGTAAAGATGTCATTATTTGTAATTTTGTAAGAATGTGATTTTTGAAACAACCTAAATGTTAAGAAATAAAAT
Source organism: Pongo pygmaeus (assembly GCF_028885625.2). Lineage (NCBI taxonomy): Eukaryota > Metazoa > Chordata > Mammalia > Primates > Hominidae > Pongo > Pongo pygmaeus. The sequence goes on from NC_072384.2 coordinate 77,670,452, forward strand.
GATTAAATAAACTATTGTATAAGTACATAGTGGAAAATAATGCAAACATGTAAATTACATCTTTGAAGAATTATTTAAAGCATGATAAAATACTGTGTGTACTACTTTATGCAAATTTTTAAAACATACCTTTATTTGTAGGTAAAAATAAATAAATATAGGTAAATAAACCAAGAATTTAACAGTATTATCTCTGAAAGTTAGGATTATGGGTGATACTAATTTTTCCTTTTTTTGTATTTTTCAAATTTTCTATAATAAGCTCATATTACTTTTAAAATTAGGAAATAATCTTATCACCAAAGAAAACGAAAAAAAATCCAAGAAAGGCAGAGATACCCAATTCAAAGACAGACAAATATACTTGGATTCTATTAAATTTTACTTTTCATCAGAAAGGAATTTAATTTTTAAAAATTCAAATTCAAGTATTTCAGCATTCTAAGATGAAAAGAAGCAACCCTGCTCTTTTATTCAAATAATGCTAAACTAGTTATTCAAAGAAGACCGTTATCCATCTTAATTTGAAATCTCCAGTAAATAACAATTCACCACATCCCATTCTAGTTCTTTAATAACAATTTTGCCTGCCAACAAATTTATTTCTAATCTACAGTTGCAAATTGTTCTCTCCTGTCCAAGTCCTGAATAAATCAGAGAAGAGTTTATAAGACAGTTCTTTGTCATTTTGCACTTTTAGAAGTGGCTTAACTAAAATACTGTTTCAAGTCCTGCCAGCGTTAAGAGCTATGGATGTATCTATCAGTCCCTTAATATCAGAACGCACCGAGCTCTCCTTACCCCCCAAACTTTTCCTCCTAGATGTGCCAGAGTCCTGTCTGTTCAGCACTGTGATGCATATCTACAGCCTGGCTATGTCAGGTTATTATCATCCAGTCTCTTAACTTCCCCAGTTCAGGGGATGGCAAACTGAAATTGTGATTACAACTTAATACTGATAAGAAGATACAACAAAAAGTTACTTAAGGTGAACATAATAATAAGACAATACTTTCTTGAACTTCAAGTTTTAGTGCCTAAGGCAGCCTAGAGGGGTTTCCACATACTCTGCAGGATCTAGGTAAGGTAGTTTGCAGTTACCAGGAACATGAAAAATAAATGAACTCAGTAACTGAGTTGAGTCCCCTTTACTCCAGGTGTTCACAGTTTACATGAACACCTGGAGTAAAGGGGAAAAAAAGAAAGATTCTGTTGAAAAGTCAGTCACAATTTATCATAGTTATTTTGAGCCACAGCTCTGGATCAAATCTTGCTTCCTAGTGAAATATCCTACTTTACTGCTAGTCCTTTTGATATTACCTAGACTAATTAAGCACATTCGTATAAATAAAAGCTACAGAAAAAAATTGAATAATCTAAATTATGAAAATTACATATCCTGGCCAGACAAGGTGGCTCACGCCTGTAATCCCAGCACTCTGGGAGGCCGAGGGGAGAAGTGCTTGAGCCCAAGAGTTCAAGACCAGCGTGGGCACCATAGCGAGCCCCCTCTCTTAAAAAAATTATGTATCTAATCACTACTTGGAATTACATTATATACTTATATATTTACTTTGTTTGTTGTCTGTTTTTTATCACTAGAATGTAAACTCTGAGAGGGCAAGAATTTTTGTCTGCCTAATTCATCAGTTTAACTTCAGCATTTGGAATCGTGTCTCAAACATAATACTGTCTACTAAGTAGAAACGCAATAAATAGTGAATGAATGAATAGTTCTTCCACACAAATGGAACACTATATAGCTATTAAAAATAGTATGCAGATCAATGATCATGGAAAGTCCTCCACATTCAGCACGGTAACAGTAACAGCCCTATAACTTACTAAGTTCATTTATTTTTCATGTTCCTGATAACTGCAAACTACCTTATGTACATCCTGCAGAGTATGTGGAAAGAAACAGAAAGAAGGATGTTGCAACTATGCATTTATCATTTCCTTGGTAGCTCTTAGAAACATAAAAAGAGGAGCTAAGGAAGCAGGAAATTACAAATGCCAGTATATTAGCAATCAAGAAGACACTGGAATTTCTGCTGCAAGAGGCCTGTAAATCTACATGCATACCAAGCATTATCTGCATTTTGAATTTAAAAATACACTATGTAGGTATCATCCTTCATTTTGTTCAATTATTGTGTTACTGATTTCCTTAAATTCCTTAATATTTAATCATTATATATTTTCTCAATAAATGTTAGTCAAAATTCAACTGCAATCTTTTGGGGACACCTGGAAAAAAATGTTAAACTATAAAATATTAGGAAACACTATTAAAGACAAACAATAATCACTTTTGGAATAGTGCCTACTTAGGTCTGAGATGACAGAATTTGGCTTAAGCCTTGAAAGAAAGGTGGAAATGAGAATTCCATTAATAGGTAAGAATATAAGGAAAAGTATGGGAGTGGGAAGCCCAAGACAAAATCAGGGACAGGGTAGACCAGTTTTTGTTGAATGTTAACCCCTAAGCTGGACCCTGGCAGGCAGATTTGCCTTTTTACCCTAAAGTCAAGAAGAGGAAAAGACCAGAGCCATGACACCATGGCAATATTGCTCCAATAGAAAAAAAATCCCTGAAGTTTAACCTGAGTTCTGGCAGGTACTGTGTTGGTAATAGTTTTCCCATAAATCTTGGTTGTTGTTGTTTTTTTAAGTTTATTTCCAGCCCTGAAAGAACAAAATTATTAAACAAAGTCATAAAATACAGCAGTTAATGTCAATGTATAACAACTAAATAATTGAATGGGATTAAATTAAAAATAAATGGCATTATAAAATTTGAAGACTACAGAAAAGACTAACTACTTTCACTTAATTCCATTTCTATCAAAACAAGGGGGGGGGGGGGGAAGCCAATGCATTCCAACCAAAGATGTTGAATTCCAAACATACCTGTTTCTCTTAATAAAGAATGAAAGTATGCTTGCCAGTATTATACATTTCTTTCTGCCTCTGTCTTGGCAGCATTTTAGAAGAGTGAATGAGAAAGACTTCAGTTCTTTCAAGGCCAGGCCAATGCTTGCTTCTTCCTTGTAACTCCAACTTCGTCTACCACAGCATCTTTGCCAGAGTGTTCAATAAATTTTATTTCCATTATTTTATTCCCACTACATCTATGTTAAGATTCAATTGTAAGAAGAGAAGTGAATGTTTTTTATTGATAAGGCAGGAAGGTTTTCAGAAAAATGAGCAAAATAATTAATGAAACATTTTTGGAGAACTTAATGGTCTCTGTTTTCAATATAATTCTTGATTTCATTTTTCTCTGAATTATATTGGCCTTCTAAAGCTATCACTGAATTACAGAAACTGGTTTATTTTTGGTAGAAAGCTGCAGTGCCACTTGAGTTCCAGATTTTAAAATTCTTTGTAAACAGTTGGATGGATTATGATACAGAAGAATCTTGGTTGTTTTTGAACCACTCAGTCAGATATAGTCGAGTGAACACATAAAACACAAACAAATTGGTGAACAAATTATAGTTTCACAGTGATCATATGAAGCCTGGCTAACAGCTTTTAAAAGACAAATAGTGCAGTGAGTAGATCATTTAAATATAGATAAAATATTGGAATTAATGAGTTATGGGATTCAATTCAAATTATTCCAGGACTGAAGTCTTATTGATCAAATATAACGAAATCATGAGCCATCTGCCAGGACTTTTAAAACCTTTTTGCTAACAACCGACTTTTAATTATTATTTTTATTTATTTATTTATTTATTTATTTATTTTTTGAGACGGAGTCTCTCCCTGTCACCCAGGCTGGAGTGTAATGGCACGATCTTGGCTCACTGCAACCTCTGCCTCCTGGGTTCAAGCAATTCTCCTGCCTCAGCCTCCCAAGTAGCTGAGATTACAGACATGCGCCACCACACCCGGCTAAATTTTTTTTGTGTCTTTACAGAGACAGAGTTTCACCATGTTGGCCAGGCTGGTCTCGAACTCCTGACCTTGTGATCTGCCTGCCTCGGCCTCCCAAAGTGCTGGAATTACAGGTGTGAGCCATCTCACCTGGCCTTAATTATAGTTTTATTTCAACAGATTCAAAAATCTAACTTAGTTGAAATGTAGGCAGAAAAGGAAAAAATCAAATGAAATGAGAACACAAAGGGTATTTTTTAATAATTAGTTAATTCTTTTTTTAGCATTTGTGTATCTTTTATAAAGACAATGGTGAATTAATATGGAACATAAAAAGTTGCCTGGCAGAGTTGTTGTAATACCACTATTCATGTACATAACAATATTTTTTAAAAATATTCAAAAAGTACCTTTGAAAAGTACCTTCTGTGGAAACTATTCATAAGATGACAGAAGAAATCTGTCTTTGCTCCCATGAAATTGACTTTATTAAGCTGATTAGTTGTTTGAGGGTTGGCTATTATAGTAGTACTATAGCTTGCAGCCATGTCTAAAGGTAATCTAATTTTTAAAAAAAATCAGTTCTATGCCAGTCAAATCCCATGCAGGTCATACATGTGTGAGCTGCATTCAGTCTTCTGGAGCCATCAATTTGTTGCCCCTTCTCAGCATGATGCAGTCAATATTCCCCTCCTCACTACAGTAAATTTAAATACCTTGTGCACCCCTGACATCTCAAGAATCCTAAACATTCTCCTTACACTATTAGAAATGTGAGGCTAGGAGTTTATAAAATTCTCCCTATTATCTGGCTGTGAGTCTCAGGCCTGTTGCTGATAACAAAACTCCAGCTTCTGCAGAGACTCATTAGCATCATTCAGGCACCATCCTCAACACCAGTTGGCAGGGCGGCATCATCAGTAACAAGCTACTGGAACACAGCCAGCCCCTCAGCAACCAAGCTCAAGTTGGCTGCATCCCAGCTCTATGGGGTGGCAGAACATGTTGGCATGAAGGAGAGCAGCAGGGTAACCAAACACTCCGAATCATGAGCTGAAGAGAGGTGACCAAGGCTAAAGAAACCTACAGAGATTAGCCAAAGAAGAACTTCAAGCCACAACTGCTAATACATTGGCTGTTGGAAAGTACCTGCAATAAACATATCATACTTTATGGAACACTGCAATATGAAATGACACTTTTAGGGCAGAGGTATAGGAACCTGGGAAGGCAGATAAGAGCCCTTGCTCATTTCCATTTCCCAGGTTCATGCTGGTGTGCCCACACATCTTAATAGATCACAAATGTTTGCTCCTATCCAGGTCTCATTATTTTCTTCTTCAAAATAATACCTTCCTTCACTCACCCAGGAATAACAAAGTAATGACTTAATTGAATGCAAAGAGTCTAGTCATACCACCTAAATCAGCTAGTTTATACATATTGCTGAAAAATAGGAATATTTGTTTGAAACCCACAAAGTGAACCAGAAAATTCCAATCATTTCTCCTGCATGGTCTGCCTTCGTGTGTACTTTCAACATGAATTATCAAACTAGTAATTTGTCAGTATGGAACTTAAATAATTAATATGTGAATATAGTAGGCTATATTTCATACAAACTCCCACCACTGCTGATAAAATTATTGCTAATTATCCAAGAACTGTAAAGAGCATGAAGATCTTAAAGTCATTAAAAGGGAAACTTTCAGGCAGAGGCTGGATGACTATCTGTCAGGTAAAGTTTCCTGCATTGGATGAAGGAAAAGGTGGCAGGGAACGGACTTGGTGATTTTTCCAGTCTCTTCTACTACAGGGTATATGTATTACATGATGTAGCACAGCCACTGAATTATAGGTATAGAATTTCCAAGAAACACAATATAGTGGTCCTATGTACAATTATGTTAGGTACATAAATAGCCCAGAAATGAGTATACCACATTTAATTTGTAATTTCTCTCAGTCAAATGATTTACTGATTTCCATATTACAAAATGTTTTGAAATTATACAGAACATAACTTATAGTCTCTAGATGTTGACATTTTATGATATCACGACATACAAATCATATTATGCTAATGTGCAACAAATTTACCACTATTCATGTGAATGATGACATGGCAGTTATGTGTATAAAATAAAATTACGAACAGGGTTCAAATTACTTTAGTCTGGCTTTGAAATATATGGTGAACTTTCATGAGGCTCATTTATTGACAATAAGTGCTACCCTAAGCACTTTACATCTATTATCTATTTTACTCCACACAACAACCCTGTGATGGAGGTTCTGAGGCTAGAGAGATGCAGCCACTTGCTGAAGGTCACTCAGTTAATAAGCAGCAGAGCAAAGACTTGAACCTGCCTTGGAGACTTTCTAACTCCAGAGCCTCTCACCTAACACTCACGACATGGCTTCCTTTTTGCTTCCTTGTTTTCTTACTTGTAGGCAACATTGAAATTACTTTGGTTGCTGCAGTATATGCTATTGAATGTGGTAGAAGGTTTTCTGAAGTCTGCTTGGCTGACCAAGGAAAACTAATTTGAGTTTTAAAATGTGACATGAACGAAGTTGGCAGAGCTCTGAGAAATTAGGTACGCATACTGATACCATTGTAAATGGGATCAATATTTCCAAAAGCTATCTACAACATGGAATGAGAGCTATAAAACTTTTCTTGCCCTTTGAGTCAGTAATTTCAGTCTTTGGAATATACCCTCAAGGAAATAACACCAAAGAAAAACGTAATTTGTTCAAGATGTTCATTCAGGGGCTATTTGTATTAGTGAAACACAGAGGAAAAAATCCAAATTCTCACTAATAGGACAGTGACTAAGCAAACTAGGCTCTGTAGAAAAAGAAAAGAAGAAAATTTTATGATCTCCCAAAATGACAAACGTAGAATATATTCGTATGTGGATGCATATGTCAGAAATAACTGGGTTAAAACGTAGAATTTAAATTAGTACATATAAGGATAACCTTGTACAACCAAGTAAAAGAGTATGTGCATTAATAAGGCAAGAGATTCATGAACTTATAAAGAAATATATCCCCCTTTTAATTGGAGAAATCCCAATAAGGGAGGAGCAACTGGCATATAGATTGCATTTAATAAAAATTTGTCTTTAAATGAGGACAAACACAGGCTATTTATCCATCCCATGCTATAACAACGAAGACAGCCACCATCTCTTGCATTTGGAACACTCAAAGGGGAGTGCACAAGTTTTACGGTGAAAAAAATAGACTTTAGGTATGTTCTGAGTGGAGGTTGTTGGCATGGGGAAGCTGAAGGCAGGGTAACTAGAAGCACGGCATTTTAGGTAATGAGTTCAGGGAATATAGTTGGCTTTTCTCTCAGTGGCTCTGAGTTATAAGTATGCAGAGATGGAGGGCGTGATGAGATAAAAAAAAAAAAAGGGAAGGTGGCAGTCATTGACCAAATCCTGGCCGTGCTAGGCTGATGGCTACAGAGACTGTGATTTGGCCTTCTAAGCTGCCTGCTGAAGAGAATGTGGGTCTGTCATTATGTGTGGACTGGTCATTGTCCATTTGTATACCCAATCTCTCATATAGAATACCAGTTTATAATTTTATAAAAGGTTGTAACTCAGAAACAGCCAGATGGAAGAGATACATAGGGCGAGATATAGGGGAAGAGGTGCAGAGCTTCTGATCCTTCTCTGGGTGTGCCACCTTCCCAGCTACCACCATTCAGCAACCTGGGAGGTCCACTTGATATGAATGTATAGACTTAAATTAGACAAAGGTAATTTTTAAACTGAGACCTGACTGACATACACATGATACCTCACATGTATTCACGTGCTGTCAGGAAAAGCTAATCAATCGCCCATGAGAACCTACTAAATCCTAAGTTCTCTTCCAAGTTCTTTCCCCGGATTCTCTCATTTAATCTCCCTACAGCCCTGTGAGATAAGTTAAGTGTTACTATCACCCCTCTTCTAAGAGGAGAATATTGTGGCCCAGAGAAGCTAAATAACTTGCCCAAGGTTACTGAGGCCATGGCAGAGATGTAATTTCAACCCAAATAGACTCATCATATGGCCAGTACTGCCATTATACTTTGCTGTCTTCCCTTATTTGGAAGAAATACTTTCCCGTGAATCACTTCTAGATTTTGTCTTCTGCTTTTCTCCTTCACCTTTTCTGTTTGGTTTGCGATATATAGGAAGGATCCTTTCAGGAAATAACAATAACCATATGCAGAAGTTGTTGAGATAAAATACTCTCCAGCTGGTGCCACCTGCATGAACACAATCTACCTGCACTAACTGGTAGGACTTCTTACAAGAAGCAAAACTAGAGTAGAGTTTTCAAGTCAGGTGTGGGAATTGTAGAGGCTGGAAGATAAAATGCCACTGTGGCACATGGGATAACTACAGAAGAGAAAAATATATCATTTCAAGCTAGAAAATACTCAGATAAGGCTGAATCTAAGAAAAAAGTTGCTTGAGGATAAGTGACAAATTAAGAAGAATACTTTAAAACTCATAGGGAAAATATTAGTTTAATTATTTTAAAAAATTGTATTTTACACTTGCCTAGTTTCTTGTATTTTGCAAAGTATTTCTCCTTGACGATCTTATCTAATTCTCCTGCTATAGAGTGGTGAATAGTATAGTTGACAGATGAGAAAACTTCAGGTCAGAGATAAGTGTGAGCTGTGCATCCAAGCAGCTGCCTGTCATTAGCTGAGCTGGGACTCAGTCCCAGGCTCTCATTCTTAACAGAACTAAACATTGACGCTGTTCAAGAAAGGTACAGAGTCCTGTGCAAATCTTCCCTTTAAATTATTCACAGCTCATGAAGCTCTATCTCACAGGTACAAGTCCATTAAGAAAAGTCCAGAAAACAAATCTAACATAAATGGAATCAAAGATAAGAATAAATATATAATGAGTTCCTTTTAAATGAAGGCAGCAGAGCAAAGGCAGGACTACCATCTGTGTACAAACTAAACTGTTAGGGGGATGGCATGGGTATGTAGTGGTTATGTTTGGAAAGACGCAAAACCCAAATCCTTCTATCTAAATCTGTGTAAGAGGCACATCATCTCAGGACTCTGCCATCTATGATACAAAATGCACAAAATGAAATTTCTGCTTTATCTTACATTCCATGGAAATATCTTTATTGGAATAAAGTGGCCTACATTTACATTCACTTCTAAACAACGTCCTCTCCTTCTCATCTGTTTCTGTCTGATGGAGGCCTATTTTTGCTTCAGAGGACAGATCAAATACCGCCTCTTCCAGGAAGCCTTTTCAGATCCAAGTGAGAACAAGCCTCTCTTTCCTAGGCGCCCCCAGCCTGTCTGAGAACAACTTGCTGATGATTCTTGTCTCCTGCCTTGTGTAGCTCCTGGATGACATAACATGATTGGGATTTATCTTTGTGCTTCCTAGGATCCCAATACAAGTACCTCATACCCCATAGCATTTTACTTCATTGTAAGAAATCTTTTGAGGTCCTATCATGCTCTATGAATTCATAAACCTTTAAGGAGAGTTGGGCCATCTCAATTCCACTATAAAAATGACCTCAATCAAGGACTGTCTTCACTTAAAAACCTTCTTGTTTCCTTACAATCATATTTCATGTTGACCTTCTGTGCCAGAACATTTGCATTAATTTAATGCATTTATAATTAGCATTGGCAAATAACAAACCCACATCCAGAAGGTTAAATTATAAAGTGTTTTTTAATTAAATAGGAATATGAGAGTCATCAAACTTAAACAAACTAATTTGAGATTAGCTTTTAGCACAAATTTTATAAATATTCAACCAGATTTTATTCAATATAAAGGTAGAAGCTTCAAAGCCAGAACTTCAGTTCTTTGAGGACTCTCTCTTTTAATATAAGCTGGTAAATAAACTACTAGTGAAAGAACTTAAAATTTCAGAGTAAAAAGTACATTACTTCCACCAAGGTCAATTACTCTTCAGGGACAAAAGTAATGTTCTTTTTATTAGCAATTTGGAATAATAATTAAATAACATTCGTTTTTATTGAGATTTTTATATAAGAACTGAGAAAACAATTCTTCGTTGTAGTTATAAAAATATAGGAGAAAGTGCTGAGTTTCTGAAACACAGCAATCTTCCTATATTTTCTATCTTCCCTTAGGCCATGTGTGGTGGAGTTGTGATCCTTATCTTACTTATAAGGAAGATAAAGACCAGGGAACAACAACAATGCTACCAAGGCTTATAATGAAAAGCAAGCTACCAAAAAGATTAAGTAATTATTTCAATTTTACCACATTCTATGAAATATTGAAAAACTCCCATTTCATTTTGTATACCATGAGAAAAGCTCTTTGATCCATGAATGGGCTAATCCAACAGCTATTCACATAATTCCTGTCTTTTAAAGGAGAATAGCAATCAATGACCAAGAAGAAAAGTACAACTCACAAAAGGCATGAAATCTTACTTTTTCATCATCTTCAGTAAATGGAGCTCCTTCAGGAGTCTTATTTATCGCTTGGGCCACACCAATAATCTCACCATCACTGCTTCGGATAGGCATGCACAATAATGATTTTGTCTTGTATCCAGTTAGCTTGTCGATTTCATCATTGAATCGTCGATCCTAAAAGTAAGACAAAGAAAGCATTAACTGCATGTGCATTGTTGTCAGGGAGAAGGAGAGTAGTACACATCAGGTATCATATTTCTGTATATGATACCTTATCACTGGGAACTAGCCCCATGGATTTTTAATCACAATAACAGATTTGACTTCATTTTTATTCACCAAAGGAATATAAATTCAAATAAGTCAACACCATAGTTGTTTGCCATAGTAAATGAAGAGAGAGACTTTAAGCCCAACTGCAACACATCAAAATTGGGGAAACGTGTTTTTAAGGAAAGCCTATAGTATGCAATTTATGAAAACGTGTTATTTCAAAAAGACAGGATATGAAATGTCATATAAGAAACTTACATGAGAAATACATACTAAACACTGTAAAAAATTGTTCAATATAGAACTTCTTTATTTCTGGCCAAAATGATCCTGTGAAAAAAGAATCTATGAGTACATAATGATATTTTGAAATCCTCCCAAAAAGATGTGGGGTATGGGGAGATAAAAGACTTCTCTATAGAATGCCAGCTAAAATATATAAAATAAATGATAAAATTATATAATATGTATTTTGCAACTACCAATATAATTATGTTTACAAGCAAGGGTCATTAAGTATGCTAATACCACTGGGTGAAAACTGTTTAACTTAAACAGTACAGTCTCACAGTCTCAAAGTGCCACACCTAAAGATTCCTTATTACAAAGGTAAAAGGTGTCTTTGTAGTGAGTAAATCTGGTGAACCCTACCTCAAACAAGTAAACTTAGCATCACTCTTAAGAAGAAAAATTAACACCATGTGCCTCCTGATATAATGCAATGGGAAGGACACAACATCACCAAGAATACAGTGTTCTTGTCAAATGTGTAACGTGAATCTAATTATTCAGGAAATGAAAATTAAGAAACGTAGAGATCATCAGTCATTCTATCAGAAACCTAACCCTGGATGCTTAAAAAATGTCAAGATCATGAAAGACAAAAAAAAATTTTTTTAAATAAATATAAATTTAAACCATGGGAGCTATACCAATTTAAAGAAGACTGAAGAGGCCTGAAATCCAAATAAAATATGTGATCCTTTACTAGAAATTCCGAAAATTCCACAAAGGATATTTCTGGAGGGACAATTGGAGAAAGTTAAGTCAAATAGTTGTATCATTATAAACTTTCTTAGGTATGATACTAGTGTTGTAATTATGCAGGAGAATGTCCTTATTCTTAGGATATACATGCTAGAGTATTTGGGGAGTGAAATATCATAATACCTTCAACTCACTTTCAAGGAAGGAAGGAATGGATGGAAGGAGGGAGGGAGAGAAGGGAAGGAGAGAGAAAAAGGAGGGTGGAAGGAACAAAAAGAAAAAGATTGACTCCTGAGTAACTGTGACTAAAAATGCTCCAAGGTAGATGGTAAACTGGATCCAGTCTGATGATAAACTATTTCAAGTCAGGGGTTGGAGTGAGGCTTCTTCCTGTACCTTCTGCACACCCCTGTTAAAGGAGGCTTAAAAGACAAAAACAAAGCACTGGTGCCTATGCTATGCTATTCTCGCTCTGTCACCCAGGCTGGAATGCAGTCATTTGATCTTGGCTCACTGCAACCTCCACCTCCCAGGTTCAAGCGATTCTCCTGCCTCAGCCTCCCAAGTAGCTGGGACTACAGATGCGAGCCATCATGCCTGGCTAATTTTTTTTTTTTTTTTGCATTTTAGTAGAGATGGGGTTTCACCATATTGGCCAAGGTGGTCTCGAACTCCTGACCGCAGGTGATCCACTCGCCTTGGCCTCCCAAAGTATTGGAATTACAGGCGTGAGCCCCAGTGCCTGGCCAGGAGTCTTTAAATGCCATTATGAGGCCTGGTTCTGGTCTGGTGATCCATGGAGGCCACCCTAAACCCCAGACAGAGGAGAATCCAATTAAAGAGAGGGAAATCAAAACTCAAAGCCAAATATCCTGCTCAAAACAAGTATGTGACCAAACTTTCAGAAAATCAGCAATCTGTATTAATTATTTTTAAATTTCTCTGAGGAACTACTACATGTCAGGCTATGGGCTAGGTGGAAGTCGCAATTAAGTAGGTGAGGCAGACATTGTATAGATGTATATTTATATATTGTGGTAAGTGTTACTGAGAAAAAAGCAAAATGCATGAGAGAGACTGAATATGAAGGACTTATTTTTATAGGGATCAAGGAAGTTCTTCTGAAAACAGAACAAGTAAGCTGAGACTTCAATCATGAGTAAGAATTTTCCAGGCAAAGAGTGGTGGAAAGAACTTTCCAGGAAGATGAACCAATACATATAAGGTCCTGAAGCAGGAAAAAGCTTAATAAGTTCCAAAAAGTCAAAGGTCAATGTGGCTAGAGTACAGGGAGACAAAGAGAGTGAAAGAGGGAGGCAGTGACCAAATGGTGCCAAGTCTCACAGGCCTAGAAAGAGTTATATTTAATCCCAAATGCAATGGAAAACCTTTGAAGATCTTGAAGCAGAAGAATAGCATTGGCCACTATTTAGCACTTAGATTCTCTGCAATTATCTTACCAGTTTACTTGTTCTCCTCCCAACTAAAATATAAAATCTAAGAGAGCAGAGATTTTGTCTCTCTTATTTACTGCTTCATCCTGGCATGCATATTATACATGCACAATAATATTTTTTAAATAATTTATTATTTTGAAAAGATTGCATTGCAATTATGCAGAATATAGAAAAGTTGTTAAGGCCCTAAGGCTCCACATACCACTCTTTGGCATATACGTAGAGACATTTTTCCAAATATATAGAAGAGAGGTACGCAAATGTTCACTGCAACATCAATTATGAAAATTAAAAATGTGAAGCCATTTGAATGTTGATCAAGAGAAAAATATGATCTTGTGGTTTGGTAGTGTATTATACAATTTAAATGAATAAATTAGAGCTACCTGTATCAACATGAACAAATGTCAAAAACATAATGTTAAGTGAAACAAACAAGCAGCAGTCTGATACCATCTATATAATACCACAATACTTAAAAATAATACTAAATATCGTTTATGGATTCAAATCTGTAGCAAAACTATAAAAGCATGTAAGGGAATAATAAACATTAAATTTATATTAGTGATTACCTGTGGAGAGGAAGGAAGGAAGTGGCATCAGGGAGAAGCATAGAGGAGGCTTCAACTACAACAAGAAAGCTTATTTCTTTAGAAAAACAATTCAGGGGGGCCAGGCGCGGTGGATCACGTCTGTAATCTCAGCATGTTGGGAGGCTGAGGCCGGCAGATCAAGAAGTCAGGAGTTCGAGACCAGCCTGGCCAGCATGGTGAAACCCTGTCTCTACTAAAAATATAAAAAATTAGCCGGGCGTGGTGCCTGGTGCCTGTAGTTCCAGCTACTCAGGAGGCTGAGGCAGGAGAATTGCTTGAACCCAGGAGGCGGAGGTTGCAGTGAGCCAAGATCACACCACTTCACTCCAGCCTGGGCGAGTGAGACTCCGTCTCAAAAAAAAGAAAGAAAGAAAAACAATTCAGCAGCAAGATGGTGGTTCTCTGGAGGTTAAGTGTAATCTGTGGCACCCAAGGAAGCTGATCTCTGTTGCTTTGAACCCCACTGGTCAGACCTGTCATGTCTCAGCACATCCCTAGGGCCGACCTACCCCAGGATGGTGGGGAGCACAGCACGTTCACCTGCCCCCCAGCCGCCATTCTGTTCCCAAGGCTGTGTCTGTCCACTGGACTGGTGACGGGGTTGTCAGTGTTTAGCTCCAGTGTTTAGCTCCTGCTTCCAGCTGCTGCTTTGAATCCTTGCTCTGCGATGGACTACTCCCTGGCTACAGCCCTCACTCTCCTTAGTCACTAGGACCTTGAACAAGTTGTTTCAAACTATGTCTATGGAGACATATTACGGAAAGCTGCCAAGGCAGGCCTTTTGGCACACTTGACTTTAACTTGGCACACTTGACTTTAACCTTTGCTGGGCTTTGTGATTTCAACTATCATGATGGGGTCATCTGGAAAGCTGTTGCCATGCTGTGGAAGCTCTGACCTTTTAGACTTAACACCTTAAAAAGTAATTCTTAACAACTTGAAAGCTACTTCTCTTTGCCTCTGCTCTGCCATGCCATTCCACTAACAATAAAAAGGAAGTAACAGATAAGTTCATTGTTGAGAAAAAACTCTTTGGTGCAATCATAGCTCACTTTCAGCATCCAAAGTCCTGGGCTCAAGCAATCCTCCTGCCTCAGCCTCCTAAGTAGCTAGGACTGCAGGTGCACACCACCATGCCCAGCTATTCTTTTTTATTTTTCGTAGACACAGGGTCTCACTACATTGCCCAGTCTGGTCTCAAATTACTGGCCTCAAGCAACCCTCCCACTTTAGCCTCTTTAAACGCTGGGATCACAGGTGTGAGCCACTGCTCCCAGCCCAGAATTTAATCTTTGAGGAAAAGTTTGAGAGGATTTGTATTCAAGAAACTGTGCAACTGAGTCCCATTTTTCTGGTGAGTTAATGAGATTTTTTTCCCAGAATCAGAGTATAACTAAACATTATATATGAGATTTTGCATCTTCATTTACCAATCTCTTAAACAGAATTCAGTTTAATTACTAAATACGTGATCAAACATCTCCTGTATTTTTCCTGATAAGGATAGACAAAGAGAAAGACTACTAATTCATGCATAAAGACTTTGCAGAAAATTAGACAATATTTAATTTTTGAAAATTTCCCCCTCTGTTCGGTTGATATCAGCTACTGATGGTTCCATGTCCTTGGGAAACATTAAAATTAGAAAAAGCTGATATCTCACACTACTAATTTCTAAATCCTAAGAAGAGGAGCTTGGAAAGCTGCTGAATGTAGAGAAGTTCCGTTTAGGGAAGAAGTCTCCTTTGTAATTGTATTAAAATATCAAACATTCTAAATGAAAACTTAATCCTTCAAATATGTTTATTTTACTTATCTTAAAACAATCTGCCTACAAGTATGAAAGTATAAAAAAATTGTTATTTTCCCATTTGAAGTTTTCTAATATAAAAATATATTCTATGAAATAAAATTTCTAAAAATAAAATGCTGTATAATAAAACACATTCGACTCTTTTATGTAAAAAAAAGCCCAATGTAGTAAAATATTAAGATTTTATAAACCTAGATGGCTTATTCTTATCTAAAATTAAGAACTTTGTGGAGGATGACACAGGATTGAAATAGACCAGTTGGGAAATTTTGGTGGTCCAGGTAAGGTATGAGGACAGTCTGGGTTTAAGAAAAAGGCAATGAGGGTAAAGAGAAGTAGACAAATATGTTGGAAGTTGAGTCTGTAGTACTTCCTGATGAATTGGTTGGGAGGGGAGAATAGACAAAAGACAATGAGCCTCAGATTTTAACTTGAGAAACTGTGGATGGAAGTATCATTTACTGGAATGGGGGAGATTGAGATAAAGGTGAAAGTCTACATATGAAGAGAGTAGAAGGTTGATAAATCAATTTATTAAACAAGGTGAAGTGCATCTTTGACCAAAATCAGTGGTTCTTCCCCCTGACTGCATCTGAAAATTAACTTGAGAAAGTCATCACAAATGGAATCAATCATTACTAGGCATTGGTATTTTTTTAAATGCTCCTTTGTTATCCTCATATGAGAACCATTGTCCTAAATGATAAAGACTTTAGTCATTAGTGAGAGCAATAAATCTATTGATGGGAAATGCTTTAAAATGGGGAGGAGCAAGAAGAGTGGTATGTATTCTGGTGGTTGCACATCAATGGTGTTGGCCATGATGGAATGGACTGAAAATCCACTCTGGAGAAGGAACAGCCTGTTTGCCCTTACCTTTGTGATAATCTGCATCTCTGGAGAAGGATGTCTTACTGACCAAAACTCAACTCTGAGTCTGAGTAGACCAACCACCAAGGCTATGGAGTAGGTTGCTACCCCATTGCTAAAGCATCCAAAGTCGCACGAGAACAATAGACACTGGGATGCTTTAGCATGACAAGGAGTCACAAAAATGGTCTAAACTCTCCCCACCATCTCCTCACCTCTCTAAATCCACCTGATAAACTGATAACTTAAAGAGAAAACGTGGCCCGGAGCGGTGCTTCATGCCTGTAATGCCAGCAATTTGGGAGGCCAAGGTGG
This sequence comes from Pongo pygmaeus, assembly GCF_028885625.2. Classification (NCBI taxonomy): domain Eukaryota; kingdom Metazoa; phylum Chordata; class Mammalia; order Primates; family Hominidae; genus Pongo; species Pongo pygmaeus. The sequence goes on from NC_072384.2 coordinate 77,687,108, forward strand.
GTGGATCACTTAAGGCCAGGAGTTTGAGACCAGCCTGGCCAACATGGTGAAACCCCATCTCTACTAAAAATACAAAAATTAGCCGGGTGTGGTGGTAGGCGCCTGTAATCCCAGCTACTCCTACTCGGGAGGCTGAGTCAGGAAAATCGATTGAACCCGAGAGGCAGAGGTTGCAGGGAGTCGAGATTGTGCCACTGCACTCCAGACTGGGTGACAGAGCAAGACTCTGTCTCAAAAACAAAAAGGAGAAAATGTAATTGTATTAATACATGCGGTAAGTATTAATCTTTTAATTTAAAATAAAAGCTAGGAAGAAAGATTTATTCTACTAAGTCTTTGTTTTTTTTTGTTTTTTTGTTTTTTTGTCTGTTGTTTGTGTGTGTGTGTGTGTTTGAGACAGAGTTTCCCTCTTTTTGCCCAGGCTGGAGTGCAATGGTGCGATCTCTGTTCACTGCAACCACCACCTCCCAGGTTCAAGTAATTTTCCTGCCTCAGCCTCCTGAGTAGCTGGGATTACAGGCATGTGCCACCACACCAAGCTAATTTTGAGTTTTTAGTAGAGATGGGGGTTTCACCATGTTGGCCAGGCTGGTCTCGAACTCCTGACCTCAAGTGATCCACCTGCCTCGGCCTCCCAAAGTGCTGGAATTACAGGCATGAGCCACCACACCCAGCCTCCATTAAGTCTTAATGGTTTTAAAAAATAATGTATCTTAGGACATGCTTTGTCTGTGTCTTCATTACACTACTTATAAGATAATTCTCACAAATTAACTCAAAACTTGATAAAATCAAATTAATCTAATCTAATGGGAGATCAGAATCGCTGATACAATTATGCACTTTCCTAATATATACATAAATCTGTAGATTAATCTTCCAATTAAAAACAATCAAGAAAGCTGAGTCCCAAATTGAGGCCTAAATTAATTATAGTAGATGAAGAAAATTAGGAAAATAATTAGATAAAGGAACATGTTACTCATATTATAGAAGGAAGAAAAGTTTAATAATAGATGAAATTAAAAAATAGATTTAACTAACCAAGTAATCACCACAAATGAGTACAATAGTAGAGGAAACACAGAGCATTATGGAACACACAACAGGGTGCCACAACTAGTCTAAGGTCAGACAATACCTCCCAAAGAAAGTGAAGTCTTTAAGGTGATACCCACAGGATCAATAGGAATTATCCAGAAAAAAAGGAGAGAAGCATTAGGGAGAGGTGGAGGATAATGTCCCAGAAAGAGGGAATAGTATGTCTAAAGTCCACAGGCAATAAACACTGGTTAATTTGAGGAACAGAAAGAAGCTGAAGGTGGCTCTTGTGGGAAGTGTCAGACATGGGTAGGAAAGACAGCTGGAGGCTGATGAGAGGGTGCCTAGTAACTAGGTGTAGACTTATAAATTTATCATAGAGGAAGCGAGGGGTCACTAGAGAGTTTTAAGAAGGTGAGTGGGAGTGATATGACTGAGTCTTCATTTTAGAAAGACTGCTGTGGCTACATGTAAAGAATGGATTGGAAGCAAGAGGTCCAGGTGAGAGATGAACCGTCTCTGGGCTAGGATGGTGGTTAGTGGTAGTAGGAGTGGTGGAAAATGGACTGAGTTGAGAGATATTTAGGAGGTAGAATGAATAGAACTGACTCTATGCTGATTAATTTGGAAGGCTGTGAAAGTTAGAGAAGTAAAAATGACTCCACATTTCTGGTGCAGATGTCTGGGTGGGTAGTGGGATGATTCACTGAGTGAGGAACAGAGTGAGGAACAGATTCTGGGGAATATGAGTTTCGTTGTGGACATTTCAAGGTTTAGTTGACTGTGGGTCATCCACATGGTACAGATGCTCAAAAAGAAGTTTGACAGATTTAGATATAGATACAGACATAGACGATTTTTTTTTAATTTCAGGAAAAGAACTTGGAATGGAAAGTAAAAATTGTCCAGGTAAGGATAGGAATTTTGCCTAACAGCTTTTAAGCCCAGGATCTTCAGAAGGTCATCACGATCACCAGCAGAGCTTCACAGAAGGCCAGGTAAGGAGGAAACAGGACTAGTAAGAAGGCAAAAAATGTGCCTGTTTCTGAAAATGGAAACTTGAATAGGAAACTAACAAATACCTCAAGGATTATAATGAAATATCATATGGAGAATGGTGCCCAATTTTTACTCATCTCCCTTAGGAGAAAAGAACAAGAAATGATCTACAAGAGGAGAGATTTCTAATAAATTAAGGTAAAGTAAGGTTGTTAAAATCTGGAATGAGCTGTTATAATTGTGGTAGACTCCTATTGCTTTGAGTATTTTTATGTCATAATATTTTTTCTACCTCAGATATTTTAAGTACAACTGCTCTTGAGAAGTGCAGAAATCTTTTCCATGCCTTTTATGCAGATCTGTCTTTTGTATATAACACGCAGCTATGATTTTTAACCTTTAAAAAGACAAAGTCACAAGGCCAAAAGCAATTTTTACTTCTCAGTGAAGGAACTGACCTGTGTCTCCTTCATAGAAAACAGTAATTGGATACATTTCTGACCCAGGATCTTGCACTTGCAAACCCATCTGCAAGTTTCTGAGTTGAATGTGGTGCCATGAAGCACACCCAGAAAAAGGATTCCCACCTTCAAGATCCACAAAGGCTGTAAAAAGCAATCTCTGAACTCAGCTTTCATGTCTTTGAGAAAGAGTTATATTTAATATGCTCAAGAATCCCAGCCAGCCCCAAAAAAACATACTTTAGAGGTACGAAAGAAGCCTCGAAGCAAAACAAATCCATCTTCTCTTTCTACTTTCTCAGAGAAATCACTGGAGGCTCCCTAAGGCAAGATTCAGAATTGAGAATCTTATCCAGGTCCCACATTCATGGCAAAGATGGGTCGCCTAAGATCTCTTTTATTCCCTCTGTCTTTAAGGACTCTATCCCCAATACTTTACAGTAAAATTTTCCAGTACTCACGATTAAGCCAAGAACTAATCTTGACGAACGTTTAATCTACAAGGGTGATTTTTAAAAACCAGAATCTTGAATCTACCTTAGGTCCTTCATAGCCAAAATGCTCAAACTGTTCAAGTCTAAGAGTATCCACATGATGTAATTATGTTTCCTGAACATACTTATGAGGAAATACGTAATGACAAAAGCCCCTATTAATTCCATAACACTTTCAAATGACCTTGTCTTTGAATTACAAAATATAGCTCAAAAATTATAAAGTTATAATTGTAAATTGTGAAGAAGATTATAGAGAAAAATTATAAAGAAATTAGAGAGAAAAGGTGAAATAAGATATGCATGTATATAAGGTATTCTTTGGCCTACAGACACTTAGACATACATAGGAATAGAACAGAGCTTGGCAGTACTTGTTAATACTGGAATCACCTGGGACCTTTAGGAAAGTACTGATGTTTTAGCCCCACCCCAACCAATTAAATCACAATTGGTAGGGGGAGGGGCCCTGGAGGGGATCTGACTTCTGGCTGTTTGTCAGGGTAGGGTTAAGAACCACTGAATTAGAGGGTCACTTAATAAATCCAAGGCCTCATCGGGCGCTCATGCCTGTAATCCCAGCACTTTGGGAGGCTGAGGCGGGTGAATCACCTGAGGTCAGGAGTTTGAGACCAGCCTGGCTAACATGGTGAAACCCCGTGTCTACTAAAAATACAAAAATTAGCCAGGCATGGTGGTGCACACCTGTAATCCCAGCTACTCGGGAGGCCGAGGCAGGAGAATTGCTTGTGCCCGGGAGGCAGAGGTTGCAGTGAGCTGAGATTGCGCCACTACACTCCAACCTGGGCAACAGAGCAAGATTCCATCTTAAAAAATAAAAATAAAAAATAAAAATCCAAGGCCTCTGGGGTCTGAAGACAACAGGTTATAAACCATGCTTTAGAGCTTTAGCTTTTGTTTTATTTTGTCTTTTCCATACACTTTCCCTGACGGCTTCATGAACTAGGCCTGCATACCTTTTTCAACATCATATTAGCCCATTGCCCCATCAAAAGATTCAGAGAAAAAGTTCAGTCTCATATTTCATCTACATCCTCTTTCAAATGCCTTATGGAGTTGTAATGTAGAGAAGCTAATGGAAGTAAAAAACATAAAATGAATAATCCATTGAAACACAAACCAATAGATTGCCAAACTTTCTGAAGCTCAAAAAATTGCTTTTATTGGTATATCATTTAGTAACACTCATTTAGTTCCAATTCATAAAATCATCTCCTTACACTTATGACTTATCAGTAGACATCACTTATTTTCCAGAAAATGCTTGGAAGGCAAAGCTTTCGAAAATTGATTAGTCTTTAATGACTTGAAATATATTATTCTGCCTTTCTTCATAGAAAGAAGAACTAATTGTTCTGAATTGATGGAAGACTTGGGATTACATTGCATAAAAACAAAGACACAGCATGTGGCAACTACATAGCTCATTCTTTAGGCCTAATTTGATATTTGTTGAGAAAAAGTGAAAAATTATCATTGTTGTTCTTAATATGTATTTGCAGAATTTCATTGCTGTACCGTAAACAAAAAGAATCTCCAAATTCTTTCCTAAAGAGTTCTAAATAGTACAAAAGATTACCAAAAATTGTTTCTGAAGCTTCACTCTTTTATGGACCTGAAGTAGTATAGTTGGAAGTGGAGTATTTTGTACATTCACATAGGTAAGCTCTATTTGCTAAATGTTTAAAGGGCATACCTTTATTTAAGTCTTTCAAATAGAATTGGTGGTTGATAGCCACCAACAAATAATTTGATATGAAGTTTCAAAACAGTTATTGTGATTACCATGTTGTTTGGGGCATTATCCCTTTTTTTAGTCATGTTGCTAAAGTAAACATTGTTTGCTGATCTTATTTCCCTCTGTTCTTCCTTTCTTAGTTGGCACTTTTCTTTGGTCCTGTCTTATCATCATGACTATTATTATTTCTCTTTATTACAATAAATACACATACAAATCTCAAGGCAAAATACACAGGAAAATGAAGACCCACACCACACTTGAAACCAAAGCGCAACTGATGTAGTAAAAAAGAAAATGATGAATTCTTAAACTGCTTTAATAGACAGCCCAGATATCTATTACAGTAAGTCTGCAAATATATTGTACCTGGAGTTAAATGCAACCTCATGCTCTATAAGCTTTATTGTGTATAATGAAAATGTCTAAGAAAAGGCCAGTACCTGAAGAAAGAGCTATGGGAAGGGTCAGCTAACCAGAAGGCACCTTTTTTTCTGGCACAGTGAGACCATCTAAGAACTGCAATGAATCAGGGAAATGAGGCTCTAAGGTAAAACCAGGAAGGCCAGGCAGTCTGCAAACAAGGGGAAGGGAATTATCAGCATGAAGCTGTGATTCAGACACCAGACAAACAGTTAGAAAGTAGAGAATACAGGGCAAGCCAAGGTCAAGACAGTGATGCATGAAAAGCCAGGTCCAGGTCAGAAGAACAGATCTAACAGTGAGACATTGGAGACTTGGTCTCACCCATTCATCAGAACCTAACACAGACTACCTCCAACAGAGAGCTTTGGAATTCTTCCCACTGAAGACAACTGAGACAACCCGAAAAGTGTCCCAAAAATGTAACTGATATGTAGGCAGCTATCTCAATCACATGCTGATCCTGCCCACATTTATGGCAAATACCATAATTTATAGAGTCATAGTGATATGTTATATTTTAATTACATAATTTGTTTAGGTTTTATTGTTAATATGCAGAGGTTAAAATTCCTCTTTGACAAAAGTTTAACTTTAAAAAGTAATTTTTGACCGGGCACGGTGGCCAACACCTGTAATCCCAGCACTTTGGGAGGCCAAGGTGGGCAGATCATTTGAGGTGAGGAGTCAAGACCAGCCTGGCCAACATGGTGAAACCCCGTCTTTACTAAAAATACAAAAATTAGCTGGGCGTCATGGTGGGAACCTGTAATCCCAGCTACTCAGGAGGCTGAGGCAGGGGAATCACTTGAACCCAGGAGGCAGAGGTTGCAGTGGGCCGAGATTGCGCCACTGCACTCCAGCCTGTGCAACAGAGCGAGACTGTCTCAAAAAAAAAAAAAGAAAAGAAAAAAGTAAAAGTAATTTTTTAAAGTCTGCTTTTTAAAGTTTTTTAGGTTTTGAAATGTTTTAAAAACACATTTTTAAATAAAATGTCTATAGAAATAAGTGTATTTAGTTAATGAAAAAAGTATTATTTAAAATCAGTCAGAAAATTATGGATTACTCAACTAGTTACATATTTGGGAAAAATAAGTTAGACCCCTATCCTACATCAGACATCAAAATTAATTTCAAGCAGAATAAAGACTTAAATGTACTCATCTCTTAATAAATTGCAAAAGTAAAACAAAAAATTTACTCAAATCCTGCCAAGACATATTTCCTATTTTAACATGAAATACTATAGTATTAATCATTTAAGATTTTTAAATAAAATGTGTTTTTAAAAATGTTTCAAAATGTTTTAGGTCATACATTCTTGTGAGAACATGATGATAAAAATACAGTGAATATCTGATTTTAAAATCTATTTCAAAGCAACAATAATTAAAACTGTTCTAAAAATGGAAAAATTGATGAACAAGAATAGAGAGCCACATATGCCTATATATGTATATGTACATGTGGAAATAAATGTCTATAGAAATAAGTGCATTTAGTTAATCAAAAGAGTATTATTTAAAATCAGTCAGAAGATTATGGATTATTCAACTAGTTACATATTTGGGAAAAATAAGTTAGACCCCTATCTCACATCAGACATCAAAATTAATTTCAAGCAAAATAAAGACTTAAATGTACTCATCTCTTAATAAATTGCAAAAGTAAAACAAAAAATTTACTCAAACCCTGCCAAGACATATTTCCTATTTTAACATGAAATACTATAGTATTAATCATTTAAGATGCCAATATCTAGCTTTATTGAAACGACCAGTGAAATGTCTACTTTTATACATTGCTAATGAGAATATAAATTAGTGCAATAAATATGGAGGGCAATTTGGCAAGAAGTAACAAAAGTCTTTTAAAAATTTTTATACTCTTTAATAATTTCATTTCTAGGAATTTATGATAAGGAAAAATTGAAAAATATCTACATATTCAAGAGGAAATGGATTATATTATGATATAGACACAATACCACTAAAAAAAGTGTTAGAATTTATTTTACATGTTATAAGTGGTTTTATTATGACATGAGAAAGTTACATGAAGAAAAGTGGTTTAGAAATCAGTAAAATTAGCATAATTTCCTAAGGGTGATGAAATTACCATCTAAGACAGCATAATAGTTTCAAAAGTGCCCTCCAAAAACATAGAAGCCATTATGCCACTGAATTGTCAGTAAAATAGATAGGCAACATACACCAGATGACAGCCGTCAAGCTGGAGGTGGGTCAATATTCATAAATAATTTATCTCTATGAAAAACCATAGCATTCTATACTTTCAGCAAGATATAAGTGAGTCCAAGCTAGCAATCCAAATGGCCCTGGCTGTTTTTTTTTTAAGCCACTATCATCCTAGCTAAAAAATCTCTTATCATAAAAGGTCCAATTGACCTGCTACCCAGAATGCCAAAGGAACTTAGTGGTATTGCCCGAAAATCACAAAGAACAAAGAACAGAAGACTGTCAAGATACTATAATTGGGCAATGTTCTGATATGTGAAATGGATGGATTTTTCAACTCTCTCAGATTCTGACCTTCTCCACATTTAATGTGAAATATCACAACTTCTTATGTGGCATAGCATATATAATCTTGGAAAACATCCTGATTTTCCAAAAGAATGAATACTATCAACTAAAAAAAAACTCAACAAACTATTAAACTAGTAAATAAAAGTTTGTAAAAGATTGCTGTGAACAAGTCCTCCAGCCACAGCAGTGTGTTCCACCACTGAAAGCCCAGGTTAGAAAAAATCAGGCATTTTCCACTGGGAAAAGGACTTGGAAGCAGCTTAACACTACTTCCCACCAACCTTGCAGGTGGATTCCTGGAGCTGGTTGGTTCCACACACATTCCCTTCCCCACTATAAGTCTCTGCATCCCTGAAGCCTTCCTTCTCCATTCCCAGGCCAGGTTCTCCATTTCCTTGGTGTTCACCCTAGCTTCAGCTACAAATAAGCAAAGTGCCAAGAGTACCTGGACTCCTTGCAGAAGTTATATGGTCACATGCTCCATCAAAAAAAAAAAAAAATGGGGACATGAATCTCTCGCCCTATAATATGAGAGTAGGAGTGACATACCAAACTGAAGGTGTCAACCTGTGGGGAAGTCATTCAGAGGATGGATCCCATCAGCAGGAATCATTTGTAAATAATCTGGATAAATACAAGCGTGCCTTTTCCTTAAATAAAGCACCAAAGTGCTTTCACATAAATGTTTGCGAGTAGGAGCCCTCTAGCCAGACACACTGGAGAAATGAGTCGGCATGTTTATTGGCACTCTCATCTAAGCTATTCCACCTCGGATAGAGTTGATTAGCCCCTCTTAGAACTGTTCTCTTGCCTGCTGCCTTGTAACATGTCATTTTCTTAGCCAGCTAGCAAAATGCTGCAGTGTTTGTTTTACGAACTAATCCAAGCACCTGGAATAGCCAGCTAATTAGACCATTCATATTTTTCAGGTTTGGGTTTTGTTGGGCTAGAAAGATCTAATATATCGGCTAGCATTTACTCTCATGCAAATAACAGGGTCAGGAACCATTCTATAAATCTCAATTCATTTCTGAGGTGTTCCAGTAAAATGAGCAATCAATTTAACCCACTAGAATTCTTCACTTTAGGATCTGCATAGTACGGAACAACAGAAGCAGTAGAAATTGCAACAAGCCCTAGGCTACCAAAGTCTATAAGACTCCTAGATACTCCTTCAGATGGCGTTTCAAAAACAAATTGAAAAATTTCATAGCTTCCAAGTCCCTCTGCCTTACTTAAGAAAGGTTATCTTATAGGCATCGTTGGATATTGTCTTCCCCACCATAAGCCACCCATCAGCATGCTCACATACATCTCATACATCTAGCTACACTGCACCCAACAACAAGAGATTTCATATAATTAGTTCCATGATTGACATGAAAAGTTTATGAAAGTTCACCAAAAGCTGTCATCGGGTTAGCCAATTTGAAATCACCATGTCAAATAACTGACATCATGCAGAAAATATAATTTAACTCCAATGCACTTTAGTTAGGAACAATAATAAAAAGATAACTAGTGAAATCAAATATTTAAACATTTAGAATACATTTCTGAATTACCCATCTATCAAAAAATTAAAATAGAAGTTATAAAATACTTAGAAAATACTAAGAAAAATAATGTCTAACTATAAAAATACCAGGATGATTACACATCATATATCAAAACCATGGTCCACAGTTAAAGAGTTCTTAAAGGTTCTGTTGTAAATGCTTACCTCAGGTAAAAAAAAAAAAGTTCAACTTAATAATCATCCAACCATAAGAAGTTAGGGGAAAAGAACAGCAAAATAAATTCAAGAAAATGGAAAAAATAATACAAATAAGAGCAAAAGTTAATGAAAATGGCAGGAAATATATAATGAAGACAATTGCTAGGGTTTAAATGTTTTTCCCCCTCAAAACTCATGTTAAAATTTAATTGCCATTGTGATGATATTAGGAAGTGGGACCTTTAAGAAGTGTTTGGGTCATGAGGGCTCTGCCCTCATGAATACACTCATACCATTATCACTTGAGTGGGTTCATTATTGCAGAAGTGGGTCTGCCTCCTCCCAGCATTCTTTGCCCTTTCACCATATGATGCCTTCCACCATGTTATGCCACAGCAAGAAGGCCCTCACCAGATGCAGACACCTTGATCTTGGACTCCCTGGCTTCCAGAACTGTGCACCAATAAATTTCTGTTTGTTATAAATTACCCAGTCTATGGTATTCTGTTATAGCAGCACAAAACTGACTAAGACAAAAATTAACAAAGTTCAAAAAAAGAATAACATATGAAAATCTCTAGAGAGAATAATCATGAGAGAAAAAAAAGAGAGAGGCCTTATATTTTAAAAAATCAGGAATAAAATGGGGCTAAAACTATAGTTGCTACAAAGATTAAACAAATATAATGGTGTTATGAACAACTTTGTGCCAATAAATTTGAAAAGTTAGATGAAGTAAATAGATAAAAACTTATCCAAAAAAATCTTTCAAAAAACTAGAGAACATAAAGAGTCCTATAAGCTTTAAAGAAATTGAATCAGTACTTTAAAATATTCCCATTAAACACACACACACATCCTCAGATCCAGATAGATTTCTAGGAAATTCTACCAAACATCATGGCATTGGGCAATTCTAATTTATTACAAACTATTCCATATAATGGAAAAAGAAAGACCATTCTCCCAGTTCATTTGTGATATAACTTTGCTTTAAAAACCAGACAAGAGTATTCTAAGAAAAAAACAGGCTGGGCATAGTGGCTCACACCTGTAATCCCAACACCTTGGGAGGCCAACACAGCAAGATTGCTTGACCCCAGGAGTTTGAGACTAGAGTGGGCAACATTGTGGAACACTGTCTCTATAAAAAAATTTTAAAAATTAGCCAGGCATAGTGGCATGTGCCTGTAGTTCCAGCTACTTGGGAGGCTGAGGTGCAAGGATCACCTGAGCCCAGGAGGTTGAGACTGCAGTGAATCTTGTGATTGTGTCACTGCACACCAGCCTGGGTGACAAAAAAAAGAAAATATAAAAATATAGGCCAGTCTTGCTTATGAATGGATATAGATGCAAAAACCCTAAAAACCAAAATTTTTGTGAAACAAATCAGACAATATATAAAAAAAGATAACTTTTTATGACCAAGTTGATGTTTCCTAGGAATTCAAGGCTGGTTTAATATGAGATCAATTAAAGTAATTCACCACATTAACAGTGTAAGGTAAAAAAATTCATATCTTTGTAAAGGCAGAAAAAGTTAATAAAACTCTGCATTCTCTTATTATTTGAAAAATAATAGCAACAACTTCCTTAGCAAACTGGGAATAGAAGGGAACTTTCTTAACCCAATAAAGGGGATTTCAAAAAACCCACAGAAACCTCATACCTAATGATTAAACTGAAAGCATTTTCTATAAGCTCAGTTTCAAGACAGAGACCTGTTATAATCAGTCTTGTTCTACATGATACTGGAGGTTCTTGCACAGTAGGAGGTAAGAAAAAGAAATAAAAGGTAAAGGATTGTAAAGAAAGAAAACCATCATTATTTGCAGATGATATGATTGCTTACACAGAAAATCTTAAACAAGCTACAGATAAAAATTTAAATAAGAGTTGTTGGATTCCAAATTGACACACAAAAGTAAATTGCATTTCTAGATAACCAAAATTGACTAAAAATATAATTTTTTAAATACACTGTTTAAAATATCAATAAACATTTTTAAATACCTAGGATACAATATAGCAAAGAATGTGTAAGACTTTTATAGAGAAAACTAAAAAAAAGTCTTAAAAGACATTAAAGAAGATTAAATTGGAAAAAATATATATATCATATTATTGGGTAGGAAGACTGACTCTCATACATCAGTAATTCCCCCTAAACTGACCTATAACTTCAGTGCAATTCCAATTGAAATCCTATCAGAGTGTGTACATGTGTGTATGTGTGAAACTCAACAGGCTGATTATAAAACTGACATGAAAGAATAAAGGGCCAGCTGAAGCCAAGACCCTCCTGAGGAAGAACAAGGCATAGGGGTTGGGGAGAAGATTCACCCTACTAGATATTAATACTTTCTATAAGCTACAGAGATTAAGGCAATGTGATAGTAATACAGGCATAGATTAATAGACCAACAGAATAATAGAGAGCCTAGTAACAAACCCATGCACATATAGAAAATGGATTTATGGCAAAGCAGACATCACAGATCATGAGAAAAGATGAACTTCTCAATAAATGACCCTAGGTCAATTGCTTATTCAAATAGAAAAAAAAATAAACTTGTATTCATATCCTACACCCTAACACAAAAACAGGAATTACAATTAAACTAAATACTTAATATGAAAACAAATTTATAAAAATTTCCAAAGACACTATAGGAGAATATTTTTCTTCATACCCTGTTTCAAGAATAAGAACAAAAATGCAAATTTCTATAAGATCAATAAATCAAGTAGTATTAAAATTAAGAGCTTGGGCTGGGTGTGGTGACACATGCCTGTAGTCCTAGCTACTGGAGAGGCTGAGGCAGGAGAATTGCTTGAACCCAGGAGGCAGAGGTTACAGTGAACCAAGATTGCATCACTGCACTCTAGCCTGGGCGACAGAGCGAGACTCCATCTCAAAAAAAAAAAAAGGACTTGGGTTTTCCATTAAGAATGAAAAGCAACAGTGCACTAGCTCTGCTAAGGGACAGAATGCCTCCCCAAGTGGGTCCCTGACCCCTGTGCCTCCTCACTGGGAGAAACCTCCCAACAGGGGTTGTCAGACACCTGTATAGACACCTCATACAGGAGAGCTCTGGCTGGCATTAGGCCAGGGCCTCTCAAGAATGAAGCTTCCAGAGGAAGGAGCGGGCAGCAGTCTTTGCTGTTCTGCAGCCTCCACTGATGATACCTAGGTGAACAGGGTCTAGAGTGGACCTCCAGCAAACTGCAGCAGACCTGCAGAAGAGAGACTTGATTGTTAGAAGAAAAACTAACAAACAGAAAGTGATAACATCAGCATAAAGGACCCCCACACAAAAACCCCATCCAAAGATCATCAGCCTCAAAGATCAAAGGTAGATAAATCCATGAAGATGAGAAAAAAACAGTGCAAAAAACAACCGAAAATTCAAAAAACCAGAATGCCTCTTCTCCTCCAAATGGTCACAACCCCTCTCTGGCAAGGGCACAAAACTGGATGGAGAATGAGTTTGACGAACTGACAGAAGTAGGCTTCAGAAAGTGGGTAATAACAAACTCTTCTGAGCTAAAGGAGCATGTTTTAACCTAACGCAAGGAAGCTAAGAACCTTGATAAAAGGTTACAGGAACTGCTAACTAGAATAACCAGTTGAGAGAGGAACACAAATGACCTATTGGAGCTGAAAAACAGCATGAGAACTTCCTGTAGCATATACAAGTATCAATAGCCAAATTTATCAAGTGGGAGAAAGAATATCAGAGATTGAAGATCAACTTACTGAAATAAGGTGTGAAGACAAGATTAGAGAAAAAAGAATGAAAAGGAACAAACAAAGCCTCCAGGAAATATGGGACTATGTGAAAGGACCAAACCTATGATTGATTACTGTACCTGAAAGTGATGGAGAGAATGGAACCAAGTTGGAAAACACACTTCAGGATATTATCCAGGAGAACTTCCCCAACCTAGCAAGGCAGGCCAACATTCAAATTCAGGAAATACAGAGAACACTACTAAGATACTCCTCAAGAAGAGCAACCCCAAGACACATAATCATCAGATTCTCCAAGGTTGAAACAAAGGTAAAAATGTTAAGGGCAGCCAGAGAGAAAGGTCAGGTTACCTACAAAGGGAAGCCCATCAGACTAACAGTGGATCTCTCTGGAGAAACCCTACAAGCCAGAAAAGAGTGGGGGCCAATATTCAACATTCTTAAAAAAAAAGTTTTCAACCCAGAATTTCATATCCAGCCAAACTAAACTTCATAAGGAGAAATAAAATCCTCTCCAGACAAGCAAATGCTGAGGGATTTTGTCACCACTAGGCCTGCCTTACAAGAGCCCCTGAAGGAAGCACTAAATATGGAAAGGAAAAGCCGGTACCAGCCACTGCAAAAACACACCAAAATATAAAGACCAGTGACACTATGAAGAAACTGCATCAACTAATGTTCAAAATAGCTCTCCCTCTCCCTCTCCCCCTCCCCCTCCCCCTCCCCCTCCCTCTCCCCTTTCTTCGGTCTCCCTCTCCTTCTTCTCTTTCTTTTTTCGGTCTCCCTCTGTTGCGGAAGCTGGACTGTGCTGCCGTGATCTCGGCTCGCTGCAATCTCCCTCCCTCGGGCTCCTGTGACTCTCCTGCCTCGCCTGCCGAGTGCCTGGGATTGCAGGCGTGCACTGCCACGCCTGAATGGTTTTTGTATTTTTGGTGGAGACAGGGTTTCGCCGTGTTGACCGGGCTGGTCTCCAGCTCCTGGCCTCGAGTGATCTGCCTGCCTCGGCCTCCCGAGGTGCTGGGATTGCAGACAGAGTCTCGCTCACTCAATGCTCAATGGTGCTCAGGCTGGAGTGCAGTGGCCTTATCTCGGCTCGCTACAACCTCCACCTACCAGCCTCCTGCCTTGGCCTCTTAAAGTGCTAAGATTACAGCCTCTGCCCTGCCACCACCCCGTCTAGGAAGTGAGGAGCGTCTCTGCCTGGCCGCCCATCTTCTGGGATGTGAGGAGCGCCTCTGCCCGGCCGCCATCCCGTATAGGAAGTGAGGAACGTCTCTGCCCGGCCGCCATCGTCTGGGATGTGAGGAGCACCTCTGCCCGGCTGCCCCATCTGGGAAGTGAGGAGCGCCTCTGCCCAGTCGCCCAACGTCTGGGAAGTGAGGAGCGCCTCTGCCCGGCCGCCCCGTCTGGGAGGTGAGGAGCGCCTCTGCCCGGCCGCCCCGTCTGGGAAGTGAGGAGCGCCTCTGCCCGGCCGCCCTGTCTGGGAGGTGAGGAGTGCCTCTGCCTGGCTGCCACCCCGTCTGGGAGGAAGTGAGGAGCACCTATGCCCGGCTGCCACCCCGTCTGGGAGGAAGTGAGGAGCACCTCTGCCCGGCCGCCCCGTCTGGGAGGTGAGGAGTGCCTCTGCCCGGCCGCCACCCCGTCTGGGAGGAAGTGAGGAGCACCTCTGCCCGGCTGCCCCGTCTGGGAGATGAGGAGCACCTCTGCCCAGCTGCCCCGTCTGGGAGATGAGGAGCACCTCTGCCCGGCCGCCCCGCCTGGGAGGTGAGGAGCGCCTCTGCCTGGCCGCCACCCCGTCTGGGAGGAAGTGAGGAGCGCCTCTGCCCGGCTGCCCCATCTGGGAAGTGAGGAGCGCCTCTGCCCGGCCACCACCCCCTATGGGAAGTGAGGAGTGCCTCTGCCTGGCCACCCCGTCTGGGAGGTGAGGAGCGCCTCTGCCTGGCCACCCCGTCTGGGAGATGAGGAGCGCCTCTGCCCGGACGCCACCCCGTCTGGGAGGAAGTGAGGAGCACCTCTGCCCGGCCACCCCGTCTGGGAAGTGAGGAGTGCCTCTGCCTGGCCGCCACCCCGTCTGGGAGGAAGTGAGGAGCGCCTCTGCCCGGCTGCCCCATCTGGGAAGTGAGGAGCGCCTCTGCCCAGCCGCCACCCCATATGGGAAGTGAGGAGCACCTCTGCCCAGCTGCCCCGTCTGGGAGGTGAGGAGTGCCTCTGCCCGGCTGCCAACCCGTCTGGGAGGAAGTGAGGAGTGCCTCTGCCCGGCTGCCCCGTCTGGGAGATGAGGAGCACCTCTGCCCGGCCGCCCCGTCTGGGAGGTGAGGAGCGCCTCTGCCTGGCCGCCACCCCGTCTGGGAGGAAGTGAGGAGCGCCTCTGCCCGGCTGCCCCGTCTGGGAGATGAGGAGCACCTCTGCCCGGCCGCCCCGTCTGGGAGGTGAGGAGCGCCTCTGCCTGGCCGCCACCCCGTCTGGGAGGAAGTGAGGAGCGCCTCTGCCTGGCTGCCCCATCTGGGAAGCGAGGAGCGCCTCTGCCCAGCCGCCACACCGTCTGGGAAGTGAGGAGCGCCTCTGCCTGGCCACCCCGTCTGGGAGGTGAGGAGCGCCTCTGCCCGGCCGCCCAGTCTGGGAAGTGAGGAGCGCCTCTGCCCGGCCGCCCTGTCTGGGAGGTGAGGAGCACCTCTGCCTGGCCGCCACCCCGTCTGGGAGGAAGTGAGGAGCGTCTCTGCCCGGCCGCCCCGTCTGGGAAGTGAGGAGCGTCTCTGCCCGGCCGCCCAGTCTGGGAAGTGAGGAGCACCTCTGCCCGGCCGCCCTGTCTGGGAAGTGAGGAGCGCCTCTGCCCGGCTGCCCTGTCTGGGAAGTGAGGAGCGCCTCTGCCCGGCTGCCCTGTCTGGGAGGTGAGGAACGCCTCTGCCCAGCCGCCCTGTCTGGGAGGTGTACCCAACAGCTCCGAAGAGACAGCGACCATCGGGAGCGGGCCATGAGGACGATGGCGGTTTTGTTGAAAAGAAGTGGGGGAAGTGTGGGGAAAGGAAGGAGAGATCAGATTGTTGCTGTGTCTGTGTAGAAAGAGGTGGGCATAAGAGACTCCATTTTGTTCTGACTAGGAGAAATTCTTCTGCCTTGGGATGCTGTTGATCTATGTCCTTTCCCCCAGCCCCGTGCTCTCTGAAACATGTGCTGTGTCAACTCAGGGTTAAATGGATTAAGGGCGGTGCAAGATGTGCTTTGTTAAACAGATGCTTGAAGGCACCATGCTCTTTAAGAGTCATCACCACTCCCTAATCTCAAGTACCCAGGGGCACAAACACTGCAGAAGGCCGCAGGGTCCTCTGCCTAGGAAAACCAGAGACCTTTGTTCATGTGTTTATCTCCTGACCTTCTCTCCACTATTATCCTATGACCCTCCCATATCTCCCTCTCCGAGAAACACCCAAGAATGATCAATAAATACTTCATAAATAAAACAAAAAACAAAAAACAAAAACAAAAACGTAACAAAACAACCAGCTAACATCATGACAAAAGGATCAAATTCACACATAACAATATTAACCTTAAATGTAAATAGGCTAAATGCCCCAAATAAAAGACACAGACTGGAAAATTGGATAAAGAATCAAGACCCATTGGTGTGCTGTATTCAGGAGACCCATCTCATAAGCAAAGACACATAGGGTCAAAAAAAAAGGGATGGAGGAATATTTACCAAGCAAATAGAAAGCAAAAAGAAAGCAGGAGTTGCAATCCTAGTCTCTGATAAAACAGACTTTAAACCAACAAAGATCAAAAAAGACAAAAGGGATCAATGCAACAAGAAAAGCTACCTATCCTAAATATATATGCACCCAATACAGGAGCACTCAGATTCATAAAAGAAGTTCTTAGAGACTTACAAAGAGACTTAGATACCTGCACAATAATAGTGGGAGACTTTAACACCCCACTGTCAATATTAGACAGATCAACAAGACAGAAAATTAACAAGGATATTCAGGACTTGAACTCAGCTCTGGACCAAGTGGACCTAACAGACATCTACAGAACTCTCCACCCCAAATCAACAGAATATACATTCTTCTCAACACCACACTGCACTTATTCCAAAATTGATCACATAGTTGGAAGTAAAGCACTCCTCAGCAAATGTAAAAGAACAGAAATTATAACAAACTGTCTCTCAGACCACAGTACAATCAAATTAGAACTCAGGATTAAGAAACTCACTCAAAACCACACAACTGCATGGAAATTGAACAACCTGCTCCTGAATGACTACTGGGAAAATAATGAAATTAAGGCAGAAACAAAGGAGTTCTTTGAAACCAATGAGAACAAAGAGACAACGGACCAGAATCTCTGGAACACAGCTAATGCAGTGTTGAGAGGGAAATTTATAGCACTAAATGCCCACAACAGAAAGTTGGAAAGATCTAAAATCAGCACCCTAACATCACAATTAAAAGAACTAGAGAAGCAAGAGCAAACACATTCAAAAGCTAGCAAAAGACAAGAAATAACTAAGATCAGAGCAGAACTGAAGGGGAGAGACATGAACAACCCATCAAAAAAATCAATGAATCCAGGAGCTGTTTTTTTTAAAACATTAACAAAATAGATGGGCCACTAGTTAGACTAATAAAGAAGAAAAGAGAGAAGAATCAAATAGACACAATAAAAAATGATAAAGGGGATATCACCAGTGATCCCACAGAAATACAAACTACCATCAGAGAATACTACAAACACTACTACTCAAATAAACTAGAAAATCTAGAAGAAATGATAAATTCCTGGACATATACACCCTCTTAAGACTAAACCAGGAAGAAGTCAAATCCCTGAATAGACCAATAACAAGTTCTGAAATTAAGGCAGTAATTAAGAGCCTACCAACCAAAAAAAGCCCAGGACCAGATGGCTTCACAGCCATATTCTACCAGAGGTACAAAGAGGAGCTGGTATCATTACTTCTGAAACTATTCCAATCAATAGAAAAAGACGGAATCCTCCCTAACTCATTTTATGAGGCCAGCATCTTCCTGATACCAAAACCTGGCAGAGAGAGACAACAAAAAAAGAAATTTTCAGGCCAATATCCCTGAAGAATATTTATGTGAAAATCCTCAATAAAATAGGGCAAACCGAATCCAGCAGCACATCAAAAAGCTTATCCAACACAATCAAGTTGGCTTCTTTTGTGGGATGCAAGGCTGGTTCAACATACACAAATCAATAAATGTAATCCATCACATAAACAGAACTAATGACAAAAACCACATGATTATCTCAATAGATGCAGAAAAGGCCTTCAATAAAATTCAACAGCACTTATGCTAAAAACTCTCAATAAACTAGGTATTGATGGAACATATCTCAAAAAAATAAGAGCTGTTTATGACAAACCCATAGCCAACATCATACCAAATGGGCAAAAGCTGGAAGCATTCCCTTTGAAAACCAACACAAGACAAGGATGCCCTCTCTCACCACTCCTATTCAACATACTATTGGAAGTTCTGGCCAGGGCAATCAGGCAAGAGAAAGAAATAAAGCGTATTCAAATAGGAAGAGAGGAAGTCAAATTGTCTCTGTTTGCAGGTGACATGATTGTATATTTAGAAAACCCCATTGTCTAAGCCCAAAAACTCCTTAAGCTGATAAGCAACTTCAGCAAAGTCTCAGGATACAAAATCAATGTTCAAAAATCACAGGCATTCCTATATACCAACAACAGACGAGCAGAAAGCTACGTCATGAGTGAACTCCCATTCATGATTGCTATAAAGAGAATAAAATACCTAGGAATACAACTTACAAGGGACGTGAAGGACTTCCTCAAGGAGAACTACAAAGCACTGCTCAAGAAATAAGAGAGGACACAAACAAGTGGAAAAAAATTCCATACTCATAGATAGGGAGAATCAGATCATGAAAATGGTCATACTGCCCAAAGTAATGTATAGAGTCAATGCTATTCGCATCAAGCTACCATTGACTTTCTTCACAGAATCAGAAAAAAACTACTTTAAATTTCATATGGAACCAAAAAAGAGCCTGTATGGCCAACACAATCCTAAGCAAAAAGAACAAAGTTGGACATGTCATGTTACCTGACTTCAAACTATACCACAAGTCTACAGAAACCAGAACAGCATGGTACTGGTACCAAAACAGATACACAGACCAATGGAACGAACAGAGACCTCAGAAATAACACCACACATCTACAATCATCTGATTTTCAACAAACCTGACAAAAACAAGCAGTGGGGAAAGGATTTCTTATTTAATAAATGGTGCTGGGAAAACTGGCTAGCCACATGCAGAAAACAGAAACTGGACCCCTTCCTTACACCTTATAGAAAAATTAACTCAAGATGGATTAAAGACTTAAATGTAAAACCCAAAACCATAAAAACCCTAGAAGAAAACCTAGGCAATACCATTCAGGACATAGGCATGGGCAAAGACTTCATGACTAAAACACCAAAAGCAATTGCAACAAAAGCCAAAATTGACAAATGAGATCTAATCAAACTAAAGAGCTTCTGCACAGCAAAAGAAACTACCATCAGAGTGAACAGGCAACCTACAGAATGGGAAAAAATGTTTGCAATCTATCCATCTGACAAAGGTCTAATATCCAGAATCTACTAGGAACTTAAACAAATTTACAAGAAAAAAACAAACAACACCATGAAACAGTGGGCAAAGGCTAGGCACAGATACTTCTCAAAAGAAGACATTTATGTGGCCAACAAACACGAAAAAAAGCTCATCATCACTGGTCATTAGAGAAATGCAAATCAAAACCACAATGAGAAACCATCTCATGCTAGTTAGAATAGTGATTATTAAAAAGTCAGGAAACAATAGATGCTGGAGAGGCTGTGGAGAAATAGGAACACTTTTATACCATTGGTGGGAGTGTAAATTAGTTCAACCATTGTGGAAGATAATGTGGTGATTCCTCAAGGATCTAGAACCAGAAATATCACTTGACCCAGCAATCCCATTACTGGGTATATACCCAAAGGATTATAAATCATTCTAATATAAAGATCCACACACACATGTGTTCACTGCAGCACTATTTACAATAGCAAAGACATGGAACCAACCCAAATGCCCATCAATGATAGACTGGATAAAGAAAATGTGGCACATATACACCACGGAATACTATGCAGCCATAAAAAAGAATGAGTTCATGTCCTTTGCAAGGACATGGATGAAGCTGGAAGCCACCATTCTCAGCAAACTAACACATGAACAGAAAACCAAACACCACATGTTCTCACTCATAAGTGGGAGTTGATCAATGAGAGCACATGGACACAGGGAGGAGAACATCACACACCAGGACCTGTCAGGGGGTGGGGGACAAGGGAAGGGAGAGCATTAGGACAAATACCTAATTCATGGGGAGCTTAAAAGCTAGATGACGGGTTGATAGGTGCAGCAAACCACCATGGCACATGTATACCTATGTAACAAACCTGCATGTTCTGCACATGTATCCTAGAACTTAAAGTATAATAAAAAAATTGCTAAGGGTTATAGATTAGATACCCTTTAATGTAAATATTCAAATTTCTTTTTATAAAAAAGCAGATATACTGAGATATAACTGAAATACAAAAAAACTGTACATATTTAACACATATGATTTTATTAGTCTGGACATATGGTTACACCCATGAAATGACCACAATCAAGATATGAATATAACTATCACCCCCACCAAAGTTTCTTCATGCCCTTTTTAATCCCACCTTCCATCCCTCCCACTCCACCATGCCCCACCTCAGATAACACCGATCTGCTTCCTGTCACTAGAGAGTAGTTTGCATTTTCTAGAGTTTTATCTAAATTAGCCATGCAGTATGCATTCTTGTTTGACTTCTTTCATTCCACATTATTAAAAAAAAGAATGAAAATCAAGCAATAAAGAAGAAAAAATATTTGTAATACATATAACCAATAAAGAGGGTGGTGTTCAGAATATATATGTATATAAGGAGCTCCTACAAATCAATAAGAAAAAAGCAAATTCAATAGGAAAAATGGGCCAATGACATGGACCAGTACTCCACAATAAGAGAAAACACAAACATATGAAAAGAGGGTTGAGGGGGAGTCACTCACTGAGTTCACCCCAGAACATTTGCATGGCCCATACTTTCATACCCACCATGAGTAGCCTGTTCTATTCTTGGCTGGGAGGTAAACGAGGACCCTGTCCATAGACCAGGTGGCCATGAGGGGAATGGGCTTGGTAGGGAAAGCTAGAATTTGTGCTCTGGTGACCATGGTGGTCCTGGCCCCATATATATTCACTGTAAAGAGGAAGAGGCAGCAGAACAAGAAGAACACTGAATAACTAAGAAACGAATGCTTGTGCTCACTTTAGCAGCACATATACTAAAATTGGCATGATAGAAGATTAGCATGGCCCCTGTGCAAGGATGATGAGCAAATTCATGAGGCATTCCATATTTTTAGCAATCCCATTACTGGCTATATAACCAGAGGAATATAAATCATTCTACCATAAAGGCATGCACACGAGTATTCACTGAAGCCTTATTAACAATAACAAACACAAGGAATCAATGTCTTTGCAGGACGTGCATGGAATCAACCTAAATGCCCATCAATGACACATTGGATAGAGAAAATGTGGTACATATACACATGGATGTTATGCAGCCATAAAAAGAATGAGATCATGTTTTTTGCTGGAACATGGATAGAGCTGGAAGCTATTATTATTAGCAAACTAACACAAAAACAGAAAACCAAATACTGCATGTTCTCACTTATAAGTGGGAGCTAAATGATGAGAACTCATGAACACAAAAAAGGGAACAACAGACATTGGGGTCTACTTAAGGATGGAGGGTGAGAGGAGGGAAAGGAGCAGAAAAAATAAATATTGGGTACCAGGCTTAATACCTGGGTGATGAAATAGTTATACAGCAAACCCCCATGACACAAGTTTACCTATGTAACAAATCTTTATATGTACCCCCAAACCTAAGAGTTAAAAATAAATAAATAAAAGTTACAAAAATGAAGAGTTAAAAGTCTGCGGTCATGCAAATATGATGCCAAGATTCCAGGAGACCGATACAAAATGCCCATAGCAGCATTATTGATAAAAGCAAAAAATAAAAATAAGTAAATAAAAATAAAATAAAATAACTAGAAATAACTCAAAAGTCTGTCAATAGTAGAACAGATAAATTGTGATATATTTATACAAAGGAACATTATACGGCACTGGAAATTATTGCTACACATTTCAACATGAATTAATCTCAAAAACATAATGTTGAGCAGAAAAAGAAACAAAAGAATACATGTAGAATGATTCCATTTATACAAAGCTCAAAAGCAGGCAAAATTAAATTGCATATTGTATAGGAAAACAAAGATAGGTGGCAAAGTCATGGGGAGGGAAACAAGGGGATATTTCACACAACACTCAGCATGCTAATGAAAGTGGTGGTGACAAGAGAAAGGATAATATTATTGTGAAAGGGCACCAGAAGATTTCAACGTAGTGACTTTTTTTTTTTTTTTTTTTGAGACAGAGTTTCACTCTTGTTCCCCAGACTGGAGTGCAACAGCACAATCTCAGCTCACTGCAACCTCCGCCTTCTGGGTTCAAGCTATTCTTCTGCCTCAGCCTCCGGAGTAGCTGGGATTACAGGAGTGCACTACTACACCTGGTTAATTTTTGCATTTTTAGTAGAGACAGGGTTTTACCATGTTGGCCAGGCTGGTCTCGAACTCCTGACCTCAAGTGATCCACCCACCTCGGCTTCCCAAAGTGCTAGGATTACAGGTGTGAACCATAGCGCCCAGCTAGTGTTTTATATTTTAATCTGGTGTGAGTAGAAGGATGTCCAGTTTATACTTCTTTATGCTGTACGTATATATTTTATTCTTCCACTTGAATATATGATGCATTTCACAATTTTTTAAAGGCAATGGACAATATAATGAAAATTGAAGAACTGAAGCTCTTGTCCTTTCTGATATGTTCAGCACACATATCGTTTTGAATGCGCAGACTTCTTAGGGTTATGATTTAGCAACATGAGCAGTTAACAACCCAACCCTTGTTATGTTAACAGGAACACTGTGGCTAAACCACTAAACTAAAATTTCACTCCACAGACTTATTGATACTAAAACGGAATGTTTCTTCAGAGAACTACATACCTCAATTTGCTCACTTTTCTTTTTCTTTTACTATGCTTTGACATTACCATTTATTACAGATCATCTACTAAACAGAATTGCCTTCCTTCTTTACAGTTCTTTCTACATTGTTTTGTCCAGGTAATTTTTATGACTTTGATACTAGTGTCTGACATGCATGTAATTTAAAGTCAAAAAATACAGAATGATAAAAATGAACAGTCAGAAATTTTTATCTACTTATTTATTTATTCATTTATTGAGACAGGGTCTCACTCTGTTGCCCATGCTAGAGTGCAGTGGCTCAATCATAGATCACTGCAGACTTGATCTCCCAGGCTTAAGTGATCCTCTCTCCTCAGCCTCCCGAGTAGCTAGAACTACAGGCACAGCCACCACGCCCAGCTAATCTTTTTGAGTTTTAGTAGATACAAGGTCTCACTATACTGCCCAGGCTGGTCTCGAACTCCTGGGCTCAAACAATGCTCCTGCCTCAGCCTCCCAAAGTGCTGGGATTACAGGTGTGAGCCTCCGTGTCAAGCTCAGAAATTTTTTTTTTTTTTTTTTTTTGAGACAGAGTCTTGCTCTGTCACCCAGGCTGGAGTGCACTGGTGCAGTCTCAGCTCACTGCAACCTCTGTCTCCCGGGTTCAAGCAATTCTTCTGCCTCAGCCTCCCGAGTAGCTGGGACTACAGACATGCACCACCACGCCCGGCTAATTTTTGTATGTTTAGTAGAGATGGGGTTTAACCATAATGGTCAGGCTGGTCTCGAACTCCTGACCTTGTGATCCACCCGCCTCAGCCTCCAAGTGCTGGGATTACAGGTGTGAGCCATCGCATCCGGCCAGAAAATTTTTTAAAGAACCATGTGACTTCTGCAAAGAAGGTATATTCAGTATTAACTTTTAACTAGATAAGACCTACAATGAGCTATTTTCACACACATATTTTTTTTTTCAGAAATGTTAGAAGCTAATATTTATTTTAAGTCTGCATGGCAAGTTTTCCAGTTTTTCATAATACTTTGGATGACAGATGTCATTGCCGAGGCATCAAAAGCACTAAATTCCTCTTTGGAAGTGCTATTTCTCCGGTTTCAAATCTGCCCTGTATCCTTTTCTCCTCGAAAAGACAATCTTTCAAGCATTATCCCCCAGATGTTACAAAACAGCTGAACCAGCCTGCAAATTAAAGGACTACCTTGAACATAAATTTCTGATAAGGCCCATATTAATCATATGCCCCAAACTTTAGATGATCACACAAAAGTAATTTTCTCACATAAAAGGTTTTTGCTTTCTTTTCAAAAAATTGTAAAGGCATGGTGTAAACATTACTATTCCTTTTCTCTGTTTCTAAATGAGTCTAGGATCTTGTGTGAGGAAAGAGGACAATTAGTAAATGTAATTTTCTTATGCAGCCTCAGCTGGCTTCACATACCTCATAAATAGTTCTTATTCAAACATTCTAAAGATACATACAATTAAATAAAATTCATCCTAAGGCTGGGTATGGTAGCTCATGCCTGTAATCCCAACACTTTGGAAGGCCAAAGTGGGAAGATCACTTGAGGCCAGGGGTTTGAAACCAGCCTTGTCAACACATTGAGACTCCATCTCTACAAAAGAAAAAGATTAGCCAGGTGTGGTGGCACACATTTGTAGTGCCAGCTACTTAGGAAGCGGAGGCTGGAAGATGGCTTGAGTCCAGGAGTTTAAGGCTGCAGTGAGCCATGATCACATCACTGCTTTCTAGCCTTGGTGACAGAGCAAGACTCTGTCTCAAAAAAAAAAAAAAAATTCCATCCTAGTTATATATTTGATCTATTTCATGTTCTGAAAGATCTAACCTGGAACTTTCCCCTTATGTATACAATTTTAAAGAGTAAATGGCTATTCCAAGTCAATAAACTGGTGGCAAATTGAAAGATATTAATGTGTAGCTAATCTATTTTACATGATGGACTTTCCATTCTCCCCACCATGAGCCTCAGTATGTGATTTTGTTAAGTAACATTCAGAATGCTAAACTTGATTTTAAAAACTTGCAAGCATTCAGGATATTCTGCCATGAAGCCTCTAAAATTATAACTATATTACATAGAAGTTAAAAACAAACAAACAAACAAAAACCCTACACTTAGGGGCAAGAGCCCTTAACCAAGGCATTGCTTATTGCTGCAAAGCTGCTCTGTATTAACCTCATGTTAAATCATTAGAGAGAATGGTGGGAGGCGAGGGACAGCTGGCCCCCTTGGACATGGGGGCTGAGGCATCCATGGCTGCTAAAGATTTTATAGATGTTTTTTCCTTTTACAGGATAAAAATAAATCATTTGCCTTTAGTTATAGTTTCTAACTGATATTGTCACAAAGATAATTTCTGGTTGTGGTTTATGCAATGCAGTCTTATACTATTATATTATATCTGGCTCATATTAGGTACTGGGTGCCCATTTGTGAAATGGAACTTAAGGAACTGTACATTTTTTATAAGAATCAATGCTATTTCCCTAACAGACAGTATCTGTCATGGGCAGATGATTCACATTGATGGCTTATAAATAGCATGAATTCCCCAGGAAATTTCTTCACTGGGTCCGCCTTTCACACTAAATTCAAGATATTAGCCAAATCCTGCTAAGGTACACAGATTTGACTATCCAGAAAAGACAGATCAAAGTTCTTCAGACATCAAAATTTGCTTTGAAGAGAAAGACAACATAATTTGGTTTTGCAGTGGCAGATGGCTCATAACTTTGGCTTTGAATCTTGATCTTCTAAGCCAGTAGACAAGCGGAGACATAAGAGTCATACCAATTACTCCAGCACCACATACGGTGAGCTAGCCTTTAAAACAGGCACTAAATGAGACTTGTGATCAGTTTAAACTGCAAAGAAATTGAGGTAATTACAAGACTTATTGATTCCTCAGATAATAGCAATGATGGCTATCATTTACCAGGAGCCTACCATATAACCTGTGCATTTATGTATGCAAAAATCTGTGCCAGAGTTTTGCACACATGGAATAATCACAACAACCATGCAAAGTGGATATTACTGGCCCCATTATACATATGAGGAAACTGAAGCTAAGAGAAGCTAAGTAGCTTATCTCATGTTAAGTAATTTACCAATAACTGAGCCAAGATGCTAACTCAGAGATGCTTGAGTCTAAAGCTTGGGCTCTTTTCACCACACTATGTTACTTTGAAGAGTTAGCAATTTGTCCTCAAGGCCTCTGTCCATGTTGGTGTTTAATACAGCTCAAAAACCATAAAGAAACTTGTCAGTGGTACAAACAGTAGTTTCTGTTCAGCCTAATGTACTAGAAAAGAGTAAGAAGTTAATACTGCTTGCCATTCTTCTTGTCACCAGTTCAACACCATGTCTTTTTATTTTTTCCAGTCTATGATTAAATATATTAGCAAAGATTGACTTCTGCAGAAGGAAAACATAGAAGAAATAAAATATCTCCCAAAAAGCTTGAAGTTCTTGCTTCATGAAGAGTAGGAACATCATGAATTGCAAATGTCTTTCAAATATTTTTTCCAGTAATAGGCCGTTTCATAAAAATAATGCAATGACCAAAGAAGTGAAGAATCCTGATTTTACCATATTTTCCAAAAACAGAATGTTTATATATATATATATAAATCAGTAAAATGTATGATTTTCTGATATAAACCCTTGTGTTAAACCTCTGATGATCACGGTCACATAAGAAGTTCTTGGGAGGTATAACAAGCACTGCATATGATTCCACAAGTCCTGAATCCCCTGCCCAGCCCCAAAACTGAGCCATTTAACTTCTCTCAGACTGTTTCTTTACTCTCCAAATGAGGACAGTAATTCTTAACTTTCAGACAGCAAGGATGAATTCGGTAGTATATGGTGAAGTATTTTATAAATCATAAAGTGCTACACAAGTATATCACCACATTCAGAATACAGAACAGGAATCAGACTAGAAACAATAGAAACTCTCCATTTCCCAAATTCTGTCCCTAGATGTTTTTTTGGGGGATGTTATACCCCACTCCACTTATTATTTTTGATTGCTTCAGTAGGTGTCTAGCTCCAGCAATCAAACCAATCCATGACTAAGGTAACAAATGCCACCCAAAGGACATTCCCTATAGCAGAACAGCAAAAAGCTATTGGACCAATAGATCACTGGTATGGCTGTAACTTCAGTGCCCCACTTACAGGTCACCTAGAGTTTACAAAAAGTTTCACAATAAAGAGAAATGTGCAGTTTTTTTCTAGAATAAGTTGCTTGCTTGTATACACTAGAGCTTCAGGTTTTTTCTCAGAGACAAATTGTACATCTCTTTGTTTTATGATGGATATATGCAAGTATAAGACCTGCATAGAGCAACTCAAACTCTACCTTGAAAACTCTCTAAAATGTTGTAGGAAATCTGTTAACTATATCATCCAGTTAATTCCTAGTAATATAAACAGATTCCTTCCCTGCAGATTTTGGTACTGATTAGTTGTGATGACAAATGAAAGTTTTTCATATTTAAAGAAACTATCCATTTTGCACACTCACAACATAGCTTCCAGAAATATTGTTTAGTCCTTGGCAACACTGTCTCACAACTTTGGTAAAGAGCATTGTGAAAAGATGTTGTTGAACAGACTGCCACTCATTGTTTACATACCACACCAGAGACAGCAGTTTGTGGTGGTTAAGAGTACAAACTGTGGCTCCAACAATATGGGTTCAAACCCTGGCTCTCCAACTTAATAGCTGGTGACCTTGGGCAAATTAAGAAAGCTTCTAATAAGTGTTAACTATCACTACTGTCAATAGTAGTAGTAGTAGTAGTAGTAGTATTGCCTTCACAGGCATTAATGGATTATATTGCAAACCATGAAGTTTCCTGAGGCATCTTGTTCCAAACTCTCCAAACCTGACATGATTGTTAGGATCTTTGCACAAAAATAATCAGTTACCTGATGTCAATGGATGTGAATGGCTAAAACAGCTTCTGGAATGCATTCTAGCAGATTTTTGAACTTCATATTCCATCAAGGAGCCACCTTCTTTCATGGACAGGAATCCAGCCTTGAACATGTGAACAGAACCTGAATGTAATCCTTAATATTTCCCATAATGGTAAAACTGTAGAATCTAAACAGAGCTGGATAATTTCAGTTTGCATCTGGGGTCTGCCTCTTACTAGCTGTATAAACTTGGGCAAGTTACTAAACCTATTCAAGTCTAGCTTCCTCACATGTAAAATGTAGGAAGTAATGGTGTCTATCTCATAGAACCTTGTGAGGATTAAATGAGATAACTAAATCTTACCACAGTGCCTAGTGCATAACATATTCTCAATAAATATTGGCTATTACTATTAATTTTTTTGGGGGGGGGTTGGTTGGTACAGTTGATATGAGCTCTTCACCTGTGTGTTAATTGAAAAATGATTTTTTTGCAGCTGATCCTTTGAGGACTATAAAATGTATGGATGAAGTCTTATCAGCAGAAGTCTTATGTTATTATAATGTTGAATTCAGTTCACTTTTTGGAAGATTCTATAATAAATCTTACAATGTGAAACAATCATGGAGTAGATTGTCTAAGAAATTATAGAAATATAACATTGAGAAAGTAGTTGGTCTCTGTATTGTAACCATCAATTTTCCTTTCTACTTAGGTTTCTTGTTTGTTTGTTCATTTGTTTGTTTGTTTTTATAATTGAAGTATGGGGTCAGAACTTCAGAATAATAAAGTCATTGAGTCAGAAGGTGAGATGATAGATAGAAGGTCAAGGAAGGCTGTTGATTGCCCCTTTCAAGTCAGGCAGGCCTGACTTAAACATGGTTGGCTTTTGGCAAAGCTGAGGTAGTCAGTTCATCTTGAGTTCCCTTGTAGATTCTCTTTACTCTTCTCAGTCAATGAACCTATCCTGGGTCCCATTATTGCTCATATCAAGTGGTAAATTTATTTCTGTTAGTGTTAATCACTAATTAACTTGTTCACTGCTCATGGGTCCTCAGAGATGTCCGGAGACTCTTACAGTTGGAAAAGCCAGGAATCTTGAGGTGCATAGAACTATAAAAGAATTATAGGTTGTGAAGTCGTTAGTTTGAGGCATATATCTTTTGTCCACTATTCCTATGTCTAGGGCCTATCTCATTCCTGTAGACTTATTATGTGTTCTTAGACGAATAAGTATGCAGAAAAACTTTCTGTGATTTTTTTTTTTTTTTTACTTGGAGACAAAAGGACTCAGATCCTATGACATGATAGTTGTCTATATCCTTTATTGCAGTTGATGAGAAGACCCAGAAACAAACTTAGACCCAGATAATTTCTTTCTTCAAGATATCACCCAAGGCCGGGCATGGTGGCTCATGCCTGTAATCCCAACACTTTGGGAGGCCAAGGCGGATAGATCACTTGAGGTTAGGAGTTCAAGACCAGCCTGGCCAACACAGTGAAACCCCGTCTCTACTAAAAATTCAAAAAATTAGCCAGGTCTGGTGGCACATACCTGTAATCCCAGTTACTCGGGAGGCTGAGGCAGGAGAATAGCTTGAACCCAGGAGGCGGAGGTTGCACTGAGCCAAGATCATGCCACTGCACTACAGCCTGGGCCACAGAGCAAGAGTCTGTCTCAAAAAAAAAAAAAAAAAATCACGCAGTGGCAGTATCAAAGAATGGCTTTTCCCCAGCTATCCTAAAGATATATAAAACAACATGCTGTTACACAAATAGAGATTTGTTACAAGTCACCTCATCAGTACTTTCAGTCAGATGACAGCCCTGAGCCCCTCTGGTAACGTGATAGAGCAGCCACTAGACACACTATGAGAAGATCAGACATGAGCCTCATTCAACACCAAGAATAATCTGCTACAAAGCTAGTAGCTTAAAATTTTGGGGCAGAATTATTTTGTAAGGTTTCTTCTCTGTGTTTTCATAATTAACATGGAATTTTAGAGCTGAGAGAGTCTCAGAAGTCATTTTCCTAACCCCCCCCATGTTATATATGGAGATTCTGAGGGCCAGAGAGAGAGGTCATCTGCCTGCATTCCCATAGATGATGACTGCAGGGAAGCCCAGATCTGTGCCCCTTCTTGCTCCCAGGCCTTTCACGGATCACTGTCTTCAACTGAAGGTGACTAAGATAACAAGGCCCTTGAAAAATCTGGCTCTACCATCCTATCCACTGCCTACCCAGGATGAACTCCTTTTGCTCATGAACATTCTACATGAGAAATGGTTACAGACAGAAGTAGGCAGAGCAGCTAGGAAGCAGTTTCAATAATCTGGGTGAAAGATAATGGTGACTTGAATCAGAGTTGTGGTAGTAGAGTTGCAGAAAAGTGAACAGATTAGAGATTGTTTTATGGAGTGAATCAGAAGAATCTTCTAATGGATCTAATATGTAGGTGAATAAAAGGAAGGAATCAAAGGTAACACCTAGGGTTCTGGCTTGGGCAACTGAAGATAAAGAAGATAAGGCAGAGGCAAGAGAGTATTGGGATGGTGGGTGGGGGCGCAGCATGAAAGAAAGAGTTCTCTCAATGTTCCGGGTATAACAATCTGAGAAGTGGCATGGCATATGTCAGAGGAGGAACAATATTTCCCCCTTTTCTGTTTTCCATGAGGAAAGACTTCCCTTAACCCCTTCACCCTTTGGATCCATTTCTTGCTCCTCCTCAGAAAGGTAGGGTGAGTTATCTGATGAGGGAATTAGGGAGACTAACAGGGCATGCACAACCTAGCTCTTTCCTCCCTTTAATCCTTGGGAGTCAGGCCACCCCCAAAGAGCAGTCCTTCAGTTCCCTGATGCTGTAATTTCCAAAGGGACAGGCCCCTTGCATGGGGAGGACTGTGGGCATCCAGCATTTTCTGTGCTTGGGAGGGTAGGTTTATCTAATTCTGGAGCTGAGAATTATACATGCCTATAAATATAAGCCCATATTCCAATATCTGTTTCATAAGCCATAAATGTGACATTTTGATGTCCCATATGCATTTCTTTTTTGTCTTTTTTCTCATCTCAATTGGTTCAGGGTAGGGAAGAAAGAAGGTAGGTATTGGGTCCTCTCAAAACTCAAGAGTGGGAGGAACAGTGGGAGTGGAACAGAGTCCTTCCTCTAACACTGTGGCCCTGTGACCTCAGGAAGAGGACCTAACTTCTCAGTGCTTGTTTCCTAATCTATGAAAGGGAAAGGATAGCACCTACTCTACATTTCTTAAAAGGTTATTATGAAGATCTTAATAACCAATATTTGAATATTTAAATGTTCAACATTTGAACATTTGAATAACCAATATTTGAACGTAATCTTAATATTCCAATATTTGAATATGACTTTGAGCCTGGCACTTAAAGTGCCAGTGGCATATGTAAGAGTTGTGGTAGTAGAGTTGGAGAAAAGTGAACAGATTTGAGATGGTTTTACGAGTAACTCAGAAGAACTTTCTGATGGACCTAATATGGTAGGTGAATGAAAGAAAGTAATCAAAGATAAGACCTAGGTTTTTGTCTTTAAAGTGCCAGGCTTTGGGGGAGGTTCCAAGATGGCAAAATAGGAACAGCTCCAGTCTGCAGCTCCCAGCATGAGCGATGCAGAGGACGGGTGATTTCTGCATTTCCAACTGAGGTACCGGGTTCATCTCACCAGGGCTTGTCCGACAGTGGGTGCAGGACAGTGGGTGCAACCCATGGAGCATGAGCCAAAGCAGGGCAAGGCATCGCCTCACCCGGGAAGTGCAAGGGGTTGGGGAATTCCCTTTCCTAGCCAAGGGAAGCTGTGACAGATGGCACCTGGATAATCGGATCACTCCCACCCTAATACTGTGCTTTTCCAACAGTCTTAGCAAATGGCACACCAGGAGATTATATCCCCCGCCTGGCTTGGAGGGTCCCACACCCACGGAGTCTTGCTCACTGCTATCACAGCAGTCTGAGATCGAACTGCAAGGTGGCAGCGAGGCTTGGGGAGGGGTACCCACCATTGCTGAGGCTTGATTCAGTAAACAAAGTGGCCAGGAAGCTCAAACTGGGTAGAGCCCACTGCAACTCAAGGAAGCCTGCCTGCCTCTGTAGACTCCACCTCTGGTGCAGGGCATAGCTGAACAAAAGGCAGCAGAAACTTCTGCAGACTTAAACATCCCTGTCTGACAGCTTTGAAGAGAGTAGTGGTTCTCCCAGCATGGAGTCTGAGATCTGAGAATGGACAGACTGCCTCCTAAAGTGGCTTCCTGAACCCCGAGTAGCCTAACTGGGAGGCACCTCCCAGTAGGGGCAGACTGACACCTCATACGGCCAGGTGCCCCTCTGAGATGAAGCTTCCAGAAGAACAATCAGGCAGCAACGTTTGCCGTTCTGCAATATTTGCAGTTCTGCAGCCTCCGCTGGTGATACCCAGGCAAACAGGGTCTGGTGTGGACCTCCAGCAAACTCCAACAGACCTGCAGCAGAGGGTCCTGACTGTTAGAAGGAAAACTAACAAACAGAAAGGACATCCACACCAAAACCCCATCTGTACATCACCATCATCAAAGACCAAAGGTAGATAAAACCACAAAGATGGGGAGAAACCAGAGCAGAAAAGCTGAAAATTCTAAAAATCAGAGTGCCTCTTCTCCAACGGAACGCAGCTCCTCGCCAGCAATGGAACAAAGCTGGACAGAGAATGACTTTGACGAGTTGAGAGAAGAAGGCTTCAGAAGATCGGTAATAACAAACTGCTCCGAGCTAAAGGAGGGTGTTCGAATCCATCGCAAAGAAGCTAAAAACCTTGAAAAAAGATTGGAAGAATGGCTAAATAGAATAAACAGTGTAGAGAAGAACTTAAATGACCTGATGGAGCTGAAAACCATGGCACGAGAACTACGTGATGCATGCACAAGATTCAGTAGCCGATTCAATCAACTGGAAGAAAGGGTATCAGTGATTGAAGATCAAATGAATGAAATGAAGCAAGAAGAGAAGCTTAGAGAAACAAGAGTAAAAAGAAATGAACAAAGCCTCCAAGAAATATGGGACTATGTGAAAAGACCAAATCTACGTCTGATTGGTGTACCTGAAAGTGACGAGGAGAATGGAACCAAGCTGGAAAATACTCTTCGGGATATTATGCAGGAGAACTTCCCCAACCTAGCAAGGCAGACCAATATTCAAATTCAGGAAACAGAGAGAACGCCACAAAGATACTCCTCGAGAAGAGCAACTCCAAAACACATAATTAACAGATTCACCAAAGTTGAAATGAAGGAAAAATGTTAAGGGCAGCCAGAGAGAAAGGTCATGTTACCCACAAAGGGAAGCCCATCAGACTAACAGCGGATCTCTCAGCAGAAACTCTGCAAGCCAGAAGAGAGTGGGGGCCAATATTCAACATTCTTAAAGAAAAGAATTTTCAATGCAGAATTTCATATCCAGCCAAACTAAGCTTCATAAATGAAGGAGAAATAAAATCCTTTACAGACAAGCAAATGCTGAGAGATTTTGTCACCACCAGGCCTGTCTTACAAGAGCTCCTGAAGGAAGCACTAAACATGGAAAGGAACAACTGGTACCAGCCACTGCAAAAATATGCCAAATTGTAAAGACCATCGATGCTAGGAAGAAACTGCATCAACTAATGGGCAAAATAACCAGCTAACATCATAATGACAGGATCAAATTCACACATAACAATATTAACCTTAAATGTAAATGGGCTAAATGCTCCAATTAAAAGACAAAGACTGGCAAATTGTATAGAGTCCAGACCCATCAGTGTGCTGTATTCAGGAGACCCATTGCATGTGCAGAGACACACATAGGCTCAAAATCAAGGGAGGGAGGAAGATCTACCAAGCAAATGGAAAACAAAAAAAAAAGCAGGGGTTGCCATCCTAGTCTCTGATAAAACAGACTTTAAACCAACAAAGATCAGAAGAGACAAAGAAGGCCATTACATAATGGTAAAGGGATCAATTCAACAAGAAGAGCTAACTATCCGAAATATATATACACCCAATACAGGAGCACCCAGATTCATAAAGCAAGTCCTTAGAGACCTACAAAGAGACTTAGACTCCCACACAAAAATAATGGGAGACTTTAACACCCCACTGTCAACATTAGACAGATCAACAAGACAGAAAGTTAACAAGGATATCCAGGAATTGAACTCAGCTCTGCACCAAGCGGACCTAATAGACATCTACAGAACTCTCCACCCCAAATCAACAGAATATACATTCTTTTCAGCACCACACTGCACCTATTCCAAAATTGACCACATAGTTGGAAGTAAAGCACTCCTCAGCAAATGTAAAAGAACAGAAATTATAACAAACTGTCTCTCAGACCACAGTGCAAACAGATTAGAACTCAGGATTAAGAAACTCACTCAAAACTGCTCAACTACATGGAAACTGAACAATCTGCTCCTGAATGACTACTGGGTACATGACGAAATGAAGGCAGAAATAAAGACATTCTTTGAAACCAATGAGAGCAAAGACACAACATACCAGAATCTCTGGGACACATTTAAAGCAGTGTGTAGAGGGAAATTTATAGCACTAAATGCCCACAAGAGAAAGCAGGAAAGATCTAAAATTGACCCCCTAACATCACAATGAAAAGAACTAGAGAAGCAAGAGCAAACACATTCAAAACCTAGCAGAAGGCAAGAAATAACTAAGATCAGAGCAGAACTGAAGGAGATAGAGACACAAAAATCCCTTCAAAAAATCAATGAATCCAGGAGCTGGTTTTTTGAGAAGATCAACAAAATTGATAGACTGCTAGCAAGAATAATAAAGAAGAAAAGAGATAAGAATCAAATAGATGCAATAAAAAATGATAAAGGGGATATCACCACCGATCCCACAGAAATACAAACTACCATCAGAGAATACTATAAACACCTCTACGCAAATAAACTAGAAAATCTAGAAGAAATGGATAAATTCCTGGACACATATACCCTCCCAAGACTAAACCAGGAAGAAGTTGAATCCCTGAATAGACCAATAACAGGCTCTGAAATTGAGGCAATACTTAAGAGTCTACCAACAAAAAAAAGTCCAGGACCAGATGGATGCACAGCCAAATTCTACCAGAGGTACAAAGAGGAGTTGGTATCATTCCTTTTGAAACTATTCCAATCAATAGAAAAAGAGGGAATCCTCCCTAACTCATTTTATGAGGCCAGCACCTTCCTGATACCAAAGCCGGGCAGAGACACAACAAAAAAAGAGAATTTTAGACCAATATCCCTGATGAACATCGATGCAAAAATCCTCAATAAAATACTGGCAAACTGAATCCAGCAGCACGTCAAAAAGCTTATCCACCATGATCAAGTGGGCTTCATCCCTGGGATGCAAGGCTGGTTCAACATACACAAATCAATAAACATAATCCATCATATAAACAGAACCAATGACAAAAACCACATCATTATCTCAATAGATGCAGAAAAGGCCTTTGAAAAATTCAACAGCCCTTCGTGCTAAAAACTCTCAATAAATTAGGTATTGATGGGATGTATCTCAAAATAATAAGAGCTATTTATGACAAACCCACAGCCAATATCATACTGAATGGGAAAAAACTGGAAGCATTCCCTTTGAAAACTGGCACAAGACAGGGATGCCCTCTCTCACCACTCCTATTCAACATAGTGTTGGAAGTTCTGGCCACGGCAATCAGGCAGGAGAAAGAAATAAAGGGTATTCAATTAGGAAAAGAGGAAATCAAATTGTCCCTGTTTGCAGACGACATGATTGTATATTTAGAAAACCCCATCATCTCAGCCCAAAATCTCCTTAAGCTGATAAGCAACTTCAGCAAAGTCTCAGGATACAAAATCAGTGTGCAAAAATCACAAGCATTCCTATACACCAATAACAGACAAACAGAGAGCCAAATCATGAGTGAACTCCCATTCACAATTGCTTCAAAGAGAATAAAATACCTAGGAATCCAACTTACAAGGGATGTGAAGGACCTCTTCAAGGAGAACTACAAACCACTGCTCAACGAAATAAAAGAGGGCACAAACAAATGGAAGAACATTCCATGCTCATGGATAGGAAGAATCAATATCATGAAAATGGCCATAAGGACCAAGGTAATTTATAGATTCAATGCCATCCCCAACAAGCTACCAATGACTTTCTTCACAGAATTGGAAAAAACTACTTTAAAGTTCATATGGAACCAAAAAAGAGCCCACGTTGCCAAGTCAATGCTAAGCCAAAAGAACAAAGCTGGAGGCATCACGCTACCTGACTTCAAACTATACTACAAGGCTACAGTAACCAAAACAGCATGGTACTGGTACCAAAACAGAGATATAGACCAACGGAACAGAACAGAGCCCTCAGAAATAATACCACACATCTACAACCATCTGTTCTCTGACAATCCTGACAAAAAAAAAAAAACAAGAAATGAGGAAAGGATCCCTATTTAATAAATGGTGCTGGGAAAACTGGCTAGCCATATGTAGAAAGCTGAAACTGGATCCCTTCCTTACACCTTATACAAAAATGAAATCAAGATGGATTAAAGACTTAAATGTCAGACCTAAAACCATAAAAACCCTAGAAGAAAACCTAGGCAATACCATTGAGGACATATGCATGGGCAAGGACTTCATGTCTAAAACACCAAAAGCAACAGCAACAAAAGCCAAAATTGAGAAATGGGATCTAGTTAAACTAAAGAGCTTCTGCACAGCAAAAGAAACTACCATCAGAGTGAACAGGCAACCTACAGAATGGGAGAAAATTTTTACACTCTACCCATCTGACAAAGGGCTAATATCCAGAATCTACAAAGAACTTAAAGAAATTTACAAGAAAAATCAAACAACCCCATAAAAAAGTGGGCAAAGGATATGAACAGACACTTCTCAAAAGAAGACATTTATGCAGCCAAAAGACACATGAAAAAAGGCTCATCATCACTGGCCATCAGAGAAATGCAAATCAAAACCACAATGAGATAGCATCTCACACCAGTTAGAATGGCGATCATTAAAAAGTCAGGAAACAACAGGTGCTGGAGAGGATGTGGAGAAATAGGAACACTTTTACACTGCTGGTGGGAGTGTAAACTAGTTCAACCATTGTGGAAGACAGTGTGGCGATTCTTCAAGGATCTAGAACTAGAAATACCATTTGACCCAACATCCCATTACTGAGTATATACCCAAAGGATTATAAATCATGCTGCTATAAAGACACATGCACACGTATGTTTATTGTGGCACTATTCACAATAGCAAAGACTTGGAACCAACTCAGATGTCCATCAATGATAGACTGGATTAAGAAAATGTGGCACATATATACCGTGGAATACTATGCAGCCATAAAAAGGATGAGTTCATGTCCTTTGTAGGGACATGGATGAAGCTGGAAACCATCATTCTGAGCAAACTATCACAAGGACAGAAAACCAAACATTGCATATTCTCACTCATAGGTGGGAACTGAGCAATGAGAACACCTGGACACAGGGTGGGGAACATCACACACCAGGGCCTGTCATGGGGTGGGGGGAGGGAGGAGGGATAGCATTAGGAGATATACCTAACGTAAATGACGAGTTAATGGGTGCAGCACACCAACATGGCACATGTATACATATGTAACAAACCTGCACGTTGTGTACATGTACCCTAGAACTGAAAGTATAATAAAAATAAAAAATAAAAAAATAAAGTGCCAGGCTCAAAGTCATTTTCAAATATTGGAAACATCACTTGTAGTTCCAAATGCATTGACTAAGGAATTTATAGATGGAATTTCTACAAAGAGAAAATTAATAATGGACCAACTAGTATTTCTATTGTAATAATAATTATTATTATCGTGATTATTTTACTATATACATCTCCTTAGGCAAATAGTGGTTATCAAAGATGACAGCCCTACAGGAAGAGATAGAAAGAGAAAGCCATCTGATGCTCCATTATTCACATTTTTCTATTTCAAATATTGAAAAGCTGGCCTTATTATTTAGCTTTGTACATTTATAGAAAATTTGAGAATAAGAAATGCATTCGTAATAAATGGGTTCTTTTTTCTAGGAAAGAAAAAAAGTATCTTTCATAAAGCTGGGGTGATATTTTTTTAAATACACTTCCACATACAGGCCCAGGGATTATGTTCTGCTAAAAATAATGAAGATGCAGATATTAAGGTTCTGTGTAGCTTTTAGTCAAGAAAAAAAAAAGCTCTCAGAAACAGCTACACGGTTGATAAAGCGTGGTTGACTTTCCCTTTTATGACTTGTCACAGAAGGGCACCAGCAAATCCTGTGGCTCAATTTTACAAATGACTAAGCAAGTTTTGGAGCGTTAACATATTGAGGGAAAAGAAATATAATAACAAAGGTGATTATCCCACATCCTTCCTGGTGGATTCAGGAAGATGGAAAATATTGGAAAATATTTCTTTTCTGTATACAAAAGAAAGAAAAAGAGCCCTGAAGGGGATATTCACCATCAGGAACTTTAGGTTAACAGAGACAAGACCTCAATCAATGAGCCTGAGAATTGCTGGCATGGTAACTCCTGGGTTGCTGTTGCTAAAAGTTCCTGGTAGATACCAGGCTAAGAGATATATCAAAGAAAGAATATTTATTATCGTTCTCATTCTAATAAAAGCCTGGATGTTGCAAACAAGTGTTTAAATACAAATTTCTCTGTCACTTGTTCTACTTAGAATGGTGGAGCAAGGTCCTTTTTACATTGCAAGACATTGCAATACAGCAAATAAATTACAACCAAGGGCCACATGGGGTAACAGTTTAAAGTGTAATTAAACTCTGTGTATTTAAAAGAAAAACAAGTATTTCATGTATCTGATATTAAAATGGAAAAGAAGGATACACTCACAGGCCACATGGAAGTAAAAAAGAAACAATTGTTTTATGAAAGAGGCCAATGAGATTTAAAAATATGATTGTAAAATTAAAAACTGGGAACAAATACTTATTTTCATGTTATATCAGTTTGATAGTAAGGTAAGTGAGGTCATAGAAGGCAAGAAGAGGATTAGGAAAAGAGAAAAGAGAATGAGGAGAAAGAGAGACAGGCAAGATGAAGGAAAGGAGGAGGGAGAAGGGGAAAAATGGGGCGGACCAGGGGAAGCCATTACACAAAAGGAACGGCAGGTGTGGGATGTCCAAAAAGAAGAAATTAAGAGGACAAGACAAATAAATGGAAAGAGGAGAGGAAACACAGAAAGACTAAGAGAAAAGAGGAAATGTTGAGATAGCCAGCAGTTCAGGGGACTCTGAAGCATGTTAGATAAATGCATTTAACTATTCCTTTGAGCTTTGGAGCATTAACTGTTGTGATCACTGCCTTTGGAAATGTCATTTAGCTGTTTAACAAAACTGGTCACAGATGACTTTAGAAGAATTGCGGGGGTTAAGTACTTTCTAGGGTAATGGTAGATAATCCAAATAAAAATATCTTGAGTCCGAAAACAAATCTGACAATCTTGGAGGACACTTCCTGGAAACAAGTCGAGAAGTACAGACTAGAAAAACATAAATATGCTGTGCTCTTGGTTCTTCAGGGGAAAGCAGAAGTGGTGGTGGTGGCAGAGCATTTGCTCTCATCAAAGGCTGAGCTCTGGCTCTTTACATACATTAATGTGCTTCAAGTTACCACCCTTTCATCAGAGAGTTCCCAGCCTGACCTTTTATATTCTCCCCAGCAAATCATTCTGCCTTGCCCAAAAGATATCACCACAGTGATTTAAATAAACATATGAAATGCAGACTACATTTTCTTTGCTCCAACATTGCCATTATTAACTACATCATCACCACTGGAGTCATAGTCTTTCTCTCTTGCTCCATCCTTCCAACTTTGTTCATTCCTCTTCTCTACTGGTAATAGATGAATTGCTTGGTCCCCTGAACCTTCATGTCTCCAACAGTCACAGTCTGGACCATGATAGCCCTGCACCTGACCACTTGACCTGGGAACCTGTCCTACCCTTATGTATGAGAAAATGCAAGGACTCTTGGCCTACAAGTGCCCTAGTTCAGCATTATTTTATTTATTTATTTTGAGATGGAGTCTCACTCTGTCACCCAGGCTGGAGTGCAGTGGCATGATCTCGGCTCACTGCAACCTCCGCCCCCTGGGTTCAAGTGATTCTCCTGCCTCAGCCTCCCTAGTAGCTGGGATTACAAGCACCTGCCACTGTGCCCAGCTAATTTTTCTATTTTTAGTAAAGACAGGGTTTCACCATGTTGGCCAGGCTGGTCTTGAACTCCTGAGCTCATGATCCACCCGCCTTGGCCTCCCAAAGCGCTGGGATTACAGGCATGAGCCACTGCGCCTGGCCCCTAGCTCAGCATTATTAGCTAAACCCCCTGGTCCTAATTTGACCTTGTAACCCAGTGCTGGTATTTAGGCCACTTACCCTGTGACTGAATTTTTCATTATATTCCTGATATGGTTTGGCAGTGTCTCCAGCCAAATCTCATTTCAAATTGTAACTCCCACAATTCCCACATGTTGTGGAAGGAATCCAGTGGGAGGTGATTGAATTATGGGGGCGGATCTTTCCTGTGTTGTTCTCATGATAGTGAATGAGTCTCGCAAGATCTGATGGTTTTAAAAATGGGAGTTTCCCTGCACAAACTCTCTTTTTGCCTGCCACCATCCATGTAAGATGTGACTTGCTCCTCCTTGCCTTCCGCCAGGAGTGTGAGGCCTCCTCAGCCACGTGGAACTGTGAGTCCATTAAGCCTCTTTTTCTTCCCAGTCTCGGGTATGTCTTTATCAGCAGCATGAGAACAGACTAATACATTTCCTTTTCCTCATTTATTCATATAACATATAACATTTTTACTGAGTATCTACCTACCATGTGCTAGGTACCATGCCAAACACAGGGAGTGCTACAAAGCCAAGAAAATCATAGCATCTGCCTTCAAGGAGCTCACAGTCTAATGGAGAGAAAGACAGGTGAACCAAAATTAAAGCAACCAAAATTGGAATAAATAGCAAGAGTCATACAGACAAATTACTATGGAAGTTAGTGGAAAAAAGAATGAACTTCCATGGAGAGTTTGCCATTCTCATTATTTATCTTGACAAAGTCATAGTCTAGGCCTTATTCCAGTATGGCTCCATGAGCCTGCATCCAGTGCATTCACCCAGGGTCCTGTGCCAAGAAGAGTCCCCACACCCACCCTTGAAGTTTAATGCACTACAGTCATTATCTTGAAATTCTTAATAATTTTTTTTTGGAATTTTTATTTTGTACATGAGGTCTGATGGAGCATGCCTCAGAGGTTCACATACAGTCCAGCCTCCTGATGGGTTCTCAGCCTCTGCCTCCTGCCCTAGCTGCATGAGCCCTGTCTTGCTCTATTCAGGGCTGCAACAGGGTCAGTGAACAGAGATACCTGTGTTCTACTATTGCCCTCCACGTCTAGCAGGGCCCAGGGTATGGGTATGGGGAAAGTCAGTGTCTCTGGGTAGGGAAAGGCCCTGGACATCGGGGATGTCCCCACCCCAGGCTGGCAGCACCACGGCATGTTCATTAAGCGACTCTGTGGGGGCCTCCTGCCCACCCCTGATCCAGGTAGCAAGCTTGTCAGGCACAGAGGTTGTCATCTTTTGGGGCTTGCCCATCTACCATGGGTCGGGTGGCTGCCTGCAGGGGCTGGCCTAGGGAAGGGGAGATTGACTTCCCTGTCCCTAGAAAGACCCCTGTTTTCATTTTTCACTGAGTCCTATAAATTATGTAGCTGGGTCTGATCCCAGTTCTTGACCTTGTAACCCTCAGAGCTTACAGGCAACAATCTCATTAGCAAATTTCCTACCTCCAGTGCCCTATTCCCCAGAGTCCTATTCTCCAATCCATTCTGAACAGCGAAAACTAAAACAGGAAGAATCATCTCCCTGTGCCATTCTGATCCCTTTCCCAAAGCCTAACTGGCTTTCCCTCTCAGATTTTGTTATGGGCAGATAATCATGCACACAAGCACAGGCCTGTGAAAATCATGACCTGCTGGAGAGGACGCTCACCACTTGAAGGCCCTGGACTTTGACGGCACGCAGTGACTGGATGGGACTGGGGCTGGGGCCCACTCTGGGTCAGGGTGAAGCTACATTTGCCAGCCTCCCTGCAGTTGGCTATGGTCACATCCCTGGGTTCTAGAGTCTAGAAAGACAATGAAATATGAGCAAGAAATGTGTGCCACTTCCTGACAGGACAGGAAAATCTCTCATTTCATTTCCCATTTTTCTCTGTCTCTTCCCTCATCTGCTGATGGGCTGTTAATGCTGACAGCACCCTTTGAACCCTCGTGTTGAGGCTCAGGAAGGAAAGAATCCTCTCTTGGAGGAGAGCCACCTATCAATCAGGAAGACTGTGCTGAGCCTCAGAAGAGTGAGAAATGAGCTTCCATTGTGTTACTACTGTGTGCCACTGAGCTTTGGAAGGGTATCTGAGAAAGCAAATATGGTTTCTTTAAGTAATGATTAGTACATATATGGAAAAAAATAAAAGAAAACAAAAAGAGAAGAGAAAAATTAGTCATAAGCCCACCACTCAGAGATTACCTCTATCAATGTTTTGGCATATTGACCTCCACCCTTTGATCATGCAGTATTCTAATTACTTTTTACTGAGCCCAAACAAAGTGACAAACAGTGTTAAGCACTTTTCAGGTTTAATCTTGGCAACCTCTTAAGACAGAAGGTATCATTATCCTCATTTTAGAATTGCAGAAACTAGCAACTAGAGAGGTAAAATATGACACAGCCCTTGGATATGATGGAACTGGGAATTGAATTCAGTCTGATTCTGAAAATGGTGCACTCCACCATTTCCCTTATGCGTCTGTTGTTATTGTTAAGAAAACTGAGATTCTGTTGAATACACTTTGTTCACTTAATAGTATTCTCTGAGCAATCTCCTATGATTAAATACTCCCTTTTATAATATATCATAATTGATTCATCCAACCCTCTAGTTGGATGTTTGGATTGATAATTTATTATTATTATAGATAATACTACAACAAGTATTCATATACACAAATCTTTGCACATACCCATAAAATTTTTCTTAGCATGACTGGAATTGTTACATAAGCCATTGTAAATATTCTTTTTATTTTTTTTTGAGACAGAGTCTCACTCTGTCACCCAGGCTGGAGTGCAATGGTATGATCTTGGCTTACTGTAACCTCTGCCTCCTGGGTTCAAACAATTCTCCTGCCTCAGCCTCCCAAGTAGCTGGGACTACAGGTGCGTGCCACCACACTTGGGTAATTTTTTGTATTTTTAGTAGAGGCGAAGTTTCACCATATTGGCCAGGCTGGAGAAGTTGTGACTATTCTTAAGGCAGTATATGGTTCTTGCCAAATTATCCTATATCAGTTGTGGTCGGTGGAGCCGGGCGGTGGGGGTGTGATTTTATTACCAGGGTATATTTGACAATGTCTGGAGACTTTTTAAATTGTCCAGACTAGGCAAGTATCTAGTGGAGAGAGGCCAGGGATGCTACTAAACAACCATCCTACAATGCACAGGTCACCCTACCTCCAACAAAGAATTATCTGTCCAAGATGCCAATAATACCCCTGTTGAGAAAGCTAACCCACATAATGATCTCATCAGTGTGTGTCAGTCTTGAGACAAAATAAAGGCTATAATAAAGGCTCTTCCACTTACTCAAACATGATCTACCAAGCGTCTACTCTATGCCAGATCCTGTGGTAGGTGCTAAGTTAGAATTCAAGCATGAGGGTGAGATCAATAGGGAAGAGTAAAGAGAGGAGGTGGCTCAGAAGCAAAGTTTGACTTCACTTGGTAGTAAGAAAGCATATCTGTTCCATTTTATACCTTCATATCTTTCTATATAATTTTGCATTAAATTATTTCCATGCGATTCTTCATTAAATATATAACCTCACAAGGCAGTCAAAAGAAATGATTAATATTGCTATATTGCTACCTACAGGAATGGTTGATCCTGATTTTTTTAGGCTATTTCTGAAGAACAAAATTAGTTTTTTCTTCAACAGAAACCCAAAGTCTTAAGTATGAAACATTATTATAATGACAGTAGCTCTTCTT
Source organism: Pongo pygmaeus (assembly GCF_028885625.2). Taxonomy (NCBI): domain Eukaryota; kingdom Metazoa; phylum Chordata; class Mammalia; order Primates; family Hominidae; genus Pongo; species Pongo pygmaeus. The sequence continues at coordinate 77,731,619 of NC_072384.2, forward strand.
CCTCCAATTGACCTTTTTGTTCTGTAACATAGCAAATAATCTTAATTTGGCTAAGTCAGAGGTAGAAAAATATTTTCCTGCCCTTTATATTTTAAAGCTCCTTTCTGTCTATTCACAGCAGGCATGAGTAAAAGAAAGGATCAAATCAGAGGCTGTTCCTCTTGTTCATTCATTTTAAAAATGAATGGCAAAGGAGAGAGGGGAGAGATGCCTCAGCTTCCAGCTGTTCGTCTCCCTGCTTGGTTAATTCATGGCACATTGGCTGCCACTGGTTCCTCTCTTTGCTTCTCTGCATGATAATTTTAGGGTTATGATAAAAAGGAGGGCTATGGCTAGGGCTGTCTTGGGCTTTCAAAGCCAATGCTCAAAGATGGGGAAGTGAAAGAATCTGACTCCAGTCTCACATACCTGAAGACAGAAAAAAAAAAAAAAGAAGCTACCTTAGCAGTTGCGCAGAGTAACAGAGTGTGCACCCTCTCACTTAGTGGTTCTCTGGAAGCAAAAGGAAAAACAGGCTAACAGGGAAGTGTGAGTAGCCATAAAGGTGGCCATTAGAGAGAGGGGATTACAGCTTCACTTTTCCAGAGGACTTTATTCAGAAAAGAACAAAAATCTGGACTGGTTTCTTTAGCAACCCCGGGATAATCTTTCCCACAGTGTCCCAAGCCTGCAGTTCTTAATGCCATTACAGCTGTTATGAAAACTTTAAATATGTAATATGTAATCATGCATACTAAGTTGCCAAATACCCACAAAAACTGTTAGCTCATTAAACTGTGTACACCCATTTAAATGAAAAAGGAGTACCATCTAATTTTTTAATTGAAAAATGTAAAGGTTAAAACATTCTGGTAATCTGATAAAGTAGTACATGCAACATAAATGCAAAAAGGTAATGCTGGTATTAAAAGTATCACCATTTCCAAACACGAAAACATAAAGAAAGCCTATGTTTTATATAAGGAATAGTCAATACATCTACAATAAAATTGTGTCATAGATATACTTAGCCTACTAAATTATTAGATCTTGATTACAGGCATGATATTTAGTGTTCATTTATTCTTTAATGCCAGCTGCTAGAATTGATTTAGTTTGCAAGTGCTTGAGCCAAATATCATCATTTTTAAAAATTTTTAATATTTTGACAATAAAACTACAAATCATCAACTTGGAGATTTCATATGAGGATTTCGGACTAGAAAAATAGGCATGTTGATCAATTGTAACAAGAAATTTAACATGTGTGTGTTTGTCAAAGGTAGAATATTTATTATGGCCTCTAAATCCTGACAGCATAATGTTCATTTAAAGCATTTGATCTCTTTACATTTTAAAGTAATCATTTCTTGTGTTTCAGGGATTACGTATGTGTGGTACTGTGTTAAAAAGTACCTAGGATTTGTTTTAATGGGGTATGGTAAAGCAAACACAGAAATGACTGTCATGAAGAAAGTTCATACTCACAGACCCTAGAAACGGGAGGCACCACACACTGTGCAGGGCCGCATAGGGAAGGGCCAGGGTCAGTCCGGAGGCAGAAGTCAGGGCAGAGCATAGCACTTAACCTTTACTAGGGTCTTCAGGGAAGGATGAGTGAGACAGGGTAGGTAGCTGAGTAAGTTTAGGATTGGCTAGTTTGAATAATTTTGGCAAACTATGGGCTATAGGAGTGGTCTTTAGTTGTTGGGTACCTGGCCCTGGGTGATTTAGGGCAAGGAGAATATTGTCTGGGTGTATGAGAGTTTGATAAAGGAGATAGTTAGGGCTCTGAATCGGCTGATTTATATATCAGAGGTACCCTCAAAAGGGAGTTCTTCACTCTCTCTAGAAATTAGCTAGCCCTGGGAGGGGCATTCTCTCCAGGGTCGTAAGCCTCAAATGCTAGAACATCAAGAATACAGAAAATTCGGAATTATAGTCAATACAGGTACTACCACATTTTAGATCAAAACTCTCCTATTATGTTCAAAGTCCTTTCCAAAGACAACACTGTGAATAAAAACTGTGTATTTTAAAACATTAATAAGGCCTTACATTTCTGACTTTATCCATTGGAAAATGCTTTTCCATTATCTCATTGCAATCTAATGATTAGATTTGATGATTAGAGGTTTACAAAATACTATGGGGTAGACATGTCTGAACATATTATCCCTATATTATAGCTAAAAAACTAAGGCAGAACTGGGAATAGAACCACAATTCCTGACTGTAAGTCTAGAGCATGTTCTGTCACACTCTGATGCCTTTTACAGTTTAACAATATTATTAGTAACCTAAGAATTCAATTGTCAGGCAAATGGATTTAAAGAGATTGTACAGAGAACAGGTTGCACAAACTAGACCAAAGTCACCTCTTCGCTGTAGGTGTGTTTGGCCAAGGTTACCTTTTATGGATTGTCTTTGAGGATACAGAATCTCACGAATAAACAGAATAACTTGAAGAGAATAAGGGAGTCAGCTCCCTCACTTACCAACAGAGTCACTTTAAGCAAATTACTTAAACTGTCCAAGCCTCAGTTTCTCCTTTTGTAAAATGGGGGTGGTCATAGTTACCTCAGGGGATTGTTGAGAGGATTAAAAGAGACAATGCTTGCTAATGAGCTTTGTGGCTCAAAGTTAGTACTCCATAAATGAAGTTACTATTCATCCACAGTGAAGCTTCCCTCTACCTTCTGTTACTAAGTTAAAAAACAAAAAAAAAGTATACACCCTGCCAGGCTCAGTGGCACACATTTATAGTCCCAGCTACTCACGTGGTTGAGGTGGGAGGATCACTTGAGCCCAGGAGCTTTAATTCAGCCTGGGCAACATAGTAAGATCTTGTCTCTAAAGAAAAGAAAAAAATAGACACCCTAAAGAGGTATCTCATAGGTTTCCCCTTTTTTTTACTTCAGGTAAAAAAGATTTCTTCTCCTGAATTTGCGACAGCCTTTAAGCTATATGTTATGATGGGAAACATAATTTGTCATTAATATATGAAACCACTGTTCAGTCAAAAACAACCAATTAATGAAAAAAAACCTCAGGAATTATAGAAAGTATATTTTTTAATGCCAGAAAACCTTCTTTACTATTTTAATCCAAATAAATAAATATAGCCTCAATGCCTATAAATGACCAGGAACTGAAACTTCTCCTAAAATATTAGCAACTTAACCCACTCTTTTATGATTAAACTGCCTTTATCTGATTAAAATTTCACTTTCCAAAAGAATGTGGTTATATTGCAAAATGCTACCCTTAAAATAAGCAGCAAGCAATGTACCTCAAGGATCTTGTTGACTTTCCTATAAAACAACTCAAAGCTGTTTCAGAGAAAAGTTTGTATGACTCTTCAACATTATATTCAACATGAAACCCTAACTTCCAAATTAAGCCAGCCTTGTTAATAAACAGGTGACCCAAACCTCAGGAACCAAAATAAATTGGTCAGATTAGTAAACATTTAGCTTATGGGTTGAGAAAAAAATTTAGTTAACCTTAAATTACCTTTCCATGATTTTGTAGGAACTGTGCCTTTCTGTAGTCTATCCTCATGTACAAAGCAGCAAATGCAATTTGTCCTTGTGTTTATCACGATCATGTGTCTGTCAGGAAAAGAGGCTGAAATAGCAGAGTTTCCTACTTCAAACACAAAATCAACTCTGGTTCTGGGCTAGTGAACATGTTCGTGCGCTTGGGAGAATTTTTTTAAACACTGTGCAAAGCTGGAATAAGATTTCATGAAATTCCTTTATAATATCAGTGTTGGAGTATGATCAACATCTTCCTTTTTGGACAAATCTCAGCAACTCAATAACCCAAGTGTAGACCATATCTATCAGCACTGGCTCATCAGGGAACGAAGCACTCACATTGCTGAATTTTCTGGACACCTAAAATTAATTCCTCCTGAGGCAAACCAATGTGATTATTTCAATGGAGATTATTCCAAAAAGAAAACTGAAATTCAACGAAGTATTAAATATTGTTATTCATATTAGAAAATGTATATAATAAATATATATCAGCATATTGCAATGCATTCTTAAATACAACTTTATGTATAATTTTTTGTGTTGTTTTCCAACTCCTCTCTTCAAGAATAAGGCACTCAGCTCTCCCTTCTCATATCATGAGAAGGCAAGCAGGTTCTAAATAAGCAAAGATGGAGAAGAAGTAGTCCTGGCAGAAAGGATGCAAAATACAGGAATAGAAAAGCACTATCTGGGCATTGAAAACAGCCTATAATTTAATTAGGATGGTGCTGAGGCCACATGAAGGGCTGCAGTAGACAAGGCTGGATTAAGACTGAACTTCTCTACCTTAGACTCCATATGACTCAGATTCAGGGCCCGCTTTATGAGTATGTGACCCGTGCAGTGGCATGAAAGACCCCTGCTTGAGGTTTAATGCTATGCTGTGTGCGATTCTTAATACTTTTTATTATTGAATTTGTGCTTTGTAAGCATAGTCCAATGGAACAATGGAGTATGGGCCCCAGAGTCCAGAACCTTGGTTCACATACAGTCTCCCCTCCCACTGCCTGCCCAGGACTGGTTTTTGGCCACCTGATCCCTGCTCCATGGTGTCCCAGGCCCCATCCATCCTCCCCAGTCTCACCTCTGCCCTTAGCAACCAGGTCACATGGGCTGAGGGAGAGGCCCACATCTCATGTCTGCCATTGCACTCTGCTCTTAGATGAGGTCTGGGGAGGGTGCGGAGAGGGGCAGGTGCATGCCCCACACCACCTCAGGGAAGTGCAAGGATGTGGCTCTCCTCACCCAGAGCTGGCAGCAGCATGGCACCTCAGGCAGGCAATTCAGCGGGGGCCCCTTGCCCACCCTCAATCCAAATACTGAGAATGCCCCAGCCTAGAGGTTGCAATCCCTTCGGACTCTCAGACTGGAGCTTGCTATGGATTAGGGGACAGACTCTTGGGAAGGGGAGACTGACTTCTCTAACCCCGGCCAGAGTCCTGCTTTACCATCTTGCACTAGGCTCCACAAATTATGTAGCTGGCCCTACTTAGAATCTTTCCCCTTAACCCAGCTTCTCTCCCTGTTCTGGATAAAGGCATCACACTTCCTCATATCTCCTGGATTTAGAATGTGAGTCATCATTGACCTCCCTCCCTCCTTTCCCAAATCCACACCCACAGGCCACTTCCCATCTGTCTCCTTCTGCCCATTCCCACGGTTCCTGCTTGAGTTTAATTGTTCATCATGGCTCCACCAGACCGTGACAGTAGACTCCTAATTATTTCCACAGCTTTGAGTGGCTCCACCAGACCATGACAGTAGACTCCTAATTATTTCCACAGCTTTGAGCCTCTCCTTGTTCAATCCATTCAGCTGCTGCCACCAGGTTACCCAAAACACCACTTTGATCATGCTAAGATATTTTTAATGGCTCCCTGTGGCCTACTCTTGGTGAAGTTCAAACTCTTTAGCTAGGTGTTCAAAGTCCTTCCTTCTTTTGTCCTCACCTTACTTTTGCAAATCATTCTATGACAATAGAATGTCATAGATATGCAATATGCAATATTTTGGCCAAATTAAACCACTCACTCTCCCTTATACATATTTTATGCTTGGTCATCACTGTGTCTCTGCTGAAGCTATTTTGTTGGACTTGGAATCACTTCTCCCTACCCCACAACTATCTCTAACTGGAAAATCTAATCCTATTTATAGCTTGAATGGTGCCTCCTCCATGAAGTCTTTCATTATGAGCCCAGTCACAAAGTGACTCCATACTTGTCCAAGACTAACATCATTTAGTTTGTACAGCTTGGTACTAGTTTTTTGTGGACAGTACATGGCTGTCTACTGTACACCCCTGGAGAGCAGAAGCATATCCTGTCCTTTGTACACCCATAGGCCCTCTACCCAAGGCCTTGGGGATAATGGGCTCTCTGTGCATGTTTGTTGGAACTAATGAATAAACGAAGCTGTTGTGTAAACAGATCAGGCCTTCTGAAAGACAGGCGCACCTGTAACCCTTCAGCGTCATCCCCTTTCCTCCTCTCAGTTCATCTAACAAAACATCCTGCTGCTTTTCATACCCGGGCCCATCAAACACGTGTATTATCATTATCAACACAGACAAAAATTCACCTCACAATTTTTATGAATGTTTAAAGTGCTATATTCTGAATGCTTACAATAATCTCAAAGAGAACACCTGTTACTTGAATGTTCTTATTTTCAACCTCTTGAGGGCAATTTTTTCATTACTATATTAAAGTGGGCTGTTAAATAACTTATAACTATCTGGGGCAAAGGTATACTGCAGTCACTATGATCTGGACTGGATACCTAAAAACGAATTTTTTTTTTTTCCATTTACAATTTATTTTTTTCCTAATTTCAAGTCTGTCTTTCAGGACTAATTGAGGAAAGTAATGCAAAATAATGAAATAAACTGAGGGGTTTTGGGCTGTCAGAACTTCTATTCAATTTTAGCATTTCATTAAATATTCTACCCTTGACTCCAGAATGCCACACTTATCATCATAATTTTGTCCCTTCAATGCCTTTCTCTTGCCCATATTAGGAACCCCCAAGAGTATCATCAATGTAATTATTAAATGATTAAATTTGGAAACTGTGCAATAAAAAAAAAATCTTACCTTCTGAAGAAAAAAATACACTGTCTGAAGCTGAGCAAGAAACACCTTAAAAATATAGTAGTTAACAAAGAATCAGGAAGGATGGTTACATATTTACATAAAAACTTCCAGATGCTTGCATATATGGTACAAATTAAAACATCATGACAAAAGAACATGTATTTGGAAGGTTGTCAGTTTTCATTAAGAGAAATCTGTAACACCAGGAAATGGAAAGGATGGAGGAAAATGCTAGAACTGGGGAAGGATGCAACATCCTTCCCTACAACAACCCTACAAAAAGTTTACATTGCATGTCTTACTAAGAGGAACAAAGTATAGAACTTTTGATAGGCTAGGATATGGTGTTACCAACCACATTTAGGGACATTTTAAGTAGAGAATGGAAGGATAGATATTTTCATGTTCCTTGAATGTAAACCTGGTTCCAAAATACTTAATTTAAGGGTGGAGCATGGAAAAGATTAGGCTGGTCAAAATGTGCTGACTTCACATCTCAGTTCCAGATAAGGAGCAAAACAATGGAAAATAAGGTAAACAGAAAGAAAAAGAATATCAGCAAACTAGGTATCATCATTATCTTCATAAACTGTTACCATTTCCTGGGTAATTGCAATGTACCAGATATTATTTTAGGGGCTTTGACACAATATATCATTTTATTGAGATAAACAAAAATAATCTTTGCTAGGTAGGTATTATTGTCCCCATTTTATGGGTGAGGAAATTGAGGCTGTGAGAGATTAAGAAATTCTCCAAGGTCACACCATTGGTGACTGTAGCGTACCATAATAAAGAAAAAAAAAGTAGCTTTATCAAAGAAGAGTAGCATAATTAAAATGAAGAAAACTACACCAAGTTAAAAATACAGAGATACATAAAAGAAGCCAATGGAAAAAGAAAAGAGAAACTTTCTAACCAGATAGAAATGAAAACAAGGTAAACCCAGGGTAAATTCCCAACCCATATAGCACCTTTCCCCTACCTGCCTTTTGCCAGTCCTCACAACAACCCAGTCCCCTTTTGTGGTCATCATTACTACTCTGGGGGGAAAAGGAAAAACTCCTCTTTCCCAGTGTCAGCTTCCAAAAATATTAAAAGGCAACTTTGCTTTACACTCTGCAGAGTAAGGGTAGAGCCCACAGGAAGCATCAGCTGCCGAAAACCTGCTTTCCCCTGCCTGTGATGACACCTACAGCCACAATTCTAGATAGCAGCAAGACAAGTTAACTGTTGAAGAGGCTGAGAATTATGCTCTTAAAGAAAGGACAGTATGAAATAAAAGTTAGGGCCCGAAAGAGGACGGTAAGAAATAAAAGCTACAGAAATGGGAGAAAATCAATTAGGGATGAAGTTTAAAAGTAAGGGCAATAAAGAGAAAAGGCTGCAACCCCAGGCTAGAATAAGTATCATTGAACTAGGAAGGGATTTTTCTTTAGCCCAAGCATACAATAAGGATGTGGAAAAAAAATAGGAAAGAAGAAAATGTGTGATTGTTTTATTTCTCTAGAAATAATAATTTGTGACAAAATTTGTATAGAATCTTCAACATATCAATTATTAAATGCTTGTATTTCTTCTCATAGATTTCTAGGATTGTAGAGAAATAAACACTTGTTGAAAACCATTCATTGTTGCTTCACCTACACCTTTTAAAGTTTTCAAGAAAGATAAAATGAATAATGCACTTAGTCTATAATAAAAAGTTAACAAAAATGGTATTTTGACAAACATCCTTTAATATTAAAGTGTTAGGTTGGCAGATATCACACAAAAATATGAAACTTGGCTTTAGTACAAGCTAGTCAATTTTCTATGTAAAACTGTCAACTTTCAGATGAAATAGATAAAATTTTACCTTTAGTGTCCTTCCCACTCTTTTTGCTATTCTCAGCAACAGCAACTAAACTCTAGAGAAACATGTAGCTCCCTGAGACCACTGGAAGAAGTACTTACCAGATGACTATAAAACTTTCCTAACCAAGGATGAGAATTTTTAATTCTTATGAACCCTGATGAAGTCTCATAGAAAATAACATCCAGTTTCATCACATTCAGTGAATAAATACTGAAGAAATTAGAACGGACTGGTTTTCGATCCAGCAACTAATATCAAGTTCAAAATGCTGTGAAAATGAAAGGCTCAGAAAACCCAGATGAGGGCATGTTGAGTTTCCTTTTCCACTTGAAACTAACATGTTTACCCTGCTGATGGCTTTGGAGTTGCTAAAAAATTATCAATATTTGTTGTTTGTTTCATAAATTAAAAACCTACTTGCTCAGTCCTATCAAAGCTGACTACAGATAATGCTATATTTGAGCCTAAAGATAACTAGCCCCTCTATCTGTCCAATCTTTCTAATCTCAACAACAGAAACAGTTAAAATAGATACTAAGAAGGCACAAATGGGTCACAGACCCATTTTTCCCCTGACTTTCCTCTTCTTTTCCTCTTTTCCCTACCTTACAACCTGTGCAACTCTAATCTAGAGAAGGGAACATGGAAGTAGTTAAGCACTTTGTTCTCTTTCCAATATTGACTTAGAGAATGAAGCATTATGGTCCCCAAAAGACATCAAAGACACCAAAATGCTCATCTTAACACTGGAATTCTGGAGCACACATCTTTTTCTAGCAACTCACAAACACATACTAAAACCACACATTGATATCTTAAAGAGAGGAGAAGGGAGCTGTGGATGCCAGACCAGCCAAAGTGTCAAAGTGTTAAAGACAAAGTGTCTTGACAGAGAAATAAGTGGTGTTATTGGGTGATATATTAACTTCTCACAAGCCATTGGGTGTTAGGAAAGGACCAACACATCAAAGATGCTGTAGTAACATTCTAACTAGTCTAAACTCAGGAATTTAAATAGCAAGATTTGTATTGTAAAGAGCCTAAATTAATGTGTTCCTGGATGCCAGACGATAACCGAAGGCTTATCTCCCAAGCCAATGGGGCTCTGGGAGAAGGGGACAATGCAAAGTCCTACCTGGTAGGCATCAGGGATGTTGACCGTTTCTCCATGCTCCCCAACATAGCCAATGATACCTTTGCCCCAGGGGACCTGCACCTCATTTGAGTTCTCTGTGCTGCTGCAAGGCAGCAGAGGGGTTCCTGCATGCACATCAAAGAATTTGGAGACCAAGCTCTTCTTGCCAGCAGCTGCCCCTTCCACCAGGAAAAGAGAGCAGCGGTCAGCGTCCACCATAAGGCAGACAAAGATGAGAATCTTGTAGCTCAGGCTGGTGAGGTCAAGGTCATTGGAGATATCTTTGACCAATTCCAGAAAGAACTGACGCTCATTATGCTTTTTCAGGTGGCACTTGTAGTCGATGGCTGTAGGGGGATACTGAGGCAGATTCACTCTCGATTCCAGCAGCGCACTGAGAATATGGGCTGTGGTGGGGGGCAGGGAGCTTGCCTTCCGGAGAAGTGCCCTCCGTCGTACACTACTCAGGGGTTCCTGAGCCCGGGAGGTCACCTGTTCATCGTAGGTCCTGTTCACGTGGATGGCCTTGGAGCGGGCAAAACTCTTCCTTAGCTCTTTCTGAGAAGCTCTCCGCTGCAGGTTCCCATCGCCCCTGCTGCCACTGGCCCAGCTGGGACTCAAGGGAACCCCACCACAGTCCCCGCCACCGGGAAGGGGCTGGCTGTGGGGAGAGCCATTTGGTCCAGTGCCATCACCAACGCTGCTGCCACCTCTGCAGGTGCTGTGAGCCAAGCTGCTGGTACCAGCCAAAGAGGGCCTTGGACCTAAAGCCCCCCGACCCTGACTGTGCCTCTGCAGCCACTTTTCAACCATCTCCTGCTTCCCCTTCCGCATCAAGTAATCTTCAAACAACTCTGGGTGCCTGTCCAGGAAAGTTTCCACCTCCCCAAAGTCCAGACGGGAGGCTGCCATGGTCCTAGACAGCTTTCCTTGCCTGTCTACACGTGAACCAAATGTTTTCCTGCCCCGAGGCCTCTAGCTGTTCCTGCACATGTTCACCCCCACCAGTATTCCCAGTTCGGCGCCACCTCCCCTGGAGATTATTCCCAGCAGTGGAATCTGGGAGATGCCTCGTCCTTCTCTAGCTCAGAGTGGCTGACACCGACCCCACCCCCTGGTCCTGCTACTCCTGCTCCGCACAGGTGCCCTGCACTGAGCTGCCGCCGCTGCCCCGGCTCCTGTTTCGGAAATCGGAGCTATCGCTGCTCCTGTTCTGGCTGCCGCCGCCGCTGCTGCTGGAACTGCTGCTGTAACCGGATGAGTGGACCGCTGTGACAGGGAGGTAGGGCAGGACACGCCCCTGAGTGAGGCATGGAGCCTGGAGGGAGGAGAGAGGAGGAGGGAGCCACGGACGCCAGACCAGCCAAAGTCCACGGCCCAGGCTGCCAGGCGGTTCCTGGAAGAGTCTCTGGACGGCCGGAATCGGCGCCTGGGTACGCGACTCCTGATTGGAACACGATTAGAAGAGGGAAACGCACCTTGTTCCTTCCCCGCTTCTTGCTCCCTTACCTCCCCAACCCTCCCTACTCACCGCCCCTTAATCCGTTAGCGTTTCGAGGAGGCCCAGCGGGAACCCAGTGGGAGTCCGAGATAGAAGTGTTGATGTTTTGCAGGGATCTGAACACAGAAGCGGACTCCGAGGAATCGAGGGTGTCGTTCACCCTCAGAGACAGGCAGGGTTATTTTTCTGGGATGTGACTGTGGATTGTTGGTTCCCAGGATTCCTGGGACTTGCTCACTAACACTGCCCAGCGCCTTGTGGGTGCTCAGTAAATATTAATGGAATTGCATTTCCCCGAAAATAGCAAATAAAGTTTCCTATGTGAGCAATTCATGACTTTAACCAAATTCGTGTACCTGGGGCAGGGGTAGGTTACATAGAGAAAGGGTGTAAAACACAGTACAGAAAAAGAGTTTACCAGGTAGAGGAAGTAAGTGCTGAAGAGTTTGGGGTATTTAATAAACAGCAGGGAGACCAGCTAGGAGACAGTAAACCAAGCATAGAATCCTGGTAATTTGGAGCTGCTGGTTTCCAAGAAGGTGAGTGGTGATCAAGATTTAAAAAGAAAAAAAAAATGTTTAGTATAGTGCCTGAAACATAAAAAGTGCTCAGTAAATGTTAGCTGTTGTATTACTTTTGTTATTACTATTATTCTAAGGTGACGATGTATGGAAACTTTACTGTATGTAGCTATGTCTCTGGTCACTTGAGTGATCTGTCAGTAAAGATGGTTAGTGATATGTTGAAACTGGCTTGTAAGGACTCACGAGTACCTAGTTTAAAATCTCTTTCCAATTCTGTGTTCAGTCACATCATGGAGCTTGCAATCAGTCACAACGGGAATGTTTACACCATGGAAATCAGCAAATGTTATGTGTCAGGGTTTTTATTTTTAATGGACTGCTAATTGTTAAACATTTACCGATATGCAGTGGAAATAATCCAAATGTCCATCAGTTGAGGAATAGACAAATAAAATGCGATATCTCCATACAATGGAATATTATTCAATCATAAAATGGAATAAAGCACTGATACGTGCTAGTACTCGAATGAAGCTTAAAAGCATCATGCAAAGTGACAGAAGCCACTCACAAATGACCACATATTGTAAAATTTCATTTATAGGAAATGTCCAGAATAGGCAAATCCATACAGACAGAAAGTAGGTTACTTTCTAGATGGAAAGGAAGTGGGTGACTGCTAATGTGTATGAGTTTTTTTGGGGGGTGGGGGATAATAAAAATGTTCTAAATTGATTGTGGTGATAGTTGCACAATCTGAATATGCTGAAATTCATTGAATTGTACATTTAATTGAATGAATCTTATGGTATGTAAGTTATATTTCAATAAAGCTGTTACAAGACAACAACAAAAAACATTTACTACCCTGAGACTGGTGATAATACAGCAGCAGTGTTGTGCATGGAGACAAGAAAAGCACTGAGTAGAGATCTGATGAAAATGAAGCAACGAGCTTCTTAGGGAAGGGAGAGAAGTAGACCAACCCTGGGCTTCCTAGAAACAGAAAGTTTAATAAAGACACTTCCTTAATTCCATCTTCCATGTATTCATTATACAAGCAGTTGTTTGGCATTTATCATGTTCCAGGCTCCGGGGACAAAAGAAGACCAAGACAAAAGCTGTGCTTTTGACTAAAGATCTCCGTCTACAGCACCAAGAGATGTGAGAGTGGAGAAGAATACTGGAAAGGATGGGGAAAGCAATAGAAGAGAAATCCGAAAAAGTGAATTCAACATTTTGAGCTTGGTTTTGAATCGGCTGTAGCCATGTTCCCTGCTTGGTGTGTGAGGTCACTAAAGGAGTTAATGGTTGGGGAAGAAAATAAGAAAGTGACAGACAGCACACATAAGATAGTCCAGAGGGCTGTAATGGAGGACTGATAATGAGATGTGTGTTGGTGTGGCCACATTGCCATTTATCGTCACTCTCAATCTGCAGAATGGTATATGTATTAGTCATAGTCCCAACAGGAAACAGAGCACACTCAAATTAAATTCCAAGAAGGTTAATTTACAAAGGAACAAATTACAAAGGTGGAATATAGGTAAACCACAGAAATACTGAAGAAACCTGGGACTCATAGCGGTAGAGAAGTTACCACCCCTAGACATGAGGGGAAGAGGAGGAAAAAGTTACTGGGACTTGGAAGGAAAGAGGATTGGATAGTGACTTCTGCCTTGAGGGGAGCAGTGACAGCCCATCAAAAGGCATCAACAGGCCAAGCATGGTGGCTCATGCCTGTCATCCCAGCACTTTGGGAGGATGAGGCAGGCAGATCACTTGGGGTCAAGAATCGAGACCAGCCTGCCCAACATGGTGAAACCCTATCTCTACTAAAAATACAAAAATTAGCCTGGAATGGTGGCATGCACCTGTAATCCCAGCTACTCAGGAGGCTGAAGCAGGAAAATTGCTTGAACCTGGGAAGCAGAGGTTGCAGTGAGCTGAGATCGCACCACTGCACTCCAGCCTAGGCAACAGAGTGAGACTCTGTCTCAAAAAAAAAAAAAAAAAGGCATCATCAGCTCAAGCTAACCTCAAAGGAGGGATATTAGGAATAAATATTAATAATAGCTAGAACTTATTCTTTTCCCTCTCTTCTATCAGTGATCAGATATAAGCTAGAAGGTATTGAAGCCTGTTGATACTTCATCCTCACAGGGCAAAGAGTAGGAGGGGACAAAGGAGGATCTGTATAAGATCTGGCAGGGTGAAAGGATGATTCTTGGCCCTATATGGAAACTTGAAGAGGTCCCCTTAGGAAATAATGGAAGAGGTCCCACTAGGAAAGAATGGCCCAATATGGAACCTTGAAGGGGTTCCTTTGGTAAAGAAAATAAAAATATATTTCCCTTTAGGAAATATAGCTCCAAACAATTTTCTGTGTAATTCTGACCTCTTCTGCTTATCTGCTAATTCCATCAAAACTATCTATAATACACTCTATGACAACATTTGCAGTCTATAAAGCCCCCTCAGGCACAAACTATCATACCAGAAAAGGTATGACATTGTGAAGATACTGTGCAGTCCATAGAATCCCCCAGGGCACTATCACACATGAAAAGGCATGATACTGTGAAGATAGATCACTCAGAGCAAGGAAGAGACTCTGCAGGCTCCTCCTCCATCTACCCTTTCCCATCTCTACCAGTCTGTAAAGATTGTCCAAGTAGCCTCTCATTAAAGAACATAAAGGAGTCTTCCTATTTGTATTTTTCAAGAATAAGAAGTTCCTTTTTAATATAAGTATTTATTTCTTTATCATGGCCAATTAGCATTTATTGAGTACTTTCAAAGTGCAAAACATTAGGTGGCAGGCAAGATAACTTTTGTTATTCCAAAGGGGACCCATTACATTTTTAGTACTGGATGGAAGCTTATAGTTCATCTAGTACTATGCTTTCCACATTTTGTTCATGGTTACATTGAAATCTAGAGCAGACACATAACTCTTCCAAAGTCACCTGCTAGGCCAACCTCTGATCTACTCATAGTTCCATCCCACCCTTACCAACATCTCACAAATTGGTATTAACCTCTTAAAGCCCAGTGAATTTCTGTCTCCTAAGTTTGCCTCCTAATTATTTGTCTCCTAAAACAGACATTACTGACTTTTATTGTGTGACCACTGAGCATCATCAAATACATAAAGGGAGGCTGAAAACTTAGTTACTTGAAACAACAATTTTCCTACTTCTCACAGTTCTGTAGGTTAACTAGTGGTTCTTCTCTTTCACTTGGTATTGGCTGAAGTCACTCATGTGGCTGCATTCAACTGGCAGCTGGGATGTGCTGGATAGTCCAGTAAGGCCTCTCATACATATCTAGGGCCTCAGTGCTGACTTGTGGCTGAGGCTGCTCAGTTTTTCTCCAGGAGATCTCTTTCCACATTTTATCTAATTTTCCAGTTCCTCTTTACGTGGCTTCTGGCTCTGGTAGGATAACCTGTCCTTCCTTACAATATGGCATCTGGGTTTCAAGAGGGAGTGTTGCAAGAGGGTAAGCCCAATATGCAAGAGCCTATCAGGCCTATACAATAGTTGTTAATGTCCCATTGGTCAAAGCCAATTATATAGCCAAGCACATCAGTTGAGAGAGGGACAAGGACATGAATACTCACAGGTATGGTTCACTGGGAGCCACTCATCTAACAATTCACCACACAAACTCTCTCCTGAACCTCAGAGCCCCATTTCTTTATTTCTTTTCTTTTCTTTCTTTCTTTTTTTTTTTTTTTTTGAGACAGAGTCTCACTCTGCTGCCCAGATAAGTGCAGTGGCATGATCATGCCAAAGCCCCACTTCTAACTACTGCAAAATATTTCCTCCTAAATGTTTCACAGGCACCTCAAATTTCTCATCTCCAAGATCACTCTTACTCCCACCCACATGAAATCACTCAATCCAGTATATTTTACTGCAGAAATTTCTGTTTAAATCCAGCTGCCTTCTCCAAGCCTGCTTTCCTTAATTCAAGCCTTCATTATCTGTCCATTCTCTACCAACCAGTATCACCTTCCACATAACAAACGTAAAAATGGCACATTAAGGCCTTGTCAAAAGGCAAGTAATGAGTCAAACTGCAGCTCCACAAAACCTATGTCCACCAGAATCTGTGAATGTCACCTTACTGGGAAGAGGGTCTTTGCAGATGTAATTAAAGATCTCAAGATAAGATCATCCTGGATTTAGGGTGGGTTCTAAATCCAGTGACACTTTCCTTATAATATATGTACAAAAGAGAAGACAGAGACACACAGAGGAGAAGGTAGTATGAAGACTGAGGTACAGATGGAGTGATGGGTCTACAAGCCAAGGAATATCCAGGATTACTGGTGGCCACCTCATTCTAGAAGAGAGGCATGAAACAGATGCTCTTAGGAAAAAAAAAAATCAATCTTCTGAATGCCTTGATTTTGGAGTTGTGGCCTCCAGAACTGTCAGAGAATAAATGTATGTTGTTTCAAGTCACCATGTTTGTGGTAATGTGTTACAGCAGCCCTAGGAAACGAATGCAAGAGCTTTCCTCATTGCACCTTTATTTTCCATCTCTCTTCTCACCTCCTGCCACAACTCTCCAAGTATTCTCCCCTTCTATCTTCTGGGCTTCTAATTGAAATGCTCTTCTCCCCTTCCCTGACTCTCAAACTTCTCTTTTCCATTAACATCTATTTCAAATGTCACACATCCTATGTTTCCTGCTTCCCCAGTAAAAAGCTGTGCTGTGTCCTATGTGTCCTGCTTCCACACATTTGGTCATCTACCTGCTAGAAACCATTGAACACTTGGTGTTTATTCAACCCAACACGATGCATTTAATTCTCCATTTAAAAAATATTTTACATTAAAACACACTTTACTACTCTTTTATCTCTTCTTTTATCAATTTAGAAATTAAAAGCACTCTGAGCCAGAAGCCCACCTACATTCATAGTTGTATTAAAGATTAATAAGTATCTAGAAGGTAAGTTTTTAAAATTTCAAAGATATCTTGGTGAATGATAATGACCCATAAAGTTACAGAAAAATGAGCTTCAATATCATGCCATAAATGTTTTACATATTTTCTTCATCTTAAAATCAAGAGTATTTTTCACCAGAAAAATCAGCAATAATCAAAATATCTTGCTGAAGAATAATTTGTTGATAAAAAATTGGTTGGTTTTTCATTATTGAAAATATTTTCTATATATTTGGAGATTCAAACCTAGCAGAGTATGGATAAATTCAATATTTAAAATATTCCTTGAATCTTCATAAAGGTAACTTCACTAAAATATCTTAAATAATCAAGACTGTTGAGTTAAGACATTGACAATATAAAATAGTCTAAGAGTCATCTCTTTCCTCAAGGAACATGTACAGTCTAGCTAGAGAGGTAGAACATTTACATTAAAGAACAACTGACAATACAAGATACCACTGATGAAGGCTGACAGACAAGGAATTCTATTTTCTAAAAATCAGAAGTATCCTTAAATGCAATACAATATTTTTATATTCAATAGCAATCCATAACTAGTATTAAGATTGAGAGTATAGACATACTAATAATAGAACAAAAGGAGGAAAAAGCTGGAGGGAAAAATTCAACAACAGATTCTTTTTTTCTTCAACTTTTATTTTAAGTTCTGGGGCACATGTGCAGGGTGTGCGGGTTTGTTACCTAGGTAAAGGCGTGCTGCACAGATCAACACATCACCTAGGTATTAAGTCCAGCATGCATTAGCTATTTTTCCTGCTGCTCTCCCTCCCCCATCCCCTTGATGGGCCCTAGTGTATGTTGTTCCCCACATCCCCATGTCCATGTGTTCTCATTGTTCAGCTCCCACTTGTAAGTGAGAACAAGTGAGAACATTTCTATTCCTGCGTTAGTTTGCTGAGGATGATGGCTTCCAGTTCCATTGATGTCCCTGCAAAGTACATGATCTTGTTCCTTTTCATGGCTGCATAGTATTTCATGGTGCATATCTATCAAATTTTCTTTATCCAGTCTATCATTGATAGGCATTTGGATTGATTCCATTTCTTTACTATTGTGAATAGTGCTGCAATGAACATAAACATGCATGTACCTTTGTAACAGAATGATTTATATTCCTTTGAGTATATACCCAGTAATGGAATTACTGGGTCAAATGCTATTTCTGGTTCTAGATCTTTGAGGAATTGTCATGCTGTCTTCCACAATGGTTGAACTAATTTATGTTCCCACCAACAGTGTAAAAGCATGCCTTTTTCTCCACAAACTCACTAGCGTCTGTTGTTTCTTGGCTTTTTAATAATTGCCAAGAAACAATTCTGACTGGCATAAGATGGTATCTCATTGTAGTTTTCATTTGCATTTCTCTAATGGTCAGTGATGTTTAACATTTTTCATACGTTTGTTGGGCACATGAATGTCTTCTTTTGAGAAGTGTCTGTTCATGTCCTTTGCCCATTTTTTAATGGGATTGCTTTTTTCTTGTAAATTCTTTAAGTTCCTTGTAGACTCTGGATATTAGACCTTTGTCAGATGGATAGATTGCAAAAATTTTCCTCCATTCTTTAGATTGTCTGTTCACTCTGGTGATAGTTTCTTTTGTTGTGCAGAAGCTCTTTAGCTTAATTAGATCCCATTTGTCAATTTTTGCTTTTGTTGTGATTGCTTTTGGTGTTTTTGTCATGAAATCTTTGCCACAGTGCCTATATCTTGAATGGTATTGCTTAGATTTTCTTCTAGGGTTTTTATGGTTTTGGGTTTTACATTTAGGTCTTTAAAACATCTTGGGTTAATTTTTGTATAAGATGTAAGGAAGGGGTCCAGTTTCAATTTTCTGCATATGGCCAGCCAGTTCTCCCAGCATCATTTATTAAATAGGGAATCTTTTCCCCATTGCTTGTTTTTGTCAGGTTTGTCAAAGATCAGATGGTTGTAGGTGTGCAGTCTTATTTCTGAGTTCTCTATTCTGTTCCATTGCTCTATGTGTCCAACAACAGATTTTAATTTAGGTTTGAATTCAGGGAAGTTATATAGAAGAAGAAGGGCAGAAATAAATATTAAGCACTGATGCCTTTCTTCTTAACTGCCATGCCTTCATTCACTAAATCAAAAATAATTAATCATTCCAGCACTGTTTTACATGTCTTATAGGAAAAATTTTATAAAATTAGAATATAAATGCCTTATCATTTAAAAGACAGTTTCCATTAGTCTCATTCGTTATTTATGGCTTGATTCAAAGATGAAATATTACTCCCAAGAGTAACTTCCACAGCAACTAATATATTAAAAAAAACATGCCAACCCTCAATTAATTATTTTATTTTTTGAGTGATCATGATAAATGACAGACGAGCAAGGCCAACCAGCTCTAGTTTCAAATAAGCATTTTTTAAAAATATACTGTACAAGTTATTCATAAAACATTTATAATGTTTTAATGTCAGAATTTATCTTTCCAAAATAAATATATCAAAATTAAAGATAGTTTGAACTTTGAGAAACCATGAATCTGTTGCCAAATTAATCTTACTAATGTGCAATGTAATGTGAAATAGTACTAACATAATTAGTTATCATTCTGGAAACCAATTACATCACAACTACGTGTTATAAAAACAGCTAATGAATATACCCTTGTGCATTAAAGAACAAATCAAGACAGAACCCGATGCCAGATATTCCTCCTGAAGTTTAGCCTCTGAAAAATTTTCTCACTTGTGTATACATACACATTTTTGGCACATAACCTGCTTTTTAATGAGACTCTTGTGTTTATAGGAAAACTTTTCTACAAGCTATTTTATCACCAAGAAATAGACCAATTTAAATGTCTTACCAGTTTATAAAAGAAAATATAGAGAAAAAGAAAAAATTGAGCAAATTATTCAATTCATGCTATACTATAATAATAAGGTAAAGAATTTGGTTAATTTCAGTCTCTCATCAAATATTCTTTTGAGCAAAGTAGGAAGTGTCATTTGTTAACAATGACCAAAATGGCATCTTTCTCAGCCTGGCTGCCTTTGCCTGCATTCTTTCACCCATCTCTTCAAACCGGACCTCACCAAATTTTCCCCTACTAAATGAGCTTAACCCTCCAAGGATATTCTGACACTGACCTTGGAGGGAGTTTTAAGCTCAGTCTTTTCTTTCTTCAGTTGCAAACAATTCTGGTGATTTTCTTTCAACATT
Source organism: Pongo pygmaeus (assembly GCF_028885625.2). Lineage (NCBI taxonomy): Eukaryota > Metazoa > Chordata > Mammalia > Primates > Hominidae > Pongo > Pongo pygmaeus. Next base: position 77,751,437 of record NC_072384.2, read on the forward strand.
TGCACAAGTAATTTTTTTAAAAATTATTAAAAGTTATCATTTTCACACTTACTGTCAAAGGTTTCCTCACAAAAGGACACCAAGGTTGAAGTCATCTGCATTTCTGCAATAGAACTCACACTTTAAATATGTATCAGAGACTACCCAGTACTTCGTAGGTTGGCTTTTCTCATTTAGATTTCCAATTGAAGTGGGAGCAGTGCTATCTGTCACACAGTCATAGTGAAGGCCATTGTGGGGGGCTTCAGGCACAATGTCATCTCCATCACCACCTTTAATTATTTTCTTTTAAGTTGATCTCAATTTCCCTTTTGCATATTCCCACTAGTATCAAGCCATGGTGGAGCAAGATGCCTCAGTTTCTATATCTGCAAAATGTGAATCATTAATAGAATTGTGAGTATTAAATGAGTTAATATGGGTACAGCACTTAGAATAGTATCTGTACAAAAGGAGCAGGATTGAAAATAAAAGAAAGAAACAGAACAGTTTCGGTCACATAGTAAACTCTCAATAAATGTTAGCCATTCTATTACTATTGTTGTTATCATTAATTTAGCCACCAGTCCATATACCTGAAAGAAATGCAATTTTAAAATACGTATACCATTTTTTAATAGTAAAACCTTTTTTAAAAACCATATGTCAACTAAAAAATGACAGAGTTCATAAATTTCAACCCTCATAAGTGTTGCAGCCTGCAGGGTGGCCATTCTAACACGCTGGGAAGCATAGTCTCCAGTCAGAAGCTGGAAACAGACACTTTGAGGGAAGGGCAAAGGGAACAGGAATTTATGCTTAACAGGGTGGCCAAACATACATATTCAATCAGCTATAGGAGGAGTCATGAATACTTATGAAAGAAGAAACAAAGTGCATGCGCAGTTCAGCTGTACGTCCCTTCATGGGGCCCACGTACAAAAAACAGCAGCATTAGCATGATCCAAGGGTGATGTTTTTGCTCTCTGACATCAAATGTAAAGCAGAGGACACGAAAACCCTCACTGTGCATTCTGGGTGGACTGGCCAGAACCACTCCATGGTCGGTGCGGCAGCATCAAGTGACTGGTTGTTATCAGTGAAAGGGCTAGTTTCTGTTGTACTCTTAGGGGAGAGTTAGCCTGGGAGAAAGTGTAACAAGCCATATCTGACCTCTCACACAATCATGGCTGAGAACTTAGTTTTCAAGATTACTCTGATACCCTTGGCCAAGAGACGGTCTGTTCAGTCAGTTGTAGGGCTTAGAATTTTACTTGTATTTCTCACATACTTTCTGCTAGTTAGGGCTAATTGAAAAATCACTGTACAGAAAAACAGAACTCAGTAGAACTAAAAGTTTTTTTTTTTTTTTTTGAGTTGGAGTCTTGTTCTGTCACCTAGGCTGGAGAGCAGTGGCGCAATCTCACCTCACTGCAACCTCTGCCTCCTGGGTTCAAGCAATTCTCCTACCTCAGCCTCCCAAGTAGCTGGGATTACAGGCATCTGCCACCATGCCCGGCTAATTTTTGTATTTTTATAGAAACGAGGTTTCACCATGTTGGTCAGGCTGGTCTCAGACTCCTGACCTCAAGTGATCCACCCACCTCAGCCTCTCAAAGTGCTGGGATCACAGGTGTGAGCCACCTCGCCCAGCCAATAGAACCAAATATTTGAAGGAGCACAAAAGTGTTAGGAAATTGAACCAACTTGAGAAGCCAGAAAATAAAAACAAAAATTTTTTTAAAGTACTGCTCAGAAAAATGACACACTTGTTTTTCCAAAGAACTGGCTATGTTGGTCTCCACAGACTGGCCAAGAAAGCACATGTCCAGGGAAGTCATATAGATTCAAAGAGCCCTACCAGAAAGTGTCTGAATTACCTTTTCCTGCTAAAGTAGTTCATCATACCTTTGATTGGCTGTACAACTAATAACACCACATTCCCAAAATACATACAAAATAAGTTTCCTAATAACTTGCTATGCAGGAAAATGTTCCTTTTTCTGGATTTTCATAAAATAATATGAAATTTAGTGACAGAAAACAGTTTCACGGATTTTGCTTTTGCACCTGACAAAATTTTTTAGTGACTTTGAGCTATACTTTTAGTTTTTCTTCTTTTATGAAAAGGATAATATATGCTTGTAAAAATTTAAACATAAGATTATATAAAGAAAAAATAAGTCTTCCATCTCCATTCCCAAGAAACACATACTTATCAGTGTGGTATGTATCAATAGCCAATAGCTATATAGATACCTTCATATATACACAAACATACATATTCTTGTATGTATAGAAAAAAACAATATAGAAAAGCGAGCCATTCTATAAGATCCATCAGAAATTTGCTTTCTTTACTCAATAGTGTATTATAGCTATCCCTCCATGTCAGAATAGGTAAAACCTCAAAAGTATAAAAATCCAAAAAGACTTTTATCTTCAAGTAAAATTAACACTCCAAGGTAAAAAGACCATGTTTATTCTAAGCAGAATTGCAAGAGAAATAACTTTCTTTTCTAAATCAGAATTTAACCTCAATGACAAATTACCTCCTTGAGCAGCTCAGTGAGGTTCTTGGATATAACTGGGGAATAGAATCTTCTAGTCCTAGCTATCAAATAATCTCAGTTATCTAATTTCTTCATGCTTCAGGTAAAATTGCACAATAATTTGATCACTAGCCTGTAGTCAATCTAAACTTGGATTTTACAAAGGCTTGGTTTGTTGCTCACATATCACTACTGGAGAAGTAGTCAGAGAGTAAGAAATGCTGATGGTTTCGCAAGCCAGAATGCAGACACGAACAAGTCTGACATGGGAGCAGGCAGGCTGCAAGCAACTATACAAACTAGAAAAAAGAATAAAGCGAAGTTGACGCATAGGGCATGACTGGTCGGGTTAACAGGTAAGTCAAAGAGCAATGAAACTGGGTTCAACAGAAAGATTGTATGAAGCGAAAATACAAGCAAAAAAAAATGCATATACATGTTTATGGTAGATAGCTTTTTTCTTTTTTGCAATTATTTACTACCCTCTTCCCTCTAAAAGAATGACAAACTATTGTCATGTGACTTGCATTCCTCCTTCAGGGAACGTATACCTTCTCATTTAATTGACATTGGCCTTGCCCACTTAACATAAGTTTTGATCAGTGGAATGTGAGCACCCATTATGTATGCCACATCTAAGCAGAAGCTTCCTGAAACATCAGGAGCTTCTTCCATGGCTCCTAGACTTTCCTTCTGCCACACGAGTGGGAATGTCCATATAGGTACTTCTTTAACCTGGGTTCTAGAATGAGAAGATACTTGGAGCAAAACCACATCCAACCACAGCCTATATGCCATGTGAATGAGAAATATTAATAAATGTTTTGTTGTTGCAGGTCCCTGAGATTTTGTTACTATAGCAAGTTGACATACAGAAATTGGTACCTAGATGTGAGGTGCTGCTATTACCAAAATATATGGCCCTATATTCAATACCTGACAGAGAGTGGCATGGAAACTATTATCGGGAGCTGGAAAAATGGTAACCCATGTTATACAGGGATAAAATATTTGGTGAAACTGTCACCTACAACACCTTAAACAGGTAAGAAATCTAACGAACATATACATAAATATGGGAACAAAAGACACTGTGGAGAGGGGTGTTTTAAACACTACCTATCAGATACTATGCTCACTACTTGGGTGATGGCATCCATACTCCAAACCTGAGCATCAAACAATATTCCCATGTAACAAATCTGCACATGTACCCTATGTACCTAAAACAAAAGTTGAAATAAAAAAATAAAATAAACCTAAAGCATATACAGCTCCAGGTGAAGAAACTGAAGAACAAAATGTTACTAGAGTATTTGGTCATTACTAGCTGTGTTTAACAAGATTGTACAAGAAGGGAACTCAGAAAAAGAACTGGCCTATTTATAAGCAGGGATTCAAGGGAAAATAGAGAATCCAGAGATCCTAGAAGTTGCCAGTCTGAAAGCTGCAACTATTTCTCATCTCAATTACAGATGAAATTTAAAATAGTCTTGCAACAAAAGCCAATTAAAACTCAGTACCGGGGCAAATAAATGGCTCAGTAAAAAACGTGACTCCATGAAAGCCTGACAAGCACAAAGGACGATTGACAAAAAGAACAAAAATCAAACAGATTTTCGGAGACAGTTGTGCTACGAAAAGTACCACTATCCTAGGTTTTTAAAAGACTGTAACTTAATAAAAACAATCTTTGGGCTGAAGTCACCTGGAGACTTGACTGGACTGGATGGATCACTCTGTCTGGGCTCAGCTGGGACTCCGGAACCACTGAATCACTCAAATTCTCTCTCCCCATCTCCTGGCTGAATCAATCTTTCCCCTTTCCCCTCTTCCAATAGTCTCAGGCCTCTCTCTCTACATAAGGTTTCTCCACACGCTCTCTCCAGCAGGACTGCCAACCTTCTTACATGGTGGTGTAGGTCTTCCACAAAATGCAAAAGTGTAAGCTTCCAGGTCTTCCTAATGCTTAGGATCTGAACTAGTATAAGATCACTTCTATCACATCCTATTGGTTAAAGTAATCAAAGTCAACCCGGATTCAGCATGAGAGAGTTCTACACAAAGGCATGAATAGCTGGAAGCATGGTTTATCAGGGGCCATCATTAGAGACCAGATATCATAATGCACAATAAATAAATATTTATTGAATAAACTAATGAATGGTAATCCACTGTAACAGACCACATTCTTATTTATGGTAGAGATGGGCATACGTGGTTTGAAATGACCACCCTATTTTTATGATCAAACAGCAATTTATAGAGCCATGATTTTCACATAATACTATTCCAAATACTTACCAAAAAAGGAAAACAAACCAAAAATAAATCTCTTGGTAAGATTAAAACAGAAAGATTCCATTTAAAAATTTTTATTTTATATGATTGTTGCAGTTTTTATAGAAGGACAAAAAGTTAAATGTGAGGAAGTGGTTGGATAGACAATAGTCATTAAAAGTGTATGAATCTGGCCAGAACCCCACATAAAAGTAGGAACATCAGATTTTGGGAAACCAGGACCCGTGTTCTAGTCCCAGTTTTGAGGACTAACACTAACTGTTTGACTTTGGAGAAGTTTCTGGGCCTCAGTTTTCTCAACTTTAAAATGAGCAATCCCACTACTGGGTATCTACCCAAAGGAAAAGAAATAATTGTAACAAGAAGAAACCTGCATCTGTATGTTTATCACAGCACTATTCACAGTAACAAAGATATGGTCAACCTCCACCAATGGATGACTGGATAAAGAAAATGTCAGCCGGGCACTGTGGCTCACACCTGTAATCCCAGCACTTTGGGAGGCTGAGGTGGGCAGATCACAAGATCAGGAGTTTGAGACCAGCTTGGCCAAAGAGACCAGCCTGACCAACATGGTGAAACCCCGTCTCTACTAAAAATACAAAAATTAGCCGGGTGTGGTAGCAGGTTTCTGTAATCCCAGCTACCCGGGAGGCTGAGGCAGGAGGATTGCTTGAACCTGGGAGGCGGAGGTTGCAGTGAGCCAAGATTGCACCATTACACTCCAGCCTGGGTGAAATGTCATATATATACACAACTGAATATTATTCAGCCATAAAAAAAAAATCATATCTTGTGCAGCAACATGGATAAAACTGGAGGCAATTAACTTTAATGAAACAAGTAAGACACAGAAAGACAAATACCTCATGCTGTCACTTAAAAGTAGGAGCTAAATAATGCATTCACATGGGCATAGACTGTGAAATGATAGACAAAGGAGACTTGGAAGGGAGGAGGAGAAAAGAAGGTGGATGATGAGAGATTACTTAATGGGTACAGTGTACATTATTTGGGTGATGGATACCCTAAAGCCCTGACTTCACCACTATGTAATCTATGCATGTAACAAAATTTATACAAATTTTAAAAAACAAAAATAAAATAAAATGAGAGTGTGGGAACTGTAAGTTTTCAAACATTTTCTAACCTTTGTACACTTTATTTGAAAGTAGTTTTATACTTAGGAGTAGGGAGGAAGGATATGGAGGAGTAGGGAAGGTGTCCCACTTCTCAATCAGAGTGGTTCTGTTTTAAACACTGTTTTGTTTTTTTTTTTCCCCATTTGGAGGAGGGCTGCATTTAAACAAGTGGTTCTGCAATAAAATATATTCGAAAATGAGAGATCTGGCCCAACCCCTCATGTTTTATAAATGAGGAAATACTGTCCTTTTCTTCACTGAAGCCCCCCACCTCTGTCTTTCATGCAACCCATGACTCACATGATGGTGCCCCACTCTGACTTGCCTTACTCTCATAGTATTATGTGTTTACATGAAGCCCCACTTTGTGGGGAATGAGAAATTCAAGCTGAGGAAATGCATGAAATTGTGATTTCAAACTCAAGTTAATCATAATGATCACAGAGTGAAAAATGCAAAGAAGAAAATTTGATTCTAAATTCTAATCTATGTTAATATTTTAGAAGAATGTGATGAGGAGGAAGAATAAGCAAAACATAAATGCTCAAAATTATTCTGTATTATACACAATATATTGTAGGACACAAGGGTTCAATTCAAAAAATTATTATTCTTGAAAAACAAATGGTACGTTGTTTCCCACAAGACCTACTGACTAGAGGTATACATCTGGGAAGTACTTCACTCACTAGTCTAAAAAAATTTTAAGAATGCAGGATCTGACAATGTTCCACTGCTTTCTGAAGAGTTCTCTCTGTACCTTCTGTAACACACAAATAATTGCCAAGTTAACTAATCTCACATTTTCACTTTAATTAAATGAAACAACACTTTGTCCTTTTAGATCCTTATGAAGACATGAACTAGAATTGCCTATGCTAAAAGTGATCAGTGTTCCTATATAATCATCCAATGGTCTAAATATTTTTAAATATATTTTTGTTGGTAAGTTATCACCATAACATTTCCTGGTCACTAAAGTCTCCTGGTTCCTGTTAACGGTACTACAAAACAAAAATACTTACTTTTTCAGATTTCATCACGATAGAAATCTGTTCTCTGATTAACATGAATCCTTTTCCTACTGGATATTTAATTCAAGTGTAGGAGACATTTTCAGACTTTAACAACTTGATAACCGTAAAGAGTTGTAAAAGTTAATTATTATTTCCTCTGCTCTGTCAGGGTACACCTAATTTAGACGGAAGTGCACTCAAAGAGTAATTTCCTTAGAGGTTCTCATCTTTCACAAAGTAGGCGTTGCACAGATATGATGCCCGTATCAGTTAGGGTTTCAGCAGATAAGCAGTACCACCATGATTGATGTGAATAAGGAATTTATTATAGGAATTGGGCCTTCCACAATTTGGGGAGAAGTTGAGGAGATAAAGGTCGAGAAAGGGACAGTTAAATGATCAGAGGAAAGTCAGTAAGACCACAGAGCAGAACTAGTGAAGACGACTATGGGAGGTTGTTGGAGTTAGAGAAAAAAATTATTCCGACACTTGTTAAAGACAGGAAGAAAGATGTTACTGAAGAAGAGACTACTGCGATGAGAGTTTTGCAGTAGGGAGAAAGATTGAGCTCAACTATAAATACAGGTCAAGTGGAGCTTACAGCTAAGGAGCAGGGTGGAAGCTCAGTGGACGGAAAAGCACTAAGAGGAAATGCCAGGTGTAAGAGGTGATTCTGGCCAAATCAACTTAACAGGATACTTGCTGAAGGCAGGCCAGGGGATTAGATATCAAAGCTGAGGTGTGAGGAATTTTATCAGATACCAAGGGTGGGAGATTTTTGCTAAACTACTTTAGCACAATTCTTGCTAAAACTGCACTAAGTGGATCAAAGACAGAGACCAAGGTCAGGGCCTAGTAGAGAAGACAGTTTAGAGGAGCCTGACTCAAGTCTGGTCAAAGGATCTTTGTTAATGGTTCTGCATCTGGTGATGGGCCTAAGGTTGTTGTAGATCAGCAGAGCAAGTACTTGGAAAGAAAGTTGCAAGCCAAACAGAGAAAGCAATGACAAGCCTGTGAGGGTAAACTGGTACCTGTGTTGTCTGTTTCTCCCGATTTCAAAGCTGGATGATATGAATGGCCTGAAAAACCGAGGCCCTTTCCTCTCGAAGCTCCACACAGTCCTGGCCCAAGACTTAGAAAAGCTATAAAAGAGTACGTGGCAGGAGTTGGAAGAGCTGTTGTCCCACCACACAAAGGTGAGCCAATAGATTAGTTACAAGTATAATTTGTAACTGGGGCCCTGAACTGACCTTCCAAATGTAAAAGTTTCTGCCTGACCCCTTTTCAATCTCAGACAAATTTCTCTTGTGACCAGCCCTAAATGAGGACTATATAGAGAATAATTTGGAAAATGCAGTTCCAGCTTAGCTAAATTGGCACAGTATAAAATCCCCACCATACCCAAAAGTCCCTTTATGTAAATTCATCCTAAAATGGATTTAAGCCTCTCAGAAATAATATATATTCAATAATAACACCTATCACAATAAAGTATTTTACTTATTGCATTCATTTGCAAACTTTCTTTCAACTTTTATTTCTTTACAGGAAACATTGCTATCGGCAAAGAGATACTTATTTTGCTCTAAGGTAAACATAAAGCAACATTCAACATATTATTTTTAACTACAATTTTTTAAATGGAAATCTACTTAAAATTTCTCCATTTCTACCCACCTGCCTTTTTTCATCTCAACTCTCCTCATACTATCTTCTTTCTACTTCCCGTAAGTCAAAAGTATTCAAGCTCCAAACCTGAGGGCCTTTTACCTCCCCCTGCAATATAGCTTTTATCAGTGCCACCAAGTTCATCTGTCAGGGTTGTATAAATCCAAACTGTAATTATAAATGTGGATGGAGTTCAAGTTCTTTCTCAGAGAGCTCTCTGGCCTCATGCCAATTAGGATAGGAGGTACATCACCTAATTCTACCTATTTGCAAACCTAACTGAGCTCTGAAACTGGCAACATCCTTAGTACACTCTTAGAGTCCCTACAGATGTCTCTGCCCTTATCAGATAATTCCTTCAGGGAGAGAATAACAAGCTCAGCTTTTTCTGAAGCCTTCCCTGGGCCCCCACAGGCGCTCTTTCCTACACAATACTGGCACTGGGCTCCATGAGGAGTGCATTCTCCCCGACTTACCAGATGCATTAAGAGTAAGCCTGGGCACTTAGCAGATTTAATGGAACTATCTGGAAATCATTGTTTGTCAATATGTTCCCCTCACTCTGAGAACTCTTTTAGGACATCTTCACAGGAGGCATATGCTAATATCTTTTTTATTTTATTTTGAGATAGGATCTCACTCTGTTGCTCAAGCTGAGTGCAGTGGCATAATCACAGATCACTGCAGCCTTGACCTCCCAAGCTCAAGCAGTTCTCCTGCCACAGCCTCCCGAGTTGCTGGGACTACAGGCACATACCACCATGGACAGCTAATTTTTGTATTTTTTGTAGAGATAGGGTTTCACCATGTTGACCAGGCTGATGTCCAATTCCTGGGCTCAAGTGATCTGTGCACCTCGGCCTCCTAAAGTGCTGGGATTACAGGTGTGAGCCACTGCACCTAGCCCACTAATATCTTAACTAGCTAATATATCATCCCCAAGATAATGGTGAAAAGCCACAAGGAATTGGAGCAGAAGATCCAAGTTTTGGTTCTGGTGCCAGATCTCTCTAGGTGTCAACACAGAAGGTAAAACCCACATCACAGGGCCACCGTTGTGAAGTGTAAATGAGGTAACAGATGTCTTATCCTCACCCATAATGATTCCTGACCTAGTCCACTACCCATCCCTTTGGTACAGACTCAGCTTCTCCTTCTTGCATTGGGCCATATCATTTGGGTGATAGAACACTTGCAGGACTGCACAGCTGCTGCAGGGGCTGCCTCACACTACACAAAGCCACTGTTCCCTTCCACCCAGGCCCTGCTGTAGACCTGCCCCACCATGCATCTCTTATATTTGCTGTAAGGGGGTGGGGTGGGGGCTTTTTCCACATTTATGATGAAGGTTTTAGGGTTTTTTTCTCCCTCTCTTTCAGTGTCCCTGCTATCCTTCCCTGCAAATTTACCTTCATATTACTCAGGATTAGCAAAGTATCTTAATGTGGGAAGATTACATATTATATGATACAAATATTTAAAACATTGGACACGCTTTTCTCCTTCTCTCTTTTATTTTAAGTCACCCAAGGTCAACAATTTGCTCTTTTTTCCCAAAAACATTCCTAAGGTAAGATCAACTATGTGACCTTATTTTCCCTACTTTTTAAAAAGTTGCTTTAAGTATTGTTTATAATAAAAAGCAAACACATAACCAAGCACAACTTAATGAAAATTAAAGCTAAGGTCTTCTATATTTACATTCCAATTACAGAGAAATAAGTATGTGGAAGCCATCATCAATAGTAGTTGTTAGACTTACAAACTATTTTGTGCATGTAAAGACTACTGAACAACAACAGATTTTAGTTTCCTTCCTTCTCCTCCTCCATCTTGACCTATCCCCTTCCTTAGCATGCCAACAAAAGCGAGTTCAGAATCTGAAGGGCTCCTGATCAGTAGATCACACACAATAAAAAATATCAACCTTTATTTTAAAATGTTAAACTTACTACAGGCTGATCAAAAAAGATCAAATATGACTTCTCTAAACGTGCAATTTTTGAAATCAGAAATTTTGGCTTACATTTCCGAAGTGAAGATGTTGCCCATTTCAAATATTGAATAAGATCTTCTCTCTCACTCTTCTTTTTAAGACTAGAAAAGATCATTTTAGTTCCAGGGATATATTTCTTTCTTTTTTTTTTTTTTGAGACGGAGTTTTGCTCTTGTTGCCCAAGCTGGAGTGCAATGGTGCAATCTCTCCTCACTGCAACCGCCGCCTCCCAGGTTCAAGCCATTCTCCTGCCTCAGCCTCCCAAGTAGCTGGGATTACAGGCGCACACCAACACACCTAGCAATTTTTTGTATTTTTAGTAGAGATGGGGTTCCACCATGTTAGCCAGGCTGGTCTTGAACTCCTAACCTCAGGTGATCCGCCCTCCTCGGCCTCCAGGGTGATGGGATTACAGGCGTGAGCCACCACATACAGTCCGAGGGATATATTTCTTTGGGTTCTCCAAATATTCCATCAGAGTCTCTTTTCCCCATACAATACCCACAAAGGTGAAGGTAAGTTTCAAGTTTGTGTAGTTACATTTGTAGGGCTCACTTTCTGATCTGACCTACATATGTGAACAAAAGATTAATCTTGGACTCAGTAGGGAGGCTATTTTAACTGAGACTTATAGATCCTGACCTATAAGAAATTTCCAAAATTTGTCTCCACTCCTTGGCTTCTCTGTAGAAATCCATACTGTAGAAACAGTCACATACTGTTTAGGGTCTTCTATGGTAAACCAATGAACTACCACCAAAGACATATTATGCTTAAGCAGTTTCTCATCCTCCAAGAATCACAGTGAGTTCCTTCTAGAAAAGGTCTTAGAGATCATGTAATCCAATCTCTAATTTTGCAGATTAGTAAATGATGGTCCAAAGCTTGTCCTAAGATTACAAAGCTACCTAGAGTCAAGAATTTATGACTACTAACTCATATTTCCATGTTTTTTCTACCTATCATACCAAGCTGCCTCTATTCAGATCTCCATCAAAATCCATGATTTCAAAAATCCAGTTTTAAGACAATAGAGAAAGGTTCCTTTCTTTTCTTTCTAAAACCAGTCAAAAAGAACATGGAGAAAGAGAAACAGAAATGCTACCTTCACTTTTGATAAAACCTTTGAGGAAGCACCTGTTATAATTGTTATAATTAGAAGCCTACCAAGGTCATGAAACCTAGACCAGAGTGTAATGACACCTTTCACTAAGCATCTCTCCAAAGTATGTGACACACTCTGAAAGGCAAAGGCATAAGCCTTTGTTTAGCTCAAAAAGAATAGGATATATCTGCTGGCCATAAAAGTCTTCTTAAATTCAGTTTGACACCATGGAGGACCAGGGGAGCCAGGATGAATGAAGAAAACATAAATATGTCCTCTTTGAAAGAAGCACTCTAACTTATATTATAAGGTACAAGAGAAACTGCAAAGGTAACATAACCCCAGGCCTGCCAGTCTTTGCCAGCTGAAGTAAAGAGCCAAATAACAGCCCCACCAAAACATAAACCCATACCTGCTCAGGCATATGTTATCTCCAATATAACTATGGGTAAGGAAGACATCAAAACTAACTGGAAAACTCAAACCATCATCCTTATTTTCCTTCTGCAAATAACTAGTCCAAAAAGATTATCTTCATCAGAAGATGGGTAATAATCAAAAATAACCAGCACAAGAAAGTACTGAAAATACACACAATACACACAATACACACAGTACACACACATACACACACACACACACACACACACACACACACACACACCCCCCACATATATACACACAGCAGAAAGGAATATGAAAAGCAAAAGTTAGGCCAGGCATGGTGGCTCACACCTGCAACCTGCAATCCCAGCACTTAGGGAGGCTGAGACAGGTGGATCACTTGAGCTCAGGAGTTCAAGACCAGCCTTGGTGACGTGGTGAAACCCCATCTCTACAAAAAATAGAAAAAAGAAATGGCCGGGCATGGTGGTGCACGTCTGGGGTCCCAGCTACTCAGCAGGCTGAGGCAGGATGATCGAGTCCAGGATGTCAAGGCTGCAATGAGCTGAGATTGCACAACTGTGCTCCAGCCTGGCAACAGAGTGAGAGCCTGTCTCGAAAAACAAAAACGAAATGTTAAATGAAAAATACACATCAGAAATTATGTATTAATAAATAGGCAGATGAAAATCATAGCCATATTTCCATGGATTCAAAAAAGGCCTTTATGAATTAAGGGCTCAAAGTAGAGTGTTCTAGTCTATTTTCACACTGCTGTAAAGAAATACCCAAGACTGGATAATTTATAAAGGAAAGAGGTCTAATTGTCTCACAATTCCACATAGCTGAGAAGGCCTCAAGAAACTTACCATGATGGTGGAAGGTGAAGAGGAAGCAAGCACCTTCTTCACAAGGCAGCAGGAGAGAGAAGCATGAAAAGGAGGAATTTCCAAACACTTATAAAACCATCAGATATTGTGAGAACTCACTATCATGAGAACAGCATGGGGGAAACTGCCCCCATGATCCAATCACCTCCCACCAGGTCCCTCCCTCCACACGTGGAGATTATGGGGATTGCAATTCGAGATGAGATTTGGGTGGGGACACAGAGCCAAACCATATCATTCCACCCCTGACCCCTTCCAAATCTAACATCATTTTTACATTGCAAAACCAACCATGCCTTCTCAACAGTCCCCCAAAGTCTCAACTCATTTCAGCATTAACTCAAAAGTCCATAGTCAAAAGTCTCACCTGAGATAAGGTGAGTCCCTTCCTCCTATGAGCCTGTAAAATCTAAAGCAAGTTATTTACTTCCTAGATATAACGGGGATACAAGCAATGGGTGCATACACCCTTTCCAAATGGGAGAAATTGGCCAAAACAAAGGGGCTACAGGCCCCATGCAAGTCCGAAATCCAGCAGGGCAGTCAAATCTTAAAGCTCCAAAATGATCTCCTTTGACTTCATGTCTCACATCTGGGTCACGCTGATGCAAGAGGTGGGTTCCCATGGTCTTGGGCAGCTCCACCCCTGTGGCTTTGCAGGGTAAAGCCCTGCTCCTGGCTGCTTTCACAGGCTGGCATTGAGTGTCTGTGGCAAAACAGGCACACATGCAAGCTGTTGGTGGATCTACCATTCTGGGATCTGGAGAATGGTGGCCCCCTTCTCATATCTCCATTAGGCAATGCCCCAGTGGGGACTCTGTGATGGGGCTCCAACCCCACATTTCCCTTTCACACTGCCCTAGCAGAGGTTCTCCATGAAGACTCTGCCTCTATAGCAGACTTCTGTCTGGACATCCAGGTGTTTCTATACATCCTGTGAAATCTAGGCAGAGGTTCCCAAACCTCAATTCTTGACTTCTGTGTACCTGCAGGCCCCATACCACATAGAAGCTTTCCAGGCTTGGGGCTTGCACCCTCTGAAGCAACGGCCTGAGCTGTACCTTGGCCCCTTTTAGCCATAGTTGGAACTGGAGTGGCTGGGAAGCAGGGCACCAAATCCCAAGGATGCACAGAGCACAGAGCAGCAGTGCGGCCCTGGGCTTGGCCCACAAAACCATTTTTCCCTCCTAGGTCTCAGGCCTGTAATTGGAGGAGTTGCCTTGAAGGTTTCTGACATGCCCTGGAGACATTTTCCCCATTGTCTTGGTGCTTAACACTGTCTTGGCAATTAACTCCTTGTTACTTACAGAAATTTCTGCAGCCAGCTTGAATTTCTCCCCAGAAAACAGGTTTTTCTTTTCTTTTCTTTTCTTTTTTTTTTTGAGATGGAGTCTTGCTCTGTCGCCCAGGCGCGATCTCAGCTCACTGCAAGCTCCGCCTCCCAGGTTCACGCCATTCTCCTGCCTCAGCCTCCAGAGTAGCTGGGAGTACAGGCACCCACCACCAAGCCCAGCTAATTTTTTTTTTTTCGTATTTTTACTAGAGACAGGGTTTCACCGTGTTAGCCAGGATGGTCTCGATCTCCTGACCTCATGATCCGCCCGCCTCGGCCTCCCAAAGTGCTGGGATTACAGGCCTGAGCCACCGCGCCTGGCCCACGTTTTTCTTTTCTGCCACATGGTCGGGCTGCAAATTTTCCAAACTTTTATGCTCTGTCACCTCTTGAACGCTTTGCTGCTTAGAAATGTCTTCTACCAGATACCCTAAATCATCTCTCTCAAGTTCGAAGTCCCATAGATCTCTAGGGCAGGGGCAAAATGCCGCCAGTCTCTTTGCTAACTCATAGCAAGAGTGACCTTTACTGCAGTTCCTGATAGGTTCCTCATTTTCATCTGAGACCACCTCAGCCTGAACTTCATTGTCCACATCACTGTCAGCATTTTGGTCAAAACCATTCAACAAGTTTCTAGGAAGCTCCCAACTTTCCCATATCTTCCTGTCTTCTGAGCCCTCCAAATTGTTCCAACATCTGCCCATTACCCAGTTAGCCATAGTTGAAACTGGAGTGGCACATTTTGTTTTTTTTTTTAAGACAGAGTCTTGCTCTGTCACCTAGGCTGTAGTGCAGTGGTGCCATCTCAATTCATTGCAAGCTGCGCCTCCAGGGTTCAAGCAATTCTCCTGCCTCAGCCTCCTGAGTAGCTGGGACTACAGGCGCATGCCACCACACCCGACTAATCTTTTGTATTTTTAGTAGAGACGGGATTTCACCGTGTTAGCCAGGATGGTCTTGATCTCCTGCCTTGGCCTCCCGAAGTGCTGGGATTACAGGTGTGAGCCACCATGCTCAGCCATTTCTTACACATTTTTAAGTGTCTTTATAGAAGTGCCCCAAACCCCTGGTACCAATTTACTATACTAGTCCATTCACACTGCTATAAAGAAATACCCGAGACTAGGTAATTTATAAAGGAAAGAGGTTTAACTGACTCACAGTTCCACATGGCTTGGAGGCCTCAGGAAACTTATAATCATGGAGAAAGATGAAGGGGAAGCAAGGTACCTTCTTCACAAGGTGGCAGGAGAGAGAAGTGTGAAGGAGGAACTTCCAAACACTCATAAAACCATCAGATCTCGTGAGAACTCAATGACTACAACAAGAACAGCATGAGGGAAGCCACCCCCATGATCCAATCACCTCCCACCAGGTCCCTCCCTCGACATGTGAGGATTATGGGGATTATAATTCGAGATGAGATTTGGATGGGGACACAGAGCCAAACCATATCATAGAGCTACAAAGACGCTAGTGGAAAATGATAAAACAGAAACATATAAATGACAGCAAAAAGGGACAATGCTGCTGCTAGCACAATCAGACTTCAAAATACTGATAAAAATGAAATGGAAAAAATAGTTTTAAATGATCATTCCAGCTATCAGCTCTAAGGTCAAATGACAGATACAGAAGATACTCAGACAAAGAGATACAAGATCTGCACAACCGGTGGCCGAAGTAAGATTTTTTAAAAAACAAATGAAATAGAGTAAAACTATTACAACATATAATTCAAGAAAACTTTCAAAACTAAAGGCACTGAATCTATCAATCGGAAGAATATAGCATGTCCCAGGAGATAGTGAAATTGATCAGTCAAGGTCTAGATATAGCCTAGCAAATTGGCTAACTCTCAGTAAGACTTTTACTGAAACATAGGGAGAAAAAAATAAAATAAAAAACCAAGTAACTCATAATGGAAAGCCATCAGGCTGGTTTCATATTTCTCCAAACAATAATTCAACATAAAGCATATAAAATCCTGAGCAATTAAAATGTCTCCCAATAATTTTACGACCAAATTATCATTCAAGTGTCATAACGATCCCCAGCTGTTTTTAAACATCCAAAAACTGGGACAATATAGTTCTGGTGATACTTTCTTATTGTTATAATGAATAGAAAACCATCCACTAACCAAAAGATAAATGAAGATAATATGGTAACATCTGGGAACACTCACTGGTACTATTTAAATGTAGAACAAACATTAAAAACAACTATGGTAATTATGGTTACATGGGGTGTAAATGATATATGGCATATCAGAGTAGAAATAACAGCATACCTAAGTGGTAAGAGTTGGAGACTATGAAAAATGGGAGGTTGTATAAATATTTTGGCTTTCTCATCCTTCATAGTGGAGGATAAGCAGATGTTGCTTAATGTAGATCAATCTAATTGTAGAGGCACATGGATATTCTTTAAAGTATAAATATGACTATCAAAATTATCAAACAGAATAATATTGGCAAATAAATTTAGTTGGTAGAGGGACAGGAATAGGAGAATTTCAGGAAAAGTGAACATACATAATTTCCTTACCATGCATAATGGTAAATATTTCTTTTGAACTATTTGGATTTTTGTATAATGTAAGTATTTCAAAATATTTTTAAAGTTATTAATACATTTATGATTCAATGTGCTCCTACTACATCCACTAACAAAATTTGACATGACAATAAGCAAAAGATAAAGACTTAAATCCCTAATAAGATAGTTTAGCTAATATGCTAATCTCATGATACGATTTCTTTAAAGGCCCAAGAAAACCAGGGTTTGTATCCTAGTTCCACCATTTATTAGCATAGAATCCTGGAAAAATCATGAATTAATTCAAACAATTTGTTTCTAAAACCCGCTTCAACTATCATTGCCCAAAAATGCAAGTGGTGCTTCAACGCACTATAAAGACATTATTCTCAAAAGAAAAATTTTATCCATTTATTGATGTTTTTAAAAATACAGTACGGCCAGGCACAGTGGCTCACGCCTGTAATCCCAGCACTTTGGGAGGCTGAGGTGGGCAGATCACTTGAGGCCAGGAGTTCGAGATCAGCCTGGCCAACATGGTGAAACCCCGTCTCTACTAAAAATACAACAACAGCAAAAAAAAATTAGCCGCATGTGTTGGCGCATGCCTGTAATCCCAGCTACTCCAGAGGCTGAGGCAGGAAAATAGCTTGAACCTGGGACACAGAGGTTGCAGTGAGCCGAGATCACAACACTGTACTCCAGCCTGGGTGACAGAGTTAGTGAGACTCCATCTCAAAAAAAAAAAAAAAAAAAAAAATTGAAGAAGAAAGAAAAACACAACATATATGGTTCAACATCACCAATCATTAGGGAAATGAAAACCAAAACCACATGAGATAGCACTTCAAACCCATTAGGATGGCTGTTATCACAAAAACAGAAAATAAGTGTTGGTGAGAAGTTGGAGAAATTAGAATCCTTGTGTATTGTAATTCACAATGGAATTGTGGAAACATAAAATGGTGCAACCACTGTGGAAAATGATATGGCTGTTCCTCAAAAAAGTAGACACAGAATTATCATGGGATTCAGCAATTCCACTTCTGGGTATATACCCAAAGGAATGAAAACATGGACTCGACAGATATTTGTACACCCATGTGCATAGCAGCATTAGTCACAAGAGCCAAAAGGTGGAAGCAACCCAAGTCTCCATCAATGGATAAATAGATAAACAAAATGCTATCTACATATAATAGAATATTATTCAGTCTTTAAAAAGATAGAAATTTCAACACGTTACAACATAAATGAATCTTGAAGACATTATGCTAAGTGAAATAAGCCACTCACAAAAGGACCAATACTGTATGATTTGATTCCACTTGTATTAGGTACCTAGGGCAGTCAAATTCACAGACAAAAAGCAGAATGTCAGTTGCCAGGGGCTATTCAATGGGTACAGAGTTTCAGTTTGAGAAAATGAAAATGTTCTGGAAATGTATGGTGGTGATGGTTGCAAAACAATGCGAATGTGCTTAAAATGACACAGAATTGTAAGTTAAGATGGTTAAAATGGTAAATTTTATGTTATATATATTTTGCTACGATTTTAAAAACCACATAATATAAGATTATTGGTATAATCATGAGTTTTGTAAAACTATATTCTACACAAGTCATATGGGACAAAGAATCTTTAAAATTGAGAATTTCTGTATTCTTCTGAAAATAAAAATAGTATAATTATTTGCAACAGAAAGGTCATACACAAAAAAATAAAATACGGTTGACAGTGCACCACAATTTTTATTAACACTGAACTACTGACTTCCTGGTTCTTCTTACTTATTGAAGTCTGTTTTTAGCCAAGCTGTGCTAACATATTTTTTAAATCCTTGTTTAGTTTTAAGTAAACTTATTTTAAAATCCTAGTGCAATTAACATAGTAAGCTACTTATTGGTCTTATTTCATCAGCAGAACTAACAAATAATAATATTATACCCTCAAATTAGTCACAAATATTACTTAAATAATCCGATTTAGGGAAATTTTATTTCTAATTCTTAAATAATATTAAAACCAAGCCTTATACAGCTTTCAACTGTTGGCAACAATCTATATAATAAAAGGCATATTTGGTATAAGTTTTAATATTATTTCAAATCAATGCTATTAAGGAATAAATTCCTCAAACTACTGGCAGTTAGAGGAACAACATTGGCTTAAGACTGCTCTACAAATTAGAAGTTCAAAAATTGTGCTTATAACAGGATAATAATAATAAAATGACTCTATAGAGAAATACTACTTTAAAAATCAAAAAGCTATATAAATGCTAACAATGAAGATGAGTTAAAAACTGATCTATTCAGTAGTCTATCAACTGAGAATCCTATTGCAATAACTGCAATGCAAGTTTAATACTACCTGCCCAGAGTAAGCGCAGACTCCATAGTACCTTTGCTTCAGACACCAGCTGCAAGCTCAGGGGCCCCCAAGCCACCCAAACTTCCAACTAACTGGCTACAAATTTGGGGGTTCCCACAACCTCGTCGACTTCAATAATTTATTACTACAGCGACTCACAGAAATCAGGAAAGAACTATATTTACAATTATAGTTGTATTATAAAGGATACAAATCAGGACTAGTCAGGGGACGAGACCCATAGGGTGACAGCTGGGAGGGTCCCAAATGAAAAGCTTCTGAGTCATTTATCTGTGCAATCAGGTCTCATCACTCTCCCAACACATGGATGTGTTCACCAACTAGGAAGCTCAACCAGAGTTCCAGTTGAAAGTGTCTAAAGTTTTTAATTGGGGCTTCATTAGACAGGCATGATTGTGTGAATCACTGGCCATGTGACTGAACTCAACCTCCAACCCCCTTTCTGTTCCCAGAGGTCAGACTTACTCATCTAGCTCAAAGCCTTAATTCTGAAATCACCTGATTGGTCCTTGCAGTTTGGTCAGCACCCATCCTGAAACTATCTGGGAGTTCACTGCAATTCATCTTATAAACATAAACTCAGGTCTTGGTCCCAGGGGCCAACTATAATAACAAACATACTCCTGTCACTCTAGAAATTCCAAGGTTTTCGAGGTTCCTTGCCAGGAACCCAGGACAAAGACCAAATTATTACCAGTACCTATTACCAGCATTTTTGCACATCCCAAATACAATGATATTGTGTTAATAATAAATATGCTGATATTTTAAAAGATGATAAAATACTACTGACTTGACAAATATTAAATTTTATTCAATGTACTTTTAGTATAAGTACTTTATCAACTATGTATTTATAAATTTATTTACTTAATTTCTTAATTTGTTTTTTTTTTTTTTTTGAGACAGGGTCTCACTCTGTCACCCAGGCCAGAGTACAGCTGTGACATCATGGGTCACTGCAGCCTTAACCTCCTGGGCTCAAGGCATCCTCCTGCATCAGCCTCCTGAGTAACTAGGACTAGAGGAATATACCACCACATCTGTCTAATTTTTTTTTTTTGAGACAAAGTCTTGCTCTGTTGCCCCAGCCGGAGTGCAGTGGCATGATCTCGGCCCATCACAACCTCCGCCTCCTGGGTTCAAGTGATTCTCCTGCCTCAGCCTCCCAAGTAGCTGGGACTGCAAGCGCACCCCACCATGCCTGGCTACTTTTTGTATTTTTAGTAGAGACGGGGTTTCACTATGTTGGCCAGGCTGGTCTTGAACTCCTGACCTCGTGATCTGCCCACCTCGGCC
The DNA here is from genome assembly GCF_028885625.2 of Pongo pygmaeus. Classification (NCBI taxonomy): domain Eukaryota; kingdom Metazoa; phylum Chordata; class Mammalia; order Primates; family Hominidae; genus Pongo; species Pongo pygmaeus. The sequence continues at coordinate 77,772,038 of NC_072384.2, forward strand.
TCCCAAAGTGCTGGGATTACAGGCGTGAGCCACCACACCTGGTCTAAGTTGTTTTTTTTTTTTTTTTTTTTTAGAGATGGGGTTTTACCATATTGGCCAAGCTGGTCTTGAACTCCTGACCTCAGGTGATCCACCCGCCTTGGCTCCCCAAAGTACAGGGATTACAGGCATAAGCCACCACGCCCAGCCATCAGCTAATTTATTTTTTGTAGAGACAGGGTCTTACTACATTGCCCAGGCTGGTCTTACAGACCAAGTAATCCTCCTGGCCTCAAGTAATCCTCCCACCTCAGCCTCCCAAAGTGTTGGGATTACATGTGTGTGCCCCCATGTTTGGCCAATTATGTATTTATTTTATATGTAAAAGTAGTCCTTTATTATGAGTCTCCCCCAAATAAAGATATGTTGAGGTCCTAACCCCTGGTAACTCAGAATATGAGTTTGTCTGGAAATAGAGTCATTGCAGATATGATTAATTGAGATGAGGTCATATTGGTGTAGGATGAGCCCTTAATCCAATATGATTGGTGTCCTTATGAGAAAATGGTCATGTAAAGACAGAGATGCACAGGGGTCATGTAATAACAAAGTCAGAGATTGGAATTACGTAGCTAGAGGCCATAACTAGAATTTCACCCATAAAAAGGAATGAAAAGCATCACAAGAAGTGTTGATTGCCATAAAAAATTACTAGACTTAGTTTCTCAGTACCACCTGTTGTATTCCGGGTTGTTTGTTGTAATTTTGTTGTTGTTGTTAAATAAACATTTCCAATGGGGGGGAAGGAATGAAGTACTGATACATGCTACAATTTAGATGGGCCTTGAAAACATTATGCTAAGTGAAAGAAGTCAGACACAAAGGGTCACATATTATATGATTCCTCTTATATGATCCAATAGGCAAATCCAAAGAGACAGAATGTAGATTAGTGGTTGCCAGGGAATAGGGTTAAGGGGGAATGCAGAGTGATTACTTAATGGATGCAGGTGTTCTGGAGTGATAAAAAAGTTTTGAAAATAGGGAAAGGCAGTGATTTTACAGCATTATGAATGCACTAAATGCTACGGAACTGTACACTTTAAGATGGCTAATTATGTTATATAAATTTCACTTCAATAAAAATAATAAAAAGAAATAAAAAATAAAATAAAATCCTTTCCAAATAGTAGTGACTTGAAATGCCAACCTATAAGATATTCTGGGCCCCAAGAAAAGTTTCAAATAGAGTTATACCCTATTTTGAAAAAAGCTGATATATATATATATAAACTCAAAAAAGCTGATATATATATATATAACCATATATATATTTAACAGGATTATCATATTATAATCTCCATTCTCAGAGATTTTATATATATATATATACACACACACATATATATCTCCATATGATTATAATATCCAGGAATGACAAATTGCTTTGCAAAGATAGTGTAGTCTTTTCCAACCACTTCGATCTTAATCCTAAGATACTGTCTCACTTTACCCTCTTCCCACAAACAAAAAAACATGCTGAATATACTCTTCAAACTATATAATATTTCTCCCACTCTGCTAAAATCAATACTACACATAGCATCACTACTACCATTATACCACTAAAATATGATTTTTTAAAAATCTAGCTTATACTTTTTCAAGAAAAATGTATTAACTAAAATCAAATACCCTGTATAGGCAAAAACCTGTTCCATACAAGATTCTTAATTCTTCTGATTAAAAGGATGATCAGTTATCCAAATGCAGGTCTTATGATATAAATCCATATTTCAGTAATATGTAAAGAGTGGTCCATTTTTAATGCTGCAAATTAGGAAATCATTATAATGCCAAATCATATGCTTTATTCTTTCCTACAATGTATCTGGTTCTCTCCCACAACTGTTAGTTTTTACCTTTGTTTTTGTTTGCCTCTGTATAAGAAAATCCTGGTGCTTTTCCTGTTTTTCAGCCAAAGAGGCCCCAGAGATTTGGACCAGTCTTGTGTTTTTCACCTTTTTCCACTGTGTGGCACAGAGCACATTTTGGAATGAAGGTCTTCTTGCCTGCTTCAGCATCTCCCATGTTGCTCTGCAATGGAACATTAAAACCACAAACCAAAAAATATATATATATTAGATTTTCAAAGCTGGGGAGAAAAAAGAATTCCATCATTTTGGCTAAAGTGAATGCTGATGATGTTAAACAAAAACATATCCTTTAAAGCATGCAAGCTTTAATGTATGGGTGCTCAAAAACACAGATATATTATAGCATCCAATTTCATAAAGACAATCATCTCATTAATTAGGCTTATTTTAAGTTTCTAGCCATAGCTACTTCAGAAACTGCTACTGGTATCAAATGGGTTACTTCAGCCTTCAAAGAATTATATTAATTTATCCAGGTCAATCATATTCCTTTTCATTTCTAAAAAGTGCATGTGCAAAAGATGATGTAAAACATATAGTTCTAATTTTGCATCCCCTTATTTAAAAATAAGAACAGAACAAATAGGAAAGGTGTTTAAATATGATATTACTATGAGTATTGATATGTCTACAATAATCAAACTGTAAAAATAAAAATTATACAGAAAAGAATGCAGCCATAGAAACCTATATGTAACATAATTTCTCATTTACTTTACATTCTTAGCTATAGATACCAGATTAGATCAAGCATTATCTGAAAGCAATCAGAAATAACATTGTTGAGTTCAGTCAGCATTAGTATGCATTTAATACTAATGTAGTGGAAAATACACAGTTTTAAGTAGTAAAGACCTTACTGGGTTGGGTGCGGTAGCTCATGCCTGTAATCCCAGCACTTTGGGAGGCCAAGGCGGGCAAATCACAAGGTCAGGAGTTCGAGATCAGCCTGGCCAAGATGGTGAAACCCCGTCTCTACTGAAAATACAAAAATTAGCCAGGTGTGGTGGCGGACGCCTGTAATCCCAGCTACTCGGGAGGTTGCGGCAGAGAATTGCTTGAACCTGGGAGGCAGAGGTTGCAGTAAGCTGAGATTGCGCCACTACACTCCAGCCTGGGTGACAGAGAGAGACTCCCTCTCAAAAAACAAAAACAAAAACCTTGGTAGATATATAAAATAAATTTTTTACAAAGATATTTTGGTTGAGACTGTTAAAAATTATATAACTAAATAAATGCCTCCTCCATCTAAAACGATGTAAAAATTAAAATAATTTCAAACTATCAAAAAATTGTACTTTATCGATGTCTCAGGAGGTTCTCCACGGTGGTACAGGATGACATAATGAAGGCCCTGAACGTGGAACCAGATGGCATAGGTCTAACCTGCAGCCTGGCACCCAATATCACCTCACAGCTCTGAGCCCCTGAGCCAGATCACTTTCTCCACCCCTCCCTATCTCACCTGCCCAGCCAATTGGGACCTTGGCCAGATTTCTGCAATAAACACTTGCGGTTTCTGTCCAAAAAAAAAAAGTGTACTTTAATATAGTAAGGAATACGCTGTCTGGGTTTTATTTTTCTGTTTTTGTGTTCTGTGAAGAATGAGTGCAAGGGAGATGGGCTTTGGGATGGATTTGAACGCAAAGAATTACTACTACAGACATCATGAAAATACCAAATTCTTTGAGAGTAGAGTCCTAAGCACATATTCATCTATCAATAGAAACAGAAAACTTTTGTGTTATTCTGCCAATATAGAAGAAATACATTGTTTAACTACAATTCATACAATTGTTTAACATACTGTAGTTAAACAATCTGTATTCTTCAATATTGGCAGAATGACACAAACATTCTTAGTTACTACTCCAAGAAAGGCCAATGCTTTATACACAACAACCTGCAAAACCAGTATCTCCCTAACTTCTTTAAATCTATGTGGAAACCCATAACAGTGTCAATAATCCACATAAAGGGAAGATAGTTTTCTTTAGATAGTATCCAAAAACAACTAAGCTATTAACCAATAGTTCAGGTTTCATGGAAAGCCGGGTAAGAAAACTTACTTTATCCAAGAGAAGCTTACTTTAAAACTTCAAACATCACTCAGAGTACTGCATTCAATTATCAGTTCTATTAATTATCTAAATAGGTTCAGAATTCAGTAAGCCTTTGAGCACAGACCATAAAGGATAAAACTTCAGTCACAAAAGCACATTTTTGGCCTTTTCACAAAATACATTCACCATAACCATAAAGCTTGTATCATAAAAAAGTCATCTAAGCACTAACTAGATAATCTTTATTTCCAATTTTTATACAAAGCAGAAAAATTAGATTGAGGCTGGGCACGGTAGCTCACGCCTGTAATCCCAGCACTTTGGGAGGCCAAGGTGGTTGGATCACCCGAGGTCAGGAGTTCGAGACCAGCCTGGCCAACATGGCGAAACCTCGTCTCTACTAAAAATACAAAAATTAGCTGGGTGTGGTGGTGCACGCCTGTAGTCCCACCTACTCAGGAGGCTGAGGTGAGAGAATCACTTGAACCCAGGAAGCGAAGGTTGCAGTGAGCCGAGATCGTGTCACTGCACTCCAGCCTGGATGACAAAGCAAGACTCTCTCAAAAAGAAAAAAAAGAAAAATCATATTGATTTTTATACTAAGTAAATGTTACTAGTAATTCAGGAAACTAGACATTTAAAAACAAACAAAAAACTGTCCTTACTCATAAACTACAGATTTCACATGAAAGTCACATGTAACATACTTCCATTATAACTGTTAAAACTACCAGCATTAATCACAATTAAAATGTTTACTTCTGCCCTCTCTAATCATAGACGAATACTGCCAGTGCAAATACCTATGACCCTCTTCCAAGTGCATTAAAACCAACAGATTCAGTAATAGCAGGAAGGGAAGAGCAGGATAGCAAGGGATAGAATATCTTGAGAAGGATAGGAAGAATATGAAGAGAATTCATTTTGTCCTATAATCATTTGGCACTCTATCAGCATTTCATATTTCAAAAGAAATATCTCACTGAAATAGGCAAAGATGTGGCATCTAGTATGAAAATGGTCATTCTTCCAAGAATGAAGTAATAATTTCAACATTAAATAGAGTAACAGTAGCAAACATTTGTATGTGCTTAATATGTGACAGGCATATTCTAAGCACTTTATATATTATTAACTTATTTAGTCCTCACAATAGCCCTGTAAGATGGATACCATTAACATCTCTATTTTTATAGATGTAGAAAATGAGGCAAAGAGAGACTAAGTGACTTGTTTAGGGTCACAGGTTGGTGAGCACTGGAGAAGAATTAATATTAAATCTATAATCTTATAGGTTTAACAATTCCTTTTTTTTTTTTTTTTTGAGACGGAGTCTCACTCTGTGGCCCAGGCTGGAGTGCTGTGGTGTGATCTCGGCTCACTGCAACCTCCGCTTCCCGGGTTCAAGTGATTCTCCTGCCTCAGCCTCCTGAGTAGCTAGGATTACAGGCATGCACCACCATTCCCGGATAATTTTTGTATTTTTAGTAGAGACGGGGTTTCACCATGTTGGTCAGGCTGGTCTCGAACTCCTGACCTCGTGATGCGCCTGCCACGGCTTCTCAAAATGCTGGGATTAGAGGCGTGAGCCACCATGCCCAGCGAACAATTCCTTTTTAAGGGTGACTTGGCAACCCTGTGTTGAACACAATATCTGTAACACTGCAGATGCTTACAACTTCTTTTTACCCAACTGAGAGTGCTTAAAGAGGACTAGGTGGGTACATACCATTGCTATGTCTTACTTTTCATAAAAAGAGAAATGCTAGTGAAACACTTTTTAGTATTGGCATTAAAAACGGCCAGTGGTTCCGCCCTTTGCCCCCGCTCCCAGCAATCACCTGGGACAGCCACCCGGCCAGAGTCCACGCCTCAACTTCAAGGCTGGCGATCCAGAAAGAGCACCTCACGCCCTGGGCTGCAGGCGCAGCCGGACGCGCGCTTCCAGTGGTCGCCAGCCAATGGCAAGCCGGGACCCGGTCCCACGGCTGATTGGCCCCCAGATCCCGTGGGATCTCACCTATCGCAGAAGCTTAAAGCCTTGTACCTGCTGTGCAGTCTTTAGCTCTACGTGCCCGCTGTCCAGTAGCTCTGGATAGCTCTTGAGCTGTCGAAAACTGGTTAATTCAACTGAGGAAATGAATTTTTAATTATTTTCATTATAATTCATTTTAATTTTAGGTAATTTTAAGTAATTTTAATTTAAATAGCCGCAGTCACCAGATGCTTTAATGAAACTATTCTAAGTGGTATCTATGAGTTTTGTCCTGTGATCTACACATTTAAAAGATATATGTCATCAAGTTGAATCAAAAGGAGCAAGCATACCGTGAAAAAAAAAAATCAGGTGTTAGATATTATTCTCAAACTCAAACAAAGGCATGCAAACTCAAGAAGGAGACTACCATTTCTTGAGTGCCTGCCACAGGTCAGACTAAGTAATTGCATACGTTATCAGTAGCGAGTAGCCTTACAGATGGGTCAAATGGAAACTCTGGACCATATTCATATACAACAATCTGAAAGCTACTAATTGATCACCAATAAGTCTTAGTTTTAAAACCTATAAAAAATTTGCAAATAGGGCAAAACATTTTTAGTTAATTGAATGTAACATATGAAGACTAATATCACCAACTAAGTAAGCCTCATTGTACTTGAGTTTGGAAAGTAATGACAAAAATTTACTGTTTGCTCCTGGCATTTCAAAAATTAGTCACAATGTCACCTCTCATTTTTAAAAAGAAAAGATTTGAGGGAGAAAAAGTTTCAAAAAAAAATCTGAATTTCATGTGAAACAAACATGTGTGTACATTCTAATAACAGTGCTTTATATGCTACATGTTCTAAAGCCTTGAAAAAAATTTAGTCTGCAAATGCCCAGCACCTGGTTTCTTCTATTAAGCAGACTAACTAAAAATCATTCTTTTAAACCTCAGACATTTTTAGGTGTTTTAGTTACATGTAATTCATGTTCAAAGGTTTTATGATTTGAAATGTAACAGTTTGGTCATTGAGTGATGAAATGTTCTAAAATTGATTGTGATGATGCTTGCACAATGCTGTGAAGGTACTAAAAGTGATTTAATTGAATACATCAAATGAGTGAATTGTATGATGTAAGAATTAGAACTCACTGGGTGTGGTGGGTCTCGCCTGTAATCCCAGCTACTTAGGAGGCATAGGCAAGAGAATCACTTAAGGCCAGTTCAAGATTGCCCCAGGCAACATAGTGAGACACCATCCCTTAAAAAAAAAAAAAAAAGATAAGAAGAAGAATTATATCTCAATAAATCTGTTTAAAATAAATACATAAGTCATGAAGAAAATGTACTTACTATATTTTTTTAATTTATAAGTAAATTTCTAATTTTCCTTGAATATGTCATATTACACATAATTGGATAGTAAAGAAATTTTGCTTTCCTGGCATTTTCCAATATTTCTGTTCCTGGTTTTGTTTTATGCAATCTTTTATGTTTTTTTGAGAAAAGAATTAACTGTTCTCAATAACAGCCTAAAATTTTCAGGACACCAATCAGTAGTCTTATTTCACAAAGAATAGAGATTGCCCAGTCAGGACAATTTAAGAAAATTACACATTTTCCACTAGATGGCACTGGTTTGCAAATAATATTGCTTTGCACGTCCTCTCATGAACAAAATTATCACACTATCAAATTATTTTCATTTACCTTGATTGTTGTGGGTAGGATAAAGAGAAATGGAAAGTTAAGAAAAGATACTTCCTAGAGTTGTTCAGCCTCAGGGTAAACAGAACCCTCATTACAGATATGGAATGTAATACAAGGAGAAATTATAAAAATCTTGTTAGTGCTAAATCCAGGGTGACAACCCACAATCCCTGACTCTCAGTAGTCATCACACAACTGTATAATATCAGGGGTCGGGGAGTGGATACCATAGTCAAAGGGAACAAGAAAATTAATCTCGATTATACCATTATACAAATATTATCTCATTTGATCTCTAAACTATGAACTCCATATATATTATTTTATATGAGCATAACTATACAAGGCTAAATGATTAACTCTGTGGGGGAAGAAGAGTAATTATTTTGTTCAATACTGCATCCCTTCAGTATAACACAGTGCCTAACACATAGTAGATAGTCAAAAATACTTATTAAGTGAATGGGTGAATTAATTAAACTTGATAGTCATGCTCCTGCGTAGCTATTAGGCAGCTATCAAGCTTAACTAATCCAACCATAAAATAATATGTATTACCTATTTAGTAGGTAGTATTATTCCTACTTTACAGTTAAGGAAACCAAAGCTGCAAGTATTAAGTAACTTGTCCAGGCTCACACAATTCAGTAGCAAAACCATGTAACATAATCTGATATTACTTTGCATTATATATTTACATGTAAGATTTTCACAGTGGGGGAAAATGAGCCCTCAGGACATGTCTTTCCTGTTCCTCATTATATATCTAGCTCCTGGCATAGAGCCTGGCACATAGTTGGAGTACAATAAGTATTTATCTGGTTGACTTCATAGCAGCCTAGGTCTTAGCATCCAGAACTTGTTCATTTGAAGAACTCTGCCCTCAGTCTACTTAGGGGTTCATTCCTTTCACTTCATGCCAATGCCACTGCTAAATCCAGGCCTTGTTTCTGGATTTCTACTGGGTTTCTGACCTCTCCTCTAAGGCTTGTTAACAAGAAGGCATTTCCGACTTTGCTTGCACTCTATGATTTCTCTTAGTTCCACAGCTGAGCAGTCCACCCTCACTGCCCTCCAACCCCAGGGTTGCTTGTAGAAGTTGAGTAAATCAACAGATGGAGTTAGTTCTGGGTTTTTTGTTGTTGTCGTTGTTGTTTGAGATGGAGTCTCGCTCTATCCCCCAGGCTGGAGTGCAGTGGCGCAATCTCTGCTCACTGCAAGCTGTGCCTCCTGGGTTCACACCATTCTCCTGCCTCAGCCTTCTGAGTAGCTGGGACTACAGGTGCCCTCCACCACGCCAAACTAATTTTTTTGTATTTTTTTTAGTAGAGATGGGGTTTCACTGTGTTAGCCAGGATGGTCTCGATCTCCTGACCTCGTGATCCACCAGCCTCGGCCTCCCAAAGTGCTGGGATCACAGACATGAGCCACTGCGCCCGGCCAAGTTAGTTCTGGTTTTAGCCGTACTTTTTATCTCTATTACTTTGGCTATGCTATAGGCCTCAGTTTCCTTATCTCTAACAAATGACGCTGAAATTGAATGATCTCAAAGCTTCCTTCCAACTCTAATGCTGTATAGTTTGAACTCTGTCCTATATTGATCGTCTATTGAGCTTATGACCAAGATGGTGACAAAGAACTCTCCGCTTTGACCAAAACTTAGGCTCCTTTGAGTCCTCTGCTTGACTAGGCTTGATCTTGGGCTTTCTGTCCTTGTAGAATCCAATTTGAGCAAGAATCCTGCTGAATCAGTGTAGTGAAAATCCTCATTCTTGGTGTCTGACTACCATGGATATCAATCACCCTGGCCTGCCTTCAGCAACTATCCTGTCAAGTTGGTTTAGCCAGAATCCTCCTTAACACTGATGTTCCCTCCTTGTAATTTTCCATCCACTGACCTCCCACCCAGCTTCTTGGTTAGAAATTTGTCCTTATTAGAGTCAAAATTCAGTCCAATCTCTCTCTCCCACTGCAAGACCCCATTGCAGCTGTCCCTGGACCTATCTCCACGGCTCCCTTTGTCAAAGTTGGCCTTCCTGTACCATCTCTAACGAGTGTCATGAATAATTTTTTCTTTAACACTGGAAAGAATCCTTGGCCTTAGGGGTGGGGTAAAGCCAGCGTTGGGAAAGCCTGTGCATTAGGCAGCGCTGTTCTGCCTGCAGGGAACAACGATTGCACATCTGACACTTGGGCCTAGGCTCAGCTGGATTTGAGGATTTGAGACTTAGACTGGGTCAGGGTCCCCCGCGTCGCCAGGGGGCGCTGCAGGCCGCTCCCCGGAAGGCCGCATCCTGCGCGGCTGGACAGCGCCTGGCGCGGGACTCCTCTTTCTCCCGGAAGCGGAGCAGCGAGCCGGCAAAGGCTTGGGTGTGAGACAGCAACGGTGGCAGACACCGCAGAAGCAAAGAGCAGTGAGGCTACTGCATTCGGGTGGAGCACCATGGACGAAGCTGGCAGCTCTGCGAGCGGCGGGGGCTTCCGCCCGGGCGTGGACAGCCTGGACGAACCGCCCAACAGCCGCATCTTCCTTGTGATCAGCAAGTACACGCCTGAGTCGGTGCTGAGGGAGCGCTTCTCGCCTTTTGGCGACATCCAGGACATCTGGGTGGTGCGGGACAAGCACACCAAGGAGTCCAAGGGCATTGCTTTTGTCAAATTCGCCCGCAGCTCACAGGCCTGCAGGGCCATGGAGGAGATGCATGGCCAGTGCCTCGGCCCCAACGACACCAAGCCCATCAAGGTGCGGGTGCCCGGGTCGGGGTGCCCTCGGGGGAAGGAGTGGGCCTCTTGGACCTCCCTTCACCTGCTGCTCTGCCGAGGTGAGGGAGGAGTGGAACATCCGTTCCCGGCAGCTGACCAGACAGCACCTGGCTTGGGGACAGGGGCTGCTTTGAGGAGAGTCTCCCCTCCCACGAAGCTTCGCCGGGTTGCAGGGAAGGGGACGGGATGCGGAATGTTTGCCCCACGAGAGCGGACCCGGCAACCGCAGCCACCGGGTGACAGAACAGCAGTGGCTGGGCCTCCCCTCTCCCTCACCCTCACTAATCCACCAGCTCTTGAGTTCACTGCCAAACTCGTCCTAGCCTACTTTGAGTACTTTTCTGACCTTCCTCTCTCAGATGCCCAGATTTCCATATATAAAAAACGGAAAAACTCTACTTTTCCTCAGGTAGAGATGAGGCGTTAACAACTTGACAAAAGTACTTTAAACTGGGGACCTCTGGTGTTGGACGTTTTCCTAGTACCAGACGAAAGAATACATGTACAGAAAGAATAAGTGCAGGTGTTTAAAACGGTCACTGTTAACATATTCTTCACGTTTTGTTATTTTGGAAAATTATTTTGAATGAGCTCTGTTTCTGAAAGTGTTAATAGCATACATTTGGTTCTTGACCCTTTCCGTTACTGCAACTTTTCTTTGAAAGCAGACCAAAGTAAACTGCCTTAAGAAGAGCCAAATCATTGTGATAATGACACGTGGCAGGAAGGATCATTTTGAGGGTTATTTGACATAATCTGTGCTTTCAGCACAGTGCCTCACACAGGGTAAGCCCTCAATATGTGCTTGTTATTGATCAGTAGTAGCCAAGATGTCACAGCTTACTCCCTGTGATCTCAAATCAGGACTCAATCCTGAGAATCTGGCAATTGCTTACATTGTACCCTTCGTCTGCCCCATGTAAATAGTTGCTGTGTATGTTATTCTGTTGGTAATTTACACAAAATATTTTCTCAATTTTTTAAAAAAATTGTTTTCCAGACTGAGAATGGTATTAATATGGACTTATGTAAATAAAGGACTCAGAGATATTTCAGTCTCTGGAGGTCTTGCTCCATCCACAAAAAAGAAGGAGCCTGGGAATATACCAACAACACAGTAAACAGTCCCTTCCTCCCACCTCTCCAACCCTCTGAAGTGTGTCAGAATGACAGCAACAAAATTAATGGTAGGGCCACAGCATACAGGATCAGGAGTTGGCAAACTTTTTCTGTAAAGGGCTGACTAGTAAATATTTTAGGCTTTGCAGGCCACATACAGTCTCTGTCACATAACCTTGTCTGTTTTTACAGTCCTTAAAAATTGTAAAAACAGTTATTACATCATGGGCTATACCAAAAATGGAGCTATAGTTTGCTGACCCCTGTACTAGACTGATGAATTTTATCGCTGTCCAATTATGACCTTAGTGGAGAGGGTTTTTATATTTTGAGTGTAACATGGCCACAGAGCCCTTGTGGGCAACTCAAAAAAATGTCCCATATTTGAAATTGATGGACCACCTTCCCCTGATAAATTTCTGTAAGAGAAATTAAAGGCCCAACCCTGAAATGTACCCTCTCTTTTAGCCTCAGAGAAATTAAAGATCTTGTTCCCAAAAAGAAATAAACTTTACTATTTTCTTTGCCACATTTTTGACTATTCAGTTTTAGCCAGAAGGTTGTTTCACTGTAGTACCTAGCTAGACAGTCTAGTTTCTTTTTCTTTTTCTTTTTCTTTTCTTTTTTTTTGAGACAATCTCACTCTGTCACCCAGGCTAGAGTGCAGTGGCTTCTTGATCACAGCTCACTGTAGCCTCCACCTCCCAGACTCAAGCAATCCTCTTGCCTCATCCTCCCTCTCGAGTAGCTGGGACTGCAGATGTGCACCACCATGCCCAGCTAATTTTTTTATTTTTCGTAGAGACAGGGCCTCACTATGTTGCCTAAGCAGGTCTCAAGCTCCTGGGCTCAAGTGAGCCTCCTATTTCAACCTCCCATTACAGTTGTGAGCCACCACACCCTAACAGACTAGTTTCATTCAGCAGTTGCAACTTGAGCCATCTTCAACTGGAACACTCTTGGGTTGTTTTCAGCATTTCCAGTTAAATTAATTCAGCTTCAATATTTCTATTGTACTTTGCTTTTGCAAAGTTTCAGAAGATCTATAAGACAACAATATTATCATACCAGGCCTCAGCCAGAAAAGATTGTCCAAGTAAAAGTTATTCTGTGACCAACTATGTTATCTGGTGGAAAGGGGGAAACCTAGAAAACAGAAGAAAAAAATCTTGGCTGTAGTTTTGCAAGAATGCTTCTTATCTAGAGCCTATGAACACACAGTCTATGAAGGTAAAAATTTATGGGAGAAATCTACCATGAGGAGGTTAATTATTTTACGTATGTTCTACATAGACTGTCTCCTTTATCAGAGATTTGAAACACCTCAGTCCTCTAAAATATAGAAATCTGTGCTCTGATGGCACTTCCAATTTCATCTTAACCTGTGCTTCTTTTTTTTTTCTCTAGTGTCTTTGCATATACTTAAAGCTTCCCTATTTGTATTTCCCTATTTACCATTTATTACTGATATCAGCCACAAGACTCTAGTGGGCCATTTCCATGTTACTTAATAGTTGTACTCATATAGTGCTTGACATATAGTATAGATTTATTGAAGGAATAACTAGAAGTAGACTATAAAGGGATATGTCTCTAACACTGTGGTTTTCTTGGTTGCTGCTTCCTACTCTGGAATTTCATAAGTTCCAGTTTTCTCATGTTTCAATGATATAGAGCCCCCTTTACCAGCAGTGGATCAGAGACCAAGATATAGAGACCCCTTTAAAGGAAAAAGAAACAAACAATGCCAGTGCCCTTGTTTATGGTGTTTTAATTAATTGTATTATGTTTCTTCAAATTACTCTGGCTAAAAATAAATGCAAAAGTAGAAATACATTTGGGAAAAACACAATGCAGAGATTGGTATTATCTCATAAAAAAAGTCATTGCAGGCCCAGCACAGTGGCTCACACCTGTAATCCCAGCACTTTGGAAGGTCAAAGTGGGAGGATCACTTGAGCCCAGGAATTCATGACCATCCTGGGCAACATAGCAAGACCTTGTCTCTACAAATATTAAAAAATTAGCTGGGTGTGGTGGTGTGTGCCTGTGGTCCCAGCTACTTGGGAGGCTGAGGTGGGAGGATCACTTGAGCCTAGAATGTTGAGACTGCAGTGAGCCATGATCACACCACTGCACTCCAGCCTGGGTGACAGAGTGAGACCCCGTCTCAAAGAAAAAAAAGAAGTAATTGCAAGAATAATTGCTTTTGAAAAAATTTAAGAAATGGGAAAATAGTTGACATTATTTTATTTTGGGAGTTTTGTTTGTTTCTTAGGTTTTCATTGCTCAGTCCCGATCATCTGGAAGTCACCGAGATGTTGAAGATGAAGAACTTACAAGAATCTTTGTTATGATACCGAAGTCCTACACAGAAGAAGATCTGCGGGAAAAATTTAAGGTATTTATTCTAATCAGCTAGCATATGTGATAACTCATAGTCCTGCATAGGTTGTATGGGTACTAAATGTGAAGTGTTGTTGGAATAAGGTCAATAGAGTAGTCATGGGGAGTTACATAACTGTTTTCATCAATTTCAATCTACTCTTTAAATATTAAACCTAGCATAAATTAGTTTTTAAAATTAAAGAATATATAAAAGCTGGAAAATAGTAATGGTAGTCTCCCCCTACTTTATTGTGAAAGTAGAGATTCACAGAAATGAAGCATAAAGCTCAGAAACTTTTAAGTAAAGTCACACAACTAGTAGGTGGTAGAGCTATGATTTAAACCCAGGCTGTCGGAGTCTGGAGCCTGCTCTTGGTCTTTAAAATTTCAAAGCAGGCTTTTATCACTCCCCTCTATTGCCTGGCATGTAGAGGCGAATCAGGCAGACCTGAGTGTGTGAACTGTATTATCTAGTCATGAGAACCGGCCTATGGTGTGTTGACATGGTACTCATTCACAGAAAGGCTTATTCTTTGAAGAGTTTTTGTCCTAAAATTGGGCCTTTGAAGGAATTATATTTAAAGAAGAAAACGTAAATATAGCTCTGACCTATATAAATGAAATTTGAGGATAATTTTATGTCTTTTTAGCCATTAACTTATGCAGTGATAAGCTTTCACACAAATTATTAAAAAGCCATTTTTAAATTGTTCTGAATTGTAGTTTTTTATCTTTTTTCTACTAATCCTCCCATGAATTGGGTGGCAACAAGCAAGAAAGAAAACAAGCAGTAAAAAGTAATTTTCAAACTTTCTGTCCTACCCCAAATGAGAATTCAATAAAATACTTCAAAAATAACAAATACCGAAAACGTATATTTTATAGATCCTCCAGTAGTAAGGAAAATGTTTTTTACCCTTAAATATTTATAAATTTTTATCTTTTCCTTAATGAACAAATATAACACTTTATAATGTACAATAATTAAGTTGCTAATTGATTACATAAGAATTTGTAAAATAATAAATACCAATTATATTCCATATTTCTTTGAACATTGAAAGTAAACACTACTGCATGTTTCTCAGAATGGTAACTTTCTGAGTGAACCAGCATATTTTAGAGATACCCTTTGAGAAGCACTCCTTCAAAAGAATACACAATCATTTATGTTCCTGTTAGAAGACAGACAAGTAATAATAGCTAATGTTCTTTGAGTATGTTCCAAGCCCCATGTAAGCACTTCACATGTTTTACTTCAGTTAACCCTTAAAGAACCCTGTGAGGTAGATACTACTGTTAGCCCCTTTAGTAAAGAGGTAGGCACGGAGAGAATAAGTAAACTGCCTAATTAATGAGTGGTTGATTCAGGATTTCAATCTAGAAGGTTTAATTCCAGAGCTCTGGCTCTTAACCACCGTTGAGCAAGACTTTGGAGCTATCCAGACCATGTACAAATTCTTACTCTTCTGTGACTTTGTCCCTCTTTGATTTCTCTAAAGCCCAGCTTCCTCGTCTATGAAATAAGCATATTTGCATATACAAATATGCAATATCTGCATATTTTATACTGCTTATTTCTTTGCGTGCAAGGGTCACATATAAACAAATTTTTAGTTCTGAAATACTCTGTTCAATTAATTTTAAGTCCCCTAAAATCATGTCTTTTAACTCTCTTAGGTGTATGGAGATATCGAGTATTGCAGCATTATTAAGAATAAAGTCACTGGAGAAAGTAAAGGTTTGGGCTACGTACGATACTTAAAACCATCACAAGCTGCCCAAGCAATAGAAAACTGTGATCGAAGTAAGGATGTGTTTAACATTGTTAAAAACTTTTGTAAAAAATTCTGATTATTCTAAATAACTGAATTTAATATTAGTTTTTGCTAATAACTGTATCTGCTAATGTAATTCTAGCAGTGGGTATTTAAATATTTACAGTCCAAGGAAGAAAAATATTTTGGGGCTATGATTAAACATTCATTGAGGCACTATCTTGAAGAAATAAGAGCAACTACATTAACTTAGTAAGTGAAATGCATACTTTGGGTATTATTTTTATAGGTTTTTAAGGTTTTCTAAGTGTATTTTAGAATTTTAAGTATTAAAAACTTGACTTACCTTTTCAAGATTTTAAAAATATTCTTTATATTTGTTTATATTTGATCTACATCCCAAAGAGTATAAAGTATAACTAATAAACCTATAGGTTAAGGATAAGATTTATAAGATGTGCTAACATAGGTAATTGATATAGATAGGGTTAATTTCAAGCTAGAGTGACATGAATGTGATCTTCTGATGTTGCTGTATATATGAAGAATAAGAATTTTAAATATGTCAAAGAGAATATTCTTTGTTGGTATACTTCTAGTTAGGTATATTGACCTTTAGAAATGATATGTAGAGTAATTAAATTCCTGGATTTTAGGACATTATAAAAATCTATACATACTGGAAATAATTACTGTTAATCAGTAGAATTCTTAGATACCCCTAAGGTACATACCCAAATTTTCTCTTAGATCCTTCTAAATTTCTCATTTAGCCAGCACTAATTGAGTACCTGCAGTATACTGATCAATATGCTAAGTAGAGGGATACAGATGAAGTATATGGCAGCCTTCGCATTTAAGGAATTTATAGCTGTATTGGGTAGCCAAGATCTAATAGGCAAAAAATAAAGAATAATGGAAGAACTTTTTTTAAAGGCTCTTTGAAAGCAAGAAGTGTGTCTTATTTGTCTGTATCTAGTACAATAATAGGCCCTCAATAAAGATTTATTAAGCTCTCTATAAAAGTAACTGCCATTTATAGTAGACTTGATAAGAATTTGCCAAATGAAAAAAATGTTCATAAGTGTATGGTAGAGTCTGTCAATGGTGAAAAACAAGTGTGCTGGATGAGCATGGCAACACATGCTGAGGGGGTAGGACTTGTGTCTGGTGTCGAGGAGGCAGGACAGAAGGTGAGAGCAGTGCTAGCAGAGGCACAATGCCAGGAATAAACATGTCTTTTGCTTGGTGCTGTGAAGGCAGCTGTCTGAGTAAAGCACAGTATTTCTGTTGAGACATTCTGAGACACAGTTAACTAGGTACACTGGAACATGGGAACCATATATTGGAGGTTAGGAAAAGTTCAAGGTTAGTCCACATTAGGATTCCTTTGTAGATTGTTTAGAAAGACAAAAGTAAGAACAGTTGATCTAACCCCACGGTATTAATGATAGATTTCCAGAGAAGAATTCAGACTGGCTGGTTTTATCCTTTTTTAAGCCACTGAATAATGTGAAGAAAACTGAACCGTTGAGATATGCCCATGTGCACATAAATGCATAATAAGCATTTTGTTTAAAGTTTCAGAGGGTTCGCGGAATCTTCCCACCTTTTGAAGCTCATCCTTGGACCCCTAGTTAAGAACCCTTGATCCAGAAGCAAAATAAAACACAGTTAAAGGGCTCTTGTAATTAATTGAAGAGAATCTTAATTAAAAACAGAGCCAGAGAAGTTAGAGTAAAAGATAGCATATTCTAATTGTGTGCATTTCAAAGGAAGAAACTTGGTGACAGCTTAAATATGAAGAAGCCCTACAGGATTTTGATGTTGAGGAGCTTAGTGAATGAATGACGATGTTATCTGTAATAGGGGGAGATGGGAACGGATAGCATAGAATTGCTGATCTTTCATGTCTACATTGACCCGTAATTTGGGATTCTTGCTGTTTGTCATTTACTCTTTGCCATCTTCCAGAAAGCAAAGAAGTAGGTCTGGAGGAGATGGCCATTGTATAGATTTTGCTTTGTAAAATTATATTTATAAAGCTAAGTCAGGCACTAGCAATCAAGTATATTTGCAGGTATGTTAAATTTGCTATGAAACTTGAAATTCATGGGTTTTTTTCAGGTTTTAGAGCAATCTTGGCTGAACCTAAAAATAAAGCTTCTGAATCCTCTGAACAAGATTATTATAGTAATATGAGGCAAGAGGCTTTGGGACATGAACCTAGAGTAAATATGTTTCCATTTGGTAAGTAGGCAACCTTTACTTTTAATAGTGTAGTGTAGTATATGCGATCTAATTTGGGTTTTAAAGAATACTCTGTTATTGGGCATCTATAAATTTCACCTAGTGAATAAAAATCTTAAATGTAGTTTTTTTATTCCTAAAAAGTGGATTATGACTCCTGAAGTTCTTAATATTTAACACTTATTTTGTTTAACTGATTTCTAATTATAGTTTTCTCTGTTAAGTTACGCATTCCTCATATTAGAAACTATTGCCACTGCCACTTTTTTGGGTGAGCTTCTGCCTCTATATAGCTGATCAAAAACTTAAAAAGACATATGTAGATATCCTCTCCGTATGAGTCCTAAAATTTTGTCCCAGAACTACTGCTGCTTTAAAATTAGGGCTACAGAAAGGAGAGGAATGGTAAAAGAAGAAGCTCTGATAGAAAAAGGGGAAAATGGGTAATGAAAGTAAGGCCTGTGAATGTTATTTGACGTAAACGTTCAGGTAAAATACTTACCATATTTTTCAGTTTTGCTTAATAAACTTCTTTCTGTGAAATTAGACTATGCATTTCTTCTTATATTTCTGCATTAAAGGTAGGGGAGTGGGGAGAGTTGTCTTTTCTTGTCATTAGTCCCATCGGTAGTTCTGATGACCAGAAGCATACTACAAAATATGGTGCCTTTATTCAGTACAATGGACTCTTTGTTTTCTAGTAGTTAAAATGTTAAGCGAATTGTTGGCTGTGTAGAAATCTAAAGATTTACTTTTTTTCATATTGTTGGAGAACAACAATCTGAATTTTCAAGTTTTGACAAGAATGACAGCCGAGGCCAGGAAGCAATCTCCAAACGCTTGTCAGTTGTATCAAGAGTTCCTTTCACTGAAGAACAGCTTTTCAGCATTTTTGATATAGTACCGGGATTGGAATATTGTGAAGTTCAACGAGATCCTTATTCAAATTATGGTAAAATAATGTTCACATTAAAAAATATATATATATATATATATATATACACACACACACAGTTTTGTTAAAATGGCTTTTCTCCAGTGGCACTTTTATGTCAAGTACTGCTCATGTGACAGGAATTTTATCTTTCCTTTTTCTCTACTTTAGACTTCAAAATATGGTGATACCTTAATAAACAAAGCCCTGGAAATATGTCTTCTTTTTACAAAATTGTTCACTGTAAAATATATTTTAACTCCCACAAAATATAACATTCTGTATTCCAGTTGCACAACAAAAAATACCTCAGGATAGAGCCTCTATCACTATGTACTCTTTTGGTTAATGCTAGACAAAATTATGAAACTCACAAAATTTCCTCCTCATTCATCCCTAGATCTCTTTCTCTTAAATTTATACCCTTCCTTCCTTTCATTCCAAGCATCTAAATGCCCTGCTTCTCTCCTGCTTCTTCCAATTCTCAATGGAAGCAAGACTCCAATATCAGCCATGTGAACTTATTAATTAGTTAATTGATTAAACCCATTATCTAACATTAGCTAACCCATCTTTGTGTTTTAAGCTTTTGATTTTATTAAGGCTCTTTGTTAATGGAGGCATTGTGGCATAATGGGAAAGTTTGGCATTCCATTTTGCATAGAATCAGGTACAAATCCCAGCAGTGGCATGCAGCTTTGAGACCTTGGCAACTTGCTTATCCCCTCTGAGCCTCTCTTTCCTCGTATGTAAAATTGGATCATTGATACCTTCTTTGCCAGGGTTAGGTAAGAATTAGAGATAAAATATGTAAAATAACTTAATGCAAGTTCTGTCATGTAATAGGGCACTCAGTAAATCTAAGGGTTTTTTTTTTCTTTGTTAGTGAGGGGTGGTAGAGAGAAATCATACTTGGTTGGCATCTCTTCCAGTTTTGTAAGGATACCTGATTTAGTCCTTTTAGAGTGGCATGGCTGTTGACATAGAAGTAGTGACATGAGTTTGGTCATGTGGACCAACAGGACTAAGGTAACTCCACCCTTCATACAGACAACCCCACATACTCACTAGTACCCAACCCAGCACTAGTCTTTTTGTAGAACTGTCTTTGAGCCATCCCCAACCTTAACCCGATCATAGGCTGTCATTCTCCGTTCTAAGACTTCTAGGCACGTATTTTTGTGTTCTTTGGCACATTTGTTATATGCATATGAAGTTGTGTTTATTTTGTTTTGTTCCCTCCCTTTTATCTGGTATGTCAAAATGTATTTGTTCCTGTACCTTCTGTTTCTCTGGTTGGATGTGTCTGAAATATATGTGTCATTGGAACATCTTTTTATTAATAAAAGTGTCATCATACAGTTCGAATCTCATTTGAATTAACTTTATATGGTCATTTGATTTCTGTGTTTTATTTTAATTTCATTATAATATTGGATGCTTGGGTTTCCAGATGAACATAAATTATAAGTGTTTCCCCAGTGGTTTGTATTATAAATGTGAAAACCTTTTGGTTGTGTCACAAGCTCCTGGGCTCTCTAAGGAATGCATTATAACATTGTCCCTCCCTTCAACATCACTCTCCTAAATTGAAATTCGTCCCTTTGGCAGAAATCTCTCCAAAGGAATGTAAAATATATCACTTGTGATCTGAGATCCTCTGTTCCCTATCTTTTTGTTTTTCATTCAAATCACTTTTCCTCTCCCTACTGCTGCAGATAGCCAGGATGAGTATATATTCTTTTCAACTGTCACTTCTCATTTCATTTCCTACCCAGTATGGTTGGGAAAATCTTAAAATTTCAAAGTAGATTTCAAAGAATAAAAATTTAGACTTTTAAGTATATTGGTATCGTATAAGAAAAGCTAGTATCCTAAAACTAAACTTATTAGACAGGATGTATGTTAATATTCCATTTTCCCTAAAATATCATGTTCATATTTTTCCCTAAATTATTTCTTCCTTTTCTAGGAATACACCTGTTGCACACATGATAACAGAACTGTGTTTTCTGATACATTTGATTCTGTATTTACTAGTTGTGTGATATTAGAGTTCTACATGGTTTCATTTTTGTGATAGATTGTAACATAGGCCTTAGGCACTCAGTCTGCTTTCCTTTTTCATTTCTGTATGTTCTCTATTTTAGGTCATGGAGTGGTTCAGTATTTTAATGTAGCATCAGCTATTTATGCAAAATACAAACTACATGGATTTCAGTACCCTCCTGGGAACCGAATAGGTGTTTCCTTCATTGATGATGGAAGTAATGCAACAGAGTAAGTACCATTCCAAGAGTGTCTAAAGCCGAGCTTTGAGTGTACATGATTGATAGGACTTGAAGAATAAAAATAGAAACAATTGACCTCTCAGGTGAGAAAGTCACACAAAACAAGTTACTGTTAAAAGACTGAATATTTTTAGTTTTCTGTAAATTATCAGTTATTGTCTCCAGTCTCCTTAGAAAAATGGCAACGCAGATGGTAGCTGCACAGCTTGCATCAATGGTGTGGAATAACCCAAGTCAGCAACAATTTATGGTAAGTAGGTAAGAATTTAACCTTTATAATATATCAATAGCATATAAAATAAATGTGAAGAGAAATCATACTTTGTTGATTATCTATGTATGAAAATTTTCAGAGCTATTGTGGAAGACCACATAGATGCCATGATACATATCTGTCTTTAGCTCTTGGCCAAAAATCCCTAAAGGGCATTTTTTTCTTTTTCTTGTTTTCTACCTGTTAACAGCAATTTGGAGGAAGCTCTGGATCACAGTTGCCTCAAATCCAGACAGATGTTGTACTTCCATCATGCAAAAAAAAAGCCCCTGCTGAAACTCCTGTGAAAGAAAGACTTTTTATTGTGTTTAATCCTCATCCTTTACCTTTAGACGTATTAGAAGATATATTCTGGTAAGAAAGTTACACTTTTTGTTATATTTTATTTACACTAGTAATTTAATTATTCTCATAATCTAGACACTTCCTTCATCCAGTACCTATCAGGTAGAGATTATTTGTTCTCTGCTTTTAAAAACTCCTTATTTATATCATCTTTTTCAATTTCTGATTATTTTCTTCTCTTGTTTATCAGTCACACATCCTAAGGCTCCATACAGAATTTCCTGCTATTTTGTTTTTGAAACATGAAATGGGCCTGGTGTGGTGGCTCATGCCCGTAATCCCAACACTTTGGGAGGCCGAGGTTGGAGGATCGCTTGAGCTCAGGAGTTCAAGACCAGGCTGGGCAATATGGCAAAACCCCATCTCTACAAAAAATACAAGAATTAGCCAGGCATGGTGGTACATGCCTCTGGTCACAGCTACTTGGGAGGCTAAGGTGGCAGGATTGCTTTTGCCCAGGAGGTCGAGGTTGCAGTGAGCCACAATTGTGCTACTGTACTCCAGCCTGGGTGACAGAGTGAGACCCTTTTTGTTTTCTGTGTTTTTTTTTACTAAGCATCTTCTGTTTTGTTGGTGCATTGTTGGATCCTTAAGGATTATACAGTTGCATTGTGTAAACAATTACTTGATTGTAGGGAAAAATATATAAATGTTTTTTATAATAAAGGGAAGGTTCTTATTTATTTTTGTGTTTTTAACATAACTCCTTTCTTCGCTTTTTCTTTTAGGCCTTTTTCCCATTTGCCTTATAAGAATGTTAGTGAATTTGATAGATAGGAAGCTTGTTAAAGAGCTGCACAAAATATCAGGGACGTAATGTGATAGTATATTGAGGCTCAAAAGGAAAAAAATTATCAGGATATGGTTCAAGTATTTTGACCTTTATTTAACTGATATATTTAGCTTTTTCTTGAACCTCCTCTTTGTTCAAGGCAGGAACTGTGCTAAGTACAAGAGACATTATGTAAACAAAATATTAAAAGGACAAGACATTATGATTCTTGTCCTCTTAGAGCTGATCTCATGTAGGAAACAGACAAGTAAACAGAAAATTACAACCCAGGGTGATTGTTGCTGTGATAAGGAATGTGTAAGATACATAGGAAGAGCAGTTACCTTAGAAACTCTGAGAAGCCTTGAAAGAAGGAAGGTGTATGTGGAGACCTGAAGGATAAAAATAATTTCTCCACAGGTGAAAGCTGGGGGTATGCATGGTTATTTCTGCCATAGAGAATGTAAAAGAAGGGCTGTTAAATAGGGAATTTGAGAGATTATTAGGGAAAATGAAACTAAAGAGTCCAAGGACAATGTCAGAAAGGCTCTAGAGCTATATTAAGGAATTTGTTGTCACCATGGAGGCAGTGGGGAGCTGCTGAGGGGACTTTTAGGGAGTAAATGATCATATTTATGTTTTAGAAAGATCACTCAGAAGACAGAGTGAAAAATGGATTGAAGAGGGACAAGCTCAGGGGTAAGGAAACTAGTGAAAAAGGAGTTAGATTAAGGAAAAGATGATGGTCTGAATGAGAAGAGAGACCTGAATGAGAATGAATAGAATTGACTGATTGAGATGTTTAAGATTGACATGAGTTGGAGGTCGGATCTGGGGAGAAGGGTGAAAAAGGAGTCAAGAATGGACTCCAAATTTTAGACCTGAGCAGTTGTATTTATCAATTTTGGTTGATTATTTTTTTCACTTTGTTTCAGTCGTTTTGGTAACCTGATCGAAGTTTACCTTGTGTCAGGAAAAAATGTGGGGTATGCCAAGTATGCCGATAGAATAAGTGCTAATGATGCCATTGCCACTCTACATGGAAAGATTCTGAATGGGGTGAGACTTAAAGTTATGCTGGCAGATTCGCCAAGAGAAGAATCTAACAAACGGCAAAGAACTTACTGATTCTTGAGGTAAGCCCTTTTTAATCTGAATTTTAAAACATATTGAGTAAATAGTAAATGAGGAATATGTGTAAGTACTTTATGAACTTTTCTTTTTAGTGATTTAGAAGTTGTCGGTTAAAAGAGCTTTGCAACTATTTAAACTTTAAAAATTGTTGACATTTACTGAAGAATGTTTTTACCCTTCTATAAAATAAAATCACATTTCAATTTAGAAAGATAAATAATAGTTTTTGTTTGTGAAATCTTAGATTTTAAGAATTAGACTTTTTATTATGTGCTTATATAAACTTTAAAGTTGTCCAGTGCTAGAATAAGGATTGCTTTAAAAAAAAAAAAATTGAAATACTTCTAAAGATTTTTAACTTGAAGAATTGGTGTCTTGAGTTATGAATTGAGGTAATTTATAACAGTCGTTTATAAAGATAATGTTTTGACTTCTCTCTAATGAAATGCCTAAAAAGCAATATCAAATAATCTATCATTTTTGGACCTTTTGAACCTAAATGTTGGTGTTTTCTGGACTTATATTTGTGAGTTTGTGCATTAAAACAATATATTCAGAAAATATTCTCGTATGAATATATGTATTTTTTAAGAAAACCTGACAACCAAAAACTCTTTATTGTAAATTTTGATACATACAGCCATATGAATTCCATTTCCTATTTTATTTATTAGTTTTCAAAAATCAAACTACAATTTCTTTGACTGTGACAGTTAGTTTATATCTGTATGGTTTGGGGAAACATTCCTTAAAGTTTGGCTTTTTTTTCCCCCCCCGAGACGTCTCGGTCTGTCACCCAGGCTGGAGTGCAGTGGCGAGATCTCGACTCACTGCAACCTCCACCTCCTGGATACAAGTGATTCTCCTGCCTCAGCCTCCCCAGTAGCTGGGACTACAGGCATGTACCACCACGCCTGGCTAATTTTTTGTATTTTTAGTAGAGGCGGGGTTTCACCGTGTTTCGATCTCCTGACCTCATGATCCACCCGCCTCGGCCTCCCAAAGTGCTGGGATTACAGGCATGAGTCACCGCGCCTGGCTTAAAATTTGGCTGTTTTTATTCTGTAAAATAATTCTGAATTTCAGGGGAAGCCGTTCTCCTGTTCCCACACACTAACTTTCCAAGTCTACTATAGGTCAAATGTAGTAGATGGCAGGCACTTTGAATTCAGTTTGAAGTTACTGGCTTGAAACCTTTATTTTTTTCACTTAAGATTTTCTTTCTGACCAATTATGTGAGCTAGCACGTATGAGAATGATTCCTGCCAGGCCTCACTGCTGATGACCCTTCCTCTCCTAGAACAGATCACATGATTAGTTCCTCCTTCATAGAAGGCATTTGACAAGAGAAAGTGCCCATTGGGCCCATTATGAATAATCCTAATTTTTAAATCTTTTTAAATGTTTTATTAAATGACAAAACCACTCTCATTGTACCATACATTGTTAGCAATTTAACCCTGGATATATTAAATTGGCAGTGGAAAGGAATTAGCAAGCATTTTTTCCTGTTTATGGATAAAATGTTAAGAATGAATTCTGTTTGGAGAAGCTATCATCTAGCATGCAAAAAATGTGTTTTTTCCAGTCTGTGAATATTTCAATAATAGGAAATAAATAGTTCTTGCTTTTACTCAATAAATCTTTGTTCTTAAAAAGGACAATAATATAGACTTTCGACTTCTCAGTGTAGAAAAGTATATAAATTAATCTTGTGGTTGAACCTTTTCTAATGATTATTTACATGTTAAAGAGAATATTGGGCTTAAAATAAAAAGCCATTTAACTGCGACTGGGCTGGTCTCTACGCCTATTTTTTTTTTTTTTTTTTTTTTAAACACAGAATCTCACTCTGTCACCCAGGCTGGAGTGCAATGGCCTGATCTCGGCTTACTGCAGCCTCTGCCTCCTGGGCTCAAGCAGTCCTCACAGCTCAGCCTTGCAAGTAGCTGGGACTACAGGCATGTGCCACCATGCCTGGGTAATTTTTTTTGGTAAGACAGGGTTTTGCCATGTTGCCCAAGCTGGCCTTGAACTCCTAAGCTCAAGTCATCTGCCTTCCTCGGCCTCCCAAACTGCTGGGATTACAGGCATGAACCACTGCGCCTGACCCTCTTTGCCTTTTTGAGGCCCAGTTTTCTCATAGGGCTTTTGAGAGACAATGAGTCAACAAAATTCCTTGTAAAATGAAAAAAAGGCTTTGAAAACTCTTGCATTTGTAGCTTCAGTGAAACCTTTGAGATGTCTTCTTATCTAAAATAATGACATCCAAATGATCAGAAACTAAAAGTATGATGATATAAAACTACCTCGTGGCCAGTTGGTGCTGTGAGAACTAAGCTTTATAAATACCACATTTTTCCCTTAAACTCATCCAATCTCCTGCATTAGAGGAATTGCATATTCAGCATGGCTGTTCATAAAAATTTTAATCTATCATTTTTCCCTTTTTTGAACTGTTACACATATTCAGGGCAGAGATAAAGTAGGGTCAGGTTAGTTGAAAATGGCTATTTGGATAGGATACGATTAGCTACACGGTTTTGAATTTCTTCTAATTGCAGCATGGCTTTTTTATTTTTGCTGCGGATCTTCTATTTACAATGGACTCCATTACGAGATTCTTCTTCTTTGTTGGTGTATTAAACAAACATATTACCTTATTTTTAAGGTTCAATAAAATACTGTGGAAGACTTTCCCAAATTTTATATGATTGTGACAAGTTTTTTGGGGTAGGTGCACTTTTTTGTTTGTTTCTTTAATTTTTAAGAGGCTGCAAACACAGCTCATGAAGGCTGGTTTCTTTTATCTCTGAGGTATGGGCCTGGGATTAAGTGAGTCATGACTGGGAAATAGAAGCAACTGATCCAAGGATATAACATTGAAAGTAGTTGAATTCTATTTTGAGATGGGTCTGATAACCACAATGTAATTCTCTTTCTGTTTGAGGAAAATATAAATTTTAGTATTTCAGAGCATCAGATTTTTTCTTAATTCACAACACTTTCCCTCTAGAAATTCAGCACCTGCATCACCCTTCTGAGTAAGTTTGGTTGTATTTGGGGGCAGCTATGATTAAGCAGATAACATTGGGTATATTGAAATAAAGGAACAATTCCTAACATTTTAGGAATACTACAACAGCTATTTCCTTTCCTTTCAGGTGATGATTTTCATACTTGTGTTGTGTTCTTTCTACAGAACAAAGACTAAATAATGACATAATCCTCAGCTGACTGACTGAAAATGTGACTGGACGCATTCCCTGTGGACAGTTGACAGCTTTTTTTTTTCCATATACCTGATAGTCTGTGTACAGCATTGTTTTGTCTGGGAAGCAGGGATTGCTGACATGTATTTTTGAACCCATACATTAATGCTA
Organism: Pongo pygmaeus; assembly: GCF_028885625.2. NCBI lineage: Eukaryota > Metazoa > Chordata > Mammalia > Primates > Hominidae > Pongo > Pongo pygmaeus. The sequence continues at coordinate 77,799,143 of NC_072384.2, forward strand.
AAACGAATATAGTAGTTGTTCCTTAGAGCAATATGTTGTTACGTGTAGCAGAAATAAAGTTTTCTTTGCTTAACTAAATCATGACTTATTTATGTGAAAGACAAGAACAGAAAAATTTAATAGACAGTCTTTAGAATTTGACTAAATGCCATATGTCATTGATTTTGAGATGCACATCTTTCACATTTTAACACCCCTGAAAGTAGAAGCATCTCTATATCAGTTGTGTGGCATAGTGTAATTGACAACCTTATTTTCTTTCTTAATAAAACATGAAAAGGTGCTTTTTTCAATCAATTGCATCTTAGAGTCAGTAAAATATGGTAATTGCTACTCAATCTATACATGCAGCTTAACTGTTTACACTTAATCTAAGGACAAAAGACAAAATCATTGGAAATATTTTATACTGTATTTTTTTTAGTTATACCAAAATGTGTTGGTAATTTTGTAAAGCTCTTTTAAGATTATAAGGCAACAGTGATAAAAAAATTAAAACTTGTTAATAATAAATTTAAATAAATGTCAGTGGCTTTGGAAGATGGACATCTTTATCTTTATAGAAATAATGGCCACTCCAAAAATATGACATGTAAGGAATTTTCAAAACAGACTACAATAGGAAGTATAGTTATTTTGAAATTAAAGATTAAAATTAGGGCCAGGGGTGGTTTTCACCACACCTATAATCCTGGCACTTTAGGAGGCCAAGATGGGAGGATCACTTGAGCCCTAGAGTTCAAGAGGAGACCAGCCTGGGCAACATAGAGGACCTGGTCTCTACAAAAAATTACGAAATTAGCCAGGCGTGGTGGTGTGTGCCTGTAGTCCCAGCTACTCAGAAAGCTGAGGCGGAAAGATTGCTTGAGCCTAGGAGACCGAGGCTACGGTGAGCCACAATAGTGCTGCTCCAGCCTGGACAACAGAGCGAGACCCTGTCTCAAAAATAAAAACTAAAACTAAATAAAGATTAAAAATTAGGGATCTATTCTGCTTGTATTTTGAAAACTTCTAACAAAAAAAATTTATTAGCTCCGGCATTGAATTGATATGTATCAAAAAGGTATATCTAAATCAAGCATTTGGCACTTTTCATAAAAAGGTATTATAAATGATATGCATTTGTTAAAACATAATTATCTCCTCATTATACTTCTCACATTCTGACTCAAACGATGAAAGATTAAATTCAGCAATCTTAATAATTGAGTATCTTATACTTGGACATCTCCATTGGAAAACTAAAATCTTTTCTTTTAAAAGTCAGTGATTTTAGCAAATTTAGATAAGAAAATTTAGTCGTATCTTCACAGGCAAAACTGCTGACAAGAATTGGGCCAGGTATCTTTCTATGAGGCAGAGGATGTATTTTAAAGAGAAAGGAAAGCTGGGTGCAGTGGCGCGTGACTGTAGTCCCAGCTACTCAGGAGGCTGAGGCTCAGGAGGCTGAGGCGGTAGGAGTGCCAGAGCCCAGGAGTTCGAGGCTGCAGAGTGCTGTTATTGTACCTGTGAATAGCCACTGTCCTCTGTTTCTTTGTTTTTAATTTTTTAAAAGAACAAAGCAATGAAAAACCTAAATGAGGAAAGTTGTGGATTAATTACCAAAAAATAGGTGTAGTTATCCCAAACTCATTTACTGTACACATAGTTCAGTTTTCACAGGTTGGAATTAAATTGTTCCTTACAAGTTATTGGGCTCTGCCATGTAACTAATGCTTGAATTACCTCAAAAATATTTCTGCCAGGTGGTTAATCTAAACCGTGTAAAAGTAACACTTAGTTATAGAAAGGAGCACTCTACCTCCTACCTGAGTCTATTGCGTCTTTGGTTAATCTTCACAATTGAGATAAGATCCTATTTCCTACAGTTTTCCCCTATTAAAGTATTTCACTGGGCTTTCTAGGAGAGCTTGAATCTGTCACATGGTAGCTATCATATACCTGGTCAGCCCTCCACATTCTCTGTTCAGATTAAATGATCCCGGTTTCTCCCTTCTACCAGTCAGGCAGCCAGTCCCAGCAAACAGCTGTGGTAAGAGTAAGGTGCCTTATCTAGATGTATTTCTTTGACTCTTAGTATAAATTCTAAAGAGATCATATGATACCTCTCTACCTACAAAACACTGCTTTTTCAGTACAACCTGTTGTTTTGTTTTCTTTCCCAATTGCATGTCTCAGTAAACAATGCCTACTTCAGCTTCAGAGTGCATTTCATCTTAATCCTCTCATTTAGCCTTGGTCCTGTCTTCCTATCTTTTGCAGTTGATCCCTAAAGCTGTATTTTAAAAGCCAGAATTTTAGATTTTTCTTAGAATGAGGAAATTCTAGAACCTAAAAAATAGCATTTAGTAATCTAGTTGTTTATGTCTTCACCTTAATGTTTACTTCTCAGATGCACTTTGAGTATGAGAACATAATATATAAATACTTGGATGCCCAGCAAATGTTAGTTATTAAAACTGCCAACACAGTGAAGTTTTATTAGTATATATTTCTTAAAAAATTTTTTTTAAATAATAAGCAATACATCTCAATAAACTTTTCAAGTATGTAGTTAAAATAAGAAATAACATTTAAAATAAGCCTGATTAAAGCCTTCTTGTAAATTCATTAACTGAGGTCTTGTATGGTAGTTTACTGAAAGCAACTGTCAAATTTGCTGCATCTAAAGCAACATGTTCCAAACTATGTTCCTTGAAATACTGGAAAGAATTTTTCATGGTTAAATACATTTAGAAAATGTTCAGTATTTTTAGCTCCACAGGTTTCATCTACCATAGATAAAAAGGTAGTGAAAAATACCCAGGAAATTATTACTCTAAAATTTTAGCTTTCTCTGAATTTTGTTCTCTCTTAATTGGGATCCTATTCAGTATGAATGAACCCATAGAAAGTAGAAATAAGGGACTTTACCACTAGGTGGTGATAAACATTGGTGATAAAGTACAGCATTCCAATGTTAATTTAAGGCACTGAGATGGAAATGATGGTGTTTGAGATGCCTAAAACTGCGGTTCTTTTTTTTTTTTGAGACAGAGTTTCGCTCTTGTTGCCCAGGCTGGAGTGCAATGGTGCGATGTCAGCTCACCGCAACCTCTACCTCACGGGTTCAAGCGATTCTGCTGCCTCAGCCTCCCGAGCAGCTGGGATTACAGGCACGTGCCACCACACCCAGCTGATTTTGTATTTTTAGTAGAGACAGAGTTTCTCCATGTTGGTCAGGCTGGTCTCAAACTCCTGACCTCAGGTGACCCGCCCGCCTCGGCCTCCCAGAGTGCTGGGATTACAGGCGTGAGCCACCGCACCCGGCCAAAACTGTGGTTCTTAAACTTTGGTGTCCACAAGAATCACCATGAGTGTTTGTTTAAAATGTAGGTATACTGGTTCTGCAGGTTTGGGGTGAGTTTCTGAACAAGCTGTGGTTATGATGGGGTGGTCAGTGGCATTCACTTTGGAATATACTGGCCCAAAGAGATTTCATATGTTGGACCTTAGGTTGGATTGTTGTAAAAGTAACGCATCGAGAAGTTGTTTCCTAGTCTTTTTACCTTGGGCACTTTTTAGAATTAAGCATCTGGTTTTTCCTCAGTTAATGTCAGTAAATATGAATTGCATTAAGAAATTGAAAAACACAGTCTCACAAATAACAAATAATAGGCCATCTTTTTTATGTTAGTGAATATTTTTTGATGTTTGTAAAGGATGGTAATTGTTTATGCCATTCAAAACTTTTACCTAATATTTTTATTTACATTTATTTTTAAGTGAATTGTCTAAGTAAATTACCAAAGATTGGGATTCTGAAAAAGTAAGTAGGTACACATTATTTGTTTTAAATGACAAAGGAGTATGAAGGAGATGTAATTATCATTGTCAAAAAAACTGAAATAGAATAATCAACAGGGTACAGAAATACCTCTGTGTGTGTGTGAGTGTTCTTATAATCGTAAGATGAATCTTCTTGTAAAATGAATGCTTTTTTGATGTACCCAAAAACCTTTTGATTTATAGGTACATTGTAACTTTCAATACCTTTAATAAATACTAAAGCTAAAAATCAGTGAGGGCAAGAACAAGTGAAATCTATTGCCTTTTCACCTAGAGGTATAGCCACACGCAGGCTTTGTTCCATATGTGGATGGTAAGCGCTATTAAAAATCAGGGCAGTTATTTTTACATATGATTTTAGTAAAGAGAAAACAAAAATGATCATCCTTATTAGACAAGAAGTTCCATTTTAATACTTGAATTCTAATAAATGGATTGCATTATTTCCTTTTCTAGAAACAGTAGCTCAAGAACACATGGATCCTGGGAACTGAAGGTATGGTATTGGTAGGAGATCAGACAGGAATATTCAGTTAAAATATCAAGTTGTAGTTCATTCATTACAATGGCCATGCTTTGACTTTATTTAAGGTAGAAAAGTCTTGTCCTTAGTAGAAAATGCAGCTCCCACTATACTTTGAGAAAGTTACCAGGCTCTGTGAAAATTTGAGTAATTATCTGAGAGAAAGGGAGTTCTGTGACTGTCATATATGAATTGAAGACAGTATCTGGATGTCAAGGTCCATGTGAGCTAGCTAACCTAGGCTATACCACCGTGGGACTCTTAGAAACCGCTTGTCTGACCGAAATTCTACAGAAGTGGCAGAAGGAAGGCATCAGGAGACCATTTTTAAACAGTTGTTTGTATATGAGGTACAAAACTCAAGAATTGTGTGAAAAGGCAAGAACCAGTACTGTTTTCTACAGAAACTGGGGGAAATACTGAGCACAGAAGAATAACCAAAGTGCTTCCCACCAATAACTTCTGTGAAACTACGTTCTCTGAATTCTTCTCCAAATTCTTTTCTGATTTTGTAAGTAATGATGTTACAACTAATTTTTTTGCTTATATATTATTAATATTTTCTAGCATTAACAAGACATAGGTAACAGCATTCATTAGCTCAGAGTTTTTAAGGGTTTTGTTTGCTTGCTTGCTCTGTTTTTTTGTTGTTTCTTTATGCTAGAAAAAAAATTAAAGTCATCTACTTTAAAGGCATATACTAATTTACTAGAAGTTCTGATATATAAAAATATGTAATTTCATTTTTTTTTTCTCTTTGTCAACAAAGCCTATCTGGGCCGGGTGCAGTGGCTGACGCCTGTAATCTCAGCACTGTGGGAGGCTGAGGTGGGCGGATCACTTGAGGTCAGGAGTTTGAGACCAGCCTGGCCAACATGGTAAATCCCTGTTTCTACTGCAAAAAAAATACAAAAAAATTACCCAGGCGTGGTGGCAGTCACCTGTAATCCCAGCTACTAAGGAGGCTGAGGCAGGAGAATCTTTTGGAGTAATCCCAGCTACGAAGGAGGCTGAGGCGGAGGTTGCAGTGAGCCAAGATTTCGCCACTGCACTCCAGCCTGGGTGACAGAGCAAGACTCCATCTCAAAAATAAATTTAAAATAAAACAAAGCCTATCCATTGTGTTGGATTTTGGCCCTAGGAGATAATGTTTACATTCTTATATCATTGTCCCACTGGCACAAAAGTCTTCCTCCCTCTTCTATATTAGTACATTCGTAACTTAATAGAAGTGCCAGTGTGACCATTTTGAAGAGGGTAGAGAAGAAGATTTTAATCTATTACTTAAAGGACTGACTTTAGAAACAATCTACAATAGTTGCTTGAGAGCACTGGACAGGGGGAGCTGCTTTGTCAATATCAAGATTGAGTCAACGGTGGCAAAAAAAGAGTGTACTAGGAAAGATAGCACCTACCTTTGGTTTATCATCACCAACTCCTACCAGAATTCATCTACCATTAGGTACCATCTTGGCTTGTTTATTTCACCAGAAATTCCTAACAGGACTCATCTCCTACTACTTTTAGCCTAAATCTGGGAATCATAGGCAATAAGGAGTCTATACCAGGTACTGTAATGTAGTCCCTACAGTCTTATTTTACTATGTTAACTCAAAGGAGGTATTTCACACACAAAAAAAATCGGAAGTAAATCTCCCTTACATCATCCTTAAAGATTAGCAATGTGCCTGGAATATCCAGCTTCTACTTAATAGCTTTTAGCTATTTGTAGCAGGAATTTATCATGTCTTCTAGATCTTGTTGATATTATTAGCCTTTAGTTCCCCAAAAATGAGTTTCATATATGGTACCCACATGGCCTTTTTGGGTCTGTTTTCTCATCTAGAAAATAAGAAAGATAATATTAGTGTAAATACAAGCCTCTGCAAACCTCCTCTCTCAGGGTTCTACAAAAACAACCTGGAAAACATTAAGTAGGAAGAAAATTTATATCAATCATAGAAACTTAGGTTAAGATTAGTGGAAACTAGAAAGAATTTCTACTAAATAGAAATTCGGTAGAATCCCAGTAAGGGGTAGGATTTTAAAAAATGGCTGACTCCAATTCTACATTGGAACATCCTGTTAATAAAACAAGATGACAGCTGGGCGTGGTGGCTCACGCCTGTAATCCCAGCACTTTGGGAGGCCGAGGTGGGCAGATCACGAGGTCAGGAGATCGAGACCATCCTGGTTAACACAGTGAAACCCCATCTCTACTAGAAATACAAAAAATTAGCCGGGCGTGGTGGCGGGCGCCTGTAGTCCCAGCTACTTGGGAGGCTGAGGCAGGAGAAAGGTGGAAACGCAGGAGGCGGAGCTTGCAGTGAGCCAAGATCACGCCACTGCACTCCAGCCTGAGCGACAGAGTGAGACTCCGTCTCAAACAAACAAACAAAAACAAATAAAACAAGATGACACCTTAGCCTCCCATCTTCTGACACTCTTTATTAACTTATGTATGAGAAGGCTATACTATTAATTTGAGACAGCTATTGAGAGTCTTGTCATAATAGGCTTCTTTCTGCATTCCTTCACTAGTGGCCCTGAAGCTGCACTATGTTGGAGGTTTGCTTGACTAAGAGAACCACACGCGGCATTCACCTCAGTAGGGGAGTCATAAAAGATCCCGCCTCTGACCTGAAGAGTATGAATGACAAAGGTGACATAACCAGCACGGAAAGATGTCTTAGCCTCTGCACATCAGCTGATTTAGAATACTTACAGATAGGGGTTGGGGTGGGGGGTGCGGAATGTTCTTTTCAGCTTCTTTACACTGAGAACTTTGATCTTATTGCAAGGAAGTCCCTTACCCTCTTCTACTGCAGATCTGACGGACCTCCTGGGATTTCCTGGGGAAATGAAATGAGTCTAACACCTTTGACCACCTGCTGGATATTATATCAGCACTTACTTCAGTAAACTGAAAGAGCTGAAAGCAATATTCAGAGTCTGACAGTTCTCTGCAACTGGCCTAGATAACCTCATTGTGAAATAAGTAACTAAATGGACAAAAGATTTGAACAAGCACTTCACAAAAGAAGACCAAGAAGAGGGCAGGGTTTTTTGTTTGGGGAGTTTTATTTAGTTTTGTTTTGGGGTTGTTTTGTTTTGGCAGAGGACAGGAGGAGTGGATAGATTCATTTTGTAAAGAAATATTAAAATATTCTTTTTAATTTGATAGTTAATATAAGCTTAAGAATCTTTTAAAACTCAGAATGTTCAGCCGTATTAGTCATCAGTGAACTGCTCATTAAAACTACAATAAGCTACCCTAACAGTGGTATGAACAGCAAGAACTAAAATGTTGACAGTACCAAGTACTGGTGACAGTGTGAAGCAACAAGAACTGCTGATGCAAATTGGCTCAACCGCTTGGGAAAATGTTTGACAGTATCTACTAAAGTTGAACATATGTATACCCTCAACTCAGCAATTCTACTTCTAAGCATATATCCAACAAAGATGTGTACATATATGTACCAAAAGACACATACAAAAACATTCTTGGTATTATTCATAGTAGCCTCAAAGTGGAAACAACCCCAATGTCCATGAACAGAATGCATATGACACTCTATAGCAAGGAAATGAGCTAACTTGCTACACTTAATGATTTGAAGGAATCTCACAAACATAATGTTGAACAAAAGCAACCAGCCAACAAAAGATGTGCTGTAGGATTACCAGTTACAGAGTTCAAAAACAAGCAAAACATACCTTTGAGCAGAATGGAATGGGGGAGTTCACAAAGGGAGTTATGGTGTGCTGGTGGTCTTGTTTTTCTTGACCAGGATGGGGATAACTGATCGTTTTTGAGCTGCACTCTATGGAGTATGCATTTTTTATTTATCTTATACTTCAATTAAAGTTTTTCTTTCTTAGTGAATAAAGCAAAAATCAGCATGAGGCTGGTGAAACAGACAGTTCTGCAGAATGAGAGAAGAGCAATGTCCTGTAGCATTTAGAAAGAAGGACTTTGTTCTTCCAGTGCTTATAGAACAAGAAATATTAGAAAATATCTGCTTTTGCTCCCCCTATGGTGCAGCAGGGTATTATGATGGCAAGAGGGCAGGAAAATAAGAGTGAGAAAAGAAAGGGAGAAGCTAAATTAATATTTGAGTCAGAAATAGTAAATAGTCATAGCACTAAAGAAAATTGAATCCATGATGAACAGTGAATACTGAACTACTTTTCAGAATCCTGTGGGTTCTCATGAGTCCACAAAGCGAAGATGGAGGGAAGTTCCCCCACTTTTTGTTCATTATCCAGATCAGAACTGCTTTCATCAATGTTATATATTGTGCTTTAAAAGCTTTCTTTTAAAGGATTCTCTGCAGCTTAAATAAGTTAGGATGAACAAAAAGCGCCAGAGCAAAAGATAAAAAGCACCCTCCGACGAATATAGTAAGAGAAAAGGTGCAGATCAAAAAGGCTGATTACAGAGATTTATCCTTTGACTAATAGATGTTCCCAATAAACAATAACTCATTTTAATAGAAGAAACATGGTTGATCTAAAAAATTTTAAAAGTCACAAGACTGAAGATCCTCTTCTACACATTTTAAATGCCATCTGGAATGGAGCAATGTCTGCAGTTTTGTAGCCCAAGATTTCTCTACTCATCCAAATTGTAAAGGTAACAGACATTCTGTGATATACAATGTACTGCTCATTTGCCCTTTCTGGAAAAAAATTAATCACCACACTCCCAAAATGAATCAAAATTAAGAATAAAAGAATGAGGAAAGAAAGGCCAGTCGGTGAGTATTGAAATCATCACTGAAACTATTAGAATAATGAAGGTAATTGTAAATTTCATTTTAAAAAAAAAGAGGTTTATTATATGACTTATCTATTTCGAAATTTGTCAGTGGGATTTATAACCCTAGGTTAAGTTAATGAAGGCCAAGAAGGAATGGCAGTTTATTTTTTTGGGGGGATGGAGGTGGGTAAGGGGTAAAATCCTTCTCTTTTGTAAAGAAATATTAAAATTCATTCTTTTTTTACTTTGATAATTAAATGTAAGATTAAGAATCTTTTGAAATCTGTTAAGGTTGTTAATAATAAAATTAATAACAGAATGTCTCCTCTTCAAATTATTGAACAATACAAAAGTGAGATTGTGTGTATGACAAAAGTAAAAACAAAAAAAGCATGTAAGACCAAAACTGTTGAAACTGTTTAAATTCTAAAAACAATGAAATTATTTCCTTCGTCCAAGAGACTTACCTTTAAATCCAATTCTGTCACCCACACTTAACACAAAAAGTAACTCAGAGTACAATTTAAGGAGAAGTTATAAGGCTAAATAACAGAAGCATAGTCACTGATAAAATTACAATTAGTAAAGACAACAGACCCTGACACTTATACGCAGGCTCATATAGGATTAAAATGTGAAATTACAAAGTACTTTATATATACTTTATATATAATATATATTATATATAATAAAATATATTTTATATATAATATATTTTATATATAATATATACTTTATATAATATAGATTTTATATATAATATATACTTCATATTATATGTATTTTATATATTATATATACTTTATATATAATATATATATACTTTCATATATTAAAATGTGAAAGTACAAAGTACACTTTACAATAGTGTAGGGATTGTGATGGAAACCTTAGCATGTTCTGTTAACCATCACAACACAAATCAAATATGGAGAGAAATTATCTGCAAGAAATGAAAAATAAAACAAAATTAATATGTATAGAAAAAATATATATCTTTTCTCAAATGGAATAGTTTACAAATTGATCAGAAAGCAATGCTGAATGACAAAAGCAGCATAGAGGACCCAGAAAGATCTGTTAGCTTTCTGCACATCAGCTGATTTACAGTATTTATAGCAGGATAAACAAAACCCCTCCAACATGTTCTTTCCAGCCTCTCTGTTTGAAATACTTTGGTCTGATTGCAAGGACACCTCTTACTCTCTTCTACCCTAAGCTTAGATCCTATAGGCTGCCGTGGATTCCTGGAGGAATGAAATGGTTCTGACATTCAGTGCTCACCTGCTGTACGTTACTTCAGCATCTGAATGGCCTGTAATAGCTGAAAGCAATCCTTAGAGCCTGACAGTTTCCCTGCAGTGCATTTTAAAGGGCAAAAGTTATACATGGTAATAAAACTAAAAAATTTTAATAAGTAAGTCACAATCGTGAAAAGTAATTTAGAAGCCTCCTAAACAATTGTTTTGTCAAAAAGATCCAGTAAAATTGAGTGAAAACAAAATGGCAAATAAAAATTAGAAGATATGTTTAAAGCTATGCTGAAAGGAAAACTGATAGCCACTATTATTTAGAACATGAAAATGAACGAATTAGACATGTAACACAAGGGAAAAAAGTAACAATATGGACAAGACTAGAAATAAATCAGAGGAAAGCAAATAGGCAACCTCCTGGCAAATGCATTTTTTTAAAAAATTAAAATCAGAAATAATAAAGTTAATGAAAAACATTATTAAAAATAAATGTCATCCTTAATTATTTTAATTTAAATATTTGCTATGAAATATTCAGTACACAAGTTTAGAAAACCCACTCAAGAATTACAAAATTCAAACAGGTCAATAACCAAAGAAAAAAATGGAGTAACCAATGAATTGTATCTCCTCAAATGAGTCCTGATCACTCTGTGCATTCTCCCAAACTTTTAAGAAGCACATTATTCCTATGTTATATAAATTTTCTCTGGCAGACAGAAAAAGGTGAGTGTACACCACATTAAATTTTGTGCAGTTACTGTTACCCCGACACCAAAACATCGGAAAGACAAAAATCAAAGCTATAAATTGTTCTTTAACCTATGAATATGGATGCAAATAAACCTAAATAAAATATTAGAGGTACAAATCATGTGTTTAAAGAACAACATATCATTGCTAAGTAGGGTTTATCCTTTGATGAAAGAGCAGTTCCCATTGGGGGAAAAAAACCATTAATACACATTTTTTTTTCGGGGACAGGGTCTCACTTTGTTGCCCAGCCTGCTCTTCAACTCTAATACACATCTCAATAGATCAACAATGAGATCTGTTTGCCCAAATTGGTTACTTGTCCATTCTTATGTTCATATGAATGTCATGGACTCTTTGGATTATTCATGATTAGTCTGAAACAATCACTAGCTGGAAGGATGGGACTAGCCTGAGTTGTTTAAATGAATCAGTGTCTAGGCTTGTTCCCAATTGCATGACTGCAATATAATGGGGAAGGTATGGAAAGCATGTTGGTAAGGCAAACAATGTCTAAAATTGCTTCTTAGCTAGATTTATTGCCAGGCACTGGGCGAGTGGCTTTACATATATCTCAAAACTCTATGGTATAAGTACTATTTTTCCTATTTTATCAACAGGAAGCTGAAGTACATTCAGAGAAATAAAGTAACTTGCTCAAGCAACAGCCAGCAAATGGGAAAGCTGGGCTTCAGATACAGGGGACTTAAAATTGATGCCCATTCTCTTAACCGCTACACTAAATATCAGTGGCCATAACGAAGATTACAGATGCTACCACGTACACACACTAATCAAATATTATGTAACACCAAATCCTTCCAAAACTATGGGATAGAATGGAAATCATGCTTACTATTTAGAGAAAGCAAGCAGAATACAAAATTGCATATAATGTAGTTAACAATTTTTTTTAAGCTAAAATGAATTTGAAAGAGCCATATGGGTGTATTTGCTTTTCACCATTTTCCATTTTTCCTTGGTGAACATTTGCACTTAAAAAAAAAAATCTAAAAAGAGCCAGGCACAGTGGCTCATGCCTGTAATCCCAGCACTTTGGGAGGCCGAGGCAGGTGGATGATCTGAGGTCAGGAGTTTGAGACCAGCCTGACCAACATGGTGAAACCCCTTCTCTACTAAAAAGACAAAAAAAAAAAAAAATTAGCTGGGCGTGGTGGCACATGCCTGTAATCCCAGCTACTTGGGAGGCTAAGGCAGGAGAATCACTTGAACTCGGGAGGTGGAGGTTGCAGTGAGCCAAGATCATACCATTGCACTCCAGTCTGGGTGACAGAACAAGACTCCATCTCAAAAAAAAAAAAAAAAAATTAAAAATATACTGTATGCCCTACTAGATTATGAAGTTTTTATGAGCAAAGCCTGTGTTTTATTTTTGTAACCTCAAACACAACTATGCACCTTATACATAATAGGCACAAAATACATTTTTATCCATTTGGATTACAGCATGAAGGATTCCTATGTATGTCTCCTGCAGAGATTCTGTAAACAAGCGTGCATTCTCTATAGATATTGCAATAATTGTTTAGGTACTGCCTTTTCAAACTGAAGTTTTACTTAGGCTTATTTTTAAAGATCATGCTAATTTTTATTTTAATGTTGTATTTTTGTTGTTTGTACAATTTTACTAGTGCCTAGTTCACAGTCCAAATCTAGGTGATTTTTGAATAATAGATGATACTTGTTAAACTCTTACTATATCACTACTGTTCCAAGCACTGTGAGATATTTTCCCATTTAGCCATCTAACAGTTCTGTGAAATTGATACTGTGAGGCACAGGGAGGTTAAATGACTTCTGACAGGACACATAGCAAATAAGTAATGGAGCTGGGATTTGCCCTCAAGAAATATGACTCCACGGCCTCACTTAAGTTCACACACTGTGATACTCTGGTTTCTCTTCAGATCATATAAATCTTTTGCCTTTTACTGAAGATTTCCGTGGAGGGAACAGTCTTTACCCAATTTTTTGAGGCCTCTTGTTTAAGGATTTTTTTTTTTTTAAGTTTACACACTGTTTAATTCAACCAGTGTTCTGGGTTTTATTTGTTTTTTAAGAAGGAAGTATAAAATCTTTATGTTATAAATAGACCATGTAATTGTGAAAAAATTTTATTCCATTGTATGACTCCTTGAAAGAATGAGGTGGAAGGATAAAGTAAGAAAAGTATAACTGAGATAAGAAGTGAAAGCAAGAGAAAAGGATTACAGATGGCAGAATAAAGAGGGGACTCAGTGACTTTGGGGTCAAAATGTTAGTTCCTTTTTCACCTTGGTTGTACAAGTTTATTCAACAATAATATATTGAACATGTATGTACTAGCTGCCAAGGACATAATGGTGAAGAGAAAGAAAAAAGATGACTTCTTTGCCCTTATGTATAATAGCTTATATAATTATTATAAGCTTCTATTATAATTATATAACGTAGTTTGAAGAAGTAGTTTACAGTGAGGTCAGCTGCCAGTAAGGCAGGCTGGCTTCTCCCAAACCTATCAATTTTAGAGGATTCACAAGAACACAGGAATTCCCCTTTTCTGTCATCCTTAATTTGTCCACACCTAATTCTGCTTTTGTGTTTGTTTTAAAGGGTTTTATTGTTGTGTTTTGGGGGATAAAGATTACAGTGTAGTCTACATATTTTAAGTGTAAGATTTGAGATTCTTGATTAATGCATACACTCTTATAACCCACTTTTGGAGACTATTCCCATGGGTCTGTTGTGTTTCTGATTGTCTTGTAAGCAGAGACACTATCTTTTAAAGAATGTTTATATAGTAAACAGAATCAGAAGACAGATAGTGTCTCCCTCTGGAGCAAAAGACAAATTCTGTTTAGTAAAATTAAGATAATGTCTCCTTCCAGGGCAAAGGGCAAGCAGAGTTACAGCTCTTGATTAAAGATTTAGGCTCCTTAAGCTTGGTGTTCCTCAGTTCTAGCACACACTGTGGCATGCACGGCATCCACTCGGGCCACTCTGCCTTACCCCTGTAAGACTTGGGGGACAAGAGGAGCCAAGGCAGACATGCAGCTCAGGCTGCTTACTGTGTTGTGGATAATGAAGCCCTTTGTCTCTGATGCAGGAGATGGTGGCAGGCTTTTTATCTTGCAAGTAGGGTAACATCTCAGACCCCTCACAGTTCTTGACAATCGCACCCCAAGATAGAGATCATTTTTATTGGGGCAGCAAGTTCCCTCATGCCCCTTTCCCATCAATCTCACAAGAATATCCTTTTGCTGATTTCATTCACACTAGATAGTGTTGCCTTTTCTAGAACATCACATACATGGAATCATACAGCATACAGTTGTCCCTTGGTATCTGAGGAGGAATGTTCTCATGATCTCCCCGCAGATACCAAAATCCATGTATGCTCAAATGGATAAGTCTCATATAAAATGATGTAGGCCAGGTGCAGTGACTTACGCCTGTAACTCCAGCATTTTGGGAGGCTGATGTGGGTGCATCACTTGACCTCAGGAGTTTGAGACCAGACTGGGCAACATGGTGAAACCCCATCTCTCCAAAAAAAAAAAAAAAGCCTGGCATGGTAGCTCACGCCTGTATTCCCAGCTACTTGTTGGACTGAGATGGGAAGATCACTTGAGCTCAGGAGGCGGAGGTTGCAGTGAGCCAAGATTGTGCCACTGCACTCCAGCCTGGGTAACAGAGCAAGACCCTGTCTCAAAAATAAATAAAAGTAAAATGATGTAGTATTAGCATGTAACCTATGCACATTTTCTTGTTTACTTTATCTGTAGATTATTTATAATACCTAGTACAATGTAAATGCTATGTAAACAGTTGTTATGCTGTATTGTTTAGGAAATAATGACAAGAAAAAGATCTGTATGTATTCAATGCAGGCACAACCATCCATTTTTTTTTTCCATGTATTTTAAAACTAGGCTGGTTGAATCCACAGATGTGGAACCCAGGGATACAGAGAGTTGACTGTGTACTCATTTGTGTTTATCTGCTTTCACTCAGCATGAGGTCTGTGAAATTCATCCATGCTGTTGTGCGTATCAGTGGTTCATTCCTTTTCATGGCTGAAGGGTAACCCACTGTAAGAATAACAGTTGTTACGTTAGTCATTCACATGTTTAGCTTTATCATATATAAGACATTGGGAATCAAACATTGTTTAGACTAGACTCTATTACCTTTATATGAAGAGTCTTCATTTCTGTTCTAGCAGGCACTTAGCTTGTTTGGACCCCCATTTCTAACTCTGCCTCTTTTGCAGTGGGCAGCCCCTGGATTTCTCATCCTTTCAGCTGTTGTTTTCCATCACCATCATCTCTGGTAGTCTCCCTTGCACATGCAAAGCCAAAGAGTCAGCCAAAAATGTTGAGTGAGGTTTATCATAGATTTTTGGGACTACTTGTTTTTTAGCTCTATCCTATTTGAAGGATGCTCCCTTGCTCTCAAACGGCTTAGGCTTAGTCTGCCCATTGACTCAAGCCAGTAAGACTGCACTTTTCTGCTTGAGTTCTAGCATTGCTGTGCTGAGGTAAAGTTTCATAAACATGAATCTCACCCAGTGTGTTTCTCTTCTTTCAATGTTTACTCCCCTTGGTTTCTGTCTGCTTTTGGTGATTCTCCAAGTACCTTCAATTAGGTCATATATATGTGAACTAATTGAATATATATATGTTGCCCAGAGTTTATAATTGTTAGAGGAGACATAGTCTGATAAAAGCTCCTCTATCATTTTCAGAATCAGAACCCTGTGTAGTGTATTTTTACTCCTTTATTTCAAAATTTCTGTGACATTTTACTTTGGATGTATCTCTTACAGCAACATGTGGCTATATTTTGTTCTTTGTGGAATCTGATAGTCTGCCATTCAGTAGGTCAGTAACCCATTTACATTCATTGTGATTCATGACATTTAGATTTACTTATTTACTCATTCATTTAGAAGTGTGGTCTTACTGTGTTGCCCAGGCTGATCTTAGACTCCAGGGCTCTAGTGATCCTCCTGCTTCATCATCCCGAATAGCTGGGACTTGTACTGTGTGCCATCATGCCTAGCTCTTTTTTTTTTTTTTTTTTTAAGACAGAGTTTTGCTCTTGTTGCCCAGGCTGGAGTGCAATGGTGTGATCTTGGTTCACTGTAACCTCTGCATCCTGGGTTCAAGCGATTCTCCTGCCTCAGCCTCCCAAATAGCTGTGATTACAGGTGTGCACCACCACACCTGGCTCATTTTGTATTTTTAGTAGACATGGAGTTTCACCATGTTGGTCAGGCTGGTCTTGAACTCCTGACCCCAAGTGATCCAACCACCTCAGCCTCCCAAAGTGTTGGGATTACAGGCATGAGCCATCGCACTTGGCCCATCGTGCCTAGCTCTTGCATTTATTTTTTATCATTTTATTTTATGTGTTTACTATTATTAACATTTGCTTCTTTAGTTCTGGTCATCTGCCAAATTGATAAGGTTTTCTATTATCCCCCCACTTTGATGTTCTCCTTACTTGGAAGTTATAGATTACATTTCTCTTCCTTAGGGGCCACCCTTAAACTTCCTACTAAAGTCTAAAGTTATTTGGCATTTGTATCTTCCTTCCAAACAGGAAAAGGACACTATTTTGTTTACTCATTAACAAATTCCTACGTTTTCTTTTATTGTTGTCTGGAAATTCGGTTTCAACATTTTTATCATAAAATACATTTTTTTAAAAAAAATTCAAACATGACAATTTTATGCTCATCATTGTTTCTTTTTAAACAAAATAATTTTATTGATATTCAATTCACATGCCATAAAATCATCATTGTATTTTGCATCTAACTTCTTTCCCTTACATTCACTTGTCTTCTTGCAAGCTCTAATGGTTATTTCAGTGAGATGTATTTTGGGGTTTTGTTTCATTTTGTTTCCTTTTTGTCTGCAAATGCCTTTACTTTGCTTTCACTCTTAGATAGTAGCTTTTGGCTGAGTATAGAATTCTACATCCGGAGTAATTTTCCCTTAGCAATTTGAAACGATTATTCTATGGCATCCTGTCACTTATTTTTCTCAATTAGAAATCTGTTATTAGTCTAATTTTTATTCCTTTATGGTTAATTTTGTCCCCTCTTTGATAACTTTAAATTTTTTCTGTATCCTGCAGTTTTGCTTTTATGTGTCTACATAAGAGTTTATATTTTATCCTGCTTGGTACAGAATGTACTTTTACTCTAAGGGATTATTCTTCAATTTTGGAAAGTTCTCTGCCCCATCTCTTCAAATATTGCTTGTTTGTAATTTTGTCTATTTTCATCTTTTGAAGTTTTATTAGACAGTTGGAGCCTCTCGGTCTGGTCTCTGTGTCACTTATTTTCTCACTCATCTTAAAAAACCTCTTTCTGTTGCATTTTACATTATTTCCTCAGTAATGCCTTAAAATATAGTAATTCTTTCTTAGACTGTGTGCAGTCTAGAATGTCCATTGAGTCTTTAAATTGGTATGTTCTCCTAATTTTTTAAACTCTTTTATTTTATTTATTTTAAAAATGTTTATGTTTTTAGAGACAGGGTCTCACTATGTTGCCCAGGCTGGAGTGCAGTGGCTATTCACGGGAGCAATCATAGTGCACTAAATCCTTGAACTTCTGGCATCAAGCCATCCTCCTGCCTTGGCCTCCCAAACAGCTGGGACTACAGGCATATACCACCATGTCCAGCAAATTTTTAAAAAACTCTTTCTACCTATTCTTGGATCACTTAAGCCAGATTTTGTTTCATAATTTATTCTTTTTAAAAATTTATGTGGCCAGGCGCGGTGGCTCGTACCCGTAATCCCAGCACTTTGGGAGGCCGGGGTGGGCGGATCACCTGAGGTCGGGAGTTCGAGACCAGCCTGGCTAACATGGTGAAATCTTCTCTACTAAAAATACAAAAATTAGCCGGGCGTAGTGGCATGCACCTGTAATCCCAGATACTCGGGAGGCTGAGACAGGAGAATCGCTTGAACCCAGGAGGCAGAGGTTGCACTGAGCCGAGATTGCGCCACTGCACTCCAGCCAGGGTGACAAAGCAAGACTCCGTCTCAAAAAAAAAAAAAAAAAAACACCCCACACCCACAATTCTTTTTTGCTACATGCCTGTCTTTCTAGACTTTATTATGAGGAACTAATGCTCATTCGACTTCTGAGGGACCCTGCCCTTAAGCTTTCTAGAAACCCCTTTTTCCAGGTGAAAGGATCTACCAGGCAATACCTTAATTCTTAAAGATGTCTAAATGAAGAACGTTACAGCCTTGCCCTTAGTTTGATATTTTTCTCCCAGGCTGGATCAGAAACACTTTCACTAGCTGGAGATTAAGAATTTTATTCAACTAAGCAAGTTCTGGGCTCTCTAAACACTTCTTGCAAGTCAGTGGAATTTTTTTTTTTCTGAATTTCTCATTTTTCTTGTTATTTTATCAAATAGGGCTTAAAGCTGGGAGCGGTGGCTCACGCCTGTAATCCCAGCACTTTGGGAGGCTGAGGCAGGTGGATTGCTTAAGGCCAGGAGTTCGAGACCAGCCTGGCCAACATGGCAAAACCCTGTCTCTACTAAAAATACAATAAAGCCGGGCGCAGTGGCTCATGCCTGTAATCCCAGCACTTTGGGAGGCCGAGGCGGGCGGATCACCTGAGGTTGTGAGTTCGAGACTAGCCTGACCAACATGGAGAAACCCCATCTCTACTAAAAATATAAAAAATTAACCAGGCATGGTAGCACATGCCTGTAATCCCAGCTACTCAGGAGGCTGAGGCAGGAGAATGTCTTGAACCCAGGAGGTGGTGGTTGCAGTGAGCCGAGATCACATCATTGCACTCCAGCCTGGGCAACAAGAGCAAAACTCTGTCTCAAAATAAATAAATAAATAAATACAAAAAAAAAATTAACTGGATGTTGTGGTGCACACCTGTAATCCCAGCTACTCAGAAGGCTGAGGCAGGAGAATCTCTTGAACCCAGGAGACAGAGGTTACAGTGAGCCAAGATCGTGCCACTTCACTCCAGCCTGGGCAACAGAGTGAGACTTGGTCTCAAAAAAAAAAAAAAAATATAGCACTTAAAGCACCTAGCCCCATACCTTTGGCATATGCCTAGAAACTATCCTACTATCCTCCACATTACTATGGGCAACCATTGTACAAATACAGGTTGCCATTTTTCAGTTTCTCTAATAGTTGCCTCACCATATCCAGCACCCTAAGCTAATACCATAATTTTAGGTTCTGATTACAGCAGCATCCCAGTATTAGGTGCTGACTTCTAGATTAGGTTACTATTGCTACATAAGAAACAATCACAAAATCTCAGTGACATGTAAGCTTTCCATTTTGTTAATAAGCTTTTAATTTTCTCATGGGTCTGCAGGTCAGTTAGGGCAACTTCAGGCTGCAGTCGCTGAAGTAGCTTTACTTTATAAAGCAGGTCTCAGGCAGCCAGGACAGTTATGCTCCACATGCTCATCCTGAGGCGCAGCTGGAATCTGGGGCCCTGGGCAGCCTGGGCCTCTCTGAGGAGATGACAATTGTACTGACATATGGGTGATGAGAAGGGCCCAGCTGGGCAGAATGGGGGAGGGTGTGCCAGTGCAAACACCCTGGGGCAGGTGTTCAAGGGAGAGAGAGGAAGCTATGGACCTGGAACAGTGAGAGAGGGAGAGTGGAGGGGACGAGGCCAGGAGGCTGCTGGATCATATCACCTGGGGCACCGTTAGCCACAGAGATGGTGTGAGGTGAGTGGAGTTGCCAGGTCTGCAAACAGGGAGGGCATTTCTGCTACTTATGCTTATTCTGGGGCCTAGGGCATCAGCTACCCTGGGGAAAACTCTCCTCATTGTGGTGACAAAAGTACAAGGGGGCAAGCCCCATTAGATAAGCACATTTCAAGCCCTTGCTTTCATCATACCTACTAATGCCCCATTGGCCAAAGCATATCCCATGGCTGAGCCCAGAAAAATATACTGCCTTTTTTATTTTTATTTTTATTTTTATTTTTTGAGACGGAGTCTCACTCTGTCGCCCAGGCTGGAGTGCAGTGGCACAATCTCGGCTCACCGCAGCCTCCGCCTCCTGGGTTCAAGCAATTCTCTGCCTCAGGCTCCCTAGTAGCTGGGATTACAGGCACCCACCACCACGCCTGGCTAATTTTTGTATTTTTAGTAGAGATGGGATTTCACCACCTTGGCCAGGCTGGTCTTGAACTCCTGACCTCGTGATCCACCCACCTCGGCCTCCCGAAGTGCTGGGATTACAGGTGTGAGTCATCGCGCCCGGCCATACTGCCTTTTATGGGAAGAACTTCAACGTTACAATGGCAAAGGATATGGGCACAAAAAGGGGTAAATAAATTGGACCTATAAATCATTTTATTTTACAGATACATGCATGTATATGTTTATTGCAGCACTATTCACAATAGCAAAGAAATGGAATCAACCCAAATGTCCATTAGTGATAGACTGGATAAAGAAAATGTGGTACATGTACACCATGGAATACTATGAAGCCATAAAAAGGAATGAGATCATGTCCTTTGCAGGGACATGGATGTAGCTGGAAGCCATCATCCTCAGCAAACTAACACAGGAACAGAAAACCAAACACCACATGTTCTCGCCCATAAGTGTGAGCTGAACAATGAGAATACATGGACGCAGGAAGGGGAACAACACATACGGGGTCTGTCCTTGGTGATGAGGGCAGGTGGGGGGAGGGAGAGCATCAGGAAAAATAGGTAATGCATGTGGGGCTTCATACCTACGTGATGGGTTGATACGTGCAGCAGCACACGTTTACCTATGTAACAAACCTGAATGTCCTGCATATGTATCTGGGAACTTAAAATAAATTTTTTTTTTTTTTTTGAGACGAAGTCTTGAAGTCTTGCTCTTTCGCCCAGGCCGGACTGCAGTGGCGCTATCTTGGCTCACTTCAAGCTCCGCCTCCTGGGTTCACGCCATTCTTCTGCCTCAGCCTCCCGAGTAGCTGGGACTATAGGTGCCTGCCACCGCGCCCGGCTAATTTTTTGTATTTTTAGTAGAGACGGGGTTTCACCGTGTTAGCCAGGATGGTCTCGATCTCCTGACCTCGTGATCCACCCGCCTCGGCCTCCCAAAGTGCTGGGATTACAGGCGTGAGCCACCGCGCCCGGCAAAATAAAATTTTAAAAAAATGATAATTTGGACTAGTCATTGATTACATCCTTCATGATAACATGTGGAATATTGGTTGCCAGCTTGTGTTTCTGTCCTGCCTCCTAAAGCTCACAGCTTCCCCTAAAGCTGTAGTCCCAGGCAGTAGTCAGCAGCAGCTTTTTAAGCCTCCTTGTGAAAGGGATGGGAGTAAGTGAGGATCACCAGCCCAGCTCCTGGTTTTAGGCAGTGAACCTGTCTCTGATCTCCCAAAAGGATATGAAGTCACAATTGCCTCTATCTACTTCTTGACCCAGAGTTCAGCAGGCTCATGGCTCCCACCTACCTATTTTCGTTTTTCTTTACTTTTTTTTTTTTTTTTTTTTTGAGACGGAGTCTCGCTCTGTTCCCCGGGCTGGAGTACAGTGGCGTGATCTCGGCTCACTGCAAGCTCCACCTCCCGAGTTCACACCTTTCTCCTGCCTTAGCCTCCTGAGTAGCTGGAACTACAGGCGCCCGCCACCACGCCCGACTAATTTTTTGTATTTTTAGTAGAGACGGGTTTTCACCATGTTAGCCAGGGTGGTCTTGATCTCCTGACCTCGTGATCCACCCGCCTTGGCCTCCCAAAGTGCTGGGATTACAGTTGTGAGCCACCGCGCCCGGCCTCCACCTACCAATTTTCCTCACTGCATTTTCTGTTCCTGGCTCAGGGAGATTTATCTTACTGAACACAGCTAAGTCCTTTAAAAAAAAAAGCTGTGTATTTTTTTCCTTTAATGTACTATGTATCATGGCCATGCGTTTTGAGTAAAGGAATAATGCAAATCATGAACTTTCAATAGCATTGTAATCCGAAGTCCTAGACTCCTATATGAAATATATCCTTTATTTCATGTGATGATTTTTTAAAAATAAAAGGTTTTAAAATCCCTTGGCACTTAAGTATGCCAAATGTAGTATATTACCAAAAAATAGTTTCAAAAATATTCCAATTCAGTACCTTTTTTAAAAAATGATCAGGCAGATTATATAAAAGGAAAATAGGCTGGGTGTGGTGCCTCATGCCTGTAATCCCAACACTTTGGGAGGCTGAAGCGGAAGGACTGCTTGAGCCCAGGAGTTCAAGACAAGTCTGGGCAACAAAATGAGACCCTGTCTCTGCAAAAAATACAACAATTGGTCCGGTGTGGTGGCATGTACCCCTGGTCCCAGCTACATGGGAGGCTGAGGCAGGAGGATCACTTGAGCCTAGGAGGTCAAAGCTGCAGTGAGCCATCATCAAGCCACTGCACTCCGGCCTGGGAGACAGTGCAAGACCCTGTCTCAAAAATAAATAAATAAATAAATAAATAAATAAATAAATGGAAAGTAGCCAGCAAATCAGATCATTAAAATAAACTAGTAAAACGTGTATATCAAATATGAAGGTATTTTATCACAGCCTGGTTATCTCATTCTCTTCTCTCATCAAAATTTTCTCTCTTCTTTGTTTTTGACTTTTTATTATAGAAAATTTATTATGGAAAATTTTAAATATATAAAATGTACACAGAATAGTGTAACAGCTTCTATGTACCCATCACTGAGCTTTCATAAACATTAATCTCGGCAAATTTAGTTTCATTTGTCCCGGAGGTTGGAAACTATCACCCACAGACTAAATCCAGCCTGTCTCCTGCTTTTGTAAATAAAATTTTGTTGGAACACAGCCATACTCTTTTGTTTACATGCCTGTTTTTGTGCTGCAGTAGTGGAGTTGAGTAGTTGCAACAGAAGTTGTATGGCCTGCAAAGCCAAAAATAGTTACTGTTTAGCCCTTTACAGAAAAGGTTTGCTGACTCCTGAACTATAGACTTTCATCCACTCATCTCAGGAAAAATGTCTCTTTCATATTACATTTTTTCATGTTTTAGTATGTCTCTAGAAGCTAGTATCTTTTTAAAAAGACAGTAACACTCTTACCTACAAAATTAACAGCAATTCACTAGTTTTCTCTTCTTTTCTATAAAACTCCAACTAAATAAGAACAAGTAAGAATTCTTTAATAGTTCATTTTCTTCCTAACTCATTATTCAGGTCCACCCATAGTTTACAAACCTTTGAAAGAGCTGCAGACTATTCTTTATTAGTGGTTTACTCTCAGTAATTTTAACAGTTTAACAAACAATTTATCTGTAGATGACCCCAAAGAATAGCATATCCTGAATTTAACAAAGCATGTAAGAAAGTTAGGCAATAATGGTAATCATTAGACAGATTTCAGCACAATGGTAATTTGAGTTCTATTAAGGTTCTGTGAAAAAAATGCAGCCTATAAATACAATCTCAGTTTTAAAAGGCTAATAGTGTTACCAGTTTTTTTTCTTTTTTTTTTTTTTTTGTTGTTGTTTGTTTGTTTTTTTCACACATTGGTTTTTCTTTCCTTGAGAAAACCAGGTTCACTTTTTGAGGTTTTAATAGTTATGTGACTGTAAGCATTTTTAAATAATATTTTATATTAAAATAGCCCTTTACAGTTTATATGAGAGCTATCTCATTTAATATTTACACAACCTAGTGAGGTAGAGATTATTTTCTTACTAAAGGGTTCTGCTGAGACACAAACCCAAGTTGTCTATTCTGTTCAAAGTCCATCACCCTTATGCTGCTGAACTGGCAATCACAAATCTTACCACAGAGCAGTTTTAAATGGATTTTATCACCTTTTACAGGCCTTGGCTATATAAATTGCACTATGTTATGCAAACTATTAAATTTACATTACTTCCTAGATACACTAAAGATACACATCTACACAGTAAAGATATTGGAATAAACCTATGACATCTGTACCTTTGGAGCTTAGAATTTCAAGCACAGAGTGCTGTATCTTTCAAACTTAAAGAGCAAGAAACACTCCATTATATAGTTTTTATAAACTCTTCTTTAGCATACTTTTATATCCTTACGATGGGTGAAGTGCCCTAGTGGAGAGGTGATCTTAAATAGAGCTCAGAGACATAGGCCAGGTGTGGTGGCTCACCCATGTAATCCCAACACTTTGAGAGGCCAAGCCAGGAGGATAGCTTGAGCCCAGGAGTTTAAAACCAGCCTGGACAACTGTATTAGTCCATTTACACACTGCTGATAGACATACCTGAGACTGGAAAGTAAAAGAGGTTTAATGGACTTACAGTTCCACGTGGCTTGGGAGGCCTCACAATCATGGCAGAAAGCAAGGAGAGGCAAGTTATAGCTTACATGGATGGTGGCAGGCAAAGAGAGCACTTGCGCAGAGAAACTCCTGTTTTTAAAACCATCAGATCTCATGAGACCCATTCACTATCACAAGAATAGCATGGGAAAGACCTGCCCCCTTGATTCAATCATCTCCTGCCGAGTCTTTCTGACAACATGTGGGAATTATGAGAGCTGCAAGACAAGATTTGAGTGGGAACACAGAGCCAAACCATATTCGCCCCTGGTCCCTCCCAAATCTCATATCTTCACATTTCAAAACCAATCATGCCTTCTGAACAGTCCCCCAAAGTCTCAATTCATTTCGTCATTAACTCAAAAGTCCATAGTGCAAAGTCTTATCCAAGACAAGGCAAGTAAGTTCCTTCCACCTATGAGCCTGTAAAATCAAAAGTTAGTTAATTCCTAGATACAATAGGGGTACAGGCATTGGATAAATACAGCCAATCTAAATGGGAGAAATTGGCCAAAACAAAGGGGCTACAGGCCCCATGCAAGTCCGAAACCCAGTGGGACAGTCAAATCTTAAAGCTCCAAAATGATCTCCTTTGACTCCATGTCTCACATCCAGGTCATGCTGATGCAAGAGGCAGGTTCCCATAGTCTTGGGCAGCCCCACCCCTGTGGCTTTGCAGGGTACAGCCTCCTTCCCAGCTGCCTTCACTGGCTGGTGTTGAGTGTCTGTGGCTTTTCCAGGCACATGGTACAAGCTGTCAGTGGATCTACCATTCTGGAGTCTGGAGGATGGTGGCCCTATTCTCACAGCTTTACTAGGTGGTGCCCCAGTAGGGACTCTGTGTGGGGGCTCCCACCCAACATTTCCCTTCTGCACTGCCCTAGCAGAGGTTCCACATGAGGACCCCACCCCTACAGCAAACTTCTGCTTGGGCATCCAGGTGTTTCCATACGTCTTCTGAAATCTAGTTGGAGGTTCCCAAACCTCAATTCTTGAATTTTATGCACTCACAAGCTCAACACCACGTGGAAGCTGCCAAGGCTTGAGGCTTGCATCCTCTGAAGCCACAGTCTGAGCTCTACATTGGCCCTTTTCAGCCATGGCTGGAGCAGCTGGGATGCAGGGCACAAAGTCCCTAGACTGCACACAGCAAGGGGACCCTGGACCCAACCCATGAAACCACTCTTTCCTCCTAGGCCTCCAGACCTGTGATGGGAGGGACTGCCATGAAGGCCTCTCACATGCCCTGGAGATATTTTCCCCATTGTCTTGGGGATTAACATTTGGCTCCAAATTACTTATGCAAATTTCTGAGGCTGGCTTAGATTTCTTCTCAGAAAATGGGATTTTTCTTTTCTATCACATTGTCAGGCTGCAAATTTTCTGAACTTTCATGCTCTGCTTCCCTTATAAAACTGAATGCCCTCAACAGCATCCAAGTCACCTCTTGAATGCTTTGCTGTTTAGACATTTCTTCTGCCATATACCATAAATCATCTCTTTCAAGTTCAAACTTCCACAAATCTTTAGGGCAGGGGCAAAATGTTGCCAGTCTCTTTGCTAAAACATAACAAGAGTCACCTTTGCTCCAGTTCCCAACAAGTTCCTCATTTCCATCTGAGACCACCTCAGCCTGGACATTATGGTTCATATCACTGTCAGCATTTTTGTCAAAGCCATTCAACAAGTCTCTAGGAAGTTCCAAACTTTCCCACGTTTTTCCTGTCTTCTTCTGAGCCCTCCAAACTGTTCCAACCTCTGCCTGTTACTCAGTTCCAAAGTTGCTTCCATATTTTTGGGTATCTTTTCAGTAATGCCCCACTCTACTGGTGCCAATTTACTTTATTAGTCTGTTTTCATACTGCTGATAAAGACATACCCAAGACTGGGAAGAAGTAGTTTAATGGACTTACAGTTCCACACGGCTAGGGAGGCCTCACAATCATGGAGGAAGGCAAGACATAGCAAGTCATGTCTCACATGGATGGCAGCAGGCAAAGAGACAGCTTCTGAAGAGAAACTCCTGTTTATAAAACCCTCAGATCTCATGAGACCCATTCGCTGTCATAGAACAGCACAGGAAAGACCCAGCCCCATGATTCAATCATCTCCCACCAGGTCCCTCTCACAACACATGGGAATTATGGGACCTACAAGATGAGATTTGGGTGGGGACACAGAGCCAAACCATATCAACAACACAGCAAGACCCTGTCTCTACAAAAATAATTTTTTAGAAATTAGACAGGTGTGGTAGTGCATACCTGTAGTCCCTGCTACTCAGAAGGCTAAAGTAAGAGGATTGCTTGAACCCAGGAGGTTCAAGGCTGCAGTGAGCTATGCTGGAGCCACTGTATGCCAGCCTGGGTAACAGAGACTGTGTCTCAAAAAATAAAAAATAAAAAAAATAGAGCTCAGAGAAATGGCTGATTTCAGGATTAGGGCAGAGGAAATACAAGATTAACCTGGAACATCTTACTAAGCTAGAAAGTAAGAAGTGCCCCCCAAAATTGTGCAGGCGTCAAGTCAAAATGACTCAGAAGTCAGCTTGAAGAGTACACCACTAGATAAATCTGGAAAAATTTGAGCATCAAAGTAAATAATAGTAATAAATTGATTAAAGCATAAATCTACAAGTTCAGTCATATAAATAAATAAATAAATTGATACTTATTGGAGAATGAGATATTTGCATAGCCTCAAAGTACGTCCTGCAAAATATTTATGAATAAAAAAAGGGAAATGAGGTTAATTTATAATAGAGGAGCCTAGAAGATACCATTTTAATCAGATAATCAAAGTGAACATCTCAGTAATAAAACAAATTGAAAATGTAGACCCTCTGATAGAATGCAATGAGAACACAGCGTTGCTTCGGTGAGATTCTTGCCAAAGAAGCATAACCTTATCATAAGATAATATCAGACAAAGCTAAACTGGGGAACATTATAAAAATTAATGACCTATAATCTTCTAAAGTGTCAGGGTCCTGAAAGTCAAGGAAAGACAGGAATGGTTCCAGATTGAAGACAACTAAAGAGATGAACTAAATGCAGTACTTGATTTTGGACTGGATTCTTTTATTATAAATTACATTGGAACATTTGAAAAAACTTCAACATGGTCTAAGGATTAGATCATAGCAATGTGCTGATGTTAACTTCCTGATCTTGAGTAATTGTGTTCTGGTTAAATAGGAGAATA
This sequence comes from Pongo pygmaeus, assembly GCF_028885625.2. Classification (NCBI taxonomy): domain Eukaryota; kingdom Metazoa; phylum Chordata; class Mammalia; order Primates; family Hominidae; genus Pongo; species Pongo pygmaeus. The sequence goes on from NC_072384.2 coordinate 77,826,816, forward strand.
TCCTTGTCTATAGGAAAAGATACACTAAAGTATAGGGGTAATACAGCATCAGGTCAGCAACTTACTCTCAAACTGTTCAAATAACAAAAGTTCTTTGTCCTCTTTCTGTAAGTTTTCTATATGTTTAACATGGCTTCAAAATGCAAATTGTTTTTCACAAAAATGCAAAACTAAACGTACATTAAGTTACAGCAGACTCTCACAGATATTTGTCACATAATGCCATTTTCCTTGGTCACAGGTTTAGCTACAGAACGATATCTTGCCAGTCTTTCACATGAGAAAAACTAGTTATCGAAGACAATTGTCTATAAAAACTTTAATAATACCATATTTATTTTTTTGTTGAGAAGGAGACAATTTGCAAGACAGAACAAGGATATTCATTTATTAAACAAATGTTATTAAATATACATTAAGCTTTGTGGTAGGTACGAGTTTTCTCTCTGTGGTGGTGACTGTGATGCACTGCTCAGATTCCCCCTTCAGGACTGAAGGTTTTATTCCCTGAGCAGCAAGGAATGCTGTGGACAAGGCAGCCCGCAGCTGTCAGTTCCTTTCAAGGATTTCCTCAGTTGAAGAGAGATTCCTTGCCTAAGGTGACTGTCCCTTTCTGGGGTGGTCTACATCCAATCACTGGTCAATGCAGATGTATAAAGGCCTAGCCCTGTTGCCCCACTTCAAGGCATCTTTGATGGGTCATCCCTGCTTCAGAATATCCCAGAGGGCTAAGGGTTTCATTGAGAATCCATCAATCCATCATGGCTCCACTTCTCCCTCTGCCAGTCCCTTCCCTTTCCTTGCCTTTCCTGTCCTAGGTGATGATTCTTGGAGCATGCCTAATGAACCTCCTGCCTGCTCATCTCTGACTCACAGTCTGCCTCTCCGGAAGCCTACCTGTGCCATCTCACTAACTGATTTCTCTCTGGAGTTACAAAGGACTATTATTTTTCAACTTTTTGACTATTAAATAGGGCTATAATTTATAACATTAAAATTTTATGAGCTTCTCTTTGCCTGCTCCACTTTCCCTCTCTTGATCAAACAGCATGAAGTGGAAAGATATAGATGCTGAGAATGGGAACAGAAAAAGTCTAAGTGGAAGCCAGAGTCTGTCTTGGGAAGGCAAGTTAAGGTGTAGGACAAGTTTGTCTGGTCCACCACCCTTTTCTTTGCTATTTTCTCCCTCTTTCAACCCCTGCCTCCTAGTGATCCCTGTGTTCCATGCATTCATATTGCATGGCTCCTCCCTTCTCAGAAGAGTAACTCATCCTTACTGGAGCTGACTTGCCTTACTTAGTCAATTCCAGCTACTATAACAGACTACAATAAACTGGGTAGCTTCAACAATAGATATTTATTTCTCACAGTTCTGGAGGCTGGGAAGTCCAAGATAAAAGTGCTGGCAGATCTAGTGTCTAGACAGGACACACTTCCTGTTTGCAGATGGCCTTCTTCTCCACGTATCCTCCTGTGGCAGGGAGCAGAGAAAGAAGAGGAAGGGGATGGGGAGACAGAAAAAGAGAGAACAAGCTCTTCTCCTTAAAAAGGCACTAATCCTTCTCCACCCTCAGGACCTAATTACTTCCCAAAGACCCCACCTCCAAATACTATCACTTTGGGGGTTAGGATTTCAACATATGAGTTTTTCAGGGGACATAAACATTTAGTTCATAACAGGATTTAATGTGTCATTCTCCTTAAAGAGTTTGCAGTAGAAAGAAACTGTTTTTTTTTTTTCTTTTTTGAAGGCTTATTCCATTCAAAACATACCCAGAGATTGGTGGAAGGAAGATAATGAATCTGTTGGCATCAGTAAGATAGATGGTTTTGGTACTCTCCTGAATCATCCATGTAGGCAGTTGTCTTCTTCATTTACACATCAATTGAAGTTCTCTTATAATAAGTCCTTGGGGGAAATATCTGGGAAAAGCTAGTATTTGGAACTATTCCTATTTGAAAAATTGCTATAAATCCTTTACCCCAGGCATTAACAGATTAAATCATTTTTTGCAGAAACAGACTGAGATTTAATTCTTATGACACAAATTAGCTCTGTTTTGTTTGTTAACATCTATTTTTATCAGACCATAGGCATTAGAAATCAATGTTTAAGTTAAGAAAACTGTATCTTTAGGGATGTCAGATTTGAAATTCTGCCTAATTAGGTAGTCCTGGATATTACTATTTTTTTTTACTTTTTCAAGTAATATAAGTGTGATATGCTATCAGTATTATGAAACAAACACCCTTTTTCCATTTTTTCTTCTACTGAGAAAAATATTTTTTAAATGTTACAGCTTAATGCTTCAGGATCTTGTCTAAACAGAAACATTAAGCGTGTTGATTTGTGTTTTCCTAATTATCTCCTTTCTATTTTTAAAGTTGGCCTTTTATCAGCCATTTTTCAGCCTTTCTACATGTGCCCTTGTTTTTTGACAAGATGTCAAAGTGATAGCAAATGGCTCCACCATGGTAAGTAGCTTCCTGTGTGCTGTTGATGAGCTGAGATGGTGCACTACACTCTAGCCTGAATAACAGAGCAAGACTCCATCTCAAAACAACAAAAAACAAACAAACAAACAAACACAAAGCAATTCATTCAGATAAAGAGACTTAGAAACCACAGATCAATTTTGGCCTGTACAGGTGACTAAATTGCCTTTCAGAAAGGTTGTACCAGATAACATTCCCATAGCAGTATATAAGAGTAGCTGTTTTCATATCTTCACTAACACCAAATTTTATAATTATTCACCATCTTTGGCGAAAGACAAAAAAACCCACAATATTTCATTTTTCCCAATTAAAAATTATTTATTGCATTTCCTCATTATGTAACTCAGTAATGTTCATTACAGAAAAATAGCAAATCAAAGATTTAAAAAAGTAACCATAACACAAAGGCCAACAGATAATCAGCATTAACACATTCTTTGTTTACATAGACATTCTCTGTTATGACTTTTGCTTTTGATGTCATGCTTACATTTGATATATTTTTACCTAGATTTTCTTCTAATGATTATAAGAATGTATTTAATTTAATTAAAAAAATTTTAATTGTAAATCACACTAACATAAAATTCACCATCTTAACTATTTTTAAGTGTACAGTTCAGTAGTGTTAAGGATAGTCACATGGTTGTGCAACCAATCTCCACAACCTCTGTCTTACAAAATGAAACTCTATGTCCATTAAACAAAAATTCCCTATTTCCCTCTCCCTCCAGCCCTCAACCACTACCCTTCTACTTTCTGTTTCTATGAACCTGACTACTCTATAGATTTCATATGTAAGTGATGTAAGTGGAATCATACAGTGTCTGTCTGTTTGTGATTGGCTTATTTCACATAGCATAATGTCCTTAAGGTTCATTCTTATTCTAGCATGTGTCATTATGTCCTCAAGGTTCATTCTTACTCTAGCATGTGTCATAATTCCTTTGTCTTTAATGCTGAATAATATTCCATTGCATGTATATACTACGTTTTCTTTATCCATTCATTGATGGACACTTGGGTTGTTTCTCCACTTTGGCTATGGTGAAATAATCCTGCTGATAACATGAGTGTACAACTATTTCTTCAAGACTTTGCTTGCAATTCTTTTGGATATATACCAAGAAGTAGAATTGGTGGATCATATGGTAGTCCTATTTTTAATTTTTTGAGGAATCACCACACTGGTTTCCGCAGTAGCTGCACCATTTTGCATTCCTACCAACAGGGTTTCAATTTCTCTACATCCTCATCAACACTGTTTTTAATATAGTAGCCATCCATCCTGATGGGTGTGAAGTGATAATTTAAATGTCTTCTCCCTCGCTTTCTCTCTCTATGCTTGAATCTGCTTCTCTCTGATTTTTAACTTTATGATTTTGGATCTGCCATCTGTGTAAGACTGGAAACATGGCCTGTGATGGATCCAAACTTAGCCTCATAGCTTAGCAACCAAACAGAAAGGAAGTGCTTCCTCCTGGCCCCAGTTTGGAAAATCTCTGGGAAGGAGACTGATTGGCATAGACTAACTCATACATGCATCCCTTGGACCAATCACAATGGCCAAGTGATTAGCCCTTCTTGAGTCATATGCATATCTCTTCAGGGTCAGGGAGTTATATCAGTAACAGGATGGAACCTCCAATTCAGAGCAAGGGGAGGATGAACATTTTCCCAAATGTGGGGTGGGATAAGTAGGAAAAATATAGCCATTTGGAGAAGCATTGTGAACTGGGTAGTCAACGCAATGTATGTCTACTACACATTTGAAACCTTGATGGTTAGAGTTTGCTTTCTTCATTTTCTCATTATCTGATTTTCCTCCTCTTTTCCCAAGAGATGTGAAAGAGAAGCAGAGTACTCCAATGAATGATTTCCTTTATTCCAAGCAAGGCCTAGTATTTGATGAGAGATGTATTCTAAGAGAGTTTTTAACTAGAAATTGTGTATTCACCTGCAGCATTTCAAAATTCATATGTTTGTACTCTTGTTCAAGTATTTTTAAATTCTATTTTCTCTGAGAAGGTCAAATATTACATACCATCTGTTTCTGTGAACAGAAGAGTGCATTTTCTGATTAACAGAGCTTTTTGCAACTAGGAAAATAAGACTGTTTTTAAGTATCATGATTTAAAGCCCTCGCAGTAGGAAACCAAATTATATAGTTTATAGTGAAATGAAATGGAGATTCATCCATTGCTATCGCCATATAAAAGTTATATTTAAATGTAATACCTTAATATATTTTACTTCCTTAAAAAAGAAACAAAATTTAATTTTATGACAAGGAGATTTCTATTATCTTTTTCACTATTAACATAATTTTAAAAATAATTTGATGTTAACACTTTTCTATGAATCAGAAATAATAAATTTTGGCCAGGCATGGTGGCTCATGCCTGTAATCCCAGCACTTTGGGAGGCCAAAGCTGATGGATCACTTTAGGTCAGGAGTTCGAGACCACCCTGGCCAACATGGCTAAACCCAGTCTCTACTAAAAATACAAAACTTAGCCAGGCATGGTGGCATGTGCCTATAATCCTAGCTACTCAGGAGGCTGAGGCAGGAGAATCACTTGAACCCAGGAGACGGAGGCTGCAGTGAGCTGAGGTCGCCTCATTGCACTCCAGCCTGGGCAACAGAGCAATACTCCATCTTAAAAAAAAAAAGAAAAAGAAAGAAAGGAAAAGAAAGGAAGAATAAATTTCTTTAAATTTATTTCTTTTCAAATGTATAAAGTTATTTAACCCTTTATTCTGAAACCCTAGATTTTCAAAGTCACAAAATGATGGTAATGATTCATCTAAATTGACCTGTAGAAAAAGAGGCACAGAAAAGAACCTCCTCAATGTCTTCCAGAGTGTCCATAATGGAACAGGAGAATAAGCTTAGACTTTCTGAATGTCCCCATTCTGTTCTGGATCATTTTTATTGCAGTTTTATTAAGACTTGTACCTCCTTGGACAGGTGCAGTGGCTCACACTTAAAAAGCCCAGCACTTTAGGGGGCCAAGGCAGGAGGCAGGAGGACTGCCTGAGGCCAGGAGCTCAAGATCAGCCTGGGCAACATAGCAAGGCCTTATCTGTACAAAATAATTTTAAAATTAACTGGGCATGATGGCAAGTGCCTGTAGCCACAGCTACCTGGGAGGCTGAGTCAGAAGAATCGCTTGAATCCAGGAGTTTAAGGCTGCAGTGAGCCATAATCGACTGCACCACTGCTCTCCAGCCTGTGTGACACAGTGACACCCTCTCTCAAAAAAAAAAAATTGTACCTCTTCTAAATATTAAGCAAAATTAGCATAGTTAGTATGAGATTTTAGATGAACAATTTATTAAACTATAAGACAGCATAGTGATATAATAATGCCTTCCTAGATAAAGGAAAAGTAACTAATTAAATAAACAATCGGTATAGTAGTAGATATTATTTAATTATAGATTCAATGTAATGGTGATTGAAATTATAAATTTCATAACTGTTATATAATTTACTTAAGATACTATGTTAATCACAGATCAAACCTCTGGTGAAACCTGATGGAAATGTCTGAAATATTATGTAACAAAAGAGCTATTCATAATAGGGTGAGCTGCGAGCATTTTTTGTTGTTGAAAATATGTTCCTTATGTTGCTTGTTTATACTTCTATACTTTAAAAACAAATTTTGGCTACTAGAATAAAATACTTCAACAGCTACCACAAAGCAAATAATACACAAATAAAGGATGTTGAGATTTTAGATTCCTCCTATTTTTCTGTCACTAGTTACTTACACTGTTGTCTTCAGTGGAGACTCAGCACATAGACGTTCCCAGAAGCAGAATTATGGTGCCTTCTGGCCTCCTAGCCCTCTAGAATTCCCCTTTCCCCTCACCCCTTGGTCTTTCTTCAAAATGATTCCTTCAGAAATGAATTCCCACCAATCTCCAAAGCCAGAATAGTAAGAGAATTGAGGTCATCATTCCCAGCTCCTCCCCCTTCTTCACTTGTAAAACTAATTATTTTATGTTATGTTGTTTTATTTTACTTGTATTATGGTAAGAACACTTCACACAAAATCTGTTCTCTTAACAAAATTTTAAGTGCATGATAATTCATCTTGCATAACTGAAATTTTATACTCATTGAACAGACACTCCCTCCCTCCCTCAGCCCCTGGTAACCACTATTCTCTTCTCTGCTTCTACAAGTCAACTATTTTAGGTGCCTCACATAAAAGAAATTATGCAGCATTTGCCTTTTTGTGACTTGCTTATTTCACTTAGTGTAATATCTTCCAGGCCATCTATGTTGTCACTAATGACAGGATTTCCTTCTTTTTTAAGGATAGTCTTCCATTGTATGTTATATACCACATTTTCTTTATCTACCTTTCTTTCTTTCTTTCTTTCTTTCTTTCTTTCTTTCTTTCTTTCGACGAGGTCTTGTTCTGTCACTGAGGCTGGAGTGCAGTGGTGCAATCATGGTTCACTGTAACCTCTACTTCCTGGGCTAAAGGGATCCTCCCACTTCAGCCTCTCGAGTAGCTGAAACTACAGGCACACACCATCACACCCAGCTAAATTTTAGGGGTTTTGTTTTTGTTTTTTTTGTAGTGACAAAGTCTTGCCATGTTGCCCAGGCTGGTCTTGAACTCCTGAGCTCAAGCAGTCCACCTGCCTCAACTTCCCAAAGTGCTGGGACTACAGGCTTGAGACACCTTGCCCAGTCCACTCATGTTTCAGTGGACATTTAGGTGGTTTCTATCTAATCATTCCCTATTGAACTGATTTTCCAAATGCCTATTAAATCTATCTCCTTTGATTTTGATCTTTCATCTTTGATGTTACAACAGGGTATATATCCTGAGAACTTTACTGAATTTCCAAATTTGTAAATATTCCCCAAGTATGCAGATTATCCCACAAAGTATGTTTTAATTCATTCAGGCTATTATAACAAAATACCATAAAGTGGTTAGCTTACAACAACTGGAATTTATCTTTCTCAGTTCTGGAGGCTGGGAGGTCCAACTTCAAGGCAGATTTGGAGGGTTCATCTTCTGGCTTATAGATGCTGCCTTCTTGCTGTGTTCTCAAATGGTTGAAGGGGCAAGGAATTTCTCTCAGGCTCCTTTTATAAGGGCACTGCATTAGTCCATTCCCCATTCTCACACTGGTATATAGAAATACTTGAAAATGGGTAATTTATAAAGAAAAGAGGTTTAATTGGCTCACGGTTCTGCAGGCTGTACAGGAAGCACAGTGGCATAAGCTTCTGGGGAGGCCTCAGGGAACTTGCAATCATGGTGAAGGCAAAGTGGGAGCCACAATTCACATGGCCAGTGCAAGAGGAAGAGAGAGAGAAGGGGGAGACGCTACACACTTTTAAACAACCACATCTCACTATAACTCACCTACTCACTATCACAAGAACAGTACTGAGAAAATGGTGCTAAATCATTAATGGGAAACCACCCCCATGATCCGATGACCTCCCACAAGGCCCCACCTCCAACATTGGGGATTACAGTTAAACATGAGATTTGGTGGGGCCACAGATCCAAACCATACATATCAGGCACTTACCCCATTCTTGAGCGCTCCACCCGCATGACCTAATAACCTCTCAAAGGTCCCACCCCCCAATGCCATCAAACACCTGATGTTAGGATTTTAACATACAGTATGATTTTTGGGAGGACCCAAACATTCAGACCATAGCAAAGTATAACTGAAAAATTTAAATGCCTGTGTCAGATTCTTAATGATAAATAAAGAATTTTGGTTCATTTATAATCTCTTAGCACTACTGTTAATACTAAAATAAATTGAATTCTACATTCCATCATTATTTTGATAACACTACTGTGTACATCCTGAATCTGTATACGTGATGGGAAATATCCTTGCTAAAATGCATACAATGCCTTCTTTTGTTTTGTTTTTGTTTTGATATGGAGTTTTGCTCTGTCGCCCAGGCTGGAGTGCAATGGCACTATCTCGGCTCGCTGCAACCTCCGCCTCCCGGGTTCTAGAGGTTCTCCTGCCTCTAATGCCCTGCTAGGATTACAGGTACACACCACCATGCCTGGCTAATTTTTGTATTTTTAGTAGAGATGGGGTTTCACCATGTTTGTCAGGCTGGTCTCAAACTCCTGACCTCGTGATCCACCTGCCTCAGCCTCTCAAAGTGCTGGGATTATAGGCGTGAGCCACCGCGCCCGGCTACGCCTTCTTATTAGTTACCTGACTCATATCATACCCATCCAAATAGCAGATTAAAAAATTTCATAGCACTGTGTTGGAAAGGACAGGAAAAACTGACACTCTCATCCTTCTAAATATAAACTGGTACAAGCACTTCAAAAGACAATTTAGCAATATTTATCAAAATGTTAAAAGCATACACCCATGGACTGTTAGCATTTCCACTTCTAGGAATTTAATCTGTAATATACTTGCATATCTATGAAATATGTATATGTTAGAATACACAATATATTAGCCAACAATCATAAACAAACTAGCCATTGATAGGGAACTGTGATGATTAATTTTAAGTCGCTGGGCCACGGTGCCCAGATATTTGGTTAAACGTTATTCTGATGTTTTGGTGAGGGTGTTTTGGGATGAGATTTAACATTTAAATTAGTGAACTCTGAGTAAAGAAGACTGTGCCCCATATCATGGGTGGGCCTCATCTAATCAACTGAAGACCTGAATAGAACAAAGACTGACCTTCCCCAAGCAAGAATGAATTCTGCCAGCAGTTGGCCTTCAGATTTGAACTGCAACATCGGCTCTTCCCTGGGTCTCCAACCTACTACCCCACCCTGCAGATTTGCGAATTGCCAGCATCTGTAATTCTCTTAAAAGAAAATTTTATATGTATACACATGTCCTCTTCATTTTGTTTCTCTGGAAAACCCTGACTAATACAAGAACTGATTAAATAAGTTATGGTGCATCATTCAATGGAATACTATGCAAACGTTAAAAAGTAACATAGTATTTCTATGGGCATTAATATGGAATATTTTCCTAGAGATGTTCTTCAATTAAAAAAACCCAGTATAGAACATGTGTACAGTGATACTGTTTGTATAATTTCTACCCATTCATTAGCTTCTTTGCACTGAACAGCTCTGGAAAGGAAAAAAAAACTGGTAATAGTATAACCACCAGGGAGAAGAGCTGGACACCTGGCAGCAGCAAAGAAAAAGAGCTATCTTTTTTACTTTATCCTTTTTTATCTACCATAAAGTGCTTACATCAACTATTCAAAAAAAACTGATTGTTTAAAAATACTGTATTCTGGCCGGGTGCCGTGGCTCACGCCTGTAATCCCAGCACTTTGGGAGGCCGAGGCGGGTGGATTACGAGGTCAAGAGATCGAGACCATCCTGGCTAACACGGTGAAACCCCGTCTCTACTAAAAATACAAAAAATGAGCCAAGTGTGGTGGCGGGCACCTGTAGTCCCAGGTGCTCAGGAGGCTGAGGCAGGAGAATGACGTGAACCCGGGAGGCAGAGCTTGCAGTGAGCTGAGATCGCGCCACTGCACTCCAGCCTGGGCGACAGAGGGAGACTCTGTTTCAAAGAAAAAAAAATACTGTATTCTTATTTTAGTTTCAACCAAATGTGTTTTTCATTGTCTGTTCCTTATTTTGTGCCTTTTAAAAGGGATGAGTGAGAAAAAATAGTATTTTAGATCATGTTAAAAGTAAAATTTTTGAGTGTGAATTATATTAGTATGTGTGAATTATATTAGAATGTGAATTATATTATAGCACGCAATAATTTTTACATTCTGCATTTGAAACAGTATTATAATCATTTTAATGTATCAAACTAGTATGTGTATTAACTACAATATAAATGTATATTACAAATGTATGTTTTCTATGAAATTACGTATTTGTAATTTAAAGGTTGAGGCATTAAAATACAAACAACAGTTATATTATCTACTTTTACAAGCTCCATGTTTATTTCATCTTCCTGAATTATTACCATACATTTATTTTAGCTCTTTTATCTTTAAAAATGTTTAATAGAACTTTAAAAAACTATCGTCCTAAACCCAGTAATACCTGTTGGAGAAAAGTATCAGGATGAAATTCATCAAAACATGTTGCCAAATGCTTCCCACACACCTGTCATCTCTCCACTGCCATATTACTATAATTCAGTCAAGTTGGTGGTGGATCATAAAAATTCCATTTTCTATCTAACGTAAACAGATATTGAATTTTAATCTAGTGAAGAACAATTCATTCTGAAAAAGAAATTCCCAATTATCTTTCTGACACCCAAAGTAACTTGTTTTTAAAAATGCTTAGCCAAAGTATACTTCTAAAGACAATTGTGAAACTTCTGTATTTGTAAGTCATGAAAATATTGTCAATGCTATATAATTAATGCTATTATTAAAGTCATCTAGGCTAAAATGTCAGAAGACCACTTAATTAGACTTTTAAAAAAAGTATTGTTTTAAACCAACCAAGAAGAATAAGAGTAATTGAAATATATGAGCACCTGTTAATGAGCAAGGTATTTGGGATCCAATAATCTACAATTACCAAATGATGTGTCTATTAAAAAGTTATTGGCCTCACACATTCATTACAGTATACAAGCATTCAGCATTCTTTATGTAACAATGTGTGTCACAAGCCTTTAATGCTCACGTATTCCCAGTTAAATTAATGTACCCTTCCTAGATGGCTCATCTGGACAATTTTATGTGCCAAAAGAGAAAGTAAACAACAGCGGAGAAAAGGCAGGATGATGGAATGGGTAACGCAGCCTGTTAACGATTTATCAGGATTTGAGACACAATTACTTCATTTTAAATATTGCTGGAGGAAATAAAAATCCTAGCACTTCTACTATTCTTGCTAGCTTCTCTTTAAATATCTTTGTTTAGTAATCACTATACTATTTCTTTTGCCCCATTTTATGAGAGGAGATTAGCAGTAGCTCCTAATCTTAACCAAAATGCCTAATCCTTCTTTGGTTGAGTGGACATGTGTTATTTCCCATCCAGTATCAATTTCTCCTTTTCCCTGTAAACAGCCCTTAAATTTAGGGGGATCGGGGGAGTGGGGTACAGTCCATTCCAAGCTGTTTAAATGTGATTTGCCTTAATGCTAACTGCGGTGTGAGCCCAACTGGCCCACACTAATCAGTTTGACCCCATCCTATTGAAACACTCTGATTGGTTTAGGGAGAGCAATGTATATGTTCACCTGTTATATAATCATTTTGCAGGTAACAACTTTATTGTATTATCTTATTGTTTGTAATAGTCAATTTTCTTGGATTTTCCAAATATATAATCATATAATCTTCAAATTATGATAATTATACCCCATCTTACTTTTTTTTGTCTCTAATTGAATTTAGCTAGTACCTCTAGGATAGTCTTAAATTATCATGTGTTAAACCTCTAGAATATCTTTGACTTGTCCTGACTTTGATGACGATGCTTCTAGTATTTATCCATTCAGCATAACGCTAGCTTTCGGGTTTAGGTAGCTATGTCTTACCATGTCGAGGACGTTTCCTTTTATTCCTATTATTTTGTTGGGAGGTTAATTCTCTTAAACCAATAGTAACTGTTGAATGTTATCAAATAACTTTTTGATAGAAATAGAATATAGAACATATTCTATTAGAATATATTCTAATATAGATATAGAATATAGATAGAGTATAGAAACTGTATTATGATTTTTTTCTCCTTATATCCATTATAACAATGAATCACTCTATTTTAAATTATCCTTGCATTTTAAAAATAAACCTTAATTGGGCTTATAATTTTCCTATGCTACTAAATACTACTGCAATTTTTGTTTGTTTGTTTTGTTTTGTTTGTTTGTTTAGAAATGTTGCATCCATAGTCATAAATGAGATTGCTTTGTGTGGCTTTTTAAAAGCAAATATTGGGTTATTAAAATAATTTAGGCCAGGCATGGTGGCTCACACCTGTACTCTCAGCACTTTGAGAGGCCAAGGCAAGAGGACCTCTTGAGGCCAGAGCTTGAGACCAGCCTGGCCAACATAGTGAGGACCCTGTCACTACAAAAAATTTTAAGAAGTTAGCCACACACAGTGGCACCCACCTGATATGCCAGCTACTCCAGAGGAGAGGCTGAGATGGGAGGATTACTTGAGCCCAGGAGTTCAATGTTACAGCGAGCTATGATCACCCTACTCCACTCCAACCTAGACGACAGATTAAGACGAGTCTCAGGAAGAAAGAGAGAGAGAGAGAGCGACAGAGAATAATTTAGAATGTTTCTTTATTTTAATATACTTTGAAACAGTTTTAAAAGCTTTGGAATTGGGCCAGGCGCGGTGGCTCATGCCTGTAATCCCAGCACTTTGGGAGGCCGAGGCGGGCGGATCACGAGAGGTCAGGAGATCGAGACCATCCTGGCTAACAAGGTGAAACCCTGTCTCTACTAAAAATGCAAAAAATTCGCTGGGTGTGGTGGCGGGTGCCTGTAGTCCCAGCTACTCGGGAGGCTGAGGCAGGAGAATGGCGTGAACCTGGGAGGCGGAGCTTGCAGTGAGCCGAGATAGCGCCACGGCAGTCCGGCCTGGGCGAAAGAGCGAGACTCCATCTCAAAAAAATAATAATAATAAATAAAAATAAAAGCTTTGGAATTTTCTGTTCCTTTATGAATTTTCTGCCAAACTACTTTATTTCTATTGTGGTAACTGGTCCATTTGGGTTTTCTGTCTCTTCTGGAGTCAGTTTTGGCAAATTATATGTATCTAACTATAGTACACCTAAATAATGTATTGAATAAGATAATCCTTATTGTTGAAACAAAGACTATAACGTCTCTTCAAAGTCCATTCATCTATTCATTCCTGTTTTCCGTTTTATTTTCATAGATAATAGCAGCTCTCTATAACAGGGGTGAGCAGAGTCACTGGATTATTTGTCTACTTCTACATACGCAACTATTTCTCCCTTTTCGTTTATCATTCTGTGTATTTGTACTTTCTCTATTTTTTTGTTGTTGTTAAGGTCACTTTACAATTTATATTATTATTGTTACTGTGTTCCTAAGATATTTGACAAGGATGCCAAGAATACACAGTGAATTTTTGTATTTTTAGTAGAGACGGGGTTTCACCATGTTGGCAAGGATGATCTCGATCTCTTGACCTCCTGATCCTCCCGCCTCGGCCTCTCAAAGTTCTGGGATTACAGGCGCCAGCCACTGTGCCCGGTCATTTAATAGTATTTTCTTGAGGATTTTAGCATCTATGTTAATCACGGATATCGGCCTGTATCTTGCTTTCCTTGTAGTGTTTGTGTCTGGTTTTGGCATCAGGGTGATGCTAGCCTCATAAAATGAGTTTCAAAGTGTTATCTCTGCTCTTTTTTGGAAGAGTTTTACAAAAATTGATATTAATTATTTTTGAATGTTTGGTAAAACTCACCAACAATGCTATCTGGTCCTGTGCTTTTCTTTGTTTTGGGAGATTTTTGATTGTGAGTCAATCTCCTTATTTGTTTTTGGTCTATTCAGGCTTTCCACTTCTTCTTGATTCAGTTTTGGTAGGTTATATGTCTACAAATTTTTTTGTTTCTTCTAGGTTATCCAGTTTGTTGGCATATGATTGTTCATAATAGTCCCTTATGATGTTTTTTATTTCTGAGGCATTTATTGTAATGTTTCTTCTTTCATTTCTGGCTTTATCTATTTGAATGTTCTTTTTTTCTTAGTATAAGTAGAGGTTTATCAGTTTTATCTTTTCAAAAACCAAATTTTAGTTTTCTTTTTCCTGTTTTTTTTTTCATTTCCTATTTGATTTATTTCTGCCCTAATTTTTATTATTTCCTTCCTTCTCCTGACTTTGGGCTTAGTTAATTTTTCTTCTTTTTTGATGTAGGCCTTTATCATTATAAACTTCCATCTTAGTACTGCTTTTGCTGCATCACATAAGATGCTGTATATTGTGTTTTATTTTCATTTGTCTTGAGATACCTTTTAAATTCCCTTTCGATTTCCTCTTTGACTTAAAGTTCTTCAAGAATATGTTGTTAGTTTCCGTATATTTGTGAATTTTCTTGTTTTCCTGCTGTTATTCATTTCTAGCTTTATCCCATGTGGTTGGAAAAAATACTTGAAATGATTTAGATTTTCTTAAATGTATTAAGACTTGTTTTGAATCCTAAGATGTGATATATCTTATAGAATGCTCTATGCACACTTGAGAAGAATGTGTATTTGTTGGCTTTTGGATGGAAAGTTCTGTCTGTTAAGAGCATTTGGTCTAGAATGTTCTTTAAGTCAACTGTTTATTGATTTTCCATCATACATGTAAATGTATAATACATATAAATTATACATGTAAATGTATAATTTAACATTATATAATGACCTTCTTTGTCTCTAGAGACAGTTTTAGACTTAAGGTCTATTTTATCTGATATATGAATAGCTACCCCTTTTCTCTTTTGGTTGCCATTTGCATAACATGTCTTTTTTCATCCCATCACTTTCAGACTACGTGTGTCTTCAAATCTAAAATGAGTCTTTTGTAGACAAGGTAGCACTGAATCCTGTTGTTTTATCCATTCAGGGACTCTATGCCTTTTGATTGGTGATTTTAATCCATTTACATTTAAAGTGATTATTGGCCGGGTGCGGTGGCTCATGCCTGTAATCCCAGCACTTTGGGAGGCTGAGGCAGGTTGAACACCTGAAGTGAGGAGTTTGAGACCAGCCTGGCCAACACAGTGAAACCCGTTGCTACTAAAAACAAAAAAAATTAGCCAGGCGTGGTGGTGCACACCTGTAATCCCAGGTACTTGGGAGGGTGAGGCAGGAGAATCGCTTGAACCCGGCAGGTGGAAGTTGCAGTGAGCTGAGATTGTGCCATTGCACTCCAGCCTGGGCGACAAGGGCAAAACTCCATCTCAAAAAGTGATTATTGATAGGTAGGGACTTAATATTGCCATTTTATTAAGTGTTTTCTGTCTGTTTTAAAGTCTTTTTTTCTCTCTTTTTCTCTTGCTTTTTTTTTGTTATTTAATTTTTTTGTAGTGATTTGCTTTGATTCTTTTCTCTTTATCTTTCAGGTACCAATTGTAGGTTTTTTTCTTTGCGATTAGTTCAAGGCTTGCATAAAATATCTTGCAGTTGTAACCACCTACTTTAAGTTGATAACTATTTCAAATGCATAGAAAAACTACACTTTTACTTCCCCTACCACACTTTATGTTCTTGTAGTCAAAGTTTGCTTTCTTTTAAATTTATAAATTTATTTATTTTTATTGTTTCAGAGATGGGGGCTTGCTGTTACCTGGGCTGGAGTGCAGTGGCACAGTCATAGCTCACTACAGCCTCAAACTCCTGGACTCAAGCAATCTTCCTATCTCAGTCTCCCAAGTAGCTGGGACTGTGGGCACAACTCTCCATCCAGTTAATTTTTTTATTTTTTTAGAGATGGTGTCTTGCTATGTTACCCAGGCTGGTCTCAAATTCCTAGCCTCAAGGGACCCTCCTGTCTCAGCTTCCTGAGTCACTGGGATTATAGGTGTGAGCCACCACACCCAGCTTGCTTCTTTTTATATTGTATACCTGTTGACAATTTTTATCTTTTAACTTTTATTAGGGTTAAAAGTAACTTAAACACCACCATTACACTGCTACATTCTGTATTTGTCTATATATTTACCTTTACTTGCAAGACTTATGCTTTCATGTTTTCACTTTGCTGTGTAGCATGTTTTTGTGTCAATTTTAAGAACTCCCTTAAACATTTCTTGTAAGGTCTAGTGGTGACGAACAACCTTCATTTTTGTTTGTCTGAGAAAGTCTTTACCTCTTTATTTTTAAAAGATAATTTATCCTTGATTGGCAGTTTTTTTCTTTCAGTACTTTGAATACATCATCTCCCTCTCTCCTGGCTTTCAAAGTTTCTGCTGAGAAATCAGCTGCTATTCTTTTGTTTTTTTGTTTTGTTTCGTTTTGTTTTGTTTTGAGATGGAATCTCGCTCTGTCGCCCAGGCTGGAGTGCAGTGGCGCAATCTCAGCTCACTGCAACCTCTGCCTTCCAGGTTCAATCGATTCTCCTGCCTCAGCCTCCCGAGTAGCTGGGACTACAGGTGAATGCCACAACGCCCAGCTAATTTTTTGTATTTTTTAGTAGAGAGAGGATTTCACCATGTTGGGTACGTCAAGAACTCTTGACCTTAGGTGATCCACCCTCTTCGGCTTCCAAAGTGCTGGGATTACAGGCATGACCACCGCACCCAGCCTAAATGATCTGCTTTTGAGTTTATGGGTTCTTTTTTCTGCTTGATCGAGTCTGCCGTTTAATTTCTGTATTGCATTTTTCATGCCATTTATTGTATTGATCAGCTCCAGGATTTCTGTTTGGTTCTTCTTTATTATTTCTATCTCTTTGTTGAACTCATTTTGTTCTTGTGTTATTTTTTGCATTTCATTGAATTGTCTATCTGTACTCTCTTATAGCTCACTGAGCTGCTTTAAAAAAATTATTTTGAATTTTTTGTCAGGAAATTCATAGATCTCCTTCATTTTAAGGTTAGTTACTAGAAAGTTATTGTGTTCTTTTGATGGTGTCATGTTTTCTTGAATTTTTGTGTTCCTTATAGCCTTGCAGGGATGTCTGAATATTTGAGGGAACAGTCACCTCTTCTAGACTTTGTGGACTGGCTTCAATGGGGAAAGACATTAATCTACAGATAGGTATGAGAATGCCAGCTCCAGCTACAAGGGGGCTGCAGTGGTAGCTGCTCCTCTTGGAGAGCATAGTGGCATGGACTCAGATCAGTTCCATCAGTTGATACCAGTGTTGGCGAAAACTGGGGAGAAGGGTGGTCCTTGGTGGCAAAAGCTGCAGGTGTTTGCAGCGGTGGTAAGGACTGCTGAAGTCTTTGGTGGCAAAGGTTGCCAGAATCCCTCTAGTCTGTTTTTTCCTACTGGGAGGAGGTCACAGCCAAGGGGATCCATCTTGGTGCTGAGCTGTGATGAACTGGGGGACAAGATAATGTGAGTAAAATGTTTGCTATGCTTTTCTATATGGGCATCCTTGGTTTTGTGCTCCACTGGTTTGCTGCAGCTTCTTCTTTGTAATCTGGAGCAATCCCAGAGCTATTTTTGTCAGTAGGTGATTGTTTAATTGTTGTTTTTATGGAGGGACAAGCATTAGGACCTCCTAGTCTGCTTTCTTGTTGATGTCACCTTGATTAAAGTTCCACAACTTTAATAGGGTATGTCTCAGTCATTGTTCCAAGAGAATTTCTCCTGGAATAAATTGGGTCCCTTCAAGATACGATTTTGGCTGGGCATGGTGGCTCATGCCTGTAATCCCTGCACTTTGGGAGGCCCAGGTGGACAGTTTGCTTGAGTCCAAGAGTTTGAGACCAGCCTGGGCAACATGGCGAAACCCCATCTCTATTAAAAATACAAAAATTAGCCGGGTGTGGTGGCACATGCCTGTAGTTCCAGTTACTTGTGAGAATGAGGTGGGAGGATCACCTGAGCTGAGGAAAGTCAAGGCTGTGATGAGCTGTGATGGTACCACTGCACTTCAGCCTGGATGACAGAGTGAAACCCTGACAAAAAAACAAAGAAAAAAGAAAAGAAAAGATACAATTTTAAGATTTTAAGTATTCTTTTATCTCAGGAAATTTTTCTACAACTATATCTTTAAGTATTATTTCCTTACTTTTGTGTAATTGTTTTCCCCACACTTCAATTAGGCAATTGACTCTCCCTTGCTTGCCTTTTATATCAATTATTGCTATCTAATCTTTTTAAAAATCTCTTCATTTCCATTTCATTTTGCTCACTTCCTCATTTCCACTTAATATATCTCTTCTTGTGATTTCAACAGGACATATTTACCTACATATTACTTCCCATTTTGCTTTTATTTCTGCAATGGTTACATTTTTTTCTCTTCCCTTCCATATGCTCTATCAGCTTACATTTCATTTCTTCCTGTTGTGTTAACATCTGTTCCATAAGCTCTTATATTTTTGCTTTGTGGTTCTTCCTCATAGAGGAGATTCATTCATTCTATGTTTAAGGTTAGTGGTAAAATGTTTGATCATAATTGTAAGCTGCTTTATGAAAACATTTTTTCTGTAAGTGTGTTTTGTCAACCCTTTGTTTCTTCCTGTTCTGTTCTTCTTTTTCTTTGTGTAGCATCTTTGTATGAATACTGTGCATATTCCTTTTTGATTACTCATCACTGAAACAGCTGAGTTTTTCCTGTGTCACTACATGCAAGAGGTTCATGTAGGCCGGGCACAGTGGCTCATGCCTGTAATCCCAGCACTTTGGGAGGTTGAGGCGGGCAGATCACAAGGTCAGGAGATCAAGACCATCCTGGCTAACACAGTGAAACCCAGTCTGTACTAAAAATACAAAAAAAAAATTAGCCAGGCATGGTGGCAGGTGCCTGTAGTCCCAGCTACTCGGGAGGCTGAGGCAGGAGAATGGCGTGAACCTGGGAGGCAGAGCTTGCAGTAAGCCAAGATTGCGCCACTGAACTCCAGCCTGGGCAACAGAGTGAGACTCCGTCTAAAAAAAAAAAAAAAAGAGGTTCATGTAATAGAAGGACAAGGGTCACTTACTGGTTAGTGGAACATTTTTTATAATCTTGATTTTATGTAATTTTGTTTAGCCTTCAGTTTTCCTCAGCCAAAGTAAACAGGCAGAAAATTTTCACAATGCGTTTTCCCCCTGGTTCTGCCATAGAGACAGACTGCTTCCTATAGTATGGCTTGTCTATATATTTTCTCACTTAAGTTTTCCTCTGCCACTTCTCAGAACAAAACCAGGTCCAGGGGTGCTTTTGTGGCCAGCATGTATGCCTTGCCCCTACTGTTAGAAACAAGGTATTGAGATTTTGGAAATAAAAACATACTTTTTACCTTGAAGAAATGTTCTTTGCTGTCTTTTTATGAAATTTACATCTGCAAACACTCTTTCTGCTTTTGTGAATGTGAATTCCTGCATGATCTTCCCTGCTTTGGGGGAACCACATAATTTGTTTTGTGGTTTAAGATTTTAGCTGTTTCCTTAGTTTAATGGGAAACATTTCTTGTGAGTTTCCTTCTTTTCTTCTTTCTATCCTTCTTTTGTTTTTATATGATTTCCAGTGAGAGAAGAGAGAAATGGAAAGTCCGCATTACTATACTGGATATATTTTGAAGGTAAAAACAGCAGGACTTAATGATCGATTAGATATGAGAAGTGAAATTTTAGACGAGCAATTAAGTGGAATGTGGTATCATTTATTTAAATAAGAAACTCTGAGGTTTGGTAAGAATAAAATGAGTTTAGTCTTGAACATGTAAAGTTTGAAATGCTGTGAAACATTTAAGTGGAGATGTTAGGTAGGAAGCTGGAAAACGGTGTCTGTAGATCAGAGAAGAGATTTGCAAGGAGGGATTACATAGAGAAGCATCTGTGACCCTGGATGAAAGCTCAGAAATACCAACATTTAGAAGTTAATAGACAAAAAAATAACAAACAAGCAAAAAAGAAGTTAATAGAATGAGCACCATGAAGAAATTGAAAGAGGTATGTCAGAGTTAGGAAGAAAAATCACGACAATGTGGTCTCCCAGAAATCAAGAAAGAAGAATGAGTGTTTCAAGGAAGAAGTAGTAAACTTGTCAAATGCAGGTAAAAGATCAAGTAAGATGTAGATAGAAAGTCGTACATTGGATTTAGCCACATGGAAGTCACTAAGACCAACCTGTGGTGTTTAATGAGAGCAGTCTGGCAGACAGTAGGGCAGAAGCTATTAAATAGATAGAAATGGCCTGTGGAGGGAATAGGAAGTGAGAAGGCAGAGAAAATTAGCTATGAAATGGAACAGAGGAGCATGAAGCAGCTGGAGAGATAAGAATAGGATCAGGGAGGCTTTTTTAGAATGATTAGCCCTAGAGCATGCTTGTATACTCTTGGAAATGATCCCAGAAAGAGGAAGTGGCTGATCCTACAGTAGAGGGAAGGGATGACTCAAGAAGCAAAGTCCTTGAGGTAGCCAGAAAACTGGTATCCAGGACACATGTTTTCTATGCCATTGGCCTCTGAGAAGAGGGGGAATCCATCAGTGGTAATTGGAGGGAAGAAAGAGAAGATAGAATTAGATGCAGGTAGGTTTGTAAATGGGTGAAATGGAAAGCAAGAAGTTCCTGTTTGAACTTCTAACTTCCCAACAAGAATGATGCAAGACTGTCAGATAGAGGTTTGAAGTGGTATGGAGTAGCAGATTTGAGGATGGAGAAGAATATATGAGATGGTATTTTTGAGAGCAAAAAAGAAAGCTGCAGGAAAAGTCGTATGATTGCTGTGTTGTATAATGAGTATTTTTTGAGAACTAAGATTCTAAAGGTAGAGTGAAGTCAATGTGTAATTTTCTCCACCAATGTTCAGCTGGTCACATGCAGAGCAAGAGAACCTGGGGTACCTGAGTTCTTACAGGGTTCAAATGTAGCCAATCAGAAAGAGCAGTTCAGGAATTGAGGAAATTTTATGGGAGAAATTATTATAACAGTGGACCCTGGAATATAAGATGGACAAAAAGGGACATGGAGAGCAAGAAAGCACTAATGCATAGTGAGAAACTGGTGGGATGAATGAGATTGGTAGTTTTTTACCACGTCGGCCTTGTTGGTGAGGCATCCTTCTGGCAGTTAGGGGCACATTTATTCTGTTCTTGTCTTAATCAAACTCTGATTATCTCCCTAGACTTAGACTGGTGTAAACTGAGCTTTGTATTTTCACTTCACTGTAGGCCTAAAATAGTTTTGCTGAAATCTATCTAGAATCCTTTAATTAAGGCTAGAGAACTGGAAGATAGGCTGGGCACGGTGGCTCACACCTGTCATTCCAGCACTTTGGGAAGCCGAGGCGGCCGGATTGCTTGAGTCCAAAAGTTTGAGACCAGCCTGGGCAATGTGGCAAAGCTCCATCTCTACCAAAAATACAAAAAAAAAATTAGCCGGGTATAGTGACACACACCTGTAGTCCCAGCTACTTAAGAGGCTGAGGCAGGAGGATCCCTTGAGCCCAGAAAGCCAAGGTTGCAGTGAGCTGAGATTGTGCCACTGCACTCCAGCCTGGGTGACAGAGCAAGACTGTGAAAAAAAAAAAAAAAAAAACCTTAAAAAACTGGAAGATATATAAACCTATAAACCTTCAATATATATTATGAAACATGCTATGTCACAGGGGCAGGGGCAGGGAAGAAATCAAAATTGTAGGTGTGTTTAAGAAGAGAAACATTATTACCCTGCTTCTTACATTGAATCAAGTTCTAAATGCTTGATCAACCTGCTTCTTGAACGGATTTGTACCTGACTAAGATCCTGTGGCTTACCAAATGAACAGGAGATCAAATGGTTAATAGCAACAAAAATATAACTTGTGATCACCTTTCCAAAAAAAAAAAAAAATTGATTTTCTAGACAGAAACATTTGGAAAAAAGAATGAATTAACCAAATCTTACATATCTTTGAACCATATGACACAGGGGATATAAATTTAAAGTTAACATAAACCAAAATAAATAGAATAATTAGAGCCAGGAAGCATAAAATGTAGGTCTATTTGCTTTCTAAGATTTCTTTATATTTTCTATCTGCTTTACTGATAGCTTTAATTTTTATAAATACTTTTTATCTGATTTTTGTTTACCACGCTAGAACACTGTCTAATAGCATATGCCATTTTCACTATGTATAATTTTATTATGTCTTTAAGCAAAATCATATGTAACCAACTATAAATGACACGGGACTGGGCACATTGGCTTACATCTATAATCCCAGCAGTTTGGGAGGCCAAAGCAGGAGGATCACTTGAGACCAGGACTTTGAGATCAGCCTGGGCAACATAGCATGACCCCATCTCTACAAAAAATTAAAATATATAATCTATTTTAAAAAATAAAAACAAAGGCTAGGCATGGTGGCTCAAGCCTGTAATCCCAGCACTTTGGGAGGCTGAGGTGGGCGGATCACCTGAGGTCAAGAGTTCAAGACCAGCCTGGCCAACATGGTAAAACCCTGTCTCTACTAAAAATACAAAAAATTAGCTGGGCGTGACGGCGGGTGCCTGTAATCCCACCTACTTGGGAGGCTGAGGCAGGAAAATTGCTTGAACCCGGGAGGTAGAGGTTGCAGTGAACCAAGATCGCTCCATTACACTCCATCCTGGGCAACAAGAGCGAAACTCCGTCTCACAAAAACAAAAAACGAAAATATAAAAAGCATGTACTGGAGTTCTGATAATTTGTAATTCTTTCTTACTAAGGAACTGGCAAAATCTCATAGCCAGATGTGGCTACTAAGACAGTAATATCTGTTTTGGTCCAGTCTCATGCTCTCTTTTTCCTGGTTCTGCTGACTGTCTCTTCTGTCTTCTACCTACATTGGCCTGCACCGGAACTCCACTTCATACATCGGGAAATGTATTCTTACTCTCTATTTGTGTACTTTAAAGTTCACTTTAAGCATAGATTTTTTTTTTTTTTGTATCCATGAATTATTGAATATCCAAAATGTTGAAAATGGCCTGGCAAGATGGCTCATGCCTGTAATGCCAGCACTTTGGGACACCGAAGCAGGTGGATCACCTCAGGTCACGAGTTCAAGACCAGCCTGGCCAACATGATGAAACCCTGTTTCTACTAAAAGTACAAAACTTAGCTGGGCGTGGTGGCAGGTGCCTGTAGTCTCAGCTACCCAGGAGGCTGAGGCAGGAGAATTGCTTAAACCTGGGAGGCAGAGGTTGCAGTGAGACCGTGCCGTTGTACTCCAGCCGGGGCAACAAGAGTGAAACTCTGTGACACACACACACACACACACACACAGAAATGTTGAAAATGTCTTAACACTTGATACATACTTGAAAAAATAAATAAATAAAAGCTTTCTTTTCTACCGTGAACCCTGCAGCTTTTATCTCACTCTTGTCTGAGTCCTTAGTGTTCTGCTCAAGACTGCGGTAACAGGAAAAACGTTTTAAGTTCTGGGGTCTGATTTATTTATTTATTTATTTATTTTGAGATGGAGTTTTGCTCTTGTTGCCCAGGCTGGAGTACGGTGGCGTGATCTCGGCTTACTGCAACCTCCGACTCCCTGGTTCAAGCGATTCTCCTGCCTCAGCCTCCCGAGTAGCTGGGATTACAGGCGCCCACCACCATGCCTGGCTAATTTTTTTTTTTTTTTAATTATTATACTTTAAGTTCTGGGATAGATGTGCAGTACATGCAGGTTTGTTACATAGGTATACATGTGCCATAGTGGTTTGTTGCACCCATCAACCTGTCATTTACATTAGGTATTTCTCCTAATGCTATCTCTCCCCCTGCCCCCTACCCCCTGACAGGCCCTGGTGTGTGATGTTCCCCTCCCTGTGTCCATGTGTTCTCATTGTTCACCTCCCACTTATGAGTGAGAACATGTGATGTTTGGTTTTCTGTTCTTGTGTTAGTTTGCTGAGAATGATGGTTTCCAGCTTCATCCATGTCCCCGCAAAGGACGTGAACTCATCCTTCTTTATGGCTGCATAGTATTCCATGGTGTAAATGAACCACATTTTGTTTATCCAGTCTATCATTGATGGGCATTTGGGTTGGTTCCAAGTCTTTGTTATTGTGAATAGTGCCACAATAAACATACGTGTGCATGTATCCTTATAGTAGAATGATTTATAATCCTTTGGATATATACCCAGTAATGGGATTGCTGGGTCAAATGGCATTTCTAGTTCTAGATCCTTGAAGAATCACCACACTGTCTTCCACAATGATTGAACTAATTTACACTCTCACCAACAGTGTAAAAGCATTCTTTTGTATTTTTAAGAAAGACAGGATTTCACCATGATGGGCAGGCTGGTCTCAAACATCTGACCTCAGATGATCTGGCTGCCTCTGCCTCACAAAGTGCAGAGATTACAGATGTAAGCCACCACGCCCGGCCTCTGTTCCTTTTTAATAGTAAGAATACCTTCTGGGCTGGTTGTGGTGGCTCACGCCTATAATCCCAACACTTTGGGAGGCTGAAGCGGGCAGATCACCTCAGGTCAGGAGTTCGAGACCAGCCTGCCCAACATGGCGAAACCCCATCTCTACTAAAAATACAAAAAAGGAGCCAGGCATGGTGGTACATGCCTGTAATCCCAGCTACTCAGGAGGCTGAGGCAGGAGAATCACTTGAACCCAGGAGGCAGAGGTTGCAGTGAGCCAAGAGCAAACCATTAAACTTTAGCCTGAGTGACAAGAGCGAAACTCCATCTCAAAAAAAAAAAAAAAGAATACCTTCTGGATCAGAGTTGTCCCATAAAACTTGACGTGGTGATGGAAATGTTCTATTCTGCACTGTCAATAGGGTAGCCACAAGCCACATGTGACTATTGGGCACTGAAATGTGGCTAGTTCAGCTGTGGAACACAATTTTAAATTTCATTGAATTTTAATTAATATTGACTAAAATATAAATAGCCGCATGTGACTAGTGAATACTATATTGATCAGCACACTTCTAAACTGTATTCCACTTTATTTACTTATTTATTATTTTATTTTATTTGAGGCAAAATCTCACTCTGTCATCCAAGCTGGAGTGCAGTGGTATGATCTCGCCTCACTGCAACATCCACCTCCCAAGCTCGAGTGGTCCTCCCACCTCAGCCTCCCGAGGACCTGGGACCACAGGTGCACACTGCTACGCCCAGCCAGTGTTTTGTATTTTTAGTAGGGATAGGGTTTCATGGTGTTGCCTGGGCTGGTCTCCTCAAACTCCTGAGCTTAAGTGATCCTCCTGCCTTAACCTCCCAAAGTGCTGGGATGACAGGCATGAGCCACCATGCCTGGCCCCTAAACTGTGTTCTACTTTAAAATTAGATTCTGGCTGGGCAAAAAAGAGAGGGTTATTATATTCTGTTCATAATAATATTAATTGTCCCCCCTGGCTGCAGTAATTAAGGGAATTTCCCTAAAAACTGTTTTAAACTAAGTCTTTAAAACTAACTCTTTGGGCCACACTAATGCTATGGCTATCCATGCATATTGTTCTGTGGTCAATACATCCTCATAGGGAACTGATAACAGATGAGTTCATTTCCCTGTATTTGGAGAAGGGAGAAAGATCTCTTCTGAGTTATTTGGCTGTGGAGAGAGTTGATCACTTAAGTTTACCTATTGTTTATCAATTAACAAAATCTTCACAATTTGCTTTGCAGGAGACTATTCCTTCTAATTAAAAACAGGGACTGTGTGAGAGGTTCCAAAGGAATCTATAAATATGCATCAGCGAATTGGATTCTTATCCACAGGACTGGATAAAGTGGATAATTAAATTATTCCTGGGGAGTTAAAATGATGAGATGATGGCCAGAGACCCCCAGCCAAGAGAGAGGCAGGGAATCCTTAGGGCAAGAAAACCATGTGAGCTACTTGGGAAATAATAACCTGTGGGTGGTAAAATACAGCTCATTGACTCAGAAGCAGAAAACTTACTCTGGAAATGAAGCTGGCCATGTTTAAATTATATAAATTTTTCTTACTTATTGCCATTTACTTTGCTTTTACTGTTTAGTGAAGATATTTTGGAAATGTCAGCACATGTCAGTTCTGCTCAATGGAATCAAAGAAAAGAGCTTTGTGTTTGGGCCAGAACTCCTAGGAGTCAGGTGTGGATGTGTCAAGGGAATCGAAATGACAAAACCCAAGGAAGAGAAGTCTCACTGAAACAGATCCAAGATCCTTCCCTGTCTTGACTCTTACTTCTGGACCTATTCTTTAATAAAAGTTTGGACGGTTTGCTATATTGTTTTACTCATTCATGTACATTTAGTTTTCAGATGTCGAAGGCACACCTTCCTAAAGAGAAATTGGTCTCCATCTGTTTAAATTGCAAATTAGATTTGGGCAGAAATAGAATGTATATTTTATGAATTACTTTTCGTAATTTCCTCTCTGTATTCTATGTAGAACAATTTGGCTGGGCACGGTGGCTCGTGCCTGTAATCCCAACACTTTGAGAGGCCAAGGTGGGTGGGTGGATCGCTTGAAGCCAGGAATTGGAGACCACCCTGGCCAACATGGCAAAACCCTGCCTCTACTAAAAATGCAAAGAATTAACCAGGCATGGTGGTGCATACCTGTAATCCCAGCTACTCAGGAGGCTGAGGCACAAGAATCGCTTGAACCCAGGAGGCAGAGGTTGCAGTGAGCTGAGATCATATCACTTTACTCTAGCCTGGTTGACAGAGCAAGACTCTGTCACAAAAAAAAAAAAAAAAAAAAAAGAAGAAGAAGAAGAATTTGACTATCACTGTTTATTAATATATCTGCAGGTAAAATTATAAACAATAGTTTTTTGGGGAAGTTCAGATATAAAGAGTGGTTTGAATATTTTTATAGTTCTGTAATGATGGAGTTTAATAATAAAGTAAAAAGACTGACAGGTTTTATATGTATAAGGCAACTGGTTTAACTAATTATTCTTCCCGGGAAATGTTGAAGTTAAACTAGGTAAATCTAAGCGCAGGGCAAACTGTTCTGTGTCAGGTGAGGGGACCTTTGCTGTGGGACCTGTGTTTTAAAGGTCTTTTCTGACCCTCCTCCAGCCATGAACCTCCTTTTAGGCAAGAGATGTACAGGTGGCATGCCCACCCAGAGCCTTTGTCCCTCTTGTACACTGCACTCTGGATACCTGGGATGCTGAGGATAAGGGGCAGCTGTTTGAGGAAACTGTAGACAGAGCTTGGATGTGGGAACTGGATTTTCCCTATGTGTGAGCATCAAGACCCTCCCTCATTGGGATGGGCCAGAGCTGGAAGTGGGGAGGGAAGAGGCACAGGCTGGATTCAGGGCTATATCCTCCTGCACTGCCAAGTTGTCTGGTTAGAACTACGCGGAGTTTAAAAATTCCGAATTCCTTCCAGGTCATTACAAAGATACAGTTGTCAAGGCAGGACGATAGAACATAGTCAGTAGTGTTTCTTTTTTTTCTTTTCTTTTCTTTTTTTTTTTTTTTTTTTTTTTTTTGAGATGGAGTTTCATTCTTGTTGCCTAGGCTGGAGTGCAGTGGCACGATCTCGGCTCACTGCAAACTCCGCCTCCCAGGTTTGAGCGATTCTCCTGCCTCAGCCTCCAGAGTAGCTGGGATTACAGGCACCTGCCACCACACCCAGCTAATTTTTTTGTATTTTTAGTAGAGATGGGGTTTCATTATGTAGGCCAGCCTGGTCTCAAACTCCTGACCTCAGGCGATCCACCTGCCTCAGCCTCCCAAATTTCTGGGATTACAGGCATGAGCCACCGCGCCCAGCCAGTGTGTTTCTATACACTAAAAATGAATGATCTCAAAAAGGATTTTTTAAAAATCCTATTTACATTAGCTAAAAATAAAATAAAATAGGAATAAATTTAACCAAGGAGGTAAAAATACCTGTGGACTGAAACATATAAAACACTAATGAAAAACACTGAAGAAGATACTAATGAATGGAAAGATATCCTGTGTTCATGGATTGGAAGAATTAACATTGTTAAAGTGTCCATGCTACCCAAAGCAATCTACAGATTCAATGCAATTCCTATCAAAATCCCAATGACATTTTTCACAGAAATAGAAAAGGTCCTCAAATTTGTATGAAACCACAAGACATCCTGAATAGCCAAAGGAACACTGAGCAAAAAGAACAAAGCTGCATGCATCACACTACCCGACTTGAAAATATACTTAAAAGTTGTAGTAGTCAAAACAGCATGATACTGGCATAAAAACAGACATGTAGACCAATGAATGGAACAGAACAGAGAACCCAGAAATAAACCCACACTTTTATGGTAAATTGATTTTTGACAAGGGTGCCAAGAGCACACAGTGGGGAAAGGATATTCTCTTTAATAAATGGTGTTGAGACAACTGGATAGCCACATGCAGAAGAATGAAATTAGACCCTTATCTCTCACCAAAAACAAAAATGAACTCAAAATGGGTTAAAGGCTTATATGTAAGACCTAAGACTGTAAAATTCCTAGAAGAAAACATAGAAAAAAAGCTCCATAATATTGGTTTTGGCAAGGATTTTTTAAATATGTACCCCAAAATAGACAACAAAAGCAAAGTAGACAAATGGGATTACATCAAAATAAAAAGCTTCTGTACAGCCAAGGAAATCAACAGAATTAAGAGACAGTCTACAGAATGGGAGAAAATGTCTGGAAACCATACATCTGATAGGAGACGTTAGTATCCAAAATATATAAGGAACTCAATAGTAAGAAAACAAATAACCCAATTAAAAAGTGGTCAAAAGATCCGAATAGACATTCTCAAAAGAAGACATTTACAGATGGCCAACAGGTATATGAGAAAATGCTAAAAATCACTACTTATCAGAGAAATGCAAATCAAAAACACAATGAGATATTATCTTACATCTGTTAGAATGGCAATCATCAAAAGACAAAAAATAACAAGTATTGGAGAGGATGTGGAGAAAAGAGAACTCTTGTACACTGTCATTGGGGATGTAAGTTAGTACAGCCATTAGGGAAAAGAGTATAAAAGTTCCTTTAAAAATTAAAAATAGAACTACCATATGATCCAGCAATCCCGCTCCTTGGTATGTGTCCAAAAGAAATAAAATCAGACTGGGTGTGGTGGAACATGCCTGTAATCCCAGCACTTTGGGAGGCATAGGTGGGAGGATTGCTAGTGCTCAGGAGTTTGAGAGCAGCCTGGGCACATAGCAAGACTGTCTCTACTAAAAATAAAAAGAAAAAAGAAAGAAATGAAATCAACATGTCAACAGCTAGCTGCACTCCTGTTTACTACAGCATTATTTATAATAACTAAGATATACAATCAACCTGAGTGTCCATCAGTGGATGAATGAATAAGGAAAATGTGCTATATACAGGCAATGGAATATTATTCAGCCCTAAAACAGAAAGAAATCCTGTCATGTGTGAAAACATGGATGAACTTAGGAGTATTATGTTAAGTGAAATAAGCCAGGCACAGAAAGATAAATACTGCATGATCTCACTTACATGTGGAATCTAAAAAATTTGAACTTATAGAAGTAGAGAGTAGAATGGTGGTTACCAGGGGCTGACAAGGGGGGTTTAGGGAAATGTTGGTCAAAGAATACTAAATTTCATTTAGATAGGAGAAATAAGTTCAAGACATCCATTGTAAAACATGGTGACAAAGAGCGCAGTGGCTCACGCCTGTAATCCTAGCACTTTGGGAGGCCAAGCAGGTGGATCACCTAAGGTCAGGAGTTCAAGACCAGCCTGGCCAACATGGTGAAACCCTGTTTCTACTAAAAATACAAAAATTAGCCGGGTGTGGTGGCAGGTGCCTGTAATCCCAGCTACTCGGGAGGCTGAGGCAGGAGAATCACTTGAACCCAGGAGGCGGAGGTTGCAGTGAGCCGAGATCGTGCCACTGCACTCTAGCCTGGGCGACAGATCGAGACTCCATCCCAAAAAACAAACAAACAAACAAAAAACTATGGTGACTATAGTTAATAACAATGTATTATATTCTTGAAAATTGCTGAGAGTAGATTTTAAGTGTTCTTACCACAAAAATAAGTATGTGAGGTAATCTATATTAATTAGCTCAATATAGTCATTCTGCAGTATGTATATTTCAAAATAACAAATTGTACATGATAAGTATATACAGTTTTTATGCATCAATTTAAAATAAATTTTTAAAATGATTAATTAAATTAGGTTACTACATACTAATCACGCACCATATGTTGTACAACAATTTGGACAAACAGCTGCCCTCATGAAGCTTATAATCAAATAGAGGGAACAATACAAGTCTAAAACTACTGCTAAGAAAAGCTGAATGTAGGAGTGCAGGAAGCAATTATGCGGGGATTAATGCAAACCTGGAAAGGATCAGAAAATGTTTCATGAAGTTCATGACATTCGTATTTCATCTTCAAGGAAAGATGGACTTTTGGAAGGCAGAGATGACCCAACTAACTTTTGTCCAGAGCCTTCTATATATGAGTTACTTTACACATTACTGTAATCACTCTCACAACAATCTTACTAGGCTTTGAAAGTTTTATTTTCCAACTCTTCCATAAAGGAACAACCTGGAGCTTAGACAGAGGTTCAGAAACGTGTTCAAAGTCAAACAACTAGGAAAGGTTTGTACTAGGTTTAGAATCTCCGCCTTTTGGAGAGCTTTTCACTTTCATAGCATCTGTGTCAATCAAGAAGGTTGGCTTCTTGCTCCCTTAGCTCTTCTGTAGGGGAAGGAGACTAATGTAATAGAGGGCGACTAATGTAATAACAAGGAAACCTTAAGGATCTAGTCCCACGAAAGGGCCTATGGGCTGAATAAGTATGTTCTGAGTCTGAGTTTACTTACAAAAAAGTCTACTTTTCTAAAATTAGACCCTGGGCTATGAAGCAGTGGGTTCTACTTTGCTAATTTTATTCAACAGTTTTGGAGAAAAACTTCCTATGGGGTTTTGTCATGTGCGTACTGAAACATTCCACTTTTCCATGTGGACTAATCCTATGTGTGAGTGTGTGTTTTATAAAAGTCCAGTGAACTGAGCACTGCTGTGTTGCTGGCCAGCAAGTGTAATGGTCACTCTCAGATATTAGGATCTTTGCCAGTGATCAGCATTCCTGATAGCTAGAGATATGAGGGCCCTGCATTTCCTCCCCACAACCTCACCAATGAGTGAACAGTACAATGAAAATAAGTTTTTTTTTCTTTCTTTCTTTTTTTTTTTTTAATGGAGTCTTGCTCTGTCACCCAGGCTGGAGTACAGTAGCATGATCTCGGGTTACTTCAACCTCCGCCTCCCAGGTTCAAGCGATTCTCCCGCCTCAGTCTCCTGAGTAGCTGGCATTACAGGTACCTGCCATCATGCCCGGCTAATTTTTGTATTTTTGTAGAGACGGGGTTTCACCATGTTCACCAGGTTGGTCTTGAACTCCTGACCTCAGGTGATCCATCTGCCTTGGCCTCCCAAAGTGCTGGGATTAAGGCATGAGCCACCATGCCCGGCCAAAATAAGACTTCATCATAACTCATGCAAACACTTATCAGCAAGATCCAATCCATCAGAAATCCAATCCATCAGAAAATCCAGTTGGCTCTACCTTTAAAGTACATGTTAAATTCTGCCAGTTCTTGCCACCTCTACTCTACCACCTGGTGCTGAGCCATCTTTATCACTCACCAGGATGACAGCCACAGCCTCCTCTCTCTTTTCAGCCTCGCCCACCTTGAGACTATTCGCAATACAGCAGCCAAAGTCACTCTTGTAAACATAAGTCAAACCATTCCACTCCTCTGCATGGAATCCTATGATTAATCCCCATCTCACTTAGAGTAAAAGTCCAAGTGCAAACAATGGCCTACAGGGCCTTCATAAGCTGGCCTCAATTACTTCACTGTCTTGGTCTGTGTGTTCCAGATGCTTTGGCCTCCTTGCCCCTCTGGAATACTAGGCATGCTCACTCCACTTGTTTTGCAGTGGCTGGTCTCCTTGACTGGAAAAGGAACAGCCCCTCCCGCCATTCCCTGATATCTGCTTGACTAACTCCCTCAACTCCTTCAAGTCTTTGCTTAAGTGTCATCTTCTCAATGAGGCCAATATTGGCCACTTTGTTTAACATTGCACCCTGGCAACCCTCCTCCAACCCTCTTAACATGCTTAAATTTTTACATTTTCCATATCACTTATGAGTTTCTAACATACTGTGTAATTTACTCATATATTAAGCCTATTGTTTATTGTCTATATTCCCCAGCTAGAATGTAAGTTCCATGAGGGCATGGTCTTTGTTTTGCTTACTTATAATGTCTCAAGCATCTAGAATAATGCCTAATACATAGCAGGCACTCAAAAAGTATTATTGAATTAAATAAATGAAACAGGTACCCAACCCTTTCCCCATAACAGCGTAACCTATCCAAGCTCAATGAAATCTCAATTCTCTATCATTTTCAGCACTTTGATAAGCACTCTGAATGAAAGTTTCACTCTGAAGTAAATACAACAATATTTTCTGGGCTGGATCAGCAAGTCATCTGGGTGGATGACGAGAGTGTGGGAATAAAGGATATAGCACCAAATGGAGTTGAGGACTAAAGGTTGGCCTTCTAAACTTGCTGGATGCTTACCCAGGAGTTCTTGATGGCAATAATCTTGGTAAGAAAAGTTTCAATAAAATACGTGATTTTTAGAGAGCATTATATCAATTGGGGAAATAAATGTATGCACATATTCAAAGGTGACACCAAATTTGACCAACGAACAGACTGCAGGTAAGAGTATACCAAGGCCCCTCAGCCCTCAAAGCACTAGGGAACATTGTATCCTTCCTGCAAGAAATCATTATTTCAAAGAGTTTGCCTTTTGATTTTTTTTTTTTTTTTTTTTTTTTGAGACGGAGTCTCGCTCTGTTGCCCAGGCTGGAGTGCAGTTGAGCGATCTTGGCTCACTGCAAGCTCCGCCTCCCAGGTTCACGCCGTTCTCCTGCCTCAGCCTTCAGCCTTCCGAGTAGCTGGGACTACAGGTGCCCACCGCCATGCCCGGCTAATTTTTTTGTATTTTTAGTAGAGACGGGGTTTCACCATGTTAGCCAGGATGGTCTCGATCTCCTGACCTCGTGATCTGCCTGAAGTGCTAGGATTACAGGCATGAGCCAC
The DNA here is from genome assembly GCF_028885625.2 of Pongo pygmaeus. Lineage (NCBI taxonomy): Eukaryota > Metazoa > Chordata > Mammalia > Primates > Hominidae > Pongo > Pongo pygmaeus. The sequence continues at coordinate 77,860,051 of NC_072384.2, forward strand.
CGCGCCCAGCCTGACTTTTGATTTTCTCACTGTGTTCTTTTGGTATTGTAAAAATAATAAATGTTAAAAAAAAAAAGAAAAAGAAAATCTACTTTACAAAAAGTAAATTACAAAGGACTACTACTCATCTTTATGTTCAAATTTATAACAAAATGGGAAACTCAGTTAGGATGCTTCCATAGCAGGGGAAAGGTACTGGTCAGAATTTTCCAACTGAGGTTTGATCTGTTATTTTCCACACTAAAAGTCAAAAAAGTCAAAACAATGTCTCAACAAAAGCAAAAAATAAGCCATCATTCATTTTGATGATATGAGAGTGATTAACCAAAGTAGGTTAATTCAGTAATAATAAAGACATTTTCAAAGCTGAACTCTCTCAAGTAACAAATACAAGGCAAAACTATGAATATTTTTGCTATTTGAATAAAGCACAGGTAGAGTTCATCCTTAGAGTCTCTTGGTCTTACATTTTTCCAGGTTTCTTAGCTATTTGCCCTGCCTCAACAGTCCCCAAGTGACTGCTCCCATCCAGGCCTCCTGAAGCAGATCCAGCCTAAGCTCCTGGCAGACGAGCTTCCATCAGGGAAGCAGGACCATTGTGAATATGTTGAATAAGGAATTTATTATAGAAATTAGGGCTGGGCACAGTGGCTCACACCTGTAATCCCAGTACTTTGGGAGGCTGAGGTGGGCAGATCACCTGAGGTCAGGAGTTGAAGACCAGCCTGGCCAACATGGTAGAACCCCATCTCTACTAAAAATACAAAAAATTAGCTGGGCATGGTGGCAGGCACCTATAATCTGAGCTACTCAGGAGGCTGAGGCAGGAGAATTGCTTGAACCCAGGAGGTGGAGGTTGCAGTAAGCCGAGATGATACCACTGCACTCCAGCATGGGCGACAGAGGGAGACTCTGTTTATAAAAGGAAAAAAAAAGACATTACATCACATTTGTGGGAGGAGCTGGAGAAGTAAAAGTCTAAAAGTCTGAAAAGGGGAGTTAAGGGATCAGAGAACAATCCTGATTTGGGCAGAGGAGTCCAAGCTTGCAGGGAAATCCTGCTGTAGTGAGAGCACAAAGATGGTTGGTGTAGACATCTACAGAAGGTTGTTGGGTCTTTATGATTGCTGCCTCTGTGAGTTTCTGTGAAGAGTCTGTTAGCTAGCCTGTGGTCACAGTTACTTGTCAGAAGCGAATACAGAGCAGGGAAGAATGAGAACAAACAGGAACTCTCCTGCATCTCTTCTCATTGGTTAGAAATGGCATTTGTCTCTCGCCACCTCTAACCAATGACAACTGTCAAGATGTAAGGAAAGTCGTCATTGATTAGAGGTGGCAAGAGACAAATGAAGATGCTGCTTCAGTATTGCCTCCTAAGTCTCAGGTAACTTCAATTTTGTCTGTCTGGAAGCATACACGAAAGGGGATTTGGGGAAACATAGTTTCCAGCATAACCATGTTGCCTATAGAACAATCCAGTACAATGACCATACCTTGGCTGCAAAGTATGGGATTTGTTTCTCTAGTAGATGTCAGAGGGGTCAGATGATGACTCATCCTGGACGCTGGAGGAAATGGGAGGTAGCTTTCAGGTAAATTTCTTTTTCAGTCTTTTCTTTGATAGACTGTTCTTGGGCACAGTTTTGCATGGCTAAGCAATTGGCTGTGTCTTCTCAGGTTCATGAAGCACGGGCCAGGTTGGTAACATATCACTGTGTATTTGCTTTCTGTTCTTTCCTGTCTCATTTCTCCTATTCCTCATTTGTTGCCCTGGGTTTGCATCTTTCAAGGAAGCATTAGCACTTCAGCCTTCCTAAAAACTCCAGCTAAAATAGTACTCATCTAAGAAAATGCAATGAAAACGAAGTGGGACTTGGATGAATTGATGGGGGAAACTGATTCCTATGAGACTCAGTTCATTTGTATGTGAAGCAATTATAGCATCGATGGCTTTTAAGAACATCATTATCTTTCTTCACTGGAAAAGTCCACGAACAAGTATTTTCTGAGACAAAAGGGATGGATGAGGGGAGCTGAGATCCTTTTAGTCAACATATGACTTGTGACTTTAACACTCAGCAAGAATGTACGCTTAATGAAAACTTTGCTCTCTGGCACTTTTTTGAGCAATAATCCTGCCATAGCTCAAAAAGCAGTGAAAAGCCTGTTATTCATATTTACATATCTATGCCAGTCTGAGTTTTCAAGATACAGTGATGCACAAATAGGGTGGAGAAACTGCCTTGGTCTCTAGTTCCGTACAGCCCGCTGTGTTTAATCCACCCATTTCCCCAGATGGATGGGTGTAGTACCGTTACCTCTTATTTGACCATTAATCAATGAGACGGGGGGAGACTTTTTCCCCCTGATGTTTAAAACCATTTTTTAAAACTATTAAAATACACATAGATACTATGGAATAGAGTGAAAAGCGTGAGAACATTCTTACACTAAAACGTGAGATTTAGGTTGTGATAGTCCCCTCTCTTCCCCCATAGTTCATGGTTCTCTGCTATTAGGGGTTCAGAGAAAAAATTAGATAACCTCTTCCTTTTCTTTTTTTTTTTTTTTTTGACAGAGTCTCACTTTGTAGCCCAGGCTGGAGTGCAGTGGCACGATCTCGGCTCACTGCATCCTCTGCCTCCCAGGAAGTTGAGATTTCAGGAAGTTCAAGCGATTCTTGTGCCTCAGCCTATCGGGAAGTTGAGATTTCAGGTGCCTGCCACCACACCCCCCTAGTTTTTGTATTTTTAGTAGAGACCAGGTTTCACCATGTTGGTCAGGCTGGTCTCCAACTCCTGACCTCAAGTGATCCGCCCGCCTTGGCCTCCCAAAAGTGCGGGGATTACAGGCGTGAGCCACCGCGCCGGGCCTAGAGAACTTCTTTAGGTAAAGATTCTGTGTGCTGTGTGTACTCTCTCATTTTCGTTCACACTTTTGTATTTCTTTTTAAATACATGGGTTTTAGCTTTTTTTCTTTTAAGGGAGAAAGCCATTTCAGTGGAGTTTCTGTTAATGGAACTCAGAAGGAGGAGTAGAAAGGGTGGCTGTGATGAAGCAGAGGTCAGCATCCCAGCTGCTCCCTTGAGGAGTCTGTCTCCACAGCAAAGGAATGAAGGACAAGCTGCCATTGTCGCAGGGTCCCGCATCTATTATTTTGTGACCAGAGGACATGAGAACATTGCTAGTCCAGGTGGAAAAAAGCTAATCCAACAGGTGAGATTGGAGATTCAAGAGAAACTGCATGTGGGAAGGAGTGCATAGAGTCGACTACGCTTCATAGCAAATCATTTTGTCAGCACAGGGCACAATGAAATGCCATCACAGTTGCCTCATTAGTAAGCAGTATCTTCCATTTTTGAAGGCACCCCAGCATGTTCTGTAATAGCTCCCGTTAAGTCCAGTCGATGTCCTCTGGACTCCCCTCCGCCTCCCACCCCCAGATGATGATGACACAAATGTCTTGAAATATTGACATGTCCTCAGTCACTCGTTTACAGAATGTCTGTACAAATATTTACATTACCCCGTCCCTCCCAGCAAATTTGCCTTTAGATTAATCTGCCCTCCGAACGCAGGCCGGGAGTGGCTTGGAGTGTGGAAGGGTTTAAGGGTGTGGAAGGGTTGTAGTGAGGCGGGACTGACTGACTTTGATCGGCTTTGCCGGGGCTTGAAGGAACCGGCTCTTCCTTTCGCAGAACCCAGGTGTTTCTCTGGGCCCGGGAAGTTTTTGCTCCCGAGTGAGTCAGGGACGGGAGCAGGCACGCACAGTCGCGTAAGTGTATGAAATGACGACCTCAGAAGGGCGCCCAGGGACAGGGGCTTGGCAGCTCCGAGCGGAGGCCGCCAGGCAGCCGTTCTTTTCGGAATTCGGTCTCCCGCGGTGCTCCCGGCTGCGGCGCTCCTGGGCCCGAGCGCTGGAGCCGTTCTGGGCAACTCTCCCGAGCGCGGCCGGCCCACCTCCGCCGGACTGCTCGGAGCGAAGGCTCCGCTACTGCGCGCAGGCCCGCGGATGGCAACTCGGGGTTTCCACGGCGGCTGATCTCGGGACACCACGGGTTCCCACGGAGGCCGGGCCAGGGGAGAGCCCTGGCTGTGGGAACCCGCGTGACTAGGGCGCAGGGCGCCGGGTCCTTAGCCCATCTGGCGGCGCAGGGAGGGGCGCCCGGTAGGGCGAGTGCGCAGCATGAGCCCCAGCCGCTTGCCGCTCCACTCCAGCCGGGCGGACTGGCGGGAGCCGGGGGCGGGGAGCCCGGAGCGCCGCCCCGCCAGCGCGCCCCGCCCGTGGGAGAGGAGGGGCTGCAGCGCAGCGGACCACTGGAGGCGCAGCACGGTCGCCGCCGCCGCTGTCGGTGCTGGAGATCGCGGCTCGGTGCAGGCGGCGCCCATGCCTCCTATCCTCCGCTAGCCCGCGCGCCAGTCCGCCTGCCGGGGCCGGCTCTCCGCCTCCTGCCTCCCGCCGCAGCCGCGCAGCCGCCGCAGAGCCCGCGGCGCCACCGCTCGCCCTCCAGGTAGATGTCCTAGCTGCAAAGGGATTGCTTGGGGCCGGCGCCACGGTGCCCGCATCGCGGCCCGGGGGCATTGTGCGCCTCCGGCGGGCCGAGGACCCCGAGGGACGCGTGGGTGGGCAGCCGCAGCTTCGGGCCCCCAGGGCATCGCCGCCCCCCAGGAGGCGCTCCCGGCCGATAGCCCGGGCTACAGGGAAATGGGGGCGGCGGTGTCAGCCCATTCTCGCGGCCAGGATGGGAGGGGGCGTCTGTATCGCGGTCCCGGTTTGCCGCCCTCCCTCCCCCTCGTTGCCAGGGAATTCCGGCCGCCTGCCACTCGCGCTCGCATTCCCTCGCGCGGGCCGGCGCCCCTGCTCCCCGCGGGCTGCCTGGGGATTGAAGCAGGGGCAGGGAAAAGGACTGATGTAATTGTCAGCGGAAAACCGAACCGGCGCGGGTGAGAGCGCCCGCGCCCGCGAGAGCTAACGCCTACGCCGCACCTTTCAGGGAATCGGGGAAGCCGAGAGGAGCGGCTGGGGAAGTTGTGCATTGGGTTTTATTGTGCGCGTGCACTGCGGACTGCCCTCGCGGGGCACCCCTGCCCACCCGCTGCTGGCGCCCCTGCAGCCCTCCCGGCAGCCTCCGTCCACACCCCCGGCCAGGGCCAAGTCTGCCTTCCCTGGTTCAGACCGGGACAGCGTTTGCATTGCAGTCAAGACGTGCTTCCCCTGCATCAAGCCGGGAGCTGCCCGCAGATCGTGTCGCCGGGGATGCTGGGGGAGGAGGGAATGGGAGACCTGGGGAGAAAGCCTGGAGAAGTAATGACACAAGCGGATTTTCTCCCCAAAGCTTCTGCTGCGTATAGACACATCTGCAAGGCACCTTTTAAGCTGTTTTTGAAAGTTATAACCAGATACTGATTTTGTGACAATTCTGTGATATACCTGAACGGTTGCTTAAACATAGAGACCTAAAGCTAGGGGAAGCATTACATAATGGACATGAAGCAAATGACACGAAACTAAGTGAACCCACTGGGTTACCAGATTATTTCTCTCTTCTGGACACAAAATGCTGTGAGGTTTTTTCTATAGGAACTTTCATTTTTAAATTGCTGGGCTAAGTTTAGCCAATTGTCTATTATATTCAGTTGTGATTTTTTTTTCTCTAAATAATTTTCTTGGACATCTTTTCTTAAATTTAAAAATTGCATACTAATGGTTATATATCACTAAGCTGATTAGGAAATGTAGTCTTCACGAGGTAAAAATAAGAAATTTCCCATCTTAATACCATTAACTTTGTTTTCCTCTTGTTTTGTTTTTGTTTCTTTTCCTTCTTTCATCCTTCCCCCCACCCCCAACCCCCGCTTTATTTTTTGGAAACATTTCTACAGTTTTGGGTACTGCAAGCTCACAACGTTGATATTTCTATCACATGCTACAGCATTGCAGAGACAAAGACTAATAATAAATGAAACAGAAGACCTCGCAGTAACTCTGAGAGTTAGCAGGGTTCCCAAGGTCGAAGGGAAGCTGCAGTGTAATTCAGCAATAATCACCTACAGAGAATATGCATAGCCCTCATTGGGAAAGGCCCTGATTGGTGGATTTTATTCTTATTATTCTTTTGTAGTAGGAGTTCATATATTTTTTCCCTAAAAAATATTTTTTCTTAAGGTAAAAATGAAATATTTTGAAATTAAAATTTCAGGCTTTTAGAAAGCCTAAAAATCCTGGTTTTGCTCATATTTTTGGATGCAATGTTGATACCGCCATTATACATTCAGTGGATGGATTACCTTTGGCCGTACCTCAGTTTCAGATTACTATGACTTGTCAGGTGACTCTTGGCTTTAGTATGAGGTGGTTCTGCTGGACTTTTATAGGATCACATATGTAAGTTTTCTTATCCCTAGATTGCTCTAACCTTAATTTAACTTTACTTCAAGGAGAAAAATAAAGTCCTTCCAAGATGAAATCTTTGTGGTTGGAGGTCTTAGTACCACCACAGATACCGGATTAGGTAAACTGCATAAGGAGATAAAAATTCTTGTGACTTTACTCATGAAACTGTTGGACTAGAGAGAAGATAATACAGTTTTGAAAGATAAGGCATACATTCTCAAAAGAAGGATTTTGTTGTTGTTTTGCTGCAAAGGTTAGGTCATCATTATGATACTTTTTAAAAAGTTGTTTTAAATCTTGGGGGAAAAAGGGTCTCATAGTATCAATTGACTTCTGGAACTTTTTTTTTCCTCACTCAATATTATATCTCTAGATTCATTCATACTGTATGTAGTTTTAGTTCACTGACTTTCACTGCAGTAAAATATTCCATTATGTATCTTATAACGCAGTATGTTACTCTCTTCTCCTCTCAGTGACCATTTTTTTTTTAAATTTTTTTGAGATATTGCAGTGTTGCTCTGATTATTCTTGTTTCCTGGGCACACGTGCCAGTGTTTCTCTTGGGTTAATACCAAGGAATAAAATTGCTGGTTTGTAGGTTATGTGAATATTCAACTTATTAAGTATTGCCAAATTATATTCCCAAATGGTTGTACTAATTTACATAAGCCAGGGAAACAATCAAATACAAACACTAAATACAAACGTGCACTTCTGTTTTGCATATATGTCTGTTGAAATACGTATCTTTTTAGAAAGCAAGAGAATGATGAACATAAAACTTAGAATGGCAGTTATCTTTTATATGGACTGGAGGGTAGCATGTGGGGAGGAACACATACATGGATGTTAGTTATTGATAATGACCTAGTCCTTGGGTTTCATGGTGAGTTCCTAGGTGATCATTGTACAGTAATTCCCCTGTTATCCAAAGGGAGTATGTTCCAAGTTCCCTAGTAGATGCCTGAAACCTCCGATGGTGCCAAATCCTATGTATATGCTTCTTTTCCATGCATAGATACCTATGATAAAATTTAATTTATAAATTAGTTACAGTAAGAGATTAACAATCATAATAAACAGAACAATTATTAACACTATACTGTAATAAAAAGTTATGTAAATGTGGTTTCTGTCTCTTTCAAATTATCTTAATACACTGTATTTACTTATTCTCAGAACCTGATTGACCATGGGTAATTGAAACTTTGGATGGGGGGTAGATATTGTATTAAAGAAAAAGAAAGAGGATAATGCATGGACCAGTGATGATATTTTAAGGTTCTAAGGAAAAAGAAAATAAGGACAATAGGGTTTCACAAGACAATAAGCCTACAAGATATTAGTTGAAAGATGAAGACGCAGTCCCTGTGCATAGGCGTGAGTTGCCCAGAGTTCATGGAAGAAATTTGCAAAAAGGTTGAGCAGGAAGTGGTCATGCTGAGAAGAGGAAGGCTGTTGTGGACTTAGAAAATGATATGAACAGAAGTTGAGGGAGCCATGAGAAATTTTCCAGCAGTGAACCACTCAAAGCATTTATACAGTAAGTTTAGGGAACAGATAGGTGGGGGCTACCAGGAGAGATCCAAGGCTCCTCGTTAGGAGGCACTGCTGATTGAGATGAGAGTTCTCAAGTTTGGAGAAAATGAAAAGGATTAGTTTAAAAACTAAAACTACTGTCCTAAAAAAGAAGAGGAGAGTCAAAGGTATTTGACTATAATGAAAAGAAATATGAAGAATCTTGGCGTGTAGTATCAATTTTTTTTTTTTTCCAGACAGAATCTCGTTCTGTCGCCCAGGCTGGAATGCAGTGGCGCAATCTTGGCCCACTGCAACCTCCGGGGTTCAAGCGATTCTCCCGCCTCAGCCTCCCTAGTAGCTGGGACTACAGGTGCGTGCCACCATGCCCAGCTAATTTTTGTATTTTTAGTAGAGACAGGGTTTCACCATATTGGTCAGGCTGGTCTTGAACTCCTGACCTCGTGATCCGCCCACCGTGGCCTCCCAAAGTGCTGCGATTACAGGCCTGAGCCACTGTGCCCAGCCCAAATTTTTTTTTTTTTTTTTAAAGAAAATAGTGGAGTTGCTGTGGGAGCTTTTAGTGAGGTTTAAACATCTCAAGTATGTGGTAATACATATCCAAGCTCATGTTTGAAAACATGCAATATGGTGTCTGCTTTATATGTAGAGTTTTTAAAAAATTTTTAGTTTTTTTGGATACATAATAGGTGTATATATTTATGGGGTATGTGAGATATTTTGATACCGGCATACAATGTGTAATAATCACATCAGTGCAAATGGGGTATCCATCATTGCCAGCATTTATCCTTTGTGTTACAAACAATCCAATTATACTCTTTGAATTATTTTAAAATGTACAATTAAATTATTGTTGACTATAGTCACCTATTGTGCTGTCAAATACTAGATATTATTCATTGTTTCTTTTTTTTCCTTTTTTTTTTTTAAAGGGACGGGGTCTCCCTATGTTGCCCAGTCTGGTCTTGAACTCCTCCTGGGCTCAAGGGATCCTTCTGCCTCGGACTCCCAAAGTGTTAGGATTACAAGCATGAGCCACCACTCCCAGCTCACTTATTCATTGTTTCTATTTTTTTGTACCCATTAGCCAACCACTCCTCCCCCAGCTTCTCCACTACTCTTCCCAGTGTCTGGTAACCATCCTTCTACTCTCTATCTCTATGAGTTCAATTGTTTTAATTTTTAGCTCCCACAAGTAAGTGAGAACATGCTCCTCATTGATAATGTCTAGCTTAGCTACTGCTGGATTCTCTGGACCTAGCACATGGTGGGTGTTGAATAAATATTTTTGGAATGAATGAATGGATTTTAAGTAATTGGTTAGATTTTTCAGGTTTTTGGAGATGTTACAAGTGTCAATTCATGTTAGTCATTGCTTCTTTCTTATTGAACTTATATACCTTTTAAAAATAACTTTGAGGCTGGGCGCAGTGGCTTACACCTGTAATCCTAGCACTTTGGGAGGCCAAGGTGGGTGGATCACTTGAGGTCAGGCGTTCGAGATCAGCCTGCCCAGCATGATGAAACCCACTCTCTACTAAAAATACGAAAATTAGCTGGGAGTGGTGGCGCATGCCTATAGTCCCAGCTACTCAGGAGGCTGAGGCAGGAGAATCGCTTGAACCCAGGAGGCAGATGTCGCAGTGAGCCAAGATTGCACCACTGCACTCCAGTTTAGGTGACAGCGAGACTCCATCTCATAAATAAATAAATAAATAAATAAATAAGAGAACTGCGGCACAAAGAGGTTAAGTAATCTGCCCAAGGTGTTTTCCTTATCTGTAGTATGGACGTACTATCTGTAATATGGACATACTATTAGGGCTTAACTCTCCAGTTGTGTCAAATATTCTGTGAACTTCTGGCCCAGAGTAAAAACTCGCCACATATTGCCAGCAATGTTAGGGAGTTGTTGTTATAGAAATAGTACCCCCAAAGGTACAATAGCTAAAATGACCAAGGATAATTTAATTGCATCTCAGTTTTTCAAGTAATAAACATTCAAATAGAACATTTCTTTCAAATTCATCTTTGTCTAACTCAGTTGGCCTTGCGTATATTGTTGGTGTTTAGTGACTATTAGATATGACAGTTTGTACATTTGTTATATTCTGAGAGGAAATTAGATGCATCATATATCCATTGGATGTTCTGGATTCTTCACTCAGGCTTTGCCATGTTCAGTGCATAAATACTATCTGGCAGACAGTAAAATATGACCAAAATTATTAATCCCTATGTGTGATTAAAAGAAACATAAACATAAAACTCTATTTTCTTAAATCAAATGAGAGCTTTCATGTGTCAGTATCCAAAGGCAGCGTTTTAAATTTTGATTATACTGTGAAATTCTGCTTTAAACAAATAAAAATTCACATTATTTTCCGTCCTCTTCTCTTCCTCCTTAAACCCCTACCATTACTCGTTCTACACACTTAATATTTCTGTTAATTTGCTTCTGAGGGAATGCTTGGGTATTTACTGCTAAGTGTTTTTCTGGGTCTTTCTAGAAGGCCGACTGATTTTATTGGTTAGGTTTGGGGCCAAATCCTATGGATGCCTGGCTCTCTGAGATATTGCGTCTTCAACCTTTAGCTGTCTGTGAGTGACTGCTCAAATGTCATGGGGAGCCTCTGCAGGATAACCATTAAGGGTTTTTTTTTTTTTCATTTGTTAAATCCCCAAAACTAATGCTATTAAGGGGCTTTTCATAGAACTAGAAAGCTCTATGTATTCATCTTTTTAACTCCCACATCACATAGCCTTGTACATAGTGGACATTCAGTAAGTGTTGATAAATATACAATTTTTGTTAACTGATTCGTATAAAATTACACTGTACATTGTTTGCCATTTGAAATGCTAATTATAGTTCTGTTTGGTTTGTGTTTACATTCTAATCTTTCAAAACACTGGGAAAAAAAAAAACTTTAAGCTTTTTCCCTTTAAACTTTGAAGGAAAACACATATTTGGATAAGGCAGTGCTGTACTTCTAGTCTCAAAGTGTCCATTATTGGGTAGCTAACTGACAATTATTTCTCTGTGTAAGAAATATTTTTTAAAAATTCTTCGAGGATAATGCCTAATTATTCTTTGTGAGCTGGCCAAATTTTGTGAAATAATGAGGTTTAGGGGTTACATTTTTCAAAGCCAGCAATAAAATATACAAAGATTAAAGCACATTTCTTTAAGTTGGAGGTGCTGGAGCTTTTTAGTTGCTTCTTTTTGCTTTTAAAATGGGCCATTTGACATTTATATGCAAATCAATAACATATGAGTTAAATGCGAGCAAGGTTCTGTTTCTTCAGACACTTTTTTTTTTTTTTTTTTTTTTTGAGATGGAGTCTCTCTCTGTCACCCAGGCCCGAGTGCAGCGGCGCAATCTCGGCTTACTGCAACCTCCGCCTCCCGGGTTCAAGTGATTCTCCTGCCTCAGCCTCTCCAGTAGCTGGGACTACAGGTGTGTGTCACCATGCCTGGCCAATTTTTATATTCTTAGTAAAGACGGGGTTTCACCATGTTGGCCAGACTCATCTTGAACTCCTGACCTCAAGTGCTCCTCCTGTCTTGGCCTCCCAAAGTGCTGACATTACAGGTGTGAGCCTCTGTGCCTGGCTCTTCAGACACTTCTAAAAACTGCCCACAAATCATGATGTAACTTTCTTCCTTTTTCCTCTGCTGGCATAGATGATTACTATTATAAGAAATTAGTAATATATTTTTGAGGATGGTGATGGAGTGTTGTACAGGGGTGTTCCTTGATTTTAATATTTTCTATAATTCCTTGACATTTTCTTTCTAAAACAGATTTTCTTTAGGACTTCCAGAAATGCTTTAGGAATTCCAGATGTTTCTTTTTTTTTTTTTTTTGAGACGGAGTCTTGCTCTGTCACCCAGGCTGGAGTGCAGTGGCGCGATCTTGGCTCACTGCAAGCTCTGCCTCCCAGGTTCACACCTTTCTCCTGCCTCAGCCTCCCGAGTAGCTGGATTACAGGAGCCTGCCAGCACGCCCGGCTAATTTTTTGTGTTTTTAGTAGAGATGGGGTTTCACCGTGTTAGCCAGGATGGTCTCGATCTCCTGACCTTGTGATCCGCCTGCCTCAGCCTCCAAAAGTGCTGGGATTACAGGTGTAAGCCACTGTGCCCGGCCCAAATAAATATTTCTAAAATTGTAGACTCTACAAATGTATATTAATATTTCATTTAGAATTAAGATTAAATTTACCTTTCTGATTTGAAGATTAAGAATCATGGTTACTCTGTCTAAAGAAAATACTGGTGGGCAATGTTGGGAGTTAGCAGTTGGTAGGCATCTGATTTTCATAGAAGCAACTCAAAATGACAACTTGAGAGTGAAAAAATGGCCATTTTCCAATATAGTGATTCTTTTGGGATTACTTTGAGAATATTTTGTATCAAGAGACATATTTTCTTATTTATTTATTTATTTGAGATGAGGGTCTCACTATGTTGCCCAGGCAGGAGTACAGTGGCTATTCATAGACATGATCATGGTGCACTACAGCCTCCAGCTCCTGGCCTCAGCCCCCTGAGTGCCTGGGATTATAGTTGTGTGCCATAGCACCCGGCAAGAGACATATTTTCTTAGTGGCTCAATATCTAAGACTTAACTAGCACATTAGTCTTTCCAGCATTACCCAAATCACAGAAAGTATCTTAGAAGTAATTTTGTAGATGAGGAAACTGAGGCTCTGAGAGTTGAGTGAGGTGTCCAAGCCAGTGCCAGACTTGTACCGACCATCACATGCCTGGATACTAAATCATCCTGACCTGGCACATGGTCCACATGAGAGTTAATTTGTGAAAACATATATGTACAGACGTAGAAAAAATACTGAAAGGGACCTGTGGCATTTGTTTTCAACCTGAGAAGTGTGCCTGACAATTAGTGTTCCCGTGACCGTTCTTACATGTGCTTGTTAATTGCACTTATAGTGCTTTATCAGATATGATGTCAGCTTTAAGATCAAGTCACATAGTAGGCTCATAGATCTTTCGGGAATGGCAGAATCCAGATAGACTTTGGGTCAGTTTTTAATCAGCCATTCCAATCTGACACTACAGTGAGTGCTTATAGTATTGGAACCTTATAATAGTATACTTTATTTTCTCTCTTCCTGACTTTTGTGCTATTGTTGTCATATTTATGTAATAAACCCCACATTATATTGTTACTGCTTTTGTTTGAAAAGTTATCTTTTAAAGATATGTAAATGATAATTTACAAAATCATATATTTACTATGTATTTACCATTTATGGTGCCTTTCATTCCTTTTTGCAGATGCGTATTCTATCTGGAATCATTTTCTTTCTGCTTAAAAGGACTTCTTTTAACATTTCTTGTTTCCAATGGTGATAACTTTTTCACTTCTGTGTGTCTGAAAGTGTCTTTATTTTGCCTTCAATTTTGAAGATATTTTCACTGGGCATAAAATTCTAGGTAGACTGTATTTTTCTTTTCAGTGCTTTAAAGATGTAGCCTCCTGTTTGCATTGTTTTCAGTGAGAAATCTATTATCCTTTTCTTTGTACGTACTGTATCTTTTTTCTCTGGCTGCTTTAAGATTTCTTTTTATCTGTCGGGCGCTGTGGCTGATGCCTGTAATGCCAGCACTTTGGGAGGCTGAGGTGGCAGATCACTTGAGGTCAGGAGTACAAGACCAGCCTGGCCAACATGGTGAAACCCTGTCTCTACTAAAAATACAAAAATTGGCCGAGTGTGGTGGTGGGCATCTGTAACCTCAGCTACTTGGGAGGCTGAGGCAGGAGAATCACTTGAACCCGGGAGGCGGAGGTTGCAGTAAGCCGAGATTGTGCCACTGTATTCTACCTTGAGTGACAGAGCGAGACTGTCTCAAAAAAAAAAAAAAAAAAAAAGAAAAGAAAGATTCTTTTTATCATTGGTGTTGAGTAATTTGATCATGATGTACCTTGATGTAGTTTTCTTCATGTCTTTTGTGCCACTGAGATTCATTGAGCATCTTGAATTTGTGGGATTTTCGTTTTCAAGAAAGTTGGAAAAGTTTCTGCTATTATTTCTTCACATATGTTTTTCTGTTTTTTCTTCATTATTCTGTCTTTTGTGGGGAGTCCATGTACTGTATATTAGGCTGCTTAAAGTTGTCTCACAGCTTACTGAGGCTCTGTTCATTTTTTAAAGTTCTCTTTTCTCTGTTTCACTTTGGATAGTTTCTATTGCTATGTCTTTACACTTAGTTTCTTTTAACTTTTTTCTTTTTAAATTGAGGTAGAGTCTCACCTCAGTTTATGAGGTGAGACTGTGTTGCCCAGGCTAGACTTGAACTCTTGGGCTCAAGCTATCCTTCCACCTCAGCTTCCTGAGTAGCTGGGATTATAGGCTTGTACCACTGTGCCTGGCCCACATTTAGTCATCTCTTCTTTGGCAATGTCTACAGTATTAATCTCATCCAAGGATATATTTTTAATTTCAGACTTTGTAGTTTTCAGCTCTAGAAGTGTTATTTGGATCTTTAAAAATATCTCCATATCTCTACTTAACTTTTCGAACATACGGAATATAATTATAACTGTTTTTAATATCCTTGCCTGCTAATTCTAATCTTTGTGACAGCTCTGGGTCAGGATCTCCTTACTATGAGTCATATTTCCCTGCTTCTTTATGTGCCTGGTAATTTTTGATTGGATGCTAAATATTGGGAATTTTACCTTGTTGGGTGCTGGATATTTTTGCATTCCTGTAAATGTTCTTGAGCTTTGTTCTGTGACGCAATTAATTTACTTGGAAATAATTTGACTCTTTAAGGTCTTGGCTTTAAGATTTATCTAGTGGGACCAGATAGTGCTCAATTTAAGGCTAATTATTTCCATGAACTAGGCAAGACCCTTCTGTGTACTGTGCCCAATGTCCGCTGAATCATGAGGCTTTCTAGTTTGGCAAGTGGGAGTAGACTGTTCTTGATTCTGTGAGTGTGGGCACTGTTCTGTCATCTGTAGTGCGTTCTAGTGTTTTTTTCTCCAACCTCTTTGGCTTCCTTATACCTATGAGCATGACTTAACTGAATTCTTTTCTTTTTCTTTTTCTTTTTTTTTTTTTTTTTTTGAGATAGTCTCACTCTGTTGCCCAGGCTGGAGTGCAGTGCCGCGATCTCTGCCCACTGCAACCTCCACCTGCTGGGTTCAAGCGTTTCTCATGCCTTGGCCTCCCGAGTAGTTGGGACTACGGGTGCATGCCACCACACCCAGGTAATTTTTGTATTTTAGTGGAGAGGGGGGTTACACCATGTTGGCCAAGCCAGTCTCGAACACCTGACCTCAAGTGATCCGCTTACCTCGGCCTCCCAAAGTGCTGGGATTACAGGCGTGAGCCACCCTGCCCGGCCTCACTGAATTCTTGAGGGGAACTCTCTGCAGATCTCTGGAAATCTCTCTGTGAAGATCTCCCTTTTCCTTTGGACTACAGCTGCCTTGGTTTTTCTGAACTGTCAGCTCAAGTCTGCTGCCCTGGGCCTGGGTTCCCCCTCCCTGTACCACTGCTGGAAACTCACTCAAGGTAGTAACCTAGTGTAGTCTTTCTTAGGACTCACCTCACTCCTTTCCTCTCTCTTGGGGATCACTGTCTTTTGTTGCCTGATAATATCTTGAAAACTATTTCTTTGTATGTTTTGTCCACTTCTTGGTTGTCTCCAACAGGAAGATAAATTCAGTCCTTCATCTTGGCCAGAAGGAGAAGTCCCCCAGGTATCTGTCGAAAATGAGGAGGCAGGCAGAGGAGTGAAGTGGAGGTCTTGAGGGATTGTGGTAAAAGTTAACATAGCCAGTGCGGTGAAGAGGAAAGAGCTTACCATTGGAAGCCCACCTGAGAGGGAGAGTTACTCTAGCAATGCAGTTGAGTGAGTTGGCTAGCAGTTTTATTGATTCATTGACTGATTCCTTTTTGCTACTATTCATTTACTTATTCAGTGCCTACTCTGCACCAGGGTCTTAACATACATTATTTCTCATCCTTACAATAGGCCTACAAGGTGTTGGTATTGTTAATCCTTTACCCCCACACGCTACCCCACTTTCCCCCACCGTGAGCCCCAGCCTTTCTCAGTTTCACAGATGAGAAAATAGAAATGTCAACTGACTGCCAAGCTCCTGCAGTTTGTAAATTGTATAATCAGATTTCAAACCCAGTTTCCTGTAGCTCCAAAGCCAATTGGCCCATAATGCCTTTTCCTTGCCAGGGTTGGGATTTGTGTTTGAGACGGTGAGTTGGGGGGAATTGAGAGTGCTAAAAAGAGGTTGAAGTGACAGCTCATGATTAAGTAGACAGGGAAGGGAGGAAGCCAAAGATGAAGGCTGGTGGATGGGAAGAAAAAAGAAGCTTCAGCGGCCTTCAGTTCTCTATGGTGTGGACAATGGCTGTAATGGCCTTAAAGAAACAAGGGAGCCTGTAGTTAGCCCCAGATGATGACAGTGAGAAGTGATGGGGGAGAAAGAAGTCTTAGAATTCTACCTGATCTAATAAGTTCTGGATCTCTAATAACAGTTCCAGATAGATTGTAGGTCTGAGAAAGGTAAAACAACAAAGCTTCTAGAAAAAGAAAATAAGCAAAGATTTCCTAAACAGGACATAAAGAGTGCTCATGATAAAGGAAAACGATAGACAAATTGGAGTTTACTGAAGGATCTTTTCAGCAAAAACACTGTGCAGAGGACAAAAAAATCAAGCAGCACAGCAGGAGATATTTCCGGTATATATGCCCAAGTCACTTTTAGGTCAGCGACTTGGACAAATGAGAAGTTACATGTAGTCACTTATTGAAACACTAATTCATTAGTAAATATGATAGATTGGTATATTTCCAGAATTGTTTGTCTAATCCTCTTAAGGGCATTATATCACTAAGCAGCACAGCTAAGTGTTTGATCAGTTTAATTAGAATGATCATTTGTCACACTTGAGAAGCATTTGGCTCTTGGCTATGAAAATATCAAAGGCTGGGCAAAAAAGTATTAATTTTGCCTTTTTTGAAAATGATATTTCAAACTGTTAAAATCTAGTCACAGTTGAATTAGTACGTAACCTTCAACTACTCGAGCCTACCCAATATGCTGATTAATCAGATGATGCATCCAACTTTTCCACAATTCTTTTTAATACTGTATTACACAGCCACATGATTAAGATTTCTCTTATTGGCTGTTTTGAGAAAGTTGGCATCTAATTTTTGTCTTGTGTGAAGAACTAAAGTATTTTCCAACAGGTAGAATGAAACAAAAAAGACCCGTCTTGGGTTTATGTGTGGTGAAAAAGCTAGCATATACTGTGTCAATACAAAGGAAACTGAGAACCCAAATAGCACTTAAAGTTGTGTGGTTAGGGATTATGAGGCATGACATAGCAATGAGACTGAGTTCACAGGCTGCACAGGAAAAACGGTGTCCTTACTTGATCATCTTCCTCTCTATACAGTGGACAATGGGACAGAAAATTAGCACAAAATGATGAGGCCACTGTCATGTAACCTGTATACTTAGTGATATCATTATCCAGCCTTTGGTTTTCAAGATGAAGAAAGGGATAGAAAATCTGATTTATGTTGAATCACTTACCATAGGGTTTAGTTTACTTACCAAAGGCTTTAGTAAGCTCTTTACCAACTCTTTCTTACAGGAGGTTTTTTTGTTTTGTTTTGTTTTGTTTTTGTTTTGAGATGGAGTCTCGCTCTGTTGCCCAGGCTGGAGTTCAGTGGCACAATCTCGGCTCACTGCAACCTCCGCCTCCCAGGTTCAAGCAATTCTCTTGTCTCAGCCTGCCGAGTAGCTGGGACTACAGGCACCTGCCACCATGCCCAGCTAATTTTTGTATTTTTAGTAGAGATGGGGTTTCACCATATTGGTCAGGCTCGTCTTGAACTCCTGACCTCAGGTGATCCGCCCACCTCAGCCTCCCAAAGTGCTTGGGATTACACATGTGAGCCACCACACCCAGCCTGTTGTTGTTTTTGTTTGTTTGTTTTGTTTTTAGTAGACAATTTAGGTCTCGCTGTGTTTCCCAGGCTGGTCTCAAAGTCCTGGACTCAAGCGATCCTCCCACCTCAGCCTCCCAAAGTGCTGGGGTTTTTGTTTGTTTTGTTTTGTTTTTAAAGAGAAAGTGATAGCCAGTGCGTCCCTGCCTATAAAGGTGGCCTTGTGTGGGTGCACCTGTGAGTGCTGCTGTGGCAGAGTGGTATACTAGTTTCCCATGGCTACTGTAATAAATTACCACAAACTTAGTGGCTTAAAACAACACAAATTTATTCTCTCTGGTTCTGGTCCTTGGTGTTCCTTAGCTCATCATGGCCACATAACTCAAAATCTCTGTTTTATTTTACATCCCCTTTTCCTCTGTGTGTGTCTTCTCCTTTTCTTTGTCTGTGTCAGAACTCTTTCTGCCTCTGTCTTACAAGGATACATGTAATTGTATTTAGGGCCCACCTGGATTATCCAGGATAAGCGCCTCCTCTCAGTATCCTTCACTTAATCATATGTTTGGGGGTCATATATGGCATATATGGTAAAATATTCTTTCTTAGTCATATAAGGTAATATCTACAAGCTCAGGGGATTAGGAAGTGAACATAATTTTTTAAGGGTGGGGTCGTGTGTATTTTTCAGCCAACCGCAGTTGGTTTTTCCAGCTGTGAGTACATCTGCATCAGGAGATGCCTGTAGAAGTAAATTTGGGAACATCTGCATGCCATGAGTATGCAGGGGAAGTCACCTATGAGAACCTCTTGTGTGCTGACCTGGAGTTTGAGCTGCTGTGTTTGTCTGGGGAGGAGGGTGGGAGATGGAGATGGAGAGAGTATTTTGAAAGAAACTTGAGGGAGGATATCAAATGTACAAGATATTTTTCTAAAGCTAGGTAGTAACTGGTTTGAAAAAGCCTAATTTAAGAGGTAATAACTTCAAGCTAATTTTAAGAGTATTTTTTTCTCTCTCAACTATTTGATGATAAGCAAATATTAACCAAATTATGGAGACTGAATTTAGAGAACTTGTGTGCCAGTGTGACAATTAGCAAAGTTTTATTAGAAATAAAGTGCTGGGCTGGGCATGGTGGCTCATGCCTGTAATCCCAGCACTTTGGGAGGTCAAGGTGGGCGGATCACCTGAGGTCAGGGGTTCGAGACCAGCCTGGCCAACACAGTGAAACCCCATCTCTACTAAAAATACAAAAAATTAGCCAGCGTGGTGGCACGTGCCTGTAGTCCCAGCTACTTGGGAGGCTGAGGCACAAGAATCGCTTCAACCCCAGCAGGTGGAGGTTGCAATGAGCCAAGATTGTGCCACTGCACCACTCCAGCCTGGGTGACAGAGTAAGACTCTGTCTAAAAAAAAAAAAAAAAAGAAAGAAAGAAACAAAGTGCCATCCAATAGAATATTAATTTGGTTAATACTTGCTTATCATCAAATAGTTGAGAAAGAAAAAAAATACTCTTAAAATTTGCTCGAAGTTATTACCTCTTAAATTAGACTCTTTCAAACCAGTTATTACCTAGCTTTAGAAAAATCTCCTGTACATTTGATGTCCTCCCTCAAGATCCTTTCAAAATACTTATTTGCTTATGTTTTGATCTTAAACCTTTTTTATTGTCAACACACACCTCTCTCCTGTATTGGATCTCCTGCTTTCTATGTCTTCGTGTTTTCCTCTTCTTTGCTTGTCCCTCTGTCCCTCCCTCCCCTCCCCTCCTTTCCCCTCCCCTTCCCTCCCATCCTCTCCCCTCCCCTTCCTTCCCCTCCCTTCCCCTCCCCTCCCTTTCCCTCCACTCCCATCCTTTTCCTTTCCTTTCCTTTCCTTTCCTTTTCCTTTTCCTTTTCCTTCCCTTCTTCCCTCTTTCCCTCCTTCTGTCCTTCCATCCTTCCTTCCTTTCTTCCTTCCTCTCTTCCTTCTTTCCTTCCTCCCCTTTCTTTCTTTTTAATGTAGCACACCCTCCATTAGCTTCCTGAGAGGGTAAAGTTTTTGAGATCTTAAATGTCTATAAATATTTTTACACTATTCTCATTCTTGGTTGATAGTTTGGGCCTAAAATTCAAGGTTGGGAATAATTTTCCTTTAGAATATTCAAGGCTTTAGTCCACTGCCCCCTAGCTTCTGAAGTTACTGTTAAGAAGACCAAAGCCATTCTAAAACCTAAGTTTGTTTTTCTGTCTGGTAGTTAGTAGTATTTTCTCTGTTTATGTTCAATCTTTTGTCCGTCTTTGGTGTGCCGTTTCAGTCTGGAAAATTAAGGTCTTTAAGATCTGAAACATCTTCATTAGTTTTATTGATGCTTTCTTCCCCTCACTTTTCCCTGTTCTCTTTTTCTGGAATTCTGATTATTTGGGTATTAGACTTTCTGGATTCATTGGTTCTTTAATTTTCTTATGTTTGCTTTCATATTTCTTTGTTTTTAATCTTCTTGCCCTACTTTCTGGGTGATTTCCTCAACTTTATTTTCCTTTTCCTCTTTTTTTTTCTAGGTTTTCAAAGAGGCAGCTTTCCAGCTTTTCTATTGAGTTTTGCATGTTTGAAATTTCTTTGTTCTTTCTTGTTTTTTTCTTTTTCTTTTTTTTTTTTTTTAGCATCCCTTTCTTGTTTGATGGATGATGCAATATCTTCTGTCACCCCTCTGAGGTTATTGACATTTTCTGCTCCCTGCACAGGGAAACCTCGGTGTCCTCCAGGTGGCTTTCTTTATGTTTGTTTTGATCTGTGTTTCATGTTTGAGTTTTTCCTCAGATATCTGGTGATTGTGGCTTGTCTGCTTCTGTTTAAGAGTAAGTCCCCAAGGGAGCTGATTTGAGAGCTTCAAGTACTCAAGTGGGTCTTTTAAACTGAGGGCTTCATGGACAGAGCTGGTCCTGTAAGGAAGCCCGCTCTCACTACAATAGCAGTATCCTGAGGTTTTCCTGTTAGACTGGGCAGATTTCACAGAGATCTCACAAGCTTTTGCCTGAAGGTTACAGGTCTGGCTACAATTAAGAAAAAAAAACTGCTAAATAACTTAAAAAGCTTCCAAGACATGGTGCCTTTTTTTCCCGCTTTTCTCTCTTTCCATACTATAGCCATATATACTCTGAAAAATAAGACTTTATTAAAGACTATAAGAAAATTTTTTATTTTTCTTTATTTATTTATTTGAGATAGGGTCTAACTCTGTCTCCCAGGCTGGAGTGCAGTGGCATGATCTTGACTCACTGCAACCTCTGCCTCCCGGGTTGAAGCGATTCTCCTGCCTCAGCTTCCTGAGTAGCTGGGATTACAGGTGCCTGCCACCATGCCCAGCTAACTTCGTTTTGTATTTTTTAGTAGAGATGGGGTTTAACCATGTTGGTCATGCTGGCCTTGAACTCCTGACCTCAAGTGATCCTCCTGCCTCCCAAAGTGCTGGGATTACAGGCATGAGCCACCACACCTGACCTATAAGTAAATTTGACAGTTAAAAAAAATCCAGCAAAGACTTTCAAACTGACCTTCCCCTGCAATTAGGACACCTTAGTATTTTACTGTTAGATGATTCAACCTGAGGATATTATTTGATGGCCTTTTGGGTTTGGATATCAATTTAGGAAGAAAAATGGAGATACATTATGCCTTATATACAATGGACATAAAAATGACCCTTCTTGCCTGGGCGCAGTGGTTCACGCCTGTAATCCTAGCACTTTGGGAGGCTGAGGCGGCGAATCACTTGAGGTCAGGGGTTTGACACCAGCCTGGCCAACCAACATGGTGAAACCCTGCTTCTACTAAAAATATAAAAAATAAGCTGGGAATGGTGGCGCATGCCTGTAATCCCAGCTACTTGGGAGGCTGAGGCAGTAACATCACTTGAACCCAGGAGGCAGAGGTTGCAGTGAGCCCAGATTGTACCACTGCACTCCAGCCTGTGCAACAAGAGTGAGACAATGTTTCAAAAAAAAAAAAAAAAAAAAAAAAAACACACCTCTGTCTCTGCTGGAATGGCTCAGAGGCTGAGACAAGGACAGGGGTAGAGGGTTGTTTAAACCCAAGCTACTCACTCTTGCCTTTGTATCTTGCTGTATTCGTGTAGGGCATGAATTTATACTACATGGATAGAGCAAGATATAAAATCAAGGCTAGGTGCAGTGGTTCACGTCTGTAATTCCAACACTGTGGGAGACCAAGGCAGGAGGATCAGAAGTTCAAGACTAGCCTGGGCAACATAGCAAGACCCTGTGTGTAAAAAAATAAAAAACTTAGCCATGTATGGTGGTGTGCGCCTGTAGTCCCAGTTCCTCAGGAGGCTAAGGAAGAAGGATTGCTTGAGCCGACAAGTTTGAGGCTGCAGTGAGCTATCATTGCACCACCACAATCCAGCCTGGGCTACAGAGTGAGATCCTATCTGAAAAACAAACAAACAAATAAACAAAAACCCAAAAAATCAAGGAGGTCCTGAACCACTTAGTTAATCCTAAAATCCCTGTATACAAATAGGTGAGCAGGTGCCTGACTTTCAATATGGTTTCAGAGACTGGATAACCTTGTGTCCTGGGGCCCAAGGGGATGGTCTTTGATTAATATCTGACTGTGCCTAGGGCTCAGCTTTCAGTTTGTCCCAGCCCCAGGACAGCTGGTCTCCTCAGGGCTCCTGCCAGAGCAAGATTGCTTCCGGCACTTGCTCCTGACCTCAGCTGGATGCCATTTTGATAGAGATTCCCTATCCTCCTGTAGCTCTGCAGCCCTGCCAGGGCTGGAGTCTCTACCTGACCCCGTTCTGAAGCACCCACTACATCTTCATCTTTGCTTTTGGATCTCTCAGGTGTCAGCCACTGGCCCCAGCCCCTTATTGCTGCCCTACCATTACCCTCTGCCCAGATTCCCAGCTCGGAGCCACATGAGCCCTTTCCCTTCTCCTTAGAGGAGTGGTATCTTCAATTGTAATGCACTGTGTTTTCTTCATTAAAGCATTGTTGTAAGTGGTGGTTAGGAACTCTGATTCCGTTATGGCTTCCCACATGGCCTGGACTCCACCAATTATAACACATTTTAAAGGAATAGTATATGTTTTGATTTCCAGGTCATACATTTGAACAACCAACTTTTTGGCATAGGTTCCATTGGGAACTTGGGGGCCGCCTTGCCATATCATGCAAGGGAGGAAAAATGTCATCATCAAATATTCATTAAGCTCCCACTCGTGCCTCGTGCTGTTGTGCCTGCTGAGTCTGTGAGGCCTCTGCTGGGCCTGTTTTTATAAACTCTAATAAGGCCGCCTTACAAATTGCCCTCTGAAGCTCAGCACACTGTAGAGGTTTCCCTGACATACCCTGTGTCATGCTAATGGGGAGGATTAAGGCAAGAAGTGTTCCTAATCTGACAAAGTGCAATTGTAATTTAAATATGTCCTTTCCTGGAGCCCGAGTTCTTGTAGTCACTGAGCCTGCACTAATTTGTGTGATTCTTTTAGGGCACTCTTCTTAGAGTTTTTTTAAAATTAATACTTCCTATGGGTTCAGTGTTTTATTTCAAGTGAGGCATTCTTAGAATAATGTGACACAGAGTGATTTCTGAAAGATTAAAGCAGTGTGTTCTGAGGTGAGCCTTACAATTAATTGCCTGAATTGGCTCTAATTATACATAAAGAGCCAAGCTATTAGTGTTAAGAAGAAGTGACTTCAGAAAGTACAGTTGGTCCCAAAGACCAAATAACTATTGCAAACAGTAATCGGTGAGGTGGTACTTATTGTATAAAACACCTTAGCTGGAAATTACTTGTGTCCATTCTAATTGGGTTTTCCCCTTACACTTGGTTATTTCCTTTTCAGTGAAAGTATGCAATTTTTTAAACGCAGAGGCTAAAGCTAAAATAGCTCATTGGAAAACATTTTTGTGTAAACGAGTGTGCCCTGTGTGAACACGGACCCTCTTGATTTTATATATATATATATATATATATATATATATATATTTTTTTTTTTTTTTTTTTTTGAGATGAGTCTTGCTCTGTCACCCAGGCTGGAGTGCAATGGCGGTATCTCAGCTGACTGCAACCTCCACCTCCCGGGTTCAAGCGATTCTCCCGCCTCAGCCTCCTGAGTAGCTGGGATTACAGGTGCACACCACCACACCCGGCTAATTTTTTGTATCTTTAGTAGAGACAGGGTTTCACTGTGTTGATCAGGCTGGTCTCGAACTCCTAGCCTCATGATCCGCCTGCCTCGGCCTCCCAAAGTGCTGGGATTACTGGCTTGAGCCAACACGCCCGGCCAAGCACCGACCCTCTTGATTGCTCCTCTTTAGATACTTTTGGAAGCTCTTCTTCCACCCACCTAAAATGTCAGTGCTTCCAGGAATTTATCCTCAGTCTTCTCACTCCATACTCCCTCCCTGCTTGACCGCATCAAGTTCTGACTCTCTGCTAGCGAATTCCAAATTTATCTATCTGGGCCAGGTCCCTTCTGAATTCCAGAGACACATTTTCATATGGCTATCTTACAGGAATTACAAACTTGTGCATGCCCAAAACAGAACCGTAGACCATGATTGTCCCTCCCAAATCCACCCTTTCCCACCCTGCCCCGGCTCTTCCACTTGGGAGATCACCCAACACTAAACTCCATGTCTTGTTGATTCTACTGCTAACCATGTGTCTCCAACCTCATCATCCTGCCCTTTTTCATGCCTCCATCGTCTCCTTCCTAGACTGTAACAGAAGCCTTGCAACTGGTCTCCATCAATCCAATTTGCTTCCTGCCAAACTATACACACCTGCTAGGAAAATATTAAAGCACAAGTCTAATCATGTCACTATGTGCTTAAACACATGCGTTGCTGTCAGTTATTTGACAAATTTGACAAATCATTGTCTTTTATTTGTGTGGCTGTTTGATCTTATATGTTCCCCATTCCTAATTTACAACAGCCCAGACTGACTGGTCATCTTTTAGGTGCTTGAATTCATGTAGATGGTTTACTGCATAAGGCCTTTGCACAAGTGTCTGCTATGACTGGACTGCTCTTCCTCCTGTCGTCTGCCTGGCTACTGCCTGCTTGCCCTTCTCATCTTCAGTGTCATTTCTCGGTGGCATTTCCAAAAGCCCTCCCCAGTTGGTTAGTTCCCCTACTAAATATGCCAACAGCATCCTGTATTTCCCAGCACTCATTATAATTATAATTAATCAAGTACTTGTATAATTACTGGTTTGATGACTGATGATGTCCCACTATCCTGTAAACTCCCTGAGAGCAGGGACCATGCCTGTCTGGCACACCATTCTCTCCCTAGTGCCTTTCATAACAAATATTTGCCAACTGAATGTGTAATGAATTCAGCTGGACAGAAGCCATGGCATATGTTATATGTATTTGAACTTATGTTTGAATATGGGGTATCTGATGTTCTAGGAGCCTGACTACTTCCCACTCCAAAATGAGGCAATCCTGTAAAGGCCTTATTTAGATCTTGTTAACCGTTCAGCTGTTACATCCTCTTTCCCCTTTTATTCTGGAAGTAGATTGGTCAAGAGTTCTACCAGAGAAACAGAACCAATAGAAGATAAAAGATTTATTGCACACATTGGCTTGCTCATTTGTGGGGGCTGGCTAGGCAAGTACAAAATCAATCCATAGGACAGGCTGTCTGGACGAACAGGCTGGAATTCTCTGGCACAGGGTGGGGCTGCTGTTCCCAGGTGGAATTTCTTCTCGGGGAACTCGGCTCTGCCCTTAAGGCTTAACTGATTCAATCAGGCCCATTTATAATCTCCTTCACTTAAAGTCAACAGATTGTGGACTTTAGTCACATCTACAAAATACTTTCACATGGAACCAGGCACGGTGGCTCATGCCTGTAATCCCAGCTACTCGGGAGGCTGAGACAGGAGGATCACTTGAGCCCAGGAGTTTGAAGCCAGCCTAGGCAACATAGTGACACCCTGTCTCTTAAAAAAATTTTTTTTTTAATCAGCTGGGTATGATGGCACGTGCTTGTAGTTCCAGCTACTCAAGAGGCTGAGGCAGGAGGATTGCTTGAGCCCAGGAGATCGAGGCTGCTGTGAGCTGTGATCATACCACTGCATCCACTCTGGGCAACAGAACAAGACCGTGTCTCTAAACAAACAAAAACCTTTACGACAATGCCTGGATTAGTGTTTGGTTTAATAACTAGACTGTAGCTTGTAACAAAGTTGACACATAAAACTGACCATCAAATAAGTCTTTGATGCAAAGTACTGGTTAAAAAGCAAAATTATCCTTTTTTTTAAAAAAAAAAAAAGAAAAAACAGAAACAAAAAACCTTGATACTTCTGGGATTGGGAATGGTAATGAAATGTTTTATTCAGTGGGTTTCTTATTAGTTATGAGCTATGGAAGTAATGTCTATATAAAATAAGTTTTTACCTATTCTGCTGATGTATGGCAAATAACCTCATTCCTCTGCTATCCAAAACAAATGTGTCACTATTCAAATGTGAATCAGTAATAAAATTCTAGGAAAATTGGCCCTTTTACGTGTAGTGTTTCTAATAAGTGGACAACTCCGTCTTCCACAGGTGCCTTTTTGTTTTTAGCACAGCAAACATTTACTGAGCTCAGAGCAGGGCAGTGGAGATGAGGCTGAATACCACCCTTAATTTCAAGGCTTTGCATTGTATTGTGGTAGACAAATAAGTAAAACCTAATTGTAGGCCCAGAGTTCTGCGAGGTCGGAGTATAGACGGCGAGAGAGACCTAGTTAGATGCCAGAGCTTGGGGACCCAGCTTTATTCTGCAGAGAGAGAAGAAGCCCTCTCTCTTGGGGAGTGTCATGTTCCTGTGATTTAGGGAGAGGAATCTGGTGAAGTAAGGGAAGGGAGGGAGAGTGTTAGTGGCAGGAGTCAGAGCTGAAACTTTGGCAGCAATGTTGAAAAAAAGAGGCTGGGTTCTAGCACTAGCAGAGTTTTGTCAACTGAGGAGATGACTTTGAGGTGACCAGTAATGGAGGTGTGTGGTACTGGAGGAAAAACGAATGTTTAGTTCTGGGGCAGGTGAAGGGGACAAAAGGTAAGAGTTGCTATGTATTGTGCATCTACACTGGGTCTGGTGTGTGATACACACACAATTTCATTTATTGGTTTGGAGGCTGGTGTTATTTCTAGCCTGGGTGAAATCACCTAAGGAGGGTCTTGAACCAAGGGAGAAGTTTGAGGAAGGTCCTAACTTACTCATTTGGGGGGGCTGGCTAGGCAGGTACAAAATCAATCCATAGGACCTTGGTACCGAAGATTCTTTTTTAGGTCTTTCATCTTTTTATAAAGGGTAATATAAACATGCCACTTTAAATATTACCTGACAGCTGATTCTAAGAGGATATGTTTGTATTTAAATGTTGGTTAGTAGATATTGGAAAGGGGGAAAAAAAGGATTACGTTCATGAATGATTTCTCTGTGTTGTCTTGTTAACTCCCAAAGCAAATTGAGAAAGCAGAGGTTTTTGGCCCTGAATATGCCTCTTGGTACATGAAATCATATTCACTCAATTTACTTTTTAAAAAGGCAAGTATGAAAGACTCTCACTGACCATATCTGGGAAAACTAGAGTGTCAAAATAAATGAGAGTAACAGATTGTAAGTCATTACATGAAATAGGATTCAATGAGTCTGTGTTGATAAAAATAAATAAGCGGAGGTGAGAGAGAGGAAGCTCTTCTTTTATTGGTTGGGAATGCTGACCAATGAATGTAGGAGGAATGTAGGAACTAGAACAATCACCATTTGGCAAACACAGTGATGGTTGATTAAGGCAGGAATTGTCAATGGATGCTAAGTTTGGTGGATGCTAAGAATGGAGGCTTGAGGAACAGGATATTGGCATAGTCTCATAGTGTTTCTCTACAACGTACCTATCAATTATGAGGAGGAAAATGGTGACTTTATGTTTTTTTGGCATCTTCCTGCCAGGAATGTGTGGCCTGAGTCTGGTCATGAGGAGACATCAGATGGATTGAAATTGAGGGTGACCTGAGTCATCTGAGAGAATAAAAGGTTTGGCTCGTTAAAACTGTCAAGGATGAGAGACAAGGAAAGACCGAGAAACTACTCCACACTGAAGGAGAGATTGGATAACTAAATGTAATGCATGGTCCCAAATTGGATCCTGGGCCTGGAAGGAGAAAGAGCCACTGTTGGGACAAGCTGAATGGCATTTGTGAATTAGACAGTAATATTCTATTAGCATTCAGTCACTGATTGAGCTAGTCAGATGGTTATTATATAAGAGAGTGCCTTTGTTTTGGGAAATACATACTGGAATATACAGGAGTGAAGGGGCATCTTATCCACAATTTACTCTCAAATGATTCAGAAAGTGCTGAAGACTAAATAATCCAGTGTCTAAGTGAAAGGGAAAGAGGAGTGTGAGTTCTTTGTACTGTTCATGCAACTTAAGTTATTTTAAAATAGAGTATTTTTAAAGGTGATGAAACTCAAGGAAGGACCAAAGAACTGTTTTGAATTGCAGGAAATTGAGAGACATGACAAATACCATGAATGATCCTGAACTGAATCCTTTTGCTACAAAAGAAGTCAGTGGGATGGTGAAGCAGCTACCTTGTCCGAGGTGTATACTCGGGGGTTTGTCGTCGCACACCAGAAAAATTTAGCACACAGACACACACGAGTTTAGGAGTGGAGGTTTAATAGGCAGAAGAGAAGAGAAAGAAACAGCTCTCTCTATAGAGAAAGGAGTCTCCCAGTGGAAAGGACCAGCAGGTGGTGAATGTGCCTGATTTTATAGTCAGGTTTGAGGAGGCAGTATCTGATTTACATAGGGCTCACAGATTGGTTCCATCAGGTATGACATTTACATAGTGCATAGGGAAGGCTGGTTGCCCCACCCTAATCTTATTATGCAAATAGCCTTTCCAGTTGATCTGAACCATCTTGTCTGCTTCTTACTGTACAGGTGGCTGACAAAGAGAAGGGAAGATGGAGCCGCCATCTCGAACATGATTGGCACAACTGCCAGCATCTATGTCTGCAGCTCAATTTTACAAGCTACTCATTGTTAGAAAGGAAAATAATTTGGGACTGGTTTTCATGAAAAGGAAAACCTTATGGAGGACTTCCGTGTCCTCACTATCTGCCCAAGTAATTTCTTCCTAACTTTTGTATCAGTGGTTGGCAGAGTTTCAATAGGGTTTTTGAGTGAAGCAGATATGGACGTTCTTTGTACTGTTCTGAGAGTTTACCTGTAAGTTTGAAATTGTTTTAAAATGAATTTTTTAAGGTTTCAAGAACTTTCCCTCAAGTCCAAAAAAGTTTTAATTTCCTTTTTCTTCGACCAGAATAAGATAGAATTTGTTTCTGCTATAAAAGGCTAACCAGACTGTGCTTTTAAAAAGGAGGTTGGAAGGTGTTAAAGATTTTATTTTACAAGTAGGAAATGCCTACGTGGTCCATCTGTAGACAAGTCAGCCTCTTGACTTTTTGTCCTCAGATGTAAATTCAGGATAACAGTTTCTGCCTGGCCTCTCTTGTTGGGTGAGTCCTTCTTAGGGCAGACAGAGATAAATCTGTAAGCATTATTAAAAAAAAAAAAAGAGAGAGAGAGAGAGAGAATGCTAGAGGAAAGTAAGCTATTCTTGACAAAATGCTCTTCATTCTATTAATAGAGGTATTCTGGGTTGGTAATGGAAATGGCTTTCCCCTTGTTTGCTTCTCAAACATCTCCTTACCACCTTTTCCATGATTCTCTTTCAACTTCTTCCTCTTTTACTGACTTTTTTCTCTCCCCATCTTTTATCCCCCTTCTTTTTTTTTTTTTTTTTTTCTGATGGAGTCTTGCTCTGTTGCCCAGGCTGGAGGGCAGTGCCCCCAGCACTGCCCCCTGCAACCTCTGCCCCCTGCAACCTCTGCCTCCTGGGTTCAGGTGATTCTCCTGCCTCAGCCTCCCGAGTAGCTGGGAATACAGGTGTGCATCACCATGCCCAGCTGATTTTTGTATTTTTAGTAGAAATGGGGTTTTGTCATGTTGTCCAGGCTAGTCTTGAACTCCTGACCTCGTGATCTGCCCGCCTCAGCCTCCCAAAGTGCTGGGATTACAGATGTGAGCCACCACACCCAGCCTATCCCTGCTCCTTTTTATTAGACCTGAATTTTTCCCTCTTGTACATAATTCTTTGCTTTTTTTTTAATTCTCTCCACTCCTGACTCTTCTCTCTGACAGTTTTGTTTTCCTACTTACCCGCTTTGACTTGATTCCCTTTTTGTTGTAGGCTGAAGGATTCTAGATATAATGCTACTTGTCCAATTTGCCTTTATTCAAGAGCAAGACCAATATAAAATAGATTCTTAGCGATAGACTATTTGTAAAAAAAAAAAAAAAAAAATGGAGTTTTATTAAAGATACCATTTAATGAATACTTACTGTGGGCCAAGAATTGGATTGGTTGCATCATCTATATTCAGATTTAAACCACACAACAACATTTTGGAGTAGGTATTTTTATCTCCATTTTACAAAATAGGAAATGGAAGCACAGAAGTAGTACAGATTACTGAAAATAAAAAATAGTAGGTGGCAAAGCCAACTTTCCAGATCCCAAGGTGAATTTCAAAACCTGTGGTGCTTTAATCCTACTATCTGGCCTAAGGGTATTAGTTCTATAACAATTGGGTTTGGAGATAGCACCCTAGGGGCCAAGGGTGTCGTTTACATGAGAATCAATGAGGAGCCAGAGAAAGTGAGTTTTTAGCACTTATTAGGCTAGGGTGTGGGGGAGGGAAACTGAAATATGTGTCAGCCTCCAAATGGCTGATTCTTGGCAAGTAATTATTTATAATCAGTGCATGTTGCTGCTGAAAGCCATCCCATCGGACCCCTTTCCAGCAAGATTCTGCTTTTGGAGTGTAACAGCAACTAATTACGTGCTGTTAAATCCAAGACCCATTTTATATTCAGAGGTTCCAGTGGTAAACCTCACACGTCAGGAGCAATTAGTGACACTGTGGCATGTCATCTTCAATGTGCTGAACTGTGGACAATAAATCCTAGCAGGCTGGATAGGTCAAAATAACCACATTCACCATCATCCTCACTGCCTTCTGAGCAATGCTATTTCAAGGCAACAGGTTCAGGATGTCCTCCTAAATGGTGGTCTGGGGATTTCAGAAACATAAAAATATGATTAATACTGAAAGTTTTAAGATTTTGAGTGCTTAGGAAAGAGGCTGGAGATATCGACAGAGGATAATGTGATGCTGTAGGTCTAAAAGCTGACCATGAATGTGTCTGTTCCCACATAGCTCAAATGTAATAACTACTATGTGCTGATAGAACCTGAGGCATACACATAACAAATGCTAGAATGTGAAAACTGGTTTGGCCGAGGCTTTAGACATCGAGTTCCATTTTGCTGATTGACTACCTTGGATTAATTGGAAGTATATCCTCCACCCCCACCCCCCCTTTTTTTAAGTTAAAAAATGAACAATCTCCTTTTTTTTGGGGGGGGTGGGGAGGCAGGTGGACAGGGTCTTACTCTGTCACCTACGCTGGAGTGCAGTGGGGTGATCTTGGCTCACTGTAACCTCTACCTCCCAGGTTCAAGTGATCCTCCCACCTCAGTCTCCTTAGTAGCTGGGACTTCAGATGCACACTACCATGGCTGGGTCTTTTTTTTTTTTTTTTTTTTTTGTATTTTTTTTTTTTTTTTTTTTGTATTGTTTTGTAGACACAGGATCTCACCATGTTGCCCAGGCTGGTCTTGAACTCCTGGGCTCAAGCAACCCATCTGCCTCAGCTTCCCGAGGTGCTGGGATTACAGGCGTGAGCCACTGTGCCCAGCCAAAAAATGAATAGTGTTCTTATTGGAATTTGAAATCTTTGTTTATAAAATATATCTCATAGTACACATCCTTATTCAATTTCATAGGGAAAAATGCAGACGCTGAAATGTATTTTTCTGTTGAAAGTAAAATGTGATGTTGCAGCAGCAGCATCAGCTGAGTTGTCTATGCAGCCATACTCTGTCACTTATGGTTCTACTTCTGTTGCTGACATCAGGTTGATCTAAAGGGGGATATTCTCGTTGATCTTGGATTTTTAGGATGTTGCTGAGATGCTGCAGGGAAATATGCAGTAACAGGACATTGCTGGAGTGTGGCTAAGCAGTGAAAGCATCTGAAAAAAAATTGCCCTCTTGGGAGACCCAGGCTGTGTCCATTAAGCCAGGATCTGCCCAGAGTGCTGGCTTTATGATGGGTTTAGCTCAGAGGTAATTGACTCTTCAGCCCATTGAGGCAGCTCAGGGCTCTCTGAGGTAAAGAAGCTCTTTGTTTCCCCCTCCATTCTGGGGCTTGGCTATTTCAACTAGACTATTCATATCAAATGTAAATTCCAACCACCAAAAACAGTCTGTGGAAATCTTGATTGTGTGCAGTTTAGAGATGGCCAGAGAAAGAATAAGAAAAGAAGATAAATAAATATAAATTGAATAAAAATAAAGAATTTGAGAGAAGTTGTTTAAATTTGGGTGACCACAGGGTATTGTCAACTATTTTAGTGTAGAGTAGAAACATCACTGGGAAACATCTAATAAGCAGGTAGTACTACTTGAAAGAATGCATTATAAAGATAATATACAGCTCTTTAATACATGACTGGGTCATTATTGAGTGAAACTGAAGGAAATACTCTGAAAAAGTAGATGAAGCTATGAGCATGGTTTATTGGAAATGTATGTTAAGTTCTAAGATAATTATTTGGTCAGAAATCTTTGTCAATTATGTATGTGTTACACATTTTTCACTGGCCTTTTCAAGTAGTAAACTTCTAAATATTCCTACAGTGATTTAACTGATCATCAGTAAGCACTGTCTATCAGCCAAGTACAGTCTATTCTTACAGAGATGAGGATTGACTTTGCAAAGATGTGGCTTTGGTCAGTGAGTGATACTCACAGGATCATTGACTCAGTCAACCAGCCATATTTTGGGGAGTAGGGAAAAGGGCTGGTTTCATAATCAATACATGAAGTAGCATGTTTTAGATACTTTTACCCAGCAGACAGGTATAAATCAATGGCTTCACTTTCCTGAGTTCAGATCTGTACTGTGAAGTGACCTGTCACAGGCATAGCATTTATATTGTTCCCACTGGAGTAAATCACCAAGGAGTGCTGTGTTTGAAAGTGTGCACACTTTCGCATCCCATGTCCTCTGCCACACTACCAACTTTTCTCTCTCTTTTTCTATATTATGCATTGGGAATGGAGAGGAATGAAGGAAGTCATCTACTAAAGAGTCACCTTTATGGAGACTGTAAGCAGTGATGGTTTGCAGCACGTTCTCTTCCAGCCCCACGAAGTTCTGCTTCTGTAGTTGTCACGGAGCAACCCCAGGCTGCAGCCTTTCCTGCCACCAGCCTGGTTTACAGGAATTGATGCTGGTGTTGTAATTTTAATCCTTGGTTCATTCATCTACCTAAAATCCATAGATGTCCATAAACCTTCTATATTCTAATTTGTAGAGACTCAGATATTACAGAGAGATTTCATAATCTTGGCCCAAAGCAAAGGTTTGCTGATAAAATAAAACAGAATCAGACGGGCGCGGTGGCTCACGCCTGTAATCCCAGCACTTTGGGAGGCCCAGGTGGGCGGATCACGAGGTCAGGAGATTGAGACCATCCTGACTAACACGGTGAAACCCCGTCTCTACTAAAATTACAAAAAATTAGCCGGGCGAGGTGGCGCATGCCTGTAGTCCTGGCTACTTGGGAGGCTGAGGCAGGAGAATGGCGTGAACCCAGGAGGCGGAGCTTGCAATGAGCAGAGATCTCGCCACTGCACTCCAGCCTGGGCGACAGAGCAAGGCTCGTCTCAAAAATAAATAAATAAATAAATAAATAAATAAATAAATAAATAAATAAAACAGAATCTTGGTATGCATAAAAATTAATTGTAAGTTCTTTTAACATTTGAAAAGTAAATGTTGTTATAAGAAGTAATATTTGTATGGGGCAGAGAAAAATAAGATAGACCCTCCTCCAAGAAATAAAAATCTCCTGTAAATGATCCCACTATCCAGAAATAGATATTTGGTTTTAAATACTCAGATTTTCTTCTCTAGTATTTATATTCCTGTAAATCATTTATTATATTTATTTTTCATAAAAATAGTGATGCACACATGCTGCTTTATAAACCTCTCCCTTCCCCAGTGTTTCCAAGTTGGTAGCTCTATATTTATCGTTGTTTATATAATGGCTGCAGAGATTTGGTGGACACATAGGTTGTGTCCTATTTTTTTGTTGTCGCCATAAGCAACACTATGATGAACATCTTTGTACACAGGAGTATGCACTTCCTTGATTTTGTGCTTAAAATAACTTCTTAAAGATGTTGAAGCTTTGTAAGACTTGTTACCAGTTCACTCTGAAAGTTTACTCTGATTCTCTATCAACCTGTTATGTGAAAAGCGATTTTACATTGTCTTAAGTTGCATCTCTATTATTCAGACAGAGCATTTTTCTGTATTGTGTTGGCCATTTGAATTTTGTGGTTACATTGCCTCCTTTGTGTTTTTCCCATTTTTCTTTAGAGATATTCCTGTTTTGGCTTATTGTTTTGTGAGAGCACAGTGTATTAGAGACATGGATTTCTTGTCTGCCTTGTTGTAGATATTTTTCCCCCACTGGATTCAAATCTTGATTGAGATTTTGTCAAATGTAATGTTAGTTAAGTGGGTATAGGTATATCTTTCGATATTGGCTCTTGCTTACAATTAAGGAAATTGTAAAAAGTAAAAGGATATGGAGTGATGTTTTCCAGGCCCTTCAGTTTATTCCTTGCCTTGGGGTAGAACTGTTTTTAAATCCTTTGAGAAAACTGAGTGTTTAGTATTGACACTGACTAAGTGATTGGATTCCATTTGGTTGGGTTTTAAAGTGTTCTTTTTAATGAATTTAGCACACTCACCTATTGTTACTCATTCTCAAATCTGGTATCTTTGGCTCTTTGAAACAGATTTGAGTGGGTCCTTATGGCCTTGGGAGTCTGACAATTTTATGATTATGCAAATGTTATTGAACTCATTTTGATGGATGTTTTCTGAGCCTTTGGCTGATAGCACAGAGACTTTGCCTTTAACTGTCACAGGGTTGGCTAGTGTGACCTTCACATCAGGCTGCGGAAAACACACTTGCCAGTCATCTTAGGACAATTTGGATTGGTTGCCTGGGCAACCTTACTGGCTTCTAATCAGATGCCCCAAGGGTAGCCCAATTCCCAAGGGGAATGCCACATCTGAAGGGAGGAATTCTGTCCTTGGAGTAGCAGTGATTTTAGGACACTTGGTTAATATTGGGGGGAAGTGAGGGGATGCCATGATCTCACAATGAACCCGGGGAAGGGAGACAATAAAAGAAAGGGGGATCAAGAGAGAAGGGATGTAAGAGAGGCCAGAATGGAAGAGAAGGTTGCATTGGAGCAAATGGTAAACACTAAATAGTGAATAAGAGCAAATGATTTGTGAATAAGAAAACCGTCTATTGCAGAGTGAGCAGAAGTACACCAAGAATGCAGATTGAAAAGTTATGTTTAGAAAAAAAATCCATGGCCAATAAATGAATATCTAGAGAGGGAAAAAGAACTTTGGAGACTTCTGAAAATGCAATGAAAATATTTTTTCACTGAAACAGCCTTGCATGTGAATGTCTTTGATCGACTCCTTTTTAAGGAAATAACATTGTCTTCTTCCTGTACTCTCCATTGTAGCCTGAGTAAATCCTGTGTCCAGAATCAGAATGATACCATTCAGAATTATAGGACGCATTTTTATTTGTTTCTTTCATGAATCAGAACTGTTATAGATTAGAAACTAGTGTAGTTAAAGTCAGTTCTGGCCAGGCGTGGTGGCTTAACCCTGTAATCCCAGCACTTTGGCAGGCTGAACAGGGAGGATTGCTTGAGTCCAGGAGTTCAAGACCAGCCTGGACAATATAATGAGACCCCATCTCTATAAGGAATTAAAAAGTTAGCTGAATGTGGTAGCATGCACCTGTAGTCCCAGCTACTCAGGAGGCTGAGGTGGGAGGATCACTCAAGCCCGCATGGCAGAGGTTGCAGTGAGCTGAGATTGTACCACTGCACTCCAGCTTGAGCAACAGAGCAAGACCCTGTCTGAAAAATAAATAGTTCTCTCTCTGTGTCTGTCTCTCTCTTTATCTCTCTCTGCTTCTCTCTCTCTCTCTCTCTCTCTCTCTCTGTGTGTGTGTATGTGTGTGTGTGTTTAACAAAACACATCTACAGAATCTATAGATATGCCAGGACGGCTATTATGACAGGTGGCAGTGTTTTAGCTGCTCTAATAAGCTGAATGAATGCAGATGCTAATAGGCAGAAAGGCATTGTGTAGCCCTGGGATGAAAGTCTCTCTAGAGAGCCGTGAGCTGACCACAGTACCTTTGGTCAGATGCCCATTACTTTAAAAAAAAAAAAAAAAGAAAGAAAAGAAAAGAAAAAAGGCTGTGACTTACTGCTGAAATACTCAGAACCGTTCTGAAGACCCCCTCTTTTTGCAGATCTCAGACTGAGTATAAGAGAGATGCAAATTTTACAGTAGTTGAAACTGGCACATCCAGCACTTTGTAAAGTATGCTATCCAAGGTAGTCACTCTATAAATATTGGACAGTGAAGATAGTGTCTGGATTTCAGACCCTTGAGTTTGTTCAGATGTTCTCTAGTGATGGGATTCTGTAGTTACAGAAAACCATGGTGTCAGTCAGAGCCCTGGGAGGTAGGGGCTGGTGCATTAGTTTGTTTACACGCTGCTGATAAAGACATACCCGAGACTGGGCAATTTCCAAAGAAAGAGGTTTATTGGACTTTCAGTTCCACATGGCTGGAGAGGCCTCACAATCATGGCAGAAGGCAAGGAGGAGCAAGTCACAATCTTACACAGCAGGCAAAGAGAGAGCTTGTGCAGAGAAACTCCCGTTTTTGAAACCATCAGATGTCATGAGACCCATTCACTATCATGATAACAGTACAGGAAAGACCTACCTTCATGATTCAGTCATCTCCCACTGGGTCCCTCCCACAACACATGGGAATTATGGGAGCTACAAGATGAAATTTGGGTGGGAACACAGAGCCAAACCATATCAGATGGCATATCCTGAAGATTTACCTGAAGAATATTTAATGACAGAATGACTTAAAGTGGTGAGGGCAGAGTCCAGGGAACCCCCAAAGGAAGGCAAAGCAGCCCGGAGCTAGTAACAGAAGGAACCAATACCTTTTCTGGGCCAGAAGCAGCAAGGGAGGAAGCTGTGTTCCTAGGGCCCACTGAGAGCTCTAGTCATGGAGGGGGAAGTGTGGATGCAGTGACAGCCCGGGTAGGGGTGGGCAAGGAGATGGGTTGGGCATAGATACTTCATTTCTTCTGGCTCTCACTTTCTTGCTGGTGGCTTCTGTGAGCCAAAGCCCTCTGGAAGCCAGCGGGCAAGGGATGCTGGGTGGTGCAGTCACCTTCCATGCTGGTGGTGCAGTGGGCAAGGGATGCTGGGTGGTGTAGGTCAGCTTCCTGGAGCCCAGAGAAGGCCAAAGAAGGCTAGACAATGGGTCTGGGGTGGGAAGAGGCAAATGAATAAGAACCTTCACAGTATGCACATATCCCTGTTCTATAAGGATCTCCTTGCCCTTTGGAAGCATAAGCATTTGGAAAAGAAGTTATTTATGAAATAATCCTCCTTATAGGAACTGGAGACATGCTCACATGTGTTTAGAACTTTGGTGTATGTCGGATTTGTAGGAAAAGGAGGGACTGTTCAGTATGTGGAACAGAGAAGAAATGGTTATCTTTAACGGATTCCTGCTTCATACTATATACAAAAAAGTCAACCTCAGAAGGTTCTAGGTCTTAAATGTTAGCAGGAAAACATTAAGACTTTTAGACTTGGATAGAAAAGGATTTCCTTAGTTTTCTTTAAGACTTTTAGTCTTCAGAGAAAGAGAAGATTTCTTAAGGCACAAAAAGCATTTAATGTAAAAGAAAATATTGACACATTTGACTCCATTAAAATTAAGAATATTGTTAATCTAAAGAGGCCTTATTGAAATTGTATGTTGTGTGAGATTTGCTTCAATACAATTTCTGGGAGTGAAGGTTAAATAGCTGGAGATATAAATGAAACAAAATTGATCATTTTTGAAACTGGGTGATGGCTACACACAAAAGATGAAAGGATAGTAGAATATATTAAGAATATATTAAGAAGTCCAATAACTCAAGATGAAAAGTGTGAACAACCCACTAGAAAAATGGACAAAGGATATGCATGGGTATTTTACAGTTACAAAAAAGGAAATACATATGGCTAAGTTTTATCAGAAATGTTCAACATTATTTGTAATTTGGAGGGAAATGCAAGTCACTGCCATAAAGACGCCATTTTATACCCATTCAATTGGCAAGAATGGAAAAGTCTGTTAATATCTAGAGCTAGGGCAGATATGGATCCACAGGATCTCATACCCTGCTAGTAAATTGTTGTAACAACCACAGAAAATAGTTCTGGCATTATGTCGTAGAATTGACCAGTCACATTTCCTGCAACTCAGCATTTTACTCTTTCAGGTTTACATATAAAATAAATTCTGGCACATGTGCATCAAGAAATACATACAGAAATGTTGATATTTGCCCTGTACATATAAAAAACTTGGGAAAACTCAAATGTCTACAGACAAAAGAGTGGATGGATAAACTGTGGTATAGTCATCCAATGGAATACATGGCAAAATCCAAATGAAGTATAATGAAATAACGGCAACATAGATGAATTTTAGCAATGCAATATTAAATGGAAAAATTCTA
Organism: Pongo pygmaeus; assembly: GCF_028885625.2. Classification (NCBI taxonomy): domain Eukaryota; kingdom Metazoa; phylum Chordata; class Mammalia; order Primates; family Hominidae; genus Pongo; species Pongo pygmaeus. The sequence goes on from NC_072384.2 coordinate 77,898,834, forward strand.
AAGATATTACATATAGTGCCCTTTTCTATAAGTTTAAGAGCAACTAAAATTATAGCCATAGTTTTTAGGAATAGATATAAACAAGATGATAGTATATTAAAAAGGAAAGCAGTAGAATGTTGAGTATGGAGTTCAAGATGGTTGTTACCTCAGTAGGGCGAGGCAGGAAGATGAGATGGGAGGACCATTTGGGTAGATAAGTTATTATCAAAGTTTAATTTTTGTGTGTTCTCTATTGCTATTATAACATTAAAAATGAAGCATGTGTGAATGAGGGCAGCCTGCATGACCCACATGTGAATGTGTCTTATATCAAATATTATGTTTAATTTAATTATGTGCAATTGAGGTAGAATAAAAGAAGAAAAAAAAGACTAGGACAAGTGGAAAAGAAAGAGTAGCATAGTACATTTACAGCAGTTGGAAATTATACATTTTGCATAACAGGTAATCAGGATATAGACTAAGCAGCGCTTACAAAGATATTCCAAACAAAACTAATGTGCAAACAAAATAGAAGGTATCTCTTCCACTTTCTCTCATTCATTTAATAGTTTAGTTGTCATCCAATAAGAATTTAAGACGTGGCCGGGTGCTGTGGCTCATGCCTGTAATCCCAGCACTTTGGGAGGCTGAGGTGGGCAGATCACGAGATCAGGAGATCGAGACCATCCTGGCTAACACGGTGAAACCCCACCCCATCTCTACTGAAAATACAAAAAATGAGCCGGGTGTGGTGGCGTGCGCCTGTAGTCCCAGCTACTCGGGAGTCTGAGGCAGAAGAATGGCGTGAAGCCGGGAGGCCGAGCTTGCAGTGAGCCAAGATTGTGCCACTGCACTCCAGCTTGGGTGACAGAGTGAGACTCCATCTCAAAAATAAAAATAAAAAAATTAAACCACATATATCATAATATTAAATTTCCTAATAGCCCAGTTAAAAAGGACAAAGAAACAAGTGAAATTAGTTTTAACAGTTTATTTAACCCAATATAACCCAAATATTATGCTAACATATAATGATATAAAAATTATTAGTGAAATAGTCTACTTTCTTTTTTTCATATTGTCTCCAAAGTCTGATGTGTATTTTACATTTACAGCACATCTGAACTTGGATGCCAAATTTTCATCAGAAATACTTGATCTGTATTTAGATTTCATAATATTTATAGTTGAAAAAGTAGATTCACAAACCCAGGATGTTCTAAATATACTTAGTTTACCATTAACTGAACTGAATATTGATGTGTTTAGTCCATTTTCTGTTGCTATAACAGAATACCTGAGACTAGGTAGTTCATACAGAAAAGAGGTTTATTTAGTTTACAGCTCTGAACTCTGGGAAGTCCAAGATTGGGCAGCCACATCTGATGAGGGCCTCGTGCTGCTTCTCAGCATGGCAGAAAAGTGGAAGGTCATGGGAGCATGTGTGTGTAAAGGGCAAAACACAAGGGGTGGCCCCGCCTTTATAACAACCCACTCTAGTGTTAACTAACCCAGTCTCTTGAGAATGTGACATGAATCCCTCTTAATGACCTAATCACCTCTTACAGGCCCCACCTCCCAGTACTGCCACACTGGGGACCAAATTTCCAACACATGAATTCTGGAGGACATGCAAGGTAGATTAGAGCCTTGTCTCTGAATGATCTCTAGACTGTGCATGGTGTTTAAATTAATTAAAATGAAATAATATTAAAAATTCAGTTCCCTAGTCTCCCTACCTGCCTTTGAAGTGATCAGTAACCACATTTGGCTAGTGACCACCATAATGGAAGAGCAGGTCTAGATCATTAGTTATCAAGGTGTGCTTCCCATTCCCTATCCCTACCCCCAGACCAGCAGCATTAGCATCACCTGGGAACTTGTTAGAAATGCAAATTGTGGGCCGGGTGAGGTGGTTCACTGCTGTAATCCCAGCACTTTGGGAGGCCAAGGCGAGTGGATCTTTTGAGCTCAGGAGTTTGTGACTGGCCCCAGCAACATGGCGAAAACTCATCTCTACCAAACACATAAAAATTAGCCAAGTGTGGTGGTGTGCACCTGTACTCTCAGCTACGTGGGAAGCTACAGTGGGAGGATTGTTTGAGCCCAGGAGGTCCAGGCTGCAGTAAGCCTCATGATAGCACTACTGCACTCCAGCCTAGACTACAGAATGAGACCTTGTCTCAAAGAAAAGTAAAGAAAAAGAAATGCAAATAGCAACTCAGACACTCTGGATGTGGGCCCAGTCGTCTGGTTTAAACAAGTCCTCCAGGTGATTCTGATCTACATTAAAGTTTGAGAACCACTTAGTCTATCTAGAAATGGATCAGCCGTCTGTCTCTCTGCCTTTTTGCTCAACCATCACTCATAGTGTTGTTCTCATCTTCAGGGTAGAAGCTGGCCGGCTAGGAGCACTTCTGCATTCCACCCTTAGGAAGGTTGGGTGCTGGGGAGAGGCGACAGATTGGACAAGCAGTTTTCCTTTTGTAAAGGCTGTGACACAACATTGCCCACATCCTTTTGCTCAGTTCCCATTGAGTAGAGCTAAACGGCCCTACCCTGTTTCTGAGGCTGGAAATTGTAGATTAGTTGGCTGATCATGTGCCAAGTGAAAACTTGTGGAGGTGAGGTGGTGGAGGAAGTTGTTCTGTTCCTCACAGGAAAAAGCAGAGAATGGATACTGAAGGCAGTTCGCAGTTTCACTGCAATAGGTGGGCACAGTTTGATTTATTTTGCAACCTAGACCTTAACCTTGATTTTATTATTTCATAGTCTCTGATCTTCACTGGCATACTGGGTTCCTCGGAAAAGTGGAAGACATGAAGTATGGATGCATATAATACCTGAGGAAATCTCAAAGGTACTATGAAATATGTCTAAATGTGAAAGGTGCCCGAGAGAACTTGAGTCACCAAGATCAGCCTCTGACCAACTTCTTTAATGCAGAGAAGGTTGTATGTGGTGCATTGTGTGGGAAGCAGAATTTAGCCCTAGGTGTAACTGTTCAAAGGACAAGTATGATTATCCTAAACCTACTCTACAAAAATAATAACCATTAACATTTTGGCCTATCTACCTACCTAGATTATAAATATAAAAAAGAAATGGGATTATGCTTTTGTGTGGTTTTGCAGTCTGCCTTTTCCCTATACCTTATAGCACAAATACCTTCCATATCAATAAATATATGTCTGATTGTTAACAAATTTCTGTCATGGGATATTTCAATAGCTTTCACTTTCTGATTTATAATTAGCACTATAGTGAACATATATATACATTTCTACCCACAACAGCACATTGAAGTAGCATTGTTGTTTGGGGTAAATACCTGGGGTTTGTCGTCTCGCACTGAGAAGATTAACAACAGGGACACACACACGGAGTGGGTTAAGGAGTGGAAAGTTTACCAGGCAGAAGAAAGGAGAGAGGAGAGCAGCTCTCTCTCTTGTGAGAGAAGGATGTCCAAAAATGGGAAAAAGGCTGGCCCGTGGTGGACCTCAGCAGGTTTCATAGGAAGGCTTGAGCAGCGGTGTCTGATTTACTTAGGGCCCACAGGTTGGATTGACCAGGTGTAATGTTTACAAAGCACATAGGGAAAGCTGGTCACCCCACCTAATCTTATTATGCAAATGGGCTTTCCACTTGGCCAGGCCATCTTGTCTGCTTCTTATTGTACATGTGGCTGGCAAAAAGAGAAGATGGAGCCGCCATTTTGAACATGCCTAGTCCCAGGTAGTATATTACTATGGGCACAACTGCTGGCATTCACCCGTGCAGGCTTCCAGCTTGCTTGTCTATGTCTGCAGCTCGATTTTACAGGCTGCTCTTTGTTGGAAAATTATTTTGGGGCTGCTTGTCATTAAAAGAAAACCTTACCAAGGACTCCTGTACCTTCACTATCTCCCTAAGTAATTTCTTCTTAACTTCTATATCAATATGAGCAGCCCTTTCTCCCATCCTGACCACCACCAGGGTGGGCCCATTTTTTTTTTTTTTTTTTTTGAGACAGGGTCTTGCTCTGTCACCTGGGCTGGAGTTAAGTGGCATGATTACACCTCACTGCAGCCTTGAACACCTGGCCTCAAGTGATCCTCCTGCCTTATCCTCCCAAGTAGCTGAGACTATAGGAGTGCATCACTGTGTCCCTCTAATAAAAAAAAAAAAAAAAAAAAAAAAAAAGCCTTTTTGTAGAGATAGGGTCTGGCTACGTTACCCAGGCTGGTCTTGAACTCCTGGTCTAGCATCCTTTTTAATCTCTGCAAATCTATTATGCAAATTTATAAACTTAAACACGGTTAATTCTTGTTGAAATTTCCATGTCTTTGATAATCATCTTAGGGGTTCTTAAACTGTACTCCTATGCCATAGAAACTAGACACAGGTGTTTTGCTGCTCATCCATAAACTGGGTAAAACAATAATATCTTTTCTCACTTAGCCAAAATAATATTATAGCTTTCCTCTATTTGAAGCTTTTCCTATGCATTTTTCTTAAACATTTGCTATATTTTGCTGCTTATTCTAGAATCTGGTCTAAGATAACAAAGATACATTTTTGTAACATATTAAAAGTATATTTTAACTTTAAATTTAATATATCAATTATTACTTTTTTTCTTTTTTGACCCTCATCCTCTGACTCTCAAATTATGTTTCTGATGAGTACCGTGACTTCCAGGAAGTAAATAAGTTTGGAAATTACTAATCCCAGACACACAGGGCACCAAGGTTAAAGAGAGGGGAAGGCTCTGGACTCAAAAGTGCTTGTCCCAGCTGTGGTTCAACCAGCAGCATGATCTTGGATAAGCTATTGAACCTATCTGAGCTTCAATTTCTTCATATGTAAAATGGGATAATAGAACCTGTACTATAAGGTAGTCGTGATGGCTAAATCAAAAGGTGAGTAGGACACTGTCACACTTCACAAAATAATCATTAGCTGTTATTATTCCTTTATAGAGGAGGAAACAGTTACCTATCTCATTACTCTCAGCATTTAAATATTACATTTTGCTTATTGTTTTTACTGTCTCGAAATCACGTGCTGTTTTTTTTTCTTATTGCCAGAACATTGAGGTTTCTACTCAGCCCAGTACTTTATTCTGGTAACAGCTCCCAATTGGTCTTTCAAAAGTAGTACCCCAGAAATACACCTCGCCGTACCTTTCCATTCTGTGTAGTGGGGGTAGGGCCTGTTCCTGGGCCTCAGATGTTCTCGGTATACTCTTAACTCCTGTCTCTGAGAAACACTTCAGAATAACTTAGAACACTTGACTTTTTAAAAACTTTCAGATAATTTGTAATTGCAACTGACACTGGATATCAAGCAATTATACAAAGCTAATTCCTGATGGCTTGAGTAGAAACACTCCATGGTGTACTGCCTAGATGGTAACTATTTTCGTAATATTGGGAGCTTTACATTCTTATTTTCTACTTGTTACAGTTCTTCAAGTACCTTCAAAACAGCTGATACAAGAAACCTGTTTGATATTCTGAGGGCAGAAATGGGAAGTGGAGTTTTTTCAAGCTTGGATAGGTTTGGAATTTGCTTCTTCCCCTTTAAAAAAGAATCCTTGAATTTGCTTCAGAAATGAAATACACTGTAAAAGTGAAGTTAGAAATCGGATGACAACCAACTTCCAATGCTAAATATCTAATTCCTGCGAACCGGCCTTGCTCTCTGAAAACTGTGGCCATTTTCATGGGTTTTACTTGGCCTTATTTTATCATGGCTGCATCCTCTGTATTTGTTGAGGCTTTTCAACCATCTGAGAGTAGGACCCGTTCATTTCTGGCAGTTCTGCTTTCAATGCTAATTCATCCAGAATTACTGGGGATACTATTACTTTAGTCATTGAAATGTTTAGTGTCAGATTAAAAACCTCATCAGACATCAGTGTCCTTGATTTCACTCACATGACTCAGAGCATCATCCCGGGGATCCCTCAGCCTCTGGAAATGTTAAGGTGGTGATGACACATGGGCAGGGAGGTTGGTTTCAGTCGATGTTCAGTACCTGGAGGCTGAACTTTGGCATCAGAAGAGATCTGGCCATGGACAAGCTATTTAATCTCACTATTTTTTGAGTCTTTAGTGACAATACCCACCTCATGTGTTGTTGTGAGGGTTAAGCTGATCTACTTAGGATGATGAGCTTAGCACAGTATCTGGCACATGATAATTCTTCTATAAGCACTAGTAATTATCATTAGTAATATTATTCACAGTAGACACAATTCTAGAGACGCTGAAAATACTCTTGCCTCACACTTTATATATTGAGACAGTAATAGTTCTCTAGTGGCAGTTTTTTTTCTCAAGAGTTGAATAATTTACTTTATTCAGCTATTTAATAATACTAATCATATAGTCTTAAAGACTGAATGTTCACTCAGTATTACATTAATAGGAAGAAAATGGAAATATTTTCGTAACAGTTCTTAATGCTAATTACTATATATGTCTGAAGTCATATCATTTACTCAATTTCTATGGTACCTGTCATAATACTTTAGAAAGTGAAATAGCAATAATAGTGACAACAACATCAACTTTTGCAGTTGAATCTGAATGAATATGGAGTTGGAGAGAATATCTGTCCAATTCAGGTTGTCACTGTTAAATATTTCACAGGTTGTGAGTTGCCAACCTTTGCTGGACTTAAGCCCTTTAGAATAAAATGTATTTCAGGCTGCAGTATAACCTACCGGCTTGTTAGCAGTGAGAGAGAGAGAGACAGAGAGAGTCATTTTTAAAAAATACTTTTTGTTTTAAGATAATTATAGATTCACAGGAAGTTGCCCAAAAATGTACAGGGAGGTACTGTGTACATTTCACTGTTTCCCCCAAAGGTAACATCTTACAAAACTGTAGTACAGTATCAAAACCCTGACACAGACATTAGTACAATCCACAGAGCTTATTCAAATATGTAAATATTTTCTCCCCGTCTGTAACTTGTCTTTTCATCCTCTTCATGGGATCTTTTGTAGAGCAAAGGTTTTTAATTTCGGTAAGGTCCAATTTATCCATTTTTCCTTTTATGATCTAGGGTAGTTTTTCTCAAAGGCTTTTCCAGACAGTACCTGCTTTTGGAATCATTTGTAGTACCTATTACGAAACCCATTTGCTTGGGCCCCACACCAAACACTCTGAATCAGATTCAAGGAATGGGATCTGGTAGTCGTTTAAGAAGCTCCCTAAAACCTGGGAACCACTGTTTCAGAGAGATTGGCCTTGGGTCCTTTTTCTTCTTGTTCTGCCTTATCTATGAATCATCCCACTCACTCTTACCACCTTATCATATATGTTTGGATAACTTCTAAATTTATCTTGTTAACCTCTGTGATGAGCTCCAGAATAGGTACTTTCCTGGATACTCTTCTGTTATACAAAGAACATATTTAATAAATGGGTTATTTGTGAGGTATTACTTTTCTGGACCCCTTTGAACAGTATGCAGTAGAATATATATAATAAAAACCTTCCCAGTTAATGTTTATAAATTGTCAAAGAGGCAAGACATTGGTCCTGATGCATGAATTACTTAATTATAGAATACTTTGGTGGAGGGGTTGAGTTATATATATAATCTTGGGGTTAATGATTTTTTTGTGGTCTTATTTGTATCTCTTCTTCCTTTCATTGAAACAGATAATTTTATATAATTTCTTTTTTTTCTTTTTCTTTTTCTTTTTTTCCTTTTTCTTTTCTTTTCTTTCTTTTTTTTTTTTTTTGAGACAGAGTCTCGCTGTGTCACCCAGGCTGGAGTGCGGTGGTGCAATCTTGGCTCAGTGCAACCTCTGCCTCCCGGGTTCAAGCGATTCTCCTGCCTCAGCCTCCCGAGTAGCTGGGACTACAGGCATGTGCCACCGCACCCAGCTAATTTTTTGTATTTTTAGTAGAGATGGGGTTTCACCATGTTAGCCAGGATGGTCTCAATCTCCTGACCTCATGATCTGCCTGCCTCGGCCTCCCAAAGTGCTGAGATTACAGGCGTGAGCCACCACACCCGGCATTTTATACAATTTCTATATGGAAAAAGATGCACAGTGCTTGATAAGTATCAATATGCCTATGGCCTAACAATCTAAAAGATGGTTTAGTTCCTCTTTTTAAAATTTTCAAGTATTTTTCATTAGCATAAAGAACTATTCCTTGGGTGTCTTTAATGAAAAATGACCTTTTCATAGCTGGATATTTTATTTGATGTTGGAATGTAATCAGAACATTTATGAAAATGTCAATTTTTGTTTTATTTTTATGTTAGATTCAGGAGGTACATGTGCAGGCTTGTTACATTGGTTCAATTTTTAAATGTCTCGATTTTATATCACTTGTTTTAACAAGTTAGACTTTCTTTTTTACAAGTTGTATTCTCATTTTATATGTTCTCTGCAACCATTGCTTCTGTTTAATCCTTGTTTCTAGTTGCTACAGTCTCTTAAAAATTAAATTATCCCTTTAAGATGATAGAACATGCTTATGCTAAAGGTAGCAGCTAAAATGAAGACGAAATACTCTTACATCTTAATCCTGAAAAAAAAATTATAAGTTTAGTGAGTAGTGCTTAATGATGTTTTTGTCTTCGTTCAATTAATTACAGTTCAGTAGCCAAGAAAAGAAAGCTAATTTTGCCTTGGTTGTAAAGTTTGGATTTCACTTTTTACCATAGTGGAGTGGTCAAAGAATTCACAATGTCCATCCTGTAATTATAATATGCTACTGTATCATGATATCATCTTTCTGCACTTACAGCCCTTTTGGGAGAGTTTGATGTCAGACAGCATTGGTTTCTGTGTGGGCCTGCTACCCCTGGTGACAGGGAACTTGGTCACCCAGCCAGTCTCTACTAACTTCAGATGGCCATACCACCAGCATGTGCTGTGGGAGATACCAGAGGATCCAGTGACAGTGTGATTGGCTTTTGTAAACAGAGACATATTCTCAAGTAAGTGGTCTCCAAAGACTGATGCTGGTAGGAATGTATTAAGTATGATGCAGTCCAGGATGCTTGAATCCTCCCTGCCCATCCTTGGATGCCAGAATTTGTCTACAGTCCCTTACAAGTATGACATTGTCTTAACCTTCATGATAATTTGAAACAGTTTATCCTCCAGGATTTGAGACCCCAGAATTACCATCTTTGACCATAGCTCCCTATCACTCTTTCTCTTTTTCACTTTTCCTTTTACTCAACCTGGCATTGCCCTAACTTCAGCCCCTAGCCTCCTTCCTGTCTTCTCTGTTCTTCTGGTTTGGGTTTCATGGCCTTAGCTTGGTCCTCAAGTAGACTGATTCAGCTGGACTGTCTAGTTTCTCTTATCTCTTATACTCTCTGAGCCATATGGCTAATACTGACACTGACAAAACCCTAATGTCATTCTTTTACCTTTTACTCTGGGGATAAATAACTTTTTGCGTAAGATATTCAGGACACTGAGTTGATATTTTTATTCCCCCTGCTGCTGGGCCCTCACAGTATACTGTACTTAAGTGAGGATTACTTAATAATCCTTTCATGTCCTTCTAGTTGTTTCTACCTCCATGGGGGCTGTTCCAAGTGTTTTCCTCGCCAAGACCCTACTTCTATCCCCGTATCTCTGCAGAATTCTTGCCGCTTACTTTTCTAGTAAGATCAAGGCTATCAGATATATGTTTCCTCAATTTCTGGTTTGTTGTTTTTTTTTTGCCTCAAATTCTCTGCATTCTTACTGCCTATGCTTTCATTCCTCCTGTTTCAAACAATTTCAAAAGGTCTCCTCTATTGCTCACCCATTGAAAAGGTCTCCTCTGTTGCCCACCCATCTGTTTCTTTCCTTAATCATATACCTTCCCACTCTTGTGAGATGCTGATTTATCAGTTATATTCTTCCTTTATTGTAACTTAAATTTAGTAGCTTCTCACCATCCAAAAATACTCAGATCTCTCTCAGCCTCAGCATGATTGACATTTTGGGCTGGATAATTCTTTGTTGTAGGGCACTGTCCTGTCTGTTGCAGGATGTTCAGCAGCAACCCTGGCCTCTACCCACCAGATGCTAGTAACACCCTGGAGTTGTGACAACCAGAAATGTCTCTAGACATTGCCAAATGTCCCTGGAGGCACAAAGTTACTCCTCTATGAGGACCACTGGTTTAGAAATGATTCTTGCAATCAAGCCATTCCAACCATCACTACCCTCCTCTCATTCCCATCACTACAAGCTTCCCTATGGACCACTGACTTCTTATCTCCACTGAATCACCATCCAGTCAATCCTGAGTTAGGTTTCTGACAATACTCATTACTGGAAAATGCTCTGAGAGGTCTGCAGTGACCTGGCAGCCAAATCCAGGGAATGACCTTTTCTCAATTCATTGATTGTCTGCAACTTTTAGCACTATCAGCATGTCATGGTATTCATCTCATGTATTCTTTTGGGGTCAGCTCCTATCTCCCTGACTGCCTCCTTCAGTGGTCCCTCCTTATCTGCAGTTTCAGTTACCCATAGTCAACCAAGGTCTGAACATATTATATGGAAAATTCCAGAAATAAACAAATCATACATCTTAAATTACTCTCCATTCTGAGTAGCATAATGAAATCTCATGCTGCCCTGCTCTGTCCCACCCAGGATATGAATCATCTCTTTTTCCAGCATATATACTGTCAACGTATTAATCACTCAGTAACCATCTCAGTGATCAGATGGTCATGGTATCGCAGTGCTTGTGTCCAAGTCACCCTTATTTTACTTAATAATGGCCCCAAAGTGCAAGACTGGTGATCCCAACAGTTCAGATATGCCAAAGAGAAGCCATAAAGTGCCTCTTTTAAGTGAAAAGATGAAAGTTCTTTACTTAATAAGGAAAAATAATAAAGCCTAAGCTGAGGTTGCTGACAGCTGTGCTAAGAATGAATCTTCTATCTGTAAAATTTGGAAGAAGGAAAAAAAAATTCCTGCTGGTTTTACTGTCATATTCAGACTGCAAAAGTTATGGCCATAATACTTGATAGATGCTTAGTTAAGACAGAAAAGGCATTAAGGTTGTGGATGGAAGACAATGAACAATGTTCCTACTGATGGTAATCAGGCTTGGTACCATCCATGGTTTCAGGTACCCACTGGAGGTCTTGGAACATATCCCCCCAAAATAAGGGGTTCTACTATACATATTTTCTAAATGTAGGCACTCCCCCACCCGCTCATGTGGGCCTCTGCTGTGTGCTTTTTTTCACATTTTCTTATCCCCTTTCCTGCCTGTTACGGTCACCTCCATGTGGATGATTTCCAAATATAGATTTGCCTCTTGGATGGACTCCAGGCTTATGTGTCCTTTTGCCTTTCGACTGTCTACATGACACATTAAAAAATATATTTCAACATTTTCAAAATCAAAGTTCTCTTCTTCCCTCCTTTGATTGATTCCTATTAATGGTATTACAGTCCTTTATATCACCAGTTCTCCAAACATTTTTTGGTTGTATACTACATCAGTAAAAAGGTTTTGAGCATGTTACACCCAAAATATGTTTATTAATAAATCTGATACATGTGTAATAGAATTATATGAAATAGAAATTTTAGATGAGGGAAGATGAAAATAATATTTAACATTTTAACAGTGATGGCTGGGCACAGTGGCTCACACCTTTAATCCTAACACTTCCTTGAGCCCAGGAGTTCAAGACCAGCCTGGGCAATATAGTGAGACCTCATTTCTACGAGAAATTTAAAGATTAACTGGGTGTAGTAGCATATGCCTGCAGTCCCAGCTGCTTGGGAGGCTGAGGTGGAAGTTGTAGTGAGCCAAGATTGTGCCTCTGCACTCTAGCCTGGGTGACAGTGAGACCCTGTCTCAAAAAAATAAAATAAAAATAGTGAGACCCCTGTTCTAAGATATTATTAATTTAATGAACTTTATTTAATTAATTAATTAATTTCTTTTTTCTTTTTTCTTTTTTATTTTTTTTGCGACGGAGTCTCGCTCTGTTGCCCAGGCTGGAGTGCAGTGGCGTGATCTTGGCTCACTGCAAGCTCTGCCTCTTGGGTTCACGCCATTCTCCTGCCTCCGCCTCCCGAGTAGCTGGGACTACAGGCACCCGCCCCCATGCCCGGCTAATTTTTTTTCTATTTTTAGTAGAGATGGGGTTTCACTGTGTTAGCCAGGATGGTCTCGATCTCCTGACCCTGTGATCTGCCCACCTCGGCCTCTCAAAGTGCTGTGATTACAAGCGTGAGCCACCGTGCCTGGCCTGAACTTCATTTTTTTAAAAAAATCAAATTTTAATACTTTGTTACACACAAATTTAAGTACATTTTATTTTGATTTTTCATTTCAATGTCTTAGTTGAAAAAGTTACCCTACAGACAAGTGGCTTCAAATAGAAGTATATTATTGCCTATACTTTTGAAGTCATAATATTCAAGTATAATGGTGATTGCCAGAAATTGACGAGAGGCGAGAATGGGGAGTTAATTTTTAATGGGTACATAGTTTTAGTTTGGGAAGATGAAAAGGTCCTGGAGATTGATGATGGTGATGGTTGTACAACAGTATAAATGTACTTAATACCCTAATTTCATGTGTATCTTGCCACAATTAAAAATAAGGCTGGGTGCAGTGGCTCACACCTGTAATCTCAGCACTTTGGGAGGCTGAGGCGGGTGGATCACTTAAGGTCAGGCGTTCGACACCAGCTTGGCTGACATGGTGAGACCCCCATCTCTACTAAAAATATAAAAATTAGTCAGGTGCGGTGGTGCACACCTGTAGTTCCAGCTACTAGGAAGGCTGAGGCAGGAGGAGCACTTGAACCCAGGAGATGGAGGTTGCAGTGAGCAGAGATCATGCTGCTGCACTGCATCCTGGGCATCTCAAAACTAACTAACTAAATAAATAAATAAATAAGTAAATAAATAGAAGTGTTTAGAATTAGCCAGGGGTGGTGGCGGGAGCCTGTGATTCCAGCTACTCAGGAGGCTGAGGCAGGAGAATTGCTTGAGCCCGGGAGGCAGAGGTTGCAGTGAGCCAAGATTGCACCACTGCACTGCAGCCTGGGCGACAGAACAAGACTCCTTCTCAAGAAAAAAGAAGTGCTTAGCTGAGAACCATTCACATAATCACTTAATAAAAGTTAATGTTAGTAATTAATAATTGCTATTATTATTTCTATACCACTATCATTACTAATTTTCCCCAGAGGCCTATTCGTAGTTCTCAGATAGTATCCTAATTTTGGCTCAGTAATCCATCTTATCCATTGTATGGCACATGGTCCCTTGTATATAGTGGGAAATAATTATTGAATAAATAATGTGATAACAATGGACTACAATCTTTTTTTTTTTTTTCTTTAGGGATTTCTATGAAAATGGGCATTTGCTTCTGATTAAATATTTAGTTCATTTAAATTTGATATCTTAAGTGTACTAATGCCACTCTGCATGTATTCATATTCACAGTAGAAATTTATAGTTAAGGCAGTTTAAGCTCATATAGCACAGATATATATTTTTTTACTATGGACTCCTGGGTTCAAGCGATTCTCATGCCTCAGCCTCCCGAGTAGCTGGGACTACAGGCGCACGCCACCATGCCCAGCTAATTTTTGTATTTTTAGTAGAGATGGGGTTTTACCATGTTGGCCAGGATCGTCTTGAACTCCTGACCTCGTGGTCCTCCTGCCTCGGCCTCCCAAAGTGATGGGATTACAAGTGTGACAGGTGTGAGCCACTGCACCTGGCCAGGGCTTTTTTGTTTGTTTGTTTGTTTTGAGACATGGTCTCATTCTGTCACCCAGGCTGGAGAGCAGTGGTGCGATCTCGGCTCACCACAACCTCTGCATCCTGGGTTCAAGTGAATCTCCTGCTTTAGCCTCCCAAGTACCTGCGATTACAGGCTCGCACCACAATGCCTGGCTAATTTTTAAATTTTTAGTAGAGACGGGGTTTCTCTATGTTGGCCAGGCTGGTCTAGAACTCCTGACCGCAAGTGATTCACCCACCTCGGCCTCCCAACGTGCTAGGATTATAGGCGTGAGCCTCTGTGCCTGGCTTGAGGCTTTTTAAAAGACATCTTAAAGTTGTGCCAAGTTAAAATAATTGCCTTGGACAACAGTGACTTTAAGATGATTTTATGGGCCACATAATGACGTTTCAGTCAATGATGGACTGCATATATGACAGTGGTTCCATATGATTATCGTAAGTATTTTTATGTTTTGCTATTTTTGTGTGTTTACATACACAAATACCATGAGTTACAATTGCCTACGGTATTCAGTACAATAACATGCTGTGCAGATTTGTAGCCTGGGAGCAATAGGCAATACCGTACAGCCTGGGCGTGTAGTAGGCCACACCATCTAGGTTTGTGTAAGTGCACTCTGTGATGTTCACACAATAATGAAATCACCCGAAGACATTTCTCAGAACATATCCTTGTCATTAGCATGTACATGACTATATATGTTGTGAAAGTGTGATTGAGAACTATTTTTAAGTGGATTTGATGTGGAAAATATGTACTCAGAGAAAAGAAAAGGAAACACTTGGTGGTCTTAATCACTCACAGCTGAACTCTGCCTTTTATTATTCCCCCTTAACCAATATTATTTGACTCCTCTGACGTCATCTCAAAAGTACCTGCCTTTTCTTTCTTCACTGGTTCCCAGGAACCTTTCTATGTAGTTGTCTAGCTCAGCAGCCTACTTTCCAGCAAAATGTAATCCCAATTCCCACATCTCTCTTGGCTTCGCTGTTTCCTCCTCCTCTTTCCTCCTTTCCCAGTGAATCAGCAGATGTGGATGACGTCATCTTTGTATTTGGCAGTCACACTGGTGTTAAATGTTGCCCTGCCAAGAGTCAAGCGTGGCGAGCCTGCTTCTGCGGGTTTTGCTCTTATTTGAATTGGTGGAAGTTTGCATTGAACAAAAAGATTTGAATTGTGATACTTTAACTTTAAAAAAACACCAAAGTCAACCCTGGAATTAGATTTGAATTAAGAGTCGCTTGTAACCTGCAGCTGAATCAATGGTTGATGCAGTGATTTTATACCATCTTGTAGTGCTTTTCAAAATACTGCCAGTTGGCCAGAATGTGAGTAGGATATTGATGCATTAAGTTTTTATCAAAGAAATGGTAGATGACCTCACTTAATCATCTAAGGACTGTCCAAAAAATTTAAAAGCTATAAATTTAAAATTGTTTTCACAAGACAGCTATGAAGCAATAGTCACAATATATATATATATACACACACATAAAACCTTAGAAAATGCACCCATATTTTTTCTTATGTAAAGTTTATGTATAACATATATTTAATATATTAAAATTATATATTTCATATATTAGCACATTTTTATAAATATATCATTTATAAAATATAAACAACTTGTAGTATGTAAAAATGTATAAAATCAATAACTCTGTGTAGTTGGTTGATAGCAGACTTCTGTACATTCTCAGTATGTAATTTGCTGTAGTTAAGAATGAGCACTGTTCACAGTTCTTATAGAGGCCCTGTGTCCCCATCCCGTTGGCCTGCTCCTTGACATGGGAGTGGAAGATATCCAGAGGTTAGTGGGAAGCTGGGAATGACTCCTTCAAAGAAGGTAGGACAGTTTTAGTTCTCAAGAGTGAAATGGCACATGTGCTTCATTTCTGTTTCACTTAATCCTACCATGTACTTGAGGAAGTCTCAAAGGCATCTTTAACTTTTTAGTTTTTTGTTCAAAACCAATCTTTTCATCCCCTACTTGCCAACTAAGGCTGTGCCTCTTGCTGTTCCTGTTGTTGTAGAGGCCACTCCATTCAATCAGTTGCTTCAGTCAGAAACCCCAGAGTCACCTTTGGTGCTTCATTCCTTCACTGCACTCCCCTCGGCCCATATGGCTTAGCCCTATCCATTCATCTCCAAAATATATTCCAAACTCATCTCCTTCTCCCAACTCTGTTACCATAGCTTCTCCGTTTCTCATTCTCCTCCATTCATTTTGGGTTTTTTTTGTTTCTTTGTTTGTTTGTTTTGAGATGGAGTCTTGCTCTGTCACCCAGGCTGGAGTGCAATGGCTCAGTCTTGTCTCACTGCAACCTCCGCCTCCCAGGTTCAAGCGATTCTCCTGCCTCAGCCTCCTGAGTAGCTGGGATTACAGGTGCCTGCCACCACACCCAGCTGATTTTTGTATTTTTAGTAGAGATGGGGTTTCACTATGTTGGCCAGGCTGGTCTTGAACTCCTGATCTTGTGATCTGCCCGCCTCAGCCTCCCAAAGTGTTGGGATTAGGGGCGTGAGCCACCGTACCTGGCCCATTCATTGTTTTAAAAAAACAAATCTGATCCTTTTTCTGCTCTGTTTAAAGTCTTTCACCATCTCCCATTGTTCTTAAAGAAAAAAACCAATCCTTTATTGACTCTATCTGTCTCCTGCGTACACCTACCACCACCTCATTTCATGCCCTCCCTTGCCTTACACACTCTCAGACTCCGCTGGTCTGGTTTAAATTCCTGGCACGCCCAGCCCCTTCTTGCCTCAGAGCCTTTGCACATGCTGCTCCCTCTATCTGGAGTGTCCCCTCCTCCTTGCCCTTCAGACTTCACTTCACTGTCACTTCCTCTGAGAAGCCTTCTCCTCCCCTAGAACTATTATAACTTAGGTCCTCCTCTCTAATTTTTTCTCCTAATACCATGTTCTTTTTCTTCTCACATTTAATATTTGTAATCATAGGCTTAGCTATTTATTTAATACTTTAATCCATCTCTCCCATTAGACCTTAAGTCCATGAGAGCAAGGACAAGTCTTTTGGTTTAACACCATATCCCCAGTTCCTAGCACTGTGTCTGGCACATATTAGGGATTCAGTATATATTTGCATGAATGAATAATTGAATGTCTTTTTATAAAAAGGGAATAATATCATATTCTTGATTTTTTTTCCCCTTGGTTGTTAAAGACAGTAGATAGCCTGCTCAACTGGAAGGCATTTGATAGATATGCTTTTATAGTTTTATGTGATTCTGAATATCCTGGCATTTGCTATGCAGAGGGAGACTACTGCTTATGCTTATTTCATGGTTTCTGACACTTGGTTAACGATTTAATTTGAAATCACTACTGAGATTTCCTTCAAATGGAAAAAAGAACTTACCTAGGTTGTTTAAAATGTATGAGCGAGCCCTACTGTACTGTACAGAACAGCAAAAATAATTTCCTGCTTTGGTAGTGGGAAAAATATTTTCTCCACATGTGTTACTTTCCCCCAACAGTGTGCTAAGTTACAGATGCTGTATTATCTCCGTAATAAAAAGATTTTGATTGAATGGTAAGTGAGGCTGTAGCAGCCATATTAAAATGTACTTTTCCAGCATATGCTCCGTTTCAGGGGTAATAGGGATGCAAATGTAAAATGACACGATGGATTATACTGCAGCAACTTCTTATTCGATGATTCGACAGAACTCAAGCATGTCTTTCGTTGATAGTGGGTTTCTGCCACATCAGAGCTGTATGAGGAATGCCTGCCTCCTCACTCAGCCTGGATGTGCTGGTTGATTTTCACTAAATGCTTTCTCTAGCCCCAGTGGCCAAAAGCTCTTGGAACATGATTTCTTACTGTTCTTAATTTTTTAAAAAAATCATTGACTTATGGCAATGATTGGCAACCTTTTCATAATTGCACTTCTCCTCATTTGAAAATGCTGTGACAATGTATGTATAGTTGAATTCTGTTGTTTGCTAGAAGCCTTACTAAAAATTCATGCTGGAAACCTACCCCAGGTTTAAGTATGATGTTTTCACTGTGTAGTGGTATGGGACATAGAAAGAATTCAGCTGCACACCCTTCATTAAGAGGAGGCTGGTGCTTATTCCAAGTCAGTGTGTGTTAAACAATCTGAGTACAAAATACTATGTTAGACCCAGTGTGGGATGGATGCACCACAGATTGAACAAATGCTAGCTGTAGTGGGAAACAAGTATACATGGGATAATTAGATACCAATCCAATAACTTATGCTGTATTGACTTCAGGGTACATCCACATATACCATGTCATCTGATCCTCACAACAAGCCTTTGGAGCAGCTTGGGGAGGAGGGGGACTGGCATTGTTATAGCTCATTCACTGCTGGGGAAACTGAACTTCAGAGGATTTATGACATGTTCAAGGGTGTACAGCTGGGAAGTGGCAGAACTGGCATGCAGAGCCACGTCTTAGACTCTAAGCCCTCAGCCCTAAATTCCATAGTACATCCCATAGGAATTTGGGGAAGGGAAAGGCTGATGTTTATGTGCCCTGGATGGTGGCTTAAGAGTATTCTACACACAGGCCCTGCACTCCCTGCTCTCGTAGTTTTGGAAAAGACCCTGGAAGCTGACCTGGTAGCCTCCATCTGGTCACTGGCCCTTTCCTCTCTCGCTCCATCAGTTACATCCTCTTTTCAGTGTTTGTCCACTCTTGACCTTACCACCTGCTCTCACCTGTCTCTTCACTCCCAGATTTTTCCTTGATCCCACTTCTCTTTCATGTCACCATTCTCTGTCTTCTTTCTCTTTTTTCACTGTGAGAGTATTAGCTGTTTCTCCTTTATGAAGGCCGTTCAATCCTCAAACTGAAACTGCATCAGTAAGATCACCAGGGCTATCTGAGTTCCCGTTTTCCACTCCTCACTGTACGTGGTCTCCATGCAGTCTCTGACTATGGACCAGCCACCATTTCCTGAGCATCTCCTCCTGTGGCTGCGGGCACCTTCTCCTGTGGCTGAATTCTTCCTGCTTCGGTGACTTCCAGTGCCCTTCCTCTACTCCTACTCCTTCAGCATTGAAGTTCTGGAGTTGCTTTATGGCCTGGCGTGAGAACTGAGTTACCAGGGGCCATCTCTTCATGCCTAGTAGCTACCTGGATCATCAAGAAGGTGACTACTCCCCAAATCTTCAGTTCCCCCTTTCTCCTGAGGTTACAGTCTGGCTGTATCATATTGTACCATGCCCAAAATAAAGCTGAAATCCTTTCCATCTATTAATGGAATCATTCTCCAGTTTCCCAAAATAAAAACCTTGGTGTCTTCTTCATATAAGGTCATCAGGAAACCTTGATGCATTTATCTCAGAATTATTTACTGTGGCCTCATAATTAGCCTTCTTTTTGGTCTCACTCCACTCCAGAAAGTCTTCCATTCTGCTTCTAGGGTTACCTTCCTCTCAATTTAGTTTGATTCTATCACTGTCCTGATTAAAGGCCGCTGACTCTGCACTTGCCTTCATTACAGGGACAGAGCCACGTCCCTTCACAATCACTAGCAGCTGTGCCTTGCATGCAGTAGACTCGAATTGTTTTTGAATGAATGAATCTGGTTCCAACCTCCCTTGGAACTTCATCTCCCTGTAACCTGCCCCTCCCCACCATGTTATTGTGTACTCAACTTCTCACCATTTCCCAAATGCCTTAAGCTTTTTAACAATTTCCTGCTTTTGTTGTTTTTCTTCTTTTCTTCTGTGTTCCTTATTAAATTTCAACTCGAATCGATGTTCTCTTGGGCATCTTATAACTTACTGCTCAGCTCTGAAGAAGAAATGGTTTTGTCTATTTGTTTTGTTTTGTTTGTTGTATTCAATCAACTCTCATTGCATTTCTTCCTTTTGTGGTATTGCCCATTTCTGTTCTTAATTTTTGTATTTCTGATTCTAGGTGGTTTTTTCTAAATTCTCCAAAATGCTTGTGTGAGGATATTTAATTCAGTTTGGAGTGTTGTGTTAGAATTTCTCTTTGCTTCATGGTTTCTTGGCAGGGAAAGTTTTCAGCAGCTGTTTGGTTTTGTTTTGATGTGTTTCTATTCCTAGGCATGTCATGGGCACTCTTCTTGGTTTAGGAGCTCTCATGTCTGGTGGCCCAGGACAGTGCTGGTGGATGGTGAGGGTCTGGCGTGTCTTGCTTCTCTTTCACTGTGCAGTGTTTTCAATTTCTCCCCCTTCCTTCATTGGCACAACAGCACCCCTCCTCTGTAGCTTTTTCTCTTCCAGAAGTAGTACCTCTCCAAAGCCTCCAGACTCCCTCATCTTTGGGCCTTTCCCTACTTGTAGCTGGTCCTGAGAACTGCAAGCCCTTGGGCCTGTGTTTGAAATGTGGGCACTCAGTGCGGCACTTTCCTTGGGGAGTATTTTGTCTGTGTTCTGTCAAATCCTCTCCATGCCCCTGTTTCCCTTTCACAGTTTCCCTGCTCCTTATACCCCACAGGTTTGTAGCAGCAGCAGGGGCTCTGTTGGAAATTGGTGTTTATTTCTCTACTTATAGGTAATTTGAAGTTTGTGGTATTCTCTGTCCCTAAGAATGCTGAACAGCTTGGGTCTTTTGAAGATACTTGCCCTCTTCTTGATTATGTGGTCTTTTGGGAAGGATATATAAAGAGTTTTGGATCCATGTGGCTGCCATTGTCCTTCAAACTGAAAGCTCCTACAAGGAAAGTTATATTCTCCCTACTTGTAGATACAAAATGAAGATTCAGAAAGGCTAAATGACTTGACCAAGACAGCACAGATACTAAGTACCAGAATATAAGAAGACCATGTTCTTTTGTGTATATCTGTGAGAAGGTTTAGTCCCATCTTATGAAGTTTACTTATGGCATAGTGGAGGGACAATGTAAGTTTCCCTGATACATTTTTAAAGTATTGTAGGGAAGTGAAGGTGCTCTAAATATGCTTAATAATTTGTTTAAAAAATAAAGTTTCAGATTTGGTTGTGGATATGATGGTATACGAATATTTACAAACTTTAAAGTTTGTATGGCTTTATCTTTTCACGGTGAAATGACAGTTTTTTTCCTGTGATTTTTTTTTTCTTGATGCATATTGTTGAAATCAATGAAAAACAGACAAACATGTAATCCAATTTGTAACCCTGATGTTAGTTGTTTTGGTGTTAGGAAAGGACAGCCACTGGTGGAAAACGTGGATCTGTTTCATTTAGGAAGGACTAGGTAATATTGTTCTTCATGTATGCAACAGTGTCTGGTCCTTTTGCTGTGAGGCTGAGGATGGAGATGTTTCTATTGAGTCTTCCATCTCAGTGTTGCTCCTGACCTTTTTGTTTGGGGATTTGAGGATTGCCAGTGTCAGGTGTTTTAGAGGAAGAGATGAGAATTGTCTGTTTGTTCCATTTCTGTTTATACAAGTAACATGACTCAATGCTGCCATTTTGAAAAACAAAGAAGTACAAGGAAAAAAAAAATCTGAAATCTCATTATCCAGAATTAACTATTGTTAATTTTCTGGTATTATTTGACCTGCTCATGTTTTTCTATTACCTTTTGTATTTTTTATTTTTCATTTTATTTATTTATTTATTGAGACAGAGTCTCGCTCTGATGCCCGGGCTGGAGTGCCGTGGTGCCATCTCGGCTCACTGCAACCTCTACCTCCCCGGTTCAAGTGATTCTCCTGCCTCGGCCTCCTGAGTAGCTGGGATTATAAGTGTGTACTACCACACCTGGCTAATTTTTGTACTTTTTAGCAGAGACTGGGTTTCAGCATGTTGGCCAGGCTGATCTTGAACTCCTGGCCTCAAGCAATCCACCCACCTCAGCATCCTAAAGTGCTGGGATTACAGGTGTGAGTTACCATGCCCAGCTTCTATTGTATTTTTTAAGCAAAATATTATGTTGTACGTGCTAGATTGTGGCCTACTTTTTTGACATACCAAGAAAATGTGAACTTTTTCCAATGGATCATCTATGTATGGCATGGTGTTTAGTAGCTATAAATTTATTCCTTTACATGGATGTGCCACACTTTACCTAATCCGTCTCCTATGGTTGATTTTCACTAGGATATTCACTATGATAGTAGTACAGTGAATAGTCTTGCAAATGTGACTTTGTATATATCTCTGATATGTAAGGGAGTTACTGACTCTTAAGGATTGATTGTCATTTTTTTTTGTTTAGAGGGAATAATAGAATAAAATGTACAGAAATCTTTTTCTGTCTATTTGCTTGCTTCAGCTTTTCATCTTTGCTTTGTGTTTAAGGTACTCTCTATATATGTAGGCTCATTCTTGATGCACTCAGTATTTCTCCTTTAAGGCTCACTTCTGCATCCATCCTTCTACTTTCTACAACCTTGGTTGTTATCAATATGCTGTTGGCACCCAGAGACTGACTTTCGAGCCAATTTATAAGTAAATCTCCAGTTGCTATTATAAAATCCCTAACTAGAAGTGTTTTTTTTTTTTTTTGGACTCTCATATTAGCATACTCAAATCCTGAACATTTTTCATCCTTCCCACTTCCAGTAGGAGAGAGTTCTGAGACAAGTTACCTAATTGCCTACTAGACATCTTTGTTAAGGTCACCAAGAGACATTTCAAACTTTAAGTACACAATAACACTAACAACACCTGCTAATATTTTACTGAGATTACTGCATGCCAGGAATCATGCCCAGTGTTCTACATGTATTGCTTTATTTTATCACAGCAACCGTATAGGTTCTACCATAGTTCCCACTTCACAGATGATGGAAACAGTGGCACGGATGCTAACACAGAAGTTAGTAAATCTGACTGCCCTCCTAACAGCTATGCTGACGCCGTTTGGTTTCCAAGGCTGAATTCTTGATGCTTCATCCTGTAGCATCTTCCTAAGTATTTCTTATCTTAGTAAATGGTACACTATTTACCTAGGAGCTCCAGAAAATTAGGAAATATTTTTGGTACCTCCTTCTCTCTCATTTGCCAATATTTTTGCTGATTCTATCTTTCAAATATATCTTGGATAATGTCACTGTTTATCCCAGACCGGGCCAGCATCTCCTGCCTCAAAACTCCTGCCCTGAGTTTCTGCTCTTGCTCCTTAGGCCCAGTCCTCACATGATCATCTTTTAAAAATGCAGCTCTAATCTTTCACTCCCCTTTCCTAAGCCTGCCAGTGACTTCCCATTGTACGTAGAAGGAAATAAAAATCAGCACTCTGGCAAAGGCGGCTGCTTGCCTTCCCAGCCTTACTTTTACCTCTCTTGATTGACAAGGCCCCACTTCCCTTCCTCAGGGCTTCTGCACCGGCTGTTCCTCCTGCCTGAAACACTCCTGGGCTCCATTCTCCAACTGAACGACTTCTGCTCCTCCTCCTGGTCTCATTTTAAATGCCACTTCCACAAAGCAGAAGCCGTCTCAGATCGTGCACTATAAATGAGGACTTCCCTTTGTATTCTCACAGACTCCTGCTCTGTACCTTCATGGAGCTGAGCCCAACTTGTAATCTTAGTTAGATTTGTGGCATTATTGATCTCATACCTCCCCACCATTAGCCTGTCAGGCTGGTGCTATGTTTTATCTTATGCACCCTTGAACCTCAACTCTAAGCCCATGGTAGACATTCATCAAATATTGGAATAAAAAAAAAAAGAAAAGAAAAGAAAGTGTAAACATATTTTTCTGGTTGCACCTGGATGTGAGATGAGCTGGATGTTTCTTTTCCTGTCCAGGAGAGTTAGTGTGTATTTGATTCTCTGTGTTTGTCCAGTAGGAGCCTAAGGCCTTCAGGCATGGGAGCCACCTTTAGCCTAACAAGGGAGTATGGTCCCAGAGAGCAGAAGTGGGATTCATGCTGGAGGAGTAAGAATCAAAGGAGGGTAGGAAGAGCCAGATTCCTGCTCTTATTCTGGTCAGAGAGCCCACAGTGATCCCTAATCAGGGCTGAAGCCTTGCATTAGACCCAGTTCTTAAAGTTTTCATTCGGTAAGCCGTCTACTCTGTCAGTATTATAAAGTCAGACTTAGCAACAGTTACTATGGTTCTTTTTTTTTTTTTTTTCCTTCCTGCTCCTCTCAACTAGAAGAATATCAGTGTTTAATTTTCTGTGGCATAAAATTTCATTAACTGTGAGTGTGCCATTTCTGCTTGCAAGGGCTTTCCATGGGAGCAGAAAGAAAATGACAAGGGGCCCTTCATGCTTGATTACTGTAGAGGGGATGGTATTCACCAAGAGCCTCTCAGAAACTATAATATGCCATTCTGGCAATCTAATCTCTCCTCCAAGGCACCTGTGTTGGGGATCTTTTAAGGCTCACAGAAGTTTTAGTTTTGAAGGCAGTTGTTCTTTCTGATCACGCACTCTTCCTGCCTAAAGCAGTGAAGCCACAGAAGTACTATGTTGATTTAAATTCTAAATTCCTATAACAGTGACAGTTACCTCATAGGCACTGGTGCCAAATGGAGACAATTTCCTTTTTGCTGCTCTACTGCATTTTCATCAGACTACAAATGATGGTGGCAGCAGCGATCCTGCGCATGTGCTTGTCATTGTGTAATTTTCCCTTTTGAAATGCTGGATTCCCAGCAGAAAGAAATATGCTTTCTTATATTTTCATATATGTTTATTGTATGTTTATTCTTTGGATTCTTAAGGACACCTGAGGCTGAAGAGTGATGTTCTTTTAAAACTACAGTTAGACATATGAGCCACTACACCAAAAATGCTCTCTGAGCACTTGGAGATGGCACGGGCTGAGTAGTAGATTGCTAGTTCTTGGGTTAGAAACCACCATTCATTTTCTTAAATTGTTGCCAAAAAGGTATAAAACCTTGAATGTTATCATTTCATTTCTCCTTCTTAACAATGGTGTAATTGTTAGTATTGTTACTAACATTAATGTTACAAATGTTAATGTTAGTACTGTTACTAACATTAATGTTACTAATGTTAGTATTAGTACTGTTACTAATCTTTGTAGTTACAGCAGGGATTGGCAAATTTTCTCTGTAAAGGGCCAGGTTATAAATATTTGAGGGTTGATGGGCCATAGCTTCTGTTGCCAACTACTCAGTTCTGCCATTATAGTTCAAAAGCAGCTGTAGACAAAATGTAAATAAATGGGCATGCTGTATTCCAATAAAACTTTTATTGTAAAATAAGCAGAGGGCTGGATTTGGCCCACAGGCCATATTTTGCGGCCATAATTAGCATAATTGCCCAAACGAAAACATTTAAAACAGGGAAGATGAATTGGGTAAAACAAAAAAAATAGGAGACTTTCTCATATGGTCAGGGTTCAAACTCAGATTTTGCAGAGGAGGTCAGTGGTCTTTGTTAAACACATATGATTGTATCAGATGCTGATCTACATCACAGATAACAAGATTAGCTTACTTGAGGCCACTAGGATAAAACCAAATTTAGATAGGCAGAGAGATGTAAATCCTTATAATTAATGCTAATACTTCTAGACTGTCTTTGGTCAGCATGAGTTAGATGTCTGCTGTTCTTTCCTTCCTGGCTTGATGAAATAACTTCATGATACAACCCCATTTTAGAATTATTTTGGATCTTCCACTAAAATAGTATGATCTTTTGGCAAGCAATACCTTAGGGATCACTACATGTAGTTATGGCCCCTGGTGTGGCTGGTATAAGGGACCACTATTTTCTCTGCAGCTCTTGGACATTCCCTACAGAGTGGACTAGAAAGAATCTATAGAAGGAGAACATTCAAACCACTGTATTTTATTTATTTATTTATTTTTGAGAAGGAGTTTCATTCTTGTTGCCCAGGCTGGAGTGCAATGGCATGATCGTGAATCACTGCAACCTCCACCTCCCAGGTTCAAGCAATTCTCCTACCTCAGCCTCCTGAGTAGCTGGGATTACAGGCGCCCGCCACCACGCCCGGCTAATTTTTGTATTTTTAGTAGAGATGGGGTTTCACCATGTTGGCCAGGCTGGTCTCGAACTCCTGACCTCAGGCAATCGCCCACCTCGGCCTCCCAAAGTGCTGGGATTACAGGCGTGAGCCACTGTGCCCAGCCTCAAACCACTGTATATGAGCAGAAGTCATCACTGTTGTGAGAAAATAGTCTTCAGGAATTGCTTTTGAAGGAGAAATAGAAATGGATAAGTTGAGTTGATCTTCTGTGAGGAAACCTCTTCCAGTAGACATGAGAATTTTAGATATTGATTATTAAATTTGATATGGGTAATGCCTTGTTAATAATTCAGTGATTTAATGGAATTTTACATCTGGTCCAACTGGTTCCATTTTACAGTTGGGGAAATGGTTCTTATTCTAGTAATATCATTATGCTCGTTCTCATATTTTGCTGTAGTATCCACATGCAATATATTCTTAATGAATAAACTCAGGGCCAGCAAGTCAAAAGTGAATATAACAGTATGCTTTTTACGTGCATGTTGATTTTACCTATCATTGTAGTGGAGTTGGGAGTTTGAGTTGCCCAGTTTTGCAAATAAAATACTGGCCACTGCTAGGGATTGAATGTTTGACCCCTCTAAAACTCATGTTGAAATTTAATCCCCAATGTGGCAGTATGGAGAGGTGGGGCCTTTAAGAGGTGATTGAGTCATGAGGGCTCTGCCCTCCTAAGTGGGTTAATGGATTAATGGATTATCATGGGAATAGGACTGGTGGCTTTATAAAGAAGAGAGACCTGAGGAAGCACATGCAGCTCCCTTGCTGTGTAATGCTCTGTGCCACCTCAGGACTCTGCGGAGAGTCCCCACCAGCAAGAAGGCCCTCATCAGATGCAGCCTGTTGACTTGGACTTCTCAGTCTCTATAAACGTAAGAAATAAATTCCTTTGGCCGGGTATGGTGGCTTATGCCTGTAATCCCAACACTTTGGGAGGCCGAGGTGGGCGGATCACGAGGTCAGGAGTTCGAGACCAGCCTGG
This sequence comes from Pongo pygmaeus, assembly GCF_028885625.2. Taxonomy (NCBI): domain Eukaryota; kingdom Metazoa; phylum Chordata; class Mammalia; order Primates; family Hominidae; genus Pongo; species Pongo pygmaeus. The sequence continues at coordinate 77,925,489 of NC_072384.2, forward strand.
CCAACATAGTGAAATGCCATCTCTACTAAAAATACAAAAAATTAGCCAGGCGTGGTGGTAGGCACCTGTAATCCCAGCTGTTTGGGAGGCTGAGGCAGGAGAATCACTTGAACCCGAGAGGCGGAGGTTGCGGTGAGCTGAGATCACAGCATTGCACTCCACCCTGGATGACAGTCTGAGATTCTGTCTCAAAAAAAAAAAAAAAAAAAAAAGAAAGAAAGAAATTCCTTTTCCTTATAAATTACCCAATTTCAGATATTCTGTTATAAGCAACAGAAAGCAGACTAAGACAGACACCAGGTTAAATTTGAATGTCAGAAAAGGAATTATTTAGTGTTACAATGTTTGAAATGTATACTAAAAAATGACTCCTTATTTATTTGACATTCAAATTTAACTAGATATCCTGTATTTTGTTTGGCACCCCTTCTGGGGGCACACAAGATGAAAATTGAGAAAGACAGGCTAGTGGTGGCTAGTAGAATGTACTAGTTTCCAAATCCTAGCACCCAGCTGGAGAACTTACTTAAAATGCCAGAGAGTAGGTAGTGGTATTTTTAAACAGTGCCCCGAAGTGACTGTGAAAAGTTCTGGGGCCTGTGGTTTGATACTGCTCACTCACTGGTGCTTTCTGAAACAGCAATTCTCAAGGAGGTAGTGTATTTAGTCTGTTCTCATGATGCTAATAAACACATACCCAAGACTGGGTAATTTATAAAGGAAAGAGGTTTAATGGACTCACAGTTTCACATGGCTGGGGAGGCCTCACAATCATGGTGGAAGGTGAATGAGCAGCAAAGTCACGTCTTACAGGGTGGGAGGCAAGAGAGGATGTGCAGTCCAGGAGCGGTGGCTCAGGCCTGTAATCCTAGCGCTTTGGGAGGCCAAGGTGGGCAGATGACCTGAGGTCAGGAGTTCAAGACCAGCCTGGCCAACATGGCAAAACCCCATCTCTACTAAAAATACAAAAATTAGCTGGGCGTGGTAGCACATGCCTGTAGTCCCAGCTACTCGGGAGGCTGAGGCAGGAGAATCGCTTGAACCTGGGAGGCAGAAGTTGCATCAAGCTGAGATCGTGCCACTGCACTCCAGCCTGGCCACGCAACAGGGCGAGACCGTGTCTCAAAAACAAAAAACAAAAGGCAAAAAACAAACGAAAACAAAAACAGAGCATGTGCAGGGGAACTGCCCTTTTATAAAACCATCAGTTCTTGTAAGACTTCTTCACTATCACGAGAACAGCATGGGAAAAACGCTCCCCAGTGATTCAGTTACCTCCCACTGATTCTCTCCTATGACACATGGGGATTATGGGAATTATAATTCAAGATGAGATTTGGGTGGGGACACAGCCAAACCATATCAGGTAGTTCTCTGGTATCAATACCATTGTCTTCCACTGGCTGAGACTTTCTAAGGGTTTTCCTCCATTGATTCAGCCGTTGGATACTGCAGAGCTGGTCTTCAATTCTTACAGACCAATTCCTAATCTCTCACCTTGACTTCCTTCATATTGCTGTGGGATATCAGAACCTGGGTTTAGAGGAATGTTGGGAAAAAACTAGGTTGGGGGAGGAGAATGGCAGAATGATTCAATTCCAAATCCTGGAGAGCTTCCTTTCCAGCTCACTGTTCTTATTCAGTTTCTCTGCTTTCCCAGCTTTCGCTGTTTCTTTCTGAATGTTAGAACTTTGGAGTTTAAAATGGCCTTGGAAGAAAACATTTGGTCCAGAATCCTTGGAATCCATTCAAACTTTAGTATTCACAGGATCTGTGGTTTGACCTTGATAACTGATTTCTGTGCTGGAGGGTGGGGGGCAGCAAATCGAAGTCAGGGGCAAACAGTTGAGAAGCTCAGCTCCTCTTGGGTATCTCCTCTCTTGACTTAGTGGACCACATGGATGATCAAGCGTGTGGTTTCCTGGGCTGATACAGAAGCTTTCTTCTTTGATTGCAGAAAAGCTGTGCAGTTCTGTGATGAATTAGAAAAAAAACAAGTTGGTGTTTAGAGAAAGCAGCACAGTCCCTTAGCAAAAAGACCCTTTCCTTGGATAGGACATGTTAGACTGTAAGGAGGAATATAACTTAGGACATAGCTTTGGTATTTTGTGGAATTAGATGTGAAGATTTTGCTAACAGGGTGATGTAACTGGAGTGGGAGTTTAACTTGAAGCCTTGATTTATCTCGAAGGGGCCAGCCCTTTTGCTATGGCGTTGTGTAGTATCATCTACCATAACAAAGGAACAAGTAGTCAGGTTCAAGCATGCTTTTGTTTAGTAATTTTGTAAATAGCAGCTCAGATGGTCTTCCTCAGGCAGCTCCTAAAACCCAGCAGTTGGTAGGTTTAGCCAGTGCTTCTCAAGGAAGTCGTGTGGAAAAGAGTGAATGCAGCGTCTGAGGCAGGCTGAGGAGTTCACCGGGTCATTTCATGGCAGAGCTGAAATGAATGGCATGTGCTCCCGAAAGCCAGATCTTAAGAAGTTCTGGAGCATGGCAAGTAGGCACTTAAACACATTTATTTTTTGAAGATAAAATTAATGCAAAATACTTTATCTAAGTGATTTTCTTATAAGTATGTTTTTGAACCAGAATATTCTTTTTTTTTTTTTTTTTTTTTTTTTTTTTTTTTTTCATGCACAATTACTCTATGTTTATTTTCTTTTTTTTTTTTTTTTTTTAAATTTATGAAGTATTTATTGATCGTTCTTGGGTGTTTCTCGGAGAGGGGGATATGGGAGGGTCATAGGATAATAGTGGAGAGAAGGTCAGGAGATAAACACATGAACAAAGGTCTCTGGTTTTCCTAGGCAGAGGTCCCTGCGGCCTTCTGCAGTGTTTGTGCCCCTGGGTACTTGAGATTAGGGAGTGGTGATGACTCTTAAAGGGCATGCTGCCTTCAAGCATCTGTTTAACAAAGCACATCTTGCACCGCCCTTAATCCATTTAACCCTAAGTTGACACAGCATATGTTTCAGAGAGCATGGGGCTGGGGGAAAGGCCATAGATCAACAGCACCCCAAGGCAGAAGAATTTCTCCTAGTCAGAACAAAATGGAGTCTCCTATGCCCACCCCATTCTACACAGACACAGCAACAATCTGATCTCTCCTTCCTTTCCCCACACTTCCTCCCCTTCTCTTCAACAAAACCGCCATCGTCCTCATGGCCCGCTCCCGATGGTCGCTGTCTCTTTGGAGCTGTTGGGTACACCTCCCAGACAGGGCAGCCAGGCAGAGGCGCTCCTCACGTCCCAGACAGGGCGGCCGGGCAGAGGCGCTCCTCGCTTCCCAGACGGGGCCGCCCGGGCAGAGGCGCTCCTCTCCTCCCAGACGGGGCGGCCGGGCAGAGGCTCTCCTCACATCCCAGACGATGGGCAGCCGGGTAGAGGCGCTCCTCACATCCCAGACGGGGCGGCCGGGCAGAGGCGCTCCTCACTTCCCCGACGGGGCCGCCCGGGCAGAGGCGCTCCTCGCTTCCCAGAAGGGGCCGCCCGGGCAGAGGCGCTCCTCGCTTCCCAGACGGGGCTGCCCGGGCAGAGGTGCTCCTCACTTCCCAGACGGGGCCGCCCGGGCAGAGGCGCTCCTCACTTCCTCCCAGACCGGGTGGCAGCCGGGCAGAGGTGCTCCTCACCTCCCAGACGGGGCGGCCGGGCAGAGGCGCTCCTCACCTCCCAGAGGGGGCGGCCGGGCAGAGGCGCTCCTCACTTCCCAGACGGTGTGGCGGCTGGGCAGAGGCGCTCCTCCCTTCCCAGATGGGGCAGCCAGGCAGAGGCGCTCCCCACTTCCTCCCAGACGGGGTGGCGGCCAGGCAGAGGCGCTCCTCACTTCCCAGAGGGGGCGGCCGGGCAGAGGTGCTCCTCACTTCCTCCCAGACGGGGTGGCAGCCGGGCAGAGGCACTCCTCACCTCCCAGACGGGGCAGCCGGGCAGAGGTGTTCCTCATCTCCCAGACGGGGCGGCCGGGCAGAGGTGCTCCTCATCTCCCAGACGGGGCGGCCGGGCAGAGGTGCTCCACACTTCCTCCCAGACGGGGTGACGGCCGGGCAGAGGCACTCCTCACCTCCCAGACGGGGCGGCCGGGCAGAGGCGCTCCTCACCTCCCAGACGGAGTGGTCAGGCAGAGGCGCTCCTCACTTCCCATATGGGGTGGCGGCCGGGCAGAGGCGCTCCTCACTTCCCAGATGGGGCAGCCAGGCAGAGGCGCTCCTCACTTCCTCCCAGACGGGGTGGCGGCCAGGCAGAGGCGCTCCTCACTTCCCAGACGGGGCGGCCGGGCAGAGGTGCTCCTCACTTCCTCCCAGACGGGGTGGCGGCCGGGCAGAGGTGCTCCTCACCTCCCAGACGGGGCGGCCAGGCAGAGGCGCTCCTCCCTTCCCAGACGGAGTGGCCAGGCAGAGGCGCTCCTCACCTCCCAGAGTGGGCGGCCGGGCAGAGGCGCTCCTCACTTCCCAGAGTGGGCGGCCGGGCAGAGGCGCTCCTCACTTCCCAGAGTGGGCGGCCGGGCAGAGGCGCTCCTCACTTCCTCCCAGACGGGGTGGCGGCCAGGCAGAGGCGCTCCTCACCTCCCAGACGGGGCGGCCGGGCAGAGGCCCTCCTCACCTCCCAGAGTGGGCGGCCGGGCAGAGGCGCTCCTCACTTCCCATAGGGGGTGGCAGCCGGGCAGAGGCGCTCCTCACTTCCCAGATGGGGCAGCTGGGCAGAGATGCTCCTCACTTCCTCCCAGATGGGGTGGCGGCCAGGCAGAGGCGCTCCTCACCTCCCAGATGGGGCGGCCGGGCAGAGGCGCTCCTCACCTCCCAGAGTGGGCGGCTGGGCAGAGGCGCTCCTCACTTCCCAGAGTGGGCGGCCGGGCAGAGGCGCTCATCACTTCCCATAGGGGGTGGCAGCCGGGCAGAGGCGCTCCTCACTTCCCAGATGGGGCAGCTGGGCAGAGGTGCTCCTCACTTCCTCCCAGACGGGGTGGTGGCCAGGCAGAGGCGCTCCTCACCTCCCAGGCGGGGCGGCCGGGCAGAGGCGCTCCTCACTTCCCACATGGGGTGGCAGCCGGGCAGAGGCGCTCCTCACTTCCCAGACGGGGTGGCGGCCGGGCAGAGGCGCTCCTCACTTCCCAGATGGGGCAACCGGGCAGAGGCGCTCCTCACTTCCTCCCAGACGGGGTGGAGGCCAGGCAGAGGCGCTCCTCACTTCCCAGACGGGGCGGCCGGGCAGAGGCGCTCCTCACTTCCTCCCAGACGGGGTGGCGGCCGGGCAGAGGCGCTCCTCACCTCCCAGACGGGGCGGCCGGGCAGAGGTGCTCCTCATCTCCCAGACGGGGCAGCCGGGCAGAGGCGCTCCTCACTTCCTCCCAGACGGGGTGGCAGCCGGGCAGAGGCGCTCCTCACCTCCCAGACGATGGGCGGCCGGGCAGAGGCGCTCCTCACTTCCCAGATAGGGCGGCCGGGCAGAGGCGCTCCTCACTTCCCAGATGGGGCAGCCGGGCAGAGGCGCTCCTCACCTCCCAGACAGGGCGGCCGGGCAGAGGCGCTCCTCACTTCCCAGATAGGGCGGCCGGGCAGAGGGGCTCCTCACATCCCAGACGATGGGCGGCCAGGCAGAGACGCTCCTCACTTCCTAGACGGGGTGGCGGCGGGGCAGAGGCTGTAATCTTAGCACTTTAAGAGGCCAAGGCGGGAGGCTGGTAGGTGGAGGTTGCAGCGAGCCGAGATCACACCACTGCACTCCAGCCTGAGCACCATTGAGCGTTGAGTTAGCGAGACTCCGTCTGCAATCCCAGCACCTCGGGAGGCTGAGGCGGGCAGATCACTAGAGGCCAGGAGCTGGAGACCAGCCCGGTCAACACGGCGAAACCCCGTCTCCACCAAAAATACAAAAACCATTCAGGCGTGGCGGCGCGCGCCTGCAATCCCAGGCACTCGGCAGGCCGAGGCAGGAGAATCACAGGAGCCCGAGGCAGGGAGGTTGCAGCGAGCCGAGATCACGGCAGTACAGTCCAGCTTCGATAACAGAGGGAGACCGAAAAAAGGGGAGAGGGAGACGGAGAGGGAGAGGGAGAGGGAGAGGGAGAGGGAGAGGGAGAGGGAGAGGGAGAGGGAGAGGGAGAGGGAGAGGGAGAGGGAGAGAATATTCTTATTTAAAACAGCATTCTGGCATGCCTAACTCACTTTGAAATTTGAGCCAGCTACAGCACACCAGGCCAACCTAGTTTGTCTTTTCCCCTGACTGCTGGGGATTAGACCAGAACATTACAGTAGAATTACACCTGCAACTCTCTCTCAATATGACTTGTATTTTGTGGATAGTGTCACCTGACTAAGCCTAACAGACAAGTTAAAAAAAAAATTAAAAAATGGTCCACATATCTACTTTTAGCTGGACTTTCTTGAGTGGAATATATGTGTGTCTTAGCATTGGAAGGCCAAATATCTAGCTTTCCAATTTCTAAGTACAATCGAGTCCCATTAAGAATTTAATGTCTATTACCCCCAATGTAATTCTATATAAACTCATGAACATTATTTTGGATGGTAAAGCTTCAGTGAGTTTTATAATGGTTGATTCTCAACTATAAACATGTGAATTATCCAGATCATTTAAAATATTAAACAAACTTCCTTCTAGAATATGCTTTTAGGCATCTTTTCTTGACCATCAAGTTTGTGTATGTTCAAGGATATAAACTTTCTAAAGGCTTAAATTTTTGCATTTTTAGGAAATTATGCAAAATGAATCATATAGTATACTTTGTAACCAAATATAAATAACATTTTTATTGTACATACTTCTGTCATATTATTTCTATTACTTTTTTTAGGCAAGAAATATTAAAAAGTGAATAAACTTTTTCTGTCGTAAGGAAATATATTAATGATTTCTTCAACAAGGAATGTGGCCTATGAGTAATTACAAATCCTCATTACTATGAATTTGCTATATTTATATATTGCTTCACAGTTTAGAAATTACTTTTATATCAATTGCCTTATTTGTTACTTAGCAACAACCTAAGGTTATTTTGAATAAGGTGTGCAGGGGTCATTATCTCTAGTTTGTAGATGAATAAACTGAGGTTCAGAAAGGTTGTGACTTTCCCAGGGAAACAATAGCTATTAAATGGTGGAGAGGGAACCAAAGTTCTAGTTGTATATATTTTTTTAATTCCTTTTTTTTTTTGAGACCGGATCTTGCTCTGTTGCCCAAACTGGAGTACAGTGGCACAATCACTGCAGGCTTGACCTCCTGGGCTCAAGTGATCCTCCTGCCTAAGCCTCATGAGTAGCTGGGATCACAGGTATGTGCCACTATGCCCAGATGATTTTCAAAAATTATTTGTAGAAACAGGGTCTACCTATGTTGCCCAGGCTGGTTTCAAACTCCTGGGTTCAAGTGATCCTTCCACCAAAGCCTCCCAAAGTGCTGGGATTACAGGTGTGAGCCACTGCACTGGCTTAAAGTTCTAGGTTTTTTTTTTTGAGATGGAGTCTCACTCTGTCACCCAGGCTGGTGTGCAGTGGCGCGATCTTGGCTCACCATAGCCTCCACCTCCCCAATTCAAGCGCTTCTGCCTCAGCCTCCCGAGTAGCTGGGATTACAGGCGTGTGCCACCATGCCTGGCTAATTTTTCTGTGTTTAGTAGAGGAGTTTTGCCATGTTGGCTGGTCTCAAACTTCTGGCCTCAAGTGATCGGCCCACCTCGGCCTCCCAGAGTGCTGAGATTTACAGGCATGAGCCACTGCGCCTGGCCAAGCTCTAGTTTTTTAAAAGACTTTTTATCATGGAAAATTTCAAAGATGTATAGATTAAACAGAATATTGTACACCCATGTACCCATCACTCAGCCACGACAATTATTGGTATCCTACCATTCTTATATAATCTATACATCCACCAACTCTCAGCCCCACGTGATGGTAATGATGGTGATTTTAAAAATTTTTTAAAAAGTTTACCTATACTGAAAGCACTAATCTTAGCTATACGGTCTTGACAAATGGTTATACCTATGTAACTCATACGCCTATCATGATAGTTCTGTCTCTCCAAAAAAAATTCTTATACGTCCTTTTGCTGTCAACTCCCCATCCTGCCCAGAGCAGGGCTGTTTTGATTTTTTTTTTCCACTGGAGACTACTTTTGCTTGTTCTTGAACTTCTTATGAATCAAATCATTCTGTATGTGTTCTTTTGTGTGTGGCTTCTTTTATTCAGGTTCAAGTCTGTAAAGGTCTTTTTTTTTTTTTTTTAATCCAGAATATAATACTATTTGTTGAGTCTGAGGCTATAGCCTGAACTCATAGTTACAGAAAGATAATTCTCTGAATGATACTCTGAGAAAACCCAAGCTCTGGCTTCCTCTCATTATTGCTTGAGCTCACAAAGAGAGATGAACAGTTTTCCTGATCAGGGATCCATCATTCTCTCCAGTGACAGAGCTGATTCTCTTCTGAAGGTTGTTGATGGAGGAGATGCCACACTGTGAAGTAGTTTGCCTGTAGCTAGCTGAGTCATTTGCTAATATAACAGATGCTTCTCCACCGTGCTTCCTGACCCCTATTTTCCCCAAGTGTACCTGCATATATGTTTTTGTTATTTTACTTTTCTGGAAAATGAGTGACAGAAAGCATATATGTCTTTGGAGGTCTTTTGATCAAATTCTTTTTGAGATTGTGCTGACTTTTTAAGGTCAAGTGCTGATAATTGTAAAATCTAGAAAGCCATTTACCTGTCTCTTCATTTTTAATGAGATTATTAATGGTTCAGTTTTGCTAATTAAGTAGAAGAGAAATGATCAAAATAGTGGTTAAATTACTGTACCCAGAGCTTGCATTTCATTTCATTTCAAAGAAATCAGGACTCAACAGTCGAATTGGATCCAAATGTGTTTTTCTTCTTCAGGGAATTTTCTTTGAATTCTTTAACTCAATTATCTCTATTTTAGTTTGGAGGAAGAGAACACAGAACCCCCACCCCACCAAAAAAAAGTCAGAATTACCCTTACTTTTAGCTTTTAGGGAAGAAATATGTAAGAGTTTATATAGGAAATACTCCTGAGTAGAGCAGTGAACCCAGGGATGAACTAATTTATAACTGCCTCTGGCTTCTTTGACAGGCAGCAGTTTCTATTCCAAAGAATGTTTGCAGGCTGATATTGCTGAGTTACTTGTAATTTCTTTAACTCATTGGAGAGAAGAGAGTCCAAATGGTAAAATTAACTTTGGCTTTACTCCCTTTGCTGCTTAAGCTTGAATCTATACTGGGTGATCTTTTTCCCTATGTGAAACTTGGAGAGGATGTGACGGGCCTTGGTAATTACCATAGCAGCGATGGATGATATTTGCCGAGGTTCCATTCATTCATTAGGAGATACAAAATGGTAATCTTCTAATCTAATATTCTTCTTCATTAATTGGAATGATTCTGTAAAAAACAACTGTTCCACATTAAGGCCTCAGCTACCTGCTGCTAATGATGTGTCATAGAAAAGCAGGATAAATTCTTTATTATTTTCTTTTATGCACCAGTTTCAAGATGGGTTGGTTAGCTGACCTCCAAAGGTGACCAATGAATTGTTTTTTTAGAAGATCATCATAACCATATGGACTTAAACACATTTGATATGTTTCAATTCAATTGTAGTCATTATTTTTTTTGGGTTATCTAATTATCCCATTTTTGGCTAGGAAAGCCCTTCCAATTGACTTCCAAGCTGTATGTATATGTATATGTATATGTATATGTATATGTATATGTATATGTATATGTATGTGTATGTGTGTGTCTATCTTCTCTATCTGTCTTTCTACTAATTTATAATGTGGTCCTAGTAGACAAGATGTTTCAGGCTCATTCTATTTTTTTGTCTCCAGACCTGGGATTGGCCATCTCTCTAAGGAGCTCTAAGATGGAAATGGTATTTCCAGATACAATATGGGCACAAGGGGTGGTGATTACTACTTGGTTAGTTATTATTTCTAGGCCTTTTCAGAGGATAAAGTTAGGAAATTTTACCTTTAAGTAAACTATTTCTTGAGCTCATGCTGATAATTCTAATTCAGATTGGAAATAACAAGGGAGAGTAAACTCCATCTCAAAACAAAACAATACAAACAAAACAAAACAACAACAACAACAAAAAACCCCTGATGCTTATCTATATAAAGTTTAAAACTAGAAGAAAGGAATCTTTGGTATTAGAAATCAAAATGATGGTTCTTTGAGGAATTATTGATTGGCAGGTTAATTTCTATACCTTGATTTGGGTGGTGGTCATGTAGTTGTATACATTTGTAAAACATCACCCTGTATACCTAAGAATTACTCACATTACTCCTCAGAAACATTATAATTGAAAAAAAAAGCAGAAGAAAAACATAAGAGAACTAACTAAAAAATGATGATTAGTTAGAAAAGTATGGGATAACAGATCAAAGACTATAAGATAATATAGAAGGAGCTAAGGATATAATTTTCAAATTGTAGAAAAAAGAACTGCAAAAGGATCTTAAAATATTACACAGTCTGTTTTTCTGTCTACTCCTTTTCCCTTTCAGAAAAGCTACATTTGAATGTGTCTGAGTAAAGAAAGGACTCAGAAAGGTGAAACACAAATATTATTAGTTACTGGCTTCTGCAGTACAGAAATGGCTGGAGGCCTTGATGCAAAGTGTCTTATGTGAAGTGAAGAGATCAGAAAACAGATTATAGAAGTTCAAATGGATAATTTTGTATTGAACGAATTTCAGCTTTGGTTGACCTTTCTTCAACTGTTTTCTCACTTTGAACATTTTTTTGGAAAAGGGATTTTATCTCTAGAAATGAGATATTCAGTGTATGAATATAAGACAAGATTAGCTGGGTACAAACCCCTCATGTCCACAGTGGTTCTGGTTTTCCTTTATAGTCAAGTAAGAGCTATGTCACCATTTTTGTCACATTTCTCCTACTGATCCTAAACTTTAATGTTGCTGTTATTATTATTTAATGAAAGGCAATGTGTAAGACATTTTGGTTAGTATTTTGTCTTTAGCAGGGTAGGGATATATGTGTTCATGCACAGAGTCGATATCTAAGGCAAAACATTATAAGTATGTATGTTATAATTTGAGATGAAGACCTGAATTATTTTACTTACTTTATAGGAAAATTTAGGATAAAGTATAGAGGTAGATTTTTTTGCTTTGCTAAAAAAACTCTGCCCATACAGGTTTAAAATACCAGTCTCAAAAGTATGTCAGTTTTCAAGTTGAATATCTACAATAATGAAGTAAATTTGTTAAATATTTAACAGATTAATGTGTGAAATAATTGTTTGAGTATTAAATTTTCCATAATATGTATTGCAAAAGAGAATTGTTTTTGATGGATGAAAATGCAAATTTACCGGTATTTTAGGGTAGGAACAAAATGTTAGCCAAACTCCACTTCATTCTTATTCAGAATTTGTCTCCAAGGCAAGGATTTTATGATCAAAATAAATGATACCAGAAGTGTCATTGTGTTTATTTAAGCTTAATATTCATTTTTTAAAAAGAAAAATGTTAATATTTTGAAATAGAATCACTGAAATGCAGTGTGACAAGAGCAGAGTTCCCTTTGATATTTCAACAGGAAGTAGCTTAATAGTCTCCCTCTTTAGGGATATGGGATCCAGTGGATTAGTGGTGGAAGAGAAAAATCTGAATGCTTAAGTTTCTAAATCACTGTTTAAAGGGACAATGTTAGGGCATAGGCAACTATGTTCATCATCCTAGTGACCAGTATTTAATGAAAAAATTAGGAGACATTAATATATATAGATCTCCTTCACTTTAAACTGTTTCTAAGAATTAATAATTTGGGTAAATATGGGATGGAGATGAGGAATCAAATACAGTTGAAATTTAGAGTTGGAAAAAGTGCATCCAAATTCCATATAGTACTCAACAGACTCTTCTGATACTTAATTAATTCTTGCCTTGTTAGAAATTCTAAACTCAGTCTTTTGATGCTATAGTTTCAAATTTATCATGGAAATGGGTGGAAAAATTAGATTTTAAAAAAAAAACAGCTTTTTAAAAATTTGCTGGATCTTATCTGTTCTGAAATGAGAATTAGTTCCATAATAGTTTTCTCCAGAAACGGTGTGTTAGTATGATCTTGGACAAAAGCACATATAGAATAGTCTGTCAAGGCCAGGCGCAGTGGCTCACGTCTGTAATCCCAGCACTTTGGAAGGCTGAGAAGGGCAGATCACCTGAGGTCAGGAGTTCAAGACTAGCCTGATCCACATGGTGAAACCCCATCTCTACTAAAAATACAAAATTAGCCAGGCGTGGTGACACATGCCTGTAATCCCAGTTACTTGGGGGACTGAGATGGGAGCATCACTTCAACCTGGAAGGCGGAGGTTGCAGTGAGCTGAGATTGAGCCATTGCACTTCAGCCTGGGCAACAAAAGCAAAACTCAGTCTCAAAAAAAAGAATAGGCTGTCAGAGCTGGAAGAAGCTTTGCAATCCGCTAGCAGCCTAGCATCCTTGGTTTATAAAGAGTTCAAGCCCCAGAGACGGTAAGTTACTTGTACAAAGTGACACACATCAAGGCAGCAGAACCATGACTAGAAACCCAGACATCTGACTCCTGTTAAGTGTGGTTTTCTGCTGTATTGGGATGCTTGGTAATCACTCTTTTCTCTCTGTGACCACGAACGTGTGCTTGGGGACATGGCAGTCTCCTGCCTGCAAAACGTCATCTCTCGTACTTCATGTCTGAGGACCGGCAGAGACACTCAACTGTGTACACGTGTTTGTGTGTGTGTGTGTGTACACAGGTGAAACAGAAAATTCTCAGTATTTTCTAAAATGATGATGATAAATTTAAAACTGCCTCAGGATCCCTGAAGCTTCTTCTTTCTGCTGTTTGGCCAGTGCTTTTAGTCACTTATAGCCCACATTTACAACAGAGAGGACTGTGGCATGTTATGAAGCTCAGGGAGCTGTCTGGTGGCAGGGCCTCCCTTCCTTGTCACCCACAATGGGGCTGCGATATGGGACACTACCCTACCTTCCTTGGTGAATGTCAATTGCTTTGTCCAGTAATATCTTTCAGTTATATCACTCAGTTCTGAAAATTATCTAACCAGGAAAAAGTAAAACCCATAAAACATGAAAAAAAAAAAAAGTAAATTAAGTCCCTTGAAATTACTTGATTTGAAGCATCATTCTCTCATATAAATGTCCAAACTAATCATTATCACACTAACACTGTGGGTTTTTATGGCATCATTTCCTTTAAAGACCTTATAGCAATTCAGAAATGTTAACTCCTGAAGATTGACCATATTCCTGTAAGCACTAGATTAGGCACTGCAGCACCTTGCATGTCTGGTGAGTTCCCTAATGAGGTTGAAAACAATTTTGACTCAGACAGAGTGATAAGGGCTCATTTCACAAGAGGACCTCTAACATTTGTGCTGGGAAACAGGACCAATTATAACTAATTTCTAAATTGCATAGCTTTGAACTATTTGGAGAACGAGGGCCTTTTTCAACATACAAAATTTCCTGGTCTTCAACATGATAATAATTGGGTTTTAATGTATTCAGTCTGCAGGCAATACTTCCTCTGTGTATTTTCAGGCCCCTTACAATTGCATATTCTCCAATGGGTCCCTAGCCCTTACATTGGGAATCATTTGTATAGACCTCAAAGGGAATGTGAAAACTCAAGAGTATTGTCAGTGGGGCACAGTGACTTTTTAAATATTTTACTTTTTTAGGATTTTGTACTAATTGTTATCTTATTAAAATTCATGTGTGTTTCTGTAAAACGACTAAACACCACGCAAAAAGTTTACATAGGATACCAGGATACATTTTTTTTTCTTTAGAGACAGAGTCTTGCTCTTTTGCCCAGGCTAGAGTGCGATGGTGTAATCATAGCCCTCTGCAGCCTCCAACTCCTGGGCTCAAGCAGTCCTCCTGACTCAGCCTCCTGAGTAATTAGTACTGGCTGATTTTTTTTTTTCACTTTTTTTTAGAGATGAGGTCTTGCTATGTTGTGTTGGCTGGTCTTTAACTCCTGGTCTCAAGCAGTCCTCCTGCCTTGGCCTCCCAAAGTGCTAGGATTATAGGCATAAGTCACTTCCCCTGGACCAGACGAGACTTTTGTTTTGTTTTGTTTTTTTGAGATAGCATCTTGCTCTGTCATCCAGGCTGGAGTACAGTGGTGCAGTCATGGCTCACTGCAGCCTCAACCTTCTGGGCTCAAGTGATCCTCCCACCTTAAGTTCCTAAGTAGCTGGAACCACAGGTGCATGCTACCAGGCCTGGCTAATTTATTTTTATTTTTTGTAGAGACAGGATCTCCCTATATTGCCCAGTCTGGTCTCAAACTCCTGAGCTCAAGTGATCTTCCTGCCTTAGCCTCCCAAAGTGTTAGGATTACAGGTGCGGGCCAGTGTGCCGGCTGGATACTTTAATTTATTCATGCTGTTTTCCAAGTTCCAGTTCCAGTATTGAGTAATTTTCCCTCACTGTATTAGAGGTTACTGGTTCTTTTTTGTGGTGGCTTTAAGTGGGAAGATTTATCCCAGCTCTTGGAAGCATGGCAGCCTTTTCGTGGGGAGTCTAATCTGGGTTGGATTTAGGCCCTGTCACTAGCCTAAATCTGACAAGACTGAAGCAGGCACTACCTTCGTAAACTTTTTTATTTTCTTTCTCTCTCGCTCCCCTTTCCTCCTCTACCTTTTTTCTTTCCTTCCTTTTGTCCTTCCCTCCCCACTTTGTTCTACAGATATTTATTGAGTATCATGTAGCTTTGAGAAACTTGCAGACTAGTGGGTAAAACATATGCCTGAAAAAAATCACAGAAATCTCTAATTGCAAACTGTGATAAATGCTAAAACAAAAATGCAGGTGCTATGAGACTGCGAAGCAGAGAGATCCGGCCCAGCCTGCAGGAGCAGAGAATACTTCCCCAGGGAACTGACGGTTAGGCTGAATTGGGATTAACTAGATGCTAAGGAAAGGGAAAGAAGTGTTTTTTGGGCCAAGGAAACAGAATGTGCTTTAGGACTTAAGAGGATGAGTAACATGGTGTGAGATGAGGCAAGGAAGGAAGCAGGGGCAGATCACACTGAGATTCACAGGGCCTGTTGGGGATTCTGGTCTCAATCGCAAGAAGACCACAGTGAGCCCCGTGAACTATTGGAGCCCCATGTATGTGTGTTTCTGATTTTTGTAGGATAACACTAAGCGTTCAGCTGTTTATTGACCTATTACAACTTAGAGTATGACTTACAGTGATTGCACCCAGGATGATACCTTATAATTTACAGTGAGCTGGTGTCTCAGAAAAGGATGGAAAGTAAAATCCTGTGGCATTTGGGATTCTCCCTTTGAACAGTGAAAGAACCAAACAGAAGCCAATTCTGTTATGTCAGCATGCTCTACCACAGAAGCCACCGGGTTTGTGGTTGATCAGCTTGCTCCGTCTGTAAGGTGGGCATGGCTCTTGTGAGGGAGCAGATGGTACTCAGTTGCTCGGATCCTGCAGGTCAGCAGGAACATGAACACAAAGCCTTAACACATGGAGCGAGGTTGAGACCTCAGAGCACCGCCCCTCACAGTCTCTTCACTCCATTGATAACAGGTGGCTTCAAGAATCTATGTGCAACAAGACCACAGAAAAGAAAATTATGAAACTAAAGCAATTCAAAGTTCTTTCAACTTGCCCCCATTTGTAAGCACAATTATTATTATTGTTAACCACATTCAATTGTGGGGTCCAAGATTTTTCCTGGTACTTTTAAATCTTTTCCTCATTAGTGACCCTTAGAAAAGTTGCACTTAAAAAAATACTAGGAGGTAGATAAGACTGGAACTCGCTGTGTCATTCACAAGGGTGTTTTCTGGACATGTTGATACAGATGGTGTCAGTGGGGTCTTGAGCAGCGTGGGGAGGAGAGCCAGAGAGACATGGCTATTTTTGTTTTTGCCAATGCACTGCAAACTGTCAAAACAAGGTTTAGGCCAGACGTGGTAGCTCATGCCTGTAATCCCAGCACTTTGGGAGGCCAAGGCAGGTGGGTCACCTGGGGTCAAGAGTTCGACACCAGCCTAGCCAACATGGTGAAACCCTGTCTCTACTAAAAATATAAAAATTAGCCGGGCATGGTGGCATGCGTGTGTAGTCCCAGCTACTCAGGAGGCTGAGGCAGGAGAATTGCTTCAACCCGGGAGGCGGAGGTTGCAATGAGCTGAGATCTTGCCACTGCACTCTAGCCTGGGTGAGAGAGTGAAACTCCGTCTCAAAAAAAAAAAAAAAAAAAAAAACAAGGTTTATCATTTTCTTCAATGACATGAGTCTATCTATTATGTCTTTACCTTCCCCACTTCACCTCTTCCATACTCTTAAGCTCTATTATAGGATGAAAAGAAAACTGAAAATAACAAAAGGTATATCTAATATTCTCATTGTAGGATATATGTAAGTATAAGCTATATATTATTCTGTTAAGTGATTTTCGGGTTTCATCAGGGGCAGAGAAAAGTGAAAACCCAGAGAAAAGAACATTGGCCAAAAAACTTGAGGCCAAGAAAAGTACTGTGATGTAACAGGTTAAATGTGAAATTGTCCCATGCCTGCTGTGTATAAGATACTGCACTAGGCATTTAACAGCATAGAAAAGTTTGAAACAACCAAGGAATTTACATTCTAAATTGAGACCAGCTGTAACTATAAGCAACATATAAAATGTCAAGTAATTGCAAAAAAAAAAAAAAAAGAACAGATGAGGTGTCAGAAAGTAGTTTGTGATTTATTGCCAAATAAATGACGCTATCAGTGAAGTGATTTTCTCCGCTAATATCCATACTTCCTAATGATGAAGACCATGCGTGGTGGGCTTGCAGTGCTTACCATAGTGGTAGGTGTTGAGTAAATATTGGCATGAATGAATTAGTGAGTGAATGACTGAATCAAGGCTGGAGAACACTAAAGGTTTTAAAGTAAATATGGTGCTTTTAGATTATTTAAATTTTCTTTTTTCTTTTTTTTTTCAGATGGAGTTTCGCTCTTGTTGCCCAGGCTAGAGTGCAATGACGTGATCTTGGCTCACTGCAACTCTGCCTCCCAGGTTCAAGCGATTCTTCTGCCTCAGTCTCCCGAGTAGCTGGGATTACAGGCACCCGCCACCATGCCCAGCTAATTTTTGTAGTTTTAGTAGAAACGGGATTTCTCCATGTTGGCCAGGCTGATCTCAAACTCCTGACCTCAGGTGATCTGCCCGCCTCGGCCTCCCAAAGTGCTAGGATTATAGGCGTGAACCACTTCACCTGGCCCTTATTTAAATTTTCTAAAAGGTATAATTATAGTAAAGTACACACATCTTAAATGTAACTGTGATTATTTTTTATATCTATATGGATACACAAAACTACCTCCAGATGAAGATATAAAGCATTTCTGACATGTTGGATGGTTCTCTCATGACTTCTTCAGTCCATACTCCCCTTGGAATGCCATTCTGATTGCTGTCATCACACATTAGTGCAGCCTGTCTTTGAACTTCATATGAATGGAATTATACAATCCTCTCTTATGTTGAAATTCATCCATGTTGTTGCATGATGTTGCATGAATCATTCATTTTTTTCATTTCCGTTTATTATTTCATCATATGACTATTCCACAATATTCTATATTTTGTCTCTCTCTTTTTTTTTTTTCTTCAGAAAATAGAGACATTTATTCCTCCTTATAGCCAGAGCATTGAGGCAGGTTCACATCTGGGTTGGTAGGGCTCAGAGATGGCAGCAAGTGACACCCCTGCCCATTTTTTCCTCCATCCTGAGCATGTTGGCATCCATCTTCGGACTTTTTGCCCCATTGTCCTAAGATGGCCTCCAGTGCTTCCTGCGTGATTGTATGTGCACTGAGCTTCAATCTGCAACTTTGTGTTTGTGCTGAGGGTATGCTTTTTGGATTGGTCCATATTGCTTTGCATAGCTCTTGTTCTCCTGTGTGTCAGTATTGGCAGGCCAGGGTATAGCTCTCTGCTCATTTAACTCTTCTTTAATACCATTTACCAGTTTATTATAAAGGATACAATTGAGGAACAGTCAGACAGAAGAGAGGTATAGGGCAGGACATGAGGGGACGGGCCAGGAGGGCATGTAGAGCTTCTGTGCCCCACCTTGGGTGTGTCACTCTTCCAGGACCTCATTGTGTTTGCCAACCTGGAAGCTCCCACAATATTCTGTGTTAATGGACATTTGGGTTAGTTTAAGTTTGGGACTATTATGAACGTTTATAAAGCTACTATGAACAATTTGTGTTTTAATGGGCATAAATACTCATTTCTCTTGGGTATATAATATGGAATTGCTGGGTCATAGAGTATTGGTACCTTTAGAAGATATTGCCAAACATTTTTCTAAAGTGGTCATACCAATTCATTTTCCCAACAGCAATGTAAGAGAATTTAAATATGGATCCTTAACTGTTTTGTAGATGTCAGTAGAGTTCATTTAAAATGTGTAAAGACGCTGGTCATTGCAACCCAAGGGAGGGAGGGAATGAATTTTTCCCAGTGTTAGCATTACTCATATTTCCAGACTCCAAACCCTGCCTCTCCCTTCCAAGGCCTTGTTATATTACAGAGTAAGCTCCAGAGAGCAGGAATAGTATCTGATTTCCCACTGCCACAAGCTCAGGGCCAGGCACAATATAGGCATTCAGTCAGTATTCAAGTGGATCCTGAGGTAGGGCCATCACTTAGGAAGGCAAATATAGGAAAAGCATAGTGGCAGCCAGTTACTGAATTCTGACCTTTATGGAGATCAAAGCTCCCAGCTTTATCCCTTGCCAGGTTCATGTCATTCATCCCAACTTAACTGAGAGTCTGCTCTGCGCCGGTAACTCTTGCTTTACTACTGCTGCAGAATGTCAGGCAGGGTGGATGATAACACACTGGCTGGTCCAGGTATGGGTTAGTGGCCACAGCCTCTCTTTGCTCCCTGAGTAGCCCAGACTTGCAGAGTGCCTGGTAGTAAAGAGGGAGCCTGTGATAGGACCCCTGCAGCAGGGTTGGGGGTAGGCTCAGGACAGGTCTGCACCATGGAGAACAGCAATCAGGCAGTTAATGCTTTCCAAGAAATTCTTCAATTTGGCTCCCTTATCGAAGATGACCTCTTATTTTCTTTTTGTGTGGAGAGAGATGAGCAGGGAGAATCATAAAGCATGACTATGAATGATTTGAATCTGGAAATATGTGCAATGTGACTTTTGGGCAAAGCTGCTTTAATAATAATAAAAGGTAACATTGAGCACTTCCTATATACCAGGCAGTGTTGTTTAATTCTCATTACAACTCTGTGAGGTGGACACTCTCTTAGTAGCCACATTTCACAGATAGGGAAACCAAGGAACAGAGAGGAGGCATACCTTTCCCAGCGTCACACAGTTAGAGGGCGGCAGAGTAGGAATGTGAACCGACATGGTTCCAGACACGGGGCTCTTAGCCACTCACCGCATGACAGCTGCCTATTTTTTGTGGTGCTTTGAACTTCTAAAATCATGGTCTTTATTTCTATGAGCCTCACAAAAGTTGGATGTTTGATACGAATGTGTTAATCATTTGGGGATGTAATTTCTCCCAGAGATGGCAATTTTTTAGTGTGAAGAAAGTATGATGTATATAGAGGTGTTATAATAATCCACTGGTCTTGGTTTTGAAAAAGAAAAATGTTAACCTAGCATTAGTTGATCTGTGTTAGAAAGTTTACAGTACTAGGCCCTGAACACCTTACCTGTAATCTCAAAAGTAACTTGAACTAGGTTTTATCAGGCCAAATCCCCATTTTGCAGATGAGGAAATAGAGGGTCAGATAGGCTGAGTAACCTGCTCAGGGCTTCAAAGTTAGAAAACATCAACACTGGGATTGGAATTAAGCCTGTTTAACTCCAAAGCCTATGTTATCTTTACACAGTACCACAGGCTTCCACTTGTGCCCAAAGGAAGCTCTCAATTTCAAGGAAATCATAGTCTACCTTGTTTGCCCTATCCAGGTTTTTAAAATCAGCCTATGACATCAAATTATATTTCCAGAAGAACAGCTTTGAATTGTAATGGATGGCATTGTTCACTGTCTCGGCATTTTAAAATTTATTTCAATTTTACTGACAATACCATCTATTTAAATACAGGAAGCTTTAGTCATAAGAATGCTAATATGCCTGATTTAGTTGTTAAATTTTATTGTGCTCTAATGAGCAAACAAGTCACTGTGGAAACCAAATGGAAATCCAGATGAAGAGAGATACAGCAAGAGGTCTAAGAAATGGGGCAGCTTGAAATAATTCCCTCAAAGCAGACTGGGAGACTGAAGAACTGACTCAAAGAGAAATTTGGCTGCTTAACAATGTTTTGTTTTTGCTTAAAAACAAAACAAAACAAAAAAGAGAAATTCAGCCAGGGTTATTCAGTAAAGCTACATATGAAAAATGATACAGATTATACAAACCTTAGACTTATTGAGGGTCTATTTTATCATTTCAAAAACTGTGTAATTTATGGCAGTGCTACTAACAGTGTTCACCTAATTTATTAATAATTTTAAACATTATTTTGACCTCAATTTGCATGTGACAAACATATTTATACTTTAAAGAATATACATAATAGTTATTTTAAAGACTGACTCAATTAAAACGCTTAGAATCTCCTGCTCCCTGCCCAAGGATTCAGTTGCCATTCCAGTAATCCAATAGATACCAGAAACGTGATATTCTAGACTGAATGTTCCAGATGTCATTGATATGAAAGCCCTACCAGATAGAGGACCCAACAGAAAATTTCCCATTAGCACAACTTAGTCAAGACAGTTCTGTAAAAGTCTGTTCTTTCATCTGGTTTAGGACTTAGATTGTTCTTTCAGGATTTGAGGCTTAGGAAAATTACTTTTGTCCAAGAGTGAATATCAAAACTCATTTATGTAACAGTTTTTGAACTGAGTAGCCAGAGAGATGTCATCTGTGAACACATGGCTGCAGACAGTGGGCAGCTGTCCAGTGGTCTGGCAAGAACTTGCTGTTCATCACAGCCCTGGGCTTCATGTAAGAGTGAAGTCAGCCTCTACTTGGCGATCCAAAAAGCGTTTCAGTTACTGCCAAGTGCCATGTTAGGACTTGTCAACTTCTGCCCAATTAGTATCAGACTGCTGATGTTTGGATATACTTTTGTTAATCTTTCCCTGTCTTGGCACTTGTAGGTTCTGTTACGTATCAGATTCTGTAATTTTTGCATTTTGGCACTTGGATATTTAGTGTTAAAGGCATATTAGAGATGATGATTGAAATGATCACTGTATATGCAGGTCTTGAGAGCTCTTGATCCAAGGCCCCAGAGGCAAACAGTATTTTAAGTTTGCAGCAGGGGAAAGACAGGATCAGCTATCTTGTGATTTATCTAACTTGGAAGTATATTATCAGTTACATCAATGGGAAGGAAGCTTTTAATGCACCACTGTTAGTAGCTGTTGGCAGATCACTAGTCGGTAAATGCCCTGGCAGTAGCATTACAATTCTCCTCTCTCAGTTTGCTTCACAAGAAAACAAGTCTCATTGCATATCTTTTTAACTGAAGTCTTTCTTCAGCAAAACTTGTCTGAGTGCAGGTACTTGTCCATTTGATTTAAATGATCAGTCACTTGAGCTTTAGCACACTTTAGCATCCTTCTTGCATACTGCAGCAAAAAGCATGAGCATCTGCCATGGGCATAAGTGCACATGGTGCAGGTGGGCTTACAAAGATGGAGCAGTTGTAGACATTGCCCTCAGAGAGCATCCAGTCTTGAAAATAAAAGACATGTGTCAATAACTTTGATCAAGATGGGCTGAGGAAATTCCCATAGGTGCTGAGTGAAAGTTATGAAAGTTAAGATCCTGGATAATTCCACTGAGCCACAGAGAATGGCTTCTTGTCATCCAGACAGGGCCTGAAAAGGATGGGATTTAGACTTTGGAGATGTAATGGGGAGACTGTTCTAGGTAGAGGAAATGCACAGAGTGGATAAAGAGTGAGTATGATTGAGGAATTGCAAGACGTTTCATTTGCTTGAAGATTTCAAGAAGTATATCCTGGAAGAGAAAGGTGGAAAGTTAGTTGAGGTAAGATCATGGAGGACCTTTAATAGTAGGCTAGGGAATTTCGGCTTTATTCTCTCTTTCTCTAATTTCAATATTAACTTAAGTATTTTAATATGGCTGGGTGCTGTGGCACATGCCTGTAGTCCCAACACTTTGGGAGGCCAAGGCAGGTGAATCACTTGAGCTTCACAGTTTGAGACCAGCCTGGACAACATGGTGAAACCCCGTCTCTACAAAAAATGGCCAGGCATGGTGATGCATGCCTGTATTCCCAGCTACTCAGGAGGCTGAGGTGGGAGGATTGCTTGAGCCTGGGAGGTGGAGGTTGCAGTGAGCTCAGATTGTGCCACTGCACTCCAGCCTGGGTGACAAAGTGAGACCCCGTCTCAAAAAAAACGTAAACAAGTAAATTAAAAGTATTTTAACCTAAGGTCTGATTATTATGCCATTAATAAACAGTAAAGTGATCCTTTTGGCAGTTTGTTGGGGAACAAATACTACTGTTTATAAGCTGCAATATTTATAATATGGGTGAAAATAGCATTTTTTGGCTGAAAATTTTAAACAGAGGCAGTCCCAAATACATCACATAACCATGTCACTCGGAGAAAGTCAGCTAAGGCATACAGCATACACTTATTTTGATTTGTCCATAGATTTGCTGATATTGGGATCTACATTTCACAGCTTTTTTCTTGGCCAGGTGGGTGTTGATAATGCCTAATAGCCCATATCTCTGGCAAACAAGACACCAGCTTGTTTGAAAGCTGAGTCATTGAGCTCTTTTATCTTTCTTTCCAATTTCCTACTTAACATTTTCCCTTTACATTGGGCACGTGGTAAGCAATGAGATGCCCATTGATTTGCTGCCCAGGAAAGAGCAGCTCTGGCTTTTTTCTATTCAAAGTAATTATTTTAGTGTACCTATAGTGTGCCTTGGAAATATTCTGAGCTGATGTTTTTAGTTATTGCAAGCTAGTAAAAGAATTTTATCAGATAGGCTTGAAACACTTTTCAATTGATAAAAACATTAGTGAAAAGGGCCATCTTTGTTAGTATTCTCTGGCTAATTAACTCAGTTGATTAAAGCTTGAGGCTTATGTGGGCAAGGTCAATTTTTTTTTTTTGCTCTGTGATCATGTCTTGCAAACTTGAGTCTTGGCTTTCAATAAATAATTATAATAATAGCAAGCACTTATGTAGTCTTAAGTGCTATACATAAATAAACTAATAAATAAACTGTACATAATAAACTAATTTAATCCTCAGAATAATCCCAAAAGGCAGGTACTGTTACTCTCTCCATCTTCACAGATCATGGAACAGAAGCTATGTAACTTGCCCAAGGTCACATTACTGGTAATTGACTGAGCCAGGGTTTGAACCTAGGCCGTTAGGCCTCCGGTCTTTACCATTGATCTCATTCAAATCCAGGGACACCAGTAAGGGTGCCCCTAGATTTAATTAAGTAAACACAATGTGTGTCTACATATTTAGAACTATGTATTCTCCATAAGGTGAAACTTTGAATTTAAGAATTTTCAAACCAATATTACAATATCCAGACACCAAAAATATATTTACATCTCTTTTGTTGTCCACTCAACAGTATGTTTCAGATATAGGAGTGTGACTAGGATGCAACTTAAACTTCAGATTGTACCCTGCTGAGCAGTTTAAAAATTGTCCTCTAGGACCATGATTTTTTTTTTTAAATCAAAGACACAGAAATTTTTGTATCCAATTTCAGACACTTTCCAGAGTCTCTGAAGCACACTCCTAGGTCCATAGATATTTTCCCCAAGCAATAGAGAGTAATTGAGCAAGAGGATAACATGATCAAATCTATGTTTTAAGAAAGATAACTCCGATGACAATGAAAGATGGCCTGGAGGAGATAATGACTGGGAGTAGAGAAATGAAATGGTAATGGAAAAATAACTATTTTCTAGCATGATTTAAGGATACATAGTGATGTCACTAACTAAGGAAATATAAGGAAAGGAAAAGGAGCAAGGGTAGAAAGATAATGGGGCTGGGCACGGTGGCTTACACCTGTAATCCCCACACTTTGGGAGGCTGAGGCGGGTGGATCACTTGAGGTCAGGAGTTTGAGGTTAGCCTGGCCAACATAGTGAAACCCCGTCTCTACTAAAACTACAAAAATTAGCCGGGCGTGGTGATGGGCGCCTGTAATCCCAACTACTCACGAGGCAGAGGCAGGAGAATCTCTTGAACCTGGAAGCGGGAGGTTGCAGTGAGCCAAGATTGCACCACTGTACTCCAGCCTGAGAGTGAGACTCTGTCTCAAATAATAATAATAATAATAATAATAATAATAATGGGTTTGATTTTTGAACACACTGAGTTTCAGGTGCCCTTGATATATTGCAATGGAATGGACAGTAGGAAATTGCAAATGCAATCTGGAAAAGAAGTCAGCATTGAGGAGACTGATTGAGTAGTCTCCAGCAAATGGTAGGTTTAAGGCCTCAAAGCGAGACAAGGTCACCCAGGAGAAGCCAAATGGAGAAAAAAAAAGGGCGAAAAAAAAAAGAGGAACCAGTAAAGCTGACTTGGGGAGAAGAGACTCGGGGGAGCAGCAGCAGCAGCAGCATAGCATTTGAGCACTTCCATATGCCTGGACTGTTATGAACACTTTACATGCATTAATTTGCTTAATCCTCAGGCAATTCGGTGAAAGAGCTACTTTTTCCAGATGAGGAACCTGAGGCACAGAGAAGTAAAGTAATTTTCACAAGGTCACAGAGCTAGTAAGTCACTTTCAATGGTAAATTAGCAGTAGCATCGTTAAGCAAATGTAATTGAGTTAAGTTTTTTTAAACTCTTTTAAAGATTTAAATATAGATTAGTAAGCTTTGATGATAGGATTTTCTACTTTCCCCCTGCTGTATCAAATAAATATAGTACGATCGTCATAATTCATGAGGGAAATATGATCTGAGACTTTCATAAATTTACCAATTCCCTAGGCCTCTCTCATGCAAATATTCTGTCAAGATTCATGCATTTCTTAAATATTTTTATATGATAGTTTAAGCTTTCCCTGAAGTTTTCTCTCAATGAGCATTTGGGCATTGGTTGGAATATCCTCTGAAATGGTTTCATGAGTCACATTTTAAAATATTTCTACTTAGAATAAATGTTGAACTGTTTTAGCGGTAATCTGAGAGATCATCAAATTTTACTTTTTTCTTTTTTTTTTTTTTTTGAGATGGAGGCTCACTCTGTTGCCCAGGCTAGAGTGCAGTGGCATGATCTTGGCTCACTGCAACCTCTGCCTGCGGGGTTCAAGTGATTCTCCTGCCTCAGCCTCCCAAGTAGCTGGGATTACAGGTGTGCACCACCACACCCAGCTAATTTTTGTATTTTTAGTAGAGACAAGATTTCACCATGTTGCCCAGTCTGGTCTCGAACTCCTGACCTCAAGTGATCCACCCACATCGGCCTCCCGAAGTGCTGAGATTACAGGCGTAAGCCACCACGCCTGGCCTTTACATTCTTCTTTATAAGTTTCCCTGAACTTCTCTTTGTCTCCGTGAATCCATTGCTTCCTCAGAACCTCTTCATTTTGTTTTCCCTTTTATTACTCCACTAGAAGAGTTTTTTTTTTTTTTTTTTGGAGCCCATTTTCTCACAATAATTTTTTAAATCACTTCATCAGAGTTATGTGCATTGAAGAGCAAGAACAATGAAACCGTATCAAGCCACCACAGCTGGATTCACTGCTAGGCAAGAGTCAGCAAACTACAGTAGGTGCCCACCACTTTTTTATAAGTAAGGTTTTGCTGGAACACAGCCACGTTTATTCGTTTATATATTGTCTGTGGCTACTTTCCTGGCACAGCAGCAGAGTTGAGTAGTTTCATCAAGGGATTGCACAAAATCTAAAATATTTACTGATCTGGACCTTTACAGAAAGTTTGCTAACTCTTTCTTTAGAGCATACTCCTTTCAGAAGATTAGGATGTGTCCTAAGCATGTTTATAGTGCTTTAGAATTAATGGAGTTACTAATTTTTATACAATTTTATTCAACTGAATAATAGAACTGTTGAGTGGTTTCTGTAATATTTATTCTTTGGATTTCACACAGATGTTGTCAAGGGAATAATAAAATTGCAGATTCCTTTAAATAGCCTCTACTCAGAATTCTTAGCTGTATGATCAGTCATCTGAATTTTTGTCAGCGTTAACAATACTCTTTAATTTGGGGGAAAAAATCTTTGAATGGTTAATAAATGTCAAGTACTTCCTGTGCTTGGCTTTTAAATTTTGAAGAAAGAAAACACTTTCCCTACCCTCAGTGAAATAATGTCAATTAAATCTAAGTTATATGCAAACAAAAAAATCTGAAAAAATTGGCTAAATGATAGAGCTGTGATAGACTGAGAAAATTATGTTTGTCTTGAGCAAATTAGTTTATTAGGGTATATGGTTTATTAGCATTTATAAATAAAATATCTTGTTATACTTTGATCATGTTTCTGAAAAATAATGAATGTTTTATTTCTCACTGATTATTTTGCTAAGGCAAAAAACACTTGAGGCTGTCTAGGTTCACCTTCTGTCCTGTCTACTGTTAGTTCTTGGTTTGTCCCCTCCTGTTTCCACTCTACCAGGTTGCTTCATCCTCCCATCTGATCTTCTGAGGTTCTCTCTTGTCTTTTTCCTCCCGTTTGTTCTGCAGCTGGATCCCCCTCCCTGAAGTATGATCACGTGGCTCTCCTGTTCTGAACTTCGCTCCTGTTCTTTACAGCCTGCACAGTGAAATTCAATCTCTCACCAGCGTTTGAGACCTTCCACGCTGTTTCAAACCTTTTCTCCGGCTTCCCCTCCTCTACTCTCCTCCTTTGTCCCCTAAGCTCTGAACTCTGAACTACAGACTACACTTTCCCATCTCTTGATTTTCATATACTTTTTTCACTGTTTGAAATGTCCTTTATTCATCCCTGCATGTCCATTTTCTGCCTGATCTACTAATCTTTCAAATGCCTCCTCTTTTGAGGAACTTCTTCTGATCTGATTCCCACCCAGCCCACAAACCCCAAGCTAGAATTATTATTTTCATGCCATCAATATTCATAGCACATATTTTGCTTTTGTAACTTAAAAAGATTATTCATATACCTTTTCCTGTTATCTAGGGCTTCGAGCCCTCTAAATTTCTTAAGGGCAAGAGCCTGGTTTTTGCTGATTGTTACATTTCTAGATCCTCTTTAGTGTCTGGTTTTGATGTTTATATATAATAACTACATAATTGACTTACTGTTGTGGATTAATCAATCAATACTTAGTGGTGGATATGAAAACTCTGATATGTTATTTCAGCTTGTGAATTTTAACTTCTTTGATATGTAGTAGCATTGATGAGATAAGATGCTTTTCTGAGGTTAAATGTCTTTTGCTCTTTACTCATTAACAAGAAAGCCACAGTAGTTACTAGGTAAGAATGACTGAAATTTGTATATTTCATCTTCAGGAAGTTACCCCAGCACAACCTGTTTCCATTAAACCTATTGGATTGTGGCACTTAAACTATATTCTCCAGAGACTTAGATACCCTCAGTGAACTTGAAACTTTCATAGGTAGGAAAAGAAAAATCAATTTTTTGTCTAAACATTGCTGCTAGTGGAAAAAAGCAAAATGATTATCTTTTCACTAATGAAGTTAGTGGTGACAATAGGCAAAGTAAGCAAGATAATAAAAAAAGGTGTTGTACTGTGTATTGGGCTACAGATTTCTAGAAAAGCAATTTAGAATGTTGAACCCTAAATTAAGACCAGTCCTTCTTTGTAGAAATGGTGTGAGCATTGAAATAAAACCATGGCCCACATATGTGAGAAAATGATCAAAAGTATCTCATTTCTTGTTTTTGGTATGAAATAGACTTTGCTATCTAGATTACGTAGATAACTCTTCTGGTTGTCTTTACTATTTTAAGAATTATTTATTATTGTACAGAGTGCTGGGGTTTACTTAATCTTGTCTCCATTTTGCATTATATGCATTTACTTAGTAGCTACATGGGACAATCTAATCTTTGGTAGACTACATCTTGATTTCTGATGGGCTTGAATAAGAAAGGAGAGGAATGTGCGGGGAATGCACTAGACAAGAACATGTGGGCAAAACCCAGGCTGTGGGAGGATTAGTCACATAGCTTAAAGGAAAATTCTGTTGCAAAGATAATGGATCATTTGCTTCCTGAATGAGCCATTCAGAAGGAACTGTTGCCAAGTCACTAAACTCTCCTGAATGAGATTTTCCAGAGACGCCCACTGGCTAGTACTGGTTAGTGTGGGAAATTTTGTTTAAATCAACCTTTTCAACCTTTACAACTTTTACTTATTAATGATTTAGAAAGATAATGTTAGCATCCTTTTTGATCTATAGAGGATATGTTTAAATAGAACATGATTCCTATTGTGAATGTGTTTCGGTTAAAACCAGATGTGCTGTACGAAAAGAAAATGCATGTGTGTGTGCACGCATGTGCGTGCACACACACATGCACATCAATTTTGGTTATACTTTTTAAAAGAACCAATCTTCCTATCTCTGAGTATATTTCTTAACTAGGATATTTCTTAGTGTGGCTTTAAGAATTAATCTTCAATGTACTTTGTCACAAGCAGTAATCAGGCTTGAACTTTATACACTTATTACCTTTGGACTTCTGCCCTGCACGCAGTTTATGTGCAAGGTAAAACAAGACCCAGTGAAATTTCTTAATTAAAATGAGGTTGGGACAGGCGCGGTGGCTCACACCTGGAATCCCAGCACTTTGGGAGGCCGAGGCAAGTGGATCACGAAGTCAAGAGATCTAGACAATCCTGGCCAACATGGTGAAACTCTGTCTCTACTAAAAATACAAAAATTAGCTGGGCGTGGTGGTGCACACCTGTAGTCCCAGCTACTTGGGAGGCTGAGGCAGGATAATTGCTTGAACCCGGGAGGTGGAGGTTGCAGTGAGCTGAGATGGCACCACTGTACTCCAGCCTGGCAATAGAATGAGATCCGTCTCAAAAAAATTAAAAAAATATAAAATAAAATAAAATAAAATGAGGTTGAATTGCCACTCAGTGAACTCTGGCTTTCTAAAATAATATATGTCACCTAGAAATTTGGAATGTGAATGTGACTATATAAACCTGTATGTCCTAATCAAGCTTTTGAAGCTGAATTAAGACAAATGTTTCTAATGTTTTTGGCTTAACTATCAGAGATGATTGGTTATAACTGAACCATGTGTTAATAGTGTGGTGGTAATTTTTAACTCAGAGTACTCAGTCCCCCTGGAGGTTATAGCGGGTACTACACTTCATCTTGGTTGTCTTTTTGAAGGTTGTACAGAATATTCACATGAACATTAATTATGGTTGCAGAACAAGCCAAAACCTCTGTTCTTTGACATTTCATATGCATTATGTGAAAATATACACTTTCGTGCATTTAATAGCAAAATGGACAATAATAGATTAGTTTCTTACAGAATACATGTAAGTCAAAACCTTGTAAATTTCTATTTTAAACTCTAACACACAGTAAGTGTGAGAGTTAAAAATTGTGTGCAGGGCTGCATAAATGTCTTCTTTTGAGAAGTGTCTATTCATATCCTTTGCCCAATTTTTAATGGGGTTGTTTGTTTGTTTCTTGTAAATTTGTTTAAGTTCCTTGTAGACTCTGGTTGTTAGACCTTTGTCAGAGACGGATAGACTGCAAAAATTTTCTCCCAGTGTGTAGGTTGTCTGTTTGCTCTGATGATAGTTTCTTTTTCTGTGCAGAAACTCTTTAGTTTAATTAGATCTCATTTGTCAATTTTTGCTTTTGTTGAAATTGCTTTTGACTTTTTTTTTTTTTTTTTTTTGAGGTGGAGTCTTGCTCTGTTGCCCAGGTTGGAGTGCAATGGCTTGACCTAGGCTCACTGAAACCTCCGCCTCACAGGTTCAAGCAATTCTGCCTCAGCCTCCCAAGTAGCTGGGATTACAGGCATGTGCCACCACACCTGGCTAATTTTTGTATTTTTTAGTAGAGACAGGGTTTTTCCATGTTGGCCAGTCTGATCTCAAACTCCTGACCTCAGGTGATCACCTGCCTCGGCCTCCCAAAGTGCTGAGATTGCAGGTGTGAGCCACCGTGCCCGGCCGCTTTTGACGTTTTCCTCATGAAATCTTTGCCCATGCCTATGTCCTGAATGGTATTGCCTAGACTTTCTTCTAGGGTTTTTATAGTTTTAGGTTTTACATTTAAGTCTTTAATCTGCCTTGAGTTAATTTTTGTATAAGGTGTAAGGAAGGGGTCCAGTTTCAATTTTCTGCATATGGCTAGCCAGTTCTCCCAGCATCATTTATTAAATAGGGAATCCTTTCCCCATTGCTTGTTTTTGTCACGTTTGTCAGAGATACCATGGTTGTTGATGTGCAGTCTTATTTTCTATGCTGTCCCATTGGTCTGTGTGTCTGTATTTGATCATGTCCTTTGCAGGGACATGGACAGAGCTAGAAGCCATTATCCTCAGCAAACTAACACAGGAACAGAAAACTAAACACTGCATGTTCTCACTTGTAAGTGGGAGCTGAACAATGAGAACACATGGATACAGAAAGGGGAACAACACACACTGGGGTCTGTGGTGAGAGGGGTGGTGGGTGGGAGAGCATCAGGAGAAATAGCTAATGCATATGGGGCTTAATACCTAGGTGACGGGTTGATAGGTGCAGCAAACCACCATGGCACACATTTACCTGTGTAACAACATGTACATCCTGCACATGTACCCCAGAACTTAAAAGGAAAAAAATTGTTCGCACAGAATTAAAGTCCAGTCCCTGCTTCCCAGAGTATACACAGTCTGGTATGGAAGACACAGTTCACACATAAAACTGTAAGACCAGGACAGCCTGATACAAATAGAACTGACCAAAAGTACTGAGCAGCTTCTTCTTCCTAACTGGAAAGATCAGTGAAGGAGTTGGGAGTTGCAGTTTCGAGCTGGATTTTGAAGGATGTATTGGCAAAGACTATGGTGAAAGCAGAAGGAAGTAGATGGATGCTCCTTGGGCTAAGGTTTTATTTACATAGGCAGGTAGCCAAGGACAGACACACACAGCATATGTGATGTGATGGGAGAGGGCGGAGGAACTCCTTAGGTATGGTTAGTGAGATTCAACCTGTCTTATCCCTCCCCTCTGCTGCTGCTTAGTGGAGGAAACAGCGGGAAGGAAAGGAAGCCTTAATCTTCCCCCATGGTCCTCTATTCTGGTTTACCTTCCCACTTGCTATTTTAGAATGGTAAGAACTTGTGGAGAATCAGACTAGGACAGAGGAATGGGGGTGAGTGGGCAGAAAGAGCTGCAGGATAGCACAGGGGACTCTTTAGCATGCCTTTTCTTTTTTCTCTTTATCAGTGTCTTCTCTGTTTCCAAACCTTGGCAGAGTTCATCATAGGAAGGAGGAAGGAGGAGATGGCTAAGGGAGTTTCTGTTTTTTGTTTTTTGTTTTTAGACAGGGTTTCGCTCTTGTTGCCCAGGCAGGACTGCAATGGCATGATCTCAGCTCACTTTAACTTCTACCTCCCGGGTTCAAGCGATTCTCCTGCCTCAGCCTCCAAAGTAGCTGGGATTATAGGTGCCTGCCACCATGCCCAGCTAATTTTTTGTATTTTTAGTAGAGATTGGGTTTCACCATGTTGGCCAAGCTGGTCTCGATCTCCTGACCTCAGGTGATTCACCCACCTTGGCCTCCCAAAATGCTGGGATTACAGGTGTGAGCCACTGCGCCTGGCCTGCTAGGGGAGTTTCTATAGCTGACAATTCATATTCCATCTGCCTATAATTAAATGAGATTAAAGAGCATAGACTGAGTAGTGTGTGCAGACAATAAAAAGATGCAATGCTGAGCATACAAAAAGAATTCTGATGGACCTTAGCCTTAGTATTCAAGGTCATCATCATAATCAACAATTAAATTTTACTCAGGACTTACAAGGTACGCGGAATTGTCTTATAACACAGTAGAATTTTTTAAAAAATTTTATTTAAAGAAGTGGAAGAGGAGTTAGAGCAAAAACTTTTGCAGAAAGATGGCACTTAAGGGGAAAATCATGGCATTGGATGCTGGCCGAACATAAATCTTTTGCAGTTTCAGTAAGTTGTAGCCTTAGAATATGTATGTATGTATACATGTGCTTGTTTGTGCATTTTTCCCGTTCTCAATAAGTTAAAAAAAAAAAAAGGAAAACTAAAACAGAGTGAAAGGATAGGCTTGAAAAATAAGTCAACCCCAGCGAGTGATTTTTAAAGCTGGCTTGTGAATAAAGGAGCCTACTAGAGAGGTTTATGGCTGGAAGGAAAAAAAATGTCTGTCATGTTTCAGGATCAGAGAGTAACTTCTACTTTGGATTACTTGTCACATTCTTCTCTTATCTTATGATGAATTTATTTATTCTCTTGTAAAAATACTGTGTTTTAGTCCATTTGTATTGTCATAAAGGAATACCTGAGGGTGGGTAATTTGTAAAGAAAAGAGGTTTATTTGGCTCATGGTTCTGCAGGCTGTACAAGAAGCATGGTGCTAGCATCTGCTTCTGGTGAGGGCCTCAGGCTGCTTCCATTCATGGCAGAAGGTGAAGGGGAGCTGTTATGCAGAGATCACATGGTGACAGAGGAAGCAAGAGAGAGAGAGAAAAGGAGTCCCAGGTTCTTTTTCAGCAGTCAGTTCTTGTGGGATATAAAAGTGAGAATTCACCCCTCAGAATGGCACCAAGCTATTCATGTGGGATCTGCTCCTGTGACCCAGACACCCCCCACCAGGCCTCACCTTCACCACTGGGGATCACATTTCAACATGAGACTTGGTGAGGCCAAACTATATCCAAACCATAGCATACTGTTTCTTTGCTTTCTGAGAAATTATGTCAAGTTAAAAACTATATTCTTTTATAGTATGTATAGAGTCCGCTCTTCTTGCTAGAGGATTGTTCTAGGAGTTTGGCTACAGTTCTCCTCTTCTACAGCAAATTAGAGACTGTTCATGCATTTTTGTCAGGGCACTAGTGATTGTACATCTATGTGCATGTATGATGAAACCACTTCATACTTACTATTTTTAAAAACTCTTTTGGGCCAGGCATGGTGGCTCAGCCTGTAATCCCAGCACTTTGGGAGGCCGAGGCAGGCAGAGCATCTGAGGTCAGGAGTTTGAGACCAGCCTGGCCAACATGGTGAAACTCCATCTCTATTAAAAATTAAAAAATTAGCTGGGCATGATGGAGTGTGCCTGTAATCCCAGCTACTCAGGAAGCTGAGGCAGGAGAATCACTTGAACCCAGGAGGCAGAGGTTGCAGTGAGCTGAGATCACGCCATTGCACTCCACCCTGGGCATTGCAGCAAGACTCTGTCTCAAAACAAAACAAAAGAAAACAAAACAAAAAAACAACAAACAAAAAAGCTCTGTTGAGGTTTATATTTAATTGGAGGGCTAAATGTGGTCCTGGAAAATATATTTTGTCCCCTTTTAGGAAATATTTGCTATATCACTTGAGAGTTTTCGTACTCCAAGCTCTGGGTAAGATGTAAATTATGAATGTTACTGATTACTGAGAAGGTCAGTGGTTACGTCTTTGAGGTTACGTAAAACTGGACAAGGGAGATAAAAAGCTGAGGCACGTACCCATATGAACTTCCTCCTCAAAAGATAAATTGGGAGGAATTTTCTGATTGGCCATAGGCAGTCCCCATGAGAGGCTCACCGAAGTTCTGTAAAGATGTACTATATGACTGTAATCTCTCTTTTTCAGGTTCTGCCAATT
Source organism: Pongo pygmaeus (assembly GCF_028885625.2). Classification (NCBI taxonomy): domain Eukaryota; kingdom Metazoa; phylum Chordata; class Mammalia; order Primates; family Hominidae; genus Pongo; species Pongo pygmaeus. Next base: position 77,959,443 of record NC_072384.2, read on the forward strand.
GCTGGGAAAACAGCAAGAGAAGGATATTAAGGAGCCACCCCTATAATTTACTCAGATAGCCCCAGCAAGGTCAAAGACATATCATGTCCCAAGGAGAAAAGCTGCAGGCATCTGAGGATAAATCACTGTGAAACAGCTTTGACCATAAAGCTGACTTGGAAGACTTTGACTCCAAGGTGCAAGGTGAGTTAGAAGAACACGAGCTTAAAACCAAAAGCAGGGTTAGTTTAGGCAGCGCTTAATAATAACAAAAGATTAGTGAGACACCACAAAGTCACAGGAAGGTGTTTCTTTATATCTCTTATTTGTATGTCAGATCTTAAAATAATATGTCATAATCCTCATAATAAAAAGTTCTGTTTTTTTTTTAAGGATAGGGAGTAGAAAAATGTGAAAATATTTGGTAACCATTTTCTGTTTTCTGTATGTGGTCTGGCATCATGTGGAAATATGATACTGCTTTTCCCTTCTTGAGCAATGAACATGCAGACCTAAACCTTAAAATAGCCAAAATGTTATCCTTGCTTTCTTTATACACATATCCACAAACCCACATTTGACTACAGGTACACATTCTTAAAATGCATCCAGTTTTTATAATCTTCCATAGTAAACAATGAGACAGTCAACTTTTCTTTTTGCTCATGAGACTGAAATGGCTAATGTGGTACTAGCAATACTTTCTGTGGTCTCCTTGTCATCTTTGATATTTGCAGTTATTATTTTAGAGCCCCTTGATATATACTATTTGATATCTTAGGCCTACAGAGTTTGTGGTCTTCACCACTTAGCTGCACGCTCCCAGTTATCCAAAGCTTTCTATTTCTTCAAGGTCAGCCATCCCCAGGGTGGAAGTTTGTGGCATTAATCATCTTCAGGAGCTTTTTACAAGCTGCACATCCTCTGCTCAAACCTTATTTGCCATGGCCACAGGGATGGTGGTGGTGGTGGTGATGATAATTCAGACATATATGATTTGGGGAAAGTTGCTTTTGTATCCTGATGCCACTCTCGCCCTTTCCTAGCATGGACTGGTTCCTCTTGGTAGAGCAGAAACCAAGGCTCAGTAATTTAGTGTAATCATTGTTATATTAGAAGCTTTCTGTTTATTACTGTATTGTTTAAAAGTGCATTTTAGATTAGAGCTTGCAAAGTAGTAGCCCAGAGGCCAACTTTTTTACTAACATTTTTTAACCTGTAAAAATTTTCTTTTTATAAGAAAATTAATTGCCAACATTTGAAAATCTGGAAACTTCACATAAAAATCAGATAGATCAGATATCTGGTTTCTCTTGGAAGATTAAAAATCTGGTCTTGTTACTATCCCAGTGACTGTACTTTGCTGGTATTTTGCATTCCGTAAATATTTAACCAAACCAATCTTACAGATTATGGCACCTGCCTGGGACATGTAGGCTTTTGAGTTCAAGAGTCCTGCTTTAAGCATCAATTTCTTCTGCTCTCTGTATATAAAGTCACTTCTATGTACTTTAACATAACATTCTATTAGTAATTATCCTCTGCCATTATTTTAGCATTTATTATTTTATATAAAATGTATGAGCTTTGAGAAGCTGACACTTGCCAGCCAGGCTTACCTATAAAGTAAGAAGACTTTTCAAAGATAAGATGTTGCAGGCCATGGGCTTAAGGAGATCTAATTTTCACAGTGATGTGCTCTGCATCATTTTCTTCAGATGTGGAGGGTGTCATCTCAGGGTCTGATATTTCATGACCTAAGAGTTCAGTTGCCTGATCTGACTGTTTTGGTTCCAGGGAGGTAAACTGATTCACCGAGTAGCCTTCTTTTCAAATGACGCCTGTAGGGATTTAGAGTCCATTTTCTAGGCCCTCACTCATTCTAGACACCAGGGCGACTCAGAGAGCAGTAATGCTATGCCCTCTATATGTGCAGAACTTTTGGCATTGAGAAATCTTGCCATCAGAGTTAGACATACCTCCATCACAGTGAGTTGTAGTTACTCACAAACTTGTCTTTCCTCATCTTTGATTGCTGTATATTGTTGCTAAATGAAATTCATTCAGTAATGTTTCTGTCAATTTGATATTGAACCAAATATTTATATGGTAATAAAATACTTTAACCATGGAAGCATTTCACATCATAGGCTCCTTATGGGCATAGCATTTCTGTGCCTGCATTAGCTAAACTCAACGTGGGAAAACTGACATACTCCTAAAACAATGGTTCTTCTTCTTCTTTTTTTTTTTAAAAAAAAATTATTTTACTAAAAAATAAGATTTACAGATATTTTCCCATAATGCATTTAGAGTCCAACTGGTAACGCCTGTTACTTAAGCAGATTTTAGGCCACAGGGTATCCATTTTTTCCCCCCTAGATACATCAGAAACATTGTAAATCTCTTCTTGATTGGTATCCATTTTTAAATGTTGAGGCACACAGGAAAGAAGGCCAATGGGTGGGATTTTTATTTTGAGTATCTTAGCGTCCTTCTGCCTGCATTACTTTGCTCCATCTCATGGATTCTGTAAGATCAGTATTGCCTAGGATCTCTCAGTACTTGACCACATGCAGAGGTGAAATCGTGCATGAGTCCCTTTGAGTATCAAGTTTAAGTTCATGGAAATAAAGTACCTGAAAATTTGTTTCCACACATTTGCTGAGTTGTGACTTGACTATAGGAGAAGGAAACTCAACTCTTTTTTGAAGGGGAAATTCAGGTGATTGATATCTCATTTTCTATATGAATTTTGTTTGCTAGATTCATAGAGCCTATCTCCCGCCATCTACCCCGCCACCCCCACAAAAATAAGAAAGAAATTTGTTTGCTTTTATTTCTTTGGTCACAGGAATTAAAGAGTATGTGTGCATGTACACTCAGAAATGCTTTCAGAAAACCTCTGTATCTTGTTTTCTTGGAGTTCCTGTTATCAGCTCCACATTCCATTTCCTTTAACTCCCTGAGGAAGTGACAACCAAGACTGAAAAAATGGGGAAATGGGGGAAAAACTGTAGGGAGGGCTTAGGAGCCATTGTTGACAAATAAAACAGGTTGAAATTTTTTTTTTTAAAGTAAAACTAACCAGTGAGCAAAAATAACATGGTTAGGTAAAAACTGGAAGAGGAGAAAGAGTATTCAACCCTGACATGGTGAGGAAGCTGCCATTGGCTCCCTTTTATCATTTTTGGGTCATGAGACTTCCCCCTGGAGTAGTGGAAATGGAGAGAATAGCAAGCAGGAATTGGCAGTGCAGACACCATTTCACCTGCCCTGTTTCTTCCTGTCCTGGGTATTCCCTCAGGTTGAAGGGGGTCTCTTCTGCTCAAGGAGCACCTAATCTGAAGAGCTGAGGGACCCAGAGGAAGTAGCAGGCCAGTAGCCACCTCCTCTCTCCAGGGAAAAGGAGTGAGACCCCAAAACTTCTTTCTCGCCTGTTGAAAAGAATGGGAACAAAGGAGGGACAAGAGAAGATTCTTTGTCCAGAGAGAAGGGCTGTGCCCCAGGCCAGCTCTCGCCTGTGCATTGTCCTTCAAAATCTGGTTGGTGAGGTTTTTGAAAAATGAGTCGCCCAAACACCTGAAAGATTTAGACCAGTTCTGAAAAATAAATTGTACCTTGAATACATATCCAGTAAAAGTATGTACAACTGTGTAAGTAACTAAGTGGGGAAAAAAAAGGAGTATACTGTTCGTATCAAGGTTTTCATATATAAATAGTAGGGAAAAGGGACATTGTTTTTTGTTTTTTTTTAATATTTTTAATTTTTTGAGAGGGAGTTTCACTCTTGTTGCCTAGGCTGGAATGCAATGGTGCGATCTCAGCTCACGGCAACCTCTGCCTCCCGAGTTCATGCGATTCTCCTGCCTCAGCCTCCCGAGTAGCTGGGATTACAGGCACCCACCACCACGCCCAGCTAATTTTTTATATTTTCAGTAGACATGGGGTTTCACCATGTTGGCCAGGCTGGTCTTGAACTCCTGACCTCAAGTGATCCACCCGTCTCGGCCTCCTGAAGTGCTGGGATTACAGGCATGAGCCACCGTGCCCGGCCAGGGACATTTTTTCTTTATTAAGACTTTTTTCTTCTGTTGATTTTTGTTTTCTTTTTCTTTTCTTTTTTTTTTTGAGACAGAGTCTCGCTCTGTCACCTAGGCTGGAGTACAGTGGTGCAATATTGGCTCACTACAACCTCTGCCTTCTGGGCTCAAGCAATTCTCCTGCCTCAGCCTCCCGAGTAGCTGGGACTACAGATATGTGCCACCACACCCAGCTAATTTTTGTATTTTTAGTAGAGATGGGGTTTCACCATATTGGCCAGGCTGTTCTCAAACCTGTGACCTTGTGATCCACCCTCCTCGGCCTCCCAGAGTGCTGGGATTACAGGCGTGAGCTACTGTGCCCAGCCAGTGTTTGTTTTCTGTATTTTTTTTTTAATTTTTAAAAAACATGTATTTATTTTTTATTTTATTATTATTATTATTATTATACTTTAGGTATTATGGTACATGTGCACAATGTGCAGGTAAGTTACATATGTATACATGTGCCATGCTGGTGCGCTGCACCCACTAACTCGTCATCTAGCATTAGGTATATCTCCCAATGCTATCCCTCCCCGCTCCCCCCACCCCACAACAGTCCCCGAAGTGTGATGTTCCCCTTCCTGTGTCCATGTGTTCTCATTGTTCAATTCCCACCTATGAGTGAGAATATGCGGTGTTTGGTTTTTTGTCCTTGCGATAGTTTACTGAGAATGATGATTTCCAATTTCATCCATGTCCCTACAAAGGACATGAACTCATCATTTTTTATGGCTGCATAGTATTCCATGGTGTATATGTGCTACATTTTCTTAATCCAGTCTATCATTGTTGGACATTTGGGTTATTTTAAAAAATTTCAAACTTACACTTTTGTGTAAGAATAGCATAGTGAACAACCATACGCACACACTCAGATTCATTTATCTCCTTCTCCATTTATCAGAAGTCATTAGAAGTAGACATCATGTCATATCCACCCCTGCATTTTCCAGTAGGCATATTTTAATATGCACATTTTCCTACAGAACCATATTGCCATGTCACACCTAACAATATGAATGATACTTCTTTGGTATCATTTACTACTCATTCCATATTCAAATTTCCCTGATTGTCTTAAAATTCTCTTTTAATAGTTGGTTTATTTGAACCAGATCTGAAGAAGTACATACATTTTCATTTGGCTATTGAGTCTCATAAAACTCTTATCTAGAATATTCCCTTTCTTTTCTCAAGTAATTCACTTGTTGAAATTAAGCTACTTTGGGAATAGAACTTTCCACATACTGGGTTTGACTGATTGTTGTTATTTAACTTTTTTCTCTGTTACTCAAATTTACTAGAACTTGGAAGTTAGATCAAGTTGCTTGATTGGATTCAGATTTAACTATTCTGGCAAGAATTCTGCTTCCTTTTGCTGTGTACTTTACGTAGTGCCACCTCAGGAGGCACATATGGTCTAGTTACCCCACTTTTAATGATGCTGTCATTGGACCGTGTTTTGGGGTAGAACATCCTGATCCTCCTATTCTAAAGTTCCCCCCATCCGTTTTTTTCACTTTGTGATTTTGTCAACCAATAATCATTGCCTGAATACATTGTGTCATTAGGGGTTATAAAAATGATGACCCCCACCCCATCCTATTATTCCTTCTACATTTGTTAGCTGTCATTCTTTTATAAAGAACTTCCATCATCAACTAGTATTTGGTGGCTCTGAAATACAGTTCATATAGGAAGGGCAGGGTGAGTGCTTAATATTTCCCTAGTAATTGACAATATAAGAGTTTGTGCTATAGTTTCTTCAAAAGGTGATATTTCTGCTTTTTAGCGAGAAACTTCCCTTTTTTCTTCAGAATCATTGTAAATTCATGGATTTAAAAAAATATTTGTTATGTTTCACACACTTAATTGTAGTGTTTTTTTTTTTTTTTCATTTTGATTCTCAAACAAAACCTTCTTTATTCATTGTGAGCCCTTTCAACCTGGCTCCTGTGTATATGTGTAGAAAAGAGAACCAAGAGAACCTATCATATGTGAATCACAGTGAATTTGCACATACTGGACACACCTATATAATCAGCACTCAGACCAAGATACAGAACATCCCCAAAGCATCCCTGGTCCTATTAATTTCTTTGACCCTACTTTTTGTTACAACAGGTTGCCCCAAATTCTTTTTGTGCATTCCATACCCCAGTCTAAGAATCAGCCATTCCAAGCAGCCTGGTTCTTTTTAATAGGAAACAGAATTTAGAAACTATAGTCGGGCACTAGGGGTGCTCATTCCCATGGGTTGTCAGTGTTTCCATGCCTTTTCAGGAAACAAGGTAGGAAATACATATGTCCAAAAAGAAAAAAAAAAAATGATGAGTTCATACTGATTTTCCTGAGTTAACTTTATGGAGTCTTAATTTTTTAATTTTATATTTGTATCTTTTTTCTTTTACATTGAAACCATTGGTTCAAAACAGCATTATAAATGTATTTACTTTATCCTTTGAGCACACAGAATAGTTTCAAATTAATAATTTCAGCATGACAACTACTAATTATTGTTATTTTATGTAGAGAAAATCTTACAGAATAAAGAGTTAACTATGAGGGTTTTTTTTTTTACCTTTTATTATCACTGTTATTTTTAGTCATTCAAAATTTCTGTATGAAGACAGAAGATGAATTTTTCTCCCCAACTCCATTTTTAGTATTAATGTTGATATGTTTCTTGGCAGTGATATTCAGTCTATTAAATCTTTAGTTCACCAGATTATCTGAGTTATTTGCAACGCACTGCATCATACGCAGGTGTTCCAGGAGTGACAGTGGGATGATTCTACTCTTTGGCTGGTAGATCAGTGTGTGCCATATTGAATGGCTTTGTTAGTGTCCACTGTTCATCATCATGCAGGTCCAGAAACAAAGGAAAGATAAACACTCTAAATAAAGCAGAGAGACTGAAGGTGTTCCAGTGTTTTTATTTTATTGCTCCTTCTTTTTATTGCTTCCTTTTATTTGATAAATGGATACTTACGGTACTTGTTTTGGAATGGTTTTCTTTTCTTTGCTTTGTCAAGTGACCAAGTGCTTTGTTTTCTGGACACATTTTGTTATATCTGACCCTTGGAGAATGTTAGTGTTCATAGAAAATATAGGAACAGGTAGTCTCTTCCTTCCTTCCTTCCTTCCTCCCTCCCTTCCTTACTTCCTCCCTCCCTCCCTCCCTGCTTCCCTTCTTTCCTTCCTTCCTCCCTTTTTCCTTTCCTCCTTCCCTGTTTTCCTTCCTGCCTGCCATCTATCCATCCATCCATCCATCCATCCATCCATCCATCCATCCATCCATCCATCCTTGATGTCTTTTTCCTACAACCAGTTAATTCCTTGAACCTGAATCTCAGAGGTAGGCAATGGAAGGGAAGATGGAGATCTAGACCATTCCCCCTTTTGTCTTTTAAACTTTCATTTTTGACTTTTATTTTAGGTGCAGGAGTATATATACAGGTTTTTTATATAGGTAAACTCATGTCATGGGGGTTTGTTGTACAGATTATTTCATCACCCAGATTAAGCCTAGTACCCCTTAGTCATTTTTCCTGATCCTCTCCCTCCTCCTCTCATCGCCCACCCTCCAGTAAACTTTTTTTTTCCCGAAACTCAATGATTGGTACAGGACCTTCCAGTAAACTTTTAACCCGTCTTCTCAAAATATCTTGTTCCCAAACGACCATAAAATTGAAATCCAACATTTGTGAATTATTTTTCAAATATGTTTTACATACAGAAGAATGATTAATATTTTAATAAGTCTAACTTTGATGGTAATTTAAAATTTTACTTTATTCACTTTGCATATCAAATGATTAATGCCAGGAACTACTCTTGCAGTGAACCAACAGCACAAATCTCCTTTGAAAGGTTTGGCTTTCCAAGCAACAATTCTAAACTTTGCTCCTGGAAGAAATGACTACAAAGATGAAGGAAAAACACACACGCTCCCCAAAACTTCAACTGTGTATGGCTGGTGCTAGTTATTTAAAGGGTTAATGTTTTAGAACTAAGAGTCATCTAAATAGATGTCTTTTATCATGTGTCTTACATTATCCCCTCTACATCTCAAGTGTTTGGTCATTCAGATAGGCTTTAATTCATCCATCCATCTATTCATTCATCCAGCAAAGTCTATTGAGTGTCCACTCAGTATCCTCCAGGCACTGTTATGGGCCCTGGGGTTATAACAAAGACAGCAGGAAACAAGACAGATGAGATCTCTGGAGATAGACAGTAAGCCAGTACACAGATAATATAAATACCGAGTGAGATAAGAGCTATGAAGGAAATGAAAAGAGTATTGTTCTAGAAAGTGACAATGTGTGTGCCTATTCTGAGGTAACACTTGATCTGAGAACTGCAGGGTGATTTGCTGACTTTTTCATGTTTAGATTACTAAATTAGAAAGTACTGTAGAGTTTATTTAAACAATAACTGCAGTTTTGGCATTTGAATTTATTTTCAAATGTCTTTTTTTTTCAACTGGCACTGTAAGTAGTTAAAGTTTCAGATGAAAATGTCTTGTTTTGTCAGCTTCTGAAAAACTGGTGAAAACTGGAGGAAGTCTTGGGTAAAGGGTGTATGGGAACTTCCCATAGTATTTTTGTATCTTTCCTGCAAATCTAAAATTATTCCAAAATAAAACATTTAAAAGAAAGATACTGGTGAAGAAATGCCAAAATGTGTACTGAATCAAGTACAGTGTTGCTTAGATTTACAAAGATGAAGAAGCCACACTTCCACAGAAAGGGGTTTTGGGGAGAGTGGTGGGTGGGAGAACCCGTGACCTGAATTCTCTTTCCATTTTGGACTTTTGTCCCATTGCTCATTTTCGGACTAGACAAAAAATAAGCTAAAATGCTTCATTTTAATTTGTTAAACTTCAGCAATCCAATACAACCTACAAATAGAGTTAGTTTACGTTTTTGCTTTTCTTTGTGCCCAACTAATTTTTAAAAATTTTTTATGATTAATTTTTGTGGGTATGTAGTAGGTGTATATATTTATGGGGCACATGAGATGTTTTGATATAGGCATGCAATGTGTAATCACATCATGGAAGATGGGGTATTTATCTCTCAATCATGTATCCTTTGTGTTACAATCCAATTATACTCTTTCAGTTATTTTTACATGTACAATTAAATTATTATTGTCTATAGTCTCCCTGTTATGCAATTAAATACTAGGCCCTATTCACTCATTCTAACTATTTTTTGTACCCATTAATCATCCTCACCTCCCCCCACCCTCCACTACCCTTCCCAGCCTCTGCCAACTAATTTTTGACAAAGGCACAAAAGCAATTTAATGAAAGAATAGCCTTTTCAACAAATAGTGCTCGAGCAATTGGACTCTGTATATAAAACAGTGAACCTCTAAATTTTATACCTTATATAAAATTAACTCAAATAGATCACAGATTTAAATATAAAAAGTAAAATTATAAAACTTTTAGAAAAAAGTAGGAGAAAATCTTCAGGATCTAGGACTTGACAGTGAGTTCTTAGTCTTTAAAAAAATCCTTTCGAGTATTTTATTCAAATAATAATGAAGTATTCAGAAAAACAAAGAATTATCAGCAGTCACCATGTGCACATTGACTGCATGTCCTGGATTTTCTGATTCAGTTTCTCTTTCAATTATTTTATTCTACTTTCCCACTAGGTGTCTTATGCCTAGAATAAATGCACTGCATTGTTCCATATAATTATGGGTTATACCAATTTTGAACCTAATTGAAAAAGGAGGTAAAACCTAAATAACTCGATATTTTTAGAATCTAAAAAATATTTTGAATAGACATATTTCTCCAGATTTGGTTTCAAAGGCAGAAAGAGAGTGAGACAGTCATCATCATTACCAAATAATACATGATAACAGACGTCTTAAAATTATCCAGTATTGATTGGAAAACGTTTTTTGAAAGGTACAATTAAGCTACTCAAATGTTTGAATATTTTCATGAGCTAAATTTTAGTGCTAAGAGCAGGTTGTTGCATTTAATGTTTAAAACAGATATCTTCTGGAGTAGGATGATGATTAAGGGATAACATTAGCTTTAGGAGAAGAGATTTTAGTATAGCTGTTCCTCAATTTATGATGAGATTAACCTATGATAAAGTCGGAAAATTCTAAGTCAAACCATTGTAAGTTAGTTTCGGCCACCACAGCTATTTTTTTTTTTTTTGGAACATTTCTGGATTTTTAAAAATTAACAAATCAAAATTGTATATTTTGATCACGTACAACATATTTTGAAATATATAGACTTGAGGGCACGGCTGAATTGAGTTAATTAACATGTGCATTACCTCACCATTAGCTTTTTTTTTTTTTTTTTTGTGGTGAGAACATGTAAAATCTACTCTCTTAGCAATTTTCGAGGCCTTTTTTTCTTTTTAGTTCATACATTTTCCTAAAATACTCTTGGACTACTTAGGGTTTTATCCTTCAGGTGGAATTTAGCAATCCTTTTTCTCATGGGGTTTTTAATGAAACTAACATTATAAATAAAACTTTGATGAAAACAAGTTCCTCTTTTATCTTATTAATATTTTTCAATTTGTACATTTGCAAGCATAAAGTATCTCCTTTCACGTGTTAGGGAAGATAGGGAAATCTGGAGTTGGCAAGAAGCAATTAAATTCAGAATGTCCTGTGTAAATGATTTACCAACTGTAGTGCAGATTAACAGACCTGCCTGCCATGGGATGCTGTTTAGTAATCTACAGTCTTTGAAAGTACTTGCCAACACCTGGTTCTAAGAATGCATCTTTATGTTTCATAGTCTAGCGGTTACTCCAAGGTTCAGCACTATAGCCCACAAGCCAAATATGCAGCCTGTTATTATATATAAAGTTTTATTGGAACATAATCATGTTTATTCATTTGAATATTGTCTAAGGCTATTTCTCCACTACAACGGCAGTTTGAGTAGCCACAGCAGAGATTGTATGGTTCACAACGCCTGAAATATTTTGTCTGACCCTTTGCATAAAAGCTTTGCAGAGCACCACCTACCCTCCATCCCCCATCTAGTCAAAGACAGTGACTGGTTTATCTCCTTGGGTTACTGAATCTGGAATCTGATACACTTTGCAATTGCAAGGATTAGTGGACAACGGAAGTCCTGTAGGCTCATGATAGAGCTTTTTGATTTGTTTTCTTTATTGGAAGGTAATGTGTTTATATAATAAAAATTATAATAAAACACAATTATAATAAAAATAAAATTATTTAAAGATAAATTATAATAAAAAATTAATGGAGGTACTGTGTTTATAAGAAAATCATTTTTTGTAAGCTATCTAAAGTTGTTAAAACTAATTTGCTGTATAAAAACCATTTAGGAATATATACAGGTTAAATGCTACATGCTTTAATTATCTCTAAAATTCTTGTTCCAAAACTTTTTTAATTTCAGAGGAAAAATCTTAGCAATTCCTTTATTTTTGGGGCTTTAGGTCTGTGAGTTGGCAGTGATTCTGTGTCTGATACTGTGTTACTATTCCCTAGTTTTGTTGGTGTTAGGCCAGTGAAGAATGGGGCCCAATTGGCAACTCGGCATACCTGCTGCCTGCTGGCAGGCTTATTAAAGCACAGATTGCTGGGCACCACCCTCAGAGGTTTTGATTCACAAGCATAGATGAACTCAAGAATTTGCATTTCCAGGAAGTTCCCAAGTGACATGTTGATCCCAATGCTACCCTTGAGAACCTATGTAGTAGATGATTAGCACTGCCATTTCCCAAGCTTGGGGTTTGTGAAGAAGAGTTATTAGTATCCCTGTTTTATAGATGAGGAAACTGAAGCAAAGAGAGACTTCAGTAATTTGCCTGAGGTTTCATAGCTAGGAAATGGCAGTGTTGGGATAGGCTTCAAACCCAGGCAATTCATGGGATATTCTAGAGTAAAAATAAAAATGAAAACCACTACAAGAGAAACCACTACAATGAAAACCACCACACACAGTGGTGTACTGGCAAATGTTGAACAATCTGCTCTTAAAAACAAAACAAAACAAGAAGCCCAGATTTGAAGCATTCACATGGCATAGATACTCCCACCATGGTGTATTTCAAGGTCCCAGGGGAATATCTTTGAAGCCCTGAACTGGGGAGAGATGCACATAGCTCCTGAGCTAGTGCACGCCAGCTCCAGCTCACCACTAGATACGTGCCAAGGTTACCACACTCCAATTAAATGAGTTCACAAGGCTGCAGAACCTGGGACCTGGCAGTGGATTCTCAGTTATGTCAGCTGTTCCTTCTCTCATGTAACAATGAATGAGCAATAATTGAAACCAACACTCATGCTTGAATGCCCAATACGAGTAGAATTTTGGACATCCTGATATGTGGGTAATGGCTTGCATAAACACTGCTATTCTGGAGGATGACAGGTTTTCAAAATTCTACTTAAGATTCCTGACCATGAGATGTTGTAATTAGTAGGTGGTATCTAGTAAATCAGGTGCCAGGTGCCATAATTCTGTGTGGCCAGGCTAACCCATCAGTGGTGTTTTGAAAGAATTAATGCTACTGCATCTATTTCCTATTCCTAATGTCCCTCAGGCCCCTATAGTACCATTAGCAGTCTGGCAGGCCTTTTTTTAGGACAACTGAGAAATTTTATCTTGGGAATGTTGAACCTTGTACAGTCTTTCTCTCCAGCTCACTATTGAACGGATAGGAAACTCCAGTCTACAAATCATGTGGATTATTTCGGGTTATCTTTGGGCAAATACAGTAAAATTAAAGAACTAGATTGGGTACAGTGGCTCACGCCTCTAGTCCCAACACTTTGGGAGGCCTAAGTGAGAGGGTTGCTTGAGCCCAGGAGTTCAAGAGCAGCTTGGGCAACATAGTGAGACCACCATCTCAAAAAAAATTAGAAAAGAAAAAGAACTAATATGAAGGTGGATATCTACAGTCTGCAAGCAATCAATGTTATTTAATGGATATAATGGAAGATTTAAGTCTTGATTAAAATGATAAGCTCAGTAAACAACCTGAATGGCTTTTGTGGCTCATGACATTGGACTATGATGAGAAAAGTGGCATACTCCCCACCTTCATGGATCTTACAGAATCAAGTCAAATAAATACAGTGCAGTGTATGTTCAGAAATATATGTATGTGTATGTATAGAAGTAATACAGATTGGAGTGACAATTCTGTCTCATAGGTTAGGAAAGATTTCATAAAGAAGGTGAAACTTGACCACAAAATAGTATAAAATTAATGTCTGCATATTGTAGAAGTCATAGCTGGTGATTCAGGAACTTTTTATTGTAGTAAAATATGTAGCATAAAATTTATCATTTTAACTGCTTTGAAGTGTCCACTTCTGTGTCATTAAGTGCATTCACATTGTTTGGTATCCATCACCACTATGCATTTCCAGAACCTTTCCATCTTTCAAAGTCAAACTCTATAACCACTAAACACAAACTCTTCCCGTTTCCTCCTCTTCACAGACCCTGATAACCACCATTCTACCATCTGTCTTTATACATTTGACTACTCTGCATACCTCATATCTCATATAAGTGAAATCATACAGTATTTGTTTTTTGTTATTTTGTGCCTAACTTACTTCACTTTAAAATGATGCCTTCAGGGTCCATCTATGTCATCACATGTGTCAGAATTTCCTTCCTTTTTAAGGCTGAATAATGTTCCATTGTATGGATATAACCTTTTTAAAATATATTCATTCATTCATTAATGGACACTTGGGTTGCTTCTCCATTTTGGCTACATGCTGCTATGGACATGGTTGTACAGTATCTTAGCCTGTGCTTTTAGTTCTTTTGGGGCATATACCTAAAAGTGGAATTGTTGGATCATATGGCAATCTATTTTTAGTTTTTTGTTTGTTCGAGATGGAGTTTTGCTCTTGTTGCCCAGGCTGGAGCGCAGTGGCAGGAGCTCAGCTCACTGCAACCTTCACCTCCCAGGTTCAAGCAATTCTCCTGCCTCAGCCTCTTGAGTAGCTGAGATTACAGGCAAGTACCATCACATTCAGCTAATGTTTTGTATTTTTATTAGAGACCTCAGGTGATCCACCCACCTCTGCCTCCCAAAGTGCTGGGATTACAGGTGTGAGCCACCGTGCCCGGCCTATTTTTAGTTGTTTTTGTTTTTTTGTTTTTTTTTTTTGCCATACTGTTCTCCACAGTACCTACGTCATTTTCTGTTCCCACCAGCAATGCACAAGGGTTGGTTCAAGGACATTTTTAACCCAAGTCATTTTGTCTGCTTTAGCCAACTCCTCAGAATGCCTCGACTCAGTGCAGAAATGGTTGTTTTGACAGCAAATTGCTCCAGAGAACAGGACAAGTACTGTTGAAATCATGTAGTGCCTTAGTAAGAATTTGTACACACCTAGAGATTTATGAGTCATCATTTAAGGTCACAAAGTAGGGCAAAATATTTTGTTATGTTTTATTGTTGCCAAAAAGTCTTTGCATTGTGCTGACAATTGGTATCTGTTAGCGGTCATTGGAACCATATTTCCCAGTATTATTTTTCTGTTAGAATATGAGCTATGACATTATCTAATCTTTCTTTCAAAACATGTTGGCAAAGGCCAGAAACCAAGTGATGAATCAAAAAGTGACTGACAAGTCTTAGAAAATTATTACTGGTGAAATGATCACTTACTATGCATTTAAGGTTTTTCCATGTCTTTTCATGGCCTTGATAGCTCATATCTGTTTTGCACTGAATAATATTCTTACTGATATTTTTAAGACCCTTTTTGTCATTGCATAGACTAGTTTCTAGAATTCTTGTCTGTTCCATCTGCTTTTCCTGGCCCTGTACTACTACTATTAACCAGGGAAGCTGTTAAATAGCTTTAGTGTATGATAAAGTAAAGTATCTTTCATTATTTTTTAAAATATTCTTTGTTATTCTCATATGTTTACTCTTCCAGATGAACTTACTTTTTTTCTTTCTTTCCTTCCTTCCTTTCTTTGTTTTGTTTCTTTCTTTTCTTTCTTTCGCTCCTTGTGGAGCAAAGTTAACCCATAGGCAGTGCATCCAGAGTAGCCCAGATGAACTTTAAAATAATATTGCCAAGTCATTAAAAATCCTGTTATGATTCTGGTAATGATTACATTAAATTGTGTCAATATGAGAGTAATAAATGTTTTACAATATTTAGTTCACTGTAAAACTTACTTCAAATACAAAATTCAGATGTAGAGCTAAACAAAGTAAAAGATATGATTCCTTCTTCATTCTTTCTTTTCCCTTTTCCCACCCATCAGGTTTGATGGCTGCCCACATCAAGGATGAGGGTTTGTCTTATTCATTTACTTAGTAAGGGGCCTTAGAAGAGTAGAGAGAGATTAGAGCCTTGGTCAGTTGAAATCAGGAAACTTGCATCTAGGATTTTCTAATGAGGTTCCTCCAAATTCTCTGTAAATAGTTATACAAATATTTAAAAAGACAAACTGTCAATAACCCAAACACTAGCTTCAGACAGAATAATACAGTGTCAAACTATAGAGGACTAAACCCTAATTTTATGAAAGCTATATATCTGAAATTGAGGAAAATCTAGCCAAGTTTTGATTATGACAAACCTTATCTTCACTTGCAGAAAAGGAGGTGGCTTTTCTTACAATTTGTCCTCACACTTTGAGATCCCTGGTCCCAACTAGAAAAAGTGGCAGCGTTCCAAGGGGTGGGCAGGGGGTTCAGATGTTCCTCATAGACAAGGAGTGACACTCCAGGTGGATTACTCCTTTATTCCTTTGCTTGGGACTGTGGACACACATTCTTCTTAGACCATAGAGTCACTCTCAGGGTGTGCTTAAGTTATTGCTGTCAGATGCGTCTGCCATACAGAGGGTAGGGGAGGCAGGATGAAGGTCTGCTTGTTTTGTTTGTTTACGGCGGGGGCAGCGGGGACAGGGTCTCGCTCTGTCACCTAGGTGGGAATGCAGTGGCGTGATCTCAGGTCACTGCAACCTCTACCTCCCGGGTTCAAGTGATTCTTGTGCCTCAGCCTCCCGAATAGCCGGGATCATAGGCATGTGTCACCATGCCCAGCTAATTTGTGTAGTTTTAGTACAGACAGGGTTTCGCCGTGTTGGCCAGGCTGGTCTTGAACTACTGGCCTCAAGTGATCCTACTTCCTTATCCTCCCAAATGCTGGGATTACAGGCATGAGCCACCACACCCAGCCCCATTTTACTCTTAACTGTCACTTACAGACTGTAGATTCCAGCATGATTTAGAGAAACGTAAAGGGAAATGGAAATAGAACTTTAAAAGGAGAATTATATCTTTCAAATTATTGTCAAATATAAAAGGCTATTAAAACCATATGAAAGTCAGTATGCTGCAAAAGCCAGATTACCAAGCAAAGCCATCAAGCATTAAAGGAAACAAAGAAGAACCAGAAAAATAGAAAGTACAAAATGATATGGCAGGGGTAAGATCAATTATTAGTTATAACATTAAATAGAAATTGGAAATACTTCACTAAAATTAGATTTTTTGAACAATTCAACCTGATCATTACTAGAGGGACACATAATATAAAATATACAGGAAGTTTAAATGGGAAGGATGGACAAAGTTTATTTAATCACTTGCAAGCGGAAAGGGAAGAGATGATATCAGATAAAGCAAAACAAAAAGTATTAAAAGGAATGAAAAGGGTCATTTTTATAATGATCAAAACTAAATGTATAACTATTACAAACTCTTGTGATAAATCTCATTGTTCCAAAATATACCAAGTACAACCTAAATGTCCCAAAAGAAGAATGGTTAAATGTATTGTGGTATATCTGTGTGGTAGTCTTATTTGTAATGATTAAGAATGGTATTGTTGAAGTTTCTTTGTTTATCAGAAAAGCCATTAGTGATATATTATTGATCGAAAAACCATATTGCAGATAGTGTGAATATTATTCTCCTACTTTGATTAAAGTAGAACCAAAAATGTTAACAAGGGTTATCTCTCAGTGCTGTAACTGGAGTCAATTTAAATATTTTCAACTGTATTTTAATCTTTTCCTATAGTTTATATAGTAAATTATCATTATACCCAAATATCTACTGCCTCGCCCACTGGGAGAACTATAGTTTCATGCATCATTGACTCACCTAGGCCATGTGACTTGTTTTGGCCAATAAAACGTGAGTGAGCTAACCTGTACCACCTGCAAGCAAAAGCTCTAAGAACCATCCCACGGTTCTGCAATGGCTCTTTGCCCTGCCTCTCCTGGGGGCTGTTTGTTAAGCCTGGAATGAAGAGGACTCAAGGTAGGTCTGCAGCTGACCTAAAGGACATGTAAATGAGCTAAAAATAAACTTTTCTTGTAAGCCTCTTGGAAGCAGAGAGACGGGGCCCTAACCTACTGGTGCCTTGATTTATCAGCCTTCAGGACTGTGAGAAAGACATTTGGGGCTTGGTTGTGACACATTACAACTTAGCCCAGGGTAAGTGGTCCCCAATCTTAAGTGTTTTTCTGGACACATACAATTTATGATGCCTTTGAACAGCAAGTTCTAGAAGCCTTCCCTACCAGCTTTTGCTTTAATTAGGTCCCTGGGTCATAAATCTGAGATTTATGCCACTCAATGAAAATGCAAATGTTACAGCACTTAGCAATACTTGTAGTGTTCCCACTGTTATAAAGGAAGAATGAGACAGAAAAATTAGATGTTCAGCTCTCTCGTATTGCTGTTATTTTCAGCCACAATACTTTTCTCATTGAGTATAGTAATTATGTTGGTGTTGACTTTAAAATTTATGGCCTTTCTTTGGTTTAGAATATTGTTTAGGCAATTTCTGAAAATGTTCTTTCGTATAGATGACTTTTTTTGTGTTATAGCAATTCCTACACTCTAAGAATAAAGAATAACCTTCTCTCAGAGTTTAGACTTACTTTTATAATGCATTTGAAAAAGAGCAGGTGGTCAAACACTTGATTGAAAATTGGTTGGAATAATCTTTAAAGGGCATCTCATTCAACTTTATATTAAGTACTTGAAACCCTTTCTGTTAAAAAATAACAAAAATCATAGAAACAACAACAATAACCTCAAAAACAATTATTGGAATGAATTAAGTTCTCTTTTTCTTCATTTTGCTATTATTCAACATATTTTAACTGTAGTTCAACTGAAATGTTGCCCTTTTATCATAAACAAGTTATCCTGAAAAATGTCATTTTAAATTAAAACAAAAATCAAGGTGTTAGCATTGATGTTAATGAAAAAAGTACAGTTTTTTAAATGAAAAAATCCAGCAGAGGAAATATACCTTGGATTGAATTTACTTCCAAATGGATTTCAGTTTAGTGAGTTAGGTTGTTACAACCTCATCCCTTGGGAGCACTTGAACATATCACAAAAGTACCTCCTTTTTGGCTCAAAAGTCAGCATCTACTTGTAAAACATCTTGGACCAGAAACCTAAGTACTTCAAATCAAGGATCCGAGCAGTGTCTGTACATTCTGTTTGCTGGCACCACAGCTTGGCATCAGAAACTTTACTCACTTATTAGAATGCCTTCATAAAGCAAAAAGATTAGATGATCGTCTATCAAATGGAGGTTTATTACTACCTTTTGCCAATAATGAATGAAACTATCTCTAGCTCACAGAAGAGATATACAGCGCTTTCCATTTCTGTTTTTCCAAAGACTAATTTTGTTTCAAGAGAAAGTCTCCCAGTTTGGAGGAAAGTAGCTTTCGTTTTTCCTGTGGCGACAGTGAAGTTGAAATTTTAAGACTGGATTACAAGTTCTATTCACTAGAATGTCCAGTTTTCACAGTTTATAACAATTCCCCCTGTAATTATTGGGATTGTTCTTTTAGGTATTCTCTATAAACAGGTGACCATTAAAATCCTGAATAACACATTCAGGGTGACATAATCCATTATTAAAAATATAACTATAGGACCATATAAAATTTCATTTACTGGCACATGTGAAATTTACATGATCTTAAAGGATCTGATTACTATATCTGTATCATTACCATAGTCTAGTAATCCCTAGTAATCTAGTAATACAGATTACTATATCTGTATCATTACCATAGTCTATTAAACTCTAGTAGCTCCAGACCTACATTTCCAAGAGTTTGTCTCCAATTGAATGTCTTCAGCAACGTCTCTAACCACAGTCATGACTTTCTGATGGATCTTGGATTTCCTTTGACCATTTCTTGCTCGGAATGCCAGAGACCTGAGATTTAGCCTCAACCCTGCCTCCCCCACTATGTCCAGTCACAGGACACAGGACTCAGTGTTGGAATTTCTGCCAGCACTCTCCCATCCTCTCCTGAGTCCTGATTGGGCCCTCCTCATCTTCTTTACTTCCCCACTTGGAGTCTCCCCACAGCTGCCAAAATCACCCTTTAGTAGCACAAATCTGGTTACGTCTTGATGGCTTCTCATGCTTATGATAAAAATCAAAATGCCAATGTCTTAGTCCACTTGTGCTTCTATAACAGAATACCCAAGACTGGGTAAGTTATAAAGAACATAAATTTCTTTCTCACAGTTCTGAAGGCTGGGAAATCAAGGCACCAGCAGGTTAGGGCCCTGTCTCTCTGCTCCCAAGAGGCACTTCAAATGCTGCATCCTCTGGAGAGGAGGAACCTCGTGTCCTCATATGGCAGGAAAGCAGAAGAGAGAGAACCCACTCCCACAAGCTGTATTAGTCAATTCTCATGCTGCTAATAAAGACATACCCAAGAATGCCTAATTTATAAAGGAAAGAGGTTTAATTGACTCACAGTTCTGCATGGCTGGGGAGGCCTTAGGAAACTTATAATCATGGCAGAAGGGGAAGCAAACACTTCCTTCTTCACATGTCAGCAGCAAGGAGAAATGCCAAACAAAAGAGGAGAAAGCCCCTTACAAAACCATCAGGTCTGACCTCTCATGAGGACAGGATGAGGGTAACCGCCCCCAAGATCAAATTACTTCCCATCTGGTTCCTCCCATGACATGGGGATTATGGGAACTACAATTCAAGATGAGATGTGGGTGGGAACACAACCAAACCATATCACAAGCTGTTTATATAGTGGCACTAACCTAGTCACAAGGGCTCCACCCTCATGACCTAAACACCTCCCATTAGGCCTCACTTCCCAATACTGTTGCATTGGGGTTAGGTTTCTAACACATGAATTTTGGTGCACATATTCAGACCATAGCAACTGTCGTGGCCTACAAGGTCCTGCAGGGACTGGCCTCTGCATTTCTTTTACCACCATATCACCATATCTGTGACTCTAGTCATATTGGCTACCACTCATCTGTTGATCATGTCACGCCAGACACCCTGGTACCTAGTAAACTCCTCATTCTTTGGACCTCAGCTCTAACTCCCAGATCCATTAGTTCACCTCAGTCACTGTCTTCATAATGCCCATATATCTCCATCTTTTTTTGTTTATCTAATTCAGTGTCTCACCCTCTAGACTGAAGTTCAGGTCTCACTTTTTTGTGGCCTAAAAATTGATTTCTGTTTCCTGCTAGCAGCTTTCCTTCCCAACCTGTGCTAACAAGCCTACACAAGTGTTCTGGTGTTCTGTACTTCCTCCAAGAAGATATTAGCATTAAGATGGGGGCTAGAATGTGACCTTCGTCTTGTAAGAGGATAAAGTTCACTTTAATTGTCTATCTTTTGGGAAATATTATTTTTAAGCTTTTAATGTTATACCATAGTGCTTACCTTTTAACATTTTTTAGCATAGCTGTGTTGGAGACAAGGCCAATTTAAGAGCTTCTCTCTGACACAAGATTTTAACCTTAATACTAACAATGCAAACCTTCCTTACATGAATCCAAGTAAAAAAATTGAAGTGGCTGTTGGCTGTGTATAAGTGAAGGAACTCCATTTACCTCTGCTGTAAGATAACCTGTCAATCTGTAGATGTTTGTGAGCATGTTGATTGTTGAGAGTCACTTGTAGGCATGCTATAGTTTTGAGGTACAAATAACTGTGGATATATGTATTCCTTGATCCTTCACAAATCCTGGATTACAGGATGCACACAATGTGTTAACTCTTTTGTAACTGACTACTTTGTGTTGGATTAACCGTCACATACATGACATAGCTAAACTAAACTGAAGACAAACATGAACCAAGCTCTTATTCTAGTCCATTGGGCAGGCGAGATTATGTTTCCGGAGGAGAATCTGGCGTCTTTGGCATTAGGGTCTCAAATATAGCATTATAATCTGCTTTAAAACAAAGAAAATGCAAGAGGAGAGAATATGACTTTAGTACATGATTTCTTCCCATTTTGCTTGTTGACAGTCTTTTTTTTTTTTTTTTACATACTGACACCTTCCTCTTCTACCTTAAAATCTAGAGGAAGTATTTCCTAATGTGTCAGAGTTCCTTCTCTCACTAACACAAATTAATATTTCATCCTAAAGATAATGATTTTAATTTGACTTTTAATTACTTATATGAGGCTTATTTGTTTTGCTTTTAGGTGGTTTGGACACCCTCAATATTGCCTGCTCTTTTCTAGTCAAACCTGATTCATGAAATGGAATGAAGCTGAAAAATCATCTACTTCTTTGTTTGTGGATTTGAGAGAAGATTGGGATGGTCTTAAGTGCATAAAACTAGACTCTAACTGCAGCGATGAGTTCAGATGAGAAGGTCATTTCCCCTGCTCATAAAACATCCACTCCAACCCATAGAAGTGCCTCCTCTTCAATATCCTCCCAAAGGGACAGTAGGCAGGTAAGAGAAGAGCATTAAGTGCCTTTGGTTGTTTTATGCAAATGCAATACCATTGAGATAGGATGGGGTTGCTAATTAATTCTGAAATTTTGTTGTAAAGTCTTTTATTCCAAGTGAAAAATCATTATTTTCTGTAGGTACATTCGTTGATGTCATGAAGCTCCCACTCTTGCTTCTCTGTGATTTAGGACTCTTTTTTAGAAGACAGACACAGAAGGCTGGTAGGATGGCTATGGGAAGCCCTGCCGTCTTTTCCTCCCTGCACCTGGAGGGGGAGCCAGCATCAAGAACTTGAGCACTCTTCTCTTCGTTCATGAAGGTGGAAAGGGAACTATGAACCCTGCAAAGGACATCTTCCTATAAGGCTGTTACTGGGCTGCCAAGCACTAACTCTGTTTGGTATTTTGTGGAATCTGGTAACAGCTAGATTCAGGAATTAGATTACAGATAAAATTGTAATACCAGGAATTAAGAGCTGTGAGAACCCAAACAATGTTTACAGGCAACAGAGGAAGTAAAAGGTTATTACTTAATCATGGTAGAAAACGCCCATGGTCCCATTTGAGCCAATTTTGCAAGTTATTTTTGTTATGTCATTACTGTTGAAGTGGCAATTCTGCTGGCAGGGTTATGTGAGCATTCATCGTATGAATGTTCTTCATTGTCAAAACAGGTTGTTATTTCAGCCAGCACAGGTCTGAGCATAATTATTTTCCATCATAATTTGTCTTGTGATAGTATCTTGGTTGTGTAACTGGAAATTCCCAATAAGTAGGTGTTATTACCTTTTTATAAAAGCTTTCTGTTTTGGCAACTTTCAATTAGTGAGCATCATGCAGGTTCTCCTTCACCCCCTCCACCCCTCACCCCCTGTTTTATGTTTTCAAGGCATATTACCTAGTTTCTAGGAGTGTGAGCATCAGTCATTCAATTGGCCATCATATAGACGTGGGTCTTGAGACAGCCACTTCCATATATGAATTCATTTTCGATAGTGCAAATACACTGCTGGGGATGCTTTTTAGGAAACCCTCCCAACACTCTCTCTCCCTTTTTAGCAAGAAATTCCAGGAGAATCTGTAAGAATCCAGGGGTGCTAATGTGTATATCTTTCACAGATCCTAAGGCAGGTGTTTCTACTCCAGGGTCTTGGGGAACTTTTGATACTGGTGTCTTTTGTTATTGAGTTCAAAGACGACACCTATATTCGGTTCTTTAGAAGTAGTCATGCCATTAAATCTGTGATTACACACAGTTATAATATTTACTATATTGCACTTACAGAGTCAAAGAAAGTGAGAGTACCAGGAATGGAAGCACTTTTATATTAAATAACTACTATATTCTGAAATGCTTTCTAAGTTTGCAAATTTAGTCTACCTTTGCCTGCCCTGCTGTTCTTTCTTGTTATGGCTCCTCCATTTTTCCCTTCCCTGGGCATTTAAACAGAGAGAGAGTCATTGTAAGCAGCATGACCTTCCTGACTGCTGGGAAGAAGGAAGCAGTTGACCCAGCTCACCCTGGAGAATTGTGGCAAATGGGAAAGACGGATGACTCCTGTAGAAACATATATCATGCATTGTTATTCTGCCTGTTGCACCCGAGCTCCAGGATGGGCACACAAAGCAACAGGGAAACAGAGACCCTGGTGTGCCGGAGGAAGTGTGAAGGTGGAATGTGTGACTCCTCACTGGCTTGTGAATGGAAAGTTTTATGATGGGAATGAAAGGAGCATGTCTGTACATTGATAATGAGTTCTAGAAAAGTAAGAGATGCTTTTCAGAGGGTTATTATTCTTTAAGGAGAGAGTTTATTTTTACTCCTATTTATCTCAGCAGGTGGAAACGCTCCCAAAAACTTTCTTCCCTGGTTCCTTCCTGACTCCTGTTTTGTGTCTGTCTACCTCCCTCAGGGGAGAGAAGAATAGAAGAGATCAATTACAGTTCTGTTTTTCCTTCCTTATCTCAATCACTGCCTAAACCTCAGAATTAACTTAGGGAACTCAGATATTTTGAGTGATCATGTGATGTGATGTGATGTAGTGTTTTTTATATGCATCTATTTTTGTGTGATAACTGTTTTCATAGTGAAGGGACATACAGAAAGTGTGATAAATTTGGCTTCATTGAATCCTTTCCATTCTCCTGATTTGACTGACATCTATGCAGATGGTGCCAAATTGCAAACTCCAGCCCCATTTCTCTCCTAAATTAGGATCTAGCACATAGCTGAGAATACAGTGGTATCTTAATGTACATTATTTGCCTTTCCTTCTCAAGTTCTAATCCTAGGTCACTAATGAATTGATTGAGCATTTCTACTTAAATGCACTGCTGCTTGAGCGGTACCACTGTGTCTTAAATCAATACGTATAAACCAGTTTGCTATCAGGATAACCATTCTCTTAGAGATCCAGGGTCAATGTCTGTCTTTCTCCTTTGCTTCTCCCACATTCAATAGGTTAACAAGTCCTATTGATCATTTCCTCCTTCATAATATTATAATTTCCTTCTATTCCCACTGTCAGTTCCCTCGCCCAGCACTTATCACCTCTACCCAGGATCCTGCAGAGTGTGCTTGCCTCACTATCTCACTTATGGCCTCACCATTTCAAATGTCCTGAGTAGGGCAGATTCATGCTCAAAATCCATCAGACTCATTGTTACCTACACAATTAAGGCCACAGTTTCTTACTTGGAACCCCATGTCTAGCATGATCTGGTCCAGGCTTGTGTTCCATTTTCCTCCCAACCTCAACAGTCTTGTCTGATCATAATCCTAAACTGCCCTGTCTTTATCTCTACTTGCCTTTCCTGCATGGAATTCCTACCACCCTCCTCTCAACCTGATGCCTCCCTATGCATCAAAGACCGGCTCATATGACACTCCCACTGGCCACGCAAACCCACTTTACCCTCTCCTTTCTCTGAACTTTTATAGACCTTTTTGACAATATTTGACAGTTCTATATTGCTTATCTTTTTATGTACTGATCTCCTCATCTGTATTGTGAGCTCTCTTAAACAGACTATGTACTCTTAAGTCTTCAGAGACCAGCCTTGAACCTCAAATGTTTTAATATATCCTGGAGGATATATTTTAAAGACCTGCAACAACATTAGTTTTGTATTTTTATTACAAATTTTCCATTCCTGATTTATTTGTTCTTCTCTTCTTCCTTCCTCATGGATAAGTAAAACAAAGAACATCTGTGCATAATAGTAATTAGCTGTCCTTCCTGTCACTACATTAGGTAGCATAATTGGTAAAGAAGGGAGAGGAGCTAGGAAATAAAATGACTCAGTGCCCCTGTGATCTCAGCAAGTGTTTCTTCACCAATGATAGCATCAAGACTCCTCTTAGTTATTTAACAAGTTAGAAGACTTTAATAATTGTTCCATTTCCATTTCACTAAATCTGATATGAGCTGTTAGAACATCTAGCAAAATTGGCTCTTTGTGTGTGTGATCAACTATGACTCATTAAGCTGCAATAAACATGTTAATATATGCCCTAAAACATTCCAAGAGGGAGCATAAGGGTTGTTGATGAAACACCTAGGACTTACCAATAAACCAGCATTCCCCAAAGTGTGTGCCGAGGAATATTTGCCCCTTGAGATGTTGTATTAAAAGAGAGTTCTTCTGTCAAATAAGTTAGAGAAGTGCTAAACAAAATATCGTTTGCAATGTGCATTACAAAATTAAGGACACCGATAAGTCCCGAAGTAAGAACTTTTTATTTAACTGAGTAATTCTAGAATGTAGTAGACTGTGGAACTTTTTCCCCTGTAAGATTTGATTGTTACAAATTCAGATTCTTCCTTCTATGAAAAAATTGGAAGGTTTAGGGACATTGATCCCAGATTTCCGATGACAACAGTAGACTGGGCTCAATAATGGCTTCCAGTGTAGTTGGGATATTTACTCTTTGATCAGCTACAGTCTTCACCTGCCCTCAATACTTACTTGTGTTGACTGACTTGCCCTTTAAAGCATTTGGATTTGTAATTCCTGATCCTGGATGTCAGTAGGTCAGTCACAGTAATATTTAACTTACCAAGGGTGATTTCAACT
Organism: Pongo pygmaeus; assembly: GCF_028885625.2. NCBI lineage: Eukaryota > Metazoa > Chordata > Mammalia > Primates > Hominidae > Pongo > Pongo pygmaeus. The sequence continues at coordinate 77,985,346 of NC_072384.2, forward strand.
TGGATTTTAAGAAACCACCTTAAGTTTAACATGCCCAAAACTGAACTCTTTTTTTTTTTTTTTTTTTTTTTTTTTTTTTTTGAGACGGAGTCTTGCTCTGTTGCCTAGACTGGAGTGCAGTGGCGTGATCTCGGCTCACTGCAAGCTCTGCCCCCTGGGTTCACGCCATTCTCCCGCCTCAGCCTCCTAAGTACCTGGGACTACAGGTGCCCGCCACCGCGCCCGGCTAATTTTTTGAATTTTTAGTAGAGACAGGGTTTCACCATGTTAGCCAGGATGGTCTCGATCTCCTGACCTCGTGATCCGCCCACCTCGGCCTCCCAAAGTGTGGGGATTACAGGCGTGAGCCACTGCACCCAGCCTCAAAACTGAACTCTTAATTGCCCTCTCAAATATACTCCTGCCCAGCTTACACTGCCTCAGTAAATGACAACTCCATTCTTTCATTTGGTAAGAAATCCAGGAATCCAGGAATCATCCCATTGGTTCTACCTTCATGATATACCTGGAATCTGATGACTGCTTGCCACCTCCTCCCCCTCCATCTTGGTCTGAGCCACCGTCATTTCTCACCTGGACTATCGTCATAGTTTTCCAGTGGGTCTCCCTGCTTCTGTCCTTGCCCAACATGCAGGTCATTCTTTACAGAGCAGTTGGAGTAATTCCTTCACAACCTAAGTCAGATTGAGCCACTCTTCTGCACCAAGCCCTCCAGTGACTTCCCATCTCTGTCCAAATAATATTGAATTGCTGACCACTGTCTACAATGCCATTCATAATCTGGTTCTGCCTGGCCCTCTGAGCGCATACCACGTTCCCTTTATGTGGTTCTCTCCAGTACATTCCTCAGATGTGCTAAGAGCACACCCACCTCAGGGCCTTTGCACTTCTGGTCCCCTCACCCTCACCTGCTTTTCATCTAGCCATCCCCCGGTTTGTCACACACTTGGCTCAGTCTCCAAATATACCCTCTTTGGGCAGCCTTCTCTACCCTTCCCTGCATGTACCCATCTCTCCTTGTCCACTTAGCTGGTTCGATTTTTCTTTAAAGCATTAACTACCACCTGGCATGTTATCTATTTGGTTTTGTATTTGTTTCCTGTTTATGTCTGTATCCCCTTCCTGTATTCCCTAACACTGAAATGTAAGCCCTATGAAAACAGGGTTTTATTTCACTCAATAATGTATTCCTAGCACCTTGTACAGCGCCTCACATTTGGTATGCTCAAGATATACTAGAAGGAATAAATGAATGAATGAGAAGTCAGGATGGAGAGAAGATTGGGAGCTCAGCTCCAGAGGTCTTGATAGCTGCGAAGGAATAATCATGAGGTCAGGAGATGACAACAGGGAGAGAAGATGATATGGTTTGGAGTTCCAAGTCCCACAAGAGTGGATTTTGAGAGTAAATGAAGGACAGCCCAAAGGCAGCAGAGAGGACCTAAGAGAGCACAGTCCCTTCCTCTTGCTCCTGAGAGTGGATGTGTGATGGAATAAGTGGAATCATGTGAAGGACAAAAGCAGACAAAAGCAGAGAGTTGGGCGCATTCTTCTGCACAGGTGTTAAACATATTGGTGGGGGTGGGAGGTATCTCTTTATTTTATTTAATTTATGATTTTTTTTAAATTGAAATGGCGTCTTAGTCTGTCGCCCAGGCTGGAGTGCAGTAGTGCCATCTCAGCTCACTGGAGCCTTCGCCACCTGGGCTCAAGCGATTCTCCTGCCTCAGCCTCCAGAGTAGCTGGGACTACAGGCGAGCACCACCACGCCCAGCTAATTTTTTAATTTTTATTTTATTTTTTTTGAGATGGAGTTTCGCTCTTTTTGCCCAGGCTGGAGTGCAATGGCACAATCTCGGCTCACTGCAACCTCCGCCTCCCGGGTTCAAGCGATTCTCCTGCCTCAGCCTTCCGAGTAGCTGGGATTACAGGTGCACCACCATGCCCTGCTAACTTTGTATTTTTAGTAGAGATGGGGTTTCACCATGTTGGCCAGGCTGGTCTTGAACTCCTGACCTCTGGTGATCGCCTGCCTCGGCCTCCCAAAGTGCTGGGATTGCAGGCATGAACCACCATGCCCAGCCAATTTTGGTTATTTTTGAGACAGAGTCTCGCTTTGTCGCCCAGGCTGGAGTGCAGTGGCACAATATCAGCTCTTTGCAACCTCCGCCTCCCAGGTTCAAGTAATTCTGATACCTCAGCCTCCCGAGTAGCTGGGATTACAGGCGCCTGCCACCACATCTGGCTAATTTTTGTACTTTTAGTAGAGATGGGGTTTCACTACGTTTGCCAGGCTAGTCTCAAACTCCTGACCTCAAGTGATCCACCCACCTCAGCCTCCCAAAGTGCTGAGATTTCAGGCATGAGCCACCGCACCCAGCCTCTCTTTATTTTAAAACGAAGGTTATTGCTTCCTGATCAGTATGTATTTTATGGTCACATTATATAATAAGGTCACTCAGTTTGTGACCCACTGACTGGATTTTGTTTCCATAATTACTTTTATGCTTACATTTCTTTCTTTCTTTCTTTTCTTTTTTTTTTTTTGGAGACAGAGTTTTGCTCTTGTTGCCCAGGCTAGAGTGCAATCGTGTGATCTCAGCTCACTGCAACCTCCGCCACCCAGGTTCAAGCAATTATCCCGCCACAGCCTCCTGAGTAACTGGGATTACAGGCGGCCACCACCATGCTCAGCTAATTTTCGTATTTTTAGTAGAGACAGGTTTCCCCATGTTGGGCAGGCTGGTCTTAAATTCCTGATCTCAGGAGATCCACCTGCCTCAGCCTCCCAAAGTGCTGAGATTACAAGCATGAGCCACCGCGCCTGGCCTATGCTTACATATTTTAGAGAATTTTAACAAAATATATGTTTCTGAGGCATTTTCAGTAGTTCTGGGATTATGCTCAAGGATCTGCATTTTCAAAAGCAAGTCCTGTATTTGGAGCCAATGATTATTTGTATTTGTATTATTTTCAAGTCATAGCAGAAAATCAGACACTATGGCTCTGAGAATGTAGGGTTTGGAATGCATAATTTTCAGGTGATAGCATCTGTTATGGGTGAATTCTTATATATATCTCCACCAGGTTAGACCTTGTAAATCCTTAAGTGAGTCAATTTTTTTTATTCAATGAAAAATCAAAGAAGAAAAAGCCAGCCAGCCCTCATAATGACTCAAAGTTTGCTGAAGCTCAGAGATAATAAAATAAAGAACATTTTAAGGAAAAATATATAAATAATAAAAAATAAATGAGTCATAAGAGGCTAGAAGTTCATCTTCTTACCAGTTTTTACAAAATCTATATTCAGTATCATGGTCCATCTTTTAACAACTATATATTTCAATTACACGAGTATCTAAAATGTTTCCTGTGTATTATCAACAGCAATACATTTCAAAACCAACAGTGGCCTGTTCATTCAAAGCCCATTGGTGACATATTAAGGCCATCCCCAGCAGTGACTCAGTGGGACCATGTGCTGGTGTAACCATGGGCTAGTGGCATGGCCATTCATAGCAGATTTCAGCAGCATCTGTTATACAGGAAACTCAAGTACAGAAGGTGCCTAGAAAACCATCCAGTAAAAATGTCTCTCATCAACATCTATCCTTTATGTGCAAAGTTTTCATAACAAGTTTTCTTATTGAACAAACAGGCTAATAAAAAGATCTCCCAGCATATACATGAACTGAATTTGAATGTGTCTCCTCCGACTGAGCCTCTGTAGCATCTTCAAATCGCTCTGTTGGATGAAATAACTATATCACTACTTTGAAACAGTGTCAAATCTTCTAAATAGGAAATGGATTTCTTTGAGTTGTGAAAAATAGAATGTTATCTCAAACAAAAATGTTCTAATTTCTAGAGAAAAGAAAGTCAAGCATCCCTGATTTGATACCTAACCTCCAATTACAATCACCTCCAGTTTTACCAGTAAGGAGGAATATAACCTGAATTATTAGCTCTGTGTAGAATTCCACTGGACCCAGGGATTTGCAGGATGACCCTGGAACCCAGCTGTCAGTTCAGAGAGAAACACTAACCTGATCTGAAAATCTGCAGTGTCCTCTCTGGAGTGCTAGGTATATTTAAATTATTGAGTTGATTCAAATTTCAGTTTAGCCTTTTTGGGATTCCACCCATCCCATGGAATCGACTTTTTGGGACTTAGGACCAGTGTCAGTGAGAAAATAATATTTGTTTGCAAAAGCTCAGACTGGAATCAATTTTTGTTACTTGGATGCAAACTGGGTATTTTGAAGAGTCTAAATATTAGGCAAAGTTTATGAACAAACCAATAGAATAACACCAGCAATAGCTAATATTTCATGAGCTCTCACTGTGGAAGGCTGGAAGTGTCATCACTTTGTTCAAAGAACAAAGTGTGGCCAAAGTGGTGAAATGTCTTGCCAACAGCTAATGAGCAGTGGAGATAGAATTTGCTCCCTGGAACCCAGTTTCTGGAGCCCTTGTTCTTGCACCTCCACTATTAGATGTTGTAATGCTTGCCAAGCTGGATGTCCAGGCCTCCTGTATACTTTGAAGTGAACCTTGTAGGCAGCATTTGTCAATCATTTTTGAGTTAGGTATTGCCTCCTCGTTTTTTCCCTTGAGCAATAATAGTAATTTTTCACATCCTTGATGGCTTGGGAAACTGTGAATCAAATGGTACATAGACTAAAATGTTAATAGTTATTACGAACTGTTGCCATCATATGTGAGTTCTATGCTATCTGTGCTTTTCTCAATTTTTTGCATTTTTACTACACGCATTGCTTTTGGAATGAGAAGTTTTGATCATCTTTTTGCAATGAGAAGTTCTATTGACAACTGCTGTTAACCTTTCCATTAGATGCAACGAGCAGCTCCACAGCTTTCTTGGCATCGCCACCTTTTGGAGATCTCTGTCACTGCTGCATGGTGTTTACTGTACATGTTCAGTCCATGTCAAATGTGCTGATATTGAGAGCACTAGAAAGAGATTTGTTACCTGCAATGTGTTTTCCTAAAGGTCATATTTTATGAGTTTGTGTGTGTGTAGCTTTAAAACAGTATTTGGAATGTAGTAAATATGACAAAAGTGTCAGCAAATATTAAATATCATTATCTATTATATAATGGCACACAGATATTCATTACCCACAGATGAGTCATAACCCAGTGCTACTTGGTTAGGAGTCTGTTCACTGTTTTCCCTGGTGTGCCTGCCAAAGCCTTTCAGTTCTCTAGGCCTGCCTTTATCAGTTTTTTACTTTAGAGGTTATCTCTTGTTACCTTGAGATGACTGGTTTTGGGTGACATTTTTATAGCAGCAAATTTGTCTGTCAGATCCAAGATTAGCACTGCCTGTTAGGTTCTCAGGCATCACACCAAGTAGACAGGGCCACGGTATCATGAGTTAATGAAGCCCAGAGGGTCTCATTCAGTAGGCCCTTGAAAAGGCCTGAGAATCTGTTGTTTACAGAAGCCACCCAGGAGACTGTTACTCACTCAGTTTTGGAAATGATCACTTTACAGAGAACATTTTTAGGTGTTTCATTAGAACTATAAAAACGTCATCCCAAAGGACCATAGGTCTATAAAACTGCTTTATTTGATTTTCAACTTGGACAAACAGAAAATCTTATCTCCCTTTGTCTGGTATCCATTGTAACTCTCCTACACTGGAAGTGAAATATTCTAATGAAAGTAAAGGAAAGTTCTGCACATACTGTATGTTTTATATTTCAAGTGCCAGACTTCCTGACCTCAACTCCCAATTAAGAGCTGATTTCTCAAAAATTTTAATAGCCAGCACTGGTGAGATTTCAAGGAAATAGATACTCTCCTGCACTACTGCTAAGCATGTTAATTGATTTAGCTTTTTTGGAGTGAAATTTAGTGACATGTATCTAAAGTCTTTTTAAAAAGTCATACCATGGGACCCAGTAACTCAACTTCTAAAAACATGTATTCTAAGGAAACAATCAAAGATACATGTTAAAGATTTCAATTAAAAAAATGTTTATCAAAGCATTTTTATAGTGGTAAAAAAATTAGAAACAGTCTAATGTTCAACAGGAGGTATTTAAATAACCTCTCTCATAGCCACACAGTGAAATATTGCACAGCTGCTAAAAATGCTTTTGAATATTTAATGCTGTGGGAACCTTTTACTTTTAAAACCTCCGTAGCCACAGGTTCCAGATCCGTGGATTGAACTAGCTGTTGTTGAGCCATATAAAGAGTTACATACATAACATGGTTTATGTAACCTCTGTGGATTGAAAATATCCCCCCTGCTACAACACAACAATCAAAATAATGCAAATAAAAAACAATACAGTATAACAACTATTTATATCGCATTTACATAGTATTAGGTATCACAAGTAATATGGAGATGATTTAAAGTATATGGAAAGATGTGCATAGGTTATATGCAAATACTATGGCATTATGTATAAGGGATTTGAGGATCTGTGGATTTTGGTATCTGCAGAAGGTCCTAGAGTCAGTCCCCCAAGGATACCAAGGGAGGACTGTATTGCTAATTGAAACCAAAAAACAAACAAAAAGGCTATTAAATTGAAAAAATAGTACAATTTTTATTTTGTTTTTAAGAATTGAGTGTGTATATGCATTTTAAAAAGCTGAAAGAAAATATATCAAAATATTGAAAAAGTTTATTGCTGGTTATGGGTGGTTTTAATTTCTATTTTTCTGTTTTCCCCCCAAAATGTCTGCAAGGAATGTGTTTTTCTAAAGGTCATATTATATGAATTTGTGTGTGTATATCTTTAAAACAGTATTTGGAATGTAGTAAATATGATAAAATTGTCAGCAAATATTAAATATCATTATGTATTATATTAAAATATAATGAAATTGCAGACCCTACCTCGATAAGAATAAAATTAGAAGTTAAATGAGTATGAAGGATATCATGCCACATAGGAAGCTTGGCACAAGTTTTTCAAACCACTTTGAGGTGCTGAGGCATGAGATGGGTTACCTTTTGTCTTCTTTCCTACTTACATTTGGTCTCACAGTAATTTAACTTAATTATGTCTCAGCAGGAACTTAGACACTATATATATACGTATATATATACGTATATATGTATAATATATATTATATATAATAGTTATTCTTTCATTCAGCAAACATTTATGAGAACATATTGTATATGATGAATATTTGCTGAATGAAAGAACATATATTCTCATAAATATAAGATCTGATATCAATACATGTTCTCATAAATGCTGAATGAAAGAATGAATATGATATATATATGAATGATATGCTCTCAGTTTATAAGGGTGATCAAAACAGTCCAACTTTCTGCCTCAAATGAACCTACATAAATATTAAAATGATATATATGGACTTTTTTTTTTGCTTGTATTGTTAGCAAAATCATGTAAGTGATTATCATACTGAAAAATCCTTACCCTGGGTAATTTTAAAAGCCTTTTAGAAAATTACAGATTAACTTTAGTATTATTTTCAGGTCACAGTTTTCCTGCCTTTAAACTGACTCTACATGTTCCAGAGCATTAGCTCTTTATATGCCCTGGTATTTGTCTATGTGATTTGCCATTTGTTTATAATTGCCGTAATGAAGCATGATCCGTATGTGCTTATACTCTGGTTGCTGTGGTTTCCTCTGATTTAGTTATGCTGTTGAGTGTTATGAGTACAGAATAAGGAGGAAGTTCACCAGTAAGCTCTGGTTCTATTTCTACTTAAAGGCAACTGTGGGAATTAAAAAGCTGTTTATTCCCATACCTTTTATCTCTTTCATAGTCAATATTGCTGAACTACTCTTTGCTATCAATGGACCACTTGATGGGTCCACATGGTATTTCTTACAGTACAGGATGTATTAAAACAGACCAGTTCAATGGTGAGGCTATAGTGGTTGATTCATAATTCTGTGCAGGAAGGGATGGGACTGTGCTGACTTTGCTTTTCTCCCTTCAGAATTTCCCAGGTGTGCTATGTAGATTTTTTTCAGCCACTGTTTCTAAAATTTTCTACTTTCATTCATTTTAAGGGTGCTTATATAGAGACCTACTGTTAATGCACTTCTGCATCTTTCAGTGAAGGCCAGATAATGGAGAAAGTAGTATAATTGCTACTTCTTCAGCCATGGCCTTTTGGCTTTGGTGATTTTAATATTTTATGCTAGTGCAAAGAAAAAACTTTTTTGAAGGAAAATCCACATGCATCTTCTGCTGCAGACCTTCAGAAGGATGAAATCTATGCTCCCATCACTGCTGTTGCCTTCCCATTAGAGAATATCTAGGCCGTCTGTCTCAACTCACGTTGACAGCTCTCTCACCAAATTTTGATGTCCTGATCACGAGGTGATGCTGACCATGGTTACTGGGTTTGCTGGGTAACATGATGGTCATGGAAGGCATGGCTTCCTCACTTCCAAAAGGGCTCCCAGGTGTCAGACACCAGCAAAGTGTTTGAAAGTCATCTTTCTGTGGCAATGGGAATGCATAAGTTTCCTAGACATTTATTCCTGTAATGTTTATAACTGAGATGATAGCTGCTATTTATTGGGTGCCTACTGTGTGCCAGCCTTTGGGCAGCACTGTGCATACACTGGATGCCTACCCTGTGACTTGCAGTGTCTTGTAAGGTAGATATTATTATCCTCATTTTACAGATAGAGGACACTGAGGTTGAAAGAGGTTAATGATTTGTCTACGTCTCATAGTAAATAGCAGATGAGGGTTGGTATGCTGGTCTGTAGAGCTGCAAAACTTATGTTCTTTTGTCTGCACCATACACCGTACCCCCAAAGTAAAAGCTAGCTGACTTGCTCTCAGTTCTTAAAAATTAGAAATTGTCTGGTTTGAGTGTGTTTTTGAAAATAAAATAAAATTAGAAATTGGAAATTAACTTGAGTGTGCTGTAAGGGTAACAAAGAAATTATCCCTAAGATTGTACCATATTTAAGAGTGCTATAATTTTTTCTTTTTTATTTCACTCATTTCTACTTCTCTATATCCACAGAAGGTTGTGGTAGAGAAAGCTTTGTGATATGTTCATTTATCAATTTGAAATTTCTGTTATTTTTGTCATTTGACATTAGCTTTCATGTTAATTCAGAAGGCCATATATACAAGCTTGACTCAAGAGTAAAATCTTGTCACCTTCCAACTCCAACCCTTAGTGACTGTGTGCCCCTCTTAATCTCTATATCCCTTTATCTGGTCAGTCAGGCAGATCATTTAATAGTCATTATTCAAAGGCTTGTGAAGATGGAATGCAATAATTCATGTAAAGCATAGAGATAGGAATGTAAAAACCAGTAAATATTAACTGCCATTGTCATCATCATTATCAACACTATCCTACAAAAGTTACTAGTACCACTGAAATAGTGTTGCTACGTTCAAAGTAGCAGCTATAACTAGAAGAGAGACATGCCAAATAGCTGAAAGCTTGAAGAACGTACTTTAGAAATTTCTAAATTATTTTGAATATTTTTCTTTGAAAATATTTTGGGTAATCTGTGAATATAAAAATAGCTTAGCTAAGATAGTTAGGTGAACAATTTCAATGGAGTTAACATTCAGAGAGCAGTGGACCAATTCTCTTTACTACTGTCCTAAATTTGTAGAAAAAGTGAGTCTGTACAGAAATTTGTAGCCGCAGCCTAAAACATTACCAGCAATGTCTTTATATCTTTTTAATGAAATTTAAGTAAGTAAATGACAAGACCCCTATTCAACAGATCTCCTGGACTCTCATTTTGAGAATCACGTTTCTCTCCGCGTGAGTTGCACTAAACCATTCAGCTATTATTGTCTCATTGTCTGTCTGTTTACCTATGTCTTTGATACCAAGTAACCTAGACTACAGTCATGTTGGCACATTTCCACTTGCTGCTCAGGAGGTATTGAGATCAATGAACACTAACCTGAGGAGCATATTTTTACCAAATTAAAGAGCTACAGTGAAATATGTGTTCCAGGTTCCTGGTTTTAAGCTAAATATGCATCAGTTATCTCTGATCAGGGGAAACAGAGGGCGGGTAAGTACTTCCACCTTCTCTATGTGTTCTAAGTTCCTTAAAAAACTGACCTGGAAATTAAATTATAATTTTAGCATTTGAGAGGAAACTTGATTTTAAAAGAATAACTAACTGGTTTACATAACCCTTTAATGTTTACATACACTTGCTTACATAATGTGTATAACACCTTGAAAGTAGTGGCATGTGTTTCCACTTCACTCTGAAAGCATATGAAAACAGCTATCTTGTGAAGAAAAGTACAAAAATTATACCACAAATTATGATCTTAAAGGAAGTCTTATGAAAAGAACTAATTTTTGCAACTGAAGATGCCGTGAAATTCAGTTTGATGTGTTCCCTAATGACTAGTCATAGCTTTAAATCGAATAAGTAAGAGTTCTGTGATTAATCCACTAGATTTTTCTGTTTTAAAAGTTAGGCTTTTTAACTGTTTTCGAAAGTTCTGTCCTATTGAAGCATGATTTTTATAATTCCAAGATAGGCTGGGCGCAGTGGCTCACGCCTGTAATCTCAGCACTTTGGGAGGCTGAGGAGGGTGGATCACGAAGTCAAGAGATCAAGACCATTCTGACCAATATTGAGAAACCCCGTCTCTACTAAAAATACAACCAGGCATGGTGGCGCGCACCTGTAATCCCAACTACTCAGGAGGCTGAGGCAGGAGAATTGCTTGAACCCGGGAGGCAGAGGTTGTAGTGAGCTGAGATTGTGTCACTGCACTCCAGCCTGGCGATGGAGCAAGACTCTGTCTCAAAAATAATAATAATAATTCCAAGATAAAGCTGGAAGGTAATAAATTGCTGAAGGACTGTTCTCTGCAAATTAGCACTAAAAGATTCCACACATTTTTGACTGGCTTCAGTGTGCAGATTGTTGTGCTAGGATGGGGTGGATTACGGGTAGAGAAAATGGAATTCCAGGATGAAGATGAGCTTGTCCCCACCTTCAAGGAGCACTCAATCTAGCTAGAGGCCAGGAGTGGGTATGGTCAGTTTAAACTGTCTTTTTTATAGCTGCTGGTGTAAAAAAATACAACATTCAATTACTTAGATATTTCATTTAAAATAACAAATTGCTTGGTATGTAATTACATAACTTTAGGGTTATGCTTTTTTTAAAACCATGAGTTTGGAGAAAATTCAAGGTAGTGGATTAATTTTTTATTATTGAATAGACAATGATAGGTTCTAGACTCGTGAGTTTCTACAAGAGCTGTTGGCTTCTTCATTGTCATCCTGGAGGTTACATGGAATAGCTTGTTTTTTGAAGCTAGTTACAATTACAATAATGGGTAGCCGCTGGTAGTTTTCTAAATTGTCCTTTAACTTTTTCAGTAACAAATACATACATTAGTGATAATAAAAATATTCATTTACTTGTTATGTCTCACTAAATGTTTTTTATGATTCTCTGGGCTTTGACAAATCAACAGAATTTAGGGTTTAGATATATTGTGCTATATTTGAAGTGATTGAACTTCTTATTTTTCTTCCATAATATAAACTGTTTTGTAACATCAAATGGAGAAGAGACTAATGTTGTGTTCTTTGTGCTAGGTACTGTGGTAGGTATTTTACAGTTGTGGGTCCTGGTTTGTGTGGTTGCTAACCCTTCTGACCCACATAATTCTGGCGACATCTTAAGTATCCCCTCGTATCTACATAAGAAAAATTTATTTCTATCACACTTCAAATATACCACATTGATTTCTATATCTATGGCTTCACTTGGAAGTTAGGGGATTTAATTTCCTTTCCCTAGCTTAGTTACTTTATTTCCTGCCTACATAGTTGCTAAGGTCAAGTTTCTTTCCAGGTTTTGTTTTTCTTACTATTTTTTTTTGGAGGCGGGGGAAACAGTTGGTGATGTATCTGTGTGTTTTATTGCCCAGCAACCTGAAAGGATGGGGATCGGGGAGAGTCCTTAAAGAGAAGCTCAGATCAGAGATACCTGACTGGAAGATTAAAGTAAGCAAAAGCAGTAGCCACATGAGACAAGGTTAATACGTGGGCTTACAAAAAAGTCCTAACCATTATTTGGTCTTTTGTATGATAAGAACTCTTTCTAGAATATAAGCATCATAAGAGTAGTTCTCTTGTCTGTTTTGTTCTCTGTGGCCCTGTCATCTGTGCCTGGCACAGTGTGGGTGCCTAATAATGATGTGTTGATTAATTGAACTATGAATGAATAAATAACATATTTCACCGGCAGTTTCTTATCTTGTACTTTATTATATTTATTTGAATGAAGTTTTTTGTTAATATTCTATTAAATAGCGAGGGAGAAACTTGCTACTAAAGTGTGTAATTTCTAACTGGTAATTTTAAAAATTACATTGGAAACTTTTTTTCCTATAGAAAATTATCTCAAAGTATAAGGTAATTTATTTGTTGGTGGGGGAAGCATTTTATATCTCTGTAATACAGTGACACTTGTATCTTTGATCTTTACAGTGACACTCCTATCTTTGATCTTTATTACCCATGGTTCTTTTTTAGAAAAATCACCTCATGCATTAAAAAAAAAAAAAAAAAAACCTTTTAAAAAATCTTTGTAGTCTTTACAGTAGGGAAGTTTTGCTCATATGTATTTGAAGAGTGCATGAAACAAGGTTTGTTTCCTTCTTTTATGCTTTCATAATGTGCCAAGATAGTGAAGGATTCTTAATGAGTAGATTTATGTAATTTAGGTTAAGGCATGTACTTTTTTTTTCCCCAAGAGCTTTAATATAATTGCAAAATTCCTCTTTAGAAAGATCATATCTAATTTATGTTTTCTTTCTTCCAACCCCACTTCATTCTTGAATCTGATGGGTAAAAGAAATTATTATTTTGATTCTCTTTTTGAATACTTCTAAGTTTGAACATCTTTTCAAATGTTTTACATGTGTTAACTGTTCGTGTACTTAACCCATTTTTCTGTTGAAATTTTATCTTGCTAATATATAAATGCTCTTTGTAAAAGACACCTACCATTTATGGTATTTGGTGAATTGTTTTCTTCTCTGTGCGTTTTTGTAAGAAACTTTAGAGACTGAAGGGTGTGAAGGCTCTGGATTTTTATTTATTTATTTATTTTTGCGATAGAGTTTCCTTCTTGTTGCCCAGGCTGGAGAGCATGGTGCAATCTTGGCTCACTGCAACCTCCACCTCTCAGGTTCAAGCGATTCTCCTGCTTCAGCCTCCCAGGTAGCTGGGATTGCAGGCTTCCACCAGCACGCTGGGCTAATTTTTGTATTTTTAATAGAGACAGGGTTTCACTATGTTGGCCAGGCTGGTCTCGAACTCCTGACCTCAGGTGATCCGTCTGTCCCAGCCTCCCAAAGTGCTGGGATTACAGGCGTGAGCCACCATGCCTGGCCGCCACTGGATTTTTTAAGGTAGACCTTTCTTTTTGTCTGTTGCTATTCCCAGTTGGAGAGATGAGCAAATATTTCTATGTAAGGCTCATTAGTCTAAGTAGTAGGTGTGTCTTTGTCATAAAGTTGTAAGTTTTCTTGTGTGTGTATCATAAAATCTTCCGAGAGATATTCCTCTGACTCTCCAAGACTGAAACCAGCACTGTAGCAGCAGTTCAGCAGCAAATCTAGAAGAGGAGGGGAAAATCCTGTGCCGACATATTTTTCTGACTGTTGCTGCTATCTTTGGTCTTTTCGGGAACTTGCCGTTTTTAACATAGCTCACTGTTTTGACTGTGTTGTGTATGATTTCATCCCCGTGCACACTCACATGAGAAGTGAGTTGTCTAACCCTGGGCTATGTTTCCATTTATTTTCAGAGTATTCACATACTGGAGAGGACTGCTTCCTCTAGCACCGAGCCCTCTGTAAGTCGGCAATTGCTAGAACCAGAGCCAGTCCCCCTCTCTAAGGTCAGTGATGAAATGCGGTGCTTTCTCTGCTGGCGTGATGCCTGCTCTGGGGCCAATTGAACTGTGAATAACGTTTACATCTGACTCCCCTAAAATAGCTGTGATGCCAGTTGTAGGCAACTCTTTGCACTTTTTCTGCTTCCAATGAGTAGAGTTTCTCTGCCCTTTATAAGAGAGAACAGAGAATGTATAATTTGCTGGGATTTGTAGGGTTACATACAAAGGTCCCAAATTCTGTTTAAGGGAAGAAGGAAAAAGAAGCTATTGCCTTCCCTGTTGGAGATGAACAAATATTTCTATGCCCAGCTAATGGAAAAGAAAAAAAAACTGTGTCCAGCAATAAAAATAATAACATTATTTTTATTATACCATTATTGCCCATGTACTGCATCACCAGACACTATGAGAAGTATTTAAATGTATTATCCCATTTAATATAGTTCTCATAAACAGCTCCACACAGTGTAGGTATTTATCACATTTTGCAAATATGGAAACTGAGAGTTAATAACTTGCCCATAGTAAAAACATAAATAAATAAGTAAATAAGCTATCAAGGATTATAGCAGATCAAGAATTCAAACTTAGACTTGTCCAACTCCACAACCAATGCTTGTCAGCTCTTCCCAAGCTGCAAGGTAAAATAGAACCCATGCAGAGGTGCTGTTGTATATTCTGGCTTCTAGGCTCCTTCTCACATCTGGCCTTCCTAGCAATGAGCTCGTGAGAGAACACTGCAGATTATTTATAAGACCTTTTCTGTGTCGTGGGAGCCAGTGTTCCCTCCCCTTCAGCCTGCTCTTCCTCAGACTGAGGAAAATTAAATTCACATATGTCTAAAATGTAAAAATGATAGGGAAAAGTTGGAAAGGTACCATCCTACTCCTGCCCATCCCTCCCTGAGATTTTCAATGGGCTTTCTCCTTTATTGAGAAATTCTGAAAATAGAATGCATACAGACTTTGAATTCCAGTATAAAAATAGCACTTTATACCCAAAGACGGTTAACTTCTAAATATGTAAAACTGATCATTACACCTTGCTTTTCTATATTAAACATAATCCTGTTAGAAAAGAACACTTTACTACCCAACTGTTATGGAATATATACACTTGAACCTCTTTAAACTGTAAAGATATGACAAGCTATAAAGTTTGTTCTATCAGACAAGAATAGACTGCTAAACCATGGAAAGCAGGGAGTTATTAAACTATAAAACATAAGTGGTCTGACTTCCATTTGAATAGCGAGTAGAGACTGTATACCTGGTAAATATAATATAACTAGTAATCTCTTTGAAATAGCAATTCTCTCTTATAGTTAGCTAAAGGAAATAGAGAACAAATAAATAAAAGAGCAATGGAAAAAGGTAGCTAAAATTTATTGAGCACCTACTTTATGCCAGGCACTGGATTAGAGCATGTATTATCTCACTTAATCAGCCCCCAACTCATTGAAGTACATACCAATATTGTTCTCACTTTACTGATAATTATGGCATAATTTTCCAGGCATGAAGGCCCCAGCTTGGTCAAACAGCAATTCTTCCTAGAAGGAGGTGGCTGTTAGCCCAGCTCACAGCAGCTGGGGCTTGGGTCCACTGGCTTGATATAAAGGGATCTGGGTAGGGTACAAACAGCATCTACTTCCCATTACTTCTCCATGTTGGTGCCCACTTAGATCTTGCTGTAGGACTAATAAACCCTGGTTGTGTTTCTGTGTCAGTAGACACCACATCTCTTGGGGCCTCATGAAATCAGAGGGCCATATCTAACCCAGATACCATCGCATCTCACCATCTCTCAGCCCCTTTGAGAGATGGGCTTCATGGGCACTGATTAGTGGTGGAAGAATTTTTTTTTTTTTAAGTACACATTGTCCTGATCAGGATTTGTTCCAATCCTAAGCTTGATGCATTCACCTGCTGAAGCATTTTTATGTACCCACACACATGCACACTCACCCGCATACATCTGCAAACATGTGCACGTAGAGTTTACCCTTCAGAAAGGAAATGTCTCTTTTTTTTCCAAATGAAAAAGTTTGGGCGGTTATGACATTACTGTCTGTTCTTATTTATTGTTATTAGATTAAAAGTATTTTTAAAACTTATAATACCAAAAATATGTATATATCTTGCTTAAGTACTGACATGATCACATTAGGGCTTTTAGCTCTGTTATAAGTAAACCCAGGAAAATTGGAGACTTTTAAGCAGAAAAAATATCAACTGAAATTACAAAAACAAATTATTCAATTTTCAGAAATTAATTTTAGTTATCTTAAGATAGTCCTAGTCTACTAAGTATAGAGGGAGAAATTTTAACATAATGGAAAATAGAACATAGAAGGTTCTATTTTATACTGAGATGAGTTGTTTCATTTCTTACACACTTTATTTGTAACATTATCCACAGCATTTATAATTGAAACAGGGGGAACATTGTCTGCTCTGGTTTTATCTTTTGCCTCTGTTAGTTTGACAGCCTATTTAATTGTGAGAACTATAGTAGGATTCTTTTCCATTTCTTTTACTGGACTTAGTACTATTGCATCAGACTGAATAAAATTATTTGCTCAAAGCTGTCACATCTATGTTTAAGAAATACATTTTAACTTTTTGCCTTTCTATCTTATCTCTTTTCCCCCCCCCTTCTGGAGTTAAACTCCCAAAGAAGAAAAAAAACACTGTGATAGAAATTAGTAGCCATACATAAGAATGATACATTGGACTTTGGGGACTCTCGGGAAAGGGTGGGGGGTGGCGAGGGATAAAAGACTGCACAGTGGATACATTGTACACTGCTTGGGTGATGGGTGCACCAAAATCTCAGAAATCACCACTAAAGAACTTATTCATGTAACCAAACACCACCTGTTCCACAAAAACCTATTGAAATGAAAAAAGAAAAAATAAAAAATTGGAAAAAATAAATTAGTAGTTAGTAGCCATTACTACAATATGAGTTTAGTCAGAAGAAAGCTTGCAAAGATCTGCACTTATTAAATGTTTCCACTTTCACAAGTTATAGAGAATATTCTTCATCATCCACACGTACACACACAGTAAATCAAAGGTGAACACAAACTTCCAAATAAATCGAGCCAGAAATAAAAATATTATTCTTCCAGAGGTATTATCCATGGGTGGGGCTACTGAAAATAGAAGTGCCACTAAATACAGTGGATATCTCTCTAAGAACAGAGAGAGAGCTCTAATGAATATATTTACACATAGATGGAGATTATTTTCTGGAATATAGTGGTCATCTAACTTTCTCTGTGAGTCAAAAGCCACAGGCATTAGACTTTTTATAAGAGCCTACTAGTTTCTCCTATTATTCTAAACATTATTCATAAACAGTGCTAACTTGTTGAATTGCAATTCACTACTAAGAAATGCAACCCAGAGGCTCCCAGGGGCATGTGTATCTTTGAAAGCATGAAGTTCTTTGGTGTGTCTTTGGTGAGCAGGTGTCTTATGTGCACTTTGGAATGCATGCAAACCTCCCCGAGAGCAGCCGTGACCACAGCACTGTTATTCCCTGTTAATAGCAGGTTCTGAGCCACTTGAGAAAACAGCAGCCTTTCCATTTCTACACAGAAAGCCAGGCCCACACACTAATTGAACATTTGTCATCAAAGTAGTCTTATTTTGCAACTTTAAAGTGCCTCTGTGTTCAGGGATTCACTGTCTGGAAAAATGCATTTTAAACATTCTGAGTACAGGCAATCTAATTTCCGTCCTACCCCAAACAGACAAGGTGGCTCCACTGAGCCTCTGATGGGCCCCACTTACCTCTAGGTCTGCCTGGGAAACTCTTTTTAACTTCAGTTAAAAGTGCATAGCTGTGTTTGATGTTAGAATTTGCTCCGGAATGTTGTTCATCCTTCTTTCTGGTGGGCCCAGTACTGCTTCAAAAGCAACTTCTACTTAAGAATCTGCTTTAAGTGTGTCATCAGGCACTGAGAAACATGTGATTTGTTTTTCTTCTTTTCTCTCAGGAAGCTGACAGCTGGGAAATTATAGAAGGGCTGAAAATAGGCCAAACCAATGTCCAGAAACCAGACAAACACGAGGGCTTTATGCTGAAGAAAAGAAAATGGCCTTTAAAAGGCTGGCACAAGGTAACATTTTTATCATATTCAGGTTCAGATCATCTTCATAAATAAAGAAGATCTTATTTGCTATCATGAGGTGGGAAACTAAGAATATGGTAGTATGTGTAAAACTAGCTTTTTTTAACTTTTTTTTGAGACAGAGTCTCACTCTGTTACCCAAGCCGGAGTGCAGTGGCATGATCTCAGCTCACTGCAGCTTCCACCTCGCAGGTTCAAGCAATTCTTCCACCTCAGCCTCCTGAGTAGCTAGGACTACAGGTGCATGCCACCATGCCTGACTAATTTTTGTATTTTTAGTAGAGACAGGTTTTTGCCCTGTTAGCCAGGCTGGTCTTGAACTCCCAGCCCCAAGTGATCCGCCCACCTCAGCCTCACAAAGTCCTGGGATTACAGGTGTGAGCCACCACACCCGGCTATAAAACTAACTTTTAAGGCCTTATTTTAACCACATGGGTTGTAGTCTATTATAGTTACCAGGGACTGAGATCTGTAATATACATATGGAGGGAAAAAAATACTTGATATTTAATCCAGTTGGTATATATTGTTGTCTGATTTGCTTTTTTCACTTAAATTAGTATAGATAAGTTCTCATTAAATACTCTTTGAAATATGAGGTATTTTAAATGCATGCATGTATCATTTTGGATGGATCTATATTATATATCCCACTGCTATCAAACTAATTCCCTGTTGCTGGATATGTAAGACATGCCTTATTTTTTACTATTGTGATGTGATGAACATCCTTACACATGAACTTCTGTTTAGTTCTTTGGGATACATTCCTAGAATTATTGTTACCAGTACAAACTAAAGCTGGAGGTCGCTGATCCCAGAAGTTTGTTTACTGCTCTTTAAAGGCTACAGTTTATTCCTCTCCTTCCTCCCAACATCGTTGTCCTGTCTCTCAGTTTTAATTATGGAGAAAATATTTTTTACTGCATTTTACCATTACCCAAATAGCAAGGATTCTGTCATACTAAGGAGGAGAAAGTTGCCGTACATTTTCAGTTTAAACTATTATTTTTATTTATTTACTTATTTTTTTTTTTGAGACAGAGTCTCACTCTGTCACCCGGGCTGGAGTGAAGTGGCACAATCACGGCTCATTGCAACCTCTACCTCTCGGGTTCAAGTGATTCTTCTGCCTCAGCCTCCCTCTGGAGTAGCTGGGACTACAGGCACACGCCACCACGCTTGGCTAATTTTTTTTATTTTTATTTTTAGTAGAGATTGGGTTTCACCATATTGGCCAGGCTGGTCTCAAACTCCTGACCTCATGATCTGCCCGCCTCGGCCTCCCAAAGTGCTGGGATTACAGGCGTGAGCCACTGCGTCAGTTTAAACTCTTTAGTGGGCCACCCAGTATCCTCTTTGAAATCAGTGGAAGAATAAATCTATATATTTGGCACATCTGCACGTGGATTTCATCTCAGGGCAGATAAATTTATTGGCCCAAATGGCCAGTGGTGGCTGCCCATTGGCTCAATGCAGGGAGATTATGTATGTTAACTTCCTTGAGGAAACATTTTATGTGTTTTAAGGGAAAAACTTAAAAATGAACACATGGGAAATGTTGCCCCGGTCCCCTGTCTCCGAAAGTTCCTTCTTCCTTGTCAGAAACGATCTTTCCTGAACCCATAATATTATCGTAGTGCCAAGGACCTGTCCCCACTGTCGTTCTTCCTGAGATTTTCGCCAACTGGCCATCCTCCTTCCTACAATCACCATTGCCTTTCATCCTTTGTGTTTCCCCAAATTGATGGCCTTGCTAATCTCTTTCCTTATGATATGCTATAGGTGATCTCTGCTGAAATTCTTTGATAGACAGAAATGGAAACACAGGAAAAAACGGTCAAAGAAACAAATTTTGTATGAATTGATAACTTTAATTTAGCGCTTTCAGTCCATGTTTCAACAAAACTGGCTGTGGTTTGGCAGCAACTTTCTAGACCGTGCCTTTGAACATTTTGCTACATAAATAACAGAAGGGCCTGCTTTGCATTGTTGTCTTTTCTTCTGATCTCTGCAACCACCATGTGTTTATTCAGATGTCAGCCCATTTGATTGACCAAGTTAAGGACAACTGATTTTAATCAAGTGTTTTTCAACCGTAGAAACTCTTTTTTTTCCAGTGCTTACTTCTTGTCCTGCAGAGCCCGTAACAAAGGGTTTACAGTGGCCTTCTGTGAGTCCTGTGCAGAACTCATAGGGGTTCTCTGTGCAGAACTCACAGAAGGCCACTGTACTCACAGAAGGTGGTCCCGAGGCCTGACTGCCTGCCATCTCAGCAGCTAAGAGGTCCCAAATCACAAAAAAACTTGCCAGCAGAGTAATTTTCCAGGAACAGAAAGATTCCTTGCATCTGTAGAACTAGAGGGCACAGGACCCATTCTTTGACCAGGCCCTGGGAGCTGTTTGTTCTCTTGTGAATTGCCCATGGAAGAAAAATCAACAGCTGAGAGTTCCTGAGTGTTTGTAGAGCAAAAAGGGCAAATCCATTCAGACCGGACTAGGATTATCTTGGAGGAGACAAAAATTGCCAAAAACCTCTCTCTTTTTTTACCCTTAATGTAGTTCAGAAATAATATTCAACCTCTTTGATTAATGGTAGAATGCAAACATTTGCTAACTAGAGATGCAAGCATATTGCTAAGTCCACTTAAATGTTCCAGATAATTCATTATTCATAGATTCAGTCCACTGGCTTCTGTAATGCACATGAACGTTTTCTGGAATTGTCTATGGTATCCAGGAAAAATTCAGGAGTTTATATTCACGGTGAAAAATTCCCTGTAGACCTGTATAGAGCTCCTTACAGAGTCACTGTGATCATTTCTCACTTTGAAAAACATCCCAATGTGGTTCATTCAGGGGATTGTAGCTTCAGGTCCTCAGATTCCTTCCCTGTTAAGAAAAATCATGGTGAAAAGACTCCATCCCCATTGGATTATGTATAAAGAATCTTGGTAGGTTAACAGTATGGAACTAGAGCTCTTATCTCCTTACCATTTAATGTGACTGACGGTGGCCAAATGCACTGAATCCAGATACATTAAAATGATCAAACATATTGATTAATAAATGCCAAGCAACATTAGACCCACATTTGTGAATGTTTTGTACAATTCAAAATACAGACAGTAACTGGGAGTGTTTGGTTCTTGCAGCGTTTTTTTGTCCTGGATAATGGAATGTTAAAGTATTCAAAGGCACCACTCGATGTAAGTAGCACACAGGACATGTTTCAAAGATTGATTTCGAATTCTGCTTGAAGTGAGTAAACACTGTAATTGTACAAGCCTTGTGCCATAGTTACCAGCTTTGTGCATGTCTGGGCCTGTAAGATTTCACAAGCTCCCAAACCTCCATGTTCTAAAGTGTGTCAACCTAGTGCATGAAGATTTAACTATTTTGATGTGTGTTATTAAAAACAGAAGCTTAAACCTTAAAAGTGACACATGAGTAAAATCACCTTCTGTCACTTGGAGAGAAAACGCAAATAGGCTTTTTTCCTCCATCTCCCAATAAACTCTGTTTTATGTGTGCTGCTTTGTTCTTGTCAATGTCCTTTTAAAAACTATCTTACAAATTTTATTTCTACGTCATACATCTTTTTATCTTGGAGATCCCAATTCACAAAAATTATTTCAATTGTTTTTATTTAGTATACAAAGGAGTAGTTTGCATGTAACACTGGAAAATTCCTTCCTTCATCATTGTGGTGTAGGGGAAGTAACAGAAGGCTCAGGTTTCAGTTTTGTCCCCATCCCTGCCATTGAATCAGCCATGTCCTTGATCAGAGGAGCAGCCAGAAGGAAGAGCCGGCTGCTCCCTGCTTTCTGGTGCCAGCTGCCCCGTCCTGCCCCAGCAGCTGTCTGCCAGCTGATTACTCAGGGATGTTCTGGGTTATACGTCAAAGATTGACCGCAGTTATTTTAGGACCACTAAAGATGTCCTTTTGGGAGAATATAAGCTGTGAAATCTAGAATTATGAAGAATTAGTATTACATTCTATGCCAAAACAGGAATAAGATGAATAGTCGTATTCATAAAAATTGATGTGAAGTCACTGCAACATCAACTGTCCTAGAACCTAATCCATAGAACCTTAACTATTTTCTGTTTGTTAAGGAGGTATATGTAGTATTCCACTTCTCGTAGATAAGTTTAAAGATTACCTTGAGTTCACTTAAATCCAGTACAGAAACATCAAATCATATATCCTTTCAGCCTATTTACTAGTCTTTTGATTTCAGATTCAGAAAGGAAAGGTCCACGGGAGCATAGATGTCGGACTCTCAGTCATGTCAATTAAAAAGAAAGCTCGAAGAATAGACCTTGACACAGAAGAGCACATCTATCATTTGAAGGTGAAATCACTTTTCAACAGTTTCTCTGCCATTATCATGGGAAACCATTTGCCTACACCAGTGGTAGGCAGGAGAGTGATTTTACAATTACTTTCTCCTCTCGTTCATTGTTTTAGGTGAAATCCCAGGACTGGTTTGATGCATGGGTCTCCAAACTGCGACATCATCGGTTGTATCGTCAGAATGAAATTGTGAGATCACCAAGAGATGCTAGTTTTCACATATTTCCTTCAACGTCCACAGCTGAATCCTCACCAGCTGCTAATGTTTCTGTAATGGATGGAAAGGTATGACTTTGTTCTATAAAAACCAGCCTGAAAATTGCTTAGAAAATTATGCAAATTTTGGCCAGGCACGGTGGCTCACGCCTGTAATCCCAGCACTTTGGGAGGCCAAGGCGGGTGGATCACCTGACGGCCAGGAGTTCGAGACCAGCCTGGGCAACATGATGAAAACCCCATCTCTACTAAAAACACAAAAATTTGTCAAATGTAATGGTGCATAGCTGTAATCCCAGCTACTCGGGAGGCTGAGGCACAAAAATTGCTTGAACCTGGGAGGCGGAGGTTGCAGTGAGGCAAGATTGTGCCACTACTGAACAGCCTGGGCAATAGAGCAAGACTGCATCTCAAAAAAAATAAATAAATAAAATAAAAAAGAAAATTATGCAAATGCATAACTGAGTCTCATTTGGGAAAACCAGAAAGAGGAGGTTTGCTTTGTAAACTAACACTCAGAAGACAACAGTGACATTTGGCATGAAAGTTAATTGCAAGTCTAAATTAGGCAGAAATGTGGATCACCAAGAGAATTAGCAGTTATTTTTCCCTTTTATGAACGGACTACCTTCTAACTTTATGTGGCTTTGTAGGAATACTAGGAAGTAAGTAAACATTTATTTAATCAACATTCAGAAATCAGGTGCCTTCCTGGATGGTAATAAGAAAACCTCAGTCTTGAAAATGAAACTTGCTTTTGTGTCTTGACCTATAATATATACATGAGAGGCTATTAAATTTCTCCATGAAGTAATTACATGTGAGCTCAAGAATGTGACAATAATATAAGTAGTAGCCTATTTAAGTGATCAGGCACTGCGTTAAGCATTTGGCACTCATTCGTCTCTAATCTTTCAAATAACCAAAGTTCAGAGACAGTAAAAAATTTGTCCAGAAGTGACATAGCCATTAAACAGATGAGCCACGATCCAAGCCCACATCTGTTTCCAAAGTCAGTGCCCTTTCCATTTTTACCAGGTGCCAGACTAAGGGAGGCTGACCTTGTTCTCTGGGCTGAAATAAGAGTTCACTTCTGTGTTGATGAAAAGCAAGAGATGTTGTTTGTTAAAAAAAATCAAGGTTAAGTCAACAGACAGGGAAACAGCTGTTTCTGCCTTTGATTCAATAATTAAGTTTCTGGAAACCTCGCCCCACTGCACTGCGCAGGGGTGCTCCGCCTTCACATTTGGCACCTGGAATTGAGGGCAGAGAGGGTGAGGAAGCTGGCTGCCACAGTATGTTGTGTTCAAGAACGTTCCAGTGAAGATTCTGCTTTTCTTTGTTTGCTTACACAGGAATGTATGTCATACATACATCGAAGTTTCCTTTGCAAACCATTGAAAAACCTCATAGAGTAACTGCAGTACTAACCAAATCAGATTAAATGAAACATTACTATATTCAGTTTTTGTTATTTTAATGGAAATTTTTGATAGATCCTATTAACGATGTTAAAATAATCTCAAACCTTACATTTATTTATTTACTTATTTATTTATTTTGAGACAAAGTCTCACTGTGTCACCCAGGCTGGAGTGCAGTGGTGTGGTTTTGGCCCACTGCAACCTCCTCAACCTCCTCCTCCTGAATTCAATTGATTCTCCTGCCTCAGCCTTCCGAGTAAGCTGGGATTACAGGTGCCTACCACCACACCCAGCTCATTTTTAGTAGAGACAGGGTTTCACCATGTTGGCCATGCTGGTCTCAAACTCCTGACCTCAAGTGATCTGCCCACCTTGGCCTCCCAAAGTGCTGGGATTACAACCGTGAGCCACCACACCTGGCCTTAAACCTCACATTATTCCATTCCGGTTGCAGCCTTGCCAAGGACTATTTAATTATCTTTTTTCTAGGAATAGGGTGTTGGATTAACCCTAATACCAACCAGTTCTGCAATAAAAAAGGGAACAAACCATCTGGGCAGGGCGTCAGGAAGGTTGGGAACTTACAGATGCCCAAGATAGTGCCGAGTTTCTCTGGACTCCTGTGTTCTCACCAGAGGGCAGACTGAATCCTAGATTTAGTCCTTGTTAAATGAGAAATGTATTCCAAATAGATCTTTAAAAAATATAAATTTTTAATTCTTTGGTTCATCCAGCTTCTGCCTACATCATTGGCACAGAGTATTGATGAAAATATTTTATCTCTTATTTATTAAATTATTAAAATATTTATTAAATTTATTGATGAAAATATATTATTTTCATCCCTTATTTGTTAAATAACTTGGGTGATATCTGAGAATAGAAGACTAAAATCAAATCCTCCCCACTGTTTGCCTTGGAATAAGAAAGCTCTTCAGCTCTGGGTTTCAAAACAGATTTATTGCTCTGGTTAATGACATACCTCTAAGATCCGCTCGGTGAAAGATTTCCATTACATTTATCAAAATGCAATAAAGAGTGAAAAGAGCTTTTTATCACTTTGCCTGTCTTCTACATATCAAATTATGAGACTCCTGAATGTTAATTAGTTTGTGGCCCTCTGTGAGTAATAAATAATGCTGGGTTTGCTAAGAATGTGTATCATTCACTTTGTAATGATTTAGAAGAGACACAATTCAGTTGTAGTTGGATATTAAAGTCAACTATGAAGTTTTAAAATTATTTCAGTTTTTTAAGAAATAAGTTTCTTCTTTTTTCACCGTTTCCTGCAGTCACCTTAGTATCTATATACTTAATACAACTTTCACTTATTTCACATAAAATCTTTTTAATGAAAAGTCTATAGATAATAACTTTAATGGAAAGCTATAGATAATAACTTGCCATGACTGCCTTTTTATAAATAATTTCCAATATGAATTCAAGGCATTGCAAGGTTGCTTACTGGTGGATAATGTATTTAGGAATCACATGTGGTTGAGGAGACCTTGAGTGGTCATAAGAGTACAGAAACCTTTTGGGAAGGAAAGACCTTAAATCATGAGTTAAGAGTACTGAAGTAAGGACACTGCAAATACAATTTACTGAGCGATTAAGAATTACTGGGAATTTGAGTTGGCGGGTCCTTGTGATTATGAGATACAACACACTTAAATGTTGTCCTTCATTGAGTGATGGAGATGGCAGCTTAATGAGGGGTTGTTGTTTAGGAATGTCACCCTCACTGGGCACAAACCACACTTAGCCAAGAGGCTCCTTCCATGTTTTGAGTGTGCATTTTCTTTCTCTCTTTGTTAATACGGCTTTGAGGATACTTGTATTTTTTTAGTCATTGAAATGTACTGTTTCATAACCATACAATTCATCTTTGTTTGCCATAGATGCAACCAAACAGCTTTCCATGGCAGTCGCCTTTACCATGCAGCAATAGCCTCCCTGCAACCTGCACGACCGGCCAGAGTAAGGTGGCAGCCTGGTTACAGGACTCGGAAGAGATGGACAGGTGTGCAGAAGGTTAGTTCTTGCCCAGTGTGGCCTGAGAGTAGCCAAAACCAAACAAGAAACAAAACCTAAAGAGGTGAATTATCAGTGCTACATCTTTTACCCTGATTGCCTTGATCGTCTTGACCTTTCCTTGCTCTTTCTCCCCCTTGTTCTTATTTTTATGCGCCAGCTCCTTCTCTCTGCCATGACTCAGGCTCCTTACCTGCCAATTTTCTTGCACCCTCACAGCAGTTGAATCTGATTCTTGCCTTTCCCCTGACTTCTACCCACTTCAGCCTTCTCTCCTTGTCTTTTCACCAGTTCCTTCTGGCTTCTTTAGCTCCTGGATCCTGGGGCAGTCACACAGAGGAGTAACCCCCAAGGAGAGCCTACTCTGCCCATGGCCCCAGAATCACTGCTCTGTCGTCCTCACTAGGTCACTTCCGCAGCTGCCTTCTCTGCTGCTCTGTCTCGCCCATGGAGCAGGTGTATGTTTCCTGACAACTCGGCAATAAATGGCAAAGTTGTAAAATGCTGCATCTTATATCCACAGTTACCTGTTAGTGTGCTCCACTATGGATCAGTGATTCAATATTCTGAACCAATACCTGCTTCCCTCATACTGCCATCTCTGAGCCTCTTCATCTCTTCTTACCTTCACCTTCTTCATAATTAGCCGGAGCACAATGGTTCAAACTTGATCTACAGACCATTTCCATTCTATGAGACAGTTTTCATTTGACCTTCAAAACCGAGAAAAACAAGGGCAATGCAAACAGTGTTTCATAAGGCTCAATTAGTTTATTTTTAGACGATCCTAAGATGATATTGGGCCTATTTTTTTCAAATTATTTTTTCTTATAAAACTATAATAAAAGTAGATATTAGATCACTTTTTTGTGTTCTCACTTAAAAAAATTAAAATTTGGTAATCTATGTTAGTCCTCCAACCAAAAGAATTTTTTCTTACTCTACCAGTATGTGGACTCAAAGTATGCAGCATTTTTTGTCATTTTTATCAGCCTTCTGAGATACTCACATCCCAGACTTTACGTGAAGGTATGATTTCCTCTCTTTCTTATTGTAAATAATAGAAGTGACAAAGAATGATGTAACATGGTCCAGGTGAAGGCTCTAGCAGGGTGATGAGACATAGCGCAATAAGTATTTCTTAGAGACCATTTCTGGCTTTCATAGAACTTTCTCATCTACCATCTCAGTAAGCAGGTAGGAGAGCTAAATACTACTATCACCATTTGACAGGTAAGGAAACTACAACTGAAAAATCTAAATTGATGTCTCCTTACACTTAGTTTTGAGTCCTTGGCCTTAAATTGAATTATTCACAAAGTTCTGTTTTCATTCTGTTAGAAAAAGGATGATGGTTTTCAGCCCCAATTTCAGATTTCTATGCTTATATAGCACCATTTATATAGAATAATCACAATTATTAGGGAGTATGAATGTAATATTTCCTGGATAGAAAGCTCAAAATGAAATTTTTAGCAACTGACCACAAAAATAAGAAAAGTAACTCAATATTCTTTTTTTTTGGGATGGAGTCTTGCTCTATTGCATAGGCTGGAGCGCAATGGTGCTATCTGCAACCTCCGTCTCCCTGGTTCAAGAGATTCTTCTGCCTCAGCCTTCCAAGTAGCTGGGATTACAGGCACCCACCATTATGCCTGGCTAATTTTTGTATTTTTGTAGAGACGGGGTTTCACCATATTGGCCAGGCTGGTCTCGAACTCCTGACCTCAGGTGATCCTCCCGCCTCTGCCTCCCGATGTGCTGGGATTACAGGCATGAGCCACCGCACCCAGCCCAATATTCTTGACCATGTTTAATTTCACATATTAAAGGTCAGTTTCTTTTTAAAGAGTGATATTTTATTATATAGATTTTTAAATATTCTCTTGTTCTAAATGCACCAAAAAATTTAAAAGAAAACTAAAAGTCATTTCTTCATTCTAAACGTTAATTCAGACAGAATGAGTTGATGTCCAGGTGATGATGATGTTGCTGGACCAGCGAATGCACTTTGAAAATCTGATTTGGTTAATATAATGTCTCTAAGAAATTTTAAAGTCATTCATTTCAACTTTGTTAGTGAGCTAAATTATAGAAAATATGTTTAACTGATTCTGTATTCCATCCTATTTTTCTGAACTTGATTTTAACACTACCCAAATTCCAGATAACCATCTTCTAAAGCATGTTAGAGGAGCAGGTAGACAAGCTCCTAACAATGAAACCACAGGACTGCTGAAGTTCACTTGAGTGTGCTTCCCATGTGGCAAAAGCTATCAGAGCAGAAAAGGGATCACATACGGTGTAACTGAGAGTTTTGTGGTTTCTGCGCTAATAGCTGTTAACTTATAAGAGTGAGCTTTGAAATGTAATCAATGGTTTTTGGTTCTGCACCAGAAAAGAGTCTGTTTTGTTTCACCTGCCGGTATCTTCATCATATAAACATGGATCTGCCTACTCATATTTGCCATAATGTGCATTGACCCTTTTATTACCATCACCACCGCTCCCTACCCAATTTTAACATATTTTTATTTCTGATTTCTTATTAGATCTTGCACATTGCCAGTCCAACCTTGTGGAACTTAGCAAACTCCTGCAAAATTTGGAAATACTTCAGAGAACTCAGTCAGCACCTAACTTTACTGACATGCAGGTAAACATATTCCTGCTGCTGGTAAAAGGACTTAGGATATTAATTTATAATCTTTATTGGGTTGTTCTATGAATATATAAGGTAACATTTAAAGATAAATAACTACAATACGGACATTCGTTTATATCCTGGAGTTATTTTTAATATTTTTGAATCTCAGTGTCAGAGTGTTAATGAAGATGATTATTTTAAAACATTTTACATTTAAATACACACTAACCAGAAGAAATACATTCAGTATCTGAATTATTCTTCCATGTTTGTGTCCTATTAGAAATGGTAGCTTTGGAGATATGCTTTAGATACTCTCAGAATTATTACTGTCTTTTCATATAGAAAACAAAGCTAGAGATTTCTAATCCTGTATTCATTTTGTTTATCAGAAAAATATATTTTAAAATTAAGTTCTTATCTCTGCTTTTTAATGCCCACTATGCGTCTGATATGCCTTTCTCTCCTGGCTGGTTTGCTTATAGGCTCTAACAATGACCCTTAAGTAACTTGCTGTGCTCTTGTCTATACCTGTATCATCTGTGTGAACTTAATAATACTTTGTTGCTTTTAACTATTTGTGTAATGTAGGCTAACTGTGTAGATATTTCAAAGAAAGACAAGCGGGTCACAAGACGATGGAGAACAAAAAGTGTCAGCAAAGATACAAAAATACAACTGCAGGTACAGATTTTACTTTTCCTTCATTCATGTTTCTACATATTTTTAAATTACTAGTCTTTATACATCAGTTTATGGGTGTTAGATTGAAAGGGCAACTTAACTGCTTTAAAGCCAGCACTTTTCAAACTGTTACATTATCTAAAATAGTGGGAAATGTCTATATTTTTCTTACTCTGGCATAAGTGAGAAGGATTTAAAAGAAAGGTTAAAATTACACAATATGTGTTCAAAATGGCATTTTTATTCACAATTATAGCCTTTGAACCCTTAAAATATATTTTAACAAAAAGTTACCTTAAAAATCTAGATTAAAAATCTAGTGGGTTATAATGAACACTCATTTAAAAATACTAGATTTTAAAAGGGCCTTTTATGCGTCAGCTTTGTCCAAATGTTTTCTATCAAGAAAAAGTGTAGGAGGTTCAATAGATTAGAAATCAGCAAACCCAGATTCTAGTCTAATCACTGTGATTTTCTGGCAGTATAATTTTGTACATTTCTGTTAACTTTCCTGAGCTTTTGTTTGCTCCTGGGTAAAGTAATAGAGTTTATTTAATAAGCTCTGAATTCTCTTTCAACTCTAAAATTCTATGATCCTACAAAAATAGATATTATTTGGCTTTCAACAATCACCTTAAAATCTGAACTAAATTCTGAATAGCTTGTAATAAATGTACTTGAAATTTATTTGAAATAAATTATGTATTTGAAATGAGTACAGTGTTTTTAAAGTAAGATCCTTTTATATAATTGTGTTGCAGTGATTAAAAATATGGTAGATTATGTCATAAACCATATTACTTTTAGATCTTTAAACTAGAATCTCCATTATTCTCATCCTAAATGCATATTATAAATGGCCCTTGTCCTGCACAATCAAGATTAGACTTTATGATTTGGCTTTTTAAAATTATACTACAAATAAATTTATATTCCAATACAAAGGTAGAAAGAAGTACTTTTCAGAATTCTTCAGTCCCTTCTGAATAATTAACAAAATAATTCTTCTCTAATTTTGACTTCATTAATAACATTCTTCATATTACGATTCTGACTGTGTAAATAACAAACTTGCTTTGCTTGCTAATCTGATATATTTGAAAATAAATTTTCATAAGCACTAATACCCACAGTTTTTTTATTTATAATGTCTACATTCAATAAACACAACTTTTTGTGTTCCTTTGCTCAGTATGTTTCTGTGTGTTTTCCCTTCTGTTCATAAAATTAATACTGTAGGGATAGATGTGCCAAGTGATTTCACAAGAAAATTACTTAAAATTGCTTTTGGCAGTTGTATTGGTTTTGAACTTGTGAGTGTCTAGTTTTGTTTGTAAGTAAAAGAATAATTCCTCTAAATAAAATAATTGAAGAAGGCCTGCATCACAAGAAAGAACCCATACATTTGTTAATAGATATTGTTTTAATCTTGTGTCTGTAGTGTATGCTATTGACCACATTCTTGTTCAGAGCTGTTGTCCTGGACAGGTTGGTTCTCAGTGAGTTGTAGTGCAATGTCCCAGCTACCTTGCTGCATCTAGGAGCTCCACTAGAGACCCCCAAATCACTCATTTTTTTTTTTTTTCTGAAGGACACAGAATGCAACTGGGACTATACCACCTAGCCTCTCAGCCTGTGGTTTTACATAGACAGAAAAGTTATGAAGATTTTTTTGAGTCATCAGGAGAAAATGTCCAAAAAGCTAGAAAATATTCATTCATACTTCCGCCACATCTTTGGGTGGTTCATTTGTTTTTAAATTTTTATTTGTGCCATTTCACCTTGTTTGTGATTTTGCTAAGGGTAATAAAATGGCCTTTGTAATTCTAGTTTAGTTATTTTTGAGGGAAATTGAAATCATCTCATCCCTCAAAGACACTCAAAGACAACTGCCTTTTCGAAGTGGGAGATTTAATTCCAATTCCAAGAAGAAACAAGTAGACAGTAAGCTGTTAATCATTCCCAGAGAAACTCCACTTCCACCTGGACTAAAACAAAAGTTATTTTAAGGGGAACACAGCAGAGCTTGGTCCTATCTGTGGACCTTTTCTGCTTGCCCAAACCAACAGGTCTTGCAGGAGCCTCAGGGTACTCATTCTCTACTACTGGGAAGTTCCTCCAAGATCCTTCAAAATTCACACTTGGCTAGGGAATCGTAAGTTCATCTAGGATGAGTATGACAACATGAAAATCTTTACTCAGTATTTTGCCTAGAGAGAGGCATAGCATCTAATTTTGCTCTAGTGGATTAAAGATACCCACCACTTTCTCCTACCTCATACCCAGCTTTTTCCCCTCCTGTTTTAAATGTTTTGATCATGAGAATTCTATCTAATGAGTCCAAGTATTTGTTTTGAGTCAATGATCATCTCACCGCTCGAACCACTTTCGCTGATGTTGCAGCCAATATGAGAAGCTCTCAAGCGGTGAGAGCTCATTTTCTGTCCCCTCTCTTCTTCGTAACTAAGTACAACAGCCATTGTGAAGGTGCCCAGACTGTCCAGTGGTGGTGGTTGTGGTATTGTTGCTGCTGTTGTTGTTATCAATGTTGTGTTACTGAACTTTGTATTCAGTATTCCATAGTAGTTGTCATTTTGAAAAAATTATAAAATAGATCATTAAAAAAATTGACTGCAAGAAAGTAAAAATGAAAAACATGTTATACTGGATGTTTGACTGCTTATTTTTGTGTAGGTTAGATTGTGCTATTGATTAAATGAGAAGGTTAAATTATAGACTGGTATGGCCATGTTTCTACTGGAAACTATTGGGCAGTTGGCCTCAGAAATCCACATTGTACAACTCATGAAGTCAGCATTTGTCCTAGAGGGTTCTGTGGAGATTACTTTTTAGAAAAAGGATTTCTTCTTACCTCCTAAACTTCAAACTTCCTGGTTCAAATAAAAATCTCAGTACCATTATGCAGTAACAATTTGGCTGTGTTTTAAGTGAAGTAAGAGGAAGGCAAGAAGGAAATAATTTTGAAAGAGCTGTTAGATCTCCTGTGTTGCTTGTAATATGAATTAAATACTAGATCCCTGGATGTTGAAGGGAATGAGGAATAGTAGAAAGTACATAGTAGCAGACAGATGATCTTATGTTGCTCCTGTGTAGCTGTCCTGCATCTCATAGATGCTCAAATTACACTGAAGGGTGAGAATAAGTTCTTCCCCCTTTTACTACATTAAGTAGAAAGGATTTTGTCTAGAAAATTTTTTTTGTGGAAAACAGATTATGTGTGTATGTATGTATGACAAACATATACATATATGTATGCAGAAGACTTATGAAGATGGAAAATAAATAAGATCGTAATTTTGGAACTTTTTTGAAGATTTAGAGGTAGAAAAAGTTTAAATATTTTTCTGACGTCCCAAAAAAACTAAAGCAGTCCTACTGTTTCTTCAATTTGGGCTGTTAGGAGATTCTAAGAAAGTATATCTTAATTATTTGGAAATGGAATTATTGCTCATGGCTGGGCAAGGTGGCTCATGCCTGTAATCCCAGCATGTCAGGAAGCCAAGGTGGGAGGGTCACTTGAGGCCAGGAGTTCAAGGCTGCGATGAGCTATGATTGTGCCACAACACTCCAGCCTGGGCAACAGAGTGAGACCCTATCTCAAAAAAGAAAAAATAAATATTGCTCACAACCTTGAGGTGTCAGGGTCTGTCAGATGGAGGCAAAGTTGAATGATTAGAAGGAAATATCATCATCCCTTAATCCCATCCACCAAAAAGAAGAAAACAAAATGAAAGAAAGCTGTAGGATTCTTCTACCGGTTTGTGCATAGGTGCACATTACTAAATGAAAACTATGCTTTCAGGTTTTCGTAGTTGATTTTTATAGGCATCGTCCTCATCCACTGAGGAACTTAAGTTTTCTTTTCTGATCTTATGGGGTCTGGCATCTTCCTTGGAAAATTCTTAGACTTCAAAATCCCAGCACTCTTACTGATGTTGAGTCCCAGATAGTGAGCTGTGTAATAGGAGATTAAGTAGGAAGTTGAAGAACCCTCATACCCTTCCCTTACTTTTTTTCTTCTAGTAAGAAATTAAAAAAACAAAAAAATTCTGTCTGGCCATTAGGAGGCTCTAATTACAACCTGTTCATTTTAGCCTTCCCACATTATTTAATCAGTTTTTGCTGAACTTACTTTTTCCTTGCTACCATTTATTGAATACCTTTTGACTTCATATAACATGATATCATATGAATAAAATAGTATGCGTATTTATTTTACCTTAAAATCGCAGGCTGTCCATCAGTTTATAACTCCATCTCCTTTTGGGGTGTGGGTTATAGTCAGCAAATAGAATTCAGGTGTTTGAGTAATGAGAATGATGAACATTTCTCATAGCATGAATGCCCCTGTGAGCTCTTTTTGATGCTGATTTAAGAAAAGTCGACTTCAGTTAAAAACTCTCCCTCTCCTTGTCTGATTATCTTTCATCCTCCCATCTTCCATCCTTTCCTCCCCCATCCTGTGTTTGCTCCCCTCTTCTCTTCTCCCATTCACTGTCAGGAAGGGCCACCTGCGAAGGGCCAGTTCAGCACAACTCGGCGCCGGCAGAGGCTAGCGGCAGCAGTGGCTACAACAGTGAGTGGATTTCAATCTCAAGTGGAAGTTTAATAAGAATGAGAACCTGCGTACAAGGGTGACCCCCCTGTCCTGATGGTGCCACTGGTGTGTGATGGCATCACCTGTAGCCCAATCATGGCAGCATAGCTTTCGCATGTTCTCTGGCTGTCTTTGCATGGCAGGAGTCGAACACGGGTATTCCTTTTTACAATGGAGAACTATTATGTAATCTAGTTCTTTTACTATATGTGAAGACATAATTTAAGTCAAGTTTGCAAAATTGAGTACAGTGCCCCATGACGTGAGCTTTCCTTAAATTATATTGTTTTTTTTTTCTTTTTTACCATACTGATATTGGAACTTTTGCTAACTGATTTCTCTTTTCCTAAGAAAAGTCATGTTACTACAGACATAAATTGTGCTTTTTTTTGTAGCAGTGTGACTATTTGAAAAGGATGTGAGAATAAAGAAATGAGAGGGTAAGAAAAGGTGAATTTTGCTGTCATCTCTAAATGGCTACCCAAGTTACACTTAGCAAGGGAAAATTGTTTTCTGAAAAGAATATTGACATGAAAATTAGAAACTGTAGTGTGGAAATGACAAAAAATAGACAGTTTTAGGGTATTTAAATCCATATCTAGAGGTTTTTTTTTCTAAGAGAAAATAGAATGGATATAAGCAGAGTAGAGAGCATATCGAGGTAGATAAGGCAAACGGATAGTGAATGACTTCTCTACAGAATATAAAATAGAGTATCAAAACACAAGAACTCCTTGCTGGATAAAAGGCAATTATAATATTTGTTTAATCATGAGCGCCTATGAACTTCTTAAAATATAGATTACTGAGTTAATAGCAATCATAGATGTTAGTTTTTTGGCTATTAGATAATATTTCCTTAATTAACAGCAGTCTTGCTGTCACTAAGGGTGGAATGTATTTTAAGACTAGAATTGCTGAAAAAATATGAAAAAGTTTTGGCTGCATTACAGGAGAATGGATGCTGGTATGAGGATTGGTGGCTTTCTACTTTATGATTAGTAATTGGCTCTTGCCTTATAGCTGGGTGTTTAGCTAGACTGAGAAACAAATTTGCTTTTGATTATGAAATGAACCAGTGACTTGGAATTTATTAGGGAACTGACTCTTAAACTCACAGTTTTGTAAACATTTGAACAAACAAATTATTGAAATAGCTTTCATGGTCCATGTATATCTTATGCATGTATTCAAATGCAGATGAATAAATCCCTTGACACTGATGTGGTAACAGATTCTGACAATAGATGCACATATAATCAGTTAAATATTATTAAAGGTAATTTTCCATTTATAAAATTAAGAAATACACATGGTTATTAGAGAGAGAACAACATCTTAGTATGGAAAGGAACAGTCCATCATTTTATGAAAACACTGTTTTCTTAAGCAATATACATCTAAGATGGCATGCAGAGAAGTGATTCTGTCTCTTCTGTGTTCATTTTTTAAATTGTGGATACATACAGTGAATATAATAAAACTGAGATTAGTACCTATTTGACTAGAATGGGTTTATATTTTTAAAATTGGGAGTAGAAGAGAAAAAGCCTTTAAAAGAAGAAATCATTAATGCCCACCTCCCAGGGTAGCTGTGACTATAGAAGTTACGAGAAAAACTTCATGGCATGTAGTAAGAAAAGCTACTGGCAACATTTAATAAGGTATTCAGGAATAACTAGGGGGACTGGCTACTCCAGGATCTATAGCTTTGTCTCCATACCAAAATGCAGCAACATCTAGCAGATGTTTCAGAAATTTATTCTTGATGACTCTTAGCACTAGCATTCAGAATAGCCAACTCACAGCAGCAGCCAGACCCAACAGAACAGGAGACTGGAAAAAGAGAAATACTGGCTGTTCCCCATGGAAGAACATTGAAGATCCCAATGCAATCAGTACCCTCAAAGAATCTCTGTACACATAGTGCAGAATAGCAACAGCAGGAGACTTTTCCCACTGGCTCGATGAGTCCTGTAAGCATAGTATCTAACTTAGACCTACTGTGTAGACTTTCATGTCTACCATTGCTGAATTTCACTGTCAGCAACTCCATTGTCAACTCATTTCATTTTTGACTTCTTCATGGACAGGAGTTAAGAGCATCTCCTAATGTCCCCATTCCAAACTTCAGTTCTTACTACCAGAATATTCTAGGATCAGGCTTCCCTCCTTTCACAGGACTTCAAGTAAGCCTTGGATTTCTTTCCTGCACAGGGTAGAAAGGCCCAAATTGAGTGTTGAGGGTTCTCAGGTATAAACATGGAGAGCTGTAGGCAGCTCCCACTCCAACCATCACTGACAGAGAAACCAGTTACCACTTAGATTTTTGAATCCCATAATACCCAAATTGATGAATAAAAAGCTAAGTAAATAAGTCCCCAGTCTGAACAGATATTCAATTAGGGTTAAATTAATACATCCCAATTTGTATTCTCAATTTCATTTCATGAAGTCCTCAATTAAAATGGCCCATTCCACGTACCTCTTTTTAACAAAAAAAAGCATACCAATATATAAACATTTTCAGTCAGAAGTATATGAAAATTAGTTCTCAATTTCCCAGGGAACCATCTGATTGCAATTTGAATGGAACATTCAAGTCTCTTTCCCTATGGGTAATATGCAAAACCACTTTTACTGTTTTAATAGCCAATTTAAGTTTCCATTATGTTCAAAATATAAATTTGTAACTTACATTTTTCTTCTCAGCATCTGATTCCAACATTTAATAGAGAAATAATAATTTATCTCAGGTACAAGTCTGGGTCCTTCCTGGACTCCCTGGGTTTTCACTGCATAATGGCCTCCTATACAAGCTTCCCGCCAACTCTCATGACCCCATTCCTCACCCGCTCGAGGAAGAGGCTCCTCTTCCAAGCCATGTGAGTCCTTGGAGTGTTGAGGGCACCTGAATGCAGATAAAATCCTTTTCCATGATCCTCAACATATTACCAAAGACCCACATTTATTTTTTTAATGCTGTTCTAGTTCCTTATATCAGAAAACTGTACCATTAATTCTGAAAACTCCCAGATCTACCTATTTTTTCCACTCACAGTCTCTCCCCATGACATCCTAATCTCCAGCAACTTTTCCATGGGGTCTGTGTTCCTCAATGGGCTGACTGCTCTTTCTAGATTGAGCATCACCACAGTTAGGGTCAGAACTTCCTTTCTCTGTCTTCTGACATTCTGCCACATAAATACCATTCTTTTGTAGGTATCCTAAAAGGTCCTCAGTCCTTGTTATTATTAGGTTACCTGGACAGGATTCCAGCAGAGTATTGAACCCCAGCACTCCATTTTCTTAAATGGCTTATTGGCCACTTCTGGGTCTCAAATCTAGAATAGCCAGAAATTTTCAGCCTGATAATATTGATAAACAAGCTGTTTAACAATCATCTCCCAGCCCAGTGTAGCCAAGCTCTCCAAAGAAGATGAGGTAGGGTTCCTTTGATAACTCCAGATACCAAATGCTTCAAATAACATATATTAACATGCTTAGCTTAGCTGAATTTGGGGGGAAAGCTTCATGCTCACTTTCTTCCCCAGTAAGTCCTGGATATCTTTTAAGAGAAATAAATCCCTGCCAGGACAATGATGCATCAGAAGGACGCTCTGTCTCAACTGCCCTCAACCTGCAGCTCAGGCCAGATATTTTGGTTCTTTCCATCTCTTCCATCTGTCCTCTAAATCTTCGGAGAAAAAGTGCCCTCTTCTCCTTCCCCCTTTCTCTCACCAAATATGTTAGGAAGTTTAAAGCAAAAACCAAAAAATTAAAAAAGAAGAGGTCCTGACATACATATTCATCAGAAGGTAATGGTTCCTTCCTCCCACAGCACATTCCCTGTTAGCCAGGGGGTGTGAATTATCCTATCAGTTACACAAAATTTCAACTTGTGGTGGAGTCTAAGAATCTGGTTCTTGAAGACAATTGAATGCACATCTTTGCAGTAAGAATTAGGGAGAAGTTGTTTGTGATCTGATTTGCAGGAAGAATTGGTATTTTCCTTTTCCAGGGATGTTTGGCTGACATTTGTAATGTTCAGGTAAAGCCTTCTTAAAGGGGAGGAAAAGGTGCTTTGCCTCCACCCATCAGGAGCCTAGTCCATATCCAGCCTGGGCAAGGAAGTACCTCTAGCCATGTGGAAAAATCTATAGTAATATGACTTTTTCTACTTACTGCTTCTCAGTATTGGCCGGTTCATGAGCCATGTGCATATATGTAATAGAGTTGTGTGTAACATACAAAGGTAAACCACAGTGATTTATATCATATATATTTCATTTACTAATATAAATTTTAATAAGTCAATTTCCAAAATAAGTGTGAGTCTCTTTAAGCCATTACTATATTTCCTGTTAGGCCTGATGTGTTTTTTATTTAATGGCTACAGAGTAAGTGAATCTTCCAGTATATGCATCTCTTGAATTTTCACAGGTTTAGTAAGATCCTGCTCCAGGCTCAGATAGTCCAGACTGTAAGAGAAGGTCAGCTACATCACAGTTCAGACTGCTGTTTTTCTGCCAGTTATTTTTGAGGTGCAAGTATGAGTTCAGAGTTTAAGCTTGCCTGGGATTACGTCTTTTCTTCCTGTCATTCTGTAGTTATTTCTCTCTGTAGCAGTGAAAAATCGGTGAGTTTGTGGCAGTTCTAAATCAACAATGGAAAATGAGACTCCCTCTTCCCACCCCAACTGCCTACAAAATAAATGAGTACTGAGTGTCTCCAAGTGTGTTATCAGAGAGGAATCTATTATTTTGAAGAATGGGAGAGGTCTTTTCTGTGTAGGAGAATGTGAAACAATGCACTGTTGCTCTTTAATAATTTGTATCTTCCCCTTTCAGGTTCCTTTCAGTGCTACTATGTCACCAGTTCGCTTGCATTCCTCCAACCCCAACCTTTGTGCAGATATTGAATTTCAGACTCCCCCTAGCCACCTCACTGACCCTCTGGAAAGTTCAACAGATTATACAAAGCTGCAAGAAGAATTTTGTCTAATCGCACAGAAAGGTAACAACAAAATTAATGCGCCTTTTAAAGAAGCTCTCTTCTTTGATGAAAGATTATCCTTTGTTCTTTTATCTTTGTCTTTGTGGTAATGATAGAAAGATTAAATGGTTTGATATAGTGGTTGAAGTTCTATATACAAAAATGCAACAGGACATGATGCTTGCCTGTTGGAAGATCACACCTCACAGGTTTACAGTTTTAACTAAAGAAAGAAAGTGCCATGGGGGTGGGGATAAAAAAGTTATCGTACGCAATCCGGCAAGATACTACTACTCAACATTTTTTTCAATGTCTCTTAGTTATCATTTAACATGTATTTATTGGTTCTCTTTAGATTCTGTTTATTTCTTTTTTTATTAAATAACACTCATTTATTGGACTTTACAATTTGTGGGTCGGGAATTCAGGCAGGGCTCAGCTAAGCAGCGAAGCCTCTGTGCCACATGTCTTTGACTAGCCCCAGTCACTAGGATTTGGCTGCAGGCTGAGCTGGGCTGAAAGACCCAAGGTAGCTTCCCTCCTGTGCCTAGCACATTGGCAGGACAGCTGGAAGGCTGCACACA
Source organism: Pongo pygmaeus (assembly GCF_028885625.2). Taxonomy (NCBI): domain Eukaryota; kingdom Metazoa; phylum Chordata; class Mammalia; order Primates; family Hominidae; genus Pongo; species Pongo pygmaeus. The sequence continues at coordinate 78,024,964 of NC_072384.2, forward strand.
ACTGTGCCCCCTTCCTCTCCATGGCAGTTTAGGGTTCCAAGAGCCTGGTAGTGGAAGCTGCTCGTCCTCTTCAAGGCCAGCTCTGGAACTGGTGCAGCATTCTACTTCCATTGTATTCTATTGGTCAAAGCACCATAGGCCAGCTCAGATTTGAGGGGAAATTGATCCCACATTTGAGCCTCTTCTTTATGTTAAATTTTCAGTGAGGCTTGTTGTATAAATTAAATTGTTATCATCAGCCACAGAGAGTAGGGTATGGTAAATAAGCGGGATAGTGGAGAGTAGATGGACTGAACAGTCCTGTCAGTGTTTAACAAGAAGAGTCTAGGCTCCCTTTACTACCAGAACATTGAACTTTCAGCCAGTCAAGTTTGTTCTTAAGATAGTATCTTCTCAGGCATTGTCTTTTAAAATCTTCTAGAGAGAGATAAACATTGTGTTGCTTTTCGTCACAAATATGTTAAATAGAACATCTCAGGTGCCCCCGTGAGACTCAACAGCCTGGTGGAAAAGAAGGGGGCACACTGAAGATCTCTCTGGAAATGTTGAATCAGCCAACATTTGCAATCTCAAACCATCAGCAAAAACGTGCTGTCAGATTTCATTAATTCTATGATTCTAAAAACAATTAAGCTAAACCCGTTAGATTTCTCAATTGAGACTCTTCTGTAAGGCCAGCTCTCTCTTACCTGCCTTTTTACTCCTGGTGTATGTTCATGGCATTTCTTAGTTGGATATTAATTATGATATTAGACTAGAGCAATATTAATTTGTTTATGTAACAGCATAGATTTATAGCCAGTAACTTCTACTTTGGGGAAGGAGGTGCAAAAGGTAGAGTGTGACCACAAATGTGTGAGTTGAATATATGAGTATGGCACAGCTGCTAAGGGGAGATGGTACTTTGGAAGGCAGCCCCAGGAAAACTTTGTGTATTTGGTTGCAATTCTGAAGCTTCCAGGAAATCCAAGTATCAACAGAGTTTTAAAGCTTCTGTTGAATGATACATCACATTAACCAACTGAAAGACAAAAACCACATAATCATATCATTTGCAGAAAAAGCATTTGTCAAAGTTCAATACCCTTTCTTGTTTAAAAAAAAACTCTTAATGGTTTAGGTATAGAAGGAAAGTTTCTCAACATATTATGATAAAGGTCGTTTATTAAAAACACACAGCTAACATCACTTACTGGGGAGAAATGGAAAGCTTTTCCTCTAAGATCTGGCACAAGGCAAGGTGGCCCACTCCTCCTGCTTCTATTCAACATGGTACTGGAAGTACTATCAAGAGCAATTAGACAACAAAAAGAAATAAAAGGTATCCAAATCGGAAAGGAAGAAGTAAAATGATCTCTATTTGCAGATGACATGATCCTATGTGTAGAAAACCCCAAAGATGCCACCAAGAAACTGTTAGAGCTAATGAATGAATTCATTAAAGTTGCAGGATATATGATGAACATACAAAACCCTGTTATTCTATACACGAATAACAACATAGCTAAAAAAGAAATCAAGATCAATCCTATTTATGATAAAATAAAATACCTAGAAGTAAACTTAACCAAGGAGTTGAAAGACCTGTACACTGAGAACTATAAAAAAATTGGTGAAAGAAATTAAAGAGGACACAAATAAATGAAAGATACTCCATGCTCATGGATCAAAAAGTTATGTTGTTAGAATGTTCATACTTGCAGCCATAAAAAAAGAACAAGATCATGTGTTTTGCAGGAACATGGATGGAGCTAGAGGTTATTATCCTTAGCAAACTGATGCAGGAACAGAAAACCAAATCCCACGTGTTCTCACTACAAGTGGAGGCTAAATGATGACAACTTATGAACACAAAGAAGGAAACAGCAAACACTGGAGCCTATTTGAGGGTGGAGGGTGGGAGGAGGGAGAGGAGCAGAGAAGATAATTATTGGGTACTGGGCTTAATACCTGAGTGATGAAATAATCTGTACAATGAACCCCTGTGACATGTTTGCCTATGTAACAAACCTTCACATATTACCCCCAAACCTAAAATAACAGCTAAAAAAAGTTCATACTACCTAAAGAAATATATAGATTCAATATAATTCCTATCAAAATGCTAATGGCACTCTTCCAAGATATAGGAAAAACAATAATAAAATTCACATGGGCACTCCATTCCAAGATGGCAGAATAGGAACAGCTCCAATCTGCAGCTCCCAGTGTGATCAATGCAGAAGATGGGTGATTTCTGCATTTCCAACTGAGGTACCTGGTTCATCTCACTGGGACTGGTTAGACAGTGGGTGCAGCCCACGGAGGGTGAGCCGAAGCAGGGCAGGGCATCGCCTCTCCCAGGAAGCACAAGGGGTCAGGGGATTTCCATTTCCTAGCCGATGGAAGCTGTGACAGACTGTACGTGGAAAAATGGGACACTTCCGCCCAAATACTGCACTTTTCTCAAGGTCTTAGCAACCAGCAGACAAGGAGATTCTCTCTCGTGCCTGGCTTGGTGGGTCCCACACCCATGGAGTCTTGCTCACTGCTAGGACAGCAGTCTGAGATCGAACTGCGAGGCAGCAGACTGGCTGGGGGAGGGGCATCCACCATTGCTGAGGCTCGACTAGGTAAACAAAGCAGCCGGGAAGCTTGAACTGGGCGGAGCCCACTGCAGCTCAGCAAGGCCTACTGCCTCTATAGACTCCACCTCTGTGGTCAGGGCATAATTGAAAAAAAGGCAGCAGACAACTTCTGCAGACTTAAACATCCCTGTCTGACAGCTCTGAAGAGAGCAGTGGTTCTCCCAGCATGGCATTTGAGCTCTGAGAATGGACAGACTGCCTCCTCACATAGGTCCCTGACCCCCATGTGGCCTAACTGGGAGACACCTCCCAGTAAGGGCCAACAGACACATCATATAGGTGGGTGCCTCTCTGGGTCGAAGCTTCCAGAGGAAGGATCAGGCAGCAATATTTGCTGTTCTGCAGCCTCTGCTGTTGATACCCAGTCAAACGGTCAGGAGTGGACCTCCAGCAAACTCCAACAGACCTGCAGCTGAGGAACCTGTTAGAAGGAAAACTAACAAACAGAAAGCAATAGCATCAACATCAACAAAAAGGTCATCTACACCAAAACCCCATTTGTAGGTCACCAGCATCAAAGACCAAAGGTAGATAAAACCACAAAGATGGGGAGAAACCAGAGCAGAAAGGCTGAAAATTCTAAAAACCAGAGCACCTCTTCTCCTCCAAAGGATCACAGCTCCTTGCCAGCAATGGAACAAAGCTGGATGGAGAATGACTTAGATGAGTTGGCATAAGTAGGCTTCAGAAGGTCGGTAATAACAAACTTCTCCAAGCTAAAGGAGGATGTTCTAACCCATCACAAGGAAGCTAAAAACCTTGAAAAAAGGTTAGACAAATGGCTAACTAGAATAAATAGTGTAGAGAGGACCTTAAATGACCTGATGGAGCTGAAAACCATGGCACAAGAACTTTGTGATGCATGCACAAGCTTCAATAGCTGATTCGATCAAGTGGAAGAAAGGGTATCAGTGATTGAAGATCAAATTAATGAAATAAAGCAAGAAGACAAGGTTAGAGAAAAAAGAGTGAAAGGAAGTGAACAAAGCCTCCAATAAGTATGGGACTATGTGAAAAGACCAAATCTATGTTTGATAGGTGTACCTAAAAGTGATGGGATAATTGAACCAAGTTGGAAAACAGTCTTCAGGATATTATCCAGAACTCCCCCAGCCTAGCAAGGCAGGCCAACATTCAAATTCGGGAAATACAGAGAACGCCACAAAGATACTCCTCAACAAGAGCAACCCCAAGACAAATAATTGTCAGATTCACCAAGGTTGAAATGAAGGAAAAAATATTAAGGGCAGCCCAAGAGAAAGGTCGGGTTACCCACAAAGGGAAGCCCATCAGGCTAACAGTGGATCTCTCGGCAGACAGCCTACAAGCCAGAAGAGAGTGAGGGCCAATATTCAAGATTCTTAAAGAATTTTCAACCCAAGATTTCATATCCAGCCAAACTAAGCTTCATAAGTGAAGGAGAAATAAAATCCTTTACAGACAAGCAAATGCTGGGAGATTTTGTCAACACCAGGCATGCCTTACATGAGCTCCTGAAGGAAGCACTAAACGTGGAAGGAAACAACTGGTACCAGCCACTGCAAAAACATGCCAAATTGTAAAGACCATTGATGCTATGAAGAAACTGCATCAGTTAACAGGCAAAATAACCAGCTAACGTCATAATGACAGGATCAAATTCACACATAACAATATTAACTTTAAATGTAAATGGGCTAAATGCCCCAATTAAAAGACAGACTGGCAAATTGGATAAAGAGTCAAGACCCATCAGTGTGCTGTATTCAGGAGACCCATCTCAAGTGCGGAGACACACATAGGCTCAAAATAAAGGGATGGAGGAAGATCTACCAAGCAAATGGCAAATGGAAAGCAAAAAAAAAGCAGGGGTTGCAATCCTAGTCTCTGATAAAACAGACTTTAAACCAACAAAGATCAAAAGAGACAAAGAAGGCCATTACATAATGGTCAAGGGATCAATTCAACAAGAAGAGCTAACTATCCTAAATATATATGCACCCAATACAGGAGCACCCAGGTTCACAAGACAAGTCCTTAGAGACCTACAAGGAGACTTAGACTCCCACACAATAATAATGGGAGACTTAACACCCCACTGTCAATATTAGACAGATCAAAGAGACAGAAGGTTAACAAGAATATCTTGGACTTGAACTCAGCTCTGCACCAAGCAGACCTAATAGACATCTACAGAACTCTCCAACCCAAATCAACAGAATATATATTCTTCTCAGCACCACATCACACTTATTCTAAAATTGACCACATAATTGGAAGTAAAGCACTCCTCAGCAAATGTAAAAGAACAGAAATTATAACAAACTGTCTCTCAGACCACAGTGCAATCAAACTAGAACTCAGGATTAAGAAACTCACTCAAAACCACACAACTACATGGAAACTGAACAACCTGCTTCTGAATGACTACTGGGTAATTAACGAAATGAAGGCAGAAATAAAGGTGTTCTTTGAAACCAATGAGAAAAAAAGACGCAACTTACCAGAATCTCTGGGACACATTTAAAGCAGTATGTAGAGGGAAATTTATAGCACTAAATGCCCATAAGAGAAAGCAGGAAGATCCAAAAACCAACACCCTAACATCACAATTAAAAGAACTAGAGAAGCAAGAGCAAACAAATTCAAAAACTAGCAGAAGGCACAAAATAACTAAGAGCAATGCAGAACTGAAAGAGATAGAGACACAAAAAAACCCTTCAAAAAATTAATCCAGGAGCTGGTTTTTGGAAAAGATCAACAAAATTGATAGACCACTAGCAAGACTAATAAATTAGAAAAGACAGAAGAATCAAATAGATGCAATAAAAAATGATAAAGGGGATATCACCACCAAACCCACAGAAATACAAACTGCCATCAGAGAATACTATAAACACTTCTACACAAGTAAACTAGAAAATCTACAAGAAGTTGATAAATTCTTGGACACATACACCCTCCCAAGACAAACCAGGAGAAGTTGAATCTCTGAATAGACCAATACCAGGCTCTGAAATTGAAGCAATAATTAATAGCCTACCAACCAAAAAAAGTACAAGACCAGATGGACTCATAGCCGAATTCTACCAGAGGTACAAAGAGGAGCTGGTACCATTCCTTCTGAAAATATTCCAAGCAATAGAAAAAGACAGAATCCTCCCTAACTCATTTTATGAGGCCAGCATCATCCTGATACCAAAGCCTGGCAGAGACACAACAAAAAAAGAGAATTTTAGACCAATATCCCTGATGAACATCAATGCAAAAATCCTCAATAAAATACTGGCAAACCAAATCCAGTAGCACATCAAAAAGCTTATCCACCACGATCAAGTCAGCTTCATCCCTGGGATGCAAGGCTGATTCAACATACACAAATCAATAAACGTAATCCATCACATAAACAGAATCAGTGACAAAAACCACATGATTATCTCAATAGATGCAGAAAAGGCCCAAAGACTTTTCTATGACTATTGCATGAACTTTTTTGGAAGCATTATTTTAAAATGGATGAAGAGCTTGCTTTTAGAGCTACCAGCGGGATTAATGTAATCCAGCTATCAAGTTATTACCTTTAAATTGATGATGACAGAATGTAGCACATAAATCAATAGATCGTGAATCCCTTGTGATCCTGCCATTTTCCCCATGTAATTCAGCCACTCTAATTTACGCTAAAAATTTCCACTTTTATAAATACCTTTCTCAAATAAGGAAATACCTATTTTAGAATACTTTACATAGTATAGAAACTCTGTTATTATAAAAATAGATGTTGGAAAGTCACCCTTTCTGTAGTTCACGATTGAGGACTGCCTCAGATTTGACCAATGCTAATTTGTTAGGTATGTAGGAAATGGGGAGGGGGTGTTGTTTTTATTGTTGCTTTTAAATCAAAGCACTTTAACAACAAGATATTCCTGTCTGAGAAAGCAACGCAAGTGCTGTTCTTAAGGGCATATCATTTCCTACCTCCAAGAGAACCAGTCAAAACTTCTTGATCAGCCACCTGTTTTATGTTGGCAGAATGCATAAAATGCTCTTTTTGGGTGCATGCTTTTGGAGAATATTTTTGGATAGTTCTAAATTATTTATGTGAGACTTTATGCTACACGGAACTGCTCATTATGATAATCAAATATGGCAAGTAAACTTGTTCCCTATTCTTTCTAGGGATTATAAATTAATTTCTAAATATTGATACTTTGCATTGATCTTGATATTTTACATGCCACTTCCAAATTTTTGTTGGCCTGTCTGGTATAAAAAACAAATTTTTCACTCTGATCAATTGCCATTGTAATATTTGTGTGGAGTATAGATATTCTGATAAAGATTCCTTTTGAAGGCTGATTTTTAATTAGACCGTAACATAGCCTTTCCAAAAAATGCCTACTTGTGAGTGAAAGTCTGGAGAAATTTATAATGTTGTGTATTCTTTCTGCATGTATCTGACAGTTTTTTCTCACTTTTCTCCCCACCCAGTGCATTCTCTTTTGAAGTCTGCGTTTAATAGCATAGCTATAGAGAAGGAGAAGCTGAAGCAGATGGTTTCTGAGCAGGATCACAGTAAAGGCCACAGCACGCAGATGGCACGGCTCCGACAGTCACTGTCTCAGGTAGGCAAGAGTGTGTGTTTGCATGTACATGACACACTCCCAACCCTGTAAGACGAAAGATCAAAAGATGGGGGGCTGGCAGGGAGGTGGCCAGTCATGGGGATAGTACAGTTTGCAGAATTTCACCCAAAAGACTGCAGTGTCAGTATTAGATCTTACTACTTTTCTTCCCCAAAATGTCAAGGTAAGAGTGAAAATAAACTGAACTTGCTTGTAAGCATATAATGGTAATTTTGGCCAATTGAACACTTAATGCTCCTCTAAGGTCATTTATAAGGTAGCCCCTGATTTTAAAAAAAGAATTATGCATTTATTTGACCTATATATTTGAAATGTGTTCCAGGATATATTCAGTCCAATAGTAAATATTTTTTTTAAATGTACTAGATCTTCCACACTTAATATTTTTCCTACTTACATCTTAATCTGTTGAAAATTACTGATTACTCTCACCCATTTTTTTCTTTTCTGATTTGCACTCTCGAGGTTTTCTTCCTAAGTTATGCTCCCTGAACTAGACTTTTATATTTCAATATATATTATAGAGTTGATCTTATTAATACTAATCAAATCCCTATGTATCTGTATCAAAGTTGAAATTTCTGATAAAAATCCTTTAGAGCTGTGCTTATGCTTTTTTCAGCTGAGTAGTTCCTTAGAAGTAAGTATTTTCTTTAGTCTATAAATTCACTGACTTTAACTCCTTTAAGAATTCAATGTCGTTATGTGATTTTGTGAGAACTCGGTGTTTATGTAAAATATTATTCACTTCCTGGTGCCTTGGATCAGAGTGAAGGAGCAAGCAAATCCTGGGTAAGTGGTTCTCCGTGTGGAGCAGATCCTGCTTGAACAGTTTCCCTTGGTCCCTAAAAAGTAGACTTACACCGTGTCACCATGTTTTCTGTCCCTGAACTGTCGGCGTATTTTCAGTGTGAAGTTTCATGTCATGGATGTTGTTATCTGGGCCACACTTTCTGCATTATCCATAAAACACTGTCAGCTGAGGGGCATATGCTGCTTCCAGTACAAAGCCAGGGGTCTCAGGAGCATGAGCGTGAAAATCTGCTATGATTCTGCCAGTCTGCAGAGGGCTTTATTTAGAAGAACATTTTAATGGCTTTCCCTGGACCCTTCTCATGTCATGGATCAGTTGAACACTCAGTTGACGTTAATTGGTCTTCCAAATAATTATTCTGAAAGTATCGTGAATCAGAAAGATCAAAATAATGGTCAAGTAAACATTCAAATGTCATCTTGTAAACATATAAAATACATTCTTGTCCCCCTTAATGTTGCAGTGGTTCCTTCAGATGTATTTAATGATGGAGGCTTAGAGTTAGAAGTCAAGCTTTACTAAGAAAAACAAGAAAATGCATTTGTTTCTTGCTTGCCTGCTTGCTTGCTTTTATTTGCTTGTAGCTGAAACAGAGAATGGTAAATAGAGATCTCGGGTCGGGCTTCAGGTGAGATTAGAAATAATTATGAAGAGAAATTTTACAACAGTTATTCATTTGTTCATTCCCTTATTCATTGTATTCCATTTAGGTGACTATATGCTAGGTATTATGCAAGGTACAGAACACCAATGTAAAAGTAGCCCTGGCCATGTTCCCAGCAAGCTCATGATCTGATTCATGAGATGAGCAGGAAACAGTGAAATGGAGCACGCCGTAGTACATTCAGAGGAGATTTCCAGGGCTCTGGTTGCTCAGAGGAATGGGAGTTCCCTGAGCTGAGAGCAGAGCCACAGATCAGGCTTCTTGGAGGAATCAGACCTTGAACCTGGCCTGAGTAGACAGCAGCTGCTCACAAGGAAGAGTCTGACGTTAACATGATAAAAGTAAAATAAAGCGAAATTTGATCAACTGTGCTTCCTTGGGGTTAAAATATATCCCTCTCTTGTCAAAACATATTTATTTGCATCTAAAGTTAGAGCCTCAATAGATTTTTGTTGGATTGTTTATTATTATTATTTTTTACAAAAAAATCTCAATTTTAGCCTTAAAAGATATGAAAATAATTTGGAACTATTAAGTTTCAAATAGGCCGTTACAGCCTATCCAATAGATAATTCAGTGCTTGCAGTTGTCTGTCATCCCAGCATTTTGGTGATGTTCACATTCCAGTGTGTGTCCATACCCTCCCTTCGGGGTAGTCGCACCCCCACTGGCCATCTATTCCCATCACCTCTAAGTGTGGACTCCCTTTTGGAAACCACAGCAGCCTTTGCTTAAGGTATTTAAGTTTACTGACAGTTCTTTCCTTTCTAACAAATTGTTATTCATGGTTCGGCCATTGGAGAGGTGTCTGGAGAATGGCAGGTAGTTCATAGTGGAAGAAGTATGAGATGAAGAAGGAGGAATTACTCTTAAGCATAGCTGATTAAGTAGGCAAGAACCAGCTCATCAGGGACTCCACAAAGGGTTTTGGATTTATCCTATCAGTTAACAATTTTAACTGGTAAATGATAATGCCAGAAATTAGAACTATTACAGCATATTTCTGCATATTAGAAAGATTACTCTGGTACAGTATGAAGGGTAGGTGGAATTGGGAGGCAAGACTAGTTGGACAGATTCTTATGGTATTTGAGATAATTTGAGAATAACTTGTACATTTGAGATAATATTTCTAAACTGAGGAAGTGCCATGCCAGCATTGGTAGAAGGAGGGAATACATTTCAAAGACACCCAGGAGGGAGAATCATTATGGCTTGGAGATCAGCGGAATGTTAGAGAGGGACAAGGACACAGAGTCAAGACAGTCCAGGGTTTTTACTTGGATAACTGGGTATGTGAAAGTTATTGTCCCCAAGGTGGGACTACAAGAGGAGCTGGTTTGCTTTAGGTATTTGATGATGGATTTCTGTGGAGATTGAGGTGTCTGTGGGGCATTTAACAGGCAGTTAGATATTTATGTCTAGAGCTCAGAAGACAGGTCTAGGCTAGAGAGGAAGATGGATGCCCCTGCATATCAGGGCAGTTACAGATGTTGACGAATTGCATTGCAGTCAGAATAAAAGGGTCAGTAGTGCTCCTGCTGCTATAGAGAAGATTAACATTTAAATGACAGGACGGCAGGGCATGGTGGCTCCCACCTGTAATCCCAGCATTTTGGGAGGCCGAGGTGGGTGGATCACGAGGTCAGGAGTTCGAGACCAGCCTGGCCAATAGGCGAAACCTCATCTCTACTGAAAATACAAAAATTAGCCGGGCGTGGTGGCGGGCACCTGTAATCCCAGCTGTTTGGGAGGCTGAGGCAGGAGAATCACTTGAACCCGGGAGGCGGAGGTTGCAATGAGCTGAAATCGCACCATTGCACTCCAGCCTGAGCAACGAGAGTGAAACTCCGTCTCAAAAAGAACAAAAAAAAAAAACAAAAGAAGGCCAAGTGGTCAAGCGCAGTAGATCACACCTTAATCCCAGCACTTTAGGAGGCCAAGGCTGGTGGATCACATGATGTCAGGAGTTTGAGACCAGCCTGGCCAACATGGTGAAACCCCATCTCTACAAAATACAAAAATTAGCCAGGCTTGATGGCACATGCCTGTAGTCCCAGCTACTTGGAAGGCTGAGGCAGGAGAATTGCTTGAACCCAGGAGGCAGAGGTTGCAGTGAGCCGAGATCACTCCAGCCTAGGCAACAGAGCAAGACTCCGTCTCAAAAAATAAAATAAAATAAAAGACAGGCCAAGAAAGAGAAGCCTTTGATGGAGACTCAGGGGAAGCAGCTAGAGGATTTAGAAGCGATGACCATTGAGACCAAGGGGAGTTTCAATAGTGTCAGGAAGAAAAAGGTTAACAGAATCCAATCTGGTAGCAACTAATATATGGACTGACTGTCAGCCCTGGAATTTGGGAGCCTCAGCATGTTTATATCTTGAGAAAAAGGGGCCAGCAGATAAGGAAATAGTGAGGGTGGAAAGCAACTGATCAGCCCTCCTGGTTGGCCAACTCTGTTCTCGCTGTCCCTCTTTTAATGTAGCACTTAAGACTGATCAAGTGCTAATTAGCTTGAGTACATTGAGACCATTCTTCTCCATGTTCTGAGTATGTTTTTGAATTAGTATAACTTCACATTATAGCATCATTTTAGGTAGCCTAAAGACATGTTTGGTCCATATTAAATGTCATCAGTTAAACTCCCAGATATTTTTCTGAGGTCCAGAAAAAAAGCCAGGTGTCCCGCAGAGAGGGGAGGAGGGAGAGAGACTGAATTTCAATAACATCTTTAGGCCAAGCACAGTGGCTTATGCCTATAATCCCAGTTCTTTGGGAGGTAGAGGCAGGAGAATTTCTTGCACCCAGGATTTCAAGATTACAATGAGCCATGATACCACCACTGCACTCCAGGCTGGGCAACAGAGCAAGATCCTGTCTCTAAAGCAAACAAACAAACTTATTTAAGCAGTCTAAAACTTTTAAAGCCTATGTTTTATTTAACATAAGTCCTATTTGATGTATGTCTAATGATTAAAGTGCTGCATTTCAACAAGGCTTTAAGTATATCAGACTCAGCAAATTTTATCATCTTTTTCGAAGGCACATAGCAGATAAAATACTTGAAATTAGCATTTTTACAACATGCTCAGCATAAATTGTTACCTGCCTTGAGCAAACAAAAATTTGCAAGGTTGGACAGTCTAATGAATTGTTCTTCTAAAGTAATATTACTTCGACCAGCCTGGCCAACATGGTGAAACCCTGTCTCTACTAAAAATACAAAAAATTAGCTGGGCGTGGTGGCAGGTGCCTGTAATCCCAGCTACTTGGGAGGCTGAGGCAGGAGAATTGCTTGAACCTGGGAGGCAGAGGTTGCAGTGAGCCAAGATTGCACCATTGCACTCCAGCTGGGCGACAGAGTCAGACTCTGTCTCAAAAAAATAAAAATAAATAAAGTAATATTACTTCCTGATCTATATGTACACAAAAACATATATAATTCTATTATTTAACCCCCATGAAACTTAAACTTTCACACTTGAGAGGGAGCCTAGATGTTGGACCCAAGCCTGTAGACAGGACATTTTATGTGGCATCTATCCCTTATAATTGACTTTGTTTCACATCAGCTATAATTTCATATTTTTTTGTTTGTTTGTTTTTTGGAGGCAGAGTCTTGCTCTGTTGCCCTGTTTGGAGTGCAGTGACGCAGTCTCAGCTCACTGCAACCTCCACCTCCTGGGTGCGCAAGTGATTCTCCTGCCACAGCTTCCCAACTAGCTGGTATTACAGGAATGTATTACAGGAATGCACCACCACGTCTGGCTAATTTTTTGTATTTTTAGTACAGGTGGGATTTCACCATGTTGCCCAGGCTGGTCTCGAACTCCTGGCCTCAAGTGATCCTCCCACCTCAGACTCCTGAAGTGCTGGGATTATAGGCATGAACCACTGCACCCAGCTTATGTCTTGTTTAATGCAGTACCCTGAACGCCAAAATGAAATAGTCTGTAATAAAACTAAGGCAACCTCAGCACCCCAGATTAGCATAATAATAAAAATCCAACTCATCTTGAGCCTATCTTGAATACATTACATTTTATCACTGTTACTAGTTTGATTCCTGGCCCCAGAAATTGTGCACAGCTTGTGTTAAATGCAGTGAGAGTTGGGCTCATATAAATGTGAATAACGGAATATGACCCATCTATTCCAGCTAGAATCACTGTATTTTATTAAATCAAGATGCCATCAGTTGTTACATGCATCATCATTTTGTGCATTACTGAGAAAAGGAAAAAAAACACTGCTGTCAATTGGACTGACACAGTGCTTCAGAGGCGGTGAATGTAGGGGGAAATGTGCATCTTAGAATCAGCGAAATGTAAATATGAGAATTGAAGCAAAAAAATTGCTTAACATACTGTATAGTAGCATAATGTAAAATCCCAGTCATATCTGTCATCCTCTCTGTCCACAACATTTCACATACCCAAATAATTATTCTGTGATGAAATAAAAGTTGCAAGTGTATTTGTTTATTCCTGAATTTCATAGTTCCCTGAGACTTGGCCAAATTTGTTGTATGTGAAGATACTTTTTATAGAATCCTTCATATCTTCTTTGAACTTTAAACTGTTGTCATTTTGAATATAATTTGGCAATATTTATTAAAAGCCTTAAAATGTTTTTTACCCTTTTACCCTGTAGGTCCATGGCTGATATGCCTATTAATGCTGAAATTTAGAAAACAATCATGCACATATTGATGGCAGTATTATTTATACTAGTAAAAATCAGTAACAGCCTAAGTGTCCAATAGTAGGAAATACTTGCTAATGCAACTATTAAAATTACGTGTGTGAAGAGTTTGAAACAAAATAACTGCTTATGTGCAAAGAATAAGGGGCAGATACAGTATGTAAACTGTGCACCCATTAAACAATATTGAAAAATACAGAGGAAAAAAAATCTAGAAAGAAATGGGCCAAGCTACCAACAGTCGGGTAGTAAGATACCTTTTTTAAAAATTTGTCTATATTTTGCATTTTCCAAATATACTATAATGGTATTTTTGTAATTGAAAAAACAAGTGATTTTTAAGAGAGACCCAGGATTTGGTTTTTGACAGCTCTAGCTTTGACAGTTTTTATGCTCATTTTCTCATTCCTTTTGAACCAGTTTTATTTTTATCTAAAGTGTTTAAATTTATGATGATTTCATCTTGCCATATGTTTCATATCCTTCTCCAGCCATTAGGCTTCTATGTTTTTCTCCCAGAACCCACAGTTCCATTTAGTAAAATGTTTATGCCAGAGTCTCACCCAGCCTAAGATAAATCTTCACCTAGGAATTACCTGCCGGGGTTGATGAATGGTAGTTAGTAGCTAAGGAGGTGGCAATTTAGGTAATTGATTCTGGCTCAAATCTTTAAGACAGTAACTTCTTTTATACATTGGAAAGGAATTGTGTGTTTCTTGGATATATTAGACTTGAAATGTGCATAAGGGACATGAGGTGTGGGGAAATGAGCATGCATTGTAGTTTTTAGTACAGTCTGAGCTCAGTAAAGCAAGTGGTGAGAATATGCATAAAACCTGCTGTGTGAAGAATCTGTGCCCAGTTGCTGGCTTCAAGATGCTTCCTCCCTGTTAGGCCTTTGGTCCTGTATGCCACTAATAGCGATGTTATTGCTGACAAGTCTCCATAGCTCTTCTTGCTCATTGGCTGGTGCCAGGGGCTGGTCCTCTGCCTCCTTTTTCCTTGCTTATGCCACTGCTCACTCCTCTTGGGTATATTCCCTACTTTATTTCTGCCATCTTCTAGGCCCTTTTCTGTTGTCATGAAGAGCATCATTTCCCTGACAATACTTGTCCCAAAGTTTCAATGATATTATTATAGAAACATGGTATTATTAGATAAAAATAATTTTTAGGGCAGGAAATAATAATTGTAGACCTAAGCACTACCTGAGAGCACTACACCAGAAAGCTCATGGTACTTGGTTGTAGCAAACTTCAAAAACAGCCTGTACGATCAAGGCAAAAGGAGGAGGATGCGCAGAAAGGGGCTGTTGCATGCTCAGTTGCCGGCTTACACTTTACACCACTGGGGTTGCCAGAATGGGAACGGTCTTGATTTCCATGCTTCCTGTGCTATGTAACAGCAACTCTTTTCTACCACTGCATAGATATTATTAATAAAATGATGACTTTTAAACTTTTAGCTTTGAACTCAACATGCTTAATATCTGGCTTGAAATCATAGCAGCAGAGATGAGTCTTCTACTTTTGTCTCAATCCTAAAAGTGATTAAAATAAGAACTAGCAAAATGCATCATTATGTACTTAAAATGGAACCAAACTGTTTTCTTTTGGCACAATGTTAATATTTTGGCAGGAAAGTGTAATTCTTTACCAGTAGTGGTAAACTACAGGAGATCTTTGGCTTTGAGTATTTGCCATCATTAAAAAAAAAATAGTTTTGAAGTTTGAAAAAAATTTACATTAAAAAATTAAATGTAAAAAAATTAACAAATAAAAATACTTCTATTTTTCTTCATCTTAATGAAAAAATACTTTTTTTTTTTTGAGACACAGTCTCTCAGTGTTGCCCAGGCTGAAGTGCAGTGACACAATCTTGGCTTAGTGCAGCCTCCACCTCAAGAGTTAAAGTGATTCTCCTACCTCAGCCTCCTGAGTAGCTGGGACTGTAGGCATGTGCTACCTCACCCAGCTAATTTTTGTATTATTAGTAGATTTGGGGTTTCACTATGTTGGCCAGGCTGGTCTCGAACTCCTGACCTCAAGTGATCCATCTGCCTTGGTCTCCCAAAGTGCTGAGGTTACAGACATGAGCCACCACACCCAGCCTTCATCTTAATATGAAATACTTTAACTAAGATTTCTCTCTTTTGCTCCCATGCTACTCTTTTTGCCATCAATGGAAGAGAGAACAGGGTTTCAACAATAAGAGAATTAAGTAAGGACATAGGTGATAAAACTCTCTCCAGACTATCCCAATAAATGCCAAAGTAAACTTTGCATAGAATGTAAAAATACCTTGATTATGCTCTTATCAGAGAGCCAAATACTGATGATTTGCCCCATAAAGTATAGAAATTCCTATGAACCATAATCTAAGCATCAGAAAATCCCCAAACCCAGAATTATTTTTGCACTATTCTGGATGCTAGTGGATCTTCATCATGATAACCAAGAAGCACTGTGCGGGATTCTGACTTAGTGTTTCAATCAAATTTGTATGTTTATTTAATACAACCCCAGAAAGGTTAAGTAACTTGGTGAAGACTACTTAGCCCTGAGATCAAGAGAACCTGATCTTCTGACTCCCAGGCCAGAATTTTTATTTTTCACATCACATCTAAGAAAAAGAATAAATTATATTTAATTTAAAAACCTCTGAGTTCATTTCTTATTAATGGCTAGATGTTATCTTGTGTGCCCATCACACATACCTGTAGGCGTGATCACATTTAATGAACATGGAATAAGATGAGAGCTTAAATAAGAATTTAATTTTTTTAAATATCCACAGCAAGCTTTTCTTATAAATGGCAAACCTGTCTTTAACATTCCCACCTTGAAGAAATCCACTACTTATCCTTGCCCTTGAGTTTTTGTGGGTTGTTTTGTTAATACTCTTACAGTGGCAACAGAAGGTGTAGCTACTTTGGAGGAACCATTATTTGAGGTTTGTATAAAACCCTCAGGTAAAGACTATGATTCTGGGCTGGGCAGGGTAGCTCCTGCCTGTAATCCCAGCACTTTGGGAGGCTGAGGCCAGAGGATCACTTGAGGTCAGGAGTTTGAGACCAGCCTGGAGAACATGGCAAAACTTCATCTCTACTAAAAATACAAAAATTAGCCAGATGTGGTGGTGCATACCTATAATCCCAGCTACTTAGGAGGCTGAGGCATGAGAATCACTTGAACCCAGGAGGCCGAGGTTGCAGTGAGCTGAGATCACGCCACTGCACTCCAGCCTGGGTGACAGAGCAAGACTCTGTCTCAAAACAAACAACAACAACAAAACTGTGATTCTGCAATTAGAACTATCAAATAGCTTACCATGAGGCCTCCCACTTATATGACACAAAAGCATATCTGGTTCCAAATATTTCAGTAACTAAGGCAACTATGCATTTACCTGTAGGCAGAGAAGCAACAAAGAAGAAATCAGCATCTTTTGTGGTCCTAACTTATAGGAGAAAGGCCTATGGTACTCACAATAGATAAGAGTAATGCAGTGTCGTTGTTGGGTTTTTTTCTATTTCTAAGTGTTTGAGATTTTGCTCCAAGAAAAATGATCCTGAGCACTTTTTCAGGATGAAAAGATACTAGGAGTCTTCCTTTGAGGCACATGGTTTATCTGCTAAGAATGTTATCACCTTTTTCCCCCATAAAACATTCCTGTTTTCTCAGATAGTCAGAGACATATTTCCTCCTATCTCCAAATGTAATGACTGTAGAATCTGTATCCACCTTTAATCCATCAATGTGACAGCCCTCCAGATCAAGTATATGATTTGACATATTTTACAAACTGGTTCTAACAGCTTCAAACAAAATCCAAAGGCTGCAAGTGAGAGTTCTGTCCTCAAAAAGCAAAAACTGGGTTGAGGGAAGGGAAGACATGGGGACCAGGATGGAGAGAGGAGAGAAGAGGCTGCTCTGTGCTCCATGCTCAAGGAGTAAGCAATGAAGAGTTTAGCTACTTTGTATTTACCCTGGGTGTTTTAATAGGTACAGAGTTGTAATTATGAGATTGTATTTGTATATATATTGATTTACTGTATTCATTGGCTCTGAATGAAGCAGAATGCCCATTCCCTGAAGCAGATGCCCTCTTTACTAGGCACTGACATTTATATCTTTACATCTTCTAATCACTGATCTTAATGGGAAGGAAAAGAAGGCTATCTTTTCTCTGGGCCTTGTCTTCTCGCATGTCTTTAACTTGAGGCTTGATATAATTCCAGTTAGCTACATCTGTAGTCTATAAATGGAACATGTTTCTGTGTATCAATGGGATGTTCATTCCCAGAGGATTCGCTGTACCTTTGTCAACAGGGTCCTTGTAGGGATGCCATGCTTATGTAAAGCTGTTCTCTTCTTGTAATAAATGCAGTTGCTCCACATACTAAACCGTGTTATAGCAAGTAGTGTTTTACTGATGCTAACTTAAAGTATGTTGGAGGTAGTGTCATGTAGAGAACTTAGAGCTGGTGTACTTTCAGTGCTATGTTCTTTGTTATGGTTGTCAGTGTCTACACTGTTCAGTGAAGACACCTTTTTGTTTGCACTTAAGTTAGTTCTGCAGCACTGTCATACGTATTAATTGTGTGCTCCTGGAAAATGAAAATACAGATGTTTTCTTTAAACAGACTAAAATATAATTCTATAAACTAAATCCAGTTCATTCCATTTCTAACTAATTTTTAAGATAACTACCCAGCTTTGAAACAACTCCCAAACTTTAGAAACTAGAACAAAAACATGAAAGAATTTTCAATGAAAACAATAGTTTTCATCACAGGCTGCAAAAAGTAATATATATGTAGTGGTAGACTGGGCTTAAGTGTAATGGGCCTCACTCTAAAGGAAAGAAAATTTCATGAATCACTTTTATGAAATCTATTAACTCTTTCAGCCCACCAACCTGCAAAGTATCAATCTTATTTTATAAAAAATGAATACCTTAATTTTGAGCCATTTATTTACTCCTTGCTGGTAGGGTCTGGCTCTTGATGGCTTCAAAAGTTAGAGCTAAGAACATCACAGACATTATTGTCTAACTTGTACCTGTGTACTTGTTCTGTTTTATGCTTGCTGATTAATTTTAAATTACATGTGTGGTTTTTGTTATTTTAAGGCACTCAACCAGAATGCTGAACTAAGGAGTCGGTTGAACAGAATACATTCAGAGTCTATTATTTGTGATCAGGTTGTCAGTGTAAATATTATTCCTAGCCCTGATGAGGTAAGACTCATTTTAAATAGATGCAGAGTACCTATTTTTTAGCATCTAAATTTACTGCATATTTTTGTTTATTTATATCCAGTTCTTTCACTGTTAATAAGGTTCCCTCCATAAATATTTGTGTCACTGACAGTTCAATGTTCTTTGAAGTAAAGGATATATAAGAGCTTGACATCATTTATTCCTGGTGATCAGTGTCTATTTTTATTTATTCCTATGTTCACCTGATGCCACTGAATATTTGATTTATATATCTACTCCAGCTTGTTAATTTTCAATGTCTGTCTCATTCGTCATTAGAAGTGTTCATTAGCATCAAATGGCCGGTGAAATGTTGCAAAAAAAAAAAAAAAAAAAATTTAGCTGAGAAGTTGCCAAGTAAAAGTGTTCTTAACATTTGTTTTGAAAGCCCTAAGGACAGAAGTCACCTGACCTTGTTAAGATAATTATAATGGTGCTGCTACAGCTACTACTGCTGCTGCTGCTAATTAATAGCTGACATGTGTCAAGTGAATGCTTACTATGTGCTAGGTATTGTGCTAACGACTTTGCATGCATTATCTCATTTGACACTCTCAACAACGCTCTGTGTTAGGTGGTATTATTATTCCATTTTTCAGATTGAAGAAATGTTAAGAGAATAGGAGAACATTCAGTATATGGGCTAAACTTAAGTGTATAATTCTGTTTATGACTCTCCATAAAATTATTACTTTATAGCATGAGAACTTACACTTTTTAACAGTAATGTTAGAGCTTTATATACAGTGGTGATATATGTAACAAGATGAGAGGTTTAACTGATACTAAGGTCATATTTGTACCAAAAACATACATTTTACTAGAAATCTATAGGTACAAGGGTTCTAACCTCTTAGGAAACATTATCCCAGGACAACTTGTCTTTGACTTAAGTTTTCCATCCTAAATCCATTCACCTCCATGGGCCCTGTGTTCTCTGATAACACTTGTATTCACTCAACTGCCCAGAATCTAGAAGTATTTCTAAAATTAGTCATTCAAAAATAATTTGATAATCTCAGTTGGAATCTTCTTTTCAACCTGAAATGTGCACTAGAATATATATATATATATATATATAGATATAGATATAGATATAGATATATAGATATATAGATATTTCTCTTACATTTTTTATTGAAACCTAAATAGCTTCCTTGAAAACTATTTATCACTTATTGAATAAAAGTATAATTTGAAATAAGGTTCAATATTCCAGTCATGTGTTTTATTGGTTAAAATTCATGATCAAATTGGAAAGTGATGTATATAGTCTGTCTCAAAAATTAGTTTTATGGATTTTCTTAGTGTGACTCTAGTAGTTTCTACAAATATTTCTTCATGTTTAATATACCGTTAGAATATGACAGACCTAAGAATAAGAGAATGAAGTTGTCTCTACAGTCAATCAGGGTATTCATAGCGGCTTAACCTGGCTTAGTATCAATCAACCAAAGATTTAAAATCAAGGCACAGTACCAACACCTTTCAACTATTCCTTTTGGGGTCTTTAGACACATTGGAAGGAAACTTATACAGTGGCCGTTACTGAATTGCGAGTGAAAATTACTTGTGGCCGCCACTTTTTAACATACAGATTAAAGAGTAGAAATCTGGCTAATTTGAAGGAATAGCTATTCTAACAGGGAGAAAAGCAATTACACTGTATGCTTCTGTCTTCTGCAGGCTGGTGAGCAAATCCATGTCAGTCTCCCCCTGTCACAGCAAGTAGCCAATGAGAGCCGCCTCTCCATGTCAGAGTCTGTTTCTGAGTTCTTTGATGCCCAAGAGGTGCTCCTCTCTGCAAGTTCATCAGAGAATGAGGTATGTATGCCTCCTTGACTTGTTGGCCTCAACATCTTGTGACTGAGTTTGAGTTAAAGAACATAAAACTGTGGAACTTTTTGGTGGTTACTTTCATTTGTTTTTTTGTTTACATCATAGTAAAATGCCCAAATTGTAGCAAAGCTAAAAACTTGCAAACTATTATCAGTTCCCAATTACTGAGCACTTAACGTTTCTGAGCATCAAGAATTTAAATTTGATGAATTAAGGGAAAGAATCAACATTTATTGGAATGTCTTCTATGATTCCTATTTCAGGGTAACAAAAGAATTTATGACAGAGCTCTTTATAGAAGGAGACTAGCTAATAAACATAGAAAGAATGAGAGAATTAGGAAAGCACCGTTCATGCACTTACGCAGACACATACATATTAGATATTTTCGCTAGGGACATGAATTTAAGCTTAGAAGGATAATGTGTAGCACATAGCTAGTTGGGTAATTATGGTTTTTGGAGGTTAACCACTGACTATCATAAAAGCTGTACTAGATTGCTCTTCATGCTTGTGATTCTTGCCAAGGTCTTGGAAACTGGGAACCTCTTCCTTGGTCAGGTTGCAGAAATTAGCTCTTTTACTACAGTGTAGTCAACTTTTTTTGGCATGAGGAAAGCAGCCAAAACTCTTTTCCACACAGCTGATTAGGAATTTTGTCATTTGGGATTGCAAATCTATACTGCATTTTTACAAAACAGAAATGAAATCATTGCTAAACATTATTTCCATATGCATAGAAAACAGATTGGAAGGAAACATCCTGACAATTAGTAGTAGTTGTTTTTGGATGTTTGAAATTATGAGTGATTTTAGAAACAAAGACAAAGTGGAAAGAGAAAGCAATAATGAATACATATCATTTTTATGATGGGAGAAAAGTAAAATAGAATTCTTATATCAGATACTGAATTTGTCAGCATACCAAGGCATGCACCTGCCTGTCAGATCCCAAGGCATGCATTAACAGGTTCACAGAGACTTCCATTCACAGGCTGGAATGATAATTTAATGATCTCTGTTGGTAACTGATACATACTCTCAGATGGACAGAATAATCATCCTTGCTAATTAGTACCTCTTTTCCTGTAGGCAAATCTGGATGGCAAGCCTAATTCTAGTCAAAGATTGCCTGATGAGCAAGGGACATGAGTAAACTTAAGGCTACAGGGCCAGAATGTTAGAGCTCCATACTCACCCTCCATCACAGGGATACTCTGCCACAAGGACTTGGTATTTGTGTCTGTCTGCCTGCACCCCCAGGGACCACCATGCTGTCGATAATGCTACCAAAATTTCCTTTTCTGACTCTGCCTTGCTGAGCTCCCATTGCTGAGCCATCCTTCATCCTTCTTTTTTTTGTTGTTGTTGTTTTTGTTTGTTTGTTTGTTTTTGTTTTGAGACAGAGTTTCACTCTTGTTGCCCAGGCTGGAGGGCAGTGGCGTGATCTTGGCTCACCGCAACCTCTGCCTCCCGGGTTCAAGCAATTCTCCTGCCTCAGCCTCTCAAGTAGTGGGGATTACAGGCATGCACCTCCACGCCCTGCTAATTTTGTTTTTTTAGTAGAGACGGGGTTTCTCCCTGTTGGTCAGGCTGGTCTCGAAATCCCAACCTCAGGTGATCCGCCTGCCTCAGCCTCCCAAAGTGCTGGGATTACAGGCATGAGCCACTGAGCCCGACCCCTTCATCCTTCTTTAGTCAGGTTACAATCAGACTTGACTGTGCATTATCTGAGTTCTGACCTATCATCTGATGACTTCCTAGCTTACCTTTCTGAGAGCTATTTCCAAGTCCCTGGGGCACACCGAGCTGGGACCCCAGGTACTGCTTGCCCTGGACACTGAGTGTACAGAAATGAAGAGGATGTGAAGCAGGTTATTGCATGAGTCCAAGCAAGATGGTGGTGCCACCCTGGGACAGGTGAGGGGTTGGGGAATGAATGTGGTGGCAGAGAGCAGGATAAGAAGGTGGAGGGCGGTGTCGCAGGGAGATGAAACATTCACTGTGAGGCATCATGAGTTTATCAGACCTCTTAGTGGGGTTACCTGTCAGGCATTTGCATATTTAAGTCTAAAGCTCAAGGACAGAACCGTCCAAGAGAGAGTCAGCTCAGGATCTACATAACCAGCTACCTGTTAGACACTGACACCTGGTGCTCACAGAACCTCTAATGCAGCACGTCCCAAAAGAGTTCATCAACAAGCCCCACCACTCCGCCAGGGGAGAAACCCCAGCCTGCCCATACCTCTCATATCACCTATCTAAGTGCCCCTCTACCCAACTGTTCACACCAAATTCCTGAAGATTTTCCTTCACTCCTTCTTTCTCTTTACTACCACCCACCTTGATTCACTCGGGTTCTGTAGCTTCCATCATCTAAATACTCTCAGATTTGTACATCTTCCTGCAGCTTCAGTGCCACTGCTCCAATTCAGTTCCCATCTGCTCCCCACCTAGATCACCCCATCAGTCTCGTAACTTTTCCAGTCTCCCATCTTGCTGCCTCCCATCCATTTTCCACTGGGGAACCTGAGTAATCTTCCTAAAAGGCAAATCTGATCATGTCTGTATTCCCCAGTGTCCTTAGGATAATATTCTAAACTCCTTAGCTATTAAAACAAAGACCCTTATAATCTGATGCCTGCTGTCTCTCCAGCCTCATGCCACCTGTCTTCTGGAGCCTTCCAACAGCCAAAGGAATGATTTCTGGAGTTGCCCATTTGCTAAAGATACCTTGTGTCCCTTGCTGTAGCAAGGAGAGTGACTGTCTCCTACAACTCACACTGGAAAGAGCTGAACTGTACCCCCATTCCTTGTGCCCCATACCTCACAGGTTTTCATAAAATAACTGTTTTTACTTGCAACTTCTCCCTTTATCACAACACTTGGCCTTAAGTATTTGAAGTGGGTAGGCCAGGAGATAAACCCAAGTGACAGATATTATGATGTTCTCAGAGTTGCTTTTCCCCTTCAGCTAAGGCTTGGTTTCTGGGACAATCTCATCTGCCCAAGTCTCTAAGTTCCCTTATGTATAAGGCAGTTCTCACATTGCCATAAGGAAATACCTGAGACTGGGTAATTTATAAAGAAAAGAGGTTTAATTGGCTCACGGTTCTGCAGGCTGTACAGGAAGCATGATGCTGGCATCTGCTTGGCTTCTGGGGAGGCTTCAGGAAACTTACAACCATGGCAGAAGGCCAAGGGGAAGCCAGCCCGCACATGACCAGAGCAGGAGCAAGAGAGCAAGGTGGGAGTTGCTACACACTTTTATACTAGCAGATCACACAAGAACTCACTCACGATCAGGAGGACAGTACCAAAGGGGATGGTGCTAAACCATTCCAGAGAAAACCATTCCCATGATCCGATCACCTCCCACCAGGCCCCACCTCCAACACTGGGGATTAGATTTCAGTGTGAGACTTGGATGGGGACACACATCCAAACTGTATCACCTTGTGATGAGTTCTCCCCAAAAGGCTCCTCGCGCCTTCACACTCATGGTTTTAGCAACCCACCTGGTGAGTTGACTATACGTGTGAGAATCCTAGCAGCAGCTGCAGGCTAGGCTCAAGCTGCGTATCCTGCACTGCAGCTGCCAAAGGAAATTGGGCCTCTGCACTTGCCATCTACCCTGGCCCAGGCACTTCCCCCAGAGATCCCAACTTCAGCTCCTTCACTCTCTTCAGACCCTTACTCAAAGGTCACCTCCAGGGAAGCCTATGCTGGCTGTCCTATCTACAATTTAGAGTTGCCATTTCTTCCTTTCCTCTGACCTTTTGGGGTTTTTCTATTTATTTTTGAGACAGAGTCTCATTCTGTCACCCAGGCTGGAGTGCAGTGGTGCAATCTTGCCTCACCACAATCTCCACCTCCCGGGTTCAAGCAATTCTCCTGCCTTAGCCTCCCAAGTAGCTGGGCTTACAGGCGTGCACCACCATGCCTGGCTAATTTTTGTATTTTTAGTAGAGATGAGGTTTCACCATGTTGGCCAGTTTGGTCTCGAACACCTGACCTCAAGTGATTCGTCTGCCTCGGCCTCCCAAAGTGCTGGGACTACAGGCGTGAGCCACTGCGCCCGGCCTCCTCTGACCTTTTGTATCCCTCTTTCCTCATTTTTTTTCCTTCATGCTTATCACTATCTTAAATATATATATATATATTTCCTATATTTCATTTGTTGTGTGTCTGCCCCACTAGAACATAAATTTCATGAAGGCAGAGATTTAACCACTGTGTCTCCTGCACTAAAACAGTTCTGGTGAGCCCAGAGCAGGTACTCAATAAATATCTGCTAACTGAGCAAAGGAAGAAATGCTTATAATGATTATTCTGAGAAACATCTGGGCATTAGCTGTCTTACATTAACATTTTCCATGGCTGAGGGAAAAATCCTCTTTATATGTTATTTACCAATGCACTTTACTGAATGAATCCTCTGCTCTTTTAAAAAATGTTCTTCTTGCTTCCACAATAATCTATTTGCCTTTACTTTTAAACTTATTTCTTCAATGCTGCATGCCTGGTCACATTTAGGAAAAATATATATTTTCTGAACTCTTTTGAATCCCTAAGTTTGTAAAGAGAAATATTTGATTCCAGGACTTCTTAACCACGGGGCAGAGGACAAACTGTTTGATTACAATAGTGCAGAGCCTTGGCTCTTTGTACAGGGTAGCGTGAGTGGACCACAGCAAGATAGCCCAGCCTTAGTTACTGCACACATGTGACATGTATACATCTTACTCAAGGCCCATTATTATTGTAGAATTCTTTTACACCAGTGATTTCAGATCATTTCTATGATATATTAGTTTGGGAGAGATTAGAAATTGAAGAGGAAGGCCAGGCATGGTGGCTCATGCCTGTAATCTCAACACTTTGGGAGGCAGAGGTAGGATGATTGCTTGAACCAGAAGTTTGAGACCAGCCCGGGCAATACAGGGAGCCCCCACCTCCACAAAAAAATAAAATAAAATAATTAGTTGGGCATGGTAGTGCATGCCTGTGGTCACAGCTCCTTCAGGAGGCTGAGGTGGGAGGATCCCTTGAGCCCAGGAGGTAAAGGCTGTGTTGAGCTGTGATTGTACCATTGTACTCCAGCCTCGGTGACAGAAAGAGATCCTGTATCAAAAAAGAATGAAGGAACGAAAGAAAGAAAGGAAGGGAGGGAGGAAGGGAGGGAAAGAAGAAAAAGAGAGAGAGAGAGAGAAAGAAAGAAAGAGAAAAGAAAAGAAAGAAAGGGAGGGAGGGAGGGGAAGGAAGGAAAGAGGGAGGGAGGAAAAGGAGAAAGGGAGGGAGGGAAAGAGAAAGAAAAGAAAGAAAGAAGAGAGAAAGAAAGAAAGGAAGGAAGGGAAGGAGAAAAAAGACAGAGAAAGAAACAGAAAAGGAAAGAAAGAAAAGAGAGAAAGAAGAAAGAAATCGAAGAAGAATAGACTTTATAGCTGTTTGTAGGATAAACGTGAGTGTTTTCTTAACAAACGTTCAAACAGTAAACATGCATGCAATGTGAATTTGGTTTAGGTAGACATTTGTCTCCTCAAACATAATTGAGTATGATTAGATTTTTTTCAGAGAAATCACACAGAGGAGTTTGATTTACTTTTTTTCACTTTCAAGCATAAGAAGTTGGCTTTTCATGAGCCTGATGGTTTAACCTTCAGCTCTGCTGCAGTCAGTAGGAACTGTGGGAACCAGTTGCAGCGGGAAAATATGAATCAGAAAAAGATTTTATTCTCAATTTGTCATCTTTATGGGCTTACTCTATATGCAAAAACAAAATTACCATTATTCATCCATGTGTGCAATCATTCTGTCCATCACTGTTCTCCCTAAATATATGAATTCTTCTCAACTCTGATTTTTAAAACATTAGCAATAAATCCAGAAACCTTAAAGACAAAGACCAATTGTTTTTATGTACAAATTCAAAATGTTTACATGACAAAAGAATTGGCATAAACAAAGTTTAAAAATGTAATCTATATGTCAAACTGAAAAATGTGTGAAAGATAAGAAAATGAGTTCATAAAGGATGAAATTCAAACTTTAAAGCAATCTTTTGGCCAGGCGCAATGGCGCATACCTGTAATACCAGCACTTTGAGAGGCTGCAGTGGAAGGATTGCTTGAGGCTAGGAGTTCAAGCCTGGGCAACGTAGCAAGACCCTTCATCTCTAAAAAAAAATTTATTTTTTAATTGGCCAGGCATGGGAGTGTGTGCATGTAGTCCCAGCTACTTGGGAGGCTGAGGTAGGAAGATCCCTTGAGCCCAGGAGTTATGAGCTCAGGTTGCAGTGAGCTGTGATGGTACCACTGCACTTCAGCCTGGGCAGCAGAGTAAGAGCCTGTCTCAAAAAAAAAAAAAAAAAAAAAAAGTGATCTTTTATGTATACTAGGTAAATACTAAAAAAGATGGATAGTGTAAAGTGTTTAAGTGGATGTGAGAAGATGGATAATGTTCCCATATATTGCTGATGAGGACAAACTAATCCAGTCTTTCAGGAGAGCAATTTGGCAACATGGAACTAAAGCCTCAAAGTGACCCATCTGATCCAGAAATAAATTTTAGGCAGATTTATTTAGGAAATAAATAAATTCCAGGCAGATTTACAAAAATATATTTACAAGGATGTTCATCCAAGTATTGTCTATAATAATAAAATGTTAGAAACCACCTATATGCTGGTTAAATTCCTTGTTATAATCATATAATGAAATATGTTGCCTTTCCAAATAAAGTAGCTGTAGCTACTATAATGAAAATGTATTCAGAATGCTATAAAGCAATATGTAAACTGATCTCCTTTTTCAGTATATAAAGATAGATGTGTCAATATGTTTGTACAGTCATTTTGAAATTGGAGGATAATACTCACCAAAATGTTACGTGGTTTCCTGTAGGTGATGGGCTGATGGGTAATTTTCATACTCATCTGTTTACTCTTACCTGTTTTCTAATTTTTTACAATAAGAATGTTTTATATTCAGAAAAAAATACAGCATTGTTTCCATTTTGAAGGAAGTAAGTATCAGCAGCTTTCTTGCCTACAGGAAAGTCATTAGTTTTCCCATTCCTCTGATGGTTCTATCTTATCCTGTCTTTCCTGATCTGCTCTGTTTCTAAGTCCCTTTAGTATGTACATTGTTCCTTAATTTCATTTTTCTGCTAATTTGTGTTTCATTTTAGTTTCACATTTTTCTCATGCAGGGGGTGGCTTCACTTTGCGTCTCTCCCCATTGTCACAGAGGCCATCTGAATCTAAGCTGTATTTCTTTTTTTGAGACAGAGTCTTGCTCTGTCGCCCAGGCTGGAGGGCAATGGCGCGATCTCAGCTCACTGCAACCTCTGCTTCCCAGGTTCAAGCGATTCTCCTGCCTCAGCCTCCTGAGAAGCTGGGGCTACAGGTGCCTGCCACCATACCCGGCTAATTTTTTGTATTTTTAGTAGAGACAGGGTTTCACCATATTAGCCAGGATAGTCTCGATCTCCTCACCTTGTGATCTGCCTGCCTCAGCCTCCCAAAGTGCTGGGATTACAGGCGTGAGCCACTACACCCAGCTGACTAAGCTGTATTTCTTACCCAGATCTATGCAACATCCTAGTATCTGGCCTCCCTAGAGAAAGCTGCCAAATATCTTCCTGAAAACTAAATCTGACTCCAACATCCTGTGCGTTGTAAACAAACGCACTTTGTTTGTTGTAAACAAACAAAGTAAAATTTTGTTGGTTTTACTAACTCTTAGGATTGCATATGAACCCTTTTTGTTGGCATGAAAAGCCCTTCACTGTCGGGCCCTCTTGTTTTCTCTCCCCTCTGTGACAGCCACTCTCAACATCCTTGCATTCCTGGGATAAATGTTGCTCTCATGGGCCTTACCTTTGCACGATCTCTCTTCTTTGTGTGCTTCTGTCCCTTCTAATAACTGGGCAACTCCTATTCATTCCCTAACACCCAGTTTAAATATTGCCCCCTGGGTAGCCTCTCCTGAGTCCTCTAAGGTAGAGTCATAGGGCCTTCTCTTAGGTATTAGGTTGGTGCAAAAGAAAGTAATGGCAAAAACGCAAGTACTCTTGCACCAACCTGAAACATTCTTAGTGTATTATATTAAAATATTTCTGGTTCTTTACTGGTCTCCCCCGCCCTCCTGCCCCTACTAAGACAGGAGCTAAAGACCAGGCTCCCTTCTGGTGATCCTATATCCTAGTTCATGAAGACCCTCAAGTGTTCATTGCACATATGTCAAATACTTTTCCCTCTAGGACCTCTGCTTTTCACTGGAACAATATTTTGTTATTTTTAATCACTTGATTATCTGAGCTGGCAAAACTGAACAAGAATTCTGATCCTTGTATGTTCTTCCCTTCCTTAGGCTTCAGATGATGAGTCTTACATCAGTGATGTGAGTGATAATATATCTGAAGACAACACCAGTGTTGCAGACAATATTTCTCGGCAAAGTATGCATCATTTGAGCTTCCAGGTTGTTCTATCTACATGCCAAATTGCAACACGAAGACTTAATGAGCAGGCATTCCCCCTCCCACCCCACCCCCACCCCCGCTAATTGTTCTTTTGGCACCTGATTGTTCAATACATTCTATTTTGTATAATCTCTTGAGATAAATGGTTGAAAAAATCTGTTAGGTAAATGGTTAAGAGAAAAGGTTTTTCCTTTTTCTCAAACCAACAGCTTGAGTCCTTCTTATTAAATATATTTAATTTTTTAAAATTTAGCTTGTCTTGTCTTGAATGATATTTAAGTGTATTTAATACCTTATTTATAAAACTATACACTGTTGTTTTCTGCATTTATTAGCAACCTTGCATTGAAAGAATTCCATTTACTTTTGAAAGGATATAATGAAGACTCGTGAAATGTCTCAATCAGATTTATCTGAAAGTTATTTCCCTTCTTGATTTTGTGAAATCAGAACAGCAAAGTGTCGTTCACTGTGACTCTCCTTCTTCCAGTCCTGAATGGGGAGCTCACGGGAGGGGCCTTCCGAAATGGGCGTCGAACATGCCTGCCAGCTCCTTGTCCTGACACCAGTAACATTAACCTGTGGAATATCTTGAGGAACAACATTGGTAAAGACCTGTCTAAAGTCTCTATGCCTGTGGAGCTAAACGAGCCACTCAACACCCTGCAGCACCTCTGCGAGGAAATGGAATACAGCGAGCTCCTGGACAAGGCTTCGGAAACTGATGATCCATATGAGCGCATGGTAATAAATAACTAACAGAGCAGTGCCCCTCAGGGATTTGCCAACCCTAGACATGGGCTAAGCCAGAATTCATTATGATATATTTGTCATTTGCATAATATTCTCACTGCATAGTGAAAGAGGAATTGACCTGTTTGCATAAATCAGGCAAGGCCAAAACCTCCCAGATACCAACACAGGAAGACACATTTTTTGTGCCTTATCCTTGGTCTAGAGTGTTTCTGAAGTTAAGGTGTAAAGGTCTCATACTCCTTAGAGGTTGAAGGCACACCTTGCCTCACTTTATCAGTTTTTCCTGAATGTCAGGGTAGCCCATCTGTTCAGGAACTTAGGTCTGAGAAAATAACTTCTGTTTATACTTCACCCTTTACCCCATATGGCTGCGGGAAACATGCCGTGCCCTCTGAAAAGCACCCACAACCACAATCCTCATGCGCATGAGGCTAAGATCATGCCTGTGGCAGAACCGATAAACTGGGTTTCAGAACCTTTGAACTCTGTGATACTCATGATGTTGGATGGAAGGGTGAAAAATGCTTCACCTCAGTGGCCTGCTGGTTTCTGTGCGAGTAGTTTTACCTAATTTTACTTATTTTTTTCCCCAAGAGTTGATAAAAATTCTGTGCAGACAATAGAAAATGCAACTGTCATCAAATCAACACCCATCCACATGGGGTGTGTAAAATCTAGAGGGATAAGGAACAAACAGACCCAGCAGTCATCTCTCCTATATTATTCCCTTTTCTTCAATGTTTTAACAGGTTCTTGTTGCCGCATTTGCAGTTTCAGGATACTGCTCCACCTATTTTAGAGCAGGAAGTAAGCCATTCAACCCAGTCCTTGGGGAGACTTATGAATGCATTAGAGAAGACAAGGGATTCCGCTTTTTCTCAGAACAGGTAAGCACCATTGGACTCAGTGAAGTTTCTATATAGGTAAAAGGGCAGTTTGGTGATGAAAGCAGCCTTTTGATAACAATCTGTTGGGATGGGTTATGATACCAGTTGTGAATCCAAAGTATCTGAGACAGGTCTTAATCAATTTAGAAAGTTTGTTTTGCCAAGGTTAAGGACACACCTGTGACACAGCCTCAGGAGGTCCTGATGAAATGTGTCCAAGGTGTTCTGGACACAGGTTGGGTTTATACATTTTAGGGAGATATGCAACATCAATCAATATATGTAAGATGTACATTGATTCTGTCCAGAAAGGTAGGACAACTTGGAAATGGAGACTTCCAGGTCATAGGTAGATAAGAAAGGGTGCATTCTTTTGGGTCTCTGATCAGCCTTTCACTGAATACACAATTTACATGTGAGAGGGTGGTAGAGAGAGAGTCACTTATGCCTCAGTCTCGCTCTGTGAATCTGCATTTTTACATAGACAGTAGGGCAGATGAAGTAATCAGATATGCATTTGTCTCAGGTAAGCAGAAGGATGACTTTGAGTTCTGTCAGTCCTTTGTCCCATACCTGTGAAGATAAGCTATCAATGTACACTGCCAGGTTGAAATTCAACAGAACTGTTTTAGGGTAAAGATCTTGAGGCCCACGAAGAATTTCCTTGTGGGCAAATTGTGAGGGAGCGTGGTAGCCTTTTTTGAAAAAAAAAAAAAAATCTTTGTAGCTATCTTTTTTAGGAATAAAATGGGAGGCAGGTGGTCCTGAGATTTATTTTCTTTTCACACAGTTAAGCAAACTAACACAAGAACAGAAAACCAAACACCGCATGTTCTCACTCATAAGTGGGAGTTGAACAAAGAATACATGGACACAGGGAGGGGAACATCACACACCGGGGCCTGTCGGTGGGTGGCGAGCAAAAGGAGGGATAGCATTAGGAGAAATACCTAATGTAGGTGATGGGTTGATTGGTGCAGCAAACCACCATGGCACGTGTATACCTGTATAACAAACCTGCACATTCTGCACATGTATCCCAGAACTTAAAGTATAATTAAAAGAAAGGAAGGAAAGAAGGAAGGAAAGAAGGACGAACTCACTTCACTTATGGGCATCATTTCCCCTCTAAATTGTATAAGTTCTCAGTGTTTTTAAAGCATGAAGTCTTATAGATTTACTTATACATTTTGAGAATAATTCGGTAAGAGAAATGGATGATCATGTGGAAGTTTTAACACTGATATTGCCTTCTTTTTTGTTTTTAATTACCAGGTTAGCCATCATCCACCCATTTCTGCCTGTCACTGTGAATCAAAGAATTTTGTGTTTTGGCAAGGTTTGTATTTCAATTATAATTTAAAATCAAATGTATGAGCCTATGAAAAACTATCTGGCTTCCAAAGGGACATTGTATTCAGTTTAGATTTCTACCTTTGGAACTCAGCGAATGTTGGTAATAGGTGCAGAGCTCAGTTTGAGACATCGAAATTCCTGGTTTCAACATGAAACAGTTTCAGCTAGATGAGATTGCTTATCTTGGAAACAATGCCGTATGGAATAGCAGAGCTCCATGCAGACTGTACCTGCGGAGAGCCACCACCTTATCTCATGTTCCTCATTGTCTGCATCTGTAACATGGAGGTTCCGTCTGCTGCCTTCTTGGTTCTTGGGGGTGTGCAAAGACATTTTAATTCTGAAGGAAGGCTCTATGACACATCATCCATGGTCATAATCTAAATAGATATGCAAACATTACAGTAATTCCTGGCCTTTAACTCACTGGGGCTCAAGAGTTTGGATTGAAGTCTCTACTTAGTTAAGTCAGAATGTTACAAGCTTGCCTAATACAAAAAAGTTTCTAAACTCCTTTATGAAGAGAAGAATATTTATGTAAATGTGAACATTAAGTGTAAATAGTTCCTTCATGTTTGGAAGGGTGCTTCATTACTCACAGAATGACTTCTCATGAGCATTTTTTTAACCTGAAAATACATAAAAATGATAGAACACTGTACTGTACTTTATTGCAAAAATATGACAGATCATTTCTTGGTCATCACCAAGAATCAGGCATCTTGTGGAGATGGCACGAAGTTCTCATAGTTCATCAAAATGGAACCAGGTGGTTATCACAAATGCACAAATAAATCTAAGTTTCCACACGTAAAACATAAAGCCATCGTGTGAGGTAAAGTGCTGGGCCCTGGTCTATATCTTAACAACCAGTATAAACACATTCATTAAGTTAATCCCACTCTCTCATAAATCTTATTTTATAAATCTTATTTTATCTGTATTTAGAGATTTTTTTTAAGTGTAAACCCAAATTGTATGTCTTCAATATGGGGGGAAATGTATATATAAATTAATTGTATTGCTATACTCCAATTATTTTTAGTATACATCTTATGCTTGATATATTTGTTAATTATTTTTACCACTTAGTTAAAACTTATAACAACCTTTATTGCTGTCTGTACATTAAAGGACAGTAGAGTCTATGTTTGTATGTAAAATGTGAATACACACACACACACCACACACACTGTTCCAGGCTTCTCCCAGCTCTGTTAGTTGAAAACAAATAAAGAGCATATATTATAGAGAAACACAGATAGTGGGGGTTTTTTTAGTTTTGTTTGTTTGTTTTTGGGTTCACAGTTAATATTTTCACCTTGGGCCATTTGCAGGTACTTGTCATACTAAATCAGCAATATAGAATCAGTTGTCATTCCGAAGTGTTTCATAAAGTGTAATACAAAAGTTCGTTTTTACAGAAGAAGTGATTAGATATGGGGTATGTATTTCTTGTCCTCTCCCTATGTCATTTAGATATCAGATGGAAAAACAAGTTCTGGGGGAAGTCGATGGAAATCCTGCCTGTTGGAACACTGAATGTCATGCTTCCAAAGTAGGTGACTCACACCTCCCTTTTGGCCTCTTGTCTGCTTTTCTAAATCATAAATGGGTATTTTAAGCTCTAGAAGATGGTAAGGGTTTCTTTCTCTGTATACCCAAACTTCTGTTACGTTCGCCAAAGTTTTGAGAATAGACTCCCACAAAAACAAATGAGAACTTAAGCATATGTAGCAAAGCTTCCTGTTTATTTCTTCACATCCTCCATTCTTCAGTCAACACCACCAGGTACCTCCCATGGCCCAGTCGTCATGCTAGTTTGATTTTATATAAAAGGTGATCTCCTGTTTAGCCGTTTCTTTGCTATACAATTCGGTTTCACTTTTGAGTTCATCTTAGATCCAGGGAGTATTTTATCAAAGAAGAGTGATGAAATCCTTTTATGGTTGTGTTCTAGAGGATACTGCCTCTAAATATTTTGAAATTAGTTGGAATTTTTACTGAGGCCAAGGACTTGATTGTTTCTTCGGTTTTATCTATTTGAATGACAGAATTTCCAGATGAATTGGATATGGAAGAAGGTGAAGAGAGGGAGGTATTCCTAGGACCACAAAATAAACTTTGAATATTTGAACATGTAGGCCAGGCACGGTGGCTCATGCCTGTAATTCCAGCACTTTGGGAGGCTGAGGCGGGTGGATCACAAGGTCAGGAGATCGAGACCATCCTGGCTAACATGGTGAAACCCCATCTCTACTAAAAATACAAAAAATTAGCTGGGTGTGGTGGCATGTGCCTGTAATCCCAGCTACTCAGGAGGCTGAGGCAGGAGAATTGTTTGAACCTGGGAGGCGGAGATTGCAGTGAGCCGAGATTGTGCCACTGCACTCCAACCTGGGCGACAGAGCAAGACTCCATCGCAAAAAAGAAAAAAAAAAAAGAAAATGTATAAGGAAGAGAGTTTTCCTAGGTATATATGGTATATATGGTGCCTACATCATACCAATTCATAAACTTTGCAGAAACTTAGAAGCATCTTTTTTATGTTGATGTAACATTTCATTTGAAAATATATGTAATGTACAGACTTAAATGTGATTTGAAGCTATATCATTTCATTTCTTAGCAGAAATTCTGTAACCTTGCTCCCCAGAATTTGTAATAGATTTGTGCCATCTTAGTAAGCTCTTCAGTCTTTTCCCGAAGAATTATTCACATCTGAGGTCTTAAACCTGGAGTACGAAACAGTGTTTCCAGAGTGATCTTTCTTTGA
The DNA here is from genome assembly GCF_028885625.2 of Pongo pygmaeus. Classification (NCBI taxonomy): domain Eukaryota; kingdom Metazoa; phylum Chordata; class Mammalia; order Primates; family Hominidae; genus Pongo; species Pongo pygmaeus. Next base: position 78,059,758 of record NC_072384.2, read on the forward strand.
TGCACACTCTGTGGTGCCTCCCTCCTACCTGGAATCCTGCGGTGGCCCATTGCCTGCAGGGTAAATCTAGACTCCTTGGTATGTCCCTGCAGGCCCTCCCAGCTCTGCCTCATCACACCTTTCCTGCCTTGCGTCCTGCCACCCGCACTCACCCGGAGCACAGCGTTCACAGGCCTGGATGCCTTGTGCCCTTCTGACCTTTGTGGCTTTGTGGATGCTTTTCCCCAGCCCATAGTGCCCTCTTCTCTGCCATCTGTGTGTACACCAAACCCAGCCTCTTCTAAGGTATCTTCCTTGACACTCATCCCACGTTCCAGGCAGATTGAAGGACTAAAAACTCTTCCTTCTGTGTTCCGATGATGTGCATATTTTAAGTATTTGTTTGCATATCCATCTACCCTCCCATACTTTTGTCTCCAGAAAAGCAGGAAACAGGCCCTGTTCCACTTTGTAACTTTAGCACCTGGCCCATAGAAAGCACTTAAATGTTCCTTAAGTGAATTAACCACATCGTAAATACTTATGACCACAGAGAGAATTTCAAGACAGAAATGGGAGGAAAATGAGGGAAAAGGAAGCTTTGGCCAAAGAATATTCTCATTAGTAGAAACAGTTATATGTATTTGTGACCTTTGTTGTTTCTCATCAATGTTACATTCTTTACTAGGTACGGAGATTACTATGTGTGGAATAAAGTCACCACTTGCATACACAACATCCTCAGTGGGAGAAGATGGATAGAACATTATGGAGAAGTAACCATCAGAAATACCAAAAGCAGTGTTTGCATCTGCAAACTCACATTTGTCAAGGTAAATACTATCATACAACAGTAAAGGAAAATGAGTATAAAACACATCTTATAGAAGAAATAGAATAATCACCTTAAATAGCAGCAAGTGAATGTGTCCTGTATCATTGGTCCTTACGGACGTCTTAGATAAGAAAGCAGAACAAACTGATAGAGTTTCTCAAGGCATGCAAGTTTCTGAACATATGGAGGTCAAAAAAGGCATCATCTAAAACAGAAAAAAACACATTTCTTTTTAAAGAATTTTCTTTTGAAGTAGCCGGTCAGTCATTCACTAAGTAAAATTCCAGAAAACACTTCTTGACTATAAATCTTCTGGTTTATATTTCTGTTTCTCTTCCTGCTTGATTATGTGTTCAAGTGATCTGAATTTCGGGAACTCATTATAATGTTGTCATTTTCTGAAGACTCTTGATGTAGTCATGTAGATGATCACCACCAGTCAGTACACGCTTATCCAACCTTGCCGCTGTTATAATTCAAATAAGTTCAACAAGAAAAATTAGCCTCATTAACAAGAAAATATGTTGGGATAGAAATGCCCAAAAAGCACCATTTTCCCTCGGTTTCTCTGGTCTGAAGTGGAACATTCAGTATCACCGCCGTGTTTGTTTGGATGTGCTACAGAATTCAACGTAGTATGGAAACCCCACCCAGCTACCATACCTGTTCAATTCATGATCCCATTCTAATATGGTAAACAGGTAACATATTGGAGTCTTAAGACTCTAATATTTTCTTTTCTCAGTTAAATCCTTTTAAGCCATATTGGAAGGTTGTATTTATTTTAATTGAGTATCTTTATTTTAGCCCAAAATGTTTTCACTACCTTTTTTCTTAGAGACTCATAAGGTACCTAGAACTGAAGAGCCAAGATCACTATGTGCTCTGGCTGGGTGATGATGTAAATACTTACATTTGGCTTTGTGGGCTATGAGAAGCTGCAGTGCAGTCCTGTCTCTAACACTTGCAGAGCCTGTATAACTAACTAAAATATGTAAATCAAGCCTGTAAGCTATAAAATGGAATATGCTCTATTTCTTTGCCTTGACAAATTCACTTTTTATAACAAAGCCTGTGAGGCCAGGTTGGACCCTTCAGAACTCTGTGCTGTAACCTCGGCAATGTAGGACAGCCAGTCCTGGCCCACGGCCTTCCCTGCTTTCTTCCCACCTCTAGCTCTGTTTTGACTGCAAGGCGCCTCATACACACATATATAGGCAGGCCAGCCCACACATCTAAGCTCTGTTCACACCCCCACAAACAACCACCCTTGGCCACTCTTCAGACCTAAAGGTGCACACGCTGGTGGGTGGTCTGCCCTTGGGTGCCTGAATCCAAGGAAAAGGGCCTTGCCAGCTGTGGAATAAGCTTGGAGCTACTTGGACAAGGAATTCTAGGGTCCTGTATACTTGGGGCCTGATCTGGAAGGGGAATCATGGGGTCCAGGTAGGCAAACTCCCATAGACTTCTTATCTCCTGGGAAGGAGTATGGCTGGAAGGGCCACATGAGGGTCCTCCTGATAAAATTTGGCTATTTATAGATACTATGAAAATTATTTCACGAACAATTTCTGCAGCATGGCCAATTGAAATCTATTAAACTCCATGAGCAAGAGGAAAATTCAAAACAAGAGGAAAAAAAATTGCTAGCTTAGAAATTAATATTAGGTTCTTGGGATAGAAACTGAGCCTTCTCTGTGATAGCTACCATGTTACGCGTGGAATAGAGACCATCCCTTTCTTGAAAGTTAAGCTAACTCTTAGAAAGCCAGCCCTCCATATAAAACGTTTTGAGATTTCTGTATTTCTGAAAATGATTTGAATAAGGGACTTCAAGGCTAAGAAATTTTTCTATATGGAAAATACAGGGAATGGTGTTATTAAAGCCATCAAATATCACAATTGGGGTTTGGTTTTTCCAGGTGAATTATTGGAATTCTAACATGAATGAAGTCCAGGGGGTGGTGATAGATCAGGAGGGGAAGGCGGTGCACCGGCTGTTTGGAAAGTGGCATGAAGGACTCTACTGCGGTGTGGCCCCCTCTGCAAAGTGCATTTGGAGACCAGGTGAGAGTGGCCTGAGTGTTCTGCCAACAGGAGGGCACCATGGACAACAGAAGGGAAGGGAATATCAGGTCATCCTATGCAACTCATATTATGTTTCCTTTAAGAGTGAGATTAAAAGTGTAGATGCTTATGGCAATTATAGTGACATTCATACTTAACATAGAAGTTATACATAAGCCCCAATATTTGATATTTCATAATAAAGAATGTAGGCCAAGTCTCTGACAGGCAGTCAGAGATTGGGCTTCATGAAAAATTGCTCAAAGTGTAATGCCTACATTTGAAAAGCTAGGTATATTTATTAAAGACTTTAGATAATTGAAGTATACAAACTTAAAACCTTACTCATATTATTTATTCTCTGCTTTAATAAAACAAAGACTACAAACATTTATAATCCACAAATTCAATAACTCACCAGAATAAGTGATCTTTTCACTTGAGCCTCAAGAGGCAGCAATATGTTAACATTTAATAAAAGATATCAAAAGAGTTCTGATAGCACATTAGCATATAATTGAATATCAAGTATAAATGGAACAAGTATCCACATGACATTTATTGTCACTGGAATTTTGTCAGTTAATCCTTAACTAAAATTAGTTGTTAGTTTCCTAAGAGACATCAATGAGTATTTAAATTTCCTGCTAGTAGAGTGGCTAGTTTATTCATTCCGCAACTATTTATTGAGTGCTGGCTGTACATCAGGCTTTATTCCAGGAGCTCGGGATACATCAGTGAGCAACACATACAAAGATCATGCCTTCAAGTTTAGTTAAAAAGTGGCAAAAAATATTAATTTGCATCTGCATATTTTTCTTTTCTAAAAGGAAGCAAACAAGTGTTTCTGGTGAACTCTTAATGTTCGTAGTTAATTGCCATAGTATTTAGTTAACCAATTGAATATTCAAGAGAAATATTATGGAGTAGTTTAGCTAATGAAGACTACTATATGTGCAGTTTTGTTTGAAAGACAGGATTGTATTAAATATATGAATCTGTCCATTCTGATCATCAACACAAAGTTTCCTACCTAGGAATATCACCAATTTAATTCACTTGAAAAAATGTATAATCTTGTGTTTATGACTACAAATTTGGTGTTAGTGTGGATATTAAGCACTAGGGTAAGTCAGCTTCTTCCAGTTCCATAAACCTTTTGCCTCTCACAGTGGTTCTTTGGCCTCTTTCCAGGTTCCATGCCAACCAACTATGAGCTGTACTATGGCTTCACAAGGTTTGCTATTGAGCTCAATGAGTTAGATCCAGTACTGAAAGATCTCCTTCCACCAACAGACGCCCGGTTCCGGCCAGATCAAAGGTGAGGATGGCAGTGGTATTTAATATGCAGACTATGGCTGGGTGCAGTAGCTCATTCCTATAATCCCAGCACTTAAGAAGGCTGAGGAGGGAAGATCACTTGAGGTCAGGAATTCAAGACCAGCCTGGGCAATATAGTGAGACTCTGTATCTTTAAAAAAAAGAAATTAAAGATTAGCTGGGTGTGGTGATGTATGCCTAAAGTCCCAGCTACTAGGGAGGCTGAGGTGGGAGGATCACTTGAGCCTAGGATGTTGAGGCCACAGTGAGCCATGATTGTACCATTGTACTCCAGCCAGGGCAACAGAGGCAGACCCTGGCAAAAAAAAAAAAAAAAAAAGGCAGACTATTATGGCTTGGGGCTTTAGAGGTCATTGTGACTTATTTTTACTACCATCATGTATTTTTATTCAATCCTTTCTTCATTCCCTTATTCACTCAGCAATATTTGAGTTTTCTATGCTAGGAAAAGCAGTATTCATAGAATGATCATAACAGATTGTCTCAGCACATAGTTCCCCACAGAAGATAAGATAACAGAGATGTTTTTTAACAAAGTTTCTCCCTCCCCCTAAAATTTACCAAAGGTCTGCAAATTTGTGAACTCTTTCTTAAATATATAATCAGTCCTCACCCAGTGTTTTTGACCTTTTTACTTCTATAACTCTGTAACATGGAGTATCTTTTAAACTGAAAAATAATAGAATAAGTTACAGAGGCACTCAGAAATGCTTTGAGTGCAAGTGTGCAATTTGCCCAATGTGGTTCTGATCCCACAGAGTATGAGATGTACTCAAAATACAGTACCTTTAATACCTTCTGATTCTTAGTTTTTTATTCTTGTGTAGTTCTGAACTCATGATGTCCATTCCTATGGAATTCATTTTACTTTTCCCAAAAATTCTATATGCCGTACAAATTCCACTCAAGATCAATTTTCTGTTTCCCATGTATTTGTGGCTTTATCTACCATCTGCCAAAATGCTCTCAGTTTTGAATGTTCTACTATTTAATTCTCTTATATTTTCCCCTCTCTCTCTAGAACATGTTGTCTCACTATTTGACATTCAAATTTATTAATAAACTTCCTGTCCAATGTATAGCATATTATATTCCTGTTCTTTGCTCTCATTTTGAAATGTAAGCATTCGTAAGTCACCATTCAGTCTGCTTTTTCCTTCTCAATTCTATTTCAGTATTCCTTTTCTGAATTTCATTTACTATTCATTTCACATCCTGTGGCCTTCTGTAATTTTCCCCATTACCTTTTCTTTTCTCATCAGTTTTACCCTCTCCAGTAAAACAGGAAAGCTCCTTCCCTCTCAGCCTGTTCTCAAAACAGATGGAGAATAGCCAGTTACCATCCTCCATTCTATGGCCTTTTAGCAAAAGCTTTCTGATAATATAGAAAAGGAACATGGTTATGACTTCATGCTCTTCTCACCCTGGACTCTGCAGTCGTCCTGAAAATCTCAAGTTATAGAACCCTAGACAGCATAGAAAAGTCTTCAAGGCCAAACCACCCACCTTTCACTGATACTGCTGATTACAGTAATTCAGTTCATGTACGTAGAAAATATTTAAATCCTGGGAGGCAGAGGTTGCAGTGAGCTGAAATCACACCACTGCACTCCAGCCTGGTGACAGAGCAAGACTCCGTCTGTTACTGTGTGGTATTTATGTTCATAGCAATTAGAAAACAATTTTGTGCAAATGAGGTTTTTTCCCCCAGAAAAGAGGATAATATGTTAAAATATCAACTGCTTTCTGCTTAGATTTTTGGAAGAAGGAAGTTTAGAAGCTGCAGCATCAGAGAAGCAAAGAGTAGAGGAACTCCAGAGATCTCGGAGACGATATATGGAAGAAAACAATCTTGAACATATACCAAAATTTTTTAAGTAAGTCAGTTAACTCCCATAGCAAGTTCATGTTTTGCAAATGTTTGCCACAGGCCATGAGAAACTCCAGTTAAATGAAAATAAAACGGGTAAATGGATTTTGGTATCTTTGCTTTTGGCAGTGAAAATATTGAATCGATTTTGCACTTATGAGAAGTTAGTAACTATAAAAAGAAATTTTTTCTACAGCTCTTCTCTTTTCATGGGCAGCAGAAAAGAGTGAGCATCTCGCCCAGAAGGCTCTTTGTCCTTCAGCTGCACTCTTTAGAATGGTGGAAACTGGTTCCCACTCCCTTAGCCAGGGACTGAACCGGACCCCACTGCCCACAAGATCATCCTGGCTTTTCTTAGGATTTCATTTTATTTCTATCACACAAAGCTTGCGGGTGTTTAGATTTGGTCTCTCTGTGGTATGATAGTAGGTGATTATTACAGGATTATTTGCAGGATTATATATACATCACACAGATTAATCTGAGGTTTCCAAATCCATCTGTTGCCCTCCAGAGCCAGGACAAAAAGCTCAGGGTAACCTTATCTCCTTTAGACTTGTCCTCTCGTGACTGCCCTGGGGTAGAAATGCAGCCTTGCCCTTCAGATGTCTAAAGCGTGCTCCTTGGACATGGGCCCGGCAGGGGCTCTTAAAGCTACTGATATTGCATACTTTTAGTGAAGGAGAAATGATTCTTGTGGGTCTGGGACCTGAAGCTCTTAGTTACAGTATTTGTATATGCTTTGTTGGGGGCTATTCACTTTCTACCCCTGCCAGGAGGTAATTGGTTCCTGCCCTCAGTTCCTCTCCCCCTGGCCCTACCTACTTCCATTTCACACATTTAACAACAAAAATGACTTCACTTCTGGTCAAAAATAGTCACATCATCAGTAGTTAGCAGATAAGACACTAACTGGCTTACAAAACACTGCTTATATGTCCATGTCTAATCTATAGGAGAGGGTCCTATTTAAGGTTACCTCGATGTGATTCGTGACTAATGTTGATGTTTATATTTTCACAGAAAAGTTATTGATGCCAATCAAAGAGAAGCCTGGGTTTCTAATGACACCTACTGGGAGCTTCGAAAGGACCCTGGGTTTAGCAAAGTAGACAGCCCTGTTCTTTGGTAGACTGGCAATGTAGAGCTAGCCAACATATCACATTCTGAATGAATAAATAACTATGCACAATTATGTTTCTTATAGCTATGTATGGTTTCTGGGTTGACTGAAAACCTACCATTTGCTTTTCTATTCATCTTTATAATGGACTTTCAGAAGTGCATTAGACAAGGCCCCTAACCACTTTGGGATCCTTTCTGTTTTGCTGCAACCATATTCCTTAAAAAAAAAAAAAAAAAAAAAAAAATCCACACCATCCTTGGAAAGCAGAATAAAAGAAGCAGAATATAAAATCCAAAGTCTGACCAGTTTGTAAAGAAAAACAAATGGTAACTGGTGCTTAAAGCTGATCAAGAAAGTTAACAACAACATAGAAACCACACAATTGTTCCACTGTCTGGAAGCACCATCCCCTATCACAGGACTCCTGGGCCACAAGCAATCGGTCAGTGCAGACTTCAAGTGTGTCTGTTTGATGTGGTGTGATTGTGCTGGCCTTGTTGAAAAAGATGTGATGCTTCTCAGAACCTGTTCCATCTGTATGCCATTGTTCATGCCTTAAGAAATGCAAAGATGTACAATAAATCATTTTTTAAATGTGTGCTCATAGGTTTATGTGAAGAACAGATTTTTTGAATCATGGCATGATTCATTTTCTCAATCAGAACAATTATGAGACTAACTTAAATGGGTTTTTTAAAAGTGAACAACACGTGCTTTACTTTGATAAGTCAGTTACCATATTGTATGTCTGAAGGGAACGAAGGAAAAGGTGTGCTAAGTAGGTCTCTGTATTTACATGGCTCGTTAATTTCCTGTCCTGCGTCCAGATAATAAACCATCCCTCTTCCACCTAACCTCACAGTGTGCCCTATTATTTGGAAAAATCTGTCTTTGATTTGGACATTTGGTCATCAGTGTTAAAACCTTAAAAGGAAATAACAAAAAGCATATGAAATTCCTGTGTGGGCTTAGTAGTACTATAAATCTAACTGTTTTTGAGTGAAGCACCATGTAATCCATGTCTCAATCCCATGCCTACTCCACTGACACTAGTCGAATTCCACTGAGAACAGAAGCAAGAATGCTAGTAGTTTATTTGCATTGTTTAAATGAATTCTATGCAAAATCATATTTCAAATTTTCATCAAGTGATTCCATATGGTACATGACTACATATTAAGCATTTACCTTGCTATTGGCAAAGATATGAAACTTAAGCTAAGGAATGTATCCATCCCGAAGCAGGAAAGCAGAAGTGTGTTTTGCATACTTCAGGATTTGTTTTTCCTCCACTAATATACAGAGGCTTTCGCAGAAAACTTGCATCAGTATTCCTAAGTTTCTGCACGTAGATGACTATATAAATGCCTGTATGTTTTTTTAAAAATATCTCCTCAGAGATTTTCCTAGGGAATTATAAAATTACATATATTTTATTGTTAGTTAGATGTTTATTCTTAGATTCTTACCATTAGAATTTAAGTGTTATTTAAAACTCTGATACAGTTACAGACACTTTACATTTTATTATGAGGTATTGATTTTAGTAGTATTTCTCCTCAGCAAAGCATTCCTAATAATGGCTAATACACCGTCAAATGAAAAACTGCTGATGAGAGCGTAAGGGAAAGCGCTAACATTTCCACTAGATGGCGCAATGTTTTATTTATCCAAAACTCATCCCTTGCATCTGAGTTTTTATGTTATGTGTACAGTTTGCATTAGCTTAGAATGGAATTTCATTCTCAGGTAAATTTTCGAATCCATCACCAGATCTAAGCATTCTGCTTCAACAATACCCTCTCTATTCCTCTCATTCCCATTTTAAATCCATAGGTGGCTTGCCCTGCGGCAGTAAAATCTTCCCCTTGATATTGATTCTTTTTCTGCTCATTCATCTTGATGTTCTTTTATCTGCATCCTGAGATACATGTCGTTAATTTTAATAAGAATCCTATTGACTTCCTCATGGAAGTCTGTTCTCCTATGGTTGATAAAGCTTTAAATACTATTTAAAGTGGTTCTGGTCTGTACTTACTAGCACTTCCCTGAACAGTCTCAAAATAGCCTAAACATAAGAAAATAATCCTGCAAAATAAAGGTTTTTACAAGCAGAGATGAAGGAAAGGGAGCATCAACTGACCATCAGATGTGGTATCAGGCAGCTGGAAGAGGACCCAGGACCCATCAGGGAAGCAACGACTGTACTTAGCAATTTGGGTTATAATTACAAAAAAGAAAAAATAGTAGAAAGGATCTTTACCAGACAGTAAGGTCATGGTACAAATCAGGTGAGTGAATGTTGGTCAGAGGTAGCCTGACACTCTGATGAGGACTTCAAGATGAGAATGAGAAAAATGTCAATTAAAATCACTACATTTGATAATATCTCAGATTTAGAATCTCTTTTGGGATTCAGATAGTCTGGTTATTCCAATTCAGGTGTTCAGTTAAGTTTTAGTTACTATTCCTATAATACCCAGTTCACTAATATCATATCTCCTGTGGAATATTCATTGGTGCGATGGCCTCATCCCCTTTTTTACTTTTTATTGACATGGTGGTTATAAAATTATGAGACTTACTCTATTGGAATTTTCATCTACATAGTATTTGGGCTGTCAAGACTAAATAGCAAAAGGGTAGAATATTAGATCATTCTCTTAATAAGACCTGATTTATTCCTTAGGATGTTATACAAACCTTTTTATTTCAGGCCTACTTTCTTGTTTTTTCCTGAAAGGATCTAGGATAGAGGAGAACATAATATGCCTGTATACTTCTCCCATGGTTTATTCATAAGCTGCTTCATCTCATTGGAGATGGTCATTAAGGAGAGCAGTAATAAGTGACGATGATTCTGAGGACTTGGCTAGACTGAGCAGATCAATGGCACACACCAGCACTGGTAGAGGCCGACCAGAGAAGCTCATCGATTCCATGTGCTGCCACCCAGGGTGCAGATTTACTCTCTTTTGCTGTTATTTTATTGTTTTTCTTAAGTCATTGCTTTTCATGGATTATTTTAAAAATACCTACCGCATAATTTTCAGGCAATTGTAAAAATAAACCTTATTTAAGATAACTTTTAATGGTACATATCAACTATATGTGGGAAAAAAATGCAATTTTCTGGGCAAGAGAAACCAAGGGATTTTCAATATATGAGATGCCAGGTTGTCAATTTTCTAAACCTTTTCCTCTAGATTATTCTGGCCCTAGGCCTTTCAGCGACCCCACTAATCAATTATTAGATCCTGCCCCAAGGAGCAGTGGCTTGGGGGCTGAATTTAGGGAGGAAAACCTGATTAAACTGTTTTGCTTAGTACTGGTTACAGCTGTAGCTGGAGAAGAGTTTATAATCATAAAGTACATTTTTGTTATTACCTTGTGGATTTTAATTATCCATCTTGTCTAATCTTGTTCTCTGTCATCCTAGATAATGAGGTGTTTGTGGGAGCAGAGCTCTGCACACACCAGGGGATGTAATAAATGTTTGCACTTGGCCCAGTATATTATGAATGTGGCACAGTAAATAAAGTTTGTGTACAAAATATTAGTTTATTTCTATGGGAGCCATTATGTTCAGGATATATAAAATGTATCTAATTAAACAATTTTGAATCTATTTTGTGCTCTAGAAATGTTCTTTTGGGGAAAGATGGAAAGAAATGTATAAATGGAGTTAAGATTAAAGTGTTTGGGGGTTTTTTCCCCCCCAAAACTTCCCAGTTGTTTAGAAATAGTACTATCCAAAGTAGGATTCGATCCTGTAAGTCCTAATTGAATTTCTTTTGTAAAACTGATACGTTTAAACTGTACATTGCATAATCATTTTGTTAAACTAAACCTTTGTTTAATACATAATTGTAAGAGCATATATTTGTTATTAAATTGAAAGACCTTTTTTTGTAGCTTTGCTTTTAAAGAAGATGGCAAATTATCTAAGAAAGACTTAGCTTTAATACGTCCAAAATGAGATCTAAAGAAGGAGGTCTTTAAAAATTGTTGTGCTGGACCAACATGTCCAACATCTTAAGCAAATGAGGCTTCATGATTAAGGCAGCTTACAGATAAGTGGAAAAGAACTTACCTGTCATATGCATCCTTTTGTTTTCCAAAACAACATCTGATTTAGTTCATTTTCTCCAGCCTTGCTCCTAACATAGTGAAGGGCATAGATACACATGTATGTTCTTTTGCACTGTGTCATTGTTTGTAAAATATACAGTATTTATGTACAGTCTCAGAGACATTCAATATTGAAAACCACTTCAGTTAGCCTCCTAGTGAATACTATTAATTTTTCATGGATTACATATTACCATATTACCCCATAAATACATTTTATTAGTTACTTTGGTATCTCCAAATTGGTAAGAAAAAAAAAACATAAAACAAAAATGTTCTTATTTTCTGCAATTTTTTTTTCTAGCCATTCCTTCCTCCCAAATAGAAGTGAGGGCAATTGTAGAGAGAGGAATATTAAGTTTTCATAAAGCAAAGTATCATCTTATTTGTGTTCCACTTGTTTCTTCTAACACTTAATTCATAAGGTGAGCAACTGAACTTCTTAATACTGTTAATGAGAGAATATGCTAGAACTATTACTTCTTTTATCTTAGACACCCACTTTCCCTTAATTCTCATCTATTTAGTTTTTTAATAAAATTGTTGCTAGAATTTTTTGTCTTTTCAAGTTCTTTCTTTGTTAATTTTATTGATATTGCTGTACTTTTTTTTTTTTTTTTTTTGAGACAGAGTCTTGGGTGCTCTGTCACTCAGGCTGGAGTGCAATGGCACAATCTCGGCTCACTGCAGCCTCCGCCTCCCAGGTTCAAGGGATTCTTGTGCCTCAGCCTCCCAAGTAGCTGGGTTTACAGGCGTGTGCCACCATACCTGGCTAATTTTTGTATTTTAGGTAGAGACAGGGGTTTTGCCATGTTGGCCAGGCTGGTCTCGAACTCCTGATCTCAAGTGTTCCACCCACCTCAGCCTCCCAAAGTGCTGGGATTACAGGTGTGAGCAGCCGCGCCTAGCCTCAAGTTCTTTTTAAAGCTTTATTAAGGTATAACTGACATATAATACACTTCACATATTTGAACAGTACTTGATACAGTTTGATGTATGTATATACCCCTGACATAATCAAAATAGTGAACATATCTATCACCCCCAAAAGTTTCCCCTGCCCCTTTGTAATCCTTCCCCATCCTCCATCCTGAGGCAACCATTGATCTGCTTTTTTTATTTTTAAAAGTTAGCATATTTTCTTATATGTATTGCATATGGGATTTTTCTAGAAGGCCACGTGCATATGCACCCTCCCCTTCCATTACCCCGGTATCTGCCATCAAGTAGTAACATGTTGTAAGAGAAAGAATCCCATTAAGTCCTAGTTCTGGTAGCCCGGTACAAATTTTAGATTTTCCCCAAAAAATGAAAAATTATTTTAAAAATTTAGATTTGAAATGCTTAGAAAACAATCATTTATTTTTTATATCAAAATGTCCAAGTAAATTAATGGATTGATTTCCATGCTTTGGGAGTCCAAAATAATGCTAACGCATCTGGTGATGTAACACCACTTGGTGGTGGCGCTGAGGAAACCCTGGGAAGTGTTTTTCTCTTCTGTGTAATGAAAGACTCACTGACAAAGCCGTCGGGATCCAGAATGACTGCTCTTGAAATGATATTTTGATGATGATGATCAGAGAAATAGCCTATGCTGATTTATTTATCATCCCCCCACCCCAACCCCACTTTTGTGTCACAAGCATTTGAAACACCCAGTGTTCAAGAATGCTGCTTTTCCAATTCTCCTAATATCCTCTCTCCCCATCTGGAAACAAAGTTACTAAACCTAGTTTTGAAAAAGCAATGGAAATGGAAGTGTCCGGTGAACTTACTGGTGGTTGTGCAAGTTGAAAGCTTATTCCTTATATCCTAAGCCTAAAAGCCTTATTCCTTATATCCGGAGCCTAAAAGTTTGCTCAAAAGTAGAAAACTTTCCAGACAAGATCACATACAAAATGGTTAACATGAAATGCTAATGAAGAAATAAGGCAAGAATGAACACAAAAGAAATGGAATCTGGGGGAAAAAAAGTAGGTTCTCTAACCGGGGCAGGGATCTTGCTTCTTGGGGGCATATGGATGGATCCCAGGTGGGCCACGAAAATCATCTTGGATATTTGTTTACAGGCTGATTCCTGAGTTTCCCTCCAAAGATTCTGAGTCCACAGATCTAGGGTGTGGACCGAGAATCCTCATTGTAACAAGCACCCTCTGCCCCCAGGACATTTTAAGGTAGATGGAGAACTAAGGTGAGAGTGTGCCAGCTAAATACTATTTCCTTTGTCCCTGTGCCTCAGTCTTTTTTGTTTGTTTTTTTTTCATATGACACTCAGTAGGAAAGTCTAGTTCAAGAACCGGAAACTGAGCCGGGCATGGTGGTGCGCACCTGTAGTCCCAGCTACTCAGGAGGCTGAGGCAGGAGGATGGCTTGAGCCTGAAGCCCATGCCGCTGTGAGCTATGATTGCACCACTGCTGTGAGCCTGGATGACAGAGCAAGTTCCTGTCTTTAAAAAAAAAAAAAAAAAAAAAGTAATAAAAAAGACATTTAAAAAAAAAATTAGAGCTCAGTGACCTGTGACTCGCTTTGCCACTTTGTCATTTTCTTGACTTCTGTCCCAACGCCAGCACTGTAATATGGAGATAAAGAATGGGGAGGACAGAACTCTGAAACCTAAAAGGCAAGATTTTTGCTAAACCGGAGAACATAAAAATACATTCCTACAGGCAATCTAACCAGCCAGATAACCAGAAGTTTACTCTTCAAAGCCAAGAATCAGTACCCCCACCTCACCTTCCATTCTCTCTTAGGCTTTGTCTATGTCTCTAAGGGGAGTTTTTCAGTTGACTGATGAGGTCCTGACTGATAGGGAAACATGCAGGGAAATCCTGTGGCAAAGCACACTCTTGATCACCTACTTAACAAGAAGGTCTAGCAGGACATTCTTGATCCAGGTCAGCTTCTTCCCTGAAAATAATATATATTTTTAATTTCTGTTTGAAAAAACTCCACTGTGAAATTACTCTGCTTCTATTAGAAGGTATGAAGGCAGTAGTTACGTACTGTTCGTTTGCATACGGTCATTTTGAGATAGAAAAATTAAATTTTTTTAGGAATAGAATTTCAAGCAACTTTCTATGAAAATACAGCTTGTGGTTAAATTTCCTAATGAAAGAGGAATTATTCACTGAAAAATTTGTCTAATCTGTGCCACCTCAAAATAAGAATTGTGCCTCTTCAATGAATGTTGTATATGAGAATGTTACATTTGTAACAGCACAGGAAACTCAATAAATTTTAAATAAATTATATAAAGAAAGAGTTTTTTTTGTGTACAGTATGTCCTGATGACTTTTCTAAATTACTAATTTTACAAAAATTACTAAATTTGCCAAATATTTTTATCTGTTTGAAGCAAGAGACTTCAGATAGGATATAAAGCTTGAGTACTTATATCTGACTATATTTCCAGGTCTTCTTCATGTGTTTTCAAATCAAATATGTTTTCAAATCAAATACTAAAAGACAGATTCTTTTCCTGAATTTTGAACTGAATTTTCCTGAATATTAAAAGACTTAAGGCTGGGCGCCGTGGCTCACGCCTGTAATCCCTGCACTTTGGGATGCCAAGGCGGGTGGATCACCTGAGGTCAGGAGTTTGAGACCAGCCCGGCCAACACGGTGAAACCCCGTCTACTAAAAATGCAAAAATTAGCTGGGTGTGGTGGTGCATGCCTATAATCCCAGCTACTCGGGAGGCTGAGGTAGGAGAATCACTTGAACCCAGGAGGCAGAGGTTGCAGTGAGCTGAGATCACACCACCGCACTCCAGCCTGGGAGACAGAGCAAGACTCCATCTCAAAAAATAATAATAATAATAAATAAACAAAAAAAGACTTAGAGTTGCCTTCAGTTTCCCATGTTTCTAGATTACGGGAGAAAAGCTATAGTTCATGAAGTCTGCAGGAAACTCACAGTCACTTAGATGAGAGTTTCTTCCATCTTGGTCTCTTGGGAAAGTTCTAGGGATTCATTTACATTCATTCAATAATTCTCCCTTTGGGAATAGAGATTTCGTGGCGGGTATTTTCTATCTGTCAGTGGTGAAAACATTTTCAATAAAACAATGACGATGTGTTTAGTTTGTTATCTGTACAGGTATTATAAGTAGATGATTTATCAGTCTTAATCTCCAAGTCTCCAATTTCTTCAAAAGAAGTAGAGGAAGAAATATTTTCAGAGTGTCAAAACAACATACCAACTGTTTGGTTAACTGGAATCCCAAAATCCGTTTTTTGTAAAACAAACATTGGTAGTCAACCTATTTCAATCCTGCTGGAATGTGATAAACTCACATGCTCTGGGGCCTTTCTACAGCCTGGCCCCACTGTGGTGCATTTATGGGCTGGTACCCAGCCTATCCTGACACTGCCCAATCACAGAAATGTGAGGACCTTGTAATATCACATCCTAGGGATAAGTTCCTAGGGCTCTACTGAGCAGAAACTTTGATGTGGTTGGCAAGAACACACAAAGAAGTCAGTCTTGTCTCCTTTTCTTTGTACACACCAGAAGCTATCAGCTTAGAGGGAAGGGGGAGGTGGCGAGAGAAGATTGAGAAAATGCTAAACACTTGAAATGACAAAGAAATGCCCCCATCCCCTTTGCCATATGTACTTAAGTAACTGGGAAGCAAATTGAAAATAGAGAGACATAATAGATGAAACTTTAAGTTGCATAGTTTGTGATTATACAATCACAGTTGCCATAAGTCAGTTTTCCTGCCCAATTATAAAATCATGCCAGAGAATTAATCTCTTATAAAAGTGCATATAGCCCCAGTTACATTAAACTATTGCTGGTTGTAGGTAGTGGTTTCTTGGTTTTGTTTTAGCTTGCTAAGTACGGAATTGGAGGATACAATGGGATAAACACAACTGAATATGTGACAACAGTTTGTTGACTCAGAGAGAAAGCCATCAGATGGCAAGGGTTGACCATTGAAGGATGTGGGTTGGCCTGACTCAGAACTGCATGGCCTGTCTGGCAGCTGCTTGGCCAGGCAGCTGTGCAATGTGGACAGCTGTCTGTCTGGGGAAGACCAGCCTGCTTCAACGGCACAGGTTCTGCTAACATGCCAACAGGGCTGTTTTCTCTTTAAAACAATGGGTTTGATGGGTTGGGAGGGAGTGAAAACTATAAAAATAAATCTCTACCAGGAAGCTCTCAAGTCTCTTAACGAGGTCATCCATATAGCAAGTACTCCAAGGTATAAATAATGAAAGCTCAGTATTTCCTACTTATTCCTGAAATTGTCCATCATTTTTAAAGTTTACCAAGAGTAAACTTCCCAAATGTAACAGCTTAGTACTTTACCCTTCAAATTCAGATTTATAAAATTTTAGAAGAGAAATATGAGTGAGAATTTTTCTTTCAAAGAAAATCAAACCACCTCACATTCAACCCTTCTCTTCCTTAAGATTCTCCTCCAAAATACTTAATTTTCTACTTCATTCTCTCATAACTTTCTATATGTTAGCATAGTATTTTTTGGTTATTATTTTTTAAGCTGCTCATCTTCTCCAATTGCTTTTTTATTATTATCATTTGAGACGGAGTCTCACTGTGTTGCCCAGACCGGAGTGCAGTGGTGCAATCTCGGCTCGCTGCAACCTCCATCTCGTCTCGCGGGTTCAAGGGATTCTCCTACCTCAGCCTCCCGAGTAGCTGGGATTACAGGCATGCGCCACCACGCCCGCCTAATTTTGTGTTTTTAGTAGAGATGGGGTTTCTCCCTGTTGGTCAGGCTGGTCTCGAACTCCCGACCTCAGATTATCCGCCCGCCTCGGCCTCCCAAAGTGTGAGGAGTAATAATTTAAATGTGTTTTAACCCATTGCAGTTATTATTTTTACTGATGCTTAAATTGTCTCCTCTTTGGCCAGTGGGAACCTCATTAATCAGCTCCTGAGCCTCTTGACACTGTGGTGCAGTGGTTCACACCTGTAATCCCAGCACTTTGGGAGACCAAGGAGGGCATATTGCTTGGGCCCAGGAATTCGAGACCAGCCTGGGCAATGTAGCAAAACCCTGTCTCTACAAAAAATACAAAAATTAGCTGGGTGCGGTGGCATGTGTCTGTAGTCTCAGCTACTTGGGAAACTGAGGCAGGAGGATCTCTTGAACCAGGGAGGTTGAGGCTGCTGGGAGCCAAGATCATGCTACTGCACTCCAGCCTGGGGTACAAAGTGAGACTCCGTCTCTAAATAAATAAATAAGCCAGCATGAGCTTATTAGAGATCTACATTTTACTTTTAGTTTAGAGACTTGGTCTCACTCATATACTTAGCAGTATATGAGTATATGCATACAATGAACAAGATTCTCACTTAACACATGATTAAGTCTGAAAAAAAAAAGTGAAAACCTTAACAATATCCTCTCTCTCTCTCACAGACCCTTGCAGGAGTCAATATAACTAAATACCTCCTAAAATTTCAAGGAGAGTAGCCATGGGGCTTGATGATAAGACAAAGTATGCTCAGACTGAGGGGCTGAGGACAGCCAGATCCTTCCAGTCCTATGGGAGAAGCAGTTGATGCTACTGCTCAGCTACTTGGTGTGTTTGTTGTGCTGTGGTCTGTGCCTCGGCATGCAAGGTACATGAAGCAGGGTCAATGAAAATTGTGGAAAGTTATAGAGTACGTAGAGGCTTAACAGTCTTATGGAAGAGTATATAACAGTCCGTTCACTCTTGCTATAGTGATTCTAGTATTTATTGCATGGTGAAAGTCTACAACTGTTCATTTATTTTCTCGGTTGATAATAATTTTTTTTGTTGTTAACGAGACAGAGTCTTGCTCTGTCACCAGGCTGGAGTGCAGTGGCGTGATTGCAGCTCACTGCAACCTCTGCCTCCTGGGTTCAAGCAATTCCCCTGCCTCAGCCTCCCAAGCAGCTGGGACTACAGGCACACGCCACCACACCCAGCTAATTTTTGTATTTTTAGTAGAGATGGGGTTTCTCCATGTTGGCCAGGCTGATCTCAAACTCCTGACCTCAGGTGATCTGCCTGCCTCAGTCTCCCAAAGTGCTGGGATTATAGGCATGAGCCACAGCGCCCGGCCCAATAACAATTTTTTGTTTGTTGTAAGAAGCTAGCTTTTAAAAAAAGGACACATGTAATAAGAGATAGAGTACTGAATATTTGTTTTTTAAGAAAATTGATAGCTACTTCGGAGGCTGAGGCAGGAGAATCACTTGAACCCTGGAGGTGGAGGTTGCAGTGAGCCATTACACTCCAGCCTGGGCAACAAGAGCAAGACAACGTCTCAAAAAAAAAAAAAAGAGAAAAGGAAAAGGAAAAGAAAATTGATAAAGGATATGTAATTTGTACCAAGTGCTCATCAATGTTTACCATCCACTATTGGTCATTTCATCCATCATGAAATCAATGATGGGAAGCAGAGGAAGACCACCCAAATGAGGGCAGAGGTTACTGACTCAGAGCTAGCTATAGCAAGAGTCAGCCTCCATCACTTGCATTTGGCAGAGACTCAAAGGCAGGAAAGAGAATAGTCAAGCTCTATATTTTAAGCAATTTCAGATATATATGGTTTGGACGTTGTTGGCAGGAAGAGATGCAGGTGGGCTAACTGGAAGCAAGGCCTCTTAGGTGTTTGGTTTAGGGAGCATGTTTGACTTTCTCTGGTTGGTCCTGAGTTGGAAGAGGGGTTAAAAACAGGGAAGCTGACAGCCATTGAACAAGTCCTGACTGTTCTGGACTGATTGTTGTAGGAGTTGTAATACGGTTTCCTGGACCGGTTACTGTAGAGCAAACTTGCCCAACCCAAGGCCTGTGGGCCACATGTGGCCCAGGACAGCTTTGAATGCGGCCCAACACAAATTCATAAATGTTTTCTTAAAACATTATGAGATTTATTTTACTTTTTTTTTAGCTCATCAGCTCTCATTAGTGTTAGGGCATGTTATGTGTGGCCCAATACAATTATTATTCTTCCAGTGTGGCCCAGGGAAGCCAAAAGTTTGGACACCCCTGCTGTAGAGGTTGTGGGTAAGAGTTCTATTGTCATATATGATGTGGCCTTGTCTGTTTGTATATTCAGTCTCTAACTTGAAAACCAGATTTAAATCTTGTGAATAAGCCATAGCATGTATTTGAAAAGTTAGTTGTTATTTTAAGAACATCATGCCTAAAGATGGTGATTTGACACATACAGCAGCAGAAGGGGCTTTGTTTTTTTGTTTTTGTTTTGTTTTGTTTTTTGAGACAGATTCTCACTCTTTTGCCCAGGCTGGAGTTCAGTGGTGAGATCTTGGCTCACTGCAACCTCCACCTCCAGGGCTCAAGCATTTCTCATGCCTCAGCCTCCTGAGTAGCCGGCACTAGAGGCATGCACCACCATGACTGGCTAATTTTTTGTATTTTCAGTAGAGAGAGGGTTTCACCATGTTGCCCAGGCTGGTCTCAAACTCCTGACCTCAGGTGATCTGCCTGCCTCAGCCTCCCAAAGCAGAAGGGGCATCATAGCATTCCGTGAAGCATGAGTTTCATTCAGGTCACATGTCTCTACTTCTAAATTACTTTTACTCATTTTTTAATCCAAGTTTCGTGTGTGTACATTAACATGAAGTAATAGCTGTTAGTGTGTTGGCTCCAAGAGCAGAAGAACTTTGCAGATAGTTAAATAATTGCAATTTTATACCACTGGCATAAGATGCTTCAAATAGAAAATCAACTGAAGTAATTCCAAAAGTGGTTCAATTTTTTTTCATCCAATTTATGAAATCAAAGTAAAACTTTTAGAAGTTAATTGTGTCAAAATAAAATATCTGACACTATTTTGTGAACGTTACTAAAAATTCAGTTCAAAAGTTCAACTGTGCTGTGAAGATGCAAATGTTGGTGGGTATAGCATTGTGGTAAAAGCAATGTTCTTATTAAGAAAACTTCAAGGCAAAAATATACTAGATATAAAATAAGAAAAAAATATGTATATACTAGATTTTGGCTATAGTATAAACATAATTCAAACCTGTGTTCAAACAAACTGAGAAATCTTACCAATGAAAGTAGCTGTCACATTTAACAAATATTTATATAATTTCCAGTATACGTAATCAAATTACAAAATTTTTCTAGCAAAATTGATACTCAATTTTTAAAATCCCTGAAGTTTTCAGCATAGTTATATACCTTTTTTACTATCTATCATCAATTGAATTTTAAAATATTTGAGCCTTTGAAGTACTACTTTGTAAATCATCCTAAGTATCTTACAATGGTATTGAACTTTTATGTAACAAGTCCCCTAAATTTTGGTTGTACTTTGCACAAAATCAGTTAGAAATTGTTAATCTAAATATTCCATGAATAGCATGCTAAAAACTTCAGTTTTTGAAGCTTTTAATGAATTGCAATTAGTGAAAAACAAAACTTCCAAACAGGATAACACTACATTTTATTCCTTCACAGAAGACAGGAACTGAATAAATTAAATGATGAGGGCTCAAACAATGTAGACATAATCTTAAAATTTTCTAACTGGACTTTGGAATGTTGAGACTTATAAGAATCTTTTGATCTAGTTCTTATTTTTAATTGGATACATTTATATTCTTCATTCGAATGGAATAAAATCAAGACCGCCCAATGGTTTTGCAGCATTTAAATTGACAAAACATTCAAAAGAATCTGGAGACAATTTATTTGACATATTTTGTCTTGTCAAAACTATTTGTTGCTTCAGGCATTCTGATGAATGGCAAAAGGACAATTCTTGTGAAAATATTTAGGCTGAAATTTTACACATTTCACAACAAAAACTATTTTAGAATATCCCCCATTTAGCAGGATTTGCCCCAAATTTACCAAGTACTTCAGCACTTGCAGAGAGAGAGTGGTTTCTCAGTTAAAAATATTATTATGGTCTACTGTGAAGAAACAATTGAGGATGTAAACAATCCCAAAATTATTAACCATAAAACACAACGTCAAAGAACACTGCAGGCAATTTTAAGAAGAAAATGAAAAATAATAAGACCAGACACACACTTCAGAAAATGCCAGTGATACAATATTAGAGATACATCTAAGTAACTGATTAGTGGACACAAGTATGTACCAAAAGTTATTATTCTGTTGAGCTTTTTTAATGTTCAGATAATCAATATGAATACATTTTTAAATTTGTTTTTAAATCCTTGAATATATATTCTTTTTACAAATAAAACTTTCTAAATTTTCTAGATTTTTATTTTTTAAAAAAGAATTTTTTCTTTGAAAATTGAACACAATTTTTATAAGTCCACCAATATAATAACATGAATTTGTTGGTCAATAAATATTTTTTTAAATACAAAATTATAATGATGTTTAGCACCTCCTCAAAAGTGTCTGGTTTGGACAGTAAGTCACACAATTAATCTACATATCTGTAGCCCCCTCTCTTTCTAAAATTAGGTTCCTTGAAAACTTCTATGGTCATCAGTTCTCCCAGGGTTTAGGTCCAAAAAGAGGATTTTTAAAGGATAAGAAACCTACAACTCAACAACAAAAAAGCAAACACTTTATTTAAAAATGGGCAAAGGACCTGAATAGACATTTATCCAAAGAAGATACACAAATGGCCAACAAGCACTTTAAAAGGTGCTCAACATCACTACATTACATTACGGAAATGCAAATCAAAACCACAATGAGATGCCACATCACAGACAGTAGGATGGCTACTATAAACAAATGAACAAATGGAACACAAGTGTCGATGAGATTGTGGAGAAATTGGAACCCTTGTGATCTACTGATGGCAATGTAAAATGGTGCACCTACTGTGGAAAAGAGTATGACAGTTTCCCAAAAAATTAAAATAGAATCACCATATGATCCAGCAATCTCACCTCTGGGTATATACCTACATCAGTTTCCTAGGGCTGCCATAGCAGAAAACCATAGACTGAGTGACTTAACTGAAACTTATTTTCTCACAGCTCTGAAGACTAAAAGTTCAAGATCAAGGCATCAGTAGGTGTGGTTTCTTGGTGGTCCCTTGGCCCACACAAGTATCTGGTGTCTCTCAGTGTGTCCAAATTTCCTCTTATAAGGACATCAGTCAGATTGAATTAGGGCCCACCCTAAGGACCTCATTTTAACTTAATTACCTCTACAAAGGCCCTGTCTCCAAATACAGGCACACTCTGAGATACTGGGGATTAGGGCTTCAACATAGGAATTTTGTGGGGACATTCAGCCCATGACAATATCCAGAAGAATTGAAATCAGGGTTTTGAGGAGATATTTACACACCCATATTCACAACAGCCAAAAGGTGGAAGGAAGTAACCCAGGTGTTCACTGACTGAAGAATAAACAAAATGTGGTATATACATAAAATGGAATATTATTCAGCCTTAAAAATGAAATAAATTCTGATGCATATACGACATGGATGAACCTTGAGGATATTATGCTAAATGAAATAAGTCAGGTACAAAAAGACAAATAGTGTATGATTCCACTTATATGAGGTACCCAAAGTAGTTAAATTCATAGAAATAGAATGTGTAATAGAAAAGTGGTTTCCAGGAGATAGGAGGAGTAGAAAATGGGACATTAGTATTTAAAGGGTACATACAGAGTTGCAATTTTGCAAGAGAAAGAGTTCTGGAGATTGGTTGCACAACAAAGTGAATGTACTTGACACTACTGAACTGTGCACCTAAAAATAGGATGGTAATTTTTTTTTTCGAGATGGAGTCTTGCTCTGTCGCCCAGGCTGGAGTGCAATGGAGTAATATCAGCTCACTGCAACCTCCGCCTCCCAGGTTCTAGCGATTCTCCTGCCTCAGCCTCCTGAGTAGCTGGGACTGTAGGTGAGCACCACCATGCCCAGCCAATTTTTGTATTTTTAGTAGAGATGGGGTTTCATTCACCATGTTGGTCAGGCTGGTCTCGAACTCCTGACCTCATGATCTGCCCTCACCTCGGCCTCCTAAAGTGCTGGGATTACAGGCGCGAGCCACCATGCCCAGCCTAGGATGGTAAATTTTATGTTATGTGTACTTTACCACAAGTAAAATTTTTAAATAAAAAAAATGACATCTATCTATATCCATGTTGTACCATTGTTAATTTCCTTGTTTTGATATTGCACTATATTTATGTAAGATGTAACCACTGAAGGACTTGGTGAAAGGTACAGGGACATCTCCATACTACCTTTGCAACTTCCTGTGAATCTGTAATTAGTTTAGAGCAAAAAGTGTTAATTTCATGCTTGTGTTAAAAAAAAAAAAAGGAAGTTACAGACTGCCAATCTTTTGGACCAGGATAATAGAACTTTACGAACACAGAGATTAAAGCCTATTTAACCACAGTTTGCCCATGATGGTAACTTTGATCAGAAAGAATCTCACAAGCTGGGACCCAACAGGACCAAGTAATCCATGTCATGATTATTACAAGTTATCAGCCTTGCAGGGAAGTGGAATTTACAAGCTTTCCCTTTGGCATGGGGCCTAGGTGATAGCCTCCTATTTAGCACAGTCCCCAGCAATAATTACCCTGCATGTCAAAGGCCTCATTTCCCCAAAACAGTAAACCATAAAATATAGCCCAGATTCTCTCCATGTATATCACTCAATATCACACCATAGAGGCATATAACTGATAGTATTGCCTCTGGCCCATGCCAAATTGCAAGTGGTAGATTTTTTTTTTCCTTCCGAATTAAGAAACACAAGATTTACCCCTTTTCTTGGAAAAGTGTTAAGAGTCCAGCACCCCCAATAACTAGGGTCTACAAATGTCTAAAAGTTATTAATCTTGGTCTGTCTTAACTACCAATTCTCTTAATTTGGGTAACCTCAATTTTTGTTTTTTGTTTTTTGGTTTTTGGTTTTTTTTTGAGACAGAGTCTCGCTCTGTCGCCCAGGCTGGAGTGCAGTGGCGCCATCCGGGCTCACTGCAATCCCCGCCTCCCGGGTTCAAGCGATTCTCCTGCCTCAGCCTCCCTAGTAGCTGGGATTACAGGCGTGCACCATCACACCCAGCTAATTTTTGTATTTTTATTAGAGACGGGGTTTCATCATGTTGGCCAGGCTGGTCTCGAACTCCTGACCTCAGGTGATCCACCCGCCTCCGCCTCCCAAAGTGCTGAGATTACAGGCGTGAGCCACTGCACCTGGCCTGGGTGACCTCAGATCCTTAAATGAAGGGATTGGAGGTAACATCTAGGATTTTATCTGTCTTCTATGATTCAAACCCCAAATTCTCCACTGCAATGACTGCTTCTGGAATAAATATTCCTGGTTGCCTGTCTCTGAAAAAAAGCTCTCACATAAGGCTAATGAGAGGGGAAACTAAGGCAGGATCTCTCCTTTCAAGACCACATAGGGTTGTTTAATAAGCGCGCAAAGTAGAGACATATTTACCCATTCACCATGAAAAAACACCCCTATAAAGGGCCCAATACCTGGGCTTAATAGCTTCATTTCTTGTGTGATCTTGCAGTATACATCAAAAAATTAACAAATAACATCCAGTGACATGATCTTGGCTCACTGCAACCTCCGCCTCCCGGGTTCAAGCGATTCTCCTGTCTCAGCCTCCCTAGTAGCTGAGATTACAGGCATGCACCACCACACCCGGCTAATTTTGCATTTTTAGTGGAGACGGAGTTTCTTTCTCCATACTGGTCAGGATGGTCTCTCTCGAACTACCGACCTCAGGTGATCAGCCCGCCTTAGGCCTCCCAAAGTGCTGGGATTACAGGGGCGAGCCACCGCGCCCGGCTCCCCCACCGGCAATTTCTAAAATGTATCTGTCTCCTCCCAAGCCCTTGTTCCTTCATTCCCCACCCGGGGCAGATTCAGACAAGCATTTCAGTTCCTAAGCCGCGCGGTGCTCCCAGCTCCCGCGCCTCTGGGCGGCCCACACCCCTCCCAATCCCCTCCTCCGCTCCGCCGTCTTCCTTGCTCTTGGGTGGCCGCGGCGCCCGCTCGCTCTGAATTCGCCGGGCAGAGATACAGCCGCCCGGAGCCTCTTGCTCGTGCTTTGTTTTCCGTACCCCGCTTCCTAAAGGGTCTTTAGGGGTTCCCGGACTCCTCCGCCTGGGAGCCTCTATCCGTCCCGCACAGCCCCCGGCAGGGCCAAGGGGAGGCTTCATTGGCGACCTGGTGGGGCCTCGCGGCCCTGCTCCCTGACGTCAGCGCCGTCGCGGTCATTTAACAGCTTTTGTTTTGGGCAGAAGAACGTGTGGGCACAAAAAGCAGGATCGAGTAGCGGTGGGTGAAGAACGAGCAGGAGCTTGAATTTCAGTTTTCTTATGAGGAATTTTCCAGAAAAGATATCTTCACTGTGAAATAAGTAAATAAATGCTCACTCAGTACAGTAAGTATTGATATCGTCCTATAGCATTTGGCTAGAAAGTGGTGTCAATAGGGTTTTTCCTTCAGACTTTGCAATACTGTTCAGAAGGGCCAATGCCAATCCTTCTGTGAGGAAGTTTTTTTTCTTCCTAAATATGTTAATTGCCTCAACTTGGACTAACGGTCACACTTGTGAATATGAGTGTAAGAAACAGTTTATTTCTCACATGTATGAAAAGGAAATTTTCCTTCATCTCTCTCAGGCCCCTATTCAGCGTCAAGTCAAGATTATTTAACTTGCAAAATTAAACAGTGACCTTATTTCAAATGAAATAAAATTCAGTCTGATCAGAAACCCCTTGGAGCAGTTTATATTAACCTAATTATCTTTTTACTGCAGTAAGTTAATTGAGGATTATGGAATGCAGTTATATTTACAGGTCCCAAAATTAAATGCTAAGGAAAAGCATTTCTGCAAACCCAGGTAGTACGGACAAGCCGAAGGGAGTTTTATTCTGTCTAGTTTTACTCTAAATTCAATCGTTGATCAGCTAGATCTCGGCTTGGTTATTCTTGGAGGAGCTGCCTGGCAAATGATTCCACTCTGAGCTCTCCGGCCACAGTAGCGTGAAATGGATGGCAGTCAGTTTCCTCTTCCTAAGACTGGGTGTGGTTTCGCTGGGCAGAGTATACAGTGGCGACTCTGGCGGGATTTGAGGAGCCTGGAGAGGCCCACCACGTGTGTGTCTCCCCCTAGTGACCAACGGGCTGAAGTTCCTGTGGTTAAAGGCAATTGCTGATTTTGTCATTAGCTGGAAGGTGAAGCTCAACGACTTCCTGCGTGTACAGCACCATTCTAGAAGCTGGATGTGTTTAAAGATATGATGCAATATGTACCCAGAAGGCATAAGACTAGATCACTAGGGTACAAATTAAAATATCAAGTTGCATACGCTGAGTATGGGATTAGGTCAGCGGAACACACTTTGGAAAACACTACTTTAACGACCTCATTCTGAGTCCCTGTAATGCTTAAGATTATAGCACAGTTTAGGCACCTTATATACATTATGATGGAATGCTTTCCTAGAGTGATATTCTGTGGTGGAAAGAGCAAATCAAAGGTCTTTGTGTTCTCTGTGACCGTAGAAGAAATTGCAATTAAGTATTAATATAAATAGGGGTTTTAAAAAACGTGGGAAAAGTCTGAAGAAGCATTTGCAGAAACTCCTTACAAAGTCAGTGACAGCTAGGCCAGGCCAAGGTGGGCGGATCACTTAAGGCCAGGAGTTTGAGACCAACCTGGCCAACATGGCAAAACCCCGTCTCTACTAAAAATACAAAAATTAGCTGGGCGTGGGTGGCTGAGATGGGAGAATTGCTTGAACCCAGGAGGCAGAGGTCGCGGTGAGCTGAGATTGCACCACTGCACTCCAGTCTAGGCAACAGAGCAAGACTCTGTCTCCAAGAAAAAAGAAAAAAAAGACATGTATTATAAATGTAAAATATAAAATATATGCTGGATTTCAGAGACATAGTATGTAAAAAAGAATGTAAAATATCTCATTAATAATTTTTATATTTATTACATGTTAAAATGATAATGTTTTTGACATATTAGGTTAAATAGAATATAATTCAGTTTCTTTTCTCAAAGAATGTGGCTACTAGAAATGTTTAAATTATATATATGGTTTGCATTATATTTTTTTCAGACTGTGCCGATGTAATAGTAACAAAAAGTCTCAGCCTCATTTAAGATAAAAGGCCATCATCAGACAATGCAGGACAGATTGTAACAACAGGAAGTACTACAGAGATTCAGAGAATGCCATAAATAACCTTGGAATCCTGTGCTTGGGTAAAACATTTGCTTATTACTTAGCTGATCCCTTAAAGCCTGTTAAGTTGAAATGTTACAGAGGGAATTTTATATTAGAGTTGGCCACCTCAATTTCATAACTTTTTAAGGAGAAAATGGCTTACATTTGTGCATCTTCAAGGTTTTCAAAGGATTTGCACATTTATTACCTCATTTCATCTTTCTAACCTGAGAGGAAGGTAGAGCAGTTTATCCCCATTTTACTGGTAAGGAAACTGAGGCTCAAAGAGTTCATGTGATGTGAAGAATATTGGAATTAAAGATGCCAGAGAACAATGACTCAGAGTGACCAAGTCATTATGGGGTCCATTTGGAGGTCTCTATGTAGAGGGAGAGCTTCCTCAGGGACTTCTGCAGAGACCTCCTTATTGGAGGACAGGAGGAAGCTTGAAGACACTTTTCCCCACTCGGACTCAGTACTGAGTACTTTTCCACTCTAAGCCCTTCACCTTCTCCTCATCCCAGGCCCTGGGTCCATAAAACTACAGGAGCCTTTTGTTCAGGGGTTCTCTCAGCAATGCTGTGCTGATCCACCTGACCCTGGATTGGTGCCATTCTATCACAGCATGGGATTAAAGCCTTGACCCTTTCTTTCATACTGGCTTATTGTCTTCACTGCTTTTCTGACATCTGGCACCTCAACTCTCTGGAACTAAGCTCGGCCCTTGACAATTAGACCTGCTGTCTCTTCCCACTCTGACTTCCCTCTTGTCTCCCATCCCAATACTCTTCCTTGCTCTGGCTAGGCACAGCCCCCAACTTTAAAGTTTTGGGGTGATCACAGGCGTTTCTGGGATTTGGCCAAGGGATAAATTGAGTTGAGACTACATTGAGTTTGGGTTTAATGGGATATATGTATGTGGTTTGTAGTCACATCCATGCATAGTTAAGTAATGGTCATCCCACCACTGGAATGGTTTCTAGGAATACTCCTACTAGTGACTATGCGGGTTCACATACACCCTACATATAAAAGCAGGGCCAGAGGTCACACTATGATATGAATGTGACCTATTGCTTGGCACCAGAAATATGCGGGTAGTGGAGAAGAAACAGATTGAAATGAACTGTGGTAGATCCATTGCAAGAATGTCTCCAATACTTCCCTGTAGGCAGACCCTTTGCAATGTGATTTTTTTAACTCTATCCATGAAAAGTTGGGCCCACCTCTTGAATCTGGGTGGGTTTTGTGACTTGCAATGCTGTGGAAAGAGCCATACTTGAAGAATAGGGCTGCTTTAGTCTCTAGGAAGGGGCTACTTTAAACCCATGCTAACAAAGCTTTTAAAATACTCCTCCTATAAGAATCAATGTGATCCATCACTAAATTAACTGTCTGTGAGAAAAAAACTCAATACTCTTTAAAGGAAGACAACAAAATCTTAATTCACAACAATGTAGAATCTGTAATGTCCAGCATATAATCTATCAAAATATAAGAGAATCAGAAAAGCATGAAAATGCGACACCTATTCAGAATATATATTGCTGGACAGTGCTGATCACCTGTGTTTTCCAACACTGGAGGACTTGTGGAAACTTGACTCAGCTTGTCACTCATCAGTGGTAACTGTTCTCTGCTGGCCCTCACAGAGTCTTACTCTGCACATGCACAGCTTTGTATTTGGCTAAAGACTTCAGGGGAATCCCTATGCAGGATTCTGTAGTTCCTTCTATACACCACTCCTTATCCTCAGGCACTCTGCCCTACTTACTCCAGGCAACTCAGCATCCCTGAGGTCTCTCTGGACTTCACTTTTCCATTCTGCAGTCCAAAATGGGCCCTTGAGCAGAAATCTAGGGCCACCAGGGGGATCATCTCATGTGTTTCCCCTTTCTCAGGTTAGCAATCTGTGCTGTTGTCTAAGATTCTTTGCTTGGCCAAACTTTAGTCAGGCTCCTGAGCCTTCTACTAAGCCCATCTGTGCACTTCCATGTAAAAGCCGGTTGTAGCAAGAACGCTGCTTAGTTGGGTTAGCAAGAATCCCCACCTTTGATATCTGATCACCCTTGATATCTGATTGGGTTCCTCATCCTCGACCATCCCACAGGTGACATCTGATTAATCTGGTCTGACTTCGCAAGAATCCTGTTAGGTTGGTTGCTTTAGGCAGAATTCCCCTTACCCTTGATGTTTCCTCTTAGTAATTGTCTATCCACTGCCACTGCCCTGCCCCTTGGCTATAAATTCCCTCTTGCCCATGCTATATTCACAGCTGAACCTAACCTCTCTCCCCTACTGCAGAATCCCATTGTAGAGGTCCCTATACCTTTTGAGATAGTCCTAAAATCTGCCTTATTGTGCTTTAACAAGTATCATTTAATTTTTTATTTTTATTTTTTTATTTTTTCCAGAAGACAGAATCTTGCTCTGTCACCAGGCTGGAGTGCAGTGGCACAATCATAGCTCACTGCAGCCTCAAACTCCTGGGCTCAAGTGATTCTCCCACCTTAGCCTCCCAAGTAGCCAGGACTACAGGAGGGTACCATCAAACCCAGCTAATCTTTTTAATTATTCTTATTTTTTGTACAAATGCGGATCTCACTGTTTGCCCAGACTGATCTCAAACTCCTGATTTCAAGCAATCCTCCTGCCCCAATCTCCTACAGTGCTGGGATTACAGGAGTGAGTCACTGCACCTTGCCTCATTGAATAATTTTTTTCTTTATCATATACAATGTCTGAAAGGAGCTGCCTTCTGTCTTTTGTCCAGTTTTAAAGTTGTTTACAGTGAAAGGAGGGCTAGCCCACACATGTTATTATATCATGTTTGGAAGCAGAAGTCAGTTACCCTTAAATTAGAGATGAGGAAACTGAGGAACTGAAAGGTTAAGCAACTTGCCCCAAATCACACAGCTGTTTACCTGTGATGGAGCTTGAATTCAAACCTAGGCAGTCTATCTTTAGAGATGCTCACTTAGTTATTGTTCTGTACAGCTTCTTAGAAAAATGGCTTTATATACGTATGTAAAATGTTTTGTCCAGTATCAGGTAACATAGTCAATCCTTAATAAAGTCTAGCTAAATTATTCTTTAAAATCCTAAAGCTCAGTATGAATTTCTTCCTAGCCCAGTGTTTCAAAGCAAAAGATGATTAATAGGACATAATCAACATCATGTAAGTTGATCTTTATTAACACTAATTTTTATTACTGTCCTACTATTAGCAGATAGAAACAAAGCATTTGCTTAAGTCCTTTATTAAGTGCATGAACAAAATATTAAATCCTTAGCCTGCTTTCTTTTGCCATTAAAACTACCTTTCTTAACTAGAAATATGAGATAAAATGAATAAAATAAACCAAGCAATCAGGCACAGGTACTATCAGTTTCTGAATTTCAAATAAATCCTGTGCAGTAACATACCCATCTGGCCATAACGGAGATTGCACTAGAATGAAAGCACAAGCTCATAAATAAGAATGTAAATATTTGTAATAGAACCCAGCACTTACTATACTATCTAATTCTTAATCTGCCGTCTAAATGAGCTCCAATTGTTCATCTTATTTTAAAAAAATTGTAACTGGAGACATCTGTAAGTCCAAGCCTTTCTTTGGTTTTAGCTCATATACTTGAAAACAGTTTGCCTCTGTATTCTGCCTCTTTTTTTTGGTGAGATATATGTAAATATTTTTCAAACCTCTACTGTATCTATTAGCACAGAATGCTATAAACATGTGGCAGCTATCCATTCACTCAGATCAGCATAGAAAGAAAAACTAGTTTATTCAGGTCTTGCCCCAGCCCAAGCAGTGAAGCAAAAAAACCCACATATTCCAATCCATCTACTTCACCCTCTCTAATATTCAAATTGACTGAATAGCTATCAGATCTTCATTCACACTGTTCTCTGCAGATGGCCTTTTTGATAAGTCTTAGTCTAAAAAAATTATTGAGGGAAATGAAGAAATCAGAAAATGATAAATTAAATACAAGAAATGTAAGACTTGGCTTATTGTTATCGTCTCCTTTTTGATATCAGCTGTATTTGTGGCAGAAAGCCATCATGATCTGCTATGTCAATATATTGTCAAGGTAGTAATTCTGAATATGTTGTCAAGCTTGTAAATGTTCTGAGTAGACCACATCTTCAGTAATTTCCACAAGTTTACAATTTTTCAGGTAAAGCTATAATTTATTGCCTTAAAAGAAATTCATTTTTTCAATGTAGTAAGAGCTGCTGCTTAGTTATAATACTCTGAAACTTCCACGAAACTATCCTTTTTAGAACTCATATTACAATATGGGCTCTTTCATGTTTTTTAACTTCTTTGGACCTTGAGATGCGGTGTTATTCTAGATGCAGCATTACTCACAGTGGACATTGTCCTCAAATTAGCATAATTTCTATTTCATTTCCTACATATTGTTTTGGATAATGTTGAAAGAAATCTTTTGAAAATGCAAATATTTTTTGTCACAGCACATACACACACTGTCTCCAGAAACCTTTTCTTAGTTTGTTTAGTGTTGCTATAAAGGAATACCTGAGACTGGGTAATTTGTAAAGAAAAAAATAATTTGGCTCCTGATTTTAGATGGCTGGAAAGTTCAAGATTGGGCTTCTGCATCTGGTGAGGGCCTTAGGCTGCTTCCACTCATGGCAAAGGTAAAGGGAAACTGGTGTGTGCAGAGATCACAAGCAAGAGAGGAAGCAGGGGTGGGGGAGAGGAAGCAGGGGTGGGGGAGAGGAAGCAGGGGTGGGGGAGAGGTGCCAGGCTCTTTTTAACAACCAGTTCTTTTGGGATTTAATAGCGTGAGAACTCACTCATCCTTAAGGGAAGGCATAAATCTATTCATATGGGATCCACCCCCATGATCCATACACCTTCCATTGGGCCCCATCTTCCAACACCACCACACTGGGAATCAAATTTCAACATGAGATTTGCAGGAGAAGGGACAAACAAACCACATCCAAACCATAGCAACCCTGCCAAAAATAAAAAGCAAAGAAAAAACTGGCTACAAACTCCTAATTTGTCCTCTCTCTAGAAATTCTAATAAAAGGCAAAAGATATATGATCTGAAGAGAATCCAGAGTATCTCCAATGCCGACTTGTAATTTTATATATCTTAAATTATGTGATTTATATGATATTCTTATCATCTTTTTTCACTAAACTGTAACTCCATATCTCAGGTGGGACTCTCAGGGAGCAGACTCAGGAGACAGTAGGCAGAAGGTTTATTAGGGAATGCTTTGGTGATCATCATCCGTGGAAGGAATGGGAAGAAATCAGGATTGGGTGGAAGGAGGACTTGGGTTGTGATACAGTGTCAACAGTGTTCTCAGCTGACCCCATGGGAAACTCTGAAGCTGGTTGGCCCTTTTGATGTCCCATATTGGAGCAAGAAGGTCAGGACTTTGTTGCCCAGTCACTGGATGCAAGGAACCCAAAGATGGGGGTGACCTTGGATGCAGTGACACTCTCAGCTGGTCTCAGTGACTTACCTGGTGATAAAACTCAGTCCTCGATCCTTAGAGGCTCAGAGTTCCTGGTCCCTATAATCTTTTTAGGCTCATAATGGCTGCTACACTGTCCATTTACAATCAAAATTGGGCAAGAGCATACCAAGAGGTGCATACGTGCAGTGCTTGGTTACCAACATTTTCCTCCTTCCTCCAACTGTAACCGTGGTCCTACCTCCTCTTTATGATAAGATCCATTATCCCTGCCAGGATGTGACTCCTCTTTTTGCCTGCTACTTTCTTGGTACAAGGAACCTGAAGTACCTAGCCTGCAAATGTAGCTCATAGTTCGATGAGACTGATGAGTCTCTTCTTGGGTCTCACTGAACTATAAACTACATCTGCTGGTGGAGGTGTTTCACCTTTAGGAAGCAGGACCTCTAAATGACAGGACCCAGTGTTGTGGAGCCAGGAAGCACAATTTCCCCCAAGAGAATCACTGGGAATGATAGAAAGCAGGGCCATTCCTGCTTCTACCTCTTGATTCCTAGACCCATGTATTCTACCTATTGAGAACACAGCCCTACATAAAGACCATTAAAGTGTCCACTTCATTTTAAAGGATGGTGTTCGTGTTAGGTATGCCTTCAACAAGTTAATTATTCATTCTCTCAGGGTAGAGCCTTCTGGGTGATGCAGCATGTAATAATAAGACAAGCAGAGGTTGTGGTCATTTGCCCACTCTTTCCTCCTTTGCTATAAAACAGGTCCCATGAGGTGGTTCAAACTCTCTGAAAGCCCTCAGTGATGCTGGCCAATGCCCTGCAGATAGAAAAGGAGAATCATTTAGAATATGTGTCTATTCCTGACAAAATGAGTCACTGCCTCTTGTTAGGATCATTATTGTAAGTCAGCTTGCCACCAAGTGACTGATTGGTCTTCTTGAGGAATAGGCACTCAGCATTGCAGCATTGGTTTCTGTTGTTAGCAGGCTGAAAATTCAGCAGTGAATATAACTAGATCAGCCTCAGTGTATAGGAGCCCAACCTGTTAGGTCTATTACATAGCCTCCAATCCTGCCACAGTAGTTATTCCAATGCCAGATGCTGGATGTTATTAACCAGCCAAGTCCTGATACTGACTTGGTTGTTCAGGGCCTTTTCCATTATGGATACTTTGTAGTATAAATCAAACGTAGTACAAAGCTCCTAACGCTTTGTGCCCACTCTCATGTGCCCAATCCACCATTTTTATCTCAAATCTCTTTGTTCCCAATAGTTTAGTCTTTTCAGGACCCTGATCCCATGACCAAGCCAGTTGCCACTACCCATGTATATTCTAACCTTGAGCCCCTTTCTACACAAATGGACAGCAAAGTATACTGCCCGAAGGTCTGCCCTTTGGGAGGATTTTCCCTTACCATTGACTTTCAGGGCCACCCCTGAGTGGCACAGTACTATAGACACCATCTATTTTGTTTGCCAAAATATACCCATTTGTGAGTCAAATTCATGCATTTTCCTCTTTCATCAGCTGGTCATATGGGATCAGTGACAATAAATGTAAGCCAAGGGAGAGACACTGGTGCAACAATGATAGAGACATGGGAGTCTAGGCTGCTTGCTAATGTAACATAACTGTGCCCTCTGCCTACGTTTGTGTTCTACATGTATAGAACCCAGCTCATGATCATTGTTCTTGGCTTCATGGCTACTTGACATCCCTTTGTCAGGTGCTATATCTCTATAAAAGCCCAGCAGCACATCAGCAGCTGTTTGTTGAAAGGTGTTTACTTCTCTGCTACAGATAGCATGGCCAGACTCTTGGGTCTGCATTGTGATTTTCCCATTAGGACTTATCATAAACTCCACACAGAATCTTTTCCTACATATCTAATACAACAGCATCTGCTGGGTGGTATGGCAAAGTGGTAAAACTGCCACCTGGACCTGCTTCAGAGCCCTTTTCTGCTCTGGGTCCCACTTGAAATTGGAAGCCTTTTATGTCATCCAGTGTATAGGTAACAGCAAGTATTTCCTGCTATGGCATATGCTGCCTCCAGAACCCATAGAAACCTATCATTCTTTTATGCTACCTTCTTTATGGTGACAGGTACAAAATGCAATAATTTGTTGCTTATTTTGGAAGGGATATCTTGGCATGCCCTGGACTGTGGACCCACTAGAGAGCCACCAGTAGAAGTTCCTTGAATCTTTGTAGGGTTTGTCTCTCACCTTCGGAGTATATGTGCCGTAGCTCCAATGTATTATCTACTTCTTGCTCTTCCAGTCCAATTAACATGGTATAATTGATATAGTGGATCAGTGATGTTCTGCAAGATGCCCAGCTGGTCTTGGTCCTTCAGACTATATTATGATAAAAGCTGGGAGAGTTAACATGCTTCTAAGAAGATTATACATGTTCACTATTGTCTGATCCAAGGTAATGTGTTTCTGATTCTCTTTTCTAATATAGAAAGGATGCATTTGTCAGATCAACAGCTGCATATTGTATACATGGTATCATGTTGTGATTTCTACTTTTTTGAATCTGTTGAGACTTGTTTGAAATATGGTCTGTTCTGGAGAATGAGAAAAGAATTTGTCTTCTGAGCTGGGCATGGTGGCTCACGCCTATAATCTCAGCACTTTGGGAGGCTGAGGTGGGTGGATCACTTGAGATCGGGAGTTCGAGACCAGCCTGACCAACATGGAGAAACCCCATCTCTACTAAAAATACAAAAATTAACCGGGCATGGTGGTGCATGCCTGTAATCCCAGCTACTTGGGAGGCTGAGGCAGGAGAATTGCTTGAACCCGGAAGACAGAGGTTGCGGTGAGCCAAGATCACACCATTGCACTCTGTAGCTGTTGGGTGAAATATTCTGTAAATGTCAGTTAGGCCTATTTGATCTAGTATGTAGTTTAACTCCAAAGTTTCTTTGCTGATTTTCTGTCTGGATGATTTATCTGTTACTGAGAATGGGGTGTTGAAGTCCCCTAGTATTACTGTATTGCAGTTTATCTCTCCCTTTAGATCTATTAATGTTTGCTTTGTATAATTGAGTGCTCCAGTGTTGGGTGCATAGATATATAAATTATTATATCCTCTTGCTGAATTCACTCTTTTGTCATCATATAGTGACCTTGTCTCTTTTTATAGTCTTTGACTTGTGGTCCATTTTATCTGATGTGAGTATAGTTATTCTTGATCTTTTTTGATTTCCACTTGCATAGATTTTTTTTTTCCATCCCTTCACTTTCCGTCTATGTGTGTCATTACAGGGGAGGTGAGTTTCTTGTTAGCAGCATATAGTTAAGGGCTTGTTTCTTTATCAGTTCAGCCTTTTAATTGGAGAATTGAGTCCCCTTACATTCAGTATTATTATTGACAAGTAAGGACTTACTACTGTCATTTTGTGCTTGTTTTCTAATTGTTGTTTTATAATTCCTCTCTTCCTTTCTTATTGTCTTCCTTTGTGGTTAAGTGATTTTCTCTGGAGTATGTTTTAATTTGTTGCTTTTCGTTTTTAGTGTGTCTATTATAGGTTTTTACATTGTGGTTACCATGAGGCTTACATAAAACATAGATATACCAAGTCATCTTAAAGAGATGACAACTTATCTTAGATTAAAAAAAAAAAAAGAAAAAACTAAAAAAAAAGCCTTTATACCTTAACTCCATCCCTTCTACATTTTGACTTTTGTTTGTCTCAATTTACATATTTTTATATTGCTTATCTCTTAACAGGTTGCTGTAGCTGTTACTGTTTTTGGTAGATTTGTCTTTTGGTCTTCATACTAGAGTTATAAGTGGATTACACACCACAATTTCAGTATTGAAGTATTTGGGGATTGTCTTTGTACTTAATTTCATCAGTGGGTTTTATACCTTCAAATGTTTTTGTTTTTGCACATTGGTGTTTTTTTTTTTTCTTTTGGATCGAAGAACTCCCTTTAGCATTTCTTTTAAGATGGGCCTCATGGTGGTGAATTCTCTCAGCTTTCGTTTATCTGGGAAAGACTTTATCTTGCTTTGATGGTTGAAGGATAGCTTTGCTGGATACAGTATTCTTGTGTGGCAGACTTTTTTTTCTTTCAACACCAAAAATTTCATCCCATTTGCTCCTGGCCTGTATGGTTTCTGTTGAGAAGTCTGTTGCCAGATGAATTGGAATTTATGTTATTTGCTTCTTTTCTCTTGCTGCTTTTAGGACCCTTTCTTTGTCCTTGCCCTTTGAGAGTTCGACTATGCCTAGGGGTAGTCCTATCTGGGTCAAATCTGTTTAGTGGTCTCTGACCTTCATACCTGGATATTTATATCTTTCTCAAGTTTTGGAAAAAAAATTTTATTATTTCTTTGAATAAGCTTTCTACCCCTTGCTGTTGCTCAACTTTTTCTTGAACACTAGTTATTCTTCAATTTGGTCTTTTGAGATAATTTTCTTTATCTTGTAAGTGATCTTCATTCTTTTTCATTCTTTTTTCTTTTCTCCCCTCTCACTGTGTAATTTCAAATGGCCTGTCTTTGAGCTCACTGACTTTTTCTTCTCCTTGATCCATTCTGTGGTTGAAATCATCTAATTTTTTTTTAGTTCAGCAAACATATTTCTCAGTAATGAGAATTTTGCTTTTTAAAATTATTTTAATCTGTTAGATTTCTCTGATAAACTTATAGATTGCTTGTCTGTGTTATCTTGGGGGTTACTGAGTTTCCTTAAAACTGCTATTTTGAATTCTTGGTCAGAGAGCTCACATATCACCATTTTCTTAGATTCAGACACTTGTTCCTTGCTTTGTTCATTTGGGGAGGTCATGGTTCCCTATTGCTGTTGTTTTTCTTGTGGATGTATGTCCATATCTTTGCATTAAAGGATTATTTATTCCAGTCTTCTCTGTCTTGATTGTTTTGTTTTCTATTGGGGATGTTTGCTTAGAGATTCTTTGTGACTTATCTGTTAAATTTCTTATTTTCCCACTAGGTCACTGTCTCCCTTTTGGAACTTGATGGCACCTTAAGCCCAGGTTTGTCTCCACTCTAGAAACTCATCAGAGTGATGCCCTTCTCAAATGGGGGAGGTCCCAAAGGGGATATCCTGGCAGTGTGAAAGGCCAGCTAAAGATTTGTGCCAAGAGGATCTGTGGAATGCATCTCCTACAGCTGGTGCTGCTGAGTAACCACTCTGATCTGGCATCTTCTTTGGTCAAGTTACAGAGCAGAGTTTCCAGGGCTGGGGATTGAAGTCCTGCCTCCTCCCTTTGTCTCTGGTTGTCCTCGGTAATGTTTTTCCCTCAAGGTACTCATGATACTTCCCATGGGGTGAGTCAGGGACAGGTCTCCTTCCAGGGAATCCAAGATGGCAGGGAGGTTGGTTGTCTACCTTGATCTCACTTTTCCCATTGTAGAAACTGTGAGTTGGGGAAAGTTTTCCACACACTTGGTGCTGGACAGATTGTGGCAAGGGGCACCACAGATATAAAAATCTGATTCTTTTACCATGCTCAGAGTTTTTTCACTTCTGTGTCCCCAGGAATTGACTTATCCTCATATCTGAGTTCTGGGATATTGTTGGTGATAATCTCAGTGCTGTATATGTTTTTGGTTTTCTGGTGTGGAAGTGAAGCCAGCTTGCATCTACACTGCCATTTTTGAACCAGAAGTCCACCTGATGCTATGTGGGTCTGCTCTAACAAAGATGCCTATGGCTGTCTCTGTAGATACAATTGGAGCTACTACCTCATAAAGTTTGTGGTAGCCCACTATCTGGTTTTTGGAGGGGCTAGACTGGTGAATTAAATGGAGATACAATGTGAACCATCATCCCCGAATCTTTTAGGTCTTTTAGGATGGCATTAATTTCTGCCATTCCCTGAAATGAAATATTATTTTTTGATTTATATTGGTATGGAGAAGAGGTCAATTTTTAAAGCTTCCACCTGGCCACTTGGCCTTTATCACTATGTTAGCTCTTACCACACACGCTGAGAAACCTGGTGCCACTAATCAAGTGTATTTATCACAATTATACACTCAAGGACTAGGTGGGTCTGTGGATATATTGTGAGCCAGACTTGGGCCAGGACACCCTAGGACTTGGCCTCCATAACCCTTACTCTAATCAAGGGCATATAGTGACAGTTCTGTGATATCATTGTTAACTCAGACCCTGTGTCCAACAGATATCAAAATGTTGAGTATTCCCCTTTCACCACTGTATGATTTCCTGAGTAATGGCGGTAGGTCCCTTTGGAGAAGGACTAGAGGAATCATTATTGTGCACACTTGTGGTATTACACAATCCTTCCCCCTGGGAACCCAGATTCTTCTTTAGTTAATGGGCCTGGATCCAAAAACTGACTC
Organism: Pongo pygmaeus; assembly: GCF_028885625.2. Classification (NCBI taxonomy): domain Eukaryota; kingdom Metazoa; phylum Chordata; class Mammalia; order Primates; family Hominidae; genus Pongo; species Pongo pygmaeus. Next base: position 78,099,096 of record NC_072384.2, read on the forward strand.
AGGTCTGGAAATCGGGCAAGGGGTCATGATTATTTTTTATTTTTATTTATTTATTTATTTTTGAGACAGAGTCTCCCTCTTTAGCCCAGGCTGGAGTGCAGTGGCACAGTCTCTACTCATGGCAACCTCCACCTCCTGGGTTCAAGCAATCCTTTTGCCTCAGCCTCCCGAGTAACTGGGATTACAGGTGCGCACCACCTTGCCCGGCTAATGTTTGTATTTTTAGTAGAGACAGGGTTTCACCATGTTGGCCAGGCTGGTCTCGAACTACTGGCCTCAGGGGATCCACCCTCCTCGGCCTTCCAAAGTACTAAATTTATAGTCATGAGCCACTGCACCCCGCCAGTTTAACTTTTTAAAATTGGCTTAGTTGCCAAGAGAGGAAGCTGGGGAGGATCCTGAGGAATGTATGTTTTGTCCTTGGAGAGAGAGCTCATTGTCTTCAAGCAAAAGAGGGAGCACACTAGCCCTTATTAGAGAAGAGAGGGGCACTTCTGTAGCCTTAGAAGGTTCTGGAAACCTGAGGATTGAAGATTTTTCAGGTGCATCAACCCAGGTGGTTTCATCCCATGTGTCAGGGTTCCATTTTTTCCCAATCAGGGTCCTGACAACAGCACAGTAGACCTGCCTAGCTTGGGTCCTAACTTCTTTAGAGTTTTATTCTCATGATTAAGTCCTGGGCCTGGTCCTCAGCTTCCTCTCCTCATTGGCTTGAGGAGCTGAGAGTCTCATATTCTACAAGGGAGGCTTTCTGGCCCTCACACTGAGTTTTTGTTTGTTTTTGAGACAGGATCTTGCTTTGTCACTAAGGCTGAGTGTGTAGTGGCACCCAGGCTGAGAGTGCAGTGGCACAGTAAGCTACTGTAACCTTGAACTCCTGGACCCGAATCATCCTCTGGCCTCAGCCTCTTGAGTAACAGAACAACAAACGCATGCCACTATGCCCTGCTGATTTTTAAATATTTTTGTGGATATGGGCCTTGCTATGTTGCCTCGGCTGGTCTTGAATTCCTGGCCTCAAGCTATCCTCCCTTTTCGGTCTTCTGAGGCACTGGAATTACAGGCATGAGCCACTGCTCTTGGTCCCACACTCAGCTTTTAATGACCAACTAATCACTCTCATTCTTTTATTTTGAGACAGGGTCTCACTCACTCTGTAGCCCAAGCTGGAGTGCAGTAGTGCAAACATAGCTCACTGCAGCCTCAAACTCCTGGGGTCAGGTGATCTTCTTGCCTCAGCCTCCCAAATAGCTAGGACTACAGCCACAAGCTACTGGGCATGGATAATTTTTTAAATATTTGTAGAGACAGGGTCTCGCTATGTTGCCCAGGCTGGTCTCAAACTCCCGGCTCAGCCTCCCAAAGTGCTGGGATTACAAGTACGAGCCACTATGCCTGGCCCATTCTCATTCTTCTGTTATCTTTTTCCAAGGTATCGGTCTAGCTCAGTAATAACTCATCAGTTCCACTGTCCACACTGTTTCCCACTTGATCTTTGTGCCTGCCAGTGCATTTCTTTGTGTTGACATGCCATCTCAGTTCACCACTAGTGAAAGTTTTAATAACTGCACTGTCAGGGTGTGCTAGCAGTTAACTTCTCCCTGCCCCAGTGAGAGGAATCTCATCCTATAAGTGAGAAGGCAAGAGAAATGGCTCCAAAAGCGCACTGGAGCACCTACTTTCCTGCAACCCTTCTGGTACCAAGTATCACAGATGCTGAGATGAAGATTAGTGGGTAGGAGATTTATTAAGGATTGCCACCTGTGGAAAGAAAGGAAGCTCCACTGGGTGGAGGAAGAATATGGGCTATGATGCAATCTCAAAGGTGGCCTTAGCTGACACTAAGGGGAACTCTGAAGCTAGGATGGTCTTTCAGATTGTCCTAATATGGGGCAATGGGACTAGTCTTTGCATGCAGCCTGGCCCAAGAAGGAAGTGTGACTTCAGATGAGGTGGTTCTTTTCAGTTAAGAGGGCAATTCTAATGACAGCTGAGGGCCGTTGGGTGCACACTGCCAGGGCGAGAAAACAAAATCCTCTGTAGGGAAGGGAACTGTGTGGCATATCACAGCACACCCTGAGAACAGGGGAGCGGCTCTTCATCAAATAACACAATATGGGCCAACATATTCCCAGAGGCTGCTGTAGTGCTGGGCACATTAGTGCTCAATAACTTATTGAATTAGTATTATCATATTGTGCTATTGCCATCCTCATCTTTTAAAGTCACTTATCACTTAATGGATGTTCTTATGTGTTAGAACTGACACTATGAAGATGACTATGACACAATTACCTGTTGAGCCTATTTGGGAAATTAACCTATATTTAAGAAGTTTGACTAATTAGACTGATTAAGAGCCTTAGCAGAGGGCTAAACAAAATGGTGTTAAAGAATACACCTGATGGTCCAAGAAAAATCCCTAACTCCCTAGAAAATCTGGATAGTCTGAGAGGTGACATTCGAACAGTGTAAGAATGCACTTTCCTCCAGAGCCAGAAGCAGGGAAAGCAGAGGCAGCAGCAATTTTATCTTCTGGGCACCTTATCCTCAGACCTCATTTTATCAATACATATGGACTGTCTACAACCACGTAATATTATCCTTTTCATCAGCCTTATGAAATTTTCCCCCAATTTATCCAAGTCAGGATTTCAGTATGCAGAAGTCTAATGTCATCTTGGAGAGTTCATTGTGCCTCCCCCACATCCAAGACCATTTACTAAAACCTTAGTTCAGTCTTTAAAGAGTCACAAGATCCTATTATGCCTAGTTTTTTCCCAGTCTTTTAAGTCTATTCCTTACCTTGCCAAAAAAGTACCTGTTTCTACGGTTTAACAAATGGAGCTTAGAATACGGAACTATGGTAAGTGCTCTTTAGAATTTAAAATAAGTTACATGTACTGGTTTTCCTTTATTTTGTAGTTTTGTTCTCAAAGAATTCCAGATAAGATTTTTTTCCAGACAAAAATATCTGCTACATACTTCCTTCTGTATGAATACATGAGACCTACCTTCATTCATGTTTCCTCTATGAAGCTTTCCCTGAGCTCCAAACACAGAGCTGAGACTTCCACCTAATGTAGAAAGCTAGCACGAGCCGGCGCTGACAGATGGAAGACTTGAGATGTTACAAGATTATATATGGAAACACAAAAGGTAAGGTTAAAATCTGTTCATTAGACTTATTTCCTAACCTTTTAATCACTCATCACTTTGGAACATTCTTGCAACTGAACTGAATAAACTGGGAAGGTTTTTTGGGTAATTCTACTAATGCTTTCTTTTTTTTTGAGACAGGGTCTCACTCTTGTCACCCAGGCTGGAGTGCAGTGGTGTGATCCTAGCTCACTGCAGCTATGATCTTCTGGGCCACGGCAATCCTCCCACCTCAGCCTTCTGGTGGGACTCAAAGTGTGCCACCACAGCTGATTTTTTTTTTTGGTAGAGATGGGGACTCATTATGTTGCCCAGGCTGGTCTCAAACTTTTGGCCTCAAGGGATCCTCCCACCTTGGCCTCCCAAAGAGTTTGGATTATAGGCATGAGCCAACATGCATGGTCAAATGCTTTTTAAACTAGTAATTCACCTGTGTATGGTTATGTCAAAGAAAAATACAAGGTTGCATACGCTTAGAGAAAGTAAGGAAGTAACCCATTACATGTATGTTTGTAAATTTTGCTTAGGCCATTGTTTTTTATTTTCACCTTTGAATTTCAAAGTAAATTAGAGATATGTAAATAACAGAATTATCAACATTAAAATCTTATTCACAACAATGGCTAACAAGAACAGGACGACGGTCAAGTCAGTAGCTTTTTAATAAAATGAGCAGAATCCCATCATAACAGTTCTTTGTTACATGAATTCAAATACACAGCAGACCAATCATGTTCCCTGAAATTTAACAATCATACTTAATAAAGCCCTGTTAGTGCTGTCCCTCAAGACTCTAATTCTAAAGGGCTTCCTTTGAATTCCCTTTATAAAGCTTTGTGCAAAGAAGAGCTTAAGCACCAGTAAGAAAGACTGTTGCTAGCATTTTTATTTCATCATCAACAACAAACATGCAGTTTCTTTCTCTGATGTGCATGGCACTGTAAAGTGGGTGCTACACTCTCTCGTGGTACAAAGTTTATAAATACAATATACTGATACAAAGTTGAAGCCATTAAAAAGAGCTTAATAACAACTATGAGGAGATAATTAAATCTGGAGTGTTGATGGAATCTATGAAGAGATTTAGAAACAAGACATAAACACTACGGTAAAAGTTTTACTTGGGAAGGGGCCAGAGGGGAACTTTTTATGTGCTACTGAAAGATTTTTTAAGTTGCTCCAAATTTACTTTCTTTCTGCTATTATCTTTAAATACTGCAAAGCATTGTGAGCTGCATCACTTTGTGCATTGCCACAGGAGATACCGGAGCCATGACAGACCGTGATGGGGCTGGTGGACAGTTCAGCAAGACATTGATATTGTCCATTGGCGCTCAGTTCATCTGTAATGACACATTCAAGGATGATGATTAATGTCCAATATGTATAAAGTGGATCCCTTTGTAAAAACAATATAATTCTTATTATTGTCTTTATATACTACACCACTCGCAATCTTTGTTTTGCTTGTACAAACAAAAAACCACAACTGCTCAGCTGTAGCAGTTTTCAAACACGTTACACTTCATAATGATCTGACAGCTTTAAAGACATACAGATAACTAGCTGCACTCTAGCTCACTCAATCAGAAATATACGGTTGGGGGTGGCTGATTCCTACACTTAAAAAAAAAGGCTCCCAAGGCAATTCTAATATAGTTAGTTGAACACTATTTGGAAATTACTGAACCACACAGTAACTTTCTCAAAAGGGAAAGAACCATTTGCTAGAGGACTGGAGAGATTGTATTTTCCACTAGGAAGTCATTTTCAGGAGGCATTTGAACCAGGAATAACTTCGGTCAAGGCAAAACCTCCCTTGTGTCTTCTATTAAAAAAAAAAATGTTTAATTGAGACATAATAATTGTATGTATTTATGGAGTTGTCCGTTCATGTTCCTAGGTTTTAAGTCTGTGTAGAGTCTAGTTCTTTATTTATACTGCAAATGGGTCACGGTATTTTAAAAACAATACCTGACCCAGGAAACAAACATTCTTCCCATCAACTGATGAGCCACTCTTACTAAAGATGGCTGAAATGAGGGCAAAGAGGAAGAAATAGAAACATGTGCGGTATGATTTATTTAAAGTAGGCATAATAAAAATGTTATTTTTGATATTCTATTTAGTGGAAAATATCCAGATACAATGAGATTATTTAATGAGTGAAGAGGCTTTCTAGTTCTAGTATCTAGGTTCTTTTCTCCTGACCTTCCAGCCTCTGCTTGAGGCTCATCCATGTTGTAGCATGTATCAGAACTTCGTTTCTTTTTACAGCTGAATAGTATTTCATTGGAAGGACAGTCCACAATTTGTTTATCCACTTATTCATTGATGGATGTTTTGGGCTGTTTCTACCTTTTGGCTTTTGTGAATAGTGCTGCTATGAATATACAGATATCTGTGTGTATAGGCATTTGTTTAAATACCAGTTTTTGATTTATACTCCTAGGAGTGGAGTTTCTGGGTCATATGGCAATTCATTTGAGGAACTGAGAAGCTTATTCCACAGAGGCTGAACTGTTTTATATTCCCACCAGCAATGTGTAAGGTTCCAGTTTCTCTACATCATCACCAACACTTGCTATTTTCCATTTCCTTAATGACAGCCATCCTAGGGGATTTGAAGTGGTACCTTATCGTGGTTTTGATTGCATTCTCTATTGACTAATGATATTGAGCATCTTTTCATGTATTTTTTGGTCATTTGGTCATTTTTCTTTTTTAATTTTAAAATTTTGAGACAGGCTCTCACTATGTTGCCCAGGTGGTCTCAAACTCCTGGGTTCCAGCGATCCTCATGCCTCAGTCTCCCAAAGGGGTGGGATTACAGGTGTGAGCCACTTTGCCCAGCCCATTTGTATATCTCCTTTGGAGAATATCTAGGTTCTTTTGAAGGTAGCTGCATATAAACTAGCCAAATTAACAGACTGTGGTTTTTAGACGGCTTTCCATATCTACGAGAACTATTTAGTTCTCAAAACTGGGAAATGTTTCAGAGGCATCATTAATTCATAATCTAAAAATTTATCTCAGGTTTCCTTTTTTCCCCCAGATTCTGTATCCTCCATAGTCCTATTCATGACATGGGTCGTTCATCTCTGTATTCTAAACCCTCAACAAACTGTAGACACTAATAAATATTTATTGGATGAATGGTCTCTCATCAGCCACCTTTTTTTTTTTTTTTTTTTTGAGACAGAATCTCGCTCTGTCACTCAGGCTGCAGTGCAGTGGTGCGATCTCGGTTCACTGCAACCTCCGCCTCCCAGGTTCAAGCGATTCTCCCACCTGAACCTCCCAAGTAGCTGGGATTACAGGTGCACGCCACCTTGTCTGGCTAATTTTTGTATTTTTAGTAGAGACAGGGTTTCACCGTGTTGGTCAGGCTGATCTCAAACTCCTGACCTCAGGTGATCCGTCCGCCTTGGCCTCCCAAAGTGCCGAGATTACAGGTGTGAGCCACCGCACCCGGCCTCCAGCCTCTTTTCTTTTTTTTTTTGAGACAAGTCTCACTCTGTCACCCAGGCTGGAAAGCAGCGGCATGATCATGGCTCACTGCTGCCTCAACCTCAGGGGCTCAAGTCATTGTCCCCACCTCAGCCTCCCTAGTAGGCTAGACTACAGGCATGTGCCACCACACCTGGCTAATTTTTCATCAGCTACCTTTTCTAACCATCTGTCTGCACTGACTTCCCAGGTTCTGCATCATTATTGGTTTACTGAGACAACGCACTTGACCCATCCTTCAATCCCAAAGTAGCACAGAATATCAGGAGTTCTTTGAGCCCCTAAGTGCCCTACTTTCCCAGGGTCAGGGGACCCTGACAAGCAAGGTCCCCACATCTTTCTGTGGTTGGATAGGGATATAAAATTTCTCACACATGTTAAATCAAGATACTTTGGCCAGGCATGGTGGCTCACACCTCTAATCCCAGCACTTTGGGAGGCTGAGGTGTACAGATCACTTGAGGTCAGGAGTTCGAGACCAGCCTGGTCAACATGGTGAAACTCCTATCTCTACTAAAAAAAAAAAAAAAAACTTTGGGAGGCCGAGGTGGGTGGATCATGAGGTCGGGAGTTTGAGACCAGTCTGGCCAACATGGTGAAACCCCGTCTCTACTAAAAATGCAAAAATTAGGTGGGCGTGGTGGCACACACCAGTAGTCCCAGCTACTCAGGAGGCTGAGGCAGGAGAATTGCTTGAAGCTGGGAGGCAGAGGTTATAGTGAGCTGAGATCACGCCACCGTACTCCAGCCTGGGCAACAGATCAAGACTCCATCTCGGGTAAAAAAAAAAAAAAAAAAAAAAAAAATTAGCCAGGCGTGGTGGTGGATGCCTGTATTCCCAGCTTCTTGGGAGACTGAAGCAGGAGGATCGCTTGAACCCAGGAGGCAGAGGTTGCAGTGAGTTGAGATTGTGCCACTGTACTCCAGCCTGGGCAACAGAAACAAGACTCCGTGTCAAAAAAAAAAATCAAGACACCAAACACACACAACTAATTAGCTTTATAAATTGAATTAAAAGAAAATCCATATTGACTTGCTTTCCCATCTGTTCATATTTGTCTATCCAAATGATTAAGGGCTAGAGAAAATACAGATGATGATGGCTGAGATGGGATAAAACTATAAATTGACTTGGTTCCATTTACCTCCCAGAATCAGCATACAGTGACAAAGTAGAGAGAAAAGGTCTGGGTACCACAAACTTGGTACTTGTGCTAGAAATGTAGGTGCCTTTTCATTTGCCCAGCAGGGCTAGTTTAACAGCCAGGGTATCTTCTGGGACTCTTCCCCAAATCTTGCTCTACCACTGACTAGCTATGTGATCTTGGGCAAGTTTCTCAACCTTTCTGTGCCTTTCTTTCTTCACTTATAAATAAGGATAACAGAATTTGCTTCATAGAGTTAGTCTGAGGATTCAGTAAGTAGATACGTGTAATCTTAGAACAGTGTCTGGCACATAGTAAAACTCTATCTTTGCTATTGTTGTTTTGTTGTAACTGTATAGATGTTAGCTATTATTACTATCCACAAGAATGGGACATATCAATTATATATATTACTGGCCTAGTAATTATATATACTTAGAATCCCTGATCAATACAATAAATTATAATAGAAATTTTTGTTCCTCAAACACATTTTTAAATAAACATGTCTTGGGAAAGCCAAAGAAAAAAAAATCATACCTATATCCAAATATGTTATATTAAAACCTTGTTCCTTGGCAATTTCACTAAGCAGCTGGATGTAATCTGTATTTGGAATACTAAGGAGGCTTCTTTTCAGTAAGTTGATCTTTTCACCAGGAGAATTCCTCAAGGAATGCCAAGTACATCCTAAAGAATGTCCTACTACATTTGTCTGAAAAACAGAGATGAACATTTAGACTCTTGACTAGGACTGGGTTCCAACACCAGTACCACTATAATTAAAAGTACTTATTAAGCACTCACATTTAATATGTTATAAAGCATGTTTAAATGGATAACATTTGGTTAATTTTCCAATTTAAACAAGACAACATTAAAAAGTACACATTTAACAATACTACAAAATATGTTTTTAAGAAGCACTTGCAATAATATACTGAAAGCATTTTGTATTTTGTATAGTATAAATGTTTCTCAGTCGAGTTTTCTGATGGTCACATTAAGAGGTACAAGATATTTGGGAGCACCATAAGTAAATCCACAAATAATTAAATCTGCCTAATGGAGCAATTTGCAGATTAAAATATAAAACAATTTTCATATCTTTGGTTTTTTTGTATTAAATACCAATCACTATAACTGACAGCTATAAAACAGGAAAAAAAAAAAACTAAAAAAAACATGAAATGTGCAAGTTGGGTTTGAGGAACAAGTCATTCAAATAAATGACAGGATGTCAAAAAGTTCTTATCAGACTTCTATCCCAGAACCCAACTGAGTATTTTTTTCCTTATTCTTTCTGCTTTTTCTCTTTCCTTTATTCTCCCCTTATATCCTTCCCTTTTCATCTCTGTCCTTAGAATGCCTTATATTTCCAAATTAGTTTATGGTTCTCAAATTGCTTTCATATGCCATTAATAAAAACAACTACTTTCTGAAGTAAGTAGGTTGCTACTCTTAATATTGTTTTATTAATGAGCACGACAGAGGGGAGGCAATTTCCAAAAGAGTTTAGAGATGGCATGATATGGAATTAAGTAATTTTAGATTTACCAAATAAAAATTTACATTATAGAAACTTTAAAATACTGTTTTTAAATAAATTAAAAAACACTATTTACATGGTTAAAAAAATACATGCACTAAGAACAAATATATAATGAAGAGTACAGTCTCTTTTCCTTACCACCCATTCCCTGAAGACCTCCGTTCTATTTCTTAGACATACTGTTAAACATTTTTCAGTATCTTCCCATAAATGTTCTATGCATATGCAAGCACCCACAATCTTTTAAAGCAAGTGATAACTTACTCCTCTACATCTTGTTCATTTTTCTTTTATCAGTGCACATATATGCACTGTATTTACCTTATGGATCTCCAACTGTGAGCTTTAGGTTGTTTCTGGCTTCTTGCTTTTACTAGCAAATAAACACTCTTTTGCACTTGAATGAGTTTCTCTGTAGAATTATTTCTAGAAGTGGAACTGCTAAGTCAAAGAACATGTACACTTTTAATTTTGATGAATACTTCCAAACTGATTTCTGAACCAATTTATACTCCTACCAACTGTCTTCAAGGGGGCTTGTTTTCTCATACCCTCACTAATACTAGCTATTATCAAATTTTGTAGTTTTTGCCAATCTAAAAGGTGAAAATATTTTATCTTGCATGAATAAAGTTGAATATTTTTTCTTTTTTTCCCTTAATCGTTTGCATTTCTTTTACTGGGTTGTCTTTTTAACTGATGCACAAAAGCTTTTTAAATTTTCTCTTTTTTAAGAGTTAGGATCTTGCTGTGTGGCTTAACTCTCAAACTCTTGGGCTCTAGCAATCCTCCCACCTTAGCCTCCCGAGTAGCTAGGACTATAGGCATGTGCTGCTGTATGCAGCAGATGTGTACAAAAGAGCTTTAAAGGTAGTACTGAAAACAGTTCCTTTATAGTTCTATGTTGAAAATAATTTCTTCCCACTTTTTTATTCTCTTGATTTTATTTACAGATTTTTTGCCGTGCAGTAGGTTTTATATTGTCAAATTTATTAATCTTTTAACCTTCTAGGTTTTAAGTTAAAATGCTTTCCCCATGCTACGATTTTTAAAAAGAAAAACTCTTCCATGTTTCCTAATACTTATACTGTTTCAAAATTTTATGTTCAAATCTTTGATCCATCTGAAATTTACTTTGGTGTAAGGAATAAGGAAGCATTCTAAATAGATGTCATACACATAAACAAATATATATATATATATATATAGCCCCCACCCAAATGTGGATGTAAACCGTTTCTACATCATTATTGAATAATCCATCCTCTCACCCACTGATCTGAAATCTCACTGTTGCTATATACTATGGTCCTATGTGGATTAGCATCTACACCTGGATTCTCTATTCGCTCCTCTGACTATTCCTGGCCCAGTAACTTGTCTGACAAGTTCAGTTTTACAGTATGTTTTGTTCTCTGGTAAAGCAGCACACCCTTGCTCTCCCAACTCTTCCTTTTCAGTTTTCTTGGCTATTCTTGAGGGTTTTTTTCCAGATAAACTTCAATAAACGTGTATCAAGGTCCAAAATGAACGCTGGTAGGTTTTTTTATTTTTTTCGAGTTGGAGTCTCGCTCTGTTGCCTAGGCTGGAGTGCAGTGGTGTGATCGCTGCTCACTGCAAGCTCCGCCTCCCGGGTTCACGCCATTCTCCTGACTCAGCCTCCGGAGTAGCGGGGACTACAGGCGCACACCACCAGGCCCGGCTAATACTTTTTTTTTGTATTTTTAGTAGAGACGGGGTTTCACTGCGTTAGCCAGAATGGTTTCTATCTCCTGACCTCATGATCTGCCCACCTCGGCCTCCCAAAGTGCTGGGATTACAGGCGTGAGCCACTGTGCCCGGCCAAACGCTGGTAGGTTTTGAGTGAGACCACATTACATTTAAATATATTTACAATGTTTTCTGCTCTATTCTTTAGTAGACTTTTCCTCACATGGTCCTGCGCATTTCTTTTTAAGTTTATTTTCAGATAGCCTATCCCTGTTTCTGCAATTTAAATTTAAATTGGGATCTTCTATATTCTAGTTATTATTTGTAAATAAGAAAACTACTGATTTTTTTCTAGTATATTTTCTCAGAATAGGATTTTCTGTTTTTCTATAAAATGACCAATGTTATCAAGCTTCGTAAGTTTTGTCAAAGTGATACACACATACAGCAAAAAATCAAACAGTACAGAAGTATAAAAGCAACAACCTCTGCCTTGCCCCTTCTCCACCTTCAGGTCCCCTTCCCAGATACAATAATTTTTAGCTTTTTATAATTGTTCTGGTTGTTACCTACATAACTCTGGGCAATATGGAAAAGTTATTGATTTTATATATTAATTTCATAATCAGTTACCTTGATGAATTCTCTTATTGTTTCTGGTAGTTTTTCTTTAGGGTTTTAAAGGGATACAATCATATCATTTGCAGTTAGTAACCATTTTATGTCCTCTTATTTCCAACTTCCTACTGTTTTCTCTTGTCTAATTTGTTTTTAATTGGTGGGTACTTCTAGAACAAGGTTAAATAAAAGTGGTGTTGGTAGGCGTCCTTATTTCTGATATTAATGGGAATAAGTATAATGTATAAATATATAACCATGATTTTGGTTTTTTTCCAAGTTTTTATCAGTAATGATTGCTGAGTTTTATCAAAATTTTTTTGGCATCCATTGAGAAGATTATATATTACTCTTTGACACATTAATGTGGTTAATTAAAGTAACCAACTTACTAACCTTGAAATAGTCTTACATTAGTTAAATAAACCCTACTTGTCAATGCTATATCATTATTTTAATATTGTACTGAACATTTCACAAAGGTGTTTCACCATAAGGCATATTGATCTGTAATTTTTTTTTTTTCTGTTGAACTTGCTATTGTCAGGTTTTGGTGTTTGTATTATGTTGGTTTTGGAGAATAAATTTAAAAGTTTCCTTTATGTTATCTATACATTGCCTGAAAACAGTTTAAATAGCATTGGAAATGATCTCTTCTTTGAAGATTTGACCAATTTCACCTGTAAACCTATCTGTGCTTTGTAATTCTGGTGATATTGTTGACTCAAATTCCAAAAGCAGTAAATGCAGTGTTTTGTATTTTTCTATTAAAAATGTAAAATCAAATTATATTACTCATTTGTATATAGTCTTTTTTTCTAAACAATGAGCCCTTATTTTATCATAAGCTCAGTGAAGAAGTTGCTACAGTTGTATTTTTTTATTCCCCACCTAATACACTACTCTCAGATAATGTACCACATGACACACCTATCTATGAATATCAGAATCTGAAGTTATACACCATGTGTAGGCCAATCTCTTAAGCTCTGAATTTATTTGTTCAGCTACTCGATATATTCACTTAGCTATTCCATAAGCACTTCAAATTCAATATATTTAGTTCATTATCTGCTCCCCTCTTGCTATTGCCAAGTTTAAAATAGTAATTTCCTCCCTTTCCCTTGCTTCCCACATCCAATCAATTATCATGCCCCTTTACCTCAGTTTTCTAAATAACTTTAAAATCTACCCATCTCTCTCCATTTTCCCAGCCACTACCTTAGTTCAAGCTGTCACGTCTCACGTGTCTTCTATAACAGCACTCTCGCAGGTCTCTTTGATCCTAATTTCACTCACTTACCATAATGCAGCCAAGTGATTTCCTTCTAATGTATAGACTAGATCCTGTCCTTCGGATTAAAATTCTTTAATGACTTTGTACTACTCTTGGGATAAAGTTCACTTTCCTTATATAGGGGTCCCTTTAAGATTTAATCCCTCTTTACTTTGCTGGCCTCATTGAGACTCCCTCCCTCCAACACTATGTTCTACACACAACAAATCAATTAGGGCTCCTAGACTGCATACGATGTTTCACTCCTGGCCTTTGCACACGCTTTTTCTTCCTCTGGAATTCTTTTCCCCCATTCTACAGGTCTTGGCTTAGACATTACTTCTTCCTGGAATCTGTCTCCAAACCTGTTTTTGTTGGATGCCTTCTTCTGTGTTCCCACATCACACTCTGTAAGGACTAGCCTATAGAGTTCCTTCCTTTCAGTAGTCCATAAACTCCTTAGAGGCAGGGACTGCTTATTCACTGCAACCCAGTACCCAACACAACACTTAGCACACAGTATGAGCTCACTAAATGTTTGCTGAGTGAATGAATGAACAAACAAAGGGATGGAAATGCACTGTCACTTTGAAGTAAAAATGGCACTACTGGCTTACCATCTTTAGATCCCGTCCTATTATTCTGAATTTGACTGTGTCTCCCAAGCTCTCTTACCTAATTGCCTCTGTGATCCTGACTCACAAACAGGAAGCAGCTAAAAATGGGGTAGTGTATAACTAAATAATGAAGAGATTTCTAAAAATCGCAACTCTGAAGTAGCTATACAATAAGAAATCAAGGAAAGTTTCCTACTGCAAGAAATGCTTAATGACATTAACATCATAGCTGTCAACATTACTCACTAAAGAAATGTGGTTCTCTGGAGAAATATTACTAAATTTGGCAAGAAATTTCTCAGCAGCATTCCTTTTGGCTTGCTTTTTTGATGCCCCCTTTCCTGAAAAAAGAAAAAGAAATGGTAGATTTAGAAAAGAAATTAGTGTCCACAGAGGATGATCAAACATATAAAATAAAGTATCGTGTTTAATCAGAGAACCTCACGGTTTTTATTATATGCTAGACTATGTTCTTACTGACCTGATATCTTTGTTTGTTATGCTATTTTGTTTGTATAGCTATTAATTCTTTTTTTTTTTGAGACGGAGCCTCGCTCTGTCGCCCAGGCTGGAGTGCAGTGGCACCATCTTGGCTCACTGCAACCTCCGCCTCCTAGGTTCAAGCAATTCTCCTGCTTCAGCCTCCCAAGTAGCTGGGATTACAGGTGCCCACCACCACACCTGGCTAATTTTTTGTATTTAGTACAGACAGGGTTTTGCCATGTTGGCCAGGCTGGTCTCAAACTCCTGACCTCAGATGATCGGCCCGCCTCAGCCTCCCAAAGGGCTGGGATTATAGGTGTGAGCCACTGTGCCAGGCCTGTTTAGTTACTAATTCTTACACTTTTGAAGGCATTTAAGTTTTTCTTTAATAGTTATGCTTTCTGTTTTTCTATAATAATTGTATTTTCCTATGTCTAGCATTACTGAACCATATTTGGTTTAATTCTGACCAATTATTCAGATTTATTAAAATACATCTGAATTATAACTCCTCTCTCTTAATGTCTATTTCCTGCTTATGATCTTCTCTAAACTGATGATTATATGGAATTCCTTTTAACAGGAATAAGAAAGGCACAGGGGATGGTGGAGTTGAAAGATACCATAAATATCTACCTCCATGCTTTTGTTTTATAGATTAAAAAACTGAGGTCCAGAGAGATTAAGTAATTTGCTTAACTTTGCAAATCAAGGACTGTATCAAGGACGGAAGCTGAGTTTCCTGCTTTTGGCCTGGTGCTTTCTGTACTGGCCCACACTACCTCCCAAAGGCAAATAGTTTCTTACTACTTGAAACTATTACCTAGCTAAGGTAAAATCCCATTTTAAGCCACTTTTAAAAATAACAAAACATGCCAGAGAAGTTAACAGGAATTCTCACTAGTACTTTTTAAAGTGACAGTGTTTCTTATAGTTTATATCCTTTATAACATAGAAGTTGCTATAATTAAGAAAGATAATTTTCATTTTTATCTCACTGCAATTATTTGCCATGTAGTCTCTTATTAATCATATCATTTTCAAGTGTAATCTTCCTCTAGTCCTATTTTCTAGATAGAATAGCTGTTAAAATCCAAGAGATTTACTATAGCTTTTTCTCCAAAGTGAGGTTTTTTAAGTCACTAATTTATCAATGAAGACTGTTTAAAGTACAGAGCCAACAGTTTGTCTTTCTATTAATAATCTATGATTTTTAAAAATATCAAATTAAGAAGACTAAGTATCTTAAGCCAAATATTTATACTTAAGTTCAATCTCAGAAAGTCAGAGACAATAAAAGAGGAGTGCATCAATTTTTCTGCATAGAAATATTTGAAAACATTACGACAGAAATTTCAATAGTCATTCATCATCTGAAAATATTTCAAATGCCTTTAATTGTAAGAAATAAGTACCAGTTTCCATAAATGACTCTAGCCTGCAAATTGTGGTATATTCTCTCTTATGAGCAGGTCCTCCCTCCTGGGAAAGGGTATATTCAGGAAGTCTCCAGCCATGATGAATAGCCAATTCCTATAAAATCAAGATCAGGCTTTAATAGTAATTTTATGCAATGGCTCAATCACATAAGTGTTTTCTTCATTTTGATCCCATTTCTATGTATATGTTTGAAAAGAATAGTGATTTTCTGCAACGGAAAAAAGAGGGAAGACCCTCTATTTCTCAAAGACATTCCCGCATTTTATATTTTTATACCCCAATACCAAAACTGAAGCAGTTTTGTGCAACGAATGGTGTTCTTGCATTAAACCACAGTGAGCTGGTATCAGACTTCAACTAGAAAAACAGGCTACTACCGCCCTCTTTGGGAACACCAGAGGAGACCATCTACAGGTTTCACTGCCATCAGTTCCTAAAGTCCCTCCCCTCCTAGCTATACACTTCCAAACCCACAGCTGACCAAGAACATATGAGGAGTAGGGACAGCAAACAACAGACTTGGATGAAGTGGGGGACAGAAGGTGAAGAAAACTATAGAAAAGCTCATTGTGCAAGAAAAGGAGACCAAAGGACTGGCTGAATAATGGGGAGGGGAAAGGCCTAACAGAGCACATGGATAATCTGCAAGGATATTCTGCATATAGAAATTCAAAGCTGAATATATGTGTCTGTGTTTGTGTGTGTATAGATATAAATTTTTTTTGGCAGAATAAGCAAATAGACTCCTTTTCTTCAGTTAGGTTCACTGATTTGATTTAGGCTCTTTATAAAGTCTTCTGTCTCAACAGAAGTAGAAGGAGATTTGTCACAAGAGTAGCAAGAACTATTCTTAAAGGATAAAACACTCTACCCATGTGCACTGAGGGCCTATGGATCTTAAATGAGAATTCTATAAGCCAAAGGCAAATACTGTATATGAAAGAAAATCCAAAACATAAATAGGAAAATAATTTCAAGTTAGCTCTGTAAATCTAATGATCATAAGTTGGAAAACAAAATATATCACTATCTTGTCTTTAAAATATTAATTCCTTGTGTTAGCCCCTCTGACATTACAAACTTATTATATATTTCATCAGTAGGCAAAGAACTGTACAACTTACCTGTAATGAACCAATAGGATTAAGCTGGTTCTTTGGTTGCTTGGAAGGGTCAGGCATTAAGGGGTCAGGAACTGCAAAGCTAAATATTTTTTAAAAGTGTTATAAAACAAAATAATTTCCCCCGAATTATGAAATAAATGACAAGCATTTTCTAATTAACTCTCTATGTCTTTGCTCTTGTCATTCCTTCTACATGGAATGCCCTTTTCTCAGACCTCTTCTATGGGAATCTGATCTGTCATCCAAGACCTATCTCAAATGTCACTTCCTCCAAGAAGCCTATCCTTTTACCCCAATGGTTTATAATCTCTCCCTTCTTTGAAACATTATAACACATGGTTTAATCCTTTCTTGAAATTGTTTTACCATAAATTATATACTCTTACAAATACACATAATTTGTCCATCCTTCACCACACCTCTCCCCTGTTCAGACTGTAAGCTCCTTGAGGTAGGGCCTATGTATCACTTACCTACATAAGCTTTGTGGTGTTTTGTACATAATAGGCATGCCATAAAAATATATTTAAAGAATACTCTGTTACAACTATACAAAAAACAGAAGAGTAACAATGATCCAGAAAATTTAGCCTGGCAATGTGAATAATACAGATTATGTATAAATACTGTTTTTTCATCCACAGAACTATGAAGAGAGATCTGTTTGATCTATCATCTGCTCAGTGCTGGGATAATCCTCTAAGATTTACATGTATCCTGCAGAAAATAGATGGCTTAGATGAATTTGGTTTTAACATGTGGAGATTATGATTAGGGAAAAAGAGAACAACCTCTTCTAGGGAGTTTGGAATTACTAGTTACTTAGCAGGTCAGTACTTAAAATTGAATAAGCGGCATTTCAAGGTTACTACCACCTAGGCAACTGGAGTCATTTTTCCATGACAAGTGAGGTTTAGTTATTGCCACTTCCTCAAGGTTTTTTTTCCAACTGTGAGAATTTCAAGCTTTACATAGGCTGATGAGATATGAGTATTCACTTACAATGCTGCATGCCGAAGCTACCCAAATAATTGTGATGGAGAAGTGAGAAAGTCTCTGTATTAAGTCAGGCCACTTTAGGCCTGATTACAGCTTAGTAATTCCCATTTTATCTGTCAAGAAGCACAAATATAGTAAAGTTTGTTAGCTTTTTTTGCTGACAAAGTGAAGTGCCCAGATGCAGAAAGGACACTCCATACCCCTCATTTCTACAAATGTACTTAATGGTTGGGTTCACCTTCAGGCTGTTCAGAAACAGCATGGCCATCACCAGTGGGGGAGAACCCAATACCTGCCATGTCATTTGGCATGTCTTTTTTTGTTTGTTTGGAGACACAGTCTTGCTGTGTCGCCCAGGCTGGAGTGCAATGGCCCGATCCCAGCTCACTGCAACCTCTGCCTACTGGGTCCAAGGGATTCTTGTGTCTCAGCCTCCCAAGTAGCTGGGATTACAGAAGCGTGCCACCACACTCGGCTAATTTTTTGTATTTTTAGTAGAGATGGGGTTTCACCATGTTGGCCAGGCGGGTCTCGAACTCCTGACTCAAGTGATCTGCCCACCTTGGCCTCCCAAAGTGCTGGGATTACAGGTGTGAGCCACCATGCCTGGCCTTGTTTTTAGAGGCAGGGTTTCACAGGCTGGAGTGCAGGGGCACAATCTTAGCTTACTGCAATCTCCGCCTCCCAGGTTCAAGCGATTTTTGTGCCTCAGCCACCCAAGTAGCTGGGATTACAGGCACCTGCCACCATGCCTGGCTAATTTTTGTATTTTTAGTAGAGACGGGGTTTTGCCATGTTGGCCAGGCTGGTCTTGAACTCCTGGCCTCAAGTGATCCACCCACCTCAGCCTCCCAAAGTGCTGGGATTACAGGCATGAGCCACCCCGCCCAGCCTGGCATAGATCAATTATAATGCATGACCCTAGAGAATCAAGCATCATCTTGTGAAATGCAAGGCTTGTCTTGGGCAGCTGCTTATCTAGAGGCTTGCCATGTCACTGGTTAGTTCCAAACTACCCAAATGGTTTAGAATGATTTACAAAAAGAGAGGAATACTACATAAGAACCTAACTACATCTCTAATCCAAAAGCCTTTCTATGACTAGGGAACAAAAAACCCATCCCAAATTCCCTGGGTCTCTACTGTCAACTATAAGCTGATTACACAGATCGTACTTCAGACATATGTGAGTGTATGCACAAGAAGAACCTGAAAGCATGCCAAGCTCCAGAGTGCACCCAGTGGACACTACTTTAATATGTGAGATGCTCCAGGACAAATATTCTATCTAGAAACACCTAAAGTAGCAAAAAGTCTTACTTTGGAAAGATATGTCAAGAATTAATATCCCACTTAACATTCTCTTCTTTTGGTATATATTATATACTAAAAGAAAACCTCTGCCTGCTTCTTCAAAATTAGAATTCCCAAAAGAGTACTTTTAGTGGATCTTTCTCCATCTCACACTTTGTTTTCTTCAATGTAGAAATAATCAAAGTCTAAATACAACATGTTAATATTAGTATTTGCAAGAAGCACGGATTTTCTCCTGTTGTATCCCATTAAAAAAAAAAAAAACAGTAAAGCCTAGTTCATGAGCGCCTTCATTTAACAGCTAATTGCTGGATTTGATTGGATAAAGTTTTCTTTAATGGATGATAAATTTTCATAAGGAAATAGAATTTGAGAGGTAGGATGCTAACAACTGTTCACTTTGTTGCTTTTGTAAGCATGTTCAAATTTTTAATCTTACCTCAGCCATGATATTTTTGAGCTGCTGAATACAAAGAAATTTAGCTCACCAAATACTTGCATTGGCTTTCAAAATGTTTATGGCAGCCTCTGCAGCTCTATGTTTCGCCAGCTTCTTACTTGTACCTTCACCTGAATTAAGATTTAAAAAAAGAAGTCTTTATCTCCCACAAAAACGTGCAGCTTACAAAGATGTTTTCAATACACAAAACAAAGTCACTATAGATTTTACATACACATACTAGGTAATAAAAATATGTACTACATGTGGTTATATACTGTAATAAAATATTCACCATGTGAAAAATATTTTAAAAAATAACTTTTAAAGTTCTATATATTTAATTCTATGCATACCTGCATAAAAATCCCTATTTCTACATTATATATGTTTATTACATAAAATGGTAATAAAGTAGACCATGTCACACCTCTGAAGAAATGCAGCTTAGTATTTTACTCTTCCTTTATTCCTGGAGGGGAAATTCTGCAGCAAGAAGTTTCTTTTAAAGGAACCATTTACAGCAGAATTGTTTGATAGCAAAATGTGCATAATTTTATTCTGACAGCCTGTCCTATAACTTATCAAACTGCTCTGCTAGGCTGAGCAGTCATGATTATGTGTTGGGAACAACAGGAAAGAGTTTTATGGAATAAGGTGACAGCTTGTTATGTATCTTCTGGACAGTCTGTATCTTCTGCATGGGTAGCTAAGTTGGGACTGGGGATAAGACTGATGTCTAATTTCAGTAAGCAATCACAATGGCAAATGATAAATTCCATCTTTTTCCTTTTAAGTTCAAACTCCCATACCCTCATGAAATAAGTTTCAAGTGTGGCCCTCAAGTGTGAGAAGACACATAAACCATATATTTATCTGCTAACAGAGGTATTAGGGATATAGCATACAGGGTCCCTGCCCTCAAGAGCCAACAGAGTAGTGTGGAATTTTTGTCTGTTAATAGGCACCTGAAGTATGGAATGGGATATGTTACAACAAGCCTAAGTGCAGCCTGTAGGGGACGTTGCAGTGAGCCAAGATCACGCCACTGCACTCCAGCCTGGGTGACAGAGTGAGACCCTGTCTCAAAAAAAAAGAATGAACACTGGTTGTTATGTGACAAAAGGACATCACAAGACTAGAAGGTAAACGTGTAGCTACAAGACTGCAGCTACAATCCAAGTGAGAGATGATTGTGGCCTAGGCAGTAGCAATGGCCAGAAGAGAGAAGCAGATAGATTCAATGGATATTTAGTGGATTATTAAACGCCAATGGATAGAGTTTAATAACAGACTGGACAAGAGGGAGAGAGACGGGAAGTAGTTAGGAAGACAAAACCCACATTTCTACTGAACTAGGTGATTGTGGAGCCTTTACATAGAAAGGGAATGCAGGAAGAATGGGTTTGAGGGAAAAGATGGATTCAGTTTGGGACAATGAGAGGCTTGAGGGGCCTCTGTGTCATCCAAGCAAAGATGCTCAGCAAGCACAGACTGATACACTATACTGTAACTGGGCTTGGGATGTAGACAGACATTTCAGAATATTAGCCTTTAGACAGTATCAGAAGCCATGGAGGCAAATAAGCTTGCACAGGAAGCCATGTAGTGTGAGAAGAGGGCGTAGGCAGAACGGTTGCCATAGGTTGTTAATTTGGGGTCTAAAACACATTGAGAGGGAAAAACCCTCCCTTTTCTTGAATTCTTCCTGATTATCTAGAAATAGACTAGCTAAAGTAAGTAATGCAGTGTTGACTATGGTTCCCATGGGGACCCTTCCAGCCAGCACCTACAATCTAACTGCCTCACACAAGAAGTTTTAAACTTTTCTTAAAGTGGCGTCAATTAAAATAAAGGACTCCAAACGTCCAGGGACACAAACAAATGCTGCCTTCAGATTTACCAGATGGCAGAACTTGAGCCTTCCTACTAAATTTTTTTCTTGGCATTCTTCCAAATTAAATTTAGCATCCAATGTTTTCTGTGTTTGCAATTAAATAGATATATAAGAAAAATAATGTCCACATTTACAAATGAGCAACTTTAGTTATCATTTGCTCAAGCTCACAGACCAAAAGCAAGCATGAACTTTAAAATTTCATTGCTTTGTGACTTCGTTGCTATGCGCATGTTACTTATAATCTCTCTGAACCTGTTTCTTCTTGTTTAAAAAGTGGATAATATACAAAATATCTGTTCAGTTTCAAAAACTTGAAGTTATTATGTAATATATGAGGACCTTCTCCCCTTCCTCATTTTGTTTGGATACAGAATCAAAAGTGGCACAATGGACCTAAAGTGCCAAATGAGTCCATACAGAGAGGACAGACGCTCAGAAAATTCTGGGGTCATGCCTCCTGGCATCTGCTATAATCTATGAAACTTCACAGTACCTACGGACCCAGCTATGACTGCTCCAAGAACCTTTCCTGCTTCCCTCTAATTCTTAGAAGAAGCCTAGGAGGATCCTAGGGTATGAGAAGAGCCGTGCAGGATGGCTGGGTAACTTTTTATTTAGTTTCTGAGCTTCCTTGGTATCTGGGGAAGAGAAAATTAGGAAGAGAATCAGATGCAGCTGGAAAGCCCTAACGACCTGAGATGAGAGGTCTCAGTTTCAGAGCCTGTTCCTCACAGCTGTCTGGCAAAAAGAGAACTTTTTCGAACTGAAAAGCAACACCAAGTATTGACTGCCAACCCACTCGGTCATCCAGGTTAACTGTGTATACAGACCTGTGCAGGTTATGTCACCAACGGTTACTCTGAAGGTGAAAGTGGGCACGTGTATTTGCACATCAGATCTTTCACATTCATAAACTGGGATGTTCTTGGTCTTCATGCCGTATTCGTGTAATACCTGAATCGGTGTTTTCCCTGGCTTAGCTGTTATCATCTTCCCCAAACTGCAAAAACCACAAAAAGGTGTGCTTTGCATGCCAAATTGGAGATTGAAGCAGAAGAGTAGAGGCCAGTTTTTACCGCCACCGACGGTGACGAGGGAGGCGCCGAGTTCCCCGGCGGCCAGGGCCAGAGCTGGCGAGGCTGGGGCGCACCTGTCTTCCGGCCCCGCTGCGGCAGTCACCCCGCAGGGGCAGGCGGGGTGAGCGAGGTCTTTAGAGAGAGCACTTGAATGCGGGTAGGAGAGATTCTCAACAGAACAGGGCTGGCAGCAGCGCTGCAGCCTCTCAGGACAAACCTGACGATCCCTTCCCGGGCGCGCCGACCGCGCGCCACCTCCGCCCGCCCCGCGCGCCGCCAGGGGCCACGAGAGGGGCGGGGCCCGGCCGCAGACCCCAACCCTCGCCGCCGAGAGGGCGGGGCCGAGCACCCACAGCCGCGGAAGCGTGGGCGCCGGGCAGGGCTTTACCCAGAATGCCTCTGGAGGGCCGGCTCTCCGCGCCCCGGCCCCGTCGCCCAACGCTCCCGGCCCCGGGGCCCTGACTGCCCGCACGCTGACCTGAAGGTCCCACTGTCCTCGCGCTCCAGCGGCGGGGCCTCGGCGCGGTGCCTGCTCTGGGACATGGCGAGAAGGGACGGCTCAGCGGCTGGAGGAAGAGCGGTGCGGAGCGACGTGCTCGCTCCCCGGGTCGCTGGTCCCCAGGAGGAGCTCCAGCGCCGCCACCTCCTCCAACTCCCCCGCCTCCTGCTTGCGTTCCTCCAGCGAGGGGGTAGGCAGGGCGGGGGCGGAGCCTTGGTGCCGTAGCTCCGGCTACGCCCCCTCGCTGCTCCGCTGCGGGCTTCCCTCCCGGCCCAACTCCGCCCCTGTCCCTTCCAGGGTCCGCCCCCTTCCCGCCCGGCTCCGCCCCGCTCCCGCGTGGGCACAGGCGTTGGGCTCCCGGGGCTTCTCCGCGCCCGCCCCTGCCGGCCCTGACCAGCCTGTAGTAACTGGCCCCCAGGCCGCAGTTCTTTGTCCTTAGCAGGAGGCCGTTTCTGGCCCAGAGAGAGGGATTAGAGGGATTGTCCGGCGTGGGTCTAGGGTCGTTGAGGCCTAAAGTTAAGCCTTTGTGGGGAGGACGGATTGGGGGCTGGGTCACTTTAAGAAAAAGATTTTAGAATTCCGAAGGCAGAATTCCAGGAAGTCTCCCGGGCCTGGTCCTGAAGGTTGAGACCCCGGATATATACGCTCCAGGGGGCTGCGGTGGGCTCTTCGGGTCCCCGAGCCCTGTGTTTAGGAACACGCGGGGACGTCCAAACACCCCCTCCTCTCCCGCCAGTCGGGCTCCTTTGTCTTCTGGGCTTTCGTCGCGAGATGGAACGCTGGGTCAGTGCATCCCAGCGAAACACGTTAGGAGTAAACGAAGGCCTTTCCGGGGACCTGTGTAGTCGGTTGTAATGGCGTTTGCCTGGGATGCAGCACCTTTGGTGGGCCATTAGATGTGTCGCTTCTCCAGGGGCTTGCTAGGCACTAGCAGAAATGCCCCCCTGTGCTTACTCGGTGTTATGGAAGATTGCTTGCACAATGCTATTCGTACGAAAGGATATTATTAAAAGTGATTTATGGCCGGGCGCGGTGGCTCACGCCTGTAATCCCAGCACTTTAGGAGGCCAAGGCAGGCCGATCGCCTGAAGTAAGGAGTTCGAGACCAGCCTGGCCAACGTGGTGAAACCCTGTCTCTACTAAAAATACAAAAATTAGCCGGGCGTGGTGGCATGCGCCCGTAATCCCAGCTACTCGGAAGGCTAAAGCAGGAGAATCGCTTGAACCCGGGAGGCAGATGTTGCAGTGAGCCGAGATCGCGCCACTGCACTCCAGCCTGGGCTACAGAGTCAGACTCCGTCTCAAAAAAAAAAAAAAAGCGATTTGTTGTTTTGATAGCATGTGAGCCCTGGATGCTTGAAAACAAGTGAAAGATATTCAGAATCTAATCAAATTATATCATCTGATGCTTTAATTAGAGCCTATTCTCTCTTCCTCTCCGTCTATATATGTATGTATATAGATTACTATCCACTACTGTTTTAATGGATATCTTATTGGAAGGGCTACATAGTCACTATTTCAAAATATATGAACTCCGCGTAACACCTATGGCAAAACATTTCAGCACTCAGGTAAAATTCATTTTTTGCCACAAAATTACTTAAAAACAGGCCAGAACTTTATATAGCTCTTGTTAAAGGTTGAGTAGCTGGGATAATAATGAAACAAAAAGATGCAGCAGGACTCCATTTCAAAGAGATAGAGTGTGCGTGCCCAACTTCAGAGTAAGAAACCACTAGGTAATAGTTTATATAGTTACTTATATGTAATGTGGCTTTATTTTTTAAATAAAGATCTGCATATAATTGTTTATATCTGTGAATTCATATTTAATATTAAACACAGTTTTGTAAGCATATAAGATGGAAAATGAATGAAATGCTCAATCAATGAACAGTATGCCATGAGGATTCAAAACAGCACTTTGGTGTTGCCAAAATTCCAGTAGTGGACTTGTGAAGGAATTCCCTTTGGACTAGGTCCACTGTAGATTGTATCCGGGACTATCGTTAGTGCCTAAATTGCATTGCTTCCCACAGCGCTATATGCGTCCCTTAAAATTGGCCCATTGCCAGTGGCGAATCACTATCTACTGTGATCCTTATCATAGACATTGGTCATATTTTTACGTTATTAGTTTTCTGTGTATATTTTAGTGCTATAGCCTGCCATTCCAAATTAAACATGCTCTTAGCATATCATTTTACACCGTCGATCTATAATTCATTACCTGAGCACATGAGTGGAGGCAGTGAATTATACAGTGGTAAACTACTTGGTGAAACCATGCTTTGTATTTTTAAGATGTATAATTATATTTAAAAACAAGCAATGCTTAATTTTGTGCCTGATTTTCCTCTTTAAAAATGGATTTATCTGGGGGTTGCAGTTGATGACATTTTGATTTTAATATGTTTGCTGCTGCTACCAAGAGCTTTGTCAAGCAAGTTGGAGATGGAGGGAGATTAGTTCCTGTTCCAAGCCTCAGTGAAGCTGACAAATATCAACCTCTAAGTCTGGTGGTAAAAAAGAAGCGATGCTTTCTGTTTCCTAGATATAAATTTACTTCAACACCTTTTACACTGAAAGATATTCTCCTAGGAGACAGAGAAATTTCAGCTGGTAAGTTTAAATGTTTGGGAGTGCCAACTCATTCATCTGTATTATTGGCAACCTAAACATAGGTCATATATGCTACTTACATTAGTGATACACATTTTCAATGATTAAAGCAACTTTTATTATGATGGTAGTATAATAACATTATTAAGATTAACAACGCCAAAAGTTTGTATAATATCAAATCTCTTATTGGTCAAATAATTTTCAAATCTATCAATTATTTTATAAATTGTTTTAACCAAATCAACTTAGAATATGGCATATTTCTTCATCTATAAAATGGGATATTATTTGGGCTTACCTGTGTTATATGGTCAAATGAGATGAAAATAATTTGTATTTATTTTTTACAATTCAATTATTACAATTGGTAAACTGAAATGTATTTGAAGGGTAGGTTATATAATAAGCTGATATTTTAATGAGTTACTGCTTATAAACGCTTATTTTTTCTTTTAATTGCCCAGTGGATCTTGATGCTTAAGAAGTTCTGTTGGCTGAATAGAAAATTTGAGTTCCTTTTAAGAATTCTGGTTATGTGTTTCTTTTTGTTGTAAGATTAATTGAATTACTACTTTAAATCTTGGTGAGTCATGTTGCCTTTCTCTAACATTTGGGTAATGGAGTCTTCAATTGTAAATTAACATATTACTATATATAATCTACATGAGATAAAGATGTTTAAAAAATACTGGGTTTCTTCTTATAAAGGTATTTCATCTTATCAATTACTGAATTATGAAGATGAATCAGATGTTTCACTCTATGGAAGGCGAGGTAACCATATTGTAAATGACGTTGGGATTAACGTTGCTGGATCAGATTCCATTGCAGTGAAAGCTTCATTTGGTATAGTAACCAAACATGAAGTGGAAGTATCAACATTACTCAAAGAAATTACTACACGGTCAGTATAATAATCCTAATACATTTCAGTGTTTTCATTAAATACTTTAGCTATATAAACTTCATTACAAAGAATGCTTAAAACATTGATGTTGTATTTTACTAGTGTAATTTGCTAGATATGTTTGAAATACATTAGTAGTATATCCAAACTTTGAATTAGGATAGATATCAAAAATCACTTGGCTTAAGTCAGAGACCTCAGGGCCCCAGATCAAGGAGCTAACTGATGAAGAGGCAGAGAGGCTGCAGTTAGAGATTGACCAGAGAATCATGAGGCCCAGCTCAAGAATGGCAGCCTTGACTCCCCAGGGAAGCAGGAGACTGAGGAAGATGAGGAGGAGAAAGATGAGAAGGACAAAGGAAAACTGAAGCCCAACCTAGGCAACAGGGCAGACTTGCCTGATTACCGCTGGACCAAGACCCTGTCTTAGCTGGACCTGGCGATCCCTTTCCGTGTGAACTTCCAGCTGAAAGGGAAGGACGTAGTGGTGGACATCCAGTGGCAGCACCTCCAGGTGGGGCTCAAGAGGCAGCCAGCGATCATCGATGGGGAGCTCTACAACGAAGTGAAGGCGGAGGAGAGCTCGTGGCTCATTGAGGACGGCAAGGTGGTGACTGTGCATCTGGAGAAGATCAATACGTTGGAGTGGTGGAGCCGCTTGGTGTCCAGTGACCCTGAGATCAATACCAAGAAGATTAACCCTGAGAATTCCAAGCTGTCAGACCTGGACAGTGAGACTCACATCATGGTGGAAAAGATGATCTATGACCAGTGACAGAAGTCCGTGGGACTGCCAACCTCAGACGAACAGAAGAAACAGGAGATTCTGAAGAAGTTCATGGATCAGCATCCGGAGATGGATTTTTCCAAGGCTAAATTCAACTAGCCCCTGTTTTTCCCTCCCTGAACTCTTGGGGCTGAGCTGCAACCACCCAACTTTCTTTCCCACTCTTCTCTGGGACTTGGGGGCCTCAGGGCTTGGGGCAGGCATGGGACTGGCCCAGGCACACAGGTCCCAGGGCATCAGGAGAAAGGCTGGGGCTTGGGGTCTTGTCCTCCCCAGTTGGCTTACTGTTACACATTAAAATGATTTGCCCAGCTAAAAAAAAAAAAAAAAACCGCTTGGCCTAAACAAAACTTTTAATTGTTCCACAAAATTACTTTGGCTCTACACACATTTGCTAAATTATTAGATTTAAATAATACAGCACTCTGTCTGCAACAAATAGAGTCCCCTTCAACAGACTTTCAACAGACAGAGTGAAACATTCTGCATAAGCATGTTTTAAGAAAATAGAGAGGAAAGACAAATTATTACATTTCTTTTGGGTATATTTTCTGACTGTTAGGATTGCCTTGATTTACTATTAGGTGAATTATGAATGAATAACACATTATAGCAAAAAATGTACTCGCTTATGTGTAATTAGATGTTATAGAGTCTTGTGAATGTATCTTCTTTATTTTAGAAAAATTAACTTTGACCACAGCTTGATACGTCAGTCAAGGAGCAGCAGAAAGGCAGTATTGTGTGTGGTCATGGAGAGCATCCGAACCACACGACAGTGCTCACTGTCCGTGCATGCTGGAATTCGAGGGGAAGCAATGCGGGTAAGCCACACTCGTTGGGATTCTCTTACTAACTAAAGTGTTGCCATGGGAATTTTTTAAGTATTGAATTTCTAGTCAGACTTGTGTATTTTGTGAAATGTTCTGATGAAAGAGCTGCAGTTGTATAGGATTTTGCACAGCAATGTCTGTTCTAGAATATGAAAAAAAAAACAAGAAATCTTGGGATTCTAAACATTGTAATATAATGCAAAAACAGTAATCCTTGTGAAATTACGTGCATATTGGAGTTCCTCAAATTACTATTTAAGTGTTGTTTTAAGAATAAAAATTGAGTGAGTTGAATTGATTTTATTTTTAGGTGATACACTTTTTGGCCGGGCACAGTGGCTCACGCCTGTAATCCTGGCATTTTTGGGAGGCCGAGGCAGGCGGATCACTTGCAGTCAGGAGTTGGAGATCAAGTTGGGCAACACAGAGAAACCCCATCTCTACTGAAAATACAAAAATTAGCCAGGTGTGGTGGTGTACCCCTGTAATCCCAAGCCACTCAGGAAGCTGAGGCACAAGAATCGCTTGAACCCGGGAGGTGGAGGTTGCAGTGAGCTGAGATTGTGCCATTGCACTCTAACCTGGGTGGCAGAGTGAGACTCCGTCTCAAAAAAACAAAACAAAAACCCCAACCAAAAAAAAAAAATGTGTAACATAATGCAAAAACAGTAATCCTTGTGAAATTACATGCATACTGGAGTCCCTCATATTACTATTTAAGTGCTGTTTTAAGAATAAAAGTTGAGTGCTTAAGTTGAATTGATTTGTTTAAGTGATAGAGTTTTTACACTTTGAATTTTTTAAAGCTGAATTTATAGATATTTTTTTTTGAGACGGAGTCTCGCTCTGTCCCCCAGGCTGGAGTGCAGTGGCGCGATCTCGGCTCACTGCAAACTCCGCCTCCCGGGTTCACGTCATTCTCCTGCCTCAGCCTCCCGAGTAGCTGGGACTAGAGGCACCTGCCACCACGCCTGGCGGTGTTATCCAGGATGGTCTCGATCTCCTGACCTTGTGATCCACCGGCCTCGGCCTCCCAGAGTGCTGGGATTACAGGTGTGAGCCACTGCGCCCGGCCTGAATTTATATTTTTATATTCAAATAGTTTTTCAAAGTTAATATTATCAATGGCCATACATGCTTTATTCAAGGTTAGTTAAATCCTTTAAAAAATATTAGCGGCAAGGCGCAGTGGATCATGCCTGTAATCCCAGTGCTTAGGAAGACTGAGATAGGAAGACAGCTTGGGACCAGGAGTTCAAGACCAACCTGAGCAAAATAATGAAACCTTGTCTCTACAAAAAATAAAAGAATTAGCTGGGTGTGGTGGCACACGCCTATAGTCCCAGCTACTTGGAAGGCTGAGGCAGGGGGCTGCCTGCGGGGTTTGGGTCATTGTCTTTTAGAATTTGGGAGCCTTTGAAAAGCTGTGGTCCCTCCCACCACTATTGTGCTGGGGAAGATGTAGCAGCCTCTTCTCCAAACCACCCCTTTGCCTTCGGACTTCTCTGGGGCTAGCAGCCACCCAACTAGGGGCCCGGGGCCACGGGCTCAGCTGACGACCATGGGCTTCGTGTCCAACCAGCAGTTTGCAGGTTAGAGCTCAGGACTTAGCGGGGACACCTTAGGATGCAGGAGTGGCCAGGAGTTCAAGGTTACAGTAAGCTATGATTGTGCCACTGTTCTCCAGCCTGGGTGACAGAGAGAGACCCTGTCTCTGAAAAAAAATTAGAAAAGTATCTGTGTTTAATTTTCAGCTCAATTATGATATTGTTTATCTTTGTCATTCAGTGACATCTAATAATGACTTGATTGGATTAAAACCAATTGTTAGAAAGACAGGGTTCAAGGATAATCTTTTCAAGTCTTTGCAAATAAAAGTTATTTTCATATATTCAGCTGCCTGTCAAATTCTAATTAACATTGGATCATTTTTGAGGCACAAACTGAAACATTTACTTGATTGTTGGCGATTGCTTTAGAAAGCTACTAAAAGCTCTGGAGGGCTTTGGAATGGTAGACAGGCTAGGCTGAAAACTAACTATGGCACTGCTTTCTAAGATTTCCTGTTGGAAAAAAAAAGGCTTCTACTCCAGAGCATTATGGTTGTGGTAGCACTAATCATGGGCTGTAATACCAAAGTAAGTGAAAAGTGCAGAGGTATTTCCTAATATAGACCAGGAGTTTGTGTTGGACCAATTGGATCTCTGCTATAAAAAATGGTTTAATTCAAGCAGAATAATTCTTTACTTGGGAATTTTTTGTTTTGTCTTTGGTAGGATTATAGGAAATGTTTCATTTCTCCAAAAAGCTATCCTTACATGTTATGATCCTTAATTATGTTATTTATTCAATGTAGTTTCACTTTATGGATGAACAGAATCCCAAGGGAAGGGACAAAGCTATTGTTTTCCCAGCACATACAACCATAGCTTTCAGTGTTTTTGACCTCTTCATATACCTGGATGGTGCCTTTGGTGAGTTAAGGGTCTGCATGAAATACAAATGATTATATTTTTAAGGAGCATTCAATAGGGCATGTGCTCTCTCTCTCTCTTTTCTCTCATTTCTCGTATCTAACAATTATAGAAGATGCTCTCAGCACTGTCAATCTTATGCTTGGGCAAAATAGCTGAGAAAGGCCCTCCGTTCCCTGCTTCCCCATTCCGCTTTTCTGCTTCTTGGTGAAGGTTGTAAACTCTCCACTACCCCATTTAAAATTATAAATAAGAGCTAAAATGCCATCTACTGACAAAGTATTCCTTAGCTTACATGGGGAGATAATAAATGACCTTTTTATAGGTAGTTTTTGATGGTGGCAAACAGAGGAGTAGGTAGGTAGTAGGATGCCTGAAGTGTTAGGATGTCCAAACTGGGGCATGTAAAGACAGCTTTTCTTACTTCAGTTTTACTTATCGTACAGCCAGCTTCCCCTTGCACTCTTCCTAAAAAATAATTTTAAAAAGTAAAAATACTTCCTCCAAAATTGTCACCTTGTATAATACCAAAGTGCAGCTCACTTTAGGTCTCTACATTTCACAGGTCTTTAAGGTCTGTTGGCCAACTGGAGCAAGTCCAGGTGTAGCCCAAGGGATCAGGAAAGGCAGCCCCTAGGCATGGTAATTTACAAATTTTTTAGACCTGTTTTTGTTCATTTCTGCAATTTTGTAGGAGGAGGGAATAGGGAGTCCAGAAACAAAACAAAACTACATGTTAAGTAAATTGTTTTTTTAAAAAATATTTTTAATTTTTATGGCTATATAGTAGATTATATATATATTTATGTATGGGATACATGAGGTATTTTGATATGGGCATACAGTGCATAATAATCACATCATGGAAAATGGGGTATCCATCCCCTCAAGCATTTATCCTTTGTGTTACAAACAATCCAATTATACTCTTTTAGTTATTTAAAAATGTACAAATTCTCAGTCTAAGATGGAGAAAAAACTGTACAGTTACATTATTTGACTGTAGTCACCCTATTATGCTTCCAAATACTAGGTCTTATTAAGTAAATTCTAATTGGATAACTTTAGGTTTTTACAGTTTTATTGATGGTTGGGAGGAATGTAAATGGACTGATATATCCACAAGAATTTAAAAAATATATATAATTTGGACTTCCACTTCTAGGAATTTATCCTACAGATATATTTACACATATATGAAATGATATGAGTGCAAGTATATTCAGTCCTCAATAACAAGAGATTGGAAACAACATTAAGGAGACTAAATAATGGTGCATCCTTGCAAGAGAATACTATGAAGCCAATAAGAATATAATACTTTTAATAGATATTTTTAAAGAGCCGAGTATAATATGTAACTATTTGGGCATAAATAATTTTATACACATACATGTATATATACATCTTTCTTTATGCTTATAAAATACATGGAGTATTTCTGGAAGCAAACATAAGAAACTTAAACAATGGGTGCCCCTGATGCCCTGAGGTAGAAGACTGTGGCTGGATACAGGGTGGGCCAGAGACCTATTTGTCACTGTATCTCCTTTTTGTATGAATTTTGTACCATGTGAACGTTACCTTTTCCAAAAGTATGTAAAAGTTAACTTAAAAAAAAAAATACAATGAATGGTTTGTACTAGAATTCATCACCCCATCAAACAGTAAAATATGAATTATTCAAGTTATAACATCTTCTAACAATTTTTTTTTGTAGACCTTTGTGTCACTTCAGTGTCAAAAGGAGGATTTGAAAGGGAAGAAACGGCAACATTTGCACTGCTGTACAGGTTGAGAAATATCCTATTTGAAAGAAGTATGTCCATTGAAGAGTACTGTGAATGTCTTTTTTTTTTTCTTTCCTGGCTTAACACATGAGGTTTTCTATTCAGTAATCCCATCTGTTAAGGAAAACTTTAAATTTAAAAGCCTGGCTGGTACGGTGGCTCATGCCTATAATCCCAGCACTTTGGGAGGCCAGGGCAGGCAGATTGCTAGCACTCAGAAGTTTGAAACCAGCTTGGGCAATGTGAGAAAACCCCATCTGTACAAAGAATACAAAAGAAAAAAAAGTAGTTGGTTGCGGTGGTGCGCACCTGTAGTCCCAGCTACTTGAGAGGCTGAGGTAGGAGGATCACTTGAGCCTGGGAGGCAGAGGTTGTAGTAAATGGAGATTGTGCCACTGCCCTCCAGCTTGGGTGACAGAGACAGACCCTGTCTCAAAAAAAAAAAAAAAAAAAAAAAAAAGCCAAATTATTTCATGACTAGTGGATTCACATATTTATTAATGCTATTTGCATTATGTATTTTTCATTTTCATTTCTAACACATTTCTGTTTTTGTCCTTTTAGATAGAAGAGTGATGGATGTCATTTCTCGTTCACAGCTTTACTTGGATGATCTTTTTTCTGACTACTATGACAAACCTCTCAGCATGACTGATATTTCACTCAAAGAAGGGACCCATATCCGAGTTAACTTACTTAATCACAGCATTCCCAAAGGGCCTTGCATACTCTGTGGAATGGGGAACTTCAAAAGGGAGACAGTTTATGGGTGCTTTCAGTGTTCTGTTGATGGTCAGAAATATGTGAGACTTCATGCAGTTCCTTGTTTTGATATTTGGCACAAGAGGATGAAATAAAATGAAAAATGAACACACCGTGTTGGTGTTTTAGGTGCAGTTGTGCCACAAACCTTCCCTAAATTATCTAGGTTTGCTTTGATGAGTTAAATTAAAATGAGAAAAGCAAAAAGAAATTACCTGTCTGGGTATCATATTCCCTATCTATAAAGTAGCGATGATGACAGTAGTGTCTATTTCTTAAGTTGTCATGAAAATTAATAACATTGTTTATATCAAAAAAGATTTACATATAAAATTCAGAATAGAAATTATGAATCTTGCCAGTCACTTTAGAATCATTTTTGGGATGTAGTCTATCATTTTAGTTCACTTTTTTTTTTTTTTTTTGAGACAGAGCCTTGCTGTGTTGCCCAGGCTGGAGTACAGTGGCATGATCTCGGCTCACTGCAACCTCTGCCTCCTGGGTTCAAGCAATTCTCTGCCTCAGTCTCCCGAGTAGCTGGAATTACTGGCGCCCGCCACCATGCCTGGCTAATTTTTTGTATTTTTAGTAGAGACGGAGTTTTACCATCTTGGCCAGGTTGGTCTTGAACTCCTGACCTTGTGATCCACTTTCCTTGGCCTCCCAAAGTGCTGGGATTACAGGCGTGAGCCACCGTGCCTGGCCTAGATAACTTTTTATATAATTAAGAGATTTTTCTAAATACCAATTTTATTTTCAATCAACTTTCAATTCAATGTGTAAGGATGACAAGACTGCACAAGTAGCAACTTTATGGTGTTTCAACTATTGCCTTTGGTCTGGTAAAATGAGAAAAATGTGTTAATAATTTAATGCAATCCTAAATGTTTAATTGCAGTATCAAATTAAAAGCACACTGAACTCAACATGGGGTTTTGTGTATACAGTTAACAAGGTGACTGATAGTAGTAATGGGCTGCCATTCTATGATGTGGATATGCTCACGAGTTTTGTCTTCATAAAACACAGTATGGTCATTGTGAAGTCAAGACAGATAAGACAAATCTGTTTCTTTGAAAATGTTTAAAACATTTAACATATTCAATTCTGAAAGATCTTTTTAATCTACTCTGTTGAGAAATCTGAATTTTTCATACACAAACAACCTAAATTACTATTTACCTTTATTAAAATAATTATAAAATGAATAAAATGTTAAAATTCTGGAACTCAAGGCAACCCCCTTTGGGTCCCTCCTTGAATGGGAGCTCTGTTTTCACTCTATTTCACGCTCTTAAATCTTGCAACTGCACTCTTCTGGTCCATGTTTGTTAAGGCTCGAGCTGAGCTTTTGCTCGCCATCCACCACTGCTATTTGCTGCCATGGCAGACCTGCCGCTGACTCCCATCCCTCCGAATCTGGCAGGGTGTCCGCTGTGCTCCTGATCCAGTGAGGCGCCCATTGCCGCTCCTGATCGGGCTAAAGGCTTGCCATTGTTCCTGCACGGCTAAGTGCCTGGGTTCACCCTAATCGAGCTGAACACTAGTCACTGGGTTCCACAGTTCTTTTCTGTGACCCATGACTTCTAATAGAGCTATAACACTCAGTGCATGGCTCAAGATTCCATTCCTTGGAATCCGTGAGGCCAAGAACCCCAGGTCAGAGAACATGGGGCTTGCCACCATCTTGGAAGTGGCCTGCTGCCATTTTGGAAGTGGCCCACCACCTTCTTGGGAGCTCTGGGAGCAAGGACCCCCGGTAACATTTTGGCAACCACGAAGGGACCTCCAGGGCGAATTGAAACTGTAAAACTACAAATGGTTCTTCAAATGGAGCCTCAGATGCAGTCCATGACTAAGATCCACCGCAGACCCCTGGACCGGTCTGCTAGCCCATGCTCTGATGTTAATGACATTGAAGGCACCCCTCCCAAGGAAATCTCAACTGCAAAACCCCTCATACGCCCCAATTCAGCAGGAAGCAGTTAGAGTGGTCATTGACCAACCTCCCCAACAGCACTTGGGTTTTCCTGTTGAGAGTGGAGACTGAGAGACAGGACTAGCTGGATTTCCTAGGCCGACTAAGAATCCCTAAGCCTAGCTGGGAAGGTGACTACATCCACCTTTAAACATGGGGCTTGCAACTTAGCTAGCACCCAACCAATCAGAGAGCTCACTAAAATGCTAATTAGGCAAAAACAGGAGGTAAAGAAATAGCCAATCATCTATTGCCTGAGAGCACAGCGAGAGGGACAAGGATCAGGATATAAACCCAGGCATTCGAGCCAGCAACGGCAACCCCCTTTGGGTTCCCTCCTTGTATGGGAGCTCTGTTTTCACTCTATTTCACTCTATTAAATCTTGCAACTGCAAAAAAAAAAAAAAAAAATTCTAGAACTCAAAAGGTAGTCATGGCACTCAATGCCACATATATGCATATGAAGGCATAAGGCAATCATGCAGATATGAAATACTTGTACACTGTATTGTACATAGAATGATTATAAATTTATTTTTAATTATGTAAATACAAGTTTTAGAATGAATCATCTCCCTATTCATGTGGCATTATCTGTCATTTTTTAAAAACAAGTTTAAAAGCACCTTGTATGATAATGGGACAAAAAAATTAGAATTACAAAGTTTATAGGATGACTTCTTAATATGGATACAGAAAATTGAGACAGGTTCCAAACCAAAATAAAGAATATTGAGTTACTTAGTTTACTTCAATGGAGCAGGTTTTTCTGAGGGAAGGCAATGAAAGAGTAAATGATTAAGCACGTGAAAAAGTGTTGGAAAATTGAGCATAGAAATGAAGAAATATTGGGAGGAAGGAAAAGATAGTACAGATTCTTATTTTATGAGGTGTCAAATTATGTGCTAGCCATAGGTATTATTTACTAATCTCATGGTTGTGTTACCCCTATGTATACTTCTGTTTTTGTACATACTCATCTGAAAGCCCTCTATTTTTAAATAGAATTTTTGATAGTGTAAAGAAGTTAAAGGATGAACAATGGTTTGGAAAGAGCAAGTTTCAGAAGGTAGAAAAAACTTTACTTGTTTGGAACTCAGTTATTTTGAACAGAGCTATTTACTGTCTGACCATACTTTCCTATATATGCAGTGTAGTAGTCCATTTTCACACTGCTATAAAGAACTGCCCCAGACTGGGTAATTTGTAAAGGAAAGAGGTTAAATTGACTCACGGTTCCCCATGGCTGGGGAGGCCTCAGGAAGCTTACAATCATGGTGGAAGGCGGGGAAGCAAGGACCTTCTTCACAAGGTGGCAGGTGGGAGAATGAATGCAAGAGGAACTACCAAACACTTATAAAACCATCAGATTGCATGAGAACAGCACGGGGAAAACCACCCCCATGATTCAGTTACCTCCACCTGGTCTCTCCATTGACATGTGGGGATTATGGAAATTATGGGGATTATAATTTCAAGATGAGATTTGGGTGTGGACACAAAGCCTAACCATACCATGCAGTATGCAAAATCTATGTTCTGATAGACATGTGCCCTTTCTTTGGCACCAATGTGATCTTCTACAGCATCTCTTACATACTATTCTCAAGTCATACGATATCATAACTTGACCATGACACAAAATTGCCATGGCACTGTATATCCTCCTTTGTTTGGCACATTTATCAAAATTTGACAGCATCCCAATTTGTAATGATCATTCATCATTAGTGACAAGAATGATGGGAAATGAGGTGACATAAGGAAAGAGATAACTAGAGAAAGGGAACGAAAACTAAGAAATTTCATGGCATCAATTTAAAACTATCAAGACAAAAGCTTGGGGTGGCAGACATCTTATAAAGGTTTACAAGAGGGAAGAGGAGTTGCACATTTACAATAATCTCTGAAGGAATACAAAAGCCAGGCAGTACAGTCTTTATGCTTGCTATAAGAGGCAAAAAGTCTTTGGTTTGGTCAAATATCTTTAAACATTCCCCACTGGAAAATACCCAAGGCTAGAAGCTTACACCAAAAAGTATAGAGACTGTGTTGCATTCTTTGTGGAACAGAGATATACAACTATCTTCCTGCACATATACCAAAAGAAGACTCTCCAGTTCTAGGATTTTTATATCCTCTCCATAATGTTATAAAATGTATAAACAAGTGAAATGCTAATTCCTGGGTCCTTACTGGATATTTTAAAAATATGAGGCACTTTAACCTTTAAACTGTAAAAAAACTGGATATTAACATGCTGGTAAGGTTAAAGTTGGGAAAAGCTTGCAGTTTTTGACATACTATACATGTCCTCCTACCTCCTGAAAGGGGAAAAAAATGCCCACTGGGACCCAGAGGTCTGTTTCATGGTGCTACAATTCTTGTTTACAGAATAAAGCAATAAGAAACACAATCATACCGTTCCTACAAGTTAAGTTTGCAAAACAGCCTCACATTTATTATACCAAAATCAATGTATTGGGGAGATCAAAATATCTTCTCACAGGGGAAAAATAGAAAATACAACTTGGAGAAAAGTGACTTTGTTTTATACATAAAGTACAGTAAATAGCTAAAAAAAAGTAGAAATACAAATATGCTATAGTTCATCGTGTTGGTATACATTGTATTCCTTGGGAGAAATGAAGCCATCACCATCATGGTCATTCTTCTTAAAAATATCTTCTAAAACTGCATCCTGATATGACTTGTCACGTGGCTTCTCATCTTTTTCAAATTCCCTTTGCAAGTAGAGGTTTATCTGGAAGGCCAAAATAACATTCCTTTAATTAAAAGGTATCACAGTAAATTTCCAGTAACTTTGAGGAATATTTATAATAATGAAACTCATGTGCAAGATTATTTATAGTAAATGATACAACAGTATGAAAAGCTATTTGAGGTTTTATTTTTCTTACTCTTTGAAGCAATGTTTTGGAGAGAAACAGGTCTTCAAATTAGTTTTCCCTAAGATGATAGATGGTTAGTGGTACATACTCAAAGATTAATATTTAAACTGAATTTTGTTGAAACTAAATGCTTTCTAATAATCCATGCTGTTCATATTATCAAAGGAAAATCACGCATGACTGCCATTAGTGAAAGAAACCCAACTGGCATTTCTATAATCTCTAAAACTAATGAATATGTTGTATAATCAATAAAACACAACCATGGGGTTTGAAATAAAATTTAGTATTTTAAGTTTTTCTATGCTTCTATAGCTCTCCTCCAAATCTACATAACTTTAATAATATCTTTAATAATGTCAAATAAAGAAAGGAATCCTGAAGTATTCACTAATTATATAAAATTTCTATATGCAAACACACATTAAAAGTATTATCCAATATAGTAGCCACTAGCCACATGTGACTAATGAGCACTTGAAACATGGCTAGATCAAAATGAGATATGTTACTATAAATATAAAATATATAACAGATTTTGAAGACTTCAAAAAGTTATCTCATTGATAACTTTTACATCGATCTCATATTGAAATGGCAATATTATAGATATATTGAGTGAAGATATAACATTAAAATTAATTTCACCTATATCTTTTTACTTTTTAAGATGTGACTATAAAAATTTTAAAATTATATGCGTAACAATTATATTTCCATTGGAAAGCACTAATCCTTATAATAACTAAAGAAAGCAATGCACAATCATCTGGAGTTAATGTTCAGTAAGGCTGGCATTATAGAGGCAAGAGTATTTTTGAAAGCTAGAGTTTGAGAGGTTTTTAGCAATACATATCCCAGGGTCAACCCATTGCAAGTTGACTTTATTTTAGAGCAATCAGTGGACCTTAATGAAGGATACATCAACTGTTCTTAAATGGGACTTTGGTCCTACATGAGGGACACACATTTTTTTCTTCCAGCCAAAGCTTAGCAATCCTATGTAGGGGTAAACAATTTTTAATAGCTTCAAATATTTCTCAGTTTCTAAGTAAGTCAATTTATTTTTACATAACCAATATTGCTGATGCTTAAACTCGACTCCTTTTCCAGTACACTATATATAGTACAGAGGTACAAAAAGACAGTGGGTAAGAACATGACCTTAATTTTGCTAGTAATGGGTTCCACACTATTTCCACTTTTTAATTTAATAAAATACTGTATTTCCCCCATCCTTCCCATCTTTATTAATATTAAAGAAATAGTTTTTCTTTTTCTTTTTTAAATGTTCCTTCCTGTACACTGATGAAATAGTTTACTTAATCTTTCTGACAATGAATAAAGTTTTTTGTTTGTTTGTTTTTGTTTTTGTTTTTTTTAGTTCATGTTTCTAATTCAGGCTTTGCCTTGGATTTGCTGTGTGGTCTTCTGCAAATTAAACTCTCTGAACCTCAGTTTTGTTTTCTGTAAAAGGAGATAAGTATCTATATTGTAGGATTGATGTGAGGATTAGAATAATGATTATGGCCATCAATAAAAGACGGCTATTGTTATTCAAGTTAGTGAAAATCACTCTCATCCATCTGGCGATAAAGCAGCTGATACCACATAGACATCTGGGGAAATTGTAGCTAAGTAGATTACTATTTTGGATTTTATCTATTTTTATTTTCCAGAAAAGAACTTAAGATCGTCTAATGTCTTACTGAGGAGTATTCATACTGCAGAACGTGGCTCTTGGTGTGCCTGTGATAATGAGTGGTCTGTGTGCATAGGCTGAGCTCTTGGGTACTATACGAATTCATCTGCAGCTGCTATTCACTCTAAAAAAGGGTGATAAGGAGTCAATAGAGAAGTGATAAGGAGTCAATAGAGAAGTACACTTTGGGAACCATTTGCCACCCTGGTAACTGCCCTTCTTCTTAAGAACAGGACATGTTCCCTTCTCCTTCTTCCACTGTTGGCCAACCAAGATGCTTAAAGGGAAAGTCATTACTAATATCCTGGTGTAAGAAGTTGGAACTGGGTGGGGAAAGGATTGGAGAGGGAGATGAAAAAGAAACAGAAAAAGACTTATTTTTATTACTTGAAATCAACCTAGTTAGCTTTTACTACTCACTTATGTGGTAGAGTTATGCATTTTTAAATGTCTCCTAACTAGTTAAGAGGGGAGACAGCTGGTTTACTAATTTTAAGCAAGAGTATCATCAGCGGGACTAAGTAAGACATTAGACTTCAATAAATAGTATTATACTTGAAACATTCATGATCTTCTCTGAAAGAAGCAGTCTAGGCCCAAAGTTAAAAATATAGTAGTGGGCCGGGCATGGTGGTTCACACCTGTAATCCCAGCACTTTGGGAGGCTGAAGAAGGAGAATCACTTGAAGCCAGGAGTTCAAGACTAGCCTGGGTAATGTAGTGAGACTCCATCTCTAAAAAAAAAAAAAAAAAAATAGCTGGGTATGGTGGCATGCTGCGGGGATTGCTTGAGCCCAGGGGTTTAAGAGTGCAGTGAGCTATGATCACTTCACTGCACCTTGGCGTGGGCAACAGAGCAAGACCCTGTCTCTAAGAAAAATTTAAAAAATTAAAATGTAAAAACAGTCATGAAGCCAGATTGCCCAGGTTTTGCCCCTTACTACTGTGTGATTTTTGGCTAGTTAACCTGATTATTATTTTCCCCATCTAAAAGCGGAGATGATGACCATAGTGTCTGCCCCATAAACTGTCATGAAGATTACATAAGTTCACATAGTTACGTGCTTATAAATAGTACCTGTTACTAAAAGTATAAAATAAATGTTATCTATTATTATCTTTTTTTTTTTTTTTTTTGAGACAAGGTCTCAGTCTATCTTCCAGGCTGGAGTGCAGTGGCTCAATCATAGCACACTGCAATCCCAACCTCCTGAGCTCAAGCGATCCTCCTACCTCAGCCTCCTGAGTAGCTGGGACCACAGGTATGCACCACCATGCCTGGCTAATTTATTAAATCTTGTGCAGAGATGGGGGTCTCCCTATGTTGCCCAGGCTGGTCTTGAACTCCTGGGCTCAAGCAATCCTCCCACCTCGGCCTCTCAAAGTGTTGAGATTATAGGCATGAGCCACATGCCCAGCCCAATTATCATTATTATTACAAAATCTTTATTGCAAGACTGAGATACAGAAGCTAGCTGGCTGAACTTCTGGCTCCTGTTTACCAACTTTCTAGCCCACTCAATTCAGACCCTTGCTAGCTCTTTTCATCATCCTATGAGGCGTGAATTATTTGCCCTGTTGCAAATTCTTACAGTGCTGCCTGAAAAAGAGATATGCTAGTGTAATCTAGAAACTGGAAGAGCACTGTAGAGACAAATAATTCGGGATTTTAATGACTCTCTTGCAGGGAGAAAGGCAATTGAACGGGATGACTCACAAGGTTTATACTGAAAAAGCTTAGAGCTTTTTCTAAGCGCTTAGATTATTTTTTAGTGACCAGCTCTATAAAAGCAGTGATCAGAGCCCATACTAGCTAGACCTAAAAAGTAATAGTTGTAACACAGATGTATTTAAACTGTGATAAAAAAATTAGACTATACACATGAAATTGGTTTAAATTACCTCGGCTTTAGAGAGTTGCCTGTCATTGTCCATGTCTATCTGTTTAAATGTCTCAGTGCTCCGTGGTCCTTTGGTCACAGCATAAAGTTCAATCTCAAAAATCAATGTAGCATCAGGTGGAATCTTGCCTTCTGCTAAGGGTATAAATTTTAACAGTTTAACTTATGTAAAGATATAGTTCAAATATCTATTCATGAACAGCCATAACCATATTATATTATTTCATGTTGATAAGAATTGCTATCTGAATACTCACAATTTTTAATTTTTTCTCATCTTTTATAACTTTTTTTGGCTTTTCAATAGTTTTCTTTTTTGTTTTTTTTTTCTCTTTTTTTAATAAATACTTTTTTAGGAATATTTTTTCCATATGTTTCCAAACCAAGTCAATTCAAAGGACCTATGGGACCACTATTTCTTGATTAATTTAAGTAAAAATCATAAACTTTTTATTAATACATGGATATGACCCTCCATATCTGTGGGTTCTGCATCTGTGGTTTCAACCAATCTCAGCTTGAAAATATTCATACAAAAAAAGGATAGTTGTGTCTGTAATAAACATGTACAGACTTTTTTCTTGTCATTATTCCCTAACCAATACAATATAACAATCTTTTACATAACATTTACATTGTATTAGATATTATAAGTAATCTACAGATAATTTAAAGTACACCAGAAGATGTCCAGAGGTTATGTGCAAATGTGATGCCATTTTATATTAGGGGCTTGAGCTTCTGTGGATTTTGGAATCCATGAGAAGGTCTTGGAACCAATCTCTAACAGGTACTGAGAGACAACTGTACTCTCCTATCATCAATACAGAAGAGAGGTGGCACAGAGAAGAAATGCATGGTCAGAAAAATTTCAAAGCATAGATGAGTAATCTTTTAGAAAGTGATTTTGTGTAGTTATTTGGAAGCATAAATAAAACATAAGTATTAATATATTTGTCTTTCAAATTTTTTATAGACATTAAAAAATAAGTGCAATAGAAAAATCCAGTAACAGGCTGGGCACAGTGGCTCACACGTGTAATTCCAGCACTCTGGGAGACCGAGACAGGAGGATCACTCGAGCCCAGGAGTTTGAGACCAAACTGGGCAACATAGTGAGACCCTGTCTCTATTAAAAAAAAACAATTAAAATAAAAATTCAGTAACAATTTTACAAAGAAATTATATACATTTTTAAGCATTAAGTTGAATACCTCTTTTCATTTTTATTTTTTTTTTTGAGACGGCATCTCACTCTGTTTCCCAGGCTGGAGTGCAGTGGTGCAATCTCCGCTTACTGCAGCCTCTGCCTCTTGGGTTCAAGCCATTCTCCTACCTCAGCCTCCTGAGTACCTGGGATTACAGGTGCACACCAGGCATTGTATTATTAGTAGAGGCGGGGTTTTGCCATGTTGGCCAGGCTAGTCTTGAACTCCTGACCTCAGGTGATCCGCTTGCCTTGGCCTCCCTAAGTGCTAGGATTACAGATGTGAGCCACTGTGCCTGGCCAGAATTGCTCTCTTTAATTAAGTTAACCTATTAGCTGATGTCACAGATTTTTTTTTTCTTTAGACAAGAATCTTCCTCTGTCACCCAGGCTAGAGTGCAATGGTGCGATCTCGGCTCACTGTAACCTCTGCCTCCCAGGTTCAAGCAATTCTCCTGCCTCAGCCTCCCGAGTAGCTGGGATTACAGGCGCCTGCCACTAATCCTGGCTAATTTTTTATACTTTATTAATAGAGATGAGGTTTCACCATGTTGGCCAGGCTGGTCTCAAACTCCTG
Organism: Pongo pygmaeus; assembly: GCF_028885625.2. Classification (NCBI taxonomy): domain Eukaryota; kingdom Metazoa; phylum Chordata; class Mammalia; order Primates; family Hominidae; genus Pongo; species Pongo pygmaeus. Next base: position 78,142,415 of record NC_072384.2, read on the forward strand.
ACCTCAAAGGATCCACCCACCTTGGCCTCCCAAAGTGCTGGGATTACAGGTGTGAGTCACTGTGCCAGGCCATGATGTCACAGGTGATTTTAATAAGTGATGGGCTATTTCAGATAAATATGTCATAAAAATGACCTGCAGAAATGACTTGCTAAGGGGCAGCGGGTAGCTTGTGTCATCAGTATATTGCCAGTGTCCTACACAGTGCCTGATCTACTACAGGCAGTCCAATATTTGCCGAATGAATGACCCATATCATTTATTTTTAAAATGTTTGTCCTTGGAAGGAAACAGCAATTTCTTTAATACAAAAGTGAGGCATTCTAGCTAAAGTCTTTATATAGTCTGAAGAGAAAAGAGTCTGTGAGTTATAGCCAAAAGGAGTAGCAGATTAGTAGTTTTCAAAGAGAAAACATAGAAAGATCTACCCATGCATCATATGACTAACATAAAAGTCCTAACTTAATGCATCACATATAACCTGACTTTAGAGTAGAAGAGCTAGAGATTGAGTCAATGATCGTTTTATAAAACTCATTCCTATTTTTTCCAATTATAATCTCCTTATGACAGAAAAACAATTACTTCTGACAATAATTCAAGGCAAATTCAAAACACAAATTCAAATTTCTTTTTTTCTTTTTCTTTTTTTTTTTTTTTGAGACAGAATCTGCTCTGTTGCCCAGGCTGTAGTGCAGTGTGGCGATCTTGGCTCACTGCAACCTCCACCTCCCGAGTTCAAGTGATTCTCGTTTCTCAGCCTCCCAAGTAGCTGGGATTACAGGCACACGCCACCACACCCAGCTATTTTTTGTATTTTTTAGTAGATACGGGGTTTCACTATGTTGGCCAGGCTGGTCTTGAACTCCTGGCCTCAGGTGATCCACCCACCTCAGCCTCCCAAAGTGCTAGGATTACAGCTATATGCCACTACGCCCAGCCCAAAACATGAATTTCTTAAGAAAAAATATCATAGGTACATGTGCAGTTTTTGAACAATTTTGCTATAAACAGAAAATATTGGCCAGGTGCAGTGGCTTATACCACTTTTTTTTTTTTAGACAAGAATCTTCCTCTGTCACCCAGGCTAGAGTGCAATGGCACGATCTCGGCTCACTGTAACCTCTGTCTCCCAGGTTCAAGCAATTCTCATTTGGCTTATACCACTGTGCCTGGCCAGGAGTGCGAGACCAGCCTGGCTGGCCAGGAGTTTGAGACCAGCCTGGCCAACGTGGTGAAACCCCGTCTCTACTAAAATGACAAAAATTAGCCAGGCATGGTGGCATGTGCCTGTAATCCCAGCTCCTCGGAGGCTGAGGCAGGAGAACAGCTTGAACTCGGGAGGCGGAGGCTGCAGTGAGCCAAGATCAATCACACCACTGCACTCCAGTCTGGGCGACAGAGTAAGACTCCATCTGAACAAAAAAAAGGATATATTGCCAATTACTTCTTTTTCTTGTTTTTTTTTTTAAAAAACACTAAAGTATAAAAAAGAGGAAAATATGCATTTGCTACGGAATTACTTATATTTAGAGAAGCAGATCAAAGAAGTAGGAGTTAAGGTAAAGAATATATATATACTGCATATATTGTTATTTAAGCATTAACAAGTCACATGCATTTCAAGACATGCAGGGTTGTTCTGTGACATGAGACAAGGATATTTTGCAGAAGAAAGACTTCTTCAAGTACTACCTAAAATAAAGTTATAGCTAATGTTAGGTCTTAATAACAACTTACTTTTAAATGCTTATTTAATCAAGAGGTTGTTTGTTAAACAGTTACTTAAGGTCTACACTGCAACTTTTAAAATAATGTAATCCAAGGTATTGTAATGCAGGCAAGGTCGGTATTAACTGTGGTCCAATTAACACGCTTTTTTTGGGCCTCAGTTTCCTTACCTGTAAAATGAGGGTGCTGGTGGTATTACTAGTGAGATTAATCACTTTAATGTTTGTCAGAGATACCTCCAATTGAATATGAATTTGTTTCATGTCAAACTTCTATATCTCTGCAGCAAGTTTCTGACTTATTAAGAGCTTAGGCAGCCTGGGCAATCATTCACATCCAAGCATAAATTAGTTTATGAAAAGGATAAGCTAAGTGGTCCTTTGCCTGATGGTGGTGAACCCTGGATGAGCACCTAATGATGACAGATGTGTGTGCTCTAAGCAGATAGGAGAGTGGGTGCTCTAGTGGTAGGCAGAATATGGAGGCATCTGAAGACACAACACAAGACAGAAAGGAAAACTTTGAAAATGAGAAAGAGACTGAAAGGCAAACTCTGCCTCCAACATTTTGCCTAGAAGTGGCCTCAACTTTTGACAACATTTTTAGCACAAGTATTGCATTTGACTTATTTTCAATTTTCCTTCTCTTTCTCCTAGGTTCCTATACAAATAAAAATAGGATATATAAATTATGGTATCATGGGAGCTGTTCCGATGGGATCGAATTATTGGCAAAAAGCATTAAAAATAAAGCTGAAGTTATCTGGAAATTGTCTCTTTAGGAGTTTTAAGCCTGACTGGGTCTGACTCGAAGCACTGACACCCCCCCCCACCACCTGCCAATCCAATGTGGGGCACTGATGCCCCGATTTTGCTGGAAAGAACTCTTAATGACTAAGACAACTGCCTCAAAGAAGGCATGCCACTTCCATGAAATATTTGGAAGCAATGCCAATATCTCATTGTGGAAAATTAATCTTTACTATTTCAAACAGGTGGAGATAGCAGTGGCTCTAAATAGGGTAAGGAGGCAAAGATTCTTTCTGTATAGCCTTCAAGCAGCAACACGGAGCAAGAACCTAACTAAGGATGCAAGGTGCAGCCTGTCAGGCTGCCCATCCTCCTGCCTGCTTTAAAAATTTTCTTCTCTGTTCTGCTACACTCAATTTTTGTAATTTAAAATTTTAATTTTGGAAAAATTAATACATGCCCTATGAAACTTTCAAATGGTACAAAATGTTAGAGTGAAAAGAAATCTTCTCATCCTTGACCCTGAGGCCTCCTTCCCAGGAACACTTAATGTCATCAGATGACTGCATATTCTTCCAGATGTATTCTGTGTAGATACATGCATATGTGAAACTCCTCCTCTCAAATGCAAGCTCATAGAGGATCCGGAGTAGTGTCTACTTTGGTCACTGCTTTATGCCCAGTGCCTAGAACAAAGCCTGGCACTGATGCTCAATATACATCCCAAAAGTGGAATATAGTCTAGTCCACTTTTTTTTGAGCCAGAGTCTTGCTGTATTGCCCAGGTTGGAGTGCAGTGGCACAATCACAGCTCACCACAGCCTCGACTTCCCAGGCTCAAAGGATCCTCCCATCTCAGTCCCCTGAGTAGTTGAGAACACAGGCGGATACCGCCACGCCTGGCTAACTTTTTAATTTTCTGTAGAGATTGGATCTCCCTACATTGCCCAGGCTGCTTTCAGACTCCTGGGCTCAAGTGATCCTCCCACCTTAGCCTCTCAAAGTGCTGGAATTATAGGCATGAAGCCACCATGCCTGGCCTCCACTTTATTTTTAACATATTAATAAGTATAGCTCTACTTCATTCTTTTTACTGGTTACACAGTAATTGATTGTATACATATACTATAATTTATTTAACTAATTTCCTATTGATGGATAGGCAGGTGGTTTCCAACCTTTTGCTACCCTCCCACCCAAAAATGCCTGCAGTGAATGTTCTTTTACATATATATACCTTTGTGCACATTCCTGGAAATGGAATTATTGGATAAGAAGGCAGGTGCATTTTCACTTTTTTTTTTTGAGATGGAGTCTCGCTCTGTTGCCCAGGCTGGAGTGCAGTGGCGCAATCTTGGCTCACTGCAACTTCTGCCTCCCGGGCTCAAGCGATTCTCCTGCCTCAGCCTCCCAAGTAGCTGGGATTACAGGCACACTCTACCACACCCAGCTAATTTTTGTATTTTTAGTGGAGATGGGGTTTCACCATATTGGCCAGACTGGTCTCGAACTCCTGACCTGAAGTGATCTGCCCACCTCAGCCTCCCAAAGTGCTGGAATTACAGGCATGAGCCACCACACCTGGGCCTGCATTTTCACTTTTGATAACAATTGTTAGAGAAGCTGAATGATTTCCATTCCCAGCAATAATGCTGGTTTTTCCATGCTTTTGCCAAATTGTTTTGTCTTTGCTAATCTGATGAATGAAATATGATGTCTCATTTTTAATTTATCTTTTATTATGAATAAAATTAAGTATTCTCATAGACCTAAAGGCCATTTGTAGTTTTTTGTTAGTGGGTGCTTATTTATGAATTTGGCCCATTTCTAGGGATATGTCATTTTCATTATTGGTTAGCAAGTCTTCATACATGTTATAAACATTTTTCCCATTTATTTGCTTTACCTAGGTTTTCAGATCTTTCTGCTCTAGGGTTTTTAAAATGGCAAGATATTGAAAGAATAAGATCATTTCTTGCACATTTGAAGGCTTGTCCTGTATTAGGGTAATAATGACTGACAGCTTATTATATCTCAGATGTTCCTTTTACAATGTGCCCGTCCTGTCCTTTTACTCTAAACCCACATGTCCAGTTTCTGAGTTTTATGAATTTAACTTTGGTACTGCTTACCAAAGATCTGCGTTATAAATATTCATGTAATAATAACATATGCTGAAAACAAATAAAAATGCTTAAGGTAGAGCTTATAGAATATATATAATCATCATCAGTGTTGCCACAATGTAGAAGAAAGAACTCTGGCCAGAGATCTGTATTCAAACAATGTCATATTATCCTTATCAGCAAAAAGAGGGGACTGGACTGAACTAGATAGAGCTTAAGGTCATTGGGCTCTACTGTTCTCTTTATTTCATCTATCATTTTTTATTTCACTTTTTTTGTTTTTAATTGTGGTAAAATACACATAACATAAAATTTACCATCATAACAATTTTCAAGTGTGTTGTTCAGTAAAGTACGCTGACACTGCCATGCAACCAATCTCCAGAACTCTTCATCTGGCAAAACTGAAACTCTATACCCATTGGTCAACAATTCCCCTTTTCCCTCTCACTTCAGCCTCTGGCAATCACCCTTCTACTTTGTCTCTATTAATTTGACTACTCCAGGTACCTCATATAAGTGGAATTATACAGTATTTGTCTTTTTGTGACTGGTTTATTTCATTTAGCATAATGTCCTCAAGGCTGATACATGTTGGTGCATGTCTCCGAATTTTCTTCCTTTTTAAGGCTGAATAATATTCCACTTCGTGGTTTTTTTTTTGTTGTTTTTTTTTTTTGTAGAGCAGGGTCTTGCTGTTGCTCAGGCTGGTCCTGGCCTCAAGTGATCCTACCACCTTGGCCTCCCAAAGTGTTGGGATTACAGGCATGAGCCACTGTGCCTGGCTTCCATATATGCATATATTAATTTTGTTTATCCATTTCTCTATGTATGGACATGTGGCTTGCTTCCATTTCTTGTCTATTGTACATGGCTGCTATGAGCATGGCTGTACAAATATTTCTTTGAGACTGTGCTTTCAATTCTTTCAGACCTATATACCCAGAAATCTATTAATCATTTTTTAAATATAACTAAAACAAGAAATTAAAATTAAACATCTTACCATAGCCTTCCTTTCCATATGCAAATGAAGGGGGTATAACTACTTTTCGCTTTTCTCCAGGGCACATATCCGTCATAGCAATGTCTAAGCCTTTTATGACTTGCCCAACACCAAGAACAAACCATTTGGGGTGGCCTTCATTTTGTGTCCGGCTATAATAAAAAACAACACTTAAGTAAACTGATTTCAAGAAATCAAACTTGAAAATACAGCTGGGCATTTAAACTTGGAGTCCTCGCTAACCATTATTCCCATATAATCACTCTTTCTAAAACCCTTAATGGGGTGTTTGACTCAAACTTCCCTATAATCACCAGAAAGAAGTATGATTTGCCCAAAGCTAATCATTAAGAGCCATCTCATTTTTTAAAATTGTTATCTTTACAAAAACTATTCAACAGTTAACTTTTTAATGGGTCTCCAGCCCCTAACTAGGTGCATGGCTTGTACAAAGAACTCATTTAACTCCCCTGGGTTTGTTGTAAAAAATGATGGGGCAGGTTTAGCCTCAAAAAGTCATTTTAATAGTAATTTAAAATGGTATATTTTCTTATTAAATTCTAATGATATAATTTATTAAATTCTTATTAAATTCTAATATTAAATTATAAAATTGTATAAATTCTTATTTCTCTATTTTATTCTAAATGGATGGAACTGTCTTTCCCAGTCCTATCTTCACAGGGTGAAGAAAAGATTCTCCCTCTGAGTAATAAGCCATCAATTAAATCAGAGTAGGCACCAGGTGGAATGAGGAAGCAGGGCCCACCAGAAGTCACCAGGAAAGTAATTGTTTTTCTTGATAGAAAGTGGCCACAACCTATAAAAATCGTGCTTCTGAAGGCCAGAATTAAATCTCTTTATTCCATGTATTCCTCCGTAAAGACTCAATACTTCTGGCAAGGGAAAAATGTGAACATCCTTATAGGTAGAACCTTGATTTAATTCTGGAGGTCCCAAGGGTAATGGTGGTGGTTGGTGTGTGTGTGGATGTATCGTACTTTTGATAATTTATTGAAGCAACATTTTCAATACTTTAAATAGAAATATTGTTTATTAGAGAAACACTGCCATATAATGTGATTTTTTTAATGAATAAAGGGCTCAACTTTTACTGTGAAAAAAAAAAACCCAACCAACCAACCAACGAGGCTTCCGCTTGGTGGAGGCAGGCAAGATTTTGTGCAACTGGACGCACCGGCAGCTCGCAGCATTTCTTACCTGCAGTAGAATTTCGAGCCGTCTTTAGCCAGGTAGCCGTCATAATGGGCATTTAGTAGGTCTCCCTTCTTGCTTGTCTTAGAGCAGTTTTCTGGACGATGCAAAACTTCTATTTTCACTTCTTCGGTCCTCTCCTCTTTCTTTTGTCTCTGAGCAGTAAAAAGGCCCCACAGATAAAAGAAAACAATGAATCTGAATAAGAAATGCATGGTTTTTGGCATCGGCTCCAGCAGAACACTGCTCTCCCTCCCGCGTGTCACTCGCGCCCCGTGGATGTCCCCGCGGCCGAGTTCCGACGCGTGGCAGGCGTTGTCCTGCGTCACAAAGGACCGGGTCGGGGCCATAGACGCGGCCCCGCCCTCTCATGGCCCCAACCCCTCCGCCTCCCGCAGCGGGCTCTGCGCGGTTAACGCTGTTTCTAGCCCCTCGGGCTGGCTGTCCTCAGCCTCTGAGATCGCACCGCACACTCGCTCCGCTTCTTCTCGCTAAACCCGCATATTTTACAGCCGGTTTCCTCAGGGTTCGGTGACAGCATTCGCATTTTCTAAAATGAAACTGGCATAAGACGAAATAAACAGCCTGGAATGTCATAGAGTCAGGGAATATGGTTGTCATTTCTGGAAGCAAAAGGCTTCTAAGACCCCTAGGGAAAGAGCAGATAGATACTGGGGGGAGGGAGAGTCATGCTGGAAAAGGAGCGTAAAAAATAGGCTGGCGGTGGCTTTCTGGGTGCTTCTGGGGTGTCCTTGAAGCGCATTCTCAGGTCGGAGTCTTGCATTCAGAGGTTCCAGGCTGAGTCGCAAAACCTGAAGGCCAGCCCGACGCAACAAAACTGCGGTACCGCAACTCCTCTGCCTGGCTGCAGGCGTTTCTGAGAGCCGACCTACACGATTCAGCGTCCTCCGCTGGCTTGCATTTCTTTCCCCCGCCACTCGGGGCCGCCCTTGATTCGAGGGCCTCTGGTAGTGCGGGGAATGTTCTTTTGACTTTTTTATACCAATCCCATGGGATACGTAATTTTCCACATAAGAAAACTTGAGTATTGGGCATGTTGTCCCAATCTCACAGCTAATACGCAGCAGGGATTTGGTCACATCTGTGTGACAACACCCCCTCACCACCAATTTTAGTATGAAAACCTTTAAAATACACAGAAAAGTTGAATTTTACAGTAAACTCTCCTACACCCACCACCTAGATCCTGTCATTGAACTATATTATATTTATTACATATCCATTCATCACTCTATCCATCCATCAATTCGCCTTGTTTCCAAGTGACTACCCAAAGACTACCCAAACCAGAAAACCAGCAAAGGCCTTCTGCATTCGCCTGGATTAAGTTCTGGGAGTAGAGGTGCTATTCCACCTCCGTGATGCGAAGAAAAGCCGCAGCACTGAGCCTGATTGTTGTGCTTTGCTTAAAGTTTGCAAAATTCCATAAACCTGAAAATTACTGTCGATTATGCAAGATGACGATTGCATCCAAGCAGGAGTTTCAAAAATCATAAAAGCTAGGGGGAAGTCCCCATTTCTAGAATAAAATTCCGAAGTCGAGTTCCATGTTTTATATTCTAAATAAAATTGTGGCTATCCAAGGTTATCGGCGTGATGACAGTTCCTTGGGGGCCCTCGCCATTCCTTGTCAGAGGACCCCGTCTGCTGCACATTGCCTTCCTAGGAGATAATTTCAGACCCCTTGAATATGAGGAAAATACGAAGCAAACAAATAGGAAGGCTTTTATTTATGTATTTTTGAAGACAAAACAGGATTTTATGTAAAATAAAAACAAGATTTCATGAAAAAACAGGATATTATGTATTTTTGAAGAAAAAACAGGAAAACCCGAGAGAACTAAGTGCAGGCGGGATGAGTGTCCGGGCAGCTCCTCCTTGGGTAGGCACCGGGGCTGCGCGCGCAGCGGAGCTCGAAGGCCTCGGCCCCCGCCCCCGGGGGCGGTCAGCCTGGGCCTTGGCGGCCAAGGAGACTTGGGAGCCTCGGGACTGTTGGCCACCGGCCCGTGGGAGGAGTAAAGGCGGCCCTGGCTGGCAGGCCGAGGGTGTGACGCGCCGGCCCGCCCTCCTCGCGCAGCCTCCGGCTAGGCGGCGAGGCCGCAGGCCGCGCCCGCTCCTTCAGCCCCGCCGCCGGGGAGGGGTTTCCCGGGACGATCCGGCCCCTTTCATCCAGGAAGTGAAATCGACGTCGGGGTCAATGAAAACAAACGGGGAGCCCAGGGGGAAGGAAGGCAGGCGAGAAAGAGGCAGAGCCGGGGCGCCGGAGGGAGCAGCCGGGCCGCGGAAGCGCGAGCAGGAGGCCGGTCGCGGTCGCATTTTTGCCGTTGTTGCGGCCGCCGCCGCCGAGGCTTACCCGGGGATGTCTGGGCCCGCGCCTCGCGGCCCCCAAGCTCCACGCTGCGCCCGCTGTCCCGGCCTCTAAGGGCCGCCACGTCCCTGCGGCGCGCGCAGGCAGAAAGCGGCTTCGTGCCGGCGGCGGGCGCCGGCGGAGGGGGCCCGGGCGGGCCGGGAGGGGCTGCCTCAGGCCCCGCGCCTACCCCATCACCGCGGCCGGCGCCGGGCCGGGAGGATGCGCGGTGTGGGGCTCTGAAGCATGGAGGGGGTTTTGTACAAGTGGACCAACTATCTCACAGGTATGGGGGCTCGTGTGATGAGGGATGAGGGGAGAGGCGGGGGGCTTGGAGGAGCTTAGGCAGGAGGCTGCTGAGAAGGCGGGTCGGGGCTCCTCTTCCTCCGTCTGGCCTCCGCGGACCCTCAGAGCGAATTCGCTCTACTCGATTCCAGGGCTAGTTGAGTCCTTCTGGCCTCTTCAGGGGAGGGTTTGAGGCTGCGCACCTTCTAGAGGTTGGGAAGTGCACCTGCCACTTCTTTGCTAGTGTAATAATACTAATCCTTGCCTCCTGTAGCCTCTGGAACAATTCTCAGTCACCCTACATGTGTTGTTGCGATCTCCGTCCTTATTCACACTTAGTATTCATACTTTAAGAGCATTTTGTTAATAACTGACTTGTCCGAGTATTGGACTGGAATGGACCCTTTAATTGTTTCAACTACAAGATTTAATTTTAAGAACTCTTTTTTGTATTTCTTTTAATTTACTTAACATTTTATTTAAAGTTGTCTTGTTGAGGTTGTTCAAGCTTAGCGAGCATGATTTTGGAAGCTGTCGCCAGATAATATTCTCTTAGGGATTGTCAATGAAGTATCCTTACGTTGGGGAATTCTGTTAACTGTGAGAAATAGTGGAAGAAAGTGCCAATACACAGAAGGGGAACAGGCAAGTCACTTTCACCCGTGCAGTGAGTTGGAAGGAAGAACTTTTGAGAAATGAGAGACCAGCAGGAAAGGGCCCCTTTCCATGACAGGCAGCCTATAGGCTTATTTAAAAGCTCCTTAAATTTGAGTTGTAGTCCAATCTCTGCCATCAACCAACAATGAAGGCAAGTCAGTTATTCTTTCAGGACCTCAGTCTGATAAGGCCAGGGTGATTAGCTGTTTTGCCCCGGACATGCCTTCCAACTCCAGAATTCCATGACCTCACTAAGTGAGAAGATGGTTTTAACATAAATTTGAACAGTAAACAGATTTTTTTGGGGGGTCTAGCATAATAGGCAAATCATGACTTGCTGCCCACTTCTTCGCTCTGCCAAAAGTATCACATCCCTCAGTAATTGTGTGGTACTCTCGACTTGTGTCCACCTGATCTTGTGCAAAATGTGCACATAAACTTTTTAAGGCATAAGCACTGAGCTACAGTTATACCTGCTTTTTGATTTATTAGAATGCTAAAGCCAGATTTATAGCAGCAAATGCTTTTAACATTTATGATACACAGATGTTTTATTTTGTTCAAACTAAAAAGTCAATTTATTTCTATGTGACATGTTTTAACGGGAAACATTTAAAAGTTAGATAAATATTTTTTATTGGGCATTTTCATTTTGGCCATTGTGAGAGCAGTTATACTGTTTGGTTGAGGTATAGTGTTAACTGTTAAAGACAGTAGAGTGCTTCACGCCTGTAATCCCAGCACTTTGGGAGGCGGAGATGAGAGGATTGCTTGCTCAAGACCAACCTGGGCCACATAGGGAGACGTGGTCTCTACTAAAAAAAAACAAAACAAAAAATAGCTAGGTGTGGTGGTGCATGCCTGTAGTCCCAGCTACTGAGGAGGCGGAGGTGAGAGGATTGCTTTAGCTAGAGAAATGGAGTCTGCAGTGAGCTAGGATCAGTGAGCTATGATTGTACGCACACACTTCAGCCTGGCTAACAGAGCGAGGTCCTGTCTCAAAAAAAAAAAAAAAAAAAAAAAGACATTAGCTTGTATGCTTTGAGATGCAAATGCTCATCTCATTGCAAGTGTTCCTAAGCATGGTGTTGTGGAACCATTGGGCCATTACTGAGATGAGTCATAATTTAAGAGTTGAGATGAAACCTGGGCTTGGTGGCGATTTCCTCATCTCCTATGGTACTAAATAACCAGAGGTTGAGCTTTTAACCACATGTGATTTAGATTTTAGTCTTTGCAGGGCATTTAGTCAACTTCTAGTATGCATTGTAGAAGCTGGTTGGAAAGAGATCTTTTGTTTGGAAAATTTCATTTTTAAAAGTTAAATTTGGGTCGATGGTGTGCTGATTATTAATTTTAGTTCATCTTAGGTCATAAGGATGAGCAGCTGTTCATACTAAGTGATCTTTAAGTGTAATGATAGTGTTGTTCAGGCACGGTGGCTCATGCCTGTAATCTCAGCACATTGGGAGGCTGAGACAGGCAGATAGCTTGAGGTCAGGAGTTTGAGACCAACCTGGCCAACATGGCGAAACCCTGTCCCTACAAAAATTACAAAAAATTAGCCAGGCATGATGGCGTGCACCTGTAGTCCTAGCTACTTGGGAGGCTGAGGCATGAGAATTACTTGAGCCTGGGAAGCAGAGGTTACAGTGAGCCCACATTGCACCACTGCACTCAAACCTTGGTGACAGAGCGAGACTCTATCTCAAAAAAAAAAAAAAAAAAGTGTTACTTGAGAATCCTTTGTAGAGAGTAAGAATTTCAGTAATATTTAGTTTGAGATAAAAAGAATTTTTTTTAAAAAAAGAATTTTAAAAAGGGAATACCTGTGAATCTTTTTCACAGATATTACCCTCTGTTGTATGTGTGTGAATCAATTAGAAATTGTTTTATTAAATATTTCTTCAAAAAATGTGTAGAGATAATTAACAGGCTTGATTATATTAATGTGTTCAACCACTCACCTTTCACGTTGCTGCAAATTCTAAATGAATCATTTTGCCCAATATTTGTTTTAAAGAGATATTGAATTGCAGTACCGCAGGCTTGCAAGATCATAATTTGTCCTATAGGCACACTAGACCTGGGTGGAGGAATGTATTTTCACCACCCCCTGCTTATAATTTGTTTGACAAGGTAAATTAGTGTTTGGAAAGATAATGTTTTTATCATTTCCATGCATGATCAATACAATATACTCTCAAAGATATATTGTATGTTTATATTCTCATGGTTAATAGGAAATATCTGCAGGGTGTGTTGGCCCACACCTGTAATCCTAGCACTTTGGGAGGCCAAGGTGGCAGGATTACTTGAGTCCAGGAATTTGAGACCAGCCTGGGCAACATGGTGAGACTTCATCTCTATAAAAAATTAAAAAATTAGCCAGGCATGGTGGCATTTCTATAGTCCTAACTACTTGGGAGGCTGAGGTGGGAGGACCTTTTGAGCCTAGGAGGTCGAGGCTGTGGTGAGCCATGTTCAAGCCACTGCACTTCAGCCTGGGCAGCAGAGTGAGATCCTGTCTCAAAAAACCAAACAAAACAACAACAACAGCAACAATCCCTGAAATATCACTTTTGGGGTATTCATTCATTCATTTATTTATTCAGTCACTTGAGAAATAGATTTTTTTGGTACCTATTATGTGCCAGGCACCATTCTAGTTGCTGGGAATGCAGTGATGAACAAGATAAAGTCCATGTACCAAAATAACTTACCTTCTAATTTGTTTAGGTCTCACTAGGGAATACTCTGTTGTTTCATAAAAAGGAATCTTCCAGGAACCTGAAAGTTGCTGGTTTTTAGTTGCTTTAGATATCTGTCTTTCTGAACTGTATTACTGCATTCCCTGCCTTCCTAAACAAGGTTACAAAGTAAAATTTAATTTTTCTGATGACTCAGTGTTGTCATTTCAAAAGTGTTACAGATAAATCCTTTTGGGGAATTAAGTCCTGGATCTGTATTAAAGTGTAAGGATGATTGACCCATCTCCCCTCTTGGCACTATCTGACCCTGGAAAGATCAAATTAATCATGTGGCAGGCTATGGCAAAAGTGACCAGGATATGAACACCCATGGTTTAAAATGTACATTTTAGCCATGAACACTTGTGCTGAATTGTTATTTAATAGTCACGGAAAGAACAAGGACAGTCACACTGCCCCCAGCATGGTCACCATGTTAATAGTCAGTGAGCTGTTGTAAATTAGTAGCATGCTTGATAAGACTCCAGGGAACACCAAGTTTGGCTTCAAAGAGGAGTGGGAATTGGGTGCCAAGGAAAGCCATCATCCTTGTCACCAGCTTTGGCATGGAGCCAAGTCTGTGATAGATGTGAGCTCTAGTCACTGAATAAATATCAATCGAACAATTGCAGTTTCTAGGATTTCTACCCTAGCTGTGCAGCTGCAGACAAGGGAGGAGGGGGTTATATGGGGAATCTGTGTTCTCACCATAGGGTATGTAGCTTCTATTTAAGAGATTGGAATTCATTTAGCACTCACTGTGTTTAAGGGAGTTTGCTTAGAAATATGTATTTTATAAGAGGCACATTGCAGAATTAGAGGGCTAGGTGGCATCTGAGAGGTCATCTTGTTCAACCTACACATTTTAGGGACTGGGAATTTTAGAGATTTATTGAAATGAAAAGATTCGTCCCCAGGGTATGATTATCCATTAAAGAATGATACTATAGGTAAGGCTAGAACCCTTGTCTTCCATGGCTTTTCCCATAATATCATAACCCCAACTCTGTTCCTTTTTAGGAAAAGAGGGCAGTTATGCTATACCCGGTTTAGGGCTATTACTGAGGATGGGCCTTATGGGTTGTTAATGAGAATACTGTGAGCTAGAATTAGAAGTATTACTCCCTGTGTTTTTGCTGCTCTGGAGATTGCTCCAGAAACCTCTCCCAATAAAGTGGAGACTGATGCAAAAACATTTTTGGTAAGGCTTGGTGATTGAAAATTTCATTGTCAGAATGTTATTTGAGAGCCAAGAAATAATGTGGATGGCAGGTTTTGAAATCACAGTTTTCTATGTGGTGAAAGTAATGTCTTTCCAATTGACCTTTTGTTATTTATGGTCTTTTTAGGTTGGCAGCCTCGTTGGTTTGTTTTAGATAATGGAATCTTATCCTACTATGATTCACAAGATGATGTTTGCAAAGGGAGCAAAGGAAGCATAAAGATGGCAGTTTGTGAAATTAAAGGTAAGTGAATATACAGAATTAGAGGAATTGGAGGTTAGATAGTCAAGGGTTCTTCAGCATACTCCAGACAAGAGGAAAAAAGGCATTTCTAACCACGTAGGGATCATCTAATACCATTTATATTCTTAGCAGTCAGGAGTGGCATTTCATCACAGTTAACACAATTAAACACAGTTTTTGATAATTCTCCCTCTACAAATGTATTTTGAATGGAAATAACTTTTGCTAGTCTTCCAATTTGGATTTGACAATTTCTTGTGGATACTACTTTAGTGTCCACCTTCAGTCTATAAGCATTCTATTTCATTATTGTTGTAATTAATAGAAAGATATCGTAAAAGTTGGAGGCTGAACTTTAAAGATGATGGGGCCATCTCTGTAGGGTTTTGATAAGGTATGAAGTTGGAGTCATAAACTCTGGTTCTTTGCTGAATTTGGAGGTAAGTTCCTCTGGGTGATAGAGATGGTTTCCTTTTCTTCCAAAAGGGGAGAAATAAAGCAGTAGGTCCTGCTGTAATTTTCATGAAGGAAGATTTTATGGACCATTGATTCATTTGTGTGTGTGGTTGGAGTGTGTGGGGTGGAGGCGAAATCAGATAAAATGGCAGTGAAAAGGACTGAATTCTTCAAAGAGAATGAAGGAAAAACTAGAGCACCAGGGGAGTGACTGTTCAACTCTCTCCTGGTCGTTTTCATTTCTCCACTCTAGCTTGAATACTTGTCCTTCATGAAGTGTGTTTCCTTTGACGTGGTGAGCTCTGGGTCATAGCTATCAAACAGTCTTCCTGAAAGGTAGCCATTAATCTGACTTTAATTGCCATACATAAGTGTTGTCTTACTTTTAACGTTTTATAAATGGAATAATTCAGTATTTTCTTTTGTGTCTGGCTTCTTTTACTCAACATCATGTTTGTAAAATTTATCTATATTGTTCTGTGTAACAGTAGTTCAGTCATTCTCATTGTATAGTATTCCATTGTGTGAATATCTCACAATTTTGGTATCCATTCTAGTACTGAAGGATTTTTGGGTTATTTCCGTTTTGGGACTACAGTGACTAAAGCTGCCATAAACATTCTTACACATTTATTGAACATGTGTGCATTTCTGCTTAGTGTATCTCTAGAAGTGGAGTGGAATGCTAAGGCATTGAATATTCATACTTGCAGCTTTAATAGATGTTAAAGAAAAAAGTACTCTTGACACGTTGAAATGGTATGGCAAACTTTATTTAGCACTATTGTGATAGATGTAGGGACTATTGCATTGGAGGAGAGAAATTGGGCTCAACTCCAAGTACAGGGAAAAGTGGGAATTTATAGCCAAGGAGCAGCGTTAGGGGGAGATGGTGTCAGTGGAGGGAAAGTTACTAAAAGGTAAGTGGGGGGATTCTGGCTAAACTGACCTAACAGGATTCTTGCTGAAGGCAGGCTGAGGCCAGGGTGATCAGACATTGCCGGGAGATGGTAGGGAATGAAGAATGTGGTCAGATATCAAGGGCGGGTGATGAAATATGTTGTTAGGGGATTCTGGCTAAACTGACTTAGTAGGATTCTTGCTAAAACTGGATTCTACAAGCATGGAGAAGGAAGCCTAGGTGAGTACAGGATTCAAATGAGCCTGACTAAAATTTGGTCAAGAAGAGAATCTTTTTTTTCTTTTCTTTTCTTTTTTTGTCTTTTTTTGAGACAGGTTCTCACTCTGTTGCTCAGGCTGGAATGCAGTGGTGTGATCATGGCTCACTGCAGCCTCCACCTCCTGGGTTCAGGTGATCCTCCTACCTCAGCCTCATGAGTAGCTGGGACCAGAGGCACATGTCACTATGCCCAGCTAATTTTTATGTTTTTTGTAGAGATGGGGTTTCACCATGTTGCAAAAACCAGGCTGGTCTTGAACTCCTGAGCTTAAGCAATCTGCCCGCTTTGGCCTCCCAAAGTGTTGGAATTACTGGCGTTAGCCACTGTGCCTGGCCAATAATCTTTTTCACAGATAATGCCAGATGTTTTCCAAAGTGATTATATAAATTTTTTCTGCAATCGATCAGAGCATTAGAATTCCAGTTGTTCTGCATCTTTGCCAAAACTTGGTGTTATCCATTTTAAAAATTCAGAATATTTCTGGTGTTTGTAGTGGTATCTCATGGTGGTTTTTTTCTTGCATTTCTTCAATAACTAATGATGTTGAATACTTTTTTAGATGTTAGCCATTTGAATGTCCTCTTGTCGGGAGTGTTAGCTCATGTCTGTAATCCCAGCAGTTTGGGAGGCCAAGGCAGGCAGATTGCTTGTGCTCAGGAGTTCGAGACCAGCCTGGGCAACAAAATGAGACTCCTGTCTCCACAAAAAGGAAAAAAAAAAGGTTGAATGTTGTCTTCTTTTGAAGTCCTCTTTCAAGTCTTTGGCCCATTTTCTAACTTTGGCTATCTTTCATGTTGATTTGTAGGAGTTCTTTGTATAGTCTGGATGAGTGTGTTGCAGATGTTTTCTTCCACTGTGTAGTTTATATTTTCATTTTGTTCATGATACCTTTTGAGGAACAGAGGTTCTTCATTTCAATGAAATCCAATTTGTTAATTTCTTTTATTGGATCCTTTTATGACCCACTGAAGACATATTCTGTGTTACTTTCTTGAATGTTTATTGTTTTACCTTTTATACTTAGGTCTGTATTAGGTCTGTACTTGACTTGATAGCAACCTTTCCCCCACCGCACCATGGGGATACCTTTGTCAAAGTGACCACGTATGTGTGAGTCTTTTTCTTGACTGTGTATTCTGTTCTGTGGCCCTGTTTTCTTTTTTTTTTTGTTGTTGTTGTTGTTGTTAATCCTTGTGCGGATATTACATTGTCTTAATTTCTTTAGCTTTATTCTCTTTGTATATGATAGCCAAAGTCTCCTAACTTTAGTTCTTTTTCAGTACTATCTTGGCTATTGTAAGCCCTTTGCATTTGCTTACAGATTTTAGAATTTGCTTATAAATTTCCACAGCTATCTGCTGGAATGTTTGGAATTGTATTGAATCTACAGATCAATTTGAGGAGAATTATATTCTTGATGATATTGAGTCTTCTGTTCCATTAACTCTGTTTAATTAGATATTTAATTTCTCTCAGTAATGTTTTGTAGTTTTGTGTTTAGAGGTCTCGTCCATCTTTTCTGATGTTTTGGAAGCATCATTTTTAAGTTTGTTGCCTTTTCAGGTGACAACTTTGGAGGGGACCACCCTTGATTGGATACATAAATTCTGGTATGTTTAAAAATGAGTCATCTTATTTTAGTTTCATCTTGTAGCAACATCATTAGAAATTAGAGCATTGCTTTCTTTTAAAGTAGGTATTGGTGCTTTCACTAGTATTGGCAAGTAGCAAGGAAGAGTTACTCTTATAGCTTTAGGAGCTCAGTAGTTTTACCCTAGCCTAGAAATCTTTTGCATTCATAATTGATTGTTGCATGGTTGTATGTTTCAGTGTCTGCAACTAAGAATGGCCCATATAAGTAGGATAATAAGATAGCAACGTTTCTGTGGCACTTACTTGCCGTAATACACTAAACATCTGGTCAATATTTATAGCAATTAATTATTTAAGTTGGGGCTTCTGCCAGATTTTGCTGGGACCCTCATAATTTGGCTCCTCCCAGCTTGTCCATTCATGAATATGGATTTTTTTTCTTTTCTTTTACTTCTTTTTTTTTTGAGACAGGGTCTTGCTCTGTCGCCCAGTCTTGAGTGCAGTGATGTGATAGTAGCTCACTGCAGCCTGTACTGGGCTCCAGCGATTCTCTTGCCTCAGCCTTCTGCCTCCCAAGTTGCTGGGTCTACAGGTGCTGGGAGTACCTGCTTGCACCACTATACTGGCTAAACGAGTATGAATATTACTTTGCACTACAATGGAAGCCTCTATTTATGCTTGTTTCCTAATATTCTCAGTACATTCTGTGTTTATTTTCTCATTTAAGCTTTGTCTCATTCATTTTCTTAACCAAATCTTGCTTTCATCAAACCCTTCTTCTTGAAGCCTTTTTAAATTACTTTCTGTCATAATTACACAAGAAATCTCTGCACCAAAGAGTTAAACATATATGTATTCTGATTGTTTTTGGTGTGTCAGTTTGTTTCTTGGTTAAATTGTCAACTATATAGAAGCAAAGACATCTTTTTTCTTCCCCTCTATCTTCTCTTCTACTAGCACTGCTCTGAGCTGAGTAAATATTTGTTGATGAATGACAGCTTAACACAAATTTTGTTTTACAACAAAGACTTGGGATTGGCTCATCATAATTCCTGATTAGCTCTCTTTTCTCAGAGCATCAAAGGAAGTGTGTGTGTGCAGGAGAAGAGGTAGAAAGAGGGGAAGAGATTAATGTCTTCAAAATATACATGCCTTCCATGTGTTATGCTGTGATCCATAATTAAGGGCATATCATAGAGTTACTTTTCTGATAGAAGGTGGGTGTAGTTGTCATTTATTACATTCCTTCTATGTGTCAGGCACTATATATGAAAACAAAGACTTTGTTTTTAAGGAAATCAGTAAAAAATGTGTGATAGTGTAATATTCATTGCAGTTGTATTTAATAGGATAAGTGGCCCCAAGGTGGGGGGGCTCTCACTTCTCAGTAGTTAGTATGTCCCTGTTTTCTTTTTCATACTCTGTCATCGCTTTGGCACCATTGTCACCCTGGGTCTATATGAGAATGTTGATTTGGGGAGTGCTACTGGGTGGCCCCTCAGGGAGCAGCACTGCCTGCATCATGAATGATAGTTCAATGTTTTAGGTGTATGAAGCATCTGATACTGTGTGATTAGATGATTATTTGATTACCCTTAAATTACTTAAGTCTATAACTGTATTTCCCCTTTGTTTATCATCATAGTTCATTCAGCAGACAACACAAGAATGGAATTAATCATTCCTGGAGAGCAGCATTTCTACATGAAGGCAGTGAATGCAGCTGAAAGACAGAGGTGGCTGGTCGCTCTGGGGAGCTCCAAAGCATGTTTGACTGATACAAGGACTAAAAAAGAAAAAGGTAACTATAAACTTTTCCCTTGTGGTGAGAGTACTTTCTTAAATATAAATATAAATATAACTAAATTAGCCTGTCCACTTTTAGTATCTATCCCAAGGAAATAATTAGAAATGTAGATTTACATATATCTTTATCATAGTAAACATTTTGTAAAAGCTATAAATTTAGGGGAATGGCTCAATAAACTCTTGCTTTCTTTTTTTTTTTTTTTTTTTGAGTTGGAGTCTCGCTCTGTTGCCCAGGCTGGAGTGCAATGGCGCGATCTCGGCTTACTGCAACCTCTGCGTCCTGGGTTCAAGCGATTCTCCAGCCTCAGCTTCCCGAGTAGCTGGGATTACAGGCGCCTGCTACCACGCCTGGCTAATTTTTGTATCTTTAGTAGAGACGGGGTTTCACCATGCTGGCCAAGCTGGTCTCGAATTCCTGACCTCAGGTAATCTGCTCGTCTCAGCCTCCCAAAGTGCTGGGATTACAGGCGTGAGCCACTGCGCCCAGCCTAAACTCGTGCTTTCACTGGCTGATATATAGACAGTAAGATGTTGAAAAGGAATTTCAATGTGAGAAAATGCCCAAGGTTAAATGATCATTGAAAAAAGCAGGATTCAGAATTATGTATATTGTTAGTATTCATTGGCTGGCTTAGGAAAGGTATGTAAGAATTGGTCAGATTGTTACCTTTGGAAGTGGAATTTGTGGGAAGGAGACTCACTTGTCACTGTATATACCCTTTGGTATCTTTTGACTTTACCATGTACGCATATTGCCAATTCAAAAAGAATTTTAGAAACTGAAAGCAAAGCAAATGATTTATGTTATTAGTTCAACTATATACAGATATAATGTGAAAATGACAATTTCTTGATAGCGAGATTATAGTTTGTCTTAGTTCGTTTTCTGTTGCCTTGACACAATACTTGAGACTGTAATTTATAAAGAAAAGAGGTATGACTCATGGCCCTAGAGGCTGGAAGTTCAAGATTGGGCAGCTGTATCTAGTTGGCTTCTGGTGAGGGCCTCATGCTGCATTATAGCATGGCGGAGGAAGCAAGGGAATGCGGGCGTGTGCAGAAAGAGATCAAACCCAAGAGGCAGCCTCGATTTGTAACAACCCGCTCTCATAGTAACTAATCTAGTCCCAAGAGGTTGAGAACTCACTCACTCCTTTGAGGAAGGTATGAATCCCCTTTAACAACCTAATCATTTGTTAGAAGTACTACTTTCCTAACACTGCCACACTGGGGACCCAGCCTCAACATGAGTTTTGCTAGAAACAAACCATATTCAAACCATAGTACAGTTATTTGATTTTTCTTTTCTATATTTTTTCTATTTTTCAAAATTTTTTATTAAGTATGTATTACTTTTATAATTAAATACAAATTAATTACATTAGTGAAAGCAAGTAAATTATAGGCATTGAGAAATGAAGGCTAAGGATTGAATTTATAACAATTTTGAAATCTATGAAAACATTACAGAATATAGCTACAGGTAGGATAAGAAGGAATGAATATTCACAATAGCTAAAAAATGGAAATAACCCAAATGTTCATTGGTAGACAAATGGATAAACAAAATATACAATAGAATATTACTCAGCTTTAAAAAGCAAATTGTGACACATGCTACACTGTGGATGAACCTTATAGACATTACAATAAGTAAAAAAAGCTAATCACAGAAGGACACATAGTCTATGATTCCACTTATATGAAATACCCAGGGCAGTCATACTTATATAGACAGAAAATAGAATGTTGGTTCCCAGGGCCCAGGGGGAAGTGGAAATAGGGTTAGTGTTTAGTGGGTACAGACCTTCAGCTGGGGAAGATGAAGACGTTCTGGAGATGGATGGTGGTGATGATTTTACAAATACGAATGTACTTAATGCCACATTTTGAAGTGAATACTTAAAAGTGGTTAAAATAGTAAATTTTATGTTTATGTATACTTTACCACAGTTTTTTTTAAAAAGGAGAAAGAATAGGCTTAAATGTGAGCAGGAATTGATTTAGGTTAGATTAAATGCGCAGATAGAGCTGCTTTGTCCATTCTGGCAAAAGTGGCTTTGTGGCTAGGACCAGAGAGCAAGACCACTGGGGCCTGGCCCAGGGAGTGTGGAGAAGCACCAGAAATTTACTCTATGAATTTTCCTCCTCTGTAGCTTATACTTCTAATTTAAAAGGTGTTGGCTTGTGAGTGGCTGAGATTATGGCTGGATGTTTAGTTTGTCTGGAGATACTAAGGAAGAAAGTATGCTCTTAATAAAAAATTTTGAAAATAGTATAATGTGAAAATGAAACTGAAAGGAACAGAAGAAAATGAATGAATGTTTATATACCATAGTTTTAATTACATAAAAATTTAAACTTCTGTAAGCCAAAATAAAGAAAACTGAAAGGAAGCTAACAGATCTGGATAAGGTATTTGCAGTATATAAGATAGAGGAAAGATTACTATCTTTAATTTGTAAGAACTTTTACAGACTATCAGTTTATATTGTTAAGAGAAAAACCAACATCAGAACTGGAAAAAATGTATAAAGGACAAAATAAAAAAGCAATTCACAAAAAACCAAGCACTTTTTAAATGGAAGATGAGTAATGGAATGGAAATATCCTGTATAAAACATCCAGTGGTCATCATCCTATCTCTGGAAATCACCTAAACATGGCAGGCATGTAACTGTCAGCTTTTTCCCAATTATCTAAAGAGAAGATGTTTCCTTAGGGCTCTTGTATCCTATTTCCAAGGTCTCACATTTCTTGAGCTATAGGTATTTATATTCATTGCTTTTTTAAATGATTACACTTTGTTACATTGCCCAAAGAATATGAAAATGATCTAACTGTATATTTATGTATATTCTTTTCAGAAATAAGTGAAACCAGTGAATCGCTGAAAACCAAAATGTCTGAACTTCGCCTCTACTGTGACCTCTTAATGCAGCAAGTTCATACGATACAGGAATTTGTTCACCATGATGAGAATCATTCATCTCCTAGTGCAGAGGTAGAGCAAAGAGGATCTCTTCACGTGTGGTTATGCTTTGGAGTACTCTGGGGGGATCCTCAGTCATTCCATAAGATGATAGGCATTTTCACATTGAGTTATTTTCAGCTTTTATGGGTTCTGCCTACTGTATACTATCTGGAAATCTGTAGCATCTTCTTGGTTGTGTCTGTGTGGCCAGAGAAGAACATGAAGTAGCATATTTCTCCAGGGGTCAAGGCTTGTCTTTGCAGCCAGTCTGATAATTTGGAGGTTGGAGTGGGGAAGAAGCATTCCAGGCTTTGTTCTCCAGGCTAGCGGCATAAATTCACTGGACAGCTGCTATTCTCTTTTTTTTTGGTAATAAGGTCCCTGCTTCAACTATGAGAGTTGATAACTTATCTTTATGAAATAACTTAAAACAAATCCTTCTCAGAATAGTGACTTAGGAATCAAAACTCAGATTAGTAGGATCCGGCTATAATAGGCTCATTCTTCATGGTAAAATAGGACCAGTGAGCTATACCACTCTCTGGGTGAAAGGCCAGCATGTTGCCTGTCCCTTTTTGCCTAACTTGGTAGAAATGGGGCAAGGAATCTTCCTATTTCTTCTGTGGCCTTCTCCTGTTGGGGAGGAATCTTGTGTAAGAAGCCCAAGGACAAACTGACCACAAGCTTCCTGGAGGTAGTTGCTCTCACATTTGCTACAGCAGCTCAGTGACAGTATTAGGGACCCAGGCTTGTTCCATCCTTCCACTCTGCCATTCTTGGTGTGTTGAGTTTTTCTCCTAATGCCCCAGGTGTCAAGATGACTGTCAAGCTCACAAAAAGGCAGGAGGCAGTGGGGTTGCCAGGGTAGAGAGAGTCCTTCTCAACTTGCTGTGCTTGGTTTTGAATCGGGAAACAAAAATCCCAGAAATTCCCTAGCTGACTTCTCATCTTTTTTTTTTTTTTCTGGCTCAAAGGAAACTAGGACAAAATGAGCATTTAGTAAAGAGTGTTGGAATAGCCATGGCTAGCTTAGATCAGTCTCTATTCATCCCCCAGGATCAGGGCACTTTGCGATCCTGAACAAAATTGGGGTTTTTACTCTATCAAGGAAGAAGTGGGAGAATAGGTACAGGGTAGGCATGAATTGTACTGCCACTAATTAACTCTAAGGGTATTCCATGTCTGTGTCCACTTTTGGGAAAATGAAAATTACTGTTTAGGTTAGATTTCTCTAAGATAAATTTTTGTACACAGTTTTTCAATATGATAATTAAATGCAAAACTTATTTTTTCTTAGAATCTAGTTTCATACATTGTTTAGGAGACAGGCATTTCTTATACATAGATGTTTTAATTTTTTTTTTTTTTGCCCTAGCTTAATTTTCTAAGGTACTGTATTTTAAATAAATTTGAACATAACACAGTAATGTGTCTGTTGGAGATGTCTTATTATTTAATGATAAAGTTGTATATGATTCCATGTAGTTGTATGCAAATCTGTTCAAGTCTTTGTGTAATTTTTCAGAACATGAATGAAGCCTCTTCTCTGCTTAGTGCCACGTGTAACACATTCATCACAACGCTTGAGGAATGTGTGAAGATAGCCAATGCGAAGTTTAAACCTGAGATGTTTCAACTGCACCATCCGGATCCCTTAGTTTCTCCTGTGTCACCTTCTCCTGTTCAAATGGTTTGAACTTCTTGTTTTGGTTTTTTCCTTCAGTAGTAATGTTGCATGTGGTTTTTGTTTAATTTTGGCATTTATTTTTAAGGGTGGAAACAGGCAGTGGGGGGGAAACAGCTAACAAGTTGAATTTTTTTGTTTGTACTGTTTCATATTAGAGCTTCTCAGCTGATGAGCTGAGCACTTGTGCTAGTGTCCTCATTCCCTTCTCCTTGGAGGGGCTGTGCATGGCCTGCCCACAGGCTGCTTCATCCATTTTCCCCAGAGTCTAGGAAAATATTACAAAGTGCTGTGACATAGAAAAAGTTGGGGAGCTCTATTCTGCTTGGTAAGAATTACACAACGGAATGAGATTTTAGTCACAATGGGGTACAATTATGTAAATCTTTAAAGGAGTTAGAAGGAATTTGAAACATAGTCCAGTGGGAACGGTATTTTGTACTCAGCATTTGGATCTGAACCCTCAGAGTAGCTGATCTTCAGTTTCTTCATGTGTAAAAATACAGTGTATATCAGAGAGTCACTGCAAACGATCTGACTTGCTTACTTTTAGGTGCTCAGTGTTAGTTTCTTACTTCCTCATTGCTCAGAACAACAAGTCCTCTTTTTGCCGGGGGTGGCAGATTCGTTGTCCTTTCTGAGCTAATAAATTTGCTCTAGCATGCTGTTAGAAATTTGTAGGTGAGATAAGCTTTAATGAGACTTCAAGTTTATTTCATCAAAGTGTTTTTAGGAGTCCATTTATAGGAGTAAGAATGCCACCTTGTTGCTGTTTTAGCAATTACCTGAAGATCTATTTGTTAGGAGAATAGGGTCTAACTTATTCCTAGGTTCTCTTACCTATCCCAGCAAATTTAGTTATATGAGATTTAGTAAAGATTATTGCCTAGATTTATTTAGAGAATTGTTTTCTAATCAGTATTTGATGGGCTAATAGTTTCCTCTGAGGCAAGCGTACCATGAAAATGAGTTTTATGGCCAGATTAATTTGGGAATTGCTAGGTTAACTTAAATGATATGAATTGGGTTTGATAGGGCTTGTCACAGCCTTTTTATTTATTTATTTTTTTAGAGACAGGGTCTCACTCTGTTACCCGGGCTGGAGTGCAGTGACACCATCATAACTCACTGCAGCTTCAAACTCCCAAGTTCCAGCCTCCTGAGTAGCTGGGACTACAGGCTCACACCACGGTGCCTGGCTACGTTTTTTAATTTATTATTTGTAGAGATGCGGGGGTCTCATTTTGTTGCCCAAGCTGGTCTCAAACTCCTGGCTTCAAGCTAAGTTTTTTAATTTATTTTTTGTAGAGATGGAGTCTCATTTTGTTGCCCAGGCTGGTCTCAAACTCCTAGCTTCAAGCAGTCCTCCCGCTTCAGCCTCCCAAAGTGTTGGGATTACATGCCCAGCCGTCACACCCTCTTTTATGCTGAAGTGTATTATGAATCTCTGAGAGGTGAAGTGTAGTGTACAGTGTTTCTGAAATTTATTTGGCAATTGAGCCCGTTTTATATATATATATATATATATATATACATACATATATATATATACACAAATAAAATAAATATATATATAAATACTATATATATATATTTTTTCCTTTTTTGAGATGGAGTCTTGCTCTGTCACCCAGGCTGGAGTGCAGTGGCGCAGTCTTAGCTCACTGCAAGCTCCGCCTCCCGGGTTCACGCCATTCTCCTGCCTCAGCCTCCTGAGCAGATGGGACCACAGGCGCCCGCCACCACGCCCGGCTAATTTTTTGTATTTTTAGTAGAGACAGGGTTTTACCATGTTAGCCAGGATGGTCTCGATCTCCTGACCTCGTGATCTGCCCGCCTTAGTCTCCCGAAGTATTGGGATTACAAGCGTGAGCCACTGCGCCTGGCCCATTTTATATATTTTTTAATACCATCTTACAGGACTGTGGTGTGGTGTTGAGTAAAACATAGTTTGAAAATGTTGCTTTTTAGGACAATTGTAGATATGCTATAAACTGTTAATTAACATGTATATGTGAACAAAGAAACCAGTCTTTTGAGATGGATGTATAGTGCTATGTTCCTGAGGTTGATATACAAAGGGTATACTTTTTTTTAAAGCTGTACTTTTTAGAGTCAAATGCAGTAAAACACCTCAGAGTTGCCCTGCTTCTGCATTGAACTTCTCAGGAAATCCCTTATGTTACAAATGCTCTGTAGTCCAGAGGAGTCAATGTGTATTTTACATATAAGAAACTAAAATAATTGTCTTTTTAAAGCTAAAACCTTCAGTAGAAAAATTACAGGAAATCTAATACATTAATTTAGGAAATATTAGGTTAGAAGCTGCTTATTTTTGCTAGCTATGCCATTTTACTTGATAAAAAGAGCAAGAATTGTGGCTTACATAATAATTAGTTCTAGAGACAAATAGCATGGAAAGTAAGGTCAGACAGTCTTCATTTTTTTTTTAAATAACATTATTTATTTATTTATGTGAAAAACTTACATTTATTTATATGAAAAATAACGCTGAAAATTTGAGTATTCCAAAACAGTTTAATCTGATCTTTATAAGCGCTTTATATAGTTAATCTCAATTAATTCATCTTAGAGTAAACTTGCATTTAACTTTATTTCAAGTTGTCATAAAAGTTCAGACAACTGTCAATGGACCTACAGATTGAGTGATTATTATAGTGGGGATGTCCTTGGGTTAGCCTAAAGGAAGTAATTTCTGTTAAAGGAGATGTTAGTGTCCATTTGCATCTTAATGTCAATCTTATCAGATGTTCCCAGACTACAAACTGGGTGGGTCATATCTCTTATCATTTCAACTGGTATTTCTCAGAGCAACTAGTGGCTCATGTTCCAAATATAGAAGGCATTTGCATAACATAAATGTTAGACCTGGGCTTGTTAGACTCTTGGGCTCATGTATACAAAAGCAACCACCCTAAACCTTTAGTATAATCTTTGTTTTTCTGCTGCCATGGTAAACTTTGAAATAATCAGTTTTACTTGGCTGCCTCCCTTTATATTTTGATGGAGTAGTTGGATCTTCCAAATTATCTTTAGTATTTATCATATTTTTTAAATATTCTGCTTAATTAGGTATTCTTTATTTTTTTAAATATATGTTTTGGAAATCCATTGAGACTTAGGGCTCTTCTTCTGAGTTCTTTAAAGTCTTGAATTATTAATGCTGTCTTCCATGAAAGCCACACTTTAAAACATTTATATATCAGCTACCTAAATGATTAATGATAAAGAGAAGCTTTGCTACCAGACTCTACTACTGTCCTTTAAAAAAGAGATATTTATTAGAATATTTTGTGGCTTGCTAGATACTCCTTTTTATCACATTTATATCCTATTTATAGTTATATACCCTGTTTTTTATATTTGTATACACACACATGTATATGTATTATGTATAAAATTTGGTTTTTACTTTTGAAAAAAGAATCCAGCATGTTTTTGGTGTGTGTTGAAAAAGATTCCAATTAATGGTTATTAGGGAGAAAGCTTGATGTTGTGCTAATTATGTTACTTGAGTCTGTGAAAGATAAATTTTTTTTTGTCAGGTATCTTTTTCTCTGAGTAAATTTATGTTTATTATGATAATAGTAAATTAGAGCTGCATGATTCTACTTGACATGTGGATTATGCTAATTTTTTTTTTCAAAATTTCTAGATGAAGCGTTCTGTCAGCCACCCTGGTTCTTGCAGTTCAGAGAGGTAAAAGAACCTTTTCTTTTGACTAAGTAGTCTCAAATTATACCCATCTAGGAAAATTCTTTGGGCCTTTAACAAGTGGTGTGGAATGTAAACTCTGTATGGGTTAGGTCTGGTTCGAAACCAGCATTTTATCTCTCAATATTTATCTCCTAGTATTTTTTTTTCTTTTTATTTATTTATTTATTTATTTATTATTATTATCATACTTTAAGTTTTAGGGTACATGTGCACAATGTGCAGGTTAGTTACATATGTATACATGTGCCATGCTGGTGCACTGCACCCACTAACTCGTCATCTAGCATTAGGTATATCTCCCAATGCTATCCCTCCCCCCTCCCCCCACCCCACAATAGTCCCCAGAGTGTGATGTTCCCCTTCCTGTGTCCATGTGTTCTCATTGTTCAATTCCCGCCTATCAGTGAGAATATGCAGTGTTTGGTTTTTTGTTCTTGCGATAGTTTACTGAGAATGATGATTTCCAATTTCATCCATGTCCCTACAAAGGACATGAACTCATCATTTTTTATGGCTGCATAGTATTCCATGGTGTATATGTGCCACATTTTCTTAATCCAGTCTATCATTGTTGGACATTTGGGTTGGTTCCAAGTCTTTGCTATTGTGAATAATGCTGCAATAAACATACGTGTGCATGTGTCTTTATAGCAGCATGATTTATAGTCCTTTGGGTATATACCCAGTAATGGGATGGCTGGGTCAAATGGTATTTCTAGTTCTAGATCCCTGAGGAATCGCCACACTGACTTCCACAATGGTTGAACTAGTTTACAGTCCCACCAACAGTGTAAAAGTGTTCCTATTTCTCCACATCCTCTCCAGCACCTGTTGTTTCCTGACTTTTTAATGATTGCCATTCTAACTGGTGTGAGATGGTATCTCATTGTGGTTTTGATTTGCATTTCTCTGATGGCCAGTGATGGTGAGCATTTTTTCATGTGTTTTTTGGCTGCATAAATGTCTTCTTTTGAGAAGTGTCTGTTCATGTCCTTTGCCCACTTTTTGATGGGGTTGTTTGCTTTTTTCTTGTAAATTTGTTTGAGTTCATTGTGATTCTGGATATTAGCCCTTTGTCAGATGAGTAGGTTGCAAAAATTTTCTCCCATTTTGTAGGTTGCCTGTTCGCTCTGATGATAGTTTCTTTTGCTGTGCAGAAGCTCTTTAGTTTAATTAGATCCCATTTGTCAATTTTGGCTTTTGTTGCCATTGCTTTTGGTGTTTTAGACATGAAGTCCTTGCCCATGCCTATGTCCTGAATGGTAATGCCTAGGTTTTCTTCTAGAGTTTTTATGGTTTTAGGTCTAATGTTTAAGTCTTTAATCCATCTTGAATTGATTTTTGTATAAGGTGTAAGGAAGGGATCCAGTTTCAGCTTTCTACATATGGCTAGCCAGTTTTCCCAGCACCATTTATTAAATAGGGAATCCTTTCCCCATTGCTTGTTTTTGTCAGGTTTGTCAAAGATCAGATAGTTGTAGATATGCAGCGTTATTTCTGAGGGCTCTGTTCTGTTCCGTTGATCTATATCTCTGTTTTGGTACCAGTACCATGCTGTTTTGGTTACTGTAGCCTTGTAGTATAGTTTGAAGTCAGGTAGTGTGATGCCTCCAGCTTTGTTCTTTTGGCTTAGGATTGACTTGGCGATGCAGGCTCTTTTTTGCTTCCATATGAACTTTAAAGTATTTTTTTCCAATTCTGTGAAGAAAGTCATTGGTAGCTTGATGGGGATGGCATTGAATCTGTAAATTACCTTGGGCAGTATCGCCATTTTCACAATATTGATTCTTCCTACCCATGAACATGGAATGTTCTTCCATTCGTTTGTTTCCTCTTTTATTTCCTTGAGCAGTGGTTTGTAGTTCTCCTTGAAGAGGTCCTTCACGTCCCTTGTAAGTTGGATTCCTAGGTATTTTATTCTCTTTGAAGCAATTGTGAATGGGAGTTCACTCATGATTTGGCTCTCTGTTTGTCTGTTGTTGGTGTATAAGAATGCTTGTGATTTTTGTACATTGATTTTGTATCCTGAGACTTTGCTGAAGTTGCTTATCAGCTTAAGGAGATTTTGGGCTGAGACAATGGGGTTTTCTAGATATACAATCATGTCGTCTGCAGACAGGGACAATTTGACTTCCTCTTTTCCTAATTGAATACCCGTTATTTCCTTCTCCTGCCTAATTGCCCTGGCCAGAATTTCCAACACTATGTTGAATAGGAGTGGTGAGAGAGGGCATCCCTGTCTTGTGCCAGTTTTCAAAGGGAATGCTTCCAGTTTTTGCCCATTCAGTATGATATTGGCTGTGGGTCTGTCATAGATAGCTCTTATTATTTTGAGATACGTCCCATCAATACCTAATTTATTGAGAGTTTTTAGCATGAATGGTTGTTGAATTTTGTCAAAGGCCTTTTCTGCATCTATTGAGATAATCATGTGGTTTTTGTCTTTGGTTCTGTTTATATGCTGGATTACATTTATTGATTTGCATTCGGTTTGCCAGTATTTTATTGAGGATTTTTGCATCAATGTTCATCAAGGATATTGGTCTAAAATTCTCTTTTTTGGTTGTGTCTCTGCCCAGCTTTGGTATCAGGATGATGCTGGCCTCATAAAATGAGTTAGGGAGGATTCCCTCTTTTTCTGTTGATTAGAATAGTTTCAGAAGGAATGGTACCAGTTCCTCCTTGTACCTCTGGTAGAATTCAGCTGTGAATCCATCGGGTCCTGGACTCTTTTTGGTTGGTAAGCTATTGATTATTGCCACAATTTCAGCTCCTGTTATTGGTCTATTCAGAGATTCACCTTCTTCCTGGTTTAGTCTTGGGAGAGTGTATGTGTCGAGGAATTTATCCATTTCTTCTAGATTTTCTAGTTTATTTGCATAGAGGTGTTTGTAGTATTCTCTGATGGTAGTTTGTATTTCTGTGGGATCGGTGGTGATATCCCCTTTATCATTTTTTATTGCATCTATTTGATTCTTCTCTCTTTTTTTCTTTATTAGTCTTGCTAGTGGTCTATCAATTTTGTTGATCCTTTCAAAAAACCAGCTCCTGGATTCATTAATTTTTTGAAGGGTTTTTTGAGTCTCTATTTCCTTCAGTTCTGCTCTGATTTTAGTTATTTCTTGCCTTCTGCTAGCTTTTGAATGTGTTTGCTCTTGCTTTTCTACTTCTTTTAATTGTGATGTTAGGGTGTCAATTTTGGATCTTTCCTGCTTTCTCTTGTGGGCATTTAGTGCTATAAATTTCCCTCTACACACTGCTTTGAATGCATCCCGGAGATTCTGGTATGTTGTGTCTTTGTTCTCGTTGGTTTCAAAGAACATCTTTATTTTCTGCCTTCATTTCGGTTATGTACCCAGTAGTCATTCAGGAGCAGGTTGTTCAGTTTCCATGTAGTTGAGCGGTTTTGAGTGAGATTCTTAATCCTGAGTTCTAGTTTGATTGCACTGTGATCTGAGAGATAGTTTGTTATAATTTCTGTTCTTTTACATTTGCTGAGGAGAGCTTTACTTCCAAGTATGTGGTCAATTTTGGAATAGGTGTGGTGTGGTGCTGAAAAAAATGTATATTCTGTTAATTTGGGGTGGAGAGTTCTGTAGATGTCTATTAGGTCTGCTTGGTGCAGAGCTGAGTTCAATTCCTGGGTATCCTTGTTGACTTTCTGTCTCGTTGATCTGTCTAATGTTGAGAGTGGGGTGTTAAAGTCTCCCATTATTAATGTGTGGGAGTCTAAGTCTCTTTGTAGGTCACTGAGGACTTGCTTTATGAATCTGGGTGCTCCTGTATTGGGTGCATATATATTTAGGATAGTTAGCTCTTCTTGTTGAATTAATCCCTTTACCATTATGTAATGGCCTTCTTTGTCTCTTTTGATCTTTGTTGGTTTAAAGTCTGTTTTATCAGAGACTAGGATTGCAACCCCTGCCTTTTTTTGCTTTCCATTTGCTTGGTAGATCTTCCTCCATCCTTTTATTTTGAGCCTATGTGTGTCTCTGCACGTGAGATGGGTTTCCTGAATACAGCACACTGATGGGTCTTGAGTCTTTATCCAATTTGCCAGTCTGTGTCTTTTAATTGGAGCATTTAGTCCATTTACATTTAAAGTTAATATTGTTATGTGTGAATTTGATCCTGTCATTATGATGTTAGCTGGTTATTTTGCTCGTTAGTTGATGCAGTTTCTTCCTAGTCTCGATGGTCTTTACATCTTGGCATGATTTTGCAGCGGCTGGTACCGGTTGTTCCTTTCCATGTTTAGCGCTTCCTTCAGGAGCTCTTTTAGGGCAGGCCTGGTGGTGACAAAATCTCTCAGCATTTGCTTGTCTATAAAGTATTTTATTTCTCCTTCACTTATGAAGCTTAGTTTGGCCGGATATGAAATTCTGGGTGGAAAATTCTTTTCTTTAAGAATGTTGAATATTGGCCCCCACTCTCTTCTGGCTTGTAGAGTTTCTGCCAAGAGATCCGCTGTTAATCTGAAGGGCTTCCCTTTGAGGGTAACCCGACCTTTCTCTCTGGCTGCCCTTAACATTTTTTCCTTCATTTCAACTTTGGTGAATCTGACAATTATGTGTCTTGGAGTTGCTCTTCTCGAGGAGTATCTTTGTGGCATTCTCTGTGTTTCCTGAATCTGAATGTTGGCCTGCCTTGCTAGATTGGGGAAGTTCTCCTGGATAATATCCTGCAGAGTGTTTTCCAACTTGGTTCCATTCTCCCCGTCACTTTCAGGTACACCAATGAGACGTAGATTTGGTCTTTTCACATAGTCCCATATTTCTTGGAGGCTTTGCTCGTTTCTTTTTATTCTTTTTTCTCTAAACTTCCCTTCTCGCTTCATTTCATTCATTTCATCTTCCAGGGCTGATACCCTTTCTTCCATTTGATCACATCAGCTCCTGAGGCTTCTGCATTCTTCACGTAGTTCTCGAGCCTTGGTTTTCAGCTCCATCAGCTCCTTTAAGCACTTCTCTGAATTGGTTATTCTAGTTATACATTCTTCTAAATTTTTTTCAAAGTTTTCAACTTCTTTGCCTTTGGTTTGAATATCCTCCCGTAGCTCGGAGTAATTTGATCGTCTGAAGCTTTCTTCTCTCAGCTCGTCAAAGTCATTCTCCGTCCAGCTTTGTCCCGTTGCTGGTAAGGAACTGCGTTCCTTTGGAGGAGGAGAGGCACTCTGCTTTTTAGAATTTCCAGTTTTTCTGCTCTGTTTTTTCCCCATCTTTGTGGTTTTATCTACTTTTGGTCTTTGATGATGGTGATGTACAGATGGGTTTCTGGTGTGGATGTCCTGTTTGTTAGTTTTCCTTCTAACAGACAGGACCCTCAGCTGCATGTCTGTTGGAGTACCCGGCGGTGTGAGGTATCAGTCTGCCCCTGCTGGGGGGTGCCTCCCAATTAGACTGCTCGAGGGTCAGGGGTCAGGGACCCAGTTGAGGAGGCAGTCTGCCCGTTCTCAGATCTCCAGCTGCGTGCTGGGAGAACCACTGCTCTCTTCAAAGCTGCCAGACAGGGACATTTAAGTCTGCAGAGGTTACTGCTGTCTTTTTGTTTGTCCGTGCCCTGCCCCCAGAGGTGGAGCCTACAGAGGCAGGCAGGCCTCCTTGAGCTGTGGTGGGCTCCACCCAGTTCGAGCTTCCCGGCTGCTTTGTTTACCTAAGCAAGCCTGGGCAATGGCGGGCACCCCTCCCCCAGCCTCGCTGCCGCCTTGCAGTTTGATCTCAGACTGCTGTGCTAGCAATCAGCGAGACTCCATGGGCGTAGGACCCTCTGAGCCAGGTGCGGGATATAATCTCCTGGTGCGCCATTTTTTAAGCCCGTTGGAAAAGCGCAGTATTTGGGTGGGAGTGACCCGATTTTCCAGGTGCCGTCTGTCACCCCTTTCTTTGACTAGGAAAGGGAACTCCCTGACCCCTTGCGCTTCCCGAGCAAGGCAATGCCTCGCCCTTCTTCGGCTCGCACATGGTGCGTGCACCCACTGACCCGCGCCCACTGTCTGGCACTCCCTAGTGAGATGAACCCGGTACCTCAGATGGAAATGCAGAAATCACCCGTCTTCTGCATCGCTCACGCTGGGAGCTGTAGACCGGAGCTGTTCCTATTCGGCCATCTTGGCTCCCTCAGTCTATCTCCTAGTATTTAGTATAAGGGCCTGGCCTCAGTAGGTAGTCAGTAAAGAAAAAAATGAATTAATTAACCAGCAAGGTAAGCACCTTGCCAGCCATTTTACCTTTTTTAGATGTTTGAGATACAGTCATATATTGAAGAATGACTTTTCCATCAATGATAGACTGCATATGTGACAGTGGCCTCATAAGATTATAATACCATATTTTTACTGTACTTTTTCCATATTTAGGTATGTTTAGATACACAAATACCATTGTGTTACAGTCACCCACAACATTCAGTACAGTAACATGCAATATAAGTTTGTAGCCTAGGAACAATAGGTTATACCACATTGCCTACATGTGTAGTAGGCTATACTAGCTAGCTTTGTGTAAGCACACTCTGTGATGTTTGCACAATGACAGAATCACCTAGTGATGCATTTCTCAGAATGCATCTTTGTCATTAAGAGACGCATGACTGTATATCAAGTGATGGTTAGACAGAAGTACATTTTTGATGTATTGAGACTCCACAGCTAGGGCTCATTTTACCTCAGCTGTTTATAGCATCATCTATTCATGCTGAGCAGTTGTTTCATTAAGAGAGAAAGATCTTGCTGAAAAGAGAAAACCACTTGATATTTTAAAGTACGTATTCGTATCAATACATTTAAAAATTTTACCTTCTGGATAGATCTTACCAAAATGCTAAGTTGTTAAACTATTATTTTGTTAGGTAATAGTCCTTTAAGTTGCTATGGTTGTCTTATTTAGTTCTTTGGAAAGTGATTTAATTATAGTGGCATTAGCATTTATTTCTCTATATTTGGACTGTTAAATGCTGTTTTGTCATGTTTTAATTTTTTCCCCTGATGATTGTATCATCTTTGATTAAACTGTCAAATACTCAGAGGAATCCAATGATGTATATATCCAACCTTGTCAGGGAATCAAGAGTCCCACCAACTGAATTTTCCAGAAAAATGGAAGCTTAATCAATTTTTGACAAACTTTTATTTTTATCAAAGAAATTTTTCTATCCTTTCTACCTCATAAAATAATAATTTTAAAATCTTATTTGTTTCCTGATGAATCAAGGTTGTCATTAAGTACAGTAAAGTTGGACTGTTACAAAAATAGTAGCTGAGTTGCTGTTAGTTGGCAGTGATTTGCTTCTTTGTTTAATTTTTTGAGACAGATTTTTAAAAAAGTTTTTCTAGGCCCCTTTTTGCCATCTTTATCTTCTCTTGCTGTTGTCAGTGAGTCTACCTCTAGCTCTGTGAACTCCTTGCCCATCTCTTTCAGTCTGCTGGTTTTTATCAGATATAGTTTGACTTAAAATACATGCACTCATGAAACCTATGACTTTCAGTTTTCAAACATTTGTGAACTGACTGATATGTCTGCTCTCTGGAGTCTCCCCTATAGAAGTCACTACTTCTTCATTGTACCCCTCTTCTTTTTAGTTCAGCTCAGAAGCCGTATTCTCCAGGTTACCAACTGTCTTCTAAATGGGTTCACTTGTTTTTGACTTCTGAGTAGAATGTTGCTAACACGGGATGTTGAGCATAAAAATAATTATTTTTTCACTTAAAGAGAAGTCATTTAAAATTCCAGTTGAGTGTGTTTTTATTTATGTTAGGCCTTACAATTTAATGCATTTTATTTAATTTGCAGGAGTAGCCACTCTATAAAAGAACCAGTATCTACACTTCACCGACTCTCCCAGCGACGCCGAAGAACCTACTCAGATACAGATTCTTGTAGTGATATTCCTCTTGAAGACCCAGATAGTAAGTGACATAGATTCTGTCTCTTTCTTTGGCATATTCAGCAAAATTACTGTGGGGCTCTGTAATTTCTGGAAATGAAGTATACTGACTGAACATTGTACTTTGTTTTTTTGATTAATTCCTTAATTCAGAGGTAAGCAAACAGCGCTCAATCAATGAAAGCTCATATATCCCCTTACAAACAGGTTTGTTATTAACTAAGGAGTGCTGAGGATTTCTTTGTAAATATTGTATCTCAGATATATATTTATAGAATATCATGATCTTTTACCACCACTATACTTGCACTTAAAAAACATTTTAGAAGAAGGCATGAATTGTTAGCAGGATTCTAGGGGAAAATAAAGGCAAGTTCCAAGTTCATATAAAAGTCAGCATTGTCACTTTACTAAAATACCTTGAAATGGCTAAGGAAAAGAGTTTTGTCTGGTAGTCACGGTGAATTATAGTAGCATTCATTCCTGTACCTTTTTCTTCCTTATTAAAGAGGCAGCATACTGTGATTGAGTGTTTTTAGGAAAGGTTTTCTGATTTATGTTAAAATTTTTAAATTTTTCTCTTCAGAGAAGAAGCTTTGAAAGTGTGTCAGAATATCTAGTAAGATAGTAGTGACCATGATTTGCAGTGAACACAAATATAGTCTTATTATTACATCTCCATTAATAGACTTATACTCTCCAAGTCTTTACTATTTCTCAGGAAGCATGTGGGATAGAAACTATGTACAATTTCCAATTAAGGAACAGGTCGTGTTCCAATAGTTAGTTCATTTGTAAGTCAGTTGTTTGGAAAACAGATTTTATTTTTCTTGTGGAAATGACATGATAAGTGGTGGTTAGCTCTTTGGATAGCTAACCATTCTTTGGAAGAGCCCAGTGAATTCATAGTATGGCTGAAATGGGACAAAACAATGGTGTATTTCTAGCATTTGAGTGTATTGAAAACATTGATTAAGCTGGAGTTGTTTTATGTAACCAGAAAGTTAAACAGGTTTAGTTCATACATATGGCAATTTTAAAAAGGATTGCTGGTCATTTTTGGATTTTTAGGAGTTGATAGCATCTTTTTTTTTTTTAATGCCCACTTTTTTTTTAAACTGAACTAATCATCTATTTATTAATATATGGCACTATTCTATGCTCATTAACATTTTGAATTTAAATTGAGATATGGGTAGAGAAATGAAGGAAGGAAACTGGGAAGGAGAAGGGAGAATGAAACTTTCTTGGGCCAATCAAGCAAGACCTGGAAGAGAAGAGGAGGAGAGGAGGAGGAGGGTTAAAGAGGTTGAGTATGTGAAAAAAATTATCTGAGGCAGGTAAGATAGATTCTGATTCTCTTTATTCTTTATGCCTTTTACACATGACTCTTAATCCAGAGTTCATGAAGGAGTTCTGTATGCTACCTTGTACTTTTAAGTGCGACATCTTTTTTTTTTTTTTTAAGGGAATCATTTGTGATTACTAAAATAATTTTTTTTAAAGCCATCCATTTTTCTTTAGAATTCTTTTCTTCTAGTTACCCTAGTCCTGAATATTTGAAAACAGTTTTCAAAAGATCTAGGTGTACATGCTCTATTATATTTAGCATCCCCCAGTTTAACTGTTATGGACTGTAACAAAACTAGTCTCACACACACACACAAACACACACACACACACACATACATGCATACATATAGTTCACTTCTCTAGAACATCTTTAAATTAGCAAGTATAGACTAGGTCAGAAATTTTATCCTTAGATTTTTTCCTGTTTATACTAGTTTAGTGTTTCAATTAGCTGACAAAGCAAAGATTGAATTAGTGCTCTTTCTAGAAACTGTATATTTTGCAATTGGCAGTCTTAGTTGAAAGTTGTTACTCAAAAATATTCTTCTTGTGAAATGCAACTGCTTCTATTTTTTTAACAAGCTTTTTCAAAAAGTATGAAAGTAATAAATGATGATGGTAAACTCAAACAATATGTATAAAGGTACAACTGCCTTAGAACAGGACTATGCCAGTGTAGTCAGCTGTGTTAACATGGAGTTGCGGTGATAGTTCTGTGAGCTGCATTACAAATGGAGAAACGGGATCTTTTAGTATGAGGTACCTTCTCAGCTTTGCTCAGAAAGTCTTAGAATGAAAAGAGGAATACCTGAATTTAGTCCTCATTCTGTTACCAATTGTGTGATCTTGGGTAAGGCATGTATCCTTTTATGGGTCTTGGTTTCTTTGCCTAGGAACAAGGAGGATATTAACAGCATTAAAATAGGCTGAAAAAGCAATAGTTAATTAATAAAGATTAAATTCAATTCAGCAAATATTTATTGACTGCCTATTATGTGCCAACCATGATTCTAGCAGTGAACAAAACAAAAATCTCTACTTCAGGCAGTTTCGTCATTTATCTCATGAATTCCGATGTTTCTCCTTGTGGCTGTTGATACTCTAGTCTAAAAGTTAAGTTTTCCTGTATGAAACAAACAAGGAAATACAAAATTAGCTGGAAGCTAAAGGAATTTCATGTCCCTGAATAGGAAATTTAAAATGTTCTTTCACAGAGGACTGGAGTTAATATTGACAGGATGTTTAACGTTTTTATCAATGTCTTCATAGGACCTGTTCACTGTTCAAAAAATACACTTAATGGAGATTTGGCATCAGCAACCATTCCTGAAGAAAGCAGACTTATGGCCAAAAAACAATCCGAATCAGAAGATGCTCTTCCATCCTTCTCTTCCTGAAGAAACTGAAGTGTCCAACTTCCTCTAAGTATTGCTATGCAAAAGCTGCTGTAACTAAACTATTGTTATAGGGAGTAGTTTTTTCCCTTAGGACTCTGCACTTTATAGAATATTGTAAAACAGACAAACAAGAAAACAAACCACATACTTTTGAAGTGTATTTTATCTTTATATAGTTTGTTTGCAAGAGTATTTTCCTAATAACTTCACAGTATGAATGTGCATCTTTTTTTTTTTGAACAAATGATGGTGTAACATTTTGACATCCATAAGGACAAATGTAGATATTTTTCTAAAAAACTGTGAGGGGACTGACAGCTTGGTCAGGGTGTATTGTAGCTTATAAACATGAAATCTTATAAGGTTTCAGTTTGACAGAAGTGTGATATATGTAACTTGTGCCGTGGACCAAATGGTCACTTTACCACAGCTAAAAATGAGTTACGATAGCAGCTTGATGGTGATTGTATTGTAATCCTTTAATCAAAAAGGAAACACAATATTCTAAGTATCTTTAGCCCAAATACCATGACATATTGAGCATCTTTAAATAAACAGACTGTATTGTCCTTCATATGTGAAGTTGACACTACTGATTTGTCAATACCAAATTTTGGGATAAAGTGTTTAATTTTTATTTATTTATTTTCTTGTTGCCTCAAAAGATGATTGCATTCTAACTTTTGTGACCTACCAAATTTAAGATGTGTATACATTGTTCTTTATGTTGTTCTAGAAAAGAGATTTTAATGCTGTAGTGACTTTGCTCACTTACACCAGAGAAATAAACAACTTTCAGTGGAAGAGAATTTTAGTGCTTTTTTTTCCCTAAAATAGATATTAAGCTGCTGTTGTAAAGTATTGTTTGCAGCTCTTTCCAATATCTAGAGGCATTTTTATTTATGAATATTTATACAAAAAGGAATTCTGTCAAGATGACTGCTCTATATCACTTGAGAATGGCATTATTTAATTAAAGAACAAATAGCATTTTTTGGTAGTGCCTGTCCATACCTATTGTCATTGTTTGCCTTGTAATCTGTTTTCTTGAATTCATTTTGGGCTGATAGTTTTGTTTAAGGTTTTGGATAAGGAGCACTTTAAAACAAACTGGTGTGTTGTTTTTAAGTTAATCATATGTTTAATAAATGTGTGGTTTTTGCATTCAAACACATCATATAATACATTGTATTTTTTACATTCATTGATATTCTGTCTAATCTTTATTAGGCACTAATATAATTCTAATGGATTTGAGTTTGTTTGTATATTTAGGCCTGCTGGTGAAGACACAAATGAAGCATACTTTTTGTCGCCTGTGAGCTTAGAATGGTGTGACCTATTTCATTTTATTTCAATTTATCTTGTAAGTTTATGTGGGATATTTTAAAATAATTAATATTTGGTATTTGTTTAAAAAACTGTAATTATAGGCCTTCTATCTTAAGTTTAAAATGGACATAAACAGTCTATACATTAATATGTGTTTGGGTAAACTGTATGCTACTTGAAGTGGTTGTAATTTTAAATAGCACACAGGTGATCAGACTACTCTATATTCAGTGGAGTCTTTGCCTGCTCATAAGTTGTACTTCATATGTCTAATTTGAAAAAAAAAGTTTGATAATGTAGTAAGTTTTGATGTTGAGCAGGTAATCAAGTTTTTCTTGTTTTTTTTTTTTTTTTTTAATTTTGTAGTAAGAACTTGCACAGTATTAAGACCATGAAGGTCAGGGTGCTATTGATTGGGAGTTTTTTCTGGTAGTGAGTTTTTTTGAAGTAATAGGTTTGTAATGAAAACACCATAACAAGCTTTTGAACTTATAGAAAATAATCACATCCATTTTCTATTGCTTTACCCAAATAGATGGGTTCGTGAAGAGTTTTCTGTAAATATTTTTAAAATACAATGCAATTATTTCTGGTTTGTATCATTTTTTCCCCCTTGAAATAGGTCCTTGAACAGGTTTGCGGTATCCCTAAGTATGTCTTTTGTTATGACTTGGAGCCACTTTTTGTTGTTATTGTTAGGAACCAAACACATCTGTGGAATCATTTTTTTTTTGTGGGAGTATAAATATATCTTGAATTATATCCAGGTTTTGATCAGTGAATTAGTAGCATGAAGAAACCTATAAAGCTTAAGGGAACCTTGCATTTTGAGGAGTCCTTTATTTTCAAGTGTGCCTGACTTTTTTGAATTTTAAGAAAAAGGTGAACCATATAACAATTCTGTAAGAATTTTAGCTTGCCAAGTTGTTGTATACTTTATAGAAAAATTATTGGTTATTATTAGTTATTAGTAGTCCCTTTTTTGCTTTGTCTAGGTCATGGGGTTATTGAGAAACATGAAAAGTTATTGAGAAATCTGGAGGTTCTCTTGGCAGCCTATCAGTGATCTTCTAAGCAAAAGCAGTGCTTGTTTTTCATTTCAAGT
The DNA here is from genome assembly GCF_028885625.2 of Pongo pygmaeus. Taxonomy (NCBI): domain Eukaryota; kingdom Metazoa; phylum Chordata; class Mammalia; order Primates; family Hominidae; genus Pongo; species Pongo pygmaeus. The sequence continues at coordinate 78,183,271 of NC_072384.2, forward strand.
GCTTGCTCACTATTCTTTGGGAATCGCAGGCCTCCATGACTAAAGGGATTTTGATACAATTCTTTTATAAATGAGCTGAATTTGAATTTTCTTACATCATATGGGATTATTGCATGATCTGCAGTCAGGAAAAGTCCAGAAATGGATGCTATTGCTTAAACTTAAATTCCAAGGCCGGAGATAGAGTATCTTCATTTCCACAGATGCCCTAGAACCTTTGACCTTGAATTGTAGTTTTTCAGTATGTATTATCACATTTAGAAATGTAAAAATCACAAGATCTCAGGAAATGTGTCCTTGTGGAATGTTAATACCAGACTGCTGTTTAGACTAATTACATATACATGATAATACCATTAATTTGGACTCCACTGGTTCTTTTATTTAATAAGACACCTCTCGGTCTGTACTTTGAGCCTTGCTCTGGCTACTTGGTACAGAGGGAGTGTCCTGGCCTGAAAGAAAGCCAGATTAGGCTGCAGGAGCTCCTTTGAGGAGGTCTCTCTTTTAATAACCTTGGTGGGTAAATGAATGGTAGGTAGCTGGTAGATAGGCCTTCTTGTTCATGTCTGTCTCCCCAATCCACTCTTTGAATTCATGTTGAATTCTTAACTTGAAATTCTGTTTTTTTTTTTTTCAATTTTAGCTTTCTTTTTATTAAACTAGTTAATGTACATAGTTTGAAAAAATCAAATAGAACTAAAAGGTTTATAGTGAAAAAGTGTAGTTCCCTCTTCCCAAATTTAGCATTCCAAAGACAAACACTTGGAACTCTTAGTGGTTTGTGTTAGTATTTACCTTCCTGTTTGAAAATGTTATAGTACTTTTTCTTGACTTATCAATTTCAGAAACAGTTTCTTGAATGCCTTTTATGGTAGACAGGATTTACTTTACTTAAACTCTCCACCTCCCACATTTTTCTTCCCCCACCCCTCCCAAGATAGATTTATATTCACACAACTTTTAGTTAGAACAAACTTTTTATTAAATAGATAGACATAAATGTAGTTCACTGATGTACCACATGGTTAACTATCATTATTTCCTTTTTACTAGAATGTTATTTTTTCTGGGGTTGGTATTGCCTGATTTTCAAATTTGCTTAGTTTTTAATGTACCTGTCACAATGACTATCCAAAGGCTTAAATGCTGAAAAACATCAGATAATCGTATCAATTCCCTTTACTTAAAAGTTTTTAAAAATATTTTGTCATCCTTTAGGGACATTTCTTCCACAGTCCTTCATCTTCTGCCATTTGTATTGTTGCCCTCCAGTGTTCCATGGTTCAGCAGTCATTCTGAAACTCCTTTTAGTTTTTAGTCTCACATTAGGTTTTTTATTTTTATTTTATTTTTTTGGCAAAGCTCCTCCACCAGTAACTTCCTAAGAAGAGGTGCATAGAAAGTAAAGAATTTAAGGCTTTACAGGTCTGAAAATGTCTCTACTCTTGATTGGTAGTTTGGAGTCTGTAAAATAACATTCCTTCAGAATTTTAAGGGCAACATTTCATTGTCTTAAGGCATTTAGTTTTTCTGTGAGAATTCTGATACCGTTCCTTTACCTGGGATCTGTTTTTACACTCTGTAAGCTTTTAGGAACTTCTCATTACTTCTGATGTTTCGTAATGATATGTGGGTCTTTACTCATTCATCTTGATGGCTACTTGACTTGGTGGAATCTTTCAATTTAGAGATATGTCTGCTTCAGTTCTGGGTTTGTGTGTGTGTGTGTGTGTGTTATCTTTTTGACAGTTTTCTCTCTTCCATTTTCTTTGTTCTATCTTTCTAGAATTTCTGTTATTTGAATGTTAGACCTCCCAGAGTTGGATCTCCTCTAAATTAAAAAAGATTTTTCTCTCTATTTGTTCCTTAAGTTATATTATCTTTGTTCTTTTTGTTATCCTCCAGCTCTTCTGTTGAATTTTCTTTATATACATTTTAATTTCTAAGAGGTCTTTTTTTTCTGTTTCATTTCTTAAAAACCTATTTTTATTTTATAGATTAACTGTTTCTCCATATCTCCCTGAGGATAAAATTAAGATTTTTTTCTTACATCTTTCCTGTTTCTTGAATGGTTCTCCCCCTCCCCCACCATGTTTCTGCTTTCTATTTATTTGTTTTGGGCTCTTACATTCTGAAGCCTTTCTTAGAAATCATCTATTCATATTAGTCATGTATTAAAAAGCTAATGTCATAGGTCTTTATGTGTGGGCAGGGTTTATAAGTTGTCTAAAGGGCCATCAGGTAGAGAGTTGGCCTTTTCTGTTGAGGTCCCCTAAATTTCAGTGGAGGTTCTTTCTTTGGGGCCAGTTTCTCTAGAAAACTGAGTCCTGATAGTAGGGTGAGAAAAGACAGCTGAGGACCCCAAGATTTGTATGATGACTTTTACTTAATGCCTCTAGCTTCAGCCTCTCTCATGCCCATCCAGCCCCACCCCCCAAATCCTCCTCTGGCTGCTGACCCTCAGGTTCAGTTTTTCCTGTCAGTGGAGGTTGAGGGTGGGGGGGTAGGCTGGCTGTGGAGAGTAGGGGAGAGGACCTGGGTTCCAGTTGCTCTTTATACAGACTTCTAGTCCTGATTTCAGCCCTATACCTCACTCTCGTCTTCTACAATACCTAGTGCTTCCAAGTCCTGAACTTAGCAGTTTGGTGGGGTGTGTTTTTGGGCTTCTCCCTTTTGGGTACTTAGGCTTTAACTTCCTCCACTCTGCTAGGTTAGGTATTGCACTTCCTCCTAGTTTTTATCTGTATAAACTTTGTTAAAATCTCATGGCTTTGTTGTCTGTTCTCTTTGTGGATTAATACTATTTATATTCCTTTAATATCTTTTTGGTGGTTTGGAGGTAGAGGAAATAAATTCATGTGGTTGGTTTGTATGTTTCACTGGAAGTCTAAATTTAAATTCTAATAGTGTATAAAAAATAAAAATCCTTTAGTATCAATTTGTAATTCATTCTAGTGATTTTTAATTCATATGGTTTTACTGTACTACCTACCTCATAGGGTTGTGAGGATTAGAAGAATCAATTCATAAAAAGCAGTTGGAAAAGTGCTGGGCACATAGTGTGTTGAATAAGTGTTAGCTATTAATATTGTTTACTATCATTATTATTATTACTACTATCAGTTGGTTTTTTTTTTTCTGAGACAGGGTCTCACTCTTTCACCCAGTCTTGAGTATAGTGGAGTGATCTCAGCTCACTGCAGTCTCGACCTCCCAGGCTCAAATGATCCTCTTACCTCAACCTCCCGAATAACTAGGACTACAGGCATGCACCACCACTCCTGGCTAATTTTTGTATTTTTTTGTAGCAGCAGGGTTTTGCCATGCTGTCCAGGCTGATCTCAAACTCCTGGGCTCAAGGGATCTGCCTGCCTTGACTTTCCAAAGTTCTCGGATTACAGGCATGAGCCACTGCACTCTCCTATCTCTCAATTCAGTAACCTGTTTATTCTTGAGTGAAAATGTTTCACCATAGGAAGAATTACTAATATATGGGAAAATCTAGTGTTTGATAATGTTGACCCTACATTTTTTTTGGACAGTCTCTGTCACCCAGGCTGGAGTGCAGTGGCGCGATCTCGGCTCACTGCAACTTCCACCTCCTGGGTTCAAGCAATTCTCTTGTCTCAGCCTCCTAGGCTACAGGCTAGGACTACAGGTGCTCGCCACCATGCCCAGCTAATTTTTGTATTTTTAGTAGAAATGGGGTTTCATCATATTAGTCAGGCTGGTCTTGAACTCCTGACCTCAGGTCATCTACCTGCCTTGGGCCTCCCAAAGTGTTGGGATTACAGGTGTGAACCACCGTGCCCAGCCGACCCTGCATTTAACTAGACTTCATATGAAATGTTCAGGTGTTGGGTGTTATCTTTCTAAGAAACATTCAAGCCTTAAGAAATCCAATAAGTTATAGTTACTTTAAAAGTTTTAAAAAGAGTATGACAATTTTGATGTGCTTTTAAGCTTTATTGATATTATATTTTGTTTTTATCATATAAATATGAAGTATAGGAGATAAGATAATACAGATGATATTTGTTATGCCTTACCTACCACCAGTAGATGTAATACTCTTAATACATGGAGTACAGAAATAGTAGATTCCCTTCATCCCCAGTGCAACAGTGTTGGGAGTTGGGGCCTACCAGGAGGTGTTTAGGTCATGTTGGCACCACCCTCATGAATGGATTAATGCCACTGTGTAAAGGGCTTGTGGGCATGGGTGAACACTCTCCTGCTCTTCTGCCAAATGTCTCTCCGTTCCAAAGGACGTAATGTTCTACATGGTGTTGGAAGCGAGAGACCAAGCCCTAACATGCCAGTGCCTTATCTTGGATTTCTCAGCCTCCAAAACTGTGAAAAAATAAATTTTTATTCTTTATAGTAAATTCCCATCACTGTATCCATAACCTCTTGTAAATAGTTGTACACCTTTCAGAAAATGTTGTGGACTTACATAAGCAAAATGCCTGCATTTATTTCATAGGTAAAATTTTAATCTATTTTCTAATCAAAGTGTTTTGGGGAACATTTAAATACTATGTTCAATTTTTTTAATGGTCTGCTTCAGATTTTTTTTATAAGTTAATATTTTAAAACAAAATAATTGTGTTCTAGGTAGAAGCTACTCTGAGTTTAGGTTTTTAAATCTCTTTCAGATATTTTATGTATCTTTTTTGTGTCTGGATTCAGACGGGTATGATAACAAGATTCTCTTCTAGAGGGGAAGTGGGAGTAGGTAACAATACTACTCTTTCTATGGCTACAGAGCCGCGTACTTGAAGGAGGGAGATTTTTATTTGTAAGGACATTTGTATTATCTGTCGTTAAAGTAGAGTCCCATGGGTGTGGCAAATGGCTGTAAATAAAGTAAAAGTGGCTAAAGAAAACAGTGCCTGCTATTAGCTTGATGCTGGCATTTCCTTCTTTCCCTGGATGTGACTGTTATTGTCTTTATTGGGTCCCCTAATTATCCCTTATTATCTGCTTTGATACCCATCTCTGGAACTTTGATCTCTCCTTTTTTTTTTTGAGACAGAGTCTCACTCTGTAGCCCAAGTTAGAGTGCAGTGACACGATCTTGGCTCACTGCAACCTCCGCCTCCGGGGCTCAAGCAATTCTCGTGACTCAACATCCGCAATAGCTGGGACTATAGGCACGCACCACCATGCCCAGCTGATTTTTTGTATTTTTACAAAAATTTTTCACTATGTTGGCCAGGGTGGTCTCGAACTCCTAAGCTCAGGAGATCTGCCTGCCTCAGCCTCTGAAAGTGCTGGGATTACAGGCATGAGCCACCGCGCCTGATCTGACCTCTTCATCTTTGGCGTCCTTATGCTGCCTCTTCTCCAAATACAATAACTAATCTAGTATATTTTCATAGGATAGAATTTGCGCTTTCTGTGCCATAATATGTTCCTCTTCCCCAAAAAGTTTTTTGTTGGTCTCTTTGGTAATAAAACATTTAGAGCATTTACTGTGGGCCAGGTGCTTTACCTCATGTTAGCCTTATAACAGAGATGCGGAAGTACAGGACTACCAGTGCAACCAAGATGCACAGCACCAGGATTAACTCATGAGACTGATTAGAATGATGAATATCTTATTGTATCCTGAAACATTAAGCCTTTAAGTTATCCCTTTATTTAGTATTTAAATTCACATGCTTCTTGATTTTTTTGGACTAGCATTAGTTGTTGAATAAATAAATAATTCAGAATATCCACAAAACCTAGAATATATGACAGGGTGGATTCAGTTTTGCTTAGTTACTGTAGATAAACCAAATAAATTAATGTAAAGGGATATTAATGCATTAAGCAATTTTTTTTGACATAAATGAGGGGCTGTTTCCATGGGTAATATATTCAGAATATTAAAGATGAGTAAAATGTATGACTATAATGAATTCCTTCTTCACTTTTACTCTGGCAAGGTGGGAGGAGGGTGCTGTTGATAATCTCTGTGCTTTTGCAAGTTTGGCACAAAGACTTTTACCCACTTAAATCTCAATATAAAGTATATTGCCAAATCTGGCAGCATGGGGACAATTAGGAACAAAGGAGAGAGAATAGAATCAGCCATCAGGAGCTATAACCACACTCTTCTTTCTCAACCTTTTCTGGTATTAGTAGGCAGAACTCCTTTTGGATGCGATGAAGCATTTTATGAGTGAACAATGGTAAGTCATGTAATGAAAGGAGATGTTCTAGGAAAATTTTTCAGTCCCGCTCAGTGCTGCCATCTTTTTCTCCCAGCACTCTGGACTTAAAATTCTGAGAGAACAGGGTATTTCCCACCCTTCCTCTTACTTTTTGAAAGCAATACCTGAGTTATTAAGCAATCGTTTAGACAGTATGAATAAACCAATATTCACCTTGACACTCCATCCCCTAGAGGTAACCATTCTTTTCTAGTATATATGCTTCCAGACCTTTTTCCTGTGTATTGACTTTTATATAGATGTACATTGCAATAGTTTGGATTAGCTCATCCATAGCAGGGTGGTTAAATAAACAGTGGCACTTTTTTTTTTTTTTTGAGACGGAGTCTTACCCTGTCGTCCAGGCTGGAGTGCAATGGTGTGATCTCGGCTCACTGCAACCTTTGCCTTCCAGGTTCAAGTGATTCTCCTGCCTCAGCCTCCCAAGTAGCTGGGATTACAGGCGCGCACCACCATGCCTGGCTAATTTTTGTATTTTTTGTAGAGACGGTTTTTACCGTGTTGGTCAGGCTGGTCTCAAACACCTGACCTCGTGATCTGCCTGCCTTGACCTCCCAGTGTTGGGATCCTGGCCCCAGTGGCACATTTTTATGATGCATCTGGTACTAAAGAAGGAGCTGGCTTTATGACCTTTACTTGAATATTTTTTTGTGTGTGACGGTTGAACAATTCTGACCCCTATCATGGTTGGCTGGACAGGCATTTTCTTTTTAATTCCTCTATGCAAGGAACTGTGGATTGCTTTTTTCTGGATAGCTAGAACGAGGCCATTTTCTTTCAAAAGACAGTCCTAGAGTTTCTAGTGGTTTTCTTTAATTGTGTATGCGTGAGTGTGAGAGTGTGTGTGCCTGTGTCTCTGTGCATGCATCTGTATGCACAGTTTCTTAGTTGTGGACAACGCAACTTGGAACCATTTTAGTTTTCCAATTGATTTTAAAAGTTTATCTGTAAAAGATGAGACAAATTTGCTGTAGAAGTTACCACTACTTGGTCAAAATAGAGAGTTGTGGGTTTTTATTTTTGTTTGACAACAATCAAAAGTATGGCCTACAGATAGTAAGGGTTAACCACCCAGATTTTTGTCAGATAATATATACATGTCCATGTAATTAAAAGCCTTCATTTGACAAATTTATATGGTAAATGAGCATAAAATGAATATCTTTTAAGTATTAGAACATTTCTGTTTATGCCCTATTCCAGTGGTGTTTGTGGTCACTAGGGGTTGCTGGGTTATCCAAGTGATTCAGCATGCCTTCAGAATTGGCATCCTCGGATGATTGTCCATAGCCTCTTACAATGGTGCCTCATCTTGGGGAGGCTTTAGAACACAACTCTCATTTAGCTTATTATTGATTTTTTTTTTCTTGTTTTGCAGTGGTTGGCTAGAGAAAAGTGTGTAGCAATAAGTATACACACTTACTGTGGTTTACCATCATGACCATGGATAGCAAACTGCCTTTTTTTTTTTTTTTTTTTAACTCCTGTGTCATCTCTGATGTTGTGGCTAATTTTAAGACTTTGATTTTGCAGCTGGGATTAGCAGAGAATGACCTACCTACTTGATTAATGATGTCTGCATGGGCTTACTAAGAGGGTATGGGGAATGGTGGCAGGAGTAACTATCATTGAGAATATAGGGCAGTGGGTATATTCTAACTTTGCATAACTTTGCTAGATTATATGTATCTTTACTCACAATAAGCAAAGTTGAACAACTTAAAATTGATTCTCTGTTTTCTGTTTTCACTATCCAACTAGGATGAACTCTAAGTTCATACATATACTTTAAAATGGGAACAAACATAGCCTGTCATGTCTTTATTTAGGCTAAGTGCATATGTATGTATAAGTAATGTATATCCTTCAGTTAGTAGTAGTGCCTTCATGAATTCAAAGACCCTTGTCACATGGTGCTCAGGAAAAAAAGTGCCAATATTCTTTTTTTTTTTTTTTTTTTTTAAAGAAGTACTAGTTTAGGTAAGTGAAATTCAGTAGCATATCAGTGCTTTACCTTAGTCACTTTTTGTGTTTTGATCACCCTTAGTCATCACTGGAGAGAAGAGTTTGAATTCATTTGTGGTTTTGCTTTAGTGGCAAAGCTCCTTACAGAGATGAGTTGCCCTCCATTCTCCTTGCCATATTTGATTAATATAGGCCATGACCTTTGAGGGGAAAAGGCACAGATTGCAACTTTTCTTTCCTGCTTTTGTGAATCAGGCCATGTTCACACAGGGTCCTTGAAGGTGACTTGAGTGAGGAAGCCATGTACCGATGACTTACCAATTTTTGGTCTTATAACATTCTCTCTCTCTTTTTTTTTTTTTTTTTGTAGCATATGGCTTCCTCTACTGTATGTTGGCATTTGCTACTTTTGGGGATTTGACTCCTGCAGCTATTTTTTTTTTTTCTTTTGGGGGAGTGTGACGGCAGTGGATATAGTCTTAGATGATGTTTTTAATAGTCCAAGTCCATTAGTGTCTTGCGCTAGAGAAAATGAAAGACTCACTGTGTGAGTTTTCTTGCCCTCTGGTTTTCAGAATTCTGTGTAGTTTCTCAACATTTCCTTTCTACCTGTCCTGAAGAGCTCTTATGGAAATCATGGTTGAATGTTAGTAAATTTCTAAGAGCTTTCCAATGTTATCGATAATTAGCCAAAAAAAGTCATATGAACTTTTCTCATTCTACCTTTTTTAAATTTTATTCACTTTATCTTTTTCTCCAGTTTTGATAGAAGAGTTCCCCAAAATGGCCTTCTTACTATTTCTATATTAGGTATATTATTTCAGAAAAGAAAATAATCACTTGGGAATGGCGGTGAGTTCAGGGGGTCTGTTAACCATTTAATTTAGGATTGTTTATACATTTATTTACCTCTTTTAAAAAATTTGTTCAGTTAATATTCATTGACCACTCACTAAGTGCTATGTTGCTAGTATTTATCTTTGCTTTCTAATTATTTTTTTGTAATTTTTTTGCTTTCTAATTCTTGAGTGAATTTAAAACTCACTGCTTTATTATTTAATATCTTAGATACAATGACTATCTTAATTATAATTGGCTTTCCAAAATTTTCACTTTTTTTCAGTTAACTAGTTGAATAGTATTTATCATTCACACTTGCACCCTATTGTTTTAACCTAAACATAAATAAGCAAGCATTAGAAAGTAGCATAATTGCTGTTAAAATAGTCTTTTCTTTGCGTGTTTAAATATTATTAGAAACATAAGCACATGAATTTTTTTGGCCTTTTAAATGTCTTTATTGTAGCTAGTTATAAGATGTATATATAGCTTATATATGTGTATATATGCATACATATATACATACATATATATACATAAAATGATTCTTGCAAAAGTAGTTATGGGTATTTAAGTGAAAAATTTGTAAGTTTAGAAGTTAAGAAATTGGAAATAATGGAATTGGTTTAAAAAGCTAGTCTCTAAATTAACTTAGAAACCTAATAGCAAATATGGATTTTGATTGCTATAACTAAACACTTTAATTTTGAAAAAGTTTCAGAATAGAATTTCTATTCCCAGGGGAAAATAAACTTCATTTAAAAATATATGTATACTTATTTTGTGAGTATTTTTTTCTTTTCCAAATTCCAAAAGGTGTATACTCTATATTTTTGTCATAAAAATTCTGCTTGTTGAAAATATTGTAGTAATTTTATAAATTCAATAAAACCTGAGTGATGTGAACAGTGTGGGGGAAAATGTTTAATAAGTTTGCCATGCCACTGAGAAAAACTTAAATACAGCATGTTTTGAAAGTTTGAGGAAGTGTAACACTTTGCTTTTTAAAAACATGACTGGTTTGCTGCACATTTAAATGTAAAAGCTGGTTGGCTATTTTAAGATTAGTGCTGTGATGTGAGAAAAGATAGTAGTGATGATAGCTAACCTTTAAACGAAAGCATACAGTGCATCACCTTATTTGTTCAGATCAGGAGTTCTCCACCTTGGCTGCACATTACAAACCCCCAGGGTGCAGCCAGGCACAGTGATTCATGCCTGTGATCCCAGCACTTTGGGAGGCAGAGTTGGGCGGATTGCTTGAGCTCAGGAGTTCAAAACCAGCCTGGGCAACATAGTGAAACCTCATGTCTCCAAAAAAAAAAAAAAAAAAGTGCTGGACATGGACGTGGTGTTGCGTGCCTGTAGTTCCAGCTACTTGGGAGGCTAAGATGCAGGGATTGCTGGAGCCCATGAGGTTGAGGCTGCAGTGAACTGTAATTGCACCACTGCACTCCAGCCTGGGCAACAGAGTGAGACCCTGTCTCAAAAAAAAAAAAAAAGAACCCCCGCCCCCCAGGGTGCATTTAAATTTCCTATGTTCATGGGTAGGTTGACGCAGACCAATTATAGCAACACCTCTGGGGGCAAGGTGAGACCCAATCATCAGTATTTTTTTAAAGTTTTTCAGTAATTCCAATGGGTAGCCAGCTTTGCAAACCATTGAGCTGGATGGAAATTCTCAATTCTGATTGTTGTATTTTAGAAGAGGTGGGGGATGTGTGTTTCCATGTGTGTATAGGTAGATATAGATCTATCTCTTTTATATATCTGTCTCACTAAAGTTTGTGGCCATCGTCTAGCAGTCAGAAAGGCCAAATAGGTCCTTATTAGCATGGTCTGAGGGTCAGCATCGGCCTCACTTTGGGGGTTGTTAGAAATGCAGAATCTTAGCATTCCCATCCCAGATCTGCTGAACTAGATTCTGCGTTTTCAAAAGTTCCTTCGGTGATTGCTACACACTTTAAAGTTTGAGAAGCACTACTGGAGGTGATATTAGGGTAAATGTAGATCTCCATACACCCTGCCTTTTGCTTCTCTCTGGTTTTCTGACTGAAGTTTTGACATTTTTATGTGGGGTTGGAAAATGAAGCTAGTACTATGTGCTCACATCAGCAGATTAATGGCTGTGGTGAGTTTCTGATCTGGAGCAGATGTGAAGGAGACGACTGCCATCACCACAAAACTCCACTCTTCCCTCAGATGGGGAAAGAGAAAACAGCTCAAAGAATGGTCACTGGGCTGAAGGCAGTGCTCTTTCAGTCTCTTCTCTCAACTACCCTGTGTGTTAAGGAAAAATAAGAAGTACAGTACTTGCAAGGATACTGTTTTATACATGCCTTTGAGAATTCTCTGGAAGAGAAAGCTACTTCCCTTTAAGTAAGAAATGTACTCACCCCAGTGTCAAACTGCAATGAATAAAGCCAAATCCTCCAAGTTCTCTGGAATAATTTCTATACAATGCCCTGCACTCAGAAACCTTTCTTATAGTGGCTACAATCCCGTATCTTAAATATTTCAAGAACTCTCAGTCTGCTTCCCTCTGTCTCAACCCCTACCAAGAAATAGGCAGATTATTTTGCTAGGATGCTTCCTTCCTGCAATGATTGAAAGATTCTTCTGTGTGAATACTATAGGGTCCAGTAGTGTAGTTTCTGGGAAGCTCTCCCACTGCTGTCCCTTCACATGACACGCTGGGTTAGATAAGCACCCTATTTCCTAACTATATTTCAGATGCCAGTTAAGGGTTCAGCATCTCTGGCCTGAGCTTTCTGAGAAGAGGAATTCCCTACACTAGAAATGAAGGGCTTTTTTTACAGGAAGCAACCTGATGGCATTTTGCTGTTGACCCTGCCCTGGAACTACAATGATTCTCAAAGGTGGAAAAGAGCCCTCTTCTCCCTAATCAAGCACTCTCTTGCCTGCTCACCCTCCAGCAGGTTTGGTTCTTGGTGTTTCGAAGGGGTGGAAAGACAACACTGATAAACAGAGACCTGGCCTCTAGTTCTATCTCTGTTGCTAACCATGTGACTCTGGGCATGTTATTCAAAGACCTGGATCTCAATATTCTCCATTTTGAGCTTTCCTTCTGGGGTCTCATTCTCTTCCCCTTAGTGGTCCTTCAGGTTTTTAGGACAGAGCATCTCGGCCTCCCACCTGGTCTTGGCCTCACGGGCCTGGTGGTGTCCCTTCTCTCTGGCTTCTTTGGGTTGTGGCAGGGATATGGAAGTGAAGGGGAAACAGCTGGCCTGCCTTATGCATGTGGGCCGAATTTCTTGGCAAGTTGGAGAATGAGGAATACCTGTGTCCCTTATCTGACCAAAAGCTAAAAGTTGATTATAGTGGTCTCAGAAGTGGCAGCTGACAACAAAAAACTGCATTCATTCATGTGCTACATCCCTTCATAAGGCTGAGACCGGTGTCTGACAGAGGCCCCTCAACATCCCTGGAGACTTCTATAAGTCAGGGAATTCGTATCTATTGCATTTAGCAAGAAGTATTCATCCTTGAGGCTCTGCTGGTTCAGGAACCACGAGGTTCATTGGCAGCAGCCTCTCCTGGATGCAGAAGGAAAGGAAATTCTGGGCATCGAGCCTTTGTGGGGTTTCAAAAATGGAGTTCATCACTGCCTCTTTTTAGAGGGAACTATGTGTAGGTATTTCTCAGGTGGCTTAGACATCCCAAGGAACAGAGTTGGGGAAATACTGACCCAGAGATACCAAAAAGCACAAAACCAAACTCTCACTTTTTATAACTTCAAATAAAAACCCACAGGCCAATCTATTTTCACAAATCCTATCTATCTAGCCTGCTACCTCTTAGACACATGTAGGACAGCATTTCTTAAACTTTTAAAGCCACTGGCATCTTTGTAAATGAAACCTAAAAAATATACATAGACACAGTCTCAGGGACTTTGTGGATCACTAACAATCTCAGGATAAGCATGAGTTTCATGTTTGGAATCCCGACTTTTAGGACACACGCTCTTTTGCAGAGAATTCCTACAAGTTTGAGAAGCATTGGCATAGCTGCCCATTCCTCTTACCTGCTTTCCATCTCTTCTTAAAATAGAGCAGGAGTGAATGGGAATCATCTCCATCGGCTGTATTCTTGACACGGCATCCTCAGCGGAACTTGGCTTGCTGGGCGGGACTCTTCTACCTCTTCACTGCCAATGCCATAGCAGTGGCCTTTGTCACTTAGAAGGTTTTGGGCAGTAAGGTGCCCTCCTATATCCATCCCTTGCTGCCACTTTTCCTATGCCTGGGAAGTCTAACAGATTGGCTTCATTTACATGCACCCCCAACTCCCATGAAAATCTTAGGAAAGACCTTTCCATGATTGCCTATAACCTCCCAGTGCTATAATTAAAAGGGACATCATGGGTTAGAAATTTGGTGGTAGGTGAAGTCTTCCTGTGAGTGGAATTCTATAGGTGGGAATAAGCTCTTTGAAGTAGAAAGCAAACAAATATCATAGCTTTCTCAGAACAGCTAAAGACTTGGTAAAAATAAAATTTTATCAAGTCTCTAGTTGACTTAAATCTCTTTAGTGATTCCCTTACCTCTTAGGGAAAAGCCCAAACTCTATTATATGGTATATGAGGCCTTCTGCAAGGTGGCCTTGCCTCTTGTATCCAGCCCTTCAAAGGTTGTTCCACTATAATCTTTTTTCTGCTAAATTTACAAAAATTTTTCTTTAAACTTTTTTGGATGTATTGTGCCGTCCTATGCCCCTAGGTCTCTGCAGGTGCAAAGGTCCTCTGCCTGGAAAGCGAGGCCTGCCCCTTCTTATCCCATATTTTAGGTTGCAGCTTTTGCCTGTTTGCCCCTTTCTCTGACTGGATAAGATGCCTCAGCAATGTGCTCTCAAACACTCTGGATTTCTTTGATCATAGCACTTAACTTCATTTCTTAGGGGATATTCAGTTGCCTCTTCAACCAAGATCTATTCCTTTCTACATCTTCAGTGTTTCCACCTTATATAGCCTGTCTCAACCTGCATTATGCATAGCACCAATGAAAAGCAAATTCTGTCTTCAAATAAATTTGGGAAACACTGTGTCGCCTCCTGGAAATATAATTCATAGCTCATAAAAGACTCTGAGAAATCCTGTATAGAGAAGAAAAATTACCCAAATTCTAAGTTTCTTAGGCTGTGGAACAGTTTTTCCACAACATCTTGAAGAGCAGAGTTTGGGAAACGTTGACCCAGAGGTACCAAAATGCATAAAACCAAGTTTTCATATTTTATAACCTTAGAATAAAAACCCATAGGCCAGTCTATTTTCAAAAGTCCTACTTAAGTAGCAGACACTATTTTCTTCTATTACAAGGAAATGACTTTCTCTACCTGAATTTCTCAAAATTACGTTTGGGGCAGAGTAAACAAAATTGAAAATTACTTTTTCTTTCTGGAGTACGATCATAAAACATTCTTGAATCAGTCACCATGGAGATATCAATTTAACCTGTTATTTTATGGGCTGTTTCTGGTTTAACAACCTCTATGGTTCATCTACATAATCAGCTACTATTGGATAGAGAGAATAAATCTGTCTTTTCAGAAATTCCATCAGAACACTTACTATAAACAGGTGCTGTTCCATGTCCACCACATCTAGGGTGATAGGTTGGATTATGTCCCTCCCTAAGAGATGTTGGACTCATAACCTCAGATACCTCAGGATGTGAACTTATTTGGTGATAGGCTTTATAGAGGTAATTAAGTTGAAGTGGAGTAACTAGGATGAGCTTCAGTAGTATGACTGGTATCCTAAAATGGAGAAATTTGGACACAGACATACAGGAAAAATGTCGTGTGAACATGAAGGTAGCCATCTACAGACATGGAGAGAGGCTTAGGAGAGATTCTTCCCTCAGAGTTCTCAGAAGGAACCAACCCTGCCAACACCCTGATTTTGGACTTCCAACCTCCGGAGCTGTGAGACAATACATTTCTGTTGTGTCTGCCACTGGATTTGTGGTACTTTGTTCCAGCAGTGCTAGAAAATGAATACACTAGTCCCCTCTGATCTGTGGTTTCACTTTCTGCTATTTCTGTTACCCACAGTACAGTACAATAAGATATTTAGAGAGAGATCACATTCATAAAACTTTTATTATAGTACATTGGTATATTCTATTATTGTTGTTAATCTCTTACTGTACCTAATTTGCCTAATTTATAAATTAAACTTTTTCATAGGTATGTGTATTAGTCCATTTTCACGTTGCTGATAAAGACATACCTGAGACTGGGTCATTTATAAAGAAAAGAGGTTTAATTGACTCACAGTTCCACGTGGCTGGGGAGGCCTCACTATCATGGTGAAGACAAGGAGGAGCAAGTCACATCTTACATGGTGTCAGGGAAGAGAGAAATGAGAACCAAACAAAAGGGGTTTCCCCTTATAAAACCGTCAGATCTCTTAAGATTTATTCACTACCATGATAACAGTATGGGGGAAACGGCTCCCATGATTCAATTATGTCCTACCGGGCCCCTCTCACAAGGTGGGAATTATGGGAGCTACAATTCAAGATGAGATTTGAGTGGGGACACAGCCAAACCGTATCAGCATGTACGTATAAGAAAAATCATGGCCAGGCGTGGTGGCTCACGCCTGTAATCCCAACACTTTGGGAGGCCGAGGTGGGCAGATCACGAGGTCAGGAGATCGAGACCATCCTGGCTAACATGGTGAAACTCTGTCTCTACTAAAAACAAAAAGTTAGCCTGGCGTGGTGGCGGGCGCCTGTAGTCCCAGCTACTTGGGAGGCTGAGGCCGGAGAATGGCGTGAACCCGGGAGGCGGAGCTTGCAGTGAGCCGAGATTGCACCACTGCACTCCAGCCTGGGCGACGAGCGAGACTCTGTCTCAAAAAAAAAAAAAAAAAAAAGGAAAAATCATAGTATATGTAGGATTCAGTACTATCCACAGTTTCAGGATTCCACTGGGGGACCTTGGGACAGGTTCCCCAAGAATAAAGGTGGCCTGCTGTACATCTAATGAGTACCAGTGAGACCTAGGCTAGGTCCCCTCTAAAATGCTGCTTCTCTAGTCCCTAGCTTCAATATTATGTACGGTGGTCCCTAACAGAATAATGATTGCTGGTATTTATTGGGTGCTCTGCTAAGCACTGTTCTGAGTTTTACACGTAGTAACTTGTCTAATCCTTACAATAACACCGTGAGGTTGCTGCTGTTATTCTCATTTTATGGACGAGAATGTCAAAGAACGGAGAAGTTGGGTAACCTGCCCCGGGTGAAGTAAGTTAGTAAATAGCAGGTCCTAGATTTGAGCGGGGCCCTCAGGGTTTTGAATGCAGACGTGTAATTGCAACATGATTCGGCTGATCATGTAGCCAGGGTGTGGGGTTTATAAAATAGACGTGAATAAAAAAAAGGGGCAGGATGACAGTGAAACTTGCTCATGGATTTTGTGGGGGGCGTAGATTGGAACCAAAAAGCACGCATCGGCTTGTTGCTCCCTGTCGCCCTCTGTTGACATGGGGAGAGAAGAGCGGGTCTGACTCGGAAATGACGCCATGATGCTGAGAAACCACTCCTGGCGTTGCGGAAGGTGGGGTATGGGGCCGGAAGACCCTCCCCCCGCGTCTTCAGAGGAGCGCTGTTTTTGGAGGAATTAGGGGAAGGAGGCTGCCTGGTAAGCCAGGAAAGGGGCTTCTGGCCGTTCTGTTGGAGCGCCTCTGACTGACTTCCCCCATGTGTCCGTGTGGCCACACCGTGCTACTTTCAGAGGCAGTGGGCTTTTCGCTAAGCGATAAAAAGAAGTAAAACCTTGCCTTTAGCGCAGCTCTCCATCACTGGGCAGATTGCTCTCCCTCCCCACTCTCCCAGGCCCAAATTGGATCTCAGCGCCTGGGAGCTCCAACTGCAGCAAGTGCAAAATCCTGTCTTCGGTTTTGGAATTTTCATCCGCACAGACTATATCAGCCACGGATAGGATACGTGAGAATACTAGCATGTCAAAGCTGGGAATCATCCTTAGGCATCACCTAGCCAGTCCTGCCTCTCATTTTAAGGTAAGAATAGGCATTTAACATTGTAAGATGATGTAGTGGGTTCTGTTGGCATCACTTAGATGCCCAGGGAATGTGTATTCTTCCATCGATTTCTTGATTGTTCACTGTTTGGCTGCCTTAGTCCACGGAGAATTGTCCTGGCCAACAGGCACCCCTCTTCACTTGGGAAGGTTTATTTCCCTCTTCCATCCCTCCTCAGCCCTTCAGCTTATAGCCTGTAGCCATTGACTGGTTGGTAAGGGGGTGCAAAATGTCAGCCCCCTTGCTCCTAGATGGAACCAACTCTGTGGTACAATTGAAGCTCCCTGTGAGATCTGGCTGAGGCTTCTGCTGAGACCACATTCGTGCTCAGCTTGCTTCCTCTGCCCTATCTGCTGGCTGCCCCATTCCCTTTTTCCCTGAGAGTAATAATCCCTCAAAGAATTTCTGAGACAAGAATCCCCGTCTCAGGCTCTGCTTTTAGGGAATCTGACTTAAGACAGAAAACTTGCTGAATAAATTAATGAAGACCCAGGATTTTCCTCTGGAGAATGAAAACTGACAGTACATTTGCTTCAGCTTTGGTCACCTGTACCTACATTAAGGAGGTGAATTTAGGCAACTAACATCATAGGCTTATAATTATGATTAGCAAATTGAAGTGGACAAATAGATATTTTTGGCATTATTTTATTACCAAGTCTAGATCAGTTGTTTAAAAAGCATAGTAGAATGACACTATTTAAAATAGTGTCAATCTTCCATATACTGTCATTCTACCATGCTTTTAAAACAACTGATCTAGACTTGGTAATAAAATAGTTCTTTAGTTCTGAGGTCCTTTATTTGTTCTGTCTCAATTTGGAGCTGCAGTAGCCAATATGAACTCAGATTCACAACTGATCATTTTCCCTGAAGTTGTCCTTTTCCGTTCACTATGCTCTTTGAGGGACAGTATCTATACCGTGTTAATGATCTTTGTATTGTTCCCTGTGGTGTTTAGCACAAAAGATTGTGAATTGTAGATGTTCAAAATCCATCAAAGATATTGAATCACAGTTGATTCCGAGTTGAATCAGCTCTCCTAAAAATATTTTTCATGATATATTTAGAAGATAAACTTTTGGGGATAAATATATCCATGAGAACTATATCTAGGCTTTTTAAACAAAATTGCTGAATACATCTAACACGATAATTTAAACATTTGCTTAAAAGAACTTATTAGCATGGGCTGTTTTGTTTTTTTAATTTTTATTTTATTATTATTATACTTTTAAGTTTTAGGGTATGTGTGCACAATGTGCAGGTTAGTTACATATGTATACATGTGCCATGCTGGTGTGCTGCACCCATTAACTCGTCATTTAGCATTAGGTATATCTCCCAATGCTATCCCTCCCCCCTCCCCCCACCCCACAACAGTCACCAGAGTGTGATGTTCCCCTTCCTGTGTCCATGTGTTCTCATTGTTCAGTTCCCACCTATGAGTGAGAATATGCGGTGTTTGGTTTTTTGTTCTTGCGATAGTTTACTGAGAATGATGATTTCCAATTTCATCCATGTCCCTACAAAGGACACGAACTCATCATTTTTTATGGCTGCATAGTATTCCATGGTGTATATGTGCCACATTTTCTTAATCCAGTCTATCATTGTTGGACATTTGGGTTGGTTCCAAGTCTTTGCTATTATGAATAGAGCCGCAATAAACATACGTGTGCATGTGTCTTTATAGCAGCATGATTTATAGTCCTTTGGGTATATACCCAGTAATGGGATGGCTGGGTCAAATGGTATTTCTAGTTCTAGATCCCTGAGGAATCGCCACACTGACTTCCACAATGGTTGAACTAGTTTACAGTCCCACCAACAGTGTAAAAGTGTTCCTATTTCTCCACATCCTCTCCAGCACCTGTTGTTTCCTGACGCTTTAATGATTGCCATTCTAACTGGTGTGAGATGGTATCTCATTGTGGTTTTGATTTGCATTTCTCTGATGGCCAGTGATGGTGAGCATTTTTTCATGTGTTTTTTGGCTGCATAAATGTCTTCTTTTGAGAAGTGTCTGTTCATGTCCTTTGCCCACTTTTTGATGGGGTTGTTTGTTTTTTTCTTGTAAATTTGTTTGAGTTCTTTGTAGATTCTGGATATTAGCCCTTTGTCAGATGAGTAGGTTGCAAAAATTTTCTCCCATTTTGTAGGTTGCCTGTTCACTCTGATGGTAGTTTCTTTTGCTATGCAGAAGCTCTTTAGTTTAATTAGATCAGCATGGGCAGTTTTGAACTTGAGTTGCCTTATCTATGTATGATCGTTTTTGTGATACATGAAGATGCATACTTCCCCACCCCAGAATTTCACAGAAAACAACCAGCCACACATTTTGAGGTGCAGATAGCTTGCTTTATTTTGTTGTTACTATCTCAAGGAGGTCCAACAATTATAACTAACAATTGAATTTATACTTGCATGAAAAGAACTACATCAAATTGACATTTTGGGCAATTAGTAATTTGTTGTTTAAAATTTAACGACAGCTTTATTTTGTTGTTGTTCTTTAGTTTTTGCTGTGGCTCACTGCTTAGGTGCCCAGGTTTTTCAGGTGCAATTAAAATTTAGAACTACCACACAAAGGCATTGGCTGCACCCTGGGACCTCCAAGAGCTGGCACTGCTCTGGCATAGGAATACTTGAATAGCTTGGTTAAATGAAGGGATGGCCAGGAGATGTTACTTTTCCAAGCTATTCAGGCACTCCTTATGTCAGAGACAGTGTAAAATGAGCGAACAAAGTGTTGGCCGTTACACTTTGCTCTGGTAATATTTGTCATGATAATTTTGTGTGACATCATCAGAGAAAATGTAAGACGTTAAAGTGTTGCTTACAGGAGGGTAAATGCAAACATCACCAATGCCTTACATTTCTGATTCAGTAGGTATTGGTGCACATCTCAAGTGATATGCACAGCTTCATTCTCTTTTAGGTGGACAGGACATCTTCAGTGGGGAATTTCTCAACCCACTGAGGCATACTTAGACATCAACAGTATGTTGAGGCACAAAGATTGATTAAATGTTGAGCAGGGTATTCGTTCCATAAGAAACTTTCTCCTACCAACAGTTAGTTTCAAAAGTTACATCGTAAAATGTCATAAAATAAATGGTACAAAACTTTATAACCGTTAATCCGGCTATATACAGTATGTACATGTCACTAGCAAATGTATAATATTCTTAGGTCAACAATTATGAAAAGATTAAAATGAATATTTTTGAACTTTGACTCATTTAGGTTGATACAAAACTACTTTTTTTCTTTAAATATTTACAGATCAGAAAGATTAGTCCATGTGAAACGTTTGTGAAAAGTTAAGAATGAGTGTAGAGTATAAGGGCACAGGCCCTCTTAAATGGATCGAATATGTATATTCACAGTGGCAGAGTCAGATCCAAATTCATTCCCTAAACTCAGGGTATAAAGTCCACCATCTTGTTTCTGTACGTCCATGATGATCAGGGTTGTCAGGTCATCTGTGTTTTCAACGTGGAACCTCCCCTGTTCTTGACTGTGAATTTTTCTTCCACCACAGGACCATGTTACTTCTGGGGTAGGCTCACCCGTGAAAGCACAGGCTACTGTTAGAACTTTGCCTTCATCAATGCTGATATCAGATGGAAGAGCTTCAATTTTAGGCGGAATTCCTTTATGGAACAATGACAAAAAAAAGTCTTAGAATCACTGAAAAAAATAAAGATTTGCTTTCTACTGAATTGTGTGTACTAAAGACTACACCATGTTACTTGGCTTGTCTACCTCTATCAGTAATTTTATTGCTCACCTCTTATGCCTGCTTTAAGCATTTTACTAGTTGAGCTTTCCAGTTGTGTCATACTAGATTTTCCCATAAAGCTGCTGGAACTCATTTCTACAAAGGACTCTTGCATGGAGGACATGCTTTGGGCAGACATGCTTGCAAATTTCATCTCAGTCATGCTGCTAGCACTGCTGCTGCTGAAACTGCTGAAGGAGGCCTCCTGCTTGGAGGCAGACATTTGGACTGACTGAGACGAGAAGCTTCCTTGCAAGCTTGTGTCACCACTTGTTCTCAATACTACCTCTCTGGAAGGTTCTTCAACTAGAGCTGTGGAGCATAGCAGATACACAGTGAACATCAATGACATCTGGTTAATTGATGACATATGACGCTGACTTACAGAAATGGAAACTTCAACACACGCACAGCAGCATAACCCAAACAATTTGCTGTTGAAGCATAAGCAAATACATGTATACATACATTTGTCAAGAGCTAGCTCAATGTCTCCAAAACATGAATCCTTATATTTCTATCATTACATTACATGCAGGTGCTAGGAATCACTAGGAGAAAAATGATTAGTCATATAGAAAGTAATTGACATATTGTGCATCCTGAAAATAAATGTTACAGGGCAGTTGGTAGCTTTACTTTGAAATGTAATCTATCCAAGTTTCTGTGTAGCTATAAAGAAAGTTCGACTACAAGAATGAATTCACATCGTTTGGCTGTCCCTCTTTCACATGGAATTTATTAAGGCTTCTTAGAGTTTTCTGTGCTTGAAAGAGAGGCAAAAAAAACCATCTAAAGGCTTTAAACATGTAAGGAAGAATGGTGAGGAGATACTTACGAACGACCATTAAGGAAGCTGTAGCTGAACACTGGCCACGGAAATTTTTGGCCTTAATTGTGTACTTTCCACTGTCGCTGACTGATGCATTTCGGATTTCAAGGGAGTATACATTTCTGGAGCGACTTATGCTGACATTTGAAGAAATAGAAATCTAAGACGAAGGAAAAAGAAAAGAAATGTTGAAGTTCTTCAGATGTGGAAGACATGGTATTTTAGTTTTCTTCAGTAATATATTCATAATTAAACTTACTGGCAGGTTGTTTTTAAACCATTCGATTTCAGGGGATGGCTCGCCACTGATTTCACAAGTAAAGAGAACATTTTGTCCTTCATTAATATTTTGAGATCTAGGCTGTGAGATGAAGGCTGGAGCATCGGAGAGTTCTTTGCTCAGCGTCAAATCATACTGACACTTGACGATTCCTTCCTTGGTTTTGCCTATGCAGGTGAGGATTCCTTCATCTCTGTGACTGGCTTGCTTGATAGTTAGGGTCTGATTGCTGCCTGAGACACCATATCGGTACTCCTCAGAGTTGGTAAGCTCTACGCCATTCAGTACCCATTTCACATCAGTGGCACCAGCAATGTTGGCTTTTAAAACCACTCTTTGACCTTCGTTTATGCTCATCTGAGTAGAAAATGCTTTAATCTCAGCATGAGTTCTGACTTCTTCTGATGCCTGTGATGTTTTAGTGATTTCCTCATGGACAATGGATTTTTCCAGGGAGGTTGCTGCTGACTTCTTGACTTGTTCAGAAATCAGAACCTTTGAAGCTTCCTCTTTGAGGGCTAACTTTTCTTGAGATTTTGCCTCTGACATCTTAATTTCTTCAGACCTTAGGGCTTTTTGGGAAATTTCCTCTTGGACAACAGCTTTCTTCTGAGGTGTAATTTCAGAAGTCTTTTGTGTAGAGACTTTCTGTGCCTCAGTATCTTTTACAGCTAAAAAAGAAACCTCTGTAAGGCAAACTTAATTAGAAAGAGACCCCCCACCTTTTACTCTTCTAGATTCTGCATGTGAAAAACGTAAAAAGAAAAAAAGTCAACTTCTTCATGCAATGTAGGTAATACCTAATACTTTCTCAGTTCCACTTTTGGAAAATTATCACGTGTGACTTTTGAGATCAGTGTAATGATTCCTTAAACTAAACTGAGTGAAAGATGATTCATATGACTTAAGGAAAAAAGTCTTGAAAAGAATAGTCAACGGATTTAGGAGATAAGTGGATTTGGGAGATTTTGAGTAACCAAAACATTAAATTATCTTTCAGAAGACTGAAATGAAAACAAACTAATTTTAATTGGTAAAATAGAAATAGTTCTTTAATTAACTTTGCACTGCTTTGGAAAATTAGCAACTGTGAAGGTTTAGGCAAGCAGTGCCATTTTGTATATTCACTGACTTTATTCTTAAATATTCCTGGGAGCAGGGGCTGACACTATAGAATCTCATATAATACCACATATAATAAGGTACTTAATAACTGCTTTTTATGCTCATAGAAAAGCATATGCTAACTTCAAATGTGTGTTTCTACTTTGGTGTACAAATTGCATTCTGGAATTAGGAAAATAATTTTATTTCAATACTTTCTTGTTTATGTATATAAGGGGGGATGTTTGAAAATATTTCCCTAATATTATCTTCTGAAAAAATGTGGGTAAAAACAAAAGCCAACCTACCTTTTATGGTTAATTTGCAGCTAGAGGACACAGATCCAGCTGAATTTTTTACTGTACAAGTATAAAGTCCACTGTCGGAAGTATCAGTCTTATGAATTTCTAAGAAGAACCCTCCCTTGTCTTCAGAGAGTTTATATTTACCTCCTTGTGTAATGGCCTGTAGAATGCAAATGATTTGCGTTTTAAAAAGTGATTTCATTTTAAGCTTTTTTTGGGAAGCTGAATTTAGAAGATAAAATATTTTAGAAGATAAAAGTAAGAGACATTTAAGAACTGGTTACCTTTCCATCTTTTGTCCAGATGACAGTTGGCCAGGGTTCTCCAGTAGCCTTAACTGCAAATTTAGCAACATTGTCTGAAGAAACAGTTGTATCCTGCAACCCAGTAACAATTACTGGTTTTGAGGAAATTGGTTCAGGAGCTTTTGGTTCAGTTTTTCTGGTTTCTGTTGACTCAGTGGTTTTCTGATCTGATTTCTTAGTTTCTGATGTTTTTGATACCTTCTCATGGATACTCTTAAAGACTTGCCCCATAAATTGTAAGTTGGTTTTAGACGTTCCACCTTCACCAGAAATCTCACAAACATATTCTCCTTGATCAGATTCAGTGAGGTTATGGATTTTGAGCTCATAGGTACCATCTGCTGAATAATGAAACTGGAAATGCCCATTTTCCTTCAGTTTCTTGCCATCTTTGTACCAGGTGACCTCTTTTGCCCTTAATACACTGCTTTCAACCACACAGGTCAGCTTTGCAATCTCTTTAGAAGCTTCTGCTTTCAGGAACTGAGTAATCTTTGGTGGGGCAGAGACTGGGAGGTGCTGAACTTTCTCTCTTGGTGTTGGTTTTGTCTCTGTGGGTGATACGGCTTTGGGGTGAGAAGGTTCTGGAGATTTCACTCGTTTTGGAGACTTAACTGCTTCTGGGGATTTCACCCGAGGCTCTGGGGATTTGACTCTTGGTGGTGATGTCACAGCCTTTTCAGTTACCCTGGCCTTTTGAATAGTCAGAGTGAACTCTGCTTCTTGTTTCCCTTCACTGTTTTCTACCACCACGCTGTAATTGCCCTCATCGGAAGCCTGGACTGAAGAGATCTCAAAGGTTGATTTGTACTTTGTGGTGGTCACTTGGTGGCGGGCAGAAGTACTTAGCACTTGTCCTTTACGCAGCCAGGTCACAGTTGGTACCGGCTCACCATCGGTGTCACAAGAAAACCTTGCAGACTCGCCCTCGTAGACGGTCATGGACCGTGGCTTTGTTAGAATTCTTGCCACCAAAGTCGTCTTGATCTTTCTGGTTGTGGATTTTTCTTCCAGCGACTTTTCTTCTAATGCAGCACTTTTCATTTCTGCAGATGCATAGTGTTCATATGAGGAGAGACTTTCCCTTGTCTCCGTCATCTGTGATTTCACTTCCCTGACAGAAGACGAAGCTTCCATCTCAGATGTTTTCTTAAATGATGAAACAGCATACGCCTCTGTTCTTGTCAGCTCAGGGAAAACAGATCTGGGGACCTCTTCATCTCTGCGTCGGGAAGCATAGGTGGTATAATCCCCTCCTGTTACGTCCAGCGTTGCATAGTCAGAAGCTTCGCCCTTGTAGTTGGTGCACACAGCACGGTAGGTTCCACTGTCATCAATGTGACAGTCCAGAATTTCCAGGGTCAGGACTCCACTCGTGTTGGTGTAATGAATCTTACTGCTTTCTTGGAGTTCCACACCATTGTGGTACCATTTAACCTCGGCAGTTGGCTTAGACTGAACATTTAAAATAAAACATGTATTTTGGCCACATGGTACCCTGTGCGAGCGCATTCTCAATGTGATTCGAGGGGCATGGTCCAGTGTGAAAGGCTGCTGACTCAAAACTTCATACTTCCTTTCTGATGTCTTCTGAGTTTTTAAAGCAGCTTTCATGGACTCATACCTGGAAAAGATATCAAATCTTGCAGACCTCTCAAATCTCGAGAGTGATCTCTCACTAGACACAGGGCTGGGGGATCGTGGGCGAGTTCTCTCTGGAGTAGGTGACCTTCTTTCTGTGTCATCTTCGTATTCCTCAGCCAGTTGTGGACGTGATCGGATCAGCTCAGACACTGGCCTCATTAACTCAATATAAGTTGGAGACAGGGAGCGCCGTCGTCTCAGTAGTCTAGATGCAGATGAGGATGATTCTCTTTGAGCACGTTTTGAGATTTCGTATTCTTCCTCAATTTCTGTTATTTCTGTCACTTCTCTTTGTCGCCTTGATTTCTTTCTAGACTTTTCCTCCTTTGACATGAAGTCAAGTTCGCTTTTGTATTCTGAGAGACGCTGGGTGGTCGTAACTGGGCGAAGCAACTCTTCATCCTCCTTCTCAGCCATGATTCTTTGCCGTTGCTTTGGCTGTCTGTACGCAGCCTGGGCATGCCGTTCCCTCAGTTCTGCATAACTTGTACCGGCTTCAGCCTTCGTTGGGATGTGATAGGTTGAATACCTGAAGTCTTTTCTTGTTTCCTCCACCTTGATATGAGCTTGTGGGGAAGAGTAACGTAGGCTAGAAAGCTCAAAGCGTGGAGGGCTTCGGCTTGGGGGTGAAGCTGAAAAACCTAACTCAAGCTCTTCTTCAAGACGCAGCCTCTCTTCCTCTGTTCTTTTCATTGCTAAGTAGTCATCAATGGGGAGGAGTAATTCTTCATCAGAGATGTCCCCAAGAGAACGTCTTCTAGGTCGGTAGTAAAAGTCATAATCAGGAGAAGGTGTACGCCGACGGGCTGGTCTCACTGTCTCAAGATCGTCTTGGGACAGTTTAGGAATACGCCATTTAGGTCTGTATTGATCTGTAATGCGTGGAAGAGGCATCACATAGAACTGTTCCCATCTTGAAAGGCGGATGCGCTTGGGTCGTTTCTGTACAACTCTGTCAAGTTTCCCAGGCATTTCATACTGATCACGTATCTTTTTATACCACTTCATGTCAGACATGGGCACGAACTGCTTGATGCGTTGGTCTTCTTCTATGGTAGTCTGCTTGTACTTGCGTGGCTCTGGTACATCATAAGGCATCCGGAGTTTTCTCTCCTCCTTCTTTTCTTCTGTCTCAAGTCTGAATTCCCCTTTTACAGTCTTGGTGCTTACAGCCGGTTTGTAAAGGACGGCAGCTTCTCTCAGAGCCTCTTTAGCTACCTGTGTCAGTGGCACACTTTCAGTTCCAGAAAGAATTTCAGCCATTCTGAGGGTTTTGTCAATTTGTTTTTGTACGTGTCGCTCATGCTCCTCCTTACTCTTGAATTCCTGTTTCTTGTACCTCAGGCGTTCCACTTGTAGGTGAGCCTGGCAGCTGGTGGACCCAGCTGTGTTAGTGGCTGTGACTCTATAATAACCCGTGTCTTCAGGCAAAGTGTCCCTGATGTGCAGAGCATAATAATCCAAGCCTTCATGGATAATTTCAATGTTAGGCCCGAGGGACAGTGGCTGACCATCTTTCTCCCATTTTAATGTTGGTTGGGGGATGCCAGACACTCTGATCTCAAAGCAGACACTTTGGCCTTCTTGGCATTCTGCATTTGCCAGTAACCTTTTGAACATGGGTCTTAAGGTACTATCTGTTGGAGGTGGGTGTAGGGTTACTGTCAGCTTTGCTTTACAGCTGTCTTCACCGTATTTGTTCCTTGCCACAACAGTATATTCAGCGTCATCATCTATAGTGACACTGTTGATTGTTAATTGGTAAAGACCCTTGTCTGACTCAAACATGTACTTCTTGTCATCGTCACCTGGTTTGATTTTCTGACCTGATTTATACCATGTTACACGAGGCTCTGGGTGGACAGTTATAGTTACTCCAAACCGGACATTTTCACCTACATAAGCTGTCTTATTATAGAGAGGCAGGGTAAATTCTGGTGGCCTTTCCAGGAGTCTCATTGTGTCTGTTCTGCGCTTAATTTTCTTCATGGTTCTACGGCAGTAATAGTCATAGACTTCTCTCACACCTTTAACAAATAGCTCTGCATAAGAACTGTCTTCACCATAGTCATTGACTACTTTGCATCTGTAGGTACCATCATCAAATTTGGTAATGTCTTTGACATAGAGGATGGCCACTCCATCTTCATAGGTGATTTCATATTTCTCACTGTTCTCCAGCTGTCGGACGCCAAAGTACCAAGTCACTTGGGTAGACTGATCATAATTTTCAATTTTGCATACATATTTGACATGTCCTCCTTCTTCACCAACTGCATGCATTATCTGCCCAGAAACTGGGCCAATTTCAATGGATGCTACTTTAACTTTAGCAACACTCACTCCCCTCTGAGATCGAATTGCACCACCACAGGAGATCCGGGCTGCTGACACAACCATGTTGAGGTCTTTCTTGATCAGGGTGTGGTAATAACGCCGGTGTTTTAATGTTCTGATAACTTTAGTACTGACTCTTTCTATCTTCTGCTTCAACCATGGGTGCTGGAGAGCCTCCGATGCTGTCATGCGAGATTTCCTCTCTTTCACTAACAACCGGTCAACAAAATCCATGGCTTCAATGCTAATCTCTTTGAATGCTTCTTCATCAAAAGTATATTCAGCATTCATGATATTCTCAATGATCTGTTGGTTAGTTTCAGCCAGGAATGGGTTGATACCACTCAATAGCACATATACCAGTGTTCCAAGTGACCACATGTCTGTGGCTGTGCTGACAACATCATGCTGGTGGACTTCAGGTGCATAGTATTCTGGGGCAGTGAATAGAAGCCTGAAGTTGTCCCCTGGTTTCAGCTGACGGGCTTGACCAAATTCTATGATTTTAATGGTAGAGCTTCTTCTGGTTTGGTAAATGATATTTTCTGGTCTAATGTCAAAGTGTCCAATATTATGACTGTGTAAAAACTGAAGTGCTTCACAGACCTGGTGAACGTAACTTACAATTTCTCTTTCATTAAGTTCAAAAGCACTTGTGTTAATGCGCTCAAATATGTCAAGTCCTGATATAAACTCAAAGATCATAACTAATTCTTCCATGCTTTCAAATGATTCATGGAGGTATAAGATGTTTCTATGCCTAGCAATATTCAGAATGGAAATTTCCTTCTTTACCAAAACCTGATCAGTCCCTTTGACTTTAACAAATTTGGCCATGTATGTCTTCTTTGAGGATGTTTCAACACAACGATGGACAATTCCAAACTCACCACGCCCAAGATCTTCAGCAATCATATATTTCTCATAGAGTTCCTTGGTTGAAGAGTGAGATGCTTTAGTCATGGAGACTTCCCTGGTTTCATCTACCTCTTCATCGTAGTTCATAGCTCTGGTCTTATCTTCTTTGGTTATGGTTGGTTCTGAAGGCTCAGAAGGCTTGCTCAGACCAAATTTATTTTCAGCTATTACCCGGAATTGGTAACTTGTTTTTCCAAATAAGTTGATCACGGTATAACGTGTTTCTCGGGCCTGTCCTACACGGAGCCATCTTTCTGCAGTAGTTGCACATTTTTCAACAATGTAGTTGGTGATTTTGCTGCCACCATCAGAGGCCGGCTCAGTCCATGTTAAGTTGACAGAATCTCGTGAGACATCACTAACTTTGACTCCTCTGGGTGGGTCAGGAACATCAGCCACATCCAGTTCAACTGTCTTCTGATCAATTCCAAATCTGTTTTTAGCACAGACCACATAGAAACCAGCATCTTTTCTCTCTACCCCATTGGGGAAAACAAGTGATGTGAAGGATCTTGTGACAATAACTTGGTAGTGGCCATTATTGTCAATGAGATCTTGTCCTTTCTGCCAGGTGATCACAGGATCTGGTTTGCCACTGAAAGGAATCTTGATGCTGACCACTTCACCTCGGAGAGCATGAACTGCTCCCATGCCTTCAAGAGTTTTAGGTAAGTGTATCTTAGCTGGAACTGTATCAGAAAAAAAATAAGAATATAATTTAGCAACATCTAACAATATCTGTTTAAGTGCAATAGCCTCCACCCCCAAGTTAATAACTCATTTAGCCTCAAATTGATGATAATTGATTTATTTTTACCTTCCACTTCCAAGGAGGCAGTGCCAGACACAGATCCCCCTTGGTTGGTAGCTCTGACTTGGTAAACTGTGGCATCATCATCTGTGACACTTGCAATGATGAGCTGATGGTAGCCACCCTTAAATTCTTGAATCCTATATTTTAATCCATCTGCAATGATTTCTTTGCCTTGTCTGTACCATTTCACGATAGGTTTTGGATGACCAGTCACTTTGCAGACCAAGGTAGCATTGCTCTGATATCTGACATTTAGATTTCTCAGTTCCTCTTTAAAGTGTGGTGCCTGAATTGGGACATCAGATTTGGGAGTGATGGGTTCTGATATTTCACTCCATTCACTTTCCCCACCTAGATTTTCACATTTCACACGGAACTCATATTCAAGACCTTCAATAAGGTTTTTCACTGAAAAGACAGTTTCTCGAATTTCTTCTGTTGTCACAGAAATCCATTTATTCTGTTTCTTCTCACGCTTCTCAAGGTAGTAATTTCTAATCTTTGCACCTCCATCACTGGCAGGTGGCTTCCAAGCCACAACACAAGAATCTTTTGTGACAGCAGTAATAGTTGGTTTGCCAGGAGCACCTGGCTTTTCTATTAAAAAAAAAAGATTTGAGTCATGAGATGAAACAGGCAGCTTTATTAAAGCTTATTTTTTTTAAAAAAGAATGTTATGAGTCCAAAATTTTATTAAAAAATAGCTATTCCAGAAAAATGAAATTGGTTACTTTATACTAAGACATATCAAAAACCAAAGTTCTATTTTTAAAAGGGGGTTAGGATATATATTTCTCCTTTTAGATATGCAAACATTAAATTAACGTGAAAGAAAAGGCACTTGTACTTTATCTGAATCTTTGCTATTTCCTTTCAAAATTTCTTTCTGTTTAAAAGAATTTTATGCAAAGATGGAACTTTACCATAGGAAGATATAGAAATCGGGTTGTACTCACCAAATGGACTCTTAATGATCACAACTGAGGACACTTCTAGAGGGTCACTGATGCCGAAAATGTTCTGAGCTGAAACCCGGAAGTAATAGCCAGCATTTTCTGTGAGGTTCACAATTCTACAGGTTGTCACTGAGATGGCTGAAGACACCAATTGCCATTCAGCCCCCTCCTTGGCCTCACATTTTTCCACCACATAGTTGGTGATCCAGGAGCCTCCGTCATCTGCGGGTGGTTTCCAGCTGATCACTGCGGAGTTCTTCAATAGAGCTTCGATCACAATTGGTCCTGTAGGTTTGTCTGGTTTATCTGTTGGGGGAAAATACAATTGTGGTGGTTTTCATAGTGTGTTTTTGAGATTTTTTTTTCTTTAAAAATAAAAAGCACTGAAAATAAAAATAAAATACCTTGTATTTCCACATCAAGGATGGCATCAACTGTTCCAAAAACATTGCTGAGCTGGACTTTGTATTTCCCAGCATGAGTCTTACGTTGGACATTCTTCATGACAAGATGAGTATAGTGCTCAGTGTTTTCAATAGTAATGTTTTCTGAGTTTTGCAAAAGTTTCTGACCATGGAACCAAGTCATGGCAGGTACTGGACGACCAATGTACATAACATGAAGCCGAAGTGTGGAACCCACAGCTCCATAATATTTCTCTTTCAGTGGGTAACCAGGATGGAACTGTGGTGTTGCTTGCAGGAGAAGCTTACTACTGGTTTCTACTTCTCCAACCTCATTGGTGGCTATGCAGGTATAAACACCTTCATCTTCCTGCTCCTCTGTCATTACTGTAAGAGTGTGTGTGCGTCCATCTGAAGACATTTTGTATTTCCGGCTTTGTATGAGCTCTTTACCAAATCTGTACCATTTAATGTCAGGAAGAGGCCTTCCAACAATCTGGCATGAGAGTTGAGCAGCTTCACCCAATTTTGTGGTAACATCCTTCATTTCTTTGCGTATTCCTGGGGCCTCTCCAGCTGAACGATATGAAAGATAATATTAAGTGATTGTTAATACTCAATCTGTAATCCTTTGTCCTTGTATATCAGGAATGAATTTACCTTAGTTACTAACACATACCATGATTTACATATTAGCCTAATTCTTAAAAACTCTTTGAAGTGATTTTCCTAGGATCATATGGTAAATAGGGATTCAATAAGCACATTGTCACATTTTATGTAGAGTGTTTTTTTCTCTTCATGATTGGAAGGGGATTAATAATGTATAGGCTTTTAAGGGACTATAAATTCTCTCTATAATTCTGTAGTATTCTTGCCCTTACTTAGGTTCATTGAAGTGGCATACAATTGTTGACCTTTCAAATCTTGTTGGGAAATATTTTTTAAAAAACAAACCATTGCATTAGAGGGAATTGCTCAAGGAAAGTGCTCAGTTCACTGCATCTAACATCTCCTGCTGAGGTTATGTGCTTGGAATGGTTTCCTATAGAACTTGTCCTATTTCCTGTGTGTGTACTTGCTTTTCTTTCTTAACACTTGCTCTCCAATAAAGCTTTCCAGGGTTCTACTTAGTGTAGAGGGGGAATTAGCCTTAACTTGTTTAGTTTGTAAATCATAAGTAGAGAACTAAAGGCTACTTACATGTGAGTTTAGTCTTTACAGACATAGCAGTTCTGCGAGGTCTGCTCAGCCCAGTCTCATTCTCAGCAAAAACCCTGAATTCATATTCAGTAGCTTCCAGCAAACCTCCTATTGTGAATTGCTTGTCCTTAATACGTTCCTTATTGCTCTTCTTCCAGGCACTGTCTCCAGACTGTCTATATTCAACCCAGTATCCAAGAATTTCTTTGCCACCATCACATTCAGGTTTCTCCCACTGTAGAGTGACACTATCTTTGGATATTGAAAGAATCTCAAGTTCTCCTGGTTGGCTTGGTTTATCTGAAATATTTTAAAATAATGAAAAGGGAATCAGCTTTACTGGTGAAATAAAAGGACCAAACATGGCTTGCTTCTTTAATTTTACCCCTTCTTCTGAATTCCTTACCAAATGGATCTTTGCAAACAACTGGTTCAGAAGCAGGGCTGGTCTCACTTAGGCCAACATCATTCTGTGCGATGATGCGGAACTGATACTCAGCATCGGGAACAAGCCCCGTGACAGTGTACATTGTGGTGGTGATCTGAGTCTTGTTGTGTCTGACCCACTTGTCAGTGGATGTCTCTTTGCGTTCAATGTAGTAGCCTGTGACTCGAGAACCACCATCATCTTTGGGCCGGGACCAGGACAAGCTAACAGAACTCTTGGTTACATCGAGTACTTCTGGAGGATTGCTTGGAGGTTCTGGAGGATCTGTAAATATAAGTGGAAAGCACACATGTATTAGAATACAGTCCCAAGTATTATAAGCCAATGACTTTCATTTAAAAACAGAAAAGTGCTGAAATAATGTTTATAATTTTGTGGTTGAAAGGACACTTACTCAATGGGGTTTTTGGTATGACTGGTTCCTCAGATTTCAAGGGTTTGCTTATGCCAAACTGGTTTTCTGCTGAAACACGGAAATGGTATTCTACATTCTCTTTGAGGCCTTTTACCACCAGAGATGTACCTCGGACTCTGGAATCAATGGTATACCAGGCGGCTTTAGGCACTTCTCGTCTCTCGAGGATGTAGCCTAAGATGTCAGCACCACCATCATCAGCAGGAGGTCTCCAGCTGACCCTCACAGAGCGGGCTTGGATGTCATCATATTCCAGTGGCCCTTCTGGACTGTTGGGACTTCCTATCACCCTGACCTTGAGGTAGACAGCCTTCTTGCCACATTTATTTTCCAGAACCAAGTCATAAGTGCCAGAATCACCCCTGTCTGCTTCTTTGATCACAAGCTCAGTGTGTGTTTCAGATGTTGCAATCATGGCACGCTTACTAATATCCTGGCCTTCCTTCGTCCATTTACATATTGGGAATGGTTTTCCTTTGATTGGTATGGTAAGTCTGATGACTCCACCTTGCCTTACAAAGATACCTTCTTGGTATCTTTCATCAAGTTCATAATCAGGATATTCTGGAAAAAAAGGTAGGGTTTCAATTTAGCATTTGGGGTAGGGGGACTAAGAAATAAGTCTATGGCAATTATTGCAGAAAGCAAATGATCATATGTCTCACCAAGCATTTCAGTGACTTTGACTGTTCCTGGTACCTCAGCAGGCTCACCAGGTCCACCAGCATTACAAGCTAGGACGCGGAACCTGTATTCCGCACCCTGAGGTAGGTGTGTTAGAGTATACTCTCGAATCTTGGTTGGAGTGGTATTACACTTGGTCCATTCATGTTGATCTACTTTTTGCATTTCAATCAAGTAGCCTGTGACTTTAGATCCTCCTTCATCTTCTGGAACGCTCCAGGCCAGGGAGACTGATGTCCTTGTTGTATCAGTAACTCTTGGGTTTTGTGGCTTTCCTGGAGGAGCTGGGAATAAGAATAAGAATGTACTGGTTAAAGTTGCTGCAAAGTTGAAAATGAGCTGTGCCACCTAACAAATTCAATGAGTTGTTGAAATGGACTGTTAACATTAGCCTGTTTTTTTGTCTTGTGAAAATTTTATTCATGGCCGGGTGTGGTGGCTCATGCCTGTAATCACAGCACGTTGGGAGGCCGAGGTGGGCAGATACTTGAGGTCAGGAGTCCGAGACCAGCCTGGCCAACATGGTGAAACCGCGTCTCTACTAAAAATATAAAAATTAGCCATGCGTGGTGGCAGGCACCTGTGATCCCAGCTACTCAGGAGGCTGAGGCAGAAGAATTGCTTGAACCTGGGAGGCAGAGGTTGCAGTGAGCCAAGATCATGCCACTGCACTCCAGCCTGGGCGACAGAGTGAGACTCTGTCTTAAAAAAAACAAAAAACAAAAAACAAAAGAAAGAAAAAAGAAAATTTTATTCATTTTATCAGTTAAAAATACTTAACATTTTTTCACTTTCCTTTCTTTTAAATGTGCTTCATTTGTAATCACTATTATTATCTTACATTTATCAGCAGTTTTTAAAGTGCTTCCAGAAATATTAACTTGTTTTAAAATTTTAAGTGTGATAGAAAGCATATATTATGAATCTCATCTTAAAGAAGTGGAAATTGACTCCAGAGAAGACTATTAAAAATTATTTGCCAGAAATTGCTAGCGGCTGGGGTGGGGAAGGGACTGTTTACAAACGGACACAAGGGAACTTTACGGGGTAATAAAAATATTCCACATTTTGATTGTGGTGGTGATTACAAAACAGTACATTTTTCAAAAGTCATAGAACTATGTATTTCAAAAAGGTGAATTTTCCCACATATAAATTGTAACTCAATAAACTTGACTGATACACAATGTACTTACCAATTGGATCCATGGCAACAATGGGTTTGGAAGGACGACTTGGTTTCCCAGACCCTCTTGCATTAATGGCTGTGACACGGTGTTCATATTCTAAGCCTTCAATAAGGCCAGTGGAGCGGTACCGTGTCATCGTCACAGGTACTTTATTTACACGGACCCATCGATCTGCTCTCACTTCTTTGCGCTCCACAATGTATCCAGTCACTTGGGAGCCACCGTCATCCTCTGGTGGGTACCAAGTAAGTGTCATGCCATCACGGGAAACATCAAATATCTGTAATGTTTCTGGGGGTCCAGGAATACCTGCAGCAAGACAGAGGTTAACACGATATGGCAATATGAATAAGTTAAAACAATGACTCATATATTTATGTTTTCCTTAGGTTTTGGTTGGTATTTTAAAAGATACATAAGACACATGACTATTTTTCCAATAGTTTCACTTTTGTACTATTTGTAAATTTTAATTTAAATCATTTAATTATTTAATTATTTTTATTAAAAATTTTTGACCTTTATTTTAGGTTCAGGGGTACATGTGCAGGTTTGTTACATGGGTATATTGCATGATGCTGAGGTTTAATTTTGTACTTTCCTTGCTGTTCCTCATTTTCTTCAATTCTACATTTATTAAGCATGCACTCTGTATTTTTTTCTCACTATAACATTGCCAGTCCTCCTTCCTTTCCTCTCTTCCTCCCTCCCTTCTCTCTTTTCTTCCTTCCATTCCTTTCTTCCTAACTCTCTCCTCTTCTTTTTCATAAGAGTGAAGATATTAAAAAAAAAATCAAGCCTAAGTGTGTTGAAAACCTCTGAGAAAAGGAGGTTTAGAAACCTGAGAAAAGGAGGTTTAGAAACCTTAGAAAGACCACAGGGTTAATTTTGTGACCTATTTTTATTTACAGTAGGGCATATTAAAAACAAATTCTTTTTTGTTAACATTCAGAATCAGAGGTGGGGAGAGTGGTGGAAGGGCCTGTGGACTTACGGATGCTGCTGCGACACTCTATGACCTCAGACTGCAAGTAAGAGCCAATCCCGAAGCGGTTTGTTGCAGCCACACGGAACACATACTCATTTCCTTCAGTGAGTCTGGTAAACTTAAATGTGGACCTAGTCACTGATTCAGAAACAGGCAGCCATCCTGGACGATGAGCATCACGTTGTTCTACCACATAACCACTCAGTGGAGCACCACCGTCCAATTCAGGTGGTTCCCAGGAAATGGTAATTGATGTAGCATCAATTTCATCAATCTTAATAGGTCCTGTTGGTGGACCAGGCTTGTCTATGAAAGAGAAGAAATACAGGAAATTAATTTTTACTTCAAATCAAAATTGGGTGACTGAACGTCAACTTGCTTGTATCTTTGTCACACATCCTTACCAAGAATGATAACTTTAATGGTTTCTGACGTAGTTCCGGTAACATTCTTCAATTCAAGTATGTATTCTCCAGTATCTCTGATAGTGGTTTCACGGATGGTTAATTTAGCTACTTTAGTGTGAGTTTCAACTGTGACACGCTCTGATTCTCTCAGTTTAGAACCAGCAAAGAACCAGGAAGCAGCAGGAGGTGGACGGCCAGCAATAGGTATCACCAGCTCTACTGGTCTGCCAGCTGGGACATGGATGGTCTTCTGAGGCATTGTAGAAAGATCAATTGTTGGCAGCACTATGGGAAAGAAATCAGGCATTTATTCTTAAGCATTATTTTTATGGTAAATTGTTATG